>NW_026902239.1:7500000-10000000 GCF_033783945.1 Neopsephotus bourkii
CTCAAGGTGACATGAGGGCTGGGGACGGGACAGAGTGGTTGGACAGTGCAGTTTGGGAGCTGTGAGTGAAGGAGGTTGGATGAGGCCTTGGGTGATATGGTTTAGTGCGAGGTGTCCCTGCCCATGGCAGGGCAGTTGGAACTTGATGATCCTAAGGTCGTTTCCAACCCTAACTATTCTATGATTCTGTGCCCTGCAGCTTCTGCTCTGTTGCCTCACACTTTTTTCCCTGTTGTCTAGAAATGTCTCTGCTCTGTGCACCCAGGCCAGGCTCATTCAGGCTCTTTCTTTCCTCCGTTCCCTTTCCCTCACATTGCAGGCATGGGTCACTCTCATGATGTTTTCAAGTCAATTAAAATGGAGTTTTCATATGTGACTTAATATTGCATGCAGTAAATGTGGTTTGTTTTTTTTTTCCCCTGTGTACATATGATACTGTATAAAAACATATGGTGTTCATTTGTAGAAGATGTGTCTCATAATGAGAAGTACAGATGTCTAGCATGGGGAGCTTGGGCCTGTAACAAAAAATCACAGATAGTAATACTCAAGATTGCATAACATTGCTCTTGTTCTTCTGTACACAGTGTGTGTACATATGGCAAATGAAATAAGAGTTTTTATTTATAGAAGCATCTGCATATGGATTGTGCCTTATTTCAGTTTTAATGGTTATATGCGAAGCATTGTATTTCATCTTCCTTGATTATTATTTGGGTCTGTAATCATAGCTACTTAGTGTTAGAACTAAGTGCTATTTTTACTCTGTTTACACAAAGGAATACATCTAAAGTTGAGTTAGGGATTTAACCTTTAGATATATGGGGGAAGTTAAAAGAGTATAATGTCATTTTTACTTGCATTTTTTGCTGGCAGTTAACCCTCCACTGAAGTGTTTCGTTTGGGAATGCTGGGTGAGAGTTACATCTAATATTAGGGATGCAGTCATTTTAAAAAGACAAATTGATGTTGCTTTATATAACTGATTGACATCTTCCAAAACAGAAAGATACCTTTTTAGAACAATAATCATGGAGAACGTTATCAGCTAAAAAACCAGAGTTGGTACCTCTATGTTCATTTAGAAACTGGTATCTCTCATGTTCTTACAATGGTGGTAAAGAAAGGTGTGTTGGTTAGGAAGGAAAACAAATAATTTTGCTAAATAATTTCTGTTAAGAATTAGGATCTAAATAATTTATAAATCTAAAAAATGACACTGGGTTTTTTGTTTGTTTGGGTTTTTTGTTGTTTTTCTTTTGCTACCAGTATTTAGTATACAAATCCCAGAGTTCTTGCAGTCCCTGCCTATATCCTCTTTTTGATGAGTGTAATTTAAAGTTGGTAAGAGCACTTTTGGTTTTCTGTTTCCATAATAGTGAAAACAATTTTTTTTTCTCCTTTTACTAGCAGCACGTTTTCTTTTCAGCTGCAGAGCAACCAGTGACTCTCAGCCTTCCTTTTCTGACCAGTCTTGAATGCTTCCTCTTGCCACCTTAAAATATGATGCTAGTCTTCCATGACTGTGTTAAGTTTTGATGATCTCTCTGTCCATTTACCCACATGCAAGAGAGATGGCTTACACCAAAAAAGATTCAGATCTAAGAGTGAAGAACAAAAAAAATGTAATGCTGTTAGCTGAAATGAGAAAGAAGGATTATGTGTAAAATCGTGATCAACTAAACAAGATACATACAGGATAGGTTTTTTAGAGTTTCTTTTTCATTTTGAACAGTTCTTATAAAATGACTGTTATCTAATTTGCATGTTTTGTTTACTTTTCCTTATTTTCCAGTGTTTGTTTATTTTCTTGTGTTCCCCCTATTGTTTGGTTTGTGTTATGTTTGTATTTGGCTTTCTTCTCTGCTGGAACAAACCCAAACCTCTTCTAAATCCTTACCGTTGAAGTTTTGGTTTTGTATTCAAGCCCTGATGCTCAGAACTTGTGGCCAGGTAGGAGGTAGCACAATAGTGAGCACTATGGTAGACTCGCTTCCAAACTTGCACATGTATGGAGGTGTATACTCAGATTGGTAGCTCTACATCTGTATACTTAATTTGGAAGCAAAGGGACATACCTATGCATACAAGCATCAGTAAATCTTTGCAGAGAGCTGCCAATGTTCAGGAAACAGAGGTGGTAGTGAAGGGGGAGAAGGAAAGTGAGAATCTGTAGTCCCAAGTTGCTTCCTTCTTGCTTGGTTGTCTACTGACCATGGCTTTAATAGTTGCCCTTGAAGATAAAAAGTAAGAATTGTGACTGGCTGCCCTTTTCAATCTCTTTTCTTTTGCTGAGGCCACAGTGGATTTTTCTGCTGCCCTTAGTGCAGTGGGTCTGCAGGGAAGGGATAGGAAGGGAACAGCTGGATCTGGGTAGACCTGCACTGTCCTCTGCCGCTGCCATGGCATGCTCTGCCTGGCTCCTACTAGAGGAGCTCCTCAAAGCAGGTTCGCCTCATGTCTGGAGGCATGTGGCATTGTTGTGTTAGCTGCTCTAAGAGCAGGTGAAATCCCAGCGGCCGCTTTTGAAGCTGGTTTCAAACACCTTCCTCATGCTGAGCCTGAACTAAATCCAGATGGTCCATCCCGTGCAGTGTACTTGAGGCCTTCCTGTCCCCTATCCACTTGCCTTTGAGGATACTCCTTAAAAGCACCTTCTCTGTTGTTTTGTTTCTGAACAGACCTGTAGCCCTCAGTATTCCTGAGTGCTGGCCCGCCTTGTGTGTGCTGCTGTCCTCAGCCCTTCCTGCTTCCTCCTCGCTCTCTCTCATCCAGCATCTGTGAGAGCACCTTTATCTACTTTGTCTTAGTGGGTTTTTTGTTGGTGGTTTGTTTGGACAATGAAAAGTTTGTTTATAAAATATCTTCGGACTCCTGAATGGATTTCCTTACCTGCTGTTAGGGAATGCTCATATGAATTCATTTATGACTTATTCTGAATACAAGGACGAGACTATAATAAATTGACTCTGCATGTCTGCCAGTTTCATTCAGGCATAAACAGAATAACTGAATTGTGCTATAGGCCATGCCTTTGCAAGTAGCAGGGTTATAGGTCTATCTAATAGGTCCTTCAGCATAGTAAGAGCTAATGCTTTTAGAGAGCCTAATTGCTTTTAAAGGCACACAAGTGACTCCAGTATCATTTCATGGTTGTAACTGTACTTTACTACTAGATGGTCGTGGTATTTGCCAGGATAGCTCAAACTGGGCTTTGTTGCTATGCTTTTTTTTTTTTTTTCCCACTGTGATAAGAAAAATAAATTATTTAAAAGTTTCCTCCCTGTGCCTCTCAATAATGGAATTACAAATACTGTATCTATTTCACTTCCTGGTTTATTCTCTTTGATATTTGTGGAGCCTGAAGTAATCTTACACAGACTTTATTCTCTTGTTTGTGAGAAGATTAGTTCCAGTGTTTCTCTTAGAAGATTAGAGGAAAAGTGTACTTTTGAAATGTGCATGATGTGTTTGGGTATTTTCCCAAGAAGCAGCATGAGAGTTGTTACAGGCAACATATTTTGCATACTATTTTTTTTTATTGATATGAATTGTAAAGAATGAAAAGAATCAAAGCAGCAGAGGAAAATGTCTGTGTCCATATGAAGCCAGGTGATGTAGAAGACATTTGGAAGGAATGAGAAAGGTAGATGAACTGATAAAGGGTCAGAGCCAAAAATGTGACAAAGGAGATTTGAGTGAAGCCATTCCTTTCCTCATTTTCCTACCTGTGGGCAGTTAAACTAGAGCTTTAAACACAATTAAGGTCATATGTAAGGGAAATATACTGAGTGTTGTGTTTGGAGACTGACTTCTATTTTAATTCAGCAGGTCTTGAGGCTCTGTAAACACTTCCAGCTCTTTCAAAAGTCAGTGTGCGTTGCAAGCCTACTTCTGATGTGGTACCACTTGTGGGATTGTACATATACGGGTCATGCAGGTTCCCTTGTCCCCTTTTTTTTCCCCTCTGGTGGATGTTGCACTCCCAGGAATAGCTGTTTCTCTTTCTAAAATGTATGCTTTTCAGCCAGAATGTCTGGGTATGGGGAAAAAGTGAAAGAAAAAGAATGTGTTTTCAAAGCCTTTGAGAGTTTTCATTCAAGTTGTACGAGAATTAAAATGTCAGAATGGCAGGACTTGAGACAATTTAGTCTACTTCATTTTATCAATGCAGAAATAAAACCAAAGGTGATTTATTCTGATACTGCCTCTCAGTTTATCCAGTTGTGATAATTTTATTGCAAGTCTGATAATAGAAAAATCTGATGTTCTATTTAAAGCTCCAAATCTGCATCTGTGACTCTCACCTTTCACTAAAGTAAGCAAGCAGGGTTCTGTATTTTATGGTTGTAGAATAAAACTGAAAGCAAGCACTGAGTTGAACAGCTCAGACACTGGAACACAGCAGTCCCTGACAAAACAAGGAAACACAACTGGTGCAGTCATTTTGTGGGAGACAGACTTCATGGCTGCAGCTGTCAATCCAGAATTCTTTCTTGCTTTGTGTGGAGTAGAACAACATCATATTTATTCTAAACCGACCTGGGATGGCATATCAAGTATCTGTTGTTTTTTTTTGCAGATGTTCAAAAGTATGTATGTTACAGTTCTAACACCTTTTTTGATAATAAAACATCTCACATCGTCAGTCATACACAGGGGCCAGTTATCTGCACCATCATTTTAGATAGGGTGTGTATGTGTATCAGTTTACCACAATTATAATTTATCTGTTTGGAAGTAGAAAATAGGTAGAGTTTAAATGACTGAAGGAAATGTCAAGGAATACTTCTTAGAAGTGATCTTATATTTCAGATAGATTAAGTTTTGGCATCGTATCTGGAATCTCCCCTTGCTGGTGCAGTGGATTAGAATATTAAGTGTAATAGTCTGTGTCATTGCCAGTTTCCTTCCTGTTTTCTTCAGTAACAGCTTGGGGTAATAGAGGATGTGGCTGGAAGCAGTTCAGTGTGTGTGTATATACTTTTTAGACTTACAGTCTGGCAGCCTTATCTTTGGCCTGTTTTGCATTTATTATTTATGGAGGGGTTTAAAATGCCAGTTTATGGGGTTTTCTGGTGTTTTGTTTTGCGGATTTTTTTTTCTTTTTTGGTTTGTTTTGTTGTCTTTCGCATTATTTTTTTTTCCTTGTTGTGACTCTTCAGAGCAGTTTTGAGCAGGTATTAACAGCAGCTGATGGTTATTACAAACAAATCCTGAGACCCGATTCACTTTACTCAGCCTTTTTTATGCTTATTTAGAAAATGAGTACTGTTCCATACCCTCTTTGCAGTCACTTTTTTCTCTGCCTTTGGAAGGAGAACAGACCTTTGCCTTAGTTCCTACTTCTCTGGCTTTCTTTAGAGCTTAAGGGGGATTTGTGCAAGTTTGATTGCAATTGACATTCAGAATATCTCATAAGGTCACAGAGCAGCCAAAATAAAACTCTTTTAACTTGGGAGAGGAGGAGTGATAAGTGTCAGTTCACCAGAAATACTGGAAATTATGTTGATTTGTTGCTGTTATCTTTGCATGTCCTGTATGACTCTGTTGGAGAGACTGAGTTGCAGGAAAGTTTCAGTCATGGAAAAAATAAATGATAGAAAAGGTAGAAAGGAAAGGATGCAGTTGTTGCAACAGATGACAAAATTTAGGAGCTAGAATGAAAAGCAGAAGTGCAAGCACAGGCTAAGGTTTCTCTAATGCCTTCTACAAGTTATGAAGCACTTTTAAAGGGTTAAGAAATATTTTTGCTTGTTCTGGACACCGTATGTACGGACTTGGGTCTTGGTCATACTGCTCAAGGATTATGTGCTGCTTGTGAAACCTAGAGATGCTGGCTTTTGTTTAACAGGAGATTTTAGCTGTCAGTGAAATTGAATCATTTTAATATGTTAAGCCATATAAAAAGATGAAGACATTTACTGTTAAAAAAATATTTAATTTCATTTAGGTAATGACAGTACTGTGTGGTTTTATGCAAAATTCATTTATTTTAGGACAATCTGCTTTGATGGCACATAGATTACAATTTGATCTTTTTAACAGAAGGTTTTGAAAGGTGCTTAAAGCTGCACTGCAAAATACTGGAGGTTGTGCAAAGGGGTGGTGTGACAGAGATAAGTTTCTTAAATGTTAGGTTGAAACCACTAAAGTAAGTGATTTGGTAATAAAAATTTTTGAGGTAACACATCCTTGGAATCAAGGTCTTGCGTTATCTTCACATCTGATTTTTGGAATGCAGTTTGGAATGCTTAGAAACTGTGAAAGATCAGGATGCCCTTCTGGTAGGTGCCATGGCTATAGGAAGATCTATCGATCACTTCCCAGGCCAGTGTCCCAGCCAAGGAAAGGAGCACAGGCAGCTAACCATTAGATTAGAGCTTGCTTGGTTAATTCAGTTAAGAAGTCTTTGCGCCTTGCAGTGCTGCTTGGCTTCTTAAAAGCAGGGGAGGGATGGGGGAACTTTGGGTTTAGGAGCTTTATTTTTTCTCACGCTTCTGTAGCTGAGCCTTCCAAGAAGCGACAGATCACATTGTTTCCCTCTCCTTATCTTTTTAGTTGTTTAGGTTTGAAAGGATATGGGAAGTTCTATATTTATATTTAAGATCACAGCATCTTATGGATGTAATTACTCAGTAAATAATTTTCAAAATGGGCCACTGTACCCATAGGTATTTTTTTGTTCTTTAAATCTAGTTAGCCTTTGTACTAACACTAAACTTAAAATCACTTAGTCAAATTACTGCTTAACTTTGTAACTCCTATGTCAACAAGATAATTCTGTTTCGTGTGCCACTCTATTTATAGCCACAGTGCTGGAGTCTATCACAAACCCACAACAGCAGACCTTCCTTTTATCTGCCTTGCAGTTTGCTATGGGTCAGATCTTGATCTTTAACACTCAGTGCTCCAGACGCCCCACAGCTCAGTATTAGGGCCAGTGTTGTTTAATATCTTCATTGATGGTCTGGATAAGGGGGTTGAGTACACCCTCAGTAAACTTGCAGGCAACACTAAGTTGGCTGGGAGTGTGGATGTCCTGGAGGGTAGGAAGGCTCTGCAGAGGGATCAGTGGGCTGTGGCCAGTTGTATGAGGCTCAGCAAAGAAAAATCCCAGGCTTGGGGATGAGTGGCTGGAAAGCTGCTCAGCAGAAAAGGACCTGGGGGTGCTGACTGACAGCTGCTGAACATGAGCCAGCTTGTGCCCAGGCAGCCAAGAATGCCAATGGCATCCTAGCCTGTGTCAGAAATACTGTGGCCAGCAAGACTAGGAAAGTGATTGTTCTTCCTGTACTTGGCACTGGTGAGGCTGCATCCCAAATCCTGTGTTTAAAGCCCCTTGCCTTTGGGAGTGATGACTCCCTTTGTACAGGCATTTTAGAAGCTGCTGCTTTAACGTAGCTGTAGTCTAATATGCTTTTGTCATTTACTTCACTCTGGAAGTTAAATGCTAGTTTACTGGGGTGCTAGACATTGTATCTGAAGGGGCTGCAGTGCTCAAAACACTGCCTGTACAAGAACCCCAATAGCAATGGTTAGCAGGCAGGATTACTTAAAGAAGCTTTTAAGGCAAAGCATGTGAGGATTGATATTTTCAGTGTACAACTTAAAGAGGTATAATCTTCCAGTTTGACAAGTAATGGTGTCACTTGATAATGCAGTGCTATTTTTTGCATTGTTTTCAGTGACCTGTCTCAGATGCTTGTGAAACTGTTTGTCCTGTAGAACACTGAATTTGCCTTCAGTTTGGGAGTTGTTTAAAGACAGTGTTTAAGACTCCCATAGGCTTTATTAGGCAGCTATTTAACCCCAAAGAGTTGAATCCTAACTGAGGTTACACCCATTAATCAGATGGCCTCTTCCCTTGTCCCACTTTTTAGATTTGTGACAATTTTTATTCAGGTCTGAATTTTGACTTCCAAAATTTGGCAAAATCGGGTGGAAAAAGGGCCCTATACAGAAGTTCCTAAATTGTAGGCAGAACAGTTTCTACTCCTCCCTTTCACTTGGACTTCATACATTGTTGCTTTTTTTTTTTTTTTTTTTTCTTTCAGGAAGGAGGTAACATATTATAGAGACTGGTATCTTTTTGCTTTATGTTCATACAGTATTGAGTAGTTGGACTTTGTCCTTTCCTGGAGTCAGCGAGCTCTACTGTAATAATCCTTTTAAAGGAACTCCAGTTCTCTTTCAGCAGTGTTAAACTATTGTTTGGTTCAGCAGTGTATTTATATTCCCTCATTTTATAATCAACATAGTTGCATTTAGTATTTCTGCTTTTCCATATATTTACACGTTTAGTGTTTGCCTACCTATATATATACATAATATAAGGATACCATATGATTACGATGTTTAAATAGCAATGTAGAAAGGTTGTGTTCAGATCCAAAATTGGAGGTTAGCACTATAGAAGTTAACAGGGATTATATTTTTCTCATCACTCACTATTTTAAAATGCAACATAGTCCTTAATTCTTGAGCAAGAAAAGTGAAAGGACAAAATTAGCTTTCTGTGAACTGAATTTATCTGAAATGCCAGTGAAAGTCCATCTTACTAACTGATTAATCTCTAGCTGCTGTAGTTTACATATGACAAGTATCAGCTGTGAACTGCTAAAAAGGCACTGGAGCCAACAGGGAGATACAGAAAGAAAATAAGGAATAAAGACAACTGCAGTAGTATAGATTATAGTAGTTAAAGTGTATATAATAGCATATATATAGTGTATACTGTAGTATAAAGTGACTATTAATGAAATCAAAGTCAGGCTGATGGAACCTGAAAAAAAACCCACATTTTTATTATGGTGTAAAACAGTGATTAATGTGAAGAGTCATATTTTCCTACAGTCTAAGAAAGGATACAGTTGGTCCTTTCTCAGGGAAAATAAAAAAAGCTGAAGAAAATATTTGCACAGAATTCTTCGCCCTTAAGTACTTGCCAGAATGTGATGTTCATCAGTGCTTAATGAAATAACCCAAATCCGATTTCTTTCCTTGTAAATGTAATGAATGGTGTTCATTACCGGAATTGTTTTTAATGGCTCCCCTCTGGAAAGGCTGGGAGTGCTTTGTCTCACATCCCTGATGTTTCTAATAAATAAATGCGTCTCCAGTGGATGGGACAAGAAAATTGACTTTTGTAAGAGACTGCAGTAACTATACTGAAGAAAAGGTTTTATACCTGGAGGCTCAGTTTTGTACTGAGATAAACAGGTAAATACCTCATTGGCTGGAAAGGGCATGTGTCTGAGTATCAGAGGTCAAAACTCACTGTGTAATTTGGAAATTAAAGTATTGTACTGCTCCCTGTAAAGCTATTTGCAGAATAACCTGTTTACTAATGATTGGAAATGGATGTTAATAAGATTTGAATAGATTTTGAGAGTGTTGTTAGTGAAGACCTTAATGGAAATACAAGTGTTTTTTTTTAGGGGGGGGAGCGGAGGGAGAAATTGCTGGAGAGTAAACTTGCCATTTAGTAATTGGAAATGAAAAATGAATAGTGTTTGGAAATTGATTGTGTTTTAGCAGTAGTTTACATTTTCTGGGGAAAAAAGAAGAGATATCTCCTTGAAGATACTTCTGAAAAGCAGCTGCATTTTTCACATTTTAAATACAAAAATGAACATCTCAAAACTTAGGAATGTTCTTGAGAAGTAATTCTTTTCTGCAACTGCAGTAATGTCTTTTTTTTTGTAATGAATTCTGCTTATTTCCAACTAATAGATTTTTGGAAAGGAGTCTTCCACAAAATTTTAAAGCTTGCAACATGGGGCATTTGAAATACTTGTATAAGTTTATTTTTTTTTATAGCCTTTCTATGAATGTGGAATCAATTATTTAAAAAAATACACCTTGCTTCCACAATACTTGCAATATTATTACTGTTATTCTTTTGCCCCTTGTTCTTTCTTTTTTTCTTGGCCTTAACTTGTTCCCACCTGTGCATTTTCATTGTGTGATGCGCAGTAGTGCTTACTAAGCATATGTTTGGAGAAGGGTTGAATTTAGTGGAAGGTCACAGCAGAAATCCCATGTTCTTCATCTTGTCAACAGATACCTGAAAATGAAAATCCTACTTGGCAATCTCTTTTTCCTTATGCTGTGATTTTTTTTTAAACTATTTTTCTTCTTTCATCTACACCAACTATCCTCATTATCTTCAGAGTCTTTCTTGCCTGTGCCTCTGTGCACATGAGTTCACAGGAGGGATAGCGATATAAGGATGCCTGTAGCAACTACTGTGCAGATTAAGCACCAAGTACTGCTACACTGGTGTCTTCCTCTGGCAGGCTATGCAAAGCAAGAAACACTGAACCAAATGAACTGAAAGTAAAATCTGACCTTTTCTTTTAGCTAAAGTTTTAGCAATTGTTCTCTCCCAGCCCGAGCCTCTCTCTGTTCGTAGTGCAGATAAATGTAAATTTTGGATGTGGACAAATGCATATGGCTTTGAAAGGGTTTGCAGTCCAAACAGAAACTGGGGATGAGGGATTGATTGAGTCAGATGAGGGAAGACAAATAATCAGTTAATGGAGTGGGAGTGGTGTGACAGAGCCCAGGCACTGCTGATGCTGGGGCTGTCAGTTGGGAATGGCCTAAAGCAGTATGGGCTTTGTTGAAGGAGAGATTCAGAGCAGAGCAGTGAGGTTTTTGTGTGACTGTTTCTTGGAATGTTCTCCTGGTCATTTGTGCCTTTCTCTCTCTGAGGGCTTTCATGACAAGACGTGGCAGTACAGTCAGCTCAAATTTGGGAGTTGCTGTATTGGTTCATTAATGAGAGATGGAAAGGTCAGGCTGGGAAGAGCCTTATGTTTGGTCAAGTACAGCAGGCCTGTGGCAGCGTATCCCACCTCAGCCTGCCAGAGTCTGCCAAAGTGCACGCTTTTAACATATTTAGTCCGTTAGTTTTATCTTTTGCATTGTGTACTGTGGCAGTTAAATTTCAGCTGCAGGTTGTTCCAAAGGTGAAAGGCCACCAAAGAGCTGCTGAGCAACTCTACAGGGTTAAACCAAGGAATCATAAGCTGAAATCGGACCTCACTCAGGCTGAAGTTCAAGTGTACAGAGCCTGTGAGAAGGATCCAGTCTGCTCTGAGCACCTTTAGCTGCAAGAGTAGGGAAGCCTGGGCACAGGCTGGGAAGCCCGACCTGCTTCAGTCACACTTGGCACCTACGTGGGCTGCTGGGAACGCTTCTGATGTGGCTCCATTAGCATCTTTCTGCAGTGACTGGTGTGATACACAAGCAGTGCAGGTCACTTGTGGGACACACCTGTCAGGAGGAGTTTAAGAACTGAGATAGCCCCATGGATAAATTGTGTTTATTGGGTAACATGCACTACTAACAAGATTTTGTTATTGCCATTGATACAGAAGCTAAACATTCCTTTACATATTTTTATATTCTTGGGCTTTCTAGTAAGGACAGGTTAAGAAATGGTGTTGGGGTGCATATCAGCTTGGTAATTCATTGTTATTTATTAACTTGTACCTGGAGCTGAAAGGCAGGGCGGGTTGAAACTCATAGTCCTTCTATAAGGCTCTTTACTTTTAAAGGCAAAGTCCATACAGTTAGTATTTCTTATCAGAGAATCAAGCACATATGCTGTGAAAGGATTTGTGACTTGGCCACAAGGGACTTATCTTCAGAGAGAAAGGTATGGCTTTTTTACTTAGGGGCAGCTAACAAGCGTCAGTTTTCCCAAGATAAAATGTAAGGACGAGGTGCTTTTGTTTTAATTCTAGATAAACTTGCAAAGTCAGCCAAATGGGAAGGTAGGACTTACTTTGCTGCGTTTACATTGTGATATATCCACAATGCTTGATCTTTGTTATGTTTTTCTTTCGGAATAAGTGATATTTATTACTTAACCCCAAACCTTGCCTTCTTTTTTAGAATATGGAGACAAATTCAGACATAAAAGGCATCTGAAGACGTTTCTGAAATGTTAAGAACTTACTATTTTTTCATACAAATTTCTGATATATTGCCATAATAATAGAATAATCTAGTTTAGAAAGGACCACTGGGGATCATCTTGTCTGATCTGTTGCCACCCAAAGTAGGGCCAACTCTGAACCTAGATCAGGTTGCTACTTATGTAATCCACTGATTAGTTTGTGGCTTTTGATTTGATATATTTGACTGTTAAGATGACCTGCAACTTCAATGACATCATTACAACCTTTGCTGTTAAAGAGGAATTCTTTGGTAGGTCAGTGGTATTTTCTTTTTCAGTGATTTAATGAGGTCAAGATGAGACCTAGAGGTTTCAGCTTGTTGCGTTCTTTTATTCTAGTCGCAGCTATACTTAAAATGAAAGATCCTGTTTGAAAGCCTTAGCAACATAATGTTTGGCAGGGTGAACCAAAAACTGGTAACATCAAACTACAAAAATGATAACCTTTCAGTCAAAGAGAAAGTAAGATAGAAACAAATAGTGGCCCTTATCAAACATCTGGACTCACCAGTTTACTTCACAAACTGTAACTTCAGTAATTCTACTTTGTCCTTTCTCAGCTGTAATTAAGGTCATAGACACTAAATATAAAAAATAAAAGCAGAATAGCAAAGGAAAAAAGTAAGGGTACTGTCAAGCTATAAGTATTTATGCAGGCAAAAGGGCACTTTGAAAAATTCTTTATGATGCTGGGTTATGCTAGGAAGATACATACCATGAAGTTTATAGAACTGACTGTTGTGAGTTGAATTAGCAGTTTGGTGTAACTAGGATTACTAGAACTTGGGTTCATGATTTCCTCTTTAATACAGACCCCTGTGCTGTTCCAAATTGGGAGATATGTATAAAAGGAATAGTAAATTTAAAACACATTCCAGATTTTAAATGTAATTTCTAGTACCTTGGTTTGTTTGTTGACAGTATTGTGCTTTGACATAATCACTATCTGCCATCGCAGATATATTAATATATATCCTGTATCTTAAAATGCTAATCAGGAATTGCTCTTTGGTTTATGCTTATAGCCGTCGGTCTGGCCAGTATACAATGAACCATGATCATTCCAAGACCCCTGATGGAGCATCATTTGACCGCTCAGGATCCCAGGACTCCTTGGATGAATTGTCTATGGATGACTACTGGAAAGAACTTGAAAACATCCATGAAACCAGAGGAAATAATCATGAAGAACGAGTAGCACTTGTAGTGAAAGAGCCAGATGGTAATTAAATCAGTTCTTGTGAATGATCATTATGATTTTAGGGATTTTTCTTTAAGTCTTATTCAAGAGATGGCACCCACCAAACACACTTTAATCAAAAAGGAGGTCACTCTGCTACTCTGTTGAACTTCCACTTTGAAAATTCTGTTGTCTCTAATGCGTATCACCAGAAACAGCCAGTGGCCTGCAAGAGTATGTTTTCAGATATAAACAGAAAGCTGTTTTTCCTTTAAATGGTATTTGCAGAACATCAGAAAGGCACCTGTACTTGCAAATCACAACAATTGAACCTTTATTTGTAGTTTACTGTTATACTAACTTAACCCTTTCATTCTTTGTGTGCGTTGTTCGTTATTGTAGCTGTTGTGGACAGAAACCTCACGCTTTAGAAGACAAGCCAATGATTAACCGGTTTTAAGTTTAGTGAGTAACTTTCTACGCTTGTAAATACTGTAACTGTTCAGTTGTATTATTTTGTTTCTCAGAAGCATCAATTATGGGCCACTCGTGAGGGAATGATCTTCAAAGAAATTGGGCAACTTCTTTGTTTTTCTTGTCCTGTCAAAAAAAAAAAAGAGTATCATCCTTAATTCCACCCTTCTTTCAAAGATTATTTTTTAGCAGTGTAGTATCTGCCTCTCTTCTATTCTTACAAGAGGCCACAGTCTCTTGTAAACGATTACAAAATTAAAGTGGTGAGTTTTGCATTTTGGCATGGTTTCTACATAAGTGAGAAGAATGTGCTTCATTAGGTTTCAAAGGGATTTGCACTTCTGCCTCCCTAAGCGTTTTGAAATATCACTGCTATTTACAAGTGCTCTGAAGGGGGTAGCAGCCTGGCCTCTGGAGAAAGTAGCAAAGCTCTGAGCCCATGTGCCTGGGAAGCAGGACATCTGACAGAGCAGTGAGGCTTTCTCGTGCGAAGCAATGTTCATTGTTCTGCAGCACATGAGTCCCCAGCTCACTGATGCTGCTATGCTTTCAGGCTCTGCACTCCAAACCCCACCATTTCCTTTTTTATTTATATATAGCCTTTTTCCCCCTAGTTACCACTGTAGCTTGAGCTGCTGGTTCTGGTATGAAGCCTAAGTGACTCAGCACAGTTAAGTTGATCAGCTTGAGAGGATTGCTCTCATCTTGCCTAATGTGCAGCACCTCTCGGGGGAATGAGTACTCCTTGGGAGTTGTTTGACACTGCATGTGGCTGATGGGCCTGCCTAGGTGGGGGCTTGCTTGAGATATGGCCATGCAAACACAAGGCAGGGGACAGATGAGAAACATCTTGCTTACATCTGCTTGGGAGAATGAGTGTAGCCCTTCTTTCCAGCCCTAATAACAAAACCTGAGAGAGTTTTGTGAGAGGCTTAGGATTTGGCTGCACAGCCATAGTAAAATTAATACTTAAAATGTCGTGTCTGTTTTTTCAATGCTGTTGATACGCAGGGACCCACTTGCATGTGCACTGGGCACTGTGGGAAACTGCAGTCAATAATTGAGTTGACGTGTCAGTTTTGGAGTACTTTTAGATACCTAATAAATGGTAATGTTGCTTGAATGTTGGAAGAGAGGGTTCTTGGCATTCAGCTCAAGCTTGGCTGCTACAGACAGACCTTATTGTTTTAAAGTGTCATTAGAGATACTGATTTCAGAAGCAGAAGTTTTGCATCAGTGATGGTATTTAATAGCTTTCTCCTCTTTCATGTGCAGTGATCTGACAGTAAAGGATACCTTATCGTCTATAAGACTAAAGCAACAATTGTTTTGTGGGCTGTCAGTAGGCTGGAGACCATGTCATAAGAACTGATTAAAAAATAGCACTAAGGTGACTCCTGTCATCTAGTTTGTCCTTCATTAAAGTGAGCTAGTGAAGGCTTTTAGGATTAATGAGAAAAGTGGGCAGAACTCTGTCAGTAAGGGGACTAAGAGATTGAGCACTGGACTAAAAATCAACGAAGCAGCAATGATCAGAGGCTTTCAGGCTTCCCCATACACATTTATATCTAGATACATTTATAAAATGGTATATGATTTAATAAAAGTGTGGTAGATTATTATAAAGATTGTCCTATAGCAGTCTGTATTGGATTAAGTATTTTAAAAGCTTTGATACCATGTTAACCCTTTTGAAGCTCTTTAGAAATAATAGGCTTTTTCCAATTCATGAGAGTCATGATAGTTCTTAATTGTGAATCCTGTAGTACTTGCCCTGTAAACTGCATTGACTTTATCATGTCATTAACATCCAGTGCACTAACAATGCTCAAAACCCAATGTTTATGCCTTTTTCTCTTGGCCTTGCTCAGAGGGAGAACTGGAAGAAGAATGGCTGAAGGAAGCAGGTCTTTCAAATCTGTTTGGTGAGAGCTCTGGTGACTCCCTGGAAAGCATGGTGTTTCTGTCCACGCTGACACGAACCCAGAGGGCAGCGGTAGAAAAGCGAGTAGAAACTGTCACACAAACCATGAGGAAAAAAAACAAACATCACCAGATTCCTGATGTCAGAGATATCTTCAGGCTCCAGAATGACTCAAAGGGAAAAGTAGGTTCCTGATCATAATTTTGTTTGATGCTGGCAGCAAGAAGGGAGGGACATGCATGGGTGTGGGGAGAGAAGGGGGATGCACAGGCACAAAAGGCGTATTTCCAGAAGATTTCTGTTTAACTTTTTCCTGATTTCCAAGTGAATTTTTTACTAATTTGTGGGAATAGCTTTGGTTCAAACTTGACATTACATTAAGCGCTCTTAGTATGTCGAAAGAATTACATATATTGGCCTTGAATTAATTAAAGGTGACGGTGAATACAACAATCACTCGTTGGTAAAGTTATTAATATGAATTCATTTTAATGCAGAAGCAAAACTCCTGATAACAATCACCCCAAAAGCTACCAGAAGCCCACTTTCATCTTTGAGTGGTAGTGCCGCACAGCCCTCCTTATGGGTCTGATGGAAAGGGGCCAGTACTTCTTACTGGTGTTCTTGTTTGTTTTCCTTTTTTTTTTTTTCTCCAAAGATAAAACCAAAAAGGGACATCAGCCTGATCTCCTCTATTTTGGGTAGGTCTTTTGTGCCTGTCAGCTGGGGACTTAGACCCCATGCTAACTTGCAGGGCCTGTCTGTGTCATTAAAGTTTATGTTGGAAGTTGCTTTGACAGGTCTTGAGAAGGGTCCTGGTTTCCTCGCATGGGGTATCAAATGGAAGAGATCCTCTCCCATACACAGGAAAGAGGAAGGAAGGGAAATTGAGCCTAAGATTAGAATTCCTCTTCTGTGGAGAAGTGTTGTGTCCTGTCTGCTCTTCCCAAAACAACGAGATCTTCCGCTGTAGGAAGACCCTGACCAGATGGAAGTGAATAGCTAGCTTACCTGACCTCAGCCCCATCCCTCCTTCCTGTTGCTGCTGTTCAGTGCAGTGGCAGCAATGGGAAATTTTGAGGAGGTTTAACTTTCTCCTTTCCCCGAAAGCTTCCTCTCCTTAAGCAACTCCTTTCAAATTCAATAGAGGTTCAATGTAGTGGGGGTAGTTTGGAAGCTCAAATGTATGTTCTGGAGGCACAACTTTCCTTTTACTGTTCTGCTTTGCATGTGGTTACAGAAGGGATATTAACTGCATAAAAGCTTTCTGGGATCTGATTTAGAATTAACTACACCTAAAAATTACAAGACCTAATAGCAAAGCAATTTAAGTAAAATATTACATAGTTTAAAGCAGTATAATTTCTCTTTCAAGTATATTGTTTCAGTAAAGCACGAGAAATACTTATCTTCCTGCATTTACACACTGTAACATTTGAAAATCATGTCACAGAGTACAGTAGACTTACATGTCTCTTAAGCTATGTTTTGATATTGATAACATCAGTGAGAAGTAATGCAAACAGACAAATGTTTGTAATTATTTAAGATGTATAAAACAGTTAGAATATTTATTAAATATAGAAATAACTCGGGGGGCAAGGGGGGGAGCCTTCTAAACCTGTCTTCTTAACTGAAATAAATACAAGGGTAGGCCCTCAAACTGCATTCTTCTATCCAAAGCATGATAATTATTCAGAAAGCATTGCTTGTGGTTATTCATCTAATCTCTGACAGAAATACTGTTGTGAAGTAGCTTCTACAACCTCCCTAGGTAACTTTTCTCAGTGCTTTGTTACTGTCCCGTCATTAGAAAGCTCTTTATGCAACAAAAGAGTACTGAAACCATCTGCAGCTGTATGAAGTCATTCCAGTTTAATAATAGCCTCTGAAAATCATGTAACCTCCTTCACCTGGAGGAAAGCAGGAGGAAAGGTAAAACAATAGTGTTGATGTTTTCCGTCAATGCAGCAATTGTGTTGATGTTTCTCCTAAATTTCCTGCCATATTCCCAGAGAGAAGCTAGACTTTTGATACATTGGCAGCTTTCCATTCTTCTGCTCTGTGAAGCAGTAATAATTTTTTGGGTAGTCATGCTATCCTCTTCCACTTCTCGATTTTCTTGATTAAAAACCAAATAATAAGTATACAGATTTGTGTTGGTAGGAGGAATCTTTAAAACTTGATTATATTTTTTTTTCTTAGTAAGTATGGAGTTTTAAAGGGCTTGAGTAAAATGCAGTCAAAAATCCAGGATGCTAAACAATCATTGTTGACTTGAGTTGCCAAAAAGATAATAAAAATATGTGGGTAAAAACGTACATGGGTATATGTGTACCCATTTGTATATGGGTATAGATTTTATGCATGTTGTGAAATATTTTTTTCTATAGTAGGTGTCATCCAGTTCATAGAATGTGCAAAAATCTCGAGACTAGGTAGCACAATTGTAGAAAGAAGAAGATGGTTCAAAACCTTTCTTGTTCTGTTGTTTCTTTG
This sequence comes from Neopsephotus bourkii, assembly GCF_033783945.1. NCBI lineage: Eukaryota > Metazoa > Chordata > Aves > Psittaciformes > Psittacidae > Neopsephotus > Neopsephotus bourkii. The sequence goes on from NW_026902239.1 coordinate 7,518,049, forward strand.
AAGTGCCGTGGTTTTGCTGTTGGAAAGCTAAGCTGTAAGCATAGATGGTAACATCAGGCCACCCTGCAAAAGGGGTGGGGTTGTCCTGTAGAGGAGGCAACCATGTAAGATTTTGCAAGAGGAAGGGTTTTGGACAGTCAGTCAAAATGTCTCCTCCAGATTCCTTTTCCATATCTTCCCAGCGCAAGCTGTGGCTTCAGCTCAAAGACTACATTTTCTTATTTGCAGCTCTGGAAAATTAAATATTATGCCCATTTAACCTTTTAGGAAGAGGGGGATTGGACTTTTTGAATTACCTAGATTTCAGATCCCCTTAGAGTCTGGCAAAGGGTTTTCTACTGAAACACACAGGTGTGCTGCTGTATTCACCTGAATTGCAGGAGTATGTGTTTGAATCCTGCGCAGAGTTCAAAGGAGGTTCTACAACCATGCATTTGGTTTTTGTAGGCATGCGTATTTATTGTTCCTTTCTTAGGTGTGTGATGGAAATGAACCCTCAAGCATGAGAACAAGTGAAACCAAAAATGAAATGCAAGATGGAACAAAAGGTAATGCCAAGCAACTATTTTTTTTTGGGGGGGGGGGTTGGTGTTTGGTTTTTGTTTGTTTTTATTTATGTGGTTTTCCCCTTCCTTTTGGCCTGTCTAATTTTCAAGTAACTTTTCAGCAAAAGAAAATGAAATTCTTATGAGAAACCTGTTCTGGCCTGCATTGTAGTGTAAAAGTTTTAAGTGTGGCTGCAGAAAGCATCCTTTGAGCCATTTTGGAAATCTTGTTTGTTAGCAGTGATCATCTTATAATTGAATCATCTGGGAGAAGTCTCCTCTCACAGCTTATGCTTAGGTCTTTCCTGATCCTTAATTTATCCCTTCTGGTTTATCTCTGCTGTACAGTACAGGAAATGAACAGCATACGTAAGCTGTTCAAAGACAAATGGACTGTAAACATCCCCCCAAAAGACCCCAACCCCAAACTGAGAACTGGCTATATACATTTAGCTCAAAATGAAAGGAGAACAGGGATGGAAGAAAAACATTGTTTGCCTTTTTAAGGAAAATTGAAATGAAATAGCATTCGCATGTGCAGGATGCGGTTGTGTTTCAGCAGCATGTGATTACACAAAAGGGCTGCAGTACCCATGTAAGACCCTCTCACTGTCAGGTAGAACTCTGATTCAAGAGTTTCCTTTTTAAAATTCTGCATTGTTTGTATGTTGGTTTTGTTTGTTAGTTTGTTTGTTTTTTCATTTGATTGGGTTATTTGTTTGTTCGTGGGGTTTTTTTTTGTGGTTTTGGGGGTTGTTTTTCTTTTTAATTCTTCCAGGGGACTGGGTAGCACATAGGTGTTACACTGAAGCTTATAGTCACTTAAATAGGCAAGCAGGCAGATCAGGTTCCCCTCTGCAAGCTACTTACCTGTAATTAAGCCATCAAATAAAATTCTGCTCCACTTCTAGAATACTGACCAGTAGTATTCTGGAAAAATTGTTACTTTAGGATTAGACTTAGAAAACAGCACCAGACAATACCAGATATACATGGTAGTTGAAGCGGAGAGATGAATATAAACCAGCTCAGAATATTACCAGATCTGTGTTTCCAGAAGTGCTGTTAATCCTTCCCTCTCAGCAAACCTCACTAAAAAAAACTGGGAGGCCTGCCAGACTGCTGGTTCAGCACAAGGGAAGGAAGAGATGCCTGGTGCTTGTGTCAATAAACTGCACTGTAGGATTCAGAGCTGGAAAATTACCAAACAATTATTACAGAGTTTTTATCACATCTGGTTCTTTTTTCCAGTGGCCCTGATGAATCTTTTAGAAATGGGAAGTTGTGAAAGGCAAATCCCATATGTTAGCTCTGCTCAGCATGGATTGCAGTGTGGATGGCAAATGCAGCCTGCTTACATCCTGGTACACTTCTGCTCTTGTCAACATGCTGAAGTGGGCTCTGCTCCCGCAGAAGGAAAAAATCACTTCAGTTTGCAGTCAGACCAGGGAAATTTGGTTGTGTGAAAAGCAACGCACCTGTTTCAGTGCTGTATTGTGAGCTTTCCTCCAGAATGATGGGCATATTAGAGTTATACAAACAGTGAATGAATTTAAGGCAAAAAGTAAACAATGCCTGATATTGCAGAGATACTAAATATTTCTGAAATCCAAATACATTATTTTGAAGTGGAAACCCTCTTTGCCAGAGGAATAGTACTGGTTTTACCTGAAAAAAATGTCTCAGACATTATAAAAAAAAAATCCAAAGCTTAAACTGAGATGTCTTAAAGCAGTTAGAGTGAATTACTCTGGCCCTTCTCCAAAGGTGATGGCTCTGTTCCTAATTTGGTATTTGAATGCTTCATTCCCAACTGCTTCGCCAGACTGGGGATGATAATGGTTTACCCTAAGAGCGTACATGGGTTTTGTGAACCTGTGCTCACAGCTCCTTTCTTGCCAATCTGAGACACCTATTTTCTTGCTTAAATGCTGTAAGCAAATGCAGGGAATAATATGAAACCATTATATTTGTATTCTTTTTCTGCCTGATCCTGCTCAAGCAAAATAGTTTGATGAGTTTCTAAGATTTTTTGTTTGTTTGTTTGTTGGTAGATGCATATTTGAGGTTTTGTGGAAGGACCCTCACTTACTGGCTTTAAGTGCTTATTGATTTCATATAGGTACAGAACGTGTCTACAAGAAATTAAAAGAAAATTCAGAATCATATATTAAGCTGTCAAAAGACATCATCTTCTTAACAATCCATAACACTTACTAAAATCCTGCAGAGGTAGCAATATATTCAACAGCTACAAAGGAGAAATAGTAATTCTCTTTTGATGCCTGTGAAAAGGACTAAATAACTATGTTAGTTGAGGTATCCCAAGAAATAAGAAGGAAAGAGTAGGCAGATGAAAAGCTAAGTACTCATTAGCTTAAATAGAGAAATGGCAAAAGTCAATTTACTGTGGAACTGCAGTTGTCCTGAACACACAGGATTAGGTACAAGGAAAGAATGTTAGATAAAACTTCTGTATGGAGGCAATCTCAAAGCATAATGATCCGGCAAATGAATGAAAGAATCGTGTGTACTATGTGTAACATAAGGGGAAGAACTGTAATGTTTGCTTCTTGGTAGGAAAAAGACCAAAATGTGCTCATGTTCATATAATTAAAGAGTTTGTTTCTGCTTTTCATTTTACATAATTAATGAGGAATCTGTGGCCAGAGTGATAGGGTGTTAGTGAAAAGTTTACAAAGTTTTTTTATTTTCTATTTAAAATTATCCATGAATTACATTTTAGAGAAATGCTTTGTTAGTAAAAAAAGATAAATCAGCTGTTCTACTTTTCCAATTATAAATTAAGATCTATCAGCGCAGCTCCATTGGGATATAATCTAGATTCTCTATCAAAACTAGGAAATAGCAAGGTTTACGCTTCTGATATATCTATGTGTTATTAAAAAGAAACCCAAAATGTAACCCTTACCCCACTCCTGAAGAATTTCCATCATTTTATGTGATCTTTAAAAAGCACTGGGAACCAAAGTAGGGGTACAGGACTAACTAATTGCAAAATGTGGTTTCCACATCCTTATGGACAATGTTTACGTTTTTCTGTATCACACTTGCATTTCTTTCATGAAATACTGCATTGTAGCTGGCAGGTTGGCAGAATACCAAAGCTGCTTCCTCTTACAGCTGCTTCCTTGTTAATGAATGTACAACGATAGGACCAAGGCTGTATACAACCACACAGAAACTCCACACAACAGCAGCATTTCCAGACCTTCAAAAACATAGCATTACCAAGACATCTGCTATACACAGCACCTTCTTAGGACCAGAGGACTGAAACAAGAGCTACTGCTCTTTTGTTTGTTAACATCAGATCCGTCCTGGGCTGATAGGAAGCATGTAGGCCGCATATAGGTTACATTAGCATGACAGAAGGCTTGGGGAGACTGGAACTGTTTCCCTTTAGGTTTGGATTCATTAAACAATTTATGTGATATATACAAATATACACACAGGGAGGCCAAAGATCGAAGACAGGGATGAATTTGACCTTGGATATGTTTGGTTACTGAGGTCTCATATGTCTCTTTGCCAAAAGGAGCAGCTCTAGTTTCAGGATCAGCTTAATCTTTAGCGTATGCCTCAGATGTCTTTCAGGGTCTATGGAAAGTGAGCAGAAGCCATTCTGGAAAGACCAAGCAATGAGTAACACACACAATAGGCAAAATTTGGACATGTTTTATTCTACTTCTCATAGTGTTGCTTGGTTGCAAGTAGAGTCAAAGTATTGACTCAGATCCACCTTCCCTGTCTTGAAGTGTCTCAGCGCTAAATCAATTACATTGACATAGGTGTGGTTGGGTAAAGCATTACGTCCTACTGGAGAGTGGCTGTGGTGGCTGCAAGCCACTTGCCTGTCAGGTCCCCTGAGTTTGGTTCCAGCAGACTGAGGTTATTTTCAGGACTCACTCTAAAGAATATCAGAGCCTAGTCTTAGTTTTGTCTCTTTCAATTAGACATAGGTATGATTCAGAAAAAAATTCAGGTTGGTGTCATTTTGTTTTTTAAACTTGGTGCTTCATATGTTGTTTGGGTTGCGTGCTTGCAGCTCAGCTCTTTTGCAGGCCGCTGAAAGTATCAGTGTAGAGCAGCACTTCACTGAGGCCTTCTCTCTTACATCAGCCTGTCTGCAGCCTTTCTCCTTTGACCTTTCAAGGTCAAATGTTGCTGCACCTGTAACTGTTTTCTAGTAATTGTTCTCTGGCTTGAGGTAGCATAGTTATTGCAGGCCATACAAACATTTCCCACAGTGGTGTAAAGAAATTAATCTATTACGTTACACAATACTCCTGTACCAAATATGCACTGCTCATGGTTTCCGTCCTCAGCTCATGTTCATTTCCATCCCATGTTTTCCTGCACTTCTGTATGCTACCTTTGACCAGGCTTTTGCCTCCTGTGGGTAGGAGTCAGTGGCAGAAACATGGTCCCACGGAAATGAGCAGGATTGAATTGTTTGTTTGCCCTGCTTTTAAGAAAGTCTGAATTTCGTCACATATACTTGCAAGATATTTGCAATGTCTTGTACAAGAAACCTAGTCCTGGATGTATCCTTTAAGGAGTACCATATCACAAGAGAGATGGAGGAGAGATCAGAACCTTTCTGTGACTAAATTGGCTTTGATGCTTTGCATTCAGTAGTGTTATTTACACTGTAATTTTATCCTTGCTTCTTTCGTGATATATTTTAACTTCCGACTGAAGAGCAATGGTTGATGTACTATGAAATTGGGCTTTTCTAAAAGCAGAACTGCCTCTCCTTTTTTTTTTCCTGTGGCGTTTTTTGTTTTGTTTTGTTTGTTTGTTTGTTTTTTTGGATGGTTGGTTTAACAAAAAAAAAAAAAAAAAGTTATAAATTTGTCTAGTGTTCGATTCCTTTAAGGAACAGAGAACAAAGAAAGAGAAGTAGGGCCTTTTTTGTGTACTCAGTCTTTCCCTGTATCATGGAAACATGTCCAAACAGTTTTGAAGAGTCTAGACTCCAGACTGAGGTGAGGACAGAAATGTTGGGACAAAGGTATGATCTCCGTGTTACTCTCAGGTATTAGTGCTTTGGATAATAGAGGAAACATTCTGTTTTGCTTTTGAAATTTTACCAACAGAAATAATTGCTGGTTTGGTTGCAGGATGTTACAGTCTTAAAGGCTGGAAAGCATTTGATGGCAAGAAGCTCCTGATGCCAGAGCTGTTTGGCTCTGGAAGATTATGGGAGTCTGCTATTGAAGGTGGATTGCTTTATCTTTCTGTAACATGGGAGAGAACCACATGATTCAGCAGAATTAGTCAAGAAAAACTACATAAGATGGATCTTTGTAAGAAGCTGAATTTTTTACATACATAAAAATATGCAGAAATCAGTGAATTTATAACCAGAAAGTCCATCCGTTGTGCAGGATTAACTTCTACTTGGTTTTAAACTTACTGTCATTCACTTGGTGGTCCTCAGTTGTACTGCTGTTGATTAGTAGGTTTTTTCACTCTTTTTTCAGGTCCAAAGTTCAGTCTTGGAACTGATGAGCAGAAGAGCCCGCTTGAAGACATGCCGTCTTCAGACACGGACATCAATTTGGAGATATCTTTTTCAGAACAGGCAGCTAATTTCAAAGACAGCTCAGTAGGCAAAATGTGCAAGGGTGGAGGGGGTGACACTCTTCTCCCAGTAAGTGTTTCCTGTTTATCGCTCTCATTCTTTGTATTTGCTAGTGGTGCTGTTTGCTTGATATTTATCTGATGGTGGGTAAATTAGATTTAGAAGAACATTGTCGGATCCATCTTCATGAGGGATAGACCTCAAGAAAACTTGTTTTTGGGAACGGTATTCTCAATAACATGGAAGTAACTACTTTTATGCCTGTATATGTCATTGTCTGAATGGCAAAATGCACTTTATGTGCAATAGGCACAATAATGCACTGGTAATATTAAGGTGGAATAGTGGCTTGGTAGTTGTATACAAACTGTGTTCTTACGTCATTTGTATACAGCTATTATTCCTGTTTTCTGAGGTGAGATGCTTTACCTCTGTAATAAAAAGCTGTGCTGTCATTTAAAAAGGTTGGTGGATGCATGTAGAAACCTTGTAGAGTTATCCAGTGCAGATAGGTGAGGGATGAGAATGAAGAACAGAATGGTCTGTAGAGGTCTAGAGTCAAATAGCAGGGAATTAAGGATTAGTTTGTGCTCAATTTTTCTTTCCAACCATTAATTAAAAAAGGCTCATTCTGAATGAATCCAAATAGAAAAGAAAATCCTTGCAGGCAATTTATTGTTGATCCTCAGGCATCTCTCTGAGGATCTCTATCTGACAGTCATGAACTTGCATTTATGTATGACCTGTAAACTAATGGCTAGCATGAAAAATATCTCTTATTTTCTTTCCCCTAACAGTGTATGCAAACATGTCTGAGTAAATATAGTGTCTGAAGTAATAATGCTTCACAGTTCTTCAAACACTTAATCTAGATAAGGACATGTGCAGTTCTTCAAATAGCAATTATCCCATGTATCCTAGTTTAAACATTATAAACCAGACACTAAGGGTGTTTGAGTCATGTTTCTCTAATGCAGGCTGTAACAAGGAAAATTATAGCTATACTTTAACTTCTGTATATGTGCATATATATATGCATAATACATTGTATAAAACATGTATTAGGTAGACTTTTATCTAGGCTTATGAAGGATTGCTGAAAGGCATGGCTATGGGATTTCTTCAGTGATGGAAGTTGTTGCAAAATGATAGATAAAGCAAGGGAGTAACCTGTTTAAATCTGCAATTTGTATTTGTTGCACCTTCGTCATTGGCAGCTATTTTTAAATATATGTGTTTGTGCAAGTCAATGAAACCTCAAGGTGGGAAACTGACTGTATATCTACTATATTTAAATTATGTTTATGTTTCAGTATGTGCTCTTGTAGTCATGTACCATAACCACCCATTTATCCTTGCTGTCACTGGGTTTGTACAGGATGAGAAGATAATTCTGGAGTACAATATATCTTTTCAAACGGAAGAAAGTCTTGTCAGCCTTCCTGCTTTGAGTCATGCAAACCACTAATGTCAGGCGCAGCAAGAGTCTTGCTTAGAAGCCTGCTGACGGAGTTAAAAAGCTCTATGAGCTAGGAAGTTGCTATTGCTCGCCCTCTCAGCTGAGTTCCTTATACTGGTCTCTGCAGTGTCTGAGCATTTAGTGCAGTAGAAATGAGTCATAATTAAGAATCCTCCTTCCCTAAGAAGGGAGCCCCTTTATTATTAAAGGCAGCCAAATATATTGTCTTGTGTGCATAACTGCAGAGGGATTTCTACCACAATTGTATGTGTATAGAATTGTTCACTGATAGCCATTTCCACCACTGTAGATTGCAAAAGGACACTGAAGGTGATGGTATGGGGGTGAAGGCGGTTGATTACAAGCAGAACAAAGCCAGACTCTTAGAGGTTCACAGTGAAAGGACAAAACACAGTGAACCCAAATGACTACAGGGGAAATTTTGTTTTGCAAATTAAAAGAAGTCCCTGTGAGAGCATGAAGCACCAGCATGGGTGCCCAGAGAGGTTACTGGGACTTCAAAATTCAGCTGGACAGTGCAACAGGCAACCTAATCAGACTTTGAATTTAACCTTGCTTTTAGCAGGTAGTTGAATTAGATGACCTCCAGAAGTCACTAGGAACCTAAATCCTCCTATGATTTTAAGATGTCTGCTTTTCAACCTGTTTGGGAGAGTCTCCTGTGATTTAATTAGTACCAACAGGATTCATGATGATAAGGTTTGCCCTGAAGGAAGCTAAGTAATTTGTTATGACTTGGATTTTTCACTTTGCTACCAATCTCTGCTTTTAGAATTTCAGGGTGCCGAAGGACAAAACAGGTACCACAAAGATTGGTGACCTGGCCCCTCAGGACATGAAGAAAGTCTATTCTTTAGCACTGATTGAATTAACTGCTCTTTATGACATACTTGGGACAGAATTCAAGCAGCAAAAAGCTGTAAAAATCAAAACCAAAGGTGAGTCAGTGTTTTATATTCTGAACCAAACGGGTCTGTTTTAATCCAATAGACAAATGCATCCATTTCTTTATGATTTTCCAGCAGAAAAAATATATTAATATATAAATAGTAACATAGGTCCTGAGGAGCATTCAATTATATGCCTTAACACAAGGCATACTTCAAGCAAGTTCATGGTCACTTCAGCTACAGGACCGTGCTCTTTGTCTTTGCTTTTCTTGCCCTTGGCTGGAGATGCTGGGAGCCTTTGCTACCTGCTTTCCTCTTCTGTGTGGTACAAACTTTCCTGTGTCACATAGGCCTTGCCCAGTCAGTATTTACTCAAGCCATAATGCAGTTTTTATGCTGAATGGCATCACATAAAGTGGAAGATTTGGGCTGTTGCAGAGGATGTCAAGACAGCTGCAGTGTGTCCTTTTGCTCTGTAAGCTATTGGAGCATATGTATGTATAATCACAGTACTTTTTTCAAGAAGGTTTTCAGTGCTTTGTTTGTTTTCTGTATTTCTGGCTTCTGCTAAATGCTTTACAAGAACTTGAAATACGTTACCAATTAATCACAAGGCAGCTTTGGCCAAAACACTGTTGTTGAGAATTCAGTGAATATGACAGAGCAATAGCTCACTTTAAATAATTAAAAGCAACAGAGAGGATTGAGAGATACACAGCAATGAACAATGGATTCTTCAGAATATGCTGTTTGCTTTGCAGTAGTAGTGCTTGTGCTTTCACCAATATACAGAGAAAACACTTTCTTCTCCTGTATTTTGGGCTTTAGTTTTAATTGGTTCTTCTTACTAAATTTATTGTTAATTGAATTTTACTCATAGCATTATCTGAATGACGGGCAGTTGTGAAAAACATCGAATTGATGAAAAGCCTTTTTTAAAGTTAAAAATTATGGGCTAGACTCAGTTTGGTTTTCCAACTTCATCTCAGTAGATACTTTTATTACTGACAGGATCTTCAAGATGATAAAACTATGGGATATAGATATTGACTGTATGAGTCTCTACATATTTTATAGGTAGACTTTTTATGCTGATAGAGATACAAGAATTCCCTGGTTTGGCACTGAAGCCGTTTCTTTGATATATATCACATTCCCTGAAGGGCTGACATCTTTTTAGCAATTACACCTGTTCTGTGCTCAATATTGGCATGGCAACATACCAAGCAGGAGTTTTTAGCTGTATGTAGTATTATATGCTGTTTCAGAAAAATTGCACTTACAGCAATTGTCAGTAGTTCTGACAGAGAAGCTCTATGTCAGCAAACTTTGGGTTAGTTGTTATTAGTACAGTTCTCTCGTAATGGTCATTCACTTTTATTCAGCTGGGCCATAAATGCATGGGAGTCCCATTTACTTGAAGACTAAGGCTAGTTTTGCATTAGGGCTAGGTTAACTGAGACTAGACTCTTTTTCTTTTTTTTTTTTAACTTGCATTGTTTTAGCACTATTGTAAAGGCTGTTTTTTAACCAAGAGTTAACTGTACTTTTGCTTCTATTAAAGAAAGAAAATTCAAAAGCAAAACACCTTTTGGCGAGATGGTGATCTTGCTATTCTGCAGGTATTGTGTAATGCAAAAGCACAGGGTTTGTCAAGCTCTTCTTTCAAAACTCTCATAGAGAGAAGCATTCAGAGTAGCTCTCTGTTATAATTACATCTGCCTCATTTTAGTAGCCAATTTTTTTGATGTTTTACTCATTCCATTTGCATCTTAACTATAATAACTTGCATTGAATGATGAAGATCGGCACTGCAGGGTCATCATCACATCCATTTTGCCTATGAGAACGATGCAGGTGGTTCATTTATGCAGTTTGCTTCACTGTGCTGCAGAATATGTGGATGACAATTTGAAGTCAAAACAGAAGACTCCTGATTTATGTTTGAAGGAAGAGATGAATGAATCCTTTTAACCAGAATGCTTTGTGTATTAACTTCATTGATGAAGACATTCAAACACTTTGAACAGAAGGCCAGTAGCTCTGAATGTATTGAATAGATTTATTGCTTCAGAAATGTGGGTTTATGCCATTACCACATGTACTGGAACAGATGTGGATAATATCTCTCTTTCTTTTGCATTATTCTTCAGACTGTGGCTTGTTTGGTGTCCCACTGTCAGTTTTACTGGAACAGGATCAGAAGAAGGTACCAGGAACCAAGATCCCACTGATTTTTCAAAAGGTGAATAGGCATGAACAAATCAACTTGTTGCATACTGCAAATGACAAATTACTTTTGTCCTGGATTTATTTGCTTCTTGTAGCACAGTTTTCAGTATGTGACTAATCAATCAAAGTTATTGTAACTTTTATTTGCAGCTTTACTTATTAATTCAGTAAATGTGATGCTTTGCTTTGTATCAGACATATTTTGAGTTAAAGGAATAAAATTTGGTTTTTGTTACAACTGGTCTTCATGATTTAGGCAAGTTTGCTAATAAGCCTGTGAAACTTGACAATCTGTGTAAGAACCTACTGCAGCCAAATTCCATTTCATAAAGGTGGTTTAACTTCCAACATGAGTTGGACTGCCTGTTATTTTTTTTTTCAGAACAAATACTTGAAATTCTGTAGAAGTTCTTAATCTCTGTCCCACAGGCTGATCCTGTCTTTGTAGGAAGTGAGCTGGGCCACAGGGCAGGTGGCTAGGAGATGGGAATCAGCCTGGATAACTGCCTTTGTTGGTGGCAGCAGCCCTCTTCAAGATTTTTTTTTTTGCCTTAGCACACAGGGGGATGCTTTGGCCTGTATGATGCCATGGTAATGGGGAAAGGAATGGGAAAAATGATGGAGACTGTGAATTTACTGCCCATGCATAGCAAGTCTCACTGCATGAGAAGAGAGAGAACACAGTGTGTGGACCTGGAGTAATACTGACATAAACTCAGTGCTTTGTCATCACCATTTCAGTACGGTTGTGGACCTGCTTGTGAAGTTATTTTTGAAGAAACAGGAAACTCAAAGCAGTTTTGCATCACTCTCTTAAAACTATTGCTGTGTCATTCGTGCCAGAAATTACTTCCTCAGGATCCTAAAAATATACTTCTGGGAAAGATGCTATCTAGAAAGAAAGAAATCAAATGACAAAAAGTGATTGATCACTGTGCTATCCTACTCACATTGTAAGCATAGTTCTTCAGGAAGAAAATTCTACATAAACATTTCTAGCTTATAGAGGCAATTTGTTTTGCAAGGTGCAGACGTCACTTGGAATACAGTTTTTCTTTAAATGAGAATATGAAAATAAAGGTTTCCATTTCTTGTGCCTGTTCTCTGCAGCGTGTGCTTTCCAAGAATTGGAGATTTATATAAATTGCAAGAAGGAACATTTTTGTGCATGCTGCTTTTTAAATGTACTTTGGTTATCATTGAAATGAAACAATCCAAGGTAATAGGAAGGTTGCTTAATTAAAAAAAGCAACCTTTTCATGAAAAATACACGTAGTTTTTACTTCATTGAGGAATTGCAGTTAAAAATAACAACCTCATTTAGTCTAGGGGTTTTCCGATTGGAAAATCTGAGGGTAATACCAATCCATGTGTCTCCACCAGAAGTTTCTGCTGATAATAATTCAGGTCTCTGGCCTGCTAATGAAGCCGTGCAAAGCAGCCCTGATAGAGATGAAGGGGGGATTTCTTGTAGGCAGGAGGCTGTTGGTGGCCAGTGGCCACCTCTTAACTGCCTGCCAAGGGAGCACTTGTGAGTGTGTGCGAAGGAGTTGTGGCCACCAGTGGTGCCATCAGACCCAAGGTCCTTTCCAACCCTAACTGTTCCATGATTCTGTGGTGGCAAATCACGTAACATGCCCACAGTGACTTCATGTGTGATGCATGAAACTGGCAGCTGCTGCTCTGGTGTAAGCCAGGTACAGTGAGAGTTGGATGCAGCCAGTTAGTGCCTTTTATCTATTTATTTACTTATTAACCAAGGAAACATACCACAGTGACACCTTTAATGCTGTTTTATAGCTTTGTAGTTTTGTTTTGTTTTTTTTTTAATGTCTGAACTTCTTTATAGCATTTATCAGTTACATAAATATTGTACTTGCTAAACCCCCTTTAATTTCTGTTACTGGAGAAAACACAACTATGTTGCATAATTCTTCTTACTCAGGAGCTGGCACAGGAAGGTATGACAGAAAGGCACTGCCCTAGCTAAACACTGTGAGAACCATTTGTGCTAAAATGATGTAATCAGCTTGTGATGTTTACAAATGTAGTTTGAATACTCTTTGATCCATCCTTCACTGAATACTTCTAGGTGTATCTTTTAGAGACACAGAATTGGTGATACATGTTTTAAGTACTTCTATAGAATTCTACTAATTTATCTAAGCCATGAGTAGGATTGCAGACTGTTGGGTTTGCTAGGAGAATGCCAGTATTTGCAAAACTGAGGCTTTTTCTAAGCCTGAAAGTATTTACTCTGTTAAAGTTGTGAAGAAGAGTATATGTGAGGAAGTTAGTATCACTAACGTTATCTTAATTATTTTGATTCTGAGATATTTCAACAAGAGGACTAGTTAGGATTTAGTTTTAATACCACAGTAATTTTTGAAAAAAAAACAAAAAAAACCAAAAACCAAGCCAAAACAACTTCAGTCTTTGGAAGAGACTTTAAGGAGGCCTAAAAATACAGTTTACTCTTTTAATAAAATAGACAAACTCTTCCTTAACAGCATTCATAAAACAGGTAAGAGCCATATTAAAGATTTTGTTGTGCAACACCTGTAACCCATATGTGTGTTTGTCTGCTTGTTACATGTGTCTGCACAGATGCATGTGTACACATATACACACCCACAGATATATGCATAAAAGCTCCAATGTATCAGAACTATCTACCAGTAATTTTTTATTGGCATCTTCATTCATGTAATTTGGTTTGTGTTTGGCAGTTGATTGCCCAGATAGAAGAGGCAACTCTGGAAACAGAAGGACTTCTTAGAATACCAGGAGTTGCAACAAGAATAAAGGTAAGACATTGCACAGATTCTTAACATCTCCCAAAACTTACCTGTGTTTGCTGATTTTGTCAAACAGATCTATTTTAACACCATGTTATGAAAATCTTGAAAGAGAGAAAGCAAAATCTCTTTACAAAGAAAATTGTGTTATATCAGCCAGAAAGCTGATGGTTTCATCCAGTGTAGCTCTGGGGACAAGACTAGAGTTCAACTTTGAAGGAGAGTCACGGCTATGTTTCAAATTCAGTTGTGCCAAAATCTCATTAATTCTCGGCATGAGCTTTCCAGCCTTTTGCTTTTCCCCTGATCAAGCTTAATCATCTGAACAGTTAACACACAGTCTTTTTACCCCAGGAGGAAGCTTTTTTTCTGGCATTGTGAGCCTATTTTAATAGGTAGACTTAACTTATGTTACAGGGCAAGGCAGCCAGCATGTACTGAAGAACCTCTCACATTTATTTTTATGAACAGCAGTATCACTACTCAACTCGCTAAGCGCAATCTTGTTAGGCACATCTGCGCACACCATCACTTTGAAGAGTGAGTGCCAATTACAAGCAGTCTTCCCCAGTATTTGCCTTAATGCAGGAAACTAAATACACGGCATGATTCACGCCAAGAGTCAATGTGTTAAAAAGATGGTCTGAGCTGGCCTTAAATTCTAAACGGAAAAGACCATTTAAGTAGATTCAGCTGTCCAGAGATGTCTGCCAGTCTGTGTTGTGTAGAACTTGGTCCAGCAGCTGGTTCATTAGAAACAACTGAACAGAAGGGAATATTATGGAAATTGGCTTTGTTTATTTACCAGTAACTACGAGATTATTTCCTTTTTTACAGTTTTCCTCCGTTCTTTATTTTCCACTTTTCATCAGTTCTGCAAACTGAAATGATTTCAGAGGGATTTTGTTTATTTGCTTATTCTTTGATTTTTATCAATGATTTCCCAGGCAGGGGATCATTTGCTATTTGATTTTCATTATTTTTTTACCTCTTTATCTGCAGATGCTTCTTTAAATTAAGCAGTTGTTTTGTTAGCAAAGATATTAAGTTCCCTAACTTATTCAAATAGAAAATTTTATAGAAAAGCAAAGAATTTGGCATACTAAAGGATTGATTTTTGTTTCTTAATTTTCTTATTTTTTTCTCCTATAGAATAATGAAATATTTTCCTCATTAAGTAGTTTTATAGAAAGGCACAGATAATCTCAAGAAAAATATTTTGCCATCTTATTCTGTAGATTTTAGAGTTACTATTAAAATAAAGCATTGCATATACCCCTTAATTAAGTACCTTTACTTTAAAATCTAAGCATTGGTGCATTAGGATGCATAGTTGACATTTCTGCCCTTGCATCTCAGATATAACAATTAATTTTACCTAGATATCTAATACTGCATTTGCCACAGTGATTTGGTCTGAATGTGGACCAGTGCCTCTGTCCTCCTTTTCTGCCTTGAAGAGCTGAGGCAAGAAGTGAGGGACTTGTGAGAGGTGCCTCAGGGCCACTGGCCCTGTACTCAGGCCACTTCCTACTCTGCTAGTCTGGGAGTGGATGTAAGGCTGGTACTGATGCTTAATGAGAGTCTAAGGAGGACTCAATCTTTGCAGTGTGTTCCCATTTATATAGCTCTGAAGCCCAGCAATAGTCCTGCTGTGAGAGCAGGGCAGGTACAGGGTAATGTCTACTATAAACAGTATCACGCCCTTTCCCAACCTCAGTTATGAGGTATCACTGAGACTTTGCATGCTGTTTATTCTGTTGCACAACCTTGTGTTATGCAGTACAGTCCCCTTCTGCAAAGGGCACATTTGACATCCACTGCTAGGAAAAGCTGTATGTGCCAAGTGGCATGAACTGATTCCCTGTAGATGGCCAAACATCCAGCTATCCAGTCACACAAATTTTTTCCCTGTGTTAAAAAAAAAAGAACCAGCCTCACCTTATTGTGTGTTTTGACAGGAAACTGTGTCAACATGCCCAATGGCCATATTTATATATGAAAATGGCCATGCATGCATTACGGCAAGACCATTTGATAGCAGTTTCAGAATTGCTATCTGTATTGGCCACATCTCAATATTTTTTGGGAAAGGAAGTCATAACCTTTATGTGCGTGGGTGTGATATCTGGTTCTTAGAATATATTCCATTTGGCCTTGAGGCAGCCCCAAGGGATTTCTTCCTGTAGGATTTGCCAATCTGCTGCCTATTACTAAGTGTTTGCTTGCAGTGCTTCTGATCCCAAATTTATCTTTTTGTAGCAAAAGATCAGCGGCAGCTGGAGTTAAGTGATATTTCAGATGTTCCTTTTTCCCCTCTTTTGAAGTGTGGAAAGTATTGCTGTGTGTATAATGCATGACTTCCAGCAGCCAAGTGTTATTGGTGATCTCTGTACTGCCTTTCAGAGTCTATGCCAAGAACTGGAAGCAAAATTTTATGAAGGGACTTTCAACTGGGAGAATGTAAAGCAGCATGATGCAGCAAGTCTTTTAAAACTCTTCATCCGTGAACTGCCTCAGCCACTCCTCACTGTAGAATATCTCAAAGCTTTTCAAGATGTACAGAGTGAGTAGTGTCCTTTCTGTCTCAGCTGAGAACAATTGCAGTGTAGTGAATTGCCTTTTTGCCATAGCAGTATTTTCACTAATAATAAGTGAAACAGAAACAAAAATTGAATAGCAACAATATGGCTTCTGAGAGAAGACTGAGCTTATTTTTGCTAATGTACAAATAACATTTTTCATATAATACCAAGGTTAATATTTACATATAAAATGAAAGCACGCAGTCACTTTCTGATGTTTCTGACAGTCTTTAGGAGGTATAGATGGATTATAAAGAAATGGTGTATTGTGGCATCAGTTTATAAACAATATTTGCCTCAAAAGCAAACAGCAAAGGTACAGTAGTTCTGTAGAAAATCTAAAAAATGGTAATTTATACTGTTTAGATTATTTCATCCACTTATACCATGAAAAGTTAGAGCAGAATAGTCAGAACTGCTGATCATCCCCGGTCCCTTGAGATCAGCAAGTGCCTGTGAAAATGTCCTCCTTGCCAACTGGTCACCAAGGCAGCAAACATACCAGCTGTAGCTGAAAGAGGGCAGGTTTGTGATAATGAATCAAGAGTGAGAACCCACAAACATAAACTCCCCAGTCAACACAGGAGCACAAGTTTCAGAAAAATCTGTTCCCCTTGTCTGCAGGCAGAGCGATGGCTCTTTTCTAATGGACGCTTCCAGGGTATTCCCATGGGTGGGCAGATAGATGAATATTCTTTAAAATGGGGGGCTGCGTCAGTCTCTGGATTGTGAGCTGCTTTTCAGGCCACTAAGTTTGTGGGAGTTGGTGCTTAAGCCTGCTCCATAGTATTGTTGATTTTGCAGAACTGAGCAGGAAGTTAAAGATGGCCAGAGTGCTTTCAAATGATGCTGACAGCAAACAGCTCCTCAAGGTTGTTCCACTTCCACGATACTGATTGGAGCCAGGAGGTTTTCTTGCCCCTCCTGAGCTTTCTGAAGGCTTATGTGGTTTTACTTACTCAGGAAATACTCAGGTGCCAGGATCCAAAACACTTTCTACATTGAGCTAAAGGATGTAATGCAAACCAGATACAGCACTTTATAGCCTCCCATTGTATACATTGTCTGCCCATCTTGGTGGTTACATGGAATAAGATCAGGTGGTAGAGAAAAAGGGCCATCTTTCTGACAGTGTTTTCCATGATATTCCAGGTAGTGTGGTTAGAATTTAATATTTAAACAACAGAATTTAAACAATTTTATTTAAGTAATTCAAACAACTAAAATTCAACTGTTATTTAGGTGAACAGACAGAAAAACTTGATTTATGTGACAACTTTTAATTGTTTTCAATTCCATTTTTGCTTACCTTCCTAGAGAAAGGTTGACTCTAACTGCTTTTTGAGCATTGTGATCTGGTGTTTTGGAGCTAAATTTAAGCCTTATTTTTAATGTATGTCTTTTTAGGGCAGATAGGCACTCTGTTATCACTACTTGCATGTTTTAAATGGCAATGTAATTTGTTGGTTATTTATTCAGATCCTTAATTTTTATTATTGTAGAAAGTAATCAGCAAGGTGGATGGTTTGCTGGGGTTTTGTTTTTTTTTTAATTTTGTCGATGAACTTTTTTTTTGGTGGTATCTCCCAAACTGATTTGAATGAAATGCATTTGAAAAAGCAGTTCAGTTAGAATCCCAGCAGGATGCACAGGAACAGCCCTGCTGAATTTTGAAATAGTGTGGTAAAACTATGTCAAGTACAAGTACTTCTATCTTCACTTGTTTTATGTGTAGCACGATTCATTAGGAATCTGCTTGAGCCTTGCCACAGTGTGTCCTGTAAAGCATGACGGGAGGAAGTTTTCACAAGTGACAAACGTGAGAAAGCTGGGACTTTCTGCTGATCAGCACTGAGAGAACGTAGGAGCTTTTCTAAGAAATGGAGGAACGTAGTGATATGCCCATCCTGCATCTTGGGTGAATGGCATACCACTGCGCAACTGGGTAAAAGGCAGAACCAACATCACTTTAATTATAGCTCGCTACATTTAGTACAGCACTCACTGCTCTAGATACGTGTTAAGCTTGTCTGTTCTTGGCTTTATCCCCACTGGTTTGCCATTGCAGCTGCTGCTGCTTATGTTGCTGGAGACCTGCCTTACTTAGCAAGACGTGGTATTCATTCTGTGTGGGTGACTTGGGAGACCATGCAACTGTTAAGCGGATCAGAGAAACTGTGAAAGCAGTTTTGAATATACTCTTTCATATGTTAGGGCACAGGCTCAAAAAGGGAGGAACTGTTAGCTGACTCTTTCTTCTCGTAACATTGCAAAATAAAGAATCACAAGGCATCTATAAAATATTGCCAGAAGACTGCTGAGTCATACAGCAACTGAATCCTGAAAGCACATTTGGAAATGAGTATCAGAAAACAAGGATCTGCCAGTCTGTTGTCATACTCTGACAATTAGCCGTTTGTATTCATTCAACATTTTGCAAGGGGTTCCCCTTACAAATGATGCTTTTTGAAGATGACGGCTGACACTTTAAAATAGTGAGGTTCATGTGCTTCACTTGCAGAACTTCCAACGAAGAAACAGCAGCTGCAAGCTCTGAATCTTTTGGTTCTCCTTCTACCTGAAGCAAACAGAGACACTCTGAAGGTTAGATTTGCTAATACTATTTTCCAGCACAAATATTTTGTCTGTTTCTGTGAATCCACTGTAATGAGTGCTGTTGTCTCTTCACATTCTTTTTTTTCCAGTTCAAAGTCAATGCTGAAACCACTGATTCTTTTTCTCTTACAAGTTCTGTTCCTTTTTGTTGTTTTTTTTTCAGCAGCAGTCATTATTTCCACTGCAAAAAATAAACGTTGGAATACTGTGGATGAGAGTTTGCTGTTATGAAACGAGTTTAGCTCTTAATTCTTATTCCCTGCTTCTCTCTGTGTTGGTTGTTTCTCTTCTTAATAAGCTAGAAATTTACAACTCCTATTGGTATTTGCAGCACAATACACGGAGTCTTCCAATTTGGGCTTGTCCTTTTGCAGCAAAGCTATTCATCTTTTTTAGAACATGCTTACTACTGAAATTGCTACAATCAAAAATGAATTTGCAGGATTTGTGTAGGATGCAGAACAACATCTATTACAAGCAAAAAAACCTATTAAGACTTCTTTTTCAAACACAACTTTGGTTTGTTTACTGTGTGGAAGCAGTCAGGACAGCTCCTAAATTGAGTTACAAATATCAGGAGCTGAATTAGTTGAAGATTGTCAGTTTCTAACTGGCTACCTGTCATTCGCGATGCAGTGGTTTATTCATGAATTGCCTGCCTTACAGAACTAGCTACTTCATGCTTCTATAATCATGACAACTGGCAGTACTGTGTTCACTTTCAATTGAAGAAAAGCCAACAGTAATGTTTTCACAAGCATCTGTGGGATGCTACTTATGCACCTACATAACAGGGTTATTGAAAAAAAAATCTTACTGTGCAGGGCTTTGAAGTCATTTGTGTGTTTCTGAAAATGTTATCTGCAAAAATAACAAGAATGATGTACTTTGTTACTTAAAGGAAACAAAACTTGCATTACAGTCCTCTGAACAAACATATCCACACTTCTATTATTGATTGCTTCTAATGTGGTTTTACAAGGAATGAAGAGCTTTTTCCAAACGTGTGTTACATCACTTGTAACTTTTTCATGTGCAGAGTTGAGCTGTAAGTTCTGTTGTTCTTTCAGGTACTGCTTGAATTCCTCCAAAGAGTAATTGATCATCGAGAGAAAAATAAAATGACGTTAAAGAATGTTGCGATGGTGATGGCCCCAAACCTTTTCACGTTTCATGGGTTTAGCTCAAAGACTATTGAACAAAGCGAGTTTGTTATGGCAGCCGGAACAGCAAATGTCATGCGCTTTATGATTCAATACCAAAAACTTCTCTGGACAGTAAGTTTATTAGTAATGGGTGGGGATCAGGGAAATAATACATTTTACAAACAAAGCATCTGAACAAAGAAGTAATGTGAACTTATTTCCATGATTTAGAGACATATCCATCCCACCCAGCTGAGTTCTTGCTTATAGGTAACTTGGAACAGAATCATTACATCTTATGGTCGAGTTAAGCTCTGATGTTCTGAGTTTTAATATTGTACATACCGTATGTGAACTCAAAAATAAGTCCTTGGGGGATCTTTGTATTTGGCCTATCAGTATACATTGTTATGAGGAATTTATTCTTTTCTGCTTAGAGTTATTAACAGGAAACAATGTTTAGTCCATTTCCCTTTTGGGCCAAACTTCGTATTATATTAAACATGTTTTGGTAAACATGAAGTTGTGTCATGGTCTCAAACAAAGCTCTAGCTTTGATAGATTGGAGAAGTTCAGGCTTTGTTGCCCATCAACAACTTGAAACAATTTTGACCTTTGCTGCACGTGAGGAAAAATTATTATCACCATTGTACAGACAAAGTGTTTAGGGAATTTCTTTGGCTGAGGAAAGTAAAAACACTGCACGATTCCACCTCTCTTCCCCTGACAGCGTACTGCATGGAATATAGCATCACAAGTAGAATGGGTTTTAAATTGTTTCACAGCTTTATATTACCTGAATCTTTAATTATGACTGGAAAGAAATACTGTTTTTTTCAAGTTCTACCTGACTATCTGTGAGTTTACAAAATTTTGATACATTAGTTATTTAAGGCACTCATATAGATATTCATACTTACTATCTATATGCATCTAGATTCCTAAGTTTATTGTTAACCAAGTGAGAAAACAAAACACTGAAAGCCAGAAGAAGGAGAGAAAGGACAAAGCTATGAAGAAGCTTCTGAAAAAGATGGCATATGACCGGGAAAAGCATGAGAAACAGGAAAAGACCCCTAATGATGTAAGGAAACATACATTTCAAATACTTTATTAGTAAGACTATAATTCCTCGTGAAAAAGTGAACATAGCAGAGGGGATATCTACATTTATTTGACTGAAAATTTCAATAGATGGCAAGTTAATATGGGTTTCATAGTTTATTGGTTACCAGCATGACACAT
Source organism: Neopsephotus bourkii (assembly GCF_033783945.1). NCBI lineage: Eukaryota > Metazoa > Chordata > Aves > Psittaciformes > Psittacidae > Neopsephotus > Neopsephotus bourkii. Next base: position 7,539,196 of record NW_026902239.1, read on the forward strand.
TTAGAGGATTGGGCTGTTTGTTTGTTTGATTTCCCAGATTTTTCAAAATATTTCTAATCTGAAAAATGATATCCCACAGGTTGTGTGTTGATTTGGGTATATGAAACTAAAGTACATTAGGTCTGTATGCGTAGAGGGAGGAAGTGCTGTGACAACAGTCAGTATTACTGTACCCACATTTAGAGGCATTGCAGCCCAGTGAAAGTCACAGCAGACCATATGCTTACTTAAAAATAAATATCTAGATTTCATTATTTGATATTTAGTAGTGTTTGGAAACAAAGATAGCATTTAATCCTTTGTCTTGCTACAGGAGTTCCAAAATCAGTGAACCTTCTGCCTCACTGAATCTTTCAGCTGTTCTTTGTAAAGTGGAAAATGCTAGAACATGCAAACCTACCCACCCAAGAAACCACAGAAAAATTAAAAAATATAAAAATCTTGATAAACTGTTTCTTTTGCAACTATTGTCCAAGTGTCAACTCCCAGCTTACCCCCGAGCATATACACTACAGTTCAGTAGAGTATATACTCGGGTATATACACTCCACTACGTAACTGACCCACTGATGGGTTCTGCAAAACCCATCAGCGATGTCAAGGCATGAATTTCAGCCTAACACTCTCACACATTTTTTTACGATGAAAAAAACCCATAAATCCTGTGGCGTGAGTGTTAATTTTTCCCATATTTAGAAATATTTTAATGGAACTGTTCCTACTGGCATAAAAACTTTTCAAAAATACCTTGCGTACCTTCAAATTGTTTATTATTTGCGATTTCGATGAACTTAGTATTTACAATTTTTTTGGAGCTCATTACCCTATTCAGTATGGAATCTTAATTATAATGCATTTGAAATACATGATTCCAAAGTTATTTTAATACATGAACAGGTAACACCAAATGTGTGTGTTCTAGTAACCTAATGAATGCTTATCAGATTTAGCTGGTATTGAAATACCTTGTGGGCTTGGAGTGAAGATTCTGGTGAATTAGAGACATCTTGTGGTAGCTTGTAAAAATGCGTTGATCTGCATGGTCTGTGTTTTTCTTGTCAAGTGTGTATGGCAAACTTACAAAAAAGGATTCTTATATTCTAATAAAGACCTTTTTAGAGCTATTAAGTGAAAAATAGAATATGGCAAATGAACAGGCTGTAATGTCCCTCAAATCTGTCTGGTCTGATCTTGCAAGTATGCCTTTTTTATTTTTTGAGTGTGCAGATAGCTGGATCCTTTGGACAACTGCATCCAGTATCTGTTGGAGACTTTTATTTCAGTGTTCCTACCTCATTTTGCATGCAATATTTGACACATCTCTTAATGTCCAAAATTAATTAATTTCTCAGGCATCACTTTGCCTTAGTTTCATACCTATTTATATGAAGGAATCTGTACACAGAATGAGGACTTACAGTTGAAAAATAAATCTAATTAAACACTGACATTTGTTTTACACTAATACGAATTATTTGAATATAATTCAGCTGAGTTAGGATGAGATGAGGCTTAATGCTGCCATCCGCTGTTCAACATAGAAATAACAGGAAATAACCTGAAATGGGCAACTGCTGTTGAATATTCAGGTTTTGGATTTTTTTTTTTCATAATTCAGTTCCTTTGGTCTTTTAGAGTAAAATATGCCTGCTTGATCCACTAGGGGGCTAGGGCTGAAGTCTCATGTAATACATTCTTATTCAAATGTAAATGTAAAGTTACTATTCAGTGATTTTCTTTAATCTGTGGGGTTTTCTTCAAAATTAAATGCTACAATTTTTATTTGAAGCATTCAGTAATTTGGGTGCCTGAGAATATATTACTCTTAAAATCATATTCACAAATGGCTTCATTGTGAATGACAACTTTGTAAATTTTTCAAAGTAAAAAATCGCTTCATTCTTTAAGGATTTTTTAATTATTATTATTTTTTTTTCCAAATTTTCAATTTATACTATCTTAATTTGAAATTGATATGGTTTTCCTGTGGAGTTTCTGCATTTCACTATTAGACAGCAAGTGAGGTACCCAAACTTATGATGAATCCCCACTCCAATGAAAACTGTTTTAAACTTCTGAGAACTAAATATCTTGTCTGCAACTGAATAAAAAAATAAGTGAAGGTTGCTTTTTTCTACCACATGCTGCGGCATTCCATGAGATTAAACATAGGTGGACAAAGCTTGAGTCACTTCCATACTCTCCAGAAATACCTCAGTATCTGTATTGTTAATGCAGTTAGCTCGTTAGGATAAAATTTCATTTTATCTCTGATGAGGCCTCTCTATCAATCACATTTCCCCGTTTAAGACAGAGGTTAAATAGCCTTTATAGCAAGCTTTGGGCAAGATCTCCGTACAAGAGAGTGCTTAATGTTAGAGGGCTCATGAGGGTTGCTTTTCAGGATACCTATGTGTACCTATGGCCTCAAGACAGTGTCAGGGATTAAGTCATTATGTTGCTTTGGGGGTGCATAATGCTCTAGCCAGGCAAAGAAAGGTGCTCTCAGGACTGGAAATTTAACTACTAGCATTCAGCAGGTTTATACCATCTGTCATTGTATTCCTCTGTATATTGCTAGTGTTCCAAAACGAGGAGCAGTCATGTTAGCAGCACAACACAATGCTACTGGGCTTATCCAACACAGGTTAGAATAACCATTGTATCCTGTAGTCATTCTGTTTGCATAACCTGTTTGAATTTTCACAATATAGTGTTACTGGCTCTTGCTGAATTTGTTATGTACTGCAGTGCCAGCTTATTTATAAAAAAAAAAAAATTGCTGCATGCTAAATCATTTATCTTTATATAGTTCTTTGTCCCAGACTCGGTGCAACACTTTGTAGTTCAAAGTGAACAGCTGTATCACATTTCTTTCAGACTTTGTCTCCCATGTAGCAAGAGAGCCTTCTGAATCCCTGTTTTGTTTTTCATACTGCTTTTGCCCCATTCCTGCTTGGTAGCGTTCTACATTTAATAAGTATATATTATATTCTGTCCTCTGAGTTGTTAGTGAAAATACTGCATAGTCACTTCATTCCTCTTTTAATCTAGCCAGATGAATATTTGTGTCATGCAAAATGAAACAGGAGAATCTGGAAGAAACCCACCCCAGATCCTATAGCCAGGCAGCTGCATTGGGTTCTTTTGTGCTTAATTTAGATTCAAGTCCCTCTGAAAAGAAAGGGTTTGAAAGAAGATGACTGGCCCACAGGCGATGCTGTGGCTGCTACAGACTAAATGCTGTAGACCAGTGTATTTTCTATCAAGTAAGGATGTATCTCTCTTCAGGTTTTTAAAGTGTGCAAGTACCTAACTCAGTCAGAGGTTTCAGTGTTGTAAACCTGAGACAGCCTGTGACACAGGAGGAGGGGACTCACAAATTAAATAGTATAGGTGCCCTGTCCTTCAGCATGTTGTCAGTTACATTATAGGTACTTGGCTTATATGTTGTGATGTGGAGCCCTAACTTGGGTATTTTGAATTGTGCTGTGGAGAGAACAAGTCCTTCTGGACTCTGCCCTTAGATGTTTTATAGCCATGTTTTCTTTCCTACCAACTTGCACAGTGAATGGGCTAGGGGATGCTCAGTATCTGTTCTGTCTATAGTTCAGCACTGTGAGCATATTGTACAGCTGAGCATGAGTTCTGTAAATGCAGGTGGTGAAAGTGGCAAAATGCATTCATTAGCTGAGCTAATAATGATACTGTCTGAATACACAAAGTAATTATTCTGTTTTGTCTGTGATCATAATGTTACAGTTCTGTGGACATTTCTTGTTTTTGCTCTCATCTACTCAAAGCAGGAAGTTTTTTACATCATTTATCACATGCCTCTTGTATAAGAAAAAAAGAAACTCAACAAACCTGTTATCCAGCTGAAGGCTGGAAAAAATCTATTAAAATATCTGAGACAAAATGGTACAGAATTGTATACAAAAATGAAAACCAGTTTAAATTTACCATGCTGAATTTGATGAGAGACCAGTTAGGAATATTTGTAAATAACCATTTCATCCTTAAAAGTTCCCTTTCCTTTTGCAGGATCCCTACAGCTTGGGAAGAGGTAGAAGATTTTTAAGCAGGAGTTAGTCTCCTAGCAGATGGCTACAGCCACTGTTTCCATAGCTGGAAGTCTTAAAGAACAAATTTGAGAAAATTAGAGAGAAACATAGGAAGTTGCTTTTTGAGCTTGCTCCATTGCAATCTTACAAATTTTGATTCCTTAATTACTACAAAGAGCATTCTCAGTTTGATGAAGAGGGGCTATAGGGATGCTGGGGAGGGACTCTTCATTAGAGACTGTAGTGACAGGACAAGGGGTAACAGGTTCAAACTTAAACAGGGGAAGTTTAGATTGGATATAAGGAAGAAATTCTTTCCTGTTAGGGTGGTGAGGCACTGGAATGGGTTGCCCACGGAGGTTGTGAATGCTCCATCCCTGGCTGGTGTTCAAGGCCAGGTTGGATGAAGCCTTGGTTGGCATGGTTTAGTGCGAGGTGTCCCTGCCCATGGCAGGGGATTTGGAACTAGATGATCTTGAGGTCCTTTCCAACCCTAACTGTTCTATGATTCTATGATTCTTAATGCTTTAGACATAGTTATTATACGTAGTTTTTTAAAATAAATATATAGTAAGACTGGATATAGAAAAATTGTTTAGTTAAAATTACTTACCACAGCTCATCACTTGTATAGTAATGAGCCTTTAGCCTTTTCAGGAAGCTGTTTCTGATTCTGTTCACGTTTATACTTGTTCTATATTCGTTTAACTGATGGTTTCAGAGAAGCTATTCTAGATTCACAGGTGCCCACATTTGTTCACTGATTATGGAAGAAGAAATGTTCAGCCTTACAATTGCAGTAAATAGGCCGAGGAGGGGCAGAGGGGAGAAGAAAATGAACGGTTATAATCAACCTTGACTACTGAAACTCTCATATTTCTTTTCCTATCAGAATGAGTACATTTGGGTAAATGGTAGGGTAATATGAACAGAAAAATTACCTCAGGATTTCCAGGAACAGAAATTAGGATCTTATTCACAAATAAATTATGCCTTTTGTAACTTTTAATGTCACGTACTGCAAGTTGAACAGAAAAACTATCCTTTGGAACCCTCCTTCTCTGTAACTAATATGATTGATATTCATCATCAGGGACTTTCGGGTTGAAATAAAATATGAATCCATTATGTAGTCAGGCCTGCAAGTTGACTAGTTGAATATATTCTGGAGAGTAAAAAATAGGGAGAGAAAGTTGCAGTAGTGAATATCTGTTTTAAGAAGAAATATGTGGAAAGAGGAATCACTCAAAGTATACTGACCTGTGAATACTTTGTGATTTCTGTTTGTTTATTTATTTATTTATTTTGCATGATATTCAGATTAAATGAAACTGGAAAAGTTTCTTCTGGAGTTTTAGCAGGGTAGGGGGAGTTGGGGCAAAGGGGGGTTGCCTGGCTTTCATGCCTGCAGCAAGTCTTTTCATATCAATCTCATATGCTTCTTATCATACCAAAGTGTGTTCTTAATACAGCAGTAATTGTTATTGTTATTCTTAACATCTTTGAAAAAGAATTAAAACGCTACTGTTCTTTTATTCTAATGTTCTCCCTGTTCTTAAAAAAAGATTTGAAGGTCTGATGTAATCTACTGAATTACTGTGTAGTTATTATTTCTGCAGTGCAGTGAAGTGTAGTAGATAGTAAAGTACAGAAAAGTGTGCTAAGTTACTTATTCCATACTGTATTTTGAGAAGCTCATCAAAGCCAGCTTCTAGCAGCTTTGTTCCAACACTGTTACTGCTTTGCAGGCTGATGTTCCTCAGGGAGTGATACGGGTGCAAGCACCTCATCTGTCGAAAGTTTCCATGGCAATACAGCTGACAGAAGAACTGAAAGCCGGTGATATAGTAGCCAGGTTTCTCAGCCAGAAAAGGTACAAACACATTTTTGCTTTGTTATCATTTCAGGAGAAGTGTCTTTTCATACACTGCATCAAGAGAAAAGTTTTAAAATAGCTTAAATCCAGGTGAGTTCATGAACTTTTCATCTTAATTAGCTATTAAAATACATGCTTCAGGAATTGACTTAATGCTCCTTATGTCATTAAAGCTCACAAAACTTTCACAAATACACAAATGCCCTTAGTAAAACTTAACTGCTATTTAATCTCATGGGTCATGAATAGTTTTGTGGGGACAAGGCAGCAGGAAAGCTGGACATAAGTCATAGAATCATAGAATACTTAGGGTTGGAAAGGACCTTAAGATCATCCAGTTCCAACCCCCCTGCCATGGGCAGGGACACCTCACACTAAACCATGTCACCCAAGGCTCTGTCCAGCCTGGTCTTGAACACCACCAGGGATGGAGCATTCACAGCTTCCCTGGGCAACCCATTCCAGTGCCTCACCACCCTTACATTAAAGAACTTCTTCCTTATATCCAATCTAAACTTCTCCTGTTTAAGTTTTAACCCATTACCCGTTGCCCTATCACTATAGTCCCTAGTGAAGAGCCCCCCTCCAGCATCCTTGTAGGCCCCCGTCAGATACTGGAAGGCTGCTATGAGGTCTCCACGCAGCCTTCTCTTCTCCAGGCTGAACAGCCCCAACTTTCTCAGCCTGTCTTTATACAATAGGTGCTCCAGTCCCCTGATCACCCTCGTGGCCCTCCTCTTGACTTGTTCCAACAGTTCCGTGTCCTTTTTATGTGAGGACACCAGAACTGCACACAATACTCCAAGTGAGGTCTCACAAGAGCAGAGCAGAGGGGCAGGATCACCTCCTTCGACCTGCTGGTCACACTCCTTTTGATGCAGCCCAGGATACAGTTGGCTTTCTGGGCTGCGAGTGCACACTGCTGGCTCATGTTCAGGTTCTTGTCAACCAAAATACCAGTCTACTTGCTAATAACAATAGAATTATTAATAGAGAAGGCTGCGTGGAGACCTCATAGCAGCCTTCCAGTATCTGAACAGGGCCTACAAGGATGCTGGGGACAGACTCTTCATTAGGAACTGTAGTGATAGGATGAGGGGTAATGGGTTCAAACTTAAAGAGGGGAAATTCAGATTAGATATGAGGAGGAAGTTCTTTAATGTGAAGGTGGTGAGGCACTGGAATGGGTTGCCCAAGGAAGTTCTGAATGCTCCGTCCCTGGTGGTGTTCAAGGCCAGGTTGGACAAAGCCTTGGGTGACATGGTCTAGTGTGAGGTGTCCCTGCCCATGGCAGAGGGGTTGGAACTAGATGATCTTAAGGTCCTTTCCAACCCTAAGTATTCTATGATTCTGTAATTCTTTTCTAAACCTCACAGCTTCTTCATATCTCTTTACTTTACCTTTTCAGTAGTGTATTCTTCACTTGCAGAAGTACTTATTTGCATTACCAAGCAAGGATATTCTTATTCACTTACTGTATCAGTAAATGAGTATAAACACAAAAGGTTTATGACAGGTACACTTCTGATCTTAATTAGCAAAATTTCTCCCAGACATGTCTAAGTAGCTGATGTATGAGCTCTTTCAAAATACAGTAATTCATTGTGGTTTGTTCCCAGCAGTGGAAATGTCCAAACACTCAAGAAAGAAGAGGTCTTTCTTTATGAAATAGGAGGAAATATTGGTAAGAACAGCTTGTGTACAACTTCTTTTGCTAGAATAGGATCCCTTGGCACATGGTCCATGGGCTTCACTGTGGTGGTATTTTTATTCATGTTCCTAGTTCTCTCTGACAGTAAGTCAATTAACCTTGGAAAGAAAGAGGCAGAGATGTTGGTGTGATCATCATATTTAGTAGTCTCTTATTATTCCTCCCAGAGGAAGACAGCAACTAACAGATGTTCCTGATATGTATGTACAGTAAAGAAGCACAGAAAGGTTGGATAGGAAGGTGCTTGAAGTTCATCTTATTCATCAGTTTGTACTGAGCCATAATAAGAATGCTTACAGTCTTTCACGCTCTGCAGTTTGAGCGTTGCTTGCAGGTTCCTTTGGGATGAAAAATGCTCAACCAGAAACATGACCTAGTGATAAAGTTTTCCAACAGTTAGTCTGTCCTGCTCTGTGTCTTTCAGACCCTCTTGATTAAGGCAAATAGCAGATCAAGGTTAATGCCAAAGGATATTTTTAAATGTAGTTCTGAAATTTTCTTAAATAAATGCAAAAGTATTTTTGCATTGGGAATCAGTTTCTAATCACAGTATTTTTCATATGCTTGGAAAAAAAACCTGACTAGAAAATACTATTGGACTGGGCTTACATTTCCTTTTTTTATTAACCGTGACCTATTAAACTTTATTTGAAGTCATAAAATTCTGTGAATACCCAGTACTTCTAAATATATTCCTAAATCTTCTTTGTGTGTGTGTCTAAACCAAAAAATTTGAAGTAAATTAAAAATAAAACTTTCCTATATTCCCCACAAAAGGTATGTTTCAGGGGTTTTACTAAGTCCAATGGCAAAAAAGAAGTTACTAAACTGAATGCCACATTAATGTATTCCATGTTCTCATATCCAGTATGCATCTGTGTTTACTATACAGTAGTTGTGATCCCAGGTTGTGATCCCAGATATAAAACTTTTTTGCAGGAGGGGCATATCTTGTTTATTGTACAGAGGTGTAATCATTGCATAAAAAAAGGTTTTTGTAACAGAATTCCAGTAAAAATGGAACAACCTACTGTCACTTTAAACATGTGATGGAAATTTTGTCTTTTAGAGAAAATACATGGCTAGTTGTATGTTGCTAGTTTGTTTTGTTATGAAATTATATGGGATAGAAAGCTTAGATGTTTCCTCTGAATAGTTTACTTCCAGACGATTTCAACTTTAATCAGCCCTTACAATGGTCTCAGTTGAGATAGGAGAGACTTCCTGACTTTAACCTGCTCTTCTGGTTTAAGTAAACCAGCTTTCCTGATCTTTATCCTTTCTCTCTGCCCAATGCAACCAACTAATACGGAGGTAGCCCAAAAGTGAGAAGACCTGACAGTCTCATGATACACTCATATGCTTATACTTAAGTTCATAATTGTAACATGTGCAATGCTGCAATCCTGTCCCCTAGCAGATGGAGCTGCTGAAGTCTCCAGACATTTTTTGAGTACTCACTATAGGGCTTCAGGGCACTGAGCGGGACTTCTGTCATTGCTTCATGTCTGGGACTGGATAGGGACATGGCAAGCCACTGTCCCTGTGCTCTCACTGCCTGAACATGCAGTTCAGGCTTGCGAGGAGGAGAGGGCCTGATTCAGCAGTGTGGGTACAGGTCATGTAGGTTGGGACAAAATTCCCAGAAGTAATACAGCCTGTCACCTGGCAAGGAGAGCAGATGGAGAGGGAGAAGATGGAGACTGAGCGTGGTTGAGCATGGAGTCTTGCCTTTCTTGCCTGCTCTGTGTAAGGAATCCAAAGAGCTGTCAGACAAACTCAGCTGCAGCATCACACCTCTGCTTGTCTCCTGCTTCAGGAGCACATGCGCTGGAAATATCTGTCTAGCATGCAAACCATCTACCCCAATCATTTGCATGGTGGAGTTGGAGAAGAGCTGTGATGTACAGCTGCAAATGCATGAGGTAATGCTTTGCCTGGAGGAGAGTGGGAGGAGTACACAGATCTTGATGCATCAGTGTATGCTATTTTTATGATAGCTACCAGAAATAAATAAATTGCTTGTAATGTGCCGAGAACACTAAACTACTTTTCTCTCTTAAGACAGTAACCATTACAAGTGCTATGCGGAACTGCTGACTAAGAAAGCCCAGATAGGTAGTAATGACTTCTTAGCAGGACAAACCTTGCTCAAACTTTCCACTTAAGAAGGGGAAAATAACCTGAAAATTTAATTGACTTCTATGCAGCTGTGCAACTAGTGTTTGGATTTAACCACAAAATGGCCAGAGCATTGTTCCTTTTTTCCTAAACCTTTGCAGAGGGGAGCTCCCATGTGCATATGGTCTGTGTGAAGAGTCTCACCTAGTACGTGCCACAGAGGTGGCAGGGCCCCTTCCTTCCTCCTCTGTCCCCCTTTCCTCTCCAAGTCAGATAAGGAAGGGTAAGAGCATTTCTGGGTTTTAGCTGCATTGACATTTGTTTGATACCATAAAAGAGGGCTTGGAAACCTAAGTGGAATAGAACAGTGACAGGAACTTTGAAAGTTTTTTCCTTTCTTTTTCGTTACTGTTATAACCACATGACTCTTCTGTTTCTAGGAGAACGCTGCCTTGATGATGATACCTACATGAAGGACCTATACCAGCTCAACCCAAATGCTGAGTGGGTTATAAAATCTAAGCAGAGCTAAGCTCACAACTAATGGTAAAAGAACAACCTGTGGACTTACTTTGTAAGGCTGAATGTTTCAAAGGGATAGTGTGTCCTTTCAACATTCAACTATCCTGTGGAAAAAAAAAAGTGACAGAAACCCAACAGTGATTACCAGTAAATTTTCAGTTTTACTTGCAGAAAAATTTTGGAGATAGCAGTTTCCCCACTCATGTTTGAAATGAGAATAAGTACCTTAAATATTTTAATGGCACTCATCTACCTCCCATCTGGTAGGTCTTGTATCAGAAGAATTAATTTTTCAAACAGACCTTTAACCTCTTTATATTAGAGATCTACAACTTTTTTGTGTAGAATTGTGTGTTCATATAGGTTTTTACAGTGTTAATGCACTAGAGAACCAAATCCTGCTCGGCACTTCTGAATGGTACAGTATTAAAAATACCTAAACCCAGTCATATGAATTTCCCAAGTAAGTGTGAAATTCACAGGAAAAAAACTGCAATGCAATATATTTTGTCTTTGGAAGTCCTAATTTTGTTAATTCTCTAGGTAAAGTTTGATGAAAACGTTTTAAACAACTGTGAAAATGCTTTCTATGCAGCTTTTTTGCTAGATCTTTTGAATATTTTTTTTAATTCTTATTCCAGTTGATTGTATTCTTGAGGTTATTTTTAAAAGGACCATGTGACAAGGTGAGTCATTTTTAAAGCTCACCAATCTTGGCAGTGTCCTTTCTGGAATATTGTAATGTGCTAGAAAGATGCTGTGGTTTTCCAGCAATGATATGCAGCTATGCTGTATATGCTGGTTTCAGGTTTTTTGGACATCTGATTGATTGCATTTTGTGACCTGCCAAAACCTGCCAATTGCTAGCACAATAAAAACTTTCAGGAAGAATAAAATAACTGTGGAGGGAAACTGTAGTCTGAATTTCATAGGCAGCAAACCACCAAACCTTTAGCTCAAAATCTAGTAAAGGTCTATTGTGTAATCAAGTAAAGGTCTACTATGGAGTTCACATAAGGCTTTTTGGATGTTATCTACCATCAGCTTCATGTCTCATCTATCCTGGATGAGGCTAGAAATCAAGTTCTGATTTGCCTGATGCTGATAGATGCTCTCTAAACCACTTAAAAAGTGAGTAATCCAATGGCGAACTATTGCAAATCCTTCTCTTTGCAGAGGAAGGCTGAAAGCTCCCTGTGGAATTCACTGATAATGAATTTGTAGCCTGATGTGGCTTGTTGCAGCATAAAGACCTGTTGACTGTAGCTCCAAAGCCCAAGTCCCACAGCAACACTGGGTTCAGTAACATGTGCACTGCTTTACAACTTATTTGTAAACTAACTCAGCTGTGCTTAACTGCTCACAGCTGTGCGCAGACTACCTGAAATGACTACTGTGAAATTATATCCTTGGAATGAAATATTTTCTTTCAGTGCGCACACAGAATTATATTGACCTCATAGGGAATATTCTACATACAATCAAGGACTGAATTGCTTTTTTTGTTTGTTTGTTTTTAATGTGATCAAAGCTGATTAAAGGAATAAAGGGCCTTTCTGCTGAGCTTTGGACACAGGCCCTGACTGTTGTTCCCAAAGTAACCACTGGAACTCTCCCTTTTATATATAAGCAGTAAAACAGAACTCTGAAAGGTCATAGAAAAATTAAATATCTACCATTAGTTATCCACAGCATACGAACAATTTGGGGGGCATAGGTATTTATTGTTTTTTAAAGTCAGAGGCTGTCTTCATATGGAAAAGAAGCGTGTGGTAGGATTCTCAAAAGCAGGATGAGTAAAATAGAAAGTTGGTCTAATAGAACTGTATTGCCATCAATGCGCCATCTAGTTGAGTACCCCAATGTGGTGTTACCACAATACGTCCCACTGTGGGTGAACCCTGTAGTACAAATCACTTTTGTCAGTAGAACAAACCACACTCCCTGTTCTTTACACGTAAGGAGTAGAAAACCAGTACATTGTTTAGGAAAATATTTATGAATCTAATGTAATTAAGTTTTTTTGTCATGTAATACAAAAATTATGTGTGTTTTCATAATACATTATAGTTCTGTAAAAGATTACTTGCTACTGGAACTCTAGATGTTATTTTAATCGGGAGCAAAGTACAGATGATAGGAACAGCTGTACAGTTTCAGTATGAAATTACAACCACCCTGTGGCTATGATCTCTTAAATAACTTTGTTTCTGGTTTAGTGCCATTATCTTTTTTAATTTAAAAAGCTCTTTTATAATTAAATGTTGTTTTTTCTGACTTTTCTCATTTGAATTCTTATATTTGTAAGTAAAGCATGCACAGCTGACACTAAGCAGCGATTATTTTTTAATTTCACACTTTATGTCTTTGTAGGCATTTTTTAGTTTTGTGTATGAAAAAGACATTGGTAACTTAGAGTCTTGCAGTATGAATGCCTATTGGAAATACGGGCTAAAAGTTTAAAACTTTGCTGCAATCACAGCACACCTTAGCTAAATCCATAATATAACACTGGGTATATGCGAGGGAACAGCAAAGCCTCTCAGCATTTGTTGAAAATACTGGCTCTTAATTCCTCATAATTAAAAACTTAAATTAGGGCACAGGGAGGAAGTGCAAAACACATTCAGGTGAGCTGATAAGGATCTTTTATAATTAAGGAGGCACTGCTGTTTGGGTTCCTTATTTAGGGCAATTTGGCAGCAGATCATTTACTGATGACTCAGGAAATACACCCACAGGTGTTTTTTTTCCAAACAGCTGAGAGATTAATTGATTTAACTCTTAGTGTGCAATCCCATGCTCCTTTGTCTGCACTGGACGTATCCTTGCTACTCTGCCTGCACTGCAGCACTGGATGGGAGTAAGGAAGGTGCAGGCAGTGGCCCCTTATACCACTGCCTGAACGTTGTGGAGCATGTAGGGATGGTTTTGTGCTCAAAAATCATTCTCCTCTCATCTGGGGGATGGTGAGAGGGTCCACAATGCTTAAGTGGGGTGTAGACATTTTTCTCACACTGCCTGTCTTCTTCAAAGACCAAAGAGTTTGCCCCCATTTTCCATAGCCTCCTGTACTTCCCAACCTTGCATAAAGTGGATGTCCATGGGCGCTAAGAAGAAACCTATCATAGAATAGTTAGGGTTGGAAAGGACCTTAAGATCATCCAGTTCCAACCCACCTGCCATGGGCAGGGACACCTCACACTAAACCGTATCACCCAAGGCTCTGTCCAACCTGGCCTTGAACACTGCCAGGGATGGAACATTCACAGCTTCCTTGGGCAACCCACTCCTATGCCTCACCACCCTTAGAGTAAAGAACTTCTTTCTTATCTGCAATCTAAACTTCCCCTATTTAAGTTTTAACCCATTACCCCTTGTCCTATCACTACAGTCCCTAATGAAGAGTCCACCCCTAGCATCCCTATGGGTGCCCTTCAGATACTGGAAGGCTGCTATGAGGTCTCCATTCAGCCTTCTCCAGGCTGAACAGCCCCAACTTTCTCAGCCTGTCTTCATACAGGAGGTGCTCCAGTCCCCTGATCATCCTCGTGGCCCTCCTCTGGACTTGTTCCAACAGATCCATGTCCTTTTTGTGTTGAGGACACCAGAACTGCACACAATACTCCAAGTGACGTCTCACAGGAGCAGAGCAGAGAGGAAGGATGACCTCCTTCGACCTGCTGGTCACACTCCTTTTGATGCAGCCCAGGATTACAGTTGGCTTTCTGGGCTGTGAGCGTACACTGAAGCCGGCTCATGTTCAGTTTCTCGACCAACACCCCCAAGTCCTTCTCCGCAGGGCTGCTCTGAATCTCTTCTCTGCCCAGCCTGTAGCTGTGTCTAGGATTGCTCTGACCCAGGTGTAGGACCTTGCACTTGGCATGGGCAAACTTCATAAGGTTGGCATCAGCCCACCTCACAAGCATGTCAAGGTCCCTCTGGATGGCATTCCTTCCCTCCAGCGTATCAACGGAACCACACAGCTTGGTGTCATCGGCAAACTTGCTGAGGGCGCACTCAATCCCACTGACCATGTCAGCGATGAAGATGTCAAACAAGATCGGCCCTGATGGACACCACTCATTACAGGTCTCCAGCTGGACATTGAGCCATTGACCACAACTCTTTGCATGTGGCCATTCAGCCAGTTCTTTATCCACCGAGTGGTCACCCTATCAAATTGATGTCTCTCCAATTTAGAGACAAGGATGTCATGTGGAACAGTGTCAAATGCTTTGCAGAAGTCCAGATAGGGGATATCAACTGCTCTACCCCTGTCCACCAGTTTCATAGCCCCATCATAGAAGGCCACCAAATGGGTCAGGCAGGATTTCCCCTTAGTGAAGCCATGCTGGCTGTCACCAAGCACCTTGTTGTTTTTCATGTGCCTTAGCATGCCTTCCTGGAGAATCTGTTCCAAGATTTTGCCAGGCACAGAGGTGAGACTGACTGGTCTGTAATTCCCCGGGTCATCCGCTTTCCCCTTCTTGAAAATGGGGGTTATATTTCCCTTTTTCCAGTCATCGGGAACTTCACCTGACTGCCGTGATTTTACAAATATGATGGCCAGCGGCTTAGCAACTTCGTTTGCCAGCTCCTTCAGGACCCTTGGATGGATTTCATCAGGTCCCATGGACTTGTGCATGTTCAGGTTCTTAAGATGGTCTAGAACCTTATCCTCTCCTACAGTGGGCCACAAGTGCCACCACCACGCTGCCCTGTGCTCCCTTTGGGACACACGAGCCGAGTCTGATCAGGTAGAGCCTGGCTTCGAGCCCCAGCCAGAGCTGAGCCCTGTGGCAGAGTCCTGCTCTCCCCAGCGTGTGGCAAACAGAATGACCATCAGTAGCCTCACTGAATTGACCTTGTGCTGCTTGTTTCCAGGGCTGGTGGAGAAGGAAGTTTTCAAGGCTTTTAAAGAAGTTTTCATTAGAAGAGTTCCTGTTTTCATTGAAGATTGTTCATTTTCTCATAAGAGTTGTAGTTTTAGGTAGAATAGATGTAGTTTTAGGTAGAAGAGTTGTATTTTTTAGAAGAACAGTTGTTCTTTCTTATTTTATTTTTTGTTGTTTTGTAAATACATTTCTTGATGTTTTGCTCTCCCTGTCTCTCTTTGTATTCACTGTGATCACACGTGGCTTTGGCAAACAAGTGGTTTCCACTTGCTCTGAGCTCCCAGGGCTGGACGTGCCATGGGGGCTGGCACTGGGTGCTGGGGCACCCCAACTTTCCTCACGTGGGCTCCCTGCCCTGTCAGCGCGGCTCTTTCAGCCTCTCTGCAGCTATGGGCAGGGATGGACACAGGTGAGGGACCAAAGGTCTGGGCACTCACTCCGACCCCTCGGTGGCTGCAGGGCACCGGGTCTGGTGCTGCCATCGGGCACAGCCTGTGCCAGCGATGACCAAAGCTTCTTGGGCTGCTCCTCAAGCTGGGGGAAACACGGCCATGTACAAGGAATCAGTCATGGAATCACAGAATCACAGCGTGCCCAGGCTCAGGTCACTGCGTGGAGCAGCCTGCACCTGGCATCCTGTTGTTGGCTGGTCCCAACACCAATCCCTGAGGGACACCACTCGTTACTGGTCTCCAACTGGACATTGAGCCATTGACCACAACTCATCCAGCCAGTTCTTTATCCACAGAGTGGTCCATCTATCAAATTGATGTAACTCCAATTTAGAAACAAGGATGTCATGCGGGACAGTATCGAATGCTTATCATCCCAACCATCTGCCCTTTGTGACCAGCAGTGAGGCAAGCAGCAGCATGGCAGGTTTTCCCCATGTTGCAGGTCAACAAGCAGCATGAGTGAAGTTTCGGGAGGGTGGTTGGGAACAGGAAGATGAATGGGTCTGGGTGTGCTGGAAGCATTGGCTGAGTTCCTGTCAGGCCTTTCAGTATGCGGTGGCATGTCTGAGATGATTTCAAGGGCTAAGCAGATGCATTTTTATCCAGTGAGCACTGACAAAGAAATGTTTGAGAAACTTTTTCCAGCCCATTATTTCTTTGTCAGATATTCTTCTTAAAAGCAATCATACTGTCCAATAAAATACGCTTTTTTTACTAAGTATTGAGTTAAATTGCAGCAGAAAGCTAACCTGGCAAAAGATTTGCTGAAGGAATGATTTCATCTGTATGATGCATAAAAATACCTGAGGATTATACATCTATTGTGCTTTTATTTTAAAAAGGTTGCAGCCATTCAAAAAGAATAAAATATGCTTGCACCAATCTCACAGCAATAGATATAATAATTATTTTTTATGCAGAGCAATTCTTTAAAGATCTTCAAACCGCTGTTTGTGTTTGGACACAGACCACATCTGAGGCAGGTGAGTACTTATCATCCCACTTAACTGATGAGAAAGGTGTTCATAATTGGTTGGCCTGCAGCTAGAAGGGCTGAAATCAGTCAGATTTGTAGAAACCAAAATATAATTCTTCAAATATTGTTTTAAAAATCTTCCCTATTACCGGTAACAGAAGTATAGCGATTATGAGTCTGACTTAAGGGAACTGTTTTAATGAATATAATGCTGCATTTTTTAGCCTGGTTTCCAAAGGAAGATGTCTGGGATAATCTTGCTGCCTACGTGTGTCTTCCCCTAATTGCTTTTGAATCTGTTGGCAGACTTCAATCATTTTTTGCAAATGGAGTTGGGGAGGGAATGTCTCAAAAATAACTACGCTGCTACAAGATTCATAAAACTAGATAAACAGAAGGGAGAAAGAGGCAGTGCAAGTTCTTTGTTTAAAGGGAAGATGACGGTGTAAGATCAACCTTTATTTAGGCATCAGAACTGATGTGGGAGAGAGACCATACACATGCTCTGACTATAGAGGCTGTGCTTGGAGCTCACAGCCAGCCATCAGGAACTGCCGTCGGGCGTTTGGATGCCTGTGAAAATACTTGTTTGTGTTGCCTTCTGACTTGTGAATTTCCTTTGCGTAATGTGGGTGAGTATTGCTGAAGCTGGAGTTCTCCTAGGCTGACTTTTGTGGTGCAGCTTCCCTGCAGCTTCTGGTTAGTATAGTTCATCCCTTCCGTTCCCTATGGACTGAGCAACTAACTGAACACCTTCTGGTTTCAGCTGTACCTGCAGTCAGTGGTGTTCACACAGGTGAGGAGGTGGGTAGTGGTACATCTGTTCTCTCTGCTTGTAGGGCTGTTGGGAATGAGCTTCATCCTGGATAAAGATCACATCTAAAACTGGTAAGCATGAAAGCACAGCCTTTTACATACATGTTTTAAACTGTAGTGGGAACATAACTTGTAATTCAGATCCTCTGTTCTGAATCATGTGGAGGTGGGGGTAGTAGCTCAGAATTCCTGCAGATGTTTCCACTCCTTGATTAATCCCTTTTGGGATAATTGGAAGAATACTTCAGTTTTCCCATGGCACTGTAACACTCATTCACGTGGAGAGCCAAAGTCTCCGTATTTTACCTGCCAAATGAGCTTTGCCCTCCATATTACAATTTTGCTTCTGTAATGCTTTACTCTTGAAAATGCCTGGGGTTTGGTTTAACTGGCTCAGTTCCCGTGAACAGTCTGATCACATGCTACATCACCAGATCAGGTCCTGCAGCTCAGTCAGTTCTGTGCTGCTTTCCCATGGGATTTCTTCTGCCTTCAGAGTGGTGAAACTTCCACCTGGCTATTACACAAATGTGTTTCTGCTGTCCGGTGTAACTCACTGCCCATTGGGCAGAAGCAGAGGAGAGTCAGTCCTACAGCATGCAGGTCTAGCTCCTTGTCTGAAAGCTACCCTCGGTGTGAAATCTCTGTAAGCTGCCACAAGCAGCCAGATATTCATGTCCTGATGTGACCCCAGCTTGCACCAGCTTTCTAATTTCTCATTTCTCTTTTTCTGTCGCGCCAGCTGGGGAGAAACGCCAGTGTGGTGGCACGGCACAGCTGAGAAGCTCTGCACTGATGGGTGCGAGCTCACCTTCCCACAGAATGCAGCTTGCTGAATGTGAAGGCCACAAAATGGAGTATCTGTGTCTTATGAACTCTTAGCATTTCTTTTTTTTTTATATGCAAATAATCTTAAATCAGTCCCTTTTGGAGGAGGTACTCTAACTGCATACATTTAATGTATACCAGAGGACACTTGTGTTCCTGTCGGCTTTCATGCTATCCCTTCTGTCAGCTGCACTTAAATCTTTGGCTTCCTTGAGTCATATATTTAATGTCTTTTTGCTAGTCACACAGTATGTAACTCATTCATCTGAGATGGTACAGGTACAACCGCAGCATCTGGTCATCTGGGCACAGTGAAACTGTGAGAACAGAAAGCTTTGCATAACAGGAATCTGCAAGCTTGCACGGGTCACTGGAGTATCCCATGTGGGTTATCAACATGAACATGTATGTCTCACTCCAAATGACCCAGAATAAATAAGTGAACATGGAATTGCTTGGAAATGTCTGAGGTTCCAAAACCTGGGTTGTGTCAGGTAAGCAACTGGAAACTGGCTCCTTGCTTATTCACTTTTTCCCCTAATCTGAGAAGAGTTGCATGATTTAAACATTGCCTTCTGATTTTGGATTAGTCTAAAACTTGCAGTGTGTCTAAACTAATTTAGTTGTCTTGATATTCTAGTATGCTCCCACATAGCTCTCTGTAAATTGTAAGGCAAATGAGGTCTTGGATGCTCCTCCTCTGCTATACACTGCCAGAAAATGTCTCTATAAATAAATCTCATTCAGCCCATGCAAAGGGAGTTTCTTTCAGGAGGGACCAGAGCCTAAGTAGGTGAAATGGCATTGAGGCTTTCACTGTGGGCTTTGTGTATCTGTGAGGAGAGGTGCCCATCTCAGCATCTCAGCTTACTTCCTGTTCTGTGACTGTGTAATCTTGGGATGCAGGCAGGTGACATCCATCTGTGATTCTGGTTTTGTTTAAAACACTTGATCTTGAAATAAACAGTATTTTGTGGGGTATGAAAAGGTGAAACCATATTGTGCAGTCTTGGAGGCCTGGCAAAAATACCCGCAGGCTCGAAAAAACAAACCTGGGTTGTTTTTCTCATTGGGTTTAGCAATAAGAGAACAGACAATTCTGACACAGGAGTTCAGATATGTTTTTGCAAAAAGTAGATAAGAAAATGTATTATGCAAAAACCTTTTGAGTCATTCAACTTTTTCTACCAAGATGGTTCATTTTTGGTTTTTTGTAGATCTCTGCTGGGAGGTTATTCTGATTTTTGTTACCTTTTTGCCTTGGCTAGATGGTAGAGGGAGATGTGTGAGAATTACTGTGGTTAAAAAAAATATAAATATCTCACTGTTCAAAGTATTAACATAACAATTATGGCCCAGTGTGTGAATGAGATTGAGTACTTCAAAAGAGGATACTTATATATGCCAGTTCCCTCCAAGCTGAGAAAACAGAACAGCCACGTCTGTAAACCATCTCAGCCACTCATGCAGAACTGTTTCACCAAATGTCATCTAGGCAGTCAAAAGGAGAGAATACCCATGTCCCTGGCCACTCTGGAATGAGGAGCTGTTCTGTTCTGTAGTTGATGTTGCCAGCACTCAAAGGCAGTGAGAATAGTATGGGATTGGTTACTCTTTTTTCCCCTTCTCTTTTTATTTTAAATTGGCTATTTTTTCTCTTTGAATGCTGCTGTTGCGAATAATGTAAATTATTGTGAAAACTCATCTTTTTCTGCACAGCCACAATGTCGGTGGTTTTGTAGTAAATATATATATAGAATACACAGGATTACAATACTCTACTGTTCACTTTTTCCAGAGAATTTCTAAGTTGCTTATATTAAATCTGCTTGGATCATTATACAAGGAATTGAGCTAAACTGCCTTGCTAAGCCAGTGATACACCGTTGGTAAGGCTAGGAAAGAACTATTTACATTCTGTTGCCAAGACACTTGTGGCTGTGGCACAGTAAATCCTAAAAGAACTTACTTGGTTCTAGGAAAAAATAATTAGTGCATAAACAGCACAACTGAACTGCATAATTAGATATGCTGATGATGACAGGACTGGTATCCCAGGGTCTTAGGTGCTGTCTCATAAATCTGTGTACTGATGAGATGCCTTTAAGGTTACAAAATAATTTTCTGAAGATTCCATTAAGAAATGCTGAGTGTGGGCATTACTGCTTAGAGTGGCTATTCTTCATTTTTATCTACCTTTACTTTTAGGTAATTTTAGCCTTCCTCATTCTTTCAAAAAGCCCTTTAGCAATACTTAAGCAGTTAGTAAAATGGAGACAAAAAGATCTACCCTGTATGATTTTGTCTGTTCCAGTGTGCTTCATCTACATTATGTACAGAGGAAAATACCAGAAATAATATTCATTCATGTAACCCCAGAAGGCATAGCTGTTCCCAAAAAACATGTTTTAAAGAAGGGTCGGTGTTCCCAAGGGTATTCCAAAGGGCATTCCTGAGCATGGGGAGTCTCTCAGTACTGATGTGTAGGAGTGGTTGCTGCTGGAAGTGTGCTTATGTGCTGCCTTGAAGGATGATCTGCTGCTTCTCAAGCATTGTTGAGTGAGTGTGAAATGACTGCATATTTTTTGAGTGAAATGACATCACCCATGCCACTAGCAGAACTGGCAGGGTAGTTAGCACTGGCTGCTTCAGCAAGATGTTGGACTTGGAAAGCTTTGACAGTTTCTCGCTACCATCACAGCGAGAAACATCACATCACCATCTCTGTTCATGGTCGGAGAGGCTGCAGTAGCAGTGACTTCATGTATTGCTGTTATAGTTCAGCTGAGAAATAGCGTCTGGGCGCTTTAGGTGTTCTTTGTTGCTTTCTAGCACCTGGATAGGTGCAGAGCTGTTGTGGCACACAGGCTGCTACTTATCTGATTTTTTTTGGTCTTGGACAAGTTGAGCCAGGGAAATTATTGGTGCTGACACTTTTGTATTGCCCTGGAGCCAAACTTCACATGCAGCCCAGCCCCAACAGCGTGCTGCCCTTGAAGAATCACTGTTATTTCTCACCTCTGAGCTGTGCCTTGACTGCTTGTCTTCTCCCTTCTGCAGAGTACAGGTTATGTGTTTTGATGTTTCTCCCATGACTGAGTATTGTGTTTGTAGGGTCAGCAGTTTGGCCTGCTCCTTTGCACTATTACAGTATGTAGCACACACTGAAAGGAATTAAGGGTGTCCAAATCCCTGTGGAGTTTACTTTTCAATACTCTGCTACTAATAAAAACATACATGTAAATTCAGCTTCAGCCACATCAACTTTCTGTTGTCTTCTAACACCTTCCCAATCCTGTGCTACTCAAAGGATAGAACTGATACCTGTGGGCAGCTCCACTTTTCTTTGCCTTCTAAATATTTTCCTTTTAAGCTTTGCACTCAGGCTCTGTTGCACTCCTTGCTGCAGTAGGTCCCCCTTCACAAAAGCACATCAATTCTTTCATGGAATTAGGTAAAGAAAAAGTGTCTGTGGCTCTGATACCATAGCAACCTGACAATTTATGTCAAGGTGTGCTTTGGTACGCCAAGGAAGGAGGAACTGTTCCGGACAGATAGTGTTTTATAATTCCTGTGCTTAATAGCAAAGTACTTTATTTTTTTATTCCCCTCCCCCCAATTGTGCAAACAGTTGCGGTGCCTCTGAGATGGAGGGGGTTCTGTCCTTACATGCTGTATGGAAGGGCCAGTGCAAGTTTTGAAACAGACTCCTTTCACTCCCAGGGCTCAACTCTCCTCTTTACCAGTTCATGCTGAAGGGTCTAGGTCACACTTGAAACCACAGAAAACCTTGCCACCATCCCTGTCCCTATCAAGAGCTTGACCCAGGGGTTCCTGCTTAACCAAATGAGACAGAGTGAAGTGAAAGTCTTCTGTCTGCTTTGTAGGAAGAGGGCGTGTCACTGGAGGGTCAGTACTGTGCCCATCCAGTCCCTGCGGGGCATGTGTATTTTGATGGGATACCTCAGCACAGCGTTTCAGAAGCTGAGTCTCGTTGGCTTTCTTGTGAAGGTTGTGCTCTGACACTGGTTTTCTGCTTGTGACACTTTGATATTAATTATTACTAAAAGAAAAAATAAAAATCGATGGAATGCAACATTCTTCCTTCTTGGACTGAATCCTAATGTAGTATTCCACTGTGTCACTCTCGTTCCAAAACAGTTTATTTGCTTGCCCACCTGATTCTGTTTTCTTTCTTTCTCCTCTTTCCACCCCTCTTTGTCTTCTACTCTATCTGTGCTGTTCCAGCATCCCAGTGACCTTGAAGGCAGCCATGCCATGTGAAGAGGGGCAGCTGTGCACAGGTCTCCACTGTAGCTCCGCATTTCAGCTTCTGCAGATGCTTAATATATTCAGGCTCACAAAGACTGCAAACCACCAGCAGTCTTGTGCCGTTATGCTTTGTCTCCTTACTCTCCTAAATGAACATCCAAAGACCTGCTTAGAAATGTTAAACAACTGCTGTAATTACCTACTCTTTCTTAAATCCTTTTTCATCTGTGTCACACTTTCCACAAATACCTTTCATTTGAGAAGGAAATAGCATAGGTATAAATGATCTTTTCTTGAGCTATTTTCTCCTCTGACCTTTTGTATCACTTCTAAATATTTGCCACGTCAGAAATGCCTTGGCTCAACGTCTTTCAGTGTGGCTTTTATCTGCCTTTGGCTTCAATTAATTTAATTGGTCCCCTATCAATGCGCCTCCTGTCTACCCTCTGGCAAGGTAGTGTGAGAACAAGAAAATCGTGGGTTTTACTGTTGTGTACAATATTAATCTCACAATCCCTTGGTAGTGGCCAGGTCTTCAATACAGAGCCCTAATTTTATGTGTAGCATACAAATCTGTTTTGGCTGGGAGATATGCAGTGATTTCAGGAGACTGGGAGAAATTTGACCTACAAGTTCAGAGAAGACTATTAAATCTATTTCTAAAGTAGAGATCCCTGCAAATTTACTCCAATATAGTATTTCCTTGTGTCCCTTCCCGCAAGAACAGTTTGTTGTTATTCTCCTTCAGACTGTCTTCAGAGCGTAGCTAGCTGCCTGTGGAAAAAAAAAACAAAACTATACTGAAAAAGTTGAACAGTTTTATGTTAGAAGAACAGAAAATGTGAAGTAAGCAGAATTATTCAACCTAATTGTCTCTGGGCTCTCATTTAAGATTATTAAGGAACAAAAGGGCCACTTCTACCTTTTATGAGCCAGATTTTCTTAAGAATTTAGTTTATTATGTTCTGCCTTCCTTATACTGGATGCGTTACACTGGAAACTTGGTTTTGACTGCGTGGTTCATCCCCATTTTCCCCACCAAGAACATAAACCCACACACTTACTAAACAAAGATACTAAACAGTGAGAGACTGGAAGTAAATTAATTATTCTCTGTGGCAATGAACTTACAGCAAATAGCACCTTGTTATAGCTGGCATGTGGAAATCTTTTTTTTTTTTTTATTGTATTGGTATATTGTTTTGGGGAGCTGGAGGTAACTAACTGGTCAAGCAATTTCCAAACATACGCATTTAAGCACATTTTTACATGGTTACTCTTCCAAAAGGCCTGTGCCCTTATCTTTGAAGCTACCCTTTCACATTTGAATTTCACATTCTAACAAATAACCAGCTTACATATACATCTGAAGCATTTAATCTTTTTTGCTCCACAAAAGTATTCCTGTCCTTCTTCACCTGCCATATAGCTATTTCTGTGGGTGAAAATATTACAAAGTATACTGAAGTGTGTTTTATTTCGGTAACACCTGACGCACTATAGAATCATACAACAGTTAGGGTTGGAAAGGACTTTAAGATCATCTAGTTACCAACCCCCTGCCATGGGCAGGAACAACTCACACTAAACCCTGCCACCCAAAACTCCATCCAACCTGGCACTGAACACTCCTAGTGATGGAGCATTCACAACTTCCTTGGGCAACCTGTTCTAGTGCCTCACCGGCCTTCCAGTAAAGAACTTCTTCCTATATCTAACCTAAACTTCCCCTGTTTTAAGTTTGAACCCATTACTCCTTGTCCTATCACTACAGTCCCTAATGAAAAGTCCCTCTCCACATTCAGATTCACTTCAGAGAAGGCTGATGTGAGGTCTCTCTTCTCCAGGCTGAATAGCCCCAACTTTCTCAACCTGTCTTCATATGGGAGGTGCTCCAGCCCCATGAGCATTCTTGTGGCCCTCCTCTGGACTTTCTCCAACAGCTCCCTGTCCTTCTTACATTGAGGACACCAGAACTGTACAAAATACTATAAGCGAGGTCTCACAAGAGGGGCAGGATCACCTCCTTCGACCTGCTGGTCACACTCCTTTTGATGCAGCCCAGGATACGGTTGGCTTTCTGGGCTACAAGCGCACACTGAAGCCGGCTCATGTTAAGTTTCTCAGTAACCAACACCCCGAAGTCCTTCACCACAGGGCTACTTTGAACGTCTTCTCTGCCCAACCTGTAGCTGGTTGTAGACTGCCCCAACCCCGGTGTAGGACCTTGTACTTGTCATGGTTAAACTTCATAAGGTTGGCATCAGCCCACCTCACAAGCATGTCAAGGTCCCTCTGGATGTCATTCCTTCCCTCCAGCGTATCAACTGAACCGCACAGCTTGGCGTCATTGGCAAACTTGCTGAGGGTGCACTCAATCCCACTGTCCATGCCACCGATGAAGATGTTGAATAAGACCGGTCCCAACACCGATCCTTGAGGGACACCACTCGTTACTGGTCTCCAGATGGACATTGAGCCATTGACCACAACTCTTTGCATGTGGCCGTCCAGCCCATTCTTTATCCACCAAGTGGTCACCCTATCAAATTGATGTCTCTCCAATTTAGAGACAAGGATGTCATGCGGGACAGTGTCAAATGCTTTGCAGAAGTCCAGGTAGATGACATCAGCTGCTCTACCCCTGTCCACCAGTTTCATAGCCCCATCATAGAAGGCCACCAAATGGGTCAGGCAGGATTTCCCTTAATGAAGCCATGCTGGTTGTCACCAAGCATCTTGTTGTTTTTCATGTGCCTTAGCATGCCTTCCTGGAGAATCTGCTCCAAGATTTTGCCAGGCACAGAGGTGAGACTGACTGGTCTGTAATTCCCCAGGTCATCCATTTGCCCTTTCTTGAAAATGGGGGTTGTACTTCCCTTTTTCCAGTCATCGGGGACTTCACCTGACTGACATGACTTTTCAAATATGATGGACAGTGTCTTAGCAACTTCATTTGCCAGCTCCTTCAGGACCCACAGATGGATTTCATCAGGTCCCATGGATTTGTGCACGTTCAGGTTCTTAAGATGGTCTGAAACCTGATCCTCTCCTACAGTGGGCCTAGGGTCTTCATTCTGACAGTCCCTGCATCTGCATTCCAAGACTTGGGTGGTCTGGTCAGAGCCTTTGCCAGTGAAGACTGAGGCAAAGAAGTCATTGAGAACCTCAGCCTTCTCCTAATCCAGGGTAGCCAGTTCTCCTGTTAGCTTCCAGAGAGGGCTCACATTGTCCCTAGTCTGTCTTTTGTTTGCTGCATACCTACAGAAGCCTTTCCTGTTATCTTTCACATCCCTTGCCAGATTTAATTCTGCTTGGGCCTGGCCTTTCCTGACCTGGCCCCTAGCTTCCTGGACAACATCCCTATATTCTTCCCAGGTGGCCTATCGTAGCTTTCACCTTTTATAAGCTGCTTTCTTCCCCCTTTAAGTTTCTTCAGTAGCCCCTTAACTAGCCAAGTATATCTCCTGGCACTCCTGCCGCATTTCCTTCTTGTTGGGATGCAACACTCCTGAGTTCGGAGCAGGTGATCATTGAGTATCAACCAACAGTTTTGGGCCCCCCTGCCCTCTAGGTCTATATCCCATGGAACCTTACTAAGCAGATTCCTGAAGAGGCCAAAGTCTGCTCTCGTGCAGTCCAGGGCATTGAGCTTGCTGCACGCTCTTCTTATTGTCCTAGGTTCTCAAAGTCGACCATCTCATAATCACTACAAGCAAGGCTACTCTGGAGCATCACATTTCTGTGAAATACAAACTCACTCCTCTAAGCAAGATAACAAGGTTTTATTGAGGGACAAAGTCAATAAAGCAAAAGCAACAGCACTGGGTGCATGAACGTAGCCAGAGGTGCGAGTGATTAGCATTTGTTACAGGTTTATATACTTTCACTATTACATTAGTTACATACATATTCATAATTCCTGCATATAGGTGGGGAATATTATAACTAGCTCCTGGAACTTATTATCATAAGTCTCCTCCTCTTGGCGTCTGCGCACTGCTCTCCAGTGATTGTGGGCAGGGGTCTTCAAGATGAAGTAAGCAGTCTTCCTCACAGTGTACTTTTCACCTTTGGCACAGTTGGATGCCCCAGTAATCACACAACTAGCTAAGACCAGCCATATCTGTAACTCTTCTGATAGCTGACAAAGATTTCAAACGGTGTGATCTTCCTGCAAAATTTATTGCAGGATGGGCAGACAAGGAGTACCCCAAGCTAACAGATGTTTGGGAGGCACTGTCTCTAAACTAACTGATAAGTAGAAGGATGGTGTGAAATAACTCATTCATGTTTAGTGGGGCCACTAAATCCTGTTATCTCACCACAGACTTAAAACACAAATATTGTTCTTTAAAACTAAAGATGCTTTAGAAGACTAGTGTGAAACAATAACTCATGTTTAGTGGGGCCACTACATTCCACAGACTTACAACATAAACATTGTTCTCTTTCTACAACCTAAGTTAAGCTAAAAAGTACCTTTATGTTCTTCAGGAATTAGCTTTTCTTATATTAAGCCCCCCCCCCCCCTTCTTTTACTTTTACAAATTCTTTTGCTATGTGACTCTGTTTTGCTCAAGAGTTCTGGCCCTTTTTAACTTGTGTAATCTTGTGTCTTTAGCGAGCTTTGTTTCTGTTATTGTAAACTGGTACAGTTATATCCACATAACCACACCTATGATTTGCAAAAGCCAATACATTTATGTGTATATCACATTTCCAACCAGCCCCTCCCTGTTCGTGAGCATCAGGTCAAGCATGGCAGCTCTCCTTCTTGGCTCCTCTATTACTTGCAGAAGGAAGTTGTCTTCCACATAAACAAGGAACCTCCTGGATTGCTTGTGCTGGACCATATTGTCCCTCCAACAGATACCAGCGTGGTTGAAGTCACCCATGAGGACAAGGGCCTGCAAGTATGAGGCTGTTCCTATCTGTCTATTGACCGCTTCATCCACAGAGTCCCCTTGATCAGGCGGTCTGTAACAGATCCCCACAGTGATGTCCCCCATCACTGTTCTCTCTTTGACCAACCCACAAACTCTGTTAACTCACCACCTGTCCCCAGACAAAGTTCCATACTCTCCAGCCTATGACTGACACAAATTGCTACTTCCTCTGCCCTGGCCTTGCCTGTCTTTCCTAAAAAGCCTATAACCTTCCACTCCAGTCATAGGAGCCATCCCACCATGTTTCTGTGATGCCAATGATATCAAATCCCCATAGGTGTCCACACGTCTCCAATCCCTCTTGTTTATTCCCCATACTATGGGCATTTGTGCAGAGACGTCTGATTCAAGCTTCAACTGAAGCAGACTCATTGACTGGAGCAGCTGGAGTAGCTCTGCATCACTCTAAGAATTTATTACAGGTGCTGGCAACTGACTGGGACTGTTGGGATGGAATGATGCCCCTCCACCCACAACACATCTAGTTTAAAGCTGCCTTGAGCAGCATGGCAAGTCCCCTACCAAAGCTCGGTCCACCAGCCTCCAGTAGACCTGGCCTCCTAAAACGAGTCCCATCATCTAAAGAACCAAACCCCTGACTATGGCACCACTGTTCTAATAATTTATTAACTTGCCAAACCCACCTGGCCTTTTCAAGGTGCTCCCCTTTGACCTGGAAGACTGATGAAAAAACTGAGCCCCAGAGCCCCTAACCACCTTTCCCAGGGTTCTGTAGCCCTTAATGATTCCCAGGCTACTGCCGTCAGGATCGCTAACACCAACCTCTCAATTTCCCCTCCTTGGGAAGAGCTGCAGAGAGGAATTAGTTCACCCCCCAGTCTCCTTTTCTCCAGACAAACCCAGCCTCCTCAGCCACTCCTCACAGGACATGCCTTCCAGCCCTGTCACCAGCTTTGTTGCCCTCTTCTGGAGGCAATTCAAGGGCCTTCATATTCTTCTTACATGGTGGCACCTAGAACTGCACCCAGTACTCAAGGTGAGCCTGCACCAGCACTCATTACAGCAGAACAATCGCCTCTTCCTCTTTTTTTCTGTTGGGTCGGTGTTTTTTTGTTGTTGTTGTTACTGGCTCCCAGCTTCCTGGGTTAATGCCCTCCTTTTCTGTATGTGCTATGGTGGACACTTGTGGCCCCTGCACAGCTCAGGCCTGCAGCAAGCAGCCCAGCCCCCTCTCAGCTCCCCTGACACCTTTCAGCTACTGACAGCTCCCGCAGCTCAGCCCCTGCTGCAGGAGAGCCTCCACCAGGGCGCACCGCGTGCAGCCCTGCCCATTGTGCACCCTCGCCTCACGGGACCAGTGCAGGCACTTTCTGCACCCCGAGCTCTGCGCTGCAGCCTCCCCTCTCACCGGCTCTGTCTGGTGCCGACGCTGCCACCGCCGGGGCAGCCAGAGCAGAGCTCCCAGACCGGACCTTGGCCCTGAGGCAAGCGCTTCCCAGCCCACTCGCGCTGCGGCAGGCAACTGCCGCGGCAGGCGCTGTTCCCGCCTTCCCTGGGGCGGACTTTCCCCGCTCAGGCCGGGGCCGTCCCTCCTGGCACCGCCCCGGAGCTGCCGGCTGCGGGGCAAGGCCTGACCAGGGCTCGAGGCTCGCTCGGTGGCTGTCGCCGCTCGGAACTGAGGCTCCTGGACGCGGGGTTTCCCCTCGCTGCGGGGTTGGAGGCTCCTCTCTGGAGCTGCTCACCTCGGCACCTCTGTGCCTGGCAAGGCCCTGGAGCGCATTCTCCTGGAAAGCATGCCGAGGCACACGGAAAACAACGCCATGGTTGGTGACAGCCAGCACGGCTTCACTAAGGAGAAACCCTGTCTGACCAATTTGGTGGCCTTCTGTGATGGGGCTGTAGAATACAGTTCTGCATGACAAGCTCTGACGTAGGTCTGAGGGGCTGTCTGCAGTGCAGATCCTAAGGGGGGCCAGTCCCCCCGATAGAGCACTCGAGAAACAAGCCTATGGGAGAGCGACCTGCGGTCATTCTGTATTTCAAGGATTTGAGCGAATGTGCTGGGGGGATTTGTTGCCAATCTCTCAGTCTCTGCCAGTCTCTATACAGCACCCTTACGTGAGACTTACCTGAGGGTTTTAAAACTGTTCTACACAGCTGAGTCAGTTACTTGGTTTTCCTGAGTGTTACAGGGAAAAGCTGCTCAGTCCATGCGGTTTAAATCGAATTGAGATAAAAACACTTTATTGAGCTACCAAGAACATGGAAGTAGGCAGCAGTCAGTGAAGGGTTGCATTCAAGTAGTAATACAAGAGGTAACCCCCCAAACCAGACGTGAATGTTAATAAACTCAAGCAAATACCTAACAAATAAACGCAGAAGAGATTTCCAAAATTATTCTTGTTTCCAATAAGAAGACCTCGCCATAAGCAGCGCAGCAGCAAATGCCACTTGGTGTATTGGTAAGGAATGGTGAGGAAATCCTGTACGCTGTCTACATTTCTGCAAAGTTCATGCAGAGGGAACCGAACCCCCTTTCTTTCACCTCTGGGATCACCAGTCAAATGACTGTACGTGGTATAAAAGCCTTTACTGATACAGTCTGAAGATGAGATTAATTTACAGGGACACCCCGCAGCGATGCCCAGTCTGTGGCTGCCATGGGCAGGGAGATCCCCCTGGGCCTCCTGGGCACAAGCACTGCCCCCGGGCCAGCAGCCCAAAGGCCTTTCTCCAAGGCACACAGGGTGAAGGGGCAGCAGCAGCAGGGCTGCGGTGGGCAGGGCTGTGGGGGCCCCATCACCCCCATGTCATAATGCCACCACCCACCAATGCAGCATCACAATGTGCTGGGGCAGTATAAGGCAGCATCCTGCCCTGTCCCACTAACAGAGTGCCCCACTTTGCCACGAGGACACAGCTGGCAGCCTGAAGGCACCCAAGAGGAATTCCTTGAGGAACCAGTGGAATTACTTGGAGGGGCAGAGAAGGGAAGACTGTCCGAAGCTGCTGGAGGCTCTCTGCTGCAATTCCGGCTCGTGGAGAGGCCACACAGCTGGATGGATGGAAATCCTGCTTCAGTCTTCAGGGAGATAGCTGTTCCCATCTTTCGGGGAGATAGTGGGAGTGGCCATAAGAAATAGGATCCATTTATGGCCCGGTGCCCTCCCCCCTGCTTTGGCACTGCCTTTTCTGCCTCCACCTGGAGGCATCTCAGGGGCTTCCAACAACAGCAAAATGCCGCTGGCCTGATCAGCCCTAGGGACAAGAACCCTTCTTGTGCCTGGCAGTGGGAGCTCCAGTGTCCCCTTGTCCCCTTAGAGGCATAACCAGCCCGTGGACCAGGAGCTGGTCTTGCTCACTTGCTCAGGAAGTAGCCGATCACCAGCGCTGGGGTCAGGAAGGAATTTTCCCCCGGGGCAGATTGGCACTGGTCCCCGGGGGTTTTTTGCCTTCCTCTGAGCACTGAGCATGACCACTTGGCAGGGCTCCTCTGGTCCTGGTGCTCTGCGTTACCTCCTGGTGTTCATGCTCCACGACGGTGGCCCTCGTGTCCTGCAGCTGGGGGAGGAAGGGCTTTTTTCTCCCCAGGGTGGACTAGCAAGTGTCCATGGGGTTTTTTGCCTCCTCTGCAGCAGAGCACAGCCCCTTCATGGGGCTCCTTTGGGCTATTGTAGCGCAAAGGCAGCAGCTCATGCTCCACGCAGCTGGCCCTCGTGCCCTGCATCCGGGGGAAAGCAGCCTTCTGCACTCCCAGGGTGGCCCCAGCGTGTCCCCAGGACTAGCTGCTGTCCTCTGTAGCATTCAGCACCAGCCCTTGTCAGGTCTTCCCCGGCCCATTCTGGCTGGGTTCTTGCACTGCTCTCGCACTACCACGGCACCACTCTGAAAGATTTAGAAAAAGAAAATATAACCTAAACTAAACTAGACTAAAATTAACTAGGCTAAGCTAGCCTAACCTAAGATAAATAACTTTGTTTATAAATAAATTTCTTTTAATTTTATTTATTCATTATTTTATTATTTTAATTTATATTATTTTTATTTATAAATACATATTGATTTTACTCTTTATTTATATTATTTTCTTTATTTTTATTCCTAAATAAATAAAATATTCTTTCCACCTGTAACCTTTCTGATCTGTGTCTTTGAAAGTGACCCTAACAATAACCCTGAAAACCCCTTGGCATTTCAGGTAAATAATGGTATCATTATGCAACTCACAGTGAGTGCAGGGAATGGAATGGAATGGAATGGAATGGAATGGAACAGAAAGGAACAGAACAGCTATGATATGTTATGCATACAGTTCTGCATGACAAGCTCTGATGCAGGTCTGAGGGGCTATCTGCAGAGCAGGTCCCAGGGGATTCCAATCCTGAGCATTGAGACCCATAAACACCCTCTGGACCTTGACAAAAGCAGACCTGCAGTCCTCATATACTCTCCTTTAGACATGTACAGGGTGCCACTGGAGAGAGAGCATTGCGTCAGACGGACTCCTGATGGAGTGTTGTTGTTCTCAGGCTCTTATATTTTGCTTCTCTGAAAGAAACAACTCCAGCATTTTTAAAAAACAGTATTTGGGGAAAGGGTAGGCTTTGTCGTGGGTGGAAATCACAAGGAAATGAGCAGGTATTCCCCACATAAACAAGATTTGAAACCATTTAGCTCAGGAGCTCGTCCTGCTTCAGGCTGATGGCTTGATCGAATGATCCAGAGACAGTTGACAGTTCTCACCCCCATCAGAAGGCACAGGCCTCCTTCCCATAAAGTGACAGAGCCAATGCCTGCGATGGAACAGGATACCCATTCAACCTCTTCTGCTAGTGCAGGGCTGGGAAGAAATGTCATCCAGTATTTCCTTAACACATACTGTTAGGGAAAGAAGCAAGTAGGGAGAAAAAAACTGGAAGTTGGAAGAGACCTACAAAGATCATCAAGTTCAACTGTTTGACCACTTTAGGGCTGGCCAAAAGCTAAAGGATGTTATTAAGGGTGTTGTCCAAATTCCTCTGAAACACTGATTGGCATAGGATCACCTCACTAGCAAGCCTGTTCCAGTTTTTGGCCACCCTCTGTGTAAAGAAATGCTTCCTAATGTCTGTTCTAAACCTCCCCTTGTGCTGCTCTGAACCATTCCCACACATCCTATCAATTGATCCCAGTGAGAAGAGATCATCACCTCCCTTTCCTTTCCATTTCCCCTCCTTGGGAAGAGCTGTAGAGAGCAATGAGGTGCACCCCGTAGCCTCCTTTTCTCAGCAGGACAATCACTTCTTTCTCCTTTTTTTTTTTTTTTCCTGTTTTTGAGTTTTTTTTTATTCATTACTGGGTCCCACCTTCCTGGCTTCATGCCCTCCTTCTTTTCTGTACGTGCTGTGGTGGATGCATGTGGCCCCTGCACAGTGAGGGCCTGGAGCAAGCAGCCTAGCTCCCTCTCAACTTCCCTGACATTTTTCGGCTACTGACAGTGTCCTGCAGCTCAACCCCCTGCTACAGGAGCAAGCATCCATTGTAGCTCATGCAGGAAATGGGGAGGCCTTTAACTCAGGAATCAGGGAACTAGTAACAAAATAAAAAATAAAGAAAAATTTAAAAAAGGGGGGGAGGAAGAGGGCAATTAAAAGCCAGGGGCTTCCTCCTAAATCTGATGTCCCTACCCAGAACCGCTTCACAGTTCTCCAGGGAGCTAACGAGGAAACACACACCTCGCATCATGGACAACCTGCTGATGCACTGGTAAAGAAGATCACTACTGGTGCTGCCAGGAAAAAGCGGTGGGTCACAGTATTAGGGGACTCTGAAAGGCACAGAGCCACCTATCTGTCAGCCTGACCCACTATCATGGGAGGTGTGTTGCCTACCAGGGGCTTGGATCAGGGGTGTTGCAGAGAGGCTGCCTGGTCCAGTAAGTCCTGCTGACTATTACCCGCTTCCAGTGATCCATGTGGGTGCTAGTGATATAGATAGAGGTAGCCCAGGGAAGATTAAGGACTACAGAGCCCTAGGAGAGGTGGTTAGGGGCTCTGGAGCTCAGATAGTCTTTTCATCAGTTCTCCAGGATAAAGGGGAGGCTAGGTGGATTTTGCAGGTTAATAAATGGTTAGAACAGTGGTGCCGCAGTCAGGGGTTTGGGTATTTAGAGCATGGGACTCAATTTGGAAGGCCAGGTCTGCTGGAGGCTGGTAGAGCTGGTCTGACAAGAAAGGGGAAGAATGGTTTTGATAGGAGACTTGCCACGCTGGTCAAGAAAGCTTTAAACATGATGTACTGTGGGAGGGGGGCATCATTTCATCCCAGCACTCCCAGTCAGTTGCCATCACCTATAATAAATGCTTGGAACAATGTAGAGATATTGCAGCCACTCCAGCCAATGAACTGGCTTCATTTAGAGCTTGGCTCAGATGCCTCTATACAAATGCCTGTAGTATGGGGAATAAACAAGAGGAATTAGGGATGCGTGCATGTCTATGGGGATATGATATAATAAACAAGAGGAATTAGAGATGCATGCATGTCTATGGGGATATGATATAATAGGTATCACAGAAACATGGTGGGATGGCTCCTATGACTTCAGTATTGGAATGGAAGGTTACAGGCTTTTTAGAAAAGACAGGCCTGGCAGACAGGGATGGGGACTAGCAATTTACGTTAGGGATAGACTGGAGAGTATGGAACTCTGTCTGGGGACAGGTGATGAGTCAACAGAGAGTTTGGGGGTCAGGGTTGAAGGGAGAACTGTGATGGGGGACATTACTGTGGGGACCTGTTACAGGCTGCCTGATCAAGAGGACTCTGTGGATGAAGCGCTCTATAGACAGGTAGGAACAGCCTCATACTTGCAGGCCCTTGTTCTTATGCAGGACTTCAACCACCCTGGTATCTGTTGAAGGAACGGTGCAGTGCAGCACAAGCAATCCAGGAGGTTCCTTGACTGTGTGGAAGACAACTTCCTTCTGCAAGTAATAGAGGAGCCAACAAGGAGAGGTGCCATGCTTGACCTGGTGCTCACTAACAGGGAGGGGCTGGTTGGAAATGTGATGCTCCAGAGTAGCCTTTCTTGTAGTGATCATGAGATGGTCGAGTTCAAGATCCTAATGGCAGTGAGAAGAGTGTGCAGCAAGGTCACTGCTGTAGACTTCAAGAGAGCAGTCTTTGGTCTCTTCAGGAACTTTTTTATTAAGGTTCCATGGGATAAAGCCCTTGAGGGAAGGAGGGGGTTAAAACTGTTGGTTGATATTCAAGGATCACCTGCTCCAAACTCAGGAGTGTTGCGTCCTGACTAGAAGGAAGTGCATCAGGAGGGCCAGGAGACCTCCTTGAATGGTTAAGGAGCTGCTAAGGAAGTTTAGAGGGAAAAAAACAGCTTATAAATGATGGAAGCAAGGACAGGTGGCCTGGAAAGAATATAGGGCTTTTGTCCAGGAAGCTAGGGACCAGGTTAGGAAAGCTAAGGCCCACTTAGAATTAAACTTGGCTAGGGATGTGAAAGATAACAGGAAGGGATTCTGTAGTTGTGGATGGACTTTTAGGAAAGAATGGCCACATTCCCAATTCAGCAAGTGCCTACGTGGAGTTCGACATTAACTGAGGATGAAGGAGGATGTGGGTAAGAAAGCAAGAGTAACGGTGAAAGCAAGATAAGAAGAAACTGGAATGTGCTAAGATACAAAACAGTGAACTGTTGGCAACTTTTAAAGGTTAGGTTCTCATGCTCTTATTTGACCAACTGTATACTAGTTGCTGTGTGTTAAAAGAATATGTATCCAGGCACACAACAAATAAGAAACAGACTAGGGAGAATGTAGGCCCCCTTAGGAAGCTCTCAGGTGAACTAGCTACACAGGATTTGGAGAAGGCTGAGGTTCTCAATGACTTCTTTGCCTCGTCTTCTCTAGCAAAGGCTCTGACCACACCACCCAAGTCTTGGAATGCAGATGCAGGGACTGTGAGAATGAAGACCTTGGGCCCACTGTAGGAGAGGAACTGGTTCGAGACCATCTTAAAACACTGATGTGCACAAGTCCATGGGACCTGATGAAATCCATCTGTGGGTCCTGAAGGAGCTGGCAAATGAAGTTGCTAAGCCACTGGCCATCATATTTGAGAAATCGTGTCAGGTGAAGTTCCCGATGACTGGAAAAAGGGAAATATAACCCTCATTTTCAAGAAGGGGAATATGGATGACCCGGGGAACTACAGAGCAATCAGTCTCACCTCTGTGCCTGGCAAAATCTTGGAGCAGATTCTCCTGGAAGGCATGCTAAGGCACATGAAAAACAACAAGGTGCTTGGTGACAACCAGCATGGCTTCATTAAGGGGAAATCCTGCCTGACCCATTTGGTGGCCTTCTATGATGGGGCTACAGAACTGATGGACAGCGGTAGAGCAGCTGATGTCATCTACCTGGACTTCTGCAAAGCATTTGACACTGTCCCACACGACATCCTTGTCTCTAAATTGGAGAGACATCAATTTGATAGGAGGACCACTTGGTGGATAAAGAACTGGCTGAATGGCCACATGCAAAGACTTGTCAATGGCTCAATGTCCATCTGGAGACCAGTAATGAGTGGTGTCCATCAGGGATCGGTGTTGGGACCGGTCGTATTCAACATCTTCATCGGTGACAGGGACAGTGGGATTGAGTGCGCCCTCAGCAAGTTTGCCGATGACACCAAGCTGTGTGGTTCGGTTGTTACGCTGGAGGGAAGGAATGCCATCCAGAGGGACCTTGGCACGCTTGTGAGGTTGGCTGATGCCAACCTCAGGAAGCTCAGTCAAGGCAAGCGCAAGGTCCTACACCTGGGTCGGGGCAGTCCCAAACCAGCTACAGGTTGGGCAGAGAAGACGTTCAAAGTAGCCCTGCGGTGAAGGACTTGGGGGTGTTGGTTGTTGAGAAACTTAACACCATCCAGCTTCAGTATGCGCTTGCAGCCCAGAAAGCCAACCATATCCTGGGCTGCATCAAAAGGAACGTGACCAGCAGGTCAAAGGAGGTGAACCTGCCCCTCTGTTCTGCTCTTGTGAGACCTCACTTGGAGTATTGTGTGCAGTTCTGGTGTCCTCAACATAAAAAGGACATGGAACTGTTGGAACAAGTCCAGAGGAGGGCCACGAGAATGATCAGGGGACTGGAGCACCTCCTGTATGAAGATAGGCTGAGAAATTTGGGGCTGTTCAGCCTGGAGAAGAGAAGGCTGCGTGGAGACCTCATAGCAGCCTTCCAGTATCTGAAGGGGGCCTATAGGGATGCTGGGGAGTGACTCTCCATTAGGGACTGTAGTGATAGGGTTAGGGTTAGGGTTAGGCTTAGGGTTAAAACTTAAAAAGGGGAAGTTTAGATTGCATGTAAGGAGGAAATTCTTTCCTGTTATGGTGGTGTGGCACTGGAATGGGTTGCCCAGGGAGGCTGTGAATGCTCCATCACTGGTAGTGCTCAAGACCAGGCTGGACGAGGCCTTGGGTGATACGGTTTAGTGTGAGGTGTCCCTTCCCATGGGAGGGGAGTTGGAACTAGATGATCTTAAGGTCTTTTCAAACCCTAACTATTCTATGATTCTATAATACACCAAGTTATTGTAAGCAGATGCAGACAATAGTATAAAAAGGATAGATGCTTTGTAATAAATGGCTTTTGTCTGATCACATTGATCTCTGACTGAGTCCATTTCTGTGGCATATCGGTACACTTCAAATAAAAGACTAGGAACAATGTGCGCCCTGTCTGGAAGCTATCAGGAGAACTGGCTACTCTGGATTTGGAGATGGCAGTTCTTCATCAGCTTGTTGAAATTGGGTCTGGAGACAACCCAGACCAACTTGTCTCCCTTACAGGGGAAAAAAGCCAACTAGAAAAAAAAAACCCACCAGTTCTCTAATGCAGTTGCTCATTACCCGTGAAGAGAATGATTTTAGTTATATTGCTGCAATGGTTGGCTTTTCCATGCCCTTGTCTCTCCAGTCACATTAAATGGGCTTCAAAGCAAGGGAGTGTGTGATGTAGATTTATTCGGTTTATTAGTCTGAAACAGCACTAACTATAAGCAGATCAGCAAGAGACAGGCTGACAATATATGTATGTCCAACTGCTATGAAAAATTAAGAACATACACCTTTAATAAATGAGTTCTTGTTCATTGCTGTTGACGAGGATGTCTGGTTTTGATGGAAGGAGCATGGGGAAAGGGAGGGGTCAAACTGGATTTAATTCGCATTGTTTTTTTAACTTGTGGAGGAGGGTTTGCAGTGTATGTAGGCCTTCTTTAGAGACACTTGGTTGGCAGCTGTCTTCACACAGTCAGAGAAGAGAATATGAGATTGTATTTAATTTATTATGTAATCTAAGGTTAGATTGTGATGAGATGTCCGTGTGCTTAAAGATCCTGTGCAGCTGATGACAGTGTGCTAATTGCAGTATTGGTAGATGTCAAGAAGGAAGAAATGGTGCGCAGCATCCCTCCTGTATTAACAACCCCCTGGAAATCTCTGGCTGTATCATCTCTTCAATGAGATTCTGATTTTTGAAGATGTACCAGGGCCTTCTCCTATGTGATAGTGCATCATGGTTATACCATATGTGCTGTTAGCAATTCTCAGCTTCACGATGTAGTCGTAGATCACACAGTATTTTCTTTAGCAGCTAATAGGCAAAGCAATTCCAGTGGAATATACTCTTGAGGAGAAAAGTGATTTGACAACTACAGTTCATTTTTGCTTTCTAAATCTGTGGCACCCCTTGTGCTCCAGGTGAGTTGATTTTAGACAAGAACACTTCTGAGCATGGTAATTGGTTTTCCAAAAAGGATGGAACAGCTGCTGGTGCATTTTGATAAGGCTCTGCCTGCACTGGAATTAAAGCAGTAACACCACTGCGGCTTTCTTTATGGCTTTGCTGGTTCTTTACATCACTTATTTCCTCAGGATACAGCAAATTAATGCATGAATTTGCCTTAGTGCCTAAGCTATCCTAATTGTAACTGGAATAAGCCCAAAATTGAAAGTGTTTTAGACTGGGGGCTGTGAAAGATGTGATTAATCCTGGACCTATTGTAGTGGGTATATTCTACCATATTGCTTACTGAACTACTATTTCTATATTAAGACAAAAATAGGGCAAACGCTCAGTATAGAAAAGCAGTACATTTTCTAAAAAGTCTTAAAAAAATAGTGTCAGGACCAGATCCAGGAACTTAATTTTATTTGCATCTTTTGAAATCATGTTCTCCCTCGTTTACTAGGGAAGAACCTTGCTGAGTAGCCTGAGCTGTTGCATTTGTATATACGTGCTATTTTTAGGCAGGGAAGGCATGCAAATTAACAAGAAAGTGTGTTCAAAGGTCCTAATTTTAGGGGTTTAGATATCTACAATTTCAGTCCAGCAGACAGAATTCTGTCAGTGGCTGCTCTTTGAAGAAATGCCTTCCCTCTGTTGTCTCTGTTTTCACTCAGTTGCCTCTAGCCTTATCTCCTGTTGCCTTGCTTGACTGCCTTTTCAGTGTCCCTTTCGCCCTTTTTATTCTCCGTTGTTGAGTGAGGACCTGTCACACAAAACCTTGGCCAGGTACACAAATCTTTGTGAGAAATGTTGCCTTTTGGCAACTTTTTCAACTACCAAGAAAGAATGTGAGCTGGATTGCTATATTGTTGCAAAGAGTGTGCTATACCATATTCTCAGCTGGCAGTCCCCCTACAAGTCCATAATTCCCCACATTCAGCATGAACCACCACAACCACCATAAATCCTTAATAGAAATACAAAAAAAAACCTAATAGTCATTGCAAAGCAAAAGTAATTCCTAGACCCTTCATGTTGTTCTCACCTGTACTGGGGAGAGTCAAGACCTCATGCACTACAGAATCATTTTTCTATCACAAGACACCTTTCTTTTATTGTTGCTGTTCATGGCCAGTCTGTGTGAAGCTGCACCAGAGCTACTCAGGCATGTCTGAGGAAAATCTGTCCTGGGTAGATCTGTACATAGTTCTTTGACATGTTAGCTTGGAAGCCACAGGAGACTGTTACTCATTTTTGATGGAAATTAGCATTCAGGGAGCTGAAGTTTCAAAGGAAAATCAGATAAAATAGAATGGTGTAGTTATTGCTTTGGCTAACTTAATTTCATGAGTTTTATGAGTTTGCCATAGGCATGGTGTTTATAATAACCTTAAATTATGACTTTAGATTATTAACAGAAAAATGGATGAGTTAATATTCGTGAAGCATGTTAAAGGTTGCGGAGGTGAGTAGCTCGAGAGAGGACGCCTTGAACACCGGAGTGGGGGAGATCAGCGTCCAGGAGCCTCAACTCAGAGAGACAAGAGCCACCGAGGGAGCCTCGAGTCCTCGACAGGACCTGCCCAGGAGCCGGCAGCTCAGCTGAGGCGAGCAGGGACTTACCGGGGGCGGAACCAGGAGGGGCGGCACCAGCCCTGACTAGGTAAAAACCTGCCCCAGGCAGCGCGGGCGAGCAGGAGTGCGGCAAACAGAACGGGTCGAGGCAGTTTGTGCTGGCAGTTCGAGCGGGATGGTGAGCACTCGCCGTATGACCAGGGCCCGGTCTGGGAGCTCTGCTCTGGCTGCCCCGGCGGTGGCCACCGTAGGCACTCAGACAGAGCCGATGAGAGGGGAGGCTGCAGTGCAGACTTCGGGGTGTAGAGAGTGCCTGCACTGGTCTGATGAGGGAAAAGTGCACAATGGGCAGGGCTGCACTGGGTGCTCCCTGGTGGAGGTCCTCCTGCAGCAGGTGGCTGAGCTGCAGGAAGCTATTAATAGGCTACAAGATGTCAGGGTAGCTGAGAGAAAGCAGGAATGCTTGCTCCCTGCCCAAACTGCAGAGTCCTCAAGCTTCCCCTGTAGCTTATGGAGGAAAGAAGGAGGTTGTTAACCCTCGAAGCTGGGAATTGGTGACAAAAAAAAACCAACAAAAAACGGAGGAAAAGAACAATTAAAAGCAAGGGACTTCCTCCTGACCCTGTTGCCTCCACACAGAACCACTTTGCTGTCCTGCAAGGGGCTCATGAGGAAACGCACTTGCGCCAGAAACAGCCTGTTGGTGCACTAGTAAAGAAGATTTCTACTGGTGCTGCCAGGAAAAAGCGGTGGGTCGTAGTGGTAGGGGATTCTACTTTGAAAGGGACAGAGGCACTCGTCTGTCGGCCTGACCCGGTCTCAAGGGAGGTGTGTTGCCTACCAGGGGCACAGATCAGGGATGTGGCAGAGAGGCTGCCTGCTCTGGTAAGCCCCATGGACTATTATTTAATATATTCATCAACAATTTAGATGAGGGAATTGAGTGTACTATCAGCAAGTTTGCTGATGACACTAAGCTGGGAGGAGTGGCCGACACGCCAGAAGGCTGTGCTGCCATCCAGAGGGACCTGGACAGGCTGGAGAGTTGGGCGGGGAATAACTTGATGAAATATAACAAGGGAAAGTGTAGAGTCCTGCATCTGGGCAGGAACAACCCCAGGTTCCAGTATAGGTTGGGGAACGACCTGTTAGAGAGCAGTGTAGGGGAGAGGGACCTGGGGGTCCTGGTGGACGACAGGGTGACCATGAGCCGACACTGTGCCCTTGTGGCCAAGAAGGCCAATGGCATCCTGGGGTGTATTAGAAGGGGGGTGGTTAGTAGGTCGAGAGAGGTCCTCCTTCCCCTCTACTCTGCCCTGGTGAGACCTCATCTGGAATATTGTGTCCAGTTCTGGGCCCCTCAGTTTAAAAAGGACAGGGACCTGCTGGAGAGAGTCCAGCGCAGGGCAACTAAGATGATTAAGGGAGTGGAGCATCTCCCTTATGAGGAAAGACTGAGGGAGCTGGGTCTCTATAGTTTGGAGAAGAGGAGATTGAGGGGTGACCTTATTAGTGTATATAAATATATAAAGGGGGAGTGTCACGAGGATGGAGCCAGGCTCTTCTCAGTGGCAAACAATGATAGGACAAGGGGCAATGGGTACAAACTGGAACACAAGAGGTTCCACTTAAACTTGAGAAGAAACTTCTTCTCAGTGAGGGTGACAGAACACTGGAGCAGGCTGCCCAGGGAGGTTGTGGAGTCTCCTTCTCTGGAGACATTCAAAACCCGCCTGGACACGTTCCTGTGTAACCTTATCTAGGTGTTCCTGCTCCGGCAGGGGGATTGGACTAGATGATCTTTTGAGGTCCCTTCCAATCTCTAACATACTGTGATACTGTGACTATTACCCACTTCTGGTGATACATGCGGGTGCTAGGGATATAGATAGCAGTAGCCTGGGGAACATAAAGAAGGACTACAGAGCCCTGGGAGAGGTGGTTAAGGGCTCTGGAGCTCAAATAGTCTTCTCATCTATTCTCCAGGATACAGGGGAGGAGCCCAGAAAAGCTAGGAGGATTAGGCAGGTTAATAAATGGTTAAAAGGGTGGTGTCACAGTCAGGGGTTTGGGTGTCTTGAACATGGGACCCAAGTTTGTAGGCCAGGTCTAGCAGGCCTGGTGGAGCTGGTCTGGTAAAGAAGGGCAGTTTTGGTAGGAGGCTTGCCAGACTGGTTAAGGAAGCTTTAAACTAGATGTGTTGGGGGAGGGGCCATCATTCCATCCCAACACTCCCAGTCAGTTGCCAGCACCTATAATAAATGCTTGGACCAATGCAGAGATATTCCGGCTGCTCCAGGCCATGAGCCAGCTTCATTTAGAGGTCGGCTCAGATGCCTCTGTACAAATGCCCATAGCATGGGGAACAAACAAGAGGAATTAGAGATGTGTGCTCATCTATGGGGGTATGACATTATAGTCATCACAGAAACATGGTGGGATGGCTCCTATGACTGGAGTGTTGGAATGGAAGGTTACAGACTCTTTAGAAAAGACAGGCCTGGCAGGTGTGGAGGGGGAGTTGCCCTCTGTGTTAGGGGTAGGCTGGAGTGTATGGAACTCTGTCTGGAGACAGGTGAGCAGATAACAGAGAGCTTGTGGGTCAGGGTTAAAGGGAAAACAGCGATGGGAGACATTACTGTGGGGATATGTTATAGACCACCTGATAAAGAGGAATCTGTGGATGAAGCACCCTATAGGCAGATAGGAAAAGCCTCACGCTCACAGGCCCTCGTTCTCATGGGTGAATTCAACCACCCTGACATCTGTTGGAATGACGGTATGGCCCGGCACAAGCAATCCAGGAGGTTCCTCGATTGCGTGGAAGACAACTTCCTTCTGCAAGTAATAGAGGAACCGACAAGGAGAGGTGCCATGCTTGACCTTGTGCTCACCAACAGGGAAGGGCTCGTTGGAAATGTGGTGCTCCAGGGCAGCCTTGGATGCAGTGACCACGAGATGGTTGAATTTGAGATCCTCAGGACAGTGAGAAGAGCGTGCAGCAAGATCACTGCCCTAGACTTCAAAAAAGCAGAATTTGGCCTCTTCAGGAACCTGCTTAGTAAGGTTCCACAGGATATAGCCCTAGAGGGCAGGGGGGCTCAAGACTCTTGATTGGTCTTTAAGGATAACCTGCTACAAACTCAGGAGTGTTGCATCCCAACTAGAAGGAAGTGCAGTAGGAGGGCCAGGAGACCCTGGATAAGGAGCTGCTGAGGAAAATTCAAATGAAAAAGTTTTATAGAATGTGGAAGAAAGGACAGGCGACCTGGGAAGAGTACAGGGTTGTTGTCCGGGAAGCTAGGGACCAGGTTAGGAAAGCTAAGGCCCAGCTAGAATTAAACTTGGCTAGGGATATTAAGGATAACAGGAAGGGACTCTACAGGTACATAGCAAATAAAAAACAGATTAGGGAGAATGTAGCCCCCCTCAGGAAGCTCTCAGGTGAACTAGCTACACAGGATTTGGAGAAGGCTGAGGTTCTTAATGACTTCTTTGCCTCGGTCTTCTCTAGCAAAGGCTCTGACCGCACCACCCAAGTTTTGGAAGGCAGACGCAGGGACTGTGAGAATGAAGACCTTGGGCCCACTGTAGGAGAGGAATTGGTTCGAGACCATCTTAAAAATCTGAACATGCACAAGTCCATGGGTCCTGATGAAATCCATCTGCGGGTCCTGAAGGAGCTGGCGAATGAAGTTGCTAAGCCGCTGGCCATCATATTTGAAAAATCATGGCAGTCAGGTGAAGTTCCCAACGACTGGAAAAAGAGAAATATAACCCCCATTTTCAAGAAGGGGAAAATGGATGACCCGGGGAATTACAGACCAGTCAGTCTCACCTCTGTGCCTGGCAAAATCTTGGAGCAGATTCTCCTGGAAGGCATGCTAAGGCACATGAAAAACAACAAGGTGCTTGGTGACAGCCAGCATGGCTTCACCAAGGGGAAATCCTGCCTGACCAATTTGGTGGCCTTCTATGATGGGGCTACAGAACTGATGGACAGCGGTAGAGCAGTTGATGTCATCTACCTGGATTTGTGTAAAGCGTTCGACACTGTCCCACACGACATCCTTGTCTCTAAATTGGAGAGACATCAATTTGATGGGTGGACCACTCGGTGGAAACACAACTGGCTGGATGGCCGCACACAAAGAGTTGTGGTCAATGGCTCAATGTCCAGCTGGAGACCAGTAACGAGTGGTGTCCATCAGGGATTGGTGTTGGGACCGGTCTTGTTCAACATCTTCATCGCTGACATGGACAGTGGGATTGAGTGCACCCTCAGCAAGTTTGCCGATGACACCAAGCTGTGTGGTTCCGTTGATACGCTGGAGGGAAGGAATGCCATCCAGAGGGACCTTGACACGCTTGTGAGGTGGGCTGATGCCAACCTCATGAAGTTTAACTATGCCAAGTGCAAGGTCCTACACCTGGGTCAGAGCAATCCCAGACACTGCTACAGGTTGGGCAGAGAGGAGATTCAGAGCAGCCCTGCGGAGAAGGACTTGGGGGTGCTGGTCGATGAGAAAATGAACATGAGCCAGCTTCAGTGTGCGCTCGCAGCCCAGAAATCCAACCGTATCCTGGGCTGCATCAAAAGGAGTGTGACCAGCAGGTCAAAGGAGGTGATCCTGCCCCTCTGTTCTGCTCTTGTGAGACCTCACTTAGAGTATTGTGTACATTTCTGGTGTCCTCAACATAAAAAGGACATGGAACTGTTGGAACAAGTCCAGAGGAGGGCCACAAGGATGATCAGGGGACTGGAGCACCTCCTGTATGAAGACAGGCTGAGAAAGTTGAGGCTGTTCAGCCTGGAGAAGAGAAGGCTGCGTGGAGACCTCATAGCAGCCTTCCAGTATCTGAAGGGGGCCTATAGGGATGCTTGGGGTGGACTCTTCATTAGGGACTGTAGTGGTAGGACAAGGGGTAATGGGTTAAAACTTAAACAGGGGAAGTTTAGATTGGATGTAAGGAGGAAATTCTTTCCTGTTATGGTGGTGAGGCACTGGAATGGGTTGCCCAGGGACGTTGTGAATGCTCCATCCCTGGCA
Organism: Neopsephotus bourkii; assembly: GCF_033783945.1. NCBI lineage: Eukaryota > Metazoa > Chordata > Aves > Psittaciformes > Psittacidae > Neopsephotus > Neopsephotus bourkii. The sequence continues at coordinate 7,584,058 of NW_026902239.1, forward strand.
GTGTTCAAGGCCAGGTTGGACGAGGCCTTGGGTGATATGGTTTAGAGTGAGGTGTCCCTGCCCATGGCAGGGGGGTTGGAACTTGATGATCATAAGGTCCTTTCCAACCCTAACTCTTCTATAATTCTATGATTCTATTTCATATATGCCACATTTGATTAATAGTTTGTGTTAAAAATTTGGCAGTTGTTCCCCAAAATAATCTGCTAGATTAAGACATTCAGTTCTTGTTATGTATTTATTTTACACATATCAGCAAAAAGTGCTTGTATTGTCTTATTAATTTTGGTAATACTTTTTTTATGGTAACTAGATACTGAAATTTGAACTTTTAACTCAGAATGAACTTTGCATCACAGCTTGAAGTTGTACTCATGGTAGTAACTTTGACTGAAAATACTTTGTGTAGCAGTACTGCCCTGCATTAATAACTCTCCATATTAGAAGAACTCTTGGTATGGGTATGTGTGGTGTACCACATGCCATTCAGATACTATTTTCGATAAGCATGAAGCTTTAAATACTTTTAATCCGATACAGGTTTTCTTAAGCTGGTGTAAAGTACTAGATTGTGGCTTCCATTGTTATTGCTGCCATTAAGTTTAAATTACAAAACAAGTGAAATGAATTTACACTAGTGAAATACTTGGCGTAGGCTGTGGTGCAGTTGATAAAGTTTCTTCCACCCCTTCCAGGTTGATTCTGGTTTGGGCATCCTTCATTAAGAAGCTGAATGCATTTTTTGACTGATGGCTATGCCTTATTTTTTAAATGGTTAGTTTTCAGTTGCAAATCAATGCCCCTTCTAAGCACAAAGGTGGAGGCAGATTAGTATGACTCAATGGTATTTGCACTCCTATAAAAAACATGTACTGACACAGTGCTCCAATAATTTTATGACCTTCTCTGCAAATGAATACAGTGTGCTAGGCGGTTGAGATCTTTAAGGACGGCTATGGCTTAGCTAATGCATGCATTAACAGGGATATTTAAATGTATCTTTCTCTACTGGTTCCTTTTCATTACACTGGAAAATGAGTTTTAGTTGCTTTGGTTGCAGTACTTGATGAAGTTATGTCTACTTCTTGCCCTTCCATTTAGAGAGGAAAAAAAAAATCGAGTCTTCAGACTGGCTAATGAAATAGAGGGAGAAACATGGTCATTAGCTGGAGTGGTGGTTGATGGCTGAGCCAACCTTTCCCCTGTAAGGAAGCATTTGATGCTCTTAGGAGACTTGCTTATTTCAGGGATAATGGTTCTGTTTATTGAGTTTGCGCAAATGCATTTGATTTAGTCAATTTAGGCTCTGCATTTAAGCAAATTACAAGTTAGGACTTGATCAGCGAGAGGTAAATTAGTTTGAATGCACATAAAAGGATCTTGCTGAGGGTAAATTTACAGTCAAACCATTACAAGGAAATCATAATGCACAGTAGCTGTCAGTTTTGATAAATGAAGGAGAATTGTAAAATTGCCTTTATCTTGAAGTGTGCATGCATTTGGCCAGCTACAGAACTGAATTGCTGTTATGTCTGCAGTCTTGAACTGGCTCAGGAAAGAGAAATCTGAAGTGGGAATTGATAGATATAAAAAGGATGAGTTGAAATATCTGCAAGTATGTAAACTACCCAACTCTTGTTCCTTTGCTAAACTACTCAGCTCTTCTTCCACTGATCCTTGGTCTTTCCCACACCAGGATATTTGCCAAGTATGGGCACGGAGTGCTGATGCCTGTTAGGGAAAGGCATTAACACCAGAGAAGCCTTGTGCACAAACATAGATAGGGAATTACTGCCTAGGCCATCACTCAGCAAGTAGGAGAGGATGAACTAGGTGGCCTCTTCAAGCCCTTTCTACTGCATGGCAGGGGCTTTTGGTTGTCTGGGGTTTTCTTTGCTGCAAGACCTATACTCGTAACAATTAGCTGCTTGTTGAACAGTTGTAATCTTCAAGAAAATAATCAGTTGGAAGTATATAGACACATTGAGTAGAGAAGTTGTGGCTGGAAGTGTTCAAGACCAGGTTGGATAGGGACATAGAATCATAGAATAGTTAGGGTTGGAAAGGACCTTATGAAAAAAGCCAGAAGCAAACTGCTGTAATCCATTTTGTATCTTGCTCTGATGCAGGTTTGCAGATCAAGTACTCAGTTCTGTAGCAACCTTTTTCTCTAATCTGCTATAACGGCATTCCTGACCTGCTTATTTTCTTCTCAGAGCTCTCAGCTTGGCTGTATGAATGTGTAATATTATATGTAGATGTGATTTCAGTGTTTTGCGTGTTGTAACCTTTTCTTTCAGCATGCACCAGCTGTATGCGGTGTCAGATGAAAGCTCAGTTTTCTAATTTAAGGCAACCCACGGCTGCAAGTAGATTTTGTCTGGGGAGATTGATCCTCTGTCCAGCTGTCTGTGGTGTGAAGGAGATACAGTATGATATTAATAGTAGCCTGGGCTTTTGACCTTGAGACTTTCCATGTGGCATCAGCTTTGTATGAGCAGTCAGAAGTTACTTAGATTTTCCTACTTGCTCAGCATCAGTGAATTCTTAACCAATTTGATCAGCTATTCCAGCCAAATTCACCCCTTTTGTTAAACCTTCTATTACTCAGTGGGGAGATTTGTTCACATTGTCATAATGGACTGAATAGTAGCAATAATGCAGCCATTAATAGAAAGAAACATGATTGAGAAAATACATATATAAGGCTAATTTCTTCAAATGCTGCAGCTCTGTGACAAAGTGGTTGTACTTTCATCTCAGGTTTACTAGGGAGATGGCTTTTTTTTTTTTTTGGTGGAAAAGAAACTAGCTAGTAATGTTTGATGTTAGCTATATCTGGAAGCTTTTCCCTAAGCTGAGGTTTTGCTGTATTTAGTCAAGAGTAATGACACTGGATGCCACAGTGAATTGCAGCAAACTACCAAGTGCAATTGGGAAGAAAGGCTTTACCAATGACATGAAATAAAACACCCAGGGTGGGAGCTGGACTGTCTGCAGCTTCTGGGGTGGCCAAAGTTTGCTGCTTGTTGGTTGCTGGCATAGTCTGGGCATGCAGCCCTGCTGTCTCAGTTGATGGATCAAGTTTATAATTTGCATTCTGGGGCATTAGGAGCCAGAAGAGCTCTGGAGGTGACATTTGCAGATATGGTGAATGAAAGCCTGTTGTTTCCTCTGTTCATTTTAAGGAAAAACTGTAGTCTGACTGGTTTATCATAACAGATTGACATCACATCATTTGTTTCCAAGCAGCAATATTTCTTTTAAGCCTCCCCTCCCCCCTAGTTTAGGATATACTTGTCCACAAGGCAGAGAAAGAAAAAGACAAGGAAAAAACTAAGAGGAGCAATGACTTTCCCTCAAGCAAATTTAACATAAAAATAGGATTTTTAAAAGAGGAATGAAATAGAGGTGTTGCTTGAGCAGGTGCTAAATAAGAAATGCTAGAATAACTGGTAGTATTTGTATCTTTCCCGAATCTTCAAGTGAGGGAAAGTGGTGCGAACTGTAGAGGTGTCAGTCTATGCTGTCTTAGGCCTGTCTATACCTCCAGGCATCTCGGTGCTTAAGAAGACTCCAACTTCAAATCATTCAGAGTTGTGAAGGAAAGTGACCTGATTTTCTACCTATTTATGCCCCTGAGGGATGTAGAAGCTTATGTCAGTCTACATGCTGTGTTCCCTCAATGCAGGAGGAAGGACGTACACGCGGCCAGTTCTTCCTCTCTCAGGCAGCCATTCTGTTGACATGAAACTTGGTGAAAGAGTGAGTCCTTTGGCTGTTTAAATCAAATTCATGCTATATTTCAGTACAGAATCCTAATGAAGAAAAACCACAGGAAATTTAGCCACTCTAGGGCCTCAAGTGCCAGTCATCCTTCCTTGCTCAATGCCAACTTGGAGTACCACAGTTGTCAGAATAAATTATGATTAAAAGGGGAGATGTCACAGTAGATTGTCCAGCTTTGCAGAGTATTTCATAATGCTATCATAAAAGTTAGTCTTTGAAACTCAAGACATCTACTTTCATTATTGTTATTATAGAGTGTTACAGGGCAAGCAGAAAGTATCAGTTTAATCTTGTACTCAGACATCCTTTTGAAAAATAAGGGAAAAAGGAGATGACTCTAGAATTTGGAAAGTTTTGTGCAGTTCTCTGAAAAAAGTAACTCCACAGCCATGTGAAAATTGTGAGATTATGTTAGATTTTGTCTAAAGGTTCTGATGTTGGTCCACTGGGAGCATGAAAAGTGTATGAGAGCACTGACTGTTGGAGATATTTCCCTAGGATTTTCTTTGCTTAAGCTAGGTACTTTAGTTTCTGAAGTGCTGTCAGTTTATGCTGTGCTGTCCACTAAACTTGAAAAGGAAAGGTTTGGGGTTTGGAGTTGAAATAGATGTTATCATGTTGGGAATTATCTGGGACTTCAGGTATCTGAGGGAATTATTTCTAAATAACAGCATAGAGATACATAGACTAAATAATTTGAGGTTTTGTTTCTATTCCATTGCATGTCTCATCAGCAGTATATTTAAGGAATTATTTTGAAGAAGGGTCTGGATGGTTTTGTGTCTATATATGAAGCATGAACCCATGAAAGTGATGTTTATTCCTACATATTTATACCAGAAGTCTTTCAGCTTATATGTATGCTGTAAGACTTGGTGGAGGGTTTGGTTATTAGGAAATGCAGTTGATAAAAAAAAAGAAAAAAAAATCTTATGTTAGAAATTCAGTGGTCTAGCTCTGGTATCTCACTGAATTGCTCTGAAAATATCGTTCATTCCATAGGGTATTTTCAGATGAGTTTTATAGGCTTTCATTAAAAGTCTTTCTCAGCTGAAAAGTGCAAGGTCTTTTTTAAGGGTTTTTAAACTGGTATGTGGTGATAGGGATCTTCTGTGAGTCCTTTAGTAGGTGCATTCTCATGAAAGGTGTGGCATATACTTTTTCTTGTTGGTCCTAAACAGCTCATTGAAAAGTATCAGTTGCATGTACTGAGGAACTCCTCAGCAGACACCTGGGATGTCCCAGAAGCCTTGCAGCTGAACAAGGGAAGGCTGGAACTGGCATTCCTGGTGATTTCTATGCTAAAAGAGAGACAGGGAAAATGGGTTGGATTTTTAAGCATTTAAACATTTTCTTGTGCATTCTAAAGAGGAATATTATGCCAGCAAAATGATTTTCCCTTTATAAGCTCTTATAAAGAGCTGAAAGTATGATTTGATAGAATAAGCAAAATTACTTTTTACAAAGAAACTGGGAAACTAGTTGTATTTAAAATCAAAAGCACAACTTTTCTCATACATCAGTTTGCCTAAAGCCAGAGATGAAGAGGGATTTATTCCATTCAGTGTGAATGTTAATTCTGAGTGCCTAAAAGTGACTTCAGTCAACAGGGTCTATCTTAAACAGAATTAAAAAAAACACCTGGATTTGAAGTTTCCAGTTTTTGAGTTTAGCAGCAAAGCATAGTTAATGTGTGTGCAAACAAAAAAGAAAAAAAAAAAGGACAATAAAAAACTCTGTATGCAAAAATCCATCAAAATAAGGGTTTAAATACTTGTGTTCTGTAGATGTTTACTAGTTTGCAGTCTTGAATTTGAAAGATACTACATTGCTGCTGGCATGGTTAGCCATTAGCTAGCTAATAGATAACAGTTTGCATATGGCTTTGAGGTTCGCAAACCACTAGTTTCAGGAAATTTCAGTCTTTATCGTCCACCAATCTATGAATTTGTTGCATGGCAAAGGCAATAATAGGGAGCTGGGATCGTTCCCAGGTGCTTTACTGAATCTTCAAAGGCAGAAAGCTTTACTAACAGTACTTGGTGCATCCACTTGCCGATGCATGAAAACACATTAGGCAGGTTGTTGTGTTTCCTTTTAGCATGGCTGTTTATTTGCTGAAGTAGCTGTTGTTTCAGCCTACTGATTTTTTTTCCTCTAGCAGAGAACAGCAGCTGGTTGATTCTTTCTACCCGAAATTTCAAGAAATGTAATAATGTGCATTGTTTCATTGTTTTTGCTGTCCCACACATTCCTGGAAGGTCATGCAAAGGAAAAATAATTCAGTGGAGCAAAGAAAATAAATGCTTCTCTTTCTTGTTGTTGTTTTTTTTTTTTTTTCCTTTTTTTTAAATGCAGAAACTCCAGTATTTTTTTGGAAGGCAAAGCCATCTTTATGTGAAAGACCATTGCTGATGCAGCACTGAGCAGAGCAGTGGCAGTTTCCTGCCTCGGAGGGTAAACTGTGGTTATTAACTCCTGGTGGTTTACTCTCAGTTTACTTCTCAGCATGACAATTTCCTTTGTGTCTTCAAGTCCAGAAAAACCCCAACAAACCCCAATTTTGCAAGCAAGTTGGGATTAAAAAAGAAACCAAAGTGCTGAATAGAACCTAGAGGTTAGGAAATGTGTCTTTAAACTAGATAATGCCCAGGGGGTCTAATGGGCCACGTGGCTTGCCTGTTCCGAGTGTTGTGAGAAATTCATGCCAGTAATGTACTTCTCCTTGCAGAAAAGTCTTGGGGCTTCATTTGTTCATAGTTTTCAAGAATTTTGGGAATATTCAACTGTATTTGAAGTGGTGTGGCCTATTTTTCTTGAGCTGTTCAAACTATCCTGAAATATCATAAGGGTTAGAGTAGGTAGATACTAGGGACATTAAAAGAATAAAATAGAAACACAATAATATTTTCTGTATGTTTGTTAGTAGCACTAGAACAGTAAGACAGTAGATGTCTAATGAGTTTTTCAGAGATAAATGTATGCTTTACTAATTCTTAACACTTTGAATGTGCATAACATTGCACAGCCGCTTACAGTTAACTTTAAAGGGCCAGTTGCAACTGAAAACTAGAATACCTGCTGAAGTCAGTTACTGCAGGGCTTAATGGGAGTTAGATGTTTTCTCTTCAGGTGTATCTGACCAATGGTAGATGCCCCATATAGTTTATAATATTTATTACTTTCTCGTTAATGCACTTCTCTACAGTAAACGTGTTGTTTTTTTTTTTTGTTTTTTTTTTTCACGGCAATTTAGAGAAACATATGCCAAAGAGCCCTTTTGTAAAATACAAAGCACTCCTGCTGGAGTGCTCTCTGCCAGCAGCTAGCCTTTTTTAGTAATGTCAAAAATTCTGAAAAAGCATATTCAAGGCTCACTGTGGGGAAAAAATAATGATAAAAAAACCCTTTTCTTTTAATTGCATGATTGTGCTACCTTACTGCTAGATCTTTTTTCTGTTGTTTTTCTTTTTTTTGCGTAGGTGGTGGTTTTTACATTTGCACAGTGGATGTTCCGCATGTCCAAGTACAACCTTTGCAAAAGTAGAGTTTGAACAATTTGAAACAATACATAGAAAAGATAATCCATATTTGACTGATGATTTCGTAGTCCCCTAAAAAATACAAAGTACTGAGGAAAATTGCCAGGATTTGGTATTTTAGTGAGACTATCTATAGGAAGCAGCTTTCCTCATCTATGTTTTTCTCCCTATTTATGTACTACTGTACTATGCACTCTAAATTTTATTTAAGGAAGATCTGGGGTGGCTTCTCAATTCAGAATTCCTCACAAATTAACAGCATCAAGCAGAGGCAGTAGAGTCTAAATTTGGAAGCTGCTTTTACATTAAAGACTTAATTAAATAGATGACAGTAGAGATTAGCGATATGTGCTGTGCTAATAATCTCTGGGATTCTCCTGCCTCATCTCCTTAGATTTCATCTTCCTCTGGAAACCTGGTTTGTGAATTTTGCCATTTGAATATTCCAGACACTACTCAAGTAATTGCATAAAGACATTTTATTATGAACGTAATATATATAGTTTTTTCTTTTTTTTTAATCTGAGGTGCTTATATAAACAGATCCATATCAGCTGAATGACAATTAGTTTGCAGGGCATGACAGTGGTTGAACACCCTTCAGCTCCAAAGCTTTGCTGAAGTTAATCTCTTGAGGTTTAGCAGTACCCTTGGTGAGCTTCAGAAATCGAATACATCCTTTAAAACGGATATTAGTAGTCAGCCCAAACTGGGTTACGCCATCTGAAGGAGAGGAAAAAATAAAAGGCAAAGGGAATTAAGTTAAGTTGATATTTAAGTTTGTTTTTAGAGAGTTCTGCAGGAGAATAGATGTCCCCAGCAATATACTAATATGTTTTACTTGTATATCTTCTTTATTAAAAAATGTCAAAAATTATGAGTGAATGTGGTAAACGGTTATATTAGTGATAACAATCCAATCTTCTTCCTTTTTTCTATTCTAGCATGACAGTGACAGAATCTGAACACATTAAACTGCCATTGTAAGCCATGTAACTCGGTTACACCACATAGAGGAAATTAAGGAAAATGACCAAATGGCAGCTTGCTACCTAAGAATGGTGCATACATGCTAGTCTGATCATCTCCAAATTCTCAAGCTACTTATCCACAGAATAACAGAAAAAAAAAAAAAAGAAAAGGCTAAAATGGATGCAATTCTCAGCCCTAACACCATGATAAAGCCAGTTCCTCAGTACAGAATTCAGATGTCATTTAAGGAATGGTTTTGAGAGTTTTCAAGTGTTGTGATATTTATTCTTTTTTTCTTTTTTTTCTCCCCCCCCCCCCCCCCATGCTTACAGTAAAGCCAGGAATTTGAGTGCATCTTTTCCACTAAAGGAGGGGATAGTAGTGAGGGTTGGTTTGACTGGGAAGCTTAAATATTTCTCTCAACTCACTGAAATTTATTGCCCAGCTTGTTGCTCAGTGTTCTTCCAAGTGAAAAAGAGATATGGGGATGCACTCGTGATACAAGTCTATGTGACTGATAAAGGGTTGCAGAAATAACACCTGTAGAATACTGACTGGCCATAGCATTATGCTGTTTCACAGAGAATTGAGATAACTGAATCCATCTGTCACTCCTTGCACAAGGAAGAGTGATAGTAGGAGATGAGTAATAGCTTTTACGGGTACCCAGGAATTTATATCCATTCCCATGTTCTGGTGGCAAAATGTTTTTCTGCAGGATATTCTCTACAAGGTAATTCTAGCTGATTTATAACTGTTTTGCGCTATCTATGTAGCCAGGAGAAGCCTCAAGAGGACTGGCAAATACAAATGCTTACTAATTTAACAAAATGCTGTGATGCTGTTTTTTAAATTTGTGATGAGGCTGTCTGAGTATTAGGGAATGTTAAAACAAACCTTGGATATACGTGGCTGAAGTTAGGAATATCATTTCAACATGATTTAAGCGTAGGCTTGTTTTATACAGATTGCAGTTTTACTTCCATTTGCTTCTCTTACTATGTTCCTCTTAACGTACAGTGCAGAACAAGGCAGTAACTCCAGTGTTTCTTTACTGCGAACTTCTGTTTCTTTACTGTGAACTCTTAAGAAAAGGCTGCCACAAAGGTGTTTTCCTTCTGGCACAAAGTTGTAAGTACTTATCAAATAGCCACTGTAACTGAAGTACAACTTTCATCTCTCAGTATCAAGGATATTTTTGAAAATGTTCTGAAGCTTGATAGAAGGCTTTTTTTGGTAAACTGCACCAAAAATTAGAATGGGGGTAAAAACATTTTCCAGAAAATCACTTAGGAATTAACTCAAGAGGCCTCTTGCCATTGACCTGAGTATTCAATAGAGCAGACACATACTGCAAGCATACTCAGCTTTTTTGTTTGCAAACAAGAGGTAAACTTCATTCTAAATGCAATAAAATAGGCACTTTGCAACCAACTGTGTTTTCAGAAAGTAAACTGCTAATAGATAAGCTTATTGATTGCCTATGGACAGATAAATACAAACATCCATCATCAGCTTAGTGGAAGATGAAGTTAGTTACAGAACTCAGCCCAGTTCTGGATGGATCCTGTTCAATTACCTCTGCATGAAGCCAGTTCTCTTGAGGGCTTCCAAAATACCAACTAGCAAATTTGGACTTTTTTTTTTTTTCCCTTTAAAAACCACCGGACCACAAGCAGAGAGATCAGTTGGGAAGAGGTGGTGTCCCCTCACCTCTTTGTGCAAGCTCTTGTTCACATTCCTCAGTTCCTCAGGTTTTACAGCCTGTTTTACACACACACTGATCTGGCCCCCCGAAGGCATATATGCCTTATTTAGTTAAATTTAATTTTGCCATTCATAAATTAAATTTATATTTGCCAAATGCTGTTACTATTGAAACATGACTATTATGCTGTAACTAAACAGAAAGTTTTAAGAGAGAGGGTGTGTGTGCATGCAGCAGAGGCCAGAAAGTCTGCCTGCTCCTCTGTAACAGTTCCTGCACTTGAAACCAGCCAGGGGTAACTGTGAGCGTCTCGGTGCTGCACAATTTCTTGATCCATAATGCAGCTGGATGCAGAAATGAGCATCCATGCCAACCAATACAGACTTGGGCAGTTTTAGCCATAATCTTTAGCATACTAGTCCTAATTGCATTTAAAACATTACCAAGGCAGTGTTGCTAAAGCCTAACTAAAGCATCATTTATGTGTTAAACACTTACCAGGATATCCTCCAACAAAGACAGGGTCATTGGTATCTGCTGAGGTTGAAGCCCTGCTTGGGCTGTTACTAGCCACTTGTCTGTCATCCACAGTCAGCTCTAAACGGTGTTTGATCTTGTTTGCAAGAACCTTGTGCCACTGTCCATCACATAAGCTGCCTGGTGCATCAGGCTCATAGATAGCAGAGAATCGGCCTGCACCATTGTCAACGTGAAACATCACCTGGAAACATGACATGGAAGTTGGGTAGCTCTCAAAACAGTTCTACAGGTTGTTTTTTTTTTTTTGTTGTTGTTTTTATTTGCTTGTTTGGTTGGTTTGCTTTATTGAAAAAGCAAGATGCTCTGACTGCACACACTAAAGCTCTGATTTAATACCAGGCTCTAGGTGATGGCTGTCTCTTTGGGACTGTCCCACCCTAAGCTCTTTATAGTGATAGATTACTGACTGGGTTTCCAGACTCTGAAATGAAAGATATACACAAGAAACTGGTATTATTAATGGCAAAGCTTTTCTCCAAAACTTTTCATATTCTCGCTAATTTAAGTAATGATGTTGCAGTTTTAGGAAAATCAAGTGTTACAGAATCTTTTAAAATGTCTTTATAAAAGTTTAAGGGCCTCTTGATACATGGTAAGTGGCAAGCGCTGCATAAGGGAGAGCCTTGATATTGACTTATTTGAGGTGACTTGAAATTGGGTTAGTAAGCTTGCATTTAAACTACCTGTGCTTTCTAAAACCAGTCTCTATGAAGAACCAAAACTGCTTTGCTACTCACTTTTCCGTCAACTAATTCAATGCCAAGCCCATCCATTTTCTGGCTGCTGACTCCTAGGAGAACGCCATTCAGTCGTGTTGTACGGAATTCAAATTCCACGAGGAGGTCTGTTCCCACTTTGTATGCACCAACTTGGAGAGAAAAGGAGGAAGCATAGTAACATGAAGAAAATAATTTAATACATTATTCCTAATAATCACACAAAGTGTGTTGCCAGCAATGCAAGGTAACTAACTCAGCATTATTAATACACTCCATTTCATGTGAAATGACATGAGTAAGTGTTATGGTGGCTGTGCTTAGTGTGAGACCTTGCTAGAAAGTCATATAGTCTGTCTCTAGACAGGATAAATAAAAATGACCAATGAGAGTTTCAAGTATTGGTCTCTGCCTTCAGTTAACAGGAGTTAAGTATCACTGGAAGTCTTTGAAAGCAGCATCTCCTCTTTGTTCTTTGCCTGTCAGCAGAATTGCTGTTCATTACCTGTTTTGGCAAAGCCTGTTCCATCAAAGTATGTTCCTTCCTGTGCAGTGACAAAGCATTTTCCAACACTGAAGCTGGAAGTTGGATTATCCAGGTCAACAGGTGCTTCTGTCATTCTAAAATTTCTGATGCAGCCATCAATGCTATAGGTGACCTGCAGTCAATATTTCAAACAGAATTTATAACTCTGCATAGCAAGCTGCACTGCTCAGAATAAAAGCCTAAACTGTCATCAAAACGTACCTTTCCTCTGCTTCTCTGCTGCATTTATGGGGCTGAATAAAACTTGAATTTTACATGGCTAATCCTTAATATCTGATTGTAATTGGAATCAAATCTCAGTCATCCTGAGGATGAATTACATTGTTTTTCAGGGATGTGATCTGAGTGACATCTTTTTGGCTTGATGTAAGGGACACAAAAATTCATGGCATAATGAAACATAGCAAACTACATCAGCAATGCGGGAGCTTAATGGCCAATACTTTACCTTTTTAATTGACTAGGTTGTGGGGTTTGTGAGTAGATGAAGGCACTGGATGTAGTTCCCTGGCTGCTGGTAATTTTACTAGGGCTTCCCACCCACCCCTCTCCCCCCACTTTAATCACTTTAATGTGGGCTTACTCTTACATGGTAAGGCAGTGCTTATGTAGGTACACAGCTCCTGAAATGAAGAAAGCTCCTAAGTAAAGGTTGTTGACTACAGATAGTTATAATAACCATATGTAGGTCTGGTGACCGTAGTGAGAAGGACTGCTCTGTTGGCCAGAGAGGCAGGTGGAGGCACGGGGTGTGCTCAGGCGTATGGAGGCTTTTGTGCAGGGAACCTCCACTTTGGCTTTTGCACTGGGAGCACTTTACTATGACTCCAGCAGGTGGTGTAAGGAAGTGAGATCCTGCCTGGGGCAGGAGTGAGGGGCTGCCCAGGCCCTGGGTGTGATTAATACAGTGTTGCAGTGTGACCTCTCTAAGCCACTGGCATCTCCCCCAAAGCTCTCCCTCTCTTTTTTTTTTTTTCTCTGAGGTGTGTAGAAACTGCATTTTGGTTTTCAGCTTCAGATAAAGGCTTTGATATTTGACTGAAGAGTCAGGAAAATATATCTCTGATATCATGGGAGAGAGGAAAATGATAAACATATACTCTGAGGAAGAAAAGGAAGACATATTCATAAGCGATGCAGTAGGAAGGAGGAAAATAAAAAGCAGCGTATAAAATACAGCATGGAAATATGTACGAATACAGAAAGGAGAATGGCAGACTTGGAAGTCTCAGCTCTGTGCACTACCTCCACTCCAACAATGTCCTGACTAGTAATCTGAAAAAATGTCTAAAGAATTTCTTCCCTTGTAAATCAAAGTTGAGTGTATTGTGTAATTGTATCGCTTGTTACTGCTTAATACACCTATACATTTTCATGAGAATGTGAGCAATATCAGTGAATAAATTCAGATCTGAGCTGATCAATTCATTCTCTCAGATTCTTCATAGACCTTTTTCTAATTTCTGAGATGAAAGTCGTGTCCAGATCAGCAAGTTTTGTTACAAAAAAAGGCACAAAAGAACACAAATCTTGCCATTTTCACTATGAGAATGAGTGAAATGCAAGATTTGTAAACAACTAAGTAACATTCTCTAACTTCAGGATTTCACTTTCCCTATGAAAAAGCAAATCTGGGTATACTTTAGCATGGGAAAGGCAATATAACCTCTTTTGCTGAAAGCAGATTTTTGAGTGCTTAAACAACATCTGCTGAAGCCAGACAAGTAGGTCTTCTGCACTGAATAGAAAGCCAGTCTACCTACAGTTACCTATTAGATTAGTATCCTAAAAGGCTGATGTATATTTTGAAGAAAACCCTAAGTAAGATAACACATCCTTTCAACTTACCTTACTTTAGAACCTTTACATGAAGCCTGTAACACTAATAATACATCATGTGGTGTATTTTATGGGAAGTGACTGAAAGGCAAGAACTGTTTTTTACTTTCTGTGAATGACATTTGAAATCACATTTAAATCTCAAAGCACATAGGACTGTCAGGATCTGACACGACTGTTATTGCCAGACTGAGCCATTTATCTGCATGGGTTCCCTCCATTACTTCTGACAAGGAGCAATAGGTAAGGATTTAGTATTACCTTTCTCCTTAGATTAGGATCTGTAAATTGCAGATGTATTTCAAAGAGCATAATTTGATAATATTAGGAATTATATTTTGGGGGTAGTTAATTGCTTTCTGGTTTTCAGTGCCTCAGATCTGGTTCAGTAAATCACTAGATTTGCCTGAATTTGGGCTTTCAGGACCTTATACTCTAGCTGTGATACAAGTGGATAGAAGTGTGTGGATCTTTCTACTGTCCCATAACAGTAACTAAGTCTAATATTTCTAGTTCTTTGCATTAACTAGATTTTGAGTAAGATCCTTCTACTGAAAGAAGGTAGTGTACCTCAAGTAAGGTCCATTTTAACTGTATTCTTGAGCAGTCTGAGGGAAAAGCAAAGCAAAGCAAAACAAAACTGGGAAGACATAGGTACAAATCAAGACATACTTAAGCAGTGTGAAGTAACTTTAACAAACTTGCTTACTGGACCGATTCTTCTAGTTGTGTAGTTAATGGGCAATCCTCCAACATACAGCATTCCTACAACATCCAATATATCAGCCTTCTTGGGGCTAACAGTCTTGTTTGAAACTTCATCTACTATAAGGCTTCCTTCTTGCTTCGTTCGAACTACTTTTATCTAAAAAGACACACAAATGCAATACAATTATAGACAGTTTTCTTAAAATAAGGCATTTCCAAATTGTAACTAGCCTTACAGTGCAAAATATATAACATAGGAGAAAGCTGTAGGAACGGTTACAGAAATACCATGGCAGCAACTATGGCTGATGTTCATGGAACAGAGCTCTGGGTCAGGAGGCATCGTGACTATAAATAGACCTCATAGCAGCCTTCCACTATCTGAAGGGGGGCTATAGGGATGCTGGGGAGGGGCTCTTCATTAGGGACTGTAGTGACAGGACAAAGGGTAACGGGTTCAAACTTAAACAAGGGAAGTTTATGTTGGATATAAGGAAGAAGTTCTTTACTGTAAGGGTGGTGAGGCAGTGGAATGGGTTGCCCAGGGAAGTTGTGAATGCTCCATCCCTGGTGGTGCTCAAGGCCAGGTTGGACAGAGCCTGGGGTGACATGGTTTAGTGTCTTATTTATGACCGGGGGGGTGGAACTAGATGATCTTAAGGTCCTTTCTAACCGTAGCTATTCCATTATTCTATGATTCTATAATTTATTAGAACTATGGAAAAGACTTGGGGTTCCTTTAGAAAGTTTCATTGTTACTATCATAGGCAGGGCACAATACTGGTTTTCCTGGAACCAGACAGCAATTTTAAGTACTGGGAATAGTAAATACTCAATATTAATGGCACCAGTTGCAAATCTTTATTGCAGCACGTTTGCAGACAATATTGAGTTCATGAGTCCACTAGTTTGGATGTCCCTCAGATCATAGTTAATGCTAGAGTAAATATAATACCAGCTATGTTCTGTTGGTATTATGGCTTCTGTTCAGACAAATGGGCTGTGAATTGCATAGCTAAAGTGCAGTTGAGGAAGTGTTCAGGAAATTCTACCCCAACAACTGCAATCCAATGTCTTTCCAAAAGTTTATGCTGAAATCTCTGCAAATCAGTGTAAGAATGGCTCAGTATAAAAAAGTGATAAATGTAAAATGCAACTTATATGTTATCAGATTTCTAAACAGCACAGTAGTTAGCCCACCAGAACAGTGAAGAGAGACAAACAGCATTTTTCTTTGGCTTTTCTTTGATATGGCTGTTTCTACTTCAGAGAGGGAGAATATCTGTCATGCATCTGGGATGACTGAGCACTAATAAGGGGTGGCCTGAAGGTGGGGGACTGAAGCTGGTGTTTACAGATAACTGTATGTTTGAGATGGACAATTAAACACTGGGCAGAAGGAGGATTTGGAGAGTGTGACAGGAACTGGGAAACATTCTTATGGAAGATCTAAAGAGATAGCAGCATCATGATATGGCTTCTGTAGGCCTGAGGGAAAAATTTTTAACCTAAGCCATTTTAAATGGAGGAAAGACTGTCACTAAAAGGATTATTTTAAGGAGAAGCACCTACTTTCTTAAAACAAAGACTATGGTCTTCTCTTAAAAAAGTTACCTTTTTCCACTCTCCCAAAATGGACTTCCTTGTGTTTTTTGGGAGCTGTGACTTTGGATTTTATCTCCATTCTCTCCTACAAAAATGGGATCTACAACAAGGGTCCCTTTCTCACTGAGTGCCAAGCTGCATGCCCAAAGAGAACAATATTCCAACAAGAAATATATGCTTCAGTTAGTTCTCTCAGAATATAGAGAAAAGAGCTAAAAGATCAAAATACGTCTTTTCTGTATTTATACAGAGTCTAGCAGAAAGGGGCCTTGGTCTACTGCCAGTGCTCCTAGGCATTATATAAACCAGACAAATAATGACTACAACTTTATTTCTTCCCCTCCTTGCTATCATTAAAAGGTTCATGAATAAAAATCCAACAAAAATAAAATTCCTGCAGAACAGGGTGGGAATGAAGCAAAGTGGGACTAGGGATGACTGCAAAGGGGTTTCATAACAGAAAATACAGAGATTTTTTTCTCATTTTCCCATTGATGGTGATGTGGCTAGTGACTTTCCAAATATCTGTTCAAAATGTAATGTCTCTTATAGTATATAACTTGAATACAGAGTTCCATGTATTCTTTTCTTCTCTATTACTGCCTTCAAGCTTGTTAACTAACGAATATACTGTGTCTGTTCTTGGCCCAATAACTACTAAACTTCATGGTTGTGATACTATTCCTTCCCTTACCATCCAAATACCACAGGCATTGCATACAAATGCTCCTTCTCATAAAGTCACAGAAGGGGCTGCCAAATACATCCAGTAATATTGTATTTATTCCCTAATGAATGGAATTAATGATGCAGGGAAGATTTACTTAAATGTTACTTTTTTTTTTTTTTTCTTAGTATTATGGCTCATCAATGATATTAACATAGAAACAACTGGTTTTAATGGTGCATTCCATCATCATGAGCTGCTACTCACCTGAGCCCTATTAGGCAGGAAGGAACATTTTCTGCAGTTCCTTGCCATATATGGAACATACTCTAAATATGCCCAGAAATACATGTTTCCTGAAGGACAAATTTCAAATATCAGCACTAACTTTTCTGTTTACGGAATATGTAATGTGTACTTAACAGTGACTCTGAAAACCCAAATTTTTCAGACTCCATAAAATCCTAGTTGTAAAGTTTAGCTTTATGTATATGAACAGACTACATTTTGCAAATATCTTAAGGCAAAACAAAGCTTGCCTTTAGCATGACAAAGAATAATTTAGCATAAGAGATTATTATACCTTGTGCCACTGCCCATCATTTATTTTGTTGGAAATCATTGTGTTGGTGTCTCCACTCCCCAGATCATAGCTGAAGTAAGGCAGTCCATTCTTTATCTGAACTGTAGCAAAATCAGCATGATTGATCCGGGCCATGTAAAACAGCAAGCCAGAATCAGCTGTTGTTCGGACTTCAAATTCAATTGTAAGTCTGGAAATCAAACAGCAACAAAGGAAAAGATATTCAGAGGCAGACAGTAGGCAAATTTATCTGCTTTACCCTTTTGTGCTCCTCTAAAGTTTACGATTAGTGGCCCATTTTGCTTGTCCATCAGTTTAAGAAAAATAATTTGGTTATACATGAACTGCATTTCACACATATCTGATCCCTGATGTGAATGTTCGTTAGTCCCTTTGCTGCGGACGTACAAAAGTGCAAACTTGGCATAGAATTTCAAGATACAATTCTCATCTGCAGCTGTAGTTGCTAGAAAATCCCAGCGCTTCTAAAATTCCAGCGGCATTATCCATCATCCACACACATAATGCTCACAAAGACGAGCGAGCTACAGTGACAGCTGGCAAATGCTGAGTTTCTAATGAGTTGTATTGCCTGAAGACAGGTTGCAGAACTTTTAAAGATACAGAGAGAAGAGTTTACGATCAGCATATAAAACATTCTGATTTCTTCCAAGAGAAAATGGGGCTGTGTCTGAGGAGGTCTGTTGACCCCTTGGACAGAAGGGTAATAACAAAAATAGCCCCTACAGCAAAGAACCTGTTAAGTAATTATTTAAATTATCTAGATGCTAAGTTTGTACTGGCTGCACACCACTCATCTAGCCCAAGCCAAGCTGTGAAGCTAGTGCCTGAAAGCAGTTGATAATAGAAATGTGAAAAATCATTGCATGAAAATGATCAGGCCAGTATTCTTATTTGAAAAGAAGATAATCAAGGACTCTAGGATTACATGTGTATTTTAATTATATTCCTAGTTGTCTAAAATTAGCATATGTGAAAATATGCAGTACAGCACCTTTATAGGTAAAAATAAGTGTGAGGCTGATGGACTTGTAAACTATAAGGCAGCAAAAATGCTTAGTGGAATGGCGTGGCACATTTGTTAATGACCATGTGTCTTCAGAGCAAAAATGAACAATTAGTAAGTTATAGCTTCACAAATTCTTGACACAGCGGTATTTTTATAAGTTGCTCTTGGAATTTCTTTGCATATCAACATATATATGCATATATTACTATACTTTATGTTGGCAAAGTCATTTTCCCTGTTTACTGTGCAAACGCAACCTAATTAGCAGAGGAAAGGGGAATAAAGATTTGCTTATTACAAGAAATTATCAAGTTACTGAACCAAGAAACGTTCTTCTGAAAAAGCAACTATGAGCTCAGTTGCATGACCTGGTTCCATTCTTCTGTTTGTTTTTCTGCAAATCAGTCTGGGATTTGTGTGTGCCTAAACCTTTATAAAGAGGT
This sequence comes from Neopsephotus bourkii, assembly GCF_033783945.1. Classification (NCBI taxonomy): domain Eukaryota; kingdom Metazoa; phylum Chordata; class Aves; order Psittaciformes; family Psittacidae; genus Neopsephotus; species Neopsephotus bourkii. Next base: position 7,602,747 of record NW_026902239.1, read on the forward strand.
AAACTGTTTTTGTGAGAGCTACTTAGGTGGGCACTTCATTGCCTAGATTTTACAATTTAATTAAGCAGTTTTTAAAGAAATTGATTAGGGGATGTGATCTTTTTCAGATTATGCCCATGATTTTGGGAGATGCTTTTGAGAATATCAGGAGGGGCATTTTATTTTTATATTATTCCATCAAAACTCATTGCTGAAATAAACAATATACCTGTTTTTCACTTTGGTGTCATCAAATGCAACTGCAATGTGGCTGTTCCTTGAAAGACCAAATTGCTTGCCACCTTCCAAAACGGCTGGTTCTGTGTCAGCAGCACAGGAATCCTGCAAAATAGCGACGATACAAATTTCATATTTGCTATCTTTCTCAGCTGTGCATGTGCTGGAAGTCTTTCAGCTGCTCAGGACTGAGAATATTCCACCTTGCCTAGACACTGGCTTTGCAATTTTCTGGTGTGTTGATGTCTCATCAAATTAAACTACAGCAAAAGTCAGCTAAAGTTATAAACCAGTATGACAGGAACTTGGTATGAAAGCAGAGCTCATTAAGCTGGCTGTAAAAGGAAATAAAAGTAATATATGAACAAGGCTGCTTTCATGCCACCAGTGGACATTTACAAGAGTCTTAAGTGATTTTCAGGCACCTCAGTGTACTCTTAGATCACATAAATGCATTTTACACAGTAGGATTCCCTCTTACAGAAATGAAGCAAGACTTAAGTTTTAAAGCGATGCTTTGCTGTCGACTTGAAATCTAGTCACCTTAGAAATGAGTTAAAAGTAGTTTCAGATCCTGCACCTGTCAACGGGTCCTCCATTTTACTTCTTTATATTGTTTTACAACCATCTTCTTTGTTTAATGTGCTGTTTCCCCTAGTGCTGTTGAAAGACCCCACAAACAATAAGGGAAGCCGAATAACTGATAGAAGTAACAACTGTTAAACTCCCATAAGCTGCCTAATGTAGACACATTACGTAGGGGGTAAAGAAAGAAACCCTTCTCTGTCTGTTCCCCTTCTATTAATCTTAAAGTGGTGCAACAAAGGAAGGTAAAATACCTTCTGCCCAGTGTAATTTTCCCGCTTTAATTTCACCAGGTTTTTTAATCTCTGGCCCTAAAGCTTTTGTATAGGGGTGCCTGGGGCGATGCGAGACCATGGTAATTACAGCTCCTACTCATGTCTAGTTTTGCCTCCCACTGAGAGTATTGTGAAGGAACTATTCAAAGGATCAAACACAACACAATCACAAGACAATACCACTGGGGAAAAAAACCCCAGGCTTTGATAGTTGCAATCTCTGTCTTTAAGCACTGTGGCTGATATAATTTTGGATGGGCAACAGTCTTATTTGAGCCCTGACTCAGCAGGGACCTGCAAAGCACAAGGTGCAGTGCATTGCTGACAAAGAGCTCTTTCTGTGAAACATTTTGAAAACGTCATGAGTGACTCATCAGGGAGTGAAATTTCTTTCCCCCTCACTCAGTTTTTCAGTATTGTTAGTGTTAGGTTTTTTGCTTTTACACGTCACAAAAATCTTCACAACAGCATAGAGCACATTTAAAAACTAGTTTTCCACAGCGAATGCTCCGATGACACAGAACACCATGCATTGCAACATCAATGTTCAATAGAGGACAAAAAAACAGGAAAAATTCAGCAGGACCAAAGGACTAAACAAAGTTATGAATGTGTGATAGTCATCCAGTGATCATCAAATAGGGAAAAAAATCATATTCTTATAATTCTGGGTAAAGTTTCTAAATATTTTAAGCTTTACTGGTTTGTCTAGAAGTTTAACAACTATATTAATAATAATAATGTGTGTATAATGCTTTTGATAGCATTTGGGCTGGCTAAAATATTAAGACAGGGACTAGCTATGGTACTGGAACAACAGGAAAGAATTGGAAAGTAACTAACACACACTTTTCTGTGGCACACTTCCACATATTACATGGTAAAAGGAAATATTCTGACAGTAAATCCAAACCTAGGCTAGTATATGTTAGTAGAGGGTCTGGTGTTGATGCTTAAAGCAGCTCCCCAGCATCAGCCAATACTGCAATTTTATTTCATCCCAGCAGGAGGACTATAAGAAAGGACAAGGAGCTGGGGAGAGTAGCAAACACACAGTGACAGTGGGAATCATAGCAAGCATACACTGATAATTTACTGATAAATAATGATCAATAATTAGGTTGATGTTGAAATGTCAGTAAAAAAAATAGAAAAATAGGGCATACTTAAATGACTTCCAGGTTTTATTCACATCCTTCACAGACTGTGAACTAAGCATGGATCGCCAGCCTATATTAAAATATGCCAGGTTTGGGTTTTTTTTAGTACTGGCTTTAAGGTGTCTTGAATTTAAACCTGGCTGCTTAATAATTACCTGAGATGCTCCAGACTGAACTCTTCAGCTGCACTTTATTTCAGTCTTGTCAGATGTTAAGGTAAAGGTCAGTCAGATGACTGGCAAATCAAGAAGCTAGGTGTGTCTCACAGTGGAAATGAGGAACAGAAAAGCCCACTGGTGGACTGCACACATTCTACAAACAATGCTGTATTAGCAATTATAAAGAAAGTAATTAGGGGAAAAAGGAAGCAGCAGTGAAGCAGTCCCCACAGTTCACTGAACAGTGTTAATAAAACAATGAAGTAATGCATGGAGAAATAGTGAAAGGTACCGTCATGGAGTCAAATGGAGAAGCAAAGCTGGCGCTCTTCATTTCAGTGGCAAGCGAATCCTGAGAAGCAGTGAATAACATGAGGCAGAAGTAGCAGCTACCCAAGGCTGAGAAACATCTGGCACCCACAGCAAGCAGCAGCAGCAGACTGGTGACCAGTGTATTTCCCAGCTGTCTTACTTTTATATCTTGTTTTGCTTTTAGTACAGGATAGGTTTGGGTTTCTTTGTGGTTTTTTTTTCTTTTGGGATTAAACTCCTCCCCCCCCCCTTACATGCAGATGGATATTAGAGATAAAAAAAGATCCTAAGACAACTCAAGTAGAACAGATACCTTATATAAGTCAAATCTAAAATGTGGAAATATTTTTTTTCTGCAGTATATTTTCCATATACAATCCTTCTTCACTGAACTTCTGTATAATGAACTGCCATATGAGTTCTAATTATTACACTGTAGTTACCTATTGTGTTACAATAGTCCCTAGAAAAATACTTTGGAGAACTTAGATGAAGATAAAAGCTATCCAAAAGCTTGCCTTATTTAAAACACTTTTGAGTCATCAGAATACTAAAATGGTTTCATTCTTTTTCCAAGAGAGAAAGTAAAGTAATGGTGCTTTGTTTAGGTTTTTATTTTGAGCTCCTGTTTCAAGTTATCATGGCTCTAGATATGTGATACACAAAACATGCCTAGCTACAATGCGACTAGTTTCTGATATTAATGAGTAGATCCATTCCTCTCAAATTTATATTTAAGAGTCTTATTGTGCACTTGTACTCTCATGTGCTTCTACATTATTTTATTTTGTCAATAATGTTTGATCAAGGGATACTAGGACTGCACTCTTTCACGACAGTGAGCATTAAACTGGATAACCCTTTTTACCTTGTTGTTGCTTGGTTCCTTCTCTTTCAATAGTACTCTTACTAGAATGCAAATTTGCTTATTTTCAGAAAGATGCATCGGGCCCTCATGATACAACTACTCCACCTTGTGGGAATGAGTCAAAAATGCTGCCCTTGAGCATGAAAAGGCCGGTAACTCTGGGACTCAGGGCCGGGTAATAACTAAGATGGAGCTTGCCTGTCTTAAACCCCAAGCTCCCATTTTGAGGTACACAGAAGGCTGCATGCGCTCTGGAGACTTCAGGAGTGCCTGAAGATAAGTCCTTCTGATTAAAGCTCTGCCATATGTACCTGGCCAATGAAGGTGGCCATGAATGTCAAATATAAAATTAATGAGTTAGGGGTTTTGGCCTAGTTTTTGCACCTTTTATTTTTGTAGGAAAACATTGTTAAAAATGCTACCCATGTCCAAGGAAAATCAGATATGAAGATGAGTCAGGTAACAGGGAGTGACTGCGGCAATGAATTCAGGTCCCTCTGTCTCAAACTGACTCACTGAAAATCACATCCTTTTTTTTTTTTTTGGTCTTTATGCAATTAATCGCTAATCTTATCCTCTGTGTCACATTGAAAAACTCAGTACAAACAAACACTGTGTTCTGAGTAATGCTGTATCAGTGAGGAAGTGTGAAACGGGAATGAAGATTAAACCTGACCCATCGTGGGAGCACCTCTCAGAATGGTTAAAAAATCTTATGAACCCAATCTAGAAGAAACTGTCAAAATTACCGACTCTTTTATATTTATCTATATATATATATTTAAAAGCAAATTAGATACTCTGGTTGTTAACTTCTCAAAGCTTAGTATGGTAGTGTCATAAATAGGCTCCTAGCTGGAAAGTGGGCAGTCTTTTTGTATTGTTTGGAAATCTCACCCATATTGAACTATATCCAGCTGTCCTAGTTTTGGCTGGAATAGAACTACTTTTCTTCCTAGTAGCTGGTGCAGTGCTGTGCTTTGGCTTAGTCTGACAATAATGCTGATAACACAGTGATGGTTTAGTTGTTGCTAAGTAGCACTTAACCCTGAGGAAAGACTTTTCAGTCTCTCATGCTCTGCCAGTGAGGAGGAGCAAAAGAAGCTGTGAGGGAGCAGAGACAGGACACCTTACCCAAACTAGCCAGAGGGGTATTCCACGCCACAGCACGTCATGCTTACCTATAAACTGGGGGGAGTTTGCTGGGAGCTAATGATTACTGCTTGGGGATGGGCTAGGCATAGGTTAGCAGGTGGTGAGCAATTGTAATGGGCATCATTTGTGTTCTCTGAATTTTACTCCTCCTTCTCTCTTTTTCCTATTATTATAATCATAATTTCTATTACTATAATATTTTACTTCATTTCAATTATTAAACTATTCATATCTCAACCTGCAGGTTTTACCTTTTTCTAGTTCTCCTCCCCATCCCACCAGGGTAGGGAGGAGCAACCAAGCAGCGATGTGGTAATTAGTTAACGGCTGGGGTTAAACCATGGCACCTGCATAAATCTGTGGGGTTTATGCATGTCTAATAAAATGCAAAGGTTTTCCCCCCAAGAATATTATCTAGTGTATATATTCTTCAATTTAATATTCAGATATTTAAATACAACTTTTCTGGACAGTAAAATGTTACATCCATTTGTAAAACTGCTACATTTGTGACGGAAGTTTCTTCTTAAATTTTATTGTATAAGACTGCTTGCTGATCTTATCTAGCTAAAATTTCTGGTAACAACAGCTGAACAAAATTTAGCAGTGACTGGGCTTTCAGTCCCTAAGTTCAGAAGTCTCCTGACTGAAGTTATAAAGTATCAGTGGAGGAACTGCTCTATCAAACACACCTATCTGGTTTACCTGTTTCGTCATCCTCTCAGTGACATGGCTGTTACCCTGTGCTTCAGAGAACAGCACAAGAAATATCATAACAACTTGGATTTCCCATGGGAAAATTTCCCTTCCAACCCCAATCAGGTATTGCTTGGCTTACATACTGAAGTGCAAGAGTTTAAGGCTAATCATGCAAGCCAAAGTGAATTCTACTGCTGTATCATTCTTTAAATCACTGTTATAATCCAAGCAAATGACACCAACCAGTTTTCCATTATCTACAGATTTTACTGACCTGCAACAAGGTGTTCCCATTACAATATCACGATAAATTATTATTATTTTTGTGGCAAATTGCTTCTTTGTTCTTGATGACCAGCCTTTCAATTTCCCCTGGAAAAAGAAACTTTTCAAAATTTACCTGAGTGATCTACACTTACAAATGCTGCAGGTAGAGATGGTAGTGGAGGAGGAAGGGAAGCAGAAAGAGTCCTGGGTCTTTCTTTCTCCCCATTAGTGTCTGGTTCAGGTTGGATCAGGACTGTTGTGTGGATTGGTTTGTCTTCATCCTCAGGTGGCCTAACCTCTGGTTCTAGAGAGGGACATCGGCCAATATCTGCATTTTCAAAGGACACGGGTTGAGCAAAGTCCATGGGGCTGAGAACATACAAAGAAATTGATGGCTGTTAGTTTTTCTGCCTTATTATCTCTCCTTTATAAAAAAAAAGCTGTATGCTGCAGTGTAATTCCACTTCACAGGACACAAGGGCCAGGACTGATCCTATCTATTTTAGGTACAGAAGTGGAACACTTAGAGGTGATAGTCACCATTGACTTTCCTTCTTACAGTCAGTGCAGAGAGACAGGCATCCTCTTTGGCAGGCTTTACAAGCCTAGGTAGGCTGAATCACATTGCTGAGAAGTCCTTCTCTCTAATGTACACCGATGGGGTGAGTGTGATGGGATCCTCATTTAGGTATTTCAGTTATGTGAAAGAATTAGATGGGAACTTTCTATATAGGTTTTACTTTTTTCACCATTTCCTTTTGTTTTACTTAAATGTTCCTTCCAGATTACTGCAGCATGCACTTTCCATGAAGCAAATTGATTCCTATGGTGGTTCTTAGACATAATTTGTATATTCTTGGAGATTAACCTTACTTAAAATGTTATAGTACACCTTAAGTTCCTATCATTGAAGCAAGTCTTACTGTAGTGTTACTGTTGGATTTCTCTTACTTTATGGATAAGTACCCAGATGCTGGCTTGTCTGCAAAACATTTCATTAATTGCATAGCCTAGGGAGTGTATATTGTAGGCAAAAAAAAAAAAGAAAGGGCATATTAAGAAAACAGATATTATTCTAGGATTTGCTGTTAGTATGATTCCTTGCAATAATGTCGTTTCTTTTGTCATCCAAGGTAGTTAACCAGACTTAATTAACTGGACATTTATTGGCATGAGTGGGACTTACGTGGCATTAATGACAAGATTCCATATACAGCCCTCAAATGGTGGTATGTTTCTGAGCAGTGCAGTCTGAAATTGAGAAGAAGTACCCCCCACAAAGAGTTTCCTGACAGATACGGGCTGGTCTGTTGGCAGTCTCTGAGTCTGGCCTTTGTCTTCATCTACTTGAACAGTGAACATCCTGTGAAAAAGATTTGAAAGCAAAGAAATATGTATTTTACTTTGGTTATTGTCTGTATTGAAATCACCACTCTGCAGGCCTCATTTACTCCTACACCAGCTATAACACTAAGCAACCCAAATTATGTAGTTAGCAGCTCACATTAAATGCATGTTAACCACCAGAAGGTTTTCAGTTACTGGTATGCTTCCTTAATAGCTCTCTGGTGGAGCTTGGCAAACATGTGCTGCAGAGAGGGGATAGTATCAGTCACTGGTTGAATAGAAGTGGTCTGTAGTGTGGCAACACTGACATGGTAAGGGCCATGCCTGCAGTACTGTGTGCTCAGCAGAATGGGAACAGCATGAGACCACATTTTGTTTGGGCTCCCTATCTCCTGGTTTTTGAAGTTATCTATCTTCTTGCTGGGGGGACAAACAGTGTTACAAACTGCTTTGACTGCAGAATCAACCACAGATACATGCTATACACTTTTATCTTGGGGAGACAGCAGAATAGGAAAATTGCTGATAGCTCACCATGTACTGACAAGTGCTATAATTCATTCTCATGGGTGATGCACATGCTACAAGCTAAAAGACAAACCAATCTCATGGAAGATACTGTTAAGTTTGAAGAGAGGAAGACAGAAGCATCTGAAGCACAACACTACTGGCTGACCATTCCAAATCAAGGAATGGAAAAAAGAACAAAGAGGAAAGGCATAAATATGGTGAAGGGCATTACTGTGGTAAAAGCAAAAATGCAGATGTGAGAAAAAAAGGTGAATGCTTTTGCTTGTCAAAGCTACTAAGATGCAGATATTGGGGATTTGTACCACATTTACAAGGAAACACGGTAAAGGGGTGAGAAAGTGAAAAACTAGTTTGCCAAGCCATACCATACACATTATGCTGAGAAGAGGGCTAATATAAAGGCTGTGGAATTGCAAGACAGTGGATTATTTTGATGGGCAACATGTAACAAGGCATAGCAACAAAAGTGAAACGTTTAACTGCTGGGACAATTTAACCATTGAGAAAACAGAAAATCTGTAGCTTCTGAGCAAATCCAGCTCAAGGTGGGCTGAGTTGCAAAGGATGGATAAGAACTTCAGTATTTTTGAAGGTGAATGTAAAATGCTAGTTGGCAACATTTCTTCATGTTGGTAGACTATCTTTAATAGTATTTAGCTGTGAGAGAAACAGGGCCACAAAAAAAGAGCTCTCTGTGTCTCTGGTAAACTCTGATATTATTTATGAAGTGCAGTTTTTGTTTCAAATATGTTATAGTCACAGTAAATATCAGGACCTAACTATTCAAGAATCTTTGACTACAGTTAGTTATGTGATCACAAGTCGGGTATCTGAAAGTAAGTAGCTCGATTTTTCAGAGTTACTGAGCATCTGACATATCTGAAATAATAAGTATCTGGCAAATAACCTCACTTTTTTAAATTTCAAAATTATACTGAACACCAATATTCTTCTTTTACAATAATTAAAAATGTTAGCAACTGAATACTGAAAATGTTTATTGAGAAGAGGCTGGGTTCATATGTAAAATGCTTGACTTATTTATACAAGTCATAGACAGAATTGGATAGTGACGTAAGCACATGGATTAGATAACTGTTGTACTACATGCAGATTGCCATTTCCTCATAGTTTTGGATGGATTAATTCAGTCCAGGAAGCTGTAGAGTAAGAAAGTGATTAATTTTTAAAAGGCTTGGAGGAAGCAGGTATTAAAAGTCTTTGTCGGGAGATTTCCTCCAGACCCCTCAGCAGAGGAAGCAGAGGGAGAAATTTCTCTGGGGACAGTTCAGAGCAAGAGTGATTTAGGTTCTGTTAAGTTGCTGAGAGGACACTTCACTGCCTTCAGAGGAAGTGTAGGGAAATTGCACTGCAAGACCTGAGTCATCCTTTGTGCTGTTGCATGTTAGCCATGGCTACTGATTGTCAGTATTTTCATTAGCATACAGTATTTCATCTCATCATTAGCCATTAATATAGTAAACATTTTGGCTCCAAGCAGAACCATACAATGATGTGCATTAGTCTTCAACAGTATCATGTAATTACGTCGGAAGAGAAAGCAAACATTTCATAATTATATGGACAATTATCTCTCTGAAGAGCTTTCAAATGGTGTTTCTCATATTTAATAAAATAAAGCTTCAGTTCATGATGGAGGGGTTAATCTTAATTTTTATCTTTTCACATCCATTTCATGTTACAGAAACTGCAGAGTTCAGACAATTTTTTTTGTAACAGAGCTACTTTGAAAACAGTTTTCATCTGAACAAGCATCATCACTGGATGGCATTGTACAGTAGTTGTGTATTGATGTACTCTCACAGGTCAAGCTACTGTATTTGCTATAGCACTCCATAAAAGAACTTTATTTTTTAGAGCTTCTTATATTTGTGTTCTGTCACAGCGACACAAAACGTTTTGCAAAATGCAGTTATCATTTCCAAAATTATTTTTTTTTCCCCAAAGAATTTACAGTTTTACCTTGAACTGGTCCCTGAAACTGGGAAGAGATATTGTCTGGAAGCACTGTTTCTAAGATTTTTCATCAATACAATAGAAATTCAGTCAGAAAATTATACTGACAAAGCAAAGTGAATTATAGAGAGGACAGAAGGGCACCTGAGTACTACTAGACAGACAGAAGCACAAGAAGGCTATAGTGTTAGGGGGTAAGGCGGTGAAGCCTAGTATTCAGTGTGCTTGGATAAGTGCATTTGGTAACGTGCTGGATGTCACATCTTCTTTTTGTTTGTTTTTCATTGTGTTTTTTTTTTTAATAAAACAGAACAACATTGTGCCTAGTGCACTAATCCGCTGAATATCTGTACGGTATATGCACACTTGTCCACAACAAACCCTACCTGGAACAAGGGGTTTCCCAGGCATGACTAACTCCTACATGCTACAGCAGAAAGCTCTTTCTAATCACTTTCTGAATGGCAATTAGTTGTTTTGGTTTTTGTTTGTTTTTTGGTTTTACAATGTCTGAGAAAGGGCAAAGGAATTTAAGTGAAATTCTGTTTAAAACAGCATGGTCTGAGAAGGTTTGCAGTGGCTTTCCAGCAATAAGAATGACTGCCATTTATTGGGTAAAACAATGTGTCTTCATTGTTTTATCCAGTTTAGCTGGGCATCACTGTAACCACATGCATATACACCAGCACATGGCATTTCAAAAAGGCTACAGTCTGCTGTGCTGTTGCTGTTTGTATACTTAGAGAACAGTCTTTTTCTACATGTCTCGAAAAGGTGATTTACTGCACTACAGCAGTATTTCTCATCCACACATTCGATTAATAAAATGTATTTGACAAGAACCAGAGGTTAAAGACACCAATTCAGACAAATGCAGGTGTCTGGGGAAACAGGCTGACAGACTAGCAAAGCAAGTAAACCCAGCTCTGCAGAATAATAAGCACTATCAGAAACTAACGTCTCAAAAGGTTGCAATTACACTAAATTCTTGGTCTCAGCAGAAGCATTTGCATGCATTGCTAAAGACACTGGTACATTCGCTTTGTTGAGTTAGGTCTGCTGTCTGGTCTGTAGTGCTTCTAGGTATTTGTTACCCTCTAGCTCGTTCTATCCGGATGGAGTGTGCCCTGCCATCGTGAAACTCGCCGGCTTCTGGTCTGATGGTGATTCTGTGGGGATCCCGTATCCCGGTGGAGATATGCACTTCTAGTCGACCTCTGTTCAGGAACACTGCATAGTACGCCTGCAAAGTATATGTTGGTATAAGGTAAGTTACACTTGAAAGAAATTATTTCACTTAGTTTTACATTATGTTTTATGTTTTATCTCTTACACTGGTTTTTAATTTGCTCACCATAGACAAGATACTGTAGTTTTAGTTCTGCTGCTGCTCTTACATTCAGACTTTCTTGTATGTTTGTAGTGAGTGGTTGAAATGAAGTCATGATGGAAAGCCTCATCAGTAGATTTAACTCTCTGTGTACCTTTTTGTGGGAAAGGATGAAGACTTCTAACCTACAATTCTTCTGATTGATTCTTCTACAATTCTTGCTGGTACAAGGCCTGGTCTTAAACCTGAATAGTACTGATCTCAGTGCGAGTGATCTCAGTTTGGAGGGCTGGCAAATCATGCCAGTAGTTGCTCTAGCAACCAATATAATTTTGTAGTGGATTTCAGGATCTAAACTCCAGTTACTATAGTAATGAGTGTCATGCTCATTCCTGTGACCTAAAGAGCTGGGAAATGATAAGAGCCCTTACCCTGAGGTTAATGTCAGGCAGGTAAGCAATTATCATGTCCTGCCCCTGGAGTGTGTTCCTTCAGGTCACTGAAGGTCACTCTCCTCCAAAATGGGCAGGAAGGAGAATAATGAAATATCATTGCCCAGAAGTCCTGAAAAATGAAAGCATCAAAATATTCCGTTCATCTCTGTGTAGTATGGCTTGTCTATGAGTTTTTTAACTAGTCAAGATTTGAATAACTTCTGACAGCAATTGCGCTTTTACCAGTTAGTTACTTGATCTCTGTAGGTACTTCCTTTGAACAGACTAACTCTATTCTCTTCAAGAAGAATTTACACTGCAGATTTGTATTTATGACTCTTAAGTCTTCTATCCCACAGAAGTGATCCTGAACAAGGGGCTTATCATGCACTGCCTTTTTTCTTTCTTTCTTTTTTTTTTTTTTCTGTCTAAAGGGAACTAGAATGGTCCTTATTAATGTCTGTATGAACAGGAATGAGAGATAATGACACTGCATAAGTAGTCCTCAGAATGAGTGAAGAACATTATTCTTTAATATTTAGTTTTGATTAAAAAAAAACACAAACCCACCAGCTCCAAGCCCCTATCAGGCTCTCCTTCAGATAAAGGATACCATTAGAAATACTTTATTGCCAACCACTGAATCTTAAATATAAACATCTGACTGTACCTTGAAACATACCAAGTTCAGTAAAACTGAGTTTTCTTTATCTTTTGCTAGGTTCCTCATACCTGTCCTGTTTGTCTGCGTTTCCGCAGAGGGGCAGGTTTCCTTCCAGTGTACCTGCGCTTTCTCCTGGGAGGGACAACTGTGCCACTTGTGCCAAACAAGATTATCCCAGACTCATTCTTTGTGCTGAAGGAGAGGTTGATTTCTGTGCCCACGTCAAAGGACACAGGCTGCAGTTCCACAAAACCTGGCTTGGGGAAGCTAACTGTATAAATGTTCTGTAAGAAGAAGAGGACAGAAAAGTGCATTGGTAAAATTAAAAGGAAGAGTATGAACATGCAGAAAGATTACTTAACTAAAATAATAAACTATGTAAATATAAACAGTGTGAAGACGTAGAAAGTAATAATAACCACTAAGCAATTTACTTCTCAAAGTGTTGTGCAAACATTAATTTACCTGTTTACATCTGGCATCATTAGAGTATTTCTGGAATCCTGTCTTACAGGAAGGCAAAGTTCCAGTCTTATTTCGGTATATCCTCTTGGATTAAAAATAACTGTTCACACATGGTTTTTTATACGAGTGTTTTCCATTGAGTTAATACAGTGGGATTTTGCTTTTAAATCAATACAATAGATAATATAAGCCATTATGAACATAAACTAGATACTATTATTTGTTAAACATGCCCAGATAATACTTTTAATTAACCAGTCATTACTGCTTCATCATTATTGCTTCACTAAGCAGTACTGCTTTCTTGATGACTCAGGCTCATAAATGAAGCATTCATTGCACATGGCCCAACATCGGTAGCTATTAACACAATTTAAAGAGTAGAATATGTCATCAAATAATAAATCAGTGCATACTCCTGAATATTTTCTGTAATTGCTGCCAATTCATATATTCTTCCAGATGTGGAAGACCAGTCTATAGGAACAGTGACTTTTAATAAAAAAACTCACCATTTTTTCACTGCAGTAGAACTGTTTCCAGGTCTAGATATAATAGATTATGCCAGATAAAATGACTTCTGATTATGTTCACCTTTCTCTAAAATCTGAGGGCTTTTACATAACTCGGTGTATATCCAGTCTTTTGCTTATACTTCTCTTTTTTTAAAAATTATCCTACAGACCCTGTTTTGTACAATTAAAATATTTTATTTCATTCCCAACAAAACGGTTAAACCAACTAGATCAAATGTTACAAAATAACTTGAAAAACAAATTACGTGCTAAGATTCATAGCAACAGAAGAAACTGAACTTAACTATCCATTCCTATACAGGAAAGAATATACAATAAACTAAAACAAATCTGAACTTCTATAGGAACTTTTTTCTGAAACCAAATTTGCAAGATGCAAAAGCATTTGAGCAATCTGGTTGTTGACAGTTTAGTTTTATCACAAGCTTTAAAACTTAAAAATGGCCATCCCACAACAGATCCATCGAGTCTAATACCCTGAGAGTCCTGTTGTGTGCTTTTTGCTCTGATGAAGGCCAGAAGTACAAGTGATAAACAAAGCAAAAGAGGGTCTTCATCTTTATTTTGGCCTGGCCAAGTTCCAGTCACTGCTCAAAGGAAATTTTTAATGTTTTGTAGAAAAATGTTAAAAAAGCATCAGATTAACAACTCATTTGGATTTACTGTAGTGGTATCTGATACAAAACTGTAGATCATACATCTGCTCCCAAAACTACATTTCCAGGGAAGAAATACAGACTATTTATTGGAAGACAAATATCACTGGAAATATTTTTTTTTTTTTATAGACAAAGATTCTTCCATGGTAAAATTACTGTATTCTCTTCCAAACTTAGGATCAGATTCCTGGAATTTATATGCATTGAAAGCATGCTAATTAGAAGCAGCAACAGTTGAAAACAAATAGACTTGAGTTGTATTTAAAGTTGAAATAACAATACCAAGTTTGCACATTCTTAATGATCAGTAAGAAGTGTGCCTTCCAGCTCGGTGGTAGCTCATAACAGTAGGCGGTCTACAGTACCTGTCCCAAAGGTGACTTAGTTTCAGTTACACCCAAATATACTGTGATTTACAAACTACCTCAGATTTTCTGTAGGGAACGATTTTATAATAACAATTAAGAAAAATAATTTAAATCCTTGGGGTTTATGTGCATCAACATCTTTAAAGGTTTTTGCACAGTGTTAGTGCCTAATTCTGTTCTCATTCATGTCAGTAATTTCCATGTTAGTCAGCTGGAACAAAGTTAGATAGTTGCTAAACATTTCAGAAAATCCTACCCCTTAGGGACAGGGCTATTGCAACTGGCCAGGGATACTGTCCAAGAAGTTAGGATCTAGAAAACTGGGCTATTTGCTGATCTGTCTTATTAATATTTAATGTAACTGTTCTGATTTTCAGCTTAGATCCCTATGTGCTTCTGAATGTGCATTGTACAATTAATATGTTATACCATAAGATCAGAAACTAGAAAACATTTATGCCCAGTCAGACCAAAATACAAGGAAGTCAGACTAACCTCTAGTGTACATCCTTTGGTTAGGCCAACAAAATCAGGACTACTCAATATATTATATGGCGTCCTTGAAATTTCAATCTCTTTGAGACAACCTGTATATTTCTGTAAATTCACTTCAGGCCTAAAAAAAAATGTTAGAAGTATAATATGTTTTCAGAAATAGAGTTTAGGGAGAACACAGTCAGACAGACAGACACATACATGCCCTTTCAGATGCACAGATGCTTATTTTTTTCTATGCACACATACACTCACATGAATATATCCTGCCTTCTACCACCCATCAGCACATATCACACTCTGCTTTGCATCACTCAAAGACGTAACAGAAGATTCATCTCCTCTCCAGTTGACAACAGTCCTTTTTACCATTTTTTGTTCTTTTTTTTTTGAATTTTCTTTGTTTTGTAAAGTAGTGCTGTCACATTTGGTGTTTAAATACACTGAGTTACGAAATAAGTAAGTAATTTTTCCCTAGGCAAAGCAGAAAGATGCAAACTAGGAAAGAATAACAATGAAAGACCTTAACTGGAAGACAGATGTTTCTTTCATTTTTTTTGCATGCTAGATCCTAATGAAATAGGAACTTCAGCAGCATGCAAATATTTTGGATTAAGTCTTTGCCAAAGGCTGAAAAAAAAATTGATTTGATTTAAAAAAAACATTTTAGGAGTCTTTATGTTCAGGTGGACTGGGATTTGTTTTCTACGTATTTATATTACTAGTATCTTTCCTATGAAAACTGCTACATCTATATTGCTTATGACACAGCAATACATTTGACTTTCTCAGGCAGTTAAAGAAAACAAAACAACTGGGTTTGTTACAGAACCTAACTATCCATCCAAGACAGAAATATACTGCAGTACAATTGCAGAGTTCTATGGCTTGGCTCATCAGCTAGTTGACAGAAGAAATGGGAAAACCCCTGAAAGTAAGACCAGAGTTGGCATGCTTGAATGCAAAAGTATGATTTCCCAGGCCTGTGAACACCAGAGTGAGACCGTAATTGCTGTCGACATCTGAACCAGGCTTGCAAGATAAAAAGCCTTATAAAGTCACTTAAAAAAAAAAAAAAAAAAAAAAGACGTTGCCATTCATACCATGGAGATATTATTAATTACAAAATAATAAAAATATTTTGCACAGATACTATTCAGCTGCGTGTTGTGGTGCTGAAAGCCATACTTTGCATTACAGCCATCCTAGCAAGCGTGGTGTATAAGTTAAAGTACGCGTCTGGGTTACTAAAATAATCCATATTCTTCTTTACTTACAATCATGTACTTAGGGTCACCTTTCATTTTCAATTTTTTTATTTTCTAGCTCTTCCCCAGTTCCTTTATAGACTCGTCGTCCCAGCAGCTAAATAGTTATACCTTTGTCAGCAGTGCCCACACTCTCCTGTCTTTGCCATTCACGTTCCTACCCTCTCTCTGCTCTGCCCTCTCACTGTCCCGTTACAAGCAGTTGCTGTTATAATCCCCAACCTGTATGAACTTTAGGTCCTTGAAAACACTGAACACTTGCTTGATGCTTTCTTAACACTTCATTTTCCCCTTGTTCCCTTCCAAAACATACAAAATAAGGTCCAAGTTCACTCAGAACTGTCATAAATTCTTGGCCTCTTTTTTTGGCCAAACTAGGATCAGTTTCAAGGGAACATAAGCAAAGATTTTTGGAGCTTGAGAGGAAATAATCTTTCTTAGGATTGGAAAGTGGGGTTGCATGAAGCTGCATTTTTCCAGTTGAAACCAGGAATTAAGCTGCAAAACACTGCAAAATTGAATTTATATCCGAGCATATAAAAGTGAAAGAATGGACACAAATATTTGCAAACTGAAAACATAATCAGAAATAAGTGAACTCCCCTATTCCCACCTCATTCTTCTGTTCTTAAACTCAGAAGTGACAAATTTCACAAGTATCTGCACCTTGCTTTCCTACCGTCAGTAACTCTTCCAGTGCCTCTGAGGTAGTGCTCCTTGCCTGACCCGGGACTACATCGCTATTGCAGCCTGGAGGTCAGAACCAAACTTGGCAATACAGCTTGCCATAGTTTTGCTTAGGACACATACCAGTGTCATAAACAAACACAGCTCAAGTAAGCAGCTGTGCAAGGAAAACAGAAGTTGTTTGTGTAGGTGTGTGCACAGCATATAACATGGCAGTGTTAAGCACTTGGGAGCAGCTTTGCTTGTTGCAGCAGGAGCAAGTTGCTGAATTAACAGCCTTAGCATAACAGCTGGTATAAATACTGCCGACACGCTGCTTCTGCATTGCCGCCTGTGCTCTCAAGCTGCACTTACTAGACACATGCAAGTCATGCAAGTAATCTGATTATTTTTACCTTGCTTTCATACTAGGGTGAGAGAGAAAGAAAAAGGAAATGAAAATTATATTAATTGTAGTGAATGATACTTATTAGGTTTAAGTATTTCACAGTAAAGCAGATAAACATCATCTACAAACAATACATAATAGATGGTGAGATTACATATACACGATCAGACTATAATAATTCACAAGGTTACTCTGCAAACAGTTACCTTAAAATGTAATATATCAGAGAGCCTTTGTAATTTTTTGCTATACTTGATTGTGAGTAAAAGTAAACTACGTAAAAGAATTTGGCAGAAGTGACAAGACCTGATAATTACAAAGTCACGGGTACCTCAGTGTCTATTGTTTGCAGTAGCTTTCACTATTTTTAATTCTAATTTACTGTAACATTCATCTTGCCCCAACGACTGATGAATCATAGCTGTAGGCAAAATGGTTACCGCAGGTCCCAGTATCTGTTGTACGCTGATTTTATAAGCAACCATAAAGGAAGTGGAAGATAATTACTCTAGACATTTTGTTATGCACTGGTGTGGCTTTACAATTGCATAATATAGTGTTACATTTCATGAGTAAAACAGATCTTTTTATTGCCGGGTGATTTGACATCAGAGGTCAGCTATTAACCTAATAAATTAACAAGTACGTCCATTCTTTTAGTTGCCTGTGGACTAATCTGAACAGTTCCTTGTGCACTGACCAATTCAAGGCTGTCATTATGCCATGTAGCTAAAGTTGGCATAGATTAATGGGCTTCTTTCTGTGTTGCTCATCTGTTCATTGTAGCACAGGATTCTCTTGTTCTTTTCACTGCAAAGCTGCTGAATATTCATTGGAACCTTAAGTAAGTTTTTTGGTCTATTTAAAGCCATGTACTACAGTCACTAAATTCAAGTAGCTGCAATCCCACTTCTTAAGTTTATTAAAGCTTGTTAAAGTTTATAATTAATTTTACAAATTAATAATTAATACATTTACAATCAATTTAATATTATATATTATGCAACATTTTAAAAATAAACACTAGGAATACATCATCAAAAAGATGGACTGCACCGTTACTGCTATTCCCATTGTATTTGTGTAATGTGAACTGTGTGAAATACATTGAAGTACACAACACACACAAACAAAGCATTGGTCTGCTGTGGCAATATACAGGGTAAACTGGGAACTCACCATTCACTTATTGTAAGTGGACTTTACAAGTAAATACAGATAATAAGATTACACTGCATGAATATCCCCTTACCAACAGTAATTGGTTTGAGCCACGTTACCTTAGATTTCTCAGGGTTGGCAATCCCCCAAAATAGATTTTCTCATGCCCTTTTAAGTTGAGCCCAAAGTGGCTGCCTGTTGAAGTTGTCGCTATGGTCTCTTCTTCGTTGGTGTCTATGTCTACAATTGATATGTTGGCTGGAAGACATTTGAGATTAGTTTCAAAATATCAGACATGAACAATGATGTCTTAAGAAAACAACAGAGAGATACTTGGAGTGTTAGCAGATGAGGGTTGTGTTTTGCAGACGAGGGTTGTTAGCAGATGAGGGTTGTATTTTGCAGTTAAAACACTGGATTTCCAAATTGTCAATTATGGGCAGGGGAAGAGACCTGCACTTTCCTCTGTTTCCTTAACAACCTGAAAAGCTATTCTGTATGCTTTATTTTTATCTATTCTCTAAACCTATTTCAATTTGGTATATTCTTTATGTCAATGTAGATTGGAGCTAACACTTTGGGATAAAGTCAAGACAGAAAAGATAATTTTACATTTAATTTGTGATTTCAGTCCAAAGGTTGTCACTTGAGCAGGATTTTTTAGTGCAAAAGTTTGTTAAGCATTGTCATTACATGCCTTAGAGACTGGCGATCAGTCAATCTAAAACATTTTCAGACACAAAACCATCAGTTGCTGTCATGTCTAATCTTAGTCTGGAGTCAGTGATGAACTACATGAAATCATCCTATCTAAATCCTTGTTTCATGTATATTTTTAATGTATGTATTAATACAGAATACAAAGCTAAATGAGAGAGACAAGACACAGTGAAAAATGCTGAGCTGCCCTAAAGGAAAAAAAGGATACTCTACCATAAGGATGCAAAGAAAGGGTTCCTTTCCACCTTCTTTCCTTCTTTTTTTTTTTTATTTTTTTTTTTTATTTTTTAAAATTCAGTCAGTTAAATGAAAGAAATTTCTGATAAACTACACCACCCCATCCCCCTTACCTAAGAAATGAAATGAACCTTTCTTTTAACAAAAAAAAAAAAAAAAAAAAAAAAGGCCAGCCTGATTTCTGGTTTAGAGATGGAATAGAGTGAGCTTGGAGATGAAAGACTGCAATCAAACCAGATTTCAAAGGGGAGGACTGGCTAAAAAGAGGTAATGTATAATCTTTGGAGAGGAAGGAGCAGTGGGAGTATGGGAGGAAGAGTCTCTCTAATAGAAGCTCTCCCCACAGGTCAGTCTCGTGTAGCAGCAACTGACTAATAAATGCATTAAAAGACAGAAGGGATGTACAAAATCGGAAACCAAACTACCTTTTTCAAGAGTGACAGAGAACTGAATGAGGGATAGACTTCACTGTACCTTACTATAAGCAGATTAATTTCCCTTTAATTTCTGTGCTTGTATCTTTTTTATAAACACAGGATATGTTTGAATGGCATTTATAAATTACAATTACGTGACATTGTATTGACACCATAGGAACTCACCTTGCTTTTGAATTCTTGACAGGGTGAAAGATTTCCATTTGCCATCATTATGATTTTGGTTGCTGGTAACAGAAGCTGTACCTGAACCCAGATCATAGCTGACTTTTATATGTCCACCACTGAGTTCTACACTCATGAAATCCTTCTATTAATGAAAAGTATTAGACACACAATTATGATTCTTGTTCATTTTGATAAGAGGTATATGACATTAAATAAACACTTTATTTTCCTGGATAACAATAGAAAACTTTTTTCAAGCTTAAAAAAAAAAACAAACCCTACTTATGCATTTACTGCCCAGGACTGTAATGTACAGAAGTCTGCTGCCAAGCAGTTTTTTTCCTCTTCTCCTTTGGATTGCTAACTTAGAATTCTGCTAACAACTTAGCTGGAGTCTTGATAGCATGTCTGTACTTTTATTTTCTTAGATTGAAGACAGAAATGCACATTATGATTACCTGAAACTAATACTAACCTTTAAGAACATGTCTGTACTACAGCTAGTGCATTTACTACAAGCCTCAGCTAGATTTAAACTTGCAAGGCAGAAACAAGAATAGTAAAAACGGTAAAATGGGCTTGTTTTACCAGAGTTTACAGAGAGTAGTCTTTACTGGTGGAACAACAGAGAGGTATGAACTGTTGTTCTCATCAACCACTGACACCACCATCGTGGTAGTGACTGGAGGTGGCTGACTTGAGCCATGGTATAAGCTGCAGTATCTACAGAAAGAGGACAGACAGGATACAAAAAAAGCAAAACAAGTAGACAGGGAATCGGATAGCCTGAAAGGCATTAGGTAAGTAATGGTGGAACTATGACCCAGGACATGAATGCATCAGAGAAATTTCAAGTTTAATTATGACTTTGCTCATGGCCATTTCCATCTGTGCTCAGATCTAGGAAGAATGAAAATATTTTACCATGTGCTGAATACTTAAGTAAAACTGTAATTATAATACCATGTATATGAACAAAAATTTATGTTAAGAGGAAAAAAGTGAAATTAAACTCAGTGTTCTGGATGTTTATGCATGTCTGTCCATACATCACTAGAAAGAGCATCCTCTAAGTTTTTCTACAGTGGGGCAATATCTCATGAGATAAAGAGTTATTAGGGACCAGTTGCCTTCCAGCTCCCAGTGTTTTCAAGAAATTCAAGTAAATAATTTCTTCTAGAAAACAACATAAATTAATAATAATTATACAAAATCATTAAAATAAGTACATTAATTATACTCTCAATAGTCAATTAGAAAAGTTAATTAGAAAAAATATGTAAGTACTTCATTATCAGAATAAAATGTTATCTTTTACTATAGTCAGTCAGGAGAAGCATCCTTCTCCTTGATAATTTCATCAGTTTTCATAATTTTTCCCAAAGTATAGGAATCTGAAATAAGACTGATTTGCACAAATACAGTTTTTGCAAAACACTGAGTGCTTGGTAAGTCTTCAAGACATCAGTGAGAACTGCTGTACATAATTTCTGGCCCATATCAAATGCCTAATGAAAGGGCTCTGTTCCCAGTCAAGCATGCAAATCAATGTGGATCAGGGATGCTGAAGCTGAGTTATTCTTGATTCTTGTGAGGATCTGGACAGATGTCTTTATAAATAACTTCTCCTTGTTATCTACACACATTTGATAGTATACATGAATAAAAACCTTGAACAGCTTTATAACCAATGTTTCTATTCTCAATTTTAGCTGTAAAAGGGGCCATTTATAGACCTTATGAAAACATCATCACCATCACATCCTGTTTGTTTCACCGTTCAGTTCCCTTTTAATGCCCTTTACATTAACCACAAACTTTGTATCAGTAGGATTGCTAAGACTTGTCTCTTCCCATATTTGTTCTGTCTTCACACCATGATATTTTAACCTGTGAATGTACAACCACAACTGACAATGTTTGCATGGGTAAACATTTTGGATTAATGAAAATTAATAATTTCAGAAAAGATGGGAGTTCCTGTCAGTCTAACATAATGCTCCCTAATCAGTAAACACTAGGTGGTAAACTTCCACACTATAACATTTGTCTTCACTTGGACAGCAGAGAATCATCATACCAGGCAACATTATACCAGGACAGTGTTACATTGAATTACTGTTTGTCTTCATAATACATTTAATTCAGCCACTGCAAAGATGTCATGAAACCTGTTAGGAGTGTGGAAGTTAGCTGGTTGCTCTTACCAAGTCATCAGTAGCAAGATACATCAGCAGGGCATTTGATGAGAAGGTCCTGAATTTGAACATGACTGTGGAAATATTGGGGTTCCAGCGGATTGGGCGGCTCACCATGGCATAGCTGTCACCATCGAACTGGACTGTCCCTTCACCGTCTGCCACCTGTGGGCTGAAAAGGGGCAATTCCAACCATTTTCCCTTACCATATGAAGTTAAAAGAAAAAGAAGTGGGCGGCCAGGGGAGTGAAAGAATACCTCTCTGTAAGTGTAAGGTCAGCTTACCAGCTGTCCAGCAGAAAAGGACATCTGGGAGGGAGATGGAAGAGGACTATGTTGTATATATTTCATGGTTTGCAATGACTCATTTTGCAATCCTCAGTGTAAAATAGCATTATGTACTCTTTCTTCTTGTAATAAGTATTGGCTTTTTTATTGTTAGTTATTTTATAACTTCTCCAGGACCCCAGACTGAAAACCCTGGAAAATGCAAGTCTCTATCTACCCACAAATTACAAATATCACAAGAGCAGAAGCATCACTGCTTCTACAGTTTTTGGCATTGCTGTCATTATAAAACAAAAAAGATCAGTTTGTTTGATATAATTTTTATGGTAGACTCTTTGTCCATTTTTGTCAAACAGATCAGATAGCTGAAAGATGGCAATCTTCTTATTTAATCACAAACATAACTGAATTTGAACAGAGGACCTACAGGTGTAATATTGGCCAGGAACATGTTTCCCATTTGTCTTGATGCAACATATGAGGATCTTGAATGCAGTTCTCTCAATTTCTATATCTACATTTAATAGTGAAGTTTTTCAATTAAATTTTGCAGGAGAACAGGACTCTGGTACTGGAACAACTGGATGATGTAAGAGGAGATTTTGATACAGTTTTCTACAAATCTCAAATCTAGTTGGGTTTTTTTTTGTTTGTTTGTTTGTTTTGTTTTGTTTTGTTTAAATCTCTCTCTCATGTATCCCCCACTCCAAGCAAGCAGATCTACATTATCACTGAGAAATGAGAAAATCACATGTAGCCAGAGATGGGCATAAAGGTCTAGGTAATTCCATTAGGACTTGACTGGAACTGAAGTGCATACATCTATCTACCATCACTCTCCTTAAATTTTCACCTAAGTGTTAAGGGCCTACAGCTGTAGCCACAGAAATCCTCAGGTATTTCCAAAATTGTTCCAACTCACAACTGGAATTTCCATCACTTTCAAAGGGCTAAGCCTTAGCAGGTTGTCAAACTAGGCTGCTAGTTTGAAAAGGTGCCTACTCTTAATTCCCATGACTGGGTCTACAATTATTTTACCTAATGCAGAGTGAGCTCTATACCATATACTGATACTGCTAAATTCACTAAAAACCAGGAGCATCTAAGAGAACAGTTCTGCTTTCATGTAGTGGGTCACTGTGAAAGCTATAAACAAGGGTGTGAGAGAACCATTACCTGTCTTCTTTACGTGAAAATTTCCAGGGCTATGCTGTAGTATCAGGTAGTGAATCTGCAGAAAGGCCCTTGGCTTTTGAAGCTTTTGAAACAGTCAGTGCTTTACTTACCTGACAGCACATCCTTTGCAGTCACCTTCAATATCCCTGAAATTCCACAGTCCTATGGGCTTGCTGTCTAGAAAGGTTTCACCCATGCAGCCTGTGAAGGTGGTGACTCTTACAGCATCTGACTTCTGTAACAGAAAACACAGACCTCTTAGCATTCAGCAGTTTGGAGGATCTACTGTGTCTGAAAGCATAACTGGTATGAAAATCACAAATACTAAAAGATGTTTATTATTTTAAATATCAAGAGTAATATTTAATCTGAAAAGCCCTTCTACATGGGAACTATGAGCAGAAAAGTGAGCTAAACTTTTTCTCAGTTAAAACAGAAAACCCATTTATATTGGGACTCTGGGAAAGGCCTAGGCAGAATGACTCCTGGCGAACAAAGAGGTGACCTGGCTTCCATGTCATTACCAGCTTTCATGGCTATAGAGCTGTCCACTCCCACTTGTTCAAGGTGTATCTGGGTTTTAACTTAAGGCTTCATAGGAAGGACTACGAGGATTTCTGCCCAGAATACAATAAGGAAAGTATTTCTACTGCACTTAATGCTTAAAAACCTGGAAATTGAGCAGATAATCCAGGCTAAGAGACCAAATTGGAACTTAACTGGCTACCCCTGGAAAGTTCATGCTGAACTTTGGATGCAGAAAAAAGTGCAGATGGCAACAATTAAAATTCATAACCCATCAAAACTCATTAAGCTAGGGTCATGCACATGGGGTAGTGCTCATTAGATCATAACATGGTACCATCATCAAGGTAGTAATATTTGACAGTACGCAGAGTACTCATCTCAAAATTACCCTTCTAAAAATACCTAGTTTCATTTAAATTTCACTTCATCAATATGAGCTGATTAAAAATCTATACACTTAGCTATCTGCGATAGACAAACACCTGCTGTTTTCCATACAGCAATTACAAATATTAAGATCTTGCAAGAGAAGGTGGAGAAGTGCAACTTGAAAATATTCAAGGAAAAGTATGACTCAAAAGACTTAATGCACCAGTGATATTTCCCAAGGTAATTGGGAAGGTTTTAATTAGCAACAAGTATGAACTTAATGTCACTTCTGAGAAATTCATGACATCTAAGTACCATAGCCTTCTACTCAAGTCAGATGAAAGACGTTTTTAAGAACTGAAAATGAGCCTTAATTTGAATACACAGCAAAGATGCATGCAAAAAGGGATGTGGTCAAAATCTGAGTGGTACCATCTTTTATTGGAGCAGTAGGCACCAGTTTTGGGGCCTGGTTACTCTGAGTACATATGATCTCTCTTCACACTTTTGTCTCACATTTTCTACATTACACTGTAATACTAAGAGCTCTTAACAGTAGAATATTTATAATACTTAAACACAGAGATGACATCAAGTAAAACACTCATTTTTATTAGTCTAATGTGACAGCTTTGCTGCAGAAATTAGGACTAGGCACAGGGCTACCCTGTGGCACAGAACAGCTCTTGCTGAATTTATCATCTTTGATTCTCTGGATTCTTAATGTAAACACAATAAATTTTTGAAAGTAGAATTAAGATGAAAGCTCTGGTCTGGGAGGTTTGATGTTCTAGAGTTGTATATATATAAATGGTATTACCCTTTCAGCACTTGCCCCAGATACCTTCTGATAATACAAAAGTCAAACCTAAAATAAAACTAAAATAAGGTTTGGGTTTAGGCTGGCATTTGAGGTTGAAGGCTCATGACTTTTTTGAGGCATCACCCAAAGACAGTAAGTTAAAACCTACCTGACCACACATTTTCTAGGGTCTTAACTGAGCCAACAAAATTAAAATATTATGTAAGTCAGCTTCCCAGGTGCCTTTCTAAATGCAGAACAATAAAATTATTTGTTTAATCATAAACTCTGGCATTTGTGATTGTTACCTGAGCCAGTCTGTGTTCCCAAGCCTGCAGTCCGACTCTGACAGTTAAGCATTTTAGTGAGGTGGGCAAGATGCACAGATGCCCAATGGCCTCTATGGACTCATTTTATTTGGCCCTTTGGTTATTGCAGCTGCACAGCACTGCAATCACTGAATAGTCCTGTTTCAGCTAAGTGGAGTTTTTATTCCACTATGAGTTATTACAGCAAGTAAATAACAGGATATAATGCCAATGCATTTACATTTGATACTGGTGAAAAAAACAGTAGAAATTAAAATGTATCTATTTAGCAAAAACCCAAGAATGAAAGGAAGCTGAGAAGTAAATTAGGTGTAGATTAAACACCTCTCCCTGATTTATTTCCATTCCCTTTGAAAAAGGGGATCAAAGGGACAGTGCACAGAAAGCCAATGAGGCCATTTTGTTTCTGTGTCACTAATCTCTGTGGTACAGATCAACTTTAAGCAACTGATAATTCATTTATTTCAGAAATATGTTTTGAAGTTTTTTGTTTAGTACTGACAGAAGAAAGCAAATACCTGGAGTTGCCTCTAGATAGAAAGCAAGAGGTAAAGAGTAAACCAGGACTTCTGTTTAAGGCTTTAAGAAAGTAGAAAAGCTGACAAAAAGGCTGTTTTCCTAATATGTAATCCTCCAAGAAATTATTCAATTCACTTCTTTGCCTATTTCCCCTATATCAAATTACATTAAAGAAAATGCATGGCAGTTATTTACACCCTTGAAGTTCAGCAAGAAATCTCAAGATTCATTGCATCTTCATCTTCAGCACCTGAAAATGTTAGTGTCTTTTTGTGGATTGATTTCAGATAAAACAAAGAGTAGATCTGAGTTCTACTAATAGGAAGAACAGGTATGGGGCACATTACTGTGGGGATCTGTTATAGACTGCCTGATCAAGAGGACTCTGGATGAAGTGCTCTATAGACAGATACCAACAGCCTCACGCTCGCAGTCCCCATCCTCAAGGCGGACTTCAACCACCCTGATATCTGTTGGAGGGATAGTACAATCTGGCACAAGCAATCCAGGAGATCCCTCAGTTGTTTGGGAGACAACTTCCTTCTGCAAGTAATAGAGGAGCCGACAAGGAGAGGTGCCATGCTTGACCTCGTGCTCACCAACAGGGAAGGGCTGATTGGGAATGTGATGATCCAGGGCAGCCTTGGTTGCAGCGATAATGAGATGGCTGAATTTGAGGTTCTCAGGACAATGAGAAGAGCGTGCAGCAAGCTCACTGCCCTGGACTTCAAAAGAGCAGATTCTGGCCTCTTCAGGAACCTGCTTAGTAAGGTTCCATGGGATATAGCCCTAGAGGGCAGGGCGGTCCAAGACTCTTGGTTGATGTTCAAGTATCACCTGCTACAAACTCAGGAGTGTTGCATCCCAACTAGAAGGAAGTGCAGCAGGAGGGCCAGGAGACCTCCTTGGATGGACAAGGAACAAGTCCAGAGGAGGGCCATGAGAATGATCAGGGGACTGGAGCACCTTCTATATGAAGATAGGCTGAGAAAGTTGGGGCTGTTCACCCTGGAGAAGAGAAGGCTGCGTGGAGACCTCATAGCAGCCTTCCAGTATCTGAAGGGGGCATATAGGGATGCTGGGGAGGGACTCTTCATCAGGGACTGTAGTGACAGAACAAGGGGTAATGGGTTAAAACTTAAACAAGGGAAGTTTAGATTGGGTATAAGGAGGAAGTTCTTTACTGTGAAGGTGGTGAGTCACTGGAATGGGTTGCCCAAGGAAGCTGTGAATGCTCCATCCCTGGCGGTGTTCAAGGCCAGGTTGGACAGAGCCTTGGGTGACATAGTTTAGTGGGAGGTGTCCCTGCCCATGGCAGGGGTTTGGAACTGGATGATCCTAAGATCCTTTCCAGCCCTAACTATTCTATGATTTTGTGATTCTAAGAGGAAATGGCTTCAAGTTGTGCCAGGTTTTGATTAGATATTAGGAAAAATTTCTTCATGGAAAGGGTTGTCCAGCATTGGAACAGGCTCCCCAGGGAAGCTGTTGAATGACCATCCATGGAGGTATTGAAAAGGTGTGTCGATACTTAGGGATGTGATTTAGTGGTGGCCTTGACAGTGCTAGGTTAATGGCAGGGTATCAATGATCTTTAACGTCTTTTCCAACCTAAAATACTGTATTATTGTATTGTATGAATATAGACTGACTTGCAATTTCCTACCCCAATATTTCATGAAATTATTTCCTGTTCCTCTGAATGCTTTTCAAAGACAGATATATCAGTTAAGTTACCTGGTAGTTGTGCAAGCCTGCTCAGGATTGCTTTCCTGTGTGTGCAGAAGCTGTGATCAGCTTCTAAAATTAAGTTACCTGACAGTGCTCCAAAATAAATGAATAACTTTGAAGCTAAAGCTGGTATTCAAGACACTGATTTCAAGCAAATGGGGTCTACATTTTCTATTCTTGTTGTATCCCCTGATTTTGTCTTTGTTTCTCCTAAAATGTGCCCCATGCTCTTCTATATAAGAAAGGAATATGTCTATCCATGTATTCCCAAGTCAGAAAGGTGAACTTTCTACAAATTAGGAAGTTGGACCATAAAATTAAATTAAGAATTAGTTGTTTGGGCTACATGCTGCATCAATACAGTCAGCCACCAGGCTTGTGATTAGAAGTTAACAGCATGGACCGAGAAAGTTCAGGTCTCTGCACCTACCTATCTATGCAAATCCCAATAGTGTTCAAAGAGTGCACACACATTATTTGCTACCAAAGCACTTACTACAGCGATGTCAGTATACTAAAGTTTACTATTTCTACTGTAAGCAACAACAAAAATTGTTCATATAAACAGCCAGTTAACACATAGCACCAGACATTACCTTTATTTTTTCAGTTAAACCACCAACAAATAGCAGGGCATTAGCATCCACATCCAGAATGGTATATCCAGGTGGAGAGACAGCACTGAAAGTGGCTGGCACAATGCTGGATTTAGGACCATCCAGAGCTCTCACTGATATTGTGCCATTTTTCCCAGTCCTAGAGATTTTAACAAAATAATTTAAGCATACAGAGTCAGTAGTTAAACATAGGAAACATCAATTTTAGATGGTATATTCTAATAGAGGCATCTATTACTGATTAGATTATGCTGCATTTCAATACAAATGAATAGATTCCTATGCCTGCATAAGTTAAAGACATGATCTCAGAACCAGTTTTTTTTGTCACCTCAGTGTCCTTTTTGAACAAAATTCCCTATAAAGATGAAGTGGAACTTTCACTGACAAAGAAATGTATTTTTGAAGGTTTTATGATGAAATTAGTATTAAGTAATTATTTCTTGACATAACAAATGATTTGGGCAAGATTCCACATTGTATCTCTGAATTTCATAAGGTTTGTTGAATTATACTTGAACTGAAATGAATGATCATGTGATAATTCTTCAATTTCCTTTACTGTGATGCACAAGGCTTGCATTTTCTGCGGTGGAGCTCTCTGGCTGCTTATCAAACAGGCCCAAACCCTGTTGTGTTTAAGGATGTTACCTCATTGTCCACTCTAAATCATGTCAAATATTGATGGTAACAACAACAACTGAATTTGCCATTTGTGAATGGCAGCAGTTTGTTTTCTACTCCTTAGGTTATATTAATATAGTTACTTGCATGGAGAGAGTTTGCAGGCATATTTTCACAATAGAAGGAACAGAATGTGCAGAGAGATGACTCCTCCTAATCTTCAGGTACACTGAAAGGTATTTCAGAGGAAATTCAAATAATTTTGAATGTTTTGCAATTCTCTTAATATTACTTTAGCCTACAGCAGTATGGATAGTAGCTTTCTATAGAAAGCTTGCTAATTACCTAATAGAAGTAAACTATCAGGCATTTTAGTCAAATCGTAAATTAGTATTTCATCCCAGAGAGATGGACCATTATCGACACACATAGCTTCTTATGTGGCCATAATAATGACCGTAGACACAAGGATGGGATGTGACCCAAATCCTGTCATGTGCAGGTAAGTATCTTGTATGTTTCATAGTGTGGTAGAGGAGTGACTGGGAGATGATATAGGCAGAGGGAGATCACATACTGTGGCTTTCTGGATAACTTTACAAATTGCTGTTTTATCTCATTTTTTAACTATGATGTTGGGTTTCCCATGACCACTGCCATATTAATTTGGAAGTACTTATCGTGCATCATCTGGCAACCATAACCAGCAATGAAGCTCTCAGCATGCATACCAATATTAAATGGAACTTTCTAACTTATATGCTTGATACTGAATGCAGAAATACACCATTTTAAATAAACTTTACTTTCTTTTTCCGTAACAGTTTACAAAGAATGTGTACCTATCAAGACCGACTACCTATTTTTTAGATTACATGCAGTATTTTGCTGACTACCCAATGAGACTTTTAAATTCACACAGTACTTTTGTTAAGTCATCAACATTAGATTTCAAAATACCATGCAGGAAGGGACCCCTTGAGGGCACAAAAAATATTCAGTAGAAAATATGGCTTAGAATAGCCACAGCAGTTTAAGACTGAATTCTTGCTGAGTTGAGCTGGATGTGTTTATGGTGAACTTGTGATTCAATCATCCTTTGTCCTAAAAGGAAGACTGCTGCTTAAACTCTGTCATTAACAATTAAAAGAATGGTAATAATTAAATCACATTTGGTTAAAAACACAAGTAATCAGGTCCTGCTCCTAACTGAGGCCTGCTGAAGTCAAGTGACATTGTTTCATTGGTCTAGCAAGTCTCAAAAATATTGTCATCCATTTGACTGTTTCACAAAACTGACATTGTTTGCATGTTGCAAACCTGCTTTAAATCATTTTGTCACATACTGTTATGCCAGATTTTCCTTTGCTAATTGGTACTTTGATTGCAGTTCTTGATGTCAATCACATTTGCCTCTGTAAGAAGGTTAAGTGACTCTCTAAGTGATATTTGTTAAATTTGTGTACCATCAAAGTATAGGGAATTCCTACAGGAATATACAAGTTTTACTTCAATACCATAACAAAAAATATTTTCATGATAACCTCTGCATTTACAATAAAATTCAAAGTATCAGTGTGCTTTAAATGAAAAGGTGGTGAACATTAAAAATGTCCCCAAAAAACAGATGCAGTAATAATCAATTTAGTCTTACACTGGAAACTTTGGTGCAAACATTAACTGAACATCTTTGATCATTACTCAACAGTCAACTTTGTTATATTTAGATTTCATTCAGTATGCTGCGTGACCTTGAGAATTTCACAACCTCTGTGACACTACAGCTCTTCTTTTTAAGGCCCTTTGGGATCCTTGACTAAGAACTGCTTTCAACCTTTAAACCTGCCATACCATTATTACTGTGTGCCAATGCCCTTTACCACTGAAATCAATGGCAAGATTCAGCAAAACCAGATTTTCATCCTATGTCACCATTCTAAGTGGATGCCCTGCCCCAGCTGTTCAGGCAGCTCTGTCAGGTTGCTGAAAAAGTTTGTGTCTGGAAGTGAGCAGAAAGCTGGAGAAAAAATGCGAGGGAATGAAATGAGTGAAGCTCTCCAACAGCTTATTAAGGCAGAGGAGAGTTATCAAATGGACTAAAATGTTCAAAGTCGAAGATTCTTCTGTAGGTTACGTGATTTATGAAGTCTGCTTTGAGAATGCAAAATCGGTCCCAAGCTCTTCATCTTTACCCCACAAATCTAACTAATGTGTCTGCAATGTAATTCTCCTAAACAATGCTCTGTACTTCAGATTTGTGCAGCTGCAATTGCTCTAAATTGCTGATACAACAGTTTGTGCAAAACTAATGGCATGGACACCCTATACATCCAGAGCAACCAGCTTAATAGGCGAGTGCTTTTGTAGGTTGTGTGAATTTTTATACCATGTCCTGGCTCTATATTCTGCTGAAGCAGCTTTCTTGTAAATGAAAGTCTGTCATTATTGTGTTGTGAAGCTGTTGTTGTATGCATAATATAAACTGGTAAAGATTTCTATAATTCATATAAGTATCCAAGTTTATTTTTTCCTAGCAAAATAAAGTTTCACTAAGCCAGCTTCTAGAGATGGTGCCATAATTTTATTTTAATTCTCTGCTCTCAAAGGCTGATTTCTGTGATTTTACTACATTATTTAAACTGGATGCCATTTTCTCCTCTGAGAGCTATGGATGTAACTGGAATTAGAGTGCTTTGTTTTCTTTCTCCTTTCTCTCATTTTCTATGTTATCAGTTCTATATTTAATACTATATGAAATTAACTATAATGATGTAGGAGGAATTAGCTTCAAATCAAATTGCAATATAGATTATGTTATCTAAATTACTAATATTTCTTCAGAAGAGGATAAAGGATATAAAGTTATGCAATCTGTACCCTGTAATTATTAAATCATGTGTCATGTGTTTGCTATTTGAATGGAAAATATAAGATTTAACTAACAAATGTGAAACTTGCTTATTAAGGTATTTATATTTCTAAAGGTCAAAAGCACTCAACAGCTGAGCTCAAATTACAAAGTATAGTTTAACTTCCCAGAACATTTCATCTTTGAGTTTTCTTAAACTGCATCTTTTCAAATATCTCTGGTTTTAACAGACAGTCTGCCCATGGAAATGGCATTTCGAGTGAGAATCAAGATACTGGTGCATTTCAAGTAAGAATCAAGGTACTGGTGTATGACACACAATTCATTTGTACTACTGTATTAAGACTAGAAATTCAGAAAAGCTGTCCCTCTTTGAAATTCAAGGAGAAAATAGTATCTGAGTGCCAAAACCTGGCACTGATTTTAAAAGGAACCTAGTTGAAGGTAAACAGAAGGGACTATAAGCAGTCATAGACTTCACACTAGCGGGGAACTATCTGAAGAAAACAAGTTCTTGTCATGGAATAATTCACATTTCAATAGTAATTGTAGTGTATACACTTTTGGTATGATTGGATGTAGGTTCAAAAGCTTTCATTAAACCAGAATAGTATTTCTCATGTTTACAAAATCATCTTTTTTTTTTTTTAAAAAAAGTTGATGCTTTAAACATAGCAAATATTTCCATGTAAACCTGAGGTATACCAACCAGAAGACAGTGAATTAGAAGCAAAACTTGTTAAATTTAGACATTTTTTTCTTTAGGAACCACATCATGGAAGTGGAATATATACTTGCCTAGAGGCTTCAATCCGGTACCAAAACCCATCATCAATGGTCAGATCTGGATATTCTACCCGGCCAACACCAGATCCCACATCCCACAGAAAGCTCACCTTGCCTTTGCGCATCTCTATGGCCAAGAAATCAGTCTACATGCAAAATATGAAAACAGAAACAATCTCATACTTCAGTTAAGGTAAGTTTTTCAGAACCCTTCACATTTCAGAAGGTCTAATGAGGCATTAGAGACCCATATATAAATAGTAAAGCATGAACATTAATTCTCATAGTGCTGTAAAATGGGATTCCATTTTTCCTTTCATTGAGCTTTCATTGGCTCAAACAAAAAATCTTAAGCAAGCCAAAGATGGCAAATTACTTCTGTTGGTGATATTCAGTAAATGGCTGCTGGATTTACAGAAATGTAAATATTGAGCCATCTAGAGAAGGATTTAACTCAGAGTAACACTGTTTGTAAAACATCCATTGGATGGCAAAAGAAAAGTCAGGATACTAGGCTAATACACAATGGCGTCTAGTCTCTTCATTTCATATTACATAAATAAAACACACGGTTCAAAATGTTAGAACTAGAATACTTTCCCAATTTGCTGCATTATTATTGATTATTCTACAAGTCGGTCTGCTATAGGGCTCATGGGAAACTGAATCGTTCATCATTATTATGCTTGGAACTTTAGTCTTGACTTAAAATTACAATAAATAGCAGCTTTGACAGATTCAAGATGATTAGCTACTTCATTCCCGAGCAAAAACTCACAACCAGCCCCAGAATTACCGTGGTTGCACTGTGAATTTTAGAGCTCTAATGTAGTCCGTTTACAAGTCTCCCATTTCCTATCTAGTTAAAATAAAAAATATAAAAAAAAAAATTTGCTGGTCATATTTTAGAAGACCCTATATTAATACCAAAGGCAGTGACTGACTAGATTATCGTAGCCCTCTACTACTGCTTTGAAGCCTCTAGGAGAAATAAATAAATAAATTTAAAAAAGCCTTTCTCATCTTCTGTATTTGACAGTAGTCTGATCTGATCCAGCAACCCTGACATAAAAAGCAGGAGACAGACTTACAAACTTGGCACTTCCAAGGTAAAAAAGCAGATTGTCAGAAACTAAAGTCTTCACATTGACAATGACAGTGTTGTATGTTCCCTTCTTTATTTCTGGTCTGTATGTGCGAATACAATTGCCTCCAGAGGACACAGACACTTTGATCTTCAAACAAAAACATAGTAGAAAGAATTCAGTTTACTGCTTATTATTCCAGAAATAACTTTAGTTGTCGCCAAATAATTATAAGAATACCATACTTTTTTTAATTCCATCCCTTTTCTGTGTTATATGCATCAGAGAGTTGCTTGATTATGCACAGGAAGTAGGAATGGAATTTTCTCTCTGTGTTTGTTCATATAAAGGAAATAAAAGCTCTTTCTGGTGTTCTGATTTGAAAGGACAAAATGTATGGATTAGAAAATAGCTAGAAGGTATAGCGGTCTAGTGCAAGCAGCACTGGAAGTCTAGCAGTAGAGGTAGCCTGTAAGCAGAATGTGCAGCCAGCAAAACAGGCAGCATTCCTAAAGGAGTCACAGCATGTTGCTGTCGGGTAGACAGCATGACCTAGTTTTCCTTGCAATATCTTTGATTATGCCAATTTGAGACACCTTTTAACAATTATTTTTAAACCAACAGTTGTGCCTGTCACTGCTTTTACATAACCCCTAATGGAGTTGATATTCATAACTAAGTTTCATTTTCATAGCAGAGTGATATATGCATCTGGATATGTGTGCCAGTTTCCTCAGGCTCTGAGCAGAGATAAAAATAGTGTACTGTTTGCTTTCATAATGCCAGCATTGGCATAATTACAGTATAATAGTATTTGAATTCCAGCTAGACATGTTTATGTATTACAGTAGATGTGCATACTAGTATCACCTTATGCTTAGGGCAAACTTTGTCAAAAAGGAGATCCATTATATGACCAAACTCACAATTTCCCTATCTCAGAAACACTGAGCAGTTAAATACTTCAAAGCCTTCAGACAGAGAGAAGATGAATATAGCAAACTCATGTAATAACTGTAGCCTGTCACATGCAAATTTAATTGAATAAATGGAATATGCTTCTTTTCCAGGATCCTATTATTCTGTAGATTATTTTTTTCAACCATTTTTTCAGGAATTTTCTTAAGTACCATCTTCAAGCTTTTTTTTCTTTTGATACATTAGGTCACAAGCTAAATAACCGTAGTATTAACCAGCTGATCCTTGAGTTATTACTGGGTCAGGGAGATGGACACCAAACTCGTTAAAAGGACTAGAAATATATTCTTAACTCAAGTTTAAGTCTTCAGAACTGCTACTGGGCAATGAAAGTCAAGAATACATGAAAATCAAATGCATTAAGCAATTCAGTGAGTTTGAGATGGTTTCATTCTCAGGTAATCTAAGTTCTATGAAATGAAATCAGGGGCTTAATATCAGTGCTGAGGCAAAAAAAAAACAACAACCCAACACTGTCATTTTCACAAAAAATCAATTATGATGTGATTCTTCTACCATACCATCATCCATAATACTTCTTAAATAATAACCTCTGCAGATACATTCCTATGGCTGCTTTCCATTTAACAAGGACAAGAAGAAACAAGACAGAATGAAAATCATCAGAATATTCTCTTTTTACCTAGAGGAATTATATTCCATTATTTGCTCTCTTTACAGGTGTTTAGAATTAGAACTGATTCACCCTATGGAAATGAAATAGAAAAGTGGAAAACGAAATCCCATCAATACTCAAAAGGTCATCTTACTGAGAAAGAGGGCTTACCGAATTGGCTTGCTTCCGAGCTTGGTTTATCAACTCTTTTATCTGAGAAATGTTTTTCCCTAAGTTATCCTGAAGTTCTTTGATTGGCTTGATTTTATCTAGCAGGCGATCTGCTTCCTTTTCTAGGGTTTTAATACTGGAATCTGCATCAGCAACTTCATAAGAAAGAACAAGACAGGGTTTTAGAGTGTAGTGTCAGAGAGTAATTATACACTGCGATAAGCAAAATACAAGAAAATTCTGTATACACAATACTCAGCTGATTGTATATACGACTATGAGGTACACACAGACCAGGAAGCTTTCTGAAGAGACCAGGATAATTTAAGAATATTTAGACTCAAAGTAGCAACAGTAGCAAATGCAGGTTTTAAAGCAGGATTTTGAAGCAGTAACTAAGGTTCAAGTCAGGATGATACTATTGGAAAACACTTCTTGTAGGAAAATACACTTATGAATGCAATACTTTTTTAAAAGAAATCTAATTTTGAGAAATATATTAGATTAAAAAAACCTGGTTAGTTTCCATTAGTAATTTCTGAAACATGGTTAGAATTGAAGTTAATTCTTGAATTCACTATAATGGCCTCAACTAGAAAAGGCTTTATTCTGATCACAAGTTTAAAATTCTGCATATATACCAAAAGCAGATTAAAAACCAGTAGCAGTAAATTGCAAATATTTTCTTTTTATTCAGGTGAACATAATTTCACATGTAAATTTTTTTTTATTTTTTTATTTCAAATTACTCATTTTCCTCTCAACATACAACCAGTGGATAATGTCCTGTCTTTGACAATCCATCAGCAGAAGTCTGCATATCTAGTTTTTGAATAGTCACCCAGGTACTCATACCAAACCTTCAAGATGCTCAGAGCCTTCAAAAAATAACTATTTAACTA
The DNA here is from genome assembly GCF_033783945.1 of Neopsephotus bourkii. Taxonomy (NCBI): domain Eukaryota; kingdom Metazoa; phylum Chordata; class Aves; order Psittaciformes; family Psittacidae; genus Neopsephotus; species Neopsephotus bourkii. The sequence goes on from NW_026902239.1 coordinate 7,638,902, forward strand.
TTTCAATGAATGTAAAATATAGAGCACCATGCAGAAGCTTTGGTGGTAAGGAGGTTATCATTGTTTACTGAAAAAGGCACAATGAAAGCAGCAACACAGAAAATGTACGTACTGATTTCTGTAGGCAAGATATGGAGAGAAAGAAAAGAGAAAAAACAGAAGATAACGTAAGAAAACATTTTGAAGCCCTAAAGTGAAATGTAAAGTAGGATTAGTCTAGCAAAAACATTATATTTTATGCATTGCATGTCTATATGATAAAAATTTAGGGCCTGAAATTTGGCATACAAGAAAGGTTATGTCTACTTCAGCATGTAGGCATGAGGCCCAACATGCTCACTATATGCATTTGGAGTGTTTTTTTCTGCATTTACTTTAATCTCATTCTGCAATCTGAGTATCCATTAGCAATTGGAGATTGGTAAAAGCATACTTCTGGAAAACATCTTCTAGTTAAGATTTATAAGCTTTATCTGACATGAAAGAATTTGTGTTAAGACCATTCCTAATGTGAATGAAATAATAGTGACTAGGAGCAATCAGGAGATTTACTTCTAAATTATTGCTCCTAATCTCAACTAAAACACTAATGTACAGTCTTAGAATACTTGGGCTGGGACAGGTGGCCTACTCTAGATCCAGCAGCGCCAAGAAATTACTGCTTTTAGGTGATTTCTCAGTAGTTTATCACTGCCCTGCCAGAGGTCATTACCTCATATTTCTGCTTGTTCCATAATCCACAGTAATCTAACCACGCTATTTCAATCAATAACTACTTTTTATATTTTCTAAACTAGCATGGATCAGTCTGCCCGATGGGGATTATATCTGGGGCTCACACATGCATCTCAGTTGATGAGGGATCAGGAGCTTGCAATAGGCAGGCAGTTACAAACAGCCATTAGGATTAACTTCTTTCACTGGTATAGCTATAATTTGAAGAGGATATTTGTCCATAGAATGAGAATCACAGACTCCTAAACTGGATGTTTTCAGATGCCCAGCTTCATCAAGCTGACAACAATCTGGGAAGCCCAGGTTAGATCAGAAACTAATCCTTCAGTAATTTTCTAAATACACTGTTTTCGCTGTAAACCCTGGCTGTATGCTCCTATATCACCATAAAATGCGTTGTAATTTAGAATTCAATTTTATCCATCATAACAAAAGTGAAAATGCTAAAGCAATTGTTCACATTTGATAACACAATTCACTATCAAAAAAGAAAAAAAAAAAGGCATATAAATACCATTCCTAGAATTTCCCTTTTATCTTTCTTCTTGTCTTCGGTGTTCTATCAAAAATAGTAACGGATATGAAAGAAGTCATGTGTTTCTCCCAGAACTCATTATCTGGCTGACTGAAGACAGATTTAGTGTGTGGAATTTTGCTTTAATCAATGGGTGAATTGCCAGTCAGAATCTTTGATTATTCACCTCCTAAATACTTTAAAAAGTAGTCTGCAGAACAAATCTATCAACTAAATATTCATTGTGCTGAAATGAGGTTTTTTTTTCCCTCTGCTTGCAGTAGTCCTTAAGATTTTATTTTTATATATAAAGTCCAGAAAACAGAAGTCACAGGCATTCCTTTTATCCCAGCATACTGTAGTAACACTAGTAACAGAGTAAAACTCTAAAGTGTCTCTGTTCCATTTTGAGATGTGAAAAAAAAACCCAGAAATTTAAAATCACCATCAAATAACCAAAAAAAAAAAAAATCTTACTGTTCTCAATAGGATCCTTCACAGCAGCATTTGTTTTCGCCACATCGTCTGCAAGTTTACTGTAGTTGTTTCTCAAGCCCAGGAGATTCTGGTTGAGGTCTTTAACCTGGGCCAGGATGTCATTTACAGTATCGTTGGCTTGCTTGGCTTTATCTTTGGCTGCCTGTACTTTAACAGCTGTATCTGTAGGTAGAAAAGGATAATGAAATGATTGTCTAGAGTATAGAGCTTTCATTCACACATTTTTAGAATAAAGTTGGATCAAAATTCTACCATCCTAAATTGTGTTGTGTAGTTTTCTGAGAGCTTCTACTTCACGTGTAGTATGCCATTATTTGTTGTAAGTGTGGACTGAAGAATCTGGCCCTGTACGTTTTTTTTTTTTTTGAGATACCAAATGCATCAGAAAATTAAAAAAAAGCTCCAGACCCAGCCGTATGTAAAGTACAAATAATTTTGAGGTAATTTTCTTTTTTTTTTTTTCTTTTTTTTCTGTTGCTGTTGACTCACTGATTAACCTCTGATCATTTTCCAGGTACAATATACTTATAATATAAATAACATAATGTTCTGATGTACAAAGTACAGAAATCCAATTCCAAGTGTTTCAGCTAAAATTGTGACAAATCATTTTGTGAATAAGAAGAACAAGGGTCCACTGACTGAGTTTATCACATGCATCCAAAGACATCCTTGGTGATCTTGAGCAAGGTGACCTTGGCACCTCTCTGCCCTCAAAATGAAAATGAATGTTCAGTCTTTGGGCTGAAAACATTCAAAACTGGCATGTTTTTGATTCTGCTATTGCTAAATGGTAAAATGCACAGCTAGGTGTTCAAGTAGGTATTTATTCAGATCTGGCATCAGTAAATTGCTTTGCTTTAAAGCTTGTCATGCAGCTCAGGTGCTGATGCTGTGCTGAGAGTACATGACATGATGAGCCAGCAGCACAAATTGTGCTGGGCTAGGGAGCTACCAGATGTTTAGAATTCGCACAGATGGGACCAAGTGAGCAAGCAGAAAGCATTGTCATGGTGGACACTCCAGTTTGCAAGGGAACCTGTGCGAACTCGCACTCTACCATCACAGTGGAGTCACAGGACCTGCAAGAACCTGCCTTGCCACCTGCTTCCTATGAAACTTTTCTTGGAGTTGCTTTCCACTTGTGTGCTCAAAGGTATCCTTATGTCAGTCATATGAGCATAGGTTTCCAAATGGTCTTCTAGGCAGGTCATCCTTCTGTGGAACATCTGATGTGATTGACCCTTAGGCCTAGCAAGCATGTGATGCTTCCAAAGGCCATAGAGAATTGGTAGGCTTGTTCTGCACACTGAAGAGTTCCAGGACCCTTTTTACTTCCTTGAGTAAAGATATATTATACCTATGTTCCAAACAACTCCACCCTCATTTCTGAAATTTTGGCTCTGAGAAGGCCCCAGTATACATCAGCACCTCAAAAATACAAGTGAATGTTTAAAAAACTATTGATGACATCATTACTGCCTAACAAAGAGCTCTGATTGCCTTTTTTCACTTCCTTTTTTTCATCATACCTAAGTATGTCTGAGGCCATTATTAGAGATCATTCATCTTTCTGAAAGAGTGAAAGTTGGAGTTACTGTGTTATTTCTTTTTGGTCACACAAACTGCATTTATTTTCAGCCACACTTTATGCCATTCCTCCACATATGGGTCCTTCTCCTAAGGTGATCTACCTATCTATCCCATTTTGAATCCTTCTGCTTTTATTTGGCTATTAGTGAACCATGGACACAAGAATTATTAGTTTAAACTGTTCCCTGCTTTCTATAATCCTTGAAGAGTAAGACACATGATGAGTCATTTCATCCCCCATTCTCATTGGTTATTTCCCTTTTGGACAACTAATTTATTAAATTTTCTTATCCATGCCATTTATTTGCTCTGAATTTAATTCTAATACACACATGCTTGTTTTTATGAGTGTCCCTGTCCCAAGAGCTAGCATCCTGTAACTCTAAGCTGACAACAGTTAATTACATTGCTAATGGCAATGTCATTAATATGGTTGCATATTTCACATTTCTTATTTCTTTTACTTGTTTCATAGTTAGTATTCTGTGTCCTAAAGGTCAACAGGCCTTAAAAGTCCATTGTTTGACTGAGAAATTTATATTTGCACAAGAAGAGAAATGGTCATGTCAGTAGCTGTGGCCAAACCCCAGGAAGTTGCATAAAATGACCATAATGCATTAAACCAAATTTTTTTAATGCCCAATTTCAAGGATCACTAGATCTAACACAAAACTTCTCAGTTATCTAGAATCTTAAGGCCACAAAAATGTGCAACACAAATAGTAAAGTGTTTTCCATACCAAGTTTTTACAGTCCAAGCCTTCCAGACCATCACAAATCAGACAATATAGATTTTCTTTAGAGACTTTTCTTAAGGTGTATCTTTAGTTTATAAAGTGCTCCTTGGACAGAAAAGTTCTAACAGATTACACTGATAAAAACCATCTTATTTTCTAAAGAAACATTCAGTTTATTACTGTCCATTATAATAAAACTACACTGTAGTTCCCCGCCTCTTGCTATCACAACACAAAGCAGCTATCATCCCATGACTTTGTGATTTTAGTGACTATCACAATTTTTTTTTAATTTTTTTTTGAGCTATATAGAATTCTGAATGTGCACAGCATTTCAGAATTCATTGTGGAAAGCCTGTTCCAGTTCTAAGCAATCCATAGTATATTTAAAAAAGATATACCACACCAGACAGTGACTGGAAACTATACTGCAGCATAAATTAATGAGAATGTAGCAGACAGGTAAGACAAAACCCAGCAGATCTCATTCTGCTTTTTCTGTGAACCAGTAGGTCTTTATTTTTCTTGGGTTAAATTTTACCAGCTAAATTATAATGGTTCATTAAAAAGTAGTTTCATAAAAAGACTTTCCACTTTTAAAGAAAAGACTGTCTCAGATTGTATCATAATTCCTGATATCATAACTCTTTTCTTTTTGAAACCTTCTGCAAACTGCAAAAGCATGGTACCTTTTACCATACCAGAATACAGATGTCATGTAACTACCTCCAGTTCAGTTCTCTATCTCACATTGCTCATCTTCATCTTATTACAGCAGTCGATGGTCAAGGTGAACACAGTGTGGACAAAGGCAGAGATTTATCAGACAGATTTTAGGTGATGGAAAATGAAACAAAAGAGCAGGGATGAATCAAGTGTTGCAGCACTTTTCCAGCTTACCGTTAGGAATGGCTGACAGTTTTCCTAAGGTTTCATTCAAAGTTCTCAGGAGAATGGAATTGTTGTCATCAGCATCTTTCAGTTTGTTCTGCATGCTGTCCAGATGATTCCCCTTTTCTATAAAAAGTGCAATAGTACAGAATTTTTAACTCTTTATTTTTACCATCCCTTGTTTGCACATAATTCAAAAGGCATAGTAATGAGTAAGCCATTAATCATTAAGATATTATATCGTGTAAATAGGGAAAGACAATAAAACTGGTTCTAGCGTTCACTGGTAATCTTGTTTCTTTAAGTTCCCTACTTCTGTGGTACCTAAATGCTTGAGTTCCTTGTACTGTGGTATATTTATCAAGGGTTTTCCTAAGGTGTCCAGAAGAAATAAAAAAATTACAATCGCATATGATTTATGCAAATTCACACAATGACCCTCTGAAAGATTCAACAAGTATGATGTTTAGTCATAGGTTTGATTCCTAGATTAAGTACTACTAAAATTTCCTTCTTAAGATGGTTGTCTGGGTTGAATGAGTTTAATGTAGTATGAAAAAGGCAAGATCCATTAAGTCAGCTAACTGTAGCAATTAAACTGGCCAGACCCAATTGTCTTGGATTTTCTTAAAGATAACCATGTTGACATAACATCTGAGGAAAACACATAATATCACCCTAGTAGTGATCATCAATATAAGGAGAATACCCTAACAACAAGTTAATATGAAATAAGCATAGTTTCATATTTTTTCTTTTTAAAGCCCGTCTAGTAAATGAAACTCAAAGCAAATAATTTGTTCAAATTGAAGAACTAGTGCAAATCAAAGTCACAGGTGTGTCATATTCAGTGCATTGTAGATGAAACTGGTGTTATCCCTTACAGATAAGTTTCTATCCTTAAGCGGTTGCTCTAGAATAAAAATTAAGATGGTTATTTTCTTTTTTTTAAGAGTATCCAGCACAGCAGTAATTCATCAAATTTTCAAAAGTGAGATTTCAGCTTTATGGCTACTTAAACAAACATTTCAAAATTTTGAAGAAAAGTTTGGCACAGAAAATGGTAATTAATGCTTAAACTGCTATCTTGGGGAGCATTTTTCATCATTTCTTCATCTCAATGTGGAACTCTTCGGAACAGCCAGCTGGTAATTTCTTACCTTAAAGGCATGCCCTACTGGGAAACTAATTCAACATCACTGTGTTTGGTAGCAGGAAGATGAGAATAATTTGTAGAAAAGGATTTCAAGATACAAAGTATGGCTGTGACCTTCAGATAGGTGTCAAGTTACTGAAAATAAACACCTAGTTTCTGTGTACTTATCCAAGTGGATACTGGGACAGGAAAACAAATGGAGGTGAGGTTTCTTGGTGAAATTACAGTCACATACCTATCAAACCCCAAAAGCATCTGTTTTTATAAGGTACAATAATTAAATGTATCATTGGTAGTCCAGCATCTCCAACAGTATCAGGGCTGTAACCCTTTTGTAAGAGAATAACCAGAATAATAGATTAAAATAAGGGATTGTGGTTCAAGTTCCACAGATTCTAAAAAAGTAAAACTTCATAAAACTAGATGTGCAAGAAGCAATTTTTAAAGAGAAGAATCAAAAAAAATGTACATTGCCTATAAGAAATCATTGACTAATTTTTCCAAGACTATAGCAAGGCTGAAATAGTGGATGGAATTTAAATCAGAACCATACTTTTGTTGTTAGACCCTTTCAAGTGTCATTCAGGAAACAGTCTCTTTGTTTTTCAAAACAGAGTGACACACAGGATTGCAGGAGTGCCCAGAAGAAAGCCTTGATTCTGCAAAACGTCCAGCAGAAGAAGAGGACGAGGTTTGTGTGAACTGCAAGAGGCACAGTTGACACTAGAATAATATTGGGAAGAATCAGATAAATTATAAGATCACTCTTCTCCTCAAAACCAGCTTTGTTTTTAAATGACAGGCTTTGCCTCTACTGTGGAATATGCTGCTGGTAGGTAATGTAATGTTAACCCAGGATGAACTCACAAAGATTCTGGTTTTAAATGCCCTGAGACTAGCTGAGTTCATTTACTGTTCACTTACTGTTAAGTAATAATACCAACAAAATTGTTTCAATTTCTTCCTTTAATTCTGAAATTATGGTCTGTTTGATATTTCCTTGGTGTCTCTGCTGCCTTTTGGGATGTTAGTGTTTATAAAGTGTGTTAATATTTCTGAGATATTTGATTCATGTCCACTGGTGGTGTGCTAAGTTTGTTACATACTCTTCTATTATCTCTTTTTCTCCTCTTTAATCTGCCAGATCCAACATTATGATAATTATCCCCTGGTTATATTTCCAAAGAATCATGTTTCCAGACTTCTGCTTTCAAGTTTGTAACCATAGCAGAAACGGATTTTTATGGATTTTAATAAGGGAAGTTTCCCTAGAACTCCTGAAATTAAAGATTGAGACTCCACATCTTTGGTATTTTTTTCTTTTAAATCCTTAAGTATATTTTAACTTTTTTAAAAAAAGGCCATAAATAAATGCTACGAGAGAAACTCTTCCACAGAGATACTTTAAGAGATACTAAGGCCCACGTCAACATTTCAAGGAAATTGTTCATTTTGCACAGTGATATTAACCTGAAGTTGTATTTTGAAGTAACTTCCCATACTGTAATCCAGATGGCCTTTTCACTAATCACGGAGCTAATTCTGTGTATGAATCACAGACTGAACTGACTTTCTGTCAGCTTTTCCCCATTCTTTTAGTTATTAGCATTTATGAAAAGTACTGGAGCTATGATTTGAAGGCTTGATATCCTCTAGTTAACCACAGAAGCTAGATAAAATGCAGGCAGCTACAATCTAAGTTTTTCCAAACTACATACTTAACTGACTTGGAAGAGGTTAGTGGGCCTGCACTGAAAGATGCCAGGCACTGTCAATTCACTTTGTAGTGTCGATTGAGGAGTATCCTGAGAAATGTATCTCAATCCTGTTTTGACTTGATTAGCTCTCACACAGATGACACAGGATGCCAATCAATGCAGTCTTTACTGTTCAAATCAGCAAAACTATTCATGCATCACTGAAACTAAACCTTAAAGAGTAAGCAGTTTCATGAATGACTTTGTAGGTATGGACCTTTAGGTTTTCTGGCTTGGTTAACACAAAGATTTTCAATTTCTCTTTACATTTCCACAATTAAACACAGCATTACAGAATAACACATCTTCTTTTTTTCCTCTCAATGAATAAACTGAGTCAAACATAAAAAAAAATTAAAAAAAATCCTTACACTTATATATATCACCTTGAACTTGAGAACTTAATAACCATTTAATATACTTACCATTTGTATGTAGTGATCCGTTTTACAAGAGACAAGTTTGTACAAGTCTTTATAGATCACATACATAGGTGGCACTCGTTAATTACTGATGATATGCCACTGCTGCAATATTAGTGGAAACCAGTGTTTTCCAATAGTATGACCAAATGAAATTTTCCATGTGAAACTGTCCAAGAAGATATCACAAGACTATGCTACCCAATGCATGTACTGCAAAATCAGAATAAAGGTGGAAATCTGTCAAGGAGCAATATATGCAGCTGTTTTTATTGACTGAATACTGCATGAATGAACTGGCAGTTACACACATCCCTTTCTGTTGTCATTGTTATGCTTCTTCCAAGTATCATTCTCCCTCCCCAGTCTTACTCTTGTTCCTCACATCCTGTGAAGAGGAAGATGGGTCACAAGCTATTTTTTTTTCCCCTAAACCAAGCAAGACTTAGAAACTGGCATTAGGAACAAACAGGAGGAAAATATGTAGGTAGAGAAATATGGCTAATGATGGTTAACTTTTTAAAAGGACCACCTACCCCACTGACTGCAATAATTTGGTGAATGCAATATGCCTGGTCAACAAAAATATAAAGCAGAAAAGAATACTCAAACAGGGGATTTAGCTGTGCCTATCAGCCGTAAAATGTTTTAGCTAAAAATATTCATGTGTTTTCAGTCGAGACAAGTCCCCCACAAGTTGTCAAATCTTAGGCAAAAGAAATGACATGAGCTGAATTTCAGTAGCCACCTGACAGCAGTCTCCAGCTGAAGAGGAGCTTATACATCTTATTTTCACTTTTCATTGATCAGTTTTGACAAAGTCTGTATATAGTCTCAAACCTGCATTGGGCAAGAATATTTTTAAAACAGTAAATTCAAAATTATAAGGAAGAAAAATTGCTCCTGGCAAGTTGAAAATCCCTCAAGGCACAGAGAGAATGAAGCTGGCAGGCAGCGGCATTCACTCATTTGTAGCCAAAATTTCTAAATTCCTTCTTAGCCAGAGCAGCACTACATACAGATTTTCCTTCTCCCACCAGGGTTAACTCCTATCCCCACAGAGAGAGAAATGACTAAATCTCCATTTTAATAGCTTCTGTCAAAAGCTTTGCTTTGTAAGGACTGTTTCAGCAGTTTTTGGTGGTAATATAAAACAATGGTGTGATTAACAACCATTTTATAACTCAGGTAATTGGCCACAAATCAGGGAAATGTCATAATGTGACAACAAAAGAGTCTCACCTCCCTCACAGACCAACCTGGATTTTTGGAGAGGTATATTAGTTGTGTGGCTTATAGGTCTTCATTACTTTAATTTACTACCTGTAATGCTGACAGAGAATTTTTTAACTAATGATTACTCTGTCTACCACACCTTTATAGAGCACCCATCATCCATCCTGCACTTTCAGTTCAGACCGAGCAGGATGGCTTAATAAGAATCATGAGAAAATACCTTTCTATTAGACACTCAGCTCCCACTTTCTATTGTCAAAACATCAAGACATCCAGAAGGGATTATGTTCATAATACCAATAATGTCACCACTTTGAGCAAAAGCAGGATGGGGAAAAAAAATACAAACCTAAGAAATCTCTTTGGTTTTTTTTTTCTTTTGCATCTGCATTCTGAGCACAACGTTAACTGATCTCTGTGGGTCAAGCTGTGGAGCACAGCTACGTTTTATTGTATGGAAAAAGGTGTACTGTGAAAAGTTCAGAGTGTTTGTCTGTATGAAGCACTCTAAATCTAAGAGATATCAGAGAGCATTAAGAAAGCTCCATCTCATTACCTTTCAGTATGGTGCAACAGCATACACAAAGATCTGTCATTTTATACACTGCTCCCTGCTTGCATTAGGATTGCTTTATGAATCTTTAGATTGTTTAGACCTTCACTTCTGAAATATGAAACTGGTATGAACTTAAATACCATAAAATCAGGGGATAACATACTTTTTTTTTAAAAAATCACTGAGGTAATGTCTTATTGAGACTGCAATACATCTTAACTCAGTTTTTCCTCTCTAAATTGGAAAGTCTTGTGGGGACATGGAATTCACATATATATAAGTAAAGCTACTATTTTATTTTGTCCTTGAAAATAGGCATCGTATTATGTGGAACATATGATTACTCCATTGTAACTGCCTGGGGAGCACATAAAGCTATGGACTCCACTCTGTGGTTTCCAGTCTGCTCAGAGGAACACTGTGGCAGGGAAGAAGCAGTACAGCCATTAGTGTTTCCTATACACTAGTGATGGCTCACCATAGCAGTTTGAGCTCCAGAAAAGGGCACTAATGGCATCCTTATTCATTGTACTTGAGCTATGCTACTTAAATTGCACACTGGCCTCCCTTCATAGCTTTGTGATTTTATGTAACGTATATACTGAAACATTCCACTCCAGCCCTGAATCAGTACTGAACCTGGCAGTAAAGAGTTGCTATAAAAAACACCCTAAAAAATACATCCAAGATTTACTAGTAACTGCAGGCACGTGTGTTTTTGTTTTTTTTTCCTGAGAGCTGATACAAGAAAATAATGATGTTTTTAACTGTCAAACAGTGTATGACAATGAAAAGTAATTAATGACCGTATGAAACATTACACTTTATGCCATTATTAAACATTATGTTCGCTTTTTAACTAGTTTTGCAATTGGAAATCCTAGAGCTGCCAGAACTAAATTAAAGTGTAGTCATAGCCAAAAGATGATTCTATGCTGTATGGATCTCATCCTTCATGCAGTGTATTTTTTTTGTAATGCATCTCCCAGGAGGCCATGAAAATTCTGTATGTTAAAATCTGAAAGACTGGGCTCTGTTATAAAAATCTGTCTGGTTTCTAACAAAAAGTATTTTAACTACTCTAACATGACAGGGAAGTTTCAGGCATCATCTCTGTGACAGGCAGTTTAAATCTCAAGCTTGAATATTTACTATGTGTGGTTCTTCTAGTTCTAATGCATGAAACTTTATTTTGTTTTTCCATTTTTTTCCCCAAAAGCTACAGTGACTGGACACAAGCTTCTAAAAAAATGCACAACAAAATTTCAGATTACAAAAGGAAGTGGATTACAGTGCACACATTTGAAATAAACTACAAAGTTTTCAACTTTAACTTATTCTGACTAGGCTAATCATAAGTATTACTTAGTATTTGGATGAATACACTTTCAAAGTAGTTGTACAGAGTACTTAGTTGATCCTTCTCTTAGACTTTACCAGTGGCACAAACACTGAAAGCTCCTAAATTGATTTCTTTGTTATATGCAGAAAACAAAGCAATTAAAGCAGTAATGTTTAACATTTTTCACAAAGGCAGATGTGTGAAACTCATTGTCGGTCTACTCGAAAAAAGATAATTGTATCATGCTTATTTCCCCTCAGGTTTCATTGAAATGAATTATTTTTTTCAATTCCTTTCTGAGTGCTGTGGAGAAAGAAGTGTTGAGTACTGTTAAACAGATGCTTCATTAGTGCTGCAATAAGTGTTTTCTTGGGGGACCTATAAAACAGTCTGGATAAAGATGCAAGAAATAAACTGCTTTTGGTTGCAATGATCAGATCATTGAATCATAGAACTGATGTTTGTCCAAAGATCATTTTACTCCTTCTGACCAACAGTCATTCCTCACTGATGTTTGTCTAAGCTGTTTTCAAAGATTTTCAAAGGTCGAATCTACCTAATCTCCTCAGGAATCAATTCCAGTACTTCTGTATTTAATTATAAGGAAGATTTTTCCTAATATATAATCTGTATCTGTGCACTTGAGATATTTTAGTCCCATCTTCTTTGGAAAAACCTTGACATAACTGAAGAATATTAAATTGCCTCTTTTTCAATTTACGAATTTAAAGTATTTCAACCTTCGTCCTCAGCTCTCCTTCTCTAGCTCTCCAATCAGTCTTCACAATGTCTTTGTGACTCTGCAAACCACCTCAGCCCTCATGATCAGTGCCCAGGAGTGTAGCTGGTAACTTAGCTAAAGCACTAAAAATTCTGAACAGAGTAGAAGGATTGTTCCATGTGTTTTGGAAAACCATGCTTCTATTCCTGCATTCCTGTGAAATATCCTTTTTCCACCTTGACCCAGCACACGAGTCATGCTTTTCTTTAGTCTCCTTCTAGAGAATATAGCACCTTATCCTGCATTTCTGCAGCTAATTAGTCATGTGTGTGTGAAACACTTCATATATGTCTATACTGATTACTGTCCTACCTTCTCACACTATGGCATTCACCAATAATCCTGTCATTTGTTGATGAGAAAACATCAAAGACATTATAAGAATAATCTGACCTGAATTACCAGCTTCTACATTTCTACATCTCATTAAACACATAGGACTTTTTTCCCCCCAGTGGAAAATACTGAACAGAGATTAAAGATCCTTTATTTTCACCAAGAAACCAAAGTATTTGGTTTGGAAATTACAAACTTCATTATTTGAGCTGTGTTTAGACATTTATTTGTGTTTAGGAACAAAGAAATATTTTGTGTGTGTGAATTTTTTTTCTCCAGAAACATGTTTTTAGTTTAACTTTATTTATTTATTTATTTATTTTATTTATTTATTTATTTATTTATTTATTTATTAAGAAAACGCTTAGCAATTCCCTCCCATTTGGCAAGCACCTTAATTCTATCTCCTCATGCTTCCGTTTTCTGGCACAATGCCCTAGGCATTCTGAAGAGATGTGGTATCTCTGATTGGAATTGCAAGCCCTGCTTCGGTACTGAGAAGGATAGAACTTTAATGGTATGCTGGGTTTTGTACTAATTTTCTGCTAGATTATTCAGCAAATCAGAACCAGTATTTCCATTCCCCTCTCCTCCCAACTTACTCTTGCCCTTATGGTACTTAGCAAGAGAAGACCAAGGCAACACCATCCTCAGCCTTCCTGTCCAAGAAACACAGGGGAACTGCATAATGCCTGGACTGAAACCAGGAGAATCTTTTTCACTGATACATTGTTCATTTTTATATCAGATGATGAATTATTGATTTTTCCTACTGATATGGCATCTTCACACTGGAAGCATAGCAGTCTCACAATGGTTACCTGCTATTTAATGGGCCTGAATGTCATTTACTGCACATACCTTTAACATCATTTTCTAACATCTTGGCTTCGTTAAGGACCCTGAAGCTTTTCTGAAGAGAGCTCTTGGCACCGTCCTTCAATGATCCTTGAGGATCAGATGTCTGTAGACAAACAAGCAGTGTCATACATACAGGAAAGTCTGAAGTTATAAAAGATACATGAAGATGATCTAACTGAACAGTCATCAAAATTTTAAGTGAATGGCAGTATTCTTTGAATTATATCCCATTGTCATTATACTGGTCTACAAGACACACAAAAAAGATCTCTACTTAATATCCTTTTATTTTTATGTGAAGCCAGATCTCCTTTGTAATATCAGTGATGACTTTAATAAAAAGAGAAAATGTTCACAGTGTTAAAGAAATAGGTTTGACTCTAGGAGCAAAACTTTGACTCTAGGTCCAAAACGAACAAATATATTTCAACTTAAACATGGGTTTTCTCCTTCAGCTATTGACACAACATTATGCAATACAGTATTCTTCCCTAACAGCAGCTACAGTACCTTTAGAAGCCAGACTGGATTTGATGATCCAGATTCTAACATCGACAATAGAGATTCATTTGTGGTTAAATTCAAGAATTGTAACTGTTAGGTTAGTAAAGAAAATATTACATAAGAGAAATGAAATAAAAGAGTTTAAGAAGAAGGGCAAACTGCCGTTAACCTGAAAAAGTGTTACTAATAAATAACCATCCTTCATTATACCATGCTACCTAAATGTCTTTCTTTTGAAAAACATCCATCTTTATCTTCAGTGCAGGGATGAATAGATAGAATGATTTTTTCTAAATTAGATTAGTATTTCAGTTGGTAGGAAATGCTCTAGGTTCTGAACCACTTACTGTTCAGTTTATAAGACTGAACCCAGGTCACACATCATACTGAGTACATTTCTTTGAGAATACGCCAGACAGCCAGACAACATTCTATATTAGTCATGGGTCATAGCCTTGTAGCTGGTATGTAATTAAGCAGCAGCTACCTTTCATTTTCCAGGGCAGATTCATATACTAAAAATTAACCGTGTGTCAATTAAATGACACAGTTATTATTGCTATTCATTATTTATATAATGAGCAAGCCCAGAGGTGATATTTTGCATACCACTGAATCTTTGTTGGTTTTCAGCTATACTGTGAAGTCCATATATTGGATGTGCCCATTATTTTTTGTTTTAGGGAATGTTTTGGATACTTTCAAAATTCAGAACCAAATTTTTGTCACAGGATATCTTATGGCATATGTTGCTATGTCACAGGGATATAGTTATTAAGGATTCCTTGTATTCATACAGGATGTATGTTTAGCTTTCATCACAGGCTAAGTGATTTTAAGAAGTAATGCCAGTAAGACTGCCGGATTTCCAAGCTCACCTGAAATATGTGTACACAAAATCCTTTCAACATCAATGAAAACTATAGATTCGAAAGATGAACAAAATTAGTTTTTTGTAGATTATCACATCACACAAGTAGCATTGGTAACAGAAAAATACATATAAAAGCAGGGGGAAAAGAAATAAATAAAATAGGCCATCCAATTGAGCAGAAGAATGTTCCTGAAGGAAGAATGTTTGGCCAGATTTTGTGGCAGATGCACCTGTCAAATCAGATAACCCTTTTATAATAGTTTTCCCATTAGCAACAGAACCCAAGGTATGATCATTCTGTGACCACTGACTTCAGAAATAAATAACTAGGAATGGTTGACCGTCAGTTTATATGCAATAAAATTATATGGAAAGCCAGGTTTGCAATAGAAAACCAAGAATTTAATCAAATCAGGGACAATAATAAGGCATGTACTGACAATTAGTCAGAAAGAGATTTCAGCATGAAGTTAATACTAGAAGAGCCCCTTCAGAGACAAATACACTTGTACTGATTAAAAGCTATATTTTATATTTATTTTAAAATAATTCTGAAAGGGAGGATTAATCAAGATATCTGATGCAAAACATACTTTTTTCCTAGATTTTCTTGTAGCTCATGAGAAAATGTGTTATGATGAAGGCAATAATAAAAAAACCCAAACATATTCTGGCTTTGTGTGAGGTGAGTTTTTGTGCTTGCAGCAAGCCCAGATGATTTAATTTAAACCCCTTTATGATTTAATAAGGCTGAGAGCCAAGGGTCTCTGATATTATTTTCTAAACTGGGACACCCACTGTAAAAAAAAACAAACCAACCAAACAAACAAAAAAAGAAAAAAAAAAAACAAAAACCCCCTTGTGATTCAAGATAAACCAAAAAATTGCAGGATCCCAAGGATTTAATTTGTTCTACTTCTGCCTCTTCCAGAGCATCCATAACCTGGGGAAAGGACCTTCCTCTTCCTGTGCCCTCCTTCACATTCCCTTCTCTCCCAACTCTGTGCAGCTTGACTGCTCATAGCATCCTGTGGCAGATCTCATTATGTAACCAAACAATGCAGTCATCTCAATCGTGGTTTAGAGGCATGAGTGCTACAATAATATTAAAATGCAAAATGCTGCCACTGAAACCATACATCATCCTTAATGGTCTGTTTTTTCCTATCCATGGAATGGGTTTGCAAAAAATTTTAGCAAAGTTTAACAGTAAAAGAAAAAGCATCTAACAAATTACAGAAAAAATCTATGATGTGATAATTAACAGACAACTTCAGGTAATGAAGGAATTCAGGAAGAATACCCCCTACTTCTTCCTTTTCCTGCTATTTGAATGAACCTTGAATTCTCTTTTTGCCAAACATCCCAGCTTCTGCAGTAGGGGTTCAAAGATTTCAGTTCAGCCCATAGCCTGGTGGGTTATGGCATTCTCCTGAGGGGGGGAAGAGATCCCTTCAGATTTCCCAGGGACAACTGTGTGAATCACTGATTTACCACATTAACAGGGAAATATTCTACATCTGCAATAGAATAACATCAGCCATAGTCACAGCATTGTGAACACACGCCTGATGGCACATACTGGTCAGGGTCTGAACACATCGGGCTGAGAATTGCTGGGAGTTTGCATTAAGGAATTTTTCCTGAGGATTCATGACTGGATGTAAACATGAAGTAGGCATCATGTTGTCCAGATCTTATGACATGGTTTTGGTCACAGGCACAGGTACAGCTCCAAGCACAATATAAATGCACTGGTATGGTTTTGAACTTGAACTTACAGACGTAGAAGGCATTTTACAGACCTAAGTGCTAATTTGCATCAGTTAAAAATAGTTCTGCCTTATCCTTAATTTTTTTTTCCCCACAAACACTTATATTCTGAGAAGTTTTTGCCTATGCAAGAGTTAGGGCTACTTTCATTTTTAGCAGCCCTGAAGATGGGCGAGCATTCTGAAGTACTAATATGTTACAAATGATTTGCACCTCAGGACAACCTCATGAGGAGGATGGCTAGGCAGCTTTATGCCATTACCACATAAGGAAAACTAGACACTCAACATAACTGTTGGGGTACCACTATAAAGAAAGTCAAAAGCAAAGAAGGAGTTACTTATGACATAACATGTCCCCTGTGGTTCCAGTTACTACCCTATAAGCCCTCTCTAAAATGCCTAAGGATAATCACATTTTTCCAAGATGTACTGTAAAGGATCAGGCACTTAAAGCTGGATCTGCTAACATGACTCCACTTTTCAGTCAGTTACTGCCTTGACTAAGTAATGGGACGTTGAAGCTGCTTGAATACTAGACATTTCTCATCTGTGATAAATTTATTTTGCTTTTAAACAGGAAAGCAAATCCATCATAAAATTAGGAATTTTTCTATCATATTTTTAATACATTTTTTCCAGTCGTTTATCAGCCTTCCTGTAATTACAATGGCTTTTAAACATCTTTTTGTTCTTTCTTTTAGCAACATTAGCCTAATTTGAAAACAAAATCATTTTCCCATAACTAAGGTTATTGTAAATTATTTATTCCAGTGACATACAGAGTGTAATCTAAAACTCAGTCCTTTCCCTACCATGGTTCATGCACCAGCTTGCTGCTGTTGGGAAATCTTCCATCCCCCTATACCCCAACATTTTAACCGGCCAATGGGAAAGGCTAGGCTCATGGATACATGGATACATGTGAGCTACAGCACTTCTCTCCATTATCTGCCAGCATCTGGAGATCAGAGTCTTACAGAAGTCTGGCACCCAAAACTGCTCTCATAAAGAAAATAACATGGCTCTGTCTTCCAAATGAAGGCAATGCATATGGTGTCTGTCTCCTACACAGGGTCCTAAAAAGCACCTTCTTAGAAAGGAAGTGACACAGTATCTAGGGGCTTCTGAGTCTGAGAGAGCTCAAATCCACAAATGCTGCCTTCTAGAAGAGCGCTCGAACCATCGTGCTCCAGTCAGCCCCAAGTGAGGCTGTGCTCCCACTCTCAGGCTGAAGCTCAGCTAAAAGTAGATTCCTTGGGGCCTGCAGAAAGAGGCAGCCTGGTTTACCCGGTCAGCAGTTGAGATCTTCACTTACAACAAGCAAACGTACCACAGTCTTTGCATAAATAAAACAAAAAATAGAATAACGAAATGATGACAGAACTTCACAATTAAGCCATTTGTTTAAAAGCTGGTCAAAAATTTTCGCATGACCATTTACCAAATTTAAAAAAATCTACCTTGCTCTGCAGCACTTTGATGGCAAACCACTGATTACTTCTACTCTCTATCAAGCCAGTTATGTTTAAAAAGCAGCAGCTCCCTCCTTTCTCTTCTTTATGAATCAGATTCCTGTTACACATATACAGGTTTTTTTTCACAAAAAACAAGCTCCCACTAATGAATACCTGAAATGAAGATGCTTAAAATCTCACCTTAATAATATCTTAGTCTTCTTTGCTATTCACTTGCCTCTATTTCCATCATATTATCCATTTTCACCTCCATCCCTTTCAAATTATTTATCCATTTTCCATGGTATAATCTCCATCTGATATATACTCTTTTATAGCCATATCGTAATTGCTCGCTTTGTTTCTTGACTGCTCTATGTGTCTTTTTTTACTATTTAATCCTTGAAACAGCTGCCTGCCTTACTCACTGCAAGTCATCAAGGACCAAAAGATAACCATCTGCATTACATCCTAATAAGAAGAAAAAAAATCCACAGCTCCTTATTTACTTCTGCACTGTAATTAGGAGTTCCAGTGAAATAAACAAGTATTTACAGAGCATACTAATGTGTGAAAAGAAATTTTTTCATCAAGAGAGAAATACAGTAATTAGTGTTCTTTGAAATAGAAGTTGACAATGTAAACAGCCTAAAAATATTTTTTTTTTTGTGCAGTGTCTAGATCACTTTATCCCTCTCCTAAATACAGACCTTTACAGCATGTGATTGCTTTTGCTGTTCTCATAATCCATTTGACTGAATCAGCTTTCTGCAAGCTACCTTTATTCATGCACAGGTGCTGTAACTACAAGTGGCTTTCAGTCATCTGTTTCTGCATCAAATATAGAGTCTGGCCATATTGTCATTTCCTTGTGTGTCTGTGTGCCTGTAAAATGCATGTCAGCTGCTCTCTGACCAACTTCTACCAATTAGCCATTTAAGTCTTTGATATTTGACATAAAAATTAATTCTGGCTATGCTCAGAATGCTTTCTGCTCACAGTATCCACATTAAGGAACCAAGTTCCTCATTACTGCTCAGGCTGTCTGTACCTTATAATCCTATTTGCAGAAGTTCTCTCCACTTCCTTCAAAAATTTGCATGCAGTACCTCATAGTGAGAATAAGATTCCTCTTGAAAACCAGTTCACAAAAGAAGCTGTATGGCTTCTAAGAATAAGACTTCCTTCTCCCCTCCTAAAATTCTCCCATTTCTAGAATGCACACAGTTTATCCTATGTGCAGAGAAGTGTCCCTGCTCATTTTCATGGAACTGAAGGGTGAAGGGTTAAATGTGTGCAAAACATTCCTTAAGTATAAACTAGATTTACTGAGTATCAAATGACATGCACTCCTGACTCAAAGCTGTTGGCTTGAGACACAGACAGAAACTGAAATGTGGAAGACAGAGGAAGGAAGAATAGTAAACAAAAGAGGAAAGGAAAATAAGGAGCAGGAGTTAGGAACAAATGGGGATGTAGTCTGAAGGTCCATGTAGCTCTGACAGGGACATAGCTTTCTGATTTCAACACAAGAATCTATGGTGGCAGGGGCCTCTTTATAAAGTCATAAGATGGCAAAACAGTTCCACAGAAAATCTAAGCCTTTTTCCACAATTTATTTATTTTTCTTACCGCTTGCATAGCTTCATTTGCAAGAGTCTTGGCTTCCTTGGCAACCTTTTCAGCTTCGTCTATGTAATCCTTGATATTAGTATAAGCATTGAAAGCAAGCGTGGCATTGAAAGAGAGGTTTTTGGCTTCAGCAAGGATTCTGTCGGTATGGGAAAAATAAACACACTATTAAACCTGCTATCAGAGGTCAACAGAACATAGTATCCTACTTTTTCAAACCCAAAAGCCTGTATATCTAAAGCATTTCTTTAGACAGATATGCTTCTCTTGAGATTTCAGGAGTTCTGGCATCATGTGCTTAATGGAATTAATTTTTTATCTGTGTAGAAAGACAAAAAAGCAATGGTAGCTAAAAGAGGTTCTATGAGCTAAAAATGGAGCAGACATTGAGAAAATATGCAGTGCTTAACAATATAATTCGGATAACATATATTCATAATGTGGGTTTCTAGGTTATGTGTTGAGGCAGGCAACTTAATGAATTCTGTACTGAATGAACATGGGGGATCATCACAGGCACACTTTAAAGTAGACTCTCTGAACACATAATTTCTTGGTCTGGCTGCTAAACACTGAAGTTTGGAGATCTCATTGTCTAAATCCTAAATGTTAATTTTGCTGACCAAAATGAAGAACATACACAATAATGCTTTATATTGAATGGGATGTTGTATTTATAGGAAACAATAAATTCTAAAAATAACAATTAGATTACAAGGCAATTACAAGCAACTAATATTACCTGGTATGTAGGCTGGAGCTGAGCTAAACCCTTCCCATGGGAACTTTGAGCCAGCAGGCTGGAGAAATCACTTTTCTTGCATTTTCTCTGCATGATATATTCAAATATTTTCTACAAAGGAGTACTGCACCTATGGAATTAGCCTGAAGACATCCAGCTCAGTATACATTATGTCTGATGCCTATTGATGCTTTTCCTGAATAATGGGTAAATGGGCTACAGTTCCCACTTGAATTGGACAAGAATGGATTTGAGCTTGAATTTTTGCCTCTCTGGAAAGTCTCTGGCCATCAAGGTGCATAGAAATGTAAAAGAGGCAGAAGATACTCCTTCTGGACCTCTTCCAGCTTGTATAAAATATTTAGTCATTGAGACAGTGTGTGTGGAAGAAATTCATTCTCTAACCTGGTAATTAATCTATTCTCTGAGGAACTGGGACAGCTGGGCTTTAATCTTTGCTTCATTGAGTAGTTAATGACTTCTACAAAATGTAACAGGAAAGACAAAGGGGATGGAAGGTATGCTCCCTGGACTCCACATGTAGTTAATAGAGGGAGATTCCCTTTAGGCTACTGCAGAAACAGTATGACTGAGCTGCCTCTGCAACACTCCTGGAAAAGCATAGCTTCTTCCTCAAGTACAGATGGAGCTCATTAGGCTACGGTAAGTTTTTGTGATGCTCTGTTTGAGAAATGCACAGCCCAGAATAGCTATCTAACTAGTAGCTCAAGTACTACTTACAAATACAGTTTATATCCACTGTGGCTAAGAGAGAACCAAACTAAATTTGCCAAATACCAGCAACGTTTACTCAAGCCTGTACTAACACCTCTTTGTATACAGGATTTTTTTTTTTTTTTCTAGGCTAAATTTATGAACCGTTCCATGTTCTAAGTCTTCAGAGAATGTCCTCACTTTCAATCAGTACGCTATTTGAAGCCTTAGGGGGTGGTTGGAGAGAAAGAAGTCTCCTTCAATTTCTCCTGTAAGATGAAATTCTACTTTTCAGCAAATTTAGTATTAACTGAAAGACACTCAAGTGCCAGTTGTGAAGATAGATTATTTTTGAATTCTTAAAACAGATTGAGACTGCATATTCCTGTAAAGTACAACTGATGTCAGTGCATGAAGTCAGCTTCCATTCTGATGGAGGATTATACCAGACCTTGGAATTTCTTTGTCTTTTGAAGTTATGTATCTATCTGACCACATTATAAATTTTGATTTTGAACAATTTCTTTTTAGATATATTTTTAATGACCTTGCTTTGGAATTTCTTATTGTATATCTTAAGAAATTGAGGCTGATGTCTGGATCAGATAGATGTATACACAGTACTGTTATACCACGGTGAATGAGACTTTAAACACTACCCTAAGGTCTTTCAGGCCAGCTTGTCAATTTGCATTAAGAAGCAACTGCACACACTCATAAAAACATCTATTTAGCATAGTTGAAAACCTCTATCTCAAAATACATCTTGCCAACATTTCATTAAGGAGGCAAAATAGTGGGTTTTGTCTACATGTTCTCTACTTCTTAATTCTTCCATGCCAACTTTCCATGTATTTGGGTACTTATATCCAAACTCAGGACTGTGAGAATAAGTCAGGATGTGACATAAGTCATCTATTTGAGGCCAGGGGTGCATCTAATCAGAGAGTGCAAGTACCATTTACAAAAGTTATGCTTTTCTAGAAACAGTGCCTTTTAAATCCTTTTTACTCAGGAAACCACAGCTAACATTATTTTACATACTTCTCAAAACAAAGTAAACTGAGTATCTATAGTAGTATGACTACACTGTATATGAAGCCAGTAATTTTGCAAGTATCAGACATTTTATCAGAGGTAATTCCGTGCCTTTTCATCAAAATAACAGATTCTGGTGAGAAAAAAAAGTGTGTTAAGCATCTGCCCACAAGTTTTTGGGATACTGAAGTCTTCAGGTAGATATGAAAGATGTAAGGCAGCAAAAAAGCAGCATATCATTTATGTTTAAAAAAAAAAATAATATTTTTTTATTCATGTTGTGCTTTTGAGAAAATACAACTCTGAAGCTATGACAGGGACAGGTTCCAAAAGGCGGAACATCCATGATCTATTTCTGGGTATTACTGTTGCAAATTACACTTACTATTTATGGCTTGCTTTCTTAAATTAAAAAAAATGCAATAAAACAAAATACACCCCTCCAACTCCCAACAAACCCCAAACAAACCAAACCCCTTCTTTTCTTCTACTGTTTCCAGGAAATTATATTCATGATGAATAGAAAAACATCATTATTTCCGAAACTCATATAAAGACCATTTCTGTGGTCATATAAACCCAGGGCATTGAAATTCTCATTTGTATTTAGGAATGTGATAGTGGTAAACAGAAACTGAAGATTCTATACTTAGATTTAAGCATTTGGGCCCATGACACCTATTGGTTTTGGGAGAGTGTTTGAAGTCACTAGAGGGGTTATGTTCTGTCACTATGAGGAATTTCTGACTGTAAAAAAATATTAGCTCCATGATAAAGGTCTCTTACTAAATGGTCACCTTAAGAATGAAAATACTGCTCATTTTTAATAAATGTTTATGAAAACATATAGTGGACTCTGTAAGATGAAGTTCAATTTCTTTCATATCAACACAGCAGTATGCATATGGTAAGTTAAACTGTTACGAGTTCATCTGAGGGCACTGTTTGCAGTTCATGCAACCTATAAGCATCGCAAGATACATGAAACAGTTTACAAGAGATATATACACAAATTAACCAACTGGATAGTTGTATACTTGTATAGAACACGGGTTATTTTTATAGTCCCAGTGACAGATGTCAAAGTCTAAAAACACCCTTCAGTTTTTGTCACGCAATTTAACAAACCTGCTTCATGATTTTATCATTACTGACTGACAGCTGCCTTACCCATCTAGTATTGCAGATGATTCATTCAGCTGGGCTGCATGGTTCTCAGCTTGCAACACCTTTTCTGGAAGCATCTTGTCTTGAATTTCTTGTGATAAATCGTTTATTTTATCATTCAGCTGATCAGACATTGACTGTATGTTATCTGCAATGCCTTCTACATACTGCAAATGACAAAAGAAAGGCCTTTAATCAGCTGAATGCAGGCACTCTGCAGCCCTTTATATATACACATTAATTTACTTATTTATTTATTTATTCCTTTTCAGGTATTATAACTTAACTCATGAAGTAAGACTTCAGGGAACTAATATGGAAACAATAAAGAAATGGTTGGAC
The DNA here is from genome assembly GCF_033783945.1 of Neopsephotus bourkii. Lineage (NCBI taxonomy): Eukaryota > Metazoa > Chordata > Aves > Psittaciformes > Psittacidae > Neopsephotus > Neopsephotus bourkii. The sequence goes on from NW_026902239.1 coordinate 7,662,559, forward strand.
TGGAGAGCAGAGGGGAGACAAAACAATATTCCAAGAGTTACTTGCCTCTCTTGAGCGTAGTAGAATATTTTATTTTACAATTAAGGAACTGCACAGTTTAAAACCTTATAAACTCTAATTTGGATTTCTTTCCTAAATGTAGATGCATACATAGACTAAACTGTTGTTATGCTCCACAATAATAACTAACCAATGACAGAATTTTCATGTTTTAGGACAATTTGAATGACCTCACTGTATTTTTCCTTAGTATCTTAGTAAGAACTATACTTTTTTGGAAGACCTGCCTTTCTTGTTCCAATAAGCTGTCTCAAAGTGTTTCCTTTCGCAATTCTCCATGAGGCATTTTTCCGTTCATTATAACAATCTTCAATGCAAGCTAGAAGTATTTCTAGAACCAGTGATATTTCAAGGTGGTTTTGGTTGGTTTTTTTCCCCATAGCCGAGGTACTGATCGGAAAAACCTTTAAGGTACAATTTTCAAAAGTGTTGTAGAATCTTAGAGTAGTTTGGGTTGGAAGGGACCTTCTGGATCATCTAGCTCCAACTCTCCTGCAAGCAGAGAGGTTGCTCAAAGCCCCATCCATCCTGGGCTTGGACAATTCCAGGGGTGGGGCATCCACAACTCTGGGAAAGTTGTGCCAGTGCCTCACCACCTTCATATTGAAGAATTTTTTCCTAATACTTACTTTATCCTCTTTCAGTTTCAAGCCATCCCCCCTTGTCTTGGCCCTACATGCCCTTGTAAAAAAGTTCATCTCCAGATTATGTAAAATGAGAGTGCAGTCCTCTTCTCTCCCTGACCTATCTAGACTTAAAATTGTTGCCACAGGCAACAGATCACTTCTCAAGAAGTTTCCTTCTGATATGCACACAGAGGTTTTGTGCAGATAGATCTACATCTAGGAGTTGCAGTGAGTTTGTGAATGGGTCTGCTCTATCTGCGATTCTAAAGACAAAGTCAGTACCACAATCAGAAGACCATATTTATAAAAGAAGGCAAAGTCCATGGAAAATTATGAATTAGCTCTTTATGTAATCCAATAATTCACTTGAACCTCAAAGTTAATCATTTTTATATACTAGATTAGCTTTTCAGCCATATAGCAATGGAAAAATGGTTTCTTCCATATCAAATATTCCAACGCTGATAAAGTAAAAGAAAAATCAGGTGTTACTTTAATTATCTATTTTGCTTCCATAATGATGCTTTGCTGTACTAATTCTCAGATAAGGATGATAAAACACTCACCTCTGTAGCTAAGCTGATTTCATTTGCAAGTTTGTTGGCTTCATTAAGGACATCATTCCCTTCCTGCAGGATCTTTTCAACATCTTGTCTGCTGTCTTCTACAGCTTGCTTTTTCTTCTACAGAGTGTGTGCACACAAACAGAAAGATGAGTAATTTACCTGAATGGGAGGACAGTTCAAATACTAGCATCCCAATAGAAGACTGCATTTTGTCACCATGCCACAATACCACTTCTGGCATTCTCTGAGCTTTCAGAGCAAAGACAGTGACAACAATAAACCATACATAATGTATTTTTCCTTTGTCCTCCTGTCTCCAGCTCTGTGTCCATGTCTTTTTGTTGCTCTCTAACAGAGGCAATTGACTGTAGCACTACTGCAAAATGAATCAGAAAAGTTAGAAATACTAATCTTTATGGAGATGTGCAAGTTCCTCATTTTGACAATTACCTTCTCTGGCTATCAAGGCAAAATTTATCAAAAAATTCTGCTGCTTTCCCGTTTATCTCCACTGGTGTTTCACTAACTACTGAATATAAAATAAAAGATGACGGTTTGGAGCAAACTTGTGATTCTTGATTTTCTAATTACTGAAAATATTGTGTATTTTCTGAAGTAAGAATGGATTTCTGAATAAGAAACTGTCAATTTCCTGTGCAAGATCCATTGAGTATCACAGATTAGTTTGACAGGAGACCATGGCATTCTAGTGTTCAGTGTGCTCTGATGGCTTCTTCGTCAAAACAGGGTCAAAATAAAGCAAAAAAACCCTCAAAACAACTCGTAGGCACTTAAGTAGGCAGGACGACTGGAAAGGATGCATGAAGGTACTGTAATATTTGTGATGCAGAGAATATTGTGAAAACTGAGAAAGCAGGTAATTTCTCTGACATTTATCCATCCACCTTTGGGAAGAAAATGTACAGAACAGAGATCACCTAAATTCTTTACAGCACTGTATTTCCTTAATTCAGTCAAGCCCACAAATCTCTGCTGAGAACTGAGGTCTCAGAACTGAGCTCATCACTGTGCATGAGGCAAAAGCTCATCGAGACACAAAGAGTTGAAACATTTATCTTCATTAGGTTGACTTTGCTCTTTATGTCTTGGTTAAATGCTTGTTAATGTACAGTGTAATATCCTCTTAAAGTCTCTGCAATTTAAATTAAATTCCAAGCAGACCCCTCTGCTATGAGGGTGATCATTTATAACAGCTAGGAACTACAGAGGATAGAGTTTGATTTATTAGTCTGTAATATCCACATACCCCCTTCAGTCTTCTTCCCAGGGGTTGTGGAGGAAGATGAAAATGCAAATTTTCTATAAGCAGATCTATGACAACAAAGATTTTAACTGAACTCCTATTTAAATCTTGAGGACAGGATTTGAATTTTACATAATTTTTTATGCTGAGATGAATTTATTTTTCCCCAGAATAATAAATCCAATGCACCCTCCACGCAGTGTTTAAAAGCAGAGGACGTTATTTTAGTAAAGCTGTGGAGGAATTCTACTTTTAAAAGTCAATGCATTCCTTCATTCTGAGGAGTACATTTCCTTTTAATTACATCGGATATAGTTACATTTTAATAATATTTCTGGTTTACTTCTTTATTTCAAGATTTAATCATTCAAAATTTCCAACTTTGATCAGACTCCAAGTAATCATGGATACAATTTGTTAGCACTCACCTCTACCACGGTCATATTTTTTTTGTTGACTGCAGACAGACGATCAGCCTCCCAGATTTTACGTCTAGCTTCTCTTAGCAGATCTCGAGCATCATCTACTTTGGTGTGGTAGCTTGATAGCTTGTCCCGGACCTCATTTTTGAGAATGTCATTTTTCTCACTGGGCTCACCAAATAAGCTCTTCACCTTGTCCAAAAGATCTTCAGCATTCCTGCAAAACATCACCACCCACAAAGGCACTCAGTTCATATTTTCTAAACTGAATAATCTGAAGATTCTTAATAACATGCAAATGAAATGGACTTCTAAATTAAAGCTCAAACTAACATTCAGGAGAACACATACTTAATAAAGTGAAACAACAGTTGCTCTGAAGCCCTTTCCTAAAGAGGTTTTTAAGTGTCACTAAGGTCCAGTTTGGCCTGCCTATAGTCAGTTCCATTAAAAGTCTTCTAAAAAGAAACACATAAATGGAGACTGCATGCTGCCACTGGGCATAATTTAGATGAAGGATCTGAACTGAAGCCAAGGAAAGCCAAATTGTTGCCTTAGCTTTGTGATTTTCTGAGATATTTTGTTGTGTTTTTTTCCTTCACCTGCCCTGCCCTTGGTTTTAATGGAAAAAATATTGCAACTTCTGAGGACAAAATATACATAAAAAATGTTTAAGCATAAAAAAAATAAATCCCAGTATTGATAGCTTGTCACAGAAGAAGTGTAGAAAGGCATTCAGAACTTCCCCCATGCCTTTTCCATTATTTTTTGTACTAGCAGCTACTGTCCTGTAATTGTGGTGAATTTGACACCCTTATTCTGCAATACTGGAGGAACAGTATGAAGATGGATTTCCTTTTTATGACCTTGCCTCATAGTACAGCCCAAACTGCCTATCTGTCCAGCGGTCTACCTCAAAACTCACAGGTGCTCTAAAGATAGCACTTCCATATCGACCTGTTGTGCAATTTTTCCCTCTGCTCTAATGAAGTACGACGCAATATATCTGCTCCATGTAATCCCTTGCTTTATGTACCAGATTTTCTGTGTGACTGGACTGCACCACATTTCTTGAAATGCTATCTTGTACATTTCAGCTGTGCTACTTTCTGGGTACCTTCCTAGAAAAGGAATAAAACTATACGAAATTCTTAAAGTGTTAGCAGAAACAATCCCAGGTCTGGCCTAACACCTGGAATGCTTTATGATCTGGAGCCTCAAAAAGAGCACAAAGGGAATGAAAGAAAGATTAGAAACTGATGAAAAAGTTATTCTTAAACTGTATATATATGAGAGTCTAAATATGTTAAAGTTGTCCTGTCTTGAGAAGGAATGAGAACTGTAACATCATGAATGGAAGGGATAAGGTGATCAACTATCCAATGTCTTTCAAAAAAGAAAATACAGAAATGCAAATATCAGGAAACAATGTCAAAACATAGGAGGTATATCTTAAAAAAACTGTGTGGTTGAGTTATGCAATTCATTCTTACAGGAAACTGGATGATAGAAGGTCACAGTGGCTCAAAGGCCATCAGACAAATTTATGGAAGAAAAAGTCACACAAAATTAAAGCTATTCGGCATGCTAAATAGAAAGACAGAATTCTGATTCAGAGCATCCCTTGATAGCAACTCAGTGGCATCCGAGAAAATGTGTAGGAATGTTATAAAATATTGAAAGATTTATTTCATAATTATGAAAATCAGGGCCATTTAGGAGAGAAACTGGTGTATTTTTAACATGCTCTTTTTAGAGAGAAATTATTGACTAATGTGCCATTTCAGTACATTAAGGCAATCAGGTGGAAGACTTGACTTGAAAAGTTTGAAGGAAAATAAATGAGGGAAAAAGCTGCACATGCTGGAGAAGTTTTGCCATCTATGAAAGCAAGAAAACTTTCCTTCATTTATCTTCCTAATTTAACTTTTGAGAATTCACTTAAAACATAGGAGAGGTAAGAAGAATCCACTAATTGTCATAATTCTGTTCTAGGACAAAATTCTGAAATCAGAATACAATCACCAACAGAAGACATCTCAACAAAGCGCAGACATGATTAACTACTTCAAAGTGGTCATGAGACTTGTAGAGATATTCAAAACTATTGCTAAATAATTCTCTAAGAATACATGTGGGCACAGTGATCCACACATATAGAAGCATTCACAGAGTTTTAAAAATTATTTTTTTCATCCTTTTTCTGTGCAGAACAGATCCTATCCACTATCTTACTACATTATTTAAGCGGGTTTAAGTTATTTTTCTTTAATAAATAGTATTTTGAAAAAGATTTTCAGAAGACATTAGCTAAAGCCCTTTCCTTCCTGCTCTCTAAGCCACAGTGACTAATTTTCCGTCCGTTGAGTTCATTACTAATATTTTGTGGATATCTATGACAACCTGTAAAGAGGTGATCTTACCCTTAAGACAAACCAAGCAACTTTGATGAAATCATAAATTCATAGCATGAATCATAGAATCACAGAACAGTTAGGGTTGGAAACGACCTTAAGATCATCTAGTTACAGCCTCCCTGCCACGGGCAGGGAAGCCTCACACTAGACCATGCTGCTCAAGGCCCCAACCAACCTGGCCTTGAACACTGCCAGGCATGGAGCATTTACCACTTCTTTGGGCAACCTGTTCCAGTGCCTTACCACTCTCACAGTAAAGAATTCCTTCCTTATATTTAATCTAAGTATCTCCTATTTAAATTTAAACCTATTACTCCTTGTCCTATCACTACTGTTACTAGTGATGAACTACTGATATTCCCTGATGAATAGCCCCTCTCTAGCATCCTTGTAGGCCTCCTTCAGATACTGCAAGGCTGCTATGAGGTCTCCACGCAGCTTTCTCTTCTCCAGGCTAAACAGCCCCAACTTTCTCAGCCTGTTTTCATACAGTAGGTGATCCAGCCCCGTTATTATCCTTGTGGCCCTCTCTGGACTTGCTCCAACAGCTCGATGTCCTTCTTATGTTGAGGATGACAGAACTGCACACAGTACTCCAAATGGGGTCTCAAATCAGCAAGTATACTCATATATTTCTTAGTATAAAACATATTTCTTTATCAGGAAATGAAAATACTTGCTTTGCGTATTTTGAGAAGCGTAAAAGGGAGGAGATGTTTTTTCCCTGCAGAACCCTTCTGCATGTCGTGCTGGTCTGACAGGTTCATGTTGGCTGTAGCATTTGAGGACTAAGAACATCTTGTTTGAAAGGCCTCCCCTCAGTTTCCCCTATGATTGCAGGCAGCACTTTCAAAGGTTTGGCTAAATTTTTGTGTCCTTCCTTGTTTTATTTATATGTATGAGTAGAGAAGGCATAGAAGAGGCTCAGCGGAATCAGAAGAAAAAGCAATAAGACATTGCTGAAAAATAAGTTTGCAATATATCCTTTCTCAAGAGAACAGAAAGCAGAACCTTCATAATGATGGGAAGAAATACTGTACTAGTAGAATTTTCAGAAAATGATCCAGTTTATAATGTGTAAGATAATCAGGGCAAATCTGATTCTATAGCACTTGGAATTCTTAGCTAATTTTGTATTCTATTTATGTCTCCTTACAGTATGCATGCACCTGATAACTGACATTTTCAGGTGTGAATACCTCTATTCCAGACAGTTTTCAGAGACAGCACAGCTTCAGTGGACCACATAGTTGCTCAGGTGGCTTACTTGCTAGCTGTTTGTTTTGGCAAAATGCTAACCAAAGCCTTGCTCTAGAAATATGCCTGGTATAACTGACACAGAATTTTAACTTCAAGTATTTTTCTGGATAAGGTAACTTTTCAGCATTTTGAAAAATGCTTTATAAAGAGCTGCCAATATAATTACATATACATGCATATTTTTTTTTTTTTACAGATCACTAAATAACCAAACCCTGGGCTTCTGATTGTGCCACAGAGTTGGAATATACTTATCTACACTATTCTTTATATGGCAAAATACATCCTTTTGAATGTCTATGCTACTAGAAAAACTTTGCAGACAGATAATTATTTTTATTAGACCATTAGTTTTGCAAAAAAGAATCCTGCTTCTAGACAAGCATTTCAGTACAAAAAGCCATTCATCAGGTCTGAAGCAGAAGTTAAACACAAACTGAGACAAATTGCTTAATATTTGATTAGAAATGTTGCTGGCACCTGTGCAGCAGAGAAGCAATTTCCTAGGGATTGCTTTCTACATAAGTAAGCATTTCCAAAAATGCAAATGCTACATTTAACAGATATGAAGTATTAGGATGTGCTTTCATTTGTATTTCTGTAAGCCCCAGCTTGAAAACTTGATTGGAAAAGATGACAATAACATTTACAAGACTCAGATATTATCACCAGGAGGTTGAAGACTGAGGTCTCTACTCACTTTAACTCATCTTGAGCTATTCCTTCTTGCATATTCAGCTGTCTGCTCCTCAACTCTGCGATCATTCTGTCAGCCTCACTCTGCAGTTCTGGAAGGCTCTTCTCCAAGGTCTTGTCTTGGGTTCTTAGTGTCTCGTTCAGTTTTATAGCATCTTCATTTGCAGCTGAAGAGGAGCAACAAATACTTATGTAGGGAGTTAGTTAATAAAAACAACAAGAAAGGCTTTAAGCATCTGCCCACCAACTATTAGCAAGTGGAATGCAACTTGCACTGGTTATTCATGCTGTGAAATATACAGGATGGTTAATCCAATGATCACTAACACAGGGGGAAATGTTTTATGTTTCATCAACCCTTTTATTATAGCTCACTATTAAGCACAATAATTAAAGTGAAAAAAATCTTTATATCCAGTGAAAAAATATATTGCTCCCCTCTGCCTCCTGAAAGAAAGAATTTGCACTGCAAAACAGCAAAAGATAATCTGGTACCTTGCTCATAGAAAGGAGCAGGCAGTATGAGCAATGAAAATTATATTTAAAGTACTTCTGGAGAATTAGAAAATATATCATTTTCAGCATTCAGACTTAACAGCGCTAGGAAGAATAAATGATTGGGAAATTCTGGAAAAAGAAGGAGAGAGAAGAGTAGTAAAAGACACCCGCAGATGTCTAAAACCCCTCATGCATCTAGAAATAGATGCCCAGAAATGGAAAATAAGGGTGTGAAGGTTGGAATATATGATGGTACACTATAAATGTATTATGTATTTGGAACAGCTGAATTATTCCTGACAAAGCTGTACATATGATATCATATTCAAAGACTGACTAAAATCTTTCTGCCACAGTACATCACAACATATCAGAATATACACTTTCAGAAGCAACTAGGTCATTTACAACAATCAGTTCCATCTTCAATTTTAAAAATGTCTGCTGCATTTCCTCAGGCACAGTGGTCCCAAGTAACTGATTTCTCCAAAATAGCACAGATCCTGGTCACATGGGTACTTCTGAATATTTGAAATTAAGTCTTGTAGAAACTAAAATCTGTTTTACAAACTTCAAATAAATTACTATTTCATTTACACACTGCGTAGGTTTACAGCAAATTATGAAGAAAATTCTAATCCAATGATGTCTTTGATTTACTGGTGAGAACTGATATTTTGTTCTTTAATCAAGCTTGGTTATGTGTGGGGCAATAAGAACTGGTAAAATACTAGACTTTGTTTAAATAGATCAGAGATCACTTCTGTGCATTATGCTATGTATCACTGCTAACTTACCTCATGCCAGGAACAGTCTTATACTATTATTTTTTTAATCTGGACTAAATAAATAGCCATTTAATCTCCCAGAACCTTAGAAGAGAAAATGGATATGTTGTCTCAGCTATTTTATTAGAAAATTTATACCTAGCTTCATGTTTATCCTTCACCTGTCTCTTCAGATAACAATCTTTACTTTCTAGTCTTAGCATACTGCAAACTGTCAAGAGTTCAGCGGTGGTAAAAGATCTGGATGCACTGACATAGACAAACACAAGGAAGTGCAAAGCTGGGGTAATTCTGTAGTTAAGGAAAACTAGCTATGGGTACTCCGAAGTGCAGAAAGCAATTGGCTCAGTAGAAATGGATAAATGGTCAGAGGACAGTCATAACAAATCATTACAAACTTCTCACTTGTAATAAAGGATTTTTCTGGTTTGAAGAATTCCTTGATTCCCTGACATTTAGGGAGGCTTCCACCACACCTACAATCCTGCATTTCTGAGCACTGCCATTCTCAAGTGTTACATTCAGTCAATGGAAATTTCACGGCATTTCGTTCCAAAGTTATTGCCTACTGGCAACAAGTACTAGGGAGCTCAGGGTCACAGATACAGGCCTGAACTCCTAGAGATCTGAAGTACTATAATTTTCAGAAGTCTGTATTAAACTAGGGATGGGGGACAAGAAACGGGCATAAAAAATACCTGCCAGCTGGTTGGTCATCTCAATCAGAACATCATGAGTGGACATAAAGTCTGTAAGGAACAATCTAGTAACGTATTATAGGTCAAAAAGATCAGAGGCAAAGAACCTATAGGGCAAATATGCAGTTAAAATGCCGTCAAGGTTTAAAATAATCTAGGAATGGCTCCATCATAAGGTGACAGTTTATCCTCAGTCTTTAAAAGGCGATGGTCTTGAACAGGAAGACAACTGAGAATGTCAATCAGAAATAAGGATATAGAAATTATCACAACCAGAGAAAAAACATTTTAAAGAACTCAAGCTAGAATGGCCAAAGAACTGCCATTTCTGAGACTTGAAAGATTTGGTGCATGACATTACAAATCCAAAAAGAAGACCATTTGACTGACAACAAGAAAAGATAGTGCCTGTTTTGAAGAAATGAGATTCAGTAGTAGAAAATACTAAGTTGTGATCTAAATAACAACAGAAATTTCAGATGCAAACAATGGGTTTTGCAGTTAGACATAAGGTGAGAAGAATATAGCTATACTAAGAATCTCCAATGGCACCCTGTGATAAACAGCTGTGAAAAAAAGGAAATGCTATCCCAGAACATATTTGGAGAGCAGGTTTTACTGCTACTCAAGTGCAAGACACTGAAGTAACCTCATTTCAGTGCTTGTTATGTGTGCTCAGGAAAGATGAACCTAATTTTAAAGAGGGGAAGGGGAATTATAGGAAGCTGACCAGGAGACTTGAGAAAATATGCTTTGACATGTTTTAGTCAAAAAGATAAGGGGCTGAAGGGGAATATGATAACTCTTTATGAACATAGTTGGGGTAGGGGGAGCAGTGGAAGCACAAGGGAGAGGAAAAATAACCTGTTTTATCTAAAGAACAAGGTTGCCAAAAGAACACATGATGATAAACTAAATATGTTTAGCTAGAAATGAGGACTTTAGTTATGAAGAGGTCTGAAACTTATCTCCTGTTCAGATTGTGTATATTTGTGGAAACTGCTTTGAAGATGAGGGCTAGTATGCTTGTGATAGCAGGGGTGTGGATGCAGCAACCCAGAAGGTATCTTTCAGCCCTGTGCTCCTGCATTTCTTCTATTTTTTAAATGTTAACTTGGCCATTAGGCAAACACATTGTTTTTAAAGTCTTTTCTCTGCCTCTACGATGTTGCATAAATTTATTTGACCCCCTCAATGACTTCTAACTCTGTACTTCCTATGGCTAAACCTAGTGGAGGACACCTTTGTTTGGGTATAACCTTTGTGGAGCAAAAAATGGCTTATTCCAAGTCATTCCCTTGTCATTCCAAATTCATCCTAAAATATAAGGAACCTGGTTTTTTGTTTTTTTTAAAAAAAAAAAATCTTGAAAACTTGCTTACTTTTTCTTGTTGCTTTTCCCACATTTATTTCATGTCAAAGTTGTACATCCTAAACATATCCTAAATTGCTGTTCAGTTCAGCTAAAGGGCGTGTACGGGGATGTATTACAAGAAAGGCAATATAAAATGTATTTTACAGCACTCGGACAAAATTGGAAGCTTTCCCTTTCAATGAAGCAGGTCTTCAGAAGAACAACTACTGAAATCAGTACTGTGGCGGGATTTCTGAGGAAGAAAGAACAGATCAGTATTTTTCAAGTAAAAAAAATTTCCTGTGATTGCCAATCATTTTCATATTTTTTAAGCCATTACTTAGGTAATAGCTTTATGCAACATACAGGTCTTGCTGCTTGAAGCCATCTACAATGTTTTTGGTTGTCTTTACTGCATTGTGGAAGAGAGAGAGTTGGCTTCCTGCCATTATTTAAGTAGGTTTAGGAGTCACACGCAAATTCCAAGCAACAGATGTTCATTAACAGCAAGTAGTAATGCATTTTTGAAGTAATTTTGGGGAATTAAGATGAAGTGTTAATGTACCAAGTGCTAAAATTACATCAAACTCTTTTACCAATACCTGGTTTTAACTGCTTAAAAAATAAACAAAAGCTAAGCCCTGTTAGTTACTTAATCATAAGAGCTTTTCTTCAAATAACTGCAAAAATCCTGAAGGAATATGCTCAATATTCTGCTAGTCTTTTCACTTAAATACCAGTACACTAACTGTTTATATAAACTGCATCTGTAGATTGGAAAAAGTCTGAAGATGACCATATTTTCCTCACTCAGCATTTAAAGCACATGCATTTCTCAGTGAGCAAACTCTTCCTCACTGTCTCTCAGACCCTATTCCTTCAGTTTCCTTGAGAAACAAATGGCACATTTTTCTTTTTCCAGTACCTTCAGCAGCTTGAAGAACGCCTCTGACGAACTGTCCAAGAGATTTCGCTCTGTCGTTAGTCCTCTCAGCATCCTGCCTGGTTTGCTCACCGTCTGCTGTCACCTTGGTAGCCTAGTGATCCAAATTTAGGAAAACTGTAATTAATAAACAGGACAAGGATGCACTATATGATATTCCTACTGGCTGAATCTATGTACAAAACTTCCCACAGGCAAAAGGCAATCAATGAATTATTGATCAGATGCATGGGAAATGACATGCTCTGTTCAAGTACACAATTAAATTTTATTACCTTTTCCTTTAAATGGAAATTGGAGGGCTTTATTTTAGGTTCTTAGAAACCCTAGCTGTGTGCAACAGCACATAAAAGGAAACAGGATGAAATTATTTACTGAATTTGCTTAAAGAAACATTGTTTGGAACCTTTTAATAGATTCTTCAGGGAATACTTCCCACAGCTTCACAACTGTGCACTTTTCGATTGACAAAGTGCAGTAGATATCATGACCTCTTTGCTTCCTCTTCAGAGGTGTTCTCAGAGACAGTTCACGACAACTGGCAAGCAGAATTTTAAATCAATACATTAACTAACCCAAGAAAAAAAAAAAGATTTTTTTCAGCTCTACTGCTTGAATTTGTTTATTTATAACACATTGGGGTGCCCAGTAACATTTTAGCTTTGTGCAGCTTAATGTTTTATAATTGTATTGAGTCGCAGTAGCAGGATGAAGACAGACATCTGATGCAGACCTGAAAAACATGCTAAAGAAAGAAATCACCTTAATACATTCTATGTAGCTCCCAAGGTCCCTACTTATGAAATAAACCCATTTTTATCAAAAAGAAGCTGACCATTTCAAGCAACAAAGCTTGTCAAACTGTATTTGAAAAGCAAAAAAACCCGTTTTTCTCTTTGGGAATTACACTTCAAAGAAACATCTTAAAGTAAGGTGTTATGAGTTTTCCAGTCTCTTGGAAATAGCTAGAAGGTCAATAATTCAAAATGAGCTTAGGTTTTCCCTGACATCAGCTGTACAAACAGTTTTCTCAGTTACAACCCACCCTTCCCACCCCTCCACCGCCCCAACCTCCACTTTTCAATGATAGTAAAGAGAAATAGTATACTTTAACACATTTCTTTTTGTCTGATCTGGTGGAAGTCCTCCAGATACATCAGGACAGATGGGTTTCTGAAATGAAATCCCTACCATTCTCATACCCCTTACAGTTCTGGTCTACTTCAGACAAGTTACTCTGAAAATCATAGAATCATAGAATAGTTAGGGTTGGAAAGGACCTTAAGATCATCAAGTTCCAACCCCCTGCCATGGGCAGGGACACCTCGCTCTAAACCATATCACCCAAGGCCTCGTCCAACCTGGCCTTGAACACTGCCAGGGATGGAGCATTCACAACCTCCCTGGGCAACCTATTCCAGTGCCTCACCACCCTTACAGTAAAGAACTTCCTCCTTATATCCAGTCTAAACTTCCCCTGTTTAAGTTTTAACCCGTTACCCATTAATATTATTACAGTGTGATGTAAGAAGCAATTGAGATAGAAAAAAGGAAAAAAAATACAGAATGGTCTTGATGAACCACTGCTCTAACTCAGCTTGGCATTCGTGATGTCATTTCATTCTTCATGTAATTGAGAACGACCTTAATATGTATAGTCAAATCCTCCACAGTCAGCCTTTTATTCTCTGGGGTTTATTTGCTTGGAATTTTTATGTTCAGTTTTGTTATATTCCATAATATTTCTAAGTCCTTTACTACAAATGGTGATTTTTAAATTACGTATACTTTTCTTGCTTTTGATTACTTTTCCACGTTCATGTTAATTCCAGTTGTCCACTTTAACCGCTCAATATCTATGACTGAGTGCCATGTACTACTTTTTTGTGCACATTTATCTGTGATTGAACAGTTTTCACACCCTCTCAGTGACAGATCTCTTTAGTACTTCAATCTCACTCAGCTCTACCGAAGGCTTTCTGTATTTTTCCATAATTTGCTTTGCCAAAAAATAACCTTTTGCTTCATTATCTGGTCTAGTTTTAACTCCATAAACCAAATTAAATGGAAACATCCTTGACAGTGTACCTAGTGATTCCACGGCCAATTAAATATTTCCGTTTGTTAATAAAGTCCTATTCATTTTCTGTATATTCATTTTATTACCATTTGACATTTCTATAAGGTCAGTCTTCAGCACTTCCTAACAGTTTAAACAGGCATAACAAACTTTTTCCTGTGGGGGAACTAAGGGTCCGGCAGATTGGACCCAGAGTAAGGATTTGGAATGATACACAAGTAGGACTTTCTGGCATACAGGGGACTCTTACAGTGGAAATCTAGTAAAGAAATTATCTGAGATAAGTGAGCCTGCTTTGATGGTGTTCACAGATTGTACTTACTGACAAAGGTTCCAGGGAAGCCCTTGTCTGAAGACTATTAGCCACGTAGCAACTTAAACTATTAGCAAGTACTAGCAATTGCACACACATTTTTGTTTTGGTTTTGTTCATGTGTTTAGTCTGGAGTCTTAACCAAGCCATAAGCAACTCCTCTGGATGGCATCTGGAGGGAAGCCCTAAAGGAACTTCTCCAGCTCTTGAGCTGCGGACCACAGAAGGAGTAGTAAACACAGACCTCACTCTACAGATGGAAGTTCTTGGCTCTTCCTCCAAATGCTTCTAACTTTGTGAAATAAGTTGCCTCTGCTACTACTTCCAGAAATTTTTGAGATTGAGAAATTCAGTGTTATGGTAGAAATGAAAAAGTTTACAAAATCAAAAGAAGCATTTCAATCACGAGGTGTGATTCTGATCTGTGTCTTCCTTGAAGGTACCTAATTAGAAGGGGAGAGGAGCTTTTGACTAAAAGTAGTCAACTGAGAGGAACTGAAGAGTATGAGGTCTGCTCAGGATCACAGATGAAGGAATGTGCAAGAAAACATGTAAACATAATCAGTGTGAGAAAGATTTGAGGTCCTTCTGTATGGTGAAGTGAATGAAGGATATGATGAAAAAAAAAGAAAAAGGAGTGCTCACTGATGTAAGGGATCACTGGTTGAAAAGAGACCACCCACAAGGAATCAAAAGCCTCAAAGGATTTGCAATGACTAAACGCTCGTTTTCTATGTTTAACCTTAAAATGGGTAGATTTTTATTTTTTTTTTCCCATGGAAATAGACTCCTCACCAATCCCCATCAACCTTTTTAGTCATTACTACTGGTTTAACTTTAAAAATGTAGTGAGCCTGCAAATCAGATACAGGAAAAACTTTGCTACCTATGGCTGTACCATGCACTCCAAGTGTTAGCCATTCTGTGGTTATTAGCTATATCTTCATTTGGAAATGAGACTTGCACACACTACTTCAGGACCCACTCTTCTTTTTGGGACATTATTCCTATTTACAAACACAGAAAGAGAAGGGTAGGACTTGCCATCAGTTTCCAGCCCTTGAGTTAAAAAATACCAACTGCAGTCCGGTTAACAATTCTTTGTAAGGATAACTGGAAATCATAAGGCTACTGACTTGTTGCAACAACAGAAAACTGCAGAAAGAGAAGTAATGAAAATCTGGCCACCAGACTACCTCCTCTAAAATCACACCTTCAATATTTTTCCTTCCAATACTAGTCTACAAAAGGTCAGAATTTGCAACATTATTTTAGGACATCTCAATTTATTTAATTCTTGGCGGTGGTGGTGTTGGTTGGGCAATTGGAAAAAGATATTAAAAGGAGAAACTATGAAAAGGATTAAAAAACTGTCTGAATCTAAGGCTGAAAAATCTTAACACAAGAAAAATAATTTTCCCTGCTTTTTAGGGGTGTCATAAGTTAAAAATACACCTAGACATAAAACTACCATAGTTATTTCTGAAAGAAAAACAAACAAACAATAAAACAAAAATAAAACAGAAGTGAAAAAACAAGCTACCATTACACTCACAATGAGAGTATATACAGATAAATACCTGTGTATGTGTGTGTGTATACGTACATACATATGCAAAGACAGGACGGATGCTTTCTTAACCAATCCCTATGCCTTAATAGTTGTTTTCAAAATTGCATATAATGCACACAAACCAGTTTGTCTGAGAATTTTAGTTCTGTAAGGTATGAACAGTTTTAAGACATGATGCTAAAACTGTATGGGGTTTAGGTAAATTCCCTTAGGTATATATTCATCAGTACAGTAATACACATCTTGCTTGTATGGCTGTTCAGCGCAGGGAAGCACAACACCTGAATATGATTTTTGTTTGTCCTTCATATGTTTATGTATTTTCACTGTGGCTGGTCCACTTCCGTATTTTTTTTTTCTCCACTAGGTGGCACAATTTATATTATTTTCGTGGACAATGTCTTTTACCGACCGAAATAAGGTGGATATTGAAATAAAACTTTCCTAATAAAAAGAGTAAATAGCACATTGATTGAAATCCAGAAGACTCTCACTACCCTCATAAATGAAATCTAGAACACATATTTAACTAAATTCACACACCTTGTGCATATATTTGAATTCTTCCTTTTAGATATTGTCCTCATTTCATTCATTGACTCTTAATGAGTTATACCTGGAATTCCGTTGCCTTGCCATAAAATTTCTTTAAAACAAGCGGCTCAAGCTAGGATACCATTTGATCTACAGCTCCTGGAGAAATAAGCCAACACAATAGATAACCTAAAATGGAAAATGAAACTGCAAAACAGCAAAACTTTTCCTATAATGTGCTTGAGATGGCTGGGCACTAAGTAACTGTGAGTGAAGCCAGGCTACTTGTATTGCAACAGGCAACATTAAAAAAGAAATGGGCTGAGATCTCCAGGTAGTCAGGGAGTCTGAAGAGGAATACAGCGAGATGATGTTGCTGCTGCAGAAAGCAGGTAACCTTACCAGAGACAGTACTAATGTTCAATTAAAAAAAAGGAAGCAAACTGGGCAGTTCACCTAGTGAAAACCTCAGCCACTCAAGAAAATCAACAAAAAACCTCCAGACATGCAAGAAACTGCATGGTAACCCCATGCTTTTATTGCCATTAGGTTTGTAGCTGTTTTAACCTGCAGTTGAAGTCATGGAAAAGACCTTAAATGCTATATCAAAAATTCTCTTTCCTTGAGTGTCAGCTTTTCCAAATATGCTCATTTTTAGGTGCTTTGTACGAGCATTAGAAAGTTTTCTGAAATTATTATAAAGTTTTGCAGAAAATATATCTCATTGTATTGGCCCACAAAAAGAGATTGTTGGAGGACTTGTTGCCATTTCAAACACTGAGACTGAGAAGAATCTTATAATTCATCTATTCATTCATGTTTAATTCATATGCAGAAGATTTCTGTCATTATGCAGCCTTAACCAAACCCACAGACCCCAAAGTGATCATAGACTTACTCTTGTCAGTAGTTCATCCATTTCTGTCACCAGGGTATCCAGATTTTCTTGTGCTAGCTGAAGAAATCTCTCTGGAGCTCTCTGAGGCGAAAGCAAATGCTGTTGGGGAAGAGGAGAGAGACTGAAAAATCTGTATTTAATGGATCTCAGTGCTTCCAAATATTGCAGAGAAGAAGCATCAAAATTTCCTTTCCATTACAGTATGTAACTCCCTTTCTTCATCGACTCTTTTGTTGCATCCATCCAACATACTTTTGTCAAGAATCTTGACACGTTTACATAGTTTAGTGGAGAACCTATTAAGTGTGGTAGGGAACACAGAGTATATAAAATATATAACCACTTTATGGATCACCAGCATAAACACCATTTTATTTGTATGCAACATCATTTTTTCTGTGCCTGCAATGTAATTCCTTGCACATATGTGTGTAAATTACTGCTGCAAGTTTTCATTATTAAAATAAAAATAAATAATCATAATATCTACGTAACAACCAAAGCAATTTGAAGTAATTAGGTCTTGAAGTTTTCTTCTTTCCTGAACCTATCTATGGCTGAATGTTTGAACACCTGAGAGTGTTAAGAGAAGTGGCTAATGTTATTGTAAGGCCACTCTTCATAATCTTTGAGGCATTGTGGAGATCAGGGAATATACTAGAAGACTGGAAGAAAGTTAATGTCACACCCATCTACAAAAAGGGCTCAAAGGAGGATCCAGGAAATTATACTTTTAAATCTTACTTCAGTCCCTTGGAAAAGTATGGAATGAATCCTCCTGGATCTGTCACAACTCAAATGAAGCACGTAATTGGGAAAAGCCAGCACAGATTCACCAGTAACAAATTGTGCTTGACAAACCTTATCACCTTCTATGACAAAAGAACCTGCTTGGTTGATTGGGGTGAACAGTGGACACTGTCTACCTGGATTTCTCCAAGGCCTTTGACACTGTTTCCCACAGCCTTCTCTTAGAGAAACTGACACATTACAGTCAAGTGGTCTATGTGGTAGGTGGGGAGCTGGTTGACTGGCTGCACCCAGAGGGTGGTTGTAAATAGCTATTTTCAAACTGGTGACCTGTCACTAGCGGGGTCCCCCAGGGGGACATTGGGCCCCAATGCTATTTAGTGTCTTCGTAAGTGATCTGGAAGATGAGATCAAGTGTACCCTGATCAAGTTTGCTGATCATACCAAACTGAGTGGGGAAGTGGACACTTTGGAAGGGAGAGCCACCCTGCAGGAAGACCTACGTAGGCTGGAAGAGTGGGGCAACAACAGCCTTATGAACTTCAAAAAGGACAAGTGTAAGGTCTTGCAACTGGGAAAACATAATCCAGGAGTGGAGTACAGGCTGGGATTTACCTGCCTGGGAAGAAGCTCTGTGGAAAGGGACCTGGAGGTCCTTGTGGACAACAAGTTCAATATGAGTGAACAGCGTGCAGCTGCAGCAAAGAAAGCCAACAAGATGCTGGGTTACATCAGCAAGGGCACAACTAGCAGAGATAAAGTCATTGTCCCACTATACTCAGTGCTTGTCAGGCCACACCCAGAATCCTGTGCTCAGTTTTGGTCCTCACTTTACAAAAAAGATGTGGACAAGATGGTGCCAGAGAAGGACCACAAAGATGATCCATGGAATGGGAATCTGTATGAAGAAAGCCTGAGGAACTTTCAGCATTGAGAAGAGGGACTAGGGGAGACCTTATCACCGTGTTCTAGTATTTAAAGGGTGGTTACAAATTAAGTTGAAGACTCCCTTTTTACAAGGAGTCACATGGAAGAGATAAAGGTAATGGGTACAAGTTAATCCCAGGGAAATTCCAACAGGACACAAGAGGAAAACTTTTCACAATGAGAACAATCTGGCACTGGAATAATCTCCCCAGGGAAGTGGTGGACTCCTCAGTGACAGACACTTTCAAAATTTCACTGGACAGGGTACTGGGATATTTTGTCTAGACAGTACTTTTGTCAATAAAGTTTGGACCAGATGGTCCTTGATGTCCCCTTCCAAACTGATATTCTATGATAAGGTTGTACTGAAATCCTATTAACTGTGTATGTAAATACTGTGAATATACCTTTAATTCCTGTGTCATGTTCTCAAAACCATGCAAGATTTTATATGGAGCAGGCAGTGGACCACTAAGATTAACACTCAGGATCATCTGGTTTAGGCGATCCAGGTCATTGAGAAGGAGTCCCGTGCATTCATCATCACAAGCTGGGGGAAAGAACAGCAAAGTTTATATATTCCTGCTAAATGCTTATGACATATGCTTCAGTTAGAAATTATATGGCTTGCATACAATTCTGTGAGTGGTAACACTAATTTCAGGCATTTTAGCCCCAAAACACAGTGTGAGACAAAAATAGAAACAACAATTAGGCTTACCTCACAAAAAGAGGAAATAGTTAACATTGTCCATTATGGACTAGCCAATATAAAATCCTAAATCAGACAAGCAATTTGGATGAAGTTTTAGAAAAGTAGACAGGTACTGCAAAAAATCTAAGAAACACTTTATGAAGTATAGTATGGTTGTGGATTTGAACATAAGAAAATATTAGAGAAGTCTTATAGTTTACATACTTTATAGTCATATAACAGCATGAGCAAACATGCTAATCTTCTAATGCAGACAGCAGAAAGAGTCCAGGTAAAAATAATGATAGTTTTCTTTTAAGAAATGCCATTCCCTACCTCCTTTTGCTAAGCAGTGTGTAAGTTTTTCATGTATGCTTCTTTTCTTGCAAATTCTCTTTAGCATGAAAAATACTGGTGCATGCTGCATAGACCAAAAGGAGTTTGCATGTTACCCCTGCCCCTTCCTTGATTTCTATCAATTATCATGAGAAATTTTCATAACCTTAAAGTTTTGTATCATTTATGCTGCAGAGAGGAAAATTCCTTATCCTTTGGAAGAGAGGTGTGAGAATGCTTTTGTTTCCCTGCATGCTAAAGAGAACTGGCAAACCTAAGCAATATCTCAAGAGATGGCACAAACCGTGAAACAATGAATTCACTGGTGATGTTGAGACATGAAAGGTTGCACCTAAAGTTTTACAATACGTAATTATTTATTTCAGCTACACTTCTAGGCTGTTCAATGGCTAAAAAAGCCACTAAACAATGTGTATGCTTCTGTAGAAAAAGCGAAATAATATTCAACAGATTTTTTTTCCTGAAATCTATTTTTCATGTAAATTAAAACTGTTCTGCCCTAAAAATTTTTCACAGCTATCTAAACGTTGTTCTCATCCTGTAGGTTGGCTGCTCTGTATACTGAGAAGTTGAGTCAAATACAGAGAAAAGAAGAATAATGAATACTAGTTTAATACACCATGAAACTCATGTGATGATTGAAAAGGAAGCAAGATATATGCTGGATTAGTACAGTCAGAGGTGGGTGCAGAAAGCTAGATGCTGTTATTTTAAGACTTTCTTTTGCATTTTCATTGCTTCCATTTGCAGACTTCTTCCTCCTGTTTCACACTATTTTGTTACATAAGCTGAACTGCACGGGAACTTCTCTGGAGTTGTTAACCGTGGGCATGATACATTCTGAGTTATGTTTCTACATGAAATTAAAGAAAGCTTATTGCCATCCCAGCTCTTGTCATATGTGTGTTTTCTTTTAGAATTCCATGAGACTTACAGGAAAAGCAAATTTTACAGCCAACTGAATATTTTATATAATAAACACCTGCTGTGTAGCTGGTCAGGAAAGTAGGTAGACCTGACATTTTGAAGGATGCAAATAAGTGATCTTGGCCCTGAAAAGGTATTTCTGTTTTCTTGTTTGTTTTCGTTTGGTTATTTTTTTCTGATATATTATTTCACTTAGGAAACAAGCTAAATCTATTCACCCTCAGAACTGTCAGTGGCTAAAAATTTGCTATGTGTCAAACTGAGTTCACTTGAGTAAGAAAAAAAATGAACAGTTTCTGAAGAGATGAAGTATTCTCAATGAGTACACAATTGGTAAGTGAGCATTCAGTATAAATTAACACATCTTCCACGATGATCAGGTTGGAAAGAGGAACTACATCAAGGACAGACCACAGTTCAGTAGATGGGACAGAACTAAGCTTCTCCAATATGCAGTCTGAAATGTACTGTAGCTATGGGAAATATTTCAAGAGTATGATTATATTTTGCAAGACTAAACACTTCTGTGTCTATCTATAAAACTGCCAGGATAAATTTGTGTCTAAATCAACAAATGCAGCACTAAATTCAGATCATTACAGCAGTCCAAGCATGTAAGAGGCAAATCATGCAGTCAATATTACAACAGTCCAGCAAGCAATTCACACAAATCACTGCATTTTCCATTTACACCACACTTTTCCATGCACAATAAGTTCTGTGAGGATTTTGACTTACCTCTTGTGAGAAGCATCTCCAAAGTATGCATACCAAAGAAATACTTTTTTTAATCAACTGTACAACCAATAAAAGACTATTAAGTTTATGGATATCTAACCACTTCTTCAATCTTACAAAGAGGACATAATATATAATAAAGGAATTGCATATCTGTGTTCCTCCAACTGTGTGATTATCTAACACAATTTTGCTTTAATACATTAATTGCTGTAAAGATTCAGAATACTGTGTTATGACTAGGTAATTATTTGTCTAAGGGCAACTATACAATCTCTGATACGTGGTGGTATCCTATGAAAGGCAGTGACTATTAGTTCTGTTGCTTCACAGTAGTGTTGAGTTATTGCTAGCTCACTAATCTGTTGGCTGTTACCCCATTTTTCCCATTTTGGCACTGGTCTCACACCAAATAATAATAACTAAAAAAAAGCTTTCTTCTGCCCCCAAAACAGAACCCCAGTAGAGAGCTGAAAGCTTTAACTTTCTTGCCATCGCTGCTGGTTCAAGGAGCTTGTGTGATCAAGATGTCTCCAAATCTGGAAAAATTCAGATCCAGATCATGGTCTAAACTATGAACTCAAGCTTCACTTGCTGGTTCTGATACATGCCAGTACTAGTTAGGTTTACATAGTGCTTGAGCTAGGTGAAAGACATTAGAGTGTTGGTCTAAACTCAACAAGAGCTTATGCATCAAAAAGGGGGAGAACAACTGACAGCTTATCAGCTATCAAACTCATTAAACTCATTATTAAACTCATACAGACAAAGAAGGAGTTGTGCAGCACAGAGCTAAGCTTAATTCTTATGGCTATGCCATAAAGGCTCACAACTTCTATAAAACTCAGGACACAGCAGAAGCTAGTCTAAGACTTCATAGATCTGGTATTAACAGAGTATCTTCCTTTTCAGTTCACTTTGTGAAGGCTTGTGATAAGAAGCTTCCAGCTCCTGCTGAATTAAGGACTGTGCTGGAGCTAGGAGATTATTCTTTTCACAGATTCTTCAAGATCTGCCTCTGATGGAAGCAGCATCTCTACTTAGTTCTGAATTTGGAAAGGCTGAGATCATGGAGCTGCTCCCTGTTTCAGAGAGAAATCCTTAATTGTGCCAGAACTAGTGGCTAGGAGCTCCCTTGTTCTCCCGGGTGGCAGAACTAAGTGGCAGCAGGGAAAAAGTCTCTCATTGCAAGCACCAGTCTACTCAAAGTATGAAATTTAAGTGTCTAAAACCTGGTATTAAAGGAATCTGATTATATTATTTTATCCTACTACCACTACTGCAAGTTTCCTGAGTGCAGCATGGCTGAAGGTCCTTTCCTCCCCCCCTCCCTCCGCCCAAGATTGAATCAAAATAAAATTCCTAACAATGAAACATCTTTGCACATGCAAAGGACTGTTTTTATGGTGAAAACTGATCATTTAGATACAATAAAAAGTGCCACTACAAGTAGTGTAGATACATTCTGACACTGGCATATGAGTATGTTGCAGTTAAATCAGAGATTATAGTGAACCACATCTTTTAAAGCAAAAATGTGGAAAATCTGGTTTGCCTGCACCCAGCTTTTCTGATTCATAGTGAGGATTCTTAACCTTATTATCCACACAATTAAATAGTCTGATTAATAAGTTAGAACACCATTACAAATGATAACTTGCACTTAAGCTGTTTTGTATGAAGAAACTCTCTTATCTTGGATATCCAAGAATACTGATAAGGTAAACGACCATAACAAGCATATGAAGCAGTGCCTGAGATTGAAAATGTTAGGCAGTGCTAGAAATAATGTTACAGGTATTCAAGATGTTGAAAAACCAAGTCATTTTCATTTAGATACCACTCTGGATAACAGTCCTTATTTTAAAATTTTGTAGCTGAAATGCTTCAGGATTTAACCCATGTTTACAGGCCATGAAATGGAACCCAAAGTGTATTTATTTCAGCAAAGTACTACCTGATTTTAATGTTAAAGATTTGTACCTTTTCTGGTATCTACTTGCCTTGATGTTACATGTCCTTCACATAGTCCCTCTCCCCACTAATGAAAAAGCTCCACTTAAACTCCTATACCAAATAAAAGTTAGGTAAAACATTAAAACCAGTTCATTGTGCCCTGCCAATATATTCAAAGATGTACAGATTAAGAAATATTATATGATGTGGATTTACTGGATCCCTACCTGTATTCTACTTTAAAATGAAAAATGAAGGTGTCAAGAGGGAAAAAATAAAATCGCAAGTTCCTACTCAGCTGGGGGAGATAGAGAAGAAAATGCCTTATCTCAGTCAGGACTGGCCAAGTGTTCTAGAAAGGTTTTGCTACCTTAGTTTATTTTTTTTTTTTATAAGACAAAAGAATACAGTATCATGAGAAATGAGATCGTGGGCTCAAAACAAACTATTCCATTTCATGGAAGAAAATACCAAACAATAATAAAAGGCAAGACACTTGGTACATATTAAAACTGAAGGCAGGGCAACAATACCAGTACTCTTGAAATGTAACTGTGTTTTAGGCTAATAGTTTTCCATTTTAAACAAAGTAAGCTCTTTCTTCCTGGACATATCGAACTGTAATTCCTTATGTCTTTTAAACTCTAATGGGTGGTTGCTGAACCAATGTGACAAAGCAAACCTTTGTAAAAACTTTCTTGGCACAGAGCATTGCACTTACTGGTTAAACATTTAGGACAACACTAAAAAATGCACTAAGAGCAAATATTGTCACAACTGCAATGACTGTTGGCAAAAGCCCACAGAAAGAAATCCTTCCGAGCTTTGTTGTGAATTTTCAGTCAGCATATTAAAAAGTATTAAGAGTTTCCCTAACATCTCAAGGCCTGTGGGGAAAACAAAAAAAAAAAAAGAAGGACCAGAATGCTGAAGTACTAAGAAACCTGGCAAAACTATTTTCAAAGAAACCCACAGAACTGACTGATGCATAAGCAGGGTTGAATTTCTGAAGTATAACAAACACATTCAAAAAGTATCCAAAATGATATCAGTATACATACAAATGCATCTCATGCCATCACGCGCATGCCGATGTTCACAGCCAGCACACTTCCACCCTGTGAATCCGAGCTTGCAAGTGCACTGTCCAGTCACAGGGTCACAGGGGACAGGCAGGGAACCGTATCGATCACACTCACATTCCTGGCAGGAGCCTCCTGGAGTTTGTGGATTTCCCGTGTAGCCGGAAGCACATCTAGACATTGCAAATACAAAACTAGGTTTGGCCAACTGAGCGGCATAGTATACAACAATGAATAATTGGCAAGATTGGAAACAAATGTATCTGAACATTCATTCATGAACCGTTAAAAAAATCTTTGGTGCTTCATGACTCAATATGCATTTGTAGAGGGAGAAGTATTACAAACTGTCCAACAAAATGACAATAGCTTTTAACTAGGACGTGGAACAGTTTGGATGGAAGGAGTTTGCAAAAGTGATTCCATGCCCTTAACAGTGTTCAATAAAACTGCTATTATATCATGACAGAAAAGTTTCTACATTAGCAGTGTTTGGTCTACAGGCCTTTGTTTTCCCTTCTCTGGATACTTGTGTTATGCATTAGAAGTGAAATCTCATAGTACACACTTGCTAATTTTGATCAGCTTAACCCTCCAGCGCATCTATGGACAGGACAACTGCTGTTTAGATTATTAATTTACAATTTCATCATTAATATGTTTATATGTGTCCTTCAAAGTCAGTGATCATGAGGACACAATAGTCACTACAACAAGGGGTATGAATGACATCAAGACACACTATACGCATAGGATCTAATTTCAGATAAATTTCATATTTTTTAATTTAACTTCTGAGGCCCAAGGAAAAAAAACAACAAACACCAAACCCACAAATCAGAAAGACAAGTCCAATATCTGGGATATAATTAACACTGATTATCAATTTACAGTGGGTATACATAAAAATTGCCTA
This sequence comes from Neopsephotus bourkii, assembly GCF_033783945.1. Taxonomy (NCBI): domain Eukaryota; kingdom Metazoa; phylum Chordata; class Aves; order Psittaciformes; family Psittacidae; genus Neopsephotus; species Neopsephotus bourkii. The sequence continues at coordinate 7,687,896 of NW_026902239.1, forward strand.
TTATGGCTGAGTTTTAACCACATATAAAGAAGTAATTCATCCAAAGGCATGTATTTAAACATCAGTAAACACGTTTATAGTATTGAAGGACATTGATCTCCATGTCTTCCCCACCTTTCATTGTCCCCCTTTTTCTTTTTTCATTCACCCTACCTTTCACAATATTGGCCTTCATATCCAGGTGGGCATGCAGTACAGCGGTAATTACTAGCTCCTTCCGCAACACAAGAAGGGCTAAAACTAAAACAAAAGCAAGTAAAAAATTGTTTCCACTCTATTGCATCATTTCACTCAGCTGTGCAGAAGTGCCCATGGTAAACTTCACTCAGTGTAAATGGCAGTATTTTATCTGTTTAGAAACATCTGTGGGAGATCCCTTCTTTCTACTAAGAATTTTGTGAATGCCTTGCTGTGATACTGGCACAACTTAGATAAACGCTAGCAGGGCCATATCAGAGGGAATGGAGTCATAGAAAACATTAGATTACTTTTACTAAGCCATGACATAGATGGATAATTTGTGACGCAGTGTGTACCTATGGGAACTGTGCAAAGGAGCGTGTTGCTGGAATATTAGTATAGTAAGTGCCTTCACAGACAGTTAAAACAAACAAAAAGGGTAGGAAGGGGAAAAGAAACAAAACTAAATAGTGTAATACTGTAAAAACTCTTTCAACTTTTTGTGGAAGAAGAACCAGAAAAGCAGAGAGGTGACTAATGGTGAGCCCAGATCTCCTTCTTGGTACATTACAATCAGCATCTTACTCTAACTTGCTTATAAAGCATTAAATCAAGTGCTTGAATGAGCATATAAAATTACACCTTTGCAAAAAAAAAATATAAACAAATTGGTCTGTTACTCATGAACTCATTATCCAACACTTTTTCAACTCTATAAAAATAGATCTGCACCCCTAGGAACAACTTTTTTTTTTTTTTTTTTAAACTTATTGTGTTTGAAGCTGACTGTGCAGGATTTTAAAGACAGTATCTAAAACCTCAGTGGAGATTTGTAAAATTTAATAAATAAAAATAACAACTCCTAGCCTGTGGAGAGGGACTTTTCATGAGGGACTGTAGCAATAGAACAAAGAGGAATGAGTTCAAACTTAAACAGGGAAAGTTCAGGTTAGATATAAGGAGAAATTCTTTCCTGTTAGGGTGGTGAGGCACTGGAATGGGTTACCCAGGGAGCTTGTGAATGCTCCATACCTGGCAGTGTTCAAGGCCAGGCTGGATAGGGCCTTGGGCGACATGGTCTAGTGTGAAGCATCCCTACCCATGGCAGGGGGGTTGGAACTATATGATCTTAAGGTCCTTTCTAACCCAACCCATTCCATAATTTTATAAAATTGCACCATACCATTCACAAATATCAGCACGTCAAGTCACGACATAATAAGCTAATGAGATAGCTCATAACCTATCTGCATTTTATGCAGATTATGTTTACCTGACTACATAAAACAGTTGCAAGTGGTTAGATCTTTTTCCCTTAGTAGTATCTTTAAGAGCTTTCACTAAGCTGCACAAAACACATATCCAAGGCCCAATACGCTCATTTTCCACCTAATTCTTTAGGTTTATGGAATGGATCTATTCCACCTAGGCCTATCCATTTAAAAGTTAGGCATGTAGTCTAAGTGCTAAATTCAAGCATCCGCTATCAGCAGTGGAAAACGGAGATGCACGGACAGGCATAATTTTACACATATTGAAATATCTTCCGCTCTGTCCTCTCTCCAATGGTGCTTCAGTTTTAACATCTATAGCTGTCTGTCCCTGTATTTACTACACAGGTACTGATGGCTAGAGCTAACATAAGTAGAAATCCTGCCCATGACATCTAGAGACATCTGAGATAAGCTCTGTAAACCTCAAGCAGTTCTGTTTCTGGGCATGCTCAGATCTGACTCCTCTCTTGACAGCAGAAAGAAACTGAATAACTATTTTAGGATAAAGTGTATTTACTAATTTCAGACTAGGTGTTATCCACTTATCTCCCATAAATTGTTTTGAATAAAAAAATCCTCATGATCACTTTTATGTGAGCATGACACAAACGGCCCTGACAACATCTGAAGGCATGCAAGCCTTGTGGCCCCATGAGGCATTAGCCCTTTGTCTGCTTCCCTTCCTGAGGCAGCTGAGCATTTTATGTGCACTCCGAGGACACACATACTACCTGAAGTCCAGATCTTTCTCAACTGTGAAGCACATCAGCGACACCTACTTCCTGTGTTTTACGTTAGCTTTTAGATACTGAAATGATTTCTGGAACAGTGTGGAGAACTGCATTCTTATTCTTGTAGCTCTCTACATTCATCTACAGTTCTACATTCTCTACAGTTCATCTACATTCTTGTAGCAGGGTACCACAACCATACAGGTGAAGAGTCCTGATCGTTTTCTGGTCTGACACCTGCGTGTTCAGGGAACCAACGGTTTTTAAGTCCCTTTTAAGGCCCCCCCCCCCCCCCGTAGGATCAAATTATATTTTCAGCACTTCCTACTGGCAGTTAGTAACAAAAATTTTTTCTAGTGTATCTGCTTGATGTGCAAAACTGATAAGCTTGGTCAATCTTGCTCTTTGCAACTTGCACATCCTTTCTTAATACTAGTAGGTAGAACACACAATTAAGTAATGACAGAAAACATTCACAGAAAATGGTAAAACTCAGAAAAACTTTTGGTTAAGACTACATTATAGCTTTCTGAGATAAAGTGTATTTCTTTAAGCCCCTTTTATAATTGCTTTGGTTGTTCTCAGTGTAGTATTTCTGAGGTTTAGAAGCCTTCCTAAAAACACTTGCCATGGATGAAAGATCATGATGTATTTAGCTACTTATGCCTGAGAAAGGGATTCTCTTCTTCAAAATAAACTGCACACCACAACAGAATGGTACAGTGAAGGAAGAAAAACAATCAATGAATCAATCAAACAAACAAACAAATAAAAACAAAACAAAAACCCAAACCAAAACTGGCTGAAGTACTCACTAAAACATCTTAAAGGTCAGACAAAGCACAGAAAAATGTTTTTAAGGAACACTTCCAGCCTTTCCAGAGAGCAACCATGAAACACAAACCTTTTCAGAGCATACTATGGTACGATGCCAAATATCATTAAGAGCTTCTCAGCAAAACAATAAACAAATCTCAAGTGCTAAAGTGCTATCTCTTGGGAACATGCAGAGACATTGTGGCAAGGCTCATTAGCATAAAGCAACCAATAAAATTTACACTGCAATAACTATATTGCTTTTAAATTATTCTATCTTTCACAAATTGCCTTAAACTCATGTAACATTAAATAAGGAATCAATAAATTCCACAGTGGAGCAAGAAAGGCACTGTAACACATTCATACCAACATAATGTATGAGTACAAGACTTTTTACAGCTCCCTGGTGGCTATATTGTACTTGAGTTCTGCCCTAGCTTCATTTGTGAGACTACCTTTATAACACACATTCATTATCTGTTGAGTATTGCATTTTCTAGCACTTATTAATTTATTCGTCACAAATTAGCAAGGGAGCAATTTCCAACTTTTAAAGGAAGATCAATTAGCAAAAGTAGATATGAAGCTTTTTAGTATGGTTTCCATGGTGCACTTCTGTAGCCATCTGAAAAAAGAATACAGTGAGCCCAAAACAAAGTTTGCGTGCTGGAAAGGTAATTTTGTGTCATGAGTTTGCTTACTTGTTACTAGAAATGGGTAGAGGGCAAGCACAAGGCTTACAGTCACCCGGAGAGCCTTGGACAATGCCGTAAAATCCCAGGGCACATATCTCACAGTGGTGACCAGCAGTATTGTGCTGACAATTCTGCAGAGGAAGGAGACAGAATTAAAGTTGTATTTGCTAATTACAAGAAAGCAGACAACATTTTGTTCCCAGCCACAGGGATTCAAACTTACTTCGATTCATAATTCCTCTCTCCCTCATATGATTCACAGTGGGTCTGCTCCCTTTAAGCATCTATCAAATGCCTGCTGAGTTATATATGGGTTTACAAGAAGAAAGAATGGAGGCCTGTAACTAGCCAGATGTATCCTACGGAATTTCTTATTCAATTTACCCTTCCTTCCCTCCTTTGTTCCCGCTGCTGAAGCAGGAGAAATAATCAATTAAAATTCGATCTTACTGTGTCAGGTCATGTGCATTATTACCTATAAGGGCAGTGCTGTGTTTATTGCACAATACATGGTACACTGCCTCTTTTGTTTGCAGGTATCTAGCCTTTATTTTTACACAGGAAAAAAAGGACTGCATAATCTGAACCCTAAAAAGTCAGACTGGAAAACTTGCAAGGTAGATGGTTTGCTTTTATGATCCTTCTTGAAGTTTGACAATTCAAGTATTTAAGCAAAACTGGATTAAAATATTGTCTTTTTCTTTTTTAGAGCAGTTACACAACTTACAAATTTTGCACTAAATTAAACCTAGTTTGTAAGTTCAGGAATACAATACCTGACAAATTGATGTTTCAGAGTCACACATAGTACTGTGCCCATGACACTGACACACAACACAGGCACCTAAGGACTGAGCAGGTGTCCTTCCCGCAGGTGGAGATGGAAGCCTATAAAATCCTGGAGAGCAGGACTGCAGTAAAAAAGATGCAGAAGAAAACCAATCATTACAGAGTGGACTGAGTATGGAGAGCACTGCAAGCTCATCTTTCCAATCACTAGTTTTTACAAGTTGTGAAAAGAGCCTGACAGGCTTCCAGCTGTGTTACAAACAATATACAGTACTTTACAGATAACAAGAGCCAGCCCTAATTGGAAATAGTGCTGAAAAATCCCTGGAGCACTCACTGGCACCAGGCTTTTCAGATTACAGCTCGAGAGACCTTTCATTCAGATGCAGAACACCACACAAGCATCATTCCTTTCATTTCTTAAAAATAAGGTCTGTTTTAGGAATAATTTTTTTGCATGGACTGTAGAGAGCAAGCATAGTGATTCTGTTTCCTTTGTTTTTGGTGAGTTTTTCAGGTTTGACGAGCTAATATCTGCCTAGCTACTGCCTGATGGATAACAAGCAAAAGTTGACTGAAAGAAAATGGCTGCAAGGTTGCATTATTTATAACTATATAATTTAAATAACATAAAAATACAGAATTCACATCTTGAGACAATAAAGTTTATCTATCACTAAGTCTCCTCTATCCCAGCTTGCAAATAAAATTCTGAGAACAACCCAAATATCACTAGCAAAGCCGACACATGCAAAATCAAGCACTTGATCTGTATTTCAGGCTTATTATGCAAACCTATGAAAGTGTTTACATAGCTGCCAGAACCACACAGCTATGGCAGCATACAAATACAAACAGGACCATTCTGATAGTTCCAACCACACAGGTAAGTGGACACAGATTAGTCACTCACCCCATGTGTAAGTCCCACCACCCAGTGGTACTAGGAGCCTATGAAGGCTGCCTGATGAGGTCATTCCCTACTGCTGACCACAACTTCTGCTTTTTGGAAAGAGTAGGAATAATATACTTTTCACACAGTAATAACATGGATGCAAAATAAAATCTGGAGTAAGCAACTTTTCATGATCAAAAGCAGGATTATTCTGTCAAGCCCTAGCTGACATGCTAGATTCTACTCATATACTGACAGTTTTATGATCATTGCCAAAACCTCCAGGAGTCTAAGTTTCTGAAAAAACATAAACACAATTATTTTCTTTAGAATCACAAAGAAAATAACTCACTTCTGGTTTTCCTCTTTTATTTTGACTTAGACTCCATTAAGATCCCTGAAGCACAGAAACAGTCTACCTGCTTTTTCATAGTTTATGAAGAATCCCAATTGAGATAAATAATCTCAAATGAAAGTAATCTTGTTTATTACTACAATTTCCTATTCCTGCCCCCCCCCCCCAAAAAAAAAAAAAAAAGTCCTTGTCCAAACATGGTACAAATAACAGCTCTGGAAGTTCTGAGGGACTTTAGGATGGAGTGTGAGTATGCCCTATATCCTCAAGCAAATCTAATCTCTCACTGTTTTGTTTTTTTCTGATATACTATTGTCACTGTTCTCACCTATTTTGATCTAAGCATTTCTGAGATGAAACAGAACACAGACAAAAGATGAAGCAGACTATATTTTTCATTACTAGTTTGGAAGTTTTTCAGAAGTAGCCATTAGTAAAACTCTCATCACTGTTTTCTGTGGCTGCTACTGAATTAAAAGAAAGGATTTAAGTGTCAGTCCTACTAAAAACTGCTGTGCACATAATCCTCACAATGCAATTACAGGATAAACCATGAAATAGACACATTATATCCTGTTAGCATTTGCTTAAAAAATGCCTGAGTATCAGATGCTTTTTTCTCCTGCTAAAATTAAATAAACTTATAGAATGCACATAACCTTCACTGAGCACACTAAAAATAAACTAAATTATGAGCATGTGAAGAACGCACAATTAGGCATGAAGTATAAAGGTTGAAACTGAGATATTTATTCCAGCCCTTGGTGGGTGTGAATTAAAATAAAGTTCAAATTACATTATCATATATTTTCCTTCAGAAATGCAATTTCTTTTAGTGATTCTAAAAAAAAGAAATCTGTACTTCTGAGCAAATGCTGGAGCTCAGAAATTTCTCACGTTCAGGTGTACACTCTTCATGAAATCGTGTGCAAATAAAATTACTTAATTCACTTCCTCGCACAGATTTCCTATGAACTCCCTGTTTGTGTTGCTTCATCTGCTCTATGTCCTGGGTTCAGCAGTAGCAGTCATTTTTCTCCTTCTTAGTAGCTGGTGCAGCACTGTGTTTTTGACTTTCAGCCTGGAACAGCGCTGATAACACCAATGATTTTAGTTGCTGCTCAGTAATGTTTAGTCTGACCAAGGACTTTTCTGAGTCTCATGCTCTGCCAGGGAGGAGAGGAAGCCGGGAGGAAGCAGCGTCAGGACACCTTACCCAAACTACCCAAAGAGGTATTCCCATACCACAGCACATCATGCCCACTATATAAACTGGCGGCAGCTACCCGGCAAGGTTAGATCGCTGCTGGGGTCAGGCTGAGTATCGGTCAGCGGGTGGTGAGCGGCTGTATTCTCTCCCCTTGTTATTTCCCTTATCATTATTGATGGTAGCAGCAGTGGTTTGTGTTATACCTTAGTTACTGGACTGTTCTTATCTCAACCTGTGGGAGTTACATTCTTTCGATTCTCCTCCCCATCTCTCTGGGACCGGGGGGGGGGGGGGAGGGGGGGGGGAAGAAAGGGTGGGGAGTGAGAGAGCGGGCTGCATGGCTGAGTTGCCAACTGGGCTTAAACCATGACACTGTATAACGCAATCCTATAAAACATCTGAAGTGAAGGAAGCAGAGTTCTGACAGATAACAGGGTATCTTCCCTTTCATTTACTCACTCCAATTTTTTTCCTACCGCTAGGTGGGGGGAACTCTTTACAAGATCACACTTAGAATGTCTGAGGGAGTTGCAGAATATTCAAGGTGTTGTTCCCTGCTACCTCCATCTAGCAATTGCAAAGAAGGCATCTGGAATTGTTAGTGCTGCTTAAAAGTGAAAACATGGTGGTTTTCAAACATAAAGACTGACAACCTCATCATCAAGAGCACAGAAAGACAAAACTATTAACTTCCATAGACAGCGCATTACATCTTAAACAGTTTCCCTGGTACCTATTGTAAGATCCATCTTACAAAAGCATACAAGCCAGCTGAACCTCTTTAAAATCTAGGTAATTTTGAAACATTCAATCTTCAGCATGAAAATATTTGTGTAAGCAAAAAAATAAATATAACACATGTACAAGGGGTACCAAGCTCACTTAGTTGACCAGCACCAGGAAATTTATCAAGTTTCAGCAAGAAGGACAACTTTCAGGACAAAAGTTTCTACCAGGATCAGATCTATTTTCTTTTATTTTAAGACACAGTGATTTGACACCTTCTAAGAACAAAGCAAAATACACTATTTAGACCATGTTCCATAATTTCTGCTCCTTTTTACAAGCAGCTCCATCACTTACATAAGGGGTACTGAAATTTGATAGCAGGCAAGCTTCTGTGTGTGGGCTGTGCAAGATCTTGTGTGAGTCCTATAACAGCACTGGGAGAACAATAATTGTGGTGGAGTAAAATGGAAAGGTATCTGTCAGAACTCAGTGGCACTTTTCAAGGTATTTTCATGGATCCACTTGGATAAAACACAAGCATTCATAAAACTGACAGTTTGAGCAAGCACGGTAAACGTTTCCTAAAGCTTTGAAAACATCTTCCCTGAAGCTTCTTTCATGAAGCACAGACATGCTAAAGAAAGGTTCTCATCTACATTTTTTAATGCTTTTGCAGTACTATTTTGGGCAGTCAAACACATAAAATGAAAGCAAACAGACAACTTTCATCTGATTAGTGGTGGTCCACAAAGGCATGCTATTGGAAGATTTAAGAGGAAAGATCTGGGAATCTACAGGTTCTCAACCATTAACTGCTTTTTTGACCAGATATTTAGGATGCACTATTTCAAGTCTTGATTTTGAAATGACTTTATTAAATTTTGTTGTTATTTAGTTGTTGTAACACAAATATTTAAGAAATCAAAATTGAAATACTGTTTAGCCTTTTTTTCAGAATGAAAAATTTCAATCAGTCATACAGCTATTAAAAATTTATATTTGAATGATAAACAAGGCAAACTTAAAAATCTGGAAAGCCTCTATGGAATAGAATTTTTAAAAGCTGCATAGCTCTATTTAGAGTGCTTGGTGTTACAATTTTAATAACACTTTTTTGTTTTTAAATTTGTTTTTATACTTTGGTGAATTTCACTCAACTGACAGATATTTAAATTTTTAGGAATAAGTAGTATGTAATCTTTAATTATTCACTATTACAAATGTTAATTTGTATTTGCTTGCAACTATAAATAATTTACAGATTTTTATTTTTTTTATTTGACATAGACGTTTCCTGTATTTTTCTCTGCTGATTTTATGAATTGCAGTAATGATAAATTGATGCACATTGTTCAGTCATTTGGAAGATATAATATTGTAACTGTGGTGTGTATTATGGATTATGGCCTCACCATAACACAGGAACAGCACAATCTGTTATAATTACAATCCGTAATACTATTACGATAGTATTATGCCCTTCTCTGTCCAAAAAGGCTTGATCAGTCAGCATCAGCCACCCAATTCAGCCTTGGAGATGCTGACCCAGTAAAGCTCACTTTTGTGTATTCTAAATATTTGAGGCATTGCCATGGTTTCAGTGGCATATTTGCTTAAAGCAAAAAAAAAAAAAAAAAAAAAAAAAAGTACTTAAATTCCTTGTGGGAGAGATACCTGAGAGAGAAAGAATAATAGTAATTAAACTAAGGAAGAGTTGTTGCCAGTTAAATGAATTGATACTCTTATCAGAACTTATTAATCAATGGACCAAGGAAGGTACCTGAAGACCAGAAGTCAGGATAGTACTGTACCTCACAAGATAAGCCAGAATAACCCAAGGGGCAGTCACATTTCTCAATCAAGTAAGCCTGAGGAGTCATCCCAGATACAGCACCTCCTTCAGCAACTTCCATCGAGATCTCAGAAATCCTTGGAAAAAAAGAAAAAAAGAGCAAGCAACTCTAATGAGATTAATCAAGCACTAGCTCAGTCCCAGCTAGTTTACAGTCAGCTGGCATGGAAACAAAACCAGTCTTACTTGGCTGTTTGTAGGCTTCTTGATCAACAGCAGACAAACAGAACTATTTTGAACTCTCCTACGGAACAAGAAAGCTACCTCTACCTCCAGTCTCTAGGCACTAGTATAACTAACATTTCTCTTCTGTTTCTTTTTTTTTTTTAATTTCTTTTTAGCCAAACTATTAACAAAAGTTCGTATCTGATTCTTCACTTGGAGGGACTCATTAAGAAATTGAAGTCACATATTTAATGCAGTCCAATTTATGACTCTCAGAGGTATGGTAGTAAAATTGTTCACTTAATGAGCTTTTAATGAGGCAACTATTTCAAAAAAGAAAATAAAATCTATCCTCAGCAACTAAAGCAACCTAACAAGCTCTAGAGCAGACTTCAAAGACATTGGACATAAGCTTTTGTAGCCGGGGTGGGGTTTTGGTATGGGTTTGCTTTATTTTTATTTTTCTTAATTTTTTTCTTAGAAATAATGTAGAAACATTTAGAGTAAGCAAGAAATACTACTACAGAAGAATCTGCTAGTATCAGAAATGGACATGTTTTATGGTAGAGTTTCTGGCATTTTAACTGTCCAAACATTTATTTGATTACATTTATACTAATACTCTTGCCTCCCAAACACTCCTTGTCCAAATAGGGTTGACTATATCATGGACAAAGACACCCAACATAATACCTAATGAAATACACTTAATCCTAATACACCACAATGCGGTTATTTTAACTTGTTTTTTATTTTGGGGGTTTGTTAGTTTGCTGAAATGAATGCTATGATCTGGAACCCTTTACTGTCTTTGAAAAACAAGAAGGATAAGATAGTGTAAACTTTAAAGCTTCAAGTATAATGCCAAAATAAGAGAACTTGTGACTAACCAGCTGAATAAATGTTCGCAATGGTGCTGGAGTCTACTCATTAAGTGTCTGTGAATAGCTCTAATGCAGAGGAGCTCACAGAACTGCTCATCATCTCCCCATGCTCACAGTCTATCTACTCCCAAACCTTAGTAACTGAGAGGCTAAATGAGGCTTTTCTGCACATTGGCATATTGGCACCAATGTCAGGATGACTGTAGGAAATGCAGACATCCACTGCTGAACTAGATGAGACTTTTGTGAGTGAGCTTTTGTGAGCAGACCCATACCTCTTGATACCTTGTGTCAATGCAAAATCCCCACATCATCTAGTAATTTAAACCCTGTTCTTGCTATCTGAACACAGGGGTTTAGTGGACCAGAGAAATTGAACAAAAAACCCCCGAAGCAAACAAAGCCAAGTCAAAACAGAAGACTGAAGAAGAAGAGAGCAAAACCATTCAGATCTGTCAATGTAAACTCACATCGAAATCTCTGTACACTTAATGGAAAAACAAAATGAAATCTGCCTCCCCATCATCTTCAAGGCTGAGGCAATGGTCTGTATGGTGCAAAAAACCTATCTGCAGTAAGAAAGCTGTATTTACATAATAATATACTCTGGGACCACAAAGCTACCTGCTGTTAGAGTGAAAATGTTACTTAAGGAAGGTTGGGCTTGGTTGATTCCTGGAAAACGTCTAATAGGCAGCAGTCAAACAACTGCTACCTGATCAGTGTCAGGGATATTGAAATAATTTACAGTCAAATTGAAAGCATACTTCCAATTCAAACTAATTTATTATCACAGCCCAGTTGCCTAAAAAGCAAAACAAAATCTAATAAAAGAAATGTTTCAATTTAGAGCAGCAAATGTGAAAATGAGGGCAACAAAATGGAACAATATAGGAAAAAATGTTTGGCTTTGGATTCTGAGCAGAAACCTCTAAATCACTAGTAATGCTACAGCTTTGAAGCAGAAACAACATTCGTACTGCTGCTAAAGTACATAGCTAACACAGTGCTAACGCTAGAACTAGGCTATTTTTGTTTCCAACTGCTGCCGCTGCTTTGACTTAATTTTAAAATGCTTTTCCTGTATTTTATCACTTACCTGCAGCTTTTAAAATCTGCAGTTGAAGTTAAAGCACTATTATAAACTTTAAAAGATTTTAAAATACTTCATATGTAATATTTTCCTCCTCCCATCAACAGTTTCTTTTGCTTTATACTTTTCAGCTATGGAGAGTCAGGTAGAAAGAGAAGCTTTACTAGTTCAGAACAGCGTCCATATTCAGAAAGCACAACACACTATTTAAACAAATGCTTTATTGTAAGTCACTTAACTCTAACCTATGTTTAAAGTTGAGCATAAATATTGTCTTTCAGAGGGTCTCAACCTATTTTTAATAAAAGCCTTCAATTCTTAAGCAAGCTAATATCCCACTAACCTTTAAAAACATTTTGGGGGATTTATGTTGTGATCTTAAGCAAAACTTCCTCTGAAATCATTCAAGGTGCTAACTTGAAAAGAATAATAATGTTTATTTTCTACTTAAAGTCTTTGATGCCATGTGAGGAATGTTACCCGTGTAGCTAGAGAGATCATAAAAATCTACTGTAACGTAACCACCTCCAAAATCAAACATGATATTGCATGCAAGGTCATGACTTCAGATTGACAGTTACAAGAAAGACCAGATGAACTCTGCTAAGTCCTGCTGTCATACAGAATGTCCATTCTGAAATGCGATGCTGTAAAAACCTAATCTGATTCTTGAAGTGCCACATTGCAAACCTGCCATTAAGCTGAAAAGTCTTCCTGTTCTGCTATATGCTTCATTACTAGGTATTCTTGATAAAATGTTGTATTACAATGCAGGTGTAGTGCAGCCACAGTGCATCTCAGAGAACAGAATCATGAAAATGGAGGCTTGTTTTTATAACTTTGCTTATGATGCTGACCTGAGATAGGATTTGATTTTTGCTTCCACAGCTGGACTAGGATCTGTAGTGCACAAAGTGAAGAGAAAGGAAAAGCACACACAAAATACAGATATGCTTCTCAAATTTTCCACGTCGTGTTGGAGTTACTTTCGTAACTCATTTCATGGGAATTCCCTGGGCTTATAATACAATACCCTAAATGGACTATGTCAAAAATAAATGAAACCAATGTTCAACATTTATGGCATCTGTTGTTAGTATTTAGCATCTAGCAAGCTGGATGAATACTTTTCTGTAAATAATACACTTTAAATAGAGACAATAGCAGCAATAATTAATATTATTTCTGCCACGCAATGCTGCAAAGTTGCATGGTATTTGCCACTGATATTCATCCTCCAGCTCAAAAGGTTGTGTTCTTACAGACCTACCTGTAGCCTCGAAATCTAGAAATAATTTAGCCTATCACTTTTATGACAGACTCATTAAATGGACCTCTGAAGACCTTTGGAGTTTATCTCCAATTATTACTGTGTTCTTGCTAATAAATTTTGATTTCAAAAGATATTGTAAATTTGCAATTAAAAACTTTTAGGAATAGTCTATGTAATCTGTTCCAGAACTTTTTTACACCCAGGAATGTTTTTCTCATGTCTAATGTGATCTTTTCCTGCTGCAGTTTAAGCTCATTTCTTTTTTGACTTGTACCAGAGCAACAGAGAACTGATTTTTTTCTTTCTTTTTATGACAACATTTTATGAACAATTTCTAGTTTCTAAATAAATCTGGTTGTCTACATCTTCTCTTACAGGTCATATTTTCCAATCTGTGATAATGTTCACTGTTATCCTTTAAATATTAATACATTTTTCTTGAATTCCAGTATCCAGAACTTGATGCTCTGGCTTTGCTAGTGTTGGGTGGTAGTAAAAGATTAATTTTTTAAACTTTGTAGGCTGTATCTGTTTGAACATACAGCTAGAATATAATTACTGAATCATGTTCACCTGGTGAGCAAGGATATAATTACTGAATCATGTTCACCTGGTGATATGTTGTAAACAACAGACCTGTCTTTGAGTGGTGGCTCTTGAATATCTCCAGGGAAGGAGACAACATCTCTGGGCAACCTATTCCAGTGATTAGTCAGCCTCACAGCGAAGAAGTTCTTCCTCATATTCAGGTGGATCTTCCTGTGTCCAAGAGCCTATTGACTCTTGTGTTATTACCTGGCACCACCAAGAAGAGACTGGTGCCATCCTTTTGACACCCTCCCTTCAGATACTCCTATACATTGGTCAGATGCCCCGGAGCCTTCTCTATGCTGAACATGCCCAGACCCCTCAGCTTTTCTCATAAGAAAGATGCTCCAGACCCTTAATGCTTCTAGTAGCCCTTCACTGGACTTGCCCAAGGAGCTCCATGTTTTTCTTATACTGGATAGCCCAGAACTGCACATAGTACTCCAGGTAAGGCTAAGAGGGAGGATTACCTCCCTCAACTTGCTGGCAGTGCTTTTCTTGATGCAGTCCATGTGGGCCTTCCTGCCCACAAAGGCACATGGCTGGCTCATAGACAACTCCTTGTCCACCAGGACCTCCACTTCCTCCTCTGCAATGCTACTGTCCAGCATTTCTCGTTTCCCACTTGCAAAAGAAAATTCTTTCATATGCTAACATCTATATTTAATTACAGAAGCATGTTTTCATAAAGTAGACATTCATACAAAAAATACTTCAGGTTTGTTACAGCATACATGTTCTTATATGTGTTTTCTATTCTAGAATCCTGAAAATAAAGCCTTCATTTGTCTATTATGATTTAAATTTTCTGGTAAATTAAATTTCCCTCACCTGTATCTTTTGCTATGTTGAATGCCAATTCCTGTTCTCAGCAACTGCTTATAGCTGATGTTATGAATAAATATATTTCTCAGAATAGCTGAGAGCTCTATCAGGTTATCTGTGACTACTGCATTATTTCAGACCACTGCATGAAACAGTTACCTGCTCTGCCTCATGATATTGCCATGAGTAGCCTTAATAAGAATGTAATGAACATCATACAACACATTCAGGAAGTCTTCCCGGGATACAGGTCTACTTGGTCTTGATTCATCTCCATAATATTTCCAGGTGAAATCTGCCTGGGACACAGTCCTGTTGATACCTGGGTCGTCATGATAATATTCCCAGGGCAGAGTGTTTCTGACTCTTTGGTCATCACCATAATATCCCCATTCATGCTGAAAGAAAGTAATACAAAACCAGATTAACAGCAATATTACAAAGAAGCAGGTGATTAAGTTCTGGGGAAAAAAGCAGATAGAAACATTACCTCTGTCATCTCTATCTCATGCCTTGTCAGCTGCCCGATCAGAGGGGCAGCCATATGTCGGACAATGATCCTCGTATTGGTAGGAGGCCCACCTCTTATGATGACTTGTGGGTAGTAAGTAGAAAAACCAGTCTCTTCTCGTGCTTCAAAGTAGATTGCGTATTTTAGTTTCCCTCCATAAGCGGTCAGCTAACAAGGTACAAAGAGAAAACTCATTTTCAGTTAGCTAAACATAAATTCCTGGGCATATGTAGGAGCTAGATACACTCTGCACCTGTGAGCAGTCTGATGAATGTGCATGTGGTAGAAAATAGCAATAAATGCTTTTGAAATTCTATGGGGATGAGGGCTGTGTTAAAAAATACCCATCAGCAAAATGTTATTGTACTACACTAAAAACAAAATGTTATCCATTTCTTTATATGTGCCTTAGTGCTCTACAGGGTTCATGTTTAGAGAAAGTAACATCTAAACTTTCCCAAACCAAACCAGGAAATAGCAAAAGTGCAAAATAAACTGTCACAGAGGTACATAAAAATATCCAAAAGGAGGGTTATTTCAATCATGTTCTCCTGTGTAACTCACAAAGATCTGTCACTTTTTTATTTAAAATGGAGAGAAAGATAATGCTATGAGAGTTATATGAAATTAACGCAGCTTAATTTTTCAAATAACATTTTTATGAGGATCAATCCTGTGAAAAAATATTACGTTACTGTCTGTAAATATTTATTATAAAATAGTGTTTATGTTGCACACTTATGAATTTCCTATAATGTTGCACATAATTTTAAATAATGGAGTGGCATTACTTTTCTTTTGAAGCACCTTCCACTGCGTGAAGACATTTTTATTGGATGGGAAAAAGTCATTGTAAAATACAAATAGAAGATATAAAAAAAAAATCTCCCCCAAATACCCTCCCCCCTCTCCCCCCCAAAATAATAAAAAATCCATGTAATTATTCATTGGAGTTTTATGTTTACCTTTCGTCCCTCAAACTGCTCTGGAAGTCTCCAGTAAACAGGTTCTGATCGCAGATCCCTCATCACCTCTTCTATATTTGCTACTATTTCAGGAGGCTGGAATGCAATCCCTGCAAGAGTGCTGCGCTGAAGTTTTTCATCCACCAGTGGCAGAATCATTTCCTCTGGCTTCAAGGTCACCTATGTATATTCAAAAAAATCAAGAAAAAGATCAAGTCTTATTTCCTCCTTTAGGTATACATAGTGATAATGATGACTTCCCCTCCAGCCCTTTGCACCTTGTCCTCATGTTAACTAAGAAAGCACTAACACTGTTTAAAATACTTTCATCAGCAAATGATCCCATCATTTTTATTGAAGCAATTTTCATAGCACTATTTCAGTCTCAGGCCTCTTCAGACTGTGAGAAATGTACCTTAGGAAGAAGCATACTTCTCACCAACGCTTACTATACATCACTGGGGCTTGGTACTTTCACTCAATATTCAAGCCAAGAGTTCTCCAGACAATACACAGAGAGTTTCTCTAACTCTAAATTCAGGTTTAATAAAAAATATAAGGATGCCACTTTGATATTTGTAACTTCCTTACACTTGATGAAAGAGTCTCTACAGAAATATCTACTCTTATGCAGAGAGTTTCTCTAACTCTAAATTCAGATTTAATAAAAAATATAAAGATGCAACTTTGATATTTGTAACTTCCTTACACTTGATGAAAGAGTTTCTACAGAAATATCGACTCTTATATAGAAATCATTACTGTGATCAAAAACTGTAATAAGAGTCTTAGTAATTCTGTGCAGATGAAAATATCACAAGAAGTGTGTGAACAAATGCAAAGGGCTGGTATCAAAATTGCTTTCTCTCAAAGACTGAGGAAAACAAGGAAAACAAATGCAGAGTCATATCTGTAACAGTCATGTCATCAACAGGCTGTTCACAAGATAGGGATCAGGTAATGAGGAATCATCCAAGCCCTGTACTGTGTACTTAAAATGTTTCGGTATTTCCATTTATAGAAGCATATATGGGATGATTAAGAAGCATTCTTAATATTGTCATCCCTAAGTGAGAATTCCTATCATAACCGTATTCTACTGTTTACTACTTTAGACATCAAGAAAGCGCTCAACACATTTGAATTTCAGATCAGCTTTGCCTTACATAGGAGAAAGTTTGCTGGTTTAAACATGTTTAATGCCATTTGATGCACCTGAGAGTATCTGAAATAGCCATCCACAGCTGACAGAACCCTGTCTCTCTCTCAGTTTACAACTCTGAATCAATTCTGAAATAGATTAGAGTATCAAAACCTAAATGACACCTGGACATACACTTGTTTAGATATGAGCATAAATATTAATCCAGAGACACAAAATAATCAAGATGTTTCTGATTATGTTTCAGAACCATGTAAACTATATAAACTATGTTTCTGCTTTGTGCTGCCACACAGGTCAAAAGAAATTTTTCCAGAACTGTTGCTGCCATGGAACTTGATTGAATTGTATGACTTGTCAGTCTTTTACAGCCTTTCATCTCCAGCCTACCAGCATATGATGGGCAAAATTGAAATAATGAGAAAAACTGTGTCAGATCATGATAAATCACTCCACCCATTGGGAAGGGAAAGAGGTGCACCTTGATTTCAGCCTAAAGTATCTTTATCCAACTGACGCTTGTGCATGACAAGTCAGGGGCTTTGGCTGGTTTGCATTAAAAGACATTCCCTCTATGCTTGACATGCTTTCTAGCAGTGATATGACTGACCATTTGAGGGGACTGAAACAGCCATTTTCCATCAGAAATAGCTCCTCCACAATGTAACTGAGGAGACGGCACAGCAGCAACGGTAAGCAGTAGTCTCAATACATGGTTTGTGCTTGTTTTACAGGTAAATGGAGAGATCCACTCTAGCTAATTTGTCACTCCAGCTTAGGTCTGAAGGCCCTCTTTTACAAAAAGACAGAGAGCTCTCTGTTTGCTCTGATGGATTATACTTTCCCAGTCTTTGTTTTAAATGAGATTCAATAAGCTTTCTTTTTTTTTAATAAGAAAAAAACAAAACAACAAACCAAAACTAAACCAATCAATTGAAAAACTCTAAACTACAAAATCTTAAACAAGAAAGCAATTAACAGTGAAAATTAACAGACTACTTGAGCCATGCGAAATCTATGCTGGACAGCAAGCACCTGTGACCCTTGCATAAACCTGGGTAAACTGTATTGTATATACCAGAGACTATATTACAATGCACTGGAAAGCATAATTTCCTCACATGACTAGCTTGCCCATTCCTGAGTTTTATACAGCTTTACTTTGACTTGATGTCACTTCACTGTTTTTCTTATCTACTTATTTACCTTTAATGTCTATACCCTGATTGTCTAATGGAACATACTGCTCTCCACTTCTCAAAGTATAAAGAGGAAAATGATAGCTTAAATGCTTGGCCATTTCCTAGCTACCTCTCAGTGCCTGACTAAAAGATGCCAGCAGGAAACAAAATTATCACATTACATGGCTCAGCAGTTTCCTACTCACCCACATGCGAATCAGCCCCCTTGCCTCACTGCACTGTGTAGTCAGGCCAAAGCAATAGCACTTGCTGCAGCCAAGTGGGTTTCTGGCAGAGAGACCAAATGTACCAGACTTGCACCTGTCACAGTGGACGCCTTCCACATTAACCTGGAAAAGAGAGAGCATTTAAAAACATATAAAATAAAAAAGAAGACAAGCTTTGTTTTGAGGTAGTAATAAGAAAATCATACAGTACTTATTGTAACAGGGTGCAGAAAAAAATAACAGTAAGTGTAAGGAAATATTCAACGAACTTTCTGGCTTCTTATCGTGTGTGTATGCAAACATATGCAGCCAATGTAATCAAGGCATTTCCATCTGAATTTACTCAGAGCTACTGCTCTGAGCAATGGAGCTGGCTTCAAACTGACAGTTGTAAGCACAGTAAAATCAAGTGGCACTTTGGGCATGACATACTCAATAGCTGATTGCTAAGATAAGAACAAATATGTCCTTCTGAAATTGCCGAGTTAATCAAGCCTTTTGTGTAATAGGAATTAGCTTTGACAGGTTAGAATGTTTGAGGTGCAGTACTAAATGTTCTTGCTGAGGAACATATTTTAATGGAAATATTGTAGAGAAAAGGTTTCCTCTTTTTGTGATTGTTTTCCACATCACTGAACAGTATTAACAAGGCTGAAATGTTTCAGTGTTGTAATGTCAATGCTTTTATTTTCATTTTTTAATTAGTCTAAATAAAAGGCTATACCAGATACATAAAAATGTAAAATACTGGAGGTAACTTTTGTTTTGTTTGTTTCAGAATGTCACTGAACAGTTCATCGAGCAACCTCATTCCACTGGAACAGAAAGGTAAGTGGGGTACTGTATCTACATCAAACAGAAGACTGGTGCATACGACGAAAACAGTGAGCAGGCTAGAGCACCTCTCCTATGAAGACAGTCTGAGAACTTAAGTTATCCAGCCTGGAGAAGAGAAGGCTCAGGGGACACTTTATAACAGTCTTCTAACACCTAAAGAGTGGGCTACAAGAAAGCTGAAAATGTTTGGTTTTTTTTTTTTTTTTTACAAGAGCATGTAGTGACAGAAGGGGCAGAATGGCTTTAAAATGAAAGAGAGTCGATTTAGATTGGATATGGGGAGGAAGTTCTGTACTGTAGGGGTGGTGGGCTGCTGGAGTGGCTGCCCCGCCTGGACAAGTTCCTGTGTGATGTACTCTAGGTTACCCTGCTCTTGCAGGGGGTTGGACTAGATGATCTTTTGAGGTCCCTTCCAACCCTTGGGATTCTGTGATTCTGTGATCCCTGGAAGTGTTTAAGGATACACTGGACGGAGCTTTGAGCGAGCTGGTAGTGTAGAAGGTGTCCCTGCCCATGGCAGAGGGGTTGGAAGTAGATGATATTTAAGGTCCCTTCCAAGACAAACTATTGTGTGGTTCTATGATTCTATTTGATATGATAGGGTCAGATACACAGTAATTTATGCATAGCCTTCTAAAACCATTTTCATACTGTGACTGAGGTATTTAAAAGAAATCACCAATATGAAAGCTCTGGCTGGCTTTTCCTCAACACATCCCCTCCCCCTTTTATTTTTTTCCTCTTGAGTGTAACGTGAAGAAGCCAATCTAAAGAACAAATTCAACTTTCTGAATGTTATACAGGAAATCAACAAATTCCCACAGATTTACCATTTTTTAACCATCATTTCTACATGTAGCCATGTAACTCTCTCAGCAAATGTGCCTACACTGTACTTAGCCTAGATTTTGCTGCTTTTTGTCAGGGCTGACAGAGGGGCTCCTGGGCCTTTGAAAGCTCATTTCTGCAGCTAAAACAGCAGGCTTAAATGGGAACAATTACCATTCTATAAAAATCTACCTTCCTCAGTATATAACTCCTTCAAAAAAGTTACACAAATGGTTAACAACCCTAAATTTAAATTCGACATCAGGTTTAAATTCTGTACAAAGAACAGAAATCTGCTGACTTAATTCAGCATTATTTGTTCATTTTCTGTCATAAATTGTGAATTTTACTTGCTTTGCATTTTGTTTCATGTAAATTTGTTTCTTATTGTTAATCATCAGCTAAATATATACTGTTAATTTGCACTCACAGAAACAGAGAAGTAGCTATATTAGTTTTAAAATTATAAACAAAGAAACATTTCTCCAGTTCTATTTAAGTATGCCATAAACCCCCATTCTTTCTACTTAATGCTTATAACAACTACAACAAAGACAGTGATCTACTAGACATAAGCCAGAAAAGGGGCACTGAGATGCTTAAAGGGGTTGGAGAACATTATGTACCAGAAGAAGCTAAAAGAATTGAGACACTTCTGTTTTTTCATTTCAGGAATGGCATAGGCCAAATAACACTGAGTTTTACTCAGTCTATCTGATTAACACACTTTAGTTTTCTTATGATCTCACCATCAAATGGATCAGTATATGTAAGATTGAATGATGTTTTCTGTTCACATACATCAGAAAAATAGGAGGGTGGTCAAGCAGTTTGCACAAGGGGGTTGTGAAATACCCATCCTTGAAAGTACTGCCTCAGCAATGTCTTTCGAACAATGCACCAGACCTCTACAGGTCTCTTTCAAACTAATTTGTTCTACAGTTCCTCCATTGAGTCTACCCTTTAAATACAAAATGAAGTGACTGGTGACTATTTAACAAAAGAATTACCTGGCAATTCAATCATTTCAATTCATCCTTCCACTTTACTAGCTTTTTGTCTCAATACAGTCCCTAAAGAAGAAGAATGAATCAAAATCAAAGAAGGAATCTCTAGAGGTCACTTTTAAAAACCTTCTCCTTGAAACAGGACTATTACCAATACTAGATCAGGATATCCATGACTCTTTTTAGCCAACTCTTGAAAACTTCCAAGATGGGAATTTCACAACCTTTCTGGATAATCTGTTCCACTGCTGCATAACCCTCCTAATGATTTTTTTTTTTTTTCCTAATATCCAATCCACAATTCCCAAGCTGCCATTTGAAGCTGTTGTCCCTTGTCACATCTTTTGCTACTATCAGCAGGGACTGATTCCAAGAACAAATCCAAATAAGAATGCTGTAGGTGATGATGCCAAAAGTCTTTGCTTTAGTGGTCCTGAATTGTATCTGGTCTACTCAAAAGAACATTTACTATTGCAGTGAATTCTACTCTTAAAATTATCATTATTGACTCCCTCTAAGTAATGTTGTACAAAGAACTAGCGCTGTGACATACTGTCATTACTGAGGTGTTTGCTTTAATTTGCCAAACATTTGAACAAGAATTGTATTGAATGGGGCTAAATTGGCAAGCAAGAACAGGAAGAAATACAAAGTGAGAAGAGAGCCTAAGTGGATGCTATCCTGGCAACTATTAGTGTGTGAAAAAGCAACTGATAAGTCTTTCTTTATGTTAGAGTGCTCCCACAGTAGCTAGCAAATGCGCTATGAAAAACAGCGAGATTTGTCTGCATGTATTGTTGGAACAGGCAAGTAAAAATGTCAGTGAATTTTGGAATAAACTTCTCAGCAGTTTAAGATCAACTTACAACCTTCACTGTCCTACCTTGCAGCTGCATTGGCCAGAATGATCAACGCATGAGCACTTCCCCAACTCTGTATCACAGCTGTGTGGATCAGTCCCTGCCGCGAAGCACTGACAAGCGACACACTGTGGATAATTCCAGAAACCCAACCTACACTCAGTGCATTTATCCCCAGAGAATTCAGGCCGGCAGAAGCAACATCCTGTATTTAAGTCACACTGAGAACTCAGGGCTCCGACAAGGCTGCAGTCACACGGCTAAAATGGGGAGAAACAAGGAGAAAATTGAAATTGTAATTCTGAAAAAAAAACAAACCAAAACCCCAAAACAACTCAGTCCAAAACACCAAAACCCAAACAATAAAACAACACCCTCCCCCAAAATCCAAACTCAAGAAAAAAGCAACTCACCTCTCTCAAGTATCTAAGTGAATTTCCACTGCCTGAAAATAACATATCTGAATTATATAGCTAGGCATTTATATTTACTCACCAAGGGCCAAGCAATCATGCTAAATATATTTACAACACTGCAGTTGTTGTTGGGTTTTTTTTAATGGCTATTACTTATCATTGATAAGTTAGGCACTGAAATCAAATAAATCTAAAAGGGTCAAGGACACTGAGATACTTCATGGTCAAAATAAACTTGAAAATTGTAGGTGTTCTCTGAAAAGTGCTTTCTATGTAAATCCTCTGCAGGGCATGTTCAGACCACTTTGTTAAAACTGGAATTGCTCAGGGGCAGTGGTCCCAGTGGCATCTAATTCAGTCCTTATTACTCATCCATCAGACTGGTAACTAGTCTTTGTATTCTTTGTACTGTATACAGTAACTTTCTTCTTACATACAGGACCCTTAGATTACAGCAATTTACATGATAAGGGGTAGAGATTTAGTCATGTGGTGTACTGGGAAGTAAACCCGCTCACAGAATGAGACTTGTGCAGGCAGGCAACGATAGAAATAGGTGATTTTCCAGGGAGACCAGATGATGAATATAGAAGTAAGCAGCAGGGAAAGCTGCAGGCTTCCAAAGAACAGAAGAGTCCCTCAGTGCTGTTACTGTGACTGTACTGCAGAGTTAGCACAGGACATTTGCTGTGATCACTGGCGTGACCAGAATCTTGTATGGAGAAGTTCAGCTTGCAGAAGCAAACTCAGTGCCAGTAGTGCAGGTTACCACAGTAACTGGTATGGATAGACTTGCTAAAATTAAGGACACAAAGCTCAAATAGAGGAGGAAAATGTGGATTCAGTTTCTAAGCAAAACTCTGTATTACATGAATGCTTACTACACCTTTCTTCTGATCTGAAAAGGCTATTTACAAGGAAGGCGATTATGTGCAGGAAACAGTCAAATTCAATCTTTACTGAGTGCCAGAGAAACTATTTAACTACTGGTTAAATGTCTGACTGCTAGACTATTACCTCAGCTAAGAAATAAAACCTGACAGAAAGAACCTTATTCTAAAAGATGCATTTGAACATAAAGCTTAGAAGGCAAATTGCTCGCTATTTACTGAAATAGCTTGGTGTGCAATATCAAAACCTAAATTAAAATGCGATGTTACGTTTGTTTTGTGAGCAAGCAGTTTTGTGCTCTCTGTCCCCCTGAGTTATGACATCCCTGGAAATCTTCTACAAAGCATGCAAGCAACAGATTCACATCTCACTTTGCAGAAATTAGTTGTAAGATACTAAAAGAGATGTGGGCTGGTAGATCATTATTAATTTAGATGGTACCACGGAACTGTCATACTAATGTGCTCACATAAAATACAATCAGAGAATATACTCCACAGCTCAAACAGAGGTCTTCAACCTCATTAGGCTGGTTTCAGAAGCCAAGAGTCTATATCACAGCAGCACAGCAAAGGTTTCACAAGGGGAGTTTTCAATACATACAAAAAAGAAATCATCCTTGATAATTGCTTTACAGCCTGAGCTACATGACAAACAGCCTTTTAAGAAAAAGCATTAATGGTGTATGACCATGTTCAGACAAGACACAGTTTTCTGGAGTAATTGCATCAGTACAATAAATCCCTCATCATCAATAAGAACAGCAGAGAGAAGGCAGCATTTGAACTTTTCGCTGTCACCAGTTTTCAACCTTAACCAAATACTGCTCCCCTTAACTCAAGGGTAGGACATTAAAAATAGCTTTCATGGACTCTGACATACTATCATTGTTTCCCTATTTCTTCTCCACTTTTCCCTTCAGAGTTTTTAACTGTGTGTCAAACATTGGAATACAGAGTATTTGAAGGCTATTGAGAAGGTCTACTTCACCTTTAAGAGCATAGGAATTGCATTTAACAGCTAAGGTGGCTGATTCTTCTCTCTTCCATATCTTTTGTACAAAAGTTGAAGCCCTTCTCAAGTAATCTTCAAGTACAAATTCCCAGCGGTATCACAATTAGGGCCAAAGTAAATTTGTTCTACAAAGGCACTGTCAATTACCTGTAACCACACATCTATATACATTGTACAGTACTGTGGTAATCTCCTCAATCACGATAAAGGCTCAAGCAGGCCACTGAGCCAGTGTGACAGCAGTATAAACAGGGTGTTTGGTGCTGCAGGCTGCATACCTGAGACAGAGGATTTGTAGTGCTCAGTTACAGATTGCTAACATCTACACCACAGTCTGACACCAAAAGTCTCAATGCAGACAAACCATGATTTACAACCCCAAAATTACATTCCAGCTATAAATTACTGGTTTTGTCCCATGGAAAAGAGGTAGCACACAGAGAGAAAACAGATTCACTCACCTTACAGCCACTGACAATGTTATGGCCCCAGTGATTTGGTGCACATTTGTCACACATCTCTCCAACAGTACTGGGAGGGCAGATACAGTGGCCACTGATGGGATCGCAGTTATTACCGAAACGTGAACAATCACAGGCTTCATGGGAGATAGAAAAATATTAAGCAGATGAAAAGTTACCCCTTTATGTAACAGCTGGAGGGCAGATGCTAATGGGGTTAGGATTATTCCAACAAAGCTTTTACCATACAGTGAACTCTAAGTATCTGTGGACACAGTGGGGCAGGAAAGGTAGGGTAAACCCAGAGAAACAAAAACCAGGAGCAATGCAACATAGGTTAACTGAGATTGAAGTAATTGCAATGAGAACAGAATAGGGAAAATAAAGGCACTGGCTGCAGAAGTGCAGACACCTCTGAGATGGTGTGCTCATGTGACATACCTGTGGGAGAATTGCTGTACAACTCGACTGGGCCCAAGCTGTCTTGTGCAAGAAGCCACCTGAGTGCTTCTGAGCCCTCTACACAGGAAGCCTGCAGTATATTTAACCTCTTCCACCATCATAAGCCAACCTCCTGAAATTTCTGCTCATGTAAACAGACTTTTCTTAAAAGGCTAAATTGGTGTTTTAGCTGCTTTTTCCCATTCTATTCCTGATTTCAGATTACATGTATTCTGCCTTGGGAAGACAACAACGTGCCTCCTCACAGGAGGCTCGGATTCTTTGTAGGCTTTATTCAATTAAAAATACTTTGGTTTTGGAAGTGGTCTTTGCTCTTAAAGCATTAATAAATGAAGAACTTATTGGTGGCAAATGCAGATTCAAGGTATGTAAACGATAAGTAGTTACGGGGCACAAGACGACACCTGATTGCTTGGAGGCGCAGAACTGGTGCATGGTTATTTTAATACACCCTGTCAACATTACCCCTGAGGTCAAAGCAAAAGCATCATAAGCAAACCATGACCGTCTAAGCGATAATCTGCTTCTTTGGGGGGGTTATAGAGCAGTGTAGCATAACATTCATTACTGAGGGTTGCATTTATGTTCACTTCCTTTACTGTATGAAATACTTCAGAGTAAAACTAGAAAATGTGATGTGCAAAGACAGAGCTCCTATCTATAGTTCAGATAAGAAGTGATCTTTATTTTTCCCCACCAATACTTTCAAAATAAAGTAACTGATGCAAAGAAGACAGTAAGTTTTGCATCCATCGTGCCAGGAATAAGATGTTTTGCATGCTACATAAAAATTGTTGACACACTGTGGTTTGAAGATGCTTTAGAAAATATTTCTCACTGGAAGACTGAGGCTTTTGGATGTGAATGCTCTTCTGTGGACTTCCAGTTCTTACACAAAATTGGTTGAAAAGGCATGGAGGGGAAGAAAGTGATACCACCAGTTATTTTTTGTGTTTTTACTTTTATCATTATTAAAAAAAAATAGAAAATATAGAACACATTTGTTGCAAGAATCTGAAATAGGAACCTCTTTTGTATCTTTGCTGCTAGAATGTCAGCACTAACTGGTGATGCTTTAGGGTGTGTTTTTTTTTTTAAGACGTCATGTTTTTTTACTGTACAAATATAAAAATCAAATTATTTACCTCTTGGATAAATGCTTGATAAAAGACGTCCAATATTTTATTTGATATTTAACTGTCACTATGGAATTTGGTTTCTGTACACTTCTTAGCATGATTTGATATACTTTTATTAAATTTCTGATTTTCTCTGTGATTCATAATTTAATTCTTTTTTTTTTTTTCTTTTTCTCATTTGAAGGCATGCATACCAAGCTGACTAAAATGAGTGGGTGAAAAACAGCATTTTGAAAACTGAATTCCTTTCCATTTTTTGTATTACCTTTGGAGCTTTTAAAAATCTGAATGCTCTAGATATCTTTAGCTGTTGCAGTTATTTAAAATATTTGATGGCCACATATTTTTCTATTTAAAATATTGTTTGGATTTTACACTACTTCCCCATTTCATCACTGTTGCTTAAACTCTCATTTCAAGTCTGTCAAGACAGCAGTTAAAATTTTAATGTGAAATCTTGTTACCTGCCCTCACATTTTCCTTCCCCAGCTGTATGAAATTAACATTTTGTTGTATTTCACAATAGTGATGTCCTTTTAAACTGTGAAATGTCAGAATAAGAAACTAATAATGAAGATAAATGGTTGTACTTTTTCTGTTGTATATTTGCTAAAGGCTTTAGGACTACAGTTATCATTTGCATTTTATTTCAGTTCTCTCATCAATGAGCCTATTAATCTTTCCCTTTTCCAAGGTGCAAAAGTGTTTGCACTTTTCGAGGTAGTAAACATTTTCTGAGCCCTTCCTTCCCATGGGAAAAAAACACCATATAGAGTAATGTTTTCAAATATGATCAAAACCCCAGCCTGGCTCAAAATTTATCAACACTACAGGTGAAATTGAATTTTGATGCACAGATGTGGGTCTTGAGTTCTCAGTGCTCCATCCATAAAGAAAGGGAGTAGAAAAATGCAGAGAGATAGGCTTGCTATCTATATATCCCCTGACCACACTTAAATGAGTGTATGAGACTTTAAAAATACAGTTCAATTAGCCAAGACAATTTGGTTCTTTTCAATGTGAGTACTACTTTAAGGGCAGGAAGCATTCATTTCACTGTTTGACCCAATGTCCAAAAGGACAAAATGTAAATGTAAAGAAGTGGCTGTATGTATTTATGCCTGATGCTAGAGTTTCAGCATCTGAAAAAGCGTACTTTTCATGTATTTACACAAGACACATAGCAGATAATTTTATCTGAAGATCTGGTTGTACACAAAAAGTATACAAGTAAGCAAGATCCTAAATATTACTGTATAGAAATTTAATAAAAGCAGATCAACCATGTAAGAACAGCAAAAAGGTTTGGGATAAAAGTAGAAGCATATGGATTTTTTTTTTTTTTTCCTCCTGTTCATATCCCTTCAAGCTGATATGGTTTTGCAAGCACCTTAGCCAGCATTCTATGACACTCTTACCATAACTAAGTTATAGGAACTTCGTAGAAATTTTTTTGGCAGAAGGTACTCAGAGAAAAGGTCATTTCTGTTCCTTCTAAATGTGGTAGATGAGTTGTAAACTGAGCTTAAAACAGCAGGAATTGCTTGGGTCTTTTGTTCTTGCCACTTACCATCCTTGCTAACTGAACTATTTACAAGACTGTCTATGAAAATACCTACCTGTCAGGAAAAACTGTTAGGCAATCCAAACCCTACCTATCTAGAATCTTAGTAATAAATAAACAAAAAGAAACACCCCCCCCCCAAATAAATCTGAAATTGGCTGTAAAGAATTTACATACGAGTACAGCCTCCTTCTTCAAAGTTGTAAAATCCATGAGCACAGTGGTCACACTTCTTTCCTGTCACTCCAGGCTGACAGTAACATTGTCCATCTCCATCACAGTCAAAGGACTTGGAACCAAAAGAGTTGCAGTTGCAGGGAACACATCCTCCTGAAGATTGTAAACCAAATGTTTCAGGCTGCCACAGAAAAAGGAAGAACAGTTACTACATGGAATGATTACTAGGAGAACACAGGAAAAGGTGAGAGAGTAACGAGATCAGTGTGGTTCTTTCCTCTTCATCACTGAAATACTGCTCTTATCTGACTGAATTGTAGCAATAAAACACTGGGGCAAGGACACTACATAACCTACATGGCTGAAAAATAATACAGATTTCACAACGTTAACTGATGTAACTGGCATCTCCCATGAGATTGTGTTTCCATAAGTACAGCTCCCACAAGAAATGGAATGTATGCCACTGCCATATACACATCCTGTGTCTCGGTTATAAGATTATGTCAGGCAGAGTTTGTTGCTAAGAGAGTGAATTCAAATTCTTAGTTATGAATGGAGATTGATTCAACCGGAAAGTTTTTGAACAACTAGATTTTATCTCCTCTGACATGGGGCAATGTCTGTATACAGTATTCTGTCAGTAGACCGCATTTCTTTTTAATGATATTTAAAAATAACTTTAGAAGAACATATATATAATGTATTTGTGTATAAGACAGGCAAATAATGGAAATTTTCTACTTTTAAGATAGAACCTCTGTCTTTGGGTTATGTCTAAGACTACAACAGAAATAAGCAATAAGCCTCTGTTCCTCTTCTCTTTTCATTCTTTGCTTTCTTTTTTGCACTGAATAAAGTTCCTATGGAACCACTAGAACCTCCTTAACTCCACTAATGGCATGCAAAAAGTATATTTGTAAAAAAGGGAAGACACCTGCTCATTTGTACAGAGTTCTGCACAAAGCTTTTAAACCAACAGACCGCACAGGTTTCACTGCACCAGCTAACAGAGGCTCCTAGGGGCAAATCATACTTGATATTCAAATTCTGAACTCAGTCTTGAGCTGAAGTGACTTAAAATTTGAGTATGTTTCTACCATTTTTTCAGGTCTGATTTTCAGAGAATACTGAAATCCAATTACATAACTATCAGACTTCATTAGGTAAGCAAAATGTTAAAAGTGAGATATTAAAAAAGATCACTGCTGATGAATATAAATGAAACAAAGTGGAAAGTATCTGCTTTTACAATGTGCTACTGTGTGACCCAGGCACGTGGTATTAGATTTTTTTTACTCAGCATACAGCAGTAGTGATTTTTCAAGTCAGTGAAGCTTTACTGATGTAAATTTTACATGGATTTGTTCCACAGTGGAATACTTAACCAAGAGGTGAATTCCCAGAGACTTCAGCAGTTTTCCATGTGAAAGTCCTGAAATCTGATCTCTGAGGTTAGTACTGAAGTTCCACATTCTCATAAACAATCTGCATATAGGTATCAGAATACAGGACTACACCTATGGTCAGAATTTGCCCTGAAGAATCATATGAACCCGAGTGATGTTTGATTATACATATAATAAAGAAGTACATTAATTTTCCAAATTCTATATTGAAAAGTTTTGCCAATTACAAACTTCTTCAAAACTGGTATATGAGAGAGAACAAAATACTCAACCTCGTATAATTAAACTCCAAGGTTCAATTAAATATACTGACCATCTCTAAAGGTTTCTTTTCCACAGGAAGAAGCACACAGAAATGTGAATATGTAAAAACCTCAGGAAGACATTCAAAGGCAGTGAAGTAGCCAATGCACAGCATGCATCTCAGTTCTCAATAGAAAGTTTGATAAGATCTAATAAATTCTGTTTATAACAGTGAAAGCAAGAAAAAGTCTGATAGTAGCACTCCACACAGCATGAAAGAAGAAAGGATCCCTAGCATGCTGGGTTGTACTCTGTGATGAGCTCTGCACAGTCAAAGACATTTTGATCAGCCATGCAAACCCCCAAGTTAAGCCCTCAGCAAAGCTTGTTTACACACAGAAATTCTAAGAATCACATTTAGAACAACAGATAAGATCCTGGATGACAATGAGGAAATAAGATGAATTTTCTGAATATGTTACTATATTGTGTCCCTGTATTGGTGTATATCAAGTGTTTGTGTGGGCAACACAGTTACATAATATATGTTAGATGGGTAAAAGCTCATGTGCTCAAAGGGAATCCATATGAGCAAATATGGCATGGGTCCCAGAGTCTGGGTGAGGAGAAGAAATTAAGAGGGATTTTTTAAATAGGGTGGGGTAACTGTGGAGGTTTCCAGTTGCAGGGGAAAAATTCAAAATTCCTAAAGCACTGCTCTGTTAGAATCAATTGCATCATAATGACTTCATTTTAGAAAGTAAGTTTGCTTGTTGGTATTCAATAAATAATGAACGCTTCTGTCATGTTGGGCATTACATTCAAATAATGGGCACTTCACCCAGTTAAAAATGGCTCGGATAACTGGCCATATTCACTAATAAGGACTTTTAACATCAGTTATGTATGACATTTTAAGATTAGATCTTAACAGTTTGCCTCTAGGGCTGATCCTTCTCACAAACTCCTTAAGCTTTTTGTTCTTGAATTATTAGAAGATGAAGTGTCCTAGTTTCAGTTAAGGCACAACTGGAAGTCTTATCCTGCCGAAGGCAATGAAGATCCAACTGATTCTACTGATGTATATATAGATCACCCATACATTTTGGGCACACTGCTGTTGATGGTGCTTCCTTTGGACTAATTCTAGTACTTGACTTCTGGCCTACAGGGTCATTTGCACTATGAGAAGCCCTATGAGTGGGGAATTAGAACCTGCCTATCTTCTGAGCCTATTTCTTGATAATTTTGTATATTGTAGCAGGCCTATTTAAGATAAATATATTTTAAAAGCCTGTGAGAGCTCCAAACACAAGCAAGTACAAAACTTCAGCCCATGCAATGCACACAGTTTCTTATTACCAGAGTAGCAGCCCGGTAAGCACCCCGTGGGCACCCACTGGCACTGCTGATGCCCCATCTCCGAGGGGGGACTCTGATCTGCTGACTGCTTTGTGCATTTCCTTTCAATTTAGGCACCTGTCTGCTGATTTCACAGTGTCTGCCCGTGAATCCTGATTTGCAGATACATCTTCCTGATATATCACATTGTAGTGACACAGATCCTAAAGCACTGCAGCCACAGGGTATACAAAACAGCTTTTCTGGGGCCCAGAAGTAGCTGGGCTTTAAGAGTGAAAAGGAAACACTGTTAGAAAGTAAATATAATGAAACACCACCACATAAAATAGTATAGGAATAAAGACAGTAGTAAATACAGTAGTAAACAAAGATTAATTCCAATCAACTGCCAATATTGTAATAACCAGCTATTCGCTGTGTACATTATGCAATTTGCACAAATTGCATTAATGCCAGCTACTTTACTTTGAACAGACACCTTAAATACTTTCTAAAATAGAGTGCAAGCAAACAACTTCAAGAATTACAGTCTTAAAGGGTGAAAATGATCCTTGTGATTTCTGCAGAATTATTAATGTGTTTTAAATTATACACACAAGGAGGTGTTCTGAGAACACAGGCCTAACCCGCGAGTCCTTAGGCTGAACTAGAGAAGCATGCAACCAGCTGTAACACATTCCTTAGCAGCCTGAAGACAGCTCTGCCAAAGTTTTTGAAACACTGTTTTTTGCAGTGATTCGTGAGACAGCAAAACAATGTCAAGGCAAAAGACTTTCACCAAGAAAAAGAATACACTATTTGGACAATACAAGAAGAAATCCTAGGGAAGAAAAAAAAACAAACCCAAAACCACGAAAGCAGAACATTCACAGCAGAAGTAAACTAGCAACCTGCTTTTTTAAAAATCAAATGCTATCAGACAGTCTGCAACTTTCTTCATAGAGTGATTATTCCCCAGAGCTGCAGTATTTTTAACCAATTTATTTATATCAAACATTCAGAATATAAATCGTATATACCATATATAAAAACATACTGATATGCATAGTGAGGCTTAAAATACATTCACTGCATGCAAATGCAACGTTTTGCATTTTGTTCTAGAAAAGTTTTAGAAAACATTTAAAACCCAACCATTTTACTTTTCTGTATGTAAGAACAACCCATATATGCTCTTTAAGTGAAAAACAACCATAACGAAAATCTTACCAAACCCAAATGATATTTAGTTATGAGAAGGAGGATGAAAGCTGAAATGAAACACCACTTCTTGTCACTCACCTTGCAGACATCACACCGGCGCCCAATCACATTGGCTTTACACTTGCACTGGCCTGTCCAAGAGTCACAGATCTCTGAGAAGGAGCCATTGATGTGACAGTGACAGGCTGTAGAGGAAGAACAAGGAGCTGGTGATGTCTTTCCTGAAGCTAAATTTAATAGCCAAATTTTTACAGTGCAGCCTTTGCCACCTTGAGACCTTCCGGAAGGCAGGCCTGAGCAAAGCAGGGAGGTGTCACTCTGATACAGTAGCAACACACTTTAACCCACCCATATTAATTTGAAACTTTACTGCTGTTTCTTGCAGTGAGAAATTTTGCCTCAAGTTCATAAACAACTTTGTTTATATTATGCTCTCAGATCAAAACAGGATGTTTAGGGCACATTACTGAGTACCTGCCCTGAAACTTGTAATGAGCACGTTGGCAATGAGTGAAAAAAGATAAAGGGTACAAACACTACACAGGGTGGATATGGAATGTGGCTATGGCAGGTGGGAGTGTTACTGCACTACACACTGGTCTTGCTACCCTGGGGTCCAGTACGTGACAGTGTCACAGGCAGGAAATATTGGCAGGCTGAGGACCCATAATATGGTTACCTCCAGGGACCTCACTAGAAGGTACAGTAACCTCTTCAACCCCCCCCAAGAGCTCCTCCTCACAGGCAGCAGCACTGAATACAGCTGAAAAGTGATCAACCATTATGTGCTACTGTGGACCTCTGTCTCAGCAGCAGCACTGCAGTACCCAGAGAAAACATACCCAGACTAACAATGCTCTCTCTTAAGGTTTTAAAATGGCTATGAAAAGGAACTGCTGTTTCTTGAGGAAAATAACAATGCTTTTGGTTTCTAAATTCTTGTATTTTAGGGGAAAATAAATTTTGGGGAAGGTTTTTATCACCCTTTATGGTCTTCAACCATGATTCTTTTGGCATACAGAGATTAGAAAAAAAAATCCCTTCTGCACTCAGTACAGAAGAGGGATGTGATTGGTGTCACAGGGACTATAACCACGCAGACACCAATTCCATCAGCATTAGCTGGTTTCTGCACATCCCCTTTTTCTTCCCCAGAGGGGAATGAATCCACACCTGTTTATCAATCTAGTCTGTAAGCCGGGCTTCCAATCCACATTTTGCTTTCCTGCAGTATCCTGACTGCATGTGCTGGGTTTTTTTCTCAACCTAACAGCTTCATTTTAAGAAACACTTAAGAGTCCCAACAGTGAACACATGGTGGTCACATACTTGCATGTCACAAGGTGCCATTTGAGACAAAGCAGTTATAGATTTTCTATATATAGACTATTACAACAGGAGCTTCCTCAGTACTTTATTGTACTTGCTAATTTACAATTTTTAATTTTAAATTGAAAAGCTATTCCCCACCCCACCCCCCCTTTGAGGTATTATGCAAAAGTTCCTTTTTTTTTTTTTTAAGCAAAAGTGACATCATGGATTGCCAGCCTGTTCATGGCATTATTTCTCCAATGTCTGCAAAGATGTCTTGTATTCTGAAAAAGTAACAAAAATATGTTGGACTCTCAGCCTGGCAACACCTTCAGAGGTTTTGATCTCTTTCTGCTTTGCAATATATTTTAAAAATGTTTACATTTAACATTTACATGTTTAATGTCAACATTTTTAAACACTTCTGCTATAATTAATATCACTTCTCTTTTCCTTTTACTCTCATTTTCTAACACTGAATCTATAATGTACCTCTTTCACCCTGTATACAGCCTTCCTTACCATAATATTCATATCAACACTCCAAACTGTACACAGTGATGAGTATCACATATACGTTTTAAGTATTTTTCTAATTAAAATGGTCAGCAGTGGAAGATGATGTGAAACCTCAGACTCAGCAAACCACAGTTCTCAACACAAATTAACAGTATTTCACCAAATATTTTGCCTCAATAAACAAAGTCCATCTTATTTGAACCATTTTGCTTATCAGGCATATGACACCACAAAAATAAAAAAGAAAATTTACACTGATTTCATAAGCAGGTGAGTTTGTCCTATTTATATTATATATTACTGCAAATGGCATACCATGTATTCTTAACTCAGCCACAGATGACTGGGTGCAATACAGTAGTTTGGAAGTCAAGACTTTGCTTGTTTTCCTTTGCTCTGGCAGTATGTACATAGAGTAGAAACACACAATCAGTGCTATTCATCTAATGAACTGTTACTCAATCTGATAAATTGTATTTATCTCACCTAAAGCCTTCCATTTGTTCACATCTACTGGGAAAAATAGCTATTGTCCAAGTCTCTAAATGGCTGCTGTAATAAAACACTGCCTGTCAGAGAAATTTGTCTTATTTCTCTTGACCCTTCATTGTCTCTAAGTCTGTATAAATATTTATAAGTATGTATTTATAATCAGCCTACACACTCTCCTCCTTATGCACAGGCACATAGGCACATTTGAGTATTTGCTTTAATTCATCTCATGTCACTTAGCTCTATTACCATCAGCAAAACCTCTAGGTATTTGCTGCAGCATACTGTGCTATTTCACAACAAAACCAACCTACTAGAGTCAAATCAAATAAGCCCAGGACATTTGCTTGTTGTTCTTAGATTCATGATTTTGTACAGGCACACCAAAAATTCAGAAACGCTATAGTGACATGAAGTTGTACTGTCATTTGAAATAGTTACTGCACATGACAAGAGCACTCTACTGAGATAGAGCAAGAAACATTTCAAGCAATAATTTGAAAGCAAAATTCATGCTTTGCAATACTCCTGGACTTGGCTTGTTAATAAAGAATGAAATTGAAAACAACAAAGTAAAGGCACAGTCCCTCTGATATTGTAGCTGCAGGGCAAACTTCATGGAAGTCTGCAAAGGAAATCATATGCAAAAAAGAAAACCCACATGAAAGGCAGAGAGTAGATGAATACAAGGTAATGGTGAGCACAAGGCTATGAATACATTAGGGGGCTCTCCTTGTCAGTGATACTAACAATAAAAGCAAAGCTTGTAATTCTACATTAAATATGTACTTATTTTAATACTTTTTAATTGTATGTTTTCTGAACTTTCATCATACTACATCTCTTCCTCATGCAGTAGCTGCCACTGCTGTAGAAATGTGAAATCAACAGTCCTATCAATGTCTCAGGCATAGAGACAAGCTACTGGATTTTTTGAAATACACTTCTATTTAAATCACATCACACACTTAACACCCTAACTTGTATGACATCATTCATACCAAACTGTTAATTTGTGCAGGGAATATATGCAATTGTCCAACGTTTATCCAGCATTTTCCAGTACGGAAAGCATTTACACATGTGTATGTCTGCATAGTTATTTATGACTTTATGTATATTGGGTTTATTAGTCTTAGATGAGAAACCTGTCAATGTTCTGCATCTCACAGTCTTAGGCGGCCCAACAGAACTTAGCATTTTCACTGTCAAACTGCAAGCCACTAACATAATTAACCCTGGAAATGGATGTCAGTGGCTCAAACTTTTGTGCATGCAATACAAGTGCTTGCAGTACTGCAGCAGTTTCCTGTGTTCCTGCACATGCAGCAGTAAGACAATGGCCAAGCTCTTTTACTTTAATAATTTTATCCTGATATAACACCTTTGTATTCAGTGGAGTTGTTCTTCCTAACAGCTGCATTCTGAATTATGCCAGGAATGGCTCAGAGAGAGCCACTGACTCCTACAGAAGCAAAAGCTCCTGTTCCTATCAAATCTTCCATGCGTTCTCAATGATTTTTTTGCAAGGGAAGCAGGAGCTGGGCTGATACTTAAACAATATACCACCACTCTGCTGAGAAGTGGTAGCTTGCTGCACTGCTGGGTATCTTCTTTCAGAGTACATTGGAAAAACTGTCAGCAGATTCCTGCTCTCTGCTTTGCAGGGAGCAGGAGAATCTTGCCCTGCAAGAGGCAGCAGCTCCCAGCACTTACTGAGGTTATGTAGGCTGAAGGGAGGTCACAAATGCCGCCAGATTTGGGCCCCTCGGTAACTGAAGTATCACTCCCTCATTTCAGCACCTATCTCACTACTTAATGGGATTTTCCTGGATGGCTTATGGCATTTATAGTGCAGTGTTTATAGTGAATAGTTTTCATTTATTTGTATTTATTTTCGTAGATCTGACATTTACTATAACCTTTTGCATTCATGCAATGCTCTACTTTCCCAGGTTTTTTCCATGTCTGCTTCATTACTGCTTCAAATGATTTTTTAATAGGTTCTTCTTTCTATTTACTTTGAAGCTTCCCTTTCCAGGTGCAGATGCAAGTAAAACACTATTATTATTAGAGGTGTAAGTATACTGTATCATTCTCCTACTCACACAGACAGAGGCACAGTCTTCCTCTCAGGAACATGGTTATAGGATAGATCAATACTGTCAGGAGTAGTAAAAGTTCATTACTTACGTTGACAGTTCTTTTCATCAAGAGCATCGCCAAAATATCCATCAGCACACCTCTCACAATATTGGCCTGTTGTACCTGGCTTACATATCAGGCAAGCACCAGACAAGCTGTCACAGCTGCCAGGAACGGAGAAATCAAGGTTGCCATTACACCGGCATGCCTGGCACGATCCCCCTGGTACTAGTGGTTGTCCAAAATAACCTTCTGCACACCTATGGTAGAAGACATTGCCAGTTAGGACCCTTAAATGATTCTCTTATTAGAAATATTTAAATTTGTTGCCTCACTAATCACTAAAAATAATTTTATCTTCTTTCAAGTATTTCTTACGGGTCTTTTTCTCCCTCCTTCTCCTTTTTAACAACACTGTAGATACAATACCAGCTGAAATCCTGCCAGTTCTGCTAGTAATGAGATTTCAGTGGGAGAAAAACTTGTCACTGGCACTGAAGGCGAGACAAAGCATAGTAAAAAAATCTGTCTGTTGGCACACTAGAGGAGGGGGATTGGATTAGATGACTTCAAAGGTCCCTTCCAAACCAAAGTATTCTATGATTCTATGTTAGATTGGGTCCATATTTCAGTACATCCTGCCTACATGTTCTGTGCTCATTTACCAGCAAGCTTGATGATTTTTTTTTAATCCTCTGCCACATTTAGTTGAGAAAAACAGGCTTAGAAAGTAGAGCAGACATAAATTTGTTCAATTAACAAGATCCTCCTCGACTTGGCCTTCCACTGATCTACTGCATGGTCACAGCTGTTTAATTAATGGCCTGTTAATTTCTGTGTATAGGCAAGTTGCAAAAATATCACTCATTATTACACGTACTATGTTGGTGTGGACCATACCTTTCATATTTTAACAGAGATGTTTAACAATATCACCTTCTTTTCCATCTTGCCCACCAGCAATTTCCTGAGAGTACCATGTAAAACAGGTTAGTGAATCTGACCTGAGTGTATATTTAATGTGAATTTCTACTCATCTCACAGCCTATATTCTATTTATATTCTGGTTTGCTTTCTCTTTCCATTATATTTTCTCGTACTTCACAGAAAGAGCAACTCATAGATAGTGAAGAAAAAGAAGAAAAATTGCCCAGTTTCAGCTAATGAAGTTATTCATGTGCAACTCAGATGAACTCTTATTAGTGTCAAGAAAACAGAAAGCACATAAAACACATTGTATAAATTAATGCTTCATACTATTTAAAAGTTGGTTTGAATGCAGTTCTGATGTACATCAATAACCTCTCTGCTTTGTAATAGTAATGGACGGTATGGTCAAGCAAGGATTTTGCATACCATCCTAATATGCAGAGGTCCATTATACTTTCACACTTGTTCCTTTATGCTCATCAAGTTTATTCTTTTCCTTGCATCCATAATAACTCATGAAACTTCCAACTGGATCCTCAACAAAGCCATCTAAACATTTATTAAGTATTATTCAGTATTCATTAGCAGCGATTCTGAAAATGGACAACTGTGACTAGGGAGGAAATTAGAGTTGAATCTCATTGAACAGTTTTTTGTAGTAAGATATCACACAAAACAGGATTTTTTTTCCATTCTCTAAAAGCACCCACAACGCAGACCATAGATGAATAATATGTATAAATACTCCAGTGGTTTGGGTGCATCTAAGCACTAAAGAACATGAGTAAAATATTCACAATCTAGCCCGCTGTACTTTACTCCTTTAGCATAGCCTTCTCTCACAGCTACCTCTCATAGCAACAATACATCAAAGCTTTGTCATTAGAATAATTCAGGCATTTTACTTTCAGAACCTGTCACAAATGTAGCCTCCTTGTATTCCCCACAAAGAAAGGCACATTTTTTTGTTTTCTTATATAGAATATATATCAGCAACCACAAAAGACTGATTTTAAGCTTACTTTTGTCAAACAAATTAGCTTTTCTTCAGTGATGATATCTCAGTTTCAAAGGTCAGGAATGTCTCTTTAACACATGTGACAATTAATAGTCATGTTTGATCAGAGCCAAAGAATAAGTGGATAATTTATGCAGTTATCTTATTTTACCTAAAAAAGATGATGTCTGAAGTTCACCCACACTTTGCTGA
This sequence comes from Neopsephotus bourkii, assembly GCF_033783945.1. Classification (NCBI taxonomy): domain Eukaryota; kingdom Metazoa; phylum Chordata; class Aves; order Psittaciformes; family Psittacidae; genus Neopsephotus; species Neopsephotus bourkii. Next base: position 7,726,779 of record NW_026902239.1, read on the forward strand.
GATCTTTCTTACTTATTACTGTCATAAACCTGTATCTTTTGGTACTACAAATCTATTTGACTTCACTTAATGTGTATTAATTTTCCTTTTTCACTTTCATTTAAGGGTTAGCTCTGTATCTCATAGTATTTGCAGAAACTTAATGAGCAGTTCACAGGAAAACACACTCCGGTGATTTGTGAGAAATGTACTGCTAATCACTTCCTTCTATTAATAGCAGGAGACCTCCATAATTCTTCGCATCTTCATCAGTTTAGACTTTGCTGATTAAAATTAGCAAAGCTCACTACCATTATTTAGCTATGTTCTACTTATACACATAAATAATCCTGAATCCAGATTCAAGTTGATCCTGAAAGTAGGGTTAAACCAGTTAAGCTTAAAAGAAAAATAAAACACTTGTACTAGCTCTCCTGAATGTTTGACCTTTTTCCCATCATCACTGAAATACAGACTTGTACTTCCGGCAATAATGAAAGAATTATATTAGGTAGAAAGAGCAGCAGGTTGAAGCCAAGGGCCCCAGAAGGACCTGTGGCTGGTGGAACTCTGTGCTAGATCTGAAGAATGGGGAGTGGGAGAGGAAGGAAGGACATAACCAAGCTCACCCCTTTCCCCATGCTTAAGTTACACTGACCTCTCATCTCTCCTTCTAGGAGGAAAAGGTTACTGGAACCATAGTCATAAATGAAGCAGTGCTTCTGAAGAAGCAAGTCTCTCACCCAGTTTTTATTTTCTTCCCTAAAACTCTGTTCTCCAACCTATATCAATACTGTGTAGTTGGAAAATGCATATTATCATTCTGTAAATGTGGTGGGCTCAAGATTTTTGGCATTTTCGTACACCCTTTCTACGGAGTTAGGAGAGTGTCTGTCCTACTTCATAACACTCGGGAAAACAAGTAAAGGAAGAACATAATTCTAATTTACTGTGGAAAAGGATTAAATGGGGAAGCTGGGCTTGATATGTGCTATCACCCAGCCCAGTTGTATATCTGCAATTATTTTGATGGTGTTAGCTCGACCCATCAGAACACTGAGGAATTCTGGCAATATTTCCTGAAAACTTCAAGTGAGAGAAGTAGAATTTTTTTTTGACATTTTACAACTCAGATGTGTATGTGTATGTATCTCCCTAGGGACCAGACAATTTTGGAGGCCAAATAAGTACAGTACTGCATATGTTCACTTCATCATTCTTAGTACGTCATGATAATGTGGGACTGTTCAGTTAATGAATCACGTAGCTTGGATACTTGTCACTGCAGTTGCTAAAATGAAAGGGAACTTCAGGTAAACTCTTAGCAGTTATACAGTGACTATTAATAGCAAAAGGCAACATGCTTCCTCCTGTTCATTATTATTGACAGCTGTGGGTATTTCCAAGCAACTTGCTACAATTAAAAGCAAATAGTTCCATGAGCATTGGAATTAATGGCCTAATTTCCAATAGATTTATATCTCATTGTTACAAGGCTAAGGGCTGATTATTTGCTGCTGGATGTTGCTATTCAGCAGGGAGTAACCCTCAGGCAACTGCAGTGCTTTTTCCTTGCCCTGTGAAAGTTTTCTTATGGACAGATCATTTAATAATCTCTCTCGTTCTCTCTCTCTCTCTCGTATTCTCTGCTGTTTAATCAGGTGTGAGTACACACAGTATTCTTCCCCTTAGCTATGAGGTGTCCTGATTTATTAACCTCGAGCCACTTCTTTTTAATAAAAACTTCAGGAACAATTATCTTTGAGACCTCCTACCCTTCTGTCAAATTTGGTTGAAACTGACCTAGAAATTCAAATATCTTTGCAGGCAGACAGACATGCACAAAAAAGATCACACTAGCCTTATTTCCTTAGGAAATCAGGCTAAAATCTAAACCTGACATTTATTCAGATTCTGTCCTACTGCATCTACAGCCTGTGATCCACTCAGAAATAGCACTTGTTGCTAATGGAAGCTGTCAATGACCCAACATTGACAAACTGCCACCAAAGTGCTCTTGATGTGATTTATTCCTGCCATCATTAACGTCACAGCCCACTAGCTGAAAGAAGGTGATGACTTCCAAGACAGACAGGAAAAGACAGGCAGAAATAGCACGCAGCAGGGCAGACTCAGTGATGATGGGTAGAAACAGGTGACAGCCTGCACTCTTGCTTTAGGACAGATATATCACAACAGGGGGTTTAAAAGGAAGTAGCTGTAAATGTAAATTGGAAAGACAGTACTAGAGAGCCATTCACAGCATATGGACAGGTTCTTGCTTTTCTGGTTGGTTCTTCCTTGATTCTTGCTTTTCCTCATCCCAGCCTGAATATTGTAAGTTTTCATTCAGAAGCCTTACTCTGTTTTTAGAGTTTACAATGGAAAACACTGTGAGCAGCTCACAGAAGTGCCAAATGGCAAAAGCCTACTAAGAAACAAAAGTGCCATGTTTTCATGGCCTTTCATGGGGTAAATAATTGTAGCCAGATGTTAGTTATCAGGCTTCCCCAGTCCCTCTCACAAAGGTGTCATTTTCAGGGTTTCTGGTGACTGGGATCACAAAGCTAAAGCCAATGCTGATTCATCACAACATCCAAACAACTAGCAGTGGTACCCGGGCACACTAACTGCTCCTGAAAACTGTTCCATCCATGTGAAATCCCAAGGGACCAAAGGTGGACAGGCACAGTGATGATATCCCCTGTCTGCACTCTCACCTGCTGTGGAAGTGGATTCCTGGGAGCTTAGCACCAACACTCACACTAGCCTTCTGTTTCATTTAATTTTTTCATACAGAATAACAGGATATAAGAAGGGGGAGAACTTTCTCACTACTAACATGTCACTCAGACCTGTCACAGACAAAGACATAATTTTTATTTCTCTTTTGTATAGGTATTAATAACTGTAGGAAATACATATTGAGCTTTTCTATGTATTTGACAAAAATTATCTCTTTTGTCATTAAAACCTATCTTGTTCTACTTGCTAAATAAAGACTGCAATGGGAAACTAGAAGCAACAAAAATGTAAAATATTCTCCTTAAAAATAACTGAAATCAACAAATAACTTCTTGGGAGAACTGTATTTTCACCGTATATGAACTTCTCTAAAAGAGACATCAGTAATGTATTGCATATTTGATTCACCATGCTCTAAACATTCAAATGGCGACAAAGTAATTACAAAAATGTCAAAAGAGTGACAGAAAAGCTAGAGGAATCATTTTTAAAAAAGACTTCTCAGCAAATGCCGCTTGGAAGCTTTGTACTTTACCATAAAGTAATAAAACAAGCACTAGAACTATACAAAAGCAGGGACATAATATCAGAGGAAGATGCACAGGAAGTAATAAAAAGGTAGAACAGTTCCATGTGATCAATAGTTTTGATTCAGATCTCATATGGTTAAAAGCATGGTGCCTGCTTACCTTTCACAGCGTGGTCCCACATACCCAGCTGGGCATTCATCACATACTAATCCACGACTTCGGTCAAAATGGCATGTCGGGCTAAAGCTGTGTTGTTGATATTGGGTAAGAAGAGGCACAAAGAGGAAGCATAAAGAAAAGATGGTTAGCAGCATAGCTCTGCTCCTACTTCAGAGATCATTAATTTGCAAAACAGTGCCCAGGCAAAACGATTCTGGTCTAGGACATGTGGTTTAAGTTTGACTCCAGCAAATTGAATTTGGAATGACTCTGCTATTTCTGTGACACTGAATATAGAGTAACGGATGGCAGCATCCCAATAGCCTGTTATTATGAGACTTGAGCCTGCCACCACGTGCTCTGGATACCATTAAAAAGGCAGGAATGTACAGCTGTTTGTTTGTGCCCCTGAGGGCCTGGCAAAACAAGCTATGCCATAATGCAGCCTCTATATAAATCTTTTCTGAAGGACAACTGATTTGAAAGCTCAGTTAACTTTGTGTATAATCAGCTGTGAAACAAGCCAGTGAACAAGAAAGAGGAGGGGTGAAAAGGGAAATATCTGGTGGTGCTTCCAGGGAGTGCATTTGAGTAAATTGAGTGCCATTGACCCCAAGCAACACGCCAGACAGGCATGCTGAAGTTTAAGAATAGCTTGCAATGTAGAAAGGTTTATCTCTTTGCTATGCTCTACTTATTTCTAGCTGTTGGTGGAGTGTTTTTTAAATGTAAATAGGGATACCATAGGCATTTACAAGCTCCACCCCTCAATGTCTACATTTACCTCTGAACTGTTTAGCACTTTGCTTTCCATATTCTTTCTCCCTTAACACACTTTTGTGAGGAAATCTCCTAACACTCTAAAAGATAACTCACAGAAGAAGAGCCAACCTGTTGTTCTGTCATTCTGTAATGATTTTTAGAGAGAGAGACATATGAGCACCTTTATAGGATCTCATCAAATAGTGGTAATCAATTCTGTTCAGCCAAATAGAAAAATAGAAAAAGGAGAGAAAAAAAAAAAAAAAGAAAAAAAGAATGGGTGCAGGGGCATAGCAGGGTGACTATTCACAACAGGAAAACAAAGTACCTGTCTGAAAAGACGACACTACACTTACCTTTTGTAACCCAGGAAAACAGAAGTTGAGAAGGAATATAACTGCTCTAACAAAGATCAGAAGGAAGATAGATACATTAAAGGTAAAAGTTCAGACAAAAGTAATGACAAATTGACATAATCTGATCACGGATAAACTAAAGCAGGATATAGGATGAAAGTTGCTGGAAAAGAGGAGGACAGAGAAGACAGAAAAACCTTACTAGTATCATGTAACGTGATTACCTGCTGGTGACTGAACTCCACTTCTCAAGACTCATCGTTCTGATGATCTGACATCAGTTACTCTTTATTCTTTTTGTTATAGATTATTTCCATTTAAAAATACCCTGCCTGTCATGGGGCAAGTTATCCCACAGACATGAGATCAGTAAGAAAAACATGGGAAGGTCAGGTCCAGTAAACTTCAACAGGTATTGGGATTTTCCTCTATCCCGTAAGGATTATGTTTGTGTTATTTTGCAATGCCGTTCAATTAAGAATATATTCACAAATGCATGAAAAGCAGTTGAAGAAACAATAATTGTTCGTTATATTTTTAAACGGCAATGAAAGCAATTTTCTACTGAGGCACGGATTATCACTGAATCTAATCATCAGCACCTGACTTACATCAAATAAGATCCTGGTTGTCACTTTCAACCTCACTCTTTCTAAGAGCTTCATGGGAAACTGTGGAGATGTTATCACAGCTCATAATAGCATTGCACAAGATAGACTGTACCACAGTTCAGTCAAGAACTCTGAATTCAACTGCATAAATTTTAAATACAATAATAATATTTAATATTACTAGGAAATATTAATGAATAGCAGAATTTCCATGTTTTAAGGATTATGCTCAGACCTAGCATCCTTTGATTCTTTCTCTGACTTAACAGTCAGTCCACATCTCAACACTAAACATTAATACATTGAGAAATTCCCATCTACATATTATAAAGGTTATATGTCATAGCAGGGTGAGGGGATTTTATCTTCCTGATTATTTAGAATCTCATTGCTCACTAGTGATAAATATCAATGAACAATATGTATTGATCTGCCAAAGCAACCTTCAAAAAAATCTTAGTCCCTCTTGATTCATAATCACTCATTTCAGTTTTTACTGAAGGTAACAATATAACGTCACAACATTAAGACCAGTCAGACATGGGACAAGTATGAAGACACAAGTATGGGTATATACATGATAGGTCTATGTTGAGAGACAGGGCTTCCTGAAGGCTTAGAACTCTGTTATAAAAGCCATCTCTTTGGAATAAATTTGTGATTTTATTTAATTTTCATAGGAAGCAACAAAAATCTAAGACCACCCCTAATTCCCAGTTCACATGTTATGAGTTTACTTGTGAACTTCCCAGGCTGAGTGAGATATATTCTAGCTCCCATTTCCAGTGATAAAACGTCCCTGTCAGGGTCTTCATTATCCATATTAAATTTATTGCTACTTCAGGAGAAAAGCAGTAATTATCCCAGACATCTACATTTGGTAGAAAGTATTATATAGTTGTATGTCTGATAATTTCTATTGGGGAAAAACAATTCAGTGTATTTGAAACTCCTTAAAGACTAAGAATGTTAGAATAGTTTGTAAGAGTTAATGAGAAGAGGTAAGATGAAGAATTGCATTACATATGCCATTTGTAATATGGATATTGATCTAATTTGCATTATATAAGTGAAAATATGGAGATATATGCAAAATGAGGAAAATATAGCCCAGGATCCAGAAAACAAGCTTAGATGACTTAATTTTAGTTTCCTGATTTTTCCAAGCATTCTTTTCTGACATATGGCAAGTCACTTATCACTGCTGTGCTTCAGAAGCAGTTTTATGATTTGCTTCAATGACTGTATATGGAAACTGCTGCCATTAGGAAATAGGAGAGGCAATGAAAAGCAGTTAAATCAGCTTAAGTTAACTACAGAACACCACCATCACCACCACGTTTCTAAAACTGTTAGAACAGTCCTCCATCTTATGTAGCACTGCAAAGAAAAAGACTCAGATGCTGTGAAAACAGTGATGGCAACCATTATAAGCATCATAAAGAAAAGACACTGCTGTAAAAGACAAAACAAATTTAACAGAAATATATCTCAGAGGCTCATTACAAGGACAATATTCTCCATGTACCAGGAACTTAGTATTAAGCTTGATACATACAGATGTCTTCTCACATCATGTTAGGAATTGTATCTTACAGGGATTGAAATCTATAGACAGCTATTAATAATCATTTGTACATAAATCAGTCACTTGTTAGGTTACTCATCAATAACATGACATATACTACATCTGTATTGCATAGCTATATTTTTAAAGAAAACTATATATTAAAAAGAGGACTCTCTTGTTTCATTTCAAAGAAAGGAAAGTAAAGCAGACAGAACTCTAATGAATATGTAATGGAGGTCTCCAGGCATTTTGCCAATAAAAACCTAAATTCAATCTATTTGACTTGTTTGTTACACATCTGCACGAGAAATAAATGTGACAGTGTTTTTCCAGTTTTGTCAGTATAGTGCTCTCAAATAAGAGAAAGTTAATTAATTAACTGTGCAAGGAAGTACTAAGTATGTGACAGCAATGAGGATAAGCAGAGGAAACATGCCTGAACAGCAGATATAATAAACCCATGTATATCTAATAAAAACAACTGAAGAGCTGTGCTAACAGGAAGGCAAGCTCACATTCTACAATCCACTGGAATTTCTGCTGATAAATGCTTAAATGATTCTTGCCCACATCAGTGCAATTTTAAAATGACACTGCCACTATTCACTGTTCAGGCAACAGCATTAGTCTCAACTACTTAAAAGCAGAATCTGGTTCACCTGTGCCTTATTGTTGGCACACTGCCACTCAGATTATGCTCTCTTCTTGCATCTTGCAGAGCTCCCTTTCTGAGCCGGTGGTAGCCATGCATTTTGCCCTGTAAACCTTAAGAAATTCTCTTTATACTCTTAAATAGTAAAGTACATTTCATAGATAAAATCTGACTTCTGTTTCAAGGAAAAATGGGGCAAAATAGAAGATGCAAAGCTAAAGAGAGAGAAAAAAATTACTCCAGTGCCTTTGTCAGCTCCTATAGCCACCTAAGCTTAAAGCTTTAAAGCTGTGAGAAGAACTTGGAATAAGGCAGCCTCTGTGTGTTGATTACAGTCTTTCAGTACAATCCTACAATCCTTCTGAAATGCTTATATGGACTAATGATAATTCTTTTCAGAAGGGAACCACATCCAATTTGTGCTGGAATTTGGGCAAGCATTATTGATCACTGCAAACATATCAGACACATACTGAACAGTTCCTGATCTTCCTGAGCTATTATTGCATGTGTTGCACCACAACACCTCTTCTGTGTAATCTGGTCATGTGCTACTTGCACCAGGGCTCCCTTACTCTAAAACCATGCTGGATGTCACAAACCAAATGAGCTAATTTGAACTGATACTTGTAAATTCCATTATTTTCATATGCACAAGAAAAGATTACAAAACAAGATTCAGAACATTTTTCTTCAACTACATCATGTCAAATGATTTTAATACTGCTATTTTCCAGGTACTAACTGAGACAAAGCAAATGAAAAAAAACCTCAAGCTATTCTGTCTATTAAATTATGGGTAGCAAGTATCACATAAAAGCTTTTATAATGAAGGAAACATTTGTTCTTAGAGTTTTGATTAATTTTTCACCATTCTTTTTATTTAATAAAACAAATTTATAGTGATTTTTCCAAGATATGCTGACAAAATATGTACACTTGCAAGATCTAAGGCTGAATTCAGACTCCAAATAAATCAAATGAATGTTGACCAGAAGAAAAGGAAAATTAAAGCAGAAGAAATCACTATTTTATTTGATCAACATGAACTGATTTTAAATTCAATTATTAAAAAAATCTGACATGTCAAATTTATAAACTTAGTTTTAAAACTAGAAGACTTTCAAGAGGAACAGAAAAACAAACACTAGTTTTTGATTCAAAGAGCAGTCATCCAAAATCTGTGTTGTTCTTTCTAGCCTAGTCTCACCCAGTCTTTTTTCTTGACCTTTGCCTCTCTGGGAAGCTAAGTGTTCTTTGTGATTATATAGAAACCCAGAAGTTTATATTGCAGGGCGTATTATTGAATAAAACAGAAAAAAATAATCTTAAGTGCACATGCAGAAATATAAATTAAAAAGGTATGCAACTTAATAAGTAAAAAAGTGTAATAGACAATAAATATGCATCTTACTTGTTGGAAGGTATATTTAGGGGGCAAGCACACAACAGACAATCTTCAGCTGTCCCTTTAGTAGGATCACCATAGAAGCCAGGAAGACATCTATCACAATATGAACCACCTGTGTTGTGTTTGCAGTCCTAAGCAGAAAAGGAAAAGCACAAATTCATGATTAGAGAACTTACATATGGAAAAATCCTTAAAGGTCATTCACCTATCCATCCTCTCAAGAGGATTGTAAGAGGTCTGCAACATATATTCTAACCTTCTGCTGCTGTTTGAGAAAGTTTTAGAGGTTAGCTTCCACAAAGAATATTTCATCTGCATCAGGTATTTTGTGGGTTTTTGGATAATTGCTCCTTACGTAAAACACAAAGAATACTTAACTGCAGACCTTTATCTTTCCACAATACAACAGCTGCACTATTGCTTTAGTTAGCTTAAAGTAAACCAGCCTTCAGAGCAGCATAAACCAGGTTTAGTATTGCAGTCTTACAAGAGGCCATATTTTGTGACAGTTTTCAGATGTTTCTCCCAGAAATATAGCCCAGAGTATGTAATTTATAGAAAATATATTATTACCTTTCACATCTAAGTGCTTCACTCATTTTACAAAGTATATGGCTAGAAGTATACTAAATATGTTTGTGAACATAGCAAAGCCTGAATTACTTAATGCATGTTTCTAGAATAGCATCCATGCTCTATGTTACGAGTAGAAACAAGTATACTGTATATAGGGCCCTATCCAGTAATTTGTGTTCCTCCAGCTTTCATAATATGAGAGACAGTTTATCTTAGCATATCAAATATCAAACATAAAACCGGCAGCACTAGATCTGCATATTTGTATATAACCTTTGGCTAATCTCAGATTCAATGATCTTTTGGAAGAATGGAAATCGGTCCTCTGAGAATAGTTTTCTCATGGTAACATGTAAGAACCAGGCTTTAAAGACTAATTACCCCTTCTACTCTTCTTTTCCCCTCACTATATAAGATCTAGAAAGTCTAACTAATTTGGCAGGTTCTATGATGGGCTCAGCAAATTAATTTTCTAGCTTAAACTCTTTCCTTATTTTTACCACATTTTGGCACACCACACTATTCTTTTCACTGTTATTTGCCACAAGATACCCAAGTGTAGCTCTTTTAAAGTGTAAAACCAGAAAAAAGCAGGAGAAATTATTTTGGCTCTTAAATGCCAACTTGATGTGTTTGGGTATATATTGAAAACACATATGGCAACTTGAAAAGGCCACAGTGCAAGCCAGGAGGGAGATTTTATTTAGTGGGGTGTGTTCTGACCTGATTTAGACAATGGGCCAGATCAAATCTAGAATCTGTCTCACCCAAGCTGCTGCGTAAGATTTCTGGAGGGTTCTGTGGATTTTTGTTTTATTTTGGTTTGGTTTTTTTTAAGGTGTAGGTATTTCCAAACTTGTATTTTAACTTTAAATATTTTAAGAACACTTAAAAATTGTTTTCCCATTTTAATAAGTCATGCATATGGTACTGATTAATGTTTAACAGACTTACAGACTGAGAGACATAATGTATCCTTACCAAGGATAAAAGAAAAATGCACTATTCTAAGGAACACTGATTTCTTCCTCATGACTTTCCAGGACTGCAATGATTTGTGTAACATTTTTTTGCCTTGTGCTTTGCATATCCAGTACCATACATTTGGGCAGCTGAAGAAGCACCTGAACATGGTCCAGTGTGTGGGGTCCCTGTCCATGGCAGGGGGGTTGGAACTAGATGACCTTAAGGGCCTTTCCAAACCTAACTATTCTATCTTTCTATGAATATCCTTCTCAGTCAAACAGCCCATGTCTCCAGAAATGCCATTTGCTGTTTCAAAGGGTGCATTCCTATTGCTTTTGTATACAATCGACATACCTTTGAAATGAAAGCATTAGTCACAATATAATATTTTCACCTGTTAGGTAGATTGTGAGCTAATACCAACTATTGGGACTAAGTCAAATAAAATTATGGCTTTAGAACCATCAGCTGGTTTAATTCTACTTAATTAGGTCACTTAAGTTCGTTTGGTTGTTACTTCAAGTGCTGTCAGTCAACAAGCATCTACCGGTCATACTGAAAAAGTAGCTGGGAACACAAAGATAAGCTTTGGAAAGATGTAACAAAAATAATTTAAGTGTTTCAAAAGAACGATCATTTGCAATGCAATATTTTTTAAGGCATCATGTCAAATTATTTGTACTTTTTCTGAAAAATAATGGATTCTCCTTCTGTGTGAAATTTAGCTTTAAATAACTACACACATACCTTAATGTTTCTGAAGAATATGAACAGCTTATATATCAAGGATGTTATTAAAGTGAGAGGAGCTAACACACTATTTTAAAACCATGCATCTCTTACAGAGTGGTATTTGCAACTTCTGCTTTTTTTAAAGTAAAAACCCCAAAACCTTCAATTTTGTAGAAAAATAATTCATGTTACAAAGAGCTGACCTTCTCTTTGATGAATTATTTTCTGAAACTCTTAACATCAGTCATTTCCATGTACTGTGTCTAATTCTCCTCAATCCAGATCTCTGTATCAGTTTACTCACCATGAATCGATAAATTTAAAAACAAAAAAGAACCCCAAATGTATCAAAATCTGAGCACGCGTTGCACTGTGTATATGTTAGACTTTAGCTGAGAAATTATGATCTTGTATGGTCCTATACTGTTCTCCCTGAGCCAGGCTGGATTTTGCAGGACAAAGAACAAGGATTATGTAGTACGTACATGTGACATAATTTGCTTGTGCTGTTCAGTGGTGCATTAAACTTTGTACTAATTTACCAAATTTACAGATCACTGTAATTACTGAAGTAGATGAGTTATTTGCCTTTATAAAGACATTATCAGTACTCATGAAAAAATTTTCTTTATATCAATTGGTTGAATCTAATGCTTAAAATTGCCAAATATACAGCAATGTTTTGAGCATTATCTAGTTTGCGCAATGCCTAATTATACTATGATTGTTTCCTAAAAACATGCTTAAGCCTATGAAGTTTTAATTTCATGTTTGTAGAATCAATTATTTTTTGTGTCATAAATCTGGGTATAAAGATGATCACAATCATCTGTCCCTAATATGCTCAGTACATTATACAGGCTTTCTTTTTACTTCCTTCAAAATATATTTTGTTCCAACACAGTGATAGAATGGTTTTGGTAAAATCAATGCCCTGTTCCACAGATCCTTACGCTTTCTGGCCACGAACAATATGCTTTCAAGTTCCAGATACTGGATCTCAAACTATCTTGAATTCACCAATTTTCTGGACCTCTTTTATTTCCAAACACCATAAAACTTCACTTAGACAACCTCTGAGGAAGTAAAAACATGAAATTTATTTTTGACCAGAATTTTGTGTACAACTCTAACCTTATTGCCCAAAGACTTTACTGCTGATGCCCCAGAGTGAGTTTTCCACAATTTTCTACTGAGTCAGCTCTACCCCCCCCCGGGAAGAAACCAAATTAGCATCTTTATACCCCGTATCAAGGAAACCTAAATCCACACTGAAAACAACTCCTGCTTAGCTGTATATGCAATTGAGTGAATATGAATATGTAAAGGAACAGTATGAATAGAAGACTAGTGATTAAAATAAAACTAATCAGGGAGTATGACTGCGTATGAGTCCAGAATATTGACTTTAGCACATTGCTGCCCTTTCTCAGGGTATCTGTCACAGAGAGAAGCAGGGAAGCTACTCATTTAATCCAACTAAAGAAGGCAAAGGATAAGCCTAGATGCCTATTTTAGTACATTCCCCAGCCATCTAGGCCAGACATTGGTTTTACAACTTTGGAAGCATGAATATGTTCTTCTGGCATTTTCAAACTACCATAATGTCAAGATTACATGAACAATTCCCTTTTCTGGTGTTACAAATGCAATGAAGATGTTGCAGAGGCTTCACATGTTTTTTTACCTGTGGTATAACCTATACTGCATTCAACTTAGTATCATTTTTTTTATTGTGTATCTCTGTACTGTGTATCTCTGTACTCTGTATCTGACGAGGGGTGGAGACATTTTGTCGCTTCTGTGATAAACATCTTCTTACAAGGTTTAGATTTCCCCAGCCTCCTAAAGCTACTCTAAAAACTTGTGTGTAACACACAAAAGAGTATTTCTGAATGTTAGAGCCTGCCCTATGTACCAAAGCAGTTATGTATATCACAATGGTAATGAGAATGATGTATCATGCAGCTCTCTATATGGTTGCTGTGGGGATCAAAGGCCTTGCAGGTTAGTGCAAGATATGCAGTAAAATGAGCTTTTTATAGAGGCTTATGTCACAGCAGATGATTTGAGCTTTTATCATGAGTCAAAAACATATTTCAGCTGCTTTTCAAATACATTTCAAAGCTAAGGAAGAGCAAAAAGAAGTATCATATCAGTAAATTAGGTGCCTAAATTGTCTGTTGTATTACTGAAAAAACACCATGAATAATAATAAGGAGGCCAAAAGGCTGTGTAAACCTCAATAGAAAGACTGCCTTTGATGTGAAACATTTCTCTTTTTCAGCATTCAGACTTCTCTCTCTCTTTTACTTCAAAAGACTTATGATCCAAAGTGAATAGCAGCATTTAATAGCCTGCATAGATACTAACTGATCTAACTTCACTTACAGTGTTTTCAAAGCAAGCTGCAAGAAAATCCAGAACTGATTTTAAGCTCCCTGAACCTCTTCTTTATAGCATGCTCTAGTAGAAGCTCAGACAGAGCTCATAAAATACAGAGTGCTTGATAGTGCATATAGATTCAAGTACATTTTCAACTGGTTATTTTCCACTTCCTTGTCAGCGCTGTCACCTTTACACCAGCAGCCTTGAAGCAACAGAAGGGGGAGCTCTACTGCCTCGGTCAATAGTTCACATCAGCTAAAGTGCAAAAACGCTACAATATGCAACTACCTGGCCTTCTCCCATATCCAGGCTGGTGCTACAGACAAAAATGAAGGGAAACTTAAGCTAAAACTGCAAGACAAAGAACCAAGTAACTGCAGACCTCATGTCTGGCCATGCACCCCTAAGCAAAACAGTCAATTGTTCTGATATACCTTAAACAGGGTTCTCCCTTCCCTTTATTTTCTGTAATTGATTTTATCCCACCCTGATGTTATAGACATCATAGTTAGAGGCTATGGTCGTTAATGAAATAAATTTTATCTTTGTTGAGAAACACAAATCCATATTACCCTAGTGATAAACATTTTCACTGCATATAATGGAAAGATTCAAAACATGACTGCCATGTCAAACATATTTTCATCCTAGGCAGTTCTTTAAGCCTTACAGTATAATTAAATTTAGAATCATTTTAAGCTTCTATTCATGAAAAAACAATTTGAAAAAAATCACTGATCCACACATTAAGGATATCTTGTTTTGCACTGCATTGCAATTAAACATTTTCTATGGGCAAAACAGGAAGAAGAGTGATAATTCTAAGTGCCAAATTATATTGAAAAAAGCCTGTGTTTTAATTTTGGATTTTTCCTAGCAGCTTTTTCTTAAGGAAACAAGAGGAAACATTTAGAAACATGCACAATACAGAGTCTACTTGAAAATCTGCAGGGAAATGAGAGAATGATATCCCACTAAATTGGCACTGGCTTAAATTCTATTTCTGCAAGACTAATGAAACGAGACATGTTGTTACAAGCTTCATGCCATGTCAGACAATATAAAACTAAAAATGCCCTTCAGTTAATCAGAGAAGTCTACTTAGCATAATTTACCCATTCCAAAAGGCTACTGAATAGGCTGGAAATAGTGGTGTGCTGGTAGGCCTGCTATAGATAATCACAGATTTAATTGCTGAATTAGTAGGTAACTACATAAAATATCCATAGCTTACCAAAAAAAAAAAACAAAACCAAAAAACCCAACAAACAAAACTAAACAAAACAAAACCCCAAAACAAAAAACCCACCAAACCCAAATCATATGCTTTTATTATTTTTTAAAGTACAGTTTATTGTTTCTTCAAGATTTAGTAGTAATTTAGGTGAAGGAAGCCATTAACAGTATCTTCTTGTCATACTAGAACACAATTTACAGTTACCTGCTACATGCTATAAATTGAATATGCTGCAGGAGACATACGGGAAGGGGAGATAAATCTTGCATGGAAGAATATTGAAATATTTGCTACTTTCTGCATGCCACACCTTATTGATCCTATTTCAAAACATAAATCCTATGCGAATAAAAAATTCTTTTTGTTTAACTGTAGAAGCTACCATGTCTTGGTATGAGGGGATCCTTAACTTCAGCAACAGTTCAACATAATGATCTTGTCTGTTAATAGCTGGCTTGCTTTCTTCTTGAATATTTCATGTCTCAGAGGTCCTTAATTCAATTGCATAGATGTACTGAATTGATATTGGCCATGTTCATTCAGTTTCCTGTAGTGACACTTACCAGGCACTCTCCTGTGATATCATCACACGATTCTGCATGACCAAAGCATGTACATGGCTCACAGACTCCACCAAAAATTGTGCCATTCACACGCCTGTGTTGAGGCCAGCAAGACTGCAAGATAAATTAGAGAAAAAATTAAATTTTCAATTGAACAAAAAATGAATGGGATTTAAAAAATATTTTTTTTTTAGTTTGATACTTGCATGAACAAAAATATACTTGTCAAATTAATAAATACCATAATTTCTCTAGAAAGTTGTTCTTCCTGGTGCTATGGCTTTTCACTGACCTTAGCATTATTGGCAGGTGTGAGATTAGATTAATCCTTAACTTGAACATTTTTCTGAAATGGTAAAATAAAGCAGAGAAATGAAGAACTGAAATATTACAGCATCAAAGCAAGAGCTACAGATTGAAAAATAGCCACAAGGCAAAATGCTGAAGGAGAGAGAAAGAGGGAAGAAAACCCCAAAACAACAAAAAACTTCTCAGAAGTTCAGCTGCAAAGAGCAATTAAAATACCATTTAGTCTTTCTTGTTTTGAGCCTAATGAAAGACTACTCTGAATTAAAGCACAGGCTAAAACCAAAGCCATCCTTTTATTTACAAATTGTGCTTCTTAAATATAAAGTATAGTCATTTCCCTTTAAGAAATTGCTGTGATTTTTAATTTTTTTCAATGTTAGATTCAGATCAATATTAAATGCATGGACAGTTTTTTCTTAGGAAAGGTGACATCGTACAACTGTGATTCATCAGCGAAAATTCATCTATTCCATTTCTTCATAATAAGTTGTCAAGCAGCAGACTTTCTTACTATATATCTCACAAATGGCTTTATAGTTTTTGCAAATCATCTTTCTTCAATGAGAATGCTCATGTGATCCAAGGATTTTGCATAATATAAAAGCTTCATTTGAGTGTTGACCTTCAAAAGCACCTGGCTAATACAAAAAGAAAGTTTTGAAGTGATAGAATACTAAACGTATCGTTTAATAAAGAAAACCCCTTCACATACACTTTCAAAAAAGATATCAAGGCGATTTTCCTTTATAAAAAGGAAGACAATGTCTCTTTTTGTCTTACTCCTGCAAAATGTGAAAGTAATTTGAAGATAAATTTAAATGTTTCTTTAAAAAAAAACATTCCAAAACCTGAAACAATAGCCTTATTTTTTCCTTTTTTTAATTCTTGGTTAGACAGTCCTAACAAACCCTGTAAATACTAAAAATTAAAATTCAGAGTTATAAAATAAAAAAAAAAGAGGTAAAAGAAATCGCCTTTCCCTCTCCTCCTTGTAACATGAGATACAATTGCCTAAGCTTTTTTTCTGTATAAATCTATAAATGTTTTCCCTCTTTTGGTGACTATGAAAAGAATGATCTCATGCACATGATCCTGTACAAATCAAGGCTCCGAAAGTCACTAATTTAGAGTGAGGTGTCCCTGCCCATGGCAGGGGGGTTGGAACTTGATGATCTTAAGGTCCTTTCCAACCCTAACTATTCTATGATTCTGTGATTCTAATTCTAAGGGTTTAGTCATAGACTATCAACTGCAAGGCTTAGAACAAAACTAAAATAAAAGATTATAGATTGGGATATTAACAAAAGAAATGATGTAACATTCAGAGTTGGGAAAGTTCTTGACCATCATAGTGATGTTAGTCAAACGCAACTTCCTCCACAGAGGAAATAAAAGCATGGATATAAAGGGAACAAATCTGGTGGGGAAGAGTAATCAAATATGAGGATGTTGGCAAATAAAGGCCAGAAGATTCACATGAGTAGAACAATCAAACTATCACAAATTTGTCCAACTGGTATTTGAAATATAAAACTTGATCTGCTTTACCTATGCTCATGAAATTCTGTGCTCATTTCTCAGATATACTAACAAAACAGTAATAATTTGATTTGACTAGAATCTTGTAGAAAATGAAGTCCAAATTTGTGTAATGGAACAATCTCACAAGATACAGTATATTTTAAATGGGGTTGGTTGTCTTCTGAAGATTGATTGTGCCAAAACATTCATAGCAGGAAAATAAGTAAATAATGCCTTCTTTTAGTGCTGCAGCATGTGTGCTAGGTACCACAACATCATTAGGCTGGAAACACACACATACATTAACTTAAATGAAGAAGAGAAAAAGAAACTGAAAACCTCCACAAAATCAATAAAAATGAAACTCTGCTAGGTTGAATCCAGAAGAAGCAAAGTGTTGGACAAGGCCAAAAGTATTCAGAAAACACAAATATAACAATATAGTATTCTAAAGAAATCCACATTTTCAATTTATTTTTCTATACTTTCTCAACTGCTAGTTTGTCTGGAAATCTAAAGCTTCACTGTTTGGTGAGGGGTTTTTTGGGTTGTTGGTTTTTGTTTTTTTTCTTGTCCTTGTTACTCAGAACACCAAAATATTTCCCTATTTTTTTCTATCAACTGTAACTGTTCAATGCATATCATGATACAACACTCCTGAGAAACTAATTTAGTGAATAAAGACATGGAAACTAAAACTTTTAATTCTATAATTGTTATTGTAAGATAGGCCAACTTTGTCAAATGGCTCATACATAGCTGTTCAAAATGCTTCAAAATTCAGTGAGGGGAAGCAGGAAAAGTGTGTTCATGAAGAAGTCTATCACATTTTCTTTGCCTTCAGTCTTGGGAGCAAAACCAACATACAGGTAGGGACTACAATATGGTGTCTGCAGTTAGCACTTAGCCGCAGCAGGAATCAAAGAATGTCTGTGACCACTAATGTGCATAGAGACTTCAAATTTGCACCTATCTATAGATGTACTTTCTATTGTGGAATATGATCTTAAGTATATATCAAATTTCAGGGACTATTTTGAATTGGAAAAAGGTTTAGCCTTGAAGGACACAGTGTTGGACTGAGAATTTTGGCAACACCAAGACAGAAATTCTACCCAAGTCCTTCAGCTTTTACAACAAAAATAGATACTGAAACATCTGCTATTAGGGCCTTTCCAACTGCTGTCTAGGATATCACACATAAATGTGAATTGAGAGAAAAAATGGACAAGTAAAATAAAGTGTGAAGCACAATCACTTCATCAAGCTTTTTAATTCAGATCATTGAACACACAGACAATGGTCAGACTTCAACATTTTTTCTCAGTGAAGGTAGGCAGTGTTTTTCTCCAGTTCCTTTTCTGTCTGTACTATTTTGGAAGTGATAGGAATATCCATTAATTCCTTCAGGCCTTCTTTCTACATTAGTTTATCTAGCTCCAGTAACAAGAAACCACATTTGGCATGAAAGTAAACTCTAAAGCCCTAAATATCACGTACAAGCATGGAAAAAATTAAAGAAAAAGAGAGTTGACAAGCAAATGCCTAGAGTGCCTGTGTAAATGGCATACTGTTTGTAGTTTTGTGAAGCAGAGCATCTTGGTGTTTGAAACTATTTCCTTAAAGGCAAAGCTTTTGAAATTTTTTTTGTTGGCTTCTATTTACCTCAAGCTGTGCCCATGTGAGCTAGTTAATCATATGTACACTTGTATGAACACATTCTGTGTGAACTAATGAATTTGTTATGAAAGTGGGTATTTCCTGAGCATGTATGTATGTTATTATCTGTAACAGATACGAAGTGAAACGATCCTCACAAGAACGCACACAGAGCCCTCAAAGACTCCAAGGCAAATGGCAAAGCCCTAAGAAAACAAAAGATGAAACCCAACCACATTAACTCAGACGGTTTGATCTGGCTTTATTGTGCACAGGTCAAATAACTGTCCTTTTCCTTCTAATTGTGATAGTTTCATGCATATGTAATATCAATCAGCTGAAGAGTACAAATGAGTTCATTTTCCAGTTATTATGAGAAATGTCTTTTCATAACTTAGAAATCACCAGAGGAAAAAATCACTTCAGATTTCAAATATTATTGAGTATAGTGAACCACCACCTAGAAATAAAGGTAACTAAACAACCCATATCAAATTCCTAACAGGAACGGACAGCTCTTTTACTATTTTCTACCAGCATGGGGCCACCGGTTCCTTACAACTATCACAATGCCAGCACAATTGATCTAGACTACATCGTGATACTCACCTCACATGAGGTACCATCATACCCTGGGGGACAGTCACATAACTCCACTGCAGATGCCACCTTTGTCCCAGCTGAAGTGTGATCAGCAGCTTCAATGCTAACACTTCTTAGCCTGGATGTAACAAAAATGGAACAGTTAAAACAGAAAATCAGGTGGAAGTAACTGTGCTGCTAGATGTACCAAACAGAATATTTACTGTGACATTTAGTGGCTTGTTTCTGTTTTCCTATTTCAAAAATAAGATCTTAATATTCATCTATTTCTTCCTAAACTACACATCTGTAGGCTTGTTACTATTTTTGTCAATCATGTGAGGGAGACTGTGGTCAGAAACATATTGATAAAAATAGATTTTAAAAGTCTCACATCACTGTACCAGTAGATGGAAGGCTATTCCTGGCCTGCAAGCCACATGAGCCAACTTGCATTGCCGCCATAGATGTAGCAAATTTGACACTAAGCAGTGTCTTCAAAATTTATAAACCATTACTTGAGCTTTCAAAAATATTACATTACAAGGTTTTTGTTATAGGATATTTTTTTCTGGAGCTCTGATCTCAGAAAAAGATTTCAGGTCTGTCCAGAAGGACCAAAGTATTTTGTGTATGAAAGAAAAATGTACGTATGATAAACAAAAAAGAGATTCTCTACCACATACCCTGGTTTTCCCAGTGACAGAGAAGACAGAGTTGAAGAATTTTCTGTTCCATGCACAATTGCCCTTAAAAAGTAAATGCTAGACACTGGCTAAACAGATCCTGTTTAGCCAAATAATGAACATGATTTTTATTTTGAAAAAATACAAGTACGAGGAGAAAGACAACAAAAGTCCTTCGATAATCTTATGGCTAATATGTGAAACAGATGTAGTTTACCTCGACAGTTTCCATTTGGGGAAATAAATTGGGATTTGAGGATTTAATTCTCATAAGAGCTCAGAAAGCACAGTAAGGCATGACAGAGTCTCAACGACTTCTATTTTCACTCACCAATCTCAATAGAGTGTTTGATTACTAGAGATACCTAAAAAGCTTCTTTTTGAAGTCTTTTTTAGCAGAAAATACCTTTCTACCATGACACATATTTTGTTAAAAAATAATTTTATTTGGAAAATGTAAACCAAACTTTTTCCTCCAAGTCATTTATCTTTCAGCTGCCAAAAAATCCTGAAAATTATTTGGATGACCTTGGATAAGAAAATGTCCAAGAAAAATATTTTGTTGTTACTGCAGCAGCTGTAGGAAAGGTTAAGACAGGATATTTTCCCACTCAATTTTATGACTACTCTCAATAAGATAGACATGAAAGGTAAGGGGGGGAAAAAAAAGATTTCTGAAATTAGGATGGAAGCTTCAGAATAATAGAATTTTTACCATCATTGGGGATATGACTGGACTTTGGAGGAACCACCATTGCAGATTATGCAGTTAGAAAAAGGAATCGAATTTGGTGATAGAAGGACGTCTGTAAAAGGTTCTTCAAACTATTTCAAAAGAAGGATACATGTTTCTATCCAGATCTTTAATAAGATCTCACTTTTCATTATTTTCCCTTTGCTTCATTGCTGTAAGCTTATTTTGCAATCATATTTTTGAGTTTTCCTTACAATAAGATAACCAATCTCTAGGATATTAAATATCAAATGGTGATGACTTTAACCATAAAAAAAAAAAATCTAACAATTTAAGGAGAAAAATCTGTAAATTAAGAAACAAATTACTAGTAAAAGTTCAAGATTTATTTATCCTTTGAACTACAGCTAGTTCCCTCTCAGCACAGATCTTGGAACAAAGAGAAGCACTAACACACAGAAACAATCCTCTCAGTATTATCCCACATTTGTATGCTGAATTGTTCCAATTTTCATTACGTTCTGCTATTTGCTAAATGGGATTTTAATGTGTTTAACAGTTTTTAGCATTAACAGTTACTCAGTGATGAAAGCTGCAGTGATTTTTTTTCTCCCATTTTGGTGTTGCAATTTTGATTCCTCGATGCCATTCTGGATTCCCTAAAATACATAATGCTGGCAGTAATGGGGCACAGGATCCTGGGTATGCATGAACAATTTGAGATTCGACACTGAGACCAAATATTTAAGATGACTGTTACTGTCAGCAAGCAACTGCTGACTTCTTAAAACAAACAAGATTAAAAGGGAAGGGGATGTTTCAGGCAGCATCAGCATAGTTTACTGTCTGCTATGCCAGGCATCTGAATCACATCAGCTACATAAGGCACATGAAGTACTGACATTGCTCATTTGTCTTAAAGCCAATTCTGCATATGGAAGAAAACCCTTGGCCTTTTCTCCCCTCTTTCTTCTTGTATCTAGCACTGATTCTATATGTGGTTGTAAGCAATCAATTATCTTTAGCACCACAATTTCCGATGCCCATGTGAGTGCCTATCACATTTACCAACAGTGGACACTCTGAATATTAAACTGAAGAAACAGTGCTACTAAACTTTCTTTGAAGCACAAACTAACAATATTAGATTAAACAGAATAGTAAGAGAGCTGTCTTTTCTTGTCCTGCTGCTTTTACTACAGCTGGACTTGACTGCAACAGTTTGGAAGATCTGTCAAGTTAGAGTAGGATCTAGATTTAAACCCAGAAGCTGCATTCACTTTTAAACTGATTGCATTTCCGTGTTCTCATTTTTTATCCTACTTGATCACCTAAATGAAAGCTCATTCATTCAAGGAAGCTTCCTAATTACGCCATAGAGCAATAACAACATTATAAGCTTAAAATGACCCTAAAAATGTACTAAAAAATATGCTCAAGTAAAACTCACCATACCTACATTAATATTGTTTAGTAACTACTTGAAAGTGCTACTGATTAAGTAATGTTTCTAGTAGGTTAAACTAAACAAGTGTGAAAAATACAATCTTTAGTTTAAAGCTCTTGCTAACTGGAGACAAATCCATTGAAATTTTCTCTTTCTACATAACCGCAGAAAAGTTGCTTAATCTTACAGTGCCTCCATTCTGGCCTCTTCTCAAGCACAGATTATAATAGCACCCTTGGAAATCCCTACATATGTGGTCTTATTATCCATTTTGAAAACTTTCAGTATTTAAATGAACAGGTTGCTTAATATAGCGATCTCTAATTAGTACATTGCATAATTCTGCTTATGCTTTGAGGCAGAAATTGTCATTCAAGGAGGATCTAATAACCCTGTAAAATTTCTGTCTCTCTGCCAGAGAGACCTCCTTACTCTCTCAGAGGAATATTCAGCTGATCACCACACATACCTGTTTAAAAGACAATGAAAACCTTTTAGTTCATATCTACTTATTTATTAAAGCTTAGGTCTATACTATTTGTTTGGCAAAAATATCTTCTTTTGGAGCCTATCAACCGTAGTCCTTAATCAGCCCAAGATGTCACAAAGAGTATCTTCTTCATTGGGTCTGAACACTTTCCCTGCAGTACTAAAGGGGCAGAATACAGAGAAAAGAGTTGTTTTGCACGATCTTAGAGTTATGAGTACAGCTCTGCACCTAGTGTGTTTTAGCATGAATGAAAGTCAAAGAAAATATTTAAAAGTCAGTGTTGAGCTATACGCTGAAAATCACCAAAAGGCCTACAACAACAGATCATAAACTGGGCTGATGTCAGTAGATACTATTGTTGCTACATGATGTGATTGGGATCATGCACTGTTCTGAGAGGACAGCTCCACCCAGTAAATCCCACACTGATGGGTGAAACTACAATTCCTCCAATCAAATCAAACATGAAAAATCCAACTCATTTAATTGTGATTGGAATTTCACATCCTCTCTTCTGTTACACTACACTGCAATGAGTACCCTGAAAGCACTCAATAAAATGTATGTACTTTATAGCAAACTATTTTCAGAGACTTCTGGACATGCTGATGATAATCACAGTAACACACTAACTGTTGCATTCCTCTCTGGTAAAAGGCATCATAGGACAGTTAGAGATGTACCAGTAACATAAAACTATTTCTAGCAAAAAAAGGCATTCTTCAAAATTTCTTCAGTCCCTTCTGCTCATCCCTTTTAAAATCAGTGCCTTTAAGGGACCAACCTTCATAACTGTAATGTCACTACATCTAGAAGATGGTGGATAATAACCTGCAAAGCATAAATTATATGTTCATTTCAGAGCTTTTCTTGAAGAATATTTCCAAAAACTTATTTTTGGAAGGTGATCTATAACACACCAGTAAAATGTTTCAAAGGCTGAACATGAACAACTCTCTAAAACAGCAAGGCACCATGCATGGCCAAATGGCCAAAGCCGTAATCTGGGATGTAGGCAGTAGTGAACAGTCTTCCAAACACATCACTGACAGGTCTGCCCCTTCGTACAAGGCACAAGCTATAAATACTGTGCCAGTTCTACATGCGTGTGCTGACCTGAGCTCTGTGCTGCTGCCCCAAGAGGATGTGTTCTGTCCTACCCCTGCAGTTCCACAGTAGAGGCAAGCTGTAGCTGGTACATGTCCAGCAACATACTTCCCTTCACAGATATTAACTGCCTAGTCAAAGTGGGTTTTGTAGGAAAGCTCCCCTTCTCATTCTAGTGCAAATGTCAGTACACAAACATATGTAAACCACTGATAACTGAAGTCTGCATGTCTCATAATACTTAGTGAGGCCTTTGGCCCAAAGAATGTCAATCACACATATCTCCTGTAAAAGAGCACTGCATAAAAGCTCTTATGGCTCACCTCAAAATTGCTCCTGTAATCCTCGGAAAATTCTGGCTAATGTTTCTTTGTTGGTTTCTTTGTTTGGTTGTTTGGGTGGGTTTTTTTATATTTATTTGAATGAAAATGAAATGGAGGAACTGCACTCATTGACCTCCCACCTTTCTCAGCTGAAAGCTGTGGATTAAGTTTCTCACAGGCTGCTTGTAATGCATAAGAGATTAGCTCTGGCCTGGTGGTTTGACTCTCGTCTAACATCAGGGTGGGAAGGGAATGGCCATGAAAGGTTTTCAAACTGAATGCAAGGAGATGAAAGACTGATCACCAAATGAGCAAATTAGGAAACTGCTTAGCTCACACTCAAGCTAGTTATGATTCACAAACTTATTTACAGAGAGGTAATATGTTTTACAGAGAGGTAATACATATCAATTAATAGCTGAAAGAGAAAGGGGTTGAAGAAACGTGACTTCTTTAGCACAGATAAAATATACACTGCTAAAGCTCAATCAGAAAACTGCATGCTGTTGACACAACCTGCCTTTCAATCTAGGATACATTTTAGTTACCTAAGTATTCAAATGATGGTTGGATTGTTTAAGCAATTTTACAGCAGCAAAAACTGTACATATGTTCTAGGCAAATAATTGTTAACGTGTTATCAGCTCCCTCCATTCTAAATGGCTTATGCTACTGTATTAAGAGATGTATAGGTTAAACAGCATTTCAGATTTTATGCCTTGTGAGTAGAAAACTACTATGCTACCAATTCCATCACATATTTAAAAGATATTATTTATGATACCTAACTATTAATGTATAGATTGAGTGCAATCATACAGTACCAGGGGAGAGACTGTCTTCTAGCCCACCTGGAATATTTGTTTATACACTTTGGAAATTCTTAAATGCAAGATGAGCTTTACGGGTTCAACCATTCTGCCGCCACTACGACAGAACCACTCTGTCATCTTATATAACACAACTTTCATTTTGTCAAAAGACTAACGAGAGTTCACATGAAATCAGTGGGTTTAGGCATTTCAGGCAGCAACCTGACATAAATCAGAGGAACTTTGAGATTAGTCAGTTCTGTGTGTGGAGCTGATTAAAAATATAGAAAACTCCCCTCAAGCCACCATTCCTAAGCTTAGAGACTTAGGATATTATTCTGTTAATATTATTCTGTTAATGTATTATTCTGTTAATGATCCAATGTTAATGTATGCTCATTAACTGGGGAAACTTCTACGTAAGCAATATATCATCCCTTACTTCAACATATCAACTGTACTCCATGATTTACCATATATATGGGAATTACAGTATTCACAAGATAAACTTGTTTATAGAACTGTCATTAATGCCTTAATAATCCATGTGATTTCATTTCCTTACAAGGATGTTTCTTTCTGTTGCCTCTTCTCCTCCTGCCTATCCAAGATTTTAAAAAATAATAACAAATGTTTGAAAATGTAAACGAATACTGAGTATTTCATGATAATAAATTAGCGTGTTTAAAATTACATCAACTTAGCTCTATGAGGAGAGAAATCGGGAAGCTGCCTGTATGTAGCAAACGGACATGTTTTCCACATTCACCTGTAGATGGCATTCATCCCATTGCTGTATGTGGCTCTTATGAGGATCCTCTTTACGTTTGCAAGTAGAGTCATGAACTCCCTCCTGCTGACTGGAACATCAGTGCCATACACAGAGAAAGATTCTGGCTTCAGCACAATTTTTTCAGTGTGCTCTTCAGAAGGCTGCAGGTGAATGCCCCCTTTTGGAGTGCTGATTCTCAAGCCATGTCCCTACATACAGACATGAGAGACATTTAAATATGAAAACAAAAGTCAGGAAAAAAAATCTCCATCTGTAGCCAGTTGGGGTACAGGATTTATTGAATAATATATTTTACAAGAATAATAAATATCAGGAATAACATTCACCTTTCATACCACTGAAATGGGCTTGCCTGATAAAGTTGAAAGTGCAAAAGAAAGTTTTTCAGCCAGAACCTAGTGTCATGGCTTTGCATAGGCAAAAGCAAATTCTTACAATCTTAGCTGCACAAGAACAAGTCTGCTGAATGAATGTGAAAGCCTTACCTCAAATAACCAATTATCTTATTTCTTTATTCCTCCTGATACACAAGAAGAATATAGTTTTGTAAGCTACCACAATATTCCCAGAGGCTCCTTGGAGTACTGAAGGTTTCAGTTCTCTGAAGTGTATCCATTTTCTGATACTATAAACTAACTGAAAGTAAGTGTACCCTGCTGTTTTGTGTCCTCAAACACCAGGCTTCATGCTGAACATCTAAAGACATAGGCAATTTTTTATCTTTTTGGTAGTTGAAAATACAATCACTTTACCTCTATGATGACGTCAGATTGAACCATCAATTGAACTGTCTCTTCTTTCTTTGTGAAGTCATAAGATACTGTAAATTTCAGATGCCCGCCAGCAGCTGCCACCTGGGGAGAAAAAAGAAAAAAACTTATTTAAAAGAAAGAAAACATGCCTTAACATTTGGGGGCAGTTTTCTCCAGCATCAGTATTTCCCAGAAATAGAATTCTAGTGTTGCAAAACCATATGCAGATATGTGAGTATTACAGATCTATGGACTATTCTCTTCTTGCTCAGTCATCTAGAAATCACATGTAGTCAAATTTCTTCTATGCCTTTCAAAGGCTGAAAATTCCTTAAACACAGAGACTAACAAAGCAATCACAATCAGACAATAGTTTAGAGAGAGCAACCAGAACAGATCAGGCACTTCTAAAATATAAACAGATCAGGCACTTCTAAAATATAAAGAACAGTGAACACTAGCTTAGGTGGATTGACTAGTCCAGAAAAAGGAATGCTAAGAGAAAACAGTAAAGAGTCTACCAAAACATAAGACTGGAAAAATGAAATGACCATTTTTATTTTCCTGTGGCAGTTGGAGGGAAGGCATGAAGAAGATTCAGGCTGAGTACACAGAAAGCTCTCTGACACTAGGGATGGCCAAAACAATATCAAGCTACCTGAAAATGCTGTTGAATTCCTCCATTAAATGTTTAACAGCAGTTAAAACATCAGAGATACGATGGCTAAGAGTCGGAATATGACTAAGAAGTCTCTTGAGATCTCTGCTAGCCACAGCCATCTGAGTTTCATGGTTGCAGCTGGCAAGATTTGTATATCACAAACAGGATCACACACTAAAGTCAAGGTCCCCAAATGGTGATTACTGAAGAGAGCACCTGCTAGTTCAGAATATGTATTTATGTTGTGTATTGTGATTAGATTAGAAGAAAAACCCAACAAACTTATATAAAACAGAAAGTACTATTTCCTTCTCCTATTGTTCACAAATATAATTTCCTTCCTCTGTATGTTTAAAGTACAAGTTCACTGACAGGCAAAGAATTCAGAGTTCAATCCATGTGCTGCATGAATAATTATGTCTCATCTAGGGCAAAAAAAAAAAGTTTTTCACTGATTTTTGAATACAAGTGTTATACAGAAGTTGGGGACCTGCAAGATGCCTTAACTTTAATGTTGCTCTCTATAGTACCCAAAGATTCAGAGCTCTGCCTCAAGGATTCTCATCCGAGGCCATAGAAATACCAAAGAAAACAGATCATAAAAGTTTGCCTTGCTGGTGACAAAGGCACACATTGCTGAGGCAAGAATAGCTGAATAATAATGTCAAGGAAGTTCCACAGAATCTTGTCTCTGCCTCTGTTTTCTGATTAATATATCAAATATTTCTTCCTGGCTCAGAAGGCAAAATCTATGTTTTCAAGCAAAGTCACAGACTTCCCAAGAAAAACAATTATAGGAGAGAGAAATCACACCTATGTTAAATCTAATCTACCAAGTTTCTGGCAGGTGGTTAATTTTACAGTTAACTGTACTTGTACTATTGTGTTACATGTTGTTAAAACACAGAACCAGAGAGCAGACAAGACTGGCTATGACAACCTGACAGTTGTATTCTGGGTCAGCTAAAACCCTCTGAAGCAGGAGAGATGGCTCCTATCCTGTGAACAAAACCACCCGTCTCAACAGGAAGAAGCTGGAAGGTAGAAGGAAATACTCTACTACCTTGTGTAAAGTATGCTTTGATTTCATGCCTGCATACTAAAATCAAGTGATAGTAAGACAAGTGATAGTAAGCCACAAATATTTACAGCACTGAAAACAGACAGCATTGATACAAATATCTGCAAAGCCATAGATGAGCAAAGGTTTCATCTCTTCATATGGAAATCAAATGTTAGGAGTCTTTGTCTTCCACCACTTAGTCAGTCTGCTGTCAATGCTTTTCTGAGGCAAGCCATCAGGATCTATCCTGCTAATGTCACTGGAGAGTTCTTATACAGCTTTTATAACCCATCTTATTCTTAAATCGCTTAGTGTTATGCACTTTCCCTCTCCAATGACTCTTGTAACTATGCCTGTAAAGTTTTAGTACCTACTCCACTATACTGGAGGCTGCCTCATCTGAACAGCAGCTCCCAGATATAACTTTAGAAGAGCTACCTCCACTAAACACAGTGCTGTTTACAATCCCTTATCTCATTAAGCAGTAAAATGCTCTTTTGTCATCTAGGAAGAGACCCAGTTTGTAATTGAAGCACCTATAGTTGCCCATTTGTGAATTAGATGACCATGACCCTCCTAAGTGGAAGTCAGATGGAATATACTAAGGCATCTGATACGGCACCATGGGGCTACATGTATACAACTGAAAGAAGTCCTTTGTATAGACAAATGAATCTAGAGAGCATCTGGTCTATGGTTTCCTCCCTGATGGATGACTTTCAAATCACTTCACTTCATATTTATATTTATATTTTAAAAATAACTTGAAAGACATAGAATAGATTTCACAAATTGATAAAGTATTACACAGAAAGTGTATAACTGAAATAAAACATATGAAACTTGCTGATATGTTTAGTCATAAAATCTACATCTGAATGGACTTAGCTAAGAGAGGCTTTCATCTCAGGCCTAATCCAAGAGAACATGACACCTTCAAAAGCAAAAATATATTACCATATTAAACTGAATTTAGACTAATACTCATAAAGCAGACTTCAGAAATTAGTGAAATAAAAAGCATCAACAAATATTAAGAAGTTGGACAATCTTTTCCCTCTTCACTGTTAGGGGTTCTAGCAGATATATAGTCACTAACACACTGTATTAGAGAGGTAAGCATTACAGAGAGAGTTAATACTTTTATTACACTAATATAGCTGCAATACAGCTATAGAAAGGTGACATGCTTTCAGAAACATGAACACAGCTTGCTATTACATTATTCTATACACAGACATACAATTAGAACTATATCAAGTGAACAAATGCTACCAGAAAAAGAAAGGGGGGGGGGGGAAGGAAAAAGAAAAGTCTATAAACTTGAAGGGGTGAAACATTTCTTTAGAGAAAGCTAATAAACATACTGCTGAATATGAAACCAAGGAGTCTCACAGCAAGCTACTGATAGCAGTGCAAGGTTCTTAGAGATAATAATGTTCTCCTATACCAGAAGACATGCCCAAAACCAAAAAAAATGCCCGTTCATTTCCTGACATGCCTATGAACTTTTTTTTGCTTGCTATTATAATTACAAAAAAACCCCCAGAGATGCTCACTCAGTTTTACAGTGGCTCTGTCATGTTCCTGGTGGCAATATCTACTCCTAGATACAGTGCTTAAATGCAATGAATCTACACTATACACAGTTTAACATTCCCTTCTAGCCTTCTTGAATTTCTATGAAATAGAGCTGCAATAAAATGTTGAAGTTTATTTGGATTCTTTCATCTCCACAAACTCTCTCAGTATACAATTACTTTATGGCAGATTTCAGCAAAGAGATATCTGCCACCAGAACATGCACACTAACAACATGAAGGAAATTGTTTAGAAAAAAAATATATCAGATTGCTCGCAGTTTAGTAGTGGTGACTAATTTAGTCCGTAATAGATTGGCACCTCTACAGTTGTGATATGATTTGACAAGGTACTGATCAGACAATGTACTATCTTAACCGACAGCTAAAGACCTTTAGGATCAAGTCCAACCATTATCCCAGAGCTGCCAAAACCACCACTAAACCATATCGCTAAGGGCCTCATCTACACGTTTCTTGAACACTTCCTGGGATGGTGATTCTGCCACTTCCTTTAGAAGCCTGTTCCAATGCCTGATAACCCTTTCAGTGATTTTTCCTAATGTCGAATCTAAACCTCGCCTGGCACAGCTTGAGGCTGCTACCTCTTGTTCTGTCACTTGTTACTTGGGAGAATAGACCGACTCCCATATCATTACAACCTCCTTTCAGGGAGTTATAGAGGGTGATCAGATCCCCCCTAAGCCTTCTCTTCTCCAGACTAAACAACTCCACTTATCCCAGCTGTTCCTCATAAGACTTGTTCTCCAGACCCTTCACCAACTTTGTTGTGCTTTTGTGGACCCATTTATGTTCCTCAATGTCCTTCTTGTAGTGAAGGGCCCAGAACTGAAGACAGGATTCAACGTGTGGCCTCACAAGTGCTGATACAGGGGGATGATCAGTTCCCTAGTCCTGCTGGCCACAGTATTTCTGACACAGGCCAGGATGCTGTTAGCCTTCTTGGCTGCCTGGACACTGCAGGTCACACTGCTGGTTCATGTTCAGTCAGACATCAATCAGCACAAGTATGTAAGTGTTCCTCTAGCCACCCACTCAGTGTAGACAGGAATTTCTGCTTTTCCTAACTGAATTTACTTACGTTGAGGAAAATATTCCATTGTTAAAACAGTTTTCATCTGGATTATTATCTTGTTTACAAAAAAATACTGGTGTAAATTTACGATATTTAATTGGGCTTTGTTGATCCAGTCTTCATGCTGCTTGCAGACTGACGAAAGGCAAGGACTAGAAAAGTATTCCAATAGAATCATCACCAAGAAAACATCAAACTTTTGTTCATTTAATAGTAGGACTCAGTAAAGATTGCATGTTTTAGTTCTACTCAAGATCCAATTAGAGATTAAATAGAGTCTTCTCTCTTAGACTTGAATTTAGATAGGATATGAAAGCTCTTCTGAAACATTATGGTAATATTTAAGATAAAGCAGGGAGCAGAATAATCCTGTTCCATTTGAATGACAGTCTAGTTCTGGCTAGCTTTAAAAATTGTTTGAGTTTTCCTCATATTGAAGTTATTTTTTTTCCCCTGAGAGAATGGGCTTTTCCCCCTAACTTTATATCACCTGGAGTTCCTGCAACTCTGTCCCAGATAGTTCAGAATCCTACTTTCCCTGCTTAAGTACCCTCAAAATTCTTCCATATAAATTGCATAAATTGATGCTACATTCTACTTAAATTCACTTATTCAGAATACTGCTTCCAGTTAAGTTAACTGAACATGGAGGGAATAAGCTTATAAAGTAGCCCGACTACTATATCTCTCGGTTCAGTTGCTTTCTGTGAGTGTTTTTCTACAACACTGAACCACTCAAAGGGCAATCTAAGCATTTCAAAGCATTTACTGTCATCTCCAGTCTCTTGAAAAAGACCATTCTGATAAGCAAGATTTCCAAGTCATTCATGTCTGGAATCTGATTGAGAATGTTATGACACAGCCTCTTTAATTTTCAGTATTTTCCCTGCTGATCCTATGTACAGAATTGAGTCAAAAGTTTTACTCAACCTAGGCACTCACTTGATCACTAAACACCCTCCAATGTCTAAGCTATATGCTAAGAAATCAAAGAGCAAGATATAACGCACACCAATGAGACATTTGCTCTACCTCAAATGACCTTTATGGAAAACTGAAGAAAAAAAAAAAAAAAATCCTTAAAAACTCATTGTGTAAGACCTTTTTCCTTTATACGCTGGATAATGAAACGATATATTCACAATAAATCTCAGTATGTTAAAGTTTCCCAGCAGCGAAAAGAACCATCAAATCTGTAGCTTCAGTTTTTTTCCCCTTAATCAGAAAGTTTTCAGATTAAGAGAAAACACCAGTTCACAGAGCAAGCACAACTGATAAGCAGCAATCAAACCTGCCAACTTATACTCCACACGTACCTTGACCATGTCTCTTTCATATACTGTATACCAATATTTGAGCAATTGAGATCCCTTCCAAAACTTCCATACCTGGAAGCATTCACCACTCCTGCAAGTGATCAAGGCCGGGTTGGATGGGGCTTTGTGCAACCTGGTCTAGCATGAAGTGTCCCTGCCCATGGCACTGGGGTTGGAACTAGATGGTCTTTAAGGTCTCTTCCAACCCAAACCATTTTATTATTCAATGAATATATATTAGATTTAGCTATAGCAAAGTCTTACAGTACACTGCATCTGGTCACCAGGCAGCAGAAAGAATACCCTGGCACCTATCAGAGAAATACCATGTGTTCAGATTCAAACATAGAAAACAGAAACATGAGTGAGAAAATAATATCAAAAGGGGAAGTCATTAAATTCTAGTATCTCCTTAATCACCCCTTAATCGTCCTGCTGCCTTTTCCGTCTTGGTCTAAAAGATCTGAGGCATAATTTTTGTGAAGTGGTTGATAAGCCTTGCCATCCTGAGCATGACAATCTGACACTTATTTCCAGGTCCTTCATACTTAAAATAGCTTGTAACACACAGTGTAGACCGATTAAAATATCACACAATTCTTTTAATTCAATGTAACTACTATATGTATAGTGAGTATATACATATATACACATTATATATATATACACTATACAATAATATATATGTGTGCGCGTATATATATATATGCTGTTCTACTATAATAAGAAACATATAAACGGAAAATCTTAAAAAATTCAATAGTAGCTTCTTATTTGTGGATTTTCTAAATTATACGCAGAAACTCAGCCCAGTCTCACTGCTACTGAGATACTGTATTAACATTATCATTTCCTAACCCTGTTTCTCTTCCTCCTTGGATGAAGTAGACTGCATTATTTGGAAGCAAAGAAAAAGTAGATGTCTAAGTAAAATGCAAGGTTCATTGTGTTTAATACATAATATTATAACATTAAGTGATATAAGGAGATTCTAAAAGGAAAAATAGTATAAATCTCAGTTCCTAAGGAAGATGGGAACTGAGGCATAACATCTCTCCTGTAAGCCCTGTGCTGCAACTCCTACTTATGTCTAATAGTTGCTCTTTCTGAACTTAGCACTGAAAAAAATTAATGGAATCAGTGACTGATTACAAATTTGCACAGTAAGATTATATTCTTTCCTGAAATGTACTTATGAATTTAACATTTACTCTACAAATTCTCAAATTTAGACATTTACTCTACAAATTCTAAAATTTCTATCATTCCCAGTTGTTATTTCCTCTCACTGGAGAACAGAACAGAACAGAACAGTCTGTCCAAACATTCCTGAAGTATAAAATCTAATTTGCTAATGATAAGCCTTTACAAAATTTAGAATATATGATTACCTTGTTATAGTTACTTAACCACATGGTTAATATACTTACTCACTTCCTCCTTTGCTTTCCATATGATCAGACTCCTTACGTCACTGTGCCTTTTCACAACCACTGTTCCCCAAGCTGCTGTAATTAGATCAAGGACTCGAAAATATAAAGTAGGGTACATCACCTGGAGTATTGTGTGCAGTGCTGGTGTCCTCAACATAAAAAGGACATGGAACTGTTGGAACAAGTCCAGAGGAGGGCCACGAGGATGATCAGGGGACTGGAGCACCTCCCATATGAAGATAGGCTGAGAAAGTTGGGGCTGTTCAGCCTGGAGAAGGCTGCGTGGAGACCTCATAGCAGCCTTCCAGTATCTGAAGGGGGCATATAGGGATGTTGGGGATGGACTATTCATTAGGGACTGTAGTGGTAGGACAAGGGGTAATGGGTTAAAACTTAAACAGGGGAAGTTTAGATTGGATATAAGGAGGAAATTCTTTCCTGTTAGGGTGGTGAGGCACTGGAATGGGTTGCCCAAGGAAGTTCTGAATGCTCCATCCCTGGCAGTGTTCAAGGCCGGGTTGGATGAGGCCTTGGGTGATATGGTTTAGTGTGACGTGTCCCTGCCCATGGCAGGGGGGTTGGAACTTGATGATCTTAAGGTCCTTTCAACCCTAACTATTCTATGATTCTATATTCTTCCAGTAGCAATGTGGCAACGTAATCCATGTACAATTATTGCCCATGCCTATTACTCTGGTGGCAAGTAAATTTCAGTCATCGGAAGTTTCCCAGTCTGGCAAAAATATGCCAGAAACTGTGGCCCTGTAACATAATGTCAGGCACCTGTCATAAAGGGACATTTAAAAAAATTAAACTTGTATGTCATCAAAATTGCAGACATTTTGCCCAGACTGAATACAGTTAAACTGCAGAGGAGAAAAAAAGTAGCTAATACAAACTAATCAGCTGCTGACTAGTTTTTTGCAACAGCTACTCTGATCCTTATAAACACCAATTTAGCAGGGCCAGAGTGGCTGAAGGGTGTAGATCTGGACAAAAATATCACTTTAACTGTGAAGATGTTTCAGACTACTAGTGATAATGAAATCAAACTCACTGTTTGAGCATTAACTCTGAGACATGTTTCTAAATAAAATACCTTCATCAAACATTTCTAAATAAGGGTCTTGTAGCTATCAACAACCTCATAATTGAAAGCAATTCTTGAGTTTACTGATTAAATGTTTGTCTCCCATTCCATGGTCTTTACTTCCATAGGGACAAAACCTTATTACAGTAGACATATCAATAAATGCCTTCCTGTAATATCAGAATGAAATACTAGCTAGAACATTTATGTCAATGTTCATTTCCATTAAGACACAAGAACTGACCCTTACCCTTCCATCTCTGGCTGTACTCCTTCATGAATGTTTTAAAAAGAATTTGCATAATTTTGCAAAACTAAAAATGCTCATATTTCTATGGCAACAAAATCCCAGCATGCAAGTATTGTTAAAAAAAAAAACCAACCCTAAAAATGCAGGACTATAAAACAAGACCAACTGTTCAAGTCCAAATTAAAAGCTGTTCTTAGCAAAAATATTTCCCTCAGCGCTGCTATTGCATTTAAGGGTAATCAATATTTGCATCCAATATTGTTGAGGACATCCCACTGTGTGGTGATCTTAAAATCAAAATCCATTAATACTTCCTAAAGTGTTGACTTGCTACTGAAAAAGCTTAAACAGTGTAAGGAGCTGCAAGAAATAGTTAAATTCTATTTCTTTGTTAGTATAGCTCACCAAGTTAGACTGTAAGTATTCTTGATCTTACGCTTTCGTTTCTGTGTTTTTAAAGCACCCAGCAAAATAGCTCAGGAATGTTATTTCTAAACTTTGTCAGTTTAGACCCTTAACTTCTGGTCAGCCAATAGTGATTTTCCTAGTTCCTTCTACTTAATTGCTTTGCAACATTACTATGGACAATGTTGTACAATGACAGATGATACACAAGTAATTCAAAGCAAAGTATGACATAACTGTCACTGTGGGATCCTTTAGCAAATTCAAACACATCATAATGTTTCAAGCATGAAAGAGTTGTGCAAAATTATTCACACAGAAAGGATATACTGTTTTTAATATCTGTCTGGCTTTAGCTTTTAAAGTGGGAGACTTGAATTAAATAGCTTGTAAATACATCAATATTTTTAAGAAAATGCCTTATGCAAAGCCTAAATCTCTGCTCTTCAGAGGTGGCCTATCATTTGATATATAAATGCAACAATAATACATTCTTGCTTAGTATTTTGCTGCATATCATGGAGATCTCTAAGGATCACACATCAAAATTAAAGCAGTAAAAATAAACATTTGAGTATTAAACAAAGATATAGATCTGTGTAAACATGTCTGTGTGTACTATAATTCACTAACATAAAAAAAGCAAAACAAAGCAAAACTCCTTGCATTTTTATTTTATTTTTCAGGGCAAGGGAAAACAAAGCAGTGAATCAGACTGTGATTTTTTTCCCCTATATTTTCAGTCAGCATACACCATGTTTTGAATTACTTTGCCTCTGGAGCCTATGCTTTCACATGATTAAATTCACGGCCACTTTCCTGGCTTGTTAGTTTTGCAGCCTTTCTTCCGCTAACCTTATTCATGACAAGCTAACACAGCTTTGAAAAATACCTGCATTCTCTTTTAGAGAAAGAAACTTGTGTTTGATGTTAGCTGAAGTGCATGCTAGTTACTAGTAACTAAACATATGTCTGTATTACAGAAAACATGAATTTTAATACTGTTTTACTCCACGAACAATGATTTTTCAGAACAGTTTAGACAGCACTTTTTAATAAATATGCTTTAAGACCAATTTTTTTTTTTTTAATCAGTGTAGATAAAATCCATCATTCCATTCTTTATTATACCTGAGAAAGCAATTCTGCACTTGTTAGCACCATCATGGTAATCCATAGAGGATTCATATTTGAGGGAATACACTCATATACACAAACACTGCATGTGCACAGACACACAATGTATATGCACACACAGTGAAAACAAAACTTGATATGCACTTATCTTTGGAAACTGCAAAACAGTGCTGCTGTTTAAAAAGATAAAAAACTTCATGCATTTTCAAAATACTCTTAAAGTAAGTCCCTTTCTGAAAATCTGGAGGGAGGGTAAGAAATCAAGGCAATGAGATTCAAGAGTGAAAAGAAAGACAGAAGACAAGTGAATTGCTGCCCAAGTGTGAGAAAGGAGAAATGACATAGCTTTATAAGACCTCCATAAAAGAATTTATTCTTTCCACTTCAATTTGCCTTAATGGGAGCTGACACAAAAAAACACCTTTAGTCACTCTGAGGATAATATAGATCTCTGAACTTTGTGGTTTCCGCATTCATGTGTGTTATTTTTAACATACATTTTTAATTTTCTTAAAGAAAAACATAACATAACAAATATCTGTTCTCCACAAATTTTCCTGAATAGAAAATTTACATTATTTCACAGTAAGAAAATACAGGGAGCCACTCCTTACCTACAGGTGCAGTGCCTTCCACTTGCAGACTTGAAGCAGTATCTTTTTTACCAATTTTAATTTATATACTGAATCTTTTACTGTGGGGGGGGAGTACCCTATATTCATGAGTTACCTCTGCTTTAAAGGCAGAATGATAGAGAAAATTTGCTTTGGGTGAATTAATAACTGTCCAGAAAAAGGGCAAGTATATTGCCCCAGGGTTAAATGTGCTGAAAGAATCAACATCAATCTTACACTGGCATAAGTGCTGTGAAAGTCATATACCAAATCCCATTTGAAGGAGTCATCATTGCAAAACATTATAGTTCCATGAGGTATGTTAACATAGAGAGTGTGATTAATATAACATGAATTGGAATTCACACTGGTAGGGAAAAGTTCTACTGAGATGAAATTTTCTCAGGCCTGCTGACTTCATACACTTTATCACATGGATATTTTGCAAGTTTTTTTACAGAAAGTGCTATGTGGATTTAAGTGAGATCACATATTTCAAAAAAACCTTCTTATTCTCTTCACAAATTCACCTTACAAAATATCAGAAACTCCTTTACTTTTGGCTACAGAATATACTGCACAACAGATTGAGCATGAAAACTATGTGAAAGTATTGTCCTATATAATACACCTTATTTTAATCTTCTAAAAATATCAGAGGCACCTAAAAAGTAATACAACCCTCACAAGCTTAAAGGAGGAAAAACACGCTAAATCTAGTTATCTAAAATTATCTCAAATATGATCAGAATGAATGGAAAAAATGGGAAAAAATATTTATACTGAAAAATAATCTTCTGCACATCCATGTCAGTCATTTAAATGCACACTGTATCCTTCGTATCTTTTCACAAGACATACATCACCATACTAGCTAGATGAAATCCCTTCAATTTGCTTTCTCTATGAATGCTGACACTTCTCAATTATACGGAGACTTTTTATAAAGAAATTCTTTGCCACAGAGTACAAGGACACTGGGTATGTTAGATCTGGTTGCTCTTATTACAGGCGTGGATAATTCCCACCTTTGATTATCAGCCGCTTCCTTCTCAGACACTGCCTTCTTGAAAAGATATATTTCAAACTTCATTCTTTCTGAGTATGAAAGACGGAAGGCTAGATCCATCATCTTTGAGGCAACTCCCTGACTCAAATTCAAATCTGCTTGGACTGAAAAATTACTAGAATGCATAATTAAAAATAATAATAAAAAAGATCAACACATAGATTCTCAAAGATCAGGCAGGTTACAGGAGGGAGATACTGATGTTTCAACAGACCACTAAAAGAAAACCAAAAGCTAAGTGATGGAATGCAGTTCTTTTCTTGATTTTACCTAAAAAGGAAGACCACTTTTCCCATGGCTTATTTAAAGATGTTCAGTTAGAAGAGCTTACCTAAAGGTGATCAACTGAGATGTTAATAAGAAAAGATGAAGTAATTCCACCAAAATGAGTCTGGATATGATGCTTGATCTCAAACACTTGGTGTTGTTAAAGCTACAGACTGAATATTGAGACTGAAGGTATTCTCTTAATTCATGAGCTTTTGTGGTGGTTTGAAATCAGATGGCTGTCAGGAGCCCACCAAGCCACTTTCTCACTGCCCCTCCCCAGCAGGACAGGAGAGAGAATATAGATGAAAAAAGCTCATGGGTCAAGATAAGGACAGGGATTTTGCTCACCAACTACCATCATGGGAAAACCAGACATGATTTTTGGGAGATTAATTTATTATCAATTAAAAATCACATTCCCCCCCATCCTCTCCTTCATCCCAGGCTCAACTTCACTCCTGACTCTTCTACTTCCTCCCTACAAGTAGCACAGGGGAATGAGGATTGTGGTCAATCCATAACACTTTGCTGCTAAAATGCTCCTCATGCTGTTCCCTTGCTCCAGTGCAGGGTCTCTCCCATGGGACTCAGTTTTTCACAAACTCCTTTGACATGGGTCCTTCCCATGGGCTGCAGTTCTTCAACAGCTGCTCCAGCATGGATCCCATCCATGGGGTACAGTCTTTCAGGAACAGACTGCTCCAGTGTGGGTACACCAACAGACACGTTCCTTCCAGAAAACCTGCTCCTGCATTGACCTTTCATGAACTGCAGCTTCCTTCAAGATTTATACTCATGCTTTGGTGTGGGGTCCTTCATGAGGTGCATTGGAGATAACTGCTCTGAAACAGTCCTCCATGGGCTCTAGGGTAACAACCTGTATTGCCATAGTCTTCTCCACAGGTGGTAAGAAAATCTCTGCTCCAGCACCTCATTCATCTCCTATCCCTCCTTATTCTCTGACGCTGGTGTCTGCAGGGTGGTTTATCTCACATTTTTAACACTACTCTCCCTCACAGCTGCTGTGCAGCATTTTTTTACCCTTTCTTAAATATGTTACCACATATTTGCTGATGTTCAGCAAAAGGTCCATTTTAGAACTGTCTGGAACCAGCTTAGGTTGGATCAGGGTAGTCCCTGATCTCTTCTCACAGAGGCCATCTCTGCAGCCCCCTGCTATCAAGACCTTACCACATAACCCCAATACAGGCTTCATTAACAAGAGAGGATTCACTTTAGAATGATGAAAGATTCCAGATGTCTTGAACAACAGAAAGCCCATGAAGCTGAATACACAATTATCTGTATCACCTAAAAACTGAAATAATTAATCATTTCCTCATTTCTTCTTGAGGAAGAAGCAAATGCAATTCTTCCTTAGGACCCCTTAGGGCCCTTGATTGGAAGGATAAGAGCAGAGAAAAAGGGTAAATATCAGAAAGGTCTGTCCTGTAGCAATTTTAACTGTGTTATTAATGTTTTAGTTATATAATTTAGACCTATAAATTATTAAGGCACTAACTGAACTAACGATAACTTAGCTCAACATATATGATCTATTCCTTTTCTCTCAGAATAGTATTTTGAAGGTAGTAAGGATCCTGCAGTTCATTTCTCATGTGAACTTGATACTAAAACTGCTGCTGATTTAGTACAGCAGCTCTTGATCAACAATTCCTTTTTCAATGGTATGGGATTATATATCTGATAGAGACAAGTCTGCCAGGATCAGAAAAATATCCATGTATCGTGCTGGAAAACAAAATAGTTTCTATGGAATACATCAACACTACCGAAGTATGTACCACCAGGAACTTTCTCAAACACATTCATGACAAAGCTGCAATAACTTCCTACGTGTATGTGAATTTTTAACTTTCATTAGTGAAAATTTTCCCTAATGTGTAACTTACACCTTTGTTGCCATTATTTCAGCTTACTCTTTTGTCCTATTCAACGTGGACATGAAGAAAAAACTGTTCTTTCCCTCCGCACAGCTCCTGACTTTTAGTTACTTTATGACATTTGCTTTTGTCCCCATTAATTTAATTTATGTGTGTTTGTCACTAAATAAACCCAGTTCATCCTGTTTTTCTCTAAGTCTTATTCTCCTTCGGGCTATCTCGAGTTGACAACAGAGTCTCAGACAGGTCAATATCCTTTAATGAAGACCAAAGACCCTTTATAAAGTTGGAACTGCAACAGTGTCTTTTGTAGAGAGAAAAGGTTAGATGTAGAACATTAACACATTTGACATACCAACAGCCTGAACCTGGGAGAAAGGAAGAAGAATGTCTCTATGTGCACGTGTGTGCATGCAAATTTATGTGGTTTTATGCATACACTGAGCATAGCTATGTTTGAGATACCCTCCATGAAGAACATACGCAGACCCTGAAATCAGATGCTTCAGAATCTCTCAGAAAATATTTCACTTGATGACAGTAAAAATTCTCATGTTATTTTTTTTAAATAAGAAAACACTTCCTACTCTAATGTCAGGATAAATATATTTAAAGTGCAACAGCTAAAATACTCAAATAATGAAGTATTATTTAAAAAAAGCATAAAAAATCAGTTTAATCTAGCTATCTATTTCTCCCAACATAAGTTCAGTTTCTAGCAACTGACTGATTCATGTTTCCTCATTTGCACCTTTGGAGAATGGAGAATGACAATATCTATATGCATTGGAAACCAGAAGAAGAATTGCGTCATTCTGAGTTTTGCTGTTATAAGCAGCTGTTTGAAGAGCAACTGTAATTTTGCAACCTCAGTAAGTAAAGTTTCACTACAGAATCTAGGAATTTATGTTACTCATTACTGTTCACTCTGTTTCAACAGCTTTTCAAAAAGTCACCCTGAATTTCAACAGAAAGTTTGGGAATCCTCAGCTTTCTTATTTCAGCCAGGATACCATCTTTTAACTTCCCTTCAATATCTTTTGAATTCATTGTGCAACAAATAGCTATAAACCTCACAAGGAATCAACAACCTTGTATGTAGTTCATATAGAAATACAGGCTCTTCTGGGTGTAATTAGTGTGATTTACATACCTACATAAATTTCCTTTAATTGGATGTGTTCCTTCCTTCCCTGTTTCAGTTGACAATGTATATTTTCTGCTCAGTTCCAATGTAAGCCAGGCTGCTAGGTCCTTATAGAACAAGTTTTGACTAACAATGTAAATTTTCTGCTTCAATCTCGAACTCTTTAATATTTAGCAGGGTTTCATGCAAATGGTGTAGTCTGAAACAACAATTAACTTTATAGCTGGAAGATAAAATGTGGATAAAAGAGCT
This sequence comes from Neopsephotus bourkii, assembly GCF_033783945.1. Taxonomy (NCBI): domain Eukaryota; kingdom Metazoa; phylum Chordata; class Aves; order Psittaciformes; family Psittacidae; genus Neopsephotus; species Neopsephotus bourkii. The sequence goes on from NW_026902239.1 coordinate 7,768,478, forward strand.
ATTACCTCACAATAGTATTAGGAGAAAAGATGATTAAAAATGTTGAGATTAACTTAGTGATGTTTAAAATATGTGTTAGATGAGGACTGTGACCTACACAAAGTTATACAAGTTTGTAGACACGGTAAGAACACACCAGGAACTCTTTTACAAATGCTAATCTGTATTTAAATAATACTTGACAGAGCAAGTTGCAAGTGATTGTTTAGACTCAGCAGTGTGTTCCGGACCCTTTGTATTTTACCTGGTCATAGAACAAATTCCCCTCTCCACCGTGGACAGTGACATTTCTTAGATCTATAGTTTGAAATTTACGATGGACTGAGATTAGAGCCACTGTCTTTCAGTCCTCCACCGCCATGATATCCATTACAGTTGTATGAATTCTGTTTCTCCATCTGTCTTTTCCCACCCTCCCCTAATTATACAGGCCCAAGTTATTATTTCATAATCTCTTGTATTAACTGTTATGGTTTAAGAATTTAAGTAAACCACTTTTCATCTAATGCTGTGTATTTTCTAATCCATCCAGCATTTCACTCTCTTACCCCAGACTGTAACAAAGCTATTCTCTAGCTCAGGATATATGAACAAATTGCTATATACCGGGCTGGTGTGCAAGGCAGCCTTGACATGTGCTTGTCTGCTGATACTATTCCATATACATGCTGTATTGGTCACTGTAGGAGGCCACTTTCTAGGCTCGACAGACCTTTCTTCTGACTAACTATGGCTGCTTTTACTTTCCCACAAATGTTTTAGAACTGATCTCCTGCTGACAGAAACTGCTGTGGCTCCATGAACCTAATTGATTTCTGAAAATTTCTGCAAACAGGGGATCTGTCTTTCCCTGTAGCACTAAGTGCCAGCTAGGGTGTTTATATCTCACTTCCAAAGAGCTAAAGATATTCTTAATGATTTGTGGGGAGTGAATGAATGTCCAAGGCTAGTTAGCAAGAACTACTATTACTTAGCACTTTAAAAAGTTAAACATCTTCTACTGGGTAAAAGAAAGAATGGAATGTGAAACAACAGGGAGTAAATTGCTACATACCAAACCTGCACAAATCCACACATTTAAGCCATCAGGTTTTGGTTTTAAAATGGCAGTGTGCTGTGTCTGGGAAACTAACAGAAAAGCATACAGTCATGCAGTGTGACGTGTTACGGACAAGCTGTATAGTGACACACACCTGCCTATTTCATTGTATTTCTTGCTGGTAACAATCTGTGTCTGGTAACAATCTTTGTAGATAAAATTCTGTGCATCTACTTGTATATTATTAATAAAGTTATTAATAGGAATATATATATATTTATGCATATTGGGGAAGATCGTAAGATTGACAGTCTTGGCCAGTGTATATATAATTCCAGTGCATTCTCAACATGATTCTAACAGATTTTAGCTTAGATGAAGAATTTTTTTTTTTTTTTCAACATGTTTTTCCACAGTGAAGTGTAACATCAGGTGTACAGCCATCTGCATAAATAATGGCACTCAGGAAGTAGAATCAGGGCCTGTCATTTACTGTACGTAGGAGTTCTATTTTGAAATATTCAGATGTGAGCAGGGTTGGTCTAATTCTGTCTTCAATGAACTGGTAAATTTTTAATGACAAAATGCTATTTTTTTTCTAAATCCTGAATTTAGTTTGTAATAAAAATTTCAGATCCACTAACTCATTTCAGCCATCAGTAAGTAACCTTCATAAAACTTTTAGTTACTTGGACTACAACCTAAATTATCATTAGCCTCAGTTAAGCACACTTTTCAGATCTTTCTGTAGAGAATTTGAAATATGTTTCCAACACAAGGTCAAACCAAACTATTTCCTTTTTATACTTCCCTTTCCATATGCTTCCAGATAAATGGCATTAACTGTAATATCAATTACTTTAGGATTACTGTGCTGAACACCACCAAAATACTAGGTTACTGGATGACTAATAGTGATATCCCACAACACCTTTCACACCCAAATCATTCCTGCCAGGTATCTTCTGGGAAGTCGTGGAACCAAAAGAAACATGTAAATGTTAACACTCAAGATGCAAAATCTATTGCATTTCTGGAACTAAGAATTTAACAAAATATGGTCGTAAGAAAGCATTTTACTGGTATGCATGGAAAGCATGCAATACATCTGCTGCATCTTTTGAGAAGGTCAAGTATTCAAGGACTAATTCAATCCACATGCACTCAAACACATATCATAGGGATTTCTGCCTGACTGCTGACTTAATGATTTATTCCTCAATATTTTGTGTAATACAGCATGTTTCAGCACATTGGATATAAGTCGTGAGACACTGGTATCAGGGGGACTGCAGGAGTGATCTCTCCAGGAAGTGGTCAGGGTCTGCCCTGTGCCAGACACACCATGGTTCAGGTGGCTGTGCAGGGGACCCGCCACAGGTCCATAAGCCAAGCTGGTGGTGCCCCTGCAGAGACATATTTAAGAAAGGGGGGAAAAGTATGGGTGGAAAAAGGAGGACGGAACAAAAAATAGTGAGAAACATCACAGAGAACATCTAGGTCAGAAAAGGTAGGGGAGGAGATGCTCCATATCACAGCAGATTTTCCTGACAGGAACTGCAGCCCATGGAGAGCCCACACAGGAGCAGGTACTTCCTGAAGGCCATGCCAGAGCAGGGGAAAATGTGAGGGAAGGAGTGGCACGGGAACTGTTTTGTACTGACCATACTCTGCAACTTCCCCTGCAGCACTCAGGGGTAAGAGGAATCAGGAGTGAAGCTGAGCCTAGGAAAGGATGAAGGACAAAAATAAAAAAAATCCTGCCTGTTTCTTACTATCTGAATATATTTTAATCAGCACTAAATTAATTTTCCCTAAGTTGAGTCTGTGTTGCCCATGACAGTAATTGTAAACAACCTCCCCATCTTGCTGAGAAGGGGGAATGAGAGACTAGCTGGGTAGGAGTCTGGCCCTTAGCCAAGGTTAACCTACTATACCATCTAGTTTTCATTGTGGAACAGTTGATTTGAGGTTACCAAGTAAAATTTGCAAACATCAAGATACGTTTTCTAGAAGAAAATATCTCAATTATATTTGCAGTTACAGCCTGTGCAAAACACTCAAGTCTTTTTATAGGAAGTGCCTCAGAAATACCTGAAGGCAAAGAATACAATCCTTTTGAAATCCAAGAAATCTAAGGACCCACTGAAGTCAATGCAGGGAGCTGAATTTCAATGATCTGAATTGAAACTATGGTGTGTAAGGTTGTGCACAGATGTGCCACAGAAAATGTAATTAGAAAAGGCAAATTTACTATGTCAAAATATTCATAAGAATTTAAGACTCAAACAAACAGGCAAGTATTCTGGGGGACTGTTCTCTTGATGCAGTGAACAGTAAATGGTTAAGTTCTATTTGACATTATTTGTTCAACAGTTTTCAGCATAAGATTTTGCACTTACTGTAAAATTTAACACAGCATCTTCAGACTGGGTTCTGCAAAGACCTGCAGCTAAATGAGGTATTCAAAACAGTTTACCCATATTAACACACTGCTTTACATTTAACCTGATGAGACCTACTGGCATTTAGCGTTTCTAGTATGACTCTTAATCTCTGTAATAGGTCATGGTAGCGTACTTCACCAGAGAGTAACAGGACTGTGTGAGATTAGAAAACAACAGCAGAATGCAGTAATTTACAATAAAATTTTAATAATTGTAACAATTCTAATAATTTTAAAGTTACTACTAGTACTTAATCATAAAATGGTTGAGGTTGGAAGGAACCTCTGGAGATCACGTAGTCCAACCCCTAAATCGAAAAGCTTTAGATGAACTTTTTTTTTTTTAATTGAGATATGTATTTAATTTGGCTTAGCCTTATCTGGAAAGAAGGAGTCAGACTGCTAATACATAAGGGATAGAAAATATTTCATTATACCACTCTAACCAGTCTGCTCTTGAACAGCTTAGCATCTCCTGCAATAGCAAAGAAAGTCTAACTTTGTTTTGTGGGAATGCAAAAAAAAGAGAAAAAGGAGCCAATATCATTAAAGGAGGCTTTAAAAATATTTCTTATTGTCTCCATTACTCTGCAAAAGAAGGAAGGAGAAGGAGCACATAAAGAATGTATCACTGTTACAATGAAATTATTTGGAGTAAGAGTTAAGTCAATCTGAGCAGGCTTATTACATTTTAATAATGAAGTAATTTCACTTTTAAAATGCTGTTTCGTTTGTTCTGGAACTAGTCAGAAAATCTGAGTATGTTTGCCTAACAATTTAATCTGAAAAATATTTCAGAGGCTAAACTGATAAAATAGAACCCGTCTTCCACAGCTGTGCTGTTAATTATTTTCATTTTAATAAACTCTGCGTCTGCTTCAGGTCAAATGGAATCTTTGACCTGTAATGAAATCCTTCAGCTTTTTATTTTAACTGGAAAAAAAACCCCATCACAAAACAAAACAAAAAAAACCTTCTGTTTTTCATTTTATAGAAGTTTTTGTCAAAAGTTTATCCAAACAAATTTCCATTAACTTCTGCCCCAAGTTTTTTATTTCATGGCCCAATGAAAGACTCACTCAGACACATTTGATTACCATGTTATTAGAATCCTTAGTCTTCTTTCATGATTATATCTTCTTACCTTTAAAATTAATGCTGACTAATTCCAGTGCAAATAAATTACTTGCAGTGCAAATTATTACTATCCTTTTTCAGATTAAAAATCCTGCTGCTGCAAGGAAGAAGAGACGGTGAGAAGGTCAAAGTATGGAACAAATATGTGAGCTAGATACTTTAAGTGGGTATACGACTGACTGTAAGTTTGGCCACTCACCATAACCACAGGTGTCTCCACAGCACAATATTATTTGCTGTGTTCTAAAAAACCAGGTGTTTCTGCTTTTTAAGGGCAGGCCCCCAGGACATTGTAAAGTTCCTGCTAAAGTTCAAAGCAGGGTATGAAAGCACTGACTGTCCAGCAGGACATGAACTGTTGTTATGTTCACATTCTCTTGGGTGGCACAAATATTTATGCAGCTTTCAGCACATTTAATTTAAATTCTTTCCCACAGAAGTTAAGTAGCTATATTTTCCTGGAAATCTATCTAAGCACAGGATGACCTTATTTTCACTCGGTTCTTCTCATGTGTCTCTATGAAATTAAAACTACTTCTCAACTCACTTTCTCTTCTATCTCCCTACTTAAATATACTGTCTGCCTATATTGCTTTTGTCTACTCTGCTATATAAATGACTTTGGTCAGAATTTTTTTATTGATGCCTGACATCAAGTTGGTGCAAAATGGCATAAAAATTAATTATTGCATGAAGAGATGCTTCAGTTAAGGACTAGAAACAGTCTAGACTGTGGAAATTGGGAATTCAGTTATTAATACATAACATAGATCATATACAGCAAGCTCAGAACATTTACACCACTCTGCTGACAGCAATATAGAAAAGACAATTATTTAATAAATACTGCTTTAGACCACTAAGGATCTACAAACTGAGTGTTGATGTGCTGCTGCTGACTGGTCATGTGCTGTTGACTGATTTCCAGTTGCTTCATCTTATGCAGAAAACTAAAGCCCATAAGTATTTATTAACTTTTTCATATAAGCACTAATTTTATTTGCCACTGGGTCAATATGCAGCCATGAATGGATAGAGAAATGATCTTTGCAATTATGAGATGACTCTAGGAAAGTATACATATTTTGTGTTTTGCTTTAACAGTTACAGTTTAGAAAACTGATATTTTCTTATCTGCCACATATAAACATTTCAGTAATGTGCATATAAATATTTCGGTAGTGTAAGCCATTATTTATAAATTATATTGACTGTAGTTTCCCTACAGCCTGTTGCACACAGGATGCTGTATCTTAGTTTCATGTGTAAACTGAGAAAAACAACATGATTATTTTTGTGAAACGTTTTAAGTAATTGGGACATCTGGGTCTTATTACACAGGATATCCAGCTTGTTTGTACAGGATTCTATCACAAATCTAATAACAGTGGCACAATGAGACTTCTTATATTTAAGCTTACTTTATAAGGCAAAGTGTCCAGTGCAGACTGTAAAAGAAATTTTCAACAAATATTACAAACTAAGGTACTTCTCATGAATGGGACAGAGGTTTGGTCCCTTTTATTTACTTTTTTTAAGCATTTTAAAATATTTTTTCAAAATAGGATACTTTCAAGTTTAAGTGGGAACTGCAAGAACCCTAACCCCAGTTAATATTAGATGCCTCATTTAGTTTTAGAGATGATATTCCTAGTCTCTCTCCTGTCAGAACTGCATATCCCTAAATTCATGTAGAGTCAGTGCTATGAATTGCCCTTTGGGGGAATTTGTCTCCTCTAGTTACATAGGGAGCCATCAAGACTGGCTTGTGAACTTAACACACCAGAACAGAACAGATTATTTGGCAAGGTTTCTGCATTTCCCATTTAGGAAGTTCATTTAGTAAACTATACGGTTAGCCAGCAAATCACAACTGTTTAAACTGCTTAAAACTGTTTTCTCTAGTGATTTTCATCTTGCTAAACAATTAATGTGATTTGAAGTTTTTCTACACTCAACTAGATGTACGTAGTTATGCTTAACTCCAAAGAAGTTCAGAATATTAGCACAGATGGAAGAGAAAATAGTAACTAAAGGAGTCTCTAGGAGCCTCTCCTAAATTCTTCCAGGATAAGTCTGGGAGTCAGTATGGTTGAGGAGCCATTCTCAAATTAGAGTATAGATTGGGCAATTCTATTTTGGAGGATGAGAGATTTAGGTATTGTAAAGTGATATAATTATTTTATAAGTTACACTACACTTTTACAAATAGTTGCTATTAATTCAATAAAATAGTGTTTCAACAGTATGGCCGTATCAGTGGCCTCAAAACTAGAGGACAGGTCCTGGAAATTCTTAATTTATTAATATAGATTTGACATTAAAGTACCAATGTGAACAACACTTCTGACAACGTAGCTCAAAAACTACTTTGTAAACTATTGGTTTCAGTTTTGAAAATACGACCTGTGTATTTAAAACTCACTCCATCCAAGTGCCATCTAATGGTTAAACACAGAAGTCTGTGCATTGACTTTGGGCCCAAGTGCCATTTTATTACCCCAGTTTCAGCCTACTGGAATGAGAAGTTAATGACAAAAATTAATTTATTAGGCTGCCATTTCAATACAGTTACAACTCCAGACTCTGCTCAATACAGTATCATTTTACAGTAAAATAAGTACATGATATTTTAAGAGCATTTAAAAATGTCTGAAGTAATAGTTGCAAGCCCAAGTAATACACCGCGCAAGGCAGCTTTTTTCAGACTAACATAGACATAAATTAGTACCATATTGTACACATGTTGTATGGAGATAATATCTTGCCAAGGAGTAAAATATCCTAAAATAGAAAGCCACATTTCCTCAGGATATTGATCTAACTTCGCTGGATTCTAAAAAAAGATAGAAAAGTAGATAATGTAACTTCAGACATAAGTTATTAAGCAAACTGACTCTTGGAGCAGTACCTTATCCTCAGTCTCTACAGCATGAGAATCTCTCAGGTGTGATTGTTTTCACAGCTTCCATCTCCAAATGCAACTCAGTGTTGGGAAGGAGGAGAAACTTTGAAGCAGAAACATAGAATCACAGAATAGTTAAGGTTGGAAAGGACCTAAGATCATTTAGTTCCAACCCCCCTGCCATGGGCAGGGACACCTCATACTGAAAGAATTCCACTTTTTCATTTTCTCCTCTCTAAAAAAAACCCAGAACTCAGTGGGACCATGTTATACTTTTTAAGATACAATTTTTAGAGACAACTTTAGAGACAATTATAATTGTCTGTAAAGCTTGTGACAATTTGAATTTCCTGCGGAGAGTTGGTATAAAACTTTAAAAAGGAATAAATAAAAAAATTAAATAGGTAATAGAGAGAACTTATTAGAAGACGTCAGGGAGCTTACAATGACAAAGAAGACCTATAGGCAGCTGTTAAGAACCTTGGGAAGTTATAGAATCATAGAATGGTTAGGGTTGGAAAGGACCTTAAGGTCATCTAGTTCCAACCACCCTACGATGGGCAGGGACACCTAGATCAGTTTGCTCAAGGCCCCTGCAACCTGGCTTTGAACACTGGCAAAATGGAGTATTCACAACTGCCTTGGGCAGCCTGTTCATGTACATTACCTCCCACAGTAAAGTTTGAGGAGTTCAGTGAAAATAATATATAGTCATAATTGGAGCTATCTTTCAGGGTGCTTTTGATGGAATGCGGAACACTGTCCCAAGCAGATGTTATTATTAGGGCATCTGAAGTTACTAGCTATTCATGCTTTTGTTCACACCGGATAATAAAACACACAAATTACAAAATGCTTTTGTAATTGCCATTGTGATATTGTTGGGATTTCTATCTTAGTTTACTTGCATACCCATCCCCCTCAAAAAAAAAAAAATTATAGGAATTTATGGCCTTTTGGGCAGTATTCAAACTGTTTTCTTTGTACTTTCAGTATTTTACATTAAACACATACATGTACTTCTAATGAAATGGTTAAGAACTTTTTGCTGCGATGTTTAAGTTTTTCTTATGGTCCTAAATTGCCCAAAGCATATGTACTGTGTACATAAATCTATGATACTGTTTACACACTTCTAGCAACACAGCTAATGAATAAAATTTAGTTTTAGTGTCCCTCCTATTACGCATTCATTTGGTATTCATTATTTTAACACTGACCATAATGATATCCATTAGGTTTTACAATGGATGTCATTTATCCTTCCATAAGGATGCCATAATAATTCAGCATAAATGGTAATATATTCATTATGATGGATCTTTTCATTAGTAATGTGGATTTGCATCTATGTTATCCAATATAACATCAGCTGTATTCAAGCATCAATTAACATCCGCTTATTTTAAAGCAGTAGTCACTACCTGCCTAGAGCAAAATAAACCCTGCTTTGCAATAGAAGCTTAAATTCACCATATTCTTCAGGAAAAGTAAACACATTTCAGCAAATAACCAGTGTTTTCCATAGTTTATTAAATGCTGCAACAGTGTCAATACACACTGTTAGTATCCATGAAAACTGGGCTTCCCACACAAGAAAACAGCACACTTTAACAGGCAGAAACTCTGAAACACCATTTTCAAAGACCTGGTTGACTATAAACACTTTACACTTATTTCTGCTGTGGTTTTCCTCTACACCTCTGAGCATCACAAAAATCTCAGGTACCTAAACAGAGAATCCAATAGATGGCCTTTCAGCTCTCTGAAGATTTTAGTATTTGAATATGAAACTGTGCTGTAATATAAATTTGTGCATAAAAAATGTCAGAAGGACTTTAGTAGTGCAGATCAAAATCTGTTTAGACGTAAGAAAAAATTCATAATATCCCTAAGTAAATAACTTACTATCTTCAGTTTGAGAAACCCTGATTACATTCAAACTGGCCAAAATTCCTGTATTTGAAATACACAGTCTTTTGCTTATGCAAAACATAGTTACAAGTTCTGCAATCTTTTATGCAGAAATTGACATAAAAAATTCACATTCTAATTGGTAATTAATAATAAAACATGCATAATACATAAAGGAAGCCTACATATCAAAACACTAGAAACACTGCGAAACTTTGGAAGAAAGCAGAAAAATACTTTTTTATAGATTTATGATACATTTTTACATTAGCTGCATACATGGAAAAAAAATGACATTTGCTTGTTGTAAAAGAACCACCATTTTCTAAACATAACATGCAACATTTAGCTATCCAAAATACTGAAAGACAAATTGAAAGCACTATCATGTAAAAATCTTGAGAGGGAAGCAAAAGCACTTTGTTTTTTTGGAATATACAGTTGTAATCAGAACAAAGTTAACACTCTGTACAATGCATCTACAGAAGATAGCTGAGAATTATCTTCTCAAAAGCAAGCATAGAAAACACGTCGTGATACTGGAAAGAAATTAGACAGAGAAACTGCCTAGAGTAATTCTTTCAATGGCTATGAGTCAAGTATATAGACAGGAGACTGAAAGTACACTACAGTCAGTAAGAGTATTTATAAACAAATGTAACTGAAGGGGAAAGATGCTGCTTTCATTATTTTAAATAAAGCATTTGAACTTCATAGATTTTTTTTTCCCCAAAAACTTGCATTATAAATTTGTAAGTATTTCTCTTATTTAATGTTACTTTTGTCTGTAATTTTCAGAAAAAATATTAGGTTTGCAACTCTGTAAATTGTATTCACAGTTGTGTTTTGTCAAACATTTTAATATAGGTCTCAGAGTCTGCAGCAAATGCACTTCTACTTAATCTGAAACTGAGACTCAGCGCAAGGACAGTCAGTAGATACGCTAAGATTTGGTGAGCTCTTCTGACTCTCCCAAATCTTTCAGCTACTATTTACCTCCTTGAGTATTGAAGGCAGAGGGATGCCTTGTTTCCTGGAGCTCTGGTAAGACCTGGTAATGAGTCTGGTGACTTACTGATAAGGACATCTACTTTATCATATTCATGGTGGGAATAAAAGATTTTCAAGTGCTGTATTTGTTCTCAAATGTTAAAACTGTTCTACTATTGCTAGGACCTTTTCAGTAATGAAGGAAGGAAACAGGAGTGACAGGTCTGCAAAGACACACATAGAACACAGAATTTCCAGTAATGTCAGACAGGGTCAGACATTGTCCAAAATCTGATGCAAAGTATCTCACTACAGTTATTCTATAAGGAAATTTTGAAAAATGTTGGTAGAAAAAGCCAAACCTATATTTTAATGGGAATTGTCAGGTAGGTTTAATATAAAAGCTTGAGATTTGTTTAAGAAATATTGTCTTTATTTTTCTATATGAAGGTTCTAAGGCTTTTTAATCTTATGTAGCTAGTTTTTTCTCTTGCATCCTGTGTCATACATTCATATTTTTGTTCAACAGATGAGACAATAAAGCTATTTATATTCAAACATATATTTAGCATATATTTGATATAAAACAAAAGACACAGGACAGTGACAAAAGCAGGTTTTTGTGCATCTAACCCTAACACATCACTTATGAAAGAGAGGAATAAATTAACAGGACTGCACATCACATAAGATGAATCTCAGCAACAAAACTGTAGGAAGTTCTTTCTCAGAAGGACTTTTCATCAGAGCAGATTAAACAGAATTAGCTCACAACATTTAAGTAATAAGACACAGCTGACTAAACAATGTATCTATTTATTTGGTTAGCTTTGAAGGCATTTGGTTTTACAAATCTTGGTAGGTTAAAAAACACAGTTTCAGTCCACCAGTTTTATTAGTTTAAACTGCCTAGGTTTATTAAGCTAGGAAATCTTGTTTCCACAGCTAATGACAACAGAATACAGATCTATTTTCTTTGAGTTTAATTTACTTTTTTTTACTTTACTGTTTGCTTGGATTTTGACTTTTTTTTGTGTCTTTATCTTATTCTGCTGGGTTTGCCTTTTTTTATTTTTTATTTGGCAAACATTTAAAATTATTAGATGTATGTATAGCTCTGCATTGTTGCATTTAATTTAAAATATGTAAGAAGAAAAAGTTCCTCTATAATATGACATACTTTGATCACTTGAGCTTCAGAAAAACTTCAAGGGAAATGAAATACTGTGCTGTGGTTTTCTGGAGCATGGACGATAGAATATTGATAGAAAATGATGGATTACTCTTCATTGTATTTATATCCATGAATATTGCTGGAAGCATGCTACCCAGTTCACAGCAAAGCAAGCATAGAATCATATAAGCTTTGTCTTACTGACTGCACAGTAAAGTGTGGACTGCAGTGAGACATGGCTCACCAGGGCATGTTGCAGGATACTTTCTGCTATGAAGCATAAGAGAAGCATGGGTATAGAGAGGCTGGGTTGACTGACTCATTGCATGGCTTAAAGCCTTTCATTTAAGGAGTACTCACTCCAAGCCACACTTTCAGAGCAGAATGCAGCTACCTTATGGATAACTGAGATCTGGTTTAGGAATATATAAAGCCATTTATCTTATGTAATTTTATGTTAAAAAATTAAGTAACAACCAAGATCTTCTTTCATGGCAGTAAATTGATGGTATGTATCTCTGGCATTTTTAATTAATAAAATACACTTGAAATCCTTGTGGGGGACACAGCAACCAAAAAAGCCCAGAAGAAAACTGACACAGAAAGTTGGTAAAACCACTCCCTTCACTATGAAAAAAATTTCCTGCCTCCAGGAAGAATTAAACTAATCAAGGAACTGGTCTAGAAGTGTCTAAGCGTTTCATGATATTTCAAAAGCTTGTAATCAAATAATAAAAAATACTGGTAATTAGAGTTCCTCAATGTTGCTTATTTTTCTGAGGAAATTACCTCTGGAAAGTAAGTTGATAGGGCTAAGAGGGCCAAACAAACAAAATAAACTCTTACATTTAAAAAAAGGATTCACCTGTATCATAACATAGAGTGCCTTTGGGACTGAAAAGGCCTGTAGAATGCCAACCAGAAATTCATTCAGCCATCTCAGGAGAGAAGGGTGGTACTGCACATATTGTGAGAAATGTTAGGCACTTCTAGCTAAATATGGAATGTTCAGGCAGAAGTATTTAAAAAAAAAACAGCAAACAACACCACAAAACATCACGAAAATTAAGTGCAAATATATTCATTTGGGTAAAACAATCATCTGTGTCTACTCATGCATGCTATCTGCTCTCATTGTTGTCAATCTGAAGTTGATAGGTAATGGCCCTATGATTCAGGGAAACTGCTGAAGTGTGCACTCAGGCTTCAGTTTGAGAGATGGGTTCATTTATCATCACAATAAGCTATTACCATTGATGGGTCACAACTCATTGAAGAGACAGTCAGTCTAATTGGCTCAATTCACTTAGCTCAGGATGTGCCTCAAGGAGACAAGCAGCGCTTTGCAGGTAATATTCAATCACCCAACAAACCACTTGTTTAATAATTCATCACAATTCAGACTGGGGTTGTAGCACATTAATAGCCCTTCAATATGCCAAGTGTCTGGTCTTAACTCCTTTGTCTCAGGTCTGGGAAGGCAAAGGCAAATACATTCTGTAGGTAGGGTAACCCTTCTAGAAATCTACTGAATATTTAAAATTTCCACTGAAGTTTGCTTTCTAAAGAAATTAGTTGTAGTTAACTAGAGGATCTCTCTAGAAAATAGTTTTTTCCTCATCATTCTTTCCTGCTAATGATCATCTTCCAGTCTGTAAACTTAATAGGAATGTAAAGTAACGGACCTCATTTTGCCTTCTAGAGATTTAATGAAGCAGTATGGGTCCATTCAGAAATCTTTAGCAAACAGGTAATGATAGGGTAGATGAAACAGAAGGAATAGTGAATATGAAACACAGGACCTATGGGATTTAAAGTATACTTCATACTCTGTTCAGATGTTAATCCAAAGCGTGACCCAGAATATTAAAATATTTAGAATAATGACTTTATGAAAAGACAAGTTAGAACTAAACCAGTAATTCAATCTCTCTATTGTGCTACTTTCTTGTCATTTCTAGTTACCATTTATTTGTTCAATTATTTGTCAGTATATTGCAGCCATACTGAAAACTTCCTTTGCAACTGCTGCATTGTCAAAGGCTTCAAGTTTCTATTTCTACCATCACTTTCAATGGTGGTGTGGTGGGTTGACCTTGGCCAGCAGCCAAACACCCACCTTTCACATACTCTTTTCTCCCATGGGATGGGGAAGAAACAGAAGTGAAAAGAGTTATGGATCAGGGGGAAGGGTTGGAGAGAAAGCCTTGGCACTGTGCAAGCTCTGCTCAGCAAGGGACAAAATACTGGTGTACCAACACAGGTTTAGAAACAAATACAGCACACAGCACCATACACACCAATATGATAGTTAAATGCAGCCCAGCTACACCCAGTGTAGATGTTAAAATATTTTGCTCATATCAGACTATCTGATGGACTGCCTTTATTTGTCTTTTTCTTATTAAACTAAAATACACAAAAGTGATAATTTTTGTATTTACTTTCTGGATGACTGACTGGAAATTTAGTAAGTATGGAATATCACCCCCTCAAAATTAGAGTTTGCAAGGCAGTCGCACCATAGTTGCCATACCATTCACCAATGACTTATGAAAAAGTCAAGAATATACAGAATTTACAAAATTACTCAATTTTTATTATGCTTAGCTGTGGAACTGATTACTTCCCTCCATTAGTGAACACCAAAATAAAATAACATTTAAAAAAACATAACGTAACATAACAGAACATAAAAGCAGCTTTTTGTACACACTTTGAGAGCGTCAGGTTTTTTTTTCACTAATAACTTAACTGAATTTTTACCATTTTCAGCCATTAACAGACTGCTCTCCTTTCCTCTATATTATAGTTAGCAATGGTGTTTTGTGTGTTAAAAATGAATGACTCCTGCCAATATTTTGTTGTACAAATATTCAACCTTTTTGTTAATGATAACTGATGTAATATGCCATTAATAAAGTCAGTTGGATCAGGCGTCTCAGATCTATGAAATGATGAAAAATTAACATGACACCCATACAATGTCGCAAAAATATGTGTCACACAAATTCACACGCGTATACCTCTTCAATGCATCTGTACGCCGGTGACTAGCACTTGGATCGGGCATCTGTGCTACACCGGTTTGGTATTAAAAATTTTTGATGACACAAGGTAAAGTTAGTCCATAAAGTTTAGGCACCAAAACTTAGACTCTGAAGACAGATGAAAAGTAATGCTATTTCCTATATGTAAAATGGAAATAATAGAATTTATCCATCTTGTTTAGACAAGCTGAGATTGTCAAGTGCTACTAAGCATGCTAGACTTCAAATACAACATAGCACAGATTGAAAGTACTACAAATAGTTTGCAGAAAAGGCTGGTTCCCATGTCCCATTCTGAAATTCTCATTATTTTGCCCTTGTGCATACTGCCTTTTTGATACAGAAAGCCAAGGTTGAACACCACAAAATTACAAAACTAAAGCCCAATGGCATCACGCAGTTTTACTAATGAGTTATAAACTAAATAATTTCAATTTCATTCTACTTCAAGTTGTTATAATTAATTTAAATTTAGAGTAAAATGCAGGGGGGAGGCAGGTAAATCAAACAGAAACAGCAAGTCAATTACTCATAAAGGGAAATCTAGAAACCAAACATTACCTCCTTGGGACTCTCACATTTCACAAATGACCTTTCAGTAGCTCTTACTTATACCTTTTTGGTGATGGGCATATATTCCTTCATCACACTCCTCTGTAACCCAGTATCAACTAGATGTCTGGACTATAAATTCTGTCTGAATAATAAAAGGGCATAAATTGAGCAAAAGTCCATTAAACCCTTTACTTCCAGGTAACCTGTGATCAAGAAGGAACTCCAAATACAATTTTCAAAGCAAATGCTTATTTGCTGAAGATGTACTTACCATGCAAAAGCATACAAAAGGAACAAAACCCCTACATATCCTCCCTTTCATAAGCTACAGTTTTCCTCTGCAGTCTTAATTAACTACTGTTTAATTTAACTATCTCTATCTTAGGAATCACCATCACAATGCTTCTTCGCATTTTGATCAGCTCTTAGTACAAATCACCACTCTTTCCAAGTCAAAGATTCTTTTCCTTTTTCTTCTGCTTTGTGGATCCTTCAGTATTTTAGTATTTGGGATTAGGGATAAGAAGAGTAAAACTCTTCAATCTGGCAAGTATATTATATTCCCCAATTTGTTTTCTTCTTCATTATTTCCTAACACCTGTCAGTATTCTCTCTCCAGTATTCGTACCTCTTCTTTTGCAAAACTACTCTATTTCTTTCTTGTTTTTCCTCCAGTTTTCAACTGCCACTACTGATTAAACCTCTTGCCTTCAAGGCAGACTTGGGTAGGCAGGTAACGCAAAGGACACTTGAGATTTATGAAATAATTTCACCAACAATAAATTTTCTCTTTTCTCTACGGTAGTATAAGATGATTTTAGCACAAAGATTTTAAATGTATCATGGGAAACATGAAATACTGCAGTCAGTGGACTCACCTAGCCAGATTCTAAGCCCTGCTTCAACTCATTTCCAAGGCACAGAGGCCCTAACAGTCTACTGGGCATCCTTAGTTTTCCTTGCAATCACAGTAATGGCTGAACTTGAACTCCCAACAGGCTATCCAAACTTTATTAAAAGCTTTAATGAGGAGTGAAGTGTGCAAAATTTACTTATGTCTTGGTGGTTCTTGACAGTCACAGTTAGCTGAACTCCCAATAGGACAGTCCTGATAAGTTTTCAATTTGTGCTGGGGATCAAGAAAAATTTGGCTAATCACAGCAGTGAAAAAATGCAGAGACATCACCTGCCCTCCCCTCAGTCTCATTTCATGGCGCCACACTGTGAGAATATTTCAGCAAAGATCTGAGTTCTTTACTCTGAGGGTGGTGAGGTACTGGAACAGGCTGCTCAAAGCAGTGGTAAATGCTCCATCTCTGGCAGTGTTTAAGGCCAGGTTGGACAGAGCCTTGGGCAACAAGGTCTAGTGTGAGGTGTCCCTGTCCATGACAGGTGCATTGGAACTGGTCTTAAGGCCCTTTCCTACCCTGACCATTGCATGATTCTATGAAAGATAAGGAATCTAAACCCAATCATGTAATACAAATTAAGTAAACTTAAAGGAAAGATCAGACAGCTGTAGTTCAGATCTTTAAAATGTTTTGTTCATCACTTGTATTCCTGCTGTCTGCCTCATCCTAAATTTGCCTATTATCTCATTTTTTAGGGACAATAGTGAAGTAAGTGCTAATAAAATAAACAGCACATTTGGTTGAAAAACTCTTCACACTTTAGACAGAGTCTGATTACGATAGTGACTTAATTACAGTCAAGGTAATTTAGGCTGTAATTTAAAATAAAAATATATTATTTACATTATTTTAAGGTTTACTTGTTAAAAAATAAAAGCATATCAATAAACTAAACCAGCTTTTTATCAGAAGAATGCATTCAAACATTAAAGACAAAAGACATTGAAGTAGCTGCCCTTACAAAAGATATATTTCTTTAGGTTCAAATTAATCATTTTAATTTTCTGCCATGTGTTGGCTGTTGACATTAATTAAAAAATGCGATAGCTGTAGCAACTCTGAGTAACTTCAGGAGCATTACTCTGAATGGAGTTTTCTTGCATACTATGTGCTGCAGATGCCTATTACTGTTTCTTTTACAAATATGGATAACTTACATATAACTTCACTATTTCATCCTACTCAAACTTACAGAACATTAAGAATCAATAAATGTCCATACAAAATTGTTTTTTATATGCTATGCCTTATACTTGAGGATCATATTCCCTACTCCATCCCCAATTCACTTTTGCAAGCTTGGAGATGTTATTCATTACACATTCAGATCTGGGGCTGGAACTCATTTCTGTGCTGAGGGTACAAAAAAGACAAATTCATCATCAAGTACTGGACTTAACATCACTGCCTCAACATCTACTTTAAGCACTGCCATTATGTTACTTAATGGTGGCCTGCTTAGACTTGGACAGTCGTTTGCACTAGGTAACCAAATCTTCTACATGAGGGCTTAAACTTTTCATATGATCAAGTGAAAGAAAGACTTATCTTCTAAAGGTGCAGAAAGGGAGATCACATAATCCTACTTAAGTTTCACTACTTAGCTTCCCTGACAATAAAAGCAATACAGACACATGCTCAAAAAAATCAGTCTGCTGGCTAAACTTTAGACACAGCTGAATGTTGGAATTACATAGGCTGGGTCACTAACTGCTTTTTATGAGGCCACTGAATTTCAAAACAATCTGGTGATATAAAAATGTAGCTTCCAAACACAATTTAATTTTCATCTCATCCATTTATACCAAAAGGTGTTAAGTTGGATTTTCTCCCTTTTGAGGCAGCCAGTAAAAGCAAGAAAGAGAACTGTGGATCTATCTAACTCTATCATATCCTATGAATAAGAAAGTCTTGAGTTCTGAAAACATGACAGTACTAGATGAAGCTTTTTGGATTTAGATGCATTAATAATTTAGGACAATTGATCATGGCATTTCTGTTCCAGCTGATTACTGTATTATTTATGCTTCTTTATGTTTTGGGTTTCAACTCCCTCCCTCCCCCTGGGAGCTGTAGACTGCAATTTGCTTTGCATTATGCTGCCTTTTGCATCAGAATTGCCTAAGAAATGAAAACAAATGGAAGCAAATAAACATAAAAGCCACAAGGACTAGCTTATGATTATTTTATAATTCAATATTTAATCCTATGAGGTATTCTGGGCAGTCTGCAATAGATAATATGTCACAAAACAAACCTCTCACTCTATTCCAATCTTTAGCTTTCCACAGTAGAGTACTTTTAAAGGCCTGATAGATTTTTAAAGTTTGTACATATTGACTACAGGCTTATTACAGTGTCTTCATTTCTGGAGTCAAAGAAATACTGACTTCTGTAAGGCAGCAAATAGTTTACACAACTAATTATAAAAGAACAGGCAAAATAAATGAAGTGACAGTGTTAAGTCAGACAAGTTTCCTTCCTGTTCTACATGCACAGACTCTGCAAAAAACTTTCAGCTGTTGTCTTAGTTTTTACTAGAGGTCAGAGAAAGAACAATGTATCCACCATATGGCCACTTAAGTCTACCGAGTTGACAAACATAATGTGCTATCCTGGCATCTTCTGCTTTAATTTTCAACATACCCTGCATGAAGGACCAAATCACATTAACTTTTCTTACACTGAATGGGATCATGCTGTATAAATAGTTCAAATGACTCCTGTAAAATATCTGGTGCAAGAAACTTCTCAGTCTGAGTAAAATATGCCAGTACGCAGAGTGTTTTGAAGCTGAAGGGTTTTAGGGCTTCTATCATGTTGTTTGCAGTCTGAGTAATGGCAGTACTAACACCTGCTCAAAACCCAGTCAGAGGGGTATTATCTATTTTCTGTATGACTGCTGAGTGTTGAGACTTAATAATGTTCAGAGACCTGGATTCTACAATGGCCTCCACCTAAATACTGAACCAACTTGTGAATGCTGACCAAGGGCAGTGACCTAACCATCTGAAAGATGCATGGTGTACCTCAGCCTTCATGGTTAAAGCTGGTCCTCAGCAGGGAACAAAAATATTGCAGTAGCAGAGACTTTCTGTGACCAAAGGTGGATGTTTCCACATGGAATCTCAAGGGCCTCAGTTGCCCCTCATGTATGTGTGTGATGGGGGAGAAAGGCTTTATTTAGATGTGCTCCATCTAATGTTTTCTTTTAGCTAATACCTTCTACTCGGAATGCAAATTATCAAATTGCTTTTTGCTGAGGTGTCAAAGGAAAGAAAAGAGGCAGAGTATATACATAATTCCAGCTTCTGCAACATTGTGGACACCTAACCCTCACACTGACTTTGAGTAAGTTTCACATCATCCTGCTGAGTTTGGTATCTAATTTTTAATGAATTTTATACTTTCATTTCAGTGGTCTAATCAAACATTACCAGAATGTAACTCATAACACTTTCAGACAAGTTTATAAAATATTTTAGCACGGACTCAAATTTAAAATAAGCTTACAAATCCATTGTCAAAACAATTTAAGAAACTGTTAATGAAAACCAAATGGGGTTTTCAAACACCTGAAATGTAATCAGAGTTGACAGAATAAGACAATTTTTCAGTAACTCAGTAATAAGACAAACCACAAGACCTCATAATTGCTGCAAACATTAGTTCAGGAGGCTATGATAACGTAGGCAGCAAAGAAGATAAACTGTTTTATGATACCTACTAAAATCTTAATACTAGTCATTTTAAATCTGTTCTTCCAAATTATCTGCTATTTTATTTCTATAAATTAATTTCCTCCAGATTACTTCCAAGCATATTCTGCATCAGAAACAGTGTTCAATTTTCCACTTCAAATGCATATTATATAGACAAACAGGTGAAATATCTGGATTTAAAAAAAAAATTAAATTCTGAGTTTGTACAACGAAGTTTAAGTTTTGGTAGCAGCATATACATTTATAAGACTAAAAGGAAGTGGTGATGTTAAAGTAATTTGCCCATGTTCTTGTCCCACTATGACAAACAATAATCTTGTATCATCTATAACCTCTTGTTAGGTATAATGTGTCTGTAAGGACACAGTCAGAGATGAGTATCACATAGGCTAGTGCCACCCAGATTTAGGCAAAAAAGAAAAAGCTGAGGGCTGCACACTCAGAAGCATCCTACTTATGCTTTTCTCAGCCAAAAGAACATTTGGAGATGGACGTAAAACAAGTAGATGGCACACATATTGCAGTCAACATCGTGGAAGTATATGCACAACATGCCAACTTTATATTAAAAGAATTATTTTAATTAAGCCTTTTGAACTATATTTGAAAACTAGGAAATGCAGGATGGTTACTACTTTTTCTTATTCAATTTAAGAGCAATAATTTTAATGGTAAAAAGGAAGAGTAGTTTTCTGTGACACAAGATTTATAAATTGCAATAGAAGTGTATATCTTGATATAAAATTCCTGAATAGTTGTCTACAATTCCTGAGACACAAACTGTTAAAGAAGCTTGCCTGCTCTGAGATACCAATTATTCTACTGTAACACAGCTAGCAATCACTCTCAAGAAAGGATGGTTTTATGTAGTTTCAGCTATTTGGTTTTATCAATTTTCAGCCATTTAGAGAAATGTTTTATTGAGTTTACAAATAAGGACTCTCAATATTCTATTTCTATTTCGCTTTACATAGCACAAATCATATGGCCTAAGCATGTCATTATGACTACAGTCTATGTAACGCAACATGACAGTTAAGATGTACTGTGGTAATTTGTGAGTGCTTTCAGTATTATTGTAGTATCAAAAATTTATATGGTTCACTTATTAAGGCAAATTGCTTCATTCATACAGAGATATCTGACAGTAACCACAAAGGGCCTCCAAATTATACTGAAAAAATATCTTCCATGTTCAAATCATTTTTGCACATTCTTACCATTATTTTGCTCACTGAACAGAAGCAGAAAGAAATTCTGCCTGGAAAAGTATCAGTTTGTATCTCATGGTAAGTTCACCAGACATGGAAGATTACAGAAGAAACTCTCCCTTGCCCACTAAATGAACCTGATAATTTATGGCCATGAACAGGATGCCCAGTTCTTTGGAATGATGCTATTTAGTTTCAACATGCTCACTTACCTTCTGTCATGTTGATTTTCAGCCAACAGGAAGAAAAAAAATAGGAGGATGACTGTTTTGAAGAGACTACAGAGGAAAATGTGCTCAAGTGCATTAGTGTTAGCATTTCTGATGAGTTTTATCATATATGGGGTTATGCTAAATGAAAGGCTGTTTAGCTTTCTTCATATTTAGAACTCATTCAGTCCTTGATTCTACTGTATGGAAAAAAATAAGACTTTCATGAAGGTATCCTGCATGATAGCAGAAAGTCTAACGGTGAGAAGCCTGACAATCAGACGACTAAAGCATCCAAGACTTTAGAAAGCAAATATTTGGAATTAACCTGCAGGGCATGAATATGTGTGTACATGCATGGACACATGCAGACTTGGATAAATATATGCATTAGAACTGGCACAGGGCTCACAACAGCAATTTTCGGAGTTCTAGGGCAGGGAGCTTCCAACAGACAAGTTTCTTGCCAAACACAAGTTTTGTAACACACCCCCACAACATCTGACACACATATCTCTGAAAAGCAGACGAGGGAACTGTTTTTCAAAACTGAGGACAAGGTGGGTAGAGAAGAGGACAAGCTGAATGACACACCAGCTAATTCATTCAATAAATAATGCTGCAAACTATACAGACTTCTCCAATACTTGACAGGAGAAGCCCGAAGAACACTCAAGGTCAAAGACTCTTAGTTAATTTTCTCTGCTTAACATTTTGCCTCACAAGGATGCTCCATAAGCATGATTCCTTTCTGCTTGCAATTTTGCTGGTCAAATAGCTATTCAATTTAATCTTCCCTCAGTTTCACCCCACTTCAAAGCCTTACTTCTTTTCTCAAGAAATCAAATTAGCATTTAGGCAAGTACCATCTGCACTTACTTTGTTGCCCAAATAAGAACTGGGTGCACTCCAATAATAAGTCTGTGGCAGTACTTTTCGAGCAGCCACATTGCTGATGCTATACTGTTGATGCCCATCAAATCTCTTTTGCTTGGGGGTAACTCGGATGAGACCTGGCAAGTCAGTCAGATACCAGCCATTCATGTCTTCTGTCTAAAATGACATAAAAATAAGACAAAACAAAACACATCACAGTGAGAACCAGGACACCAGGACATCTCTCATTTCAATATTAGAGCCTCTCATTCTTCCATTTAAAAAAAACCCCAAACTGATTATATGATTAATAGTGGTTTAGGAACAAAGGAAATAACAAAGAAAGAAAAATTTCTCCTGTTGTACATGTCTGGGAGTTATAACTTCTAAGGAGTTTGAAGTAACTGCAAGTATTTGCTTTTTCTGCTTCATATGGTCCAGAACAAGGAGAAATTCTATTGTACAAACATATGCATAAGAATATCTCCAAATACTATACAAGTTTTCAATAAATGATATCAATCACACAGGGTACAGAAGATGAGCTGACAAATGGATATACAGTTTCTGATTGAGGTAGACAGCATGATTTATAATAATTTTTAGTTCTAAGCTTTATAACTTAAAAATTCAAATACACATATTTTAGAAAGCCACAGCAAAGCTGGAAAGGACTACAACTTGAATTTCTGAAATCCCATCATAAATGAATCACCAGAGAAGAGCACACTGTTCATACAAAGCTTCTGGCGCCTGGATACAAGCAGAACAATTAAGTAGTTCAGCCGTGGGATGAAAGATTTTCCAGATTCTGGCATGTAAATGAGCACACTAGGCATATATGATTTTACTCACAGACTTCCAGCAAACCAATGCAGCCAAAACCAGGAGCTAATAGACCTGGAATGCATTTCCCAAACTCACTGTACAGACATGAATACACAGTATACATCAATTACAGCAGATTTGGTGTCTGAGTTTTGTGAACTAATTTAAAGTATATTTGCAGGTTAGAGATATTTTTTTTTTCTACAAAACAAACAAACACAGTAGATCTATCTCTCTTTGACATCCTTCCCTGGGAATGCAGTACGCAAAAGAAATTCACTCACAATGCCTCCTGCAAGGCAACAATTTTTCTTACATAAGGTGTGTTTTGTGCATTTAATGTTTAAAAATCCTTAATTTTTTCAGGTCTAGAAGTTTAATAATTACCTGTAAAAGAAGTTTCCCTATAGACATGTTGCATTTAACTCAGGACTGATTATGTAAGCGCAATCCAGGACTGTGTTTACGCAGATGGCTTCATTTTTACAGCTTTTGCATTTTTCATTAATTTAACTGCACTTTTTCAGAATTTTCTCACAATTAAGAGAAACAAAGGTTATAAACATTTTCATCTGGATAAATTAAAAATACATGGGGCATAAAAGTGCATGCATGATTTTATAAGATGAACTCCCTGACAATGGACAGTAACAACACACAAAAACACAAACTCAGTGACATGTACTGCTAGAGTGTGATTTTTCTTACACTTCCATAGGTAAGGTGAGAGGGTGTGCAGATGTTTGTTTTCCCAGAGCAGAAACACTCCTCGCAGCCTTTGGGATTATTTTGCTGCAGGTTGAAGAAACCTGGTTTGCAACGATCACAGTTTTCTCCTTCAACATGTTCCTGGAAGTGCAGATTACAATATCACTTCAGTTGTCATAGATTAGAACTTGAGATCACCAGCTTTATACTTTGCAGGAGAGTACAAATTCAGGATTATAGACATTTATAGGAAATACTATTCTTATTTGTGAATATTAGCAGCAAATCCTCTACACAATAAAAGCTACCGTGGCTGCGTATAAATAACAGGACACAGCATTCGGACATTATAAGATTCTTAATTTTTCCTCTACATAAATGGACATACTTAATTTCAGGGAAAATCTAATTTATTTCCTTTACACTTAAAAGTCTCAGAGAGGTATGAAGTATGGGACACAATGTTACAGCTTCAAAAACTACAGTTTGTAGGTGTGGCTGATAAAATCTGGCATGCCAAATTGATGTCAACTACAGGTGCATAGCAGTAGTTGAACTAATCATTTAGTATTGAAGTTTTCCAGTGGCCTACCATTAATAGTTGAATTCAGACTAAATCCAAGTGTTAAAAAGGATGCATTTTGTCTTTCCACGGCTACACGTGTTTACCAGCCAAGTCTGCAAACTCTTCCCCTGGAGAAATTCTAAACTTAGCATTTGATAACTACACTTTTCAGAGAAAGCTTAGGCTGTGCATTAGGTCCTACTACCTTACATAATAAATTAGTTTGTGTTATATGCAAAGATAAAGGTAGCTTTTCTACAAAAGCATGTTGCAAAAGGGTCATGCGATGGTACTGGCTTAGTAACTCAGTATTTTTCCCTCAAGATAGGCCAGAAAATTCTTTCCCTTTCCAAAGTGTTACATACAGTCTCTTTAATCCTGGAGACAGTGCTTTATGGTATGCACACAGGACCAAATTGTTGGCTGCACGTCAGCTGAGAACGAACATATTATAAAAATCCTGCCCACGCTGTGTAGTCTATGATTGCTTGAAATATGCAGCTCTGAAGTAAGTTCACCAGAAGCTATTTGATAGCCTCCTGGTTAAGGTCTAACAAAGATCGAAAAAGCAGAGTAAAACATCTGAAAGCATGGGGAGAAAGGATAGCACACACAGATCAAGAGAAAATAGAGACAGTGAGGGGGAAGGGGTAAGGACAGGTAAAGAATAAAATGAAAATGTAAATAGGTTTTCACCACTGATTATACAGTAACAAGATGTGTATCAAAATATCTTTTCTGTCTCTATTGCTGTGCTGTATTTATGCATGCCTTCAACAACATCATGTATAATCTGCTCAACAAACCAAAAATCTCTCAAGGCTATCAGTCAATTACTTTTAACTTCAACATCTCATTAATTTCAATAATGATATTTCTAATTTTTCCCAGCAATCTCAGGATTAATCAATGCATATTATTACCACAGATATGCTGAAATAACCCATCTACCCCTGCATTATATGAAAAATAACGTGGGTAACATTTGGGAACTCACAGGCATATAAATGCTCTCATGCCCAATTCTAGAAACCAGGATTATGAACACTGGTCACAAAAGTGTGATATTATGGTCACAAAAGTTTCAGACCTTGCTGATGTGCTTATTAGAGTATGCGGTGAGGGAAGGGGGTAATAAAAAAAGACAGCTGCAAAGCAAAACCATGTGCTTAAATGAAAAGTTGCCCTACTCTGAAATCACAAGTATGTCATCAGTCAGTAACAACTGTGTAATTCTGCTCAGTAGGCAGCAAATTCAGTGAATAACTCCAAGTTGGAAAGGAGATCAGACCCTATCTTTCATCCAATGAAGCAATCTTTCTATAGCCTCATTTATTTATGAATACTGTGTTCAGTTTTAAATTATGCAAAGATAAGACTTTGACAATATACCTTCAGAAACCTCTCTGAGATAATTAGTGGGGAAAAAATGACACTTGTTCACCTTTCTGTACTTTAGTTTACTCTGGTTAATAGGGTAAAGATAACAATCTCATGCTTACTTTGTTGCAGTTTGCTGCTTACGGATAGAACCGCTTTTCAGCAGTCAATTTCCTTTACAAGAAAACTAGCTTTTGTAAATTTAGAGCTCATCATATGTAATTGAAAGATGTGATTAAAAGAAAGGAAGCATTTTTTTCTAAGACCTGTTATTAACCAGACATCCTACTTTATTCTTCATATGGAGCATAACTAATCTGATGATTTCAGTGTCCCTTTAACCATAATCTGCTTTGAATTTGAAAATAGCTAGTGAAAATAAATGTGTATGCATGTATCTCAGCTATCTGAAAAGGGTATAATTTTTCTCCCACAAGCATTTAAAAAGGAATTAGGGTAGCAGAAAGATGTACACAAGTGTGTAATATAAGGTATATATAGTGAGAACTCTGTGGGATAGGAACAATTATCTCTATTCCATGTTTGTTCATTTTGGTCTGATTGTGCTAACTGGCCAGTCTGGTATTATACAAATAATGTCATAATAATAGGAATCATGAAGCAGTAGTTATTTTCTATTTATATTTAGATTTTTATATTTATTTATAATTACATATAATTTTATATATATATAACACCTTCATCAAAACTCCCTTTTAAGTCAGGTTATAGCAAAAGCACCTCTTTCCTGATCTTTTGATCTGATAGCTTAGGAATTTGAACTATGATATGATACGGATAGATCTGATTTCTGACGGAGAGCATGTGACTGTTACATAAAGTGAGCATAAGGTTAATTCTCTAAGTAGATTTCAGTGCTGTTCAGCTGTCACACCAGAGCTTTATGTATGTATGCAGCATGAGCTGATAGATTGAAGTATTTTTTGTGCGTTCTTGTATTTAAGCATGTAATGTAAGTCTTTTTAAATTCACATTTGTGATTAATTCTGTCAGTTAAATGCTGGAAGGAAACTCCCACAAGTACATCGCAGAAAAACTGACCCACAATACTGCAAGTTGTCCTTTGGGAATATTCACGGTCACTTATTAAACCATGGCACTATCATTTCTAAAGCATTTCTGGTAACTAGGTATTTTGTTAAGAGGAGGATGTATGTGCTTTTAAAAGTCTTTTATTCCAATATCATATCAATATATAATTTGGTGGAGGTACAGGAAGGCACACAGAGAAAATAATTCTTAAATTTTCTTCCTAGAAATTAGGAAATTCATCCTACAGAAAACAATGGATTTTTTTTTTCAACGTTACTGATTTCTAAACAACCATCCCAAGGCAGGAAAGAATGCTCTCAGTTTGGAACTTACAAGAAAAACTAATTATATCCCTAATGACAACTCCTAAAATGCAGACTTCTTTTTTTTTGTTTTTAAAAGTAATAAGTTCACCACATTTTCTTTATGAAGTTACATTACACATTACTTTTAGAGCCCACAATACTTTAAACAGAGATTCTGAGTAGATGAGGAAGGGAATTTGAAGAAAATACCTCACAGGCTTCTTAGGTATCCTTTCATTACTGATTTCTAAGGACATGTATGACAGCAGCAGTCTCCTAGGCACCTACGTTAAAGTGAGTACTGAGATGACACAAGACAACGTTAAGACTTTACAGCACCAAGAACAAGTGTTCTAGGAGAAGTGAGTAATATACATATTAACACAGCTAGGGAGGACAGTGAAACACTATTGCATGATAGCTTTTAATATCATTTGTACCTTCCTGTGGCTCAGAAGAATCTGACATCCATACCTTGCAGATGCAGGGACCTACACAAGGGTCAGCATTTGCACTGCCTTCCAGTGAGCACTTGCAGGGCAGGCATTCAGGATATCCCATATAACCCAAGGCACACCTATTGCAGCTCTCTCCTGCATAGCCAGTCTTGCAGTGACAGAAACCAGGCAACATATCTATGGGAAGAGGGAGAAAACATGAAAGATGTTTGTTTCATCATTACTACTACTATCAGATGTGCTTTAGAGTCGTCAAAGCAACACCTTTGGTAGATGTAACATAATGGCACTTACTGTGGGTCATACCACATGCCCATTTGACCTAGTATCCTTGTCTGAGAAAGGCTAGAATAAAGCATGCAAGAACAAAGCAAGCATACAGTAATCTGAATTCTGAGCTTCCAGAAATACGTATATTAGAGATCTAAACTGAAATGTACCCCTACTTTCTTGCACCTAACAGTCTCTGATAAACTTCTCTTCCATTAATTCATCTAATTGCCTTTAAACATACTTTCAGAATCCATAAATCTCCCTAGCAGTAAGTTCCACATTTAGCCATGTGTAGTGTGAAAGAGAACAGCGTTAAACCTCTATTTATTGCCCTCTAATTCTCATATCACAGGGAACAGCAAGTACCTATTCCCTACTCAGTTCCTTCATGTCATCTGAGTTCAGTATACCTCTATCATGTCCCATATGACATTTTTATTTCATATGCCAAAACCTCCTAAGCCTATTTAATAGCTCTTACACAGAAACTGCTTCCTATGCCTGAAAAAATCTGTTATCCTCTTCATTGTTTCCAGTTCCACTAAATTATATAAGGAGAAAGGAATGCATACTGTGGACTTGTAAATTGTTTGATGCTTTTTTCAGTTTCGTTTTTTAAAGACCAGTAATATTTCCTTAGGCTCTATTGACCTTTTTGGCTACTGCTGAGCCAGCACTGAGCTGATACATCCAGGGCACAGTCCAAGGTAATTCTAAGAGTTGTTTCACAACTGGTAGTGCCTAATTCAGAAATGGCTGCAATGAATGTACAAGTAGAACTCCTTTTGTCTGTGTTCTATTTTTCTTTTAATTGCTATAGAAATTCATCAGTTATTTTACTACACTGACACTGGCTATCTTGAGATCTTTCTGAACATTTTGCAGTTCTTTCATTTTTTCTGTGCTGAAAGATTTTGTACTTGCTAAACTGTCACCTTCCTACTCATTCCCTTTCCAGGTTAAATATGAATATTTTCAACAGTTCATATTGATTATCACTGTGAAAATGGTCCATTTACTCTTTTAACTAAGTACTAATCAGTGAAAGGGCTTTTCCTCATTCTATTACACTTCCTTTCATTGTCTTTGCTGAAGTATCTTGTCAAATTTTTTGAAAATCAAAATACAAGATTAATCAAATGAGCTTTTGTTCACATGTTCATTGAATCCTTCAAACAGATTCAGAAGGCACACTGTCCATTACAAAAAACCTGATCCTCCTGGTTTTGCCACAGTTCAGAAATGCTATAAATCATTAATTGTAGTTCTACTGATTTGCTTGGTACAGGAAGCAGACCTGGTTTTAGTTTCCTGGAACTCTCTGCCTTTCTTTGAAAAATTGGATAAACAGGTTCTATTTATGTAATATTAATGTCAGTTTTTAAAAGTATTATAAATTGCATTTAATACTTCAAGCAACTCAATTTACAACTACACCCAGAAGCCACAGATAAATACAATTTATGCCTGATGAATTTTTATTCTTCATTTATCACCTTCTCTAAACCTGACACTTCTGTTTGAGACAGTTCTTCTGAATGGCCCCCATGAACAGACTCCCAAGGGGGAAATTCCCTAAACACTCCTGTTCACTGATACAAAGAATTAATCTAGCTTTTCTGCTGTGTCCTTTTGTCTCTTGAGATGCCTCGTTATAACTTGATTACACCATAACTATATTTAACTCCTACTGAATTTGAATCTCTTGGAGTCTTTTTTATTCTGATTTATCTAAAGTACTTATTAGCAACATTTAAGCACTTAGCAAGTTATTCCTTAAAATTTGCTACGTGTCACTAAAAGCACGACTTTCCAGAATCTGTCACCATTTATGTCCTTTTCTACCAGATATAGCTTCTGATTTTCAGGGAGGTTCTTTTTTATTGTTTAAATAGATTATTTTTTGATAGTTTAATTGTATCGCTTGAATCGTTTTGAGCTAGAGGAATTCATCTTCTCCGAATGTCTAACATGTAGTCTATAAACCCTATATTTGCCATTAGCAATCTTGGATTTTGATTTTTAAAGGTTTTCTTGTTTTGATTAAGGTGTTCTTAGTGAGGCCTTCTCATTCCTGTAAGAATGCTGAATTTGACTGCCCTTCAAGAGGAGAGTTTTAAACCAGTTCCACATGCATAATTCCAAAGGTGCTTCTCTTTTTATGATTCCTCTAACTAGTTGTTTGAAGCAGCAGTCACCTACAGGAGTTTTAAATTATATCATCTGTTAATCTATACAGAGATGAAATTCAATCTGTCTCTCTAGCCTTGCAGCCTCTTTGATCTCCTGTAGCAGATCATATTGACTCCCGATTTCTTGATCTGTCTTAATTATATACAGACTCCCAGTGCATGAAATTTCTGTGTTCCTTACTATCATGAAACCATATGCTCCATGGGTTTTGATGCTGTAGTCCAGCTGATTTTCAAATTTCTGATTTACCCTCCCCTCAGCTAGCCATTGGGACGCAGCAGGACTCAGGCTCTTTTGTAATCCGGGTCAGTGCATCTTAGTTGGACAACCTAGAGAGAAACTTCTGTTCCTTTCAGAGGAACATACCCTGCTGTACGCCAGGGTTCAGCAGCAAAAGACACAAGCACATCTAACTCTCTAGAAATGAGCCAGTCTTATTTGAAAGTTTCAAGACAATTCTTATGTTTCAAGGGTTAAGCCTCAGCAAACTCAAATTCATTTAACTATCTCAGAACAACTTCAAAATCTATATAGTCTTCTCCATTTTCCACTCAGTCCATTTTTTTTTACTTCTTCATCAAGAATCTTCCCTTCTTCTGCTCTTTGCTTTCTCTGCAGTTAGGGGAGACCAGGATTGGAAATTCCACCAGCCCAGCAATCCCCTTTCTTACACACTGTACACAATAGTGGATAACCTTCAGCTGACCATCTACCTAAAGACCTCACATTCCAGCAGAGGGAGGAAGATGTAAAGACTATTAAATGTCATATATTCTTCCACCTCTTAATGCTGGTTGATATGGTTAGTCTATGTATTTTATTTGGCTTGATGTCTTCTTTCATTTACAGCACTTGCAAGACCTAGGCTCTCATTGTATCACACAGTATGTAAATTCCTGTCAGTGTCCCACTGGTTATCTTTTGACCAGGCTTCTCTACTGCATATTATGTCAACAATCTAATTACATTGCAATTGAGGGCAGATGTTTCAGGACTCTCTTTTGTTATTGTTGTAATGAACTAACCTTTCAGCAGAAGCACATCTTGTTTTGCTTTGGTCTGTTTCTACATAGGCCTTGTTTGAATGGGGCTTCCTTTGTTGAAGCTGTTATTCCCTGCTTTCTACTTGAATACTATCAGTTTCTGTCCTATCTTTGAGTAGACAGAGGCTTTGAAAGTTCATCCTAGAGGATGAGTCATCTTGAAATATGAGTTTTATTAGGCAGTTTTCTCCCAGCCTACCAGTCTTTCAAAATTGCACAAAAACAAATGCACACAAAAGCATGTACCAGACCCTTGAAAATACCTGTAGTCCCAAGACTGGCCTCTGCCATTTTCACTCCTGTTCAACTGTGCATAAATACCAAGAATTATCTCATGGAAGTCAGTGATCCCGCTTTGCTGAGCAAGATACTATGAAGCCTGAATAAAGAGTGAGATGTTTGGACCTTATTTATCCTAAAACGCCTGAGACGGTTTTTCATTAAAAATACAAATCTGTCATTGGGATTATATTGTACATAAGGAGGCAATAGGGAAAAACTTCACTGTGTGATAGCATGCAGTGAAGGCTGAGTTACAAACCTGCCATTATCATACCTCACAGATCTTGCAGGAGTTTAAAAGCCAAGTAAAATAGCTCTTTGTTAAAAATTAGCCACTACAGCTTGAAACAGGAGTACAGATTCACTGAGAAAGCCTAATTTCTGGAGTATAGAGTAGTTCTGAATGTTTCACATTCCCTTCTGTAAGGAAAATTGCAGGTGCTCACAATATCAGAGATGGTCAAGTTTTCCTATTATTAGGATTGTCAGTGGACAAGTACAGTTTTAAAATGATTGTCTAAAGATATTTTCATTAGTTTATAATATCAATACCACAGTTTGCAAACATACTATGATTTATTGTAAGTTTCTGGCTCTATCTTTTCTGTATTACTCCTGAACATATATATCATTGCTATGAAAGAACATTTGAGAAGCATTCTTTAATTGTCAAACCCCAAAATTTACTATACAAACTATAATAAAAATAATATTTCACTTCAGAATGCTGAGTGAAACGTATGAGGAAAAATTTACACTAAGTTGATCAAAATCGAAATTATACACGCTTAATACACAAAAATATTTCTTTTTCTTCTGAAACAATGTCTGGTCAATTGCGAAGTTATTCCTTCATGCCCTTCTTCTATTAGTGAAACGTGATGATAACTACAGGATGCAGTCATTTAAATCCTCTTATTGCACATCATCAGTATAACAGTTATTATGGTATTTGCTACAATTTTCCATTTTGTTACTTACCTACAGTATTCAAGCATGCAGAGAATGTACGGCCTCCAGCTTTATTTTCCTTGAGAATTGTTCACGGTGACTTTATATCCCCAGTGGTTTTCTTTATTATCATATTTCTATTTTAGTTTAATGTTTTTATTCTTCCTGACTCATTTGCTTACCAGACATTTAAGAAGCATATTCCCACACTACACGAAGCAAACAATTTTTCTTTAAACAATCAGCCATCAAACTTTAAGATGCCTTTCAGCATACCCAGAACCAGATTCATTCTGGTTCATAGCTGAACAGACAGATTCCTTAAGACAGATCATTCTTTCCAGCCTTTTCTTTATGAAGGCACCCCAGTGCTTCAAACCCAGCTGCAACCCAGGGTGAGCAGTCTACAGTAAAAAGAATTTTATCCAGGTAGTGGATATAAATTTGAGGGGAAAAAGAAAAAAACCCAGTAAAAAGTGATCTGCTTTCAGGATAGTTTTGTGGTAAAAAGTATATCCAGACCTGCTCTTAACTCTAACACAACCTCTTTCATTGCTACAAAAATCTTAAAAGACCTATTAAAAAGGCTTCTTCTTTCAACTGGCATAACTGTGCCTTTTCTGTTGCATAAGATGTCAGTTTTGTTCAACATAATGAATAAGAGTGATGACAGTCACACATCTGGCCTGCTGGTCCAAACACTGTAATCAAGAAATGTAATGCAAGAAGCAGTTTTCCTAATGTGCTGGAACCTTACTACAACAAGTAATAAAGTAAATAAACAGAAAGAACATGGAGCAAAGAATAGGACCACTGTAGGCAGAATGTCTACAAAGCCTACTTATATGTCGAGCTTAGTTTTGTTCTTGTGTTCTTAAAACAGGCAAACAAGATAAATATCAGAACTATTCTCTGGCCACAGGCTAGACAGTGTAAACTGTCCACTTCTAAGTAGACTCTCAGGACTGGGCAGGACACAGACAACTGATTTCAGGGACGAATGCATGGACTACTTTGGGGAGGCAATTCTGTATATGATGGCTGTTACTTAAATAACAGTTGTTGACCTTGTCATATAGGAGGAGAAGTAGTTTAAACACACAGAATAGCCTCTACAGCAAATAAGCTGGAAAGGTGAGACGTCAATGGGTTTAAAGAGCAATAAATTAAAAAAAAATTACTTCATGTGTTACAAACAGCAGATTCAACAGCGATTAAGAATATTCTAATGCGCTCAAAAGCAACAGGCCTCTGACCAACTGCAGCCCAATAAGTTTCAGGAAGATCAGGAGAAACTGGTAACAGTCAAGACAGAAACTGATGAGAGAACAAAAGAATTCTCTGGTTCTCAGGACTGGAGGAACTGCTAAGATATGAAACTTGTTTGAAAGCCTGAGGCTAGATGAGCAGAACTGGCTGCTTGCCAATAAAAGGAGGCAAAACAGAACTAATCTTATTTTGGATATGTTATCTTTAAGGTGGCAGCATGACACATTTCTCAATTTATTAGAAAAACACAGTTAATGATCTTTAGATTTAGATGGATGGAGACAATAGAGAAAGAGGAAGAAATGAAAGTAGATGTCCAAACAGAAGCTTTATTCTCTTCCTAGAGAGGTCCAGAAAAAGAGGCAAGAGAATAATTTATCAGAAAAAAAGACCAGAGGATTAAAAAGGCAGAATGAGATACAGGGAGCAAGGTGTTAAAGCACAGTGCCACCCAGATTCAGAATATGTAAGCAGATTTAGAAAGCAACTGTGAGATGGTTTAGATCTGTGCAATACTGAGAGGCAAGAGTAAGACATTATGAGAGTTTCTAATCACACAGTTACTGACAACCAAGCAAGGTGGAATATATCTTTCTGCTTCCCTCTTCCCATGAGAGAAGAGCTGACAGGCTATTAACTGCCATTCAGCTTCCAGGTCCCTGCAGAATGACCCAGCATCAGTGGCCAGCACAGAAGGTGTGAAAAGAAAGACTGCGGCAATAACAGACAGGAATTTAGAGACCAAGCAGCTGCTTAAACCACAAGTGGGGCATTCATTTTCTTTTAATTAATCATTCTTGCATATCAAAATTTTACAAAAGCACTGAATGTCAGCAGCGGCAAATGACTGAATAAAAGCTGTCCTGTTTCATAGTGTGAGAGGTTTCTTTGTTGTATTGTCTTGTCATTTCTAATCTGTAAACTCACCCACAGGTTTGGTACAGGCACCTCACAGTCTTGTGGGCTTTTTCCAGCTTTGGGCAGCCTCTGTGAGGAGAGGATGGGGCTTCTCTTGGCCTGACATGGCCAGCTCCAATGGAGAGCGGCACGGCTGAGCCCCTTGGCCAGATGGGTCAGAAAAGTCAGTGGAGAAGGGGGAGGAGGTGTTCCAGACACAGGAGCAAATGTTTCCCTCTAGCCCCTGGAGAAGACCATGGTGGAGCACATAGGCACACTGTAGTCCATAGAGGACCCATGAAAGAACAGGTGGATATTTCCTGAAGGCACTAAGTCACATGGAGAACCCATGGTTGAGCATATTTTTTTGCTGAAGAGCAGCAGCCCATGGGAAGGACCCATGATGGAGACAGGGAAAAGTAAGAGGAGAAAGGAGTGTTAGGGAGGAACTGCTATGACCACAACCTCCATTCTCCATCACCCCACACCATTTGTGGAAGGTGGGAGGAGGCAGAGGAGTTTGGAATGAAGGAGTGAGGTTGAGCCTGGGGGGGAAAAAAAAAAAGCAGGGAGAGGAATGAGGAGGGATTTTTTTTGATTGTTGCCTTTGTTTATCTAAATCTATTTAAATTGGGAACAAGCTAAACTAATTATCCTTAAATCAATTCTGTTTTGCCCAAGATGGTAACTGGTAAGCAATCTCCTGGTCTTTACCTTGATCCATGAGATGCTTCATCTTATTATCTTCCGTGTTCTGCTGAGAAGGGCAGTGAGAGAGCGGCTGGGTCGGCAGCTATAGCTGGCCAAGGTCAACCCACAATATATACCACTGTGACAGTAATCTGTACCATTTTATTGAACTGATGTAATCAGTACATGGCTATTACAGTAGATTTTACACCTCTGGGATACTTCTGCTGTGCTGGTTTCATGTTCCATTGATCTTTATTTCAAAAAAGATGGCTACAACATCTTGTCAATAGGCTTGTAATTAGTCGAATTAAAACATCTCTTAAGAACTGACCTCGAGTTTTGTACTTATTTTCCTAGAATATTTTCAGATGTTTGCCAACAAAAATAAAAAAAAGAAAAAAAAAACCCAGCAACTTAAAAATATGGCAATCTATTTTTTTCCAGAGCACGAGAAACGTGCTTATTCTGTAGATAACATTTACAGGACTATGGTAAACAGCTTGCAATCCTACAATAATAATATAGATCAAATACAAATATGACACCTTTCCAGCAGATTTTTTTCTAGGTTTCAAATGGAAATATGCTTATAGAGGAAAAGATTAAAACATTATGATTCTACTAGTCTTAATCTCTGCTGTAAAAGAAGAAAGCTCTTTAAAGCCAAAATTCTCTAATATGTTCCACATGGAATACCCTTCCAAATGTACCAAAGTTTGCTAGCCATGAATCTGAAAGAAGCCTCAGAAAATATGGGAATTTTTTTTTTGTAGGAGATATCACAAATATGATTCAGCTTTTCTTTGATATTTCTTCATTTGATCTTTAATATCGCTATCTTTTGGGCATCTTACCTCCTTCTGCATGTTTCTCATCTTTGACACAGGTATCATGTAAAGACCCATTTGGATCACAGGAGCATGGCTGGCATGGATCTGGGCTATCTGGCAATACCTATAAAAATAAAGAGAAGACAAAACAAAATCTTACCTTTAATAATTGGAAAATTTTACTTAGTTTATAAACAAAACGTAGGAGAGAACAACGTCTGTGTAGGTAGCCTGCACTTTAACAAAAACAAGATGGTTGCCAAACTTAGCTCATGCACTCCAGGACAAGAGAAAATGGCTTCAAGTTGTGCAGGGGAGTCTTAGATTCGATATCAGAAAAAAAAAAATTCACCAAAAGGGTTGTCAAGCACTGGAACAGGCTGCACAGGGCGGTGGTTCAGTCACTATCCCTGGAGATATTTGAAAGATGTGAGGTGCTTAGAGACATGACTTAGTGGTGGACTTGTCAGTGTTAGGTTAATGGATGGACTTGATAATCTTACAGATCCTTCCCAACCTGAATGATACTATTATTAGTTATTAGTCTATTCTTTATTAGTCTATTATTCTATTAAAAGATACATGTTGGGTTTTATTTAGAAACATGTAAGTAATTTAGATACAAATAAGTTTTCAACTAAAATAAACAGATGTAGAGATAATAACAGACCCCTGTATAATTAAAATCTATAAATGTAATGAAGTACACTTTAAGCATTCAGTACCTAAAGTAATACTGACAAACAGTTCAGTTGTTCTGGTAAACATGATTAAAAAACCTAACTGAAGTTAGTCAGTAACTGAACAAAAACGGTAAGTGAAAAAAGTGAACATTAGACAATGGAACAATTTCCTCCTGTTCTTGAAAATGTTACCTCAAACAAACTTACACCTTGGTCTAATATCACACTGGGAATATGAACTGAAAGTTCGGCATGAACTAGCTATATACACACAGTACAGATACCCTATACACACACACGTATAAAAAGTCCCTATTAGTTCGATGATAGATCAAGTCAGAGGAGAAAATCAAGTGTGTGACCTGCTGAAGAGCTTTCTCAAGATCTAAGGCTAAAATCTGTATACTGGGGAGAACGCTATTATTATTATCTGCTAATGTTTTCTGGTTTTGAGGATTGAAAATCAATCCTACTAAAGGCCATGATTTACTCAACTGAAACTATACAAAACATCAGGAATTCAAGCACACACCAATAGTGTAACTGTCTAAAGCACAGCACAGCCTATACTGGCAATACAACCTAATGTAAGATTCATCTTCTGACAGCTTCAACGTAGATAAAAATACGATGAAACAAAAAAAAAATTGAAAAGTATTCATGAGACACTACAGAATCTCAATGGTTACTAATTCTACATTTAAAAATTAAAAATTACAGTCTCTTTCTCCAGTATCAAATATAGCAATATTTCTTTGATCTCTGATAACAAATCTTTAGATTCAAAACTGAAGCAAAATCTCTGTTTGCAGAATCACATCCTCTTTTAAATTAAATTGAAATACTAGCTGGGGGCCCTGACCTCAAGTGCATTGCTTCATATAAACACAATTCAATTCCCAATTTTTGTGTGCATTAACTTCATAGATTTCCAGCTGTGAAAAGAAACTCCTACATTGTCAGAATTAGAAGTTAACCTTCATAAAATGGCAGCCCAAACTGTGTCTTCCCTTGTTAATAACTCCCCTGCTGAAGTGATGGTTTCAACAGTGACATGACAACAGAACATGTGTTTATACCCCTTTAGGTCTGAAGTAACCGTCGATGCAGGTCTCGCAGTTTATTCCATCAGTGTAGCTGGTACAATTCACACACACTCCACCCCCAATGTATTCTCCATGGACATTCAAACTCTGATTCCTGTCTGCAACATCCTGATCATAGTAACACTCCTCAGTCTTCCCATGACAGTTGCATGCTAAAGAAAAGGAACTGTGTTAGTGAATACTTCCTGGTGAGTGATGGCATGCTGTTACTAAGGTATTAAAAAGAGTCTTTCAACGTTCTATCAGAGGTGCTGCACACATTGTAACTGAGAGGACATCCAAGCACTAATTTACTACTTCGGCTGTGAAAAATACTCTACTCCCATCACAAACATAGCCTGGAATTCTGTATATTGTTTTTTTTTCCTCAATGTTTTGTCTGGGAGAGCACAGAATTTGACAGATACAGCTCGTTTTGTTTTACCGGTTTGTTTTTTGTGGTTTTTTTTCCTTAAACCTTTGGCTGCATACACAAACAGTTCATGAAAGAGTCAGCTAATTTAAAAAACAATAGGAATTATAAGGAAAGCAACAGAAAGGTATGAGCAAATTAAAATAAGTTCCATGAAAGCTTTCCATAGGAACTGGGTCAGAACAAAAGGATTTCCAATCTTAAAATTTCTTAGAAGCTCAGATTTGAACTTTTAGGCTTCAGGTCCACATGAAGGAGAGCTAATGTAATAATCTGTTGCTGAATAACTGAGGTAGCTCTCTCTCCCTCTCCCTGTAGTATTAAATCATACATTTCCACATAAAGAGAAATTCAAAGCTTGTCAACATTGTAGGGAGTCACTCTGCTCACATCTGAACCAGATCCCAGGGAACTGTTTCCACTATGAAAGTACAACAATTCAATGAGGGTTGAACAGGGCTTAAGAAGTGTCTCTCAAAAATTAAACATGAAAATAAATGTATCTTGATTTCAGTTCAGAAAGCATTCCCAGTGCAGACACAACCCCTACTGAAACAAAACCCCCTTTTATTTATGGGATACGAATAAGCAATTACTACTTTTAATATGGGGATATATGCTTCTTTTTATTTATTTTTAACCATTCATGGTAAATCCATAGCTGCAATCCTACAACTGAATAAATATTTACATGTAATGGAGTGCTAGACTGTATTATGTTCAGAAAAATAACTGGTATGTGGCCCTTGGAAATAAGATAAGTTCAATTATAACTGTCCTTACCACAGTAAAGATGAAAATGAAATTTCCACCCTGTGGGAAGTTGGTATTTCCAGTCATGTTTTCATTCCATGTTAGAAAACTAGATACATTGTTTTTCCATTAAAAAAGTAAGAAACTCAAATTGGATTTTTACCATGTAGAAATATTTTGTTTAAGCAAGGCTGGACATTATAATATATAAAATTCCCACTTCTATGAAAACCGTGATGTTAAACTCTGATATTATCAAACCTGGTATTTTATCAAAACCACCATAATGATCACCAGTATCAGCAGGTTACAATAAAATATTCTGAGCTCAATAAAACCACGATTCTACATGTAATTTTTGTGTTAACTCTTTTGAGCCAGTCCAAATAAGTGAATAACATCACGCCAAATTTTATCCATAAACAAATGTGATCAGAAACAAAATTAATTACAAAGTCATGTAGAACCCAATTTCAGTTTTCACCAGCAGTTGCAGTAAACTTTCTCTTCCATACTGCTTTTAACTTACGTTCACATTCATGCTTAACCAGGAAAGTGCCAGCATGCCAAGGCTTTTGATTGAAACCAGGACAACAGTGATCACATGTCTCTCCACATGTGTTGTGCTCACACTGACAGATGGATTTCTAATTTAAAAGAAAAACAAATATTTATACAATGTGATGATTTGAAGAATCTGTCCATGTACATAATCTGCATTCCAGTTCAAATTATGAAAACATTAACATTAGGAATGGCTACACTTTGTAATTCCTCTGTTTATTCATTTTAATTCATTTATGTATCCTGCGTTCACCAAGTGAGAGACAAAAGAGTGTGTTTAATTTCTGTAGCTCTATTTTAAGAAAACAGCCATGGTGCAAAAGAAGACAGCTGGCCAGAGAATCTACGGAGAATTTAAGAATTTAGGAGAATCCAATTGCAACTGGCTGAAGAAAGGAGGATGGAATAATGAAAGTTCCCCAATACAGCAAATAACCCAAAGTGCTGGTAGCCCTCAGATACAGCTTCCATTACAGGAAAACTGATAGCTAGCTTACACTAGGAGTGAGCCATTCTCCACCCTTTTCTTAGATGCAGCAATTCTGCAGCTACGGAGTGAAATCAATTCTGTTGGATCCAATAAAAACTGGCTTTTCTTTAAACTTTAGCATTATTTTTTATTGCATGAGTCAACTCATCATGTAACCTTCTAACTGAATAACTATGTGCAGGATAGCAGCAGTTTTAGAACTAATAACAGATGAGAGCAGGACCCTCAGTTCCTCAGCAGATCACCTTAGTCCCAGCACAAAAATACCGCTGGAGAGAATACCCAAACTCTCTGAGCAACAGAAGCAGCTTGGAAAAGATAAAAGAAATCATAGTTTGGAGACATAAGGAGCAATATTTCAGTGGAGGGGTCCTTGTGATGTCACTGAAGGTAGAAACAGCAAGCTAACCTGGACAAATTCTATGGCCCACAGGACAAAGCATCAATCTTGCAAAACAAGATTAATTTAAGGAATGCTTCAGAAAAGTAAGCCAGTAAATTCAAGCAAGTTTATTTTTTGTAATGCTAGGGGAAAGATCTATTATGCTAACAATTACAGCCATGTTTAGTGGGAGGTGTCCCTGCCCATGGCAGGGGGGTTGGAACTAGATGATCTTAAGGTTCTTTCCAACACTAACTATTCTATGATTCTATAATTCTATGATGTTTATAAGCCAAAGCCCACCTAGCTTGCTATGGCTCAGTCTAAACAGTATCCCTGAAGAGCTAAAGCAAATACTCCCAATCACTTACAGCTTGAATTGTTCCTGTTATGCTATTTTTTATACCAGTCAGACAGCAAATGCATATTTATTATCCTGCAAAACAAGACACCACACTTGCCAAAATGCCTCTATTTTATCTAGTAGCCAAATATCTGAACTCAATTATGTATTAATTGCAGTAACAGCACTTATTTTCTGATGGAGGACCAATTCTAACAGACGGCACTGAAGCAATGCTGCAGCTCAATAACTAAGGCCATCTGAAACAATAGTTCAACACTTGCTATATACATCATCACGAGATTAGATATATTAAACAAAGGAGTTTCTAAAATTTTCACAAGGATCCATGGAAACTGCTTAGAACTGTAAATGCATTCTCTGTAAGATTTCTTCCATTTGTTTAGGGTTTTTTATCAGCTCCTACACAATGGCTTAATGTCATATATAAACAAGATTTTCTGCTAAATCTTACAAAGCTCCTACTTATGTGAATAGCATGTGAAGAGATCCCACATTGTGGCACTTCAGTAATATTAGCAGATTGGAAATTCTGTGTAAGTAGTAATGTGTGCATAGATTTTGACTGTCAGAAACAAATTATATTTCTATATTTCAATTGCATTGGTTATGTGTTTTCTAATGGCACAAAAAGAAAGCTGTAAGTTGGAAGACATTACAAACAGCTCATGACTTTCTAGACTAGCTTAACTGATTACTCAATTAACATTTCCTGCATAGTAAATGCAGTATTATATAGCCATCATTTATTTGCAAGTATCGATTAAACACTTGACAGTCAATTAGGAAAGACCTTGATTAATATCAAGAAGAAAGACTGACTGTTAGTGCTCATCTCTACAGCTACATAGCGTAACCCAAATTTCTGTTGTTCATAGAAAACTTTCAATATGGACTAAATTATCTGAAATCTACTCTTCCAGTAAAAGCCTCCACTGACATTCTATGAATGGCTATTATTCTGGTTGCCAGCACTGTTTCATCCTGACACTGCTTCTGACTGTTCTAGGTGAAGAACAGACTTAAATTCACATAACTCTGAGGAGTATCAAGATCTTTCTCTCATGTTCACCCTATGAATAAGGCACATTATAAGGCACATTAAAAGAAGAAAAAAAATAGAAAATTGAAAAATACATACATTGGTTGCTGGATCCAATGGACAAGCCTTCGCATGGCCTGAACAAATACACATGCCTCCAACAGAGATATCTTTTATAGAATAGTAATACTGTAAGACAAAGCAAAAATTGAATTGCTAAGTGGATTGTAAAATGCAGGTGCCAAACTACAGGATTCATTTCTGGTGACAAAACTGTCAGATCCTGTTTTATTTCTTTTTTGATCTATTACAAATATAGCAGAAAATGTAATCCAAGAGACTTCTTGATCAACAGATGCAGGCTTCATGAAAGAAGGGGTATAAATTGGCACAGTTCCATTTGTTTGAAGTCACAAGAGCCATGTCAATTTATACACAGTATACACCAAACACAAGAATAGGAAAAGGCTATATGCACACCAGATAATGAAAAGTCAAATGCTATCAAATTTACTCCCTTCAGAAAACAGGAAAAGGAAAAGGCATGATGATGGGGAGAAGAGAAAGGCTAGAACAAAAACTAAGAATGAAACACCTTTGTTCACCTCAGCTGGGTCTTACTTGGGTATTCACTGGACTATGGAAAGAACAGTTTTTCTTTACTGGCCTTTTGAATGACTATGGAATAATTGTCATTACTGAAATTGAAATAACATTTGAAGTGCTGCTCTGCCATTTGATCACTTGTGATTCTTCTTTGGTGGGGATTAAT
The DNA here is from genome assembly GCF_033783945.1 of Neopsephotus bourkii. Classification (NCBI taxonomy): domain Eukaryota; kingdom Metazoa; phylum Chordata; class Aves; order Psittaciformes; family Psittacidae; genus Neopsephotus; species Neopsephotus bourkii. The sequence continues at coordinate 7,810,913 of NW_026902239.1, forward strand.
AACCATTACCAGAAAGAAAGATGGAAAGATATTTATAATCTTGTATTCCAACATCTGCAGAAAGTGTATCTCACATGCCGTCCTGTCTATTTTCATCTGGCGAGGGGTTTGGTGAGGGTCCTGTAATGTCCTAACAACTGGCTAACCAAAACAAACATATGCTGTCTGCAAATTTGCTGGTTCTGTGTTCAACCTCTTTTTCAAATCATCAACAAATACATCAAACAAACAGGAACTTGTACAACTCACAGTTAGTCTTCTACCGTATAGAAAATGTACCATTTGTGGCTATCCTGTTTCGCATTTTGTGGGATAGTGGCTTGCCTAATGTTTTGTATGAGGAAAGCCAGATGAGGATGGCAAGTTTCAGTTGCTACTTGTTCCTCTGAGGGCAGATTCATGGAGGAATGTCATACAAAAGTTATTGTTCTTTGTCAGTTTGAGAAACTGTTCTCTACTAAACTAAATCAGGATGATTAGTGGATCATCCTGAACTAGGTTTTCATGAGTATACAGTGATTTTTAAAGTGTGAATTCAATTTTGTGTTTCTGTTCACTTAGAATCAGGCTATTAAATGTGCTAAATATGCCCTCTTACATAAACACACAGTTTCCATGATTAGTGAAGCTCCAATACCTGCACTCAACTAGAAGAGTTTCCAAGTTTGTAATATAAAACAGAATGGCACATTCCAAACTTTCAGAAACAGCCAGCACTCTATGTATTTAGCAGAAGAAATGGAAACTAGAAACGGGGAACAGAAGAAGCAATTTTTCTTTGCAGTTTTCCATCACTAATAAATTGTATTAACTAAAGCCAAGAATAGCATTACTTTCCCTTCATAACAGGACTTACTGTAGTGGTACCCTAAACTTTCCAAAAGAAAAATAACATGACCAACAGAAAGAGGAAGTGAACAGAAAGAAAAATTGTCAAAAGGTATACATCCCCCAAGGCAGCTTTTAAGTATGCTTTGTAGAAAAATCAAAGGGAAACATACAATGTTTGAGCAGCAGGAAAATGTGGAAATGTGGCATGGGAAGAAAGTACAGATTGCAGAAAGAAGAGATAGGTGTGCGCACACACAAGGAACAGTGGAGAAGACCAGGGTATGTTGTAAGTTTGAGTGCTGCATTCATTCTTTTAAGATAAAGCACAGCGTAAATTTTTTAGTGTTAGCCACAATTATATAATAAAGCTAAAGATGTTGCATGCAGGTCTGACTACTACTTATGGTACCACTAGTAGAAAACAAGTGTTCAACATTAAAGGTAGCTAAAGACTGAGCAGCTGAAGAGGCAAGAGGACATTATCTAACAGCAACCAGTTGCCAATTATCTACATTCAAATATTTGTAGCCAAAGGAGCTACGTGCTTAGGTTAGTAAGCGTGTTATGTATGTCAATAACACCATTAGGCAGAAAAAATAAAATTGTTGCTTCTGCTATAGAGAAAATAACAAAATACTGTGAAGAGGGAATCCTCTAACACCAGGATTTTGACAGATAACAACAGGTATTCATCATCTCCTGAAATTTCCTATGGCACACAAAGGCAGGTACAGCATTTATAAGTGTAAGAGAACTTCTACACATGCATTCCTACTGTCTTGGCAGAACTTACCCTCCTTGTAACAATGGGATCAATTTCATTTGGATCTTTGTGTGCAAACATCATTAAATCAGCATTTAGTGTCCGTATCCTCTGAAATCTCAGGCGAATAAAGCGAGCAGAGGTGAATTCTAGTAGTACACGTGAAGGATCATCAGCACTAGGCCGTCCATTAATTAGAGAAGTGTGAATCTGAAGAGAGAATTAGTAAAGCAATAAGGAATCCAATGACAGCAACGCTGCCATGATTCTAGCAACAAATATCATTGCAGACACTGTGGGAATGCCTCTGTAAACGTGACATATCTTCTTTCTTTAGAAAGCAGATTTACCCCCAAAACATTCCATGTACCCACAGATCCCAGTTATGGAGTTGCTTTATAGAAAAAATGTTTTGAGGAAGGGAAATTCATCAGCCACAGAAAGGCTGTAGCACAAACTCCACACATGTACCAAGGCCCTACAACAGTGTCCATGCTGCAGGGAGCTAATTTTTCCTCATCTAGTCTAAAATAGGTATTTTCAAGTTATCAGACCACCGAAGGATTAAAAAAAAATTGAGCTAAAGGAATGGATATTTGGAATAGGACTCAGAATTCAACAGGAGCCAGTTTGGAGGATCCGTTAGAGCAATCATAATCAAAAGACTTTTGATCTAGGCATTTTCTAAAGCCAGGATAGGGTAACTTCTGAAATACTGAAAACTACAGCTGGTTGAGACAAAATAAGCATTTATAAAGCATCTCCCTTTTCCACTGTCTCTTTACACAATACACCATTCCTTTTGAATCTTGTTCTCAGTGAGTTGAAGCAATTTCCTGGGTTGCAACTATCTTCATCTGGTCCCTAAGGAAAATATCACTTCTGAGAAATCTGTTCAGCATTTGCTTTTCCAACGATGCTACCAATCTCTGCTTACACTATGGTTTCCATAACAATTGCTCCCCTTTCTCTGCCTGTCCTATCCTACAGTCTAGAAATCTTCTAGGTAAGTGTGTTCTGTGTTTTTTTCACAAAGACTCTCTGACCCCAACTGCATCATCAAGAATAATGTAGCAAAAATAAGCAATTATTCTTCCCCTCCTGTCTTTTTAGCTGACCAAGGCCTACATTAGCTGTGAATCCACAAAATAAAACAGAAGGTCTGTCACAGAATTGTTCTTGGAAAAGGCCTACAGAAAGAATGTCAGGCATAGCAAAACACTTAATGAGCACCTAGAAGGGAGGGAGGAAATAAACCATTAATCTTCCTGTATTCTGAAGCGTTAGATTTTAATTGAGCCATTTTTATTACAGGCTGGCATACTAAAAGAAAGTTCAGATGTGCAGAACGTTAGAACAAGTAAGAGAAATATTTATTCTTTGCAATGATCATGTTGTGCACCTTTCCTCGGTGCTCTGAGTGAGAGGTCAGGCCACACAGACATTTTCTATCATTAAACATGATCATATTATCACTGTTTTAGGCGAACAGCTGCACTCGGAATGCCAGCTGTCACTTACTCAGCAGTGGCTGCTGCACATTGAGGAGAGCAAACCTACTGTTCCCAGCAAAGCAGTAGCTCTTCCTACAGGTTGTGGATAGAAGGCTTATTGAACAACTGCACTCTTGCACTGGCTATGTGCAAGTATTAACTTACTTATTTTAACTACCCGCAGAGATACACTAAATCCCATCACATTCAGCATCCTGATCCACTGCATCCAGAGGTACAGAAAATTACTGGGAGCCACTCTTCCTGGATGAACTATCAGACAAACCTTGCCTAAGTATGAATCTCTACCTCTTGGATTCCACCATGTTATCTCCAGGGATAAGTGATACTGCTACCTCACCCTGAGATCATAGCAACACTCACACTTCAAGCTCTGACACAGTTTTGCTCCTGACTACAAGTAATTAAATTAAAAGAGACAGTTGGCTGGAAACAAACAGAATAAAATGCTATGAAAAAGACAGGGTCCAAACAAAAGATCATTATAAAAATACCACAGGAAGCAAGGAGGATATGGTAAATGAGAAATGTCTAGCTACAACCAGGACAAAAACACATGGCCAAAGAAAGCAAGTCCTTGGTGAAAGAGAACATGTGTGGAGAGCAAACTTCAAAAGAAGCCTGGAGATGGTGGCAATAGGTCCAGTGGAAACTGATAGACCTTTCCAAACAAACCCAGATATTAGTAAGAACACACGCTTAAGACTTCTTCGCACAATATTTACCCATGAGCAAGGAAATACATTTCTTTTGAGTGTGGTTTTTTTTTTTTTCACATTCTCACCTCCTCCCTTTAAATGGTATCCAGGAGATTTCTTTCTTACGGGAATCAATCATAAATGGGTTATGGCTTAAAATGGTAAAATACTAAAGACTGAACTTTGAAATTCTGAAGATAAAAAAGAAATATATCTTGAGTTGTGCTCAAACTATCCCCTAACTCACCCTGAAACAGCAGCTATAAGCAGCATGGCAGTCTGAATACCTTCTCAAAAAGATGAAAAATCAAGTTTTACAGGGTGTGGGGAGAGAGATGCAGGTAAAAGACCATGTATCAGAATAAGCAAGAGCCCACAGAAAGTTAAAAGTATGAATAACAGATACAGCTTGACCCCAAATGACACAGCTGACAAACAGCAGTCATATCAAGACACCTGGGAGTGGTAGTTTTACAGAATTAGAATGTAGATTAACAAAATAAGAGGCATCCTTTTCAGCATACACACCCTTTTTAAAAGATTTCACCGATCTATCTGCCAGCAGCATATCTACTTGTCAAGGCTAAACTAGTAGAGATGATGGCTTCCATTTGTATTGTCTTTCATGCTTGTGTTTAAAAGTTTCATGATTTCAGTTTAAAAGAACAAACAATTTCTAAGAATTATTGAAATGCAGCTATGTCCTGCATGAAATGTGGCACCTGTTCAAACATGTAGACCAACATGATACTGAGATTAGAAAATTAAAACTGGGTATTTTTATCAAAATGAATCTGAAAGGAAAATTTTACATAGACAAAATTAATAACTCTAAATTATTTCTCCTCCTCCCAACATTTGTGATGAAATCATTAATTTCTCCCTAGAAACATTTAGAGACAACTTGAAAAATGTCCAACTGAGTTGTTCTTACTCCTTGAAAAGACAATAAGGAAGAAACAAAGAGTACTTTCAGAACATCTGTCATTAATCAGGAATAAACAGTAGGAATTTTAAATAACATTTTTTTAAAGGAACTTTAAGTAGAAATCAGACCTACAATATTTTCTGTATGACTCTCACAATGAGACATCAGTGTGTTTTTCCAGAGCATACATTCTTTTTTCATCTCTCTCCAGAGTCTAGCACCTATTTGTGAGACCCTTTGTGTAACAGCACATTTTCAGTCAAGACATTAACATGGTCCCTACCCTCCAAATATTTTTTAATAAGAGCTGAAAACTGTTCCAGTGAACACAGTCCTCTATATCCATGCACAATATGCCATCCAAGATCATCATAGTACTTCATGTATAGGTCTGAGTCCTGCAAAGACTAGCCCCAGTTTCACATGGGCAACAAAGGCAGTGATGTCCCATACTAGCTGTACACATATTGCAGAATGAGCCACAGCAGAGTTCTACAGCAGAGCTAAGATCCTAAGCTGAGCCTACCAAGGAAATATTAATACTTTAATCCACACATTGGGTTGCTACAACTTGGATAATCCAAGTCCCCGTGAGGGGACAACCTCAAATTTTGCTCAGGTTCTATTTACCAATTCCAAGAGTGAGGTAATTCCCATTTTGGATTCTAAATGAAAGCTATGTAGATATCAACCCCAGAAAATTTTTCCTTAAGAAGAAATATTTCCAGGATTATATTCCAACAAACGTGATCTCTGGGGAAAATAAGCATTCCCTTACAAAACATTTAAAAGTGAATACAATGAACTTACAATTTTAACACAATGAATTTAAAATTTTGCAAAATCAGTTTGAATAGTATCTGATTTGTCAACCAGTTCAACAGTCAGATCTACTCAAGCAAAAGGGTATGATGAAATTTTTCAGTAACTGCATTATTATATGTTCAAAAAGATTATATCACAGAATCGTTGAGGTTGGAAGGGACATCCAAAAGTCATCTGATCCAACTCTGCAGGACCACATACAGACAGCTTTTGCATATCTCCAATGATGGAGACCACAACTTCTGTGGGCAACCTGTGTCAGTGCTCTATCACCCCCACAGTAAAAAAATGTTTCCTGATAGTCATATAGAACCACCTATGTTTCAGTTTGTGCCCATTGTCTCTTGTCCTGTCACTGGGCATCACTGAAAGAAGCCTGGCTCCAATCTCTTTGCACCCTCCTTTCAGGTATTTATACACATTGGTGAGATCCCCCTGAGCCTTCTCTTCTCCAGGCTGATCAGTCCCAGTTTTCTTAGTCTTTCATCACAAAAGAGATGTCCAGTCCCTTCATCACCTTCATGGCCCTTCACTGGACTGAATAGAGGGGAAGGTTCCCCTCCCTTGACCTGCTGGCAAGAATTTGTCTAATGCTGCCCAGGGTACCATTAACCTTTGCCACAGGGACACATTGCTGGTTCATGTTCAACTTGGTGCCCACCAGGGCCCCTGAATCCTTTTTCAGCTGGGTGGCTCCCAGCACATGCTGCTGCACTGGTGGTCCCACCAAGGTGTGGGACTTCGCAGTTCTCCTTGCTGAACTCTGTGAGGTTCCTATCAGCCCACTTCTCCAATCTGTTAGATACCCCTCTGGATGGCAGCATGACACTTTGACATCATCAGCAACCCCTCCTAGTTTGGTGCCAAAAGCAACTTGCTGAAGGTACACTCTGCCTCATTATCCAAACTATGAATAAAAATGTTAAACAGGATTGGACCCAATAGTATATGTTAAAGTTAGTTTAGTTACCAAGTTATCTATCTTCTGAATGTGGTTTGGAATGAAAACTTCTAACAGTTATTGGGCAAATCATCACTTCCTCTGACTGAAGAGTCTGAATGCTTCCTGAGTTAGAGTGAAACTGAGTCATAGTGTTTAATACCTACCTATTGCCCTTTTCTCTATTATTAGTCTACTCTGTTTTTCCACCATTATGTTTTTCATCACTGCAGATACTTGTCTCAGTGGGAAGAAATTTGTTTCTTTAAAAAACCCAACAAAAATAACTGGTTCTGGTGGGGTTGATGGTTGTTTTCTTGGTTGGTTTTTTGGGCTTTGTTTTGGGTTTTTTGGGGGAGTGTTTTTTTTTTTGTTTTTTTTGCTTTTAAACATGCAACTCAGATCACGAATTATTTCAGTGACAGTGTTCTATTTTTTCGAGGAAATTGTGAGTACTCAGTATCTTTTCATTTCTGAACTTCAGTATGATGTTAAATCAACTTTATAAGTTCTCTACTCTGAAGAGAATTTATTCGAACACCAGCTCATCTGCATTCATGCATAATTCTTTTTTTCTTACATGTATTACTTTGCTTTTTGTAACACCAATTTTCATACAGTGTTTTTCATTTAGTATCATAAGCTGCTAACAGAACAGACTATCTTAAATTTTGCATTATCAACAAATGCTGCTATTACACAGTTTTCTGATTTTACAGATTTCCCACAAGTATCTTGAAAAACATAGACACTACTAAAGATATTCAAAGGACATCTCAGTACATGAGAATATCTGGATGGTATCAGATGCAAAAGACCTATCTAGCATGGTAGTCTACCTTATAGAGTAGCCAAAACAGCATTCTAACACTACGGCAAGCATCCCTAATACTTTCTCAGCATAGTTTCTATATATTTGGTAAGCCTCAAAGCATTTCAGTGAACTTACTCAGTCTCAGGTTAAATTCAAGTCATCTTCTAAAATTTACATCCATCATGTAATAAGGATTTTCTCACCTCATTTACATGTTGTAGGGGAAAAGATCCTTCTTTTGCTTGTTTTAAACCTGCCTTCTACTAAATTCACTTAATACTTCCTAACTATTAAACTGGAACAAAGAAATTTATCTTTCTACAAGCACTGTTCTTCATTACTTTGCTAATTAGCTTGCCACAGGTACCAGGCTTCCAGATCTGTTGTTTCCTTGCATACCTAAGAACTGTTTCTAAAACACTGATGCACCCCACACTCCCCAGTTACTGAGATTATTTGTGAGGGGTAAAATAATAACTATTGTAATCCACCTATTTTGACCTTAAGTTCCTTTTAACTATCCAATGTATCAATTATTTCTGTGCCTCCTCAGTTAACAACCCAGTTTTCAACTGCTTCTCCAACGCCTCTCCTGTAAATAATGCTTCCAGTGCAGAAACCCTCCTGACAGCCTTTATAGCAAAACCTGAACCAAATCATTAATCTAGTTTTTCAGCAATGACCTTATCTTTCCTGAATGCTCTTTGATCATCTCGCAGCCCACCAATTCTCTGGCAGACTTCTTGACTCTGATGTTTTTGAAAAGAGGTTTATTTCAACTCAGTCACTGTGAACCTCTTTCACATCTTTATTGTGGTTTAACATTTCATTTGCTGGAGCTTATTATCCTACCTCTTTTCCTCATTTGCAGGAAAAGACATGACTCTCATTTATAATAGATGCTAGTTTGCTCTTAATATTTATTATCTTTCCTTAGTTTATGGTTTAAATATGTAGAATTTTTGGAAACATTCTTCAGTGCAGCATGCATGTTCATGTAATGCTACCTTTAAATGAACTCTAGGATGTCCTGATTATTATTTTTTTTTACCTGTTTAAACTATCTTTCCTAATTTTAACTTGATTTTATTTTCTAGGATGGTGCATTTGAGTATTTTCTGGTTTTTTAACGTAACAAATGTTCAACAGTTAATAACCTTGACCTGTGCACTGTTTTGGACTAAACTGTGAGTTCCTTTATTAGCTGCATGAAGAACATTCAGGTGTTTTAAGAAATTCTCTTTTAGACTACATTCTATGCTGACACTTTCATGGTCTGCCAAAGGATATGGAAAGCTGGTATTATAGTCTTAGTTTTCCTCTGCCAAGACACACTCACTGCGATGCTTCTGTTTGGGCAGTTGTTGATATAACATTAAACCTCTGATGTCCCAATTTCGGTGTTGAATTTTATTTCAAAGAGATCTCTTATAGCATTTTATATGCAGCCCAGGATATTGTTGGCTTTCTTTGCTGCAAGGGCGCATTGCTGGTTTACGTTCAACTTGGTGTACAATGCTTTTGACACTCATTGTTTCCTCACAGTTCTCCTAGATAATTTAGGCACTGCTGGTTCACATCTCATTGAAGAGAGCTCCTAGCCCATTTTCTGCTACCAAGCACTGAACTATAATTTAGCTGCCAATCTGCAGAGAAGGTGAAGTTTGCAGTCTTCACCATCATGGGAGTCTTCATTTCTGAACCAACAGGCATAGACTCTGCCTACCTCCGTTTCTGTTCAGGTTCAGGCTGCAGAGTCCCAGAGAAAAGTTAGTTAACCTCTTTCATCTCTGATGTTGCACAGTCTTCTGACATCCTCCTGCAGTGCTTGGTGACACAAATCACAAACCACAGCAAACATTCTGCAGGCAAGGACACCACCTCTTTCTGCCTTAACCTCAGCAAGGTCTCAGTCAGTTACTGTGGCCTCAGAGGTGAAAAGCTGCATCCTCCCTCTGGAGCTAAGCCTCCTCCTTCTGGAGCTAAGCCTGAGTTGAGGGCTCTGCTGTACTGGGGTAGTTGCTCCACTTGGAGGCGCTGGACTGTGCCCAGACTGTGCCTCACCATCATTGTTGAGCACAACAGCCTCTGGCATTTTACTTCATGCAATAGTAAAAACGATGCTGCTTTCCGGGACAGTATATTATCAACTGCTGAGTTACTTAAAATTAGCAACTTCAACAAATTTCTTAAGAATTTTAAGTATGCTACATACTCTCATTCAAATTTAAAACATCCGTGTATGAATCCAAGTGGTGTATTTTTCTATTTGGAGCTTTGGTATTTGAAGTTAGCTACTCTGCCAAGCAATCTGAGTGCAATCAATCTCAAGCTGCTTTTAGGATACAAAAAACTCCAGCTGTTTGGCTATGTAGCACGGAGGGTTTATGTTCACTTTCAGGAAAATAGCATTGCTAACCACTATGCTTTTCACTGATGCATTCTATATACTGAATGTTAGATTAAACCGGAAAACTTAACTCTTTCATAAAAAAATGTAAGCTACTTAGTGTAATTTGTCACAAGGATGGAGGAGGATCATCACTTTCCAATAATTTTTGGCTAGTAGTGGAAAGAACTGAGTTTGTTCAAGTACTCAGTAGTTTATTTCAGACATCAGCTCAAGACTTTGGGCTTCAAACTTGATGCTCTATGTAACAAAGTAGACTGAACAAAAAATATTGTCAAGAAAGGTCAATTTTTAACTAAAATTTAATCTCAGATAGCAGCATAAAGGAGAGAAGAGCTCCTGACCCACACAAAAAGACTTGCTACTTGATAGTCAGCAGTGGAGATGATAGATACGTCGGGCTTAACATGATTTACATTCTCAATTTATGCAAGATCATCAATATGAAGATGGACAATACTGAACATCAATTTTTCCACAGGTGATTCAGTAGCTCTCATAATTCTCCTACCCAATAACAGCTTTAATTATCTGTGGCAAATAGCTCATTTGCAGTAGATGTAAAATTACTGTTGATTAATTAATCTCTTGGCATCTTATATTTAATCCCTAAAGAAAAAAGTTTCATGAATTTTCTTAGAGTTGGTTTCAAAACTAGAACAGTAGTTGGAAGCATATGCCAGAACTCAGCGTCCAATTTTTCATCATAAATACATATTTATGACAACTGTATATAAGAAATAGTGTATTTGGCAAGCTTTGCTGTATTTCTAATAAATATCTCACTATCTTAATAAATTAATCATTTAGTAAGTGAAAGCACAACTCCCTTCTGTGCCTTGCTAATGAGTACAAGAGCTGCTTGAAATGCAGTGCTTAAACTTGCATTAAAATGTCAAGGGCTAGGCATGTCAAACTCTATCTGAACTAGCTCATTCCCCCTAAGAATACAGGCAAATGTCAGCTTAACGAACTGTTTAGCAAATACTATTGTGTCATTGACAACTATACCCTACAGCTTAAGCCAAATAAGGCTTCATCTCTTCAGTTCTGATTAACTTGCTTTTGTCGTTTTCTTCTTTCCAATTTCACTTGAAACTGAAATTGCTTATTCTAGTCATTGCTTTTCTATGGTTCCTGTAATTCTCATGCTTGTCATTTTTGGACAAGAAACAATTTTACAAAGACATCATCTTGTATACTTTTAAACAGACCAGTCATTGTCAGAGCAATGGTTATTAATAAATCACAAAATAATAATGAATTTGATTACCTTGAAGGTATATTTGCCATTTTAAGTTTTTATTCTTTTTCTTACTGTCTTAACTAAGTGGAAACTCTACACCATGCCTGTAGTTTCAGTAACAGTTATGCACACCGCAGCCCATAAGGGATTCAGACGAGAGGCCTGTAACACTGTACTTACTGTACTTTAACACAAAGGTGATGGTGTTCTACTAACTTTTCAAAGTGTACTTGCAAGTGAGACTTCATCTCTTAATACAGGTATTTTGTGCTTAATAACTAACAAGATAGCTGGAGAAAAAGACTTGGCTTTTACAGGAATATTCTCAAAAATGAAACACACTGAACCAGTATCTTTCAGTTATCTACAAGCAGGCAGACTGTCAATGTGTTACAGATTCTAAAACAATACCACAGGTGACTTTTGATTTTAAAATCATGAAATGATTTCTGTTTTAAATTTCATCTTACACAACAGTGATCTGACCTCTGATGTCTGAAAACTTGTATGACCACTGCCTTTCTGGTTTAGATTTTGTCAGTGTCATAGAGCTGCTGTGTAACCTAGTAGCCCTTCCGTAAACAGATTAGAATATAAAAAGAAGCCTTGTGAACTCAATGGCTGATGCCAATGGCAAATCTAGCTGCAAAGCAATTCTCAAAATTATGTTACTCTTGGTTCTGATCAAGCAAAGATGGCATTACTGAGTTAAAACATTACTGCCTATCTGCTAAAAGGATGAAATACAGTCGTCTGCAAACCCATTCTTCACAAGTACTAAAAAAGTACAACATAAAAATCTAAATTATGCTATTTTTTAAAAGAGCACTGAAGTGAGATGGCACATTATCTTAAGATGATTTTTTTTTCTTTACTACTGTTGAAAGTAGTATGCTTATTTTTCGATGATGATCATGAATGAGACAAGTAATTCCAAATTACTGTTACATGAAAGTTATGTTTTCTTGCAGATTGTAATAGAAAGCATTCTGATCCCCACATATAACTAAAGGACTTCTAACTATGCGAAACCAAACAATATTTAAACAACACCACAAACACGCTCTTTCTATATGTTATCATATCTCTTTTTCCTTATATGATTCTCCTAAAAACTTGTGGTACTTTCCACTAGATTTTTTCCTGAATGAGGTGCACTGTGGAGTGCATGGTGGAATTACAGAAATAATACTGCCAGAACAGTAAGGTGACCACAAGAAAGAAAATCCACAGGAACCTGTCCAGCTGAAAGCACTTGCAAAGGGCTGGCAAACACAACTGCTGTTGTAAGAGAGAACACAAGGATTTAAGCTGTTTAAACATTAAACAAATACATCTGCTCCTGAATGCTATCATTACATAAACTGCAATAATATGTTTTGCATAACTGCTTCATTCTTGTTTTGAACTACAACTCTGATGAGTTTTGAACTGGGGAAATTTCAACAAAACTTTTTTGTGTTTTTTTCGTTGCACTGAAGACCCATATGTGGAGAAGTCCACTACAGTTAGTGTACGGTGCTGGAGTCCTAGTAAAACCTGTGGAACACACACCGATGAATGCTTTTAAAAGCCAGATGGGATCCCTCCGAATGGTAAGCATTCACTGGTTTTAAAACCATTTATAACGGTTTAAAAAGAAAGACTAAATAGGACATTCAACTGTAGAATATAAGAAACTATCCCATTCTGAACCTATCCCTACCCCATTTTGAACCTGATCTTTTTGGACTTGGGGATATTTTACAGGGGCTAATATAAGAAAACTTAGAAAAAAAAAAAATCATTTCTAAGCAGTACAGAATGAACAGGCCAAGAATGCAATCATACATCTTCTGTAAAACACAGGAGATTAAAGAATTACGACAACAACTTTCTGGGTTTTGTTCCTATCATTAATTGTTAGAAAAATAGTAGTGCTCTACTTTCTGGGTTTTGTTCCTATCATTAATTGTTAGAAAAATAGTAGTGCTCTACTTTGGCTACAAAAAATTACTTGGCAGGGGTTTGTCAAATTCTTAACTGTTTGTGTTTTTCAGATTTCACTTATGATATACGATATAAACTGATTATGGCAAACTAGTGTACTGGTTTTGGCTGGGATAGAGTTAATTTTCTTCACAGTATCTTGTGTGGGGCTATGTTTTGGGTCTGTGTTGAAAACTGTGTTGACAACACAGGGATGTTTCAGCTGTTGCTGAGCAATGCTTGCACAGTCAAGTCTTTTCTGCTTCTCGCACTGCCCACCCCATAGTGGGTATGGGGTTAGGAGAGGACACAGCCAGGACAGCTGACCCCAGCTGACCAAAGGGATATTCCTTACCATATTACACTGTGCTCAGCAATAAAAGCTAGGAAGCAAGTTTGCCAGGGTTTTTAAACTGTTCTTTTAGAATTCTTCTTCCTTCAGAAGTTCCTCCAACTTCTAAAATAAAGAAAAGCTCTACCATGGCTACTACATCTTTATGTCCCTCCGTAAGGAGCTCAAGCCACAGAATTCATCTGCTATGGATTTACTGCCCTTAGAACTCCTACTACATCTCAATTGCTTATCAGCTTTATTATCCTGAAGCATTTGAAAAAGCTTCCCATTGTTTTTAAGGCCTTCAGTACAGTCATTTTTTTGGTATGGAAGGTCAGTATTTTGGTTTTTGTTCTTTCTTTTGTCTTGTCTTAACATGCAAAGTTCCTCCATGGAACAAGATGTTTTTATAAGCTATCTTTCCATTTCTAATGCTACCTTTTTAGATACTCTAAGGTTGTTGTTTTTTTTTTTTATAACTGGCATGCATAAGCTTCTACAGATTTAGAAGAAAAGATAAAAATATATTTCCTCCTTTAGAGATCACTTTAGGTTTTTGACTGTCTTACCAGATTTTCTTACAAGGACATCAAACAGTGAGAATATTATTGTCACTTCACATAACAATCTTTAAATAACAGTATTCTGAACTAACCTGTCTTCCACTCTTCTCACAACATTTTAAGTTGCTTCCCTTATTCTAAGTTCTCCAATCAGACTCCTTTTTGAAGAAAATTTAAGGATGCTTAAAAACCAGATTCTACTTCATCATGACAGTTACATAGACTGTGGAAAGCTAGCTACAGCTTACTTTTTCACTGTGATGTTTAGTATTGCCTTCACAGCTCTCATTAAGTAGTACTGCAATCCTAGCCTTTTCTGCTCTTACTTAGGCATGAAATACCAATTTTGTCAGCCACAGTACTGTTTGCTGATACAATCAGTCTACTTGCCAAACTTGTCTCTATGCTTTCTTCATTCATGTGTTCTATAGTCTAGACCTTAATCAAAGAGTTTTTCCATTGGTATTACAGTGTCTCACTGACTAACTTTCCTTCTATTGATTTTCTATGATGCATACTATTTAAACTGAAAACTCCAGACAAATTATGCTGTTTGATTTTGATTTTCTTTTACATAAAATTCCTTTGCACTGATATGAAATTTGGACTCGGCCTGACCTATTCGTATGTCCCTGCTTCAGTGAGATTGATCGAAGTTATTTCTCCACAATAGCCCACTTGTATTTCAACAAATTCTACCTTTAAAAACAATACTCATTTTTTTGGCAATACAGACTTTTCTTATTTAAGCATTAAAAAATGATTCATCTTAAACTTGGCACTTACTAGATTTGTCTCCGCCCCTGGTTTTAAATTACTTTATAACCCTTACTGCTTTTTCCTCTTTCACCTCTGCATTTCTCAGCTGCTTACCATCCTTACCCGATCTGTAAGACCTTCTATGCCTCTTGCCACCAGACTCATTAAAAACAAGAATTAAGCTATTTTCTCTCAGTAATTATACATGACATAACAAGAGCCCCCCCCAAAAAAACCCAAAACTGTAATAAACAAAAAAAAGCCTCACAAAAAATCCAAAAACCCCCACAAAAAAAGCCCTTAGAAAGTTGCGTTAGAATTTTCTCAGAACAAAAAACATAGACAAAATGCAACAGATAGCTAAAGTAAATAAATGTTTGTAGTTTTACCTCTTAGTGGAAAGTACTTACAAGTAGTATTTTATTAAAGCAAAATTTTCTATGAAGTCTTTCAGTTGAGTGGGCAAGTTCTTCAAGTATCAGTTCCCCCCCACCCAAAACAACCAACTGCTGGGGATCTACAGTTTCCCTTAATCAAGCAGAAGAGAAGAAAACTCACCAAGTTACCAAATACCCAGTGTTCGTGTTTTGCTGTCCAAAACTCAGCTACCAGACCCAACAAGAAGACAGGTTTTGGTCAGTATAAGTGAATACCAAGACTTAGGTGTGCCGTTTCTCTTTGCAACATCAAGAGTATGTTGAGTTACAAACTACATTTATAGGCATGAGTCCTTCTTTTATGATTTGGAAAAACTACCACAGATCCACATAAATATCTGTAACATTCATCTCTTTTCAGTAAACGTGATCAATAAATGATGGATGTTAAATAAAAAAGTTAAATTATCTAATCAATTTGAAACTACAAACTGAAAGACTACTCTGTATAGTATGTACTTAATACATTGTAACTTTATTATTAACTATTACGATTTATACAGTTAATCAGCTTTTCTTTTTTTCCAGATATGGTAGAAATTACAACATGTGTTTCTGCTCAGGGACAGAAGACATGCCAAGGTAGAAAAGCAAACTTACAACACAAAAAAACCTATAATTCCAATTAATTAGAAATAGAGAGGATCAATCTACAAATAGGAATTGTATCAATTATATATGTTGTGTCAATACTGCAGTCCATAAACTCCTTACACCTATAAAACATGGTAGCACCTGTGTAATTTATTATTAGGAAAAAAGCCATCAGTCTTCAAGGAAATATGTTTCAATTTAGAGTACTTCCAAAAATTCTGTCCATCTGTCCTCTTAGCATAGACAGTCTCAGACTCCTAGTGAAAACGGGTTTAATCTGGCAGTGGGGGGAATGGACTTAAGAGTCTATTTTTAAGTCTTGTTTTCTTCCCTTCCTTCTCCGTGAAGCAAAGAGACTACAGTGAACAGGACAAGCACTATGGTACGAAGAGGAGAAAACTATCAGGAATATATTGGGAAGTAGCAGAGTTCAATGCTCCTGGCATCTTTGGTCAGAGGCTATTTCAGCAAAGAGCAAATTACTGGGAGGTGGGGAGATCCAAACAGAGCTGTGACATGCAGCACAGAGACATGATTAAAAAGGGACACAGTACTAGCATTCAAGTAGCATGGCAAGTGGACAGGATAGCAAAACATCACTATCAACAAATTTGTTTCTTTACTACACACTTTGAACTTCCACTTGAATGAAGTAAACAAAGACTAATTAATATGCTCACAGAGACTACCCCTTATTACCACAGAAACACATTGCTACCATCTACAAGAGGAGTAAGCATTTGAAGGAGCAGCACTGAGGCATCACCTTCATTGCAGCATCATTCTACCACTACAGTAACAGTGACAGCAAAACTCATTTGTGGAAAAGAAAGAAGTCAGGTAGTTACTTAATTCCCACTATAATTCCCCTCCCTGAGAGGTCTCTGTTTCAGCCGCCCTGCCTTCCGCCATACAGTTAAGGGCTTGTTAATTTTCTTGTTAAGGGCTAGCATCACTCTCAGAGAACCTTAGGCTCCATTCTTCACACAGACAGCTCTTGCCAAAGTCTTTCAGGCTCTAATTTTTTACCTTTGTCAACATGGAAATAATACAGTGCAGTTTACTAATCAACAGTTAGTCATCTCAGAAATCCTTCATAAACATGGTGCATTAGTGTTAATATCTTTCTGAAAATATTGTCCAATACTTTTCATTTAATGCTGGATATGGTTTAAAAAAAAAAAAAAAAAAAAAAGAAGCAGCAGCTGAATAGAGTAGAATAGAATAGACTATTTCAGTTGAAGGGTACCTACAACAATCATCTAGTGAAACTGCCTGACCAATTCAGGTCCAACCAACAGTTAAAGTACGTTATTAAGGATATTGTCCAAGTGACTCCTAAAAACAGACAGGCTTGGGGCACTGACCATCTCTCTAGGAAGCTTGTTCCAGTGTTTGACCCTCTCAGTAAAGAAATGCTTCCTAAAGTCCAGTCAAAACCTCCCTTGGTGCAGCTTTGAACCTTTCCCACATATCCTATCACTGGATCCCAGGAAGAAGAGATCAGCACCTCCCCCTCAAACTAGACAAGCCCAGAGACTTTAGCTGCTCCTCATAGGACATTTCTTCCAGCCCTTTCACTAACTTCGTATCCCTCCTCTGGATGCATTCAAAGACCTTCACATCTTCCTTAAATTTTGGGGCCCAGAACTGCACAGAGTATTCCAGGTGAGGCTACAGCAGTTGAATCTACTGTCTAACATTTTGTCTTGCTCAGGAATCAATGTCTGAAATTCCCCCTTGGGAAATCTGCTAAGATGATCTCTTAGTACTACCCCTCACACTGTAAAGCCATGACTCCTTTCTCTGGGCTGAATTCTTAGAACAAGGTTAAGGCTTCATGTCTTAACAAACACTCATAAAGGCTTGCACAAATACTACACGAGGCTATATGCTCTCAGAAGAAACTAAGAAAATATACAGAAGTTCATTTTGATACCTGGCATCATTCTGGCAGTGGAATCACATTAACGATATTTATACAGATATGTAAGGTATGACATATGTTCCACACAACACAAAGAAATACAATTTTTGAAAAAACAACTTTCTGTCAGATTCCCCTATGATGACACTAATACGGTCCAGGGAATCAATCAGATATTCCAATTAAGATTTAATAAGGTGGGAATTAAGCACATACCCTTCCTCTTGGATTTTATACTTTCAGAAAGCCTCACTGTAGAGAAACTCAGTGTTTCCCAGAATATGAGTTTTTATTATTCTAGACTTCTTAGCAAAAGCAAGTGCATTCTTATCAGATTAATTAAATCTTTCTCCCACTGTCTTAACTGGATTTGACTTTCAATATCTGCTAGCACAGAGAATTATTTATGTTAAAGAAATAATTAATTTTTAGCTATTTTTTTCTCCTAGCTGGTACAAAATACTCTTAATCTATGTATGCTTGAAGAATGCTTTTTCTAAGTGCAACCTCCTATTTTATTTCCTACCAAACTACAGACCAGGTAAGGTGTACCATTCTCTGTGAAAAGATACACATTGTCCTAACATGTTAATAGTGATCAACTGATGCACCTGATGCCCAGAGGGTCCAGCTTTGAAACAACTACAAGCAGGAGAGAAGATTCCCATATATCAAAACACAAACATTATACACATGCTTGTTCAACCAAGTATTTGCTAAAATAAATATTTATATATCTTACAAGAAAATAAAAAATATAATTACAAAATTACAACATTGAAAGTTAATGTCTGGACCCTTACATCCACCTAGTCATCAAGGTAAAGAAGCTGTGGCACAAATTGTAGTCTAGCAGAAGAAGAAAGATTTCAATAAAAAAGAGACAAACTAGATGTAAACATCAGAGACTTCTGTGTCAGGGAAATGAAATAAAAATCACTATGGTAACTCACTAGTTTTCAGTTCTCAACCTAATGATCATCTGAGGAAACAAATACCATTCTGATATGGTGTACAGATGAAAATGTCACAAGATGGGCATTCTTCTTTACACAAAAGTAGCAGCCTCATCCTGCCACTTATCAATCCTTACATAAACAACTCTCTCAGTTAATGCCAAAGAAAATATCATTAAAGCAGGAAACATCAACTCATTAAAAGTTATATGTTATATGTAATATATAAAAACATATAATGCATATATTATATAATAAATATGTATAATGTGTTATATATGCTATAATGTAACTTACTGATATATCTGATCTCTTTTAGTTCTTTTCTGTCTTGGGGACACTAAGACAGTGGAACTTGCTTTTTCATTTTGAAATAGTATTTTGATAAACTTCAGCATTTACATTTATTGATGGCCTATCAGAAACATCAATGCTAAAAGTCTACCTTTGCCAGCATGAGACAAAGACACCCATATCTCCCTACATATTTTACAGGCATTACTGATCTTAACATGGAAACTGGAATGCTAACAATCTTTCTTCATTCAAGTCCTTTCAAGAAATTTCCTTATTTAAGAATTTCTCAGTTTTGTTCACTCAGAAGCTGTCATTATGCAATTTTCCATTCTTTCATTGAAATATTTGATAAAATTATTTTATGCAAATAATTCTTGGTCTACAGGTAGACTGAGTGGATGTAAACTTGAGCAGGTTACACTGACCTGAAGAGAAATCACATGGGGGTTATGGTTTTTTGTCATCTTTCTGTTGTTGTTTTAGTTGTCATTGGTTTTCATACTGCAGCTGGCCAAGAGAATATTACTGGTGCTAACTGAGTGCACCCTCAGCAAGTTTGCCGATGACACCAAGCTGTGTGGTTCGGTTGATACGCTGGAGGGAAGGAATGCCATCCAGAGGGACCTTGACACACTTGTGAGGTGGGCTGATGCCAACCTGATGAAGTTTAACCATGCCAAGTGCAAGGTCCTACACCTGGGTCAGAGCAATCCCAGACACAGCTACAGGCTGGGCAGAGAAGAGATTCAGAGCAGCCCTGCGGAGAAGGACTTGGGGGTGCTGGTAGATGAGAAAATGAAAATGAGCTGGCTTCAGTGTGCGCTTGCAGCCCAGAAAGCCAACTGTACCCTGGGCTGCATCAAAAGGAGCATGACCAGCAGGTCAAAGGAGGTGATCCTGCCCCTCTGCTCTGCTCTCATGAGACCTCACTTGGAGTATTGTGTGCAGTACTGGTGTCCTCAACATAAGAAGGACATGGATCTGTTGGAACAAGTCCAGAGAAGGGGGGATGATCAGGGGACTGGAGCACCTCTCGTATGAAGACAGGCTGAGAAAGCTGGGGCTGTTCAGCCTGGAGAAGAGAAGGCTGCGTGGAGACCTCATAGCAGCCTTCCAGTATCTGAAGAGGGGCTAAAAGGATGCTGGAGAGGGACTCTTCAGTAGGGACTGTAGTGATAGGACAAGGGGTAATGGGTTAAAACTTAAACAGGGGAAGTTTAGATTGGATGTTAGGAAGTTCTTTACTGTAAGGGTGGTGAGGCACTGGAATGGGCTGCCCAGGGAAGCTGTGAATGCTCCATCCCTGGTGGTGTTCAAGGCCAAGTTGGACAGAGCCTTGGGTGACATGGCTTAGTGTGAGGTGTCCCTGCCCATGGCAGGGGGGTTGGAACTTGATGATCTTATGGTCCTTTCCAACCCTAACTATTCTATGATTCTATGATATTATTATATGCCCAAAATATTTTGTTTCAAATTAATATTTCCAGAAACACTCTAAACAATCAAGTCACTGACTAAAATGTTCATTGAAAATATATATTAAAAGAACATACTCTGTTTTTTCTAAGACAACAAGTTTTAACTTCAGAAACTACTGTAGATGTAAATTCAGGTTTGGGACTGTCTTGCCAAACTATGCTCCTTCTACACTTCATCAGGTTTCCTAAGGGTACACCAGAATGATGTGCCTAAATAGCTCATAGGTTTTGAAGTAAACGAAAAGTACTTCATGTTAGTTTCCTAACTCTGTCAGTCTTACAAAACATCTGTATTATCTGATACATAGAACAGAAGTCCTACCCTGGAACAAAACTGAATTATGCGCAGATGTAATTCCACTGAAAAAGACCAGGAGCCAGGTAAATACTGCCTAGAACATAATCGTAACTAAATCTGGTATTGGTATGAATTGTATTGTTTTTCATGTAACATGTTCAATGAAATATGAAAAGATAAATAACCTGGACTATTTCTGTGTTAATGCTACATATTTCATAATGCAGTCAATAGCTACTCAGACAGATGAAACTACTGTTTTAATTATGAAAAGAATATTGTTAGAAATGTGAGCTGATTCACTTCATGTGGAAGATACTCTTCCAGTCACTATGAAAGCTAAGCTTTAAGCATTTCACTTCAAGACGTTCTCCCTTTATTAGGGACATATCTCAGATTTACAACAGCCTGTGCCAGGTAAGATTAAATCATATGCCTCTCATAGAGTGCTCCTGTATCTAACAATTCCCCTTTTCCAAGTGGCATGGAATAGATGAGTTCCTTCATTCAAAGTCTTCTTCCTGTGTAAAGAAACTGTTTATCAGATGCTGGTCATTTACTGGGTTCAGGCCAGAACACCAACTACAGCAAAGCAGGCCAAGTTAAAAATTTTAATTGCACAGTTAAGATCAGGTTTAAGTTCTACTCAGTTCACGAGGCCTTCAGCCACTGTTTCAAGCCACAGATATATATCAGCATGATGAATAAAAGCCCTCTGCTGTTTAACTCTGTCAACGAAGAACAGAATGTGGCACTGGCTTAATCAAGAGGCCAGTAAACTACTGGAATAAATATCTGTCTGCAAGATAATTAAATAATCAAAGAAACTGAACAATGTAAATTAAATTAATTATTGGAATAATTACTTTGGCATTGTATTTCCAGTGCAGGTATGTTCTCCCCAAGAAACTGCATAAAATTTCTTTGCAAGTGACGAACCACTAAATTATGTTCACATCTCAAAAAGCACCCAGTTGGAAACAGTTTGAAAATAGTGCATATGTCTACACTATTTCTTGTGATATCATTTTATATGCTTCTGCTAGGTTTTACAAGAACAAATACCCATTCAAATGATACAACTACAAAGTATTCGTGACACGTTTTCCTAGATGTGCAACTGATTTCATATCTGATAACTCATATGAGACTCCTTTAGATCCAAGCTCACATCTTTTTAAAGTGTACCAGCAGGATATTTTATTTGAAAGCTGTATTTTTCTGCTTTTGCAGCTGGCATTGGAAATTTCCTGTGAACATGAACAAACCATACCTATTTAAATCCAGTAGTCAAAACCAATTGTATTAACAATTTTGCCTGTGAACGTTGCTTTGCATGTAGTTGAACAAAAGAGAGTAAGTTTGTACCTCTTCATAAGGAGATACATCATTAAAAAAAGTGGAGCAGAAAATAAGAGAATAAATATTGAGGCTAAAATTTCACATAATGTCACTAGACATTAAAGAATCTGTAACTAAACACTTTGGATCCAGTGCACAATCAAGTTACGTTATTTCCTTGAATTACCAAGTTGTGTGCAAAGCAAGTGTTGGACAAAAAATCTGTAAAAGAAAAAAAAAAGATATCTATCTATCTATCTATCTATCTATCTATCTATCTATCTATCTATAGCTGTTGGAATTTGGTACACTTGGCTTTCCCTCTCTTTAAAGTGGCTGAAAGTTTGCATTTTCAGCTATAGTTGCAAGTAATGAACTGCTAGTTTATGCTCATTTGCCTTGTTCTTTCAACCACAAATCCTCATTCTCACCTCCACCACATATTTTCTACACCCTCAGTTAAAACAAATGACTAGTCCATGATTCATGTGCCTGAACTCATGAAATAGCGGAAGCCTCTGACAGGAGAGGAAAGGATAGGTATATGTACAGGCAAAGGGTCAATTACAGGCTCTTAAATGTAATAAGATAAAGTCTAAATAAAATCATTACTATTTAATATTCTAGCATACACACAGGGACTGAAAATGTGACTCAAAAAGAAATCTTTTAATTATTTCACTTTGTCCATGATTTTTTTCCCAGTATTCTCACCTTTGTTCCCAAATGACATGGGAACATATTTCAAGCACTTAAAGTTGTCTGAAAGTACTAGTGCCTACTTCTACCTAATAACTCTTTTACCTCTTAGTTTACTTTATAGAACATGTTTATTAGAGTGTAACTTGTATGCATTTATATAGGACCATGTAGGGTGAGATTTTAAAACTGCAAATAGACTACCTCCTCATTTTCAACAATACTAAAAGACTCTGTCTACTCAAGGCAGATACTTGACAATTAAGCAGGTTTTCTATTGCCAGGTTATGGTGCATGGAATAACATCTGACCTTACCTCTCCATTCTCCAGAGGATGGATTTTTGAATAATAAGAAGTGCAGATGACTTCATCATCTTTTATATAGGATGGTGTTCCAGGACGAGGATAAATGTTGTAACGTGTCAGGCACTCACTGTCTGTTATAGCATAATACTGCCATGGCTGATAGTCTACACCATCCAGTGAACGCTCTAATATCCAGTTCCCAGGTCGAGGTGAGTTAGCTGCTTTCACAATAACATACGCAATCTGAAAAATCTGAAAAATAGATGAATTGTTAAATATATGTAAATACATAATTTAAAATTCCAATTTCTTAATAGCTACCAAACTAAGAACTGTAAATATGTTTGTTTTTTTTATACAAAATGCAATGTGGCCTCAGATTCCACTGACATTCTTTAACTACAGAAATAAATTCCCCACTGACTTCTCTGAAAAAGATTAGTTGCCAATAGAGACTTTGGAAATAGAATTAAAAAGTACTCCAAATTCCACATAACTTAGCAGGTAATTGCTAAGCTGCAGTTTCAGCCAAATGTTTGCAAAGTTTGTTTTCAAGTGTTTTCAATTTGTAGAAGTAGGTTTGTTTCTGTAAGTGTATTTATAGACATCTACTTTCTGCAACGTTTAAGAGTTGCCAAACTGTTACAACTTTATCACTGTTAAGAAAAACACTGGCTTTAGCTTCTGAAAGGTAATCACATCATGCTGAAATCATCCTAGGAAACATCTTTATTTCAATCACATGACTTGGCACTATGGCCATAAATAAGCTTTATAGGACAAAGACATATGAAATATCACCATAAACGGAATGGAAGCATGTAATCAATGTTCATTATAGTCCATTTCACCTGCCTATTCAATTGATTTATCAAGGCTTATTTCTGTTTACAGGCTTTCTGGAATGCAAGTCACAAACAATGTACTTGCAATTGCAGAATGACAGAAGTTAATGACATAGTTTTATTTTGGTTTGGTTTGTTTTTTTCAACCTAGTAACATCTATGTGCTACAGAGGTAGCACTGAAGCTAAGGAAAGAAAACAACTATTTCCATTAGAAAAAAACACACAAAAATTTAGTATTTTTAAGACGCAGTGCTGTGAGTCTGCCCATGAGGATGCCAGAGGGTATCATGGAGAGAACAGTGTTGATTTAACACTTAAAATTTTCTATATCAGATAGTCATTGTAAAGAAGCTGCATGATTCAGATTTACTCCACACAAAATCTATTGTGAATACTTATCAATCACTAACATTAGTGAAAGAAAATCCTACATTAACTGATGAAAGAAACAGTAAGAAAATTCTTTTTAATAAACATCACTATTATTTTAAAATACAAATTATGTTAAGTGGTAGAGTATTGCAAATACTACAGTACATTTGATGATGGAGGCAAAGATAATGTTTATCTCCAATTATCATTCCTGCCTTCTGTGTACATGCTGAGAATACAGTAAGATCCACAATAGCTTCAGTCAGGAAGTCAAATCACTAGCAACCAAAGTTTTTCAGTGGCAATAAGAAGTGGGTGAGGCTGTATTTCTTTTGAACTGGAAAACATATGCATAACTGTGAATTCATGGAGGATTATCTCAAGTTATCAAGTTAATTTTCTTCAACAGCATAAAATAAAATCTCCAGAGCAAGAAGGAATCTGTGTTTCACTCCACTGTTTCAATGTGAAACATACAATCACTTTACCCGTGTTTCACAAATGCCCTTTCCTCACTTAAACTCATTTATAGATATATTCCATTGTGGCCATAAATAACTGTAACTGTTACAGGACCAGTGTCACCAATACTGTTTACAATAAACAGAGAAAACCATAGCATCAATATAGCTTTCCAAACTGTTCCCCTTCAGTTAAGCTTTTGGAAATGACAGCAGATAGCTGGAGTGTTTAATTATTTACTGTTTCCTAAGGGAGGTAATGAGCAACAGCTACATTTTAAGGAACTAGTTTATCAAGAGGGTTTTTTTTTGTACATTGTCCTTCACATGAATAAAGAATCCATTGTACAGTGTAAACTGTTTTTTACATCAGAACAACCTAGTCAAACCACATAAACCCATTCAGCTCCAGCCATTCAGAATAGATATTATGCTCTAGAGTACTTCTAAATACTTTTCACAAAGTAAATAATTTATATAAGTGTTTTATCTTGAGTTCTCATAATAAGGCTATCTCTTACGTGTTGACTGAATAGCAAGTAAGGTTAAACACGTTACTAGGGCTTCTGCTGTGGACAATCTGTACTTTAGGACAGAGCTAAAAATAAATTCATAATCTTACATTTTTCATATATAGTTTCCTTTGCAAAACATTACAGAAGATTCAGTGTTAAATACTGCCAAAAACTCCATTTAGCTCTGCAAACATCTTCAATGCATTGGCTTTGTGAGGCCAAGAGGCATAATCAACAGGAAGTCTTCTTTTGTTTGCTTGCTTTGATATACTAGGCTGTGTGGGTGAGTGAAACTTTCTGCAGTGACTTTTCAACGTAGACCCTAATTCAATGACATTCCTGCACATTCTGCTGAAGATGCGTTTGAAGTTGCATTTCTTGCCTTCTGGGATAGTGTACTGTTTGACTGCAATTTGTTATATACCTTTGCTTTGATTAATTTTAGCATACTTTGTAAATGAAACTACCAGAATTTTCTTTAAAAATCAGCAGAGAGGAAGCGCCATATTGCAGGTCATAAGAGGGTAAACATTATTCTGTTCAATCTGAACTTGTCAAGCAAAAAAGCTTGTTAACGCAAATAAAAGAATACACATGAAGAGCTTTACAGTTTTCTGACTGATCCAGACTACTACTACTGTTTCAGCCTCTGAGGGTTCCTGTAGTGGCTTCTCCAAAAGTACTGTTATCTGCAACCCACTGCCATATGAAACACTCTTTTTTTCTTTTTCAAGTTTCTATTAGAGAGTGGAACCGAAAGACTGCTTTGTATAAAACAAAAGTATTTCCTGAGCAGATAAATTAAATTCCAGAATTTTTATATGTAGGTAGGCAGTTAATGCTAATTGCAGTCAAGGGAAGATGGCCAAACACATCCATCAAAAACACAACCTGACTGATTGATATTATTCCTGATCTTTCTCTCTAAGTGTAACGTACCGCTAAGTTTCACTGTATTTGTTTCCACAGTCAAAAAGGTGAACCTGCTCAGCTTTGTGGAACCAAGTTTCCTAGCAAATTTTAACACTGAGCTTCTGTTACCACAGGTAACAGCATGATGGAACATGTCTGGTTTACTTTTCAGATAGCTGACACGTCAGTTGATATACTAACTGTACACTCTTAGAATACATCTGGTTTTGTACAAGTCCCATAGAATGTAATCTGGAAAATGAAGTTTGGTGATACACATGTGAAAACAGAGCAATACCAAGCTGCCTAGTAGCACATAATAGACATTAACACAGCTGCCAAAGTGCAGCTGGCTCTTTTTTTCTACTTGCTCTGCTCATGTGATTGTAGTGTAATTATGGGAGTGGGAGGGAAATAGTCTAAATAGTCCTTTAAGCCTTTCCCAAATTATAGACAACATAATCCTCAAGATGAAAAACAAAATGAGTCTTGGGTCTCATTTTCACTGGTAATTGTCTCAGCAGTGCGATCTGCAAAGCTCATATTGTGAGAAACGGTTCCATAAGTTATAGCACTCTATATCCTTATGAATGCCTCATATGACACAGAAAAGTGCATCCTAGTACACAGGATAATTTGCTACACTAATATTATTCAGATAGAGCTGAAGTGAATCATTAATCTGCATAGGTTTAGCTAGTGAAGCAGGAAATCTCATTGTGTCTGACTCCCACCTGTGCTTCTATTTAAAAAATAAATCCTCCAGTTAAAAACCATTCATGTAAGTCAGAATATCATCAAAGGAAAAGTACAGTACCATGCAAGTCTACAGAAATATTTAAATTTCATTTTTTTCAGCAGAAGAATGTAATAACCTTAATGGAGGCTTCTATCAGCAAACTGTGTATCTGCTTATTTTCCATAATTATATTATGTTGTTGATTATTTCTCCAGTTCAGCGGTCAAGTAAAATGCCATTCTTTTATTGAGAAGAGTCCAGGACCTGGAAAAAAAGTTTGTTTCCTTACAGGCTGGAATAAATACTGTTAAAACTTGTGGTCTTAAACATGCCATAGATTTATTTAACTAGTCATTTAAAAGTGCTATTGGGGACCACAGAAAAGTGCAGATACCTCTTGTCCCAGTGTGAAACCCATTTGGAAGAGTCAACTGGGAAAGCTATCTCAGAACACCTTGCAGGCTAACAAGGGTTACTGGCTACAGGAGTGTACAGCTCATTAGGAGAAACAGAAAAAGGAACATTTTTAGACTATGTAAATTTTATTATGGCAAGTGTTAGGGGGATTGTGTAAATGGATGACAGTTACTATGGAACATTAAGGGGAGGGAGTAAGAGTGCGGAAATAAATAAATTAAGGTGACTCATGGAGGAACAAGTGTAAGATATAGAAAAAAGGAGATGAATGGAACCAGTTGACTGTCCTGATTTTGATCACTGAATTTTGTCCTATTTTCTCATGAAATTCTGTTTCTATCTTCAGTTTAGATGTTCTCCCTCTATGAGTGGGTATGAGAGAACAAGAATTTACTTCAACCTTGATCAGCCAGCAGGTAGAAGAGGTTTGCATACCAACAGTTAGAGTAAGGCTGCAAATCTCCAAGGCTCTGCTGTTTGGGTGCCAGCAACTGGGGACACCAATGAGATCTGGGACCAGTCAGTGGGTAGATTATCTAGGGGCAGCTACTGAAGTGTTGTATGTTGTGTATGTATCCATAGATGGACATACACACACATGCCCCTAGGAGACTTTAATCCTCATCTGGAGAGGAAGAACAGAGTGAGGTTTCTGCTGTTTGTGTTCATGTGAGTGCTGACAGGGCACTGTGCAGCCATGGGGTGTATTTCACTCTCTCAGAAATATAAACTCTGTTTTCCTACAGTCTAAATGTGAAAGGCAGAACCACAACAGCCTTGCATCCATCAGGCTACCATATGCAATATCTTCTAGTACATAGGATGACCAACAATCAGGAATCATAGATCTAAACAAATTCTCAATGCAAAACAGTGTTCCTCAATCATTAACTTCTGTCTTTACACTCATGCATAAAAACAACTGGAATACATCCAGGACATCATGCATCTCATATTTTCACTACTTTTTGGAATAGCCTCTCCAACAGGCTTCAGACATGAAACAGACTGAATCCAACTACTTCTGCTTATGAGCTAAACCAGAGTTATCGTAAGTTTGAGAAACAGTTCCTCATTTCTCAGAGGCTGATATAAATTCCTTATGATTCTTGTGTGCTCAGGTTTATTTCAATTCACATACACTGTTATGGATTATTACTTGTGTCTAGTATGCATGAAAGACAGCAGACAGTTTTGATGCAAACATTTTCAAACAACTGGCTATTTAAGAACAACTAACCTTCTCATTTTACTTTAACATCCAACTCAGACAGAGAAAAAGCCTAATTTAGAAGTGGAGTGGCTCTCCAGATCCCTCAAATGACCCTCTAGCACATACCTATCGATTGCTGTCCTGAGGGACAGTGGCCACGGTTTCAAACATTCTCCTCACAGTCAGAAATTCTGTAATTGAAAATGATGGCATGGAGGAAAAAAAAAAAATTTGCTTAGCAGGATTCAGCTAATATCAATTTAGAGAGCTGAACAGCTCCCTGCCATGCCTTCTAATGACAGTATCTCTCCTATTCATTTAAGCTGCTTCCAACTGAAATGCTGCTACCAGATAGGGAATTTGGGTTGAAACTTGCACACACTTGATTCCAACAGTTTTTTTCCCATTGTGTTGCAAATAATTCTGGCTACTAGATAGCAGGTCATCATTTGTCCCAGAAAAACTGTAGCTATGAGTGTCATGCAAAATAAGATGTCCACAGCATTGGGTGGGTAAAACTACGAAAAACTTTACCACAGCAAACTTTGAAAAGCTCTAAGGTTAGCATCTCCAAATGAAGCCATTTTTCAGTTAGAAGTCTTCTATCTTTTCTAATGAGACAAAAAATCACTCATATAAAACACTCCATCCAATTCTGTTAATATCTACAGCACATACATTTAAAAAAAAAATTTAAAAATACCTCAACATAGAACAAGGTCAGCTTTCTCCCTCCTCTGTATATAACTGCTGGAGAGGCTGAAGTTTCTTTAAGAATATTTTTATCTCCTTGAGAAAAATAAATCCTTTATTAATACCTCTCAACTTTTGCTCATGCTGTAAGTAAAAGATGATTACAACTTGTGCCATTTAGAAAAAAAAAAAAAAGTCTATTGTAAGAGTGCACTTTATAAAATTCTCAAGTTGTCCAGCTGCTGAATATCTAGGTTACATTAAGCCAAATGGAGGGAGTCAGTACCTGTAAAGTTTCTGGCAATGTCAACTTACTACTTTGTAATTTTCTCTGCTGGTTTTCTCCCACTGTTCAGTTGTTTGTGAAGGCTTCAAAAATAGCTGCCTTCTGTTGACCATTTTTGCTGCTCATCATTGGCTTAGCATACACCAAAATTGAGGGCTTAAGGTAGTAATTTCTTTTCACAGTGCTTTCAAATAATAGAAGAAAGCAATTCCTTTTATCTTTATTTCCTAAGGCTAATCACTTCTTTCCATTAAGAGAGAGTATAGCAAGGAAAGGAAAACTGAAGGAAATGCCGATATGCAAACACTTCTTCTTCAAAACTAGACAATAGAAGAGAAGAACAGAAAAGGTGGTTCTTCTCTTTTGATGCTAAAACATCCCTAAATTTTTCCTGATTCCTTGATCCAAGAACTGATGCTCAGCTAAGGTCCTGTAGTGTTGAGAGCAGTCAGGGCAATGTGCTCTCATTTCCTTCACTGAGGTTTCAATGCATCATCCTCTCACAATCTGCACAGAGGACCTATCCGTTAATCTAGTTTAAGAAGAAAAGTACTATCAATCACAGCCATATTTTTTAACTCCATTTAAAAGTTATACAATGCACAAACCTTGAAATCTAAACATTTAAAAACTATTCTTAATCTCCTCACCTATTACAGACTCATACCAAGTCTTCACATTTTAATTCCACAATGAGAATATTAATTTGAACATAGATAAAACTATTTATTCAGATGCAGATTCTTATGCATTATTCCAGTATTTCCTAGAGAACACTTATTTGTCTTATAGAATCATAGAATGGTTTGAGTTGCAGGGGCCTTTGAAGATCTAGTCCAACCCTGCTGCCTTAAGCAGGGACATCCTGCACTAGAGACTGACTGCTTGGTAGTTCCCAGGGTGGTCTTTATTAGCCTTTTAAAAATAGGTGTGATATTCCCTTTTCTTAAATCACTGACTGCCATGGCTTTTCAAATACGATGGAGAGTGGGTTGGCAACTATAACCAGCCAAAACCCTCAGGACCCTGGGATGTATCTCATCAAAATTATTCACATTTCCTTTTTGTATGACAGTTAAAAATCAGCGCAGCATGGTCATGTTGCACTGATTTTATCAATGTGAAATTAAAGATCTTTCTCCATGTTATGGTTTCTGACTTTAGTGCAGAGTGCTTTATACTATATAAATATATACTTGTTACTTAATGAGGCAACATCTGTTATCAACCTTGTAGAGAGGGATACAAAGAAACATCTGAAACTGTTGCACTGTTAGCATGGAGCATGTTCTGCATTATCAACTTTTGAACCTTTAATGTTTTTCTGCTGAAACCTTCACAAGCTTTTACTTTGAGTTGTCTGGAAAAGGACATATTGTTCACCATGTATGGTCATCTTGAAGAACTACGATTTTGATTCGATCTTGACTATAAGTTCTTTGAGGTTAAATAGTGGATCCTAATATGAAATAGGCATGCACTAACTTATACCCATTCCCTGAACATGACATAATGTTCTCTCCATCTCAATCTGGAAATATTGTGCAATGTGAACAACTTGAACAATGAAAATATGAATAAAGTAGTAACTTAAGCCTTCAAATAAAAAAGATATTTTTCCAAAATATTTTCATCCTCTTGCTTGCTTCTTTCTTTTCTTCATTTGCTTTTCAAAAACAACATGCTTCATTTTGGTGATTAAAAAGGCTTAAAGATTTATTCTGGCAGTGATTCTAAGCTATCTTCTGTCACTAAATTTTGGAAATTTCAAAAACATACATAAGTAAAGAAGGAAATGGGAAAGAAATGAGATTCTAAATCAGATTTCCAGATCAAAAAAAGTGTATGCATGTTCAGTTTTAATTTTTGCTATCAGTTCTTAAAACTTATGAAATTATCCTGAGAACTGTTTTAGATGTGGATATGTTGTTCTATGTCATAGCAGTGGATATATGGAATATAAAAAGTGAATTATTATATATATAGTTCCATCTCAGATCCATTTTACAATCAGAATTTACTTGCAAATAATTAGAAGACATACACAGTATGACTCAGAACCAAGCAAAATGTTTATCTTCACTATGAAGTTGTACATGTTAAGAACAGATCAAGTCTGTTTTTCCATGCTATGTAGCTGAAGGGATCCAATACAGGCCACTCTCTTAAGTTTCTTCAATCACTTAGACCACAATAGCCCAAATCAAACAAAACCAGCTACATTAATGACTGTTTTTACTGACTGTCTAAAGAACATCATTGATAAATGTCTCTAAGTGCTTCCACAGAGCATGTGACCTCACGGAGCATGGACTTCACAGAGCACAAAGTGAGAGTGAGAGAATAACTTTGTCATTATTATATTCAATGAAAGGAGCGTACATGCATAGAATCATACAATGGTTAGGGTTGGAAAGGACCTTAAGATCATCAAGTTCCAACCCCCCTGCCATGGGCAGGGACACCTCGCTCTAAACCATATCACCCAAGGCCTCGTCCAACCTGGACTTGAACACTGCCAGGGATGGAGCATTCACAACCTCCTTGGGCAACCTATTCCAGTGCCTCACAACCCTAACAGGAAAGAATTTCCTCCTTACACCCAATCTAAACTTCCCCTGTTTAAGTTTGAACCCATTACTCCTTGTCCTGCCACTACAGTCCCTAATGAAGAATCCATCCCCAGCATCCCTATTGGCCCCCTTCAGATACTGGAAGGCTGCTACGAGGTCTCCACGCAGCCTTCTCTTCTCCAGGCTGAACAGCCCCAGCTTTCTCAGCCGATCTTCATACAGGAGGTGCTCCACTCCCTTGATCATTCTCGTGGCCCTCCTCTGGACTTGTTCCAACAGATCCATGTCCTTTTTATGTTGAGGACACCTGAATTGCACACAATACTCCAAGTGAGGTCTCATGAGAGCAGAATAAAAGGGCAGGATCACCTCCTTTGACCTGCTGGTAACACTCCTTTTGATGCAGCCCAGGATACGGTTGGCTTTCTGGGCTGCAAGCGCACACTGAAGCCAGCTCATGTTCATTTTCTCATCTACCAGCACCCCCAAGTCCTTCTCCGCAGGGCTGCTCTGAATCTCTTCTCTGCCCAAACTGTAGCTGTGCCTGGGATTGCTCCGACCCAGGTGTAGGACCTTGCACTTGGCATGGTTAAACTTCATGAGGTTGGCATCAGCCCACCTCACAAGCGTGTCAAGGTCCCTCTGGATGGCATTCCTTCCCTCCAGCGTATCAACCGAACCACACAGCTTGGTGTCATCGGCAAACTTGCTGAGGGCGCACTCAATCCCACTGTCCATGTCAGCGACGAAGATGTTGAAGAAGACCGGTCCCAACACCTATCCCTGAGGGACACCACTCGTTACAGGTCTCCAGCTGGACACTGAACCATTGACCACAACTCTTTGCGTGCGGCCATCCAGCCAGTTCTTTATCCACTGAGTGCTCCATTCACCAAATTGATGTCTCTCCAATTTAGAGACAAGAATGTCGTGTGGGACAGTGTCGAACGCTTTACACAAATCCAGGTAGATGACATCAACTGCTCTACCGCTGTCCATCAGTTCTGTAGCCCCATCATAGAAGGCCACCAAATTGGTCAGGCAGGATTTCCCCTTAGTGAAGCCATGCTGGCTGTCACCAAGCACCTTGTTGTTTTTCATGTGCCTTAGCATGCCTTCCAGGAGAACCTGCTCCAAGATTTTGCCAGGCACAGAGGTGAGACTGACTGGTCTGTAATTCCCCGGGTCATCCATTTTCCCCTTCTTGAAAATGGGGGTTATATTTCCCTTTTTCCAGTCATCGGGAACTTCACCTGACTGCCATGATTTTTCAAATATGATGGCCAGCGGCTTAGCAACTTCATTCGCCAGCTCCTTCAGGACCCACGGATGGATTTCATCAGGACCCATGGCCTTGTGCATGTTCAGACTTTTAAGATGGTCTCGAACCAATTCCTCTCCTGCAGTGAGCCCAAGGTCTTCATTCTCACAATCCCTGCATCTGCCTTCCAGGACTCGGGTGGTGCGGTCAGAGCCTTTGCTAGAGAACACCGAGGCAAAGAAGTCATTCAGAACCTCAGCCTTCTCCAAATCCTGTGTAGCTAGTTCACCCGAGAGCTTCCTGAGGGGGCCTACGCTCACCCTAATCTGTTTTTTATTTGCTATGTACCTGTAGAATCCCTTCCTGTTATCCTTAATATCCCTAGCCAAGTTTAATTCTAACTGGGCCTTAGCTTTCCTAACCTGGTCCCTAGCTTCCCGGACAACATCCCTGTACTCTTCCCAGGCCGCCTGTCCTTGCTTCCACTTTCTATAAAACTCTTTTTTCATTTGAATTTTCCTCAGCAGCTCCTTATCCATCCAAGGAGGTCTCCTGGCCCTCCTGCTGCACTTCCTTCTGGTTGGGATGCAACACTCCTGAGCTTGTAGCAAGTGATCCTTGAATATCAGCCAAGAGTCTTTGCCCCCCCCTGCCCTCTAGGGCTATATTCCATGGAACGTTACTAAGCAGGTTCCTGAAGAGGCCAAAGTCTGCCCTCTTGAGGTCCAGGGCAGTGAGCTTGCTGCACGCTCTTTTCACTTTCCTAAGGACCTCAAATTCAACCAGCTCGTGGCCGCTGCATCCAAGGCTGCCCTGGAGCGCCACATTTCCCACAAGCCCTTCCCTGTTGGTGAGCAGGAGGTCAAGCATGGCACCTCTCCTTGTTGGTTCCTCTATTACTTGCAGAAGGAAGTTGTCTTCCACACAATTGAGGAACCTCCTGGATTGCTTGTGCCAGGCCATACTGTCCTTCCAACAGATGTGAGGGTGGTTGAAGTACCCCATGAGAACAAGGGCCTGTGAGTGTGAGGGTTTTCCTATCTGCCTATAGAGTGCTTCATCCGCAGGTTCCTCTTGATCAGGCGGTCTGTAACAGATCCCCACAGTAATGTCTCCCATCGCTGTTTTCCCTTTAACCCTGACCCACAAGCTCTCAGTTAACTGCTCACCAGTCCCTAGAGTTCCATACTCTCCAGCCTATCCCTAACATAAAGGGCAACTCCCCCTCCGCACCTGCCAGGCCTGTCTTTT
This sequence comes from Neopsephotus bourkii, assembly GCF_033783945.1. Classification (NCBI taxonomy): domain Eukaryota; kingdom Metazoa; phylum Chordata; class Aves; order Psittaciformes; family Psittacidae; genus Neopsephotus; species Neopsephotus bourkii. Next base: position 7,845,380 of record NW_026902239.1, read on the forward strand.
CTAAAGAGTCTGTAACCTTCCATTCCAACACTCCAGTCATAGGAGCCATCCCACCATGTTTCTGTGACGCCTATAATATCATACCCCCGTAGACGAGCACACATCTCTAATTCCTCTTGTTTGTTCCCCATGCTACGGGCATTTGCATAGAGGCATCTGAACCGAGCTTCAGATGAAGCCGGCTCATTGTACTACAGAACCTTGTTGTCCATCCTGTAGCATTGACCTTACTTTTCAATAATAATTTTGTGATAAATGGCTAGCACAGCGGAAGCATTATTTCATGACCACTACGGCATAACTTATAGAGGGATCATAGGATTCTCAGTTGAACATATTTACCTCTCCTTACTGGAGAAATATGTTGTCATTCAATAGTTTATGATGAATAAAAAGCTAACTTGAAAAAAATTACACCATTCTTCCAGGCTCCGTGACTTTCTTTAAAATCAGAATTGCTAATAGCACAAAATCTGAAGAAAACTTTGTATTCATGTCAGAATGTATATGTATTTTGAACTGGATTTTAAGTTATAATGGAGTACTTAAGACCTACACCTGGAAGTCATTTGCCTGAAGGATGGAAAGGTGAATAGCTCTTTTGATTAAAGCTGAAATTAGAGAAGGAATAAGGGTGTGTATATTTATTGTAGTCACCAAGCAAAAATATAAGGCAAGTAAACTCAGGAAGAAAAACTATAAATTCCCAAAACACTTTTTTTTATCTTTGTCATTGTATATTATGAGCTGAAGCTGAGAGGATTTGCTTATTTAGAAATCTTTCTGACTAGCCACAAAGCAATAAAGTTATGGTCTAATTTAGCAGGGAACATTAAAAAAAAAAAAAAAAGCCTGCAGAGATTTATAGTTAAGACAACTACTCAACCTCGCTGGCAACACTTTCTATAGTGGGTATTACAACTGATCTCTCAGAACAATAATGGCCTCTTAGCATTTCAAACTGAATGGGAGAGTACTCCCTCCATGTGTTATTGCACCACTCATAAAAAACTTTCTTTTTTAATGCCTCAGGAAGGTAAGACTGAGTAAGTTCACTAACAGTTGTTCTTAGAACATCCAAAGGCTTAATGCAGCAGGCTCTACTTAAGTTATGGCTGGCATAGATGTGCATTATCAACCCTTAACTAAGGCAAAAGGTCATTAATTTTTCTTTAGGCTTTTGTCTGAGTGATATCAATGTAGGAAACTATTCTGAGCCCTAGACGACCAGTGCTAGCTGTGTGCATGTATTCTCTCCTTTCCATGAAGAGAAAGCAAGGTGGAAAGCTGTATAATATAAAGTATACTTGTTAATAGTCCATAAACCAGGTGGTTCTTAAAAAAGTTCACTGTGATGTCAAAATATTTACTACAGATCTGTTTGCCTTCACAGTTACTAATAATTATGTTTTCTAGGTACATTTGCTATAAAACCTCACTGGTGTTTTTATGTGTTTGTTTCCTGGGTGGTTTTTTACCTTTTTTTCCATTATAAACTAACTCCAAATCCAATAGTTTCCCTTTGGTTAAAAAAAATATCAGGACAAAGTACGTTCTGTTTCATCCTATGGCTATCTGATTATTGCATTGAAAATTGTGAAGCTAGAGAAATGTATTACTAAAATGTTCGGAGTCAAGTCTATGAAAGGCAACAAACAAAAAAGAAACAATAATTAAAAAGAAAAAGTATTATAACTAACATCCAGTTGCATGTTTAAAAATTGGCTCAGGACTTTAATAAAACAAAACAGATCTCATTCTTTTTAATATTAGTATCACAGTTTCATTTTTATGGCTTTAATTACATCTTTTTTTGGGCTGCCACCTTAACAGTTCATTACCACAGGTATAAATGAGCCAGGAAACAGAACTTAGCAATTTTTTTATTTTATTTTTTTTTTAGATAATGAATGTTTGCATTGTCAAATGTTTACATTACTTCAAAACATAATGATTCTTGTGCAAGAAATATTATAAACAAATATTTGGGATGACAGCCCTACGTTGCAGGTATTGACAGTGGTATTTTATACTTCTAAGATTTACAATCAGTTGAATCCAACATAGAGTGACAACTGCTCTGTAAAGGGGTGGAAATGTTTTCGCCACAGCCTCCAGAAACATGTTCCTAAACCCTCCCCCATGCTGGCATTAAAACATCACACAGCAAGCCAAAGTAGAAAATTGATCTGGCATAAACCTAACCCCCCCAAAACAAGATAAGATGCAGTTCTCAGTATCAAGGTACCAATCTGGTTCACTGCATGGCAGCACAAGTGCCGATGCCAGAACAAGAGAGACGGGAATGTCAGTTTGGGAGGGGATGCAATGGAGAGTGGAGGGAACAGCAATTATGGAATGGCTTCATTACATTCTGAACAGACTTTGCTTCTGTTCACATTTCTGTCTTTAGACAAACATTTTTGAAGATGGACAAAACAGACTGGCATTTGTTGGTGAAAAGTCTCAGTCTGAATTAATTTTTATTTCTGTTAAATTACTTTCTGGTTTGGGGATGTAGAGAAGCATTAAATTCTACCTTTACAGAAACTATTTTGAAAGCATCTCAGACATTTGAAGTACACAATTTTCAGCAAAAGAAAATACTAACTGGAAACCTAAGCAAAATTTTAGTCATACATACACATTTAACAATTGAAGAACAACTGACAATTTTACTATCTGGTTCTTGTATCCCAAGACTATACAGTATCATTAACCTTGTCTTTATTCCTTTAGCTATTCTGATAGTTAATATCAGAAGTTATTCAATAGAAAGCTAGCTGTAATTTTTTTTTTTCCACTGGAAAAATTTATCTGATATACCTGAACACAGAAAATATAACGTGAAAAGCCAGTATCTCCTAGTGGTATACATATTCTTTACTACTATACAGATAATGTGTAAAGGTTATTTTAATATGGCTTGACCCATTCTCATTCCTGAGCCACTGTTAGGTGAACTGTTATTGGTTAAAACAAAAAAACTATACATCTGTATTAAAAGAAGCCATGCTGTTGTGAAATATCTTATAATCCGATTTACGTTATGGTTGTAAGACTGACTTCATTCAATCCCTGAAGGATTAGTTTAACTGTATTTCAGTGTGAGGTTCAACTGTATAGACAAGACCCACATAATGGTTCCAGTAGATTTTTGAAACCAGACAAGAGGGAGATCTAGAATCAAAAAATCATGCAACAACTTCTAAATGGTCAATACTCAAAACCAGGTTATTTCTTAAGAAAAAAATAAACTGGACAGGGATGCAGACAGTAAATTCATAGTCTCTGTTGCTAACCTGCAATATGACACAGTCTCTAGAATAGGCTTTTTCAGGCTGGCTTTTGTAGGGATGGTGATACACAGGCAATACCTCATTTACTAGAAACACACACAAAAAAAGGCTAGTCAGAAAGGGCTTTTGAGGCTTTTTCACTTTTCAGGTTACAAAAGTCCTCCAAGCCAGCCACTCCTATAGCAATCATCTTGTAACATCCTCAGTCAAACACTAGAAGGAAGAGGGAAGAAGTACAAAAGTTGGCAGAGAAGTGGTGATGAAAATAAGATTTTAATTGTTCACATAATCTTTCATTAAAAACAGCTATTTTTTATATTAAGCATATTATGAAAAGGTAGCCTGTCTCAGTCTAGCCACACATATGGGCAACATCTTCAACATGATTCTACAAAACAATACATAACACACCTGCCTCAACTCAGCTAACAAACATCCAATCTCTGCTGCTGTGTAACAGTGATGAACTCTTTTTGAAAGAGAGTTGTGTTCTCCTGAGGGACCCAGCTAATGTGCAGGAACTGACAGCTGAAAATAATATTTCCTTCAAACAGCTATCAACACAGAACAGTCATACTGGCAAAGCTGAGGAGCAAATGACAAGCAAGCTCCTACAAGCAAGGTCTCTTCTCAAGAAGTTTCTCATTTTTCATACTTCCCTTCTCCCCCAGCAGAGATCAGCAATATTGCATTAAGGCATGGTGGAATACCACCATTTTGGGATGCGTAGCATCTGATAGGCTTAACATAAATCTGGACTCTGTTCAGACACAGAGCTTACAAGGGTACATTCACTTCAGCTTTTTAGCTCAGATAGTAAACATGCTTTTGAGGTGACTCTCCCACCTCCCAGTTTAGCATGCTTTCATTCACATCATGAATAGAACATGGAGCTCACAAACTAGACTCACTTCAGATAAGAACTAAGCCAGGAGAACATGCTTAGACATACCTGATCCATTTCAGCCGCTAATGGACATTCAGCTCATGGTCCATAATAGAGCTATTCTGAAGAAAACTTCCTGACAAGCAAGCTGGGTCCTTAGAAACAAACACAAGTCCTCTCTCAAGTCTGTCCCCCTTCACTCCCAGTGTAACATGAAGTACCAGTATTCAGATTTTTTTCCTCAGTTGGTTTCAAATTTTACCCAAATGTTCAAATTATATTATTAATTGTAATATTATATATAATTCATGTCACACACATTTCATATTATGTATAGAAGCCCTCAGCATAAGAGTAGAGGTATAAAAACATTGCACAACCCAAAATTTGAGCTTTAAAATAAAAATAAATCTAAAAAAAGATCAAGAATTATAAAGCACAGTAACTAAATAATGAAGCACAGTCCATATTCTGCAAGTGGTGTCCATAACTTAGCTGTGATATGTTACTTTCAGACATTTATTGTATGCTTTTTCTGATGTTTGTAGCTGTCCCATCCATCACAGTAAAGAGCGAAGATGTACTTTCCATGGGACTCTTCCTCCATAATGATCTCTTTTTCAATTTGGTGGCAACTATGCGCATACTGATTCTGTTTACCTTCAGATACAGGAGGGTATTTTTTCTCTCCCTTTTAAGCTCTTCCCACAGACTGAGCTTTTATAACACTAGTCCAAATCCTGTATTGCTATCTTCCCTGTCCCAGCCTTAATCACTCCCCTTCATCTTGCCACAGTTTCTTAGCTCTCTCATGTGTGCTTTTTGCCACAGAGCAAAAGTTGTACTTTCTTGTGTAGAGAAAGCAAAAGCTTTCTCAGTTTTTTCAATCCTTTTCCTCTCCCTAGCATTACCCTTACTAGGGATACGTGACACATGTTTGTGACTGTGTACATGCAGACGTATTTGCTTATATTTCTGTTCATGGGTATTGAAGAAAGAAATCATTCAAAACCAGATCAAAATCCTCTATTTAAATTATATTTGAACAATACAGAATAAAAAAATAATTAATTTAGCATTAGCAGAATACCATTATCTGCTTTTTGTAAACTTTTTTCAAAATCCTTCTGAACAAGTAAAATATTCCATTACTTCCAGCTATTCCATTCTCTACACAGTTTTATGTGTGACAATTTCTAAAGTATAACACGTACAACTCAAACAGTAAAGTCCATGCGTCCAAAAGTACTGAAATACACTTCAGGAGAAGTAGGACTGCAGTGATTTCTGCCTGGAGTCAGAACATATTTTTTCACATTCCCTCCTCCCTTCCTATAGAAGAAGGGCAGCAGACAGGCTGAAAAGACAGTGAAAGAGTTGGACACTATCAGAGCTTAAGGAACTTAAAACTGAGAAATCAAGTAATCAGTTCATCAGTAATTTTTGCTCTTGCACCTTATGAGGCGTATCTTATGAGATCTTTCAAGGCCCTGAGGAGTGTCAACTACTTTCCTTCAGAAGTATATGACTGGAAAGGATTACCCGGACACTAAACTGATCCTCCACTGTATCCAACAATTAAGATATATTTCTTAAGTCCAGACTTTTCTGCCAGAACATTAAGTTTGGGTCTACTCAAGTTCTCCAAATCTACAAGTCACATAAAACATCCCAGAATCATTACAAAAAATATTAAGTATATAGTGAAAAAGAAGCCCTCTAACCCCACATAAAGTAACTTAGCAGTATCAAGGGTACTGCAAATGTCCTTGTTCTCTACCACAGCAGGAAATTTGTTAATGAAAGTGTCCTGATGTATGCAGAAATCGGAAACAGATGGGCTGACCACCTCGCTTCAAACTACCAACTGGTTTTCCTGTGTATTTGCCAATTTCCTTTAAAGATACTTTACTAATCTTACAGATCAAAGTGAAATTTAAACCAACTGAAGATTTGGGATAGCATGACTCCAGGGAACATGTTCTCCCTGGAAATCTAAGCACTTCTATTTTGCCAATTCCCTTCTCCGTACTTCTTGAAAACTTATTATCTGTCCTGCTAAATATCACTCACTGGACTTGAATTACTTTTGTTGCACTTGAACTGCCCACCACTCTTAAGGCAAAAGTGACACACCCTACTCAACAAGCAGGACTAAGAGATGCAGAAGAGCAGACAGCTTCTCCTGGTAACTTGTGAGTGCTTCATAGGTACAACAACCTTCCACATGATGAACCTACCCTGCTAAACTCAGATCAGCAGTTTTCCCTTTCAGTAACCAGGGTAGCTCAACCTTTCATTTTAACCTCCATTTAAAGTCTTTTGAGCAACACCCATGTAAATCTACGTTCATATTTTTACCTCTTATGCACTTGCAAATGGAAGTGGGAGGACTGCATTTTTCCCAACTCAGCTGATAATATTTTGGCTCCTTTTAAAGTTAAATATGTTTTACTTCTTCAGTTTATTAGTTACTGCTAACTAGTATATAACATTTTTATATGGCTACACTGCACAATAAAATAAAAAAAAAAAAAGAAGTAGCTGACTGAAAAGGCTAAACATTCTATAAATTCATTATTTTCCTGGGTTTGTTTTTTTTTATGAAATTAGGATTGCTAAAAGCATTCCATGTACTATCATAATTACCAGTAATAACATACAAACTAATGCATTTCTGCAATTTCAGTCCATTACCTGTAGATTTGTCATTTGTTATTTCTATCTTACAAAAAGAAGTTAAACATTTTTATACTTAAAGCAATAATTTATCAACACACACATAGCAATTACTGAATCTCTTACAAGCCAAAAGTAAAGAATGGTACTTCTTTTAAGTGAGGTCTGAGAGATATCCGGTGACCTTCATCATCCATAGTGGCTACTATGCATGACATTACCTGGAACAGAAATTTTGTCTTTCACTGCCTGCTTTAATAGAGTCTACAATGCCGTGTCTACAAAATACCTAAATAAGCACACAGAAACTACTAATATTCCTCAAAATCCAAACAACTCTTATTCCTTACTGAGCAGCCTAAAAGCCATGCAAATTGCAACAGACCATTTATAACATTTTGGGGAACAAAACTGTTTTTCTGTTCATGTAAGTGGTGGGTAAACATAGCATGTATTTCTAACTACAAGGGTTACTCAGATCATAGAGTGTGCCAGGCAGCCTCAGTGACACACACCTTTATGCCACCTGTCCTGGGTTCAGCAGTAGCAGTCATTTTTTCTCCTTCTTAGTAGCTGGTGCCATGCTGTGTTTTTTTACTTTCAGCCTAGGAACAGTACTGATAACACCGATGTTTTTAGTTGTTGCTCAAATGTTTAGTCTGACCAAGGACGTTCTGAATCTCATGATCTGCCAGGGAGGTGGGGAAGCAGGGAGGAAGCAGAGACAGGACACCTGACCCAAACTGTGGTATTCCATACCACAGCACGCCATGCCCAGGATGTAACTCAGACTTACCCGAAAGGGCTAGTTCTGCTCAGGCCGGGCTGGGTGGGGGCGAGTTATCAGTCGGTGGTTGGTGAGCAGTTGTGTTTGCTTCCGTTGTTATTTCCCTTATCATTATTATTGGTGGTAACACGTTGTGGGAGCTACATTCTTTCAATTCTCCTCCCCATCACTCTGGGAGCAGAGGAAGGAAAGAGGGGGAGTGAGAGAGAGACTGCATGTTTTAAGGCTGAGCTTAAACCACGACACCACCTCTCTTGACATCCACAGAAACCTCGACAGTGCTCCTATTCCAGCAAATACAATTTAATAAGCTTGAGAGAAGGTATCAGCTTTAGTACTGCAAAAGGACCATGAAGCTTACTCTGAATAAGCAAGAAAACATGGGAAAGAAACAGTATCATATTTGAGCATCATCTCATTTTAAAGAGTAACAACCAAAACCCCAAAACCCACACAACACAGTGCAGTATTCTCAGACCACTGTTGACTCAAAGAAACACTTTTAAATAAATTAGAACAACCTATACTTTTTCTTCAATATAGTCACTGACCCTGTAGCTGCCAGCTTTTAGTATATTAGAAAACCCTAAACTTTCATAAGTGCATAAATTTGCTTATTTTTTTATGACAATCTAGATACTGATACAGCAGAAGTTGTAAAGCCCTAGATTTTGCAGACCTGACCTAAACAACTACACAGGTAAAATCACTGGGTTGATGAAAATCAAGGATGGTTATTTTGTTCTAATGCCTGAGAGCTGTTCACTTACTAACAGATCATAGCCAACAAAACGCACAATCCCATGCTGTAAAGGCAAACCAGTTAATTACTCTGAAAGTTTAAAAAACATTTAAACCTCTCCCCTCACTAAAAATCTTTCTAATGCACAGGACTTATCTTGAAGTTCATTATTAGCTCTGCTGATTGAAAGAAATGCATGATGAATACTTTTGCATACATAAGGCCAAAGACGCAGATGTAGGATTGTTTCTGCCAGTAACAACGAGGGTTCCAAAGCCAGAATACTAACAGTTTTTCCAGGATTCAAAGGCTCCTCCAGAAATAAAGACTACTGTGCTCCAAGTACTTCACAGTCACATAATCAAGAGATTTACAAGAATTTTTACTATCAGATCATTTGTATGACGGAGTTTTTATAAGAAATAAAGTACAAGCCTCTTTAGTTGAGAATTAGCTATTGTCCTCTTTAAGTACAGCTAAATGAGAAAGTAGCAAGATAAGGTCAGGCAGGTTCAAAGTGAATTCAATAAACCAATAATAATAAACTGAAACAGAAAACTCATCTCAATGAAGAGATCACAGAGAAAGAGGGAGCTGGGAAGGGTAGTATCTATCCAGTGAGCCAGAGAAAGGATCTTTCCTTTTTTCTTAACACCTGGAAAACAGATTTTTATACTGTTTCCCACAGCATTCTCCTGAAGAAACTGGCTGTTCATGTATTCGATGGGTATACTCTTCACTGGGTAAAAACTGGCCAGATGGATGGGCCAAAAGAGTAGTGGTGAATAAAGCTAAACCCACTTGGCAGCCGGTCACAAGTGGTGTTTTGCAGGGCCCAGTACTGTGGCCAGTTCTCTTTAACATTTTTATGAACAATCTGGATGACAGGATAGAGTGCACCCTCAGTAAGTTTGCAGACAACAGCAAGTTGGATGGGAATGTTGATCTGGTTGAGGGTAGGAAGGGCCAAGGCCAATTGTATGAGGTTCAACAAGTCAAAATGCCATGGACTGCACTTGGGTCACAACAATCCCACGCAATGCTACAGGCTTGTGGAAGAGTGACTGGAAAGCTGCTCAGTGGGAAAAGACCTGGGGGTGTTGGTCAACAGCAGCTGAATATGAACAAGCAGCGCATCCAGTTGGCCAACAAGGCCAACAGCATCCTGGCTTGTATCAGAAACAGTGTGGCCAGCAGCGCCAGGGCAGTAATCATCCCCCCATACTTGCCACTGATGAGGCAGCACCTCAAGTCCTGTGCCCAGTTCTGGGCCACTCACTACAAGAGAGACATTGAGGTGCTGGAGCAGGTCCAGAGAAGGACAACAAAGCTGATGAAGGGTCTGGAGTACAAAACTTATGAGAAATGATTGAGGGACCTGGGGAGTTTAGTCTGGAGAAAAGAAGACTCAGGGGAGACCTTACAGCTCTCTACAACTACCTGAAAGGAGGTTGTAGCTAGGTGGGTGTCAGTCTCTTCTCCCAGGTAACAGGAAATAATCTCAAACTGTGCCAGTGGAGGTTTAGATTGGATATTAGAAAAGTTTCTTCACTGAAGGGGTTGTCAGGCACTGGAACAGGCTGCCCAGGGAAGTGGTTGAGTAACCATCCCTGGAGGTATTTAAAAGACACATAGATGTGGTGCTTAGGGACATGAGTGAAGGATGCACTTGGCAGTGTTAGATTTACAGTTGGGCTTGATGATCTTAAAGATCCAACCTAAATAATTTTATCATTCTCTTTTCTGGTCTGATTCAAGTTGCAGACAAATATAAGCCAGCCTCAAATTGGAGATTTTAAGGGAGATAGGGAAGAATTAACTTGTTACCTACTTAATTGAATACCAAAACAATGAAGTTAAATAGCATGATGAAGAAATTCTGTACCAGATAACTGTTCTGTATTTATCCTGGCATATTACTAATAAAATTATTTTCCATCTACCTTCAAATCCTCTTGTTTACATACCTGGAATTTTTGTAGCATTTTCATAAGCATCAAATGACTGAATTCTGCATAGCTATATCTGTCAAGCAAGATTCCACTAACAAAAGGCAATTTATTTAAGGACTTTGATAGCCAAACCTTCTTCACCCAGGAGGGATGCCTCAAAATAACCTATCATGTGACATATATCCCTAACATAGATGAACTATTTTTAGAGTATTTAAGTATTTTTAGTATTTTTTGTGTATTTAAGTGTATAGTGATTTGTTACTGAAACAAGAAAGTATTCTGAACACAAACTTTTACTGATACTAGTTTTTCCGTGAAACTATCTTTCCAACTGTTTTTAAAGAGCCAAACCAGAAGTTATCATGAAAAAAATACTGAAAATGTTATATTTAAAGACTTTTAAACATGACTTCATAAAAATATATGTGAAAAAAATATTTTTTTTTCAGTACATTATATTACAATGACCGGGTCAGAATTATCTGTATAAACAATAGAATGTTATAGGAGAAGCTAAGTGCATCCTCATAACGTTACAGAAACACAAAGCAAAGAGGAAAAGAATCCAGGTGATCTACTGTGCAAGAAAGAAAGCCTTTGCAGAAACAAACAAACAGAAGTCTACCTGTTGGAGGTCCAATGTAATGGTCACATAATGATACTCAATTCCATTCTGGATACTAGGGCTTTGCCACCAAGTGTTCTTGCCATCAATTGCATTTGTTATCGGATGTCGCTCTGTTAAAACAGCAGAAATGTGTTAATATATTTCAAAATTAAAAGAAGATTTAGATGGTTTTAGATCTAAAATCTAGAATACAATAGCAGAACTAATGAGGCAGCATTTTAAAATAAAACCCACAAAATTAATTTTTATTTTAATCTTGGGACACAATCATGCTTATTACTGAAATACTAATCTAATGTTAGTTGTTTAATTTTGGTTAAGATCACAAGAAGGTGATTTACAGTATCTCATTGCAGTTGGAGGTTCTCCTGATTGTACAAAAAAAGTAGGCATCTAAATCAAGTGAACACTTCCTGGAGCCTTAAGTTTCAAATACTGTAGTCATTAAATGCTGCAACAGAAATAACAAATCAGGAATCTGAGATACGGTGTGCAAGGAAAGCAGAGATAAAGTAATTCTGGTACTTGTATTTCTAAGACATTCCTAAGGACATGGAAATAATTCAGGAACTAATTCAGAAATCACTACAGAGGAAATGATTCAGAAATCATTACAGACTATATTTCTCAACTGGAAAATTGTCTGACTCACATGCATATAAAGGAGGTTGCACTGGTTAAAATCCATACCTAAGTCCAAGATCCACTTTTCATGTCTATATTTACTTTGCTGCAGTGTCCCAGATTAGTTCCAAATAATCAGGATAAGAATTTATTTAGATAATTGAATTCTTCCTAGATTTTAAGACCTCCTAAATTATTGAAATTTGCTTACACAGTAGTTGAATGTTATTTAGATGAAGAAAATTGCACTCAACATTTCCAGGTTACTTTTCATGGTTAATTTGTGTTTCTCTTCTGTATAATATGAAGAATAACATAACCTCAATTTTAAAAGGTACAAGGATCTATATTTTGAAGTCCCTTGTTGCCTAGAGGAAATCTGTACATTATGGGGAAATAAACCAAAGGAAATTCAAATACCGTAGATTTCTTCTATGCAAGTTCTTTCTGCAAGAACATAACAAAATAGGAAAAATCCAACCCTTCTCCTTAAGGAAGGCTTTCTAAACTGACAGAGTTTCTTGATATAAAACTGGAATAACCTTCATTGCTAGATAGTCCTAGAACTGCAAATAGTTAATTTATGAACTGATTAATTTACTTGCTATTTTAATTGTTACTTAAATCCACCAGCCAGATTGAGAGCCTTTGTGTCTCTGGGCTTTTTTTCTACATTAACCACCTGTGGAGGACAGGATTCCTAGCTCATTAAGGAAAGCCAGAATGTCTGAACATATTTAAAGATACAATTAAAGTTCTTTGTGGGACTGAGGGAAGGCATAAGCCCTCAAAAATGAAAATGCAAAAAAATCATTTAAATATTGGATTATTCAGTGACATTAGTGGGCACCATCACTGCTACAAGTGATGTTATTAGTAGCTTTATTTTTATAAAATATAAAGGAAAACACACCCATGTTTTAAGTGTTATCAGTTCCCACAGCTCTGGTCATTTTTCACAAACCTTGACTTTGAATGGGTGCTAGCAAAAATCACCTGTAAATCAAACTCAGAGCTCCTCAGTGATTGTGACAGAAGCTGTCTAATTGGAAATTTTTATGTAAATCTCTTCAGGTGAAATTGATATAAAGGTAAATCATGAGAAGGAGGGTTGGGAAATGAATAAAGAAATAATTGTAATCACCATTATGGAAGCTTAATCATAATTAATTTGAAAACACTAATTAATTTCTGGCATGTTTTGCCTATTTAAAATGGAAGGGAAAAATAGTTCAATATTTGTGAAAAAGAACTGGACTGCAAATGCAGTTAAGGACCAATCTCCCTGATGGGTGGCAACAGGGAAACCTTACAGAGTGAGTCCATCAAACTGTGCTCTTTAGTTTGGGCTCACATGTGATTAACCAGAGAATTTGTGTTCATTTTCTACTACAGTAATTAAGGGGATGCACTCCAGACTTGCACATTCCAGGGGGATCATTTAAAGTCTGGTTATATTACATGGTTCTCCTATTAACGAGCCATCCCTGTTTAAATAAGGGACTTCCTTCTGCCAAATGAACATTTAAAAACCTTAAAATGAGATGTGATTGGCAACAAAAGACCAGACATTATGAAGCTGGGCAGATTCAAGTTTTTAAGAGGGTTGGACTGAGGGAAAACACAGATATAAATCATTCAGATAAGTTTTATACAGATAGATACAAACATATGTATGTCTGTGTATATACACATACATTAGTATAGAGTATCTGATGTCACAGGCAGGACATGGGAACAAAGCAATCCAGTTCTTGCTTGAGTTTGTAGTTTGAATTAAACAAATTTGATATAGAAAAAAGATTGTATGTCGTACATGCATCTCTAAATGCCTATCTATAAATAAGGGAAACAATCTATTGTAGAGTGTTTCTGCCAGAGTTGTCCCCAAAACTGAGCAAAAATCTTCTCTGAGTGGGACACACTACTACAGTATAACATATTTTAATGCTTACATTTCTACAAAGTTTCATCACCTTTTCTTAGAAGATGGCATTTACTACAATTAAAGACAAGGCTGAAACTTGGAAAACTATCTTGGGGAAAAAAATTGGTTGAAATTGTGTTCAGACAAATGAAGTAGTCTATACTGATGCAGTTATAATTAGATTCACAAATACAACTTTGGGAGGAAATGGATAGGTAACCATTTATGAGGAAAGCATCTGGGGATTATAAAAGACTACTAGCTGTATAACTCTCAGTAGTGTCACATCAGTAACAATGGAAAATACTGAAGAAAAGCATGTAAGCAGGAATATACTCTGTCCATTCTGTTCATCCATACCTGGATCTCTATGATGTCCTGGTAAGAGCCCAGGTGAATTTTAATAAAGATGAAAACGCTTAGACAGAATTCAGAAAACTGCAATTTGCAGAGTTAAGAGTTACAGAAAATGCAGCCTATTAGAGGAATGAATGGGCTTGCAGCCCAGAAAGCCAGCTGTATCCTGGACTGCTTCAAAAGGAGCATTTCCAGCAGGTCGAGGGAGGTGATTCTCCCCCTCTACTCCACTCTCATGAGACCCCACCTGCAGCACTGAGTTCAGCTCTGGAGTCCTCACCATAGGAAAGTCATGGATGTGTTGGAACAATTTCATAGGAAGGCCACAAAGGTGATTAGAGGGCTGGAGCACCTCTCCTGTAAAGACAAGCTGAAAGAGTTGGGTTTGTTCAGCCTGGAGAGGAGAAAGGCTCAGGGGAGACCTGTCCTGGTTTCAGCTGTAACAGTTATTTTTTCTCCTTCCTAGTAGCTAGTGCAGTGCTGTGTTTTCCGACTTTAGTCTGAGAACAGCGCTGCTAACACACAGATATTTTAGTTGCTGCTAAGTAGCACTTACCCTGATCAAGGACTTTTCAGTCTCATGCTCTGCCAGCAAGAAGGGGCACAAGAAGCTGGGTGGGATCAGAGACAGGACACCTGACCCAAACTAGCCAAAGGGGTATTCCATACCACAGCACATCATGCCCAGTACATAAACTGGGGGGAGTTACCCAGAAGGCCCAGATCACTGCTCAGATCAGGTTGGGTATCAGTCGGTGGGTTGTGAGCAATTGTATTGTGCACCACCTCTGTTTACTGGGATTTTTCCTTTCCCCTTCTAGTTTTATATTCTCTCTCCTTGTTATTTCCGTTATCATTATTATGATTGGTGGTAGTAGTAGTAATTTTGTATGGTACCTTAGTTATTGGACTGCTCTTATCTCAACCCGTGGGACTTACATTCTTTCGATTCTCCTCCCCATCCCTCTGAATGGGGAAAAGTGGGCAGGGAAGAAGGTAGGGGGCAAGCAAATGGCTGCGTGGTTCTGAGTTATCGGCTGGTCTTAAACCACGACAGGACGGACCTTAGAGAAGCTTCCAGTACCTAAATGGAACCTACAAGAAAGCTGAGAGGGACTTTTTACAAGGACATGAGGTAATGGCTTTAAACTGAAAGAGGATAAATTTAGGTTAGACACTACGAAGAAATTCTTTACTATGTGGGTGGTGAGGCACTGGCACAGGTTGCCCTGAGAAGCTGTGGCTGCCCTATCCCTGGCAGTGTTCAAGGCCAGGTTGGATGGGTGTTGGAGCAACCTGGTCTACTGGAAGGTGTCCCTGCCCATGACAGGAGGGTTGGAACTAGGTGATCTTTAAGGTCCTTTACAACAAAACCATTCAGTGATTCTATGAAAAAAGATAGTTTAGTGTAGAAACTAGATAGAGTAATACCATCAATCCTCAATTAAGTAGAACACTTTTCTAAAGAAAACGGGAATAATCTATTCATTGCATTGACTGAAGTTAAGAAAAAGGTTATATGAATTTTTGCAGGAAGATGTAGATTAGCTACTATAAAAAGACTTCGTAATAAGTAAAATAACCCTAGGAAGAGTGGCCCTGGAATTAAGTCTAGAACTGGCATATAGATTTAGGTTTTTTTCCTCCTTCTTTTCACCACATGCTTAAATGTGCTTTATCAAGAAGTGTAAATATATCTGAGGTAGGTTTTATAGGGAAACAACTGGAAAAAAAAGAAAAATTGTCACCATGGTTCTGTGGCTCTGCTTCTTTCAACATTTTATCTATTCCATTAAAAGCTGTCTTAAGTCTCTACATCCTCTACCATCTGCCAACATACTCACAAAAATATAACAGTGTTAATGCTGTTCATGTCTTTCACTGCAAGGTCACATGAAATTAAACTCATAATACTTGACTAAGAAATTTTCTCAATTCTAGTCTTCCCAGCTATAATAGCTAGAAGCTATTTATCATCTCTGAAGCAGATGATAAAACATTTATACTTGAAAACTGGTTTTGCTACTGGGTAGTATGGGAAAATCACTGTTGGGAGGGAAATTTAGAGAAAACTGGGGTTCAACAGAAGTTGCAGAAACCTTTTTAGGGTAAAATACAGTTGCCACTTTCACTTGGTATACTCCACCATGGTTCCCCAGGCAACACAACCGGCTACCCTAGAATATCAACCACGGCCAGGCTCTGTTGTACTCCCTGCAGGATTGGGAATTTGATGGTACCATACAGCTGATAAGCCTCATAGCAGCTGCCAAATGGGAAATATAAGAGAAGATGTCTATTGCTGAGCAAACAGCTGTGGCGAAACCACTTTCCTTGGGTGATCCATGCTATTATAATCTCATTATAATACTAACCATAAACTCCATCCCAAAGCCACCCGCCTCCAACTACCCCTCACTGAGCATGCGCTATCAACTGTATCTTTAGATGAGAAGCGAGAGAATTTTACACCAATCAATAAAAGAATGTATGACTACAGTCACTCAAGCTCCGTCTGAGAGTAAAGAAAAGTATAAAAGTGAATGAGAGGAGGTGAGAAACGGGAAAGACTCCATTGTAACTTTTGCAATCAGGCTGAACCTGTCTTCTCCCCCACAGAGACGCCTACTGGGTAAGAACTTCACCTTATGCACACTAAATAACTAATGCTAGCTATTATATAGCGATTATAGTTTGGTTGTGTATCACTTCAAGCTTGTTTTTGCAGACAGTCCCTATCACCAGCAACCATGAACCTTAGTTTGTTACAGTTTTATATTAATAGAGTGTTATTCCGTAAACTGTTAGTGCTCGCCCTTCGTGGGCACTAGCAGTTGCTAGCAGCAGGTAACATGTTCAAACAAACTGAGAAGACCCAGTGAAGGGGGGTATTTTGATGAACCATTCCCTGACCAAGTCAGTTGAATTGCATTCTGATCAAACATGACTGTTCAGTGGGGTCCCTATAACAGGATGCTGACAGACTGGTCAGACACAAGGGTATCGGCTTTCCTGGGGCACTGATGGACAGATCAAATACTAGGGGTCAAGAAAATCTCCCCCCCTTTCATGTGACATTAAATTGGCATAGTTGGCAGGATCGTCATGGATAAATTGCTGCAAAAATGTAAATGTGCCACTTCGCAGGCTGGGAAGTCATGGGCTCAACAGGTCTGGAAAGACTAAGAGAAAGTGGCTGAATGTATTAAGCAGTGCCAGGGTGAACAGAAAGTTAAAGGAGGAAAAGGTAAAGGGTTAGAAGCCTGTTTAACTTGTGCACAGAAAGAAGCTAGAGATGCCCCTGCTTCCAAACAGATTCTGGTGAAGAATATGCTGCTTTGCAATCGGAGAATGAGGTGTTAAAGTCATCATTAGCCTTTGAGAAGGAGGCAGGAGGAAAACTTGTGACTTAGAATAATACCTGTCTTAAAGACAGGTAGTCTTTAAGAAAGCAGTATTAGGAAAGATCAATTTTAATTTGAAAACCTAAGCAATTAAACTAAGCAGTGTTCCATTATCTTCTCTTCTTTTTGCTGGCTCAGTGAAACTGAATTAACATCAAAAGAAGAAAAATATTCCAGAACACAATAAAACAAAAGTGGAGCTGGCCCTAAACTGGAATTTCAGATGTTGCTTATGCTTGGCAAAATACTCAAATTCCACATGTAGGTACGCAGGTAAAAATCATCTGGTTTTTCTTCATGGCTGGTATGTATCAAATGAAGTCAACAACAGCTGTAGATACTTAATTTTCCTAAGTTTGAATTTAAGTGCTCCACTTTGAATTAGAAAGTCCAGTTTGAGGGGCATACATAACAAATGCAGATTTTAAACTACCAATGGAAGCGATGGATAACCTAGTTTAAAGAGACAGCAATTTCATAGTAATCAGGCTCATGACCTACAGTTTGTTTTTGCTGAGTATGAACAACCTTTGGAACAAAATCTTTTTAAAGGAACAAAATTTAAATGGCACACTTACGATGTGGAACCCTGCTCCTTTGATCACAAATCCGGCACTGAGGGTGCCTTGCAGGCTGTCCAGGTACATGTTCAACAAGTTTACAGTACATTTCACGACCCTTTTCTCCACAAGTAGCATTGGTTGTGATGAGAGCATTAGTAGCCAGATTCAGCACTGCAGGAAACAACCCTACAAAAAAAATAAAATAAAATCACAAACAAGACAAAAGCAAGGTGAATTTAGCAAGACAATCATAAATTAACATAATACCTGTTATGTCCTTAAAGCAAAAAGCTTAGTTTTCAATAACTATGGAATTAATGAAGCACAGAAAAGCACCAACAACTTTGGTTTTGAATCCAGAATTCAGACATCAGAATAAAGCTGTTATGGTTTCCTCAACATTCCCTTCTAAAATTCAGTTTGGTACATTCTGGTTACATCTTGAACAAAAGCAGGGTGTCAAAGGACGAGTTAAAGGATGGAAATATACAAAACATCATAAAATATACTTTTTTCATAATAAAACCTTGTGTTTCTACCCAACTGGGCAATGAAACATTGTATGTCCTGGGTTCAGCACTAGCAATCATTTCTCTCCTTAGTAGCCAGTGCAGTGCTGTGTTTTTGACTTTCAGCCTGAGAACACCGCTGGTAACACCGATGTTTTTAGTTGCGATCAGTAATGTTTATTCTGACCAAGGACTTTCTGAGTCTCATGCTCTGCCAAGGAGTAGGGGAAGCTGAGAGGAAGCAGAGACAGGACACCTGACCCAAACTAACCAAAGGTGTATTCCATACCACAGCACGTCATGCCCAGTATATAAACTGGGGGCAGTTACCTGGAAGGGCTAGATCACTGCTCAGGTCAGGCTGGGTATTGGTCGGTGGGTAGTGAGCAGTTGTATTCTCTCCCCTTGTTATTTCCCTTATCATTATTATTATTGGTGGTAGCAGTAGTGGTTTTGTGTTATACCTTAGTTACTGGACTGTTCTTATCTCAATCCATGGGAGTTACATTCTTTTGATTCTTCTCCCCAGCACTCCAGGTGCAGCGGGAGGAAAAAAGGCAGGGAGAGAGTGAGCGGCTGTGTGGTTCTGAGTTACCAGCTGGGCTTAAACCACAACAGCAAAATACCTTTGAAAACTCTTAATTACTCTTATTTTCCACTTACATCTCTATGGGAAAGCTTTTCCTTCACAGAGTGCATCACTTGTATTACACTATATTACTATTCTGCTTAGGACCTCATGGTCACCCTTGTCATCAGAGGAAATGAGTAATTCAAGAAGCAACATGAACATCTGCTACGTGTAGTACCCCTGTTCTCAAAAGAGGATAATATTTTATTTTTTTTTTAACGGTGTTACTGTAATTTTTTTCAAATGCACATGCTGAGTGATGCATTATAATTCTCATTCAGCATGGCACTTAAGCACATTTCTGAGTGCACGGCTGAACAGAGTTCTATGTAGCAGTAAGTTATAAAGATTATAAACCCTATGAAGAGCAATCATTAAGGTGGGTTACTCTCCTTCCCACTAAATATTGATCAAAACCTTTGAGCTGTGACAAAATTGATCCATGGAAACAACCTGATGTGATGTGTCTGAATGTATACATTAACCCCTCATGTTAAATCAATCCATTTTCTCTCTTCAAAAGTGTAGTTTGACATGGCTGCAGGTTAAACTAAAACAACATAAAAATCTGAGGTATGTTTTGGTGTCATCTCAAATTTATTTGATGACAATTTCCACTGGCCCAAAATCCACTCTTCTGCAATTCATTCAGCTTCTAACACTATTGTACTATTACAACTTTAAAATAAGGCTAAATCAAAACTGAATTTGAAATTATTGTATACCAATAAAGCTTCCCTTCATAATGACATTCCTTTTCATCCTCCATAGATGGACAGCTCTATTCAACCACCTTCTTTCAGTCCTTTAACTCCAGTGTTCTGCTTGTCTCTGCAATTAACCTGTATATCATTTAACTGCCAAGCTTAGCTGGTCATGGTACAGCTGTCCTCTGACATTGTGAGTTAGTGACCCTCACGCTCACTTTAAAACCATGTTAAACACACTGCCTCAGCAAGGGAACCAATTCATTACTCTCCTGTCGAATATGTACTGTCAATAGTTGAGATTTTATTGATCATTTTGCTTGCTTCTTCTGTGTAGATTATAGCTCATTTTCATCACATTTTAAAATGTATACAGTTGTTCTTGTATTTTTATTCAGTGCATTCAGTGATATTTGCTGCCTTCTGCAGTGGGTGCCCATGGTAAAAATCTGTGTAAGCATTAGCAGAACAGATGAACTAATAGCTGTGGAACTTCTTCCTATGTTGACTTACAGCTTCATTATTCTCTTTTTACACTGTACAAAGTTAATAGTGTAAAAGCCAGTAATCATTTAGTCTTAACAGAGAGTGTGGCATTTGGTTTGGCATTAAGTATTTTATTCCCTCAAAAGTGAACCTCATAAAAAGGACAGAATTATCCTATATGTAAGGAACTGCGGTACATGGCATCAGGAAAAAAGGTCCTTCAAAAGACAGTGGAACAGCTGAAAAGAGCAGCAAAAAAGCCTACAGATTTGCACAGCTACAAACTTATTACATGTTAAATGTCAGTGCACAAATTATACCAGTGTTCTAAGTTTTAACTTGAATTTTAAATGTAAGAGACATAAGTAAATTAAGAGTACCTAAGGAACTCATCAATTAGAACATAATTTCACCTTCAGATAACCTCTAATACAGTTTAGGGCAAAACTATGAAAACAGCCTTGCCCATAATCAGTTTTTTGTTTTGTTTGGGACTATGAAAACAGCCTTGCCCATAATCAGTACAAACACAGGCACCAAAAGAAGTATTGGGTGTTTCACAGGAGAGACCAGAGCCTCAGAGAGAAGTACATCACACTGCATTCCCCACAGGCTCATGGGATTGGTCTGACAGGCAGAGACCAAAAGATACATAAAGTGCTCCTGCACTGCATTCTGTACTTCATGGTTGGTACTGATGAATTCCCCATCCCTGGAATTTTCACAAGTTAAAAAATAACAATTAATTGCTACGTATTTGAACTTTTTCTTTAATGTTTATTATTAACATTCTTTATATGTTCTTTAATATTCATTAAATGAATAATGTTTGTCTGCAAAGAGGAGGGGGTGGGGCTCAATAGTCTTTATGGGTCACTTCCTATTTGAGATACCCCATGGTTCTATGATACTGCCTTTTACAAACCAAAATAAGGCTCTGCTTTTAAAGAATATTTGATGTGCAAGCCCATTGTAATGGAGGAAGCAATACTATTCATGTTGCTTCCTAGTAATTAATATATACAATACTTTCACAACATAGGTACGAGATTCTAGCAATACAGAAGATGAAACCACTGTCTCAAATCCTTTAGTTAGGCCTTTTGAATATGAAATAGAAATGTGAATATTCACGATGCTAGCCTACACTGTTTACCCTTTCTGAGATTCACAATCTATACAATTATAAATCCCCAGGAAAAGCACAAGAACGCTCAAGACACTACAGTTCATTTTTTAGAGAATTTTGCCTTATTTTTCATTATGATAATCATACAGATTTTAAAATTGGTGTACCAGTTTTGTGCTCTTAAAATTAAATTTCTCACTAAATGATAAAGTTTATTTGGTTATTAATCATACCTTGAATTCTACAGGCATCCTCCTATCAAATACTTCCAAAACCATGTTCTGCTATAATTACAGAAAGTTCTTCTTTCTTTATTGCCAAATACCTTTAGTAATCATTTGCTCCAGCACAATGACTAGGTAAAATACCTCTGAGTCAGAAATACATTATCTCTGTTCAAGTGCAAGCAGAGAAATTTTACTCCCTTCAATTGTCAGCTGTATCAATCTTTTCCCTCCTTTGTGTCACTAGCAAAAAACAGATTAGCTTTCATTTCTACCTGTAAAAAAACACCAACATTCTACTAACTGCATGGAGGAAACAGGTAGAAAAGACTGACTTGTAATTAGGTGGTGGTTTTAGCAGCTTAGGTTCAATTTCTGGTTTTCAACAGACTTTGTTGCATGAAGAGAAAAACACAGCCTCAGATTCTCATCTTTGAAAAGGGCATGGTCATCTTGCCACTTTCCAATTTGTTTTTTAAGCATGGAACATATTCTGCGGAGCTTTTAGAGCATAGAAGCCTGATAAAGATGTTTAGTTTTGTCAGGAGATTAAACTATGAAGGAAAGTAACACAGAAACTACTCAAATTCTTTAAAGCAGTTTACCATATAAGGGTAACCAAGCAAGCTGCTCAACTCACTACAGAATTAGTGATGATAAGTGTAGTACATATTGTCAACAAAAACAGTCTTAAAAAAAAACCCTGGTAAAATGAAAAGCAGCATATCAGCAGGAATAGCTGACTTTTGCCTACAAACTCTCATGTACTCAAGTTTACACTGTACTAATCAACTAGGATGTGCTAACTTCTTTATTAGGTTTTTAAACAGTTCCTGGATCAAAGCAGGTCTGAATATCTACCTTGAAGACAAAAATAGTGGATGCTTGGGATCAGTGTTTTTTTTATGAAGGCCTCCCAAGTCATGCCTTATAAATTCTAGTAGATGGTGGCAAGCATATACGTCTGATTGACTGAGTTCAACATATTTATATTAAGAAATTTTGACAAGATTCTGCAAAGGCCATTAAAGAAACTCAGCTATAATGCCACATGAGGGAATGACCTTTCATGAAATAACAATATAAAAAAAAAGGAAAAAAGGAAAACAGAGACTAATACTGAAAAATCAGTGCAATCTTTGCTGAATCCTGTTTTGTTCAACAGTTACATATGTAACCTAGAAAACAGTATAAAAAGCATGGTGACAGTTTATTGCTTATAGAAATTACTTAGGATAATCAAAATAAGGACAGATTGCAAAGAGTGGTAGAAAAATTTCACTGTATGGTGCAACTAGGCAGTAAAATGGCAGATGAAATCAAGGAACAGAGCTAATACAAAGGGGGAAAATATGACCACCCCTGAGAGAGTTATTATGGATATTTCAATGAAAATATTAGCACAAGGTATAAAACCAAAATGTCATGACATTAATGCATAAATCCATCTCTAATGACAACTCAAATACTGTATGATATTCCTTATCTCTCATCTCCAAATGACATGCTAGATCTGAAAAAGATAAAAAAAAAGTGTGATAACATCACAGGTGTGGATCAGCTTCTGAATGTGGACATTAATAAGCTATGATTCTTCTACTGGGAAAATAACTGATGGGGAGATGTATAAAATGACATAACTGTATATAAAATCACAAATAAGTTTAGTAAGAGAATGTTTGGAAATGAACACAGTAAGTTTAGCTTCCCTTCTCCCACAAGTTAGGGGTGCTGAGTCAACTTATCATACAGAAATTTTCTGGACTGACTGGTTATAAATGGAACTGCCTTTCATTATGATAGAAATTAAATTCTAGAATTCATGAACAAATTCTATAATAAAATGGTTTTATTCCAGAAGAAGGAACAGATTAAAAGTCAATCAGATTAATACATAGAACAGGGATTCATCTGGGGCTGTTAAACATGAAGGGCTTGGTGTTCAGCTGTCAGTTCCGAATAAACCTAAATCACTGGCTGTTGCAGTGCTTTATCTAGAGAGGCATCACTGTACTTTTTCTCTCACATTTTTATTCAATACTGGCTCTAATACATACCTGTAGTTTTTTTTGATGAAGGCTGGTAACATATACAGCCCAACATCAAGGTCCACCCAAAAATGAAACACAACTAACCTTAATTTTGTGTGATGTTGCTAATATTTTTGACAATATTGGGTTTTTTTCACCAGCCATTATCCTCTGCACCAATTCCCATCAATACTTTGCATCCATAGAAGTCACAAGTAGCCAAAATTAACGGCTACTTATTCCACAAGTCATCAGAACAGTGGTGACTTCCTTGCAGTTTTCTGCAAAGCAGTATTACCTGATTAATTTTCTTATGCTTTCCTAATGTAATTACATAAAGGAAAATAACAGCCCAGCTTCACATGTGCTTTTTAATGTACTTTATAGATTTCCTCACCAACCTGCAGCTTACATAAGCTCGATGAGTATCAGTGGAATAAAATCCACCAGTCTAATGCCTGGCACCCTGCCCTATTTTGTCATGCCCTATTACCTCCTTTCCTGCCAAACTGACAGATTTTCCACATGCTTTATTGCAACAGTTGAGATCAGCAGAAGCACATGAACTACACATGTAGCAGGTACATGACGTTTTCATAAAGCCTGCCAGCTGTTGAATTCAATCTCATTCTCACTCTCCTCCCAAATAGCGTTACTTGATTGACCTTCAGAGCATACTGCAAGATCTAGTTGATTTCCCTAGCTGAGAGAGGATGGAGAGATTCTAGTGGGAAATCAAAGATATTAACTATATCTCCAGCTGCCGAATGGTGATTACAGGTTCATTATGAAGTGGGCATAGTCACTGGGGTAACCTACTTGTAAACTATGTCAAGGATTAGCTATAGCAAAGGAGGGGTACTGAAAATAGACAAGAATGCAAACAAAATAATTATCTTGTGCATTAGTCTTTCTATCATTTACCAGTTCTGATACATTTTCTTTCCTTCCCTTCATATAACTCATGGAGAATTGCAAATACTGTTTTAAAGACATCAGCATCCTACATTTACAGAGTAAATGGCGAGAGGTATCTCACTAGAAGGATGCTATAGTATTACAACAGAAGCAGGAATCACAAGCAAAGAATCAAAACCAAAATTACAACCTCTGTTAGGCTTACTGCTACTGCACAGAGGAAGCAGCAGCCATCCTGAGAAATAAAAAATCACCAATTAGTAATGAAAGATGGAAGACAGCAGCAGAGATCTTTGCATGGAGATGAAGGAAGAAACCCTCTGAGTGGAGGAGAATGGGAAACAAGAAAACTGGCAGGAGAAAGACCACTGCAAAGATACTGACAGAAAGCTCTGCAAACTTTCTTCTTGAAAGACAATGGCCAGCACATGACATTTTGCTTTTACTATCAATGTGATTACACAGTAATCAGATCAGCGCCCCATTTTACTGAGGGTAAAATTCATATAAATAATTGCAGTCCCTGCATACATAATCAAAATGTTTACTAAAAAAAAAAAAATGCCGTTTTTAATAGTATTTTTAAAATACTTCCAAGATAGAAGACAAAATTTGGTTTACCAACTCTGGGATTTCTTTGAGTCTTATTAAAGCATTAGAACTGAGAAAATGTTTTTTCCATCAAAGAAAGCTCTGTTAAGACCTGCATATTTCTCTTTTATTTTCTAAACAGACCAATATTTGACACTGTGTATTTCCTTCAATCGCCTCAGAATATCCCTAGTCTCTTCAAAGAAGCAAATAAAACAGCCTGCTTAAATATGTCTAACTTTTCAAGCCAGTCTTCCTAGTCTATAAAGTACTTTGAAATGTTCGTGCAGTCAAGCAGAGCTGTTTGCCACTGAATTTGTACTAAAAAGACAAAAGAGAATATGTCAATTGCAAATGTTCTAAGAAGTGTCATTGGAAAAAGAGACTTGTCTGCTGCAGCGCGGAGCTATGCTAAGCTGTGGGAACACAGTGGGGAGAAAAAACTGGGACAAAACAAAACAAAATGTTGCAGCACAGAATAGCTTCCAGCTGTGCACAACAGGGAATAACTTAATGCAATCTAACCACAATGTAGATGAAGAGTTTTATACAACTAGAAAATAAGCCAAATTTGAAGAAATAACTGTCCAGACACAAGAGAGCTCACAAACTGAAAAAAAAAATGGACACTAAGCCCACTCATCCAGAGGAAAACAAAATCAGAAAACAAATTCAGTACTCGTTTCTGACAGTTGCCCTAAACTGCTGTGCATTATAGTACTGTTCAGTAGTCATCCTTCTTTTTTCTTTCAAAGTAAGTGGAAATGTATTTTGCAATGTGTGGTGGTAGAAGTAGCTTGCTTTTACTTTCAGGCCATTTTTTCTCTTCATACTAAGTAACATTACGTACATCCTCCTGCATATTTTACTTCAACACAAAAGACACAGTATAAACCCCTAACCTGAAGAAGCTCGATAGCAAAGCTAACTATAGTCCTTACAATGTAAGACACGTATGAAAAATGTTCTATTGTTTAGCAATAGTACCTTGCTTCTCCGCAGCTTGCAGCATTCAAAATCTTTAAGGATGTTGCTGATTTTAGCAGAAAAACACAATCAGTTTTTCAGATTTGGAGACCGAATGAAAAGAATTACTATTGGCTTACTCCAGTACTATATTGTATAAAATGTATAAATATTCTCCTAACTTTGCAACGAATTTCCTTTTTGCTAGAGCTGTCACAAAAGGTTGTTTTGCAAAGCAGAACAGGAAAAAAATACAGGTCAAGATGAAATCCTGTCTCCCTGACATCCATGGCAGAACTCCCACTGAATCAAAAATCCAAAGCAAAAAGATTCTCCAAGGTATTTATATGCTCAGTCAGAGTCAGGCATCCACTGATTTTCAAACACATGACTGTATTCTGGCACAAATTTAAAGTGCAAATTCCTACTTGTACAAATACTTTACATATAGAAAGAGTGCCCTACGCATGAAGAAGTAAGCAGCACTGCACACTTCAGTTATTTCCTTGCACTTATTAGCCACATGACCTTCATTAAATCTTTGCAATGCATTAGTATGGTACTGGTCAGCCAAGCAGGCCTAACAAGAAAAAGTAAACGGACCTCTGGGACACAACACTCATCTACTTCAAACAGGAATTTTCTCAAATCATGTATGTTCTGTCAGATAGCACACCAATTTACAACTTTCTCAAATTGCATGATTTTGCTAAAAGCTTTTTTTTCTTTTTGGTTCAGTTTCCATATTTGAACACCAGTATCTCCATACTCAGAAGACACTGTAGGTTTGGCTCCCCCATCTCATGCACTTCTCCCAGTTGCAAAGAGGAGAGAGCAAGCTGTATGACTTGTCTCTCACAGTTACATCCCACTGAAGGGGGGGGGGGAATAATAATAAAAAAAAGGATTATGACACTGAATAAAAATGGAAAAATCATACAAATCAGAATTTGTTAAAGGCAGAAAGATAGAATAGAGCCTTGTAAAACTAGAGCTGCCAGATTCAATTTACAGCTGACTTCAGTCTTAACAAAACTGTTGTTTTACGCAAAAAAAAAAAAACCCAAAACAATGAAAACTGAAACCAAAAAACAAAACCAACCCTGCTATACATTGTCTTGGACACTAAAGAATATGAAGCATACTATCTTTGCAATAATTTCAAAATGAATGTCCACTGAAACCACACTGCAGAGTCAGAATTAGTTACTGTGCCCTTGAGTTTCCAATACTGTCAAACAGAAAGACTGAGATGTTTACTGTGTTCTTTTACAAGAGGCAACAAAAGACATGTTACGGAGACTAATAAAAGTTGTCCTATTCAGCATCATCTACACTGACAAAAATTCAAAACTGAGTTTGACATGAAACCAAAGAGCAAATGGAAAAACTGTTCTTACCATATGTAAGAGATTCTATGCACTTACTTTTACCCTGAGGATTCAGATGAAAATAACTTAAAAGTATGTTTCTCTCAGCTGACGAGCTTGGATAAACATTAAGATCAGTTCTCATTCTTTGAACTGATCTATTTATTGCTATTCAGCTGTAATGTTTTACAAAATGCTTTACATACTTATAAGGATTCTAACATATTCTGGTAAAATGTGAGACCACTGATTAGCAATTTCTATGCAGAGTCCTTAACATCATTTTCAGAGAATTAAAGAATCACTGAGGCTGGAAGGGACCTCTTACCTAGCCCAAGCCCCTGCTCAAGTAGGGTCACTAAAGCAGGTTACCCAGGACTGCGCAGCTGAATTTTCAGTATCTCTAATGATGCAGCCTCTTCTGGGCAACATATTCTATTGTTTGACCATCCTCACAATAAACCAAGTTTTCTTATGTTTAATTGGGATTTCCTGCATAGCAATTTGTGCCCATTACCTCTTGTCCTGTCACTGGACGCCAATATGGCTGTATCTTCTAATACCACCCCTGACACTCACATATCTATACACATTGATAAGATCTCCCTGGAACTTAAGTGCAAGCAGCCCCTGCCCTCACAGCCTCTACTTGGACAGATGCTCCAAGCTCTTAATCATCTTCCAAACCATTGTGTGGACTTGCTCCAACATGTCCACATATCTCTTACTGAGGAGATCAGAACAGCACACAGCTTTCCAGGTATGCTCTCATCAGTGCTGAACATAAGGAATGCTCACCTCCCTCAAACCTTATAGTGACACTCTAACTAATGCAGATCATTTGCTCGATTTGCCATGATGCTGGCTTTGCTTAACTTGTTGTTCACCAGGACACCCATATCCTCCTCTGCAAAGCTGCTTTCCAGCTATCTATCTTGCCCCAGTCTGTACTAGTGCATGGGGCTGTTCCTTCCCAGGTGCAGGATTTGCACTTCCCTTTGTTGAACTTCATGAGGTTCTTATTAGTCCATTTTCCCCCCCTACCAAGGTCCCTCTGGATGGCAGCCCAAACCTCTGGCATACTAGCCACTCTGTCCAATTCTGTATTGCCTGCAGACTTGCTGAGGGTGCACTCTGCCCCAGTCATGCAGGTCATTTACAAAGATGTTAATACAGTATTTGCCCCAGTATTGACCACTGGGGTATTTCAGAATGACCTGCCTCCAGGTGAACTTTGTGCCAGTGATCAGAATCATCGGGGCCTGTCCATTCAGTTTTAACCTGCTTTGCTGTCCACTTATCTAACCTATATTTCACCACCTTTTCTACGAGGATGTAATGGAGACATCAACAAAAGCCTTAATAGTGCCAAGATAAATAACATCCACTTTTCTTGCCTCATTCAGCAAGCCAGCCACCTCACTGTAGAAGGCTATCAGGTTGTCTAAGTACAATTTCCCCTCCGTAAATCCATGCTGGTCTTAAACCCATAAGTTTAGCTACATGTATCATTTACATTTAATATTTTACATGTATGTGTTACTTAAACCCAAACTTCAAACACCCTACTAAAATGAGAACTCAGTTGCTCTCCTCAGATAACACTGGAAGGCCCTACATCTTTGATCTGTTCAATTTCAATGTATGTAAAGCACAATTAGCAAGATCAAGGCCTTCACTGATTACACTACTGAAGGCAGAATGCAAAACATATTTTTCACAACCCAAACAGCTCCCAACTTTCTATAGAGTAGAACAGTTTATTTCATTTCCACATAATCAGTTCTGAGGTACAAATTAGCTGAATAACTGATAAATATTGAAAGGAAAAAAAAAAGCTTAATAAACTGCAAAATAAAATCTACATCTATTTCTGAAAAAATAGATTGGTGTTTTCTATGCACCGAGTCAAGAAACTCTTCCATTACATGTAAGATCATGAAAGAATATATTGAACATTCTGAGATTTTTTTACTTTACCTTTTTGTTCTGATACTTTGAAATAGTTTTGTTACATACATTTGTTCACAACAGGCTTTGCTACAAAAGGGCTACTAAATACATGTAAGTGTTGTGTATTTATGTCTTTGCAAATCATATATATATTCAAATACACAAATACAATAAACAATGCATCTGTATCCGTAGCTGTCCTGGGTTCAGCAGTAGCAGTCATTTTTCTCCTTCTTAGTAGCTGGTGCAGTGCTGTGGTTTTGACTTTCAGCCTGGGAACAGCACTGATAACACCAATGTTTTTAGTTGTTGCTCAGTAATGTTTACTCTGACCAAGGAGGGGAAGCTGAAAAGAAGCAGGGACAGGACACCTGACCCAAACTAACCAAAGGGGTATTCCATACCACAGCACGTCATGTCCAGTATATAAACTGGGGGCAGTTACCCAGAAGGGCTAGATCACTGCTTGGGTCAGGCTGTGTTTCCATCAGTGGTTGGTGAGCGGTTTTATTCCCTTCCCTTGTTATTTCCCTTATCATTATTATCATTGGTGGCAGCAGCAGTGGTTTGTGTTATACCTTAGTTACTGAACTGCTCTTATCTCAACCCGTGGGAGTTACATTCTTTCAATTCTCCTCCCAATTCCTCAGGGAGTCTGGGGAGGAGGGGGAGGGAGTGAGTAAGCAGCTGGGAGGTTCTTGGTTACTGGCTGGGCTCAAACCACAACAGTAGTCATGGTAGTATGAGTGTCTAAAACTCTTCCTGTTTCATGAAGAGAATAGAGTATGTGCAAGACTTAAGTATCTTTTTAAAATATACCTTGTGAGAAAGAATATTCAAATAATAATTAATAATATTTATTATCCCCATGAGAAAACCAGCCCAATTATTTCCCTCCCTTACACATATTTTGTCCCCTAACTTGAACTGTGACTGAATGGGAACATCAGATGAGATCTGAGCAGATGGCTGTCAGCAAACCAGTGACAACATACCATGATTTAGAGTTAGAGACAAAATGTGCAACCTGGTATACAGTTTCTACTTGTAACTGCCAAAAGTATCTGGCTTAGACTGTAAGCCAGTTTAAACATACCCGCACATATTTACTTTATCATTCATGAAAATTAAATTATATCTGTATCTCCTAATACTTTTCTGGTAAATCTATGGCTATCTGCATTAGTGGAAACCCTCCTTTTCTTCTTTATAAAACAGAACTCAGATGTCACAGATGTCATATCTGTACATCTCATTAAAATCAGTCAGAACTGCATACAGATGAATCCCTGCATGTTGCTTTAAAAATGCATGGGATGACACATCAAGGAAAGGAATCTTTCAGGTCTTCCAATAGGGTTTTAATGAGCTTCAGTGGTACTACTGTCACTAGTATGACATTTATCTGCATGATTAAAGGTTTAACAATGAAATTTAGCTGGAGAACAAACAGTTTGTTTTTCAGGAATCTGAAGCAAAGATACATCTCTTGGGTTTTCCTTTGGCTGGCCTCACACCTGTGTGTAGAAACAGCTTTTTATGCAGTTTTTTCTCATTAACAGAAGTTCCTTTTAGTCGTTCTAGGTGACAGACTGCTCAGTTTGCAGAGACCTTGATTTCTATACTTTTTAATGCTACATGAACTGTCCACGGAAGCACACAGTTCCGCATTACACAATGTTAGTAGTATTGACAAGACATAGCTGACTGGCATCCATACAAAACATATACTGAAATGTAAGATCTTTGTAGACTTATCAAGTTGATAACATTTATGGGCATACCTCTAAGTACTATGATTATTTGCTGTAATATTTAAAACCCATTCTAAAAATTTAGTGTTCTCTGAATCATTTACTGGTCTGGGAAAGAGGAAGGAAAAGAGGGGGAAAGAAAATCAGAGCTAGATGGGCTAGAAAAGTGACAGGTTTAACTGCTTATAACTGTATAAATCCACACACAACAGAGCTGGCTGATAAAGGCACTTATTAACGCTTTCCAGGTAACACTGATACACTTGATTATCCATTCCATGGAGTCTAGTTACTAAAAGACAGAATTGAAGAGAACGATTTCTTGATCAGTGAAAAATTAGAAGAGAGGAACTTAGAATAGGTACTGAGACCTAAAACAGGCAGCAAACATAATTTTGCAGATAGGCAGCAATGAAATGCAGCACTCCTTTTATGCGTAACTTGGAGGTCTTTGACACATGAGATGGGGCAGGAGGAGCTCCTTTTAAGGATAAAGAGAACTAGGGAATAGACACAGCCTTTGTCAAGAGAGAAAAGATAAAAGCAGGAAGTCCTGTCAAGGAAGAAAAGAGACCCTTTTATAAGAGAAAAGTATAAAAGCACACTAAGCACGTTTAGAGTTTTGGTGAACACTAAATGCAGAGGAAGGGTGATGAAGAGAACACCAGTCTCAGTGGCCCTTCTGCTTTTGAAACCCATAACTACTGATGTGGGGAAGCAGGAAGGCAAGGAGAGAATGACCCAACGATGTGGGTGGGTGACATGCGGAGATGCACTGCAACCCTCAAATCAGGGCACAGGGTAAGAAAGGCAACAGATGAAGTGGTAGATGTAGAGCACAGAGGGATCTCAGGGGCTGAAAATGTAATAGCAATAAGCACATTTAACAATAAGAGACAAAAAGTTGGCTAATAAAACCCTGAAGAAACAAGTCAGAGACTGTTTCCAAAGTGAGAAAAGATGAAAGACAAGTTTTACACAATAAATTTGGGTGGGTACACATAATAAGCTTTAGTTACTAAGAATACAAATACTGGAATCTTCTCCTTACACCCTGCGGGAGGGGAAGCAGGGAAAGTCTCCTGTGAATGACAACAAAAGCCATCAATCCAACATAAAAAATAATAAAAAAAATGTGGAAGGTAGACCTAGTATAATTTCTATACGAATAGTGGGATAGACTGAGAATTTTCTTCAGGGTAATTTTCTGTGGAAAAGGCTTCCAACTGTGCAATGGCCATTGTAGAATCAGCAACAAACAAAAAGCCTGAAGCCACATCTCCCCATTTGAAAGTTTTCATTTTAAAATTTTGTTTGCATAAACCAAGAAAGAAACATCTGTCCTTCTCTAGTTATTCCTCTTCCTCAAAATTAACACTTTGAAAGTAAAGTGCAGAGCTCTATCTACAAACACATCTCAACTTTAAACTCCCATGCCTAATTCTAACTCTAAGAGAACTTCTTTGTCATTGCTAGCATAAATGACCAGACTGATATTCCTGAAAGGGTAGGCATTAGTGACAAATCCCTTTCTCTTTCTAGGATAACCTAATAGTACAAATACTGCCTTTGGAACCTTCGTGCAATCTAACACTAAAAATAATTATTAATTAATCTTTGCTTTCTTTGAGATGCTACACAAAGAAGTTTAAGGAAGATTCTGCAAAAAATATAAAATTCATTCCCTCTGAAAGATTCATGTTTGAATTTTTTTTAATATGGGACCTTTTTCACAAAGATATGACTATTAGAAGGTGTTGTTGAAGGGAAGAATTAATACTGTGAGTATATACTTAACTTCGATCTACACTTAGAGTTTCCCATGCTTGTATTAAACTGGAAACCTGTTAAAAGTAGCCTGTGTCTTAACTTTGTCTGTAAACTTCAAACACTGATCCTTAAATCTGCCTAGTGATTTTCCCATGTAACTATGACTACTTTAGGGCTGCAGCCAACTCCACTCAGCATTAACTAGCACAGAATACAGCTTGTTTTCTACTCGATACATAACAGCAGTTAATTTGGCATCTTTGCAGTGCATTCAGGTGTTCCTAGACCAGGACGAAGTGAACACTTGAAAAGCCACTTGAAATTTACTTCAGATCACAGGCAGCCATGGGTATGCCAGCAGGAACTTTTGGGACTTTGTATCACACTAAGGACCAGTGCCATATTTGCTACCCTATAAAACTTACAGCCCTGTCCAAAAGTGTCCTTATTTATGAGGTTTTATCCATTTGCTGAAAATAAAGCTCATATGCCAGGCAATTATTAAATTCGTAAGACAGTGAAGATCGGTTAAATATCCTGTAACAGGAAATTTTCCTTCATTAGAAACAGAGAAGCTATCCAGATATTGGAAAGATATCTTCAATTAATTCTTCATATTACAAAAGAACCCCTTGGGTCATCTTCAGCTAACTACTCAACTCAGATTAGAACTTCTCAAAAATATTCCTCACTGATTTCTGCTCACCTGCATGCCCACGTGTCAAATATTCAATACTTTAGTAAGATAGTGCACACGGGTTGGTAGGCAGGTTTTATGTGCTAGTAGTTTCTCCCTGTAAAATGATATTGCTGGTCTTTATCTTTTCTAAAATAATGTTCAATATTACTTTCTATGCAGCTGAGATCACAGAAATAAATTCTGCTACAGACAGCAGGGGTACAATTTTCTGTTTATTTTTGTGGGGTGCTAATATTTGATCCATCTTGCTCCAAGGGTTGACTAAAACATGTAATATATTAATATTTCATCATCTTAGAGTTTTCTGTTCTTTTAGTCTGTTTTAACACTTCTTCGCTATTTTAATTGGATTCTACTATTTTTATCACACAAATGATCTCAAGCAAGAGGAAGAGTGAGAGCAAGCAGTCTTTTACTGTGCCACATGGGAGCATAATCTCTATATACAGACTAGACCTGAGTTCTGCTCTTATCTGAAGGAAACCTAACAGAGTAATCTGTAGGATAAATAGTGTAGCTCCCGCAGAGTAACAAAACTCTTGACAGTCCTACAAGGACCTGAAACTCTCATTTCAGGGTATCTGGTATTAGAAAGACAATGCTAAAAGCACAGTTCCATCTTCTCAGGCATCCCTGTAAGCTTTTGTTTAGAACACTTAAATGTTTAGCATTATTCTTCTTCTCATTCTCCTCTTATTTCCTGTAGCCAGTTTTGCATTCAAGCGTCAAAGTCAACCGCTTCCTGTGATGCTGTACAAACATAAGTTCACTTGTCCAAGCACAAGGTGATCACATGCCATTATACCAGTATATTGATTCTGCTTTTTTAGGGTGGGGGAAGGGAGCACTAAATATCCATAAATACATTTGATTTTAATTGCAAGAGAAGTAATGTACATCATAATTGTTCCATTATTTGTCCTCATTTTCAAAACACTGTATGCAACTGCCCTTTCCTGGATCATGTACTCAGCACCACCCTCAAACCTGCACAGCTTGTGGTTTTGTGAATGCTTCCATCTTTGTATGGCACAGGAAGGATTCAAAAGACAAGCGCCTGTTGGATGCACTCCCTCCTGAATAGAGGCAGTATTATTGTGTCACTGGCATTATCAACTTTAAGGAGAGATCCGGGTACTGCAGGCAGCAAGAAGGTATATTAAAGATGGACTGGTTCATGCAAAAACTGCTGTCATGGAGGTTAGAGGTATGTGCTGCTCATGTGTCTGACTTACTTATTTCCCAGTCTCCTGAGCTCACTACACTAAAGTCAAACCTATGGTAGGGGAGAGGGACCTGGGGGTCCTGGTGGACGACAGGGTGACCATGAGCCGACACTGTGCCCTTGTGGCCAAGAAGGCCAATGGTATCCTGGGGTGTATTAGAAGGGGGGTGGTTAGTAGGTCGAGAGAGGTCTCCTTCCCCTCTACTCTGCCCTGGTGAGACCTCATCTGGAATATTGTGTCCAGTTCTGGGCCCTCAGTTTAAAAAGGACAGGGACCTGCTGGAGAGAGTCAGCGCAGGGCAACTAAGATGATTAAGGGAGTGGAGCATCTCCCTTATGAGGAAAGACTGAGGGAGCTGGGTCTCTACAGTTTGGAGAAGAGGAGATTGAGGGGTGACCTTATTAGTGTATATAAATATATAAAGGGGGAGTGTCACGAGGATGGAGCCAGGCTCTTCTCAGTGGCAAACAATGAAAGGACAAGGGGTAATGGATACAAATTGGAGCACAAGAGGTTCCACTTAAACCTGAGAAGAAACTTCTTCTCAGTGAGGCGACGGAACACTGGAACAGGCTGCCCAGGGAGGTTGTGGAATCTCCTTCTTTGGAGACGTTCAAGACCCGCCTGGACACGTTCCTGTGTAGCCTTACCTAGGTGTTCCTGCTCCGGCAGGGGGATTGGACTAGATGATCTTTTGAGGTCCCTTCCAATCTCTAACCTACTGTGATACTGTAGCTCCCAGGTGACAAAATCTGCAATCAAAGAACAAAATCAAAGAACAAAACAAAACCAACCAATCAAAACCAAAAAATTATAAAAAAAAAAGTCTTCAAACAGGTCTTTGCTGCTTAAGGCAATTATTCTAAGATAAAAGATTCCTTGTTCATAAGACAAAGGCACAGTAAGTTTTCTCATATTACTTCTATCTACATTTTTCTTGGAGTACACAAGGAAGAGCACTGAAGTTTGCAAGTTATACACATTCATGGTATTGCTCATGTACACCACATACCCTCAAAATTTATCTTAAACATTCTGATTTTAGATGCTTGTTAAATTGATGAGACTGTGGATAAAGTAACACCTAAAACGTGACTGAAGATGTTAGCAACTGTACAGCCAGTTCCTACCAGTATGTTTTGAAAATCTTCACACAAGGATTATAATCTGTCCCTGACTGTATCTACATCCTAATCTGTGCACATCCTAATCTGAAACTCAGGACCTGGCCACAGCACACTCCTTCCCACTTCCCACAGCTGCCATTGCTACTGGGGTTCCAGTGGCAGAAGGCAACTTCTTGTGTTAGCACCACACTGGAAGAGAATGGGAAGTAAAACCAGAACAGTCTGTTTTAAGAATAATTTCATCTGCCATCTAGGTCTCAAGAACCATTTCTCTAAGCTTTTGCTCAGTTCTTACCAGACTATATACCAATGTGGGAATTCTTTTCAACATTGCAATTTCACTCTCTCTTAACTCTACAAACTAACATGCTCTCAGTGTTCTTGAGTTTTGAAAACTGACATCTGAATAACCAGAAGGCCTTGTCATGGACAAGACACTGAAATAACATAGGCATAAAAGTGTAAAATGAAATAACCATTGAAATTTTTGTAAGTGGAATTTATGAAGATGTGAATATACAGTTATGAAGAGATATACAATATATGTATGAACCAAAAATCTCCAAGATAAACCTTTGAATTGACAATACCTGGAGGAAGAAGCTTTGAGGGTAGCGAATATGAAAGGTGTTCCCTCAGGTTAAAAAGATCCATTGATTTTAACTGACGAAACTCAAATATACATTAGGTAGGTAACACAAGGTGCTGGCAATTTTACTGCCAAAAAATTACATACTTTCTTACACATTTGTAAGAATTACATTCTTACACAATTTCCATGCTACAGAGTTATTTTCATTTCCATTTTTACTATAAGCCTGCTTTTAAAAGTATAACATTTTTTTCCATTAGAGCATTGTGCTTGTAAACAAAACCAAAACAAAACCCAGGGGTGGCTTTCATGTGGCGTTCCATAAAGAATGGGATTTACTTCCCTCAGTTTCTGTCACTTTTGTGGATACTGAATTAAAAAAAATGAAATAGATTTTAAAAATTCCTCTGCCACAAAGTATACACATATAAATCAATAAACTTAATGTCTGGAAGGCAAAATATCAAAATTCTGCTTCCAACTCTATCATTGGTTTATTGCAAGACCCACATTAAACCTCTTTTTCCATATCTATAAAATAGAGATAACACCTGCCTTGCTTTCTAAAAAAATACGGTAATTATATTGTAAGAAAATGTCTAGAGGTAAAAAAAAAAAAAAAAAAACAGCAAAAACCAAAAGATATTTACATAGGTCCCTTCCATCCTGGTATTCTATGAGTCTACCTACTTTTGTTCTGATGTGGAATATATCTTAGCACTTTTAATAAATAGACAAAAAAAACACCTTTTTTTGGTGGTGGTTTTTTTTTTTTTCTTCTACACAGAAGATATGGAGAGTTCAAAGTACACATTTATTCTGAAAATACCCTACATATCTGATTATGGGTAAGCAAGTACACATACACATACACACATACATAAATGAGGGTAGACCACCCCAAGACGCTTCTTAGAAAGGATTCTTTTGAACCTAAGGATTGAAATCTAACAAGGTCTTCATTTGCTTTTTAAAGCATAGGAAATACTCTCTCTGTGTCCCCAGCATTTCCAGTGGAATAAGATAATATTCATTCCTATTCACTTTTTAAAAGAACTTTGAGATCTATAGATTTATTTATTAGGTATTTTACAATTCCCTTGAATTCCCTTTGTGAGGAAATTCCCAAACCAGCAGTTAATAT
This sequence comes from Neopsephotus bourkii, assembly GCF_033783945.1. Lineage (NCBI taxonomy): Eukaryota > Metazoa > Chordata > Aves > Psittaciformes > Psittacidae > Neopsephotus > Neopsephotus bourkii. The sequence continues at coordinate 7,883,058 of NW_026902239.1, forward strand.
TTAATAGACACTTAAATATCATTAGTGCAGAAAAAATTACTAGCAACTTTCAATTAAAACTATGTTAAATTAAGACAGCAAGAAAACCAATTGCAGGATCTTCAATAGTTCTGCAATCTTTCACACCTCTTTTCTGTTAAGTACCAGGGCATAATGGCTCTTTTCACCACCCAGCACAGAACCAACTTAAATCTACATATACACTACTACAATGTATTTTGATACAACTTATGCTTTGTGTGTGTTGGGTTTTCCCATCAGGTACTTACAACAGTCAAACAAACTTAGTAACTCCAAGTTACCAGATAATAGAAGCAAAGTACTGATAGGCCAACAGAACACGATCCTGATGATTCCCACTTTGCTCACCACAGTTAAATAGCAATACTCTACCAGATATTTATTTAATTCTACATTCTAGCCTAAATCCACTAAGAATGTGTAGGTGCTGATATCCATTCTTAAACATCTCTTACATGTCAGAGAAACAATCATCTCTTTGGGGAGCTACCTTAAAATATTTAAACACCTTTGTCCAAGTCACTTTACACGTGAGTGCCACATGGAATTCAAATTGTGTATGCATATGGACATACAGTTGCTCCAAGAACCTGAAGAACATACAACTGAAACTATTTTCAGTTAAAACAAAAATATGGAGGAAAAAGAATGCATTTTAACATTTTTTCTTTTTGATAGTCTCATGAAGGGTATGCCTAAATTGGAATAATGGGTCAAAATTTAGGTGATACGGGTTAGAATTTAGGTGTTATATCTTAATGGGACTTTATTTAAAATTGGTAAAATTCCAGGGCAGGGACTGAATTCTTTCCATCTTGGTGTCAAAAATCTTCTTGTGCCAGCTACCAGAAGTCAGGTGAAGTCAGATGAAGTCAGAGACACACATATTTGTTTCTTCATTTGATCAGAACTACCCAATCTACTATTCTCATTCTTGCTATAGTTTACTACTGCAGGAAGTTTTCTCTGCTTCTGAAATACACACACTGACGGCATAATAACTGACCATCTTGTAATAGCCTTGGCTAGTTGTCCCTGCTCTGCTGACTTCTCAAGTCTTTATTTATACTCTCATCATATGGATCTGTGTATTTTGCTGATATAAGTATTTGTGCAGCTGAGGTAAAAAAATCCTGCAATGTTACATGACTAAATAAGTAACTTTTCCTCCTAATGAGGTAAGGTAGTTTTTTCTGTGAAGTGGTAAATTCCACAACCTTCTACTTAAAGCCATTCTCTGATACTGCTTTATTTCATGTATATGGACATGAAAAGAACAGAAATCCAAAACAATGCCAAAGTGTGAATGATATGTTAGAGGGGTATTAGATAATGAATCAAAAAAAAGCACTGAAAACCAACTGTGATGTAAATGGTTTCAGAACCTACACAAAGCCCCTCAAAATGAAATTCATACCACCTAAGTGAGAATTTCATAAGCTTCATCCATACCTAATTAGAATAAAATGTTGAGCTTATTTTTGGAAATATGGAATTATGTTTGTATTATCAAAAGCTAGACAAAAATACAGCTAATATTTGTCTAGTTAATATAGTTATATAGCCAGTTGTTAGTACAGATATAGTTGTATTAACATATAGTTATAAATGATAGTATTAATTTGAAAACAGGGTCGTTAATAATTGTACAGACCAGCCTATTTGGTAAGCAGTCCAGACTCAAACCCATCTGAAGATGGCAGCTTATTAGCGTCCGTGGTGTCCATTTGAATCAAATGTGAACTCCTTACAATTTGAATGATGTGAAAGCAGGAATCTGCATTAAAGCTGAAGGAGTTGGATCCTTCCTTGAATAAGAAAAAATAAAGAAGTCTTTAACAGAAAACCTCAGGAAAACAAGAGTCTGAGGTAAAGAAGGAGTCATAGGTAAGTTACAAGAACATATGAAGGGGTAATGGCCACAGATTTCACGTTGAGATGTTCGAAGATCTTGGAGACCAAGGAAAGCTGCTCTTGATGAGTAGTATACCACTGGAACAGGTCTCTAAAGAAGTTGTGAAATCTCTGTCGTAGGCTCTTTTTAAGATTTGGCTAGACAAAGTCACAGCTAAACTGTGACTAATGATATCCTATTCTAATAAATTAGTTGCCATGCAGGTCACATTATGGCTTTAAATCTTAGAAGGTTAGATTCCAGGGGTCTATTCCCACCAATTTTCCTATGATTAACTAGAAAATGGAAGAAAAAAAAACCCAGAAAAATAAAGAATATAAAGATGAAGCACTTAAAAATTAGATTAATAAGAACAAACAAACAAAAACCTCACAGATTCATCTATGATTCTTTAGTTTATGGCATATTTTTAGCAGCAAATTTTTCATAAATAGGACATAAAACAAATGTTTGATTACATGAGTCAGTTCATACTCTGTTACCCACGTCATGTATTTGGCATTGCAATCCTCCTACTTTATTTTTGGGGATTTGGGTTTTGTTTGGTTGGTTGCTTTTTTTTTAAATCACCAGTATATCTCCTAAGCAGATGTTCTTCTGCTGTCATCAGAAATGGTACAGAATAAGAAGGCAAGCTCTGTGTTTCTTCTCAGAATGAGAAGCTTGGATAATTATTTACTGAGTGAAGTTGAAGTGATTTTCCAAAATACCTTGTTTTAAATAATGTACTTCCTTGCTTCAAAAAATTTTGTTTTAGGATTACTCATTTATTCCATGGTTTCCAAGATTCCCCCTCATTATGTAGCTTATATCCATCATGAGAAAAATGTTCGGCTTTATGTCAAGATCAATTATGTTTCACTTAACTGAGGAAAAACCAAGTGGCAGCCTTCTCTCTTAGTGATCTTTATTTTTCATGCTTCATGATTCTATTCAAGTTAGCACACAGTTTCCCAGCTGTCTTAAATCAATCTTGAGCATGTCCTGCCACTGAAAATACCATATTCCCCTTCTGCCCACATCCACACATTTTTATCATATTTTTGTCAACTGTGGAAATCATTTGGCTGCACAGTAAATTGGAATTACACATGCACCTGAGGGAAAAGAAAACAGTATCTGATAAGGACAGTGACCTAACTTACCACATGACCACATAATCTGTACCTACCACACAAAAGAGATGGGGAGACTCTTGTGAAAAAGCCAGGGGAAGTTCTCCTCTTCTTGTAATTGCACACTACTAGAGTCCAAGTTAGGCCAATTGTGGAGTCACAGGTGTCTTCCCCCTCTGTTTGTTTATTTACACAGTTGTGAATACATATGGTGACAAACCCCTTGTTGGTCACTCACCAAATTTCTGTTAAAAAAATGGAATCACCGGATCTCTGGATGTTTTAAGCCCAAAACATGAAAAAATACTGAATTCAATTTGGCTATCCTCAGGAACAGTTCCACCAGAGGAACAGTTCCATTGCCTTAAGCAGATGCACCACTGGATGCACCACCAGTACACTCTCATCTATGCTTAAACACACTCTTTTCAGAAGCACCCATACTACACCAGAAGCCTTACAGTTTAAAAACGAACAGTTCTGGCAGCAGGAATGGCATACCATTTACCTCAGGTAGGTGGCTATACGTCTATACTATCTATGTAGAATAGACTTCCACTCTTCCCTATTCCTTGCCATGACTATAGCTCTTAGAATCTAATCTGTGAAGGATTTAAAAACAAACAAGCATTGAGGAAGAAAAGACCAGCTTCAAAATTAAGATGCAATTTCAGTTTGACACATAGAGCAAGTGTGTTCTACAGACTGTGTGTAATCTCTCTACCCAAATACCTCCATCTTTAGCTTCCCCAGTTCTCTCGTAATCTTGATAATATCCAACCACATAAATAAGAATTCAGTTAAAACTGAAGCTCTAAAAACTGCCGAAAAATAACTTGATTCCTACTGAGACTTTTTGGTTTCTCTAAGGCAGTAAAGTAAAATGTTTTAAGAAACTGAATAGTGAGCTGGACATACCACAAAAGAACTTTTGCTCATTTACATATAGAACAGTTACCAGATAAAGACTAATCATATAAAAGATGGTTAAGTCATGGGAGTAAAACGATAAAATTACTGTGGAGACATACAAAAGAGGCGTGGGAATGGCAGGCAACTGAAATACAAAAATTTCAAAGATTATTTTTCACATGTGAGGTCTTTCAAACATTCCTGCAGGCAAGTGGCAAGGGTGAAGACCTTTAAATAAGTAACAGAGATTTAGCGAGTAGCTTGTCATCAAAATGATGAATGTGGTTAGTTAAATTTATTCTTAAGGAAAAGACTTTTTATGCCTTAGGATTTGTAGACTTGGCTAATAAGTAGCAAAACAATAGCTATTCAAGAAGGATGTAAAATGAGCAAGAGCAGATGTGGTCTCACAGAAAACTAAACAGGCACTTCTGAAACTATACTAGTACAAAATATCACCTTCCTACCAAACAAAGTTAATAAAACATAAAGTCTGGTACAATTTTATCTTGAGTCATGAGATGTGGGAACTTTTTTACACTTTGTGAATATATGACTATTAACCTCTCCAGAAGAGATTATTCTCTGGAAGTTTCCTCCAGCCAAAGGGGTTTGGTTTTGTTTTTTTAAACAAAGTAGCATAACAAGTTCTTACTCAACAGCATTTCTTTTTCAGACTCTGACAGAACCATGAAAATTTTGACTTCATTTGTGATCTTCTAGCAATAAGACTCATATTCAAAATAGAAAAGATAAATATGGTCCTTAGTTACTCTCTACGCTTCTGAAAAATCTCTGAAATTTCATCATAATGAGTAACTCTAATATACAAATTATTTTATTAAATAAAATCCTTACATATTAGAGGCATACCTATGGTAAGGAATTACACAAAGCAATACCTTTTCGCTTAATATGGGCTGAGAACTTTGAGGTGAAAAAATCATTTTCTCTTTGTTGTCCTTGATGAATACTGATTTTTCCTCATTCCCATGTGATACAGCCCAGAAGAATTTTGCTGTTGTTGGTATATGTGTGAAGGCTACATGTATTTACCTAGACAGTTTAGTCCATGGGTGTATGCCATTTCCAATTTAACATTAAAAATTATCTGGCTATAGAAAGACATATTTTTTAGACAGATTTCTCAGTAGCTAGTTTAAATCATATTTATTGTTGTTATCCAGTTCATGACTAATAAACATGCAATAATCCTGAACAGCTGTCAGCCAACAGGTGCTGCTGAATATCATTGAAACACAGTGCCATAAACTGGAATAAATTTTGTCTCCTTCACGGTTACAATCAGGCAAGCAGAACAACTGCAGCATTTTTAATATTACTTTTAATATCCTGCAGAAACTTAGGTGGGAGACAAAACCTTACTGCATAATCAAGAAAGCACATCCTACCATAATTACAGTAGTTACAGCTACATATTTTATGAGGTTTATATGCAAGCCACAGTAAAGGTTTTCCTCTGAAGGAAGGCTGAATACAACTGATAGGCATCGAGGTGAATGTAGAGATGAACACAAAACATGCCAGAAAATGGTGTCTTGATCTGTCTTCATTTCGAGAGATGTATACTTGCAATCGAAAGCCAGCTACAAATGAGTTTTAACTTACCATCAAAAATATTATTTCCTAAGTTAACTCTTTCTGCTTCAAGGCATTCCTTGAACTGCATTGACAGACACTGAGAAATTAAGGTCCATGTAATGATTTTGTGTCTAATAAAACCATTGTTCACCATACTAAATATCTAATAATACAAAAGAGACGTAGTTAAACTCATCTGAACTTCACTTTAATTATTTTCTAATTATTCTAATTCAATAAGAACTGTTGTAGAAGAAGTTGGTCAAAACTTGGAGCTAGCAGTTTAAACATTAGTTACAGCTAGAGTAGACAAAGCTAGCAGCGGAAACATTAATAGCTAGAGCAGAAAAAGCATATAGATCACGTCATACAAATTGTAAGAAAAATATTACGACATGGAGTACTGTGTACAGTTCTGGTGTCCTCAATATAAGAAGGACATGGAATTGTTGAAGCAAGTCCAGAGGGCCGCAGTGATGATATGGGGGCTCGAGCACCCCCCATATGAAGACATGCTGAGCAAATTGAGCCTTGAGCAACATGGTCTAGTGTGCCCATGCCAGGGGGGTTAGAACCAGATGATCCTTAGGTCTTTTCCAACCCAAACCATTCTACGATTCTATTAATTGGCTGAAACCAATCTGGGTTATTGCATTAAGATGATGATCACTAAGCAATAACTTAGTAACAAAAAAGAAAACAAACCAAAGCAATAAAAAGCAACAAAACCCCAGGCCTTAATATTACTATTGGTCCAAATTATCATATGGGGGGTGGTGAACTGAGATTGTAGCAGTATAATTGCCCAGGGATTTCTTTGAGGCCCCTCCTTTGAAGGCACTCAGCTTGAGCCATCATGCTAGTAATAAAAAGTACTTTCATGAAGGAATCTATCTTTCATCTTTCAGAAACAGAGTTCAAACCTGTTATGGTGGCTGGCATGTGTAATTTACATAATAGAAGAGAAAAAAATAAAATGATTTCTTAAAGTTACATATTCTCCTGAACCTGAAATCAGCAGTATGCAACTCCTCATTTACTTAACTGGTGCTTTGATCTTGCAAATAAAACACATTAAAATAGCACTGTTATATTCCTGACAACAAAATATTGCAACTAATAGAAAACCTTTCCTAAAATCCTAAAGGTTTTTATGGAACGACAAAAATTTGCAATGCTAATTTGCAATATGGTATGTGGCCAGAGTCATCTATGGGTGTTACACAGCCCTGTTATATCTTCACTCTTCCCAGCCAGAAATTCCCTGAAAGGCCTTCAACTTTGTTAGCAATCAGAGTTTATTGTTCAGCTTGTGAGGCTTGCAATCTGGGGATCCAGAAACCAGTCATTCAAGACAGCACTATAAATATGGAAACCTAAACAAACTAACAATCCACATAAATTGTCATTTTTTGGTTTTGGTTTTTTTTTTGCTTTGGCTTTTTTTTCCCCTTAAAGGTCTAGAATTATTTTGATGAAAGGCATAGTCCAAGGAGACTAGAAACCAACATCTTCCACTGATAGAATCTGCCTTCTGTCACTGTCCATTTCCTTGGCAGATGCAGCAGAAAACCTACCTGGCCACGTAACTGCAAGAACTTCATCTTTTGCCGTATCTAAAGCATCTGCACCTCTGGGGGTGCTTCACTTGTTAATCTCATTTTTTTCTCAGACAAAGTCAAAAGTGTATTCTAGTTTTCCTTACTTGGTTAACTATTAGCGTTTTGTTTTCATTTTATTTTTCTGTTCATTTTCTCATGCGCCGAAGATGCTTTTCAGAATCTTGAACTAATAATCATTTAATAAAGTACATATTTACCTTACAATTGTTTCAATGTTCCAACAGCCCCAAACGCTACTTATCAATTAGTGTAATTTTGCATATACCCTACAGAGGAATATTCAAGATACTGATGATTTCCAACACACAAAACCAGTTTTGCAACTGAAAGAGTAACATAGAAATGACATCTTCAAACATTTAAAAAGCAAATTTTATAAATATTTTTATATTTCTCAGCTCTAGCATAATTATCACAGATAGATATCTATTTTTTCAAGTGATCTATGTCCAAGCAAATTAATTAAAATAGCCTGTCTTCAGATGAAACATGATCTAAAAGGACACAGCTTTGAAATTTTCATCCTTTGTTTTGTGCATAAATCAATTTTTCAAAATTATATTGCAAAGAAGATAACAAAAAGGTAGCTTTATCTGTACAAATGGTAGATATTTTTGATTAAGTTCTGTCAATAGGCAAAATAAAATTATAGTCCTCAAGAAACACCTAAATAGCTACTACAAGCAGGCTGAATCATACTACAGAGATACCAAATTCATGCCATAGTTAGATGAGGAAAAAACCCTACCAAAATATATCTGGGGAAACCCCCACTTTCTGGGATTCAAAAGTAATTGCATTCACCAACCATACATTATTAAAGTGCAAGTGTATGACTAATGCATGGAAGAAAGAACCACAGAATCATAGAACACTCATAGCTGGAAGGGACATTAAAGACCACCTAGTACCAACCCCTTGCCACAGGCAGGGACACTTACCACTAAACCAGGCTAATCAAAGCCCCATCCAATTTGGCCTTAAACACTGCCAGGGATGGAGTAGCCACAACTTCTCTGGGCAACCTGTTCCAGTGTCACCACCCTCATAGTAAAGAATTTCTTCCTAATATCTAATCTAAATCTACCCTCTTCCATTTTAAAACCATTCCCCCTTGTCCTATTCCTACATGTCCTTGCAAAGAGTCTCTCTCCAGATTTCCTGTAGGCTCCCTTTGGGTACTGGAAGCTGCTCTAAGGTCTCCCCAGAAGCCTTCTCTTCTCCAGGCTGAACAACCCCAACTCTCTCAGTCTGCCTTCTTAGGAGAGGTGTTCCAGGCCTCTGATCATTGTTGTGGCCTTCCTGTGGACTTGCTCCAACATGTTCACATGTTTCTCATGTTGGAGTCCCCAGAGCTGAATGCACTACTCCAGGTGCAGTCTCACCACACCAAAGATCAGACCTAAATCCAGAGTTGGTGAAACTGGAACACACACTCAAGTAGTCTATATCTGATGTTGCTTGAATATTTATTTAAAATACTAAATTACTTCCAGAAGTCCAAGAATTTCCAGAAGACTAGCTAAGGGAGACTGACTTGAAAAAAAAATTGAGCTTAGGTGGGCAGTATACCTGCAACTGCAAGGTAAAGTATCACTTCTACATACAATCTGGCATTATATCATACTGGAATGGAGTCTATTTCATGCCTATCAAATTAAATATATAATATGCTTCTTAATGGAAAACTGCATGTAGGAAACAATTTTGTCATTTGAGATGAAAGATGTATTATGGTCAAAATCCATCAACTACAAAATAATAAACAGGATACAGTTACTCAGAACTAATGGAATATTTACTGTAGGGATTAGTTTGATGGCTGTAAAGAAAGATGATGTATGGAAACAAACAGGATGCCGACAATAAAGCAGCTCAAAATAAGTCATTTTTGAGCAAGAATTTGACAACTGTTGTTAAACTAATTATTAAGAATTGATCTAGTTAAAAAAAAAAAAACCACAAAAAACCACCTGCATATTTGTTTGAGAAATATCTGCTCAAGATTCAGCCAGGCAAAGGTTTTCCTGCAGGTAAATCAATCACAGAATAACCAAATTTTTAAGGTTGGAAGGGACCTCTCAAGTCTGTCAAGTCTACTCCCCCTGCACAGAGCAGGGTCTACAAAAGGTTTCTTAAGGCTGGGTCTGGTGGAGAATACAAAAACTCTGAGCAAGCTGTTCCAGTGCTTGACTGTCCTCACAGTAAAAATGGGGTTTCTTATGCTTAAATAGAATTTCCTGTATTGCTGTTTGTGTACCTAGTTTCTTGTCCTTTACCACGCAGTGTTCAGAAGAGTGTGACTGTCTTCTTTACTCCCTTCCATCAGGTATTTTACGCACATTGACACATTAAACCTTCTGTTATAAAGGCTAAACAATCTCATCTCTCTCTGTCTCTCCTTGTATGTCAGATGCTTCAAGCCACTATCTAACTTCTCTGCATTTGCTCCAGTATGTCACTGTCTCTCCTGTACTGGGGAACCCAGAACTGGATGCAGTACTCCAAGTGTGCTCTCACCATTGCCAAATAAAGGAGAAGGATCAGTTCTTTTGATTTGCTGGCCATGCTTTTACTAACATAGCCCAGAGTGCTCTTTGACTTTTTTTTTATCACAGAGGCAGTTTTGCTGGCGCATTTGCAATTTGTAGTCCACTAGGACTACCTCTGCTGAACATCATGAGGTTTGAGGTCAGTCCATTTCTCCAGCCAGTTGAGGTCAGCCTGTCACGCTGAATGGCTGTACAACCATCTGTTATATCATCCACTCTGGCCAATTTTGTATTACCTGTAAAACTGCTGAGGGTGCACTCTACCACATCTTCCAGGTCATTAGCCAAGGGATTAAATGGTATTGAACCTGGTACTGACCCTTCACTAGTGACTTCACAGCTGTCCTTTTTGCTCAGCAATCTAACCTATTTTCAATCCACCCTACTGCCCACTTAAATAGTCTGTATTTCATCAGTTTGTAAAAGAGGATGTTAGGGGAGACACTGAAAAAACCCTTGCTGAAGTCAAGATAAACAATATCAACTGCTCTTCCTCATCCACTGAGCCAGTCATCTGATTGCAGGAGGCTATCAGCTCAGTTAAGAATGATTTCTCCTTCACAGATCCATGCTGACCACTCCCAATCACCTTCATGTCCTTCATATATTTGGAAATGGCTTCCAGGATGGGAAAAGATCACTTTCCTGGGATCAAGGTAAGACTCAACAGCCTCAAATTTCATAGAACCTCCTTCTTATGCTTCCTGTAGATAGGAATGGCAACTACATCTGTGAAATTCTTTTCATGGGAAAAGGCATGTAGCACCTGATAAAACTAAATGGCACAGACCAGGAATTTAATCTAAAAAGATGTACAATAATACAGGGATATGCAGCAATGGTTAGATTATATGAAATATATTTAAAATTGAGAGTACATGGGATCACTTCTGCAGAAGCTCTGAGGAAAACTGACCAATTTGTCTTCTATCTTCTAACTTCAAAATCATGTCTCATAAGTAACCAAAATAACATTGATGATGTAAGTGGATGAGTGCCTAAGCATCCCCACTTATTTCTGATCGCAGCAGCAGCAGACCGTAACTACTCCTCCACAGCACATTATTTTCCAGTGAGACAAATGTGAACATCTCAGGTGACACAGATGCTCCTTACACAGTGAAAGAAATACAAAAACTAAGTAGGCAATCATATTCAACTTTAGTTTCAGTCCTCAACCATACTGCATATTCTTTCTTGACACATACCTTTTTCTTTTCTTTTACAAAAGAAGTTTGGGCCCCTGACAAAAGTTTTTAGAAAGTTTGTTTTAAGTAGCTTTAGAATTTTCTATGAGACCTGACAGTGTTGTCACTGTTAAAAGGTGAGCAAAACCCACATACTGTAATACATTACACTTCAATTCCATCATACTATGCTCCAGATGAAGAGAAAAAAAAAAAAAAAGTCAACTAATTATCACAGCCAATTTCACAGCCAATCTTACCTGCTTATGTTAAAGGAAAAGAAAGAAGTGGTATGGATACTGCTGAAGTAATAGCTTTGTAGATGACTGATACTCAAAGACAAAACTACACAGATTTGTACACGTAAACTGATTGTGTTCCACAAAGCTGTATAACATACATTTAGAACTTCTTTTATTTGTGCAGTTATTATATTAGCTACTCAAGGCACACAACAGATGCTAGGAGTCTTCCTACTTCTTACTTTAGAGGAAAAGCAAAAATTCCAAGCCATGTTCAAGGCCAGGCTGGGCAGTGCTTTGTGTGACATGGTTTAGTGTGAGGTGTCCCTGCCCATGGCAGGGGGGTTGGAACTAGATGATCTTATGGTCCTTTCCAACCCTAACTATTCTATGATTTCATGTTCTTTACTTCTTGCTTTTGTTGCAACAGATAAAAAGTAAGCAACAGATATTAATGGTGAGCACAACTATTTTCTCGGATTCCACAATTATTTACACAGCTAGCTGTACAAAGGCAATATTTTGTACCAGCCAAATTCTCAGGAAAGAGCCTGCAGAGCATACTGCTCTTTCCAAATGCTGGTTTATTCCATTGCATATACACACATGCCCTAAAAAACACCATAGTGTATCCACTGAGTCAAGTCATTCATTTTTGATAGCTGTCAGAGTTGCTGGTATCAACATACTATATGCTATTTATGATCCCCTCGATGCGAATGTCATTAGAACAAATTCTAATTTGTAATGCTGAGGTAATATCTCATTTTCAGGGAAAAAAATAAATAAATAAAAAGAAAAGTTTCATATGTACTTTTCAGAACTGCGCCTTGCTTGTAATAAGCTGCTAAATCCATAACTCGTTCTAGGTAAAACAATAAAAGAAGAAACAAAAGCTTTTTAACTAAGAAGAAATTATTTAGACATATTTTGTCTTACCTTTTATAAGCCTAGATTTATTTATATTCCATTAAATTTTCTAATGTTTATTTTAATACAAGTATTTAGATGGTGTGATTTTTGCATGCTGTAGTAACTTTGACCAGATCATAAAATGTAAATTTCTATATGCAATTATTCTTTGAACTTAGTTCTTTTAAATCAGTGGCAACATTCTGCAAGTCTGGGGGCATGTTTTCTCATTAAGGGCTAATATTTCAGAACAGTAATTAACCGAATGAAGAAAGTTGTTAAATGAATGAATAAACTACACTTCATTGACAGCACTGCCCTTTTATAAAATAAAAAGAACAAGAAAATATGTGACATTTCGCAGCACTAGAATATACGTAGAATTTCAGAGGGTTTTAGCTCCATCATTACTCTTCAATCTACACATTCAAACCACAAATAGCTCTTGGACAAAATCTATTTTCCCCAGTACAGCACCTTTTTTGTGAAGACTAATTTTGTGGAAACTTAAGATTTTATGACCTGTTGTGAACTATATAGTCTTAAACTTTGCAATACTTCTCAAAAAGAGGAATTCAAGAAGGATATTGTTTTCTTTCACATTGCTTATTTTTTGTCCACTTAAATTCAGTTTCAACAGTACATCTAATAGCAGAAAAAGCAGTAAAATTTTTCATTTTGGGAATGCAAAATGATTTCATAACAATCAATAAAATGAATTAGCACCCTGATAGTGATACATATGCCTACAAGCAAACCACACTTCATTCTGTTTTGGCATAAGGGAATTAAAAATACAGAGAAACTTGAGCCAGGTGAATGATAAGAAAACTTTATAAAGTGAGGAAGGTAAAGCTGCCCTCATCACCCCCAAGAGTTTTTTCTAGTTCTAGTCCAGTATCTGATGGACTCAAATTACATTTACAGGACTGTGCATGGCCCATGTAAAATCTCATTTCCATACTTTTAAAGCCTTAGCTATAATCAGGGTGATGACCACTAGCAAGATGCATCCCTTCTCCTGCGATCTTGTTCCTGCATTCTTTAACAGAAGAACTCCCACATCACAGAATAGTCTTCAAGTCTCAGCAAAAGAAGCGGCCTGATAAGATACTACATAGCTCTAAAGAAAACAAGATACCTGTATAAAGATGTATACAAATACATTCATGGGCAAAAGGAGACTGCACCATTGAAAAGACAGTCATTGCAAAAGATAGTAAGACATCCGTGGTTGAGCAGCTTTTCACACAATTTCTAGAAAACAGGCAGGTAATTGCACAAATGTTTCAATTGATTTATATTTTTTAAAAATCTTTCATATACATTTATAGTTTCTACAGATTCATAGAAAAAAAGAAAATAGCAAAACAGTCTATACCAGGGCACAGTTACCCTAACCTAATTATCTTGATGTTATCTTATAGTGTTAAGTACTTCATATAGTACCTCCTACATTATATTTGGCAACTTCTATTCAACAGTCCTAAGTCAAGAAATAGTTCATCCCCAGAAAACAGCGTCAATATTTCTAGTTATTATTGTTTGGTTCCGATAGCCACTGCCACTATTTTCAATATGAAATACAATAGAAGTTACATATATTATGCGTACATTCAATCTTCAACACTATTAGATTTCTGGCAATGATACTTTTTCAACATATGGTAACCATACACCTTTTAACAAGAAGTAGCCATATATAAAACTTACAGAATTCTAAAGAATTACGAATTGTTGGGGAGCAGAAGGGAGGAAGGGGGTTATTTGCTTTGGGTTGTTTGTTTTTTTTAATCAGGGGCAGTTCTCTTTCATCAAGACTGCAAGTTCTTTTGTACTGACAAACACCGAGGTTGCCAGGATAAGCCTAATAGCCTAACTATGTGCTATCCTGTTAAAACTGAACTGAATGTGTATGCTAATACGGCACCTTATTGCTATGATTTTTCTAAATTTTTACTGAAGAAAAGATGTCAGAACTTCTCATAATGAAAAATATTAACATCAGATCACAGATAAAGTTGATATACTCAGAATATTGTATTTAGAGGCTTGCAGCATTTGGGAAATCTGTTAAAACATTTAATTTTTAAAGATGGTCAAGTATCTCAGTTTCAGGGAGAGGTTTAAATGCATTCTTATGTTTGAAAAAAAAAGAAAAAATGCAAATAAAATTATTTAAAAGCTATAATTTTAAACTAAAAAAGTCAATGATGAGATGGTTCTGACTCAATTTACAAACAGATCTGGCAGCACAATGAGAATAGTGGAATAGCCGCTATAGAAGCAGGGAAGAAAGTAAGGGGAAAAATGTTTCAATAGGGAGGGAATGGCAGGAATCGAACTTGCAGTTATTTATGCTAACAGCAATACAATTCTAGATAAGCAGCACCTTTTACAACCACTGCGACTTCTCAACTGTCAAATTCAGATAAACCATTTAAAAAATTATTGTAAATTGAGAAACTTACCTTCCTGCTTACCTTAAGTTTACAACCCTAATGAACTTTGACTCTTTTGAAATCAATTTCCCACTGACTTCACAGATGCCAGGACTTTTTCCCATTTGTTTGCCTTTCATAGCATACATAGTACAGTAAAGAATATTTCCTGAAATAATTCTGTGAGTAAATCAGGACCCGGTGCTGCCCTGCTGAGAGGAAGAGAAATCTGTGTATTTTAGGAAATGTTGGATTATTTTAAATATGAGTGTCCTTGTTCTCATGGCCTCAGGGTTCAGCTAAGCAGCTGGAAAAGATGAACCCTTGTCTTCAATTAAGTCATCTCTGAAAGGTTACTACCACTCTGTAGCACTTCCATCAGACCCCCTTCCTCAGATTGGTACTAAAAGAGTTTCTCGTATAACTTTCAAAGAAGCAGCAGGACACATCAACTGCCAGCCTTATCGCTTTCTTCACATCAGTGTATCCCAAAACATACAGATACTACTCTACCAAAATATTCCCACAGAATGTTAATATGAAAGACATCCATATTTAGAGGATGTGTCCAACTGAATCTTTCAGATTCAACAGTTGTATACAACTGCAGGCTGGTGTAGGGGCTACACTGCTGGACTGCTTTAGGCAGATGGTATTAACACCCTATTGTCTGTCTCAGAGCAGACCCATTGTCACCATAATCTTTCTAAGGCCACTAATGCAAAAAAAAAAAAAAAAAACAAAAAAAAAACCCAAAACCCCACTACCCACACCAAACTGTTTCCTGCTCCTGCTCCTTCTATTTTTGAGCAGTAACATACTGCCTGATGACTGACCCACCTCTTCAAAGGCTGGGCAGTTCACACTGCAAAACTGTGCAATATTATGACTTTGTACTTCACAAGTTCCTGATCTGTGAGGGGGGGAATTATCATGACTGGCTGGCATCTCTTCTAGTAACTACCTAACAATTAGATTTAAACTACCTGAATCTATATGTTTCAGTCTAGCTGTTTTGCAGGGCAGGGACAAATGTTCTTGTATGTAGTGTGTATGTGATAAACTGTTGTGTTCAAGAAGGCAAAAGGGTCCATACTAGGTTATTACAAAGTCTAGAAGGGCTGCATTGTCATATATGCCTTAAGTATGACTCAGTCACTTTGTCTGAGCAAACAGGTTTTAATGTAGCTAGTGACTATGGGGAAATATTCCACAGCTCACAGTACCACAGAGATCCTGCCGTTAGACCAGGATTACATATTAACTTCCTCACAGTTGGCAGCTGAATGCACTGATTTCATCAGCACAGTTCCTAATTTAAAGACATTCAGAGAAGCAGTTTGCTTACCTAGTTGGAATCAAGGGATGCTGGTGTAAAGGGTGGGACCTGCCAGGATAGATAGCAAGCCAAAAATACGTCTTTGAATATGCTCTTACAGTGATTTCCTGTAAGAGCTAAGGCTAGAAAACACAAAGCAGCACCCTAAAGCTCCAGAAATTTTCGTATTCTCACATAATACACACTATGTGTTCTTTCAAATAAGCAACGTGTTCAAGGGTGTGTAGCTATCCAAAGACCTCTTAAAACTCCTCCTAATTTGTATGTGTCTGCTGTGCAACACCACATGTAATTATCTTGGTCACCTTGAATTCTATGGAGCACTGTTTGCTAGCCCTTTCTTACACAGCAGCATTCAAACATTTAGAAACATTCTGATACACTCATTATTCTGCAGCTACAGAAATGTCACAGATTTTTCAGCACTCTCACTTCTTCAAGGCCTTGCTTTGCATTTAACCCGATTTTTTGAGAGGGTGAACTCAAAGTAATCAAAACCAGAAGAAAAATAGCAGAATCAAAGTCCAGCATGACAACAGAAGTTATGTCAGGATTCCCAAGAACAGGATTTTCCAACCAGAAGGATGGAAGAATGGAGAATAAGGCAGGAGTTGCAAAAAGTTGAGGGCTGCTAATCTGAAAAGTATGAATGACACTTAGCCACACACATCTGCTTCACTATACTGCAGAAGCCCTCAAGAGCTTTCTGTCAGCTCATGCACATTAGCTGTATGTGCTAGAAAAACTTGTAATTATGTTGCCTACTCATTGATTTAGACCTTTAAGGGGCTGGAACAGATTTAGGATAGAGCTTCAAGTCATGAAAAAACAATTTCTTTGAGAACAAAACACACAGTAAGTGGAGACATCAGGGAAATGTCCTCAAAACAGCACTGTTTCTCCAAACCACATGTCTAGTGTAGAAATATCACAACAGACACCCAGCTCCTGAAAGGTAATTTATCAGTCTGTTCCCTGAGGTGAGCAGGGATTATTTGAAGGCTCAATGGTTACAGCAAGTTTATACAGCGCATTTACAGACATTAACAACCTCATCACAGGTATCAATTTACAAGATGAACCCCACCTTCTGTGTTAATAGCATTCCAAAAAACCTGAGAATCCATTTACCAAACATACAGTTTCCATTCATCTCAGATTATAAACCACTCTGCAACCTTTAGACATTCAGTATGTCAGGTAGACTATAACCTAGGGGGAAATATTACCTATCCAGTCTAGAAAAAGTACAACAGGAGCATCAGTTGCCTAAGTCTAAGCAATATTAGATTATCATGCTTTTCTAGTAGCTCAGCCTCACTTTATCATTCCATGAGATTTTGAAAACATAGAACTCCATTCTCTGCTCTGAGAGGCTGTTTACAAGGTATTGTTATGTGATCCTAGATATGCAGCTGAACTGCATTTTGAAAATTTCCTCTGAATATCACTTTATCTTGTCACATTACTGCTGCAAAAATCAGCTACCGATAATATGGCCTATGTACCTCTCTTGGGAATTACCTCCAAATGTCACAACCTTCAAATGTTATTGGACAGACATCTAACATTGAACAGACTCCTGAACTAAAGATGAATTTGACTTTCCCAGCTGCAGCTGCCTCCTTAAAGGACGGCTCCTTCAAAAACACAGTATCTCAAAATGCTATTTAATATTGCTCAAAATCTGTACCACTACATTCACCTGTGACAGACCAAAGCAACACATATCTGAGTCCCTATTGCTCAAGAACTGCAATCTCTGTACATGAAAATGATACAGCACTTAAAGCCTTGAACACAGAGCTTAATTAATTTGAGCTGCTTAATTACAGGATACTGCCATTGCTTATATTCAATGTATTTTTGAATTCAAGATGGTTTAATTTTATTCTTGTGACTATATAACGTTTCTCAGCTGACTTCCTATAAGATGAATTTTTAACTTGAATTTTCATGCACTTTTTAGGGTTTACTGTTGCTTGATATTGGAATTACACCAGAATACTACTTCAATAGTGAAATAGCTACAAGTAGAAATTCATTTAATAGTAACATACAAATAAATTATCAGGAAGCTATTTTAGTTCCAGTAATTGAGAACAAGATGCTATGAAATTATAAGGTAACATCCTCATAGGCTCAGAACTCCTATGAATAAGAATGTTGAGTACACATAAATGTACTTAAATGCAAAAGAATGAGCATTACCTGTTCACCACCCCAGATGTCTTTAAAAGATGACTTCCATGTGAAAGGATTTGGTCCTGACAATGATACTTCCTAAGCTGCAGAGCCATTCTAGGCATTCCACCTGGTTCCAACACTGTCAGTTTTGGTTTACCTATATTTTACATCTGAGTTATTCGGATAAGAATCTAAAAAGGTATAATTCTTTCTTTTTCCAGAACCTGCACAAGCAACTGACCTATTTCCATTCATAGGGATACATTTTGTATTCATGGCCATACACATGTAACAGACATAAACCAAAAATAAATGAAATAGGTTATGAGCAAATGGGGCTGGTGTGGGAGGAATGAGCAGTAAGATACTTACAGGGTAGCACTCTGTGATTTACTTCAAAAGAATAAAATGTGATACTCTGTCTTTGAATGCATAATAAAAACAGGTATTTCAGACCTGCCAAGTAATTAATTTGTAGAATACACTACACAGATGAGCAAGTGAGACAGTTTTTCAACAACAGTGAAATATTAATACTTTTATATTTAAAATCCCATAGTGCTTCAAACTGTACTAAAGTGATTCCCAAAGTTCAGGAAAGCAATTTATGCTTTGCAACAGTAACATGGGCACCCCCAGCTAGCCCTGCAGAAAAAACCAAACACAACAGAAAACTCATCTAAAACATGGCTGGTTGCAGCGAGTGACTTGTTTCTGGGATTAAACTGCAGTGTAATTTGGAAATGGAATCCAATAACTTGAGGGTAAAACATTTTGCCCCAACCCCCCCCTTCACAGTCTGTTTCATTTTAATTGACATCAAATAAAAAAACCTGTTCAGGCCTTTCCTCACAGAGTTGCTGCTTTAACTACATAACACTTCCCAAGCACTAAAGGAAGGCTCTCATGTCAGTATGGATTCCCTTTGGACAAGCTATAAAATGAAAACAGTTACAAGAAATAAAACCATGTTCAGTCCATGAAGCAATCCTTTCTACTGAGCAAACAAGAGTGTGTTGCTGATCCCAAAAGCACCATTATTTGGACCTAAGACCCACAGTTCCATAGAACTGTTAAAATGAAACAAAACAAACAGTTTTAACAATTCCTAATTTGGAGCCCTAGCCTTCATTTTTGTTGGAACTAGATGATTTTTAAGATCCCTTCCAACCCAAACCATTCTATGGAAGTGTTCAGGGATGGGGCTGGATGGGGCTTTGAGCAGCCTGGTCTAAGGGATTTTATTTCTGACAATGGCAAGAGGGTTAGAAGAGATAATATTTAAGGTTCCTTCCAACCCAAACCGTCCTATGAATCTATGATTTTCTTCCTAGAGGAGAATACTACGATCCTGGAAACATCAGAGGAACACTGCCAATTAAACCCAAGTAAGCTCTCCTTTCCCTTTAGAGGGATTTTGTACTCTGTGAGACTCATGTTCAAGAAAACAATTTCTATTTGTCTCCTAGACAGCTTCTAATAATTTAGCCTCTTTCTCCGTTAAACATATGGTCTGTTGTAGGGCCGCAGTTCAAATGTGTGTTCAATCATTTATTCAGTGAGCAGCCATAAGTATCCAAATGTGATTCTTATCTCTAGTAATTATAGAAGCTGGAATTAGGTTGCAACCTGATTTACTGAATTCAAAATTACCTTCAATATTCAATAGCTCTTTGCATTGCTCTAGCACTGATTTATTGATTAGAAAAAGGAGTTTTAATAATTAAGTTAGAACAGAACAGGACTGCACTAATCTGATATTTAACTAAACAAACACCACAAAAGAAAATTCTCTATATTATTCAGTAGTATAAAGAACCTAGAAAACCAATAACAATTCAAACAAGTGCTTTGAATTTAACAAGAGTGAGGGTTTTGGTTTGGTTTTTTTTTTGGGGGGGGGGGTTGGTTTGGCACTTTTTTTTTGTTAGAAGAAAGAAACTAAAATAAGTGGTTTTCATTAAATCTTGCTAGAGGACAGTTGTTTAAAAATCTTTGTACTGAAATACAGCTGTTTCTTGAAAATAACAGCATCAAGAGAACTGAAATTAAGAACATGGTAAAGCTTTGATAAAGACAAAATATTTCACCCTGACAGAGTAACCTGTAGAAACACAGTTTCTAGCTCCCCTGCAAAAGTTTATTGTGCTTCTACTCAAACTGAAAATGCACAATGCGCCCCAGTTCCAGATGTTCTAAATTACAATACGAGAAGTATAAAAAGCTAACAAAATTATTTTCTTTTCAGAAAGTACATGAAGACAAACTCAGGATTTCATGCTGAGATGGAAGGACATTAAACACCCAGGAAAAAAGCAGAATTTTCTTCTTTGACTACAAACACACACTAGGAACCCAAAACGAGAAGACAACTGTGCCAGCCCCACCTACACTTTCTTTCTTACTACTTTCAGGAAAAAATGTACCCTCCACAGAATCCAGGCCACAGCTAAAATATGAATTTTATTCCTGGTGTCACAGTAGCATGGCTTCTCAGTAGGAAAACAAACACCGCATGTATCAACAACACACACATTTAACTTTTCCACCCTGATATATCATGATGAAAATAAAATGTCAGCTGTTCAAGAGAAAATGAAAGAAAATGCAATCAAAGGCAACAAACTTAAAAAAAAATAAGCAAACCTTAGTCTTTATCTGCCATTTACAGGAACTCAACACTGACCATGCAGACTGCTCAACACACAGGAAAATAGACAGGAAAACTGAATAAATGACAGGTATGGACACACTTTCTCAAATTCAGACCCATATTATCCTAATAATTTCTGCTTTGATCTTAGCCTAACCTATTTTACGAACACAAGGATTTATTCACATTGCTTACTAACAGTAATTTAATAATTGAAATGTGCTATGGTTTCTGAATTCAAAGACATGATGTGTGATTCCAGCCACAGCTTTCCAATCCCAGCTCTCTCTGGAGCCAATGGACAAAATCTGTCACTGACCGAGGATCTGTTTAAGATGCCTGAAGTATTCAGTCTGGCAAGCAGCCTGGTGGATAGTTAGCCATACCCATTACCCATCATAAGAATTCATTCCTGTTGACACAGGAACTTGGTTATCTCATCCATTCTTCCACACATTAAAATTTCCCCCCAGACCCCACCACAGGATTTCAATTGTCATCCACAGAACTTCAACTCCATAGTATTGCCAAATATAGTTGGAAAACATGTATAACAAAAAATGCAACTTGTGGTTTTTTTTTTTAATTTTTTTTTTTTTAATCACTACAGCCAAAATGCATGAAGTCAGATCAGGAGATAAGTGGAGTGGATGAGCCGAATAGATGTCATAAAACCTAATCCCAAAGCTCATTTAAATCAATGACAGTTTTTGCATCAGACCTAGTAGCAATCAAGTACCAGAGCCATCAGTTTAAAATCTTTTAGTAATATTACATTCATGTTAATAAAATGAAAAAAAAAAATAAAATAAAATATCTCATTAATATCCTCCAGAATTCCTCTTTCATGTTTGCATCTTCAGAGCCCTAGAAACAACATCCCCTACTATTCCCAAAACGGAAACATTGTGGTCTCGCAGGTGTATGGAAACTTGGTTTAACATCCTTAGAGATAATTGGGGATGCAAGAAAAATGTTTTTCTGAAACAGGAAGAGTGAAGCGACTGTCTGAAACAAAGCACTTGTGCTATAACCAGAGAGTGATACTGCAGATGGCTCTAACACTGTTTACATGAAATCTGATTTCTCTTGTTTTTGGAACATCGCATAAGAAGCTTATTTTTTTCCCCTACATGTTTAATGCCTTTACCAGATACACTGAAGAGCCCAATAAACATATGCTTCCTATGTTCATCTAATACAACCTGCTGTCCTATGAGATAAGATCCTATCAGGAAAGCAAAGTCAAGAAACATTGAATTGGAGAACCTCATCCAAATACAAGTGTTCTGGCGTAATAATGCTCCTGCAGTCTGCAGGCTCCAGAAAGAAACCACAGAAGCATTCAGCACAGGGTGAGCTTTATTAAGACTGCATCAGCTGTGACAGAATCTCCAGACAAACATTTGCTATGACCAAAATGCCTGAAATTATTTTCCTCATTTTTTCCAAACTAATTCATTATGATCAAAGTAGTAAAATGAACTACTCTCTTACTGTTCGTTACCTCCTCCTGGTAAGTGGAGTATGACAGTATGAAGTTATTTAAAATAAAAAAAAAAGAAAAAGAAAAAGAACATGGAAAGTCAAGTCATATTAGCTGCCTCAAATACTTATTTTATGAACTGTAATGTGTGCAAGTAGACTGGTAATAATTACTAGAGTTCATAATTACTTGTAAGGCTTACACTTTGCTCAAAAAAATTACAAAATACTAGCTGCAAGGAGAGTTAGGTTGGCTTTTCATATTTGTTTCGTGCTGATATTCTAAGTTCTGTACCAGGAACTGGGAAAACTGTCTCAGACTAAAGAAACAACACACAGAGAGTCAAAAGCCAGAAGCACAGAAGGTAATTAAAAAGTTGCAGATGAAGAGTTCTTGCTAAAATCTACATCTCAGAGCCCTGAGAAGAAACACCACCCCGTAAGCACCAGGAAAGAAAGTGTGAACACTCAAACCAGCATTCACCATTTTGAAGCATGCAGAGCAGGAATAATTTGCCTACTCCAGTGACAGAGAGAACTGTTCCCAAACATATGTTTTTTGTAGCTTAAAACCTAGGGTTGAAGCTTTGTTACAGCATCTTGCTTCCAACCAGATTTGCTGAACCCTGAGATATGGTATTGATTATTCTGCAGTGAGACACAATGGCAGCATAAAGGCAGCTCCTTGCATATTGCACAGCCCTGCACATCATTACAAGAGATAACAATAACAATGAAGAGAAAGAAAAATACTTTTCTTTTGTGTCTGTTTCACTGCTTCCCCCATGCCTGCAACAGAACAGGCTGTATCAGAGCAGAATGCATGGCCATTCGTGACTAGTAACAGACCAAAATATAATACTTATTACGTCTTTTGCCACTCTCCAGAGAGCCCAGATGCTGTCTGTCAAGCTAGCTGGAATACAGCCTTCTAGTGCAACTTCCTCTTACAAAAAGAGAATGAATGTGTTCTTTGAAAAAAGTTCGCCTCTCATGGGACTGCTGCTTTAAGAGAGATCGTCTGATTGTTTTAGTACTCATTCATCCCAATAATCTGAAGATCTTAATACTTCATTTCATCTTACATGAAGATCCTTCAGAAGGATCCTTCAGGACACCCTGCAGCTTTATTTCTTATAGTACACCTGTACAAGAAGAAAAAGAAGCTCACTTGCCTGCACATCACCTTCACTTGCTTTTTAGTTTTAGTTTATCTAAAGCTGGTTATGAGTATATGCTGTTGGTCAAATGGTGAGAACACTCTAACATTAATTAATTCAGGTAGGAAAGTTGGAAGAATGCAAAAGTTTCAAATTTAATATATATTTAGCAAGAAAATGGCAAGAGGTATTTTCATCTTGCTCGTCTCAAACATACATGACAGTAGACATCTTGTGTCTACTGCGTCATGTCATATCATGTCATGTCATGTCTCTATGTGCTAGAGACAGGAGAGTTTTTCAAGATCACAGAACATCAGGATGGAAGGAAAACACCAGGAACACATTCTAGTTGAAACTCTAACTTGTTTCCCCACTCTGCTACTTGGACATGCCTTCCTAACCAAGCTGCTAGGAATTACTTCTACCAGTACCACTAATTTTTCTGTGGTTTTTTTTGAGAGCCTGAATGCTGTAAAGTGATATGTTGTAAATTATCAGCAAACCTATCCTTCCCAAATGTATCACCAGTGACAGGTACTGAATAGAGCTATCCACCAGAAAGTGTTATGAAAAAAAACCAAAAAAAACCAAAAACAAAACAAAACAAAAAAAAAAAACAAACCCAAACAAAGAAAGATTAAAAAAAAAAGCACCAAACAAAATCTACACCAAACAAAAGACATTCCCTAAAAACAAAACCTGCACAACTCGGGCTGTTGTAGCAAGGTGATAATCAGAACCTGATTATCTGCAGTGCTTATTTGAGTGGAATCTCTTGTCTTTTAAGGAGAAGCTTCAAAATAATCCTTTGTTTGACCTCTGCAGAAGAACATGAAGCAACTCATTTTAGCAGTGCCATATTTTAAATTGCTTAATTTAAAATAGTCCTAAAGGAGAAGCATGAAAAATTTGAAGTTAGTACTTGAAAGGGATAGAAATTGGTCTTGTGAGAAGCTCCTCAGATGGTGAAAAAATATAAAAAATGTGACAGGAGCAGATAGTATTTAAGATAACATAAGCAAAGAATTAGCACATACTCCAGGTTCCTTAACACTAATGAATACAATGTTCTTTCTGAAAAATACTGTTTTCTGCCAAATAACATGGTGAAATAATTTTCCTCATTTTTATCAATTTCTTGACTATTCTCATAAAGTTGGTGACAGAGAGATGAATCAACTGGACTCCTCTAGTTTTCTGATATTCCTGTAGTTCTTTATACAAATCTGATTAGGTAAAGTATAAATCACAAAACTGTGAATAATTTCACTTGTACAGTGTTTCACATTCCAAGCAGCAGTTTTTAAACTGTAGTTTAAATGAGCCACACAAGTGTGCAGGCTCGATTAGCATTACCAATACTTTACCTGAAAGTTTCATTTCTGTTTGTCTAAATGCCAATCATGATGTGGCAAAGGCTGCTGATCCTAAAGCTTCTATGCAGCAATCTCAACAACAAGCTGACTGTATGTACACTAGCAAGTAGCACAGTGGAATACAATGAACAGTGAAACACCAGTGAAGAGGATGTGGTATCCATGCTGTAGGCATTTCTGGGAAGTGGAATTTGGAATTCTTTTTGGAATGACTTCAGTTAGACCCCCACAAACTGTACACCAGATCACACCTTTGGTTTAGAACAACCTGAAAGGAATCCAGTGTATGCAGTCTGGAATACACCAAAAATCAAATCAGCAAGTGGAAAAGATCAAAATGTGCACTCAAAACACAATACAGATTATCTCAAATGCAAACACAGATGAACCCTGAACTTGGGGACAGATAGTCTTCACCAGGACTTCAGGCAGCTGAAAAATCTATAGCTCATAAAATGCCAATGAAAGGTTTCACAAATTTACATCTTAAACTATGAATCTCTGGCTGTGATTAAAAACCCTTGCAATGAATATGCAACAGAGCCAGAATAGTAAACACTTATCATTAATTGGTTACTAAGTGAAACGCTGCATAATGAATAAAAATTATAATCCAAAGATACACAGCTCAGACTCTATAGGACAACTCTCCTAATCAAAGACCTTAGGACAACATGGTGCTTGCACCTTCCTGGCACCATCATTCAAAGAACCAGCAAGAAATGCAGCCCTACGGAATCGGTATGAGATCAGTAAAGGAAGGGACCCCTGGACTCTCCCTGGTCTGCAAAGCCTGCCTGCTTGTTCCAAATCCCTCTTCCTTGTCTTCCATTTCATCATCTTCCCTTTAATCTGCTTTTCTTCCTGTTCTAAATCCTTGTTTCTTCCAGCAATCTATGTGCATAGAGAGATAGGTAAGAAATAATGTTTACAACTTCACATAATAATTCTGCATTTTTATTCTACCCCATTATTTACTGTCTGCACCAAACCTTTCCCTGACATAAAATTCAAACTTTCAGTCTTCCACATTTCCTATTTTTGGCTATGTTCTCCACTCAAACTAGTGGGTTTAGTTGCTGTACTGCAGGGCTTCCAAACAGCTGAGTATGCCGTACAGAACTGACCCTGAATACCTATTTTGAGCCAAGAATTTTGTTAGCCATTATAATAGTGAGCTCTACAACATTTAATTGCTTTTGAAGCCAACCTTGAGTGCTGACAAAAAAAATACTCCAAAGTAGGAGACGCCACATTTAAAGAAACAAAACCAAAGATGTTTCCAGATAAGAAAGGCCACAGGAATAATCTTGCTTGTAGGACCATGTATGACTATTAATGAGTTTTCAGGATGTATACATACTCCTCAGAGAGCCTTTCATAAGCTGTTCCCCAGCTGGGGGATGCTTGACAGTGCAGATCCACAGGGAGCCTCTATAAATACTCCAAGGCCAAAAGAAATTTTTAGGATAAATAGCTTGCCCTTCATATAATTTACATGCTCAAAGTCACAAAACACTGCATATATCAGCAGGGCTCATGGCCTTAACTTATGATTTCCTATGCAGTAAGGGAACAGCATTTCTTCTCCTGAATTTGAATCAAGGAAAATAAAAACAAAGTGTAAGGTAATTTATAGTATGCCTGAATAACACAAGGCCACAGAGGACTACCAGAGCTAGCCCTACTTAAACTACTTCAGTTATGAATAGTTATGCAGTTGTACCAAGAAACACCGCTGCCAATAGCTGAGCTGGTTGGTTATCTCTACATTAAACAGCCATTCAGCTTTTTCAGCATCACAGAACTATACCAAGCGCGTAATTAGCTAAGGAAAACATACCTGTGTTTCTCAGTGGGCTTTTGGCTGAATCTCACTGCTGGAGAGTAAATGAAACACTAACTTTTCACTGGAAGTTTGCCAACAAATAAATGGATGGCAAGACCAGAATCAGTCAGTGTCTAAGAAAACAGCAAATGTAGGAACCGGGAAAGACAAAAGCCCTAATCCTACAAAAGGCTGAGGAGATGCTCTCAGGAATTTCTGATATTTCTTCTTTGTAAGGTTTTTGTCACAAATGAAAGGAAAATTTATCTGGGTAACCATACCATCTTATATTTTTTAGAAGTGTAAATCGGGAAACATTAATACATAATTAATAGCACATTTTTATTTATTTATGCAGCCATGAACCTAAAAGAAAATAATAATCTATGACTGAATCTCAGGGCTAGCTTTCGGATTTCCAAATTTTCTAAGAGACTGAAGTCTTATGGCAGAAATTTGATAGCTCTTTCTTCTGGTACTGGCATCAGGCATAATGGGTCTATATGTCATTCACACTACAGACCTTTTAGTAATCCAATGACCTTAAATGAGCATTATGAAACCTTTTGGAAATAAACCAGAGCAAATTAAACTACTAAACGCTATATAAAGTATGTTCAGCCTATAGAGTAAAGCTACAGACAAACACAGCACAACTTAATTATGTCTTAAAATGGACCTTTAATGACACAAGGTGTTTCCTGTATAGACAAGACCTTATTTCAAGTAATACAATATATTACAAGAATCGCAAAATGATAAGGAAAAATAATAAGAATAAAGCAACTGAGACTGGAAGTGGTTTTAAAAATATAGGCAACTGTCACCCTTAAACTAAATTTAATACTGAGACTACAGAAGAAAATCACAAGAAACACATAATATGAATTTATGTGCTTCCCTCTTATATAGTATCTGAAAATCCTAGTATATATCCATAGTATAAGCCTGTTTTATTGCTTATAGAAACATAGTTGTGTGTAATTGGTCAGTGTGTAGAACTGTATCTTGAGAAAAAGCAACTGTGAGTATGAGAAGTGGAAAATGCTTTATGGGACTTGGGGGAAATAAATTCCACTACAGGGTGTCATTTTTAACCTTCAACATTTTTTTTTTTTAAGAGCAATTAAAAATTACTAACTCAAACAACACTGGGTGACAGGATCCTAAATCAAATTTAGTAGGAAAAAGCAGTACCAATGGACAGTAATGCTATTCATCACTCATTTGCCATCATTCTTTTTTAACCCAGTTCACCTGAGGTTAAAAAAATAAATTAAAAAAAAGAAAATCAGAATTTCTTTCTTATGTGTTATTTTTGTTTCTGGAGCTGAATGAGAGGAAGAAGCAGGAAGGAACACAGCCAGACACTGGCTCAGATACAGCTTGAAGACATTTAAGTACAGTACTTTCAGACTCATTTAACTGTCTTCTACAAACAATATTAAGAAGGAGAAAAAAAAGGGCAAAAGAAAAAAGAAAAAGAAATCATGACTGTTGTTGCCAAGCCAAATGAATTCCTGATGCAGCACAACTGATATCAACATAGTTATCTCTGACTTATTGTACTTCCACAGCTAGCTTTTTTCTTCTGTAGTTTATCACCAGCGTACAGGAAGCATTTATGAGGCTTTAAATCCAAAGAACACTTAATGCTTGCTTCAGTTCCACTGAAGGCAATGGAATTAGGCCTATGTTTAAAGTAAAGTGCACTCTTGGATACAATGGTGAAATGTGACCTAAATCACATTACTGCACTGATTGGATCAGTATCTGAAAAGTCTTCAACTACTATGTAGCTAGGCAAAATAGAAACAAAATGGGTGACAATCAGCATCTCTGGGAATTTACAGGGGAAAAAAAAAAAAATGGACAGAACAGGCTTTTCCAAGAACACGCGATTGAAATCCAGAGTTCCCAGCTGTCTCCTTAAACTCTACTCACAATTTAACTTTTAAAAATGGGTCAAGGAATTACTCTTTCTTCCTAAAGCAACTGTGAAACTTCTTTGGGAGATAAGTAGCTTGTCTTTCTTCCACAGAAGTCCTTCTACTGCAAGAACTTTTTCAGCATTCTAAGCTATGCCCTGATCATGTAAAATACATACAAGTCTCAAGCAAGCATGAGAACACTACTCTTCTCCATTCCAGTGGACAACTTTTATCATCATATCCTACTGAGCTATGATCATAGTTTTTTCTTTCCTCAAAGCCTAATGAGTCATTTCTTTACATACTTCATAAAAGCACCTGGAGGCTCATTCTCCAGAAAAGCCTGTGTGCAAGGTGCTCTGTGTAAAATAAAATGGCAGTCACCATTGCATTTTGGCTTGAGACAGCTCCTTGAAGTGCACAATGAGGTGCTACTGAAGTATCTGTAAAGCAAGAATGCCTAACTTCTGGATCTTACCTGTGTGATCTGTTTATAATATGAAGACTGAGGGGGTTTAGAGTGAAGAAAAGCAAAGATTTAAGGACCAAAAAGCGGCATGCATATCAGATGTAAGCAGGCTACAGGGACATCTAAGTAATTCTACAAAATCTGATTGTGAAATCTTGAAGAGTTAGTCAGTTCTTTCAGTTGCAAGATAGACACAGGCATATCACATACAGCTAACTTTTATATTGAAACTAATTCTTTGACGTACCCATCTGACATAAGGATCACTTGAAGCCTGATATAGCTATATTCATTTGAATAGAAGCTTCTTGTCCCAACATGGTTTTTTAAATAATGTTACTGGAACAAAAGACCTACAAACTCAGCAAATAAAAAGAAAGCTGCTAACGAACTGATCAAAGAAAGTATGCTGACAACATCACCTGGCATAAGAATCACAAATCAGGAATCCCAAATTTCATTTGGAAAGATAGTTTTATTTTATGCATAAATAATTAAGGTATTCTTATCAATAGCACAGAACATTTTTTGAAAATATTTATTTTTTCAAACAATGTCCATGTTAACTGGATGAAACCCTTCTGAACCTAGCACAGGCTATCAAAATATCAGGAGGTTAGAAAAGCAATCTTTTTTTAGTCATGCTTAATCTTCTCAAGCATTCAATTTTTCTCAGGAAAAGAATCTTCTTGTCTTTCATCAAGCTCTAACGTTCTCAGTTTCTCATACCCAAGACTGTAAATAATCTCTGTAATATCACAACAGTCAAATACCCCTACAGCTTTTTGGGAAGTGTTCTACCATTTTCCATGTCAGCATACATTCTCTTACTTTTCTTACACTGGGCAGATTTAGATATTTTTATCCTTTCTCCTCTTAGGGCACTAATTGACTGTATTCTAATCAAAGGTCACTATAAAAGCCATGAGCAGCTGTTTGTTTCTATGTATTTATTGCTAAATGCAGAAAAGCAGGAAAAAAATCAAAATAGCACAATAAAGACTCAAATTACTTTATATGCAGCTAACTCCTATAATGGACTGACTGGATCAATTGCCCATTTTTTGAAAATGTTGATTGTTTCCACTAACTAAATATTCAGTTGGTATAGCGGCAAGTGCCTTATCTGGCCTTATTGATTTTTAAATTAAGATTAACTTGGTGTTTGCAACAGCTCTATTACTATACCTCAAAACTAAAATAGAAAGAAATAAGACAGCCAACAATGAAAAAATATTATCACACATCTTTTAACCTAATCATCATTCTGAGAAGAAAGTATATTTTCCATTCATGCATAACCTGTGTATTTTGCAAAGTAAACTATCCTGCTTCTATAGCAGAGAACATAGATCACCAAAGTAGCAACAGTAAAATTGTTACAATAAGCCGAATTTACTATAATAGGCAAAATCTCTGAGTAGAATTAGATTCTGTGGTATGAGTGAGGACAGAATAATAATCACAACCTTGCTCTCTCAAAGGAATGGATTTTTTTTCTAAGATAGCAAGGACTCTGCTGCTCATTTCACTTTTTTTTATTTTTTTTACTGATTGCCATATTTTCTCATCCAAATCCTTTAAACCTGAGACTGTGAACAATGTGGGCTTGTGGTACCCTTGTTCCAGCCTTGTTTCCATTTTAGCAGATGATGAGTCAGAAGACTTGTCTCACTATATAACATATTTAAGTAGGTTGAATAGAAAGGAAGACCTAACTCTAAGACTTAATTATCTTTAAAGAGATAGTGGAGCTAATACAAAGCTTATTCAGAGATGTAACTCATCCAAAGAGAAGCCTTTCAAATGACAGGTAAAGAGCTGTGTGGCATCTCCCTCGTTAGTTCCCTCGTTAGTATATCCCACAGAGAGACACAGCCACAGTATTATTATCAAATTTTATTTTTTTTTATGCCAAGCCTGTCAACTACCTCAATGCAAAGGAAAGGTAAGAAATTAACTGAAATAACAATCATTTTTTTGAGAAAATGATACACTACATCTACTCCTTATTTCTACACACAGAAAGCAAAAATGAGGAAATTTTTCTAAATATGAAACATGCAGACTGATTCTCAGTATTCACCATGGGGAAAAAAAAGATACAAAAAAGAAATATTCTGCAAATTACTTCACATTCACTACTATTTAACATGTTAATTAATTATAAAAATAGAACAGAGTACACTTATTACAGTGGCACAGTCTGGAAAACAGGATTAGAAGTTCTCTAGCAGCTAGAGAAGTATGAAAAGCAGAGCTTGAAATCTACTGAATTTCAAAACTTACACCAGGAATAATCAGCTCTACAAACAGGAAGGGGAACACTTACTGACCGGCAGCTCTGTAGAAATCACATGGAAGCTAGAGTGGATCTCAGAACATGAGTCCCCATGTGATGTAGTTACAAAAATGGTGATTTTCACTGTGACACAACTAATCAGAGTTTGTTCAGCTTTCATGTCTCAATAATTCACATTAGAACATCTATGGGTAGCAGGAGATTACAGTAGTAAAAACCTGAAAGACTGGAAAATATTGTCCAAGATGAGACCTAAGCAATAGTTTTGACAATGCACTTGTTAAAAGCACAGGTTTCAGAGGGCAAAATAAATTATTGGAAGTCCAGATAATGTCAAGTTGATGTCAACATGTTCCTTTCAGACCAAAACAAATCTTCAGATGTTTGCAGGTGTACTACAAAAAGAAGAGAATTTTGCAATACCTTTTTTAGATTATTAACTCTGCTGAGACAATTATTTGAGAAAATCTATAAAACAACAAAAAAATCCATACAAGAAATAAATACACCACTAAAAAGCCAACTAAGTGATAGTATTTCACAAACTTTTTCATCATACCACTTAAGAAAATGTTTAAATAATAAAACTGAAAACTTCAAAAACCAAAGGAGACTGAATTTTATGCTTTGGATTAAAAAGAAAAAAAAATAAAAAGTCAAAATTTCTTCAAGTTAGAACAATTCGCTGAATACTGAAAACAAGTTTGGTAAAGATAAATTGTTTTTTCAGTGTTAAATATAATTTTCCCAGAGGATATCACTAACAACTTGCTGCTTTAGTGCAGACCTGCTATAAAGGATATGCCTTTGGTGCCCTATTGAAAAGATAACCAGGTTATCACCTTGTTCATGTACACTTTTCTTCATTTGTGCGTGATTTAACAAGCAAAAAAGACAGCAGTCACAGATTGGCAGCAAAATTTTCTGAAGTTTCCAGCTGTGTTTTCCTGTATTTGGAGAAAAGATTGTGCTCCAAATATCTCATACGGGCACTTAGGCTTAATGGGAAATTTTTGCTTATAACTTCTTTGTAACTCTATTTACCCACTACAAAATGGAGGTAATACCTTTCTCTGTTTGACTTAATAGGGGATTCTCACTTGCTTTAATTACTTACTGTTTTAAGTATTAAATACGGTTATAGAAAATATTAACAAAAGAACACAAAAACAGTTATAGAAAATATTAACAAAAGAACACAAAAACATTAAGCAGGAAAACGGTCATTCTGTGCTCAAGACAGAGTACAAATGGAAATCAGTAAGACAAAAGACCACATCAGAGGACTAAAAGAAGCCTGGAAAAATCTTATGATTTCATAACATCCCACAATTGAAAAAGAAACCCAAAACCAAACTAAAACACACAAACAAACAAATAAACAAAAAAAACAACCTAAAGAAACCCAAACCCAGGATGTGGCCAAGAAACTAAAGATCATATTGCAAACACATGAAAGAGGTTAATGTGTAGCCTTTTACTGAAGATCTTAATTCTGAAATTTCAAGCTTTCAAATGCTCCAGTTTGAAGTGCTACACATCCTATACCTAGAGGGGAGGAGGGAAACTGGTGGAAGAAAGCATACTGGTAAAAATGGAGAAACTAAAAGACTTCAGAGTGATGGTACAACTGTCCTGTGTCAGACTGTACATGAAAATTCAACTTGAATGCTTCCAAAATACTTATAAGGAACTTGTAGCAAGCCTTTCCCAAATTTGACTGATGCGGGAGTTGTGAAGATTCATATTTATACTTACATACGTATTGTTAATACTTTTGCTTATTTTCTGCTTATTTAGAGACTCTAGTAAAAATTTGGATTTGGAACATTCTGCTTTAGAAGGGAAATTATTTTCAAGGGGGAGTTATTTCCATTGGAGTGAAATATTAATCTGCATACAATTAATTCATCTATTAACTGTCAATTATCCATAAATTCTAAACTAAACAACAAATATTAAAAATAGCTGTGAACTAAACCACTCTGAATTTAGCTATTAGAGATCTGATATCTTCAGAGCCCACACATAAAAAGCTAAACTGAAGAATATGTTATTTCTTTGTTTTTCTTTCCTTTTTCTGACACCCATGTGAAAATTATAAATACCTGATTCTTACCTAAATTAAGCTAGGATGTTGAACTTAAACCACCCAAGTGGACTGTGATCTGTCTCTTCTGTAATTCAGTATATTCAACAATCTAATTATGAACTTTCCAATGCCTCATGCCGATAGCATTTCAATAAATATTTCATCAACCAAAATATGATCATTTAACCTTTATTTTTATTCTTGTTTTTATGCCAATGTCTGTTAATTATTTGCAGACATCTCCACCACACTGAAACCATACTTGTATTAAACAAGCAAGTATTATGAGCCTACTGAACTGTGGAAGTGACATTAAGTGGCTGCTTTACTCTCTCTCTCTCTCTCTATATATATATATATACTATATATATATACTATATATATATACTTGAACAGATATTATTTTGTCATCATCATTTGATATACTTAATATGTTCTACCAGCAGATTAGAATACTTATATCAGTATCTGCTTTAAAATCCTATCCAGTTGATAGAGTGAGCCACAAATACACAAGATTAAGCAGTTTTAGCCTTTAATCTTCAATGATTCATTGCATGGCCTTGGACAAATGACAAAGTACGATCCTGAGAACTGACCAAGTAATTTAACTTCTCTTGTAGACTTTAACTATCGCATCTAAAGACAATAATTTCATAATTCATATGGATTCTACAAAATTCAAGACATATATAACATTTTGAGACTTAGCACAGAAAAGCTGAATGTACTTACATATTCTGAGGAGCTCACTGTCTAGACCTTCACTGAAATGTGGTTGAAAGAAGAGAGTTTAAATGTAACAATTCTACGATAAGATTACATATTAATTACTTCAGACTTTAACCCAAGGAGATTATTTTTCCTAATTCAATATAGGATTTCTCCAGACTCCTAAAATATAATTAACGCATCTCCCACTTTAACGGTGTAATTGTAAGCGGTGCAAGTTTGGCTTCACTTCAGCAGGAGTCACAGTGACATGCATATGTAAATTTCATTTGTATAAGGATCATTTTGTGCAACTTACCTGCCCTGCATTCTTTGCATTGACAGATAAGCTTAAACCAGACCTTCTTATTTTCCAATCTTCTCACATAACAGATATTTGGAAGATCCTTATTTTTTCACTCCACGCCTAGTCTGACAATCTCATCATGGTGCTCTGCACTTCTGTAATGTTTCCCAAATTTCACATTGCAAGTAACAATCACAATTTCATGCACATGTAATTCCCTAATTTTTTTCTTTATGATATTTATGCATTGTGCTTGGATTTCAGCAGTCACTGGAGACCAAGTCAACAGGCTTGGGACCAAGACTGCTTCCCTAGGGAGCTTGTTCCGGTACTTCACTATCCTCTTAGTGAGGAACTCTCCTTAATACTCAATCTCAGTATCCCCTGATGCAGCTTTAAGACATTCCCTTACTTCCTAAGCCATTCCCCCACATCCTAACCAAAAGAATGGGCAGTTTTTCATTATATGCTTGGGAGAAAAGGGAGCACCATTAATCCTCGCACCAAATGAGTACTCTCACCGTAGAGCCCTAGTTAGTTATGCAAGTATTTTAATCAATCAGCATAAGTCTCACTTGAACTTGTATAATGAATTGGGATGTATTAAGAAGACAGACTGAAAACCACAACAGCTTCTCTAAAGTTATGAAAACAAAAATGCTTCAGAAGAACAGAGAAAGATTACAGAAGTCTCCCTATATCTAGTTCACTGTATCATGCATTTTGTGGAAAACTCCAAATACCCTTCTTGTAACTATCTATCTGCCTTAGTAAACATAAATAAGGAGGAGTAAGAGGAGGTTGATTAAATTTTGTCCTACACCAAAAAAAACAAAACCACACAACATGCTATTGTTACGGAATACACATCCCACTGAGTTAATCTAACTCAGTTTTCTATTTGCATAAATACACTTGCATTCCAATAGCAATTTTCCTGTACATCAGAAAAAGAACAGAGATGCCAGAATAATAAATAATTCATAATAAATTACTAAATAACAGCTGAATAACAAATTCACCATCTTTCAGCTCCAATACAAATAACCAGTATTTGTATAAAAGCCGTAAGTTTGAATCAACCCAACTTAGGCTCCTGCTTCGAAGAACTTCTTTTGACACAATAGGATTATTTTGCAGCAG
Source organism: Neopsephotus bourkii (assembly GCF_033783945.1). Lineage (NCBI taxonomy): Eukaryota > Metazoa > Chordata > Aves > Psittaciformes > Psittacidae > Neopsephotus > Neopsephotus bourkii. The sequence goes on from NW_026902239.1 coordinate 7,918,565, forward strand.
GACAAGCAGCAGGTCAAATCCCATAAAAGCATACTCATAATAGATCCCTACAACAGAGACACTAGCTTAATTCAGCTTCCTTTGGCCCTTATTATTCACCAATCATGACCATATGTCTTACTGGAATTTTGTGTTGTACAAATTTCATGGGGAGCAAATGCAACTCACTTAAATTATTTTGACAGCTTTCTTGAAAACAAAAAAAGACATCAGAGACTTTTTCAGAAGCTCTAAGTTTTTTTCTAAAGACAGCATTTTCAAATTCATACATGCTTGACTTAGAAAAACAAATACTAAATTCATATCAGAATTTCATGAACAAAACCAGTCTGGCTGAAACTTTTCTGACTTGAAATTTATTCACTATGGGGATATTGGGAAAACTGCAGAATTGAACATTCCTTACAAATTCTGTTCTGATGATTCAAATTACCACAGGTCTTCTGTAAAATGTTTTAATGAAAAAAAAAAACCTGAATGGGCAGTGAGATTCTTTGCATAAGTAAATCAAGAACATATCTAATGCAGAGTGAAAAACACTTTAGAAAACTAAAGAATTCCATATGGTCAGACTAAGAAATTATTAAGTTATAAAGTTGTAAGTTATAAAACAAAAGTTTAAAGTTATAAAATTAGGTATAAGTTAAAAAAAGTTAAAAAGTTAAAAAAGTTAAAAGTTATAAAATTATAAGTTATAAAACAAAACAAAAACACTCTCAGAATTATCTCTTGGTCCTTCCTTCAGAACTAATGTATTTTCCATTAATTGCCGTAGAAAATGACAAAATTAGATTATGGACTAATTCAAGAAGTCCTAGACTTTAAGGCACAGAGAACACATTTACATCTAATCTGGTCACATTCAGAACCTATGCTATAGATTTTCACAAACAGAAGCCTGTTCAAAACATGACAATTACCTAGCTACAGTAATGACTATTCTTTTGCCTTGCCCCAAAATACTTCAAAATTAGGACCTGTTAGATTTGGGACAAACCTTTTTTTCATGTAATTATATTTTATCTGCTGAACTAATTCTTATCTAAATCATTTTGCTTTGACATTTTAATAATTCTTTTGTTTTTATAATAATACTTTTACTTCAAAATGCTACAAATAAAGTATTGTAAAGTAATCAAAAACCTTAAAAAAGTAAACATTTTATTTTTGAATGAGTGATATTTAGATATGTGTGATTTTTTTAAGTGCAGAAAAAAGTCAAGAAAAAATTCTGAAAAAAAAAAAAGGCAAATAATCATTCACACAGTTTTATTCAAAACCCTTTTGAACATGTAATTACTAGAGTTAGGACAATATTTTTTCCCAAAAAAATGTGCTAATGTCAGTGCAATAACAGCTGCCTACTCCTCATTTGATTCTTCTCTCAAGTACTACAGAATCATTGTTGGTTTTATAGCTGCCAATCTCCATTATGGACATTTGGTTACACATGGCTGCATGACAACTTCTCCAGAGCTCATTTCTCTGAAGGAGTATGCACAGCATGCATGCATGCATGTATGATTTATACCATTTGTTCATGAATGTATACCCTATTCAAGTAACATTATGCTACCATACACTCTATATTGTGCTGTAAAATTTCTGTTTTTATTTTAATGATTGGTTAACTAAAGTTTATGAAATCTTTAATATTTGTTAACGACAAATTCAGTTTTCCTTGCAGATATGTTATAGTGATGGTAAACAGCCTCAGGACAAGACCTCTGGACGTGGCTATAACCTGATTTTCTGTTTACAGTTTTTTGTGAGATATCAGTTACCATTAAATCTGTGATACACTGGTCTTCGCAGAACACTAATTTTAATGAGGTTAAATTGATCAAAGTAAGCTAAATAATTTAGAGCACTAAATATGTCAACTTCATTAAAATGCATCACCTACGAAAAATTTTATTACCAGTGTTTCATGAAATCCAGCACTGGATTTCTTGTTAGCTAATTTCTTGTCAACTAACCCCAAAGTGTCCTGTATCTTGATTGCTTCTAGCTGTTGGTCCCCTCCAGGATTTTCTGTGTAACACTAATCTGCCTATCACTACCTGAAACAACTTACTTCTACTTTTTAAGTGATGGTACAGCTTTTTCCCTTTGTAAGACTTCCAATTTTTTCTAGTTTTACAATGTTCCTAAAACCACTTCATCAATTCCTATCCTTAAATAAGAAAAGATCTACACTGTTCCAGGGTTTTTGTGGATGTTTTTCTTTCTCAAGTCTTAATTGTCTTTATCCACGGTACCAAAAGATTACTTTTCTTTGCAGATTTATTTAGCTTTCAGATATCTACTCATAAATGTTAATTCATACCATTTATTTATTTATTATGTATTATTTAGTTTACATTGCCATTTTCATTTTTCTTAACTAAGCTTTTTAAACACATTAAAATTATCTTTTCCGTTTGAGGCACCATGCTTTTTCAAGTATCTAATGAGGTTTTCTTTCAAATAACAGTCATTCATATCACATTGGGGTTTTTTAACATTTTCTTCCCTCATAATTTCACAAGGTTAAAATGTGAATGCATCAGAATTACTTACTTCACACTTGTGACATAGGTAGTGGGAAATGTTTTTTTCTATTAGAAATACTGACTGTGTAATATGTATTTGCAAAGCAGCTCTAGACAAATCATAAAAGCCTCTTTTTCCAAGCAGTTACTAAGACAATGGAGACGTGACTCTGGCATCACTGATTTGTAGGCAATCACAAATGACTTTATGAAAATATGGGGTTTGGATTTTGTTTTGACTGGAGTCTGAATCCAGGACAAAAATAAACATGTAATAGGAGAACATAAGAAGGAGGCACCACTGATTTTAAAAAGGGGAGTCTGACACTACAATGAAGCAAACATTCTGAAGTCTCATTTATTAAATCTATTCCCTCAAATTATTTAGCTCAGTTACTTCATCTTCCCATTACTTTACATATCAAGTGGACACTTTGTTATACCTTTTAAAACAAAACCAAAAATAACCAAAGCCCAATATCACGCTCTGAAGTAGTCCTGTGATACAACTTCTGTAGATTAAGCATGGACCTCTTTCTGAATAGGAGCTAATACTTGGAGTCAATTCACCATAGAAGACACCCATAACCACTTGGAGGTGACTACTTTAGTTTGGAATTTTACCAGCAAAGGGGGAATTCTATCAACCATAATAGTGTAACCATGATGACTGCAATTCAGAATAAGTAGACTTCTACCCTAAAACTGAAATCTGTAAAAAAAAAATAAGAGTATCTTAAAATGCTACCCCCTTACTTATCATTTGTTCCCCGTGTGAGGCTTCTCTAGCCAATGGAAAACATTTGAGACTGAGAAGCTAGAGAAGCAATGATCGGCCCATATTTAGATGATATATTCTAGACAGCTCCAAAATTACAAGTCATAATCCATCAAGCAAAATAGAGTGACTGCAATATAGAGATGCAAGAGACTGCATCTTCCCATCTTAAAGGGGAGTGTGACTTTACTCAGTTGAAAAAACTCAATCAATACTTTTAACTTCACTGCATTTCAGAAGACTTACTGTCAGCTCTCTGAACACAATAGAGCAATACCTGCCTGAACAGAACCTAAAGTTCTCTGCATTCCCTCCAAATTCCATCAGAGCAAGGGAAAACTTTAACTGCTTGGGTACAAAATTATCAAAAACTTGTAAAGTGAATAAGAAAAAAAAAATGTTTGTTGGTTTGGTTGGCTTTTTTTTTTTTTTTTAATACAGCAGTATCTGGTACCAGACTTTCTGTTAAGTATGAAGCCAAGAGAATTTTCCTTAAAAAGTACTGAAAAGTGAAAATTATTATTCATACATTGTTAAGCATACTATAGTAACTATATCAAAATATTTGAATGTAAGGAGACAACTCGCATTCCCGTTAACTCTTTAGAATTCAAGATGTCTGCAGTAAAAACTATCTAATTTTTACCAAACTACTGTTCAGCCCTAATATTAAGCACACCATCAATCGATCTTCTGTAATTTAAAATACATTTTTCCTTGCATCTTTTTCTCATGGCCTCATTGAATCCACCAATTAAAACCTGTTTTCCTTCTGACCCTGATGATGCAAAGTTCTATTGCTTTCTTGTTGAACTAGACTGAGCAAAACACATTCCCAGCAAGTTCAGCCCCTGCTGACTCCTGCTAGATTTACAGAGAAGCATTATGTTTCCATAAAGCCCCAAAGTTGCTTTTCTGTGCTCGATAGAAAGAGTTTGCACATCATTTACAATTGTTTCCCAAGATATGCAATGTACAAGAACCCTAAAGTGTAATTTGAGTACGTACAAACTAATTTTCATGTCTTCTCATCACTTAGCTGTATATTACATTAAGTGCTGATATTATTTTAATGTTCATCAATGCCTTTATTTTCTAACAGCGAAAATGACAGCCATTCTTCACAGTGACAATTAGGAAAAACTGTCACTCCAAAGCACAGGTTTTCTTTCCAAATTAAGCCTTTGATATCTTTTATGCTTATTATTGTCAGTATGCCTTTGCTTCAAATACACTTCTTTAACACAGTTTCTGTATTCTCAAATAATTAGAATACGTTACTATACTGGCCAGTGGGACAAGATTTAAACTCAGATGGAGTGGTAACAACAATGTTTTGTACATAAATTATCCCTACAAACAAGCCAATGCAATATAAAATTAGGCAATAAGCCTGAAGGAGCAGCACAGTTTAATGTAACAGCCCACTCAAAGTAATCTTGCAAACATACTGATGTGAAAAAAAAAAAAAAAAAGGTGAAAACATAAGGAAAATTTGCGTGAATAAGAAATCTTATAAACTTTTGAGTTACTGAAGTTTTAAGAGACTGCCATTACTTTCATAGAGCTTCTGCACTTCAGCCCAGCTGTAACTGAAGCAGTATGTGCAATCTGCGTGTCCATTAAGATTTTAAAGGAGAATAAATAACTGAACTTTACAGTACAAAGGCAATTTTTTTTTAATGAGTTATGGGACAAAATTCATTTTGTTTGATGGATATTGTGAACAGTGAGTACATTAAAACAGTCAATCAGAAATCTAGATGAATGTGTTTAATAGTGCTTTTAATGATTAAAACCATAACAAAATGCTAATGGTGTATGGTAATAACATTTAGTAAATCTTTGGGAGGGGTGGGGGAAGTAAATGACATGTATATGAAAAACAGATCAAGCTACTAACCCACAATTTAATGAAATAATGCAAGGAACTGAACACCAAACCCCTACCATGTGAAATGTCCTGTAAGTTCCAAAAAACCCTTACTGCAACTTAGGCCCAACAACAGTCTTCTTCACCAGCTTGATTTCTACTTTTGATCATTAAAATTAGTCACCTAAACATTTGTCCCTCTTGCATTTCTGCCAGAAGCTCTTGCAAGCCAAAGGAGGAAAGAATCACTGTATCTTTGCCTAAGGCCTTATGGTTCCTATATAAACTGAGAAAACTAAAGCAAGTGTCCATCAAGGCATATAAAATGATTAGAAGATGACAGCAGTACCTGGTCACGAAAGCACTTCCCAAAGACAAAGAGGTTGCAGACTTTCTCTCCCCTGTGAGCTTACCTCTATCAAGAGCTATGAGGAATGGGAAATCCCCCTTCCCACAGCCTTACATAGGTAAGAGACTAAAAAAGAGGAGGAGCATATTGAACCTCATCAGGATATGAGGGTCTTGGATCTCTTCTTCCCCACAAGGAGTATAGAAGAAGCTGTCGTGCGACGCGTAACAAAAGCAGGAAGCAGATGTATCCAAAGGTATGTATTTGTCAATGGAGGATTCTGAAAAGGAAGTGACTGAAATCCTGTGTTGCTCCAACTTTCTCCTGTACTAGCTCCTGTGTATCTCATCCTTTAGACAAAAAGTACTCCTCGAGATTATTAGACTACTTAGAGTTCTAATTAATCATATATGCCTTCACAGGATCCTGAATGCACCTGTGAAACATTAGACACTGTAATTTACCAGCCTCACTTATCTCAATTTGAGTGCTTTAAAGCCCTAAGACCCACCTTTAGTAGCTAGGCCAAGCTTGAACAAGAGGCTTCCAATTTATAAACAGATTTCATCAGTAATAGATGCTTGGGCGCTTATTCAGGTTTGTAAGTATGTTTTCACTGCATTATTAGACAGAGTAAGCAGAACTGGAACTTCAACTGGTAACTTGCAAGCAGGTGATTTGTTCAAGCTTAAAACTACAGATTTTTGTAGGTAAATGGGAATCGATTAAGATTACCATTGTACTTCAAGGTAATAACACCACAAGGAAAACTCTCTGCATCCATTTTGTAAACAGGGAAAAATCCTTCCCTCCTTGGAATAAATACACTAAATAGTACAACACATCCAATCTTTAGTACAACATTGCCTCAAATGATTGAGAAATTACTGAAAACATTTGTTAGTATTTTGGACTCTCCAGTGGGAATGAAGGAGCACAGTTCTTTATGTCTAAACAAGTGGGAAAGAACCCTAGAACTGTGAGTTAAGTTGCATGTGCATGCCAGTGTGTGTCTGTGTGCATGCACATTTATTTATATACGCATTTACCCATCCTTTAGGAGTTATGCCACTGCTATTGTCCTCATTGCAGCTAGACAGGATCTCGGCCTCTGTCCTGCCTCTCCAACATCAGTTGCCCCAACTTTACAACACCTCCCAGCCAGGAAAGGTTGTTTAAAACATACAGTGAAGCCATGCCTCAGACACTGAAATATAATACAAGATTATCCCCAAAAGGAAGTTAATATTCTGGAGAAGGCAAGAAGAGAGACAAACCTGGATATCCATATTAATTCCGGCTTTCTCACAAACAAATTGACCAGTGATCTAAAACTGGCTTTAAGATACCTTTTTAAAAGCTCCCACAAGATTAAAAAGGACATATTTGGAAAGTAATGCCTTTTTGGTGTTGTTTGTTGGTAGTGGTGACTCTGTATGTCTACATCTTCATATGAAATAAAGATCTCAAGAGCTCAATGCAGCAATGATTCAGACCAAGACCTAAAGAAAAATTATTACCTGAATTAAAAAAGGGAGCTTTCTTTACTGTCAAAACTAACTTAACACAACTTTGAAACTTGACAGTGATGTGCACTTATACTACACAAGACCCATGTCTACTGTAGTTGCCAGAGAAATGCAGTTCTGCTAGAGATCATTACTGCATAACTCATGAGCCTAATTCACTAACCCACCCAGTCAGATGCAATTACAAGAAAGCTATCCGAATGCAAAATGTACATGTCATGCACAGTTTCTCTGCAATAAAAGAGAATTCGAATACTGATACATGGCTCTGGACTGTAACTGGACTCACTTCTCAGTTATGATATCTCTTTTTTATTTTTCTTTTACAGTACTGTTCATCTGCATGCAGCACACAATTGTAATTAAAAAATAACATCCAGTTTAAGAATAGAATGTGAACCTCAGAAAAAAGCTCACCAGAGGTCAAACGAAAGAAATAAAAACTTCCTTGAAAAAAACTGCCCCACTGACTGTCACATGGCTTCCTTTCTCTGCCTTCCAGTTACAAGTTACAAACGGTTCCAACTCCCTTTTCCTCTAAAAGACCTGTCAAAGACCTTCCTGAATCCCTTTCTTGTTTTGTTTTGTTTTGTATTTCTGCTGTGGAACAGTCAGAATGCTGCAATTTTTCCTTATTAAAGGAGTCTTCTTGAGCCCAATGCCATGACAGTCTTCTACCACAGACTTATCATTTCCCACTAACAGGGCAGTGCCACCAGAAGGTGGTGAGCCAGTTAAATAAAATTATGTTAACATACTGAGGCCCACGACTTCACATTGTATCTTCCATCTACAAATTCAAATTCTGCTTTTTTTCATGGGTTACACTTACAGAAATTCAATTGCATTACATTCCCTGAACTTTAGGTAAACTGTTGGATAGATGGGGAAAATAGATGACAAAAGTTTAGATTATAGATTATTTTTAAAAGCAGGTGTAAAGGCTCTTCCAAGTACATGTTGTTGAACTGCTGAGCATCAGATGCTTCACTTATATTTATCTGCTAAGTAGTTCTAAATCAGCTAAGTTTGGCTCAAATTCGCAATTTGAGAACAGGAAAAATACCCTAAGAGATGTGAAGGATGGGCAGTACAAAAAGTAAGAACACTACAACCCCCCATCCCTTCTTAGTATAGGTCAGAGCAACTGTGTAGAATGTGTAAACATAGAACAACTTCTGTAACAAAAAAAAAAAAAAAAAGCAATGACTGCTATGAAAAATGACCAAAGTATACAACATTGGTTATAAAATTTATGAAGCTACCCAAAGAATTTGCAAAGTGATAGAATAGCTTGGGATCCCTTGGGACGTTTTCACACCAAGATTACAAGTTTTGTGAGATTGTAATTCTTTTTATGTTGGCCTATTTTTTTTCAAACTGATTATGAAAAATAGAAAATAAAAACCTGGTATGATATACATATATTAAGACAAGTGAAAATCCTCTGTCTTGCCCTACTTCAAAAACGTATTTTAATCCATTTGATGCCTAAGCAACCACATGTTTATTGATTCTGAGGAACCATTAATTATTCAAAACTAAACATTCTTATTATTCAAAATTAAATTCAGTAAGATATGGCAGGTAGCTTTCTTAAAGGCAGAATGGTTGACATTAGCTGCAAACAGGGTAGCCAACTTGCAATTGCAAGAAATCAATTTCTGTACCAGAATACTGACTTCTAGTGTACTGCTCTACAGATCAGCTCTTTCTAGGAAAAGCATTTTGGTGCTTTCTTGTCTGAATAGTACATCCATCCCTCTATTTTTCTAGCTTTACAAAGAATTAATAAGACTTTGAGTATGTGCTGTGGGTTTGTGTTCCTAAAAAAAAATTATAGAATTTATATATTACATATAGAATTTACTACGTTATTTAAATTAGCACCAATTCCTCCATTTGTCAGGTTTAATTAATTTTCTCCTTTTATCCACCCCCTCCTTTCTTCCTACCTACCTTTCTCATGACATTTTTTCTGATAGCCAGTAACTACTTCAGATATTTTGTCTACATGATTCAACCAGAACTGCCCACTTGTCATGGTCTTCTTATGCTTGATACCCTATCTTCATTTACAGCTCAACTAAAGGTAGTTATACCATAAACCTTTTAAAATGCAATTGTGATGTTTTAGATAAAGCCTAAGACATTCTTCATCTCTATGACAAACCAGATGAGAATAGTACTGACTGAAGATCTCTATCGTTTGACAGCTGGCCTGTGGAGCTGTGTAACAAAAAGCCAGTTTCAATGCTTCTGACACTGTGCAAGGCAAAGGATAGCCTAAGCTCCTTTAATATTCAGGAAGTCAAATACTGAAAGCAAACAAAAATTTGTATCTTGAGCTTATCAGTCAGATGATGACTAGGTCATGCGGACGGAAGAATGTAACAGAACATGTCCTTCGAACTTGTGTTCTTTAGATAACCAGAGACAATTTTGGCTTCCAGCTCAGCAAATAAAAACCTTTTATAAGGGCTATTTTAAGATTTTTAAAAGAAGTAAAGTAACATCATAACAGAAATGGGGGAGGGGGTGGAAAGCAGCTTTTTTTTTAATTGTTATTAAACATCTAGCATTCATTTAGCATTCTAGGCATTTTAATATTTTTAGCACCCTAACAGGCATCAAATAAGCTCTTCTATCTCCAAGGTTTACTGACAACAAACAGCACATAAATCACAGGAGAAAAGCCTTTTTAGAACAGACTGAATGCTGTTATGTTTTACGTAAATTATATAATCAGGGCAAATTACAAGGGTGTGGATTTTCATTCTGCCATCATGCCTCAAGCCTCTGAGGGCCTTTAGACTATCCTGCCAGAAGAAATATTATCTATACAACATGTGTATAAGAGGCAGAGCTTAGAAGCTATTTCTATCTGCTATCTGCTGTAGCTGTTTTCTTCTGACTGTTACCTGATCTCATGTTAATGATATTAGGAATGCAGGAGTTGCTTCACTGCCTCAAATTCATATTTCATGTAATATAGGAGGTTTGGTGTAGTGACCACTATGCATTCCAGAAAGACACAGGAAAACTCCATACCAAATCAATGAGGAATTCTCCCTTACTCCTAATTTAATATTAATGTTTAATAGTAGAAGAAGTCTTGAAATCCTTCAAAGAGTAGAAGTCTTGAAATCCTTCAATATAAAGATTCTGTCTCCTGTTGATACTCCTTTAATTAGTATTATAGCCCAGAATATTCTCAAGTCTCCAAATACTTGCTCAGATTAAGGTTTGTTTGCTGTTTTGATGGTTTTTTTTCTTTTTTCCCCCATGATTCATTATCTTCTGGGAAATTGTTCCATAGCCACCATTCATTTTCTAATGTCTTCTTAACCTGCTTAGATTGTAAAAGATATATATAGTCCTAACAATAGAACACCACAGTGTTTACCTAGTTACCCTAAAATATTTCTGCTGCAGAAAATATCCCAAGCAAAATTATTTATCTAAGAACAATGCAACGTTAAAAACAAGATAAGAGAACCTTATTTCCTCATGTCTATATCATGTATTAACCACTGTCCCACACGTAAGTGCATGGTTATAAGGTGTTTGGTGCCTCTTCTCCCAGTGTATTTTTCCTTTTTTTTTTTTGTCTTTCACCTTCCTGAACTGCAACCAAGCAATGGGAAGTCTTCAGAAATTTCAATCATGCTAATAATACATAGCATGAAGCAAGTATAAAAGTTAATCAAGGCACTGACACAGAGATATTTGCACTCTACCCATTTTACCAGGAAGGAGTGCTGATACACTGGACAGACCGAATTAGGTTCAATCAACATTTGTATTACTTCTATCATATTCCAAAATTTAAGTTTACATTAGCAATTAGTAGCCAAAAACATAGTAAGCTCAAAAAAATACTCTGAATACATTTATTTCAGTACTTCAGTCTTGCTGCCAGCTCTGAACTTGAACATCGCAGTTTATATTTTACCAAACATTTGAAGAAATTCTACATTCATGGCCATATTGTTTGCTTGTTCATTCAGCCATAAATGAAAAATAAAAGCATGCATTTTATCTGATCATTTATCTCAGACCAGCCTATTTTGAAAAAGTTTTCCAAGTATCTAAAAAATATTTCTTTCGTTGTACCTTGTATCCACCACCTACTACTGTACCACTCCAAACTGCCAAGAAGATCGCATCTTCTTGACACCTTCTTATTAGCTAGTTGAAAGTAACAACTTTAAGTCACTTTTGAAGCAAAAAAGGGTATTGCTATTTAGATATGAAAAGCCTTAAAACAAAAAAGTGTACCTTAAATATATTAAATGGGAGACAAAGATCATACTCAGTGGCAAAGATCCAATGATAAAAAAGGAAAAATCTTTCATAGGAACTATACACATCTTCATAGTAGGGTGACCAGGATCTTTGAAAGGCACATTAGAACTCTTAATGTTTGCATTATTATGGATCACACTAAAACTTGCATGAAAAAAAATAGTATGTTAACAGAATTGGCAAGAAACACAAATTACAGTTAAATTTGGACAAATCTGAGACATTTTTGTCAGCATAGTCTTCACCGATATACCTAATAGAATTCAACCAATATCAGTTCTACTTTGTTTCACCATTATGTTGTTTTTGAAATCTTTTTTTTTTTTCTCTCATCCAAATTACTGGGTAATAAGATGTTCTTCATTTATGCATTTTCTACTGCTTAGAAATTGATTCCTCCTTTTCAGTAGCAGCCCAATGATATTGTAATTCATAATAATCTTTATTCTAATAAAGACTAAAGACCTATGGTAGTACACAAATCTTCCTAAACTACTTGCAGTGCTTGAGCAACTAGCTTTATAGCCTTTATCAGCTTTTCCAGCATTCTTGTAATTGCTACTGCTCTTGATTTCTTTCACAGAAATTCATTATTTTATGATGTAAGATTTATTTTTCTTCCTCTGTGTTTTGCAATACAATAAATACACACTGTGTTATACAGAATACCTGATGTGTTATACTGAATACCTTGATGGTCTTTTCAGATTCACAAGAATGCATCCTTGAGACCAAATGAGTGCAAGTCAGCACCTATACATGGGAAAGATAATGAATTTCAGTATTTGGCAGCACTGTGCCTTTTCCTATTCATTCAGGATTCTCTCTTCCACCCTCAGACTTTTTCCCCTGTATCCCTTCCTGCACTGCAAAGAAGTCAGTCTTCAAGTTAGTGGTTAGTGAGAAAGATTATTTGGATTGTACCAGAGCATGGAGATGTTCACCCTTCTTTATCTATCTTTAAGAGAAGTCAGTATCAGTCATTATGTTTTAAACTAATTTAAACCTAGAACAGTCTTACTTTTGATAGTGTTAAAATGCTTACAGTACTTGATGGATACTTAGTACAAGTGTGTTCTAGATATGTAAACTGGGGGGGGTCATAAAGGTACTGAGAACAGTGTAAACTACAAAGATTTAAATTATGTTTGCCAGCCAGCTTGCTCAAGGCTACAACAGATATACCATTTCACCATGCTAGCATTATTTTGTTTTCTACTCTTTTGCAGTCTTCCATCTCTACCTTTAACTATTTCATCACCTATATAATAATTATTTTCTCTATGTAACATCTCTAAATGGCAGCAGATCATTCAAGAATCGCACAAAGCTGAACAATTAACATTTCAAGACACTTCAAATTAAATTACTTTTTCACAAGACCACTGACTATGATACGCAAATACTATGCACTAATTGTTTGAAATGTTTCCAGTCAGAAAATTAAATTAAAATTTTACTCAAGTGGCATTTGACTGAGATGTGCATTTACACGTATTAAAATATGATGGGATGGATTCAATGTTTCATTTGTGCCTTTAAGTTATGCTGGATAAGCAGAACCACAGTTCATAATATTTCATCTACAGTCCTATGGCACAATCCTGCATGTGTATTTTATAATGCACAAACCCTTCTATGAGGTTGATGAGCACAATGAAAAATAGGACTTAAAAACTCCCATTTGTTAGTCTAGAACATTCAAATGCCACTATTATTTATTATACATTACCAGTAATTTTCTTACTACTTGGCACTAATAAGAAAAAAAATTAAGCTTCAATATATTTTCTATTTTAATTTAGTTTATTTTTTTATATATAAAACATCCCACCATTCTCTGAATACAGTGCTTACTAGATAAATTATACTTAAGTAGTACAGACTATATATAGATTAACCCATAATTGTATAAATCTATATTTATGTATATACACATATATGTAAAAAATAATGTGTTTGCATAAAGCGCTACAACTCTTAACACAATATATTGGATACTGAATCCATTGCCAGGAAGACTCCTTGTGTATGCGTCATGTTACAAATTAACATGTCTAGTTTAAGCCAGAACTGCCATATCTCACAATTACAGCCTAGGTATTTTCTATATAGGAATACCACTGAGCTTACCTGCAGAGAAATACACTTTATCTGCACTTTCACAGCATGTCTACACTTACCACCACTCAAATATAGGTGGGAAGGAAAGAGTTATCTGTACTCTACTGACTTGTTGACTTTGTCACATGCACCTTTACTTCAGTGTAGTTCAGCTATAACGTTCAATACACTACTGACTGTAACTGAAGTTATTCTGTGCTTCCAAAAAGGCAGTTTATGTAACATCACAGGTAGCAGAACATTCTTTCTGACAAAGTCTAGCCATTATAACCTAGATGACTATGTGAGTTTTAAAGCCTGAATATTTTTACTTTATGAATATATATGTCTTTGCAGAGGCCACAAACAGTTATCTCGCTTTCTTAATCCCATAAGGAATAAGGAGTTGAGTGTCTTACATTTTAAAAAGAGCTTTTGAGGGTAACTTAGACACAAACAAAATACATGGGACAAACTGGATAGCACATATAGCAATAGCACCCAAAGGGAAAATGATTACACATACTCGCTACTTAAATGCCTAGAGAGATCTACAGCACGTACTAAAGGTAACTTCTGTCCATAAAAGACCTGGATCATAATTCACAAGCCTTTAAGAAGATTTCTAAGTTCATGTTCCTGAAATTTTTACTTCTCCCACAAACTACACCCATTCATCTCTTTAAAGATCTTGCCACCCCTACAAGCCTGCCTCCCCAACCTGCAAGTCATTTCTCATGTTTTCCTGAATAGTGTTCTGTACCAAGGAAAGGTGGCTATTAGCAGATCATAAATATCACTTTGTAAGTATATACTGAGGTTTCAAACAATTTATACTGTTACAAGCTTCAGAAACTTAAAACTTTTTTTCCTGTCTTTTGATGAGATATATATATTACTAAGATACCTTATTTTAATATATAAAGGAAGACCTCTGCACCCAAAAAAGCTCTTAAATTTTTCCCTAAGTAAACTTGTTGGCCTAATTAATGATCTCATCCCTTCCTATAAGGCTCATATTGCTCATCTGTAAGTATGAGACAGATGTACAACAGTATCAAAGACTTGGACCAAAATGCTTTGGCTTTGGCTTTGGATATGGGGAACTTCCAGACTACAAAGGACATTCATTTAAATGGATGTGGAATAATGAACTGAATCATAATTCAAGTTTCCAAAATTTCCAGGATTGCTAATATAGATTTATCAAACTTCTCAATTACTTTTAGACCTAAAGCTGGAGACTCTGATTTCTTAAGGCAAGATCTCTGTCTGACCTGCACAGGACTGATTACAGATTAATAATCTTGAGATGTTAGAGTATAGGATTAAGATTTCTGCTAGCTATATTTGTTTAGGTTGTATTTTTAATTAAGACTGAGCAATACAATTTTATAACTTTATTAAGCTCTGACCAATCATCTTATTTGAACTGTTACATTAAAGGATCTGTCCTTGGCTGACAAGCATCAATGCAAGACATGTGAAAGAAGAGGAAACCAACGACAAAGGGTTGGGGGAGGCAGTGACAGTGAGAGAAAGACAAAAAGAAGGCAAGAGAAGGTGAGAGAAGAGAGCTTTGTCCTTGTAAACAGGCATAGAAATGCACCTGAAATACTGATCTCCAAGTATATGGTAAAATTTTGCCTTTGAGGGGCTTGGTAACATAGGTGACCAAAACTGTTCCTGTCAAGAGACCACATGATGTTCAGAAGTTCAAGCTTCATGGAAAAAAAAAACCCAAAACCCACCAAAAAAACAACAACCACAAAACAAAAAAAAAATCAAAAAAAAAATCAAAACACACAGCCAAACCCCCCCCAAAAAACAAACCACCATACAACCCACATTCAGAGATGCACAACTTATTTGCTCCCTATTGCTACTACCATTCAAAGAGGATTTTAAACTTGAATGACAGCATATTGACAAACAGCTGTAGCCAATATCTGACAGAGTTCAGCAGAATAGAAAGCGTGAAATCAGACCCTTAGTTACAGTGATTTGCCTCATACCATCAACCGGACAAATCTTCCCCAATTCACTACCTAATCTGCAGGGAAGACTTCATAACCTCCTAATTCCTTCTACAGTCTCGTTTCACACTGTCTAGTTTTCTAGGAATGAAATATCTGTCCTAGCAAACATTCTGGGCTTAAAGTAAATTTTAGGTTTTCTACCTCATTTTTGAACATATAATATAGGATTTATATACCAAATAATTTTCAAGTTAATTTCAGATAGTAGAAGAGTGGAGAAGAGCACCATTAAGAAAAGGAGAAAGAAAATTACAGCAGTACAAAAAGATGCAAACGGCATTTGCTTTACATATTTTAGTATAAGAAAATAAGTTGCAAGAGAAAAATGTACATAGCTTTTAGGAAATTAAAACACAAGTCAAAGGATTAAGGACAAAATCCTCCTGAGTTTGTGACTCCCAACACAAGCACAACACATAGACTGTCTTTGTGTGTTACCTTCTTCATGCCAAACAACAAAACACCATTAGTGGAGCAGTACTTGAAGGACTCAAAGACTATTACTGTTGCATCCAAGCTTCAACCTTTCTTCTCTGCAACGGAAAACCATGCCTGCTTCAAAATCCTGAACCTAACTAAACTATACATATGTTAAGGCTTCTCTCATTCAAGAAAAGAAACCACATCAGGACAGATCCAGAAATTCAGTTTGCTGCCAAATTCTTGAAGCAGCACCCAAACTCTTTGGAGTTCAATTACTAAAAGAGTTGTCCGCAAATGCTCATTATGCCCACTAAAACCTAGGTTTTTATTTTTTTTTAAATAACCTTTACTGTGGCTCTTTCACCCAAATAATAATAATAAAAAAAAAAAAATAAAAGGCTTTATTAAAAAAAAAAGTGTTTGGAGTTCATCTAACCTCAATGACATTACTTAAAAATGTTCATAGAATCCTCTGCTCATCAGGTGACTTATGTTTCACATGCTGCAGTGATGTTAAGGAAAGGCTCCACAAACCCTGCCTCTCCCAGTTCATAAGTCGTTCTGAAATCTCTACATGCTGGAAATTTAAGCATATGGAAAATGCATTAAATTATGCTAACCCACTGGCCACATGGACCAAAAAAAACCATCTGCAGTAGCCATGATCTCAACGTTGACCTCTAGGTCATGCATAACTGCAATTCATGTACTCAAAAAGATAAGCAGACTTTCCAGTAACAGTTGTTTGTCATGCCTGATGCTATTGAGGCAAAGAATCTTCTGCTGGCCCAGCTATAGACAGGAAGAACAAGAATATCGAAAGGAGAACAGCTACATTATATTTTGTCTATTGAAGTTCTATGACAAGATAGCCAAGTTCCTGTCAAATAAAACTACATAAATCTAGTGAGGTAGTGAGCATGAACCACACCTATTCTCTGAAAGTAATGGAGATCACAGCTGCTCCATTCACAAGACTCAGGGTTTGTCATACTACACAAATGCAATCTATTTTTCTGCCTTTTTGTACATAACGTTTCCATTTAGGTTTGCAAAAATTCCAATCATATCCTGTGTCCTTGGAGATTTGAGAAAACAACTGAACCCCTTCCCACTTCTGCTCAGAAAGTTGCATGACACATGTAGTAACCTACCCCTTGTTAAAAACCACAGAGTCTTTACAAGGAGTCTATTAGATTTTAACAACCCTCCCCCCCCCAAAAAAAATTAAGATTCACTGGGGGAGGAGGGGAAAAAACAAATATGGGAGTAGCCATGAAAAGCTGTCTACTGGTGATGTGTTCTAGCAGAGCTGGTTAATGGCACATTTCTTCCAAATTTGAAAGCCTGAAAGCTGGTCTAAGTAACAATAGAGATAATCTCAATGAATTTTAAACAGCATTTCTTGGCTTAATAAATACAGAAGCCAAGTTCCATACATAATACTGATTTCTTGAGCTTATTTATTTTTCAGAAAGATAAAAACTAAGGTAGTTAAAAAAAAAAATTAATCTATAAACTTCTCACAGCAAAACTTGAAAGCCTCCTCTTACTGCCACCCCGAGTTCTAGGAATGTGCACTCTATAGTGCATGGAGTATTTTGCAGACGTCAGTTTCTTGATATGCACACAGAACTGTCTGTATTATCTAAACCAGATGAAATTAAATCATTACAGGATGAAAACTATAATTTTGACACCACTCACTATGAGAAGAACAAGGGTTTCCTATTCCTGTCTCCCTTTGGGTTTACAAAAGTCACAATCACACTTATTTCCCAAATTCAACCTGCGTGTATTTCACAATGAGAGCCAGAAATATGCTTCCCCTCCTTTCATAATAGCAACCTTTAACTAATATCACTGAACTGTAACTGCAAGTAATATTTTACTGATGCCATTCTTTACAGAAAAGCAGAGCTATAAAGCAAATTTAAAAATGTCTCTATAACCCTCAGTGAATATAGCTGTGTAATCAAGTGGCTACAGAAGTCATTGGTAGTTGGTTTCTATTAGCAGTGTTTTACACTAACAGCTTTAGTTCTATCTTTTTCTATGCCATCTAGACTTTTGTTTGCCTGCAGTACCTATAGCACAATACAGACAAAATATAGCCACCTTATAGTATTCAAAAATTACAGCACTAAAGAAAAAAAAAAAAGCAAGTTCTGGTTATTTCAACTGCAGTCTTTTCGATACTGCAAGTATCACTCACTAAGGCTTTAGTTACTGTCACCTTTACCAAGCGATACATGATTTGTGAATTTTGCCATTCTTTCACATCTAATAAGGCTTCAGAAATACATTGCCAAAACAAGCATAAAAGCTTCAGTACAGAGAATTTACCCATATTTTCCCAAAAGGATTTAAATCCATGTTTTTTACCTCCTAGGACACCGGCCCAAATTAAAAACTAGCTGACAGAAGAGGGAGGGAGTAGGTATTTCTACTTTTCTTACTCAACCTGTTCTGTAAATTGTTAAATATTACTTTTGTTCAGAGAACAAAATAATGCATGATTTTTCACCTACGGAGAACAGCTTAGTCTAGTCTTTCAACGTGAGAGGCATATTATAACTTCACCAACATTTTTTCTCATTGGTATTCTTTCTTTGCCCTTATATCGATACAGTATTGGTCCCAATTACTAACTATGTAATCATTACTCGTATTAATTCTTTCCTCATGACCTTTTTTTTGTTCTAATACTATCAGGGTACCAGACAAGAAAGTAACGTGTCTAAATTGGGGGCAGCTGATCTCTCTCTTTAGATAAGAGCAAGTCACCTTCAGAAGATGAACCAGAGCACCTCAGACTTGTACTCTGAAGCGTTGTATCAAACAAAATAACTATATTAATGATTGATAGAATATCTCCCTAATCAAGCCACATGCCGAATGTTAACTGGTGTCAATATTTCCCACAGCACTTTATGTCTCTGTGGCTTGGGTTTCTGTAATACCCTTCTTTTTTTGGTTATGCTTCTGAAATGTCTTATTGAGTTGTTAAGGAAATACAATGTAAAGACACTTCTTGCATAAAAGAGAGCAACACTCCTCTCAAAACTTTCTTGATTATTTACAAATATGAAAATCCTTAAGTGAAATGGGGGGCTATTGTGTAATTCTACGTATTTTAGAGCAGAAAGACACCAAAGCTCTCTCAATGTAATAATGAAATATTGATTTTGGAATTCACATATAAACTTCAGATGGAAATGTGCACAACCAGAAAAAAAAGGAAGGAAAGGGACGAGATTTTGGTATTTTTAGTCACAAATTCTACTCATCAATAAGAGACAACAAAATAATTGTATTTGTTCATATGTTTAATTCTACAGCCGATGTAATGTATTGTACGTAATTTCAAGTAAATGGGAAAAGAAACAAAACCAAAACAATACTTTGACGAAGCCAAATCGCAGCAATTTCATCATCACAGTGAAAAGTTTAAACGCTATTTAAGAAACATGAAAGCAGTTACCCTGAAGATGCTGCTTTGAGTATTTCTGAACTTAAATGTAGCATAAAACAATATTTAACTGCACTTGAACTAAACAGTCATGTAAACCGCAATTGCTTATCATCTGGAAATGAGTTTACACACAAAACTGAATACAATAATGATTTTCCTTTTGTGATACAGAACAGTTAATCATGGATTAAAGGACAAATAGGGATAACAGAGAGCATCCATTTATTACAGAGGTTGATTTTGGATGCAAGCTTGTTTTATCTGGCATATCAGCAATACTACAGGAAACCACACTAAGATCAGAATGCATAAGGTTGAGAGATTCACAACATTATCAGATTTCCCATGCGGCATGTTGTTGCTCTGGGTTGCATATTAAGACTGGTAACAAAATCCAGATGCAAATCTAGGCCATTATTTTTTAACCTTTATTTAAATTTATAACTCCCTGCTTATGTTGTTCAAATACCAAGTTTGCAAGAGTTTGTTAGCAAAGACAAAAAACTATACTGTGACCTGACTTAGAAGGCCACTGAATTTTTACTTGTTTTTCTAGGGTCTGACTCTGCAAACACAAAGCATTTCACTAATAGCAGTAACTGGATATTTCTCAAAGATCCCATACTGAACATGTAAGCATTAGTATTATAAGAACATTGAAAGCATAGCAGTCTTAAGTAAAGGACAGTGTCCTTACACAGCACTTTCTACAGGCAGCTTCACCATCCTCTCCACAACACTGAGGACTGTCTTCATACCAGTATCACAGTTTAAGAACAGACACTTGCCATGTTGCTATTTTTCTAGTCAACTGATACATGTGGGCAATCAATATCCATATTCACAAATACTATTATAACAGGATATATTTTGAATATACAAACCTGTAAATGATGGCATGAATTGCTTAAAAATATAACAGCCATAAAAGTTTCCCAGAATATTGTGTTGGAATATTGTTATCTGGGAAGAAAACCTGACCCTAAGTCTCTCTCTGGGTCAGTATGATTCAAGCAGATCAATTACAGATTTTAAAGAAAACAAATAATCCCACATCAAACATTTCAAATAGTGGAACGCAACAACAGACCATCCCTTACCAGAGAGTACCTGTCTTCAGAAATGTGGCTACTTTTCAAAAGTACATTCTGGACAGCAACTGCATTCCTTTGCAACATTAACTGTCACTTTTTCTGAGGAAGACAGAAGATGGTGCACAAACGGATGCTCTTGTCAGACAACAACATATTTCCAAAAGAAAACTACTTCTGTTTCTATTGAAATAATCCCATTGAGCCTTTTTTATCAGACTAGGGATTGAACCATAAACAAATTAAAGTGTGTGACCTCATCTCCTTTCAGGTTTTGTAAAAAATAACTGTCAGATCCAAGGATAAATTCTTCAGTGAGCAGAAGTCATGAACCTACTAAGTTGAATAATGTTAATAGAAATAAAATTAATTCAGTATTCCATTATACATCCACTATATCAAAAGCACAATGCACTTATTTAAACAGCAATGTACAAGCTTCACTTATGAATGTGGAAAGAACAGCTTCGCTCACCTTTCAAGTACACATCTGTTCTACACAGATACAAGTAATTTCCATTTAGTGGAAGTTACGCAGAGAAATTCCATACAGAAACTGGATGGATAAAGAATACTACTGGAATACAAAAGGCTTCTTACAGGGTGGGAAATATGACCTGTGTCTAGTCTAGAATGTTCTTAAAAATACTGTTTCAAAGTACATCAGAATAGCTACAATCCCCTTAAAATTGTTTCTCCTTATATTAAAGCAGTCTACGCTGCCACAGCTATGGAATGTCTAGCAGCCAATCTGTCTGCTTGAACTACATGATCTCTAACTCAAGCCTATATCCATAGTCAAATGTAAAAAAATCAGATTCATTCAAAATGGCTCCCCAATACTGAAAGTCCTAGATAACTAATTCAGTTGTAATTTTAATGTAGCTTAGTAACATGCAGTAATTCTAAACATCTGTTACATCTTGAGTAGAATGACACATTGTGATGAAAGGCTTGATGCCTAAGTGGAGATCAGTGACAATTGCTCTTCCTCAGGGCTCAGTATTGGAGCCATACTGGTGGTGTTTAACATCTTTGTCAGTGACACGGACAGTGGGCTTGAGTGCACCCACATCAAGTTTGCTGATGTCACCAAGCTGTGTGGTGTGGTCTACATGCTGGAGGGAAGGGATAACATCCAGGGGGACCTGGGCCCACATGAGCCTCATGATGTTCAACAAGATCGAGCGCAAACTGTGTGGGGGTTGCACCTGGGTCGGGGCAATCCCAAGCACATCTATAGGCTGGGCAGAGAATGGATTGAGAGCAGTCCTGAGTGGGAAGAGGGGTGTTGGTTGATGAGAAGGCCAACATGACCCATTGCTGTGTGTGTACAGCCCAGAAAGCCAACTGTATGCTGGGCTGCATCGAAAGAGGCATTAACAGGTCAAGGGAAGCAATTCCTCCTCTACTCCTTTCTTGTTAGACCCTTCCTCGAGTGCTCTGTTCAGCTTTGGGGCCCTCAGCACAGGAAAGACATGGACCTGTTGGAACAAGTCCAGAGGAGGGTTACAAAACAGCTGATAGGCTGAAGCAGCACCTACGAAGACAGGCTGAGAGAGCTGAGCTTGTTCAGCTTGGAGAAAAGAATGTTTTGGGGAGACCCTATAGCAGCTTCCAGTGCCTAAAGGGGGGCTACAAGAAAGTTGGAGAGGTATTTTTGACAAGGTCATGTAGTGATAGGACAAGGTAGAGTGGTTTTAAACTGAAAGGGTAGATTTAGATATTAGGAAGAAATTCATTACTATGTGGGTGGTAAGACACTGGCACAGGTTGCCCAGAGAAGCTGTGGTTGCCCCATTCCTGGCAGTGCTCAATACCAGGTCGGATGGGACTTTGAGCAACCTGGTGTAGTAAGGTGTCCCTGCTCATGGCAGGGGTTTGGAACTAGATGATCTTTAAGATCCCTTTCAATCCAAACTATTCTATGATTCTTCGAAACCAAAGTACTCCATTATATAGCATGGCACACTGGAGACAAAAAATTTAGTTAAGAATATGGAGGAACATTTTAGTGAAATATAACATTTGCTAGCAATAACTAGAGTTAAAAGTTAATATGTTGAAATTTAAGAGTTTATTTTACAACTAATGTGCAAGGATATTCAGGAAGAAAATGGTTTGTATGTTTACCAATTTGGAACAATAAATTAAAAAAATAGTGAATTCTTCAAACAAAATACACTAATTTCTTTCATGGTAATTATATTTCCTAGTGGAAACTAAGGCTGAAAAGCATCATATCTTAAAATCCCTTTAGGTTCAGTAAGCCTAAACACACTGTTACACAGTAAATCTATCTTAAAATCTAAAAATATATGCCAGATATAGTAAGCTTTCCCTACTAAAAATTAATCTAAATTACTCTAGAAGCCTCTAAAACCTTGAGCTAACTTCTTAAGACACTTGATCCAATAAAGGCTGAAATCCTTGCCGAAGTTTCTTTGTACTCTTAAATATTACAGTAATTATTTCTACATAAAGAATTAGAAACCTATTTGAAATTACCACTAGCCAAGTTTTTCCTAAAACATACATATCCATAAGTGCATGTCAGAGTGATGAAAGTTCATGAAACAGAAGAGTGGAATTCTAGAAGTACCATCTGATGACATGACAGTCAATATTTGGATCCTCACACATGTAGAGCAGCTGTTTCTTCAGCCTGGCTGATACAGCGAAAACATCTCAGCTTGGACACAGAAAAGTTTAATTCCTAACAGAAGGGATTACTGTGGATCCACATAAGTCATTTTAAAGACCTTCCCCGTGAAAGCAACTGATTTCCACAATTAGTTTATCTTAAAAGCTAATTGGTTTTGTTCACTGTTTAGGTACCACTGTAAAGTCAAGGGAGCTGATGCAAAGATAGAAACAAACCTCATTTAAACAGGAAGCAGCACTAAATGCTTTTTAATAGTTCTACATAGTCACTCACTCCCTAGTTTTCAACTATAGCTAATGCGTTTGTTTAACTATTCATTCTGACACCTCTGGGACTCCCTAGTTCCTCTTGCTCTTCCAGTCATTGTAAAAATAAAATGCTTACACACACATGTTCAGCTGAACATTAAAACAGAACAAGATGTTATGTTCTGGGTTGTATGCTCCCTTTGTAAGCACTGGGAATTAAATTCCTGTCATGAAGAAGGCAGTAAGAATTTCACTGTAACTTCAAACAAACCTAACTTTCACTCTGAGGGGGCTTCAAACAAATAGGTATTTTACTCAGATATTTCACCTAACAGCCGTAAAGGAAAGCCAGATAACAAATGAGAGAAAATTATTTCCTTGGACTCTCTGTGGAATTGGTTTAGCAGGGAATATACAAGTTCTGTTTCATTTCTAGAAAATAATTGTATGGGAACTGTCACACTATGGACAGATGCTACATTTTTAAACTATTTCCAGAAGTGATTTAAATGTCTGCTGTGCAGAATCTAATGGCTTTTTAACATAAAAGTCAATAATTACTCAAGTTTATGAAATAGATTGAGCGGAGTAATTTCATCTCATTCTAGATTGTCTTAATAATGTTGATTCACTTTGAAACTAAATGTTATATTGCAGAGGTACTTAGATCAATTAATGGATTAATTCATCAACAGATTTTCAGTTAATTGTAAATATTTATTTTCATACCATGAAGCCAAAATTCCCTCTAATTCCTAAAACAACTCAGTTCTATGGGATAAGAAGAGTCTAAACCAGTGTCCTTCACACAGCAAGTTCAAAGTTATACCTGGGCAGTATAAAAGCTCCTACAGTCACATTTGGCCCTGGGGATTTGTCAAGTAATCTTTAGGCACACACTGCTCAGCTGCTCAGCTTCTTTTAAACAAAACTGATAGCCCATGCATCAGTTACTGGAAAAAACAAACAAAACAAAAACAAAACAACAACTGTTGTCAGAACAGCAACACGGTAAATACTGCTATTAACAGAGGAAAAGAGGTAGTAGTTAAAGTCCACATTATGCATATTATAGTAGAGACTGTTTGCAGTTTGCAACAACTTCTGTCAAAACTGTTTAAGCCTTATTTTTCCTAAATCATTCCCTATGCAATGGAATTTTCTGTGCTGATTCCTCATGTTTCCAGGCATAAGTCTTCTTATGAAAATATTTACAGAATATTTAGAGCTATGATGAAGAAGAAGTGAGACAATGAGAGATTCTTGTATGAGAAATGTGCAACCCATTTGTTTCACAAATGCACAGAAATGGGGTAGAAGATTAAAAGCACCATCTATTTGCACTACAACAGATTTCACAATTTTGAAGCAGATTGCCTACAAATTATCCCATGTTCCACGGAGTTGAAGAGAGTTACATGAAAAATGATGGTCTATAAATGATAGTTTGTAGACCTGCAGCTCCTGAGGACTCTCAACAGCTTACAGTTATGTATATATAATGGATTTTTAATAACCAAGACTTAAGAAACTGGCTGCACCCTATTTAAGCAAATTTTCTCACATTAACTGAAGGAAAGAGGCTCTGCAGATCACTACTATTATTACAAGAAATTACTGAATAGCTTCCAATATAACTAATGTTTATATTTATAAATATAATTTGAGACTAATTCTTCCATCCCAGCCAGGCATATACCTTGGCAAAACCTTTGTGAACTCTTCTATAAATGGAGTTCTTTCCTTTTTTCTCCATGATACCAGGGCCTTAAGATATTCAGGAATATTCTGAAATGCTCTTCTGAAAACCCAGTAATACTATAAGTCCTTATTGATATGTCCAACACATAAGCTTATCCATATAATACACAAAAGACACCCTGGCTCTTGCAATCACATCAATATGTATCTGTGTATTTACAAATTCTATTCTATTTCATGTCTACAACTGTGTTAATTTCTAAAACTATAGTTACAAGTTCACCATGTGAGGCCTAACTATTAGCATCACATTTGCCAGCTTCCATTTGCCCTCTAATGAGGCTGTTCATACAACCTGTTCAACAGTCAGTTATATAATGTCATTACTTTATCAGCACTTTCACACCTAGTTCATTACATCCTTCCATAAATCTCAGATTTTCTATTTTACTGGAGCTCCTGAGCTGATACCAATCATCAGCCTTAACCAATCTGTATCTAAGCTGGTTCCATGAAAACATATTCATGCCAACAACAAATCCTAAACCCAGAGTTGCTAACTTAATAAACCAGTTTCTATCCTTCCGTACCTGCTTTCTGCATCAAAATCCTGACAGCATTACTGTCTGTGTCCTCTATAATGCTAAACACAATCAGAAATTACTCTGTATCTTTCATTAGTTTGCTCATTACCAGTATTTTTCTCTTGAACTACTTTATACATGTGATCCAGCATCACATCACCTTCTGTATATATGGCACTTCTACTTGAATCCTAAAGAATACAAAATCCTGGAATATATAACCAAGGCTTAATATCAGCAAAGGTTAATTCCTGAAGCAAAAAGCTTTGTTTATTAGCAGACATCTCACAGAATATCTAACTATTTTAATTTTCATTCTGAGAAGAGATATAAATAACCTTCTTTCTCAGACTTTTCCCCTCAAAAAGTACCATATGTTCCCCAAGCACTGTTTTTACAAAAAAAAAAAACAAAAACAACAACAACAAAAAAAAAAAACCAAAACACAAAAACCACCACACAACAGATTTTGCATAGATAATGAAAAATATGGAAACACTCTGCAAAGTATTATAAGCACAGTTTTACTCTATCCAAAGTAATACACGAAGCCAAGCACTGATCTCTCTCTTACTAGTGGCATACATGTGATTTTACTATTTTGAGTTATAATGTGGGACTGAAGATGAAACACAAGTG
Source organism: Neopsephotus bourkii (assembly GCF_033783945.1). Classification (NCBI taxonomy): domain Eukaryota; kingdom Metazoa; phylum Chordata; class Aves; order Psittaciformes; family Psittacidae; genus Neopsephotus; species Neopsephotus bourkii. The sequence goes on from NW_026902239.1 coordinate 7,944,904, forward strand.
GAAGCAAGAAGCCGACCATTAAAACAAACACTTGCATAAGAACCTATTACCACCTCTGAAGCACATAACTTTTATACAGATCTTTTGGGACAAATAGATATTTTAAGTAGGAGCAAAGTACTGCACAAACAGCCACAGATGTGTTAGTATCATGAAGACCCAATACATTAGAACACAGCTGCATCCCTTTAGGTATTATCATCTAAGTAGGACAGACAGAACTGAAATAATGAGAGTAACAATACTGACAAAAGGATAAGGTGTATCTTCAATTAACAGACAAATGACCCATTGTAACAACCTGAATTCCACTTTATTCTTCTGGGATAGTGTCTTGTTTCCCCAAGAACTAACTCAAGCTCTTGATGATGATCCTGATTATTGTTGTTTTTCCCATCACTTTTCTACACCACAAAAGTTCTTTCACCCATTAAACTATGAGCTTCAAAGTCAGTTTTAAATATCTCCTACCAATATGGCAAACAGGCTCGGTGCATTTTCCTCTCTAGTCAACAAACTATAAAGTTGATATAAGCATTTATTAATTTTGCTGCCAAGTGACTGCCTTATTCTCCATGTCAAAGATGCAGCTGGGGGAGGAAACTGAAGATGCATGCATAATCAATGATTACAGGGTAAGCATGTAAAAGCTTCCCACCTACTCTGAATTTAGAAAATATTTGCCATATTTACTATATAAGAATACCAAAAGTGACTGGGAGGAATAAGCACACTTAAACAGACACTAAACCCACACAACACACAACCTTCATACAATGGAGCTAATTTAGAAGGCTGTGCCCAGCTGTAGAAAGACACTATGCGTAAGAGAAGAATTCAGTGTGCGTATTTCAAATATATTATTCAATTAAATATGTGGGGGCTTTCCCCACAGTAAAAAAAAACCTTTTCTTTGTACTCGTTCTTTTTTTTTAAAAAAGCATGATTAATAGAAAATATTATTCAATTACACCAAAAGCAAAAGTCAATGAGAAATGAACTGTGGTTTAGGCTAAGTACTGTGTATGAAAGTTCTTACATTCACAATTGGTTTTTTTTTCCCCAGTTGTCATAAAAAGTGACTAAAAAATTATCCACAGGGATGAAATGGTATCAAGAATTTATTTTTTTCAGGTAATATTAACAAACTCAGTATAGTCAAAGATGGCTTAAGATGAAACACATGAAGTGCCCAGACACAGCTACAGTTTGGGCAGAGAAGAGATTCAGAGCAGCCCTGCGAAGAAAGACTTGGGGGTGCTGGTAGATGAGAAAATGAACATGAGCCAGATTTAGTGTGTGCTTGCAATCCAGAAAGCCAACCGTACCCTGGGCTGCATCAAAAGGAGCATGACCAGCAGGTCGAAGGAGGTGATCCTGCCCCTCTACTCTGCTCTTGTGAGACCTCACCTGGAGTATTGTGTGCAGTTCTGGTGTCCTCAACATAAGAAGGACATGGAACTGTTGGAACATGTCCAGAGGAGAGCCACAAGGATGATCAGGGGACTGGAGCACCTCCCATATGAAGATCGGCTGAGAAAGTTGGGGCTGCTCAGCCTGGAGAAGAGAAGGCTGCGTGGAGACCTCATAGAAGCCTTCCAGTATCTGAAGGGGGCATATAGGTATGTGAGGATGGACTCTTCATTGGGGACTGTAGTGATAGGACAAGGGGTAATGGGTTCAAACTTAAACAGGGGAAGTTTAAATTGGATATAAGGAGGAAATTGTTTCCTGTTAGGGTAGTGAGGCACTGGAATAGGTTGCCCAGGGAGGTTGTGAATGCTCCATCCCTGGCAGTGTTCAAGGCCAGGCTGGACAAGGCCTTAGGTGGTATGGTTTAGAGTGAGGTGTCCCTGCCCATGGCAGGGGGGTTGGAACTTGATGATCTTAAGGTCCTTTCCAACCCTAACTACTCTATGATTCTATGATTCTAATGCTCTGCAAACATCTTTTTGTTGACACTACAAAAAATGCATGCACAATTCACACAACTAAATTAGATAGGCAACTGCATCACACTCAAATCAGCAATTCAGGATCTGCACAAACATACACATTCTATTCCTGGTGGTTTCAAATACCAAATTCAAAAGCCCTCTGTGTTATATTTTGTATGTTATTTTGCATTCTCTGAAAGATGTATATTTCTTCTTGCTTCATAGGTCCCTCTGGCTTTCAATTCCAGACTACTCATATTCCCTACCATGGCAGCAATTGCGGCTTAAAAAACACACAAAACAGTTCCCATTGCACCCAGTATCTCATCACGCATATTTAGAAACACAATAATATGTACAAATATTGCTATTTACTTTTAACAGCAACAACTAAAACATTGGCATGTTATCAGCATTATTCTAAGACTAAGGCCAAAACACAGCACTGCACCATCTACTAGGAACTACTACTACTACTAGTAGCAACTGATTGTTGCTAAATCAGGACACTTCTCCCTACCTCTTTCTCAGCAACAAAAGTATAGCAGTAGCTCTGAATTCTCAATGTGGGATATACTCCAGGAAAGTTAATATATAATGCTTTTCCCTATAATACAGATTACCTAGGTACTTCTGTGGAACACAACTATAGGCTGTTGAGCATCTAGTATAGAAGAACATGGAGCTATATTCAGCATCTTCCATCAAAACCTAGAGGTAACCTTAGTGAAAGTAGCAACTAAAACTCTCAGGGTTCATTGCTGAAGCTAGTGTATATGAAAAAAAAAAAAAACACAACAAATTAAATTCAAAAGCAACCCTCGCTGGAATTGTGCAGAAAAGCAGTGCTTCTGATTTTCTTTTCTTTTTCTTGCACCTCTAAGCTCCTGATTGCCGATCTCTAGCTTTGCTCCATTTTCCTGCAGCAGTGGGAAATATACAGTATGCTTAGAGGCATTTTGCTTTCTAACTGACCTCAAAGACTGCCCCCACTCATTGGGGTTAGTGAAGAAGGATAAGATACAGTCAACTGCCATTAAAATATTTGATATAGCTATAAATTTATTTTAAAATCCTATTTTATTCACTTTTTAGATTTTTTTTTTTTATTCCATCTTAAATTATGCCAGTAGTAGATACACATGTCAGTTGGGACAGAATGAGGTGTTGTAATGGTATTTGGATAATCTACTCTGCAGCAGTGTTCATTATTCTTCCTGAGGTTTCACAAGAGTTCCCTGGCATATTACTGCTACAGCTGCTTTACAGTCTAATGTTATTACAAGGTCTAATTCAAAGACAATGTCTGCAAGAAGAATCTGGCAGGGAGCAGAGTCCTAAGAAAATCCTTGTGATGCTAAGGTGTAACCAATGGAAACTGAACTGCTAAAAACACTGAGGGTAGTAACAGCTATTTGTTTTGAATTTTGCAAGAATTCTGACAGATCTTCCTTATTTCTCAGAACAAAAGTCACACAAACTCAAGTTATTTTTTTCTGGAAATCTTATCATTTTTCCTAATATAAATAAATTAATTAATATACGGTAGAGGGGGGGAACAAATGCCTGATCTCTACCTTATCTATGGTACAGAAGTGGTCCAAACTCATTGCCATTTTCTTCAGTACCTCTCTTATCTACATTTTCAGACTGAACAGAACACCAAAACTGTGGAAAAGCAGGAATTAGAATCAGCTATCAACTACAGTAGCTGCTGCAAGAGGGTAAGGAACAGGTAGTCATCAGCAGGAGCCAGCTCTAGCTTTGTTGGCAAACATCAAGGAATTCCCTTTCCTGTTTCAAATACATAGATGGAGTCAATATAAAGTTTAGCAAAATAATATATTTGCCTGTATTTTCCATCTATAAGCAAGACTTGGCCTGTATTATTAGTGTGGCCTGAGTTGTTAGTGTGACACATATGAGCTCTCAGGTAGTCTAAACAGAACTCTCACTCAGGAAAAAAAAATAAAACATCCAGTAATTATTCAAGAAAGAAATTGGAAAAGGAGACAATCAGGTACGCATACTGATTCGCATTTGCGTGTATTTGTGTCCTATCATCATTCCTGACCTACAAATTCAAGGAATCCAGACTTGGGGTGGGGGGAGGGAAGGGGATATCCAGACTTGGGGGGGAGATGGAAGGGGAAATGGGGGGGGAGGAAGGGGGGGAAGAAAGGGCAGCCATAAAACCAAAGCAACCCAAACTGCACCAGGAATTCATGCTGCCTCTTATTCCAAAATACTGTCAGTCTAAGTAGTTGGATAAGAAATTAGAACATGTGTGGGTGGATTTCTTCCTCCAGCCTGAATTAATTAAAAATGATATTTTGCTGTATTATTTAAAGCAGATTTTTAGAACAGGTTAAAAAAAAAAAAAACCACTGACTTTAGTCAAGCCTAATAAGAAAAAATTAAAAAACAAACCTGTAGGAGGAAAAATTAATAATAAAGGGTTTAAACATAAAGTGCATTTTGGGGCTCTATTTGTTGCTTGGACAAATGCACACATTCTTGCACAAGACCTACCTCATTCAGTTTGGCTGTGGATATTACTAGTTAAAGCATGCACACAAGCAGCACACAAATTTATGTCTCCAGTCAGCCTCAGCAATTCTACTTATTTGCAATACCTTAGATTGGCCCTTAAGTACTGTGTTTTCCTTTATCACATCCTAAACGTGAAACACACATCAATACCCTCTGCTTTCACTTTCTCAATCAGTTGTTAAACTGTAAGAATATAATATGGACAACAACAACAAACTGTAAGAAAATAATATGGACAACAACTTTGAAATAAGAAGTTATGAGGGATCACAGCATATTATTGAGTAGCATCTCCCAGAATTTTGGAGCTAGTTCACCTTAAGCAAACAAGGCTTGTTACCTGCTACAAAACCCTGAAATTATATTAAAAACCTCCTGCTTTAACAAACATATAGAGAATTTTACACACTGTAAGACACTTATGCCTGCGCTTCACAACTCTCCTTCGTATTCTCCTTCACATTTTTGAAGCCAGAGCCCTACAGATGTTGACTAACCAGACTGAATGGATTAGATAATGGCTAAATTCTACATTTCCTCTCACAGAAGAGGAAGTGCTCTCAGGCTTTCTCCCCAAAAGCCACTGATTTTCAGTGATTGTCCTGAAGTTTTCTACAGTATTTTCAAATTTAGCTGATACTGCACAACAGCTTCAAAAAATTTATTTAAGTGACAACAAGCTGATAAACAGAGAAAAGACCTAAGCCTTATTCTCTCAGAAAAGTAGGATGCAAATTCACAAACATTATTCTTTTCAGTACCAACTAAAACATTACAAGCACCATTTGTCAGATAAAGTCAGTAGAATGTTTAGGTTAAATGCCATCAACCATGATGAAAATGGTCTCTATCTCAAGGTTACAGCTTGGGGTGGTCATTTTTGAAGACTGACCTTACTCCAGAAAGGTCCCTGAAAAGAAATAGGAGACTTTACTTTTGCTTTACCAGATTCCATTAACATCATCATTAACAGCATCAGGCTTTTTGTCTCCAGAAACAGAGAATCTAAGTTCAAACAACATTCTTCAATCTTCATACGTGAAACATCATAATTGTGCCTCATTAGCCATCTCCCTTGACTTTGATTCAGAGTACAGTGTACAATATATACACATGTATGTATGTAGGAAGGAATCTTATAACTCCTCATTTCCGTGAGATAATACATGAAAGAACAGTTTTGAACTAAACTCTGAAAACTCATTTAAAAAACCTACACAAATTTAAAAATACTGACCAACCTGCCACCAGTCCAACTGTCACCAGTCCTATTCTGCTAACACTAGGCTGACACTCATCCTGATCTCTCTTTCAAGTGAGAAATTTCACTTTGACTTTGTAAGTATCCTATATACATCACCTCTTGGATTCAACTTACACTTCCGATTTGTGAGATGCTAAGAAGCACCTGCCCTTCATGAGTTATCTCCACTGATGCCAGCAGCTGACACCACAGATCAAGTTACTGTGCAGTGTATGTTCCTCAGTCCTGCCCCTTCCATTTCACCTTTTACAGATTACATAGCTTCAGCTCTCTCCCATGATAGATACTTAGATCTCTTACTAAAAGGCTGAATTATTCAAGGCTAAAAACAAGGGGTTTATTCCTTTCTAAACTACTATTATTTTAGTTCTCTCGAATTCCACAGGAAAGAGGACAGAGCAAGGTTCAACATTCAAAAGGAACATTATATAACACTTCAGTGAATTTACTTTAACCACAAGTTACGCATATCTTTAAAAAACATTGTTATAAAATGCACATGCCTTTCTGGTTCTGATTCTTCCATTTTATGAGAAATTCTACATGGCTACTTAGCGTTCAAACAACAGAAGAACAAAGAACAAATGTGTAGCTGAAAAAAAATAAAAACTAGAGCTTAAAATTAACTCCAGGCTTCTGATGACTGTAAATCTTCTACCAACTTAAAAAAAAAAAAAAAAAATCTTTAAAAACACCACACACAAAAACCCACCAACACAGAATTACAGACTGTTCTCATCTTTGAGGTGCAAAATGTTCTCAAACTGTTCTGTTCTAAAAAAACAACATGGGAATTCATTGTGATGCCTCAAATACTGTTTTTCCAAGCATTGCAGCTCTGTTACATAATCTTCTCCCCAGACATCCGACTGGTGCTAACAATTAGAGAGCAATATTTACCAGCCTACGTTATGATTATTACCAAATCACTACTAAGTGGAAAAACACAAGTTGTAAGTCTAAAGGTATAAACCACGGGTCTAGTCACATTCTTGTCTGTTACATATTAAAAATCCCCCAAGATTTCAGTGAAGTCAGACTTCTCAAACTTTTTTCATTAGAGAGGAGTTCATTACTACTTTGGCTGGGCAACACACTGATATCTACATAGTGTTAGCACCTCCTAGCAGCTGTAAGAGATCTTAGAAAACCGTAAACAGCTTAAAAATTTGGCAGGCCAGTACTTGAATTCAACTGTGAGGTTTAGAAGGTCCCATCATCACATTATTAATATTTAATTAAAAGTCCTACTGCTCCTCACTGAATTACAAGAACTTGATTATAACATAACACCAGTGATGCAGCAGATGAATTGCAGCCCAAGACACCCACTTGCACGCCAAGACACCCACTGGTCATTTAAAAGGAAAATTATGATCAGATCCCTTTACTGCAGAGGTTAAAAATACCCAAGAAACTGCGTAAAGAAAAGTACATTTTCAAAAAGGGGCTCCACACGTGTGCGCGTGAGAGAGAATATTACAAGAAATGCCAATTCAGTATTTTTCTAGCTGAAAAAAAATTAATTAGCTCACAGAAGAAAAAAAATGCAAGAGGAAAACGCATGATGTACGAAGTCTTACATGCTCTACTTTTAAAATCTCAGTCTTCAATGTTACCAATAAGTCATCATCTAAACACAGCCTAATTCTCCATGAGTTTTTGTCTACACAGATACTTCAACTGTAGTTTACCCTCACACAGCAAAATTAGTATTAAGGACTGAGCTGCTTGGGACATTTTTTTCATGAAATGACAATGCATCATGTTCTCCAAAATCAAGCATAAACCCTAAAAATTCCTAATCCAAAAGTGCTTAGTCTATAGTGTGACAAGGTCAGGCGGTTATTCCAGTGGTTTTAATCAGTTTTATTTTAAAACACCCATGGTGTCTTCTTACTAAATTCTTCTTAGCAAGGCTAAAAATGTAAAGAGCAACAAATGTAGGCACCAGGAGTACTGTGTGCTGAAGGGCTTTCAAGCATTTCCTATGACAGCTAATAAAGTTTATTTCTCCCATACCCACACATTACCCTTTTCATCCTTCCACACAATACTAAAAAGGCAAGCAAACCAACCCCACTTAGTGTCAACACACCTGAAGACTGTACACTGTGTATGACATTGACTACTCGTGCAAGATACAATTAACTCTGTTCCTATTCCAGCTGGGGTTCGTTTTTAACACGGAAAAAAAAAAAAAAAAGCTTTGTTGCTGGATCGGTGCATCAAGCTGCTACCTTAAGTAACAACAGCTAGAGCTGCTCGCATTTGTTTCAGTACAGCCTACTAGCTAGCTTCCTCTAAGCACAGCGATGCCAACAGACGGGCGCAGCACTGAGAGGGGCTGAAAACGTATCAGCCCTTAAAGATTATGTGACGTTTGCCCAGACCAGGACATGTCGTCCAGCCGTCCCTAAACGATAATCAAGTATGATCTGCTGCCCCGTGTTCAGGCACAATGCAGCTCATCTGCCCTGCTCTGAACCGTGACTTTGTCTCTTCATAAAGAGAGATAGTTAACGAGAGGAACCAGAGCGAGGCAGAGACCGGCTCGCCGTTAGGCACCCCGCAGGCAGCAGTGCCCGGGGTCGGTTCCCGGAGCCGCAGAAGCCCTCATCGGCCCGGCCCATGTACCGGCAGGACTCCCTCGCTGAGTCCCGTCTAGAGGCTGGGGGCTTGTCACGCTCGGTCCCTATCCCCCTCAACCCTCCCGACACCACATGGGCTCCCGAGCCCGTTGCGAAGTCGCCTTCCCCACTAACGCGCTCCGCAGCCCCGGCCGGGGCGAATGAGGCACAGGCTCCCCGCTCCCCTCTACCTCTTTGCGGCGACGGCGGAGGCGGTGACTGGCCCCGGCTGCCGAGCGCCACCAGAAGCAAGAGGAGCGGCAAACTGTCCCATATCATGGCTGCAGGGCAGCCGAGCTGCAGCCCCGTCCCGTCCCGGGCCAGTCAGTGATTGAGTGAGCCTCCGCCGGCCGGGAGAAGAGAAGAGACCAGACCCCGGTGTTCCGGGCAGGGAGCAGGACACACCCCTACACCCCGCCCCCCTGCTCTCCGCGCCGCCAGGCCGTGTCTCCAAAGGCAGGCGAGGAACGAGAGGGGTCGGTGCTTCCATAGGGGAACCGAACAAGGAGCTACGGCCGAGGGCAGGAGCGGACACAGGCTGCCGCGGCGTCCCCCCGGCCCTCCCTCACCGCGGCCGGGCGCCGAAGCCCGCTTTTCGGCATTACGAAGCCCTACGCGACGAGAGCGGCACGTGCCCGTTTTGACGGCCGCTCCCGCCTGCCACGGGTCCCTTACAGGGCTGGCTACCGGGAGAGGGACGGGGACGGGGGATAACGGAGCATCCCTGGAAAACTTCGAACCATTTAGAAACACGGTTTCAAGATAGCGGAGAGGGGCGGAAATGCTTGTGCTGCGTGCAAATAAAAAAGCTTTCTGGACAGGCGTTCAGAAACCTGGAACTGCAGATGAGATAAATAACGTTTTCCCTACTGTGTCTGGGAGTAGTATGTCAGCGTTAGCCACCTGTGAGGCAGGGGAAAAAAAATCTGTATTTACTACATAAAGGAAAAAATCAGTATTGCATTAAAATAAAATGCTGATTAAAATCTATTTCATAGTTTTCCTAAAGGAAAAAAAAAAAAAAGAATGTTTTAAAAAAGTCAATGAAAAGCGATTTTAGTAATGGAAGTGACTAGCCAGGCTTCCAACCTGCATATAAGCATAATGGAAAAAAGTACATAACAGACTGTTGGGAATAGAGCCAGGCTGAACTTAAGAGCACATCTGAACAAAGGCACAAACCCCAGATTGCACAGGAAGCCCCATTTTTGGCTTGCATGGTCACCTCTGCATCTTCAATATGAGCAGTCTTTGTATTCCGCGTAGAGATTAAGCAATTATATGTATTTCCCCAACATAAGTACTTCAGACAAATATATTTTCTGGCTGATGTCAGCATGGAGCAAGGCGAGCGATAAGTAGGCGTAAGCTTGAGTTTAATGCATTGTCTATTTTAGCTCTCAAACCACAGCATTTTTTATTGGTAAATTTGCCTGTTACTCCAAGCCCAAATTCAAACAATGTGGCGTTTCATGTAAAATAGACTGTTACACCCAGCCTGCTTGTTTCTGTCACTATAATCCCACTCTGAGTAGACTCCTTTCTCCTCACAGTGGCTGTTCACTTTTGAGGTTTCACCCCAAATGGCCTAGGATCTGCGTCTGGGATTCCTGTTACTGCATGCCCACTGCTTCCGCAGCCTTCTAGAAACTGCTCCCCCCAGTGCAGGGTGGCAACAATAATGCTCTTATGCCGCTCAGCCATTTGTAACTCGTAAGTCAACGGAAAACACTCCAGCCTTCTTGCCAAAAGATGATGTAGTGGCCTTCTGCACTTCTTATTTCAAAACCAAAGTTCAAGGTTCATCTTGATGGTCTTGTCAACTGTTTGCTTTGTTGTGGAAGTGAAGCATACATAGTTAGTGAGCTGTTAGGAACAGAAAGGGAGATTGTGTTTATGATTCTGTTCACAGTTTTATCGCTATTTAATCCACAAGGTGTTTCACCACAAGCAGTAGCTGGTGTGAAATAGTAAGTTGCTAATTTCTGCCAGGTGCTTCTCCCTCTGCAATTCCCTTCATGCAAAAATGTTGACTGAAAAGAATAGCGTATATATGCAAGAGGAGTAAGCTAGTGAATTATTAAGTACAACAAATAAAGTAAAACCACTTCACCCCAAATATATGCATATAAAGTGGAGAATTCAGTGCCAGTTTTATAGTTAGGGATTTAGAATCATAAAATAGTTAGGGTTGGAAAGGACCTTAAGATCGTCAAGTTCCAACCCCCCTGCCATGAGCAGGGACGCCTCACACTAAACCATGTCACCCAAGGCTCTGTCCAACCTGGCCTTGAACGCCACCAAGGATGAAGCATTCACAACCTCCCTGGGCAGCCCATTCCAGTGCCTCACCACCCTAACAGGAAAGAGTTTCCTGCTTATAACCAGTCTAAACTTCCCCTGTTTAAGTTTTAACCCGTTACCCCTTGTTCTGTCGCTACAGTCCCTAATGAAGAGTCCATCCCCAGCATCCTTGTAAGCCCCCTTCAGATACCGGAAGGCTTCTATGAGGTCTACACGCAGCTTTCTCTTCTCCAGGCTGAACAGCCCCAACTTTCTCAGCCTGTCTTCATATGGGAGGTGCTCCAGTCCCCTGATAATCCTCGTGACCCTCCTCTGGACTTGTTCCAACAGTTCCATGTACTTTTTACGTTGAGGTCTCGGTTTGACTACACTGGTTTGATTCTTACAACAAATTTAATTGTTGAATTAAGTTAAGATTAGTGGCAGCTGCTCTGTAAAAGCCATACTAGCATGTGTGGCATATTCCCCCAGCTGGAGAAGTTCTTTCTGGGTCTCTGAAAGCTGCAGTGGCTACAGGTGAGTTTGAGGTAGTATGCCAGAAGCAGATGGTAGAAACTGAAAGTGAGACCTGAAGGTGGGATCCTCTGTTGCTTTGTGGAAAGGAGATCTCATCAGATCTCAGATAGTAGGCTCAGAGATGGATTCATTTTTTTACCAGGGCTGAAATGGGTTGTAGTTTTGACTTTATGTTCAAAATTACCAATAACACTATCTACTACCCTTTCTTGCCTTTGTAGCTTCTCAGGTTGTTGTTAGCCTCAAAAGCAAAGGCTGCTACTTTTTTAGTGTCTGTCCCTATATGTGTTTCTCTTTTTAGGTATCTGCCAAATATCTCCATGACTTGTGAATGATGCAGATCAACAACAGACTAGTTTTAGAAATCTCTACTTCCCCAAATATCAATATTACAAGAATATTAAACCAAAGACAGTATTTACTTGGCCTTTTATTTGAATTGGCTTTTCCTGCTGTTGAGCCTGCATGATCTTTAATGTGAGATGGTGTTCTAATTGCTCAGCCCAGTTTCAGTTCAGCTTCACTGTTGTCATACCAGGTACCTGATCACCAGTCGCAGCCAATACCAACATCTCTGTAACTGTACAGCAGTGCTGTACAGAGCTATAAACTTTAATGGTTTGAGGACGCAGAAAGGCAAGATATGTCAGGATAGCCTGCTAACATTAAATCATTTTTTCAGATATGAAACACAGGAAGTAATTTCATATTATAAAATGCTGAGCTGTGTCAAGAAGCAGCAAAATTGGGCTGCTCTGAAAGGGGAGGCAAGTTGGAAGATGAAGACAACACCAATGTAGGCCTGATCTCACAGTACACAGGGCTTGAACTTACAGTACATGCAGTCAAAAAGAACAGATCTGGTGGTATAATAACCAAGGATGACCAAGAGTTCAGATCTCCAGACAGGTTCATAGCAAAAAGACAAGACCTGAGGTCCAGTCAGGAAGTAAGTCTGTAAATCAGGGTAAGGATCAGTGAGGTGCAAAGTGAGGCCAGTCAGTATAATGCAGAAGGAAACCAAGGGCAAGGGCTTAAAATTCAATGCAGCACCCATCAACAAGGTTTCTCCAAACTCTTCCTCCAATTTTAAATGTGCCACCACTACCTGACACAAGGTTACATAGCTGTGCCAAGTCAGAGGTGTCCTTGAGTACAGGCAGGCAAGCCTGTAGGAATGGGAAGAAGAGACTGAAGAGACTGTAGTTGTACTGCGGGCCATTACCAGCTGGACAAAATGGAGACAGATATGAAGCTTTTTAGCTATAGCACTATCTAAGGAGGCAATAATGACAGCCTGTACTGAGGTGAAAACTGCTGAACTGAAAGAACAAAGTGAATAAAATCAGGTAAGGACTCATCATAAGGGAACCAAGATCACTTAATATTTTCATTACCTTTGCATAAAAATGAGAAGGGTTTTTATGAGTTTTGTTCATGAAATAAGGTGCGGAAGACCAATGTGTACATTATAAAATTATACATTTATGTATATGTATATACATTGTGAATTTATACAACTTTTATTCTCTGTAACTGAAGTAGAGAAAATTAGAAGATCCTAAATACTACAAGATCCAGGGTCATACACATAAGGACTAACAAAACCAGTTTCTTATGATAATTAACAATAAGCATTTAGCCCAAAACTCTTGAGTCAGAAAGCATTTTTGAGCCACCAGAGTGATGCAGTTAAGTAAGCAATTAGTGCCTATGATACATAAGGCATAGGATGAGATAAAATATTTCCAGTGAAGATATGAAAATTAAAACTGGTTTACTGTTGCATCCCACTTAGGATATCATAGAGAATTACTATCACACATGTTCAAGAAGAATTAATTTGGACTTAGAACAGAGGTCTCTGTGGAATGGAGAGCTTGTCTGAGACACATAGATTAGAAGGGTTTGATTTGTTTAACCTAGGAAAATAAGATGTGAGACAATTCTAAGCATATCAGAGATGCTAGTGGATGGAATTGACACAGAAGGAAACTAGCACAAGCAAGATACAAATCCGTATAGGCTGGAAAACTGGAAGATTATTTCTAATCATTAGGTGTGGAAACAGCCTTCTGTTAGGAGAGCAGAGGGAGAAAAACTAATTGATTTAAAAGTAGAGCTAGGCAGATTTTTGAAAGTAGTTCCATGGCAAACTTGCCTGCAAAGGCAGGAGGAAGGGACTTGATGACCTGTGCAACCCTCTGCTATGTTCTTAAGAGGACTGTAATCAAAGGGTAAAGCAAATAAACATGAAAAAGACATTTAAAGGATAGAGAGAAGAATCAAATACCATACTTAAGATGAGTTGAAATGTGTGAATCACAACAATCAAAGAATTAACTGTTTTTAGGTCAAGGTGAGATATCATCTGTGATTTGGACGCAAGTCAGGAGGAAAAAGAGATGGCCAGGGTTGTGTTCATCCAAAGCAGCTATTGAGGAAGGATCTGGACAGGTATTAGGGAAGGGGCAGGCAAAAGACAATATAAAGAAAGACAAGGGATAAAGAAATGAGATACATGATTAGGAATCAATATCAAAGCAAGGAATAGAACTCAAGATCAAAGTAACAAAAGAGATACAAAGAAAAGTAAGAATCTAGCACTGATAGAAATCCATTCTTGTGAGATCATCTGTTGCTGAGGTAACTGAGTATTCTCAGTTTAAAGGCTGATGCCTTATGCTAGCAGATGCAGGTAGCTGCAGGTCAGGAAGTATTTCTGTAAAATGAAAGTGGGAAAGAAAGGAAAAATAATCAAAAGAACAGTGGGAGAATAGGATAAACGTGGGCCTAGATAATAAAGAGAGGGTAAATATGATAATTTGACAGGAAAGGCTGTGAAGAGAAGGATGACAACAAGAACAGTCACTGCATCCTGAAGAGGTTAGAGTCAAGAGCAGAATCATTCAAGTTTGATAAACTACAAATGGCATCAGGGTGGAGCTCATTTCAGAATGGAACTCATTTTGTCTCAAACTCTCCATTTTGCCTTGCTCCTGTAATTAGTCAGACTATGAATCTCATGTACCTAATCTACCTACAGCTATTAGGTTTTATTAACTCTTGCAAAGCTAAGTGCTTGTCTGTTAATATCTTGCTATTGGTACTTACACATAAGGAACATGAAGGAGTAATGGTCCTGCCTGATGTTGGATTCTGTATGGCATTTCTAAACACCACTCATTTCTTTTCTTGACTTCTAATATCTTCCTTTCAAGCTGTTGTCTTTTCTGAGTCTGCTGCTATTTTAAGTGGCTTTTGTTTTAATTTTTGTTGTTTGGGTTTTTTTTCTTTCTGTAAGAAAAGAAAAAATTGGAGAGCAAGGGCAGTAACATTGTGTTAGCTTATGTCTTTAAGCTAAGAATATGAGGCAGAAAGCAGAGCTACTCAGCCCATAATTATTTTTTACAACCAAAGGGATTAGTTACTCTCCATAAATAATATACCTGTTGCAAAGCATTTTGTGGCTCTATTTTCAGAGAATCGGGTAGCTGCCAAAAAAGACTTACTGATTTTAATAGCTACTCATTACAAAAAACCTAGAACTTCCTCTGAAATGACACATAATGGTTTCAGGTTTAGAATGCATTTAAAAATAGTCTCTATCATTCATTTATTTAGGAGGTCTGTTGCATGTGACAAACTGACAAAATTGTTAAAATCACTTAATAAGAAGAGTTAACATCTACTAATTTTGCCCTGAAGTATAACTTTGCCTCTGATAGAATGGAGATGAGGATTGTTTGGCTGAGTCATCTGTGTGGGTTTCAAGTTTCCCTTCCAGCCGTTAATGAATTGTAAAAAAATACAAAATAATAATAATAAACCGGAAGATTAAACCAATTCTGTAGAATTATATTGACTTGCCTTCCTAAAAATGGATATTACTGCAAAACATGCAGACAGCGAGAAAAACAGATGGATGATATCTGACAAATGAAATTTCCAGATACTGCCCCATCTGTTTCCTTCCACACATTTCAGCTCTAAGGTTTTTACATTATAGGGTTGCTTAGGTGATATTGCTGTTTGCAAAGACTAGCAAAAGCAGGTTGATGCAGTAATCTGAGAGCAAAGATCAGTTCACTAGATTATTACCAATTATTACCAGTATCCTCAAAAATACAGGCATTAAGTTTCCCTCTTTTATAATGGAAAAGTCTTATCTTCAAGAAATAGTTTTATAAACTCTTTGGTTTGCTTTTGAAATTGTTTTCCAGAAATAATTAGACTAGCAGGATTAGAGTGGGAGAAAAAAAAAAAACACTAATACCCAAACAATAAAAATGAAAATATTGTTTCACAAAGATAGTAAAAGAGATGTGCTTATAAGTACATTGGAAACATTAGGTCATTGTCAGTTAAAATATGAGGAGTTCTTCATGATCTCCTGTAGATTTGAAGATCGTATTACTTTGTCTAATAATATCTAAATTTTTAGCTCCTCTACTCAAGTGTTATTATGTCTTCTTCACTCCCTGATGCATTTCTAAACATATTTTATTTTTT
Organism: Neopsephotus bourkii; assembly: GCF_033783945.1. NCBI lineage: Eukaryota > Metazoa > Chordata > Aves > Psittaciformes > Psittacidae > Neopsephotus > Neopsephotus bourkii. The sequence continues at coordinate 7,960,620 of NW_026902239.1, forward strand.
CTGAGATTTTCAGTGACTTCATTTGTGAAAGGAAAATGTGTTATTAATGTTGCTACATTTTACAAAAACAGAATTGGTTAACTAGGAGGCATCATGGCCCTAAGGAGAATAACAAATGTAACCAAAAAGTAGCACAGTACAGACTCCTCCCACTGACTTCAAGGAATAGAAATGGGTGTTAGTCCAGCAAAGTATTTAAAGAAATGTCTTTCTCATCACTTGGGTATTCATGGAGATAACTGAGTATGAAGTATTAGAACCAGTAAAATCAGTTACATGGGTTTAAGTTACACACACGATTACATATTACTGAGTTGGCTGTACTGTGGTTTAATATGCTAAGGAAAAATCTTTCTGCATTTTTCTGGATCAAGGCTTTTAGAACTCTGTATCATGGTGTAATATAAGATGATAATTTTGGCTTAGAATAGGGAAGCTTTTAACTATGAGGGCAAATTATCAAAACGAAAGAAAGGAATGAATGGAAAATGGGAGGTGGTTGTGGGGGGGAGGAGAGAGAAATCCCTTAAATTACTATGGTGTTTTTCTCAGCTGATATAATCCCAAACATGAAGAGCCAAGCTAGAGATCTTATTTAAAGAGATATTCCATGCAGTTGCCCTGTAAAGTGACAGGTACTATGTGTATTCATACCTATTTTGATGAAAAGTCAATCTGTATACTTTGTTCATTAAGAACACCTGGAGAATATTGTAAAAGACATTGAGGGTCACATTTTTGTCAAATTACTTCTTTGTGTATGTGGTCATTTAAAATGTAGCATGACTTTCCATTCAATAAAGAATCCTCCCAGTCTCATCCACGGCCCTGAACCTGGGATTTTAGTAGTAGCTGCAGAGTAGATGTTTTGGGACTCATTCAAATTTTAGTTCCTATTTCTGGAGGAAAAAATGTGATAATCTGGAAACTGGAAATACCCAAAGAATTTTGAATGCAATGCCCTCTTCAGGAGAATAGGATATCATACATGATTTAGCAAATGACTCTGTGTACATCTACAAAAACATTTGTCAAAGGGTCAATTTCTGTACTGATAGAGTGCTTTCCTTATAGCAATCTTAAAATGTAAAATTAAGAGGTGTTTCTAATGTTTATGTGCATCCTCAAAGAAAAATTACTACTTGGTGACATCAGTAAATCATTTATTTTAAAGTATTATAACCTTTTTTGAAATAAAAATTTAAATGGCCGGATTAAATAAGCATCTTTAATTTAAATAAATATAATAAATACATAAATATAATTTTTTTGCTAGGTACACTGAATCACTGTTGTCTGTGTGATTATTTTAGGGAAATAAAATTAGTGTATGGCATGAGCTCTGAATGCTTTCATAATTGGTATACCTGCCCGTCTGCTGCCCTGAAGAACTATGCACACAGTACAAGAGTATATCCTACCTGTTCTAGACATCCAAAATGATATCACTTCTACACAGAACCAATAAAACATAGGAAGAAACAGGTACATGGAAAATAATTCTGTTAATGAAGCAGTTGATCTTGCTCTATCTTTATAAGCAAGAACTGAATGCCTTACAGATCATCTCTCATCAAGATTTAGCTTGAAGCTTGACTAAGATAAACAAGGTATGTTCCTAGGCTTGTTTAATATGAGTCTGGTGACTGCATATTGGGAAGAACAGAAGACTTTCCATTCTGTTTCTCCTCTTCAGTTGAAGGCTGTGGACTTCTAAGCTTGCTCCAAAATCTAGTTCTTCATAAAAGAAATTAAGGGGGGGGAGAGAATAAATGTATTTTGAGCTTAATCTAGGCAAAACAGTTCTGTGTATTTTATATCATGCATGTTGGGGTTTTTTAAAATACATTTTCAGGTTATTATCCCAAAGATGTTAAGATAGTGTTATTTGATTTTTTTGCCATATACAGTTGGCTTGTGTAAAGTTCATTTGCTCATGCATTTGCTTCAGTTTTAGGCATCATCTTTATTTGTTTATAAACAGTAAGGAATGGTTTGACACATATCAGAGCAACACAATAAAAATTACTATATGCACCAGAAAACTGCAGATACTTTTTACTTTGCTGGCATTTGTTGACATTTATTGGATGTAATATACTTTAATAAGGCTTTTGACATCATTTCCTACAGGGTTCTCATTGGGAACCTGAAGACATATGAGCTGGATGAATCAGCTGTTAGATGGGCTGAGAACTGGCTGGACTGCCAGGCTCAAGATGTTATAATCAGTGGTTTGACATCCAAATGACATCTGGTAGCAAAATAACCAAATGGCATCCTGTAGCAAAATAACTGATGCACATAATGCTTAGTCCATCTACCAAAACAGATTTACAGATTAAACTAGGCTAGTTGAAACGTCTGACACAACAGCTGGTAAAGCTTCAGTTCAGAAGAAGCTGGAGAAACTCAAGAACTAACAAAAGCTGGACAGCCAGTTCATCATGGCAGATCTGATCCAACCTTGGCAAAAGGGTTACATCAGACAAGAAACTGAACTAACGAGCCTCTGAATGTGTCACTCAAACGTTTTGGTCTGTGATTTCTATGACATTTGTGCCAAGGTCATGCTTGCTGTTGCTCAAAGAATGATTCCTTTGTAATTTGTGAAAGAACTTGTAAGAGTATAGGGAGACTCTCAGAAACTGAAAGAGGTAGAAAAAAAAATACTTTTCCTTGACAGATTAGTTAATGTATTGCAAACCATTCCCTTTATACCTAATTTTCAAACTTGTATTTTATATCTTCTTATCCAATTGCTGCATTTGTAAGAGACTTGTTTTTACAAATCGATAATAAGGTATTGACATAAACTGTTTGCTGTGTTTGGAATATTAAACTCAATGCAATCTTAAAATACATATGAAATTATATTAAAACCATGCATTATGCTTTAATAACATTCAATATAGCACTAAAATGACTATTAAGTGTCTACATATAAATATACTTCTAACACTTAGTATATATGGTTTTAATTTTCTGCTGATATACATACATATACTGCTATTTGCTGTATGTTAAATACTACTTTTTAATGAAAGTCACGTCCATTAATTAATGTAAATGAATGATATGTGTCTTTTATAAACACTATGCATGCTATTAAAAGTTTTAGTAATATCATTGGTGTAAAGTTTACCCAAGTGGAATTGGAAAAAAATTCAAGAGTTTGGAAATTATCTGTAATTCCAGATTTTAGGAAGCTGATAAATTAGTACAGGCAACTGTCTTCTAGCTCCATATGTTGATTTTCTTATATTATAAACTGAACAAAATCTCACTTGGGACTCATCAAGATTGTTGCTTATGAAAGAGTATAAAGCCTCCCAGTAAAAACATAAATTATATTCTATCTTAAATCTCTAAGAGAAAATTGTTGATTCCTTACTGCTATGGTAGAAGGTATTGAAGTATTATTTAGGATATCCTATTCTAGAGTATATGCATACATACAGAATGAAACAACACTGTCAGGTTATTCAGCTTCCTAATCTCCTGGTTAACATAAAATGGGTTTACACTCCAAAATGAACTAGCTCAGTTCATTAGCAGGGCAGCTGCGAACTACCAATATGCATCCTGCCACATACTAAGAATGTGGCTGCCTGGACTAAGGGCCAGCTCTGACATGGTGAAGGGCTTGAGGTGAGCTATGAGAAGCCTCTTTAGGGAGCCTTCCCCTACTTCTGTGACCAGGACTTAAGCTCAAGCTGTCATCCTGGTTCTATGCCTGAGTCATGCTGCAGGTACTGTTGTGCATACCTCCCTGATTCTGACCCTGACCCACAGACTTGGCTTTCCGGCCTGGATCCAGACTTGGCACTACAGACTTGTTTGGTAGTCACTGGACTATGTCCAACCATGGCTACAGTCCCCAGACCTCATCTGCTTTCCTTGTTCAGGTATTTGTTTCTTGTCAAGTCAGACTGCTGCCCTCTCTGCCTTGGTGTTGTTCTCAGCCTTAAATTTGACTCTTCTTGCAGAGCAGCTGCTCCTGAACACTGATAGGATAGCATGCATAATGAATCAAACTGCATACAGCAGGAAGGTGACCCAGGTAGGCTCAGAGCACTATGGTTCCCCAAGGATGTCCCTGGAAGCTTTGTATCCTCAAATTAGGGATTGGGGTACGACACAACCCCCTTCCATGGATGGAAGGCCCATATTGTTGAGTTGCAGGGATGATGAGGTAGTCCTTGAATCACAGTGCTCTAATGCCACCACATCATGCTAGAATGGATGTGTATCCTTGGTCCAAATGACTTGAATCATAAACAACATAGATACAAACCCATTTAAATTATCCAGCATAGAGAGCGTTTGACAATGTGATAACTGAAGGCAATACAAAATATAGCTGTAATGAGAGACAACCTTTACCTTGTAGACCTTATGAATGAAGATGGGTAAGATAAGGAAAAGGTAGGAAAAAAAAAAAAAAAAACAAAAACAACAACCCTGAATTTTAGCAAAGCAGATTTTTAACAGCTGAGATCTTTGATGGATATTTAAATATATTTACCACCATAGTAATTTATTGCGAAATATATTGTATGAATTTGCCAAATACTATCAATAGTGTGCTGCATTCATCTAGTGCAGTCCAGGCTAGCTTTAACCCTCATCAAGAGTTGTTCAGGCAGCCTAAACATTATTGAAAGTCTCAAAATATTTTTTTTCTTTGAAGGTCCACTTCCTGGAGATGAGTGATTTCCTGTGAATATCAGCTTCATTTTGAAGCTAAATGTTTATTTAAATATATATATTTATTTATATATTTATCAATTGCAGAGAAAAACTTGATCTAGGTGCTTGGTTTAAAATAATTTAAAACACAGCAAATAAAAATATGTTAAAAATATTGGATTCTTATAAATTTAGAATTTGGTCACGAATGCTGGGTGCATATAGTTGTCAATGCTAACTTAAGCCATATTTTTTTTTCAATAAAAATATATCTGGGTTAGGATTTGAGGACTGGGATTGTATTCTTCAAGCAGATTCCTGTTGAAAAAGTTTGTTCTCACCTGTGCTTAAAAAAAAATTGAGTAGGATCAGAGATTTACTGGTAAGACATTCAACTTCACTTCTTTCTCCCTTGTGCAGTAACCAGGAGAGCTTCTCCCAGCACATACAGCACCATCACCACCATATGACCCAAGGTTATAGGCCTGCGTTGTGTCAGAGCTAGCCTTGAGTACAGGCAGCCTACTGTCTAGGAAGCTGTGTGGCAGGTTACACTCAGAGCTTTGATAAGGACTGAGAAAAGATAATGCCTTTTTCTATGGGGTCTAGCTGTGTATCAGTACGATTAACTACTTTCAGGATTTCCTTAGTGGGATTTGACATTGAAATTTCTGGGGGGCTTTGTGTGTAGGGCTGTTGCAGTACTGAATAAAGGCTCTTGGTCTGTACTGAAATGGCATGGCAGAAGTCACAGAAGTTTTGCGAAAGGTAGCAAAAAACCTTTTTTATTAACTGCCACTGGCACAGGTTACCAAGAGAATTTGTGGCTGTCCCATCCCTGGCAGTGTTCAAGGTCAGGTTGGTCAGGGCTTTGAGCAACCTAGTCTAGTGGAAGATGTCCTTGCCCATTGCAGGAAGCTTGAAACTAGATGACCTGTAAGGTCCCTTCCAACCTAAACTATTCTGTGATTCTATGACGTGTCACCTGAAATCACCAGGCCTTTTTCAGTTTATAACCGTGGGATCTGGTAATCTGAATGGTTGGTAAAACAAAAGAAAGAAAATCAGAGTGAAATTAGCACTGTTAAAAAGAAAGAAAATTTGGCTTTGTTTTATCCCTGCGTTACCTGTGAACCTGATTCTGAAAACCTGATTTTCTTAGGAGGATCAGCATCAACAATGGTAAAGGCTATAATCAGTATGAGTAAAACAATGATTATTTTTTTTGCCTCACCTCATAAATGAAAAGAAAAAATGTGTTTTAGAAAGTACAAGTATGAAAGTTCAGGCTTCTGAGTAGCAAGCAAGGATTACATTGGCAAGATTTTTAGGCATTTATATCTGAAAAGTAAATGGAATTTAATTATTTTGACAAACCACCATGGTTTTTAAGATTCATTGCTCAAGAAGAAAAATTAATATGCTTAATAAGTGATCATTCTTGTTCCAGCCTAGTAGTTCCAAACCTTTAAGTGCTCTTTTCTTAATTCTAGTTGGCATATTAAGCATGGAATTATATAATTCTCAATATAACTTTTGAGCTATAGTAGATTATTTAGGAAATGTGTTGCAGTCCTATTCTGAGCAAAAACTGCTTCATTTTCTTTGCTACCAGGTATTAGTCTTCTTTTAGCTTCAGCTGTGTTTTCAAGCAATACAAGTTCCTTGGTTTTTAGGTTGCGTTTTGCTTCAGTTTCTGTCATGTCAAACTCCTACCTCACCTTCCATCATGGCACAGCCTATTGTTTGTTTGTGCTCTCTGACAGGTCATATTAGAAAGCTGGTGCATTTTACAGATACAACAACTGTAACATGGAAATCCATATATACCTTTACAGTATTATCCTGGAACTGCTCCAATAGATGTCCTAACAAAACTAGTTTTGAGGACTTACAGCTTCATTCACACCCATACTTAATTTCTGGGGCATTTTTGAATGTCGTAGCTGGTATTCACAGTCCTGGTTAAAAGGAATTCAAGCATTAATGTTTACTGGTAGTGTGATTTCGTCTTCCAAATTCTGGGTTGATTGAGAATCAGCAAGCTACTGATTTCAATATCCAAGTCCTTCTTCCAGGCTTAACACTAGGTCTGGTTATTTCTGGCCCTCAGTTTGAAACCTAAGATGACATTATCATGTTCCAATGGGAAAATATGTCCAGCTGTTCTCAGCTTTAGACAAATACACATTCTTTCCAACATCCAGAGAAAAATAAAACCATGAGTAGTATAAGTAATTGAAAGAAGAGACAGATGCTCACTACATTTTATGGTCTCTCAGTCACATCCCATTAACATTAGACACATCAGCCACATTTATGATGCCCAAAATTTTTGAAATAGCAAACAGACACCCCACTGTATTGATATTTATTGTGTGACAGTTCTTACCTTCATTAGCAGCATTGAAACTTATTTGCCACTGCTGAATGTTTAAAGTATTAAGGTCCACCAGGGCTGTATCAAATTTTATCAGTTTAAGAAACGCTACATGAGAAATTTGTTCCTAATAAGAGAAGATTAGAAATTATGATAGTGTCTTCCATTTGTATGTGTCCTATTTGAGAGCTACCCTAAAAAAAAAAAAAAAAAATCAGTAATACCTCACAATGAAAATACTTATTAATAGAGGTAGAAATGAGATATTGCAAGTATTAGGAAATTATTTATATTGTTTAATCATGCAGGGATATGTGTGCTATGCATAATTCAGGATGCTTTTTTACATAACAAATAATGAACTAGGTATTTTACACACATAGCCACAAGAAATGTTCCCCGTAATCAAACCACTATGTCAACTCTCTTTACATTTAATGGGCTGGTTCACTTAGAATGTAAAGCAGTATCCCTTTTTATGGGTATATGTATAGCATAAAGGATCTTGATAATGAAGAAAGTGTTGGCCAAATGTGAGTTTCAGCAGAGGGACTCACTATAGGGATACACTGTTATTTCCATTCTCATTACTAACTTCTACTGCTATCCTCCCTGCCCTGCTCAGATTCAAAACTTATTCAGCTCCTTTCTATGAATTTGGAATCAGAAACTGGATGTTGCACATACCCAGCCCCCTCATGAGTCTTAATTATTTTATCATCTTATGGACTGACCCTAAGAAGTGAAAAGTCATGTGTTTGTGACTCAAAGGGAATTGTTCATGAGGGTCTGCAATTTGGCAAGAAGTACTCAGTAATTCTGTGTTTAAAATGTGAATAACTTCTTTATATACAGTCTTAGAAGTAACAATAAGTCTGTTGTGTTGCTATTACAGTATGTTGTAACACAGCCAGTGCACCAGCTGTTCTTGTTTACAACAGGAGAAAACCCTTCATCATAAAAGCTTATGTTTAAACAGAAAGCATGTCATATATTCTGCTCATGCCATAGGTTTGTAATTCTTATAAACTATTATATGAGCTAACCATACTATTTGATGATCACTCATATCTAATTAGGTTATGCTAATGAATGAACCTTGATCTTTCATCTTATATTCTTCATATAAAATATGTATATGTATATGAAGAATATATATACATCCATGCACAGATACAACTTAGGATATGTTCATTATTATGCTTGTTCTACTAAACAGGCAGTAAGGTGTTAATATCCCTATGTAGGATCGATGGCTTTGGTTTAATTAACCTAGTTAATTTACATTCTCTTCTGTTTTCTCAAAAGCAGCCTATTTTTCAGTCTAAAAGACTGTGTCGACATATGCAATATGTAGAGTGCCCTTCTATTTATGTAATACTGATAATAAGCCCCGCACAATTCCTCTTAAGTTCTCAGTAATGAAGTGCTGGCATGTGTCTGATTTTTCTCCACATGGTTTTAACGAAGAGCTTTTCAGTTTTTTTACTAGTACATAATTAGAATATATGCATAAATCCCACTCCATTGCTCCAATGTAATTAAAGATCTTTCTTCAAGAAGAAAATTATAAAGCTTTTTTAAGCAAAATTGCTGAAACCTGAAATCCTTAACTAAATGCATTTTTATGCATTAATCAATCTTCTGAAATAGTTATGAAAATTAATAATGGTCTGCTTAGGAGAAACCATCTTAGTTGTTTAATGTGGGAGAGGAGTTTCTCAACATTGTCTTCTGCACAATTTTTATAACAGTGCTAAGAAAAACAGAATGTTCAGGCATTCTGCTCGTGTAGAAGCAGCAAAACCCCTTTGCGATAATCCGCTTAAATAAATATCTTAACAGGTACCCTGGTAAAGTAGAAAGCAGAAGACTCACTCTTACTCAAAAAAATAAGAATTATAGGACTATACAAGTAATACTAATTTATTTAAATTTTACCTTCTTTGCCCAGGCTCCATCCAGCAGAGGCAATTAACAGATACAGCACTTTACATAGCAATTTCTGGGCTTCTTTTATTACCTGGGATGGTTGGAAACTTCCTGGAATTTGTCTAAGAATTTTGGGGTGCCTACTGCAGCTGAAAAAGTGTGGGTACTTGAGGCTTTGCTTCTAGCAAACTTTGTTTGTAAAAATGTCTGCTAATCTTCCCTGCTCAAAAGATGCTTAGACCTTTTGCCTGCAGCTGACTCCTGATTACAGAGTGTCAAACACCCACTGAGCTACTGCTGGCAAAAGATCTATATAACTACCACACTACAGTGCAATAAGTAGTAGCAAATAGGCACAGTAGTCTGTGCATAGGAGTGATGAAGTGATGGAAGTGAGCTGCAAGGCTACTCAGAACAGCATGGGTCTGCTCAATAAGCTTGGGCATATGCCACAAGGCACAGTCCCTAGCATATGCTGGAACAGCTAGTGGCACAGCAGAGGCCTTGACTGAGAGCTCTGAAAGGCAGATGTGACCATTCAGGTCAAGGGCTAAAGGAAGGTTCTGATGCCTCTCCCTGGGCTGGGGCAGGAGAAGATGGTGTCCTTGCCTGCAGGAGGTGTGGTCTGGCTGAGGACCTGCTTCTTGTAATTGGATGTTGTCACTTCCCAAAGAAACAATGTGTTGTTGTGTTGTTTTTTTTTTTTAAGATTAAAAGATGAGAAAAGGAAGTAAAATATGTTGGTTTTTAATTGAGTTCTTGAATAAATATCATTGCTGAAAGGGAAAACCAGAAGGGGTAAACCACCTATGAAGCTTGATATGTTTCTAATTTAGAAAGCAGAGCAGTTTTATACTAAGGGACAACAGAGGTCTATCGAGATGTTTTCTGCACCTTTTGTTTGTGTATTCTGATTTAACCGCCTGTAAGTTTTTCTATCATTTTGATTTAATTACTGCATGCTGTCTATTCCAATCTGGAGAAGCATTGATACTTAATGTCTGTTGGAAAATACAGCCAAGTTTAGCACCTCAGAGCATTTGTTTCCCTGTGAAAGCAAAGGACAGTGATACAGGCATTTCTTTGTTTTTTCATATACACTTACAGTGATGGATGTCTGTGCTCTGAGACTGTTATTTCAATATTTATCTACATATATGAACTTTGTATCAAAAAATCAAATGTAAGGGACTATGAGGAAAGTCACAGGACTAGACCAGTGTTCCACCTAATCATCCTTCAAGATCTAAACTGTATCTCACTAAGAATGAGAGTAAAATATTTTGGTTTTAAATGACTGTAAGACCCCCAGCACTAAGTCACGTCCCCTGTTAACTGCAACTACTCCCAAAAGTAAATTGCCACAGAACACTAAATGAAATGCACAGATGACAATAATGCCATACATATAAATTACACCTGTATCTTCCTATATAGGATTCTTTGAAGACCATACCTCTAATGAAGACATAAGTAGTAAAGAAATTCTTTCTCTAAAGAATGACTTCTTCAATACAGAGGCTATAGATGAGAACTGAAGGAGCAGAACTTGCTGATGAAACGATACAGATAGGCCTGTGAGACTACAAACACAGTAAAGTGCAGCTCTGATGAAGACACATTTTCTTTCCTGAAGGCAAAGTAAAAAACCTATTATGCTGTGGAACATATGTATGAAAATATCCATGGTTTTCATGCCACACATCCCAGTTATTTCCAAAGAAGTGAGCATAATAATTTTATGTGCTGCATAAGGAATTATTTATATTTGCTAGTCTTTATTACCATGACAATTTTTTTCTCCACAATGGTCTCAGCTTGAACTGTAGCCATCAAATTCACCTTGTATCTGTTGATATGCTTTATTGCTTTCCTATCCCCCACTCTAAGTGGCAGATCACTTTATCTGGATGCTACATTTCCAATTAGTAACCTTGTGATCTTTTCATGGTTCATTTCATAAGGAAATGGAGGAGGATGTTGGTATCTATCTACTGCCCATTACCTACGTCACTGAATTTTTTTAGATATGACAGACTTTAGTAGTCTTTTTGTGTGTTATTAATATATGAGTTGTTGTATTAAAGGGCAGTGTGATGGGCTTGATAGCTCTTTTGCCATACCATCTAAAAGTAGAATATGAATTTATACTTACTTCTTTAAAGCTGTCATTTAAATTTAGCAGAACAAAAACAAAACTGAGTTAACTAGTCACAATGGTAGAAGGCACAAGTTGAACATGAAATTTGTGTTATTTTATTAGCTGCTGCTAAACCCAGGACATCCAGTAAAGAATTATACCATTGAATCACTGTATAAGTACAGTTTCTGCATGAACTGCATGACACTTGGCATATTCCCCACAGTTTGAGATCCTTTTCTAGTCCTGTGAAATGGGTGCATCTTTACAGAATGGAATATTCCAAGAACCATTTAAAAAGTAAACCTGAAAAGATTTACATCTTTTTTCAAAGATGTAAATACAATTTAGGATTTGCTGTTGTAATCTTAATTTAGCTCCATTATGCATTATAGCGTTAGTCATTTACCACTTAATCACATATTTTCACCCCCATCTTATCCCGTGCTCAAGGGGTGATCTCCATTTAAGAAACAGTTACTCAGAATCTCTTTTTTATCTTCATTCTTCATACAAAAAAAGAGTGCACATCATCAAAACCACACCTGAACACAGAATCAAGTTTCTACTATCCATAGGCTATAATTTAAGAAATGTAAACATTTAACTTCCCAAATCACTGAGAGCAAGTTAATTCTAAATAAATTAGGTTTAAAATCTTGACTTATTTCCTTAAAAAATGAATCTTTTTCGGCTATAACATTTAGCAATAGGGTTATTTTCATTTACATATATTTACATACCTGAACCAAAGAACAGATTACCAGCAAAAATGCCAAAAATGTTGATGAACTCAAATGCCAAATTTAATCAGTATTTAGTGAGAGCATAGATTCTACTATGTATATGAAAGGGACCTAAATGTGTAGCTCAGAAAATTTCTCTGCTGCTCAGAGGAATCCCATTTATATAACACATGTAAAAACCACGGTGCAGCTTGCCAATCTGTAACTTACTGTTTCAGTCAGAGAGAAAACACATTTCTCATTAGCTACAAGACTACATTGTCTCTTTTTGAGATCCTCAGACATCTTAGATCCATAACACTATACATTCCTAGATAACATGATTTCAGTGAACTAGCTGATGGGAAGAAATACACCTCTATACAACTAGGCATACACCATAATGCGTGTGTACAAATGGCCTGAATTAAGGTCAATGCCTGCTTCTGGAATTTGCATCTCTTCTTGATTTGAAGACCATATACTCTCTGTCTTGCTATTGCAAGAAAGAGCAATGATCTTAGCATATAGCAACTTTGAGAAACTCATATTAGGTTTCACAATTCTAGTTACATATGGAGATTTTGTGGCACATCTGAGGAACTATTCTCTGTAAATATGTAACAAAGTTCTCCATACTGAGACATCCTGCGCTTGAACCCTTATGTTTCCAGTTTCCTTCCTGTATCTCTGCCTGTTCTTATTTTCTCTTATTCACACCGTGCAGATGTATGCTTTTTACAGTCCTCTTTCCTACCATTTTTCTTATCTCTCCACTATTAGATTAATTCATTTCATGTCCCTTAGGCTTTGAATAGCTCCTTCTCTGAAAAGAATGGTCCACTACAAGTTCTGGCCAAAGATTGAGGTCTCTCAAGGAACTTTCCAGTACTGATCTGCTCAGTGTTAACCACGCAATTCTTTCCTTTTTGTTTTAAATTGGTATCACACTAATTGATTTATGTCTAGATTAGACTTTATCTCCTCATGAAAGGAATCTTACTTGTCATGTACTTCCAAAGTGCCACACACATTTACAATCGTATGTATATCTGCATGCACGAACATAATTTGTAACTCTGAAGAGTTATCAGAGTAATGTCATGGTTTAAACCCAGTCAGGCAGCTCGTTCACTCCCTCCCCCCCTTCTTTCCCTCCCCCTATTCCCGGAGGGACGGTGAGGAGAATCGAAAACAATGCAACTCCCACGGGTTGAGATAAGAACAGTTTAGTAACTAAGATATAACACAAATCACTACTGCTACCACCTATAATAACAATGATAAAGGAAATAACAAGGGAAGAGAATACAACACCTCACCAGCAGGTGACCAATAACTTGCTCCCCCCACCACCCGACCAAGCACCGACCTTGTCCAATCTGGCAGTGCACTAGCCCTTCCGGGTAACCCTCAGTTACATCCTGGGCATGACATGCTGTGGTATGGAATACCTCTTTGGTCAGTTTGGGTCAGGTGTCCTGTCTCTGCTTCCTCCTAGCTTCTCCTCCTCCCTGGCAAAGCATGAGGCTCAGAAACTCCTTGATCAGACTAAAACATCATTGTTATCAGCTCTGTTCCCAGGCCAAAAGTCAAAACACAGCGCTGCACCAGGTACTAAGAAGTAGAAAAAATGACTGCTACTGCTGAACCCAGGACAGTAATATTCACAGGGCAAGCAACAATACAGAAGACCTAACACAAGCATACAAACAAATGTAAGTGAACGTGAAGAAGCCTTTCCACAAACATTCAATCAAGTAATAACATCATTATCTATTATCATGTGCTATTCCTTCTCTACATCTGCTTTCCTAATCTGTACATTTGGCAGAAGCACCTGGAGAAGGTGAATTTTGGTAAGAAAGCTGAGTATTCTTAAGAAGCATCAGTTACAAGTGTGAAAAAATATTGCAATGTTTGTATTAGAGATGCACAGTACCAAAACTGAAATCCGTGTTTCACTACAAAAAAATTACTCATCTCAGTCAACATTAACCTGCACAAGACAAAGGCCAGATGGATAGTCTGTGATATTTTTTCTGGATATGCCTGTCAAACTCAACATTTTTTTTTCAGGTTTTGTTTCTTTTTTTTTTTTTTTCCCAGTTTGTACTGTCATCTATATTATAGTTTAGAATCATTCAGACAGTACTGAAAGCTAGACTAATACCATAAAACAGCTTCTTTACCAAAAAGGACACTGGTGAATTTGTGCTAGAGAATGGGATAGCCACGATGTACCTAAATTGTAAAATATGGACATTCAGTAGCCACCTGCATTCCTGGTCGCTCCACCGTACAGCTTCATGGTTCTGCTCTCTCTTTGCCTAACTGAAATAGTCATGATTTTGGACACAGGTTTTCCCATAGGCTTAGCGCACTGACATGAAGAGACTGAAAACACCCTTTAGTTGTCAGATGATTCCATTATGGGAAATAATATCAGTGCATACCCTCTAAGCAGATATTTATTCTAAAGAAAATGTCTTAAAGCATGCAAGTGCTGTATTTGCCCAAGCTAGCTTCATGACTAAGAATGGTGACTACCTAAGGTACCTTTCTAGTGGAGATCTCCCTTGTGAAAGAGCATGCTAAGCAGCCACAATATGCTACTTGCTACCCCAGCACTTGAACCAAGCCCATGTCCCACAGTGAAAGTAAGATTGTAACAAGAGGTAGGATTAACAATCATATGAAAAGATCTCTAAATACGTTGCTATGTAACATGGAAGCATACGAAGTTGAGAAACTATTTTGGTGATCTGCTTTTCGTTGCTGTTCTGAAACACTGTCCTTGGAGTGCATAACCTATTTTGAAGAAAACACGGCCAACTCAAGCAGCAGCTCTGAAGACCTCATTCCTTCAGGCATAAGCAGCTGCACTATGAAATCTTACTGACCAAGAAAGATGTCTTTTCCACCCACTCTTCCTGTTCCTGAAATTCAGTCCTGTCAAGGAGAAAATGTTAATCCTGATTTAGGTACCGAAATAGATATAGGTGAATAGGTAATGAAGACAATGATAATCATACTTACAGCCCTACCATAAATCAAGAAGTTTTTCCCTAAGACAAGACATAAGGTTTAATTAAACTTACAATGTTGGCTTGCGTGGGTAAGGAACATCTGTAGAAAGAATGTCTAACACAGGTAGTACATAGGAAAGGTGAAGAACTGGACTACCCTTCATTTGAGTTCAGTTCTCATTTCTTGCCTTTACTTTTTATTTCTGATGGCCTGGAAGTAGTACAATAAATATGGAATTTGCTGCAGTCATCTAGACAGCAGTTATTAATGCAATAATAGAATCAGATTTGATATATTTTCCTTTGCTCATTATTTACATCAATGAAACAGCCAGTAGATGTACAATGGTGTAACTAAGGGCGTAATTTGTCCAACTGACTGCAAAATCAAAGCTGCAGGTAATACATAGAATGAAAAATCCATTCCCAGTAGACAAAAAAGAATGATAAACTCCCATATTGCCAAGCCTCTGTCTGTCTTCTCTTGTTAAACTGTAAACCTTTCATAAAGAAGCTGTCTCCTGCTATCTGATTTTAAGACATTTAATCCGAAGGTGGCTGCTAGGATCTCTAAACAGGATTACAAATAAATAATAATAAATATCGTACAATGACAATATCTGTTGTCCTGAGCTGTATGTCAGGGATTAATAATGATATTTCATCGAAACAGATAGTCCCAGCAGTCTACCAAGCTTGGAAGATCTAACATAAAAATTTTATTAAAATTCCAATATTTCTTGAAACTTACAGACTTACTTGCATTTGTATTTGGTGTTAAATAAGGAAGCAGTGAATTTAAAACAACTAAAACGTACTTTTTGAAATAGATTTTACATTAATTTTGAAGTCCTTTTGTGTAACTGAAAGAATATTTTTACTGCCTTTTTTTTTTTCTGACTTCCAGATATGATGTGTCTTACAGGTCTCTTTCCACTGTTGTCAGAGGGCCCCAAATAAAACTGGGCAGCTCCTCTATAACTATTCACAGGCAAATTAAATGGTTCTATATCAAGTGGTGTATCTTTGTTCCTAAATTTTCTCACAATTCCCTTGAGATAGCTGCATGAAACCCTGACTAATTTACAAGGAAAAACAGGTAAACTTAGAAGACAAACAAACATAACAACAAAACAAAAATCTGGCACCAAGCAGCACTGATTGCTGTATCAAGAAATTCTTTTAGACAGAAAAAGAATTCTACAAACACCAGACAAGGTAATTTCTTATGTAATGCATCATTTACAATGAACAGCAGCTTTTGCTTTCAATGTAATGCAGTTCCTCAGGATTTTAAACTGGTTCTTATCTATACTGAACTAATGAAAAAAGTCTTTTTACATGCTAATTATGTGTCCTGTGAGGTTACACCTTTCACATGTGATAAAGTCAATGACAACAAAATGTTTCTGTCCATAAATGTAAACATCTACGCAAGTAATGCTCAAGAATAGACTGCGTACCTTACATCATTCTTCATATGTTAGGAAAATCAATGTTTAAATTTCTTTTTTTATTGTGTTATCATATTATTTATAATTTTTTTTTTTTTATTTTCACTCTATAGTTTACTTGATGTAAGCAGTATATATACCCCTATCATAGAGCTGTTCCCCTCAGAAATGTGCCTGAAGCTTTCTGGTGGAATGGTTTTGATGAGAGAAAAACTCAAAAGACTCAAGGTCAAAATTTGCTGTAAAAACCATAGTTGTGTTCTCAAGCACCTTCCAGATCACTCCAGGTGATCATGATACATTTGTGAGATGGCTCGTGACTTCCGCTTCAGTCTTCAGAAATACCAATAAATGGATATTTTGACAAGCAAGAGCCACTTGTTTAGCTCAGGTCAAAATTAGCAGATTTCAAGATGTGTAAAAGAAATATTCTAGAGCATCCAGCTATAAACCCATGGACATGGCACATACAGGTATCAGTGATGAGACTTGAACAAGGCAGGCACAGGAACATGATTCTGTACTAGTACTATTTCTGAAATATTTCTTTTTTTTTTTTTTCTTTAACAGAAAGATAAACTGTGAAAAGCTTCAGAAAACCAGTTATGTGATAAGAACAAGAGAAATTTCAGTGTCTGATCATTAAAGACAGAATAGAGATGTTTGCATGGTTATTTAATCCTGAGCACATAAGAAAAAAAAAAAAAGACAACAAGGCCTGCATGAAGGATCTTTCATCTTGAAAATAGGCAAGACATATTTCCATTTAATTGAAAAATGAAAGCTCCTAGCGAGACTGCATTTCTTATATATCTGGCAGATGAGTCATGAGTTCAGAATTCTAGTTAAAAAATATAAACTTACTTACAAATTTGAGAATTCCTGAAATTTCAGCCAACAGAAAGGACATGCTAGTGCAAGCAAGGACTGTAATTGAACTCACATGGTCTTATTCAGACCCTTCCTAAGCAAATACTTTGTCAGCATGATAAGCAGCATCGTACCACTTATTCAGTCGTTAAAGTAGAAATTTAGCTGTTAAAACCCAGTACTCTTATAAAAAAAAACCAGAGAACAGGAATGCAGGGCAGGCATGGGAAACAACAACAGAAAATGAGCATAAATAATTCTACAACGGTGCAACCAAAATCTCTCTCTTTACGTTTCTTTCACAAAGTCCATGGCCCATGCAAGGAAAGGATACTTTTGTAAATTTTATTTTCAGGACTTTCAGTATGATTAACTATAATGTATCACAATTTACATCCATACAGTAAACACAGAATCACAGCTCTATGTCATTCCTCTGGCTGTGAATCAGATATAGTTATGAACAAGCTACTTTTTTCTTCTTGCAACTTTGAGCTTTTTTAAGAACATTTTTAAAGTTCTACTGACCTCTGTAGACACTAAAACGCAGCAAAAAATTATCACATCTGGAAAAGTGAACTTGTTTGCATGCATTTATGTAGCAGTCAGTCCATCAACTCCATTTTTTAATGAAGCATTTTTTCCTTTTGGCAGAACTACTTATTTGTATTAGAAACATGCATAATTTCCAGGAATAGATTCTTGTATTTACCCATAGATGCTTCATGAATGACTGATCTTCATGGATATCATAGGTAAAAGGAAAAAGGATTTGAATTGTAAATTGCAGCTTGCAGACTCTGAAATCTCACTGCAGGGTACTCTGGACAGTATGTTGAAGACCCTGGAGATACTTCTTTAGCTGCCATTAGAAACCACCACAAATAAATGAACAAAAGACAACAAACTACAATATCAGGGCTCATCTAACAAACGGATTAACAGTGTACAAGTGCTGAAAACAATAAAGACATGTAAGGAAAGATTTTACTTTAATATTCAGGATGGCTCACCTGAAGCAGACTTTTTCATCTCTTTTCAACTGCTTTAGGGAAACACCATCTCTCTTTTTTAGAATGGTGAGATGGGACAGCTGTCTAGACATCGATGAAGAGCATGTGAATTTTGCTAGTAGAGATGAACTGAACAGAGCTCTCAGCAAGGAGAGAGAGGAACCAGATGGACCTGTGAACTTTGAGCTTGACATTTGCCACCAGGATCCAGAATACAAGTCCCCAGCTCCCCTGCCACATGCCCAAGTCAAACTGATCACCAGCTGGGAAGCAGGATGGAATGTAACGAATGCCATTCAGGTAACCTTTTACTTCCCCACTCATTACAACCACATTTGAAAAACCTGGTCATCATTTAGCCTGCTTTATTTTTCTTAACTGTACCATCATTTTCCAATATTCTAAAAGGTTTCTTTAGATCTATCACTAACATATTTCAACCTTTCTGCACAAGATTCTGCTAATCTTGTGCAGAAAGATTCTGCTAGGCAGAATCTTGTGAAGAAAGATTAGCACTCTAAAAAAAAAAAATCAAAGTTTCAAAGGGAAAACTTTCGAAGGGAAAAGGATATGTTAGCTAAAGTATAAAAAATATTTACACCAAGTGAAAATGAAATGGTGATGATGGCATCTGTTGTGGAAGTGCAGATGTTATCTTTAGTAAGTATATTTGAATGAGGTGATAGAGATGTTTGATAGAAATGTGAGGTAAATATCTAATAAAAAGAGGATACTAAGATCCAGACTGACGTCAGACATATATTTACTGACATGTAAGTTAGGCTAGATTTAAATTGGAGCATGAAGCATGAGAAGTGTGATAATACTTGTCAATGTTAAATAGTCAGGTTGAAAAGACTGACAGCATTTGGTCCCAGCATTCTATATGGAGTTTTAGTATCTTTCTGTATCCTTAAATTTAGCATTAAACATTTCAGATTCTTTTTATCACTTCTCATGATTCATTTCCTTAAATAATTCTATGATTACCACTAGCTTTCTGTCTGACATGGTAGAAAAAAGCAGTATCCACAGACACGTCTAGTCCCAGTAACTGTTACTTAAATACTTTCATCCTGGTTTCAGCTGTAGCAGTTATTTTTTGTCCTTCCCAGTAACTGGTGCAGTGCTTTGTTTTAGCTTTAGTCTGAGAACAATGCTGATAACACACCAATGTTTTAGTTGTTGCTAAGTAATGCTTACCCTGATCAAGGACTTTTCAGTCTCTCATGTTCTGTCAGTGAGGAGGGGCACAGGCAACCAGGAGGGAGCAGAGATAGGACACCTGACCCAAACTAGCCAAAGGGCTATTCCATACCACAGCACATCACGCCCAGTATATAAACTGGGGGAGGCACCCAGAAGGGACATATCACTGCTCAGGTTGGGCTGAATATAGGTCAGCAGGTGGTGAGCAATTGTGTCGTGCATGACTTGGGTTTATTGGTTTTTTTTCCCCTTTTAGTTTCATATTCTCTTCCCTTGTTACTTCCCTTATCATTTTTATTATTAGTAGTAATATTATATTGTACTTTAGTAATTAAACTGTTCTTATCTCAACCTGTGGGATTTACATTCTTTCAATTCTCCTCCCTATCCTACCTGGAGGGGAGTGTGTGCGAGTGGCTGCATGGTGCTGAGTTTCCAGCTGGGCTTAAACCACGACAACTTTTTATCCCACTTTAATTACAGAAAAATAACTTTTCCAGTGTCACACAAGTCTGTGATTATGCTGATAAACATTTGTTTATGTATCCAGTTCATCCCTCAGCTCTGCAAAGGAGGAGAAAAAGGACACATTTCTAACCCAGCTCTATTTTCAAACATGAGCTCTACCACATGAGAGCCAGTGCAATAACAGGGCACAGTAATATATCATACTCAGAAAGTGTTCAGCTGTGAATAAAAGCGTGAAGTCCTAAAATACCCCAACTACATTCTAGTAACACATTTTATCTTCAGTCTTTCTCAGCAGCATCTAGTCAGGACAGGAGTCTGGGATGAGAGCCCACTGTTGTCTCTCTGAGCTTTGCCTTTGATTTCACCAAAGCCAAGATTTCATTCTAGAAGTCAATTTTGTCAATATTTGCAGTATGACCTTTTGGCAAGTCACGTTCTCTCTCACCTATTGTTTTTCTTTCTGAAAGAAAAAAGTAATAATGCCTCTGTAAAAACATCAAAGTGCCTAAAAATTCCTGAATGTCGTTATGTACACAATTGCTATTAATTATTAATATTATAGCTTCCAGTTAAAAGTAGACAGTAAAAACATAATCAAACGTACATTTGACTTTTTAAAACCAGGACAAATTCAAGCTAAATTATCCAAACAGATCAGTAACTATAGTCTTAGTAAAAATTGTCAGCATGATGTGTGTTGCATACTGCTATTGGATCTCATTTGGTGCAATAGTTTAGAAATGAGCATTAAAAAAGCAGTTGGCTACAGCTTAGGAATTTTTCTCCTACAGCAGTCTGAGGACAGGAGCTTCAGTTTCATTAACAGTACAACTGAAGTGTCCCAACAACACATTGTGAAACCAGGGACATATGTGAGTAAGCAAGTATGTGAATATGTACACGTATGTACACATGTATGTATTTTTCCTATTTCCAAATACCTTGTCATTTGGTTTAGGACCAAGGCTAGAGAGCAGAGAAAGGGAAGGGGAAAGGGGGGAGAGGAGGAGAGAGGAGAGAATATTGAATGGGCATCTGTCAGGAAAAAATAACAGTTTGAAGAAATTTCTATGAATAGCTTTGAGGAGAAAGTCAGAGTTGTGAACAGAATGATTAAAACAGTCCAAACGTTCTTGACTGGTGAGGAGAATCTGTGCTAAAATGGCAGTTCTTTTTGCCCTACCCAGCGGAAACAGCAGAAGTGTTTTGCATGGCAATTAGAGGTAAATATTTCGGCAGAATTCTGAAGTGTTCTAAACTGTTATTCTGGTGAATACAATTAGTCTGAAAGTGAGATTCTATCGCAATCCAGATTTCTTATAGGAACAAATTAATTTTGGTCTCTGAAATGAAATACAAGGCTTTTCTTAGAGTGTTTTAAATGCAAATATTTTCAAACAAGCAGGTAGAGATTTTTATTTTGGTTTTAACTTCAACTGAAAATACATGCCCTTTTGGTGACAATGCTGTAAGTGTAAATGATTGCTTCAGACATTTAAAGTTTCCAGGGAAGCATGCTTCATATTCCAACACTGTACAGGCAAATGAAAACCTGTATCCAGTTAATCTAGGTAAGGACAGAGATCATAAAGCTGAGTTGATTCAAAAGGGAACATGAATGGCATCATCTGGCAGAGTGATGCAAGTTTCATTTGTTTGTATATAGCAGTAAAAGGCAAAAGAAGAATTGTGCTAACTTGTAGAGTAGTGCTGGATAGATGAGCAAAACAACAGTCACAAAGGAAGAAGATAGTTAAATTCTAATGGCACAGCATTTCACAGCAGAACCAAAGGACAATAAAATCTATTTATTTGCCAGCTACATGTAGGAGGATTGTTGCAAACAGAATGGAGAATATTTGTGCAAGAAAAAGAAAGCAAAAGTGAGAGAAAAAGGCATTCAGTCTAGAGTATCAAGAAGGAGTAGAAGACAACAAAGAATGGAGAAAAACCAAGACAGACAAAGGGAAGAAGTGAAATAATGGCAATAAGTGAAATATTCTTCAACTCGGCATAACTGTAATTTGCACCACTGTGAGTCTATCTCCACATAGGTCTCAGGAGCACAAATAAGTTTAAAAGTGCAAAAACATCAACCACTTTATCAGGCAGCTCCAAAGTGCTTTTGTGTCGATGCTGGAGTCACGGACAACGCAGGAGCAATCAATGTGATCAGCAAATGCCAATTTATTACAAAGCTTTAACTCCTTATATACCATTTCTTAAAGGCACTTACAGTGATTTGGCATATTATGATTGGATACATGTCTTGAAGACCCTTAGCGACTAACACATAATTGGTTAAGCACAGGTGTGAAAACTTGACCTCAAAAGCTTGCCAACAGTCCACAGTTCTCATTAACTCAGTGAACTGCAGCTTCTTCTTATCTTGCTTGCTTAAGCTTCCTCAGGCCTCTCACGGCCTTGCTGTATCTTTCAGGATTATTCAGTTTAGGTACCAATTATCCATTCTCCTGTGAGAACACTGTCTCCACACGTTTGTTATTGTGATGCATATACAATCTTTAAAATACAGTGTAATACAAGCATATATTTCTTCCCTGGATGCTTGGTAGAACATGATGCATCAAAGCATACTGAATGTGCATCTGATACACAGTGTAGTCACATTTTGTCTCCTGTTTACAGAGATTAGGTTGTACAAAATTAGAAATACCTATGGCAGGGGCAATTTTATTGTTCCATGATCAGAATAACACAATAGGGTGCTTGTCTATTGTGAATGCTTCTAGGAATAACAATAATGCAATTACTATTACTAATAATTATTTTAAATTGTGTCAATAATAAATTGATAATTCTTACAGTAGTGATTATAAATATGCTCATTATATTTTTTTTCTGTATACTGTACATTAGTTTAGGAAAGACTCAACACTTCAATAATCACCATTTTTAAAACCAAAAGTGTATATCTGTATATACTTCACGGTGTGCTGGATACATTTCCATAATGGGTTCCAATTTGGCTCATTTTTGTTTATGCAACTCCTAAAAGATTCACTTGAGAATATCTCATAGTTAATATTTATTTTTCTATGATGTTTCCTCTGAGTGACCTGCCTTCAACTCTCTAATATAGATTGAATCTTTAGAGTTTTGAGTATCCGTAATTCCCAAAGATTTAAGTGGAAAACACAGTCATGTTGAGAAACAGAATTAGCAGATATGCCCCTGAAGATATAAAAGCAAACATATTTTTTAGGTGGCTAAACAGCCCTCCCATTAAGCTTTACTGACAAGATATTTAAGGATTTTCTAAATATATATATGTACACGCTTTTGTGCTTAGAAAGCGAAATGTTTTCTCCATCAGGTCATTAGATGTACAGCAATACAAATCTTCTCATCCTCAGCCTTGAATAATTTAGTCACATTTAACTAAACAGACACTTAGATCTTGACTGTAGTACTTGATCTTAAGTATTTATTTTTCAGACCTGAGAACAAAGGTCAATCCCTTCTGGTGCCCAAAGCAGTAAGTTCCTCGAATTATACTCTGAAGCTAAAGTCATACAGTGAACTAAATTTTAGAGACTAAAATGTCTGAGGGAAACAAACTTCTGCATTTCATGTCAAGAGGTAGTATTGAAAATTAAAGGGAGATGACCAATACTAGTGCCTAACCTCAAACCAGTAAGTAATTCAAGTTTCCAAATGGAGCTAGTCCAAATAATCACAGCACAAGTAAAACTCCAAGACTGCAGGACTACTGTGGTGCACGTAAAAGTGCCAATTAATGTGATTTTAGTGGAAATGCATCTGCAGTACAGGCCAAATTTATTTTTCATAGGTTTGCAACCACAAACCCACATAGCCACAACTGGAGACCAAAAAAAATGTCTAGAGCCTAGTGAGAGTCATCTAGACTCTCAGAGCCCTTTTTCCTATGATAGAAAGTCACCATGATGAGATGCATTTGATAGAAGATGTATTTTAGGGAAGAAAACTCTGTTGCTAATGTGTGTGGCTTGATTTTCTCTTTGGATTTTCTCTTGAAGGAAAAGAAAGATTATGGACATACATCACTACTTCATGTAACCTTTTATTTCAGCTCAGAATTCTTTAGTTTTATGCACATTTTCATATAGCACAGAAAAGACTGCATACAGGATATATATTCTCTCTATTCCCAACCCTACTTTTTATCACAGAAGCTTTATGACAAAAATGTGTTATCCTGCAACAACAAAATTATATCTACTACACAGAAATCTCTTTATTTGACACAGAAGCACTGTGCAGTGGACTGATTTTGAGTTACAAAAGTAACTACCATTCCCATAAATCTCAGAGAATGCACTATATCGGTCTACATTTCCCTTGGTCAGCTGCAGACACTAAAAATATTATGAAGCCAGAACTCCTAAACATAGAGAGGTGGCTCATCTAAAATTTGATTCTTGTTCCAGGAAGAGATATTTGGATTGTTCTCATGGGATTTAAGTTGCTGTTTTGTAGGTTTTGCATTTTATGTTGCTTGTCACATCATCCGGGCAATGAACAGATGGAGGGAGCATTGAATGGATTTACATCAGCATATTCTACTGTAACAATTATGGAAATGTTAGGAGTGGCAAATCAGTTTTCCATAGCCCCTCTGTGTCAGATTTGCCAGAAAGTAGGAGCTGTGATATAATATAACTACTTCACAAATTATTCCCTGGACATACAGACAATGCCAGTATATGGACAATTGGTTCAGAGAGCACCATTCTAGCTCCTGAAGCATCCCAGAAACAGGTACATGGGTTACACAAGTAACGGATCAAAACAGTGCAATTCTTGCAGCCTTCTAGGTGTTAAAATGACTTATTAAAAACTTTTAGAGGTTAAAGCAGTCCTTAGATTATGTTTACCCACACTATGGGCCCAACATTTCCTAACAGATGAGTTGCAAGAGAGTTACAAGAGGACCTTGAAATATTTTAATAGGAATATTTTAATTACATTCTTGAACATAAAAATAGGCTTTTGAACATAAAAAAGTTTTTGATCAATTTTCTTTTTCCCACAAATATTTTGAACATAAAAAAGGCCAACTACTATCAGCTTAATAAACACCCTACCGAGTGACAGAGGTATTATTCACAGGCACATTAACATATATTTGCAAAAAGGGTGTGTCACTTTGCATTTCTCTCATGACATATATAAAATAAATGGTATATGCAAGTAACACTTTAGAAAACTGAACACTGTGCATCCACCCCCCAGACCTCTTTTTCTCTCATCGTTAGGAAACCTTCAAATCATCCAGGAGATGGCTTGCCCTGGGGGTGTTTTGTCTAAAAAAACCTTTTGCCTTGGTAGGTAGATAACTACAAGCACACGCATGCAACACCCCAATATTTGTATTTTTCATTGCAAGAATTTTTCATAAGGAAAAGTATTAATTAATACACAAGGTCACAACCAGCTTCCTGTGCTCTATGCTGTTGTCCATAATGAGGAACAAAACAAATGCTGGTGGTCTCTCCTGAACTTCTGCCTTATGCCTTCCTCCCTGAGGTCATCACTTGCAGCATATTCAGGCTCTGAGGCCTGCTACAGACATTGCTGATTGATAGACACCACACCATTCACTACCTGCAGCAGTGTGCAATGACAGCAGAGTGTGTTTTCCTGGGCCAACTCAAGTTCACATCTTGTTTGGATCCCCCTGCTGCCCACATAAAATATTGGTACGTCTGTTCCACAGTCAGTGGAAGCACCTAAACAGAGCTTGTCTTCCATCTCCCCATATCATTCTTTACCACTTGTGAATATCTTTCGTCCATGCTGCTATGCAGGCCTATCACCTAGCATCATCTTTCAGTCAGGACCCTATAAATTCTCACACTCAGACTATATCCCCCTTCCACCAATTTTTACTGTAAAACCTCACTAATACATAGTCTAATTTTCCTACCCATGAGCTTAAAAGTCCCATCTGAGCTCTAATAATTTCCCATCTAGGTCACAATATCACACTCCTCCCTGACCTTGCCAAGCTCGCCCGGTGCACACCCACCTGCAGTTCTATAGCTCATGTGTCCACCAGCTCTTGCAAGCACCACTTCAACCTTCAGATCAAATGTAAGCTACTAATCTTTTTTTTTTAAACAATCTACAATTTAGCTTTCTTCATCTATCAACTCTGATCTCTGTTCTTCCAGCTACAACTAACATTGACAATTTATTAAATATTTAAACAAGCATTCCTATGAACATATATAAAGAAATTTATTTGCACTCCTCTCAATCTCTTAGAAATTTTGCTGAAAATTTCACAGTTACAAGCTACTTTGAAACCACCATTTACTCTCTTGACTCAGGTTTTTTTTGAGTCTGCTGTCTGCCTGTATTTGTTTCCTGTTATCTTAACTGTAGATTTTTAATTCTTTGGAGGAGAGACCATCACTTGCACAGTGCCCTACAGAATGGGATTCCAATCAAGGACTTCCAGGAGCTCCAATAATGAAAACAATTTGTTTCTATTTTGCAGAAACTCTTTACAAAATGGTCAAAATGATTGTTCAAAGGTGGCCTGTGATACACCAGTTTGACATTTCATTCAATTTCCTTTATTTTTTTTCTGTATAGAATGGGTTCCCCTTGCTATTGAGACCCATTGTAGGGGCTGATCACAAGATAAATCAACAGACAAATGTGAAAAGAGTACTTTTAGAATATTCAACCATTAAAATGGTCATTCCATCTTAAAAATCCTGATGGTCAACAAAGAGAATGACATAACCATTATATCAAAGATAAATGGATAATAGCATTGTGAAAATTATACCCTTTGAAATAGTAAATGTTGCCAAACAGGATCAATCAAGTGCCTGTCAGCCGCTTGAAAACGATGATCACTTTATTCCATGGGAAAATCTAATGTGCTCTCACTTGTTGCAGAACAAGGATCTCTGGCTCCCTCAGGTGAGAGGAATAGCTGGTGTATGTTCCCGCTGCACTAAAATAAATTAATCTACCATGGTTTTTGGTCTCATCAATCCCTGAGATCACCTTTAACAACCTGAATGAAAACAGATGGTATAATTTCTCCTTTTTTAATCCATGGCAGGTCACATGGGATTTAAAACCACTATTATTAGTCAACTCTGAACTTCTGTATCTATCTGCTCACTTTATTGTTGTGTTGGTATGTTTGACAGTTGTGTTTCAAAACAAAGCCCAAATTACCTATTATAATTATTTATCACCCTTCTCTGGCTGAGATAATTTGTACACTTGTGCCTCTGTATAGCAGAGGCTATACCAGCTGTACCATTAACCAGCTATCACTGATGGAAAATATTCTTCTTTAAAGTGTTCTTTGTGTCTCTATTCTTAAATTTATGAGGTGTGTAACCTCAGTAAATTTGCTTTAATAAACTGCATTTAGACATATAATTTCTCCCAACCCTCCCAAGACAGCAAGAACATAGTGACAGGCAGCAGAAAGTAAAATATTTTGTCAGTATTCCTTTTTATAAACTTCCTTCACTTCCATTAGCAAATTTTCAGACAGGAGCTCTTTTTTTTTTTTTTTTTTCATAAAAAGAAA
This sequence comes from Neopsephotus bourkii, assembly GCF_033783945.1. NCBI lineage: Eukaryota > Metazoa > Chordata > Aves > Psittaciformes > Psittacidae > Neopsephotus > Neopsephotus bourkii. The sequence goes on from NW_026902239.1 coordinate 7,988,105, forward strand.
GAGTGATCCTTAGGTTTCATGAAGAAATAAAGGTTGACAGGTATGAAGGAAATAAGACTCAACATCTGCAGGTGTATATGAGAATTCAGTGCTGAAAGTAAGGACATCTGAATTATTATAATGTACTGATAGAATCAGAAATAGTAATGTTTCTGTAACAGACTTTCCAATGGCAAAGCTTCTTCTATAAAACTCATAGATGGTTAATCTAGAGTTTACTTCCATGTGTATAATTCCTGACAGCATGAGATTCACTGAAATGGCACAAGCTCTGTCTGAATGAGCAAATGGAGATACCTGGGAAAATAGAAAGCCCTAAACACTGATTACGTATGGTACTGAAGATGATATATTATAACCCAGTTTTATCACAGTAAGCTGTATAAAATATTTTGCTGAAAGCTGTATAAAAGATATTGACCTCTATTTGCATGTGTTCTCCCTCTTCTCCCCACATACACCACGTTTCTTAGAAGGCAATGTTTCTCTGTAATCTTGGCCAGTGGCACTAGTTTTGCCATATGTACAATACTGAGTTCACTAAATAGCTAACAAAAAAAAAAAATCAAATTTAATATTTTCTTTTTAAAATGTAAACATAGGAGTCAGAATAAACATTCACTTCAGCTCATATACACATACTCTGCTATACATTTTGATTTCTCTCAGTCCATTTCTTGAACTGACACAAATAACAGCACCAGTAGATTATGTTTTATAGGTCCCTAGAGCAAGCAGTGTTTTGGTTGTTTTATGTTATCAGTAGCAATGGTAGCTTCAGCCTTTGCCTTTACTGTACAGGGCTTTTTACTGCTGTTTTCCCCTCTAGAAACATGTTTGATTCAGGCTAGTTTAGTTTCTCCCCTATACACATGGCTTTTTTTTTTTCCCTTTTTAAAACCCATTGTAGTTTGATTATTTCAAATTAAAACTGGGTATTTCAGAAACTATTAATAGTTCATTCTACTGAGCCTTGGAAAAATGTGAATCTGGGCATAAGAATGTGATGTAAGATAGTTTTCTTTTGTAACAAATTTATCTTCTTTATAAGAAGTGATCTTATTTTGTTGCTTATAATGACTGTTAGTTCTCTATTTTAGTGTTTGTATTTTACTTAGAAGCTGGCACTGAGGTCAGTTCTATCTCACCACATTTTAAAGCCATTCTCTTGTCAGAGAGAAATCATGCTGTCTGCATGATTTCTGCAACTTCAAATGACATCTCCTCAGCCACCTTCCCTTAAGGGATTTAAAAATCTTCTTCTAAGATTTAATTGGGATCTGGAGTTTAAAATGAATTCTCCACTCCTGCTCTTGTTGCTTCTGCTTGCCTGCTGAGTTTTTTCACTTTTGCTGGGAAGCCAGCTGCTCTCAGAGCTCTTCCTTTTGTACTTTTGTTTGTTGTCATCTCAAGTTAAAAATAATATACCTGAAGAAAAATGTAGGCTTCCCTCTGCTGCTTGGTGGGATTTGAGAAACTCTTTAGTGTCTCCTAAATTGTGAGCAGCTGCCATTCCACCCCTGAAAGTTTCCTTTTCCAATCAGAAAGGATAATCAGCTGCATAATGCATACTTTCCTTCTAGCTTTCTACTTATGCATACAGTTAGACATTTCTGAAATCCTGTTATTCTTCCTCAAAGCCTCTTGCTCGTCGTATTCTCCTATCCCTTGTTTCTACCTCATATGTTTCATAGCCTGATATTCTAGTATTCCCCAGTTTACCTGGTGACACCTTTTCACCCTGTTCCTGGCTCCCATGGTGCAATCACATTACTGAGTTACCCAGCTTGCTGCTCTTCGTTTTTCCAGGGCACCTCACACTCTCACAGCCTTCATAAAGGAATTCATCTGACTCTACAGATGACACAGAGTGATAGACATGTCTGATGGAGATTCAGAAATCCTAAAATAAATGCCCTATACTGCTGGAATGAATAGTCCTCCACTGATCCTCTTTCTACTCATCGTTTCCCAGTAACTACTTTTCCAGATGTAGCAGATTAGCTTTATTTTTTTGCTGTATTTAGATAGGTGAAGTTAAGAATCCCATTCCTAATAAGGATGCACCAAAGCAAGGTAGATTGGTCATGTATGTCTTTTCTGTTACTCTGTGTATTCATTCATTAAATGTTTGGTTTAAATAAAAGAAGTTTGGTGAGATTAATCCAATTCATAGATGTTAAGAAGTGATCATTTCCCTGGGTACAAGAGAGCAAAACAAGCAGTCACTTTGGTAACTTTAGTAGTAGTCATTGAGTTTTCACCTAAAAACCATTTATTTCACCTCATGAATAAATCAGGATTTGGCCTAAAAATCTGAATGTGAGAAATGAAAATTATTCAGAAGAAAGGAACAGAAAATAGATGCAGCCTTAAAATACATCTCTCAAACACGAAATCACTACAGCTCGCAACACTGAAGTATGACCAAAGGAGAAATCCAATAGAGCTGAGTTTTCCCTGCACTGTTAGAATGGATAGGTTAAGGAAAAAAAAAAAAAAAAAACCACGATTTGAAAAATGCACAAACTTTTACAGCAATCACTAAACTGGCTTTGTTTTAATAATGAAATAAGTGGGTTTCTCTCTATTCATGAATAGATTTTTTTTATTTGAAAGGTGAGAATAATCAAGGTCCCCAGTTTGTTAGTCCAAAGAGTTTGTTTGTTTCCAGACAGCATCCTTCCTGTCTGGAAGTCTTTCCAGTGTGGCTGCAGACCAAGAAAATACATTTTAAAAAGGGAGGAAAAGAAAAAGAAAATTAAAAAAAAAAACCAAACAAGCCAAACCAAAACACCAAACAAAATGAAACCAAAACCCACAGAAAAGGAATATGACTTACTTCATAACTCCAGTACTTCTGTTCCTGCACCAGTAGAGGTCAAGAATCTCTGTGTCACAGTGTGTACAAACAGAATGAGAAATACCTCCTCAAGTAATAATACTTCAAGTATTTTACATCTGGAGACCTCAAAAAGGCATCTTCAGCATGCATTTTATATGCCATATGCCTGGTTTCACAATGCATAACTATATACTACATTCACAATTTATTTTTTGTTAAAGAAGAGCTTAAATAGCTTTGCTTTTATGCTCACTACTCAGGGAATGCCAGAAAACACAGTCACATTTCTTTTCTGATCTTCAGTTTTTCTCTTTATTATACATATTTGGGAATGTTTGTCTAATCTACTTAAAATTATGATAATTATTCTACTTTGTTGAATTTTAAGAATGATGTGATCTTTAACGTCATTATAGGAGACACCTCAATTATGGGAATTCATTTGCTACCTCAACTTCATCTTTATCTGTGCATGTTGAAATATCAGCCATAAAAATCAGTTTCTGCATCTTTTATCCTAAGGGCAGAAGCCTCCAGGGGTGCCACTGAAGTTTGACTCAGATTAGGAGAGGAAAGACAGTAGAGTTTTGCTGTCTATACCCAGCCTAATTGTAAGACAGCATCTTTTCTCATGTATTTCAGAATATACTGTGGTACTCAGTATCAGTTTACTGATTCCTAGAGACCAAAAAAGAAAAATAGTATACCACTATTTATGTCTTTCATCCAGGCTATTAACTGTATTCTCTCCAGGCAGTTCTCTAAGACAAATTTCCCCTTTATATAATGTGCTCTGGGAGCCATTATTGCTTGAGGAAAAGTCCACCTAAAATCAGTGTCTGGGTTTGTGCTGAAGACAGAACAGGATAATATTAGCCATGGGAGGATTCAGTCACCTTTTATTCAGCATGTAGTCATGACAAATCCTGTGCCAGTTTTCACAAAATATAACACAGCTTCCAGAAGATGTAACCTGTCTTCTTTTTCAACTCTCAGAGGTGCATAAGATTTATTCCAGGGCAAAGTTCTTTGTAATATGGGTTTGGGTTTTTTATCCATTTCTTTTTCAGCCTTACTTGTCAAAAGTAACAAGAACTGTGGCTTGTCCCATATAGGCAGCATTCAAGAACAACTCCTAACAAGCTAAATGCTTTCTTCCAGCCAGAAGGTTTGAACTTTCTATGCACTTCAACTCTTCCTTTTGTTATGTCAGTTCACACTCAAATGAAGTTCTTTGGCTCCTCGCTGCTTTGCTTCTAGTCTCTCAAAGTTTCCTTTCTCCCTCCCCTCAAGGTATTTGACCACTTTTTCATGGAAACTCATTTGCATGTGGCTGTACTGGATGTTTTGAGCACTTGCCTGCCTTCAGGTGAAAACCTGAGAATGTGTGATGAGCTATAATGTGAGAAATAAATAAGCAGCCAGTGATTCCATGTTGCTTACCATTATAGCTTTCAAAATGTTTTGTTTGTTCAGACTGCCTTACTTTTTTTATCTATTTTTCCTCTCAACTACATAACACATAATAAAAACCCTCATTCGTTCACCAAAGCCTGCTTTCTCCTCTGGGACCAAGCAAAATATGTTTTCTTAAAAGGTAATTTGCTTGGGAGATTTACTTTGTGTGATTTAATGCATTATTGCAGACAGCTCTGGATTTATGCAAACTAACATTTTCCATCAAACCATGCAGAATTAAGTATCAAGCATATTATTTTGGTTTTAGAACAAATATTTAAACCAATAGAAAAGCCAACAGGATCAGCTGTCACACTCCATAGAGCAATTCCTTTTTTGTTGAGATAATTTCTTTTCTCTCTTCCCTTTCCTGATCTGTAGGAGATTTTTAAGACTAATCTGATCACTAAAAGGAGAATAAAATGAGTGGCTTCTGTCAGTCAAATGGACACATTCATTTTGCAGAGCAGCCCATGCAACTTCTTTACTTGCTTATCTTATCACAACATCTCCTGAGCAGTCTATTTGCCATGTATTCTGCTTATGAGACTAGAAGGATTGACATAAAAACACTTTTCTTTTGGTATATAAGGTGATTGCAGGCATTAATCACAGAATAAATTCCTTAGCCACTTTCCTCCCTGCAGCTAAACCAGGTTGGCATTGGCAGAGAGAAAGAATAAGAAAAATCATGAAAAACAAGATTGCTGGGGTCTAATCCAGCCATCCCTGACGTTAAAGGAAGAATTTTCACTGACATTGAAAGAGACATTCAAAGAGATCGATCTGCTGCTGAGGTCCTACAGGCCATGGACAATATTTGAAGTTTTCCACAGAACAGCTTGTAGTATTTTTGAATTCAAACTCAGCTGAGTTGTGAAAAAAAAAACATGAAGCAAGTGGGAAAGCAGATGAATTCTCTTCCTGGTTCCTGTAGAGCAGTGCCAGGAGTTTGGGTAGCCATCTAGGGAACCAGAAATTCTCACTGCTCAGAAGAAATAGGATATAACTGATATTGCAAGTACATGGTGGGATGATATACATGACCGGAAATTAATAATAATTAGTTGAAGCAGGTTTACAGAAAAAGAGTAAGTAAAGGAAGTGAAGGTGGCACTCTATGTTAGACAGATGTTTATCTGAGTTTGAGCTATTGTCAACAAAAAAAATTGCATTTCTCTTGTTGGCTTTGGTTTTAAAGATCTATACTGGACTTTGTGTGCAGTCTGTAGTAAAACATCATTAGAGTTTCTAAAAATTATAGATGATAATTATCTAACACAAAAGGTATTGAACCTAGCATAAAGTAGTCCTATTCTGAGCCTCATTGCATTGAATGAAGATGAACAGACCAGTGGATCTAATTACATTCATTATAAGAAAACAGAGAACAATAATATATATACTTCGTACTTCAAAAAGAGAGAGTTTTACAAACCAGGAAAAAATTATGAAAGATAATTGTTTAGGAAGAATAAATATAGACAGCCAATTGTGAAAGCAATTTGAAAGTTGTTTAACAAGAATTTATGAGATGTCCAGAAGCCACATCTCATAATTAAGAAATAGTATGCTTGTGTGATACAAGCCCTCCTACTTCAGGTGTAAAGTGAGTATATCAATTAAAATAAATTTACAAAAATAGGGAAAGGGAGAAAAAGAGGGTGAGAGTAAAAATTGTAAATTATAAATTATGAAGCATAGCAAAGAGCTAAAGGAAGCAAAAGACACTAGGGAAAAAGACACATCTCACAGGGACTAAGACAGTAAGAAAACAATTTTTAGGCATTAGGGAAAAAAAAAACCAAACTAGGTAGGTTTAGTGTAAAATTTTGAAACAGAAATACTAATAGTTGTATAAATTAAATATGAATGGAATAGTGTGCCTCTATATGTGACTGTCTATACTTGTCTAAAAGCACTAGGAGAAACAGTAGAATAAAGTTAAAAGCGAACATATGCATTACCTGCTACAGAACACCATGTATGTGATTTCCTTCAAATGGGAAGGTATTAAAACTGACCTGTATATAAGTAAGTGTTACGGGAATGAAGTAGAGGACAGTATCTGTAATACATGCTGATAAGGAAAACAACAGTGTTGTGAAACTCAGGTATTTTGCCTAATATTTATGAGGGATGAGAAAAAATATGAGAAAAAGATCCAAACCTGAATCCATTCCAGAATATTATAGAAGGCAAATACAAAATCCGTTGGTCATCACTAGTCAAGATGAACAATACAGACATGGTGAGCCCTTGACTGCCAACATGTCTTGTCCTCCTTGGTGCATATAAGTGGTTCTCACCAAGCCACTAGGACATACACCACAGTGCTGTTGAGTATGTGGATGTGAGAGTGGGAAAAAATCAGATTTTCTACTGTAAGATCACCTTCCACTTCTCTAAGTTCTCTCACTGAATTTTGATACACTTATTTCCTACATTATCAGTAGAAGGATTTAAAATTGTTCTTAGCTCTGAAAAAAAGATGCAACTTCATAAGTATTCTCTGTAGAAATTCGTACAGGATTGCAATACGTCATTTTTTAATTTTTCAGGATGGGAATCATGCTATTCTGCATGAGACATTTAAAAGTTAACTACAATACATTGTGTACATATTCTCTTGCCCAGAAAAAGAAACGGGCATATCTGACAGGAAATTTGTCTCAGCTGTGCTAACAACCTATCTTAATATAGGTGGGAGATGTAAATTGAGGTGCCTATTTTTTCCAAGCTTGGACTTGGAGATTTAACTACTGGATAACTACAGTTACTATTTAAAATTGATGTTAAAATTTATCTCATTAATATTTTGAGAGCAGAATGCCCAGAAAGTTTGCACTTGGGAGGTGTAACAAAAGTTACACCTGACCGGATAATACTCTTATTCAACCATTATTACACGTGGAATATTCAGAAGACTATGGATATCATTACAATATTTTAAAAGCCAGTTCGATCCTAACTAGTGGAACCTGGCAACAATCCTAAAAAAAGAATGTGATTGTTAATATAGACTTCAATTGATACAGAATAAAAAGGTAGGACTATAATTAATGCAAATCATTATGGGTTTGGAGAAAGAGTCCTTATAATCCTTAGTAAACACACTTGACATAATTCTTTGATGAGATTGTAATATAGGCAGTGAAAGATAATATATTTAAGCTTTTTAAAGGAATTTTGACACATTAATACACAACATTCTGATTTTAAAATAGTGTAACAATAGAATACATCTTAAATGATTATCAACTGCCTAAGTTACAGATCCCCAAAAAGTAACTGTCAACATGTTTCTATTGTCAAAGGAATTAGTTTCTGCTAAGGTTAGCAGGTTATCTAGTAGAATAATTGGCATCTGCTCCAGTGTTATTCAATGTAGTCAATAGTAATCTGGAAGAATATAGATACAAAATCAGCATTGATCACAGGGATGTCTGAGAAGGGAAAAACACCATGGAGGTCAGTAAGCAAGTAGTTATGTTATTGTTACATAAGATTAAGGGATTTGATGTATTTTTAATCTAGTGATGGTAAAATTGTATCTTCACATAAATACTACACCAACACAGACCTGCATCAGTTCAAGAAAACTATTTATTTTAAATTATAAGAAATGCTAAACAACAAAATTATTTTGTAGAAGTGTACAAGCAGGGTTCTTGAATTTATCTCCCTACTCTTCCAAGAAGATTCATGAAGGAGGAATTCTGGTATAGTTTATATGCTTAACCCATGTTCATGCAGGGAATCCAATATATAGTTGGGAAAACAGTTAGGCTTAAATGAACTGTTCCAGTAGAGTAACTACAGATGGTGAGAAAAGCAATCAGACCTTATTCGGCAGTCTTGCATATTAGCATGTGTTCTGCATATAGGAGAGCTGTACTAACTGTATAATTTTCAGTTAAATTCTTCTTAATTTCTTATTTTCCCATCTGAGAAAGTCTTAAGGTGAAATGTTTTTCTTTTTTTTTTTTTTAGTATTGCTTTTTACTTAATTTTATTTTATTGTCTTTTGGAATGTCTCAACTCTGACTATGATTTGATCTTTATTTTTTAATTACCTTTCAATCTGCTTTGTTTTCCAAAGTCTCATATTACAGGTTAAAACAGCCTATAAATGAAGCTTTTTACCTGGTACTAAGAAGTCTTAAAACTGAACATTAAGGAATTTTTATATAATCTCAGAGTGTTTGGAAGTGCTAATTTATGCATTTTTCTAAACACATTTTATTCCCTGGGGAGGTGCTTGTCCTCAGGTAAAGTAGTGGCAAAGACATTATGGCAGAAGGCCCACTTCTTGCATTCTACACTAATCCAGATATCTAGTGTTTTTAAACAGGCAGCCAGCCTTGCTAGTGTGGGAAACACTCCCCTGTAGTTCAAATATTACAGTCAAACCATTAACAAATGCCAAAATGTTTTAATGTGCAGATGTAATTTTGAAATCCTGATCTGTTTGCTTTGTATTATAGGTGGATTGGTAATTTCTGGTGGTAGCTGCTGTACTTGGCGGTTTCTGCTGGGGGTATTTTGACAAGGATAATAAATAGCTTCTAACTGAGACTGACCTTTCCTTACATGCCCTTTCTGCAGTTGTCCTTGACATTTCTTAAAAAACCTAGTCACCACTTCAGCCCTCATCCCTTTCTTCTTCCTAGGCCGAGCTGCCTATGTTGAAGATTACTCTGGATGTTTGACAAGCACCTCCACACAAGCACATGTATCCACTCATTGACAAAGAACAGTCTGCTTCCATCCTTAGTCTAGAGGTAAAATACTCATGTCTTGCAAATGTCTTTGAAGACAAAGGAAGATACAGCCTGCTGGGAAAGCCTGGGGGTCCCTCCATATATGTGGATGGATGGAGTGATGGCAAATAATATACTTCTCAAGCTGAACTGTGATAAAGGAGTGTTTAAAAAAATCCCCTGTAGCCAACTGTGTGATTGCTATTTTCCCATGCTGGTCTTTTTGTAAACAGATGCCGTGGTTTAAGCCCAGCCAGCAACTCAGAACCGTGCAGCCGCTCACTCACTCCCTGTCTACTTCCTCCCCTGCTCCTGAAGGGATAGGGAGGAGAATCAAAAGAATGTAACTCCCACGGGTTGAGATAAGAACAGTCCAGTAACTAAGATATAACACAAATCACTGCTGCTACCACCAATAATAATAATGATAAGGGAAATAACAAGGGAAGAGAATACAGCCGCTCACCACCCCCCAGCCAATATCCATCCACACTCGAGCAGCAATCTAGTCCTTCCAGGTAACTGCCCCAGTTTATAACTGGGCATGATGTGCTGTGGTATGGAAAGCCTCTTTGGTTAGTTTGGATTAGGTGTCCTGTCTCTGCTTCCTCCCAGTCCCCAGCAAAGCATGAGACTGAGAAAGTCCTTGTTCGGAGTAAGCATTACTTAGCAACAACTAAAAGCATCGATGTTATCAGGGTTGTTCCAGGATGAAAGTCAAAAACACAGCACTGCACGAGCTACTAAGGAGAAAAATGACTGCTACTGCTGAACCCAGGACAATAGATCATCTGTAAACAGTGTATTTAGAGCTGAAATATTTGACTTTGCATTAGAATGGTTGAAATAAAACCAGTCAGACAGGATCAGTTCTCATACAGAACACTAAGGCTATGAGACAATTTAAGAAACAATTCCTTTTGCTGCTTATTTTTAATTGATGCCTCACAGCTAAGGCTGTCTGTGCCACAATTTGGACATGAGACTACATGATCAGAAGACTCAATAAGAGCAAGTGCTGCAGACAGGCTGGACCAAATATGCATTCACAAATGATGGGGGAATTACTGGTGTCGTTCTTCCACTAGGAAAGAATTGGTGAATTTTTTACTTGCTCCATCTACATTCTCTATACAGTCGCTCCTCATGAGAGGGGCACAAATGCTACTTTCAGCAGCATCCATGAAAGGATTTCTTTATGGAGGACGTATTTTCCAGAGATAAATCAATTTAAGCAATGTTCTAAGGTTGCTGAGCAGCTTTAAACCATAGAACACAGCTTGATGCCTGTATTGTGTCATATTAACATCAAAATAAGTGCTTATTAAAGGTAGTTTTTTCTTTGAAACTAAAATACTTACATTTGGTGATGTTCAGGAAATGGTCCAAACATAAAGTATTGCTTTTGGAAAGATAAGAAAAGAAGATCAAATCCCAAATGTGTTTTGAAATCTGACAAAGGGTCTTTTGTTCTTTGAGTTCTGATGGCCACCACTAACTTTGAGCTATTTTGTAGAAATCTAACATGCTAATACGTGCTAATACTTTTTTTTTTTTTTTTACCTTTTTTTTTTTAATATGGAAAAAAAAAAAACATTTCTGGCAAGGCAGGAAAAGCACTGTAATTTTGTCACTACATACATGGCGTATTCAGAGTTCTACAATTTCTCTCTACTAACCATGCTCTGTATCCGAAAAAGCTTCAAAAACCAGTTACGTCCACTGTTCAGTTTCTATTTTTAACTGAAAGCTAAAGATTACAAACTCTGGGAAAATTATGTCAAATATATTAGCTGAAAAGAAACCTTACAATTTTTGTAGAATGGTTCAATTTAAAAATTCTAAACTAAACTTTGAAATTGGCAGTCACTCATCCATAATTTTAAGAAAGAAAATATACAGTGCAAAAATGGGTTTCTTTAATAAGGTCTGAATTTAGGAGACAAGAAAAAAAAACCTCAAACCAGCCCCCAAAACCCCACCTCTATCATCCCATAGTCTGTGTTAGGTACCAAATAAAATTATATGATATAAACAACAGTAAGGACATGTTAGAATTGTGTTATGGTCTGATTAAACTGAAAATTAAGCACGAAAAAGCAGACACCTGTGGGGAGGACTGTAAATGGCTGTCTGTGATATTGTCTCTATGAGACTTATGCTTTAATTTAGGTTGAGGGTAGTCTTATAAACATTAATAGACTAAATTCAGCAGGGGAGTAAGCCACTGTATGGATAAGGCCTATGCTGACACTTAGCTACGGTTTAATTATAGAGTGACCCTTTGGGTCAAGAGATACTGTTTGAACTCCTAAATGCAGGTTAAGGGGAAAAATAATAATGCTATGAGTACGGAGCAAATAACAGAAGCTTGCTACAACCTGCAAGAAATTGAGAAAATAACACTGTTCTTATGTTAATATGGAAGATTACTCTGTGGCTTTTATCTTCCTGATTCTTTCATAGACTTGTTTTATTTGTGATGCTTTTAAACTCAGTCTGTTATGTAAATGTTTTCCAAAAAATGTTTTCATAGGAAATAAATCATGTTCTGTTCTTTAGGTCAGTCAGTTAAAATCATGATTAAAAATGGCATGATATCAAAAGCTACTGCCACATGTATGCTACCTGCAGTCTGGATACAGCCACATATCTTGTCTTTTTAACAAAGTAGATTGTTAGATGGCAGAAAGGTTGAATTTTGAACACTTCTATGAAGTTCATGTCAAAAGAAATGCTAATTACTCTGCAAGCTAATTGGGTCATGAGACCTGCATTGGAGTGGACCTGAGCAATTGGAGTGGGGAGATTTGGGTGATTCAAGCTGTGTAGTTAAATATCCCAGCTCCTAAATGAAATGGCACCTGTGACTGTGACCTGCTGGAAAAGTATTTCTGTAAATGAAGTCCTTGAAAACAACCAAAAAAAGATATCTAATCAGTATCTTCATTATTATATCAGTAATAATAACCCAGGTACTTTTCTTCAGTACATAAAGGCATAGACTTTTTGATCAAAATATACTAGAGCATGGATGTAGTATGATTCTTCCAGCTCTAATTCAGCTGAAAGCTAAAGGTATCTGTATCTACAGTGAAGCCTGGATGAAACAGGCAATGCTGCTCGTTCATGTAATGGGCACTCCATTTTTCTCACTGACTTCAAGAAAAAAATACTGTTTTAATTTAAGGATTTCTAATCTTTCTTTTCTGACTGATGCTCATCCCACAATCTGCCTGGAAAGCACTGCTATTCTGTGGCTGGAAGAATAGGGTAATACTTTCTACATATCAATGATTATCTAGTGTTTGAAAAATTGCTTCTTTTCAGAGCCCTCCTTATGGGTCAGGCCTGGGATTCCTTGTATCATTTAGAAGTGGGGTGCTAGCTATAAGCCCTACAAAGCTAAGACAAACACCTTCTTCTTGATGAGCCCCACCATAGCTGGGCTGCTAGACTGCCCTCACAGAAACTGTCTGTCTGATATAAAACCTGGGTTAGATGACAGAAAACACCAAAGACAGAGGCGTGCCTAAAACACTTGTTTGCTGCATGGCCTCATATCCACAATTGTGGATGGAAAATTCTTCAGTGAAGATTTAGACCATTAAACTCACCTTTTCTGCTTGGGCTCCTGAAAACAGTCAGTGGCACTACCCACTCAGGAAGTTGGAGAAGAGTATGTTGCCCCTTCTGTGAGGGAGCCTGTTTCTGTCAGGGAGTCTTGGGTTTTGCAGAGGAGATGGGGTTGCTCAGGTCTGGCCAGAAAAAAAGAGAGTTTGGATGGTTTTGATCCAAATCAAGTCATCTGTCAGGCTGGAATAGCGAACATGAGCACAAATGCTCATATTTCATCATGTAATTGGTGCTGTAAGAAATATTGAGGTTAAAATTTCTGTAGAACTGGTTAACTCTATTTTGTTTCCACCCTACCTTTCTTCAGTCACCAAAACCAAAACATAACCTGACCAGTCTTATTAATTTGTATTGCTTAATTTCAGTTCTGTAACACAAAAAGAGAAATGTTACAGAAGCATCTTTCTTAAATTCTATCTTTTTATGAATAGCTATTGTTCAAGAGTTTTGTTGCTCTTGTGCTGATGGAAATGAAACCACATAAAAGTGTCATTTGTCCTTAAATATAGAGAAGAAAGAGGGAAAAAAATACGCAAAGAAATACACAGTGTTCTGTGAAACTAAAATGCCTTTTTTTTTTTTACTGGGTATAATAAGTATAATCCTGTTTCAGAAACTGTTTAGTGAAAATTATGTCTAGATGTTTTATATGTATTTTTAAACACCTAAATAAGTTTTTACAGTCCAGAATCTCAGCTGTGAGAAGAATCACCTTAGCAATGTACTTAAGAAGAGCAAAGGCTGCATGCGGCATACAGAAACTGCAGAAGAAACACAAACTGTGACATCATTCTAATGGCAATTTTTTTCCAGAGGTCTGTTAAAAATTTTTAGACAGAAGACAACTGTCATTACTGGATTTATCAACAGTGCTGTTGTAGTTTGACTCCAGCCAGCAACTAAGTACCATGCAGCCGCTCACTCCTCCCCCCTCAGTGGGATGGGGAGGAGATCGGAAAAAGATAAAACCCATGGGTCAGGATAAGAATAGTTTAATCATAGTAACAACAACAATAACAACAATAATATAGGAAAAAGAGAGAATCAGGAACAAAATTCAGGGAACACAAGTGATGCACTATACACTTGCTCACCACCTACTGATGGATACCCATCTCATTCCCAAGCACCAATTGGAGGCTTCTGGCCCACTGCCCCCAGTTTATATACTGGGCATCATGTGCGGTGGTATGGAATATCCCTGTGGCTAGTTTGGGTCAGGTGACCTGTCTCTGCTTCCTCCCAACTTTCCATGCTCCTTCTCACTGACAGAGCACGAGACTGAGAACTCCTTGATCAGAGTAAGCACCTCTTAGCAACAGCTAAAACATGGGTGTGTTATCAGCATTGTTCTCAGACTAAAGCCAAAACACAGCTCCGCACCAGCTACTAGGAAGAAAACTATCTCTATCCCTGTTGAAAATAGGACAAATACTATTTTTTATTTGAATGAAACTTGTACAAATGCTGCTACAGTTGCTTAATTTTATGGATATTGAACCTGTTTCATTAATATGCATGTTGACTGAATAACTGCCTATGAACCTTCTAAATTGTGCTTCTAATCGCACCAGTGTTAAATATTAACTAGGAACCTAACTATATCATTCAGTCACATTCTCTTTTTCCTAGCTTATCATTATAAGTGGGTTTATAGGAACAGTCCTTTTTCATGATAATTTCATTTATCATTAATAAACACATTCCTTATGATTGTTACTTACTTAGCTGTATGTAGCAGTACTTCCACCATGCAGTTAGGTAAAAGCAATTTTCAGTGGAGGTCAGGTTTGGGAGTGTGCCTTCTAGTAAACATTCTGCTTCAGAGATTTTGTGCTATCTTTTCTTTCTCTTCTTCAGGGAATATTTGTCCTAGGATTGCCATATGCTCTTCTCCACAGTGGATACAGTGGCCTGTTTCTTATTATCTTGGCTGCAGCACTATGCTGTTACACAGGCAAGATTCTGATCTCTTGCCTGTATGAAGAAAATGAAGATGGGCAACTGATAAGAGTGAGAGACACAAATGAAGGTATTGCAAATGCCTGCTGCAAAAGGCTACCTCCCAAACTAGGTGGCATAGTTGTCAATGTAACCCAGGTGATGGAACTGATCATGACATGTATTTTGTATCTGGTTGTCAGCGCGAACTTGCTGTCATATAGTTTTCCATATGTACCAGTAACTGAGAAAACTTGGTCTGTAATTGCATTTGTTACACTGTTGCCTTGTGTATTTATCAAAACGCTCAAAATTGTTTCCAAACTCAGCCAGCTTTGCTCCCTGGTCCATTTCATTATAATACTTGTAGTAATGACTTACTGTCTCACACAAATACATCAGTGGTCCTGGGCAAAATTCAGACTCTCTGTTGAGTTTGAGGACTTCCTGGTCTCTGTAGGGCTGATCATTTTCAGTTACACTTCACAAATATTTCTTCCCACACTTGAAGGTAACATGAAAAACCCAGGGGAATTTAGTTGTATGCTGAATTGGACTCACCTTTTTGCTTGTGTCTTGAAAACAACCTTTGCACTGACAGCATTCTTGACCTGGGGTGAAGAGACAAAGGAAATTATTACTGACAACCTGCCATCATTTCTTGAAACCCTAGTGAATTTGTGTCTCTTAGCCAAGGCTCTTCTTTCTTACCCTTTGCCCTTTTTTGCAGCCACAGAAATTGTGTATGCTTGTATTTCTAGAGAAAACCATTCCAAATACAGATCTCCGCTATTTTCTCTGGGTGTAAGAGGCTCGTTTCTCCTGTTAACTCTGCTGATGGCCATGTTCGTACCACATTTTGCCGTGTTGATGGGTTTAACAGGCAGTGTAACAGGTGCTGCTATGACTTTTCTTCTTCCTTCCCTCTTCCATTTAAAACTTAAATGGGAAAAACTATCCTTCTTAGAGAAATGTGCAGATATCTCTGTTTTTACTTTGGGTTTCCTTTGTAGCCTTGCAGGCATAGTTTGCTCAATAAAAAGGTTGCTCGAAGTGTTTGGAGGAGTGTAAAAAGATTTCCAGAAATCCAAATAAGGCCCAAATCTTGTAAATGCTTTTACTCTTTTAGTCAGTATATAAGGTATTTTGTCACTAGGCAAAAATAAGTATATGTTTAAATGTTTGCCACATCAATGTTTTAACTGTATAAGTATGTGGCTCAAAGAAATTTGGAAAATAACCTTCATAGCCAAAAAGTACAAAATTGTCCCTATCTAAAATACTGAGAGGAAAAAAGGTTTTGAAGTGGTTTATCATGAAAACAATTTTAAACTAATCCTATATGGTTTTGTTCATACATGACATGCCATCCTAAAATGGTTGCTGCAAATGATCCCACCAATTTAACCAGAATTTCTCAACAGGGTTAGATACTGTTCAGTGGCAAAGCTACCAAACCTAGATATCATAGAGTATGATAGTATGATAGAGTTTCTGAGAGCTATCATTGCAAACAGATGAGGTATGACTTCACATTATTAGCAGAATGTAATTCAATGTGTGAAGAGAATAAATCAGTTAATTCAATTTTTTATGTAAGATAAGTTCTACCACTTGTATTTTAAATGAGTAGGCAAAAAGAGAACTGTTTACAACAGCTTTGAAAGCCTGATTTTATCATGAGCTCAAATGCAAATAAAGTCAGAGTAAAATGGGCATCCTAACAGCTCACAGTCACAGAAAAGGGAATTTGTTCTGAAAGAAGCTATAACCAATGACTGCAGCTTTTCTGCAAGTCTAATTCCAAAGATTCATGCCTCTGCAATGCAGTTATTCTATTGGTTGGCTTACAAGAAGTCCCATTGGTAGCATGAGAAAGTTAATAAGCAGTTCACTTTCTCCCTTAGGCAGGAAATTTCTTTGATCTTCATATTTTATCTGATGATATTAAAAGCTCAGTGAAGTAAATCAAGTTCAATAAACAGACACACAGTTAACTTCCTGTACAATTTGTTAGATCTTTAGCTTTTAAAGATACTGGCTTAATGAAAAGATCAACATTGTAATGTATTTCACATTAGTGATAAAACATTATAAGAAGCAGCAATCTAATCAGAGTACTCTAATGAATACATATCATGTTATTGTACTAAATCTAGGTTATATTAGTTAATTAACTAATGATTTGAATGAATAAAGTTTACATTTTCACTACAAATAATTTCAGTCAACCTTCTACTGCATCATATGAAAAAGTCTTTACATGTAAACATAAGACTGGATTATAGACTAAAAAGCCCAGTAGTCGTCGCATAACTGAACTGTTTTTCTATGTAGTATCTTAGCATTAACACTTCTGTCCTGTGTGAGCAGCAGTGACCACTCAAGGCTAATTTGCTGAATGACAAATACCATGCAATTAAACTTCGGAGGAGTTCTGGTAAACCTTGTGTGTCACCCTGTTACTTTGCCTTCTAATGAATGCTTGTAGTGTGGAAGAGTGATTAAAATTTTATTAGAACACATTAATTGCGTAATTACAAGTATATTAAGAAAACTGAGGAAATAACTAGTCTCTTAGAACTTGTATCACTTCTTTGGTACAATGGATCAAATTCTGCAGTCAAATCCACAACAGTTTATTGATTTTGAGATTTGTGCTGAAACAAATAGGAGGTATATTTTTTAAGGAGTCTTTATTTTTGTGCAGAATGACAAAAATACATTACTCATTCAAGTAATTGAAAGCTTGTTATTACCCCTATGACACAGTCAGAAGAAAATTATTATTGGATGATGACAATGAAAGGGTATCATTAATTTTTGTGTGGAGAAGCTCCACAGATAAATAAACATCCAGAGCAATATTTGTTCTATTTATCCTATATAAATCTCTGAGAACAGAGGAAGGCTGTCCAGAGAGTTTTGTAAAAGCTATCTCAGCTACTTTACTTAAAAACTCCCCACAAATAATTCACCATTTTTCCCCATCTTTTATTTAATGTGTTTTATCTCTAACTGTTCAGAAATTCTTCGAATTACCTCAGTGCATTTGCTAGAAATGGGAAATCTAAGAAATGGGATAAGCACTTTATTTGTATGGCAGTTTTAGAAATTCTCTAGCTCATCAGTGTTTTTCACTTTCTTCTCTCAGCCTTTTCAAGAAGACAATGTCTATTCCTTTCAAGCCTAAGATGATATTTTCCCCACACAAACTACTGTATGAGGAAATGGTGGTGTGAGGAAATGATTGTGAAAGAGCATGAGCTCTCTCACTTATGCAAGGTCTTTCCAACAAGGGGATACGATTCATTTTTTGTAAGACATACTATTATTGTCCTTATTTGATCATTTACATAGTCTTAGTTAACATCAGGGAACTTCAAGAACTATGATTAACAAGTAAATATGACTGTAAATGCACAAAAGTGAAAGTTATCCAAGTGCAAAACCTCAAGAAGTCACTTAGCAGAGGCTACTAGATTAAGAAAGAAAATACAGTTTAATATTCCATTTTCGTGGCCAGCAATCAGCAATTTTGAAGTATGCTATTGTTGTGGGACACAAAAGCTGTATGAGCTTCCCTTTAAAGCCATGGCCAGACATCGTCATAAGAAATTATTTTCTGGGGACAAGATTAAAAGAACCTTCCAATTCAAAAAGGCAGAGATAGACTTACACACCCTACAGTTCCAGTCTGAAAGTGGGGGTTGGCACATGACAAAGACAAAAATTAATATTCATGATATAAGGATGACTCATAGGGTTTAATTTCCTAAAACACACAATTGCATATTTTTAGATATAGACTTATTCCTGACACTTTCCACTGACAAAATTCCATTAATAATGTACATAAAATACTTGCAACTGTCTATATTAGACGTTAAAATACCATCTATAGAATATGTTAAGAGACTCTAGAAAGGTGGTATTACTGTCAGGTATGAACCGGGAAGCTCTGTATTTATCTGTAAAATGACTACCGGGAATTTTTGTTACTGAATTTATGTTAACAATCATCGGAATCACTGAAGCTAGAAAAGTAAAGGATTGACTCAATATTAATGTGTTGTGACCAATCCTGTATTATTGTAATATGATGTTCCTTTATCAAAATTAATTCTGAAAGCAAACAACCAATAGCAATGAACATGAAGAAAATGCTAAGGTACAAAATATGTGTTGAAATAAAACATTTTCAAACCGTCTTGCTTCACTTGTTTTTCCGGCAAAATTATAAAGGAACCTGTTTCTTTTCATCAAGAATATCACAAGCATAGGCCAAAATGATTGTCCAGTTTTATAGGGAATGCAGTGTCATCACCAAACCCTGAATTCTTAGTTCTGACAATAGTGATGCAGACTTAAATCAATCGAATTACTCTAAAATTAAAATATAGGCTCAACTAAGGTATCTCTTTCAAGTAAACTGAGGAACTTCAAGTGTTTATTTATAAAATAAATAAAATAATAATAAAAATAATTTTAAAAGGGCTTATAAAACGTGGAAGCAAGGACAGGAGTCCCGAGAGGAATACAGGGATGTTATCTGGGAAGCTAGGGACCAGGTTAGGAAAGCTAAGGCCCAGTTAGAATTAAACTTGGTTAGGGATATTAAGGATAACAGGAAGGGATTCTACAGGTACATAGCAAATAAAAAACAGACTAGGGAGAACGTAGGCTCCCTCAGGAAGCTCTCGGGTGAACTAGCTACACAGGATTTGGAGAAGACTGAGGTTCTCAATGACTTCTTTGCCTCAGTCTTCACTGGCAAAGGCTCTGACTGCACCACCCAAGTCTTGGAAGGCAGATGCAGGGATTGTGAGAATGAAGACCTTGGGCCCACTGCAGGAGAGGATCTGGTTCGAGACCATCTTAAGAACCTGCATGTGCACAAGTCCATGGGTCCTGATGAAATCCATCTATGGGTCCTGAAGGAGCTGGCAAATGAAGTTGCTAAGACACTGTCCATCATATTTGAAAAATCATGGCAGTCAGGTGAAGTTCCTGACAACTGGAAAAAGGGAAATATAACCCCCATTTTCAAGAAGGGGAAAATGGATGACCCGGGGAATTACAGACCAGTCAGTCTCACCTCTGTGCCTGGCAAAATCTTGGAGCAGATTCTCCCGGAAGGCATGCTAAGGCACATGAAAAACAACAAGGTGCTTGGTGACAGCCAGCATGGCTACAGTAAGGGGAAATCCTGCCTGGCCAATTTGGTGGCCTTCTATGCTGGGGCTACAGAACTGATGGACAGGGGTAGAGCAGTTGATGTCATCTCCCTGGACTTGTGCAAAGCTTTTGACTCTGTCCCACATGACATCCTTGTCTCTAAATTACTCTATTTAGGGTAATTTAGTCCTCTATTACTTGCAGAAGGAAGTTGTCTTCCACACAATCAAGGAACCTCCTGGATTGCTTGTGCTGGGCTGTACCATCATTCCAACAGATGTCAGGGTGGTTGAAGTCACCCATGAGAATGAGGGCCTCTGAGTGTGAGGCTTTTCCTATCTGTCTATAGAGTGCTTCATCCGCAGGCTCTCCTTGATCAGGCGGTCTGTAACAGATCCCCACAGTAATGTCTCCCATAGCTGTTTTCCCTTTAACCCTGACCCACAAACTCTCTGTTAACTGATCACCTGTCCCCAGGCAGAGTTCCATACTCTCCAGCCTATCCCTAACATAAAGGGCAACTCCCCCTCCCTGTCTGCCGGGCCTGTCTTTTCTAAAGAGCCTAAACATCTTTGTCGCTGACATGGACAGTGGGATTGAGTGCGCCCTCAGCAAGTTTGCCAATGACACCAAGCTGTGTGGTTCGGTTGATACGCTGGAGGGAAGGAATGCCATCCAGAGGGACCTTAACATGCTACCTGTACAAAACCCACTTTGCATTTACTGGTTGTCCTCTGAAAGTTTTTGTATGAAAATGCAATAAATAAGATGTTTTTCAAGTGTTTCATTAAATCAAGTTTCAAATTTCAGTATTTTTGCAGAACTTCAGCATTTTAAAAACTGATATCTGATTTCTAGAAATCACTTTTCCATTTGTTGTGCATCATTATTAATTATCTTGATGGCGTATTTGAAAATATTTATCTTTCAAAATTGAGTAGAAATGGAAGTAAATCTCAAAAAATATGTTGATAGTATGCTGACATTTAGTTGTCCCAAGAGCTCATGTGGGAAATAAAATGTTGGAAATTTTATTGTATTCTGTAGTAGCTGGCAATGAATTTAAAAATACACAGTTTGAAAACCACTTATGTATTTTTGTCCACTGCTTAAGTATTTGTCAAGCTGTTGCCACTTTGAAGTTAACTGTTTTTTCATTCTTCTGTGGTGTCATTACATTTTTTATTTGGTCACCCCTCAAACTCCTAATATATTTGTCTTCTGTCTCTTTGAGGGAGGGGAAGTTCAATAATCTTCATTTTACAGTTTCAAAGCCAATACTCAAAGCACAGATTAGTCCAAAAGGGAATCCTAAGGAAGCTCTAGGTTAACACTCTTCACTACACCATGCCTTCATGGTGATCCTGACAGTCAGCACTTCTTTTTTTCTCTCCTTCATCCTTTATTTTCTGTCCTCTGTCAGTTTATACCAGGGTAACATAAAGGTATAAAACGTAGCAAGCAGCCCATTATGCAGCATAAATATTTAACTTAAAAATGCCTTTCCCACTTAACTTTTTTGTCTTTAAAGACAGAAATAAAAAGAGATTCAGGAAAATGAAGCAGCTAAACAATTACATATAGAGAGAAGCAGCAAGTGATATGAAAGAAAAAAAGGCACATGGGAGGGAAGTTTAAGATAGAGCAAATGCACCAAAAAAGAAGAAAGAGGAAAAAGGAGGAGAAAAAGTGTGGTGAAGGACCCTCACAGTAAAGATCTTCCTTCTTGTATCTAAGGATATATTCCTTTAAGTTTATCTTTTGCCCTTGTCTTTTGGCTTCAGCAATAGATTCAAAAGGAACTGAGTTCAATAATTAAGTCTTGCATCACATCCCTGCGTCATGGGCTACCATTTAAAAAGTTATTTACCCTTCCTACACAAGGTTCTTCAGACCCATTAAATTGTTCCTACTCATAGTGGAAAGCAAATTAAAAACAAAGAAAAAAAAATACAAGAAAAGTAGTAATTACCCATGAATGTAGTGTAGTCTACCTTAGACCAGGAACCCAGAACATGAAGCCATGTCAGCAGGTTGGCATACTGTTGGTGCTGCATCCACAATCATATTTTGTAATAATAATACAATAAGTAAAGATAACATGAAGGCGGAAGAATTAAAGGAGACCACTCAGCACACATAAGCCATGTTACATCTACCAAATTCCTAGTGCAGCTGCTTCAGGGATACTAAGCTTCATGCAGACAGCTGCATCCCCTTGTTGCCATCTGCGACTTGCATCTCTGGTGCTACTACTCATAACAATCTGCACATTTGCAAAGGCCTAACCCTCAATCATCAGAATATATCTGCTCCCACACCTGCTTGCAGGGAGCATGGGTAGCACCCAATCCATAGGATAAAAGGGCTTTCCTGAGATTTAATCAGCTGCTAACTAATCCTAGGAGTGAGGGCTACAGAGAGGAATGTCTTGCCAGCTGAGGCATCAGATGGGAACACAGAGCAGGCATTAAGTTATCAGTTTTATTAGACAACACTAATCTCATTGGTACAGATTTGTTAATTACACTTCAGGAGAAAGTTTTATTATGAATGTTGTGTTGGGGATGTGAAATAGGTCAAATTTTAAAGGTAGATCAACCTAAATCAATCCAAATCAAAGATGGGTCAGCCTTTCTGTGAGTGTTCCCAGAATTCCTGGAGGACTGATTTCTAAAAAGCTGTCTTATTGGAGCACAGGAATTTAAATAAATACAGTGAAGTAGGTCAGAAACAGATGATTTATAAACAGATTTCTCATGTGCCCCAGATGACATTATTGGGTGGATCTTCCTTCAGTTTCACCCTTAGTCCTGCATCTCAGAGACTTACCAGGTTTCAGCAAATTCCACTGTGTCCCCTTTCTCCCCAAAAAAAGACTTTTTCATCACAGTTAAAGTCCTCTGAGATGTCTGCTCCCAGTTCTTCTTGGATATCCCCTCATTCTCTGCTTTTGCTCTTAGTCTCTGCCTCTCTCACTTGCACATCATAACTCATTCCTGTGGTTTTTCAGCAGCTTTCAGGAAAGAAACTGCTTTCCCAAACCTCTGAAGGCTGCTCATAACCTGGTACAGCAACCAGGACAAGGGAAGTTTCAGTGGGTAGCCTTCTGCCATTGTTCAGTGGTGCTGGTTCAATGTGTTGGATTTACATGACTGTGTGCAAACAGGTAACTAACAGTCCAGTTAACATTGTTGGTAGTGTGAATTAAAAAGAAAAAGTGAATGTTCCCATCATCTTTCTAATCATAAAAGTAATAAACCTTACTATTGTGGGCCCAACTGTAATCCTGTAGGAATGGAAGTCAAGCAAAACAAGACATGTTACTACCAAAGAAAATATGTCTGCTTTAGTTATTGCAGGTAAACCCAGTCAGAGTTGATTAGTAGGATACATTTCACAGTGGCTGTATGCATGAAATACGTGAGATGATCAGGCTCTAAAATACCAATTCAAATCAGTTAAGTGTCATGATCTCAAACTCTGTTAGTCACCCCAATAATAAAAAAATATTAAAAAAAAAGAAAAAAAAAAAGAAAAAATCAACATCATGGAAATGTTGTAATCAACCTTGCCATAACATGGCCACACAGAGAGCTCTACGCCCATGTGTGATGCATCAATGGATTCAGGAGTGCAGCACAGAACCTTGGAGGACCACCAAATAGGATGAGAGGACACAAATTGCAAGAGTTTTGAGATCTGTTAAGGCTATAGATCTCAAAGACGGAGGGGCTGGATCAGAAGTTCTGAAGAGTTCCTATACTCCTAGTATGAATAATATGAGCAGCTCTGAAAGACACTTCTTAAATAAATGTCTAGTGCAAAGCATTGTCCCTGAATGTTGCTCATCCAGGCTTGTCTGGCAGATCAAACAACTCAGATATGAGTTATTTGCAGGCCTAATTTGTTTGCTTACCTGGGAACAAAAGACTAGCCTTGATTTTCAATGGCACTTCATCAATTTAACTCCAGAGGTTGGAAAGCAGTTATTCGACAAAGCCATCAGATGAAGCAAATGCAGCATCTTACTTGCTGTCCAGCATTTCTGCCAATGCAGCATTTTAGCCTAAGACCTGATTAGGATTCTTTTAGGGTAATTGGACATAGTAAGCTTATAGAATAGCACTAAGCCAGTACAATTGGAAGAGGCTCTTAGAAGAGATCTAGCCTCTTAATAACATATGGTCAAAAAGTTACTTTGAAAACCAAGAAGTCTTTCTGCGTTCATTTTTCAGATATGCAGATTTCTTGGCTGAACCTGGGGTTGTAGCTCTTAGACTTTCTTCTAAAGACAGCATAAGGAGAAGAAAGCCTTTGAATACTGTCTTTCTTTGGTAAAAATGGCATATTGGAACAATGAACACATCATTTTAATACCTGGTACTACTGTATTTTACTGCTTAATGTTATTAAAGCTACTGATAAAAGATTGCTTGATCTCAATCATTAATTTCTACTACATAGTATGTGATATATATAATAACCATAATTTAAATCACCATTGGAGTAAAACAGTCTTAGAATATATAAAGTGCAGAATAATTGGGAAAAAAAGGGGTAGATAAGAAAAAATAATGTTGTATCTTCCTGAGAGTAGACACCATTGATATTTTAAGGAGGAGCAACCACAAAACAGTGAGTATTACTGATACTGGTCACATTAGAAAATATGATCAGAATCTTATTTTTATGCAGGAATGGCTATGTACAGTATCATCTATTTAGAAATTATAAACCTAAATCATATTTATTTCATCCAAGATTTCCCACCCAAATTAAATAGCAGAATCAGGGAGCTCTGCTGGGAGAAAGGCACAACAAATCCAGAAACCAAGGCAGAGGTCTTTGATGGAATATGGAATTTCCCTACATACATTATAAATCATAATCTTAGAAAACCTTAGCTTTATGGGAAAATACTATTTCATTTCATATAAGAAGCCCAAAATATATTCTACTTTAAAGCTCTTGACTAAAACAGGTGACAAAATCATCCAGAGCTGTATTATGATACAGCCTGCTGTATGAAAGGCAAAACAGAGCAATCTGCTGTTTTAATTACATGCTCGGAGCAAATGCAATATCTTCAGCTTTAATAAACATTGACCCTTTAACTGAATGTGTCCTACAAACACATTAATGCCATCTGGGAAATAATCCAATGAAATAATCCAATCATACCAACAGGGAACGACTGTTAGATTGGTAAGTGAGGGGTCATAGACTTCGGGCTGCAGCAGGCTGTTCCCTATTAGCTTGTTGCCAAAGCTGTGCACCTTTCATAGAATCTTTCATCTTTTAAAAGCAACCTGAAAAAACAGTTGTCATGAAATGAATCAAACTAACATCATTGTGAAATTAAGTCCTCTTGGGTTACGCAGACATTAGTTGGCAGGAAAAAATGAAAATTGAAATTCTCTTTGAAAGAGAATTTCACGTCTTGCACTTCAGAGGCGATTTTTTTTATTTTTTTTTTTGCCCCAGCAAAAGGGGGCTGATATTGCTTTTGTTTGCTTTTTCTTTAGTAAATCTGAGGCATAGTGGCTGTGGCTAGAAAGAAAAAATAAATTCAATTGAGGAGACTCTACAAAAAATTGAGTGAATCCAGAAAATCTCCCAACCACCTGGAAGTACCCAGGCATTCTCAGAAACAAAGGCTACCTGCTTATCACCTTTGAGATTCAGAAAACATGATGTCCTCAAACAGAAACAAACGTGTTTTCTCCATTACTACACTGGTGTTTATTGCCACCAGTTCTGCCAAAATCACAATGAAAGATTCAAAACCTTCTAATTTTGATGTCACATTGGGCTACAAACTTGTAACTAGCTTGTGTCTTGTGACTAGGTAAAATCTCTCTGGATCAGCAAGCTCTGGCCATACCAGTATTGGTGATTGTATTAATTTATAACCGCTGCATGGTGATAGTTACTGGGAATTTTTGAAGGGCAGAGGAGGAGTTCTATAGCTGACAATATACATCTGCTGGCATAAATATAAAGCTAGCAGAGAAAGAGAAGAAGGAAGACAGGGACAGATGAGTAAGAGATTTGCTTAAGGTTGGAGAAAGAAATCTTGTATTTCCATCTCCTGCCCAAATATTCTATTAATTCTTCCTATAATAGCATATTTTTAAATTGCATGTATAGGTCTCTATCTACTGGCCCATGCAACTTCTTTTTTTGTGTGGATTGTCTCTGAGGAGAAAAGCTGAGATCAGACTCCAGGAATAATATTCACCGCAATGGAGGGCTGCTAGCAAAGTTTCCATTCATGCTAGGTTTTTTGTTTGTTTATTTGAATGTTGACTCTAGAAACCAAAAATTGTGCAATTAATTCCTGTGGGGCCTCAGGCAACAAGCAGAAGGTAATAGTTTGGATTCTTTTCAACCCTTAAAAGCAAGGGTTGTCATGAAAGTCAAATATTCATCAGCAAAGTACAAACTGTGGAGGAGCATTTTATTCCTACTAACTTCATCAGAAACTCTGTGTGGAAAATGGCCACATGTAAGACACACGAGGACCTCTTACAATTTAAAATTCCAGATCTAATTTGGCAACAATATTGCAGTGATAAATCCCTTTTCTTTTTTGAATTTGTAACTGCAAAATGTCTACAGATACTAAGCTTTAAAGAAGATAGAACTATGTTGCATGTTGAAAAAAATCCAGCTACAGGAATTATCTTAAATGGTTTACTTCTTTTTATTTTTCACCTTCATTTGAATGATTCCTGTGTGTGGATTTTACTTATGAGCATCTTCGAATATTTTGGTTTTGTTCTATCTTCTATAAGAAAATTACACAGAATTTCACACACTGCTTCAGATTCGTGGTGTTCTGTGCCATTAATGCAAAACAATATTTTGTTATTTGAGACCAACACTGTTTTCTTTTTTTTATGATTTTTTCTTTTTAATTTCCTCAAGATCATGTCAAGTAGTCTGCATTCCCGACAGGCAAAATATTAGTGGTAGCCATGCCATTCCCTTCATACCTAAAATCTAGCCATATTTACACCTAAGAGAAATGGAAGGTAGATTCTGACTGAAACTGTCTGCACATGAAGGCATAAGGAATGTCAGAAATTAACCTTGATATCCCTTATAATCTTGTATAGGCTATTCCTATATGCACATGAGGGACTATATGTGTAGCTTACTGTATGAGATCAAGTCTATCCAGAAGTGTAACACCTCTTTGACAGTGGCAGGTATCTTAGTAACAATGTAGAAATGGGGGCAGAATATGCCAATACTTTCCCAAAGTATTTTTTCAATCTCCAGTGACTAGTGGTTCAGCAAATTCCTGAGTAAGAGGTATTATCTTTATGCATATAGTATCTGGTGAATTATTCCTCCTTTAATTATCTTTCTGAACTGCTGGACTATTTTAATATCAAAATAACCTGTGGGAAAGAGTTGCACGGTATAACTAATTTTGTTCATTTTCAACCTTCCCCTCAAAAATATAATTTGAGCTCTCACAAGATTTTGTAGAAAAAAAGTCATTGACTGCTTACCTTCTCCAGGCCATAATAGCTGTACAAAATTAAGTTGTCTCTCCCTAGCTGAACAGTCCTAAACAACTTAGTTGTTCCTCTTATGGAAGCCTTTTCATCTCTTTGATCACTGTCATTGTCCTTCCTTGAACCTTTTCTAGTTCTGCTCTGTGCCTTTTGGGGATGAGAGATAGAAGACCAAAAACTTAGCACAGTATTTGGAAGTGAACATAGCTTGACATGCTGTTTAGCTCTCTATTCCTGCAGTAATAATTTCCTGCTCTTTTATTTAGTCGGTTAGTTCTTGCTGTGGTAGCACAGGGGCATATCGAAGCAAGAGGTATGGAAATAGAGGTAAAATGTTTATCAGAACAAATTGGAAAAGAAAGAAAAAAAGACTGACTGATTTTTGGCATGCATTTTGCAAAGGGGTTCATATGCTGAAGAACAAGTGGAACACCTAAAAATTCTGTCTTATTCTGCAGTTGCTTCTTTGACTTTTACTTAACATGAACCTGACATTTTCATGGAATTATGCGTTACATATCTAAGACCACTTTTTTTTTCTGAGTGGTAGCAGCTAGTAGAGAGTTTAGCACCCCACATGTAAATTAGAATTATTTTTTCATTCTCAATTTCCTTTAGATCTCCTGGGTAAATACCATATGGTCCTGGCAATTTGTTCCCTGGAGGGGAGTGAGCGAGTGGCTGTGTGGTGCTTGGTTGTTGGCTGGGGTTAAACCACAATTTGTTCTATAACCTCCCCCACAGGCAATTCTGATGCATCCTCCTAAAGACTACTTCTGGGTGAATCTCTTAGATCTTCCAGGCTGAGGAAATGTGCAAGGATCCCTTTGTTTCTTCTGCTGTAACTTATCTTCTCATTGATATGTCAGTTGGCCTTAATGACTCTAAAGGAGACTCTCTTCTCCCAGTGGTTTTGAGGAAGTATTTGCTTTTAGTTTTTAAGCGTTTAGCAAATAGTCCCTAAAATTTTTATTGCTGACCTGTGATTTGTGTCATTATGCTTAATTTGATACTTCTCACATTCTCTTCTCTTTTGCTTGCTTGGACATAGCTTTAGTTTTTTGAAAGATATTTTCTTACCTTTATGAGCATTTTTCAGAATCACTTTCTCGATAAAACTATTTATCTAGGGGGAAGACAGGAGAAACTCCTTTTGTGAGTCAATGCTAATTTTAATATTTTTTTTACTGGTTTTTTATGTTCTTTCTTCAGTACTTTTTAAAGACTGATTTATCAATTGCTTTCCTTTTTTGCTGTGTCATATAATCACATTGAATTCATTTATTGTTCTGTTCATGCTTTCCTGCCCCTTGAATTCTTCCTGGTCATAATTTGGTATAAATAGCTGCATTTCTTTACTCTCTGACTTTTCCTTTTTTTTTTCTGTTGGCTGGAATCCGTGGAGCACATTTTTAGGTTCACCTGTGTCACATTCTGACTGTAAATGCTTAAAGTCAGATAATTGTGATTAACATGTGAACATCAATGCATCATAAAAAGAATGCATCATGTAAGCAGGAATTTTTCTGAGCTGATTTACAGAGTTAAAACATATGCTGGGACCTACACACTTAGATGAAAATCAATAGATAACAATGGAAAGCAAATACCTCAGGGAGATTCAGGTTCTATTAAGCATTCTCTTGGGAACTGGAAACATTTCAGACATGAACAAAAGCCATTGATTGCCAGCTGAAGAGGAACAGAAGTACCAAAAGTTCTCTATAGGAGACTTATTCTGCCCTGTATCTTGAGCACCCTACAGATAAGCATCAGGTAAGCTTAATGTTTTTCTTCAATTGGTTTAGCCACAGAGAAGAATTGCTGCCCTAAGAAAACGTGTGAAATGTCAAGCCTAAAATGACTCACCTACTTACTTAGAAGAGAACACCTATAGATCTTGCCTTTATCAGAGCCAGAGAAAACAAATTTTCAAAAAATGTAGTGTCTTAGATGACTGATACAATGAGTTGCTTAATCAATTTTCTGCTGAAGGACAAGGCAATTTCCTGTCTATACTATATTGTAGAAGTGCTTGATACTAATTTTCAACAAGCAAAAGAATAGCTGTCTGTGACTATTTTCTCTTTGCACAAAGCCTGCAGAAGACTACAAGTAATAGTGAGATAACTAAAAAGCAGGATACACAATAAAATTCAACATCCTGCTATTCTCACTGTTTCTGTTGAGAGCAGACTGTTTATTTCTGACTTACCGATTGAAAAAATTGTGATACTAAAGCTAACCTTGCATCAAGTCTTCAACATACAAGCTCGTGACTTAACTGTGGTAGTCTCCTATTTGTTATGCCAAATTAATACAACTATTCGTGAAATAAAATGCTTTTTGAAAGTACAGGTATCACAGTTTGAATACTAGGTTGCTTCTGCTAAGCTGTTTTTGTCTCTTTCATTAAACTACAATTCAAAGGACAAACTGAACCAATTCTTTTTGTTTCTGGACTGAATCTGAGTCATTCAATATTATTTTGCAAACAATTTCACTTCTTTGATTACTTGTCATGCAGTTGTTACCACTATACATTTGTTACCAGGTGCTTGCTCTATTGCTGATATAGGGGAATCACCTTTTTAATGTTAGCCTTAGTAGTTGCTTCAAACAATGAATTCATAAATCGCAGCACTTCAGTATATCTTTATTGGTCACATATATTCCACTAATGGCATAACAGGAAAAATGGTTCTAAAATTGCACGAGTGATTTAGGAGCACTGTGGTCTTGCTTAAGGACACGCGTACTCCATTTTATTCAGTCATCGGGAGCTGACTTCCATATATCAATACAGTAAGAGGATTTTCAGAGGCAAAGCCAAAAGAGAAATATTTGCCAATAATCTGCGGCTGAAGAACTGAGTGGTAGAAATGTTCTGAAATTTCTTTTCAGTGTTGAGAATATCCTACAGCTATAAATAGATACTACATTGAACTTTTCATACTTTTCAAATGAATCACAATGCAAAAGGGTTTTTTTCTTATCTTCATAAAAACACTAAGCCATAAACAATCTAGGTTGAAAGGGGGGTGTGGAGGTCATCTTGTCTCCTGCACAAAGCAGGGCCAAGTCAGAAGTCATGTCCCAAGTGGATCTGCCTCTGTCTTTCCTTCATCTTGAGGCTGAGGTACTCAGCTTTTCAGTGCCTCTGGCAAACTGGCCTCCCAGTTCTTTAACCTGAAAGGCAGAACTTGAAGGGGTGGGATTGAAGCACTGAGGTAGGGATCACTAATGAAAAAGGGAGAGGGACCAGACATGATGGCAGATCCTGTCAGACTCTGCAGTCCTGCCGGCCACTACCTTTTTTCAGGAGCCAAGAAAACCTGCCCCTGGGCTGCCACAGGGCTGTGCGAGAGAACTGCCCACAGTCTGAAAGGTGGTAAAGAGGTCACGTACATCTTCACTGCTTCAGGGGTCTTTTTTGCTAGTATGTTATTTTATTTAAAACTTTAGTTGCACAGAGTCTGATATGCTTCGATAACTGAACTTTTTATGAGATGAATGAGATTTATAATTTCTGATCTCCATTTCCATAGGAAGTTTTTTGCTGCTCAGTAGGTCCTGAAGTTTGAATTGGCTTTCTTAGACTTTAAAATATTTTTTTTAAATAATAATTTAATTACTACGATTCTAATTTAATTATAAAAAGGAAATCCCATACAGGGTTGTTTCACTGTAGGACCAGGAAAACAAGCAAAAAAAAAACCAACCCCAAAATAAATAAAAAAAAAAAAAAATCACTTGATCACAAAGTTTTAAATTCCCATCATGAAATTATTGTTATTGTTACAACCCTTATGGAAAATCTGAAGGAGTCTTTCATCAAAAACGTGGACATATTGGAGATAGTCTGTAGACAATGGAGTATATAAAGCATTTTAAATGCCTGAGATAGAAACAATTACATACTGGACAGTACTGAACATGACACTAAACACTAAATACATTTAATCAACCAGTCCTATTCAGAAAAAAAATCTTTTGACTTTAGGAAGATCTGTGTTACAATAAAAAGCGTGTCTGGTCTTCTAGGTCTAACCCTATATTAAAGAGCAGACAAAATGTCCACCATTTTTGTACTACCTAGTGTAGCCATTGGTACACTAGGACAGAGCTGGAAGGCCAGCAGCTCTCTATTTTCTCAGCACAAGCAAAGAAGGTGGATTTCTGACTATAAAAGTATTTTTATCACCTCTAAAGATCAAGTAAAAACAGTATTTGAGGTTTTCTAAACTTAATTACTTAGTTTTATTTTGAGAGGAGTAACCTAGACTGTCAGCATACATCTTGAAATTAAATTTGCATGCTATGTAAAATCATACTCTTCCACATCCATGGCACTACTGTAGACTTCCTGAAATAAGATATGAGAGGAATATAACACAGCTAATCATATTCTGATGTCAGCATTTTTCAGAAGAGGAAGTGATTTTAAGAGTCAAATTTTTAACACCATGAACCTAGTAAAAATCCTTTCCTATTTATAACCTTCCTTTTAAAAAGAGCCAAATCACACTAAAAAGCTACCTATACATGTCTCACACTTCTCTCACAAGTGGAAGAGTGGGGGTTGCTTAATAGAGAACGAATATGACTTCAAGCACCTGTGGAGCTAAAGCTAAATTACAATTGACTGCTACAGCTTGTATTTATAGCTATCTTCAGACCAAATCTGTTCAAGGCAAATTAGTTTCAAATTTTAGAGTTTGTCTGCATTCAGGCCTTTCAAATATTATTTCAAATTTCCTGCCTGCTAATGAAGTGGTGATACAGCCACTTTAAAATACGTGCCAGAGCAGAACGCACTTCATTGCCGAATGGTGGCAGATGTTGAAACACAGCAGCAGGGGCAGCACCACTGCTGCAGACTGTCAGAGAGCAGCCTGAGGGGCAGTGCCTTGTTCCAGCAAAAGGTGCGCCCAGTAGCCAAATACCAATTACAGCAAAACCTGTCAAAACTGGAACTACATACAACATTTCCTATAACAGCAGGGAAAATTACTGGAATCTCTCACCCCAGGCGGCAGTCATGTGGCTGGTACCATTGAACTCCACATCTCCAGACCTGCATTCCTACAGGCTGGCATCATTGAACTTATATTAACATGCAGAAGTCTTGTAAAACTCCCTTAGGAGAATAGGTACACATGTCTGCACATGAACACAGACACACATACACGCACATGTGAGTTTTCCACAAGAGACATCGTACAAAACCTATTTTGAGAACTGGGAGGCTCTGTAAGACTGTTGACAACATATTGCACAATAAACCCCAGTCACTTGTCCACGTTAGCCTTTGCATTCTGACTGACTGCTGGCAAATTTTTTAATTTCTAAAGGAGAAAAATCGTATCATTTTTGATGCCAGAACACCAGCACAATGATCACACTTAACTAGCATTTCCCTGACTACATTATGTATTTTATCCTCTCTGCATGAAGCAGGAGCAATATATTAGGTATATTACGTATCTGCCTTCAGTAGGAGGGAATATACTCTTGTCTTGCATTGGAAAAAGTCTATAAATGAAGCTAATATAATTATGATCCAGTTTGAAGAAAACACCTCTTAAAAACAGAAACAAAAGCGTAACCAATGCATTATCTTGTAAACAATTTTTCAGGCATCAATATTCGTATTATTCTGTACCAGTAATTTTTGTGTTCTATGTGAGCACAGTTCCGTGTCTTTGACAGATACAAAGCTATATTCAGATATGTGCATTTCATCCTGATGTCAGTGTGGATGATACTAGTATAGATAGCAGTAGATGATATCTCTGGGCCAGATCGGTAGCTGGAGGAAATTAGCTTCAATGTATCCCTGCCAGTTTATACCAGCTGAGAATCAAGATTGCTATCTCTATGTGAAATGGAGTTTCAAACACATCAGAGCACTTTCATAAAATGGTTTCTGTTCCTTCAGCAAGAATTGTCCTTTTTTTTATCAGTTTTGTTCATCTTTACCTCTTCAATTTTTGTGATACAAAGTTGAATTTGACTCGACATGTTAAGAAGGTTGCTTCAGACACTTGGGTCTAAAAATTGTTTAGGTGCCTGAAAGTAACACACATGTACCCAGAACTGCACTCCCTATAGCCTTCACAGGATCACTATACACCGCAAATGATTATCAAGAAATGTCCTACACTGAACATGAAATTGCTTATATACCAAAAGCCACTGAGTCCTAAGGAATATCTGAAATACTCATCTCCGTAATGTCCAGGATCTAACCAGGACTCACAGTCTCAAAACCTCCACAAAAAGAAACAGTTACTTGTAAGGGTTTTTTTAATAACTCATTTTCTTAGGAAAGGACACATTTGGTTCAGCCCCTCACTTAGAGGTTTCAGACCTACCTCTCCCACCACTCAAGGAAGTGCTCTGACCAGGCTAAAGAGCCTGGATGGTGCAGCTAGGACAGCTGTGTCCCCCATGCACTGCTAGTGGAAGTGAGGATCACACAAGTGGGCATACAGTCCCTAAGGGGCTGGGGACACATTGCTCTGCAGCTGGCATGTGAAGTATGCAACTGCGGGAAAGGGTCTGAGGGAATTTCCTCCCTTCTGAATCAGTGACTCCACATTTTCTGAGGGACTCCCAGCCTGCTACAGTGTATCTGCATAATGGGGTAGCTCTGCTCTGAACCTGGCTCAGTGTGCACTGCACAGAACATGGATGCTCTAGAGCAGAAGTACAGGACTCCACATTATTTCCAGGTCAACAGAAAGACAGGAAGGCCCACTATAGTGGGTACCTTCAAGATTAGGAGAAAGTCTGCACAGAAACTCTTCTGAAACAAGATTTTCTTCTTGAGCTTTATCGTTTGAGTCTTACACTTTGTGCATCACACGCAATTTTACTACCTCGGGTACCACATTTCTGAAAAAGATTCAGTATATATATTTTTATTAGCCTGTGTTCGTTACAAAAAAGCCACTTCTCAAATGCAATTAGTTACTTCCCCGAATCCTTCTAGTTTCTAGATTCCTGTCAAAATGTTTTAAATGTTTTAAAGTACTAGAGTTCACCAAAGTACTTGAGCACAGATTGAACCTTAAGCTTACTCTCAAGGCAATCTGTCTTCAGAGGCACTCATAAGCAACACGGTTTAAGTGTATGTTAACAACCGGTTCACTGAGAAGAGGATATACTGCATCAAATCCCACCCTAATCTGGTTGAAGCCAGTATAAAAGGATATCACCAAAAGCAGTGTCTAATCTGGGAGAAAGTCTGATGTACTTAATTCTAC
Organism: Neopsephotus bourkii; assembly: GCF_033783945.1. NCBI lineage: Eukaryota > Metazoa > Chordata > Aves > Psittaciformes > Psittacidae > Neopsephotus > Neopsephotus bourkii. The sequence goes on from NW_026902239.1 coordinate 8,022,729, forward strand.
AGTAACTCATTAGAAACTCATAGAATTTCTTCCTGACATGTTAAAATACAAGGTACCTTATATTACAAAAAATAATTTCTACCCTCAATTTCTTTAATGCAACTTCATTAAAAAAAAAAATAAAACCAACAACAACCTACAAGAAAGCTTCTGCCACTTAAGAGGTCTGAAGCCACTTAAAATAATGAATAATATTAATTTATGTCATCTTTGCCAAACATATATATTAGAACAAATTATGTGCTGTGGCCTGTTTGGAACAGAATGATTAATCCCAGGTGCACTAGATGAAATCACCACCACAAGCTGCACTGACAGTAGAGCACTATTTATGTCTTGAGAATGTTTAAAGGCTTCTGATAAACAAATGGGATTTTAAATTAATTAATATTTGTGAAGTGCTCTGACTTCCTGAGATGAAATGTGTCAAAAGTGCACATGCTTAGTCCTTATTATTTTGCACTAATGAAAAGCAAAGAAATTTACAAAACTGCAAACAAGTGCTTGTTAAGCAAGAGTTTTAAGTACGCAAAATAATGGGAATTTTCTGCGCTATGTCTGCAAATATCTGCACATGCAAAAAATATTTGGGTTTATTTTGCACAGCTGTTGATCTCTGACTGGTGCTTGACAGGCCCAAGACTGGAAGGGAAGCTCAGAGTGGTGGATGTCGAGTGTGGAGACTGCTGCACTGGTGTGTGATGCTGAGCCTGGATCCTGTACCATGGACTCTGGTGCTACTAGAGTAGTCACAGGCTTCTTAGCTCAATTCTCACTTCTCCTCAGCTACAGTCTGGTTTTCACAGGAGTTGTAAGAGGTTTCAAGTCTGATCTATTAGGATTAAAGAGATTGAGCTTCATATCTGAATGTGCAGTTTCACCACTGGGTATATATATTTAATGTATGGAATTTATATTTACAGTCATTTAAAGTTTGTCTATGGCCGAGTACAAAGAACTGGTTTTGTCAGTCTGCTCAATACATTTGTCATTTCTGTTCCGTGTTTATAAAAGATAAGGTTTTCTCTGCAGAACATGTATTTTCATGTTCTTTTTCCTTTTCCCCACTCTCTCATTTCAAGGTTCAGACAGTAAGCTTCACCTGAGAGTGTCTATTGTGCACACACTTCTACTGAAGAGATAATGGACTGCCACATCATATCGTGTAATTTTGTCACCATTCTTTGATGAGGTGAGGACGGCTGTAAAGCAGGAACCTGCAGTCCCTCTCAGAATGCATTGTGTGTGCACCTGGATTCTGAGACAAATGCTCTTTTTATTATTTTAATTTTGAAGGTTATTCCAGGTTATCTCAGAGATCTATCACTACTACTAGCTTCAACAACTGCTGTCTTTGAGCAACACCATGTGTCTTCTCCCTGACACCACCTCTCCCTGACACTACATACCACTGATGTAGTCTCTGTTTCTTTACCATGAGATGTCTGAGATGCAAGAGAGATTGTAACCACTGAGAGAAAGGCCACTTTGCTTTTGTCCACTGCTATTATGCCAGTGTTGTAGATACTTATGCTGGGTTTAAATTCTAGGATTATTTTCTTCTAGAATTTAGGACGGCAGCAGTTGGCCAGTACAGTCTACCAGACAACACACACTTTTCTTACTTAACACAATCCACCTCCTAACTACAGCGATCTAGGAAGATCAAAGTAAGGGTGAAAAATTCCTAGCATTCACTGTAGAGGAAGAAAAAGGGCTACAACTGTTTTTCTCAAAATACCACGGATACCTTTTTATCTCTGTTAGTTAGGAAGAGGGAAGAATTTGGCAAGCTAGGGTACAATGACCTGCGAAGCATTTACTGTCTGTACAAAAATTTCACACAGGGAAAGTTCAGGCTGTCAAGAAGAAATCCTGTAGGAAATAGCTCCTTAATCAGCCACAGCACCATTCACAAAGTGAAGCTCAGTTGCCAAAGGGATCTAATAGTAGAGAGAAATTTCACTTTTATAGAGATTTTCTTACCTTACTGTTTTCTGCAGATCTGTGTAATTTTTAATGTACCTCTGGGTTAAAGGTATCTTGGCACTTGCTATATCAATAGCCCAACTTTCAGCTTCATCTCTGTTATCTAAAACCCATTTTCTAACTGTAACCTAGCTATTTATATACGTATTGATCCTATATGGGAAGGAAAATGGCCCATGTAATTTCAAATGGTGCAACTGCTCCTTCTTTTGATAGATTAGTCAACAGAATAATAGATTGCAATGTAGGATATTTTTTTTTCCTGTGGATTAGTTTTGCTCAGTTTTGATCATTATTATCAGTATTGTTACTAGTGTATTTAATATATGGTCTGTGACATCTCACTAAGAGAGTGCCTATCATCATGTGTGTACATGTGCATGAAGATAGGTCTATTTTACCTACTGTTGCAAATAAGATTAAAAAACTAGCATGGAACAATGTTTTCTTTTCAGCTGTGTGAACCATAGACTCTTGTTTAGTCCTGAAAGTTTTGGAAAGGTGAAGTCAACAGAAGGTTTAACATTTTAAAGTTAGTTAGGAAACTTGATTTCACAGCCTCATTGCTTATAGGTGCTGTTTGAAACATACAGGAGGGCACTCTCAATCACTTTGCAATCCTGCTGTTGAGATTATATGAGGACTGGGTGAGAACAAGATTTGGTCAAAATATCACAAAATCTTTTAGCAGTTTCTAGGTCTAGTAAGACACAATAAACTTAGTAGTGACTTTCCACCATTATACTGGAAACAGGTTCTCTCTTGTGTGTCTTATTAAAATAATTTACAACCAGAAATAGTCTCACTTGCAGAACTTCATTTCCAACTTGTTCATGTCTTCTCTTGTCAGTCCTTGTTTTTCCTCATAATGCTGGAGTTCATTACTTAAATTTTTTCAACATTCTGAGACTGTATGAGAGGAGATACACTTCAGATTTTGAGTGGGAAATTAATTAATTAAGGATAATTTGCTTTTGGAAAAAAAATATAAAAACCCCTTCCCCCCCCCCAAAAAAAAAAAAAAGAAAAACACCAAAAAAAAGCCCAACCCTTGCTTTTTATTTGTTTTTAAGTCCACATTTTAGAATTGTATATCTCTTGTAATAGAGTCCCAACGGTGCTACCTTAGTCCAACTAAGGATGCCTGAGGGTTCCACTTAGTTCAACTTTTACATATTAAGATTATCAACACGTTCTCATCCTATCCACTTAAAGTCTTTGGCAAAGTTTTCCATAAAACTCAGTAGAATTTGAAAGTTAGGTGTTCACTGCCCCTAATTAGGGCTTTTACAAAGCCGGATCATGTTGTATTTCTGGAATTGTGTCTAATGCAAGCAAAAGACAAAGATGACAAAGACGCAATCCCTCATCATCAGCACCATTAAAGCATTTACCTGGAAAGTAGGCACAAATCTTGGTACAGTCTTGATCTGCATGAGGAACTGACAGCTATGGCTGCACTTGGCAAAGCTGGAGTATATATCGCACCTCTGGCAGTAACAGGAGAAGCTAACTTCTTTCCTTATGCCCAGTAATTCCACATTCTTAAGATGAACAGAAAACTTTCATTCTTGCTTGACTGTTGGTCTTTTAATTTGTCACTAAGCACATTTCTCACTACTCCATAGTGGTTTCTAAAATGGGTCTCTCCTCCTCTCTGAAGATTTTTTTTGTGCACATATGTGGAAATGCATTGGGTCAGAGAGCACGAACTGCAGCCCATCTGACAGAGCACACATATACCTCCTAGTCAAGGAGGCTTCCAGATGCCCCTTAGATTGCCCTATAACCTGTGGTTAATATATTTATTTGAGAAACTGAAACAACCTTAAATTCCTGCCTCATCTCAGGCAAAGGACTGATCTGTACCCTTCATGCTGTCCCCAGTGATTACTTTCTTCACTGTACCATTGTTGTCAGAATGAGTAAGGAGGGAAAAGGCACTTCTCTGCTTTCTTTGACTTGGAAAGGGAAGGGTTTGGTTCCTAGGTCCCTACCATTGAGAAGTGTTTCTGGCTGGGAAAAATGCTCATCTCTGTGAAAGGAGGAAAGGATAAATCCTATTTCTCTCTTTGAGGTTTAATTCTAGTTAAGTTTTGTGACTGTACAGAGAGCCAAGGCATCTTAGAGCTGCTGCTTTCCCTAGGTTACAGGCATGTAACCTTTATTGCAGGCACCCCCCAAGCACCAATCAGTGCTGTGCTCCTTGAGTCTCTGTGAGTGGGGCTCTCAATCTGTTCAGTTCTCTGCTTTGTTAGAAGTCACTGAAAATCATAGACTTCAGATTTCTTCAGGAAGTTATGAAAAGTTTTGGATGTTATATTGCTCATCATTAGCAAAACCTTGGGGACTCAAACAAGAGATGCAATAAAAAAGATGTTTTATGTTCCACATACTCTAATAAAAAAGAGGTAATATTAGCTTTGAAAGGAAGGATTCAGAGGAGTAACCTGAGACACTTCAGGGAAGGAGAATGGATAAAGATGTGCTGCTCTTTGGTAAGGTCCAATTTAAGCTTCAAGAGCAGTCTCACCACTGCAACAGTTCCCAACATAAGCTTCCTGACAGAGGGTAAGGTGAGGCCCCAGGAATCTGCTGTCTCTCCACAAGCCAGTTTACAAACCCTTTTGGGAGTCCTGCACTCCTTGAATTCATGCTACACTCCTCCTGAACTGGAGAAAGCCTCAGTGGAATATATTTGAGTCTGTACTGGCCTAAATTTCTCTCTGATGCTTTTACTGTATGATTTTGTCTCACATATAATTAGTGGGAAAATGACCTATACTCCTTCTCCTTTCTGTCTATCTGAGATAATATCCAGGCCTATTTCCTTTAGCAAATAACTTTGCAGAGGGAGCTCAACTTCCTTGTTTTTGCAGATTAACTTAGGTTAATTAATAACAAATTCTCAGTGATTAAACTAAGCATAATTCCTTAGGGAAAAATCCCCTTCTGTTTCATCTCATTCTTTTATCATTGTCCACAGAGAATTTTCATTCATAGTGACAAACCTGCAATAATTCTCTTTCAATTAAAAACAAACAAAAAAATCTTACCATAATGAATCCTGTATTTTTGCCATTCCTGCAAAACTCTGCAGGTACCAAAAGCCATTTCTAAAACAGCCCCAATCCAAACAAATAGAAACTAAAATTTACCTCTTTCACCTCCCCCTTCTCTTTTTCTGCAGACTGAGGACGACTTGTATCTGACATGTTGGCACAGACCATGAGTCAGGCATTCAGAGATCTCAATCTAGACTTTGTATTCAGAGGCAACCAGTTAGGGGAACCAGGATGTTTAACTTTAAAACCTACATTTTACCCTATGGCACTTTTCAAAGATCACAGTCAGGGAGTACTTGTAGCGTACCTCAAGTGAGTAGAAGCATCCCAAGTTGCTTATTTGTGATTTCAGTTCAATAGATTTAGTGACATTTTGGCAGTGTCTGACAATCTAGGTATTTAACCTGTCCAGATAGATACAACACAGGTGAGGCCATATTAATCAGCAAGGTAAACAGGGATTTTGATGTACTATAGGGGCTGCAAAGATGATATTGACTAAAAGATGCCAATCTCAGTTTATTTTAAGTTACTCCAGTTCCAGGAATTTCCAGTAAAAGGGATATGACTGTACATGTGATAGGCATAACTGTATTTGTGGAGGAGGATCAGAAATGGTATAAAGCAGTCTGTTTCCTACCATAGTATACCTTAATGCTCAGGAGCATACAAAACAGCCCTGTTCTAATGGCTCTATCCACAAAAAAAATTCAATCTCTTGGTGTTGATTGCTTGCCCCAGACACTGAAACTCCTTCTAAAAAGAGGCAATTAAAGCTTTCGATTTTTGTGTTTCCTGTCAAGGCACAGAGGGAGGAGGTGAGTGAGGTTTGGGACTGAAAATACCTTCATCTGTCTTGAAGCTTGTTACATAGGAAGTGAGGCAATTCACAGGGCAGAATACTTTGTACCTCCTGGCAGCTGTATCTTTCCTTGTTCAGAACTGCCTTGTTTGCAAAAGGGCTACGCATGGCTGTACATGAAAGCAACTAAAGCTGTTGTTTGCAAGGTTCCCTAAATACATTAACCTTGTCTTGGAACGGGGCAAGGATTTAGTTTAATGCTTACAGCAGGGGCAATGAGGTTCTTGAATTGAACTCTAGCTTGCATCAATATTTAACTTTAAGGGAGACTATGATTCAGAGAGAGATTGCTTTTTCCCCCTTGTTTTAATTGGTATCATTCTCTTCTCCCAAGACACTTGAAGGTTGTAACGAAAAGTATTTTAGATCACTCTTTCCATATTCATTGAATATACCGATATTATATTTTATTAACGAGTCTCAAATAGCTTACATCCCACTCTTAATAACCCTATGTATTACAAGCTTCTGTTTCCTCAAGCTACAGGCAAATCTTATTACAGGGAGTAGATTAAACTGGGTCTTGACAGATCTTTGCAATTCACTGACAAAAAAGGACAAGTTGTCTTGCTAATAAGAAGACATCATGATCACACTAATATTATGCATCTCAGTGCTCTCAGATGCAAAAACTTTTATGCACACCCCCTCCAGCAGGAATGTTACCCAAATAAAACCCATGCTATTTTCTTTTAACAATAAGTTAAACTATCTAGTAGAATTCACATTGTGCGAACAAGCCATCAGTCAACAACTGCATGCTTGATCATGCCCTCTGGCTCCGCATCCACAAGGGAGCCGGCTCATCCAGATTTGGTTCTGCCACTATGAATGATGTGTATGCTTTTGTGTACAAACATGATCCTGGAACAGAGGGCAGAGCCAGAGCTGAAGGGAAAGAGCACAAAGAAGCATTTTGTTCAACTTTCTCTTAGACTCTTCAGTGTAGCAGAGGGTGGACCTCGTGTTATGGATGAAAGGGAAAAGGATCACAGTGCATAGAAAAACAGTTGTATCGCTTTAACATGCTCTGAGCTCTCTAATAATCCCAACAATACAGCCATTTTTTTTTAATCGATAGAAACTAGCCCAAGTGGTCAGGTGCTTCTAATCAGATTTTAAAAGAGGCCATGTGATTTCTTCACATTGTTTTGATGTGTGCAAGGATAAAGGAAACTGATGGCACCAACAGGGTAGCAGACCAGAATTCAGGGCATCAATCTGAGAACATACCACTCATCAACAGTCTGGGGATTTCCCATTCCTGGAGAGCACTCATGACAATTAGTAATCCTTGACCCTTTGATATTGCTGCAGAAAAGTTAACAAAACCATGAACACCATATACTGAACTAAGAGGCTGGAAATCTTACCAGTTTTCTAAGTATACATTAACCAACGGACTTATTAAAAAATACCTGCAAATGATTCTTGATCTGTTTCTTGATAAAGGTATCTTACCACAAAACCTTAACTGTTATGCTGTTCAAGAGAAAGGCAACAGCAACAGAACAGATCAATCATAAGTAGTTTCTCGAGAGAGTGAATTTAAAATCTTGCCCAGGCTTGTTAAAGTACAGTCTTAAGATGGATGTTGTCCAGAGACAAACAACAAGACTGCATGGCTAGCTGTGGTTAGACACTGCTGCACAGCCTCCATGGGGAAGAAAAAGTCTTAGACAGAAAGCGTGGCCACAACTCAAGGGTATCTCAAATGATTACAGTAGATTACTTCAGCATTATACCAGATAAAACTGTCACTGTCCTTTACGTTCACATGGAAATCTGTTCATAGAGAATGTGAATAGGTAAGCACAGTTCTGGATATTATTTGTATATTATTTACGTACTCAACCTACAGCATACTTGCCAAAATAGATCTCAGGCCTCAGTAGCTTTTGCAAATGACTTAAATTCTTCAGAGAAGTGTCTGGTACAGATATGTAATGTCTATATCTTCTCCCAGATAACACTTTGATGCTAATAAACTGTTATCCAGAAAGATGTTATAATGCATCTTTGAGCTATGTAAACAAAGCATGCGTATTTGCTGTTAACTTTTGAGCATATCTACTTCTTGTATCCTTTTATATTAAAGGTTGTGTTTATCCCTGCCAGAGTTGTTCTTTGATGACACCACCATCCAATAAAGCACAGAAGAAATAAAGCACTAGTTTTCTGTGACCTGTTTATTATACCCATCCACTATATATGAGTCAACTAGTATGTTTTGAATAGTTTGTAAAATAGCTTGTTTACTGTAAATAGTTACTCACTGTGTTTCAGAAACTCCTAGAAACCAGCCAAAGCATTATAGGCACAGTGAGGCCACTGCATGTTTGTCCAGTGTTTGTAAACATTTTCTGAGATACCCTGTCAGACTTTCTTTGTGTTGCTCTTAACTGTATAAGGCGTAAAATTCACACAGATGGAGTTATGTCAGGCAGAGATTACAGCTGGATGGAAATCAAGGTACAGCAATGAACCTTCTCTATCAGTATCAGCCCCTTCCTTTCAAGAGATTAGAGACAAGTTATAGGTGTCAGGTAATTTTTCCCTGAGGCCCACAGGATAGCAGTGAAATCTTCATTTTCCAGGCAGTCTGAATGTACAGCTGAAAGAAGAATCTCCTCCTTAATGAGCAATAATAAGTTGAAAGTGTCTATTAACATATCTACTGCTGTGTCTTTATCTTTCTAGAGCTACAAAATGGTACAGTGGTCATAACACTCTCTTTACAGGCTACAGTGTAGACTGCGTGACAAAGAATAAAACTGTCTCAGGGTAAATATGCTTTGAGAGAGAAAAAACAGTCATTTTTTTAAAAAATCAACATATATAAAAAAATTAACCTTTTACCATGATCAGCAGCTAGGGTTGAATCTCTCATTTTTTCTGTTCATTTGGACAGCTATTTGTTTTTCCATTGTGACAGACTGGCAGAAAAATGATTATGCTCAGGTGTTAGTTCAATAAAATTTGGGGCAAATATACAAAGTCTGAGACATCTATATGCAGCAGTATGAGATAGTGTTGCCAGATCCATTTAGTTTTATTGAAACTCATCATGTCAATTAGAATTTTGTTCGCCATTTTAAACCAATATTACTATAGGTTTGCTACTTTATCCCCGTGCTAATCATACCACTGTTTCGCTGACTGGAGTCCTGTCCAGTATTTCTTTGTCTATGATCTTTCTGTACAGTTTTGTTTATTTTTTAATAAAACGTAGTAGGAAAGAAAAAGCCTAAAAAGTCAGGAAATCAAAATTATGGTTCCCATAGCAACATTAAGTCCCTCTTGTTGCATTGTACATGCACTAAAAATAAACATGTAATGAAGTACCATATTTTGTATGTCAAGGGGAGCAAGTGACTATAACTTTAATTTTACTTGCCTGAGTTTTATAGATTTAAGTTCTCATCCCCAATATTGCAAGTATGTGGTTTCACACTGACACAGAGATACAATGCAAAGCATCTATTTACAGCAAATTCGTACAGTCTGCTGGATGGGTGGCACTGATTTACACCAGCTGAACTCAGGACCATCTGTGCCTATACTGAGTCTGTAGAGGTGTGTGGACAGCACATTTCTGTGCCACATACAGATATTCTTGGGGGTTCCCTTATAGCATCAGCAGTGCCAGAAAGGGGGGGCAGGGGCACCACAGACCTTACCCAGCCTCTCATTGGCATCTCATCACAAATACCAGCAGGAGCAGCAATAAACCAATATACCATCCTGCTCCACTCTACAATTTGTAATTAGCAATCTGAAGGTACTTTCAAATGGAAAAATAATTTAAAAAATTTAGAAATTCCATGCAAATTGAGTGTTGAAGTGTCTGGGAGTGCAAAATAAGGGATAGCAGCATAAGCAAAGAGTTCACTTTCAAATTTGGAAAGGAAAAATATTTTGCAGATACTTCCGGTCTTCAAAGGAATTTAAATGCAATCAAGAACTTGATTCCAAGCTATTGGAATTCCAGTATCTTGTTTCCAAGTTATTTTTCCTCTCCAGAGAATGTGAAAACTAGAACTCAAAGTATATTAGCAGTTCCAGTACTTCGTTTATATGAAGGTATCCTCAAAACCAGCTGGGTAACCAATGTTCAATCTGAGGCATTATTTCCTTTTACCTCCAGATCTGTTTGCACTTGTTTAGTACATTTTGTACATTTGTCATAGACCATGTCATCTTGGAAGGAAGGGTTGTTTTCTCCTGCAATAAGGATGCAACATGAAACACCACATGGCTCCAACTCATGACAAGGCTCTGAGATCATGGTCGTAGAATACTAGGTTAGAAAGGGAGCTCAAGGATCATCTGATCCAGTCTTTCTTGGCAAAAGCATGATTTAGACTAGGTGTCCCAGCATCTTTTCCAGCTGAATCTTAAGTGTTCAGCGCTGGGGAATCCACCACTTCCCTGGGGTGATTATTCCAATGGCTGTTTTTCTCACTGTGAAAAATTTTCCTCTTGTATCCAATCTGAATATTCCCAGAAGTAACTTGTACCCACTACCCCTCATCTATTCCATGTGACTCCTTGTAAAAAGGGTGTCTCCATCTTCTTTGTAGCCACCCTGGAACATGGTCATAAGGTCTCCCTAAACTTTCTTTTCTCTAGGCTGAACAAACCCAGTTCTCTCAGCCTTTACTCATATGGCTTCCCCGTCCTTGGATCATCTTTGTAGCCCTTCTCTGGATTCTTTCCAGCCTGTCCACATCTTTTCTGCACAGCAGGGACCAAAACTGAACACAGTAGTCCAGGTGTAGCCTGAGAAGCATTGAGTATAGTGGGCTAATGACTCCTCTAGCTCTGCTGGTGATGACCTTACTGATGTAATCCAGCCTCCTGTTGGCTTTCTTTGCTGCAGCTGCACACTGTTCACTCATACTGAGTTTGTTGCCCACCAAGACCCCCAAGTCCCTTTCCACAGAACTGTTCCTCAGCTGAGTAAATCCCAGCTTGTGCTGCACTCCTGAATTATGTTTTCCCAGTTGCAAGACCTTACACTTGTCCTTGCTGAAATTCATAACGCTCTTGTTAGCCCATCTTTCAGCCCATCCAGATCTTCCTGCAGGGTGGCTCTCACTTCCAAAGTGTCCACTTCCCTATTCAGTTCGGCATCATCAACAAACTTTGTCAGGATACACTTGATCTCATCTTCCAGATCACTCATGAACATTAAACAGCATTGGGCCCAATATTAATCCTTGGGGGACCCCATTAGTGATGGATCCCAGTTTGAAAAGAGCTATTTACCACCACCCTCTGGGTGCAGCCAGTCAGTCAATTGCTCACCAACTGCACAGATCACTTGTCTTGCCTATAGATACTGTAATACCACTAATGCATCCCATAAGCCAAACTAATACAGTTTTGTTCAACCTGCAGTTGGTAAATAATGTCCTTTGCATAGTTCCACTTAAAATAAATGGATATCTGAAGAGTAACTGTGGCATGAAATTAATTTAGCTTAAAAACAAATAACTCTTTGAGGGTGGGTTTTGTTTGTTTGATCTTGAATTATACTAAAAAACAGCATGCAAAGAAAGACATAGAAGCATGCACAGTGTAAATGCTTTCAATAAGGATCACAGGCAACAGATAGAAAAACTGGATATGTTTGTTCCTTGAAAAGGACAAAGGAGCAATAGCTCTTTAATGCAACTTTTCCAGTGTTTTGGAAAGAGGAAATCCAGATATACCCCTGATTTTCCTAATACTTATAGCTTATAAAAAAGGTTTAATATAATGACTGTGTCTTTAAAAATATGACTATAGTCCAACAGGGTAAAACCACTGAATCTTATCATGTGATTGGTATGATGTTTGGACTAAGTACCTTTTAACTCAGAAAGCAGGCATGAGTCCATTTGCTATATTATTAACATGAGAAATATGACATCTCTCCTGCAAGTTTAATGTCTAGATTATTCAGAAATCTCTGAATTCAAATGCATGTAATCCTTCCTTTTGAGTCATCAGAAAATAGAACTGATCTTAGAACTCCTCCATGACAGTGCTTGTGCTAATAATGATACGAGACCCTTTCTCAAAATGTTGTGTTTAAATGACATACTTGTGAAGCCACAAATTTAAATAGAAAAATAAAAAATAAAAATTGAAATGCTGTGACCAGCTCAACTAAAGAGCCATAAGACACACTTCTATGATAATTCTAAAGCCTATAATACAGTAATTCTCAACATAAAAACCTCAGTTCTGGAAAGTTCAGGGCTTTTCACAATCTTTGTTAGTTAATTTAATTAGTTAAGTATTTTCTCCTTTCCATGAAACCACAGAATCCACTGATCAGTTTTATGCCACAGTAGATATTCAGTGAAGCGATAGGAGGGGCATACATCTATTGCATCTAAACCTAAGAGGTCAAAAAATAGGTTTGTTTCACAGAAAGCACGCACCAAATATTTAGTACAGTGACATTCCATGTAACGAGCTTTACTGGTACATCTGAAGTCTTACTGATGATTGGCATAAGTTTTCAGAAAACATAATGCTAGAACTGGCCCCTCTGGAGCTTGTACCTCAAATGAACTCAGATATAGAAACATATTTTCCTTTCCCAAACAGAAAACTGTGATGGCAGCTGGATAGCAGAGCTGTTTCACACAGATGTTATTGAAGGCAGGGTTTGCATCTTAGCTGCAAATCAACATATGGCATACTAGCTACAATTTTATTTTTCTATCTTTACTGTTACTGACTCAAGTTATTTATTACTGGCTACAGCAAGACTGAAAGAAGAACAAAACAGAAAGTATTCCACCACCACACCTACTGTGTAAGACATAGACACACACTCACTTTCAAATTAAGTGTTTTAAGACACCTCCTGGCACTCTGCAGAGCTGGTGGTGTGGATCAAGGGGACCAGCCTCACCTGCTTCCCTCCAAACTAGTCTGCTTCAGGTGACTGTCAGATAAGGCTTACCTGGACGACTTTGTACAGCAGTGAAGTAGTGAGCATACAATTATCTTCTGTTAGTGTTCAGCATTACCTGTTAGCAGGTACTGAGAAGTGGTAATATCTCTCTGCTCCAGTTTACTATGTCCTGACAGAGATCCATGCAAGCAGCCACTTAAGGAAAGTAAAAACCAAAAAAAGCCCACAAGAATGTTTTGTGTTTATCTGATAGATTTTTATTTTTTTTTTAAACTGTATGACCTCTATCAGGCTAACTGCAGGTTTAAATGCAGTGTAATTAAATGTATTTTAACACTTCTTACCTAATACTTTTATCTCCTTTAGACCAAGGATATCACCCAGTTGGAGGGAAAACAAACACAAAAACCTGTGCTGTCAGGGCATCTCTGTTGGTTAACGAAGTGCAAATACTTGACACACAGAAGCCAGGCTTCTGACAGGACTAATAAGTCAGAACTTGGCTTGCATTTCCCTTGATTAACCACAAACAAAACACCACTTTAACAAACTCTTTGCGTAGTGCTTTAGAAGGGCAATTCTGCATCCAGTGCTCCCCCACCACTACAGAGTTCACTGCAGCTATAGGACATTTGCACTCTCCCCTGTTCCATTCTTAGTCCACCTTAACCAGTCTTTTCAATCTTTTGCCTTCCTGTTTACCCTAAATGAAATTTTCCAGAACTCTCCCCTTGGGAGTTATCTCATTCCTTTCTTACTCGCACCCAGGCCCTCAGTCCTTACTGGATGTTCAGCTCCACAGCAGATAACAGCCAAAAGCCCATCAGGCAGTTACTGTGCCTGCATATTCCTGAAGCCTTCCTAACTTCTGTTGCTCTCTGATGTTTCATTTTCTTCCAGCCCTCTGGAAAACCTGGTAAGATTTTTTTTCTCTTCCAGCTCTCAGGGTGTTTTTTTTTTTTTTTTTATAGTGTCCTATCCATTTACATCCTTCAGAAGACCCTTGCAAACATCTCAGTCTCTCACTCCCAAGTTCTGTTCAGTTCTCAGTAAGAATGTATGTATGAGAACATATTAATTTACTGATGCTTGTGAAATTTTAATATATTTATATGTTTAATTTTTTCTGTATGTATGTTTAGCTTTCTCTTTGTAGTTCTTGGGGAATATGTCATTTTTAAGAGACCCTTACCAAGGACTACTTATTCCAGTTCAGATCACCTGATTCTTGCTGACCACTTACAGGTATGTGATCATGTAAGAAACACTTGGAAAGAAGCACAGATGAATTACTGGACCCCGAATGAGTATTTCAGAATATTATAATTGAGCAATCACATTTGTAACATATCAATCCTAAAAATTATGTGTCAAAGTTAGATGCTTTTATATGAAAAGGGCTACTACAAATGTTAAACATTTAGTTTAAAAATAGTTGAAGAAATACATGTTCTTTGGACCACATACATGCTCTTTGGACCTCTAGGGAGAGGTAAGTTGTAGAAATAAAACCTGTATTGAGAATTAGCAGCTGTTACAGAGATTCAGACCAGGGTTTATTATTAATTTGTTAATTCCATCTTTCATTTATGTGTTTTGCGGGTTTGTGTTTTTATACATATTTATACAGTACCTGACTGTAAATGGTTGCTTCTGTGAAACAGTTTACTATTAATAACAGATATCTGAGGTGAGGCCAAAGTAGAGGGAAGAAATAATAAACAACTCATGCAGCTAATATATTGATGATTAATTAACATGAGTGACTCATTCGGTGATATATCCAAACATTAAGCCAGACTGAAAGATGAAAGGGCAATCTAGAATAAGGCACAGTTATCAGCTGCAATGTCTGAGTCCTCAAATAATGGCTTAATTACAGCTCATCTGAAAGGTATCGGGGCCTTATCCTTTACAGGAAGTATTAATGGAAAATTACTTGCTTTTCAAAGTCAATAAACCCTTCTGCAGATTCCGTATCAGCTCCCACCAGACATACATCTTTTTACACATGGGTGGTCTGTCACATGATGATTGACTCAATCTTGACAAGAAAAGGAATAGAAAAATCACCACTTTGTGCAGATATGACCATTTTTGACTTTGGCAGGTGAGGCAGCCCAACACCGACCTAGTTGCAAAAGATAATATTCTCTTCAATTCTTTCATCTTCATAAGCACCAGCCACCACATCTATCTTTCTGTGTTAACTAATTCCCTCTCGGATTATGACTTCTGCTGTATTTTGTCCACTGGGACCAGCCATACAGGTAACAATTCTCTTCAGTAATACTGAATGCTACTCAGTATTCCTCTGCATAGCAAAGTAGTGCTGAGTAGCACTTTGCTACACAAATGCAGCTACTGTAGCTAAGGTACTTCTCGTTGTAAGCAAGTACCTGACGTTTCTGCCCTTTTATTACAGTGATATGTATAATCAAAGACAAATGAAAGACTGTTCTGCCAGGATACAGCGACCCTGGATTATGGGTAGAGATAGTGATGTGAAGGGGGTTTGAATTCCAAGACCTGAGCAAGACTTAAAAAAACCCCAAGAAAAACAAAAAACAAACAAACAAACAAAAAAAAAAACCAACCAAAAACTGCCCAGGATTAAGATGTTGACGTAGTTACCTAGGAAGGTAGACCTGGCACCATGGGATCTAAGACAGTTCTGAAATGAGTCACTAGGATATTCAGGTCTCCTAATTCAAATCAAGCAAATAAGCTTGTTGGCATTCTTTCCCCACCTCCGAGGCTGGGCACTGACCACTGAGGTGTTTGATACAGTAGTATAGCTGGTCACATGGGTTATTTCTAAACTTGCTCAACCCTGATTCTTTTGTAAAGGAAGCAATCCCTATTCTTACTTTGTGATCACAGAAATCATCTGAAACCAAAAGCAGGAGGTACTGCTACACCAAGGAGGGGCCAATGGTTACTCAGATTTATTTATTTACAAAACAGATGCTCCCCAAAGGTAAGGTACAAGAAAGAATGCTAACAACTGGTTACCAGACCAGTCTCTAGGCTATGTTTTAAAATACCTTTCAGTGCACCTGAATGTTACTGAAGCTGGAAAGAATTAAGTCACCCACTACAATCTCACTTGGATAATAAAGGAATCTGAATATTCTGTAACTACTAAGCAGAAACAGTAAGTCTCTCAGCATGGGACATCTTTTTATTTGTGTTAATTATACTAATTAGAATTAGAACTTCCACCACTCCAATTTTGTGCAGCTGTGTGGTGCTGGCTGCTATTGTTAGTAGTCGTGGAAAATACTCCAACAGAGGGCACCAAGAAAATTACTTACAATCTGAACACCCACACAATCCTGTCACATTGGAAAGACTGCAGACAGCATAACTAATAAAGTTATTGTGCTATTTTGAAAGAATAATAGCGTGTTTGAAGAGACCGTATTAACCCTGTTGTAAAGTATTGATTGCACTCCATAGTAAAGGAAATAATGAAACAACAAAGACATAGTGTTTTAATTCTTTTCCTGTTTGCTCTTGCTAGTTTTACCATGTTTCAATTTACACCTGCATTCAAGAACAGAGGAAATGTATCACCTTTGGTTCACAAAGAGAGTTTTATTTTCATAGACACTCTTTCAGCAGCTTGATGCTTTTAAAATTGTACTTCAATTACAGCAAATGGTTGTGAATATAAAAGAAATCCCAGTCTAAAACTGCCTGAACCCTGTTTGTCATGTTTACTTCTGTGTAAAAAAAAAAAAGAAGTCAACAAATATGTCAAAAGACATCAGCTGCTTGTCTCCAGATATTGGGTATAGACATGTTATCATAAAAAAGGTATAATTATCATTTCAGTCTCTAGGAAATGCTTTAATTCTATACCACTGCTTTACAAAGGAGCAAAACAAGTAGCTTGTCTTTTGTAACAATTTGCTGTTGTTTTGAAAGCACATCTGCATGCATGCATCCAACAATACAATGCCATTGTGTAAAGCTGTTCTAGATGAGGTTGAGGCAAATATTTATGATGATTTTGAGATTTAACATTTTCACAGCATTTAAAGCTGTGGTAATCTCATTAAAATAATATGATTCAGTTCTATATTTGTTTAAACTTGATAAAAGCTATTTTTTTATTCTGTTCTAAACAGTAAGTTTGAAGGCAAGAGGATAGCTGAATTAGCAGAGAATGATGGAAATTTCTAACATCATCTTTTATATACACCAATATAAAAAAATCAGTTATTAGTCTTTTTTTTATTGTAAATGAGCATCATTTGTAATCATTCTCTGACTTGATCTAGTACATATAAATCACTTTTTTCTTTTTTTTTTTTTCTTTCCGAATGGTGCTTTTAAGAGCATGATTCCTGTAATTGCATTTCCTTCCTTTTCTGTGAGAGTATCTGTAAAGCCATTTGGCATCTCATCAGCAAAAACAGCAGATGGAGAAAGGCCTTCCTACGTGCTCTGTCAAAGGAATTGCAAGTTTAGGTGGGGTTTTAATAGACATCAAGGATTTAGTGACATGCCAAAGATTGCATGACTTCACTGTACCTATTATTTGTGCCTTTCTCTTTTAATAGAAATGAAAACAATTACTGTGCAGAAAAGATTTAACTTCTCTTTGAGAGTATTATACCATATGGTATGGGGGATGTATAGCTGACAAAATGAATGTAAAAATGAAGTACATACACTTCAGATGATGCTAGTTGAACTAAATTTATGTTTCAAATTTTAACTGAACTGATAGAAAAGTTTACAAATAGCAAAAGAACTTCATATGTTAATAGCAATTCAAGTAAGACATAAAAATACTTGTTACTGAGTTTGGCTTTATATAAAAATGGCCTTGGGGACCAAAGAACATTTCAACAGACAGCTAAGTAATCACTGTAATTATAAGAATGAAAACCACCAGAGTTTTTCCAAATAACAGTCTTGTTATCACATGATAGCACATGAAATTGCAAACAGCAAATATATTTCTTGGTTACTGGGAAAAGAGATTTTCCTAATAGGACATGCTGTTCATAGATGAGGCATGAAGATATTTGTACTGGCCATTCTGGGAGGAAAAAAAACCCACCCTTTTGGTAGGAAAGCAAACTCACAGTCTGTATCTCGCATATTTCACAGGAAGCCATTAAAAAAAGCAGTATCCGATGAGCTAAGCCCTCAGCAAACTTACCAAAACCAACTCCATCTACCCTGAATTTGCACTTCTTGTGAGTAAACAAATGTGCTCCCAAGAAGTTCCTTAATGTTCTCAAAATCCCACAGTACGCGAAAGCAGTGTCAAGATTCTCCATTAGGCATATATGTGAAATGTTTGGGCTTGTGCAGATTCTAGAGCTGGATGAAAAGATTTTCTAAATGACCTTCAATGGCCAAAAGTCTTTCAGTTTTTCAGGGTATGAGTTCTTGTCTTCAAAGATCGAAGGAATTGCTGTCATACTGTAGAGTTTAGTGTGGAAATACAGAAATACCAGAGCTCGGTGTTAGGTAGACCTTCATTGACACGGAGAGAATATTCACATCCTTGAAGCAAATTTTATTTGTAGAGAATGAGGAAAAAAAAAGGAAAAAAAACCCCAACATTTGGGGACTTCAGGAATAGAATAGTGTTGAATTATTAGTTACAGTGCTATAAAAGCACAGGGGAATTGTACCTAGAACACTGCAACTGCAGCAAGATCTCTTGAATCAGATTTCAAAGAGCTCGGTATCTGGGTGCACAGGGGAGGAACATGAGCTATTAATTGCCATATTAATCATATACTGCCACCGTAGTAGTGCAAGGTAGCACTTCACCACATGTTCACAAAGACCAAATGTCCCCTCAGTAATTTCTGCAACTACTGAGTTCCTTGCACCAAGCCTCTACAGAACTTCTTCCTTGGGGCCGGGGAGGGGAGAAGAAAAGACAGAGTGTATTTCATTTGGGCTGCTTGAGCAGATTCTTGACCTAAACTCACCACAGTCACATAATTTAAAACTCACTGAGTACTAAATGCTAGGCATGGGTGTAAAAAAGGGTCCTGGGGAGTTTCTCTGGTCACCTTTGCTCTGCATTTTTTTCCTTCCTTCCATTTCTCTTTGATCACAAGAGTATTCCTACCTCAATCTCATCTTTTCCCTCACTGATGCCTGCTGTCCTGAGACAGCCATATGCCCAACCAACGCTCTCCTTTTCCTATCCCCACCGCAGAATGCTGTGTTGGCTTCCTTGAAACAGGAATATGCCAAAAACCTGATCATTAAGAATATCTCCTCATTTACATCTCCAGTGTATCACTTTCTAAAATGGTTCTGAAGTGTTTTACCATCTATAATCCTCCTAATCTACATCTGTGAAAATCTCTTGCAATAATCAGTGTGCAAATAACCACTCATTCAATATGTTATTCACTGTCACATGCTCAGGCTGCTCCCCTAGCTATTTCTTCTGAACTCACAGGAATGTATAGGCATGTAAGAAGAGTCACAAAAATATGATATGCCACTCATGGCATATCCCTATCAGTTTCAAAGAGACACCAAAGCAGTGAAATGAATATGATCAGACTTGTGTATCATCAGCTAAGAACCCTTTCCCCAGTCAAACAAATACAAAATATAACCTCTCTTCCTTTTCCTTTCAAACAAAGGACACTCAGAGCAGCTGAAAGGCTCAGGTGATCGGGAAACAAGATATTAAGGAATTTCTCTATGAAACACAGCTCAGACTCAGACCAGATCAGTCATTTCATTTAGAAAGTCACTACCATGTAACAACTGCTCAATGAAAGCTGATGTTTTCAGATACCCAGATCACAGAAACTGCCATCACAGTGGTGAGTAGCTTTGGCAAAGACAAAGAACCACATAGCCTAGATAACTAAAATAACCTCAGTGTCCTGAATGTTTCCCTGGCCATGTAGATCAGAGCTGAAATACATTGTCTGGGTAGCTCACAGAAAGTTGCATTTTTACTAGTTGTGCTGTACGTGTACTTAGGATAAACAGAGGGCTTCCAGTCTCTCTCAGGGCTGTCAATCTGTCATCTACACATACAGAGAACAGGTTTTGCCTTTTAAAAGAAAGAACACTGTGAACAGAAACTTATTAATCAGGGCTTATTTCTCCACGTGAAAAAAAAAGAAAAAGAAAAAGAAAAAAGAGAAGCAGAGTCAAGTCACAATCTCCCCATTTGAAACTCCATTCCACTTCACAAGCCGTGGATAGAGAATATAAAGTAGTTTGTCCTTAGAGAAAAGAAAAAGAAACACTTAGGTCTCTGTGTGGGATATGCTAGTCTGAGGAAGTTGAATAAACTGATACAATATACAATGCTATGACTCACAGTGCTGGTTGGAAGAGCACTGTATGCTATCCATCAAACATTCGCTTCAAGACAATCCTTGAAACTTTGAACACAGCAGGATGAGAAGATCACAAACCTCTCTGGAATCTGTGCATGCTGCTAGGCACTCTACCTGCCTTATAGCAACCGTGGTTATAAAAACCCCTTCATGCGCTAACCTGAAAAAAAATTAATGAGATTGCTTATAATTTATGACTGGATAGGTAGGCTTCCACTCTGTGATCCCAAGGACTTGTTGGAGTACTCTTTGTTAGTATAAGTCAATCACAGAATTATAAAATAACCTATCTTCTTCAGGTGTCAGAAATGCAGATTTCATTGTAAATCAGGCATGACTCAAATCCCCGACAGTTGATGATTAAAAAATTACAGTAAAATTAATTTTAACTTAAGTGCTTGCTAACAATATATTTTTAATTTTATTACTGACAACCCCCTCTGAGTTCTAGTATATAGATAAAACAATAATTACGGTAGGCAAAAGCAAAGACTAATTTAGAGAGAGATTGTCAAGAACACTTTTTGGAACTTAAAGCTTGACACGTTTTCAAAATCAAGTTGATTAGTCACTGAAAACTATTATGAGCAGAGTGTTAGTTAAAGACTTAGACTCTACTAAAATAAAGACTGAATATCTTTTCAGACCTTTGGGTTAGCTGAGCAGAAATGTGGTCACTTAACAGAGGGTATTGTTGGATGACACTATTACTGACCATGTTACACAGAAAGCAAACAGATTATCCCTTCCAGTGTCTTTAAAAGCTAAATCTTGACATCTCAGCAATTTCTAGGAGTAGTTTGTATTTATAAATTTTTCTCATCCAAATTGTTTGAAAACACCCTCAGAAAGAAGGGTGGAGAGGAAGTTGCAAGATCTGGCTCAATCTAGCAAGCCATTAAATGAATGAAGCCCTGATTTCAGTGAGACTATTCACAGTACCACATGGAGAGCCAGTGTTGCTGGACTGGGCTGTAATTGATTTAACTAGACCTGAAGTCCAAATAAAACTTGTAGTTAGATGGAGTTCATCAGAATCATAACCCTTCATCTGTAAAAACTGCAGGGGTTTTGATAACTGTCTTTTTCTTCCTGCTGAATAAATTACTGATTTCTCCAAGACAAACATTACTGGTATTAATAGTTTTCTTTTGCTTCACCATTGATTGGCATTGCATTTGCCATATTATTCTTGAGCTGTTCTTCTGTTCCCTAGTTGGTCATTGTTGAGATAAAATGGACAGCGATACAGCTCAACTGAGTGAGCATAGCCAAGACAATAAAGAATCACCCCAGTACAGAGAGAGTTAAAAAAGCACCCAAGTTCATTATAAAAGCTGTCAGATTATTCTACATAAAGTGTAAAGACATTTTGCTTGGCCCTGCAAGCAAAGATCTATTTCTAAAACTAAAATGAACAATCAAGCCAGGTAAAACCTCTTTCTCACATAAATGGCTGTGTGAACCTTTTTTCAGGAAACCACAAATTCTATAACAAGTTTTCAGGTAAACCCCACTAATTCTGCTCTACAGAGATTTTGCTTTTCAACACTTTCCAGACTCTAATAAAATTACTACTGAATGTATTACAGTATCCTGTCTCAGACAGCATTGTCTTTGACAATGCTGTTTTCTCCAACTTTTCTGATTTGTTCATATAAACTTATTCTAGAGAAAGAAGACATACTCCAGGTGTTGCGCAACTTAACCTGGATATAAGAAATGGATATATGAAAGTTTTAAATTTAGATCTGAAAACCAACTTTACACATGGTGCCAGCATCCTGACATACAGTAATTCAGAGTGAGTCACTTGTCATTCAGCAAAGAGAGAGAAAGATAATTCAACTGCTGACAAACTCTTTGGGCAGAAGTAAAGCTACTTTGGATAAGATATATACACATCTATTCTGGGAGAGGGTAGCCTTTTCCATTTTAGTAGCTTATTTTAAAAATTGGGAATTGAAGAGAATACTTCAGCTCTGAAATGAAGGAACATAAAAGAGGAAATTTGGGGCTTTATGGTAGATATCTGAAAGTCACACTGAAATCTTAAAGTTAAAGTACACAAAAGTGAGGCAGTAATATTCTAAGCGCAACCAGAAAATAGCTGTTAGACCCCAGAGACAAAGTCTTTATGAGTTTGTAAGATTTATCTGATGAGATTTTCCACTTTGGAAGAAAAGTTTAGTAGCGGCTTATGAAAGACTGTTCTAATAGAGAAAGCCTTTGTGGAATGACACGAGCAATCACTATACCAGATGTCAGTTGTGACTTGTGAGTCTGCTGAGTATGTATTAATGTCACTCCATTAATTTCCCTCAGGGATGAAATCTGCCTAAAACTACAGAGAGGATGGCACCCATGAATTTTCAGCAATTGTTTCTGCAGAATTATCTTCAGAGCATTAGCATTTCCTCAGTTTTATATAAGAGGAAGAAATAATTCAATATACATTCCTCCTTCTTTGGGAGGTCATACATCCCTGACCCAGCTGACAAATTTAACATGGTAGGCTGAAGAAGAGAGGGTTATATTTTGCTTAGCATCTTTCCCTGCCCTGTTGCAGGTAATGCCAGAAAACCCCTGCCAGATGTCACCTTTCCTTTTCAGGTGGGTTATCAATGATCAGCAGTGTAGCCATAGGTATGAAGTGCACATAGCTGGGTCCCAGTTTTCCTTTCACTTGTTAGCCAGTGGGATTGCAAAAATAAATGTGAGTATCATGCTGAACTCAAAATGTTTTTAATCATATTCTTGTTCCCTTGAGTATGGCCTGACTGATTGCAGATTTCAATTTTCATTCCTGGCTATCATTAAAATCTGTGAAGGTAAGGTTGAATCATACAGTGGGCTTCTTAAGCCTCTTTCTTATTCAAATCATAGCCATCTCTTGGTTAACAGCAAGAACATGAATATATTCCTTTTTAATAGATAAATGTGCCGCAGGAATGGGTAATGTGTTTTATATTGTCGCTTTCTTGTGCTTGTTTATGCTCAGGGTTGTTTTCCTTAGATCATTTTATATTCAGGCAGTCTCATCAGTTACCCTCATATGTATCAATTTCCAATTAACAAGAAGAGACAGAAACATGTAAGAATTTGGATCTCATAAAAGTTTTGAGTCCACCACTGTAACACCAACAATTATTACAGGAAGAGTAATTGCTTTCCCCCAAGCCAACCCTAGCTTTTTTTAATTTCAGTAACAGGCTTTGCAGTAAGCTATATTGGACATTTATGCCTACATTAAGCGAAACAAAATCACTACTGATCCCAGCAGACGTGCTAAACACTACAGAGCTCTGTGTTACTTAAAAGTAATTTTTGATTTAGAAGCTTTATTTATTTCACTTCAAGGTTTTCTCAAATAAGTCTTCTTTCAGATAAGAGTTCAGCAATGGCTAGTATTGAGGATATAATGGTAATCTCAAGAATGCAACTTCCATTACGTGAGGGAAGACTGAATTCTCAATTTATTGTACTTCTAAATAATTAATTTGCCTCCAAGGCCCCTTAATAAGCTGATCATTGAATGTAGTACAACTGGACATAACAGCACTGTGAAAAGTCTTGAGGCTATGGACAACTTGCATGCCATTACTCTCTCTAGATAAATCACACCATTCAAATAAAGTCATCAATTTTTTTGTCGGTAATGGGCCAGGGTTTGACATTTACAAGTACATTTCTGATGTCTGTTTTTTATGAGATGTCTCCTCTCCGACCTCCGAATTACGTAAACCTTGTAAAAAAAAGCCTAGGAAAGAGATATTTAAGTGTTTCTAGGCCTATCATTTGACAATGCTCACAAACTGTGTGCTCTTTAAAGGTTTTTAGGAGGAAATTACCCAACTCTACATTTCTTTCAGTGTACAAATTTTGCTTGTGCCAATCACAGCACACTAAGACCAGGTAAAAGCTGGATGAAAAGTGAAATGTGATTTTGGACAACATGGATTTTACTTTCAATTTGTTTTTCATCTATTAATTTTTTACAAACATCCTACTCACTGAATTTTAAATGTGCATGTTTACCCATTTAAGCCACAAATATATGCAGATTTACCTAGTAAGGGAACAGAAGCAATATTATTTGATTTATCCTACTGATCACACTGAACTATTTAGCCCAGAAAGCCACAGCTAAATGATTTCTCTAGATGGCCCATCTATATATTATCCTTTTACAATCCTTTTTCTATCAGCTTCTAGTTTTCATTGCATCAGATTAACACCTGCAAGACCTCATCTAACTCAACTGTTCTCCATTTTGGATCAATTTGTCTGCTGTACTTCAGTGGCAACATACCCCCTAAGGCTGTCTGTCCATTTTTCTCCCAGTTTCTTATGAATCTTTGAAGGGCATATTGAGTGCCCTTTTGGAGCTGTTACAAACCCTGAACAAAAACTGAGTTAAAGCTCAGCTTTAGTGTTGTGGAATTTAAAACTTCACATGGTTTCAAACTGTTGCAAGCAGCAAGTACAAGTATAATAATCTAAAAGGATTTGGCTAATCGGTACAGAAAAGCAATACACCTCTGCAAGTCCTTAGAAACTTCTTACACCTTGTTGGTATCTTTCCCAGTTTCAACAAAGTGATGTTTCTTCCTACATTTCTAATGAGGAATACAAGCACAAAACTGTGACAAACGGCATGAGAGTAGAAGATAACTAGTAAAAGGCTTCTAGGCAATATGGAAAGATGTATTTGCTTAAACCCATACATACAGAAAACATGTTGCAAGAGCTTGTTTAAAACTAAATAGTTCTGAAGAGTTTAATGCATTCGTAATCACCCATAGATATACTGTGCTTTGCCTACTAGTTGTTGCTGAAAGACATTCCTTGCTTTATCACAGAACCAGAGTATAGTTTGGGTTGTAAAGAACCTTAAAGATCGTCCAGTTCCAACCATCTGCCATGAGCAGGGACACCTTCCACTAGACCAAGTTGCTCAAAGTCTCATTCAGCCTGGCCTTGAACACTTCCAGGATTGGGCAGCCACAGCTTCTCTGGGCAACCTGTGCCAGTGTCTCACCACCCTTGCAATAAGGAATTTCTTCCTAATATCTAAATCTACTCCCTCTGTTTAAAACAATTCCCCTTGTCCTATCACTACATGCCCTTGTCAAATGTCTCTTTCTAGATTTCATATTTTTAGGTAATTTTTCTTGTCTTTAGATACTGGAAGACTTCTCTAAGGTCTCTCCAGAGCCCCGTCTTCCCAAGGTTGAACAGCCCCAGCTCTCTCAGCCTGTCTTCACAGAAGAGGTACTCCAGCCCTCTGATCATCTCAGTAGCCCTCCTCTGGACTCACTTCAACAGGTCCACACCCTTCTTACGTTGGGGTCCCAAGAGCTGAACACGGTACTCCAGGTGGGATCTCAGGAGAGCAGAGTATAGGAGGAGAATCATCTTCCTTGAC
The DNA here is from genome assembly GCF_033783945.1 of Neopsephotus bourkii. NCBI lineage: Eukaryota > Metazoa > Chordata > Aves > Psittaciformes > Psittacidae > Neopsephotus > Neopsephotus bourkii. The sequence continues at coordinate 8,048,341 of NW_026902239.1, forward strand.
CTGCTGACCATGATCCTTTTGATGCAGCCCAGCATACCGTTGGCTTCCTGGGCTGCAAGCAGACACTACTGGTTGAGCCTTTTCATCAACAAACACCCTCGGTAAGACACCACTTAGCCAAATAGTGTCTTATAGAACAAGACTCTTAACATGGAGATTTTTACAGAAAAGTTTCTTTGATGCTTAGACAAACTCAGAGACCAGTTTCTTTCTGGACTGGACCCTGACATAAGGAATGCACAGTACAATGTAATTTTGAAGGATGAAATTCGGTAAAACAATTTATTTCAGGACAAGGCTATGCTTCACTCCTTGAAGGCTATTCCCATGCTATATTTCAGTTGTCAACTATTTTGTCTGATCAAAGAAAAAATAAAACAGGATTTAGTCAATAATAGGAATGTGCGCTTCTTTAAAAATCACAGCCTATTTTATCAAAACTGCAGAAATGACAAGCAGACCAAAGTATTACCCTATCTCTGGGTAAAGAACAGGAAGTTCTAGGCTGAAAAGTGAACATTGCTGAGAATGGTAGTCAAGTAAAAACAGGAGACTGAGGATGGGAAATCCCAAATGGCTCTCTGTTATCACCTAAACCTGTCATTAGCTCTTCTGACAGGAGGGCTGGAGAACGTGAGCTGCAGAGTTGCCCTTGCAGACCAACAGGCAGAGGGCAGTTCCCAGGTTGCATGCCCTATTCTCATCATGTGCCACAAGTAGCTGGGTGAATGTAAGATGCTCATATTTGGAAGCTATTATCCTAGTCCACCTGTGCACACATGATATGCAGCAGTGAAACTCCATCCTTTTTAGGATACCTTGCACTTGCATCTGAAAAGCAGCTGTATGAAAGAAGACTGTTCAAAAGCATCAGTAAGACTCTCAGCATTGTCTCCTCTCCAGTTTATGTGTCCATGGTTTGTTACGACAAAAGCATTGGCCACTGGTTCTCTGTGGAATTAGTATGCTCTACAAAAGCTTCTGTGAGCACTAGACAACAAAATAACACATTTAATCAAAATTTGCAGTACATTTTATGGAGTCTTTTTTTTTTTTTTTCACAGAAGTCAAACTACAATGAAGACACTGCCTGAGCATGATTAGGTAGCACCAAGAAAATCTGAGTCAATAGAATACTCAATTTTCTTTAGGATCTACCACCTTGAACAGCCAGATTTTCAAGGGCTTGGATCTTACTAAGGCTTATAAAGTAAGTGAGTAGATTTTCACATACGAAGCAAAAGTGCAGAGGGGTGAAAAGTTGGGTGGGAGTGGCAGAATGAGAATTCTTGACTATCTGATCTCTTGGATAGAAAAATTTTATTTAAATTCCTCAAAATCCCTTTGTGTTTGAGGAGAATGGTTACAAGTTTCTGGGGAAAAAACAGAACAAACAAACAAACAAACAACAACAACAAAGAAAAGGGAAATATTTTTACTGGTTAGGAATACGTATTTGGCTACATTTTACATACTGTTCAAATACCATGGGAAAATACCACATTAGATATGCATTCTATCATATAGCATTGGAATATTGCTAGTTTAAGATATTTTACTATGAAATTATGTATTATTCTAGACAGCTGTCAGCCATTATGAACAAAATTAAACAATAGCCTGTGTTAAAAAATGTGTTATGATGGGCTTAGCAATAACTAGAAGTATAATAGGAAAGTTTTAACAGTGAATGCAAAAAGGGCTGAGACACGTTGTAGAGTTTCAGAACCAAACTTTCTTGAATTTGACAGAGATTTATTTGACACTTTATTTAGAGGTTATAATTATCAGGACAAAGACTGTACCTTCCTCAAGTTCCAAATACCCCCCAGGGTGAAGGGAAAGACCTTACTGTGGGGTGTCTCCATCTTTCTGATGTTATGTTTGGCTCACTGTTAGTATACAAGTTGTTAGCTCAGGTTTTAAAAAGATGTGCAAAAGGTAATATAAATATATTTTGCTCTTAATTAAAAATGCAAAAGACTTTAAAACATTTAGAACTCTAAAAATGTAAAAGCTGAAACAAAAGTAAATCCATTCATATCATATAAAATAAAAATGATGTCAAGCCTGATAGGCAGGTTTAAGTATTTCTCAGGATGCCAAGCACAGTAGGACACAGAATGAATTACACAAAATAGTTTGCCAGGTACATACCTGAAAGAAAAGTGGGATCATGTGTGCATCTTCTCCATGCCTCTCAAGCTCGAACTCTCCAGTCAAGGAAAGAATAACAATAAAAAATTATCTCTGTTGCTTTTTAACAGGAAAGGATGAAATCCCAAGAAACACCCACCGGAAGATACATAAACTGTCTGGATAGAGCACAGGTGACTGTAGGTCAGTGGGACCCATCACCTCACAGCAGCGAAATGGAGCAGCAACCTGGTGCTGCACATCCACCATCACCTAATAGTCTCTCTCACACTTCGGACGTGACAAACTGCAGTGCTGACCACAGGAGGTACCTGCAAGACTGCTGTGGAGGCAGTCCTTCCTCATGGAAGATTTTCCTTTAAGGGGAAGTGAGCATTAGTCCTCCTCTCCCTTCCAAACCATTCCTTCACTACTAGCGTCAGACACCTGTGTACTCTCTACCCCTACACCAAGATGACTTGGTTTGTCTTTTTCAGTAAAAGTTTCCAAATAGCAACAGAAATGGCAATGTAGCCTAACACATCAGAAGCCAGGCTGGCACACTTCTTTCCTTCACCTGGCTCAGAAGAATTTCTCATGTTTACTTGGACCCAGAACGTGACCCATCTTTCCTGAAACACCAGGTGTTGTGTCACACAGCTCCCATCCTTCTCGAAGTTTAAACAAAAAGCCAGTGTTCACTGAAGCACATCAATTCATAGTTCACAGTAAGCATACAAGTTGTTTTTCAGCCACTCCACTCAAATGAAGTACAGAGGTGTTCGGGTGTAGAGCTTTTTTAGTGTTTGGGTTTGGGTTTTTTTGTTTGGTGGGGGTTTTATTTTTGTTTGTTTGTTTTGTTTTTGGGGGGGTTGTTTTGTTTTGTTTGTGTTGTTGCTTTGATTTTTTTTTGGGGGGGGGGGGTGTGTGAGTGTGAAGTACATGTTAGTTTGTATAACAAAGCAAAATGTCCTGCTTCACATTTTTGCTGTGAAAACATGAGGCTTGGAGGGGTTTAGAGGCAAACCTATCAATTGCCAGACACTGGCTGGAAAGGATTTTGAATCACAGCAAACCTTTGATGAACCCTGATTGAATTTCGAGTTTGCAATAAAACCTGTGAGTTTCCAGTGGTTTCAGGTTCTGTTGTAAACATTATACAACATCTCTAATTACAAGTTGCCATGCAAAAAAGAAAAACTAATAAAACACAGGTTAAAAAATTTGGAGGAAATTATTCTTGTTTAAACAAAAAATTCCAGCACTCGTGCCTTTATCTGTCATTGCAAACGCTTTTTAAGGTTCTAAGCGTTGGAAGCATAGGGACCTGCAGTGCTTTTGGAGACACAGAAAAAGGCCTGTATTATATGGCATACCTGGAGCCTGGATATGTCGAGAAGATCCTGCTTCACAACTCACGGGTGTCGGTGTCGTATAGCTGCATACAGACCTGTCTGAAGGGTTGGTCTTTTATTACATGTGGAAATGATAGCATTAAGGGCAATACTGTTTATTACCAGTTCAATTCCGAGCAATGAGACTCTGCTGGCACCACAAGCCAGATAAGAGTTGCCAAAAGAAAGCAAGGGGAGCAAAGAAAAAAAGCCCCACAAACCCTGCCTCGAAGATACAGCCGGGCTGCCTGATGCACGATGACAGCGCAACTCTCACCACCCGGTCCATAACGCGTTTATGCCACCAGGACCAGCCGGCAAAGCCCACCCGAGGCGGCCGGACAAGCAGCTCCCGGGACCCGCCGCTACCGGCCGCGATCCCGGCCCCGGCTTCCCCACCCACCCGTCCGCCCGCCCGCCTCGGCCAGTGCTTTCTCCCTTTCGCCTCACTTTGCCGCCTCCTTCTCCTCCAGGGGGGACAGATTCCCCTCCTCAGGGGGCGACAAGCCGGGACGTGCTCTGCCGAGCCGCGTTGAGCCTCTCCGCGTTAAGCCAGGCTGTGCCATGCCGAGCTATGCCGGAGCGGGGGAGGAGAGCTGAGCCCTGCCGTGCCGAGGAGAGGAGAACCGAGCTGTGCCTCTCCGAGGCGGTCCTGCCTCCGCGTCTGCAGCAGGAGGCGCTGCCGTGCGTCGCTGCGCCCGTGCGGGGCCGCGGGCCGAAGTCCCACACTCTCGCTGCCAAGTGCCGGGGAGCGGGGGTTGGACGTGCACGCTCGGCTCCTCCCTCCCTTCCCCGCTCGCCCAGCAGCAAAGTAACTCCGGAGTACGAGGAGAGCCGGTGCCGTTGCCGCCGCGCTGCAGACGGCTGCCCCAGCGGGCGGCCCCGGGGCCAGCGGGCGCCCCTCGGCGAGGGGGTCTCCTGGCGAGGCGCCGGGGCGGACGAGGTGAGCTCCGCCCGCTGCCACCGCCGAGGGCTGGGGCAGCCCCGGCCTCTTTCGAAAACTTCTCGGCAAGTCGGCATGGGCTGGGGGGCTGGCGCCACCGCCTCGCTGCCGCTGCTGGCGGTGCTCGCCCTGCTGGCCGGCTGCTCGCCCGCCCTGCTCGGGGCGGCCAGGGCCCAGCTCTCTGCAGGTGAGTGAGTTGTCGCTCGGCCCTCAGGTGAGGGCGGGCGGGATCGCGTCGCGCCCGGGGTGTTCGCCAAGGGATGGGAGCAAAGGGGAGAGAGCGGGTGGCACCGCACCGGGACCCGGCGTTAACCCCGAGGAGCGGTGGTGAGGCTGCCCTCCCCTCCTCAGCACCCCCCAGCCGCCGCTCTGTGGGGCGCGTTGCGGCGGGGAGGGCGACCCACGCGTATCCACAGGCTGCCGGCGGAGGTCTCGCAGGGGCGAGCAGGGAGCGGGCTTCGGGAGCCTCACAAACTCCCCTTCCTCTCTTGCTCCTCGTTCTCCCCGCAGGCCAGCCTCCCAGGTGGCGTCGGTGCTGCCGGCGAGGCAGGCGTTGCTACCGCCCCTTCCTCCGCTCAAACTTTTCCCGGCGCTTTCCTGCCCGACGCGGCGCGGGGGGCGCAGCCATCGGGGTGCCCCGTCCGCTTCCCGTACCAAGCGGGGCGCGGCCCTGGCCTCCGGCAGCTGCTGGGATTTCCCCCCCTACAAAAAGAGTGGCGAGCGAGAAAGGGGAGGGAAGGCAGCATATGGGGCTGGCGTCTGTTTTGTTTGAAACCCGCGAATTTCTCACCCCTTCCTTTCACCCCCGCCCCGCGCCGTGGGGTTTTGCAGAATAAAAGCCCACGGGGCCGGGCGGTGGGAGCTGCTGCCGGTGCGGCGGTGAGTTGCTGGCCCTGGGGGAGCCTTGGGGCAAAGCTCCCGGCGGAGCTGGGGCAGTCGGTCGGTCGGTCGCTCCAGGAGGTGAGGGCGGTGGGAGTAGTGGGGGCTCGTGTTACGGACCCTGACACCCCCCCCCCCCCCCCGACCCCACTCCTCCGCTGTAGTTTATGAAGCGTCCTTCGTTTGTTTGTGGTGAAGCTATATCGTGAACGTGTTCTTGTTTGTGGTGTGAAGTATTACGCGAAGGGCTAACTGAAGTAGACTTCAGGGTCTGCTATTTGAAAAAATAGCATTGCAATTGCACTGGGCGCGTTCAAAGCCTTTATTGTAGGATAACTGAGTTCAAAACTATTGTTGATAAAAGTATCTACACTTGGGAGACTTAGAAGCATGGTTTTTATAAGGATCGATGTGTAGTTGGGAGGCTTTTCTCTCCTTTTCGTTCCTGCAGTTCTCCTGTAAATTAGTTTTTAATTGAGACATTTGAAATGTGTCGTTGATTAAAAAATGCGCTGAAGCAGTAAGAGAAATTGTGTTGGTCTGAACAGATTACATCCCTCCTATATGGCTGACTATGGTGTGTATCATTTGGTGTCTGTGTATCAGAATTGTAAAATTACATAACTGCCTGCAAGCCTTTTACCAAGGGAAGGGAAGTGCATCATACATGCTGCTGGTATGTTGTAGGAATAGCCAAAATAAAATATGCCCAAGCATAACATCTTTCATTCAAAACCGTACTAAAATCAGACCAATGATTTTTGTGTTGCTGTAACTTGTCAGGCTGATGTTAACACCAAAGGCGACTCTTACGTAAATATTGCTTATGAGCTTGTTCGGTGGCATAAGAAGAGTAGGAAGTTCTGATAACTTACGTGTTTCATGGTATTTTGTGCTGAAAATGTGTCACACAGCCCTTGCTGGAGTTGCAAGTACAAGAAGCCAGGTTGGTACTGTGGGGTATGTGTCAGGTAAGTGGAAAAGAGTGTTCCGTGTCCTTCTGACCGGAGTAGGTGAAGCTTGTCAAGGAGTTGAACAATTGTATCTAGGAAACATGAGATTATTTGTGTGTGTGTGTGTCTAGCATGTCAGCAGCTAGAGACTTCAGTTTCTATTGCCAACCATCAAAAATGTGTTGTACTGGTCAGAGGTTTATTAATTGGAGACTTGCTCAGATTATCTTGAATGTTTGGAGAAATATATTTGTTAGTAGCTGGTGCTTTCAGTATACTCAGTTTAAGGTATGGTGCTCGGAAATATGTTCAGTTTCCACATGTAGAGCTATGATTCTGCTGAATGTTTCCTTATGGTTAATCTTGGTTTGAAGGCTCTGGGTTTGACAAGTGCCACAAACTTTGTTTTTGTTCCTTATTCTAAACCAGTCCCTGAAGTGTGTGTTGGGGCTCACATGTTTGTTCCATCAAAGGCCTCTCTTTAGCCTACAATGAGATATTTCTCTGTTTGGTGCACACAGGAGCATCTGTTTTCTTCATAGTCATCTCCTCAGTTTAACAGTACTGTTTTTCAAGCATTTTTCTTTGACTGCCTTTCCCCCCTCCTCACCTTAATCTAATGGCCTGTACTTTTCCATGTTAAACTGAATCTAGCCCATTTCTAGCTTCCCTTTTATTAGTAATATTATTGTAAGAATTTTAAATAGTTACTTTTTCTTTGCCATTAATGAAGCTATTAATTCAGTCTGGACCTTTCACAAATCTCTCTTTCACTGTAATTTGATTTATGTTTCCTTTTGATGATGCTTTGTACTGCTCCTGAATGTGAACGTTGGCCAGGTCCTGAGTTTCTTCATAAAATTTTTGATATGTTTATTAAGGGTCTAATCAAATTACAGAGCATGAAAGCTGGCCATTTTCAGGAGCGTGTGTGTGTGACGGTTGTTATCTCTTCTTCCTCATAGCATATTCTATGAGAGCAAATGAGAAGGCAAGAGAAGGAACGGCGGCAAGTTAGGAAAAGGAACAAGATACATCTTGTAATGTGTTGCCCTCTTAAAGGTTGTTCTTGTGTACCATCTCCACCCTCTTTGCACATAGTTGAAACACTGTATACTTTGTGTTTCCCCACAGCTCTCAAATGGTAAAAAAACCAAACCCAGCCCCCCAGCAGGTTCTCTCTGCCTCCCCCCTCCCCAGCCCAACCATGATCCACAGTGTAATGTTTTCTGGTCTCTGTAGATTGTTTCTTTACACCGCTGCTTTCCATGACCCTTCAACTTGGGTGAGTGCCTGTCAGAATCTAGGCCAAAATGTTTTGGCAGCACACTCTCTGTTGAAGTCTAGCTATTCCTTATATAGCATCTCCTTTCATCTGCAGCTCCTACAGTTTGATAAAGAACAAGTTCAGCTTGTTTTCACAACCAGATTAGTTTAAATTTATATTTTAAAAAATAATAATAAAAAAACTCAGCAGTTTACATGTCTTCAAATTTTGAGAGAAAAAAGAAAATACTTCAAATTTTTTAAGAACATTGCCAGCTTGCCAGTTAGCTGATGGAAATGTGCCTTACCCTGCCTCCCATAGCATCCATGCAACTGTGTGATTTATTTATTTATTTTTTTAAATACAAAATGAAAGATATGAGGACAAAAATTCTAGAAACTTATCAGCTTGCCTGATGTTAAAAGTGTGGGATTTCAGACCACAGGGACAGTTAAGTGTAAAAAGAAGGCCTGTATGTTTTACAATTTCAAGTCCTTTATTAGAGTAGTTATTCCTCAGACTTTCTCATGCAAAGTAGCTATGGTCTCATAAATGAAAAGGCAAAAGTAAATATTTCTGTATTAATTTACACATCACGCCCTCCGCCCTCCGTCCCGTCCCTCCCTGTGTCCCAAATTCCCCCTCCCCCAAATTGTTACAGTCTGTCTTTGGGAGAGAATCTAACACAGCAATTTGGTATTATAAAGTAGATAATGTTATTTGTTTTATAAGGTTTTTTGTGATTAAATATACTTACAGTGAAATAGACAAAAATTTTAATGTTTTTTTATTTACTTGTAATCATATAGTAGAAGAAATTAACGGCTTTCTGAAAATGCTTTAAAATACTTTTTAGTAGCTAAACTCATATTAGCCCTTTGCTGTCAGAAGAGCAAAAGTTGCTTCAGTGAGATTTTATCCTTGAATGTGCTACAATTTGCGTGTGATATACAAGAAACTCTTGTTTCTTGTATACACACAGGTAGGCGTGTAGGTATGAGACTTCTCAGTAGCTTTTTTTTTTCCCCACCAAGCTGTTAAAATGTATTGACAAGTGATATAGAAGATGAGTAGAATTAAAAGTGAAGTTATTTTGTCGCTTTTACCCCCTCCTTCCCAAATGTTTTCCTTTCCTGTATATATTCAGCTTCTTCTATGGAACTGGAGGTTCAGCCATCACTCATCTTTCTATGTTTTCTATATTTTGCAGTATTACAATTATAAAGTATATGTACCTTTTTCAAAATGGCACTTAACTGTTTCATGTGGAACTGAAAGCAGCCGGAACGAACAAGACACCAGGAGGCTTGTTTAGATCCCTTTGCCTGGGAAATCAGGGTACTGCGTGATCAGCTTCATAGTGACATAAGTGGTGTGTAAACAGGCAGATGTCCTGCACTTACTTAAGATCCATTTAAGATAATTAAAATAAAAAAAAAGGAGGGGTTTAAGAAATCTGCACAGGACTGGGGCAAAGCTCTGCCTAGCCCCAGTATGAAGTCTCTGATGGTGGACACTCAGGGGAGAGGGATTTTGGCAGGGTGAGTGACTTCCTCTGAGTACTGTCTGTCCACAGTAGCAGCTCTTGTAATCATGATCGTTCCTGGTAACATCTTCAGCTTGTATTGCATTTATTGTCTTCTTCACTTTGTGACAAGGAATCTATATGTTATGGGAAAAAGCTATCGTCCTTTGTTTTTTTGAAGTTACTAGTTTTATTTGATATCTCTTAGCTCTTTTACTAAAAGATGATTAGTGATTTTTCTCAATTTACCTTCTTCCCACCACACAACATTTTTCCACCCTCCCTCAACCATTCCTTTTTTAGTCAGAAAAGTCCATTTATAGCCACTTGCTGTGAAAGTACCATTCCATATCTTCTTTACATGCTTTACCAGCCTTCTCTTTCTGTTCCAGTTCTACATTGCTCAGGGTATCTGAGAGGATTTATACAGTGCTTAATAATGATTTCTGTTCTGTTCCCTGTCTTTAGTGAAATAGTTCCTGGCATTTGCTTTGCTTTTTTGACCATTTGTTCCACTCCTAGTTGTGACGTGACACTTTTATGGAACTATTTTATCACTGAAAAGCTGAGGTCTTGTGGTCAAATGATGGTCTGTGGGGTGGCTGTGCCAGTGGACAGCAGGACTCTGGGAAAGGGGAAAGTCTTTAGCCAGCCCTTTTTAGGGGGGTGTGAGGTGAGGTGAAAACTTTTAAGCAAGGCTCTTAAAGGACCCACGACCTTGTGTTGAATGTCTGGGAGAGTTATCCTGTTTAATACTTAGCACTGTAGTCCGTCTCCTCTTTCTGAAATGCTGTTAATATAAGAGAGTTAAAAAGAGTTTATTCTCTTGCACATAAAGATTGACAATATCTGAATTGTTGCTTCTTGCTGTGGAATCTACGATGTCTTTGTATGACCTCTTCAACTGGAAGACTATTTATCTAACCTCTCGCGAGTTGGATATGTCACCAAGTGTCAGCTTTGCTTTTCATTAGCACCTGTTTTGGTGAAATCCCTACTCTTCCTTCTACAACACAGATCCTGTTGAATGTGTAATAGGAAGCTTCCAAAACTATTACTTTAGTCCTGATACTGAGTAAGTCAGGACATACCTCATGTTTTCACATGCTGATGGGATCTCATCTGTCATAGTTTATTACTGTCATGGACAGATGCCTTTGTAGTGCTGCTCCAAGAAGCGTACACTCTGATTTGGAGCGCCAGGCACAATCTAGTGATGCCATTAAGCAAATTTTAATTTACAGCTGCCACAGAGGTGAGCATTTCCATCACATCATGCCTCTCAGGTCTTTGTCTGTGCTAGATCTGGTCATCGTGTGGCTTGTGGGTGAGTTGGTTTAGCTTTATGTGAATCTTCTGGGAAGAAAGGTGGTTAATTTCCTTTGATCCCTGAGTTGGTGGCCACATAAATTTGATGTATGGGAGGATGGGGGCTGATGGTGGGATGGCTTAGTTTGAAAACAAGCTGCAATAACACCACAGCTTATGTAAGGTGAACCTGTGCTGTTTTGAGTCTTGCTGTTGCTGTACTCTGTTTGCTGTGCAGCATTTTGTTCACCCGAAGAAGTGCAAAGATGAGGCAGGAGGGCACAGAGAGGGGTGGGAGGAGAGGCCTGGTGCTCCTTCTGGAGCTGGAAGGGGTTAGACTGACTGAAGGTGGTTGCTACTGCATTCTGGCTGACTGCATGAAAACTGATGACACAGTGCTAGTGTCTCTTTCCATGACATGCATCTTTGAGTAAACTGGGTTTAAATATATTCTTTCATTATAATAGATAGCTAAGGCATTCATTATATAAAGGTATAAGCAATGAGTGGCCTATTAATGGCACTTAGAGAGCAGGTGTGATGACAAGGAGTAGAGGGCTTGGAGGAGGTGACACCCAGATACCAGGCTAAAATTAAAGGATGTTGTGACATTCAGTTAGGGGTGCAGCAGGAGCTGGTTTAAAGCTGGGTTCTGCAGTTTCACCTTTTTCCCTGCGTGATCTGTCCTTCCCCATCCTGCGGGGTTTTTTAAATAGGATTGTCCATGAGACATGTGGATGAGGGTAGAAGAGTGAAAATGAATTCTAAAGGCCAGGGTGAGCCAGCTGAGGAGTGGTAAATGGCATTGGTGAGAATTTTATAGTATCTGACTGAGCATAAGGTCTTGCTGCACCTCGTTTTGTAGGTCTGGCAGGCTATTACCTCATGGTAATAGCAGCCTTCCTGACCAGCTGCTTCCTGGTAAGCCTCGACTACAGGTGACTTTGTACATAGTCACATTATACAACTATGCCAACTACCCAATTTGAAGTCACCTATAGAACATACTTACAATGTAGTTTAAAATCACTTGGACTCTACTCTTTTCAGGAAGCTGTATTGTTGGAAGTCATATTTGTGTTTTCTAGAGATTTTATAAGTATTAGGAACTAACAGAAACATACAGAAATATTTTCTGGAAGGAGACTATTAATATTTGTGTCAACTCAATGCCATGTTTAAACAAAGAGACAAACAAGCAAAGAAGTTACATGCCCCTAAGACACTGAATATGACAAAAGAATAGCTATTTTGCAGGGTTTTTTGTAAGTGCACAAACCCTCAGCACATAAGCAATACACCCTCAGACTTGAAAAACTGATGGTGACATGAAACTATTTTAAATCCCTTTTCTTCCTTCTGAATGTTGAGGGGCGCAATAACCATTAAAATTGTGGGAATAAGTTTAAAATTATCCATTATAAAGAATATTTATGTGCCTAAGGAACTCCTTTTACTTGACTTAATATCTGACACTGTTCTCTGTAAATAAGCTGCATTTGTCCATTGAAAGGTAAAAGCTAAGTGTTGATCAGTGAATTTGAAACAATACAGGCTGTTAGGTTTTCTTTGTGTTACTGGAATTTAATTTCCATAAAAGTAGGAGGTTTTTTAACAAAATATGAATTTCAGTTAGTAACCATTTATTTGTTGATCTAACTAAATCTATTCTGTGTTTCCTGTCATGGCTAAATCTTTTCCTTGACAGCCTTTGCACTGTTTTGTTTTAAGAAGCCCAAAAATATCAGATGGGATCTAATATTATACCTACTATGGAAAAAATGATCTAATGGCATATTGCTGTAACTTGATTTATTTGAAGGAATGTGTACAAAAAGTTCTGTAAAATAGTTAATTGAGAATTTCTGCTGTTGATACATAAAGTGGTTGTATTGTTGAGGCTGCTGAACTGGGTCTCAGCAGGGACAATGGCTCCTTACAGCATTGGGTAGACGATCAGGAATTCGAGTCAATGTATTTGTTGAAACATCTGTAATACATAACTGTATTTGCGGGTAAGAACATAAGCATATAGCAGCAAGACTTGCTATAGAATAATAGCATGACATATAACTGATATGCTGATCTCTGGTTTAAAACATCTGAGTCTCCTCATAGAGCAGGGGGGAGTGCTGGCCACTGCCAGCAAGTGCCTCCCAGAAGTCATAGCAATGTTACAGTAATGGGGCAACCTTGTACTGATAACTTTGATTTGCTTTCTCAAGCAGAATGAGTCACAATTGTAAATTTATATTCCTGTAGGTTTAAATCTTGGGACTACATTAGGATTTTTTGCCAGCATAGCTGTATTTGCTAATAGCTTTGTGTGGATTTGTTTCTCCCAGATTACCTAATGGTAAGCAAGAGAAAAAAACCAAACTCAAACAACAAAACCCCCCAAAATACACACGCAAAACCCCCAAACATACCACCAAACTTTGAAAGTGTGTAAGGTATAACAAGGTATAAAAGAGATTATCTGGTCTAATAGTCCAGGGTGGGGGTGGAAATCAGCATTTTCCATAAGTATGAATTAGCTTCAACATGTAAAAACTTTTTTTAAGATAGAAGGTGCTGTGCATGGGCTTGTCAGGCATTTGTTCTTTTTAAGAAGGTTATACATGTATGTAATTGGTTGGTATTTATGGTAATGCACCAAGTATATACCTCAGTAAAAGATTTGAGACTTAATTTCTTGAGGATTGGTGCTGTGGAAAGATTAAACCCTTTTCTCTATACTGCTTGTAATATAAGGTTATTTTGTTAGCCAGTGTAAGAAAGATTGGACCTTTCAGTTTGCTAAGAAGTCATTTACTTCTGCTACTACTTACAAAAAACACGTGATTATATTTATTAATTGAATAGCAAAAGAAGTAATTTCTCAACTACCATGTAATGAACTTAATTTTAGTGACTTATGAGACTCTGTTGTATTCTTCAAAACCAAGTTCTGCTGCAATCAAATTATGGTATGTTCATTCTAATTATTACACATTGGTTACTCAATTTATTCTGAAGTGGAGTTGTATGCTTTCTTTTGTGTGTAAACACTTGTTCTGTAACAGTAAAAATGACTGATGAATATTAACAAGAAGAGAAAAATATTAGGAAGAACAATTGTGGCTGTAGTTCAAATTAATTCAAAACAGATCAGAATGAAAATTTTGAGTGGATAGCTGACTTCTTGAATTACTGTTTAGGTTGTTTTTTATTCCCAAATGCAGGCCATGTTTATTTGTGAATTGTATAGTGTAATTTAGGATACCTGTTGCTTTTTAAATGATTTAAGTCTTTAAGCAATAAAGAAAAAAATGCATTGAAATGCTAAAATCTTAAGCTGCTTTTTCTTCTCTGCCACAGTGAAAAAAAAAAAAAAATTTAAGACTTGGCACAGAACTGTCAACATAGCTGTTGAGCAGAGCATAAAAATGCTCTGATTTGATATTTTATCAGTTCACTAGATTTTTAGCAACTCTGCATGGCATTAAGCTGGAGTAAGTTAAAATGGGCAGTATCGGTCGTCTTGGTTCCCCTAGCGCTATCCTGTTTGCCTGTTATTTGTAAATGTGAAAGTACTTATCAGCTGTGAGAGCACTGAAGAAATGTGGTGGAGTTCATGACTTCATACAGCAGAGATACGTTCTCAGTGCTGACTGCTGTCACCATACTTAAAATGCTTTAAAAGGACAATTTGTTAAAACTTACTCATCTGAGATACTGAAGGCAGTTTTATGTTTTGTTCAACTTCTGATTCCTTTGAAAAAAATGCTCTTTTGTATTTGTAGAAGACGGTATGCCAAAACACTGCTGTACTAACTTTTCCTTCTTTTTTTTTTTTTGTCATGTTTTAACAGAAGACATAATGGTGTTGGCTTAAAAATAGTATTAAACAAACAAAAAAGCTCTAACCAAACTCAGAACCACCAAACTATCCCATAATCCCTTTCCCTATCCCTGATAAAAGAAGTGGATTGTAATTTTTCCACTATACTTTTTACCTCCATCCCCACCACCCTTTTGTAATCTTCTTGTCTCTCCTTGTTTTTTGTTGGAAGAGTTTTATGGCACTCTTCTGGCTTTTGTCCCATAATTGAGGAGCAGCAAGGTATATGAAATTCTTTACTCTGAAGTGGCAAATGAGTGGAAGTTGTTACACTTTTCAGGTTTTTTTTATGTGCTTTTAATTTAGCTACTTAGTTATATTGGTTTCTGTTCATTTGACAGCGTTGTTTGGTACATTCAGTCTTCAGATTTTTCAGGCTAGAAAATTTCCAATGAAAGGGGCTTTCTTCTTTTTCACAACAGAAATGTAATAAAATGGTCTATTTGGTCTTTTCCTTAGTCGATTCAGAAAGCCAAACAAATATTGTCTTCGCAGTTAGTTTTTGCTGGTAGTCCATCCTGACTCAGTTTGTGAGAATAAGAGAAATTGCAAGGTAATTCCACATGCTTGCCATCTCTTCAGCACATGAATACTTTGTGTGTGTGTGTGGTCTTGTTTAGTGCAAAAAGTCTATTTATATTAAATTTCTTGCATTTGTAAATCTCTGTGGGGTTGGCTTTCCTCTTTCTTTCTACCTTTTCTTTCATATAGTATGACAAACTATTAACAACCCCACCCTCAAGAAAATCTTTCATCCTCTTGCTACATACGTAAAGCTCTAATGTATGTGCATATGTAAGTGTAAAATAAGGACAGACTATTTCCAGGTGACAACAAAACCTTTAGTATAGGATGATATGGATTTCTGAAGCAGTTGAAACAAAGCTTGGTAATAAAAAAGACTATAATTTCTCTGCTAAACACAGACCAAGTAGACGAGTGTAATGTCATGGTATGTAAGAATTATATTTTTCCCTGGCTGGGGTGTCTGAAACTTGGCAGTAGGAAGTCAGTCAAATTACTTCGTGCTTCTGATGTTAACTATTTAATATTTTTAAAACAATTCTGTTAGTAGTTACTGAATTCGGTGCTGTTAATAGCCTGGCTGTTTAGCTTTTTTCTTTGATAAAGTTAGTTTAATGATTTAATTCATCTTGCAGAAGTAGGAGGGTGTTGCTTTCTTAGGTGGCATTGTATTCTCACGTCATTTTTTTTTTTTTTTTCTTATATTCCTTTCCCCTCCCCCCCCCCCCCCCCCCCCGCCTTTGTCTTTCCTTTGAAATTCCTGTATACCAACTTGGTTAAACACTACAGGGTAGGGTGAAAGCTCCTCTGAGTCATGATGAAGGCATGAAGTGCTTCCAGGTCTGCAGTCCTTTCCAGGGATGAGCAAGTTTCTTGCCTGTGTGTATCCTGTGTCTGCATAGCAGCAGTTAAATACCAGGGTCAGTTTATAGGTTGTTTTAAGCATGTTGAAGTAGATACACTAAACAGCTTTCTCTGGTGGTAGTGGTTGTTCCCTATAGCGCACTTATCTGTATTTCTTTGAGTTTATACTCCAAATGTTCAGTTCTTCTGGTGATTTATTGGTGTTTCTGTGAACTGTGAGCAAGGAGTTGTGTTAAGTGGCCAGCATTTAGGAAGAGCAAGATTATGCTCTCGTTTAGAGAGACTGCACAGATGTTCTTTATGAGCATTCAGAAGAAGGGAGACCGTACATTCTTTCAATTTGACAGAAACCATGTATATGAAAATTTTTGGTCTGAGCTTTATGGTCTATGTGATGAGGCTGTGAACCTGAAAGAGTAGCATTTGTGATTAATAATGACATTTTACAGACCCTAGGAATACTGAAATAATCTGCTGGATGGTTTTGCTTGCATAGTGACAGTATCCAGATGCTAACTATAAACATCTCTCTCTGTTTGCTGAAGCATGGAAATGGGAATGAAAACAAGCATTGGATAGCTTGTGTTTCAGGGAAATCATTTTGGCCATCACTCTTTTTAAAAACCCATTCTTCACTTGTCACCTGAAAGCAACCTTAAGTAATTTATAGGTCAGTCTTATTCTACGATGTTAAAGTTAAGAGAATTAGGAAAAACATCTGTTTAATGGAAGCGAGAACATGATTAAAAAAAAACAAAACAAAACAAAAAAAAATCCCTGCACTTGGATGTGAAGCATTTACATCGTGAGCCTAAACCTAAAAAAGAACCCCAAACCACTAGGCAACCAGGAACTGAAGCAAATGCAAAAGAAAATGCTCAAATGCTTTATTTTAGTAAGTCTGTATATTAGGCAGTCCATAACTGCCTAATAGAGGACACAGGAACAAGTGGGTGAAGTTGGTAAATGTTTACCTCCCAAATAAAATAACAATTTGATTCACTTTTGAGGTACACTGAAGTTGATTGCTGATTGGATACCTTGTAAAGTTCTTGCTAAATACTTTTCCCTGGGCAGTATGTGCCCGGTACTTGCAGCAAAACTGAAGTGGCAAGTAGTTTCAGAGTTATTTTTTCTGTGAATACTACTTTGAAAATGAGGAGAACATAATATGATCTTGCTTTGGTTTATGAAATATAGAAGAGGCATAAATGCACTACTTTTTTCTTGTTATGGTGTCAAAATTCGTGTAATTATTTTTAGAGGAGTTCTCTCAAAGGAAAAACAAGCTTTTGTTTTGTTGGAGGAAAGAAATAGGCCCTGGGATCACACTTTTATAAGAAAAAAAACCCTTAAGCCATAAAAATCCCAAATCCTCTGTGATGTCCTTCCACATTGCATCAGTTACTGTCTTGTGGTTGAGCATTGAGATGTGTGATGATGGCAGTCTTGCATCTAAACAAATGAAACAAAAAAAAACTGAAGAAGAAGGTGTAATATAAAAAGTGGCAGAAAGGTCTGTAAATATGTTGCAAAAGTCTTGAAGTCGATTAGTTTCTTCAGTAGTGCCATCAGTGAGGAGGATGGTTTTATTCTCTAGGATGCACAATGTAGACTTAAGAATCAAAAGAAGTTAAGCCATGCTTGTTGCTGCTTTTCAGCTTTTGGTACTTTAGGAATAACTTTTGGTTTATCCTTATCGTGTGACCCTGGCAATTGTAGGTGTGTGGGCAGTAATAACGAAAATTTCAAACCACTCCACTTATGCTGTATGTTTACTATATTGCCAGATTAAACAGGACATAAAACAAAACCAGCTTGCTAGCCTGTTGGTTGAATACCTTCTTACTTTACACCTCACTTTGCAGACTCCCAGCCGTAAACTGGGGGTTTTGGTAACTTTCCTGATAATGCTCCGGTTTCTTCCTTACCTCTGCTCAGCCTTTGTTTTATTGGTGTGGGTTTTTTTTAAACTCTCAGGTCATGGTATTAAAAAGGCCTCATCAAGGAGGAATGCAGGTAAAACTGGTTTCTGTTGACTTTCTAATCCTTTCTGAGAAATTTTGCATCTGAGATGACTGTCTTTTTTGTCACAGTATCCTTCCTGCCTTTCTTTTACATTCTCTCTCACCTGCTTGTTTACTGTATCCCAACTATAGTAATCAAGCATCTGATTAAATTTACATTACTTTGTGTAAGAATTAAGAAAGAGAAGGCAGTACTGGCCTCAGTATTTAAGCAAAATGGGATTTTTTTATGTTGAAGATTACTTTGGCTATGCTTAGATGCAGAGAAGTTGCTATTTCCTCACACTTCTGAGGCTCAGAACCCAATTAAAAAAAAAGTTGAAGACCTCAGAATTTCTTTTATCTTGGTGGAAAGGGAAAAAGTAAAGAAAGAGTAACAACATTAAGAACTTTAGAGTTGCACATGTCAAATTTCTGTCTAAATAAGTTATAATTAAGAGGATTCACCCGTAGCAGTATATAAGATAAACTACCAATGATTGTATCTTCTATGTAAATGTTCAGTAATTAATGTATGGCTCATAAATGGACCCAGTGGCTGTTTGAGGAATGTGTTTATATGTGGTGAAATACATAAATACTTCTAGGTTCCTTGGAGTATTTTTGGTTTCTTTCATATATGAGTGATCAATTTACCTATGACACAGAATAGTTTGTTCTCAGACACAGTTTACAGTTTCTGATGTAATGAAATGTTATAATAGCAGGAGATTAAGTGCATGGGCAAAGAAGATATTGTTACGGGAGGACTGTAATCAGTGTTTGAAAACTGGCTAATGGATTGCAGAAGATAGTAGCTTAGCAGACAGGCATAAGGACCACATATGAAAACGCAAATGCATGGTAAAATTAAATG
The DNA here is from genome assembly GCF_033783945.1 of Neopsephotus bourkii. Lineage (NCBI taxonomy): Eukaryota > Metazoa > Chordata > Aves > Psittaciformes > Psittacidae > Neopsephotus > Neopsephotus bourkii. Next base: position 8,066,901 of record NW_026902239.1, read on the forward strand.
AAGTCAAAGCTTGGAAAGATGTTCTGAAGTTTAATTCAGTTTGCTTTCCAAAGTGTATGGAATGGAAGATTTGGAAAATCCACTCTCTTAAGTAGGAAGGCTTCCTTTTTTTTTATTTAGGTTCTTTAATTTGAATGGCTGTGAATAGAAACATTTTTAAAAAATAATTTCCAAAGGCAAAATAAGGCTAAATTTGGATAGGGTTGTCTGCGCACTTAGCTGCACTGCCTGTTTGCTCTTGAGCTCCTATGAGCTGCTATGGCAAGAAGTTAGAAGGACCTTGGCGGTTTCACCTGGCAGGGCAATTCTGTTTTGAGGACTATGGCTGTATCTACATTGGCAAGCAACTATGTGGAATAGATGCTGGTCACTGAACTGAAGAGTTGCAAATAGTGAGGCTCTCGGAACCATTTCATGTGGTGTAGCCAGGCAGCATTACTTCAGATTAGATGGTCTTTTCTTGTAGGCCAGATGTCTCTGCTCTGTTGTGTTCTTAAGGATTTTGCTGTACACGGTATACTAACTCCAAGCCAAGCTTCCCTGTGAAGTGTTGAAGTGCTTCAGAAGTGGAACTTTTGGTTTGCTCTTCTCTGAATGTGGTGGTGTAGTTCATGTTGTTTGGCACAGTTCTCATACACAAACTAGTGCTTGATAAATTGAGGCAAATTCCTAACACAGGTAAAGTCTATTCAAAAATAATTGGGTAGGACATTAGAAAGGCTCCCTGCAATAAAGTATATCAAATTAGCATGACAAAAAATTTGGAGAGAACCATGTTCTGAAAGAGTTATTTTTGAATTAATGTCTCTTGCCCTTTTTATGAACATGTGTATCTGTGTGTTTTTTTATTTAACCATTTGGCAGGTAGGTTTTTCAAGTGGGCAAATAGGAGATGAAGATGATCATTACATGTTAATTTGGTGATGAGAAAGTGATAACGTTTTCAGAGCTCAGAAGCAAGCCTTGGAGTGAAAATGGAAAGCTTGTTTAGATAGTGAAATTAAATACTGTATTTGTGCAATGCTCTATATTCAATATTAAGAGCAAAGATATGGTCTCAAAATGTTTGAGGCCAGGTGTCATGCAGGCTAAGGATCTCTAGTTCTGTTTTCATTCTCTGAGATTCTGTTGCCCCCTTATGAGACTTATATGTGAGAAATCTGAAATACTTCAGCTTCATGATGTTCCTGTGGGATCTGTTTGTACTACACCCCTCATTTTGCAGGAGGACTGCATGCTCAGATATGTGACTGTCAGAAAATCTGTGGTAAGTCAGTATACTTTAATTACTTACATTCTGATTTAAGCATATATCCTAGGTCATTGTCTAGGCATGGGATTATCTCATTCTGAAATTGACAAGTGAAATTTTATATGAAGCAAGGCTGCTCAAAATTAAATGTGGCTGAGAAAACTAGTCCTTAATAAGGCAAGCATTATCAATATGTTTGCAAGTAGTGTTGATGGTAATAATGCCTATTAATAATTACACCGGTAACATCTCCATCTGGCAACACCACCAGTAACGCCTACAGTGATTTTAAGGGAAATGGCTGGTGAAAGGGGTCAAACCAGTAGTTTTCCTGTGAAAATCTCTGAAGAGGCAGGGGAGGGAGAGAGGAGACTTGTTGGGAAGAGCAAAGTAGAATATTAAACTTGAAAGAGGAATATAAATCACAGGAAATTAGAACTAAAATAGAATCGACCAGAAAGGGTGTGTGTGTGTGTGTGTGTGTAAGTTGTGTGCTAAGGCCAGCTGAGATATTTGCCCCTATAGAGATTAATATCTCTGTATGTGTGAAAAATCTGATCTGGAAATAAGATTAAACAAGAATTGACCAGGACTGGGAGATGAACCATTGCACCTTCACAGAGGTGTCCACCCCCGTGGAGATTAATATCGCACAGAATAACAAAAATCTGATTTGGAAAGAAGATAAGTGTGCATTCTCCATACCAAGAGGATGATCTTATAGCACTTGCATAGTAAATAGCCTTGACTTTATTTCAGAGTCTGTTGTCAAATAGATTCTTCCAAGGCCATTTGAACATTTTACTTTAGCAGACTTAGCAACAAAACTACTATTGAACATTTTATTAATGTTGCAAAGCAAATCGTGGTAAGTTCACTCTTCTCATATTTAATCCTCTTTTTTACACAGTAATTAATAGGCAGATCAGGTTTCTGCTGAAGCAATTGGTTGGATCAATGTCATTATTGACATATCAAACAGTTCTTTCTAATTCTGTCATTTCAACAGCTCCTGAAAGCACAGTTTCAGAGGTTAGATCTCCCTTGGGGAGGAGGGAAGTGCAAACTTTCCATAGTCTGTTTATCTGTTAGAAAACTGCAATATATTTTTGTATTTAACACTTCAGTGTTAAAACACAATCTTTTTTTAGAAAAAAGGTAGGTGTAGGCTTATGTTTAATTTTCCTTAAACTTTATTCTGATTTATTACAATGAATATGTTCCTTTGATGCTTTTCCTGAAATGCCTGCAGAAATTGACTTCGAGCCAGCTCTTACTCAAAATATTAGTATTACGATTCAAATTATGGATTAATCAGGTTAGAAATACAGATCAGTTGGAAGACACTTTTTTTGATATTCCAGACTCTAAAGATTAGTTGCCCCTGTACTGTCAAGTTCTTCTAGTGCATGTTTTCACTGAAGAAGTGAGGGAAGTATTGGCATATCAAGCTAGTGATCTTTAAGAACAATTCCAGATGAGAGATAGTTGGTTATACACTGGGAAAAACTGAAGGTGGGAGAAAAACTCTCAAATACTCCCCTGCCCTCTCCTTCTCCCTCCAATTTTTAGTTGCACAATTTTTAGGTGTATAGCTTTACTTTTGCTATAAGTCATGTGAATGTCAGTTCTCAGAGGTGTGAGTTTTACTGGGAGCTCAGAAGAGAGGCATAATTGTAATTCGTGCCATAGTAACAATACCTGCTTTACCACTTATTGCTGTCTTTTCATTTTCAATGCCAATTTTGTAAATGGAGGTGTTTCTGACAGGGACTGTTGTTGAAACAGCGTGACTTACAAAATGAATTGTGGTATCTCTTTATTCTACTACAGTAGTTATGACGCATGGTATATTACTGAAAATCAGAATAGTTTGGGGTTGATCATTTATTTCAGAATGGCGGCATGAAGGGCATCTGGACCCAGAACATCAGTGCATGGATGCATGGAGCGCTGGAGCAATCTCAGTAGGAGGAATACACCTGTGCCTGCGTGCAGGTGGGATAGCGGCTAGGTGACAGCCCTGCCAAAAAAGGGATCTGGGGTTGATACCTGGTTGAGTATGAGCCAGTTCTGGTGGAGCTTGATGTTGGACGTGAATGTTAGCTAGCATGGTGGCTTTTAGGGTGTGTGTGTTTGAACAAAGTGAATGGAATACTGAGAGGGAAGACTGTGACCAGCAGGCTTCAGGAAGCTGTTGCCTCCCTGTACTCAGCGCTGGTGAGGTATGTCTGGAGTATTTTGGTAGGCACTGGGGCTCTTGCCCTCTCCTGAGTCAAGCAGGATGAGGGGAAACTGGAGTGTGTTGAGAAACTGAGACAGTTGGGGCCTGTATAGTGTGACCTGCAAGAGGCACCTGAAGAGAGCTGGATGTGTTTGGTCTCAGGATGAAGAGCAGGAGGGGAAGCTTGCAAGAACTTGAAGGGCAGTTATGAAGATGACAGAGCTCTTTGATAGTACCAAATGATACAACAAGGGGGAGTAGTCACAAACTGCAGGTAGAGAGGTTCTGATTGGCTTCTGTGAAACATTGCTCATGAGGACAAGGGTGGTTGAGCAGAACAGGGTGCCCTGGGGATCCCCTGTCCAAGGGGGTTTCCAAGTCTTAGCTAGACAAAGCCATGCCTCATGTTATAGTGTTGGTGACAGTTCTGCTTTGAGGGGGCTATTTGGCCTAGATGGCCTCCAGAGATGCCTTACAAACAATACTTCTTTGGTTCTATTAGAACTGTAGCCTGCAATTTTATGGGGTGTGGAACAGGTCAATGCAGGTTGAAAACACTCCAGCCTGGCAGAATGGCTGTTTGGTCTCTGCTCCAGAGAAACTTTTTTTATAACGTTCATAACCTTTGCTCCTGCTCTCATAGGTCAGACTGGATTTTTTTTTTTTTTTTAATTTATTTATTTTTTTTTTTTGGCGAAGCAATGCATCAACATCTGACCTGGTATCAAAGAACTTCCAGAAGTTTTTGTTGCAGATGAGGAATGAGTTTGCAGGAATACTTCCTGCAGAATACACACCTTCCCTTTATCCCCCCCCCCAACTCTGGTAATTAGGCAAGATTTATGGTTCTTAAATGTGGACTCATTCACGGACTTAAGTTACCTTTAAAGTCAAGCACAAAGCACAGGGTTTGGAGTTGAACTTTTTGTTTCTGTTTTTCAGTACACATAGGTCTACTAGGAAGAGGGTGCCTGCAGATTCTTGGATATGATTTCCACTGTTCCACAAAAAAGGTGTTTTACCGCTGTATTCAGTAACACTTGTTGAGGTGGAACCCTCATGCCTGCTTAACACTTTGGTTTTTAAGGAGGTGGCCAAGTGAGCAGCTGCCTTTCAACAGGGGGGACACCTTATGTGATGTTTTCTGCTTGGAACAGCAGTGTATCTCTAGGTACAATGGCTCATCTTGTCAGGCCTTTTTTCAAAGCATGGGTGAAGGTGACTTATCCATATGTTACATTCAAATTAAAAATGAATTTAAAACAGTTTAGTTAAATCATGTTAAACTTGTGCGGGTTGCTTTCATTCAGTATTAAAATGACATATTAAAATTCAGTTTAGTATAATTCACCTTAGGAGTAGATTACGGTAAATTGGATTAAAGTAGACTAATTCTGGAAAAAAAGCTACACAAGCATTTTAAAGTGAAATAAATGACTTTAGAGTTAATTCGGACTAATTTTCATTGTTCCAATATGTCATCCTAGGGTACATACAACCAATTTTAATCTTGGCAAAAGAGTATGTGTGATCCAGCCCGCCCTTTTTCTGCTGGACAAAAACCTCAAATCACTTTTTTTAATGTTGAGCCCCTATTTCACCCTTCTCTGTTGGGAAGCCTCTGAGGGCCCTGTGGAGCCTTGTTTCTTGGTGTGTCAGGGATGTACATTTTTAATGTTCATCAACTAGATTACTTCAGAAGAAGAATGAAATCAGTTGGTGTATTTTGCTTATTCATGTTGAGTGGTGTAGACCAAAGTAGCTTTCAGGACAAGGGCAATTTTCAGGTTATCAATAAGGAAATATGAGGAAATATGTATGAAGCTGTACCCGCAACAGAACGCAGTCACTTAACTAAAGGTATGACATCAAGGTTTATTAGCAAGAATGCATTACATGTTTGTGCAGTCCTTTCATTAAGGCTTGGTTGGCTTTAGCCTCAGGAATGATAGAGATGGTTAAAGTCCCTGAGGTGTCTGATGATCTCTTTTGGGGCAGTTTAAGAAGTTAGCCTGGTCTGTCAGCTCCAGTAACCCTCTTCAGAGCTTGAAGCCAAAATGCAGATCACAGAGAAAAGTGTGGCCGCACTTTTTGTGTGCCACAGTTGTCAGCATGGCTCCTGCCAAAAAGGGTGATGGTTACAGATAATCTGCTGGGCAGTGACCTCCTGGCTCCCATTCCCAGTTTCTGTGGGCATTTGCTCAGCAAATAAGGGAATTAACTCCTTCATCTGCTTTAACCAAATCCAACTGGAGTTGGAGTGCGAGAGTGTGCTGTGTCGGCAGATTCTGAAAGGGATTAGTTTAAGTCGCCTTGAAGCTGTGTGCTCTGAAGTTACTGTAGGCCACCTTCTCATGGGTAAAACCCAAGAAACAAGCTGCTGTTTACCAAGGAAAATATGCCCTCTCTCTGAAACCTTCAAAACCGAACAACCCACAGAATAGCCCCTTTGTGTGTGTGCATTTGATGTGATGTAAACTAATATTTGGGAAACAAGCTTTATTCATATTGCCAAAACTTTCTGAGCTAATATATTCAGAATATTTGGTATTTTGGAAGGGTAGTTTGTTTATATTGATTTTAACTGATGATAAATTGAGTAACTTTTATTTTTAAGTTAGAATTTGAAACAGAAGCAGTTTCTGTTGCTGAAGTGTAGGGTTTCTATTTTAATTATATTTTTTTAAAGGAAGACCCTTTCATTATGTAAACTTTAACCATGCTTTGACATCTTGATCCACCTGCCTAGTGACTTAATTCACTAGTTCAGATAGAAGCTCATTCTAGGTGGTACCACAGCTAAGGCTTGAGAATTATTGAATGCTGCTTTTCATTTATTTTATTTTATTTATTTTTTTAACGAGAAGCATTCAACTTTTAACTGTTCTATGATCATGAAATTCTGTCCTTGTACCAAAACTGTAAGGTGTTCCTAAAGCAGCCAGAGCTTCGGTATTTGACTGTATAAGATTGGTACAAAATTTTGTAGCATATAGACAATTTAGTGTGGGTTCAGTGTAAGGTTTTAATATCTAAATCAGTAATTTTCTTGTTGCATTGCTTGCTGCTTAACTGGAAGATTGAAAGTGCAGATTAAGAATTTCCTTTTGCTTAGCTGCACAGAATTCTTCAGAAATTTCTATGGTCAAGATTCAGTCTGTCATGGGACTCTTACTACATGTAAAGATCATATTTAATGTTGTTAAAACTGCAATTAATATCATGTTTACCTTATTTGAAGGAATAGTCCCTCATTTAGAATGCATTCAGTTGAGGGTTACATAATGCTAATCCGCATAATGCTAAGACCACCATAGAGTTCGGTAGACTGCAGAGTTTTGGTCCCGCTTTTGTATCCTCTGTATCTGTTGTATGTCCTCTTGCTTTGCCACTCTGTTACTCATTTTCATGCAGCATTTTTAGTCTAATGAGGAATTTGATGCATGCTCTGGAAAACTGGTGCTGTAAAAAATACACTGTGAAGACAAATATGCATATAACCACCAAATTCTTGCTTTTAAAGTTCTGCCTTGAGAAAGATCAGGAAGTTTAAGATGTGGAAAAAAAAACCTCTCTCCCACTGGTTGATGGCAACATTTCCCATTGAAACATAGTTGACCCAGATGTTTTACCTTTTTTTCTTTATTTTTTTTGTGCAGTATGTCACTCTTTATGACTCCATGCCGTTCAAAAAAAAAAAAAAATAGGAATAATGATGATTGAAATGTTTTTTAAATAGGAAACCCACAGTATCAATGAAAATGAAGAAAGAATGAGAAACCAATGAACAGTGGGAGCACCAAAGCAAGGAGTCTGTGTTTAGTAAGGTGGCTGAATTTTAATTCTGGTTTGTGTTGGGTTTTAATGCTTCTTTTTTTTTTTTCTGGTTTTTTTTTTTTTTTTTCACCCTAATTTTAAAGAAGTATGAAGCTAGGCAGGTATCAGATTCTGATCAGGTACATGGCATAGTACACTGAGAGCCATTTGAAGGAGAAAAAAACACCCCCAAAAAAGTTAAGCCAGTATTTGTTGGCAAGTTGGACCTTTGAGTCCCATTTTAAAATACTGGCAGTGTTACATCTTGTTGAACATACTTAAAACTTTTACAGTTCCCTGGAATTTCTGGGAAAATACCTCAATTTTAAAGGATGTTTTTTGCTTCATCTTTTGTAAATGACTGTGTAAAAAAGTTAAGTATCCCTGTTCCGAGAGTACTTCAGGACTACCCAAAGCAATTACCATAAACTTTGTGGTTTCCAGTTGAAACTTTCATCTTGTTCCCAAGAAAATCTGTTCAATTTTTGGCTTCCTATTTTCAGCAAAACAAAAATTCTCAAGCCTTCAGACTGCATTTGTAAAATAATTTCAAAAATAGTGTGTAGGTTTCCAACTCGCTAGTGGAAACTGGTTTATTTAGAGTGATCTCAAAACCAATTAAATTTAAATTCTGTGTGATTTTGTGTATTGGAGAATGTTCTCTGTAGGATCTAGAGCTTTCCTTGGATTCTGTGGTGGTAATATGTGCTGCTTGAATGAGTTGATTAGCGCTGCTGGCAGTTCAAGTAGAAAGAAAAACCTGAGGAGAAATTATGTTCAAGTGGGTAGCCACTTGCAATATGATACCAGTCTTTAAATTCCTAGAGCCAGATTAGTATGATCTGCTTTATTCTTACAAATACGGGCCTTGGGGCTTTCTTCATTGTCAAGCAAGTACATTGAAGTCACAGTTCACTGCAGAGCCATATGGGTTATGGATATTGCATACTTCTATCTTGAATGAGGAGGGGAAGATGAGAAGTGTGAATATTTTTGTTTTCAGGCTAGATTGATGCAAGCTTCTAATATAGAGAGAGGCAATTTTATACAGCATTTGGCACTGCTAGACAAAAAAAACTTAAAAAAAAAATATGCTTACATTCAGGAAGACTGGTGCTTTGTTTCCTTCTTTGTGTTTCTAGGAACACCTTAATTAAACAAGAAACCTTTGCAGTATTGCTAAAACAATGATGCAAGATTGCTATACCTGTTTTCACTGAAGCTATATCTGCCTCTTTCTGTGGCAAATTTTTTAATCTGCTCACTCTTTTTTTATATGATAAAAGGACCTTTTAAAAAGTGGTCAGAAAGTATTTTATATATATATATATTTTTTCCCTTAATTTTCTGTATGTTTGGTGGCTATTATCCTTCCCCTCCCCCCAGTTAGTTTTCTAATTCTTGAGCACTCATTCTGATTGCTTTCGCTAATGCAAACAGTAGGGAAATCATGAGAGAAACTACAAATAAAGTGAAAGGGTTATTTTTCATGCTGCCAGGTTGAAATAATTCTATTCAGGGGCTATGGTTTTGTTTTGTTTTTTGGGGTTTTTTTTTTGGTTTGATTTGTTGGGTTTTTTTTTTTGTTGTGTTGTTTTTTGTTTTTTTTGGTTTTTTTTATAATCAATGCAAGTTAAGAATCCATTGTAAGATTCTACATTTGTCTGGCCTCATGTATAATTTGCATCTGGTTTTATAGTGCTTTTGGGGAACTGGTTGGAGGGTTGCTTCCAGCACAGCTAAAATTTTCTGTCATCTGGAGGCAGGTGCTTGAGAGTCTTGGAGTTCTTCTGAAAGTCCAGTAGATATGGTACTGCCTGGAGACCAGGTATTTTGCACCTTTGCCCGTCCCCTTCAGTATTTCTGTGACTGCTCAACCTGCTCTGAGGATTGTAACCAAGTTCCCAGTGAAAGACTCTGTAAAAAAGTGGGAAGAGATTGGCTGAAGCTTCTGGCTTGTGAGCTGTGGAAGATGATCACTCATGTTAGCTTTAGGCTGTCGTGGGATAGAGTTTGGGCTGAACTTTACATATAGGTTTAGTGCTCTGGAAAGTAGGTGGTTATGGTAATTGCATCTCCAAGCCTACTTAATTTCTATGAAAGGAATGTGAGAGTAAAGGTATTTTTTTCTTTTCCTGGTGCTTGAGTAGATTTTGACTGTTGTTTAAGTATCTTAAAAATGATAATGACACATTTGGGTTAAGATGGCAAGCAGTTCTTTTCCTGGTTTTCAGTGAGGTAAGGTTAGAAGTCAGTTCTTTGCCAGCTGACCTGAATTGACGCTTCCCTGGTATGCCTCTTCTCCTTTAGTTGGCATGAACCTGCCTTTTCCTGGTTTGCCAGTCCAGCCTGATAATCCAGCAGGAAACTATTCCCCAAGGTGCCAAGCAGGTGGAAAGGAGGGCCAGGAGCAGTGTTGTAATGCAGGGAGGCAGTGGGGTCAGTGGTACTCCTGGGAGTGTGGGGTTGAGCTCTGGCTAGCTCTGGATTCTTGCCTTTGTAGCTCTCGGAAAGGTGGAGGCCAAGTCACTCAGTGTGGCCACTAGGTAAGGGCGATGAATGTTAAAATATGCCCTTAGGGTTTCCTTTCATCTACCTGTCTGTTTACTAATAACCCTTTCAATTTCTTCCCCACCAAATATGGCTGGGTAGCTTTTTAGGGCTTCAGAGTTAAGACTGGGTCTGTTGCTTTAGCTTGGATTGACTGCCTGCTGTTGGTTAGAAAGGGTGAAGTGCCTGTTCCTTGTCCTTGGGCTCCCCACAGTTACAGTGCCAGGTAAAAGGCTGGAAATACTCCAGAATCCACCATTCACTTCTGGGGAAATTATTTCATTTATTTCATCCTGAAACACTGCACAATGCTCATTGACTAGACACACACCAATAAATTGCATGTTCCCATATTCAGCTGTATGCTGGTTTGGCCATCTGAAATTGCCAGTACCCCCTGTAAGCCTCCTCTGTGAAAACATCCTCTAGCTCCTCTGTTATGTCTCCTGTGGCCTCTTTGACATTTTATTAATATGTGTTTTCAGCTACTCGAAAAGGTTATAAAGATACCTTAAAGAGTTTTGCATGCTTGTAGTTGTGATGTTATTTTTTTCCTTTTCCTGTGGTTTAAAGTGGTTAAAGGTCATAATTGGAAATTCCCTTTCTGGACTCAACTTAAAATGTATGCTTCCCCTATTAGAAGTTATTTAGCAGTTTACAGGCTGTTTGTAACTTTCCTTGCATAGCACGTGGAAACCTTTTTATAAGCATGAGCATGCTATAGTTAGTATGCCAGCATTTTGGATGCATTTTTTCCTATTGTAATTTTTTTTTCCTAAGTAGTCCTCCTTTAGTGTCAGGTGAAGAGGGAGCCAGTCTGTTACTGCTGCTACTAATTTAATGCTGAAAGACTTGAAAAGGCCAGGTTAAAATTTTTTTTTTTTTACTCAGGGTAACTTTGAGATCCTTCTGGATGGCACAAATCCCATCTGAAGGTTTCTACAGTGATTTCTGTTCAGAAATTTGAAACCAGGGAGTATTTTCATGAAAGTGGATCTGTAGTTTGCCATTGTAGGTCAGTACCTCCTTTTTTTATAAGACTGAAAATGCTACCTATTCTGGATAAATCATCCTAATTATATCCTTCCACTGTAATTACATGTGTAGTATTATTAGACAGCATTAAATATGTAAATGATCAACATCTATTGTCTGCAGATTTATTCTTTTTATTGTGATTTCAAGGCTCTGTTTTCTGAATTGTTGGTACTGACACTGTTGTGTGGAAGTATAGTCTGCTGCTTCTAATCACAGTTTTATTTTATGGGTTCCATGTACCATTTGATATAGATGCAAACTGGATTGTAACTATAACACTTTGAACAGAACTATATTTTTCTTAGAGTGATCAAGGAGGGATAGTGCTATATGATTAATACCCCAGAGCTTTTTAACTGCCCAGTATAGATAGTGTGACCATCTCTAATGGTAGTGTTCTTATCTGTGACATTCTATTTTTTTTTGAAGGGGTTTGAAGCAGACAAGTGATATGAATTCAAGTAATCTTGATAGACCTATTAACCGGAATGTGTCGTTAGGGAATGCTCTATGCAGATTTTGTATTACCAGCAGCAGTATTACCCATTAACATGTTACCACATTTGCATTTACTAGAGCTGTGGGGCTTTTTGTTGTGTATTTTATTTATTTATATTTTAAATAAAAGAGCCATTTGCAGTGGCCACTCTGGTCTTTAAAGTTTACTTTGTAAAAAATGAGCCAGGAAATAACTCATGTCACTGACCTTGGGTATATGAAACATAAGTATCTGATTTTGACAGACTGCTCCTAGAAAACATAGTGGGGCTTTTTTTAAAAAACATTTTTTTCTGAATTAATCACCTGAATTTTAGCATTTCACGTCCTTATACCTAAGCTCAGTATCAGATTTTGCACTTCAAAGGCATTTAGAAAAGAATCCTTGTATAGGAACTTCCCTATGATCTTATTGAAACAGGGAAAGTGGAGTTGAAGGTACAGGTTTGAAGCTCTTTCCACTTTTTCTTTTAAGTAGTGTTGGCTATATCTAGAACAAGCAGTAGAAAGACTTCATATTATTGTTCTGCATTGTCAAGCAAGCTAGAATCTGTGGTGTTGACTTATTCTCATGGTTGAGTCATTCATCTCCAGTTTGCAGTTTTATGACATAAAGGGGTTCTCTGGGAAGAGATAAACATAGCTTAGAGAGGTTGCTGTGCTTATTAGTATGGTCTTTGTAGCTGACTTTGTAGGAGGGGTAGGGAGCACTGTGTGTCTGAGAGGCATTGCTTGAGTTTGTGACAGTTGGCAATAGTAGATTACTTTGATGTTAGATACAGTTTTGCCCATAATTGTATAAAGGCACAACACTTCGTTGCTGTTTAGCCCTTATAATAGGCACTGAAAGCTAACTCCAAGTTAGTGTTAATGTGGTGCACTAATTTTTCTACCAGTCAGACTCCTAAGAATATGGGATCTGTGATCTTGGGCAATGCTTGCAAAAGGGCTGTGAAGGAGGTGAGGTCAGCGTCTGGGTAGATGGAGCAGCAAACATTTTAAATATAACATTCTTAGCGAGTACTTGGCTACAAAATTACTTCTACAGGTAAAATTTTAGGCTGTCCTCATCTTGAATCTTGTTGAAAGGTCAAAGTTGGTTCTAGACTTTGTAAGAGCCCTGTTCCACAATATTGTCCTCTACTACTAAGTAAGGTATTACTCTAATGCTTTTGGGAGATCTCAGAATAGATGCCTGCATTTTCTCACCCTTCCTGTTTAATTAATTTTTGTCAGTCATTAAATCTATGTAGATCCCTTTATTCGAGTCATGTAAGCGGGGCGAGGCCAGTAGGATTTGCTTAAATTATTTGTAATGTTCCCATAGCCATCAATGTAATGGCTGAATGCTTTATGAAAGCTGTGAAATTTGATGTTATAATTTCCCTGGTTTTAAATAAGGTTTGTGGGGTTTAATACCTTCTCCCAGAGAATGTCTGCTAATGAGTAGCAGAATGCATGGCAGAAAAAAAGAAATGAAGTTGATCACACTTTACAGTACACAAAAACATTTTGTAATCTCGCACGTTACAAGTGCGAAGCATCTGTGTTTGAGGTAATAGAAAACATGAAATTGTAGGTGCTTTCAAGCTGTGGTTACAAACAAACTTTGGAATTTAGAGGAATGGCAATTTTATCTTTTTTGAAAAGTAATCACTTTAAAATACCTAATTCTGATTAATAGGCTGGTACTGTGCTTCATCACAAGCAGAGTTATTCTCTCTTTTGGGTCAACAGAGGGAAAACCTCGAACTGAGAACAGTGAAAAAGTAATCTTCCTCTTCACTGACTGCTGCACTTAATCTGTGGAAGAAACTCTTTGAGAACATGCTCTTTATGTTCTTCTTGGTTTTGTATCTTTTGACTCATCAGTTTAACTTCTGTTGCAGACAGTGGGATAAGGATTTCAAGTTACCATGTTTTATAATTTCTGAGCAGTAGTACAAAGTCTGAGGACTTCTAGGAGCAGTGGTGACAGCAGAGGCAAAGAGCGAACCTGGCACAGATTTAAACTTGTAACTTGTTTAGCCTTTTGAATGTTCCTAACAAACCAATTTGTGAGGGAATTTGTATGCATGCTGTTTGTTGTTTCAGTAGAGCCTGTAAATTTGAATGGCCATTTTTCATAGAGGTTGGATCTACAGGACAGCATTAGCTTTGTAAATGTTTTAGTGAAGGTCAGTGTTAGCCAAGTGCAACCCTAATTTATAAGGAACGGCGTAATTATTTTTGGTCAACATCCAAAATAAGGTTTAACTTCCATCCTTATTTGCTTATTCCTTGCTGGTGTTTCTTCCACTCCCTCCTGGTCCCTCACCCCCCCTTGCAAGCATTCCAAAGATAGCCTAGAAATACTCTTGGGTAAAATCAACTTGAAGGCTCTGGAGCGCTTGTTGTAAGGAAGAGATTAGATTTATTTCGACAGGAATGTAGAATTGAGTTGCTCGTAGCATGGTGTCACGCAAGTGCATGTAAATCGTTCTAACAGAGTTAGTTGGTCACATTTTATTTTACATGTGATGTTGTTATAAGATCTGTCTCTGTAAGCAGCCTATGTTGGAGATGGTAGAAAATGTCACTAATTTCAGATGCTTGTAAACCATGTTTAGAAATTCCAAAAGTTTGTTAGTTTGTTCCTTGGTTGGTTTGGTTGTGTGTGGGGCTTTGTGTTTTGGTTGTGTTGTTTTTGTGGCTTTTTTTTTTTTTTTCCCTGATAGTAGCATTTTATTTTATCTAGGAAAAAAAGCTGTTCTGTGTAATTGTATGTGCACTAATTACAAATGCAACATTAACTTTAAACGTAACCACAAAATAAATATGTTTTGCCAGATGCTTAAATACTGTGATTTCACAGGTGTTGCACATGTGAATTCTATCTTCTTTCTGTTAGTATAAAATCTTGGGTGGTAGTCTTAAGTACAGCGAGGTACAACCGTAAGAAATGTACCAGAACAATTGTGTTCTGGGGTTTTGTACATAGTGCATATAATTTCATGTGTTATTTTTCTGACCCTGAGCTTCCATGTCTTGTGTGGAATTTCAAGCTTCATATATGCTGCAATTTTCTTTGAAGCGATGCCTGGATTATTTGCACAAGGGCATCCCTTTTGCCAGTAATCAGTGGCCAAGTGCAAAGAAGTAAAATGATAAAAAACATTGAAGAAGAAATCTTAAAAGACTTGAAGTGAGTGCTTTGGTTCACCCCACTTTGCACAGAAATACCTTTTTCTTCTCTAGCCATTTGAGTGTGGACCTGAGGGATTTCTCGTGTTTCCAGGTTGTCTTTTTGCAGCTAGCTGCGAATTATCTGAGTGGTGGATGGGGGATATGCTGCCTGCTACAATGAAGTTTAAACTTTCTGCCAGATGAGCTCACATACCCATGCAGTTGATTGAAAGCTGTACAGTTTGTCAGTCTGTGATACCCCTTCCTGACTGGGCAACCCATGAAGACTTAGCCCTTTTGGAACTTTGAGAAAGGCAGGTGATAAGAAGTGTCAGGAGATGGGTAAATGTCCAGGTGAGCTCTCACCAGCATGTGGAGCTTAGGCTTTCTGTGAAACAGGAGTTATGTAGGTACTTGCTGGTTTCATATTTTGACACAGATTAAGCTGCTTTATTGATGCCCATTTCATTAAGAACTAGTACAGTCCAGGGGACACTGTTGCTGTCTTACACTTTTTTTTTTCACCATAGTTGGGAATCGGTTGGCCTGAGCTTGTCAGACTCTTAGTCTCTGTGTATCTTCAGCATGATAGATTATCCTGCTGCCTTGATTAAGCCTCTCTTCCTTTTTTTGTGGGGAAAGCAAAAGAAGCCCTTTTTTAAAAAACAACAACAAAAACAACAACAACAAAAAAAAAACAGCAAAAAACCCCACGTTGAAACTTCCTCAAATACTCAGTATTTGTGGTGGGGTTTTGTTTGTTTATTTGTTTTGTTTGCTTTCTCGTTTGGTTTGGCTTAGTTTTCCCTCCGATGGAGTTTTCTGAAGACCACCTCCAATGTCCCTTTGCCCTTCCTTTCTCCGCCGCTCCAGGGAGGAGCGGTTCGCGTTCCGTAGGCCTGGCCGCTGCCGGCAGGTGGCGGTAGAGAACACGTGCGAAGGCTGGCGGCGCGCTGAGCTGCGTGCCCGAGACCCTCTTGTTCCGGCTCTTCTTGCAGGGGATAGATGTTCATCAGCTCACGTCTGGTACCGAGAAACGCTGCTTTAAACGCTGTTTACATTAAACTGTTCTGTTTGTTTGCTTGTCCTGAGGTTTTACCAGCCCGAACTAGGGAGAAGGGAGGTGGGAATCAGCAATATGTGTGGCTGAATTTTTAGTAAGTGTGTTGTTTTAAAGCTAGAATATGGTGTAGGCAGATAGTGAATGATTTATTTCAGTTTGTGTGAACGTTTGTCTCCAAAACTCATTTTCCATGACTTGCAAAATTGGAACCTTTTCATTTTCCTGGCCATCCTTTTCTCCCAAAGATTTATAGAAATTCATGAGTTAGAGGTGTGAAGCTGGAGAGGTGTTAAAAATTAGGGAAAGCCTATTAGCTGTATTGAAGAGCTGATGAAACTGAACCCTGGAAATTTGAATAGGGAAACAGCAGTGAAACAACTCTTCCCCTCCCGCTCCTATCTTCATGTGGTCACAAAAATCTAAATTTTATTTGACAAATTTATAAGCCTGTGCAGCTAATTTCTGCTGTATGAATAATGGTTCTTGCACCATGTCTTTCCCAAGCCCACAGCACGCTTGGCAAGGGCAATCTTGCATACAATTTTACCATCTGAAGTTGACATCCCCCTGTCAATAAAACAAAGGTGTATCTGGCTGGTGGCAGAGGCTCCCTCTTGAAACGCACCTGGTACAGAATTGCATCGCACTGCCCGCTTGAAGAAACAGTATGTAGAAGCTAACTTCAGTCCTAACTTGCAAAGAAGTGTTACTTGTATATTTTAAGCAGGATGTTTGCTTGACTCCTGGGATTTTTGAAATAATTTCCTATTCAAAGCCATAGTTAGCATAACTGATTGTTATTTAGTAATTGCAATGTCTTATGTTTTCTCTGTCATCTGTGTCTGGTGTTGAATCACATATCTACAGAAGAGCAAATCGGTTCAATTTTTGTGCCTTTCTCACCTCCTTCCCTCCATTTTGAAGTTCTGAAATGCTCTAAAAGGCTCTTCTGGAAAATCGATTTGCTGTTTGTGTTGGTTTAATGCTTAACACTCGCTGTGTGTCCTTTGTACTGGCAGCTGTGGAATGCTGTGCTGCAGTTGAATTTGCACATTTTCTGACATGCTAAATACAGCGAAGAAACTTCCTTACAAGAGGGACAGATTTAGATTTGGTTCTGGTATTTACATAGTTTGAAAGAATGATATTTCAAGAGTAACATGTCTGTACCTCTGTGCACAAATGCTTTATGTTGTCTTGTACAACTTTTCTTATGATCCACTTTGAAAACTAAGTTTATATTCCACTCAGTAATTAAAGCAGAAGTGCTGCTGCATTTGTGTTGCTACCTGCCTCCTGTGTTACAGGGGCAGCCCTAGGTAGGAAGGAATAGAAAGTGAAATATACTACGTATTGTAAAAGTTAAGTGATATGGTTTATTTTTTTGGTGATTCTTTCTGTTGTTGTTTTTCCACACTATAAGGAAGAGTGAGTTATCATCCTGAAAACTTGCTAGTGAATACTTCATATGGTATGTTAAGGCCCACAGGCCTCTTTGTGAACTTACTGTTTACCTCTAGTGTATGTTTTGAGGAGGCTTGTTCAAGTAGAATCTGCTTTGTCAAAAGGAGCAAAGGAGGCTCAGGGCAGTATTAGGAATATTGCACAGTTATCTGGAGTTGCACTCATTATTTGGGGAAAAAACCCCTGAACCTAAGGGTTTTTTGGTTTTTTTTTGAGATTCCCCCCTGCCCAAGTTATTTTAAGAAGTAGGAAAATCATTTAGCAGGCTGGGTTTTTAACTGTAATTGCCAAATTTTTTTCTCAACAGCTTTTAAATATGAAGCTTGCTAATGATTTCACAAGGACCATCACCTCATTTGAAGTAGTTATTGTCCTTTTAAAAACCATACAGGGAGTAATGATAGGTTAGGAAACAAAAAGGAGAAGAAAACCTTCTAGGTTTTGGCATGCTTCTTGGGATTAGCTGAGTATGTAATTGGAGGGACAAATGCCTAGTGGCAAGGCTTTGAAGAATATTGAGAGAGATGTTTGTTTAATTTAAGTTGGAATTTAATTTGGCAATTGATAAGGTACATTCACAACATGTTGATAAAGAAGAAAACAAGCTTAATTTACAGGCAGGTGTGCAAAACTGCAAGTGGGGAAATTAAATTGGTTAAACAAAAAAAAAAGTAGGAAAAAGCTGAATACTAACTCTGACTGATTGTAATTTCTTTAAGAAATGTTGGGAAATTGTTAAAAAGTGAGACATGCATTTAAGCCACTGGAAAGATTTCTGTGGCTCAGAGATGGTATCCCGGGTGCTCCTAGGCCAGGTGAAATTTAGGGAGTAGAAGCAAAACCATGAAGGTAAAACTGCCTGTAGAGAAGTTTTACTAGTAAATCAGTTTTTAGCTGAGGACTGTTATCAGTGGCTGCTAGCATAAAGGAAGAGTATGTACTTGAGACAGGACTAGAAAATTTCTGAAAACTCATGGTGTGGAAGAGGGGGCCAGAAATATACCGTAGGCATGAGTTGATTTCGTGTCTGGCTGCCGTAATCAAAATGAGCAATTTGTGAAAGGGTTTTTTTTTTCTTGATGCTTGTAGTGACTGATGTTTTCAAGGGTTATATAGGGAGTGGATTTCATCTGGCGCATGCAAGAGGTCTTGGGATATGAATAGAATGAACGTGTGGTATTGAGACACAGAGCTGCATGCTAATAAGGGCAAGCTTGAACTTTGAAGTCCCATTTCTGTGACCTCTGATGTGCCTCTAGGGAGACAGGACACATACTCAGGCAGTGTTTTGAGCTAATCAGGTCTATGCAATAATACCTCTAAAGCATTACGCGGTTGGAATGAGCCTGCCAGGATGTTTCAGTCCGCAAATATCTCATCAGCATTGTCTAGTGGAGCTCTGGTGCTAGGGGAAAAACAGGTTTTGGCTGAGAGCAATTACAGTTAACGAGGAGGGTGCAGCTTAAACTCAGACCTTGAGGCTAGAGTCCACTGTAAAAGGATTTTTAAGTTTGTCAGAAGATATGAGATAAAAAGATGTCATATTGATAGGGGCATTCAAAGGAGGTAGTTACCATGAAGAGCAGCTGCTTATAGAATGCTTTCACAGGCAAATGAAGAGGTCAAACTGTGATGAAGGGTAATGCTGCCCTACCCTTTAAAAGGGGGTGGGAGGGGGGGTGTGGTTCTTTAACACGTTATTAACAGTCTTTCTGGGTCAGATAGTAGAATAAAACCGTTAAACTAAAGATTATCTAGTTTAGCAATATTCACCATATTCACACGCCATGGAGTTGGGAAGCTGGTGTATATAGGCTGTGGTCTGTTGTCTAGGTAGCTTTGTCCTGTGACATACTCCATAAGGTGCAAGGAGCAAACTATTTAGCAGGTTTTTTTTATTCATTCTGATTTGGAACATGCTCAGAAGTCTTGTGAATAGTATGGGGGGGGGGAGGGGGGGGGAGGAATACAGCAAGAGCTCAGGCTGTCTCTGTGTATGCTGTGAATTCCTTTTCTTGGAGTGAAATGAACAAAATAGTGTTGTGTTCCCTCCACACAAGGTTTTATGGTAGGACATGCCTTCTGCTTCCTGTAAACTGAGTTGTTGCAGTCTCTTCTCATTATTAGTGAAATGAGTCTTGGTCTTACAACTGAATATGAGAAAGGTTTGCTTCCTATAAACCTGGAGAAAGCATGTAGTTAGTGGACTCACAAATCTGTGTTTCAAAGTGTAGCAGCAAAGTGAGTAATTTTGAGGGGGGGCATACTGCAAGACTTTTAACCCCTGGGGGAAGACTTCACAGCAGTGTTTGCCATGCTTGTGCTAGTCTACTCATAATCATCAGTGTTGTCTTCAAAGCTGCTGAAAACCTGTTGCATAGATTTTAATGAGACTAAGGTAGGCAAAGTAGGGCAAACTTATAACTGGAGTTAATTGTGGAAGCCCTGGAAACCTGTGTCTTATCTCCTAGAAAATGAAGTCTACAGTAGTTGTAAAGCATTGTTTTCCTATGGTCCCTTCAGTAGGGAGAAGACCCTGTCAGCCTCAAAGGAGTCATAGTTATGTTTATAGGTGAGGTATGGTTACAGGTCTTTTTAACTGTAGGAATTCAGCTGTGAAAACAATGAGAAGCAGCAATATATGATGGTGTCTGGTATCGATCAGAGGAGGGGTAACTTTGTCCTTCCAAGGGGAAAGGCCCAGAGTGGGATGGTGCAGTGCAGTCCTACAAGAATTATTGTTTGCTGGCGGGGTGTCCAAGTATCTGTCCCTTCAACTACACTTTCAATGGAAAAAAGTAGTTCACTATATTTGAGAAAATATTTTCAACATATTACACAATTTTTGCCATTAGGGTGACTCTGTAGGTTTTTACCTTAGCTGCCAAAAGTTGGCTTTCATTTTTGGGTTACATACCTTTATATGCCCATTATATGCAAAGCGCTTCACAGTTCAGTTTACTCTATTCTGTGGTTGTGTTGCATTCTCCTGTGGCTGGGACAGCATCTGCATCTATGGAGTTTCCCATCTAGTTGGTTCTTTTAAAAGGAGAAGAAATCAGTGGAATTAGGAGACAAATTGTAGCTACCTTCAGATAAAGTTGACCATGTCTATTTAGAAGAATTTCTTTCAAATGGTTGTTGCATGTAGCAGAACATTAAACAGACTGGAGTACCAGGCCTGTTTTGACAGTGCCTGACAGTGTGCCTCACTGTAAGAATGAATTCTTGAACTTTCTCTGCTAGTCACTGTAGAAAACCTGAAAGAATTTGGTGATTGGTAGCCAAGCAACATCAAGTTAGCATACTGTTATTTGTACTTTGATCTCTTGTATAAACCAGTTGATTGTAATATGAGATGAAGTCTTTTGGTTGGTGGGTGCTTTTTTGATACTTAATCCCAGAGAAACTAAACATGTTCCAAAGGCAATCTCTAAGGACTGTCAACAGTGTTTGGTTTTGTCACCTGATAGAGGAAGCAGTGTAATGAAACAGCTGAAAATGGTGTATCTGTTCTGTGATCAGCTATGCCTCAGCCATGCAAATAACAAGGCTTGTGTTGCTGTTACTACTCTTTTTGAAAAGGGCAAGTGATCTACCTAATTTTTAAAACATGGTGAGGCTAAGAGTTTTTGAACTTGGACCAAGGCTCATGTATAATTCACCACACTGTAACATATAGGAGATACTTTCCTGTCCACAAATTAATAGAAAACAGGAATGACTGACTGTTTTCAGTGTTAGACTGTACAGTACAGCAAAACATGCTATATATTAGCAAACACTTAATTGTGATTTACAGATGATTGTTTTTGCCAGTCTTGAGGATATGGAAATGTAGATGTGTGCTTCAATAAGCTCTCTGTACCCTACAACTGAAAGGCTCTTATAAGATAGTCCACATAAGTTACACTTGTACTTTATAGGAGACTCTTCCAATAATGGCTTTTATCCATCTTTTAAAAAAACAAGTTAAATGGGAATAATGGGTAGAAAATTTGATTGACTGAATGCTACTTTTTATTATTATTAATATAGTTTATATATTATTATATAAAGTATATAAATTTATCTTTTATATGTTATTATGGTGCACTAATGTTACGGAGTCTTATGTTATTAGTTTATTATTTGTGTACTGCAACATGATATAAAAAGATTCCTTGTTGTGTTACTTGATAGGTGAAACAGGTGATTAAATCACAAATGTAACTGTTCTGTTATGCTGAATTTTCTAGGTAAAACGAGGGTGAGAGGGCCTCATCAGTAAAATAAAAAAAATGCTGGATTTTACATAACCGGTGTTACAGCCTGATTCACATCAAAACCCCAAACAACCAACAAACCTACAACTGTGAACTTATTCAGTAACTTCTGAACATTTTTTTATTGGGTGCGTTGCTGAAGAGCTGAAGTCTGATATACCTCTAGATATGGATTTTTAGAGTGATACTGGAAGACTCACTGAAAAGTTCATGCAATCTTCAAAAATCTTGTCTTGAGAAATAGCTTTGTGTTCTGTATTCAAATACTAGTTTTTTTCTCATGTCCTTTTCTACCCTGAATGCAGCAAACATGTTCATGTAAATACATTGAAATAAGCTGTGGCAATTTGTTACCTATGGATTAAGGCTTAGCTTTAAATTCTTGATTTCAATTGCATCTGATATATATATAAATCTTTAAAACAAAAAAAATACCAAGCCCTATCTGAATTGAAATGCTTGAAAATAGCAGTTATCACTGTAGATCTTCCCACCTCGTCCCAATTACTGCCACCCCAGAGTAGTGTCCTATCCATCACGTTAATATGTAAAATCAATCATTGTGTGTGGATTTGCATTCTTCCTGTGAAGAAGCAGTGAACATTTTTTCACCTGGAAAAAAATGAACGTGGAAGAGGGAAGACACCTGGAAAAAAATACACTTTGAGATTCAAGTTCAAGTTTTGTATTCAAGTCAGCTTCAAACTGGGTTGAGATTTTTAATCACTCACTCTGAATTTTATTTAATTATGTTAATCGAGCAATAGCTGAAGAATAGCTAACTATTAAGCTGTCCTAATGGCTATTTTCTTAATAGCTAAGGGCTAGCATAGCAGTTAGCTCACTGGTTTCCTTCTTTTTTTTTTTCCTTTCCCTCTTGCCAAACTGCCTCTTTTTCCTTGCTGCTTTTGTGCTCTATACAGCTAGTCGCACTGACTGAAGATGCTAAGAGACAGAAAAGCATTTCCTACCAGTTATTCATAGCACCAGTGCAGTGATATATTTGTTTTATGCAGTGTGTTTCTAGCTATGTTTAACTTTTCTCTACTTCTAGAAATAGTGCTTAGAACGTTTTAAATAATCCTGGAACCAGAATTCTTCCTCCATCATTGTATAACTGAACTCTTTAAAATTAGCAGAATATTTTCCAGTAGAACTGAAATATCTGTCATGATTACCTAAGTGTGTAGATATATTTATTTCTAACTAGAAAAAGATTAGATGCAGGTCAAAACCACACTTGAGTATACTGTGTCCATGGGTTACCTGCCTGTTATAAAATGGAGAAACCATAAACCAAGAAATGTTGATTTGTCCTCTGGAACAGAGCTTTCTTTTTGTATTTCTTAGTCTTTTGTTAGTTTGTTGGTTAGTGAATCAGATTCCCTTTCTCTGCTCAAACTGAAAGCTTAGGAGCTTGAAAAATAAATATTTTAGTATGCCATTAATGGGCTTGTCCTTCCTACAGATGCTTTAAAAATGCATTTTTAAAATTCATGGAATCTTTAATACAGCATCAATGCTGTTGAACTGATCATTTTGCAAGAATCAGGAAACTTCACACAATCTGTCCCCGGTGCAGTTAAGCCTTTTAATACTTGGTTTATCTGGGCAAGGAGGCTGTCTGATTCCATTTGGAAAATAGCCATGACTAAAGGTAGTCTTTTGGGGAAAGGTTAAAAGTTCTTTTGCGTTAGGAAGTGATGTGCCCTTCTACACAAATGTAATATTTGCTAGAAGGAATTAATATGTGTCTCTGGTGGAATCCTCAGCTAGGATGAAGTCTGTTCATTCTTGTGGTGGATTAAGAGTCAAGGAGACTAGTCTGGCTGCTGCTCATCGTAGTTGGGTGAATACAATCTTCAGCTGTTAGTTTCACCTCTCAACTCCCAAATCCTTTGATTTGACCTGGCTGCTCTTGAACTAAACCTGTGAAATACAGGTATTATGATTTTTTAAAAAGAAAATCTGGCATAGGGAGCACTCACGCATTTTGTTGTTGTCCTTGTGGTATAGATTAGGAAACAAGATATAAGTGATTTATTAACAGTCAGGCAAGGGCCGGTCATGAAGGTAGGATAGGTAGTCCACAATCCAAGTGTAGAATATGTAGAAACAAAGATGTTGAAGTCAGGCTACCTTCCTCACTATCTCTTCTTGGAGATGTCTGCTCCTAGTGATTATCTTCTGGATGATTTTACTGTTCTATACTTGCCTGTACAGGACTTGTGTTTTTCTCTTAATGGAGAGCATGAAAGAACTTGTAGGGCTACAAAAGGAAATATTTATCTTGTTTGTAAGCAGATCTTTCCTCTTTATAACAACAACAAGCCCAACACAGGAAGTTCTGTGGGAGTAGGAAATTTACTGGGGACATGGCAGTACTGGTGGAAGGAACCTGAAGGATGTTTTCTATTCTGACTGTGTAATAAAACCTTGTTGTTTGCATGTACTGTGTATTGCTGCCAAAAGGGGAGGGTTTTAACTTCTGTCATGCTCATTTTTATAGTTTCTCTGATGCCAGTGGAAGGATGAGTGTCAGAGAACAGGGAAACCTTTTTGGGGATGTTATCTGTTTATGCTTGTTGGCTTCACCAGCACTAAAGTGTAGGTCTTGTATGGGGAAATGCAGCTTTGGTATATGATCTCTACAGGCTTGAAAGCTTGTCGGTGTCATTTCTATCCAGATTTGGCGACTAATGCATTAGAAGGTATTCTGGCAGATCACCTAATTGAGAATTTTGTATTTGCTTGATTAGAAAGATTGGCTGAAATAGGGTATGCTTGACAGATTTGTTGCAGACCTAGAGGGAGAGACGGCATTATCAGTGTTTTAAATGCCAAGTTGTCAGGGTGTATAGGATAGTTGTAAATACTCATATATTTTCATCACATCTCAGATTAAGAAGTATTTAAGATGTGATCTCAGTCAGAAACTAAAAATGATATTGGCACTTTCCTGATAAAATGGGCGATTTAATTATTCAGATCTGTAGTCATTGTTAAGTTTAGCCTGTGTTATTTCTATTAGGGCATTTTGTGCTCAGGGTGAGGGAGTATTGCAAACCTGAAATCAGAAGTGGTAGATGTAGGGATTTTAATGGCTTTATCCATTGTCTGCAAACACAGAAAGTATCATCTAAATTTATCTGATTTCATTTCAGTGTGGTGACTTCAGAGAAGTTGGGGAAATGTTTGCGATATAAGACAAATAGTCTGGGAAAACACCTTAGGAAGCAGAACCTCCTCTTTGTGTAGACTGCAGTTATTTCACTTTTGTCACATAGTTTCAAAGGATAATTGGTATGTGATGTTAGTCTGACAGCCAATTATTTGCTCTTGTGTGGTTGCTAAGTAAAATTGAAAATTATTAATGAGGCTACCAATTCTTGCCTGTACTTTACAGATTCTCTGAGATAACTACTACAGGAAGTTTGGGATATTTAATCCTCATAACACATATGAATAAATAGGCAGATACTTGCTGTCTTGCTTGGACTTTGTCAGGCTCTTCAGAAATTGGCTTTTTTGGTAAACATGGATGATAAGACCATGGTACTTCATAAAAATCTGAGACTTATTTTCAATAGGCAGAAGCAGCTACACAAAAGTATTGTGGATTTCTGTGTAATTTGCTTACAGTAAATTTTCATGAAACTTACTTCATGAAACTTTAGTTTTTTGATACAGGTAATGGGATATTGGGCTTTTCACTTTGAGGTCAGCTGCTTATGTTTGTCCTGGTTCAGTAGTCCAAAAGTCATTAACACATGAAGTGGAAATGAGGTAATGCAAAACGCTGGAATGGTTAATCCAAATTTATGTTCAGTTGCAGAAGAATGAAAGAACAAATACACAAAGAGAGGCTGAATCATCCTCTTGGTTTTGTAAGTAGTCTCTTCGCAGAAGCTGCATTAGCATGATCACACATGGAGCTTTTGTTCCCATCTTGTTTTAGTTTTTAAAGAATAAATAAATGTCACTGTCACTCTCATGAATGGGAATATTAAATTAAAATTAAAAATGCTGCTTGCATAAACAAAAGTATTTGGATGCTAGTGGATAATGGGATGTCCAATCTTATAATAAGATTTTGTCACAGATTAAATCAGTATTGTTTGAATGTGTATTATGTTTTTCATATGCCACCTACCATGAACTATTAAAAACTGAGTTTTCCTCTAGTTTTTTCCCTTTAAGTCTAAGAGGAGGAAACAATTAATGATCATGGGCTGTCAAAAAGTCCAAGGCAGAATGCAGTTATGAAACAGTCTTCTGTGGAGATATTCAGAGAGTGAAGAATAGCTGGTGTTGACTCACAGATAGCATAATTGACTCACACATAGTGTAATTTCCCGTTCTTTTTGCATTCCCCCAGGCCTCACAAAATTGTTTTGTGTCTAGAAACATGCTTAATGGAGCTATTAAACAGTAGTATCTTATGTTTAGGAGCTTCGCTGGTATCATGGGATACCACCAATGAACCAAAATCACTGAGATCAGAGTCTAGTTCTGAATATTTAAAACCAATTTCTAATAGCATTGACTTTATGCTCTTTTTTTTTTTTTTCTTGAGATGATTTAGTATACAGAAGTACTATTGAGCCAGAATGCCAGTCTGAGACTTTGTGGATAAATTGAGGCTCTTAGAATCACAGATTTTCAACTTTTAAAGTATTCTAGCTGTCACAGCTGAAGTGGTACTTTGGCCAAAAAGAGTTCTTACAGGTGATTAGGCCTGTACTAGGTACAGTGTTCTTCACTGGGAGAGGAAAAGGGCAAGTCAGATAGAAATTCTGAATGTTTACATGCCTATTTAAAAAAAAACAAGGTTAATGTGGGATAAGGTGATAGTGCATTGATGCTGCATTTGATGTTGTTCTACCAGTCACTGAATACAGCTGGGTTAGGTTGCTCTTAATCTGTTTAAAGGTACATGGTGATTTCTGTTTCAAAGGGTACTTATTGCCCTGATTGGATTTGCTTTCAGTATTTAGGCATCAGGGAAGTGCAAGTCAGCAGTGTTTTTCTCAATAGGTAGGCTTGAATTAGAGGAAGTAGAGAAGCTACTGAGCAGCAGCAGCAAGAGATGAGGGGAAGGCCTGGGACTGTATTTGCTGTGCCTGATTCTGTGGAGGGGATAGTAGCAGTGCCCCTGATTATTTCTTCTGTGAAATGGAATTTATTTGGAAACATGGGTTTAAAACACAGTGGGACACTTCCACAATCAAATGCAAAATGGCTTTGCCTGTGTGGTCTACCAAGGGAATGGTTTGGGAAGGGTATCTGTATGACAGAAAATAACCTGGATAAAGTATCTTTAAAGTTATACGTGATGTATTGAAGATCGGTGGAGAAATACAGTATGATAGTTATAGCTGTCTGTAGAAGGACTTATGGTTGTCCTTTTGTACTTAAAATATGCACAGGGGGTGTTGTTTAGTGTACAAGGTTGATTTGTAAAACACAGTGAAAACATTCAAGTGATCATTAAACATGTGTTGTTTCTAGATGCCTGTAATCTCTCCTTTATCTGATCGGTGTGCTTGGATAAACTAACTCTACGAGAGCTCTATTTCTTCATGTGTAAGAAAATGTGAGGTGCGAACAAAGAAGTGTAGTGGTGATAGCAGAAGGGGATGGTGTGTGGCTTCAAGAGCAACCTGTAACGTATAGGGAAAAATTGGGTGTTAGAAAGTCTTGATGCAGCTACGTCTGTGATGTAAATTCAGACTTCTCAGAAGGTAATTTAAAGCAGCCTTGTATCTGGGCAGTATTTCATGTGAGGATTTGCTTTCAGAGTGTAAATTCACATGTTTTTGTCACACTTGTCATGTTATTTTTCCACCAGATTACTGGAAGATGATTTTGACTGTTTGCTTCTTGGAAGAGTCTGTGCTGTGCTTAGCTGTCATGATTTTTTTTTTTTTTTTTTGTTTTTCCCCCACTACTGTCAGTTTAAACTTTTGGAGTAGTTAAAGGCCCCTTTCCTGGGGGCCTTTCTGAGCCCCCAGCAAGTATTACTAGGTTAGATTGACTCTCATCAGGTTACCAAATCTCTTTTTTCAGGGTGCATACATTTGGCTAAAAAAAAGTCGGGTATGTTTTCTTCAGAAGGTCTTTTAATACTTGAGAGTTATGATACTGCTAACAGTAGAAGCTTAGAGAACTCTTCTGTACAGAAACTTAATCTAACCTTAACTGTTGTCCTTGCCTACTCTACTAGTCCCTGATCAATTTTATGATGCCTACACTAAGTCAGTGTCTCCTGCCTTGTCTTAGTCAAGGTGTTTGAATTCTGCTAAGGACTTCTGAAATTTGGGAAGTGCCTTTCTGTGTTTTGCCTTGAATGTTGTGGTTAATTATTGTACCTCTTGTGAGAGGAGTATGTTTCAAAGACTTAGTGACATGCTAGCAGACAAATATTGAGTGAAATTTTGTGGTTGAAGCAGCCAGAATATTACTTCATGTGCAGGATCTTGGGCTGATGCCAACCTCATGAGAAAATTAACATCAGCCGCCAGTGTGCGCTTGCAGCCCAGAAAGCCAACCGTATCCTGGGCTGCATCAAAAGGAGCGTGACCAGCAGGTTGAAGGAGGTGATCCTGCCCCTCTACTCTGCTCTTGTGAGACCTCACCTGGAGTATTGTGTGCAGTTCTGGTGTCCTCAACATAAAAAGGACATGGAACTGTTGGAACAAGTCCAGAGGAGGGCCACAAGGATGATCAGGGAACTGGAGCACCTCCTGTATGAAGATTGGCTGAGAAAGTTGGGGCTCTTCAGCCTGCAGAAGAGAAGGCTGCGTGGAGACCTCATAGCAGCCTTCCAGTATCTGAAGGGGGCCTACAGGGATGCTGGGGATGGACTCTTCATTGGGGACTCTAGTGACAGGACAAGGGGTAACGGGTTAAAACACAAACAGGGGAAGTTTAGATTGGTTATAAGGAGGAAATTTTTTCTTGTTAGGGTGGTGAGGCACTGGAATGGGTTGCCCAGGGAGGTTGTGAATGCTCCATCCCTGGGGGTGTTCAAGGCCAGGTTGGATGAAACCTTGGATGAGGATGGTTTAGGTGTCCCTGCCCATGGCAGGGGGGTTGGAACTTGATGATCTTTAGGTCCTTTTCAACCCTAAGTCTTCTATGATTCTATGATTTTATGATTCTAAAAGCATCAAAACTTGTGCTTTGAGCATGTTTCTCTTATTTTCTGTTTTCTGGTTCACTGACAGACTTTGATGTTTTACAGTGTTCATGTACAGTTAAAATATCTCATCTGTTTTTAAGAGTTTGGAGTTCTGTTTGACATAATTTCAAACGTTACTGGATACTTGCTTTCAAAATTAAGTTTTGCATCTGATTAAATGGTTCTGTGTAGTGGGGAGAAAATGAAACACGACTGAGGTGCTTAGCTTTCCGTGTATACTTACTCCGTCTGTATGACTGCCAAATATTTCAAGGGAGTTATCTTTTCAAAATTAGATTTCTCTAGTGAGCTTTTGGGGTGAGGGAAATGGTCTATGTTGTTAACTTTTGGTATGTATTACACTTGACATAACAAGGCAATTAAGTTATTGACAATGTCTTTTTAATGTCAGAGATGTGTGCTACTCAGAAACAGCCCCCTCTCTTTGGGGATATAGATAAGTTTCTTTGCAAGCTAGCGCAAAAGCAACAATACACAGTTATACTGTCTGTAGGAGCTTATGGAAATCCTGGAGGGTGCATGCCAGCATTTTTCTACACTTAGCCACTGGGAGGTAAATAACAGTTAGAAGGAAGAGTGGTTTTATAGGCATAAAAAGCAGTGGTGGTAGTTTTCATGCTACGTGTAACAGAAGGCGTTTAATTAGGTTGCAAGTTTGCAGAGGGCTTTTTGGCAATTTGTTTCTCATCAAGCCATAAATCCCTTTCTTCGTGTAAAACTAAAGCTAGTTTTGCTTTAATGAGCTACAGTTTATGCGACAACGAAACTGCCTCAGTTCACTTGTATCTGGATGACAGTGTTCTGAAAGAGGAGAGGGGAAAAGCTATGGGCTTGTTTTTTTGGTGTGGTTTTTGTTGTTTTTGTTTTTGTTTATTTTACTGGGTGGTTGTTTTTTTTTTTTTTTTTTACTATATTGGGGTACAAGAGTTGTGTGTGGAGTATTTCTGTGAGCAAATAGGTGGTACATATAGGAAAGGCACATTGCTTATGAGGCATGTCCCTGCAACAAACACAATTGTTATTTTACCAGTAAAATATAAATATTGTTGTTTACATTTGCATGTTAAGCATAAAGATCTGTGGTGTAAATTGAGGTAAGAGAAAATGATAGGCTGGTTAGTAGAATTTCTTTTACGTTATGGAGCACACTTATTTTTGCAACACTTACTGTCTTTCAGTTGAGGATCATCTGGCAGAATTTTGGGGCTTATGGTATCAAAACAACTTTGAAAATGGAAAGAGTCTACTGAACACCTTTTCAGAATTGATAAATACAAATTACATACTTTCTCTCTACAATTTAAGTTAATGGATTACCTGCTTAATAAAGTTACTTAGTGACTTACCCTGGCCTTACTGTTGACCATGAGTGGGAAGGGAAGACTTTAAATGACAGCAGTTTTGTAAGATCCTCCTCTCTGTGGTCTAGTGTTGATGTTTGGTACTTTTCCATTAGCTGGAAGGGCAGACACGGCTGTCATAGCACTGAATGCTTGCCTCTACATTTTTATCTCCATGATAGGAAAGTGCCTCAGAGAATAGAAACAAGTACAGTGCTACATGAAGTGTGTCTTGCACAGTGTATCCCTGACCTTCTGTCTAGGAGTCCCTGAATCTAAGCCAGTCTTCTCCTTGGGTAGTTTCACTGAGCTGTCACTGCGTTAAGGTTTGTTCTGTATAGGCAGGGTACTACTAAATAATGGGATGAATTCTGGATGGTTTTGGGCAAGTGTTTATCATTTATCATTTCTCAATTTGCAATTAACTAATGAAATAACTTACTGCTTTTTTATTCTTTTCCTTGCTTTACTTTTGAGTAGCTTTGTCACTAAAAAGCTCAGGAGAAATACAGTGATGAAAATGTTTCTAATTTCTGTATGCAATGCTAAGAATAGCTGTGTACTTTGTTTCTAAATTTGAAATAAGTAAAGATATAAGTGTAATACTTCAGCAATGAATGGTTTTATTTTTGTCCCTATCCTATCCACGCTTCCTGATGTTCACT
The DNA here is from genome assembly GCF_033783945.1 of Neopsephotus bourkii. Classification (NCBI taxonomy): domain Eukaryota; kingdom Metazoa; phylum Chordata; class Aves; order Psittaciformes; family Psittacidae; genus Neopsephotus; species Neopsephotus bourkii. The sequence continues at coordinate 8,097,445 of NW_026902239.1, forward strand.
GTTGATGGGACCTGAGGGCAGAAATATTGACCATAATTGGGCTCAGTTCACCTTTGCTTTTTTTCTCTCCTCTGTGTCACAGTTTGTTCCCTGTGACCTGTGCCCTTGCTGTTCTGTAGATGAATGTAAATATATTCCTGAGCAAGCTCTCTAAGGTGAAGTATTCTCTTATTTCTGTCTCTCATTTCTAGCCTCCACCATGCCTTATTTAGAACCCCCCCAAAATTAAAAAAAACCCGAACAAACAACAACAAAAAACACCCCCAAAAAAATCCAAACCAAAACCCAAGCCTGTAACATACTGCAGAAACAGTAATCTATAAATAAGTGTTTATAAAACTCTCTGGCAGAGCAATGCAAAGTGGTGTTAAATGTCTAAGGATTTTTCCTTTCACATTTGGTGTAATCTTAATGGTTATCAGTAGCAAGTATTTTTTATAATGAAAACAATTTCTGAACTGGAACATGTTTTTGTAAGAAGGGCTTTGTATCACCGCATTATAAGTGCAGGCAAGCTTCTCAGGGGCAAGAGGAAAGGGAAAAAAGTTTTCTAACATTTAGAGCTGTAGAAGAAAACTCTTACAAGTTGCAAGGATGCAGACAAGTGTTCCCTCCTTGCTGAAGCTTTGCTGGGCCAAAAGGCTGCTGTACGTAGCTGCTTATAATTGCTGTTGTGCAGAGGTGACAGCCCTCTCATGTCTTTTGTCTCCCCTTTCTTTTTATGTGTTTAGTCTTCAGTCTGTTTGTCCAAGTCAGCTGGGTAATTGGTTTCCTATGCAATTTTATCTGGAAGATAGAGGTTAAATAACCTTATCGCTTGATGGACTGTGAGGATGGTGGGGCACTGGAACAGGCTGCCCCAAGAAGTGGTAAATGCTCCATCCCTGGCAGTGTTCAAGGCCACGTTGGACAGAGCCTTGTGCAACATGGTCTAGGGTGAGGCATCCCTGCCCATGTCAGGGGGTTGGAACTAGATGGTCTTAAGATGCTTTCCAGCTGTATGAATCTATGATTCTATGCTCGGGGGGGGGGGGGGAGCAGTGGTTTCCAGAGGAAAGGGATACACTCTTGAAAAAAGGCTGTTGACATTGATCAATATAGTGCAGGGCTTGGACAAACTCCTGCACTGCCTGCCTGAGCTTGCAGTGGTTCACACGCTAAAGTTGCTGTTTTATTTGCAGTTGGGAATTAACTTAAATAAGGAATTCAAAGTGGTAATATCCTTAATGTTCTGGCTTACTTAAAGGAGTTGCAGTAAGAAAGAGGAGAGGTTGGGGAAATGGAGGAAAAAAAAATGGTTTAGGGATCTTGTGAAGACCTCTCTCAGCACAGCAGAATGTGTGGTGCATAGTGGGTAGTGTCTCCTACCCGAGTGACAGTCAGCAGTTTGAGTGCTGTGCCTACTCATGATGAATGGTCCAAGCTGTGTTTGCTTTGAAGAGGTGGAAGAGTTATGTGTGTGTGGGTCCTAATTTCAACAAGCTGAAAAAATCCTGCTTTTTAATGCAAGGCTCTGTTTATTCTGTTTTCCGAGGAAGGTTCTCACTTTGGATTCAGCCATCATTGACCACTGTGGGGAGAGGCAGCTCGCTTGACAGGACAAGCAGTGCAAACTTGCAGAGACACTGCCTCCTTCTTTGTGTGCTACTGTGATTGATGTTTTTCATTGCTGATCCTGACAACTGGCACTATTGTACTGAGGTGAGGTAGAGAGAAATTGTCAGATTGCTTAAATCCCTGTGAAGCCTGGCAGCAGAGCTGTGGTGGAGGAAGAGGGAATACAAATAACATGAGGACAATTTTCCCCTGTAAACCTCCTCCCTCCACCTTCCTTCTGCCCAGCCCCTTGTTTTTGTGAGTATGAGGGCAACACAAGGCAGTTCCATGTGGGAAGGTTAAGGAATTAATGTGCCATGTCTTAGTGTTACTGTACTGGGGCTAAACAGATGGTGTAATTAGCCTACAGCAGTGAAGAGCTATTTTTCTGATAAGATAAAAGGAAGTAGTTGTGGGTGGTGGAAGAATAGTCTTTTAAATTGGCAGGGCTCGTAATGTATTTATGCAAAAGCATGAAGCGTATGGGTATTATAGTTCCTTTACAATTGCAGTACTTTTTTTCTTTATATTTTTGTTTACTGAGTAGCTTGTAACGGAAAAATATTTTATTGAATTATTTCTCAATACTTTACTAAGCTCCTCTGGAAGTGTGAAGGAATCAAAAACAGGCATTCTATTTTCTTGGCCATCAGCAATCCTGACACTTGGGAGTTATGGGGAAAGAAATCTTCCTTCCTTTTTTTTCTTCCCATTGTACACACTGGGAGGCTGTTGGAGGATGGTGAGGGTCTGTAGAAGGTCTGTTCTTGACTGACCCCATGTGTTTTGGGTTTTGAACTTGTTCACTTTTGATCTCTATGGTTCCCCTAAACTTGTTTTGATTGGGATATTTTAAAAAGGATAGGAGCAATTATACATAAAAGTTACAAGAATTAAAGTAGATTATATTTGGCTTGACTTGGTTGAAAAATTAAAAACAGTGGAAAAGCAAAGGAATGGCAACAGGAAGGGAGAAAAAAAGGGTTATATTGGAAGAAAGCACATCTATAATTGCATCAAGGTTCAATTTTTGTTCGTTTGTTTCCAAGTCCTTTGAATCAGTTTTACTTCCTTGTGAAAAGATAACAGGTATGCTTGCTTTTCAAGCCCAGCTGTTTTTGTTCTAAATCAGTAGTATCTGGTCTATCAGTGGGTTAGTTATTCAGGCTTTTGGTTGGTTTAGTTTAAAATGGCTTCTCAGATATATTTTATAAGAGACAGTATTGGTGAGTAGAAAATGTGGCAAAAGTAATTGCTTTGCAGGGTTTTTTCACTAATATTTTTCTGTCCTTTTTCCCAGAAAGCAGGTAGGTTGGGTACATTGGTTTTGTTTGCCTTTGCTGATAGAAGCTTTCTGTTGTGCAGTGGCAGCTCCTGCCTGTCTTCAGAGGATTTAGTTTCTCCTGTTTACTTGCAGAGTCTGTGCCCTGCTTTATCTGCTCGAGAGTGTATAAAGTCTCTCAGTATGTTGCGTTTTTCTTTTAGCTAAATGAACCCCAAACCAAAATAACCCTCTGATCTAAATTTAAGCCTTATTTCACAAGTCTCCTTTTTGCCCCCTCTTTCTTGGGAGAGGAAGTGGGTGAGGAAGGCTGTGTTTTGGTGGTGCTCTGTATTAAAGCTTAAAGTACTGCTTCAGGAATGTTCACTGGATTCTTTTTTTTTTTTTCTCTTTTCCCTCAGCTTGTAGTCTAAATGACACCAGAAGATAGTTCGTTCACAATGTGATTTATAAACTCCCTCTTCCAAAGAGTGTACCTGCATGTTTCCTTGCATGAAAGCAACCAAAGGAGAGGGAATAAAAATAATTAAGAAATGTAAAAGACTTAACCTGATAAAGATTTAGCTGTAAATGAACACCGTTAGGACAACAGTTTATACTTTTTTTGTGGGGTAGCTTTTTCTAAAGTAGCCTTTTAGGTAGCCTTTCCATTAAAACTGGCTGAGGAAAAGTGGTAGGTTTTTGTCCCTTCATCATGAACATGTGTGTGTGTATGTCATAACTTCTTTTGGGAGAAGTGTACACAACCTCCTAGTCTAATAATCCATTTTCGTCTTGCTGCCATGGGAAATGGGGAGGCGTGAGTGAATGCAGTCCCTTGGCACCACTTACCGAGAAAATTTCATCCACTTTTGAGTGCTCCCAAACAAGCAAAGGAGTCCAAGGATCCAAGCAGCAGCCTGAAGTCGAACTGCTGTCACTTGCTGCAGCTGCCACCAGCTGCCTGCTTTCTTTGGCTTGGTTGTGTTCTTTGAACACCTTGCTCCTGGGTGGACATGACAGGTTAGAGCACTTGAGGGTAATGGAGGAATATTTTAAAATCTACCACTCTGCTTTATTGACTTCATTAGTCCTTCAGGAAGGACTAAGGGTTAAATAGGACAAGGGGAGAAAGAGCAAGAATGTAGTTTTCCTTCCATGAAATACTGTTAATTTTTAAGGAATAATATAATTTAAAAATATGCTATTGAGATTTTTGAAGTTCACATAATTCCTACTTTTTGAAACGGTTTTAACACTAGCTGATGTTTAGGTACCTAGTTTTAGTCAGGGTAGCTGGATTTAGGTTAAACATCATTCCAAGTTAGCTCCTCTTTTGGTTTAACAAAAGTGTGTGTGTGTATAAACGCATATATGTATGCGCACTTTTTAAAATATATGCATGCACCCAGTGTACATATAAATAAACCCAATTATATAGAAAACCAGTAATGTATAAATGCAAGTCAGGTGTGGGAGGATATGCAATTCTTCTTTTTACTTTTCCTCTTTTGCAAGGATAGAAATGTGAGAAATAGTGATTATATTCACTATTATTTGTATAAGTCTATTGGAAGATTTCAAGAGATATATTTTGCATCCTTTTCTGTCATTGAGAAGGATGAAAAGCAGGTGTTTGAATGTCTTCCTGCTAGTCCTGATGTTCTAGGAGGGGTTTTCCCAGCAGGCATTAACATAACACAAGTTACAGAGAGTTTCAGGGAAGGAATCCGTTCCCCCTGTTTGATCTCAGTATTGCGAATACTCTGCTCTTATTGCTGAACCTGCAGATCTCAAAATACAGCACAAATCCAAAGTGCCTGTTTTTTGACTTGATATGTGTTAGGTTAAAGAATTTTGCCCCTGCTTTAGCTATTAAATTTTGTACTGCTTTATATATGTAGGTGTTTCAAATGAAGACTTTTATGAATAAAAATGTTTAATTGACTGGCTTTGAATCTCATCTAGATTAAAAAAAAAAAAAATTTACTAAGAATTCTCCACTATTCAAACCTACAGGAAAATACGCAGTGACCTTACTTTTCTTGCTTGAAGGTATATGGACTAAAGGCCTATAGTAAAAAAGGAAGCCTGTTTGATTAGCTGTATTCTCTGCAAAGATTAGAACTGTCTGATTGCAGACAACAGATACTTTGTGGATCAGAGTAAGTCCTCTGCAATAACTGAACAGCGCTCCTACTTATTTTCTTAGGATTCTGGTGCTTTCTCCACCACACCTTTTTGAACAGGGTTATGGAAGTTGTTGCTCTTATTAATGAACTCATTTAGGAGTAAAATGAATAGGCTGATCAGGATTAATCCTTAGCTAATCTTTTATCAATTAAATGCATCTTGCAAACATATTTGAACTTGGTTTAATCTCTTGATTTAAACACTCTATATTATTAATTCAGTGAAAGAACCGGATGTCTGCTTTGACAGACTGAAAAAAAAAAAATCGGGCAAACTCTCAAGGTTGAAGAACAGTCCTGCACTTGGTTTGTGTTTTGCTGTGCCATGCCCTTTGCCATGGCACAAGTGTGAAACCAACTGTCACCTTTTGGGGAACAAGCACCCTGGCTGTCTCTTTCAAAAGACGAACATGCTGCTTTGCAAATTATACAGTGTAACATGAGTTTGGAGATACTGAAGGGCAATTCCAAAGTCACTTTTATTTGATGTCTTTTTATCTTTAAAGGTATTAGTTGGGTGGTTCAGGAGAAAACTGTGGCTGCAATGGGAGCACTCACTGAAGGCCTGTATTAGGGCATAGTTGAAAACAATGTATTTCCTTTCTAGTAGCTACTGCTTGCTCTTTATTTGTACTAGATGGTTGGAACAAATGTTTCCATTTAGTTACTGTTTAGATATATTTATGTTGCTTAGTTTGTCTGCTTACTTACTCCTACTCCCTTAACATGAGGACAAAATTACAGTCACAGTAGCAACTTCATAGTTAAATATATTTGCCTTCAGAGGAAGTGATTTAAATTGTGTGATAAATGTCCATCATAAAATGCTTAGCTTGGTTCACAAAAATTACCCTGTCCCTGTGCAGCTTCGCTCAAGTTAGCAAAGCTGTGCTTGGAATCCAGGATGGCCCCAGAAAGTTAGTGGTCATCTACTGCAGCTAGCAGATGTGGACCTGCTTTTATCAGTATTACACAGCAACCATACATCAGCATATGGACAGCAGAAAATGTTTAGGAGGTTTAAATTTACAAACGTTCCTCCGTTTAGAAAGGGACTGGGATTTTCCATTTTGCCAGGAATTCCCCACCAGGCTGGGACATAACTGTAAAGCAGACTATTTAAGGCCCTTTTAAGGGATTTCAGATCAGTTGGTGATAAATCTCTAGTATCTTTAAAGTTTGGTTCAGAATTGAAGTGAGTGCTGATTTTTTGTGCTATATACCTTTTGTTCTCATTTTCTCTTAAAGGTGTATCTCAAAGGGAAAACAATGAAGCTTTTCCATGATTGTGCATCAAATAGGTAGAGCGCTCTGCTTTCTGTCCTTCCCCTGACAAAATGTTTTAGGAATTTTGAGTAGTCAGCTTTTGATTCATTCAATATATTGTGCTTGTAAACTCTGACTATCATATATCAAGAGGATAACAGGGGTGGGATTTTGTTAGTCTAGGACTGCTCCATTTTACTTTTAGGTAAAGCAATGCAGTAGCTCTCATTTTGACTGGGCTGTCACTTTTTTCATGTCTGGGGACCTGCAGCAGCTCACTGTCACCCTTTTCCAAGAGACTGGGAAAGGGTGAAAGAGTTCTTCCAAAATATGGAAAATGCCAGCTGACTGTGATCTTGGGTAGAAGTCAGACTTCTCCAAGTTACACACGGTCTGACTCATTTGAATTCTCTTGGTTTTAAAACATGCAATACATTTAAATATTTTTCTGTTTCAGAAGCAATTAATGTTTTCTGAATAACACATTCCTCCCATCAAACTCCCTTTACCCTGTAGCCCTGTAGCCTTCAAAAAATGGAAGACCAAGCCAGGAGTGTTGATGCCAGTCTTCCATTCTTGACATTGGCACAAATGTAACATAGCCTTTCAGTACAGTGTCTGCTGGTCTAAAGCATGTGATGGACCAGCTGTGGGGTAAAGAACTTCCTACTTTTTCATAGTTTATAACAATTTCAATTAAAATTATGGTGACAATGTGGTTTTCATCTCTGCATGCACTGAAAACAGTTGGAAGGGGCTCTTCATGAGACTGTTTACTTCTTCCTTCTTCCCGCATTGCTTTGTGAATGACATGTTGAGCATGCTGCTGAGGGAGTGGGTTGGAGTGAGTGATTGTGCCACAAGATACCTGTATAACCCAAGCCCTCATTCTAATTAGATTTTATAGTGTCCTGACACTGAATTTTGTAAATTAAAAACAACTGATGGTGGTGGAGAGAGTGTGAGAGTACGTATACTTTTTTGTTTCTTGAGCGAAGGCAATAAGGATGTTATATTTTGGGCAGACTTCAGAAATGCAGACAACTGGGGCAACAAGATATTTTTGAGACAGAAATAAAAGAGGATGATTCATAGGGGAGGGTGTCTGGAATAGAGAATGAAATGGATGAACCAAGAAGAAAAATAAAAGCGATGAGGTTTACAGAGATCACAGTTTTAGAGTAAATGTGAAAGGTATTACATGGAAGTTTGGGTTGGAAGGGAGAAGAGGTAATATGAGAGTCAAGTATATGCCATTAGAATGATCTGGCCTTGCAAGCATTTGGGTAAAGTACTGCCTACCTTTCTAACACAGGAAAACAAGCACTTCTCCCCTACCTCCTCCTTCTGTTCCTGTGTATGTGCATCTGTTGTCTTTGCAGATAGTGCACTGGTCTTACAGTCATTCTTAGTCACTGGCAGGATGTCAGAATTTCCTTAGGGGCTTTAGTAGCGATTTCATAGTGTCTTGAAAGTAGATATACCTATTTATGGAAATTTAAAAAGTATTCTCAGGGCATAACAAAAGGAAGTTTATCATTTAATTTCTGTGTGTTAGCTTCAGGCTGAGCAAACAATAGAGTACTTTAGCCTTGCATGTACTCATTTGCTACTAAAAGGCTTTCTTAAACTTAATTTAGGCAAGTGTTTAATAGTTGAATTAAGACCACTTTAAGCCTGTAGAAGAATCTGTAAAGATTTAATTTATGTAAGATTTGTATTGGGAATTTGCATTTCATTTTCCAAATATCTTGGGTCGGAGCAGCTTGATGGCTGGGTAGAGTATAGTAATCTTGGTTTGAATGGCTGTAGTTTACAGTGATGCTCTTGCTATTTTTGGCTGGAGGCAGATTTCTGTTAGAGTGGCTTAAAAGCACAACACTGCACATGTTCACATTTTGAATGCTGTTTGCATTTTTCATATTCTTTTTATATCATCCTCTATCTTGTAAAACCAAATGCTTTCACTCTTTCAGAGTACGTACAAAAACTATTTTTAAAACTTCTTTTCCATCTGTTGGTTTCTCTTATTAACAGAGAAGAGAGACAGTGAAGGAGGTGGAGATACTGCAGTGCAAGCTGGTATTTAATTCAGCTTAACAAATAAGAAAACTTTTATCTGTACATAGCTACTTAATATAAAAATCAGTTAAACAAAAGCTTCCCTCTGTTTTCAAGAGCCTAAAATTGGCTTAAGTACATCAGTCCAGTCTTGACTTATTTTAACAAGCACTAACATAAGAGGTGAGACTATCCTACTGCTGATTCTTCCTCCCCTCTCTTTCTCTGTGGTGAACACAGAAACAAGAATGTTCCTAATTTTTCAGGATTTTTCTTAAAAAATAAAAAAATAATAAAAAAAATCCTTTTAGACAGCATTTCATAACGATTTATACTGAATTAATAGCGAACATGCTGAAAGTTCACCTCTAGGTATCTTCTGGCAAAATTTCAGAACACTGTTTAGAACTAGGGGAAGTCACTAAACCTTTCCAGCTAAAATTTACTAAGATTGATTTCTCAGCATCTTAGGCCAATATGCATATGCATACAAGGAGGAAGCAGTATTTGTGTTTTTACTAATTCTGTGTAATGATGGACTTCATTAAGTGACTGTTATTTCACTGAGTTGTGTGACATTGAGCTACTTCAGCCCTATTTTAAATTTGAATTAATGGGGAAAAATGCTTGCTGATGTATGGTAGTTTTCTCAGTGCTCCATCATAATGCCTCTTATCATTTACCCTTGTGCACTGATTTTGCTTCCCTGGAGGAAGAAATAGTCATCCAGGCTATCTGGTCACCATCATTTCCTGGGATATTTGTGAGTCAATATGTTTGCTTATTTTTAGCAAAGTTGAAAGAAACAGGGGGTGCTCCAGGAAGATAATTTCTTGACAGAAAGTGAGGGAAAATGGTTTGCAGCAAGAGCTTTATGTTTCCTGTGGTGGGTGGCTGTGGGTTAGCCTTTCTCCCCACCTATTCTGCTGGGTTCCTTGGCAGAAATTGCATAGTCTGCTTTTGGACTAGTGAAACTGTAGGCAAGGGATATTACTTAGAAGCAGTGTGATTATTTAACAGGACTGTGTGTGTGGAGGACTGCTTTGAGTAAAACAACCTGTAGTCAATCCAGGCCTTTTATCTTTGGTTACTGAAAGCTAGTTACTGAAAAGTATAGCATATATGTTGATAGTCAAGCAGGATGTATGAACTGAAATCCTTACATTAAGGCAATAAAATATGTAATAAATATAGGTAAATGGTAGGATTGGGGAAATCACATTTTATTCTTGGAGATGCTTAAAAATTGTAGTGTCTTACTGCTTTTATCTGATGCCTGAGAATGTTGATGTAAAGGTGTCAAGTGTTGTAAAGTGTGTAGTTGGGCATGTTTTGTTTTTCCAATGACTTGCTTTTAGTCAAAATACTTCTGAGATACAGTGAGTTAAAAATTACATGTTTCTCTCTAAACTGGTGATGAAATCTTTACATGTGCTGCTATCAGAGGGTGAATTTTAATTATCTTTCCTGTCTGTCCCCAGGTTTGAATAGTGCACCTCAGAGGTAGAGTGGGGAGAGGCTACTTAGAGGTAGAGTGAGATGGTTGTGTGTCAGAAATTTATGAGAATTCTTTCCTGGAAAGTGCTTTGCAGAATCCTTCATGCTAGTAGCAACAATAGAAGACTTTTGTCTCTTTTTTAAGACAATTCCTGTGGTGATGGAGAGCAGCTTCTGTGAGTGAGGAAAGTTGCTTGTTAGGCCAGAGCTTCTTCCATGTTCTCTCTGTGTCAGTGTCTGGTTTGAAGTGGGTGAGCCCACCAAGATGTTCCTGCTCCAACTGGTATCCATTCTGGAATCAGGATAACCTCTGCCCTAATACAGAATCAGGCACAGCCTGTTTTGTTGTGATAAAGTCATGATAGTACCAGTTTCCTTATTATTTCTTGACCTTTATGTAATTCACTTTGGATGTCTTCGTGTGTCTTCTGAATTGCTACCTGTTCAGTTCAGTCCTTGATCATTGGCCAAAAGCTGCTGAAACAGTATGTCTTGTTGCACTGGAAAGATAACTGTCGAAATACGAAGATGCAGTTAAATGTTTTCATATCCCCCTCTCCCTGAAGTTTTGTTTCATGCTTTTTCTTTCTTGCATATTTTTGAAATACAAAGACTAAATAAGAGACTAGCAGGGTGGATGCTCATGAAGTAACAATATCTAGGATACGGAGAAGGACCTATTCAGGTCAGGTCACAATTTGCAGTGCAGTACACAGATTGTGGAAGTAGAGTGGGTCTATGCCTATGACTGTTCTCACAAACTTTGGGCTAGGACAATATAAGTGAGTGTGTGACCAATCCCTTAATTTACAGTATGGTTTGGCATTTTTTGCATAGAGCATCTTTTTGATAGGCTGAACAATCTGAGTGGAGATGAGCATTCAGTGAAAATGAAACCCCTGCTCTCTCTCTCTCTCTGCCAGTCCTGGTGATGCTCTTCATGTAGTTTGATCCATTCTGGCTGGCCTAAGACAGATTTTACAGAACTCTGTTTAGAAAGCACTTACATTGCACAGACTTCCCCTTATTGAGTAAGTATACCTGAAGCAAAACTTTATGTAATAGTGACTGTGGGTGATAGAATTTGTAAACCTAGTTATTTGAGGTCACGTGGAAAATCTTCACCAGTTTTCTGTTTTTCTGTCACTGTCCAAGTGTAGATTAGATTCCTATTTTATAAGTAAAACAAGGCTTCTCTGAAAGATCTTACTGGACTTTTTATTCTTGGTTTATATTTGCTTCTTTACAAGTTAGGTCAGGTATTAAAGTTGATGTGGAGAAGGGAAGGAGTAACTTCAGGGTCATGAAATGTGGCTAATTTCAAACCTTTTAATTTAGTTTAAATTGAGATTTAACTGCATTTAAGTAGATGGGTTGCCAATTTATTTTCTATCACAAGACATACCAGCCTTCTGCTATTTATTGTCTGTATTAAAGCTTTCTCAGTACTTGAGTTTGACAGCTTGCACGTGATTGGCATAGTGCAAAATTGCTTGGTTACAAGCCTTTCTTCCTGATGCAGCTATGTAAAGCATTCCACGCATGTTTGGTAACTTGGTATTTGGCTTCTGTAGGATTAATCATAGATAAAATTCAGGCCTGTGCATGTTTTGCTTTCTCTGTCACTTTGTGCAGTGGCAATTCTATGTGAAGGGGAGGGTACAGGCTATGGATACTGGAGGGGATGGCTGAGGAGAGCCAGGGACAGAGGGACATTGTGCAACCACAGCCACCCTCCTGGCAAAGAGGGATCTAGAGGGCCTTTGGGAAGTCCAAATTGTAACTTGCAGTAGCAGAAAAGGCTATTGAAGCCTTGTGCTTTGTTGGGTGGTGAGGAATTGCATGTGGATTCCTCTTCTTGGATCAAGTCTTCTCTGGTCACCTGGCAAGATGATGGAGGCGCTGCAGCTGTACCAGGATTTCTGCACAAGTTTCTGTTGGCAGAGCTCCAGTGCTTGCAACCTTAGTGTAGACGAGGGTGTTTTGCACATGATGCTGTCTTAAAGATTGCAAGTGGCCAATGTGTATTGGTGCTTGCCCACATTGGAGCTTCAGGCATATTAGGTAGGAAATGTGAAACAAATGCTACCCTGGATAATGTTTGTGTACACGAAAGTGGTAGAGTTGAGTACTTGCTACAGGGGAAAGGAGTAGCTCATCACACAGAAAAGGTTTTCTTAAAAGCCAAGAAGCTTAGATTCTAAGTACTGCTTATCCTTGTTTCAGAGCTGTATCATACAATCATAGAATAGTATCATAGAATAGTTAGGGTTAGGGTTGGAAATGACCTTAAGATCATCAAGTTCCAGCCCCCCTGCCTCACTTTAACCATGCCACCCAAGGCTTTGTCCAACCTGGCCTTGAACGCTGCCAGGGATGGGGCATTCAGTCTCCCTTGGCAACCCATTCCAGTGCCTCACCACCCTAACAGGAAAGAATTTCTTCCTTATATCCAATCTAAACTTCCCCTATCTGAGTTTGAACCCACTGCCCCTTGTCCTGTCACTACAGTCCCTAATGAAGAGTCCCTCCCCAGCCTCCCTATAGGCCCCCTTCAGATACTGGAAAGCTGCTATGAGGTCTCCATGCAGCCTTCTCTTCTCCAGGCTGAACAGCCCCAACTTTCTCAGCCTATCTTCATACAGGAGGTGCTCCAGTCCCCTGATCATCCTCATGGCCCTCCTCTGAACTTGTTCCAACAGCTCCTTGTCTTCTCCAGTTTAATCACTTACTGTATAAAGATAATAGAGGGCACTTTCAAAACAAAGCTGATTCTCTAAATGAAGAAATATGCTATTTGAATTTCTTAGTATGGCAAAAAAATTAATTTTCTTTTCTTGCAGTTAATGTTCTCTCAAGAACACTTTTGTGTATTGCAATTTGCCAGTTTCTGGTTCCTTCCAGCTGATTTTTGGACTGAAAAAATATATGTTTTTAATAAAAAATATATTAAAAATCAGGATGGAAAATAATTCTGATGCCTGCTAGCTTAATATTAGAATTTGCTACAATAGTGGAAAATATCTGTGCCGCCTCTGTGATATATACTGTATGCTTGCAATATTTTCTAATATACTTGAAACTATGGTGAGCTTTTAAAATAATTTTGAGTGGCTAGTAATCTTCTCTAAAAATGCCAAAGTTGATGTGTACCCTGTTGGTATGAATTTATACTGATATCAGTATAAATTAATACTGTTAAAAATACTGTTTGGTTTTTTCCCCCCATACAAAACCAAGAATGCCTTACCTGGGCTTAGCTTGGGATATGCTTGCTTCTTTTTTTTTTTTTTTTTTTTTTTTTTGAGTATTTTGAAGCAGAATTGGACTAAACAACAGTCCTGATTTTATACAGACTAAAAGCCTTTGTGTTCTATCATTTCTCCCTTTCTCTCTCCCTTTGTCCACACTAGCAGTTCATTGCTTTAGTCTGTCCCTTGTGACTAAAGGTAGTCTTTTTAGGACTTTTTACTTTTCCCCTGAGTTTACTTCTATTGCCTTCAGAATGGTATCTTTTTTCTTTTTTTTCTGCCCTGTACCACTGTCTCAAATTTCTTCTTTTCTTGTCTGTTCCTACACTCTTTGTCAGAGTAGAAACATAATACTTCTCTCCATGTCATTTATAAAACAAAACACTTTGTGTTCTCTATTAAACAGTTATGCTTGTTATTTAGTATGAGGTGTTAGTATGTATGTAAGTATAGAGATAAAAAGAAAAAGCAGTCCAAGGATTCTTTGTTTTGTTTGGATTTGGGAGGGACACATGCTAGAGCTGTGTGTCCTCATATGCAGCTTATGACTTGGCCCTTCTGACTTAAAAGACTTTCTTCTCAGGTTTGAATATGTAGGTGTTTAATGAATGGTAATCCTATACAAATGAAAGATGAAGAAATATATATGATGCTATAAGCCCTTAATTCATATTTCAGCTTGGGAAAGGCTCGTACAGGCCCTTGAGGAATTTGTTATTCGCTGTTACACTTAATGTGAGTACAGCAGATTTCAACTAACTTGTTTTGTTTGCTGTTCTGTGATTTACTAATTGCGATATGGAAGGCAGATACATAGAGCTGGTCAAGTCTGATTTGTAGTTAATACTATCTATCATAATTTCATCCAAAATATAGGACTGTATTTCACAGTCACATGGACTCAGGTGTTTAATTAGAAAAAGTAGCCTGTCATGTCAAAGATAAAATAGGTTTTGTACTTTTTATTATTGAAATAATGATATTTTTCTACATGTACTTCTAGTTCCTCTTTACTCTTAGCAGCAGGGGACTGTCATGGAACTTGTTTTTCTTTTCCTTCTTAGTTAAAATTTATTATATTTAGTTGAGAATCATGGAGCCTTCTTCAGTAAGCAAAGCAGCAATTGTTATCAAGTCTTTTTTCTTCTTCTTTTTTTTTTTTCCCAGTAACAGGTTCTCCTCTCCTATGGGTTGGGGTTTTGTTTGGTTGGTTTTTTTGTTTTGTTTTTTTTTAAACTTAAACATTTTCTTTTTTAGATTTGTACTGAATTGATTCCTTTGTCACAGCTCTTTTTGCTAGTCTGTTGCAAAGAGACAGCCTAGTCTGCAAGAACTTGTTTATGGACAGAAATTGTTGGAAAGGTTTCCATGCATTTAAGGGGTTGTCAGGTAGGCTTTGAGGGAATTTTTAGCTGATGAGAGCCAATCTGCTCAGAGATGATAGGCTGGCTTAAGTACACCTTGGGTTTCCTGCATTACTCTTCAGAGTAAAATCTTAATGTAGAAGGTTGATTATTCAACCACAGAAACAGATCACGTGGTTAATTGGCTTCTAGGTAGAGTTGCCATTGTCAGGCTTCTATAAGTGTGTGGAGTGGTGGTGCACCATCAGAGTTTTCAGTTAGTTTTCCATGATATCAATACCAAATATGTTGCTGAGGTGCTGCCATCCCTGCTGGGTGAGTAGGCAACAGGAATTGTGTTAAGGACATGTGCCATGGGTAATCTGGGGACTCTGTGCCATCCCTCTCCTTCCCATTATTTATTTTCCATCGTAGTGTAATCTTCAGGCCCCTCACATGGCCAGCGTTGCTGTTGTGACCATAGGTGTGGTGGCTGTGCTTTGCTTTTTCCAGAGAGGTGGACAATGAACATACCTTACACAAGACTATGTCCTCCTTTGGGCTCAAAAGAGAAAGGGCATGGTCATGCCCTGGGGTCAGAGAGGAAGGAGTTTGAGGGAGCGGTGCTGCATACAGCTGTGCAGTGCTACAAATCCTGACTATTCTTTATGTCCCAAATCATACTGGTAGAGGGTTATTGATCCCGTAGCATGGGAAAGAGTGTTAATGTTTGTCGGCTTTGTCTTTACTCGTTTGGTTTGTGCCAATTCTCATTTATAATAGAGTATGCATAAAGACATAAAGATGCATAATGAATACTGAACATCTGTACAGAGTGCTTTTAAGCAGTTTTTTGGTAAGAGTGTTTGAAATGCTGGCTGACTATTTAAAATATCCACAAAGGAATCTTCTGATCTTACAATGCTTTATGAAACTTCTCCTAAATATTTGAAGACAGTTTTGGGCTTTGACAATAGCTTTATCTGGTGTTAGTTGAACTCTTGGATTTGAAATCCATGTTTTTGCTGGATTGTTTTTTATGGGGTGTTGTGTGGTGGTGTTTTTTTTTTTTTTTCTTTTTGTCAGTGGGCATGTGTTTGAGAGAGAAAAGAAAAAAAGTAAGGCAAAATGATTATATATTAAACTCTGTATGATAAAATAGACCTTGGCTATGTAACATGTTCAGTATTTTTCCTATTGATGTTCACTTGTACGTGAATGCCCTCCACAATAAATCTTCCTCTCTTTCTCCCCACTCCCAATTAGCCATTAGTCTTACAGATCATTATTTAATGGATAGTATATTAATGGACTTCCCACCCTAATTACTAAAATGAGTGCCTTGCAAATGCACTAGTCAATCAATGACTGAATGTGTGTATTGGATCTTGAACTCTCTTCTTTTTCACAGAACTAGCTTGGTTGTTTAGAACAGCAATATCCAGGGAATTGGTCTTCTGAATTTCAGTCACACCTCAACGATCTATAAAGATACTAATTGTAAACATTCTGTCAATCAACTCAATGTCATTGCTAAGTTGTTGCTATTAACTGTTCTTTTTGATGGTGATTTTTTTTTTTTAATGATTAGAGTCTTTTTTTGTCCTGCCCCATAGCTCTTAATAGTTTGTTACTGAAGGTAAAGTACAAGTTGGAAGTGTGCGAATCTGTGTGTATAGACATCTATCTGACAATTAGATACATATAAATACACATGTATGTGTACTTACACATGTGTAATGCTCTAGGCATAATTGTTCTTATCCTGCATTAATGTATATCTCAAAATAAGATATCCAACTTAGCAATAATGTGTTAGATTCATGTCAAGGTTTGAGCTGCAGAATAGTTATTTTATTGAACCCAAACAAAAGATACATGCTAGAAACAGTAGCAAAAATACATTATTGGGGCTACTGTTCTGAGCGCTGGTCTCCTCCTAAATTCTTAGGATATATTCCGGAGGCCAGGCTGAAAATTTTCATCTTCCAGGAACTGGAACCATGAAAGTGAATGAAGAACTTGAAATTGAATATGAGGCTTAGTAGTGTGGCTTTGTAAACAGCAATAACGATAAAATAAGGTGTGCTACTTCAGCAGCCTGTGCTACTTTGGACCTTGTGTACTAAAGCTGTTGTGGTTTCTGAATGCTGTTGGCCCATCCCAAGGTTTGGGCAGTGGGAGGTGGTTGTGTGTACACTGCCTGCAGTGAGCCCATTCAGCTCATTAGTCTTCTAGGTCAGGTGTCTGGCTGGAAAATCCCAGTGTGCTGAACTGGATCAAAGGAAGTAAAATCTGTTTTAAGATTAAATCATTTGGTGAGAGAACACCGTGAATATAATGAACTTGCTGGTGAAAAACTAGGAGCTGGTAAACCTTGTTTTCACCTGGGGGCCTCATTGCTGAGCCAGCAGCCACACAGGTAGCTAAAGAGGCATGGGGTTTGTCTAGGGGGCTCTGTTTTAAATTGCTGAGCTCTTGCTTTCTGTCTTTTTTTTTTTTTTTTTTTGTTATAGCTAAAAATGTTATGAATAGTTGCTAAGAGTTACCAAAAAAACCCAACAATTCCAGGTCAAATAGACTTGAAAGAAGACTGCTTGCTATAGTGCAAGGCTGGATCGGCAATAGTGTGGTAAGGTAGTGTAATCCTAGCTTTCAAAAGACAACCATTTTCTTCGCCTTTCATGTGAATTGCTCTAGAAGTGCTGAATAGCTTCTTAATGAGTCATAGGTTGCAGCCCAAGCTGTGTAGTGTGTGCATAGCCCTCTTTCTCCCCTTAGCCAGTTTATCACAGAGCTGACACAACACGACTCTTACAACATAGCTTGCAGTCAATTATTTTGAGGCCTTGGAGACAGCCAGTATCAAGAGATACTGATAAGAGTGCAGGCTTTGCAACAGTGCTAATGGTAGATAGGAGTGCATTTTTACCCCTCCAGGCAACCTGTCTCCTGGAATCCCGGCTGTCCCCTGCCACTAGGAAGGAGAAAATGGCCTTCACAATTTAATAAATTTTTGTTACTAAAGTCATGTTTTTACATTTTACTTTTTAGGCAAGCCTTTGAATTTAGAAGAAGCTTTATTTTAAGGAAGACATTAACGTAGATGGTTTTAGTGGTTTTCTGTATTGAAGGTTTTCCTTTTAAAACAGGAGTATCTACCAATAGCACTGTTGACACTAATTGCTATCTCTTAACATTACTAAGAAGTTACATTGCTGTATCCTTAAATGAATGTGGTAACCACTTTCAGTGCTTTTGATAGGATAGTTTTTAAAAAAATCATGTAAAGTTATAGACTAAGAAGATGATGCGTATGCCAAATAAACGTGAAAAAAATATCAGTGTTGCATTGAGTAATCAGTTACTTGTTCACCAGCTTTTCTTGTCGTTCCAAAATCAAGAGCTTGTGTATATGAAACAAGCAGATCGGCACTGAGAAGTTGAAACTGTTATAAAAACTACTTAGTCATTTGAAAATCTGTTGGAGAAAATATGTAGTAAATCAAACTTTTGGACTTCATATAAATAAAAAATAACATTCATGTAATGCGAAACATGGGTATAAAGTTGAAAAACATTTATGTATATGTAAAGTAAGCAGGTTTATTCACGAAGAATTTTGTAGAAGGAGGTAAACTTTTGATGGGAATACAGAAAATGATGCCAAGATGAAGCAGTGTTTGGCAGGACTGTAGTACAAATCTGTTGTGATTCCAGGTGGGCATTTCCATTTGTGAGCCTCTTTGCATATCTCATGACTTCTGCTGCAATGAATGCTCCTCAAATTTTACACTTGTGTTACAGGCAATGCTGTTGTGTGATCACTTAACTCTGTGTTTTCCAGCTGCTTTTGGAAGTAGTTTGTGTGAGATAAGGTAGTCTTGTATACCAACAGCAATATACCAGATGTTAAAACCACAAACCTATAGCACAGCTATAATGTTGAGACTTGCCATGCTAAGGTGATTACAATTTCAGTATATTATTTAATCTCTGTAGGCTACCTTTTATAGTCTTTTCCATGGATTAATCTGAATCCTTCCCATCAGATTAACTTTCATGAAGTAAGTCTGGTTTATTCAAAGATGGAAACTTTACAGAAAGGCTTCTTCATCCAACATGAACAGAACCATCTCGTGGAAGGAAGAAATGTAATTATATTTGGAAAGGCTTAGTTACATAATTATTAAGACAAAGATGTAGTGGACTTTGATTAAGGCCTACTGTACCGATTGAATATTTGCAGTATGTTTTGACATAGAACAAAAGTTTAAATAAGCTAAAGATATTTTCTGTGATGGGTTCTTTTTTTTCTTTTCTGGTGTCCTGCAAGCAATGTCATGGCCATCAAAATACTTCAGCTCTCTGAAATTTGATTATTTGCTGTAAAAGTGGTCTTTTCTTTGAAACAATCTACTGCAATATGTGTAGTGACAGCACATTGGACAAGAGACTGTCTTCTCTGCAGATGCCACTATAATTGTTTCTTACGTGCTGCAGTTCTAGACATGTTATTTAAGAAATATTACAAGAAAGGCTATTTTTAAAAATGATGCTGGAGTCCAAAAATGTACACTTTAAATTTTACTGTTGTCAATAGGGCATTATTAATTTCTTAATTGAATTCTTCCATGTGGAAAGCTGTCAATCATCTCCTGCCTTGCCTTCTCCCCCTCCCTCCCAAGAATGAAAGCTTTTTTTGAGGCATAGAAATTACATTTATTTATAAAATCGAAATAAGATGCTCCTGTGCAGTTTTATTTCTCTATGCTTAGTCTGTTATGTAGTGGCTTTTCTGATGGTTTCATCATTATTTTGTTGTTAGTCTTTAGAATCTTTTGTCTCTTTATTTTCATGACATGTATCAGCAGGGCTGGATTTGGGAATCTCTGGCTGGTGCCAGTAGAAACAGCAGCTTGAATATCACAATTCAGTTTCTTCTCGGGGCATTTAAGATGGATTATTTTGCCTTTGGGGCTGTAGACATTGAGAATTTTCTAACCAGCTTTAAAACTGGTTGGAGCAGTAGTGTAGATCATGCACTCTTTTCTTCAAATAGTGCTGGTTTGTCTGACCTGTTTTCTGTTGAAATAGCTTAGTAAAATGTCCCCAGACTGCAGTATTAATACACTGCTTATTGCTCTTCAAATGTATTAGGAATTTTGTGTTCTACTTAAAAGCTGTTCATATGCAACTCTAGATTTAATATCACTTTGCATTTATATCTTCTTGTTTCAGTACAGTATGTTGTTGTCGAGCTTGCCTTCTTAAAGGTCAAAATGATTTGTAGGTGTGAGCACAAATTTGAGAGTTGTAATTTGGTAAACCAATGTAGAAGATGTCTATTTGATGCATTTATCTGGTACTAAATATAGTTTCAGTTGCCTTGAATTGCATATAAATTTAGGTCAGACCTGCAAAACTGTTCTGATGAAAGATCTGTTCGTAAATCTGGTATTTAATTGGTAGCACAGTACTCTGTATTGGCAGGTCAGGGTTCACTTCTCTTCACTGTCATTGCTCATGTAAATCTGGCCAGTTTTCTGTGTTACATTGGCCTTTTGCTCCGGTGAGACAGGAAAGGATACTTATGGCAAGTCCTTATGGCAAGGAAGCATAATGACATTTGAGTCTTTTTCTCAATTACTTCTCTATGAAAAACAAATCCAAAAAGTCACTGTGACTTGAAATGTTTTTGGCTAGGCTCTGCTATAAAACTATTGTTGTTTACTGGTCTTATAGTTTCATCTTAAGCACTTAAAATGATGTCTTATTTTGACAGGAGTGTTTAACATACTGCATCCCAACTGAATGTGGTTGGTTTTCTTTTTTTTCTTTTTCTTTTTTTTTTTCCTGCTTTAATTTCTAGTGTAAGATGTTACATTTTTTGAGAAGTGACAACAGCTCTCTGCTGCAGTTTTTTCTATGCAGATAACTAATACTGAGTTATGTGCACAGAGAACTTTGCGGCAAGGTGGTGGAGCATGCTTTGTTCTGGCAGAGCTTCATGTTAGCTCTTGCCAAGGATCTGTGCTGACCCAGTGGAGTACTTGGGTTAGGCTAATTCAATTTCTTTCAAAACAGGGCTTTTTAGTTCAGGCTGGCCACCATATTAACACAGTTACAAAGCTTTCCAGCAGCTCAGGGTGATGGCAGGGAAAACTCACATCTGCTGTGGAGCTGGGGTAGAGCGAATCCCTGTCTGCCCAGTGTGGATGGGCTGACTGTGTTTAGTGAGCCTGACAAATCACTGCTTTCCATAATCTTGATGTTCTGCTGTTGCACCAAACAGCAGAAGCTGGAGGAGAGCCTGCAGGGAGGCATTAAGGCTGTGGGCAAGTGGCTGAAGTGACAGAGGCAGTTTCATCCCTCTAATAAGTAGCTAATGAGGAGCCCACCTGCTTCTGGAGAAGCAGGGATTAATTTTGTGTGTGTTACTTAGGATGCAGTAACTGGAACACTTACTTGATGACGGGAAGATGTTTTTTCATATTCAGAAAGGGAGTCTTTTATGTTTGTGCTTGTTAGAGAAAGATTTCACTGGTCTTCTTGGACTTTGTTTCTTTAAAAAAAAATAAAGACTGTAGATTTCAGTAATTAGTGGGATTTACACATTGATGGAAGAGTAGACAGTTTTCAGGTAATGGTGATAAACCTTTTTCAGCCATATGCATTTTAATTAATAAAGGCCATAATTAGGTTCAGTGTTCTTTACTCCAATAGCCAAGTTTTATCCTCGGAAACCAAAATGAGTAAGCTGTTCGTACGGTCTCATTCCTTAAACACTTGACTGTCACAGAGTAAAAAATATAATAAGTCATAGCTCTAGTTCTTAGATTGGACACTTTTATTCTTATTGCTTCTAGTTTTTAGATGTAGATTTTTATTCCCTTCCCCCCTCCGCTAATTTTTAGACCTCTCCATCTCTGCCAAGCAACACCCCGCCCTCCTTTTACTTAAAACTCTGAAGTTTTGAAACTTTACTTTTACAATTGGAAAAATACTAATGTGGAGTTGCTGCGAGACTTGAGTTTGCTTTTCATCAGAGTTCAAAACACAAAAATATCTTTTGGAGAGAATAAATATCAAACACTTTTATAGTTCACAAAATGTCTTCAAAGCATGTAGATAAGATCTCTTTTGTCATAAATGAAAACTTTCTTGCTCATTGCTATTTGTGAGCAGTAGGTCAATGTATCTTCACTTCTAGGCTGAATCTGTACTAATCTTTTTAATCAAAAGCTAATGTTAGCTGCTAATATGCTCAAGGATGAGAAATTGCTGTTCTGGATGTCCATGTTTGGCTTGTAGGACAGAATAAACCCTAGGTAGTCTCTTGTATTTTTACATTTCATTTGCTGCTGTTTAAAGTATAGAAGGAAAATTACAATTCTTACCATACAGACACATAAGATGAAAGGGAATTGCAAGTACTGCATTTGGAAGATAAAGTCAAACTGGGGAGATCTGTAAAAGAGATGTGTGCTATTGAAGCTTTTAAATCCCTTGTCAACCCATATTATGGAAGAGATTCTGGAACTTTGATGGAAGGTAATGGTTACTACTTTGTGCTCATTTCCTTTCCAAATTTGTTCTGTTTTCTCTCTGCTTAGTAGGCAAGAAGGAAGTGCTAAGTGTAGAGTAAGTTGGATTTGAGTCCTTTAATTACAAGTCAGTTGCTTTGATTTACCAGCCAGAACAGCGTGTGGTGAAGTTGGTGATTATATTGATGCTCCTGTATGTTGTGGAAACTTCCTGTTCTCACTTTCTTTCAGGAAGGTTTTGTACTTCTGACAGGATATGCAAATATCCTAATTATATAAGAATACATATAAATACAAAAATATAAACAAAACAAATAGGTCCTGTTTTTCTGTCAATTTCAGGCAATCTGCTGTCATTTTCTCAGCTAG
Source organism: Neopsephotus bourkii (assembly GCF_033783945.1). Taxonomy (NCBI): domain Eukaryota; kingdom Metazoa; phylum Chordata; class Aves; order Psittaciformes; family Psittacidae; genus Neopsephotus; species Neopsephotus bourkii. The sequence goes on from NW_026902239.1 coordinate 8,119,828, forward strand.
CAAAATCAGAAGCTATAATAAATGGCTGATGTGTAGGTGAAAATGTGGCAGTGACCATAGTCACTGGAAATTTAATGTTCTGACACTCCAGAAAAATTGATTTGTAACAGCAGTGGCCCAGCAAAGAGCTATTGCATTGGTTGAAGGCAGCAAACCTCATGATGTGTATCAAGGGCTCAGAGGTGAACTGTGAGACAAAACTCTTAATTGTTTAGGAATTGTTAGTCCACCCTATTTTATAGCTTCCTCAGAAAGCAGATCCTGTCTACCAATCTTGAGAGATTTTGAAAATAAGTGCATCTGTAAGAAGAAATTTGTTTTTTTAAAACAATGCTGTATTACTGAAGACAGACAACTGTGTACAGTTAGTGCTTAATAAAATTGGACCTGTTCTAGTTTTTACTGTACTTGGTTTTCATGAAAATAAAATGGAGTAGAAAGAATTGGAACAGAGTATTTCAAATAAGGTAGGTGAATATTTCCACGCCTTTTACAGTAAAGCCCAAAGAAGAGAGTAATGCCATTCTGCAACAAAAATCAATTAGGAAAGCAATAGCTCTTCCTAGCCCTCTATGCAACAGAGTAAGGGGAGTGAAATGTTGAGCAGCGGCATTTGTCAGTGCTGCAAAAAGTGTCTGATTACCAGTGTCCCAGGTGTATTCTATTTTATTGAAAGGTAATTGTAAGGGTATTTCTGAATATTTGTGTTAATTCAAATATTATATATTTGATTAACAAAGGAAATACAGAATTTTTACAACTATTTGATACTCTGTGTATATTAGGAGGATTTATAAAGTGTGTTTTCTGCTGAGCAGTACTCGGAAGAATTCTTCATATACATGGGTTGGCCTAAACTTAACTAAATCTATTTATTACTTTTGTAACTTGTGTCTTAGGCACTGAATAACCTAAGACTTGCTGCCTAAATTGGAAGTTTAACATTTTATAATGATAATTTGTCATGAAGTAATTAGCAGTGATTCTAACTAGAAATAGTTCTTATTGATTTTTTTTTTTCTGAGCATTCTTTCTGCCTCATTTATGCTGGTGGCTTATATAAAAAGAATTCAGTATAAAGATTTTTCTTGGGGAAAAACAAAAGTAGTATAACATCTAATATTTATACACTGCTTTCCTTCTCTTTCACATTTCAATACTTATTCTTAATTTTCCTTTACTCCTATCCATTTAAAGTAAGATAGAGGAGCACCTCCCCTCCTACCCATTCATGTCTATTTTTAACAGCCAGAGTTGAAAAAGGCTGCTGCATTAGAAGCATTAACATGTGTGTAAATAGCCCCTGTATGCATAATATGACTGAAAAAAAAAACCCACAAAAACAACCAAAAAAGAAAAACTGTGTTAAAAAGTTCTTGTAAATTTAGCATCAATCTGCACTTATGTATTCCTACTGTATTTAATCCTAAGTAACAGCTGATGCTTACTTCATGTTGCTTTTGCATATTTCAGGCACAACTGATGAGAGGACTCTGAGACAGTGTTCTGTCCTGGGGCAGAACTGTGTCACTCCAGTGTTGCTTCTTGGTTTTTTACTCTTCTTGAGCTGACACTTCCTCCTTGAATTCTTTGCATCAGCAGCCATGCTCAGTGCTCCCTCCCATAGGCCAAGTAGTATATTTGTCCAAAATTTGGACTACTTCCTTGCTGTCAGCTAGCTGCTTACCAAGTAGAGCACTGGTGCTTACATTTTATAGAAATGTAAAAGCATTTAATTTTCATGATGAAATAACATTTTGAAATGTCAGTGAAAAGGTCTAAACCAGAGGTATTTCTGTGGTCACCTCAGACTGTGACCGCTGCATGATAATTCGTTGATGAGTTCTGGATGTCAGTGAGGTGGAAGTTTTGGATCATAGGTCACTGGCCAGATGGAATAATTTATCGTCGCTGCTTACTGTGTGAGCTTTGTAGATGATGATGTTGTCTGCAATTTCTAAATGACAGGCTCTAATAGCTTTATGTCTTCCCATTAGACTTCTGGTACTCAGCTTCTCTGATATAGTATTTAAAAGTGCTTAAAAGTATAAATTTATTATTTCTAAATTGCAAATTGCAGATTAAATAGAAAAATTGCAAACTGAAGGTCTGAGGTTTTGTTTGGTTTTTTGGTTGTTGTGCTTGTTTGGTTTTTATATTAGTGCGAAATGAATGTTGAGACTTGAAAAGAACCAAAAAAGCAAGTTCATATGCCTTCTGCTCTTCAAGGTCTACAGCTGCAAATAGGAATTTCCTCTTCAGAGGGAAGATGAAACTGAAGCAATGAGTATAGCATATGTATCTGTATCAGGAGGTTTAAAGGTGATCAAAAAATGTTGATTGAATAAACATATTTCATTAATGTGTCTATAACATAGAGCCAATTCAAATTAGATCCTCCTGTGCTTACTTTCTGAAGCTGGAGTTGTCAGTTTCTGTTTGCTAGACCTAAAAGCAGCAAAGGATGAAGATGGCTGCTTGTTCTCAAGGGTAAGAAAACACAAAATTTGGAACCCTCTTTAGAATCACATCGATACTAAAAATTATTTTGCCTAAGGAAAAATGCCTTTAGCTGCTGCTTGTTTCCTGTTTCTAATTGTCTTTCAGTATTTCCAAAAAGTATGATTGGTTTTGTTGGTGTAGAGTTAGTATATACTTTTACATTTCCTCTGTACACTGTACAAATATAAAGATGATGGGGTGAGTGAGGGGAATTGCCTTGCTTTATCAACCTGGTGAAAGTTGCTTTTCATAAAACCCACTGTATCATAGTAGCGCTCTCACTTCTGTAGCAGAGGAGTTTGGAGGATTAGGTGGTTGTTATTTGCTGTTCGATTCAGAGTCAGTGAAGATTCTCTCATTGTTTTTAGTACTATTAATTTCACAACTGTAATGTGATAGTCACTTGTCTTGAATAATATTTGAGAACACTTACCTTGCCTAATGTTTTCTTTACAAAGTACAATGATGCATTTGGGCATGTGGGTCTTTTTCTAACTGAATGCTGAAGGTATTAAAATATTTTCTGTCAGTCTTCTTTTTGTGTTCCCTGTTAACTAACAAATTAATACTTTTTATTTCCAGCACTTTTCCTCTTTGGGATTTTTCTAGTTCTCCAGTTGATGGATTGAATTTAGTAGTATTGAGTGGATTGAAGGAGGTAGCAAAATATTTCTGGTAATCACATTTCAAATTTTATTAGTACTGGTGATGTATGTACAAAAAACAAGCCACAGCAGTTTTGGAAATCTGATTTCTTGCATTAGCCCATGACTGCTCTTGGGTGAAGCCTGTCCTCTGCGAGCCTGCTGCTCCCTATATCTGCATGCAGATGTGCCAGCTTCTCCACTCAGCTGAACCCAGCTGGGTCCCATGGTACCTCCTTGCATGAAGGGCCTTTCTGTCTGGCAAAAAGACTATTTGGGAGCTTCCTGAAGTAGCGAGGCAGATTAAAACCTGGTTACTGAGTGATATCCTCTTCTAGTGAGTTGCCTATCACAAACAGCAATGTGACAAAGTTGGCAGTAAGAAAAATGTTGAGGCTTGATACCAAAACAGATCTGGGTACAATAAGTCGATGAGCTTTCAATCTTTATGACTATTTTAGCAAGTGCGTATTCAAAGTGAGCAAATGGCAACAGTATGACTCAGCAGTGGCAGCTGGGACAGAGATGCCATCTGTAGCCTGAAACGGCATTCATAGTACTGCGGAGTTGCATGACAGCTAACTACATATAAGGTAGGTGGGTCCAGAGTGGTACATGATATTCAGGCTGTGGAGTATGAGCACTGAAGAGCAGATGTCCAGAGAGCACAAGTGATTCCAGGGTAGATCCAGTATTGCTGCTGTGTAGACTATTATAGTGGTTTTCAGGCTTGGAGGGAGGGTGTTGCATCCAATTTTATCAGATGGCCATGGCAAGTCAGAGAGACCTATTGAGAGTGATGATGAGGGAGAGCAGATGTGGATTCTTTTGGTACAGGGTGGTTTTTTTTTTTTTTTTTTTTTTTTTTTTTTAAATGCTCTGCTACTGAGTCACAAAAGCATTACTAGAGATGGAAAATATGCCAGTAACAATAAGAGTCTGCTGTAACTGCCAGTTTGCAATTCCTGGTTCCCTCAGGATTAGAAAAGGATTGAGATCAGGTACCCAGGCAGATACTATCAGCATAGATAACTACTGTATGGACTGAAAGGTGGCACTGATAAGAGCTTTAAAAAAGCAGAGGGCTGGTACTCATACTGACTGTTAAATTCAGTTGAGCTGTTTCTGTAGACACTGAACACAGTGGCTGGTTAGAAGGGCGTTGCGCTGTAGAAACAGATCTTGATTTACAAAATATTATTGACCTTTATCCTGATTTAAAGGTGATTATTTCTGTCACCAGAAGGGGATTGTTCACCTTACTGAGAGGGCTATGGACAAGCAAGAATTTGAGCTAATGGAATCAAAATGGTGATGATATGACTCACCTTTTCCCTGCCCTTTTGCAGCCTTTCGTGAATTGCAGAAACAAAGGCTGTATCCTGGAGCTTGCACATGTAATACTGTGTCTGCCATATTAACTGAGTGGAACTGAGTTGCACTGGAAGATGAGTGTTTTGCATGTAACTGAACTATATAAAGAATAAGACCAAGGTGTGATGGTGCATGGGCACCACAGTCACTCCTAGACAGAAAAGCTCTCTTAGAGTCATAGAGTAGTTAAGGTTGGAAAGGACTATAAGATCATAAAATCATAGAATAGTTAGGGTTGGAAAAGACCTTAAGAACATCTAGTTCCAAGACCCCTGCCATGGCAGGGACACCTCAAACTAAACCATGTCATCCAAGGCTCTGTCCAACCTGGCCAGGACACTGCCAGCATTCACAACTTCCCTAGGCAACCCATTCCAGTGCCTCACCACCCTTACCGTTAAGAATTTCCTCCTTATATCCAATCTAAACGTCACCTGTTTATGTTTTAACCTGTTACCCCTTGTCCTGTCACTACAGTCCCTAATGAAGAGTCCCTCCCCAGCATCCCTATAGGCCCCCTTCACACACTCGAAGGCTGCTATGAGGTCTCCATGCAGCCTTCTCTTCTCCAGGCTGAACAGTCCCAACTTTCTCAGCCTATCTTCATATGGGAGGTGCTCCAGTCCCCTGATCATCCTCATGGCCCTCCTCTGGACTTGTTCCAACAGTTCCATGTCCTTTTTATGTGGAGGACACCAGAACTGCACACAATACTCCAAGTGAGGTCTCACAAGAGCAGAATAAAGGGGCAGGATCCCCTCCTTCGACCTGCTGGTCACACTTCTTTTGATGCAGCCCATGATACGGTTGGCTTTCTGGGCTGCAAGCGCACACTGAAGCTGGCTCATGTTCATTTTCTCATCGACCAGCACCCCCAAGTCCTTCTCCACAGGGCTGCTCTGAATCTCTTCTCTGCCCAGCCTGTAGCTGTGTCTGGGATTGCTCTGACCCAGGTGTAGGACCTTGCACTTGTCATGGTTGAACTTCATGAGGTTGGCATCAGCCCACCTCACAAGCGTGTCAAGGTCCCTCTGGATGGCATTCCTTCCCTCCAGTGTATCAACGGAACCACACAGCTTGGTGTCATCGGCAAACTTGCTGAGGGCGCACTCAATCCCACTGTCCATGTCAGCGACGAAGATGTTAAACAAGACCGGTCCCAACACCGATCCCTGAGGGACACCACTCATTACTGGTCTCCAGCCAGACATTGAGCCGTTGACCACAACTCTTTGTGTGTGGCCCTCCAGCCAGTTCTTTATCCACCAAGTGGTCCCCCTATCAAATTGATGTCTCTCCAATTTAGAGACAAGGATGTCATGTGGGACAGTGTCAAACGCTTTACACAAGTCCAGGTAGATGACATCAACTGCTCTACCCCTGTCCATCAGTTCTGTAGCCCCATCATAGGCAGCCACATAATTCGTCAGGCAGGATTTCCCCTTAGTGAAGCCATGCTGGCTGTCACCAAGCACCTTGTTGTTTTTCATGTGCCTTAACATGTCTTCCAGGAGAATCTGCTCCAAGATTTGCTACCCAAGGACAGACTGGTCACTGTTGAGTTGTGTACCTTCTGTGAAATCTGACATGTGGGCATTAAACAATGTGTAAACATTACAGTGAGTTGTCTTGTATGAGAAGGTGATGACAATGTGTTTCTCTTTTCTTCAGGTAATCAAAAACGTGCTAAGTTGGATTTTTTCAGTTCCCTTTGATCTGTAGCTGGTGGGAGATGCAAGCAGTGTGTAAGACTGCAGAATAAAGCTTTTTGGCCTTTCAATTTGGCTAAGGGTTTTGAGTAGGCTCTTTGTGCTCAAACTCAGTATCAGGGTAGCTATACTTAAAATCTTTCTCTAAAGAGCAGTTGCAGCTTATTAGCTACCTAAAACACTTGTGCTTTTGCCAGGTCAGCCATTCTGACTCTATAGTTGCTGGCAACTTAGATCAGTGGGATAGAGTGTGAGTGGCTTGTTTTATTTATTTCTTTAATTTGTTTATCATTGTTATTATTATTAATATGTTTTTAATCACATATGGGGAGACAAAAGCAGGAAACTAGTCAGACAGCTTGACCATGCTTGACACTCAGAGCTTTCTTGTCTCCCTTTACACACATCTGCCTTACTCCTTATTCTAGCAGTGGACTTTTATCTTTTTTTTTTTTGGTGCTTGTTTGACCACTCGGTATTTCTTACTGTTAACCCTCTGGGTTGTTTTAACCAGCTAAACCACAGGAAAACAAATCCAACCACAAAGGAATAGGGTTCTGACAGTCACTGTCATGAGTTCTGTTGAGTTGAATTGGCTAGCTTTCCCTAAGTGGGCATAAAGAGTGAATGGTTACAAAAATAAGTTTCGTTTTGTGAAAACAGAGAGAAAAGAAGTGAAAGTGGACGGCAGCCAAAGCAATGGGCTGTAAAGAGTCTTTTCAGCAGTACTGTGAATAGATAAGAGTGAGAGAAGACACGTTTGTCGAGGGCAGAGAGGAGATGCTGAAGTGATTGGGTTAAGGGGAGATGAAAGCTGAAGAGAGTTATACAAAAAATCTGTCTCAGAGAAGCTTTTTAGTTACTTTTCAAAAATCAGGCATAGGTGGAGTGAAAGACACAAGAAGAGGCTTGAATGCAGATGTGAATGATGGATGATGGTGTCTGTAATACTTGAGAAAAGAGGTGCTGAACTGAGATCAAGGTTGGAGTGAAAGAGTAAAAGGGTTCTGACTGTGTTGCACTGCTTATGAAAGCCAAATGTTGTCAGAAGGGCAGGCAGGTTCAGTTTAGGCAGAAGGAGACCACTTTAGATCAGTGAGTCCTGTGGAGAAAATGTTTGCAAATGCATTTGTAGATGAGGATGCCCAGAGATGAGGTGCAGACGAGAAGACCTGGAGTCCATCTTTGTCCCTCTGAAGTGTATGCAAGTATTCACAATTACAGGGATCAAAGGAGGACAGAACTTAGCCATGCCAGTAGGGGACATAAATTTGTATACGGTCTTAAACCAGCAATTCTCAACAGTCTGTACCTGTCACTGTGATCCTTATGAAATTGTGGTTGACCTACTGATATGTGGTTTGAACAAAGTTATTTCTCTTTTTCCACTGTCTCATACTTTTGTGGGATGGACTGTGATATGGCAAAAACTTGGGGGATGGTGGGGAACTTTTGGCCACACCTTGAGGCTGTTATTATAAATTCCGAATATCCTGTGGTACTAAAGTGTTTCAATTTAAAATCAGCAATTTTTTTTTTTATTATTCTTATTGCTTTATTTAATGCATCCAGATTATGTGTTGGTTATTAAATATTGATTTTTATATAGTATTAAACATTTTTATGCCTTTCTTGGCTTTTGGTCTTTGAGTATCTGAAGGGGGCCTACAGGGATGCTGGGGAGGGACTCTTCATTAGGGACTGTAGTGACAGGACAGGGGGTAACGAGTTCAAACTTAGACAGGGGAAGTTTAGATTGGATATAAGGAGGAAATTCTTTCCTGTTAGGGTGGTGAGGCACTGGAATGGGTTGCCCAGGGAGGTTTTGAATGCTCCATCCCTGGCAGTGTTCAAGGCCAGGGTGGACGAGGCCTTGGGTGATATGTGTTACAGCGAGGTGTCCCTGCCCATGGCAGGGGTGTTGGAACTTGATGATCTTAAGGTCCTTTCCAACCCTGACTCTTCTATGATCCTATGATTTTCTTCTGACTATTGCTCTGTGTTTTGTATTTGAACTTCAAGATGGTAAGTTGGTAGTGCAGAGCCAGTTTGTAGCTTTCTTCAGTAATACAGAAAAATAAGAAATGGTCAGAGAAGACTGCTTCTTTTTGTAGAATGGTTGGGTGTGTTGTTTTTTCTTTATTGTGTATATATAGTAATAATTAATGCAAGCATCAGGACACACACTGCCCACTGAAACAGTTCAAATTGATTCTCCTGGTTCTAAAAAAGCATGAACTCTTCAGATGTTTCCTCCTTCCATGAGGTTTTTGTTTTCAGATGAGATATAGTATGAATTTTAACTTGACTAATATTTTATAGAAGCTTACCCTGCTGCTGTCTCTCTCCTTTCACTTGCAAACCACTCCTTTGTAGGGTAGTAGTATGCCAAAAAATGAATACTTTGTCATATACACATTTCTGTGAATACACTAGCAAAGGATGACTGAGAAGATGTAGTGAAAAATGGGCATGTAATGTTTGCACAAGTTATAGTTGGATATGTAAATGCCTTGTCTAGTTCGAAAAGAGAAGCTAGTGCAAGATTTATTTTTTTCTTCTTCCTTTTTCCCCTAGATAAGAGGAGCACAGAACATACTTCAGTCCTCTGAAGAGTGAATTATCAAATGCAGCATCTTTCCTACAGTCTAGTTTGATTACAGCTTCAGTTACTAAGCTCTGAAGTCCTGCTTAAGGAAAAAACCATAGTTACTAGGGGGTATATGCATTTGTGGTTGACAATGACCAAGTAAACTAGGGCATTTATATCTTTTTATTTTATCACATCAGGAGTATATCTGCATTGTTAACTCATTCTCAGAGCTGTGTATAGAGCTGTTTCCTCAGAGACACCGGTATACGCTTCCCTGCACTTGTCAGTCAGTGATTGCATGTGGTAGGGTGATGGGAGTTAGCAGCACAAGCCTTCAGATAGTCTGCTTACAACTGCATATTAAGGACATGATTTCTTTAGACTTCTTCACTACTGATTTGCCTTCTAGTCCTCCTGTTCCTCATACTCTCTTGTTCTCTTCCATTCCATATTTGCAGTGTCCCATTTTTGCCCTCTGAGATAATTTAGCCTCATAATTACAACAGTTATGTTTTTATTTTGCTGTATATCTTATACATTTCCATCTTATTCAATAAAATGTGTTGATCCAAGACCCTGATTTTATACTATTTTCTATTCACTGGCAAGTCTGTAGGTCTGCTTTCCCAAAATACTGGCCTAGTGGCATGTGGCATAACTGAGCCAAAGCTGCTCATTTGTGTTTTTCAGCTGGTACCAGTGATCCTGTCCATCCTCTGTTCTCTCTCCCTATCCACCAAATATCTGTAGCAGCCATAGCATCCTGTGGCAAGGAGTTCCATAGCTTAACACTGTGCTGTTTAATTTGATCCTGACATACAATGCCCTGTAATGTTTTCACAAACACACACAAAAAGTGGTTGATCTCTATTCTCCTCATGCTACTAAATATGCACCCGCCTTACTTCTTGTGTCATCTCTGGCTGAAAATGTCTATCTTTTAAGTTATCTCTAATACTTTCAGCATCCTATGATCATCTTTATTGGATGTTCTCTAAGCCTTTTAAATTTCTTCTATATCCTTAGGAAATGGAAAACCAGAACCACATATAATGTCTGGATGTAGCTTATAATGTTGCAAAGAAATGTTCATCATTCTTGTCTAAATTTCTTTCCTGATAACATCTGACTTCTGAATTATTTTATAACTACTATTTAGCATGAAGCTGATGTTTTAATGAAAATACCAATTCTTAAAATCTTAAGACTGACTGGCAAACATCTGCTCAGAGACTGTTAGTGTTATGCTGTCAGTGTCTACTAGGAGAGTTTTCAGCTGTAGTTTTTTTTGTACTTGATTTCTGTGCAATGTATAACATAAAGTTCACTTGTGTGCTGAAATGGTAAGATTGTAGGAATCATGCTTCTCTAGTTTTCTTACTGCACTTTGGGCACAATGTACCTTCAGGACATGGGCAGGTGGTTGGCCTCAAAATACTAAAACTTCCCAGCGTAACGTGGGATTGATCTAACTTTCAAGCTGATGTATTACGCCTTTTCACAAATTCATCCCAATGAAAATGTTTCTCCATTTAAGAAGTGGAGAGATTAAACACAACTTGAATCTGTTAGAAAAATACTGTAATACAGGTAAGTATTCTTGTAGTAGTTACCTCTATTGAAACTCAGGTGCAGATAAATAGAAATACAAGTTTCAAGTCCTCAAGTTAAGTTCCCTGGGGAGACACAAAATAACGTTTTCTTTGTTAAACTGTAGTAGAAATACAGTTCTGATTGTAAATATGCCTATCCTAAACCAGTAATTTCTTGCTAGAATTTTACACGCCTATTGCAGTTTTTATGGAGATGTGGTTTTTTGTTGTTGTTTGTTTGTTGTTTGGTTGTTTGTTTTTATTTTTCGTTTTGTTTGGTTTCTTTATTGCTCAAATAAAACTAAATTTGATGACATATCAGTAGGCTTTGTCCAAAATGATGTGATAACTTGTATTGTTTATTCATCAGAGGTCTTGTTGAGGACTAAATGTGGTGGGAGAGAAGACACATTATTTGCTTGCATGCACAATTTGTTCATGTAAAAACATTTAATGGTTTCAACATCAGTGTGGGTGACTGAGAACTGGCATGGGTTTTCGAAGTTGTGGAATCTCCATCTTTGGAGATACTAAAAAACTGTCTGGACATGGTCTTGGACAGTTGTCTGTAGGTGGACCTGCCTGAGCAGATGGGTAGGTCCAGCTGTCCTGAGCAGGTCCCCTCCAAACTCAACTATTCTCTGATCTGTAGATGTGGGCCAGTACATCTGCAGTCTGTTATTTGTTGGTCTGTATCTCAGGTGGTCTTATTTTGAGTAGCTTGCCTGTTTCCTGTGGGTCTAGCCTTCCTTTCGTCAGAATATTGCTGGATTGCATGAAAAGATATGCCAGATATTAAAATGCTTATGACTATTTTCTTACTATGAAATGGGAAACTAGAGCAGTAGCTGCAGTTCTGATACGAAAGGATTAGGCTTTTACTTCAGCAGTGCCTGTGTGTGTGAGGATGTATTTTTGCTCTCAATATTGCGCATTACCCTTCTCATTCATGTGCCTGAATTCTGGGATTCACTGCTAGCTTCATTCTTCTTGTACCTTGATGTTGTTTCTTGAAAGATCTCTTCTGAGAGGTTCTTGTCATCCTCCTATGACTTTGGATTTATACACCATGACCGCACTCTTCAATCATCTCTCCACCTTCTAGGACTTATATCCTTCTTCGGCTTCAGAAGTGACCTTTTGTAACAGCTTGTCATTTTTGACATCAGAGCATTTTCCATTTCCTTGCATTTAATTTGATTCTCCTTTTGCATGACCATTTAAAATTTTACACACAGTCTTATGCTCACCTTCCTCTAGGAAGTCCTCAGCTTTCATGTTTGCTGTATTCCTTTTGAGCTCGTTGTTCCCCTGTTCCTTAAGTTTCTTTTACAGTTGAGTCTATATAATTTAAACACAGTTCCCTCATTTCCTCATTTGTGTGGCTTCTGTAGTTATGCTGTGGTAGATTGGATTATTTGCTGTCCTTAAGTGAGTCTCCCTTTTATTTTCAGAATGGTTGCTCCTACTGTCCAGCTGGTAATTCTTGCTTTTGACGGGCCTTAGTACAAACTTTAAATAACATGTTTTTTCTCTTGTTATATGTTTAAACTGTCAAAATTATAATAGGGTAGCTAGTGTAGTTGTTAGGCCTGGCTTTGTCTTTAAATTGGTGATATGATTAGCAGAGATAAAAGTTTAGCTATAAATTTTCTTATTCCAATTTTTTGGGGTTTTTTTTTTTTTTTTTAGGTTACAAAATAACAGCACTCTCAATCTGTAGAAAATTGAGGTTTAATGTAGTGGTTGTAGGACTGTCTTCAGCACTCCTGCTGAGTTTAATCACATTTTTATCCATTAACTTTTAACACCATGTTGTGAGAATGTTTAGGAGAAATGCCAGAGACTGTGATACCTACATAACATTTTTCTATAAATAAGCACTAACAGTGTCTTGGAAAAAGGTGTTGTTTTCAGAAGCAGCATTGTAAGACCACGTATCCATAAATAATCACAGTGATGATTAATTTCATTTTGGAGCTCTCAATCATGTCCTTGAAGTCAGAGAATTTGCTTGGCAGTGTTTTAGTTACTATTGGTATAGTCACGAAATTATTTATTAGTTTTGACTACATGATTCCTCTTCTCATCCCCCCAGTTATTTGTATTCAAATGGTATAACTTCTTGTCACCAGTGCAACTGATCAGAAGTCTACTCAGTGCACTGAAGGAATAATAAAGCTTGCAGCCTATGAGCTGAAATATGAAATAGCTTTGGTGTTTTGTGGATGTTGACACGTGTATGGTATGAACATCTATTAATAATTTTGTGAAACTGTTGAATCTCTTTGTGCTTTAAGAAACATCTTGTGAGCTGAAATGGAAACTGCCTTGGTAGCTTCACTAACATGAAGTATTGGAACGTTTTCTGTTGATTGTCAATATGAAGATTTGTGAAATCAGAGATGAAGAAGCCTTTTTAAGCCTGGCATAGAAGAAAGGAGCCTAATTTAATAGATATATCTAATAAATTGTATGGCCAGGTAGACCATATCTAATAGTGAATCTTCATGCTTTCCGAAAATAGGAGTGGTTTTGTCTACTTCTTTTTCCGAAAAGTACGTTTATAGGGATATTTAGAGTATTCAGGTGTTCTAACAGCACCAACAAAAGCCCTACAATGAAAACAAAATAAGGCTAATTTAGGAATAATTAGCTGTATTTTCTATTAAGCTGTTGGTGTTACAGACCATTGGTGTTTTGGATGAGATTTGAAGTTCCATGTTCAGGTTAATATGCAAAAGCAATTGTTAAAAGATTCTAATGGTGGGAACAGTGCTAGAAAAAATTTAAAAGGTATTTCTAGGTAATTGAGTTTACTTGGCTTTTATTGCTCTTAGCTATAATCAGCTGGGTTTTGAATTCTAGTACCACAAAGTAAGATGCCACTGTGAAGAAGATAGTGTATTTTTAGTTTTAGTATGACTTCTCCCCATAGTGAAGGAGAATCTGTCATTTTCCTTAAGTGCAGCTTTTTTAATGGTTATAGAAAAAAAAACAACAACAAAAAAAACCAAACAAAACAAAAAAAAAAAACAACCCACCACAAACTGTCTCTGACCTTCTGCCTTTTTGGATGCTGTAGGTTAAGTAAGGTTATTTCTGAGTTACATTTCAACCGGTAACACTGAACATAAGCATTTTAACATAGGTCATTAAAACTTATTCTCCAAATGCATTAACAGCAACTCATAGTATATTCTTTATAGGTGTCTTAAAACACCTTGATAACAGAGCATTAAAATGCTCGTGATAAAAATAATGTAGTACCTTTAGAAGATGAACACATCTTGTGCTTTAAGGCATGCTGTGATAGAAACAGGTAAATTAATGTGGTAGGTGGGCGATTTTAAAAGCAGGACCTGTTCTGGATATATGACTGACACGAGACCTGCTATAGCACCTTTATGCTCTCCAAGCTTTGAATTCACCAATCAGTGTAAGGAGAAAAATTAAATTTTCACAGGACTTTTCCCTGACATCCCAGGTAAACGTAGTTTTGTACTGTGTTCTTACTATGGAGCTATCTACTTCGATAGATTTAGAGCTAGTCATTATGCTTTTACAGCAGGTGGTAGAGAAAAATAAAAGCATGCTGTTGAATAAAAGGAGCAGATTGTTCCAACTACTCATTTCAGCTGAATGAGAAAAAGAGTGTTTTGTTCCTGGTATGACACCTTCATACATATGAGGTCTAAAGTAACCATTGGTAACTGAGCCTTGTATAAGGAAAAAGTTGTGATGTAGAAAGTTTTGTTGTGTGCTGGTAGTTCTTCTCTCATGCTGAATGTTTTTTCTCCTGTATTGGTGATCTGCTTGCTCTGAGCAGATGAATTCCTGGGCTTATAATCAGCTCCTTAAAATTAAGGAGTGTGAAATTTAAGATGTTACTAGTGTATTTTACATAACACCGGAAGTAATCGGATGCAAGAATCACAGAATCACAGAATCCCAAGAGTTGGAAGGGACCTCAAGAGATCATCTGGTCCAACCCCCCTGCAAGAGCAGGGTAACCTAGATCTTGGCAATAAACTGAAAGGTTGTCTTCTTTCAACTGTCCTATACATGCCATTCTATGGATGAAAAAAAATCTCTGCAATCTTACGTTATAAAAATGAAGAAAACTTCTAAAATCAATTTGTTTCAGAAACCTAATGAGGTACTAGAGTTTCTCTTCTCTCTCTCTCACCCGACCCCAAATCCAGGAAGTGTGGTTTTCTTTCACTGTTTTCCCTTATTAGTTTCTGAAACTTTGTGCCACATTTTGAGAATGTGGGAGTTCTAGTGGATAGATGTTGTTATTATAGGAGACTTAAAAGTGCCTTGTTCTTGTTGCTGCATATAATTTGTTACACTATTTTTTTTCTTGATACTATTTTTTCTTTAATTTTGTAGAAAGTGTGCCATAAGCCAAAGAAATATGTTCTTTGGATTTACAAAAGAGAATTCTAGCCATTCCCTTCTTCTACCCTGATGCTAAAAGTAATTTTTATTTTTTTTTTGTAAAGATGGTATAAAGCATGGCCAGTAAATGTGTGCTGTTCTTCATCAGCTACTTTTATCAATAGGTGTTTAATTCATCACAATTTAGTAGTTTTCTGAATGCCTTGAATTTTTTTTTTCTTTAATACTATCACTGGCAGGATCTGTGGCCCGCAGTTCATGAAGAGCTGCAGCCTGTGGGAAGGACTTACATTGGTGAAGTTAGGGGAGGACTGTATCCTGTGGGAGGGACCCCATGCTGGAGCAGAGGAAGAGTGTGAAGGGCCTTCCCCCTGAGGGGGAAGGAGCAGTAGAAACTATGTGTGATAACTGACTGAAACCTTAATTTGCTGACCTCCTGTACTTCTTGGGAGGAGGAGGTAGAGAATTTGGGAGTGAAGTTGAGCCTGGAAAGAAGGGGAGGGGTGGGGAGAAGGTGTTTGAAAATTACTTTTTACTATGATGAGAAAATGAATATGAGCCAGCTTCAGTGAGCACTTGCAGCCCAGAAAGCCAACCGTATCCTGGACTGCATCAAAAGGAGCGTGACCAGCAGGTCGAAGGAGGTGATCCTGTCCCTTTATTCTGCTCTCGTGAGACCTCACTTGGAGTATTGTGTACAGTTCTGGTGTCCTCAACATAAAAAGGACATGGATCTGTTGGAACAAGTCCAGAGGAGGGCCACGAGAATAATCAGGGCACTGGAACACCTCCCACATGAAGATTGGCTGAGAAAGTTGGGACTGTTCAGCCTGGAGAAGAGAAGGCTGCATGGAGAACTCATAGCAGCCTTCGAGTGTGTGAAGGGGGCCTATAGGGATGCTGGGGAGGGACCCTTCATTAGGGACTCTAGTGATAGGACAAGGGGTAATGGGTTAAAACTTAAACAGGGGAAGTTTAGATTGGATCTAAGGAGGAAATTTTTTCTTGTTAGAGTGGTGAGGCACTGGAATGGGTTGCCCAGGGAGGTTTTGAATGCTCCATCCCTGGGGGTGTTCAAGGCCAGGTTGGATGAGGCGTTGGGTGATACGGCTTAGAGTGAGGTGTCCCTGCCCATGGCAAGGGGGTTTGAAGTAGATGATCTTAAGGTCCTTTGCAACCCTAACTATTCTATGATTCTATGATTCTATTTCTCATTATCCTACTCTGATTTAATTTGTAATAGGTTAATTTCCCCAAGTCGAGTCTGTGTTGCCAGTGACAGTAATTGGTAGATTATCTTCCTATCCTTAATCCATGGACCTTTCATATATTCTCTTTCCCTGTCCAGCTGAGGAGGGGAGTGGTAGAGCAGCTTTGGCGGGCACCTGGCATTTAGGCAAGGTCAGGCCACCACAGTAGGTGATGTGTAAACCTCAACTACAGGATCTTTATTAAGTTTATTAATCTTTGGGATTTAAGATTAATTTGAAGAATAAATTTAGTTTAAACTTAATGACCTTATTTAGTGGAGCTTTAATTTCTGAGAGTTCAGTGTTGGATGTTAATATCTTTCTTTTTATAATGAACATTTAAGATTCTTTATCTTTCATAGATGAAAATGGACATGGAGGCAATTTTTGAGGCTAGCATAATCTATCACTTATCTTTCAGAAGAATATCAGCTGGAATGTGTAAGAGTTCTATGTGTGTTTAAACTGAAGTTAATAACATGATGAAACTTGTGGGGAAAGGAAAGGGAAACAGTGAATTGCTAATTTGCTTGCTTTCTGTTGAATGTAAGCGTTTCCCAAATACTTCCCCAGCAACTGAACATATTTGATTGACCCAAAATAAAGTTAGCAGTTTGACAAAATGATCATACAGGCTTAAAATCCCTTCTGATCTCCTACCTTACAATTCCATCTGTTAACAGGGTGTGTATTTCTGATGAACTACCTGATATTTCTTTTAAAATTAATTGTGTATGCTGCCACCACCAGAGGTGTGGCAGGTCATGGCTCTGGTTGATGCTGCCGCTCAGCAGAGCACGCTGCTTGTCTCCATCCAGCCCTCCTGGGCCATGTCCTAATGGCAGCATCATTTGAAGGGAGGAGGTAATGGCTGCCTTGCGTGCCCGTCTCCAAGCTCACATCAGGCTGTTGAGGTTGGATCAGTCTGATTTGTTGTTTTGCTGCTGCTGCCACCTTTTTTTTCTGAAACATGATACTAGAAATTTAAGGTAAACATGGATTTAAGTACTGCAGTGGCCAAGGGCATTTGAATGTCAGTGCTCTGTGTTTCCAGCTGACAGATTGAGCAGAGGTGCACAAATTGCTGTTTGCAGCATGGTATGTGTGTTGGTAGGTATGCACAAATTCCAGCAGCAGGATAGTATTGAAGATAAATTGCATCCATCAGCTGTAGCTAGCTAAAGAAACATGCTGCTGATACGACCAACCACTTAAGTCAAGTTACGTGAAGTACCTTTTGAGTGAGTTTTGGAGGAGGTTAGAAATGGCTGAGTTGGAGATTTCTAGCTTGTCATTTGTAAGATATTGCCAGGTTGTTGTCAAAATGTTGTGTGACAAGATAGGAATCTGTATTTCTGTTCAGCTGCTGATCCTGATTTGAAGGTACTAAAAGTTCATGAAGCCCAATCCAGTTTCTTCCCTGAACATTATCACATTATTGTAGAGAGTGACCCAGTAGTTGACTGCGGGTGCTACCAACTCCTGACTTACAGTGTACTTCTGTCAGATGTGATTTTTATGTTTGAGTGGTTAAAGGTTAATTTAAAATGTATATAGTTTTGAACAAATGACTGGGAACAAAATATATCACTGCAGGTTTCACCCACCCACCATCTCCTCTCCTTGTGTTTTCCACACTGCATGTTACACTTGGGTTTGTCTCATAGTACTCAGAGTTACCAACATAGTGTGCAGGAGGTCAGCTGTTAAACAGAGAAGTGGGGATCCAAATTTGCTCATGTTTTAAGTCATAAGTAGTCTGCAGGGATTTAAAATGCTTAGTGTGTCTCATTGTGTTATGCTGGATAAATCACTACAGCATTGGTGCTTACTTGACTTGCCTTGCCTTGAAATGTCATGATATTGCTCCCCTCAATTGCTGAGTTGAGTAGCTCGAGAGAGGCCGTCTTGAACACCGGAGCAGGGGAGATCAGCGTCCAGGAGCCTCAACTCAGAGCGACAAGAGCCACCGAGGGAGCCTCAAGTCCTCGACAGGACCTGCCCAGGAGCCGGCAGCTCAGCTGACTCACAGGGGGCGGAGCCAGGAGGGGCGGTGCCAGCCCTGACTGCATCAAAACCTGCCCCGGGGAGCGCGGGCGAACAGAGCCGGTCGAGCGGGTCGAGGCTGTTTGGGCGGCAGTTCGAGCGGGATGGTGAGCACTCGCCGTATGACCAGGGCCCGGTCTGGGAGCTCTGCTCTCGCTGCCCCGGCGGTGGCCACCGTAGGCACTCAGACAGAGCCGATGAGAGGGGAGGCTGCAGTGCAGACTTCGGGGTGTAGAGAGTGCCTGCACTGGTCTGATGAGGGAAAAGTGCACAATGGGCAGGGCTGCACTGGGTGCTCCCTGGTGGAGGTCCTCCTGCAGCAGGTGGCTGAGCTGCAGGAAGCTATTAATAGGCTACAAGATGTCAGGGTAGCTGAGAGAAAGCAGGAATGCTTGCTCCCTGCCCAAACTGAAGAGTCCTCAAGCTTCCCCTGTAGCTTATGGAGGAAAGAAGGAGGTTGTTAGCTCTCGAAGCTGGGAATTGGTGGCAAAAAACAGCAACAAAAAAAGCGGAGGAAAAGGACAATTAAAAGCAAGGGACTTCCTCCTGAACCTGTTGCCACTTTGCTGTCCTGCAAGGGGCTCATGAGGAAACGCACTTTCGCCAGAAACAGCCGGTTGGTGCCCTAGTCAGGAAGATTTATACTGGTGCTGCCAGGAAAAAGTGGTGGGTTGTAGTGGTAGGGGATTCTACTTTGAAAGGGACAGAGGCACTCGTCTGTCGGCCTGACCCGGTCTCAAGGGAGGTGTGTTGCCTACCAGGGGCACGAATCAGGGATGTGGCAGAGAGGCTGCCTGCTCTGGTAAGCCCCATGGACTATTACCCACTTCTGGTGATACATGTGGGTGCTAGGGATATAGATAGTAGTAGCCTGGGGAGCATAAAGAAGGACTACAGAGCCCTGGGAGAGGTGGTTAGGGGCTCTGGAGCTCACATAGTCTTCTCATCTATTCTCCAGGATACAGGGGAGGAGCCCAGAAAAGCTAGGAGGATTAGCCAGGTTAATAAACGGTTAAAAGGGTGGTGTCACAGTCAGGGGTTTGGGTGTCTTGAACATGGGACCCAAGTTTGTAGGCTGGGTCTAGTGGGGGCTGGTGGAGCTTGTCTGATGGAGGAGCAGTTTTGGTTGGAGGCTTGCCAGACTGGTCAAGGAGGCTTTAAACTAGATGTGTTGGGGGAGGGGGGCATCATTCCATCCCAACACACCCAATCAGTTGCCAGCACCTATAATAAATGATCGGAGCAATGCAGAGATATTCCGGCTGCTCCAGGCAATGAGCCAGCTTCCTTTTCAGCTCAGCTTAGATGCCTCTATACAAATGCCTGTAGCATGGGGAACAAACAAGAGGAATTAGAGATGTGTGCTCGTCTGCGGGGGTATGATATAATAGGCATCGCAGAAACATGGTGGGATGGCTCCTATGACTGGAGTGTTGGAATGGAAGGTTACAGACTCTTTAGAAAAGACAGGCCTGGCAGGTGCAGAGGGGGAGTTGCCCTTTATGTTAGGGATAGGCTGAAGAGTATGGAACTCTGGGGACTGGTGAGCAGTTAACAGAGAGCTTGTGGGTCAGGGTTAAAGGGAAAACAGTGATGGGAGACATTACTGTGGGGATCTGTTATAGACCACCTGATCAAGAAGAATCTGTAGATGAAGCACTCTATAGACAGATAGGAAAAGCCTCATGCTCACAGGCCCTCGTTCTCATGGGTGACTTCAACCACCCTGACATCTGTTGGAAGGATGGTACAGCCCGGCACAAGCAATCCAGGAGGTTCCTTGATTGTGTGGAGGACAATTTCCTTCTGTAAATAATAGAGGAACCGACAAGGAGAGGTGCCATGCTTGCCCTCGTGCTCACCAACAGGGAAGGGCTCGTTGGAAATGTGGCACTGCAGGGCAGCCTTGGATGCAGCGGCCACGAGATGGCTGAATTTGAGGTCCTTAGGACAGTGAGAAGAGCGTGCAGCAAGCTCACTGCCCTGGACTTCAAAAAAGCAGGCTTTGGCCTCTTCAGGAACCTGCTTAGTAAGGTTCCATGGAATATAGCCCTAGAGGGCAGGGGGGCTCAAGACTCTTGGTTGGTCTTCAAGGATCACCTGCTACAAACTCAGGAGTGTTGCATCCCAACTAGAAGGAAGTGCAGCAGGAGGGCCAGGAGACCTCCTTGGATGGATAAGGAGCTCCTGAGGAAAATTCAAATGAAAAAAGACTTTTATAGAAAGTGGAAGCAAGAACAGGCGGCTTGGGAAGAGTACAAGGATGTTGTCTGGGAAGCTAGGGACCAGGTTAGGAAAGCTAAGGCCCAGTTAGAATTAAACTTGGCTAGGGATATTAAGGATAACAGGAAGGGATTCTACAGGTACATAGCAAATAAAAAACAGATTAGGGAGAGCGTAGGCCCCCTCAGGAAGCTCTTGGGAGAACTAGCTACACAGGATTTGGAGAAGGCTGAGATTCTGAATGACTTCTGTGCCTCGGTGCTCTCTAGCAAAGGCTCTGACCGCACCACCCGAGTCTTGGAAGGCAGACGCAGGGACTGTGAGAATGAAGACCTTGGGCCCACTGTAGGAGAGGAATTGGTTCAAGACCATCTTAAAAGACTGAACGTGCACAAGTCCATGGGTCCTGATAAAATCCATCCGTGGGTCCTGAAGGAGCTGGCAAATGCGGTTGCTAAGCCGCTGGCCATCATATTTGAAAAATCATGGCAGTCAGGTGAAGTTCCTGATGACTGGAAAAACGGAAATATAAACCCCATTTTCAAGAAGGGGAAAATGGATGACCCGGGGAATTACAGACCAGTCAGTCTCACCTCTGTGCCTGGCAAAATCTTGGAGCAGGTTCTCCTGGAAGGCATGCTAAGGCACATGAAAAACAACAAGGTGCTTGGTGACAGCCAGCATGGCTTCACTAAGGGGAAATCCTGCCTGACCAATTTGGTGGCCTTCTATGATGGGGCTACAGAACTGATGGACAGGGGTAGAGCAGTTGATGTCATCTACCTGGACTTGTGTAAAGCGTTTGACACTGTCCCACACAACATCCTTGTCTCTAAATTGGAGAGACATCAATTTGATAGGGGGACCACTTGGTGGATAAAGAACTGGCTGGAGGGCCACACACAAAGAGTTGTGGTCAACGGCTCAATGTCTGGCTGGAGACCAGTAATGAGTGGTGTCCCTCAGGGATCGGTGTTGGGACCGGTCTTGTTTAACATCTTCGTCGCTGACATGGACAGTGGGATTGAGTGCGCCCTCAGCAAGTCTGTCGATGACACCAAGCTGTGTGTTTCAGTTGATACGCTGGAGGGAAGGAATGCCATCCAGAGGGACCTTGACACGCTTGTGAGGTGGGCTGGTGCCAACCTTATGAAGTTCAACCATGACAAGTGCAAGGTCCTACATGTGAGTCAGAGCAATCCCAGACACAGCTACAGGCTGGGCAGAGAAGAGATTCAGAGCAGCCCTGCGGAGAAGGACTTGGGGATGCTAGTCAATGAGAAAATGAACATGAGCCGGCAGTGTGCGCTTGCAGCCCAGAAAGCCAACCGTATCCTGGGCTGCATCAAAAGGAGCGTGACCAGCAGGTCGAAGGAGGTGATCCTGCCCCTTTATTCTGCTCTCATGAGACCTCACTTGGAGTATTGTGTGCAGTTCTGGTGTCCTCAACATAAAAAGGACATGGATCTGTTGGAACAAGTCCAGAGGAGGGCCATGAGGACGATCAGGGGACTGTAGCACCTCCCGTATGAAGATTGGCTGAGAAAGTTAGGACTGTTCAGCCTGGAGAAGAGAAGGCTGCATGGAGAACTCATAGCAGCCTTCGAGTGTGTGAAGGGGGCCTATAGGGATGCTGGGGAGGGACCCTTCATTAGGGACTCTAGTGATAGGACAAGGGGTAATGGGTTAAAACTTAAACAGGGGAAGTTTAGATTGGATCTAAGGAGGAAATTTTTTCTTGTTAGAGTGGTGAGGCACTGGAATAGGTTGCCCAAGGAGGTTGCTCCATCCCTGGGGGTGTTCAAGGCCAGGTTGGATGAGGCGTTGGGTGATATGGCTTAGAGTGAGGTGTCCCTGCCCATGGCAGGGGTGTTGGAACTTAATGATCTTGAGGTCCTTTCCAACCTAACTATTCTATGATCCTGTGATTCTATGTTTCTGAGAGGAGGTGGTGTGCTTCATGAGAGGAAGCCATTGGTTTAAGCAGTTACATTGTGGATTTTGTAGTGGGTCAATAATCTGTCTGATAAAGTTTGCTGAAGTGTGTGCAGTAGATGGACACTTGCTTGTTCTCTAGATGCAGGCATGATGTGCTGCTACACATAAGGAGATTCTGGTTGCTTGCTGTGTATTAATAGGCACGTTATTATTGCTAATCAGAAGCCTGATAACTAAAATTAATAGTGGGCACAAAGATGTGCAATTAAGCACATTCATCTTCCAAATGAGTCTGGAAGATTCACTGGTAGTTGAAATTTATATACTGGGGACACTTAAACCATTAAAAGGGGTAATGGGTGCCCCACAGGCATGTGCTTCAAAGCCATATGTCATTTGGTGCTGGAACAGCAGACAATGATAACTTCCCTTTAAGGGAAACTGCTATTCATTCATCAATTAAGTGTCGAGGGAAATGTTCGTTTTTGCTGTAGAGCGATCATAGCAGTGTATTCTAAGTTATGTCAAACCTCAAGATTTATGTTCTAACCCTTTCTGGCTTGATTATAATAGATGTTAATTAGAAAAGTCTCAGTGGTAACAGGGCATTGGAGTTGGGACTTCTTAAATGCATATGTGTTTCTTTGATGCAGAAGTATTTCTCTTCTTGTGTCATGCAGTCTTTGACATTGATACTAATGTAGTAAGTGGCTTAGTACAGACTGACATGTTTGGGCTTTTTTGTTGTTGACGCTGTGCTTGTGTTGTCATAGGGCAACATTTGAGAAAGTTTTGCTAAGATTGAGCTGAATATGAAGTCTTCAGGTTTTATGGCGCAAGTGTTGAGCAGAAATGTTGCTACAGTGTATATAGTTTTCGTCCTCTCCTGGTGTTTTACTTGCCGACCAAAACACTGGTTTACAAGTGGTTCTGGGAGTGACAGAGAATGAGTATTTGGCAATGTTTTTTGTTGAAGTAGAATTAGCTAAAACTTGGGTTTTGCCATTTATCCAAAATAACAGATTCTGATGTAGAACTGTGGGAATTGAGTTGTTTCTAATTCAAGATGAAACATAATCCCAGTTTGGGACACAGTCTAGATTTGCCGATGAAATTTAGTGAAAGGGACATCCACTTCCCCAAATATGAACACTGTTTTTACAAACTCTCTTCCTGTTATGTGACATTTGAATATTACATTTTGGGCGGGTAAAAAGTATTTTTATCCTCAGTTTGGTGACACACATTCCTATTCCTCATTCTTTGGCCTGTCCTAGTTTTAGGTTGTGTATGTCTTGTACAGAGAACAGAAATGAGCACAGCCTGTAGTTCTTCAGTCTTCAGTCCTTTTCCCACCTCCAGTCCATTCTCCTCTGGGGTATTGCGTGGTGCTGGTGAGAGCCTGACAGGCAGAGGAGGGTGTTTGCAGTTGATGCAGTGGCAGTGACTCATCTTATGGTGACACTCCAAGGGTTTTTGTTTGTTCTTGGGACTCGCAGCACTCGTCCCATATTTTGTGTTAGAAAGATAATAAAGGGAACACAGATGCTCCTGTTACTCTAGAAGTGTCTTCTTAACAAGAAGAATTTTTGTTGTAACAACAGCTCTTAATTGGATTGCCATGCCGTAACTACTGAGAACAGGGGTACAAGAAGTATCTCACTCGATTTCCAATAGTTGTTTATAAGCTAATTCTTGAGTTTTTACATAACTTCTCTCAGGTAGAAAGATACTGCCTAAATAAAGATGAATGCACTATATTTTCTCTTTTACTCTGTCCTCGTCTTGCCTTTATTTTTGATCAGTACAACTGTGTGCCGTGATTTTGACAACACATGCCACAGAGTTGTATGCATGACATCTGTATTTTCTTGTGTTTATGCTGTACTTCTTCTTGTCCTGGGCTCTTTTGATTCCTTTGTTTCTTCTCTCTCAAACCTTGATCTCTTTCCATGATCATCATGTTTTGTGCTCTCTTTTCTACATCCTAGTTAATTGTCTCTAGTTAAGAAACTAATTAAAAAAATTATTGAATGAGACAGGGCAGGCATTACTGTGTTACGCAGGAATTTGGTTGTTTTATTTTCCTCCTTCCCCCCATTCTTTACATTTCTCCCATTCTTCTTTCTCCCTGTTACTTCTCACAACTTTAGTTGCAAGGTTTTCTTATCCGTTGTCTGTGTGACCCTGAAGAAGTGTTTTTAATTTGTATTCTGTTATGCTAGATTGATTTAATAAAACAAGATTATCAAATTCATTCTGCAGCAATTATTTCATTTCTAAGTAATTTTAATTATTTCGTCTCACTGTTTTTATTTTGGGCACAGTATTTATCCTTGTTGTTGGTATTTGGACTACTTACGCGTGCAGTGTATCAGAGTTGTTGATTTTCCACTTCACTTTTTGAGCTCAGTCTGTTATTTTCTGTTTCCCTCTTGATTTAAATAACCATGTTGCTTTTTGTCACACAGACAGTGGCCCAGGTTTCACTTGGACTGAGTGACTCGGCCTGTAATCTCATGCTCTGACAGAAGGTGCTTTTTAGGAAAATTGGTTGTGTGAAGCAGAGACATTTCAAAGAGAACGGAATGCTGATGGGCGAGCTGCTTGTGAACTGTACCACAGGCTGCATGGGCTCCGTAGTTGTGTTGCGTGCCCAGAAGGAATACCTCTGCTTGATTCTTAGAAGGGGTCTGCTTTTAAATAAACTAATAAGAAGTTTCTTCCCTAGGAGGATGTACCTTTGATGATGGTCCTGGACCCTGTGACTACCACCAAGACTTGTATGATGACTTCGACTGGGTGCATGTCAGTGCTCAAGAGCCTCACTATTTACCACCTGAGATGCCTCAAGGTGAGAAACTCCATAGATACTGAAGGGATAAGTTTATTAGGAAACTCAGAGCCCCACTGAGTATGGCCTCAAGGTCGCACTCCACTTTAACCTTGATAACGGAGGTTATAAAAAGAAACAAAGATTATAAAAATAGTAATCCTAGTAACTGAATAACTTTCTGAGAACAAATCCCCCTTTAAA
This sequence comes from Neopsephotus bourkii, assembly GCF_033783945.1. Classification (NCBI taxonomy): domain Eukaryota; kingdom Metazoa; phylum Chordata; class Aves; order Psittaciformes; family Psittacidae; genus Neopsephotus; species Neopsephotus bourkii. The sequence goes on from NW_026902239.1 coordinate 8,145,140, forward strand.
GTTTGGGGGCATAGGGAAGGGAGAAAGGAAGCCATAACCTCTTCAATTCCATTATTCAGGTATGCATTAAAAGAAATGGTGAAAAAAAAGGATATATGCAAAACCGCCATACACTGATTCATTCCTTCCCCTCCCTGCAATTGCTCATCATCTGAAAGTAATCAGAAAAGCTTTGATTTATGGAAATATTGCAGTTGTTAATTACTATTTAGGACAGGTAATGAATAACTAAAGAGGTACAGCCTACATGACCTTGTTTGCTCACCTTTGATGAACAGCTTAATCGGCGCTTCCCAGACAGCATGATATGCTGTGAAAATGAAAGCATTTGAAATTCAGCTACATTTTCCAATTAATAATACATTAAGTAATTAATCATGCAGAGGAGGAAAAAAGGTCATGGCTATTTTATTTGTATCTAAAAGGTTTTGAGAAGTGAGGTATGTATGGAGAAGGAGTAGGAAATGTTGCCACGCAGAAGTAACCTAACCTCTGCACCATTCCTTCTGCTTTTTATATTCTGTTGTGCATTATTAATGGTGGTCAGTGTATGTAATTTTACTTCTTAACTGCTAACTATTGGGGTTCTTCCTATTTTGGAGTCACTGATATGAGCAGCTGTCATCATGCCCCATATTTCACAAAATAGGTTAATTATGCAAGATCAACACTTTATTTAATGGACTGCTTGGCACTTCAGTTTTGCATGTGGAAGAGTATATTTAAGCCCTGAAGCCACGGCATTCACGATGATGTTGCATTAACAAATTTAAACTAGTATCTCGCCTAGGAAGGCTGAAATCAGTTACTTTTCAGAGTGTTTTTGAGAGTCTATGTGGCTCGTTAAAATGGTTAGAGATATCTTAATTGTGATGATCTTGATGATTTACCATTTTGTGAGAAAATCTGGTGTTCTCAGACCTCAGGCACACCTTGTATAGGAAGAACAGCAGTTTGAGGAATTGTTTCAAATGAATTGATATGAAAAGATAGCTGCTTCTTGCTTCTCCCAAATAACATACCTGTCAGGCAGTTTTCAGAATTACATGAGTTACAGCACTCTCCGTTGGCACCTGATTTCCGTTCAGTTCTGCTAGAGACTCATTTCCATTGATGTGGGTAGCACGTGGACTCTTTTGAAGGAAGCTGTATGTAGTTTGGAGGAAGCTCACATATGTATGTCAAATTGTGGCTGCTCAATAAAAACTACCAGAATAAATGAATGTTTTCAAGATAGTCCAAAACAGACACAGAAAAATCTGTTTATTTTTTTTCTTTCCTCTGGTTAGAATTCTAAGCTTCTTGGACCACTGTTTAAAAGTTGGATGCTTGGTATTTGAGGTCCAGACTAAAGGTGAGCAGTCTCCATCTGATGAGCTGCACTTAAAAAGTTCAGAATCTTCAAATCCTGAAGACCTATGCTGTATCTAAATACTTAAGCTCTTTTGCGGTTTGAAATTAACACACTTATAAATTAAGTCTAAGAATATAACAGTTCTAAAATGAGTGCTAAATTCCTCTGGCAGGTCTGCAGGAAGTGGGCCAGCAAGAGGTTCAGGCAAAAGCAGAATGGGACGTAACAGTGTACAATCATCTGTTGTGCAGTTTTTTAACGTTGCTGACCATGCCTGATTACTATTGAGACCGTAGATTAGAAAGCAGTTCACTGGTCATGAGGAAGCTATCCAAGTAGAACAAGATGTGGTAACGAAGGAATAGGTAAAATTAAATTACTTCTGTTTTCACTTAGAAAAATGCTGGGGTTTCTAATCTGTAGAAGCCAGGGATCTCCTAGGAATCAGAGTCAGCCTACTTCTTCCTGCTCAGTCACATAATGAGAGGAGGGAAGGGGTACCCAGAAAAACTGAGCATCACAGTAACTGAAGTGGTATGGTAGGGACTGTTTTCTCCTTTATATCTTCTTAGTCTCTATAATCCTTCAGCTAGGCACAAAGCTCCTTAATGCATGCACTGAAGTCTTCTTCATGGACACCTTTGTTCTGTTTGAAGCCTTTGTCTCTTCCATTCTCTGGAATGCAATACAATGTCCTGGCCTTGACCTTACTGACTGAAATGCATATTCCAAATGTACATATTGACTTGGAAGGAGAGCTGTTTTACCTGCATGTTAGAAAGATAATACCCTAATGCTGAATATGTGGTTTGCAGGGCTCTGACAGACTCACTCAGAACCATTGTAGTCATAAAGGATTATACTCAATTTTCAAATGTCAATTTTCAGTCTTCAATAGCTTTGGAAAGTCTTTTTAAAAAAAAAATAGAGAGAGAAAAAGACACAAGAAAAATAGAAAAATTTGACAGTTGATTTCATGTTTTACTTCTGATTCAAAGGAGGGATTTAATTCCATGCTGTGCTTTGCTGAGGGATGAATAATGGGAAATTTCAGGCCTAATGGCACATGCTTTGGACTGCTTTGAAAATGTGAAAACTTATCCTAACGGAAAGCACGGTGCAGGTATAGGAATAGTAAACACTACTGGTAAGGCAAGTGTAATTACCTCTGAGTAATTAATGCAACTTCAGGGTTTGGTTGGTTGTTGTTTTTTTTTATACTGACCTACACTATATTTCTCAAATTATGAGCAGAGGCAAAAGCCACTTATCTTCTGCATGGGGAAAAATAAATGCAGTACATAATGATTAATTTTGAAATAAAGTGAATGCTTAGGGCAGGTGCTTGTGTACAGCTTTAAATACCAACTTGTAAATTGTTTGAACTGCAGCTTACATGGTAAAACCTTTGGATTACTTATTAAAACCTTGGAAAGCACCTGACATCCAACATTAGTTTTCTAGGAGCATATAAAAGTGACTGTGCTGGATCAAGCTAAAGATCTGGTGGTTTTGAGAATAGCCATTAACAATTGTCCAGGAAAGAATGTATAGATAGAACAAATGAGTGGTGATCATGCCCTGAATGCTTTCCCAGTTTCCAGCTGTTTGACATTTATGTATTTCTTCAACTAGAAATGGTCCTTATTGGCAATGTTCTCAGTGAATTAATGGTTTTGCCCTGTTGGCTTTGTCTTACTGTGTGTGGGCTCCTTGAAGACTTCTAGCGTTCTGCTATGTCCTGTAACTGAGCCAGCTTTTGCTGCAAATCATGGGAGGACATAGCTGCTCTTCCTTATTTTGAATGTGAATGTGACTTCTGTTTGATACATGTTGTACATGTACAGGTAGTGAGGAAAAGTGATTCCTAATCATCTTCTCCAAGTTATTCAGGTTTTTTAAATGCCTTTTAAACACACATACACACACAAACAAAAGTCCAAGACTATTGAGTTGTTCCTTACGCAGAAAGACATCTGTATGTTGAAGTAAACACTTTAGCACATGCATTTTATTTTCAGGTATATGATTTTTCTACATTATATTGTACAAGATAGAAATTAGAGAATGCTAATAAGATGAAATCTAATTTTGGCTACAGATTTTTCCCAGTTATTTTAGGGAATTGTTCATTGTGTTGAAAACTTTGTTTTGCAGAAGACAAAGTAAATGATAGCACTTTCTTATATTGCTGGGGATGTGCAAAGAGGTGATTTTACCCATGTTAATAATATATTTACTAATATTTAATAATATATATTTACTAATATTTAATAATATATTTACTGCTTCTCTACTTTTAGGTAGAGAACATGGTGTATTTACCCTTTTTGGTTTGCCTGTTGAAAGCTGCATTATTGTGAGGCTATGCAGGGTCAGGGCATGAGAGGCTGTAATTGTCTGCATGACAGGGAGTCAGTTAATGAAGGGCTTTTCTAATGTAAGGGCTATTACCCTCCTGGATACAAATGCAATTTGAAAAACGGCTAAATTATAGTGGACAATAGTGACGTGCTGAGATGGACATCTTGTTTCCAATCTCTCAGATGGATAATATGCCTGGATTGAGTGTACACTATTTTTTTGTAATTGGATTTCTAGAAATCTGAGGAAAATATATTAACCGTAGTGGGGGAAGTCTTTAGTTATGCTTGTCATCTCGCACGACTAAAGGAGAAGAGAAGAAGACTCTAAAGATGTTCCTTTTTATTAGAGTGTGTTTTGCAAAACTTCTACAGTGAAAGTAGTGCAGAAATTAATTTTAACTTTGCAGAAATTATATATGACCTTACATTTTGCCTCATTTTAAAGAATAAAACTGAATTATTTACTCCAATTAAAAAAAAAAAAAAAAGAAGAAAGAAAAAGCCCAAAACAAAACAGTCCTGAAAAACAAAACATTACATACATGGTGAAAGGAAGTGGAGATGGGAAGAAGTGTGTTGACAAGTAATCTTAAGCCACAGTCTCATAGTAATTTCTTTTATATGTGTTTTAGGATGAATGTCTTTGGCTGCTCATTCCCATGTCTTGTAGCTCCTGGAGGCATTCTTATATTGCTGCCTCATTCCATTTGCTCTCATGTGCATGTGTTTGTGAAGTGGTGTGGGTAGAAAATAATAACCTGCGGGGTGGGGGTGGAGAGGGTGGCGTACAGCATGGGTCAGTTAACCTAGTTCATTGTGCTGCTGTAAAAAGAGCTGTTGCACTGGTGTGACGGCTGAGGACCATGGGAGCTGAGAGGCCTGAAAGAAATATGAAAATTACACCCTTCGTTTTGTGTGAAACTTTAGTTTTCCTGTACAAATAGCATTGAGTATTTGTTGTGATACAGAAGGTCAGTTTTACACCATTTAAGTTCTGCCTTGTACAGAAAGGAAATAGCTTTTGTGTCATTTGTGTGACCCAAAATGAATTTCAGCACAGGACCAACCTAAGCTTTTATGATGTGTGTAGATGAGAGAGGGGAGCCTGAAGGTCATGATATTTGTGTTGTAATATAGATCTCATGTGAATGTGGCTCAGGAAGAAAAGCTATAATGTAGAGATTATATAGATGAGACTTTTGGCCTTTTACTTCACTTAAACATGCATTTTTCTCCTTTAAAAGTGAAGCCACCAACCCATGAATAAATTTAAATTATGTGTATGGGTACAGTCGAACAAAAGTTAACTGGGAAGCAGTGTCTGCTGAAAGCTGTGTGTTTCTTGAGGCATTGAGAAGATGAGATCTCAATGAACTGATACCGTGTCCCAGGTTTCTGAGCTCTTCCATGGAGATGCTGCTTCACACAGGATGAGCCAGCTTGTTGTTTTGCACTACAGAAGGGTGAAGTTCAAACAGAATGCTTTGTGGGTCTCAGACAGGCTAACAATGTTCACCAGTCCACTGAGCAGTTGAGAGGTGACTTTTCATGGTTGTGCTGCTGTGTGGTTTGCATTGCCAGTATAAAGATAATAGAGAAACTGTGCACAAGGGGATTTATTGACTAGTCCATGAATTGGCAAATGCAGTTCAGGAAGGTTTAAAGTTTGATCATTGAATGCTTATTTGGATTATTACATTATGAAATAAAGTGGAAAAGCTTGGATCTGTGTTTTGGGCTGCTAAGAAATTCTGATTGTCTCTGTTTCTTTCACATTTCTTTACCTGGTGGGGTAGATATGATTTATTTAAGGTGACTGAGAGATTTTTTTTAAATTTTATTTATTCCTTAGGTGTTTCAGTGTTTGAACACTCCTTGGCCCCCAAAATTGTGATACTTGTTTCACATTTAACTTGTCAATGTACTACAGAGCTGGATTTATACTGAACGTATTTTATATTTCCTTGGTCAGAAAAACATATTTTACTGTTTTTCTTATTCAGTAAGCCTTATGGTTCTTGTCCGTATTATTTGTTGGTATCTTTAACAGAAAGGTGCCTAACTTATTAGTGCAGTGCAAATAATGTCTACATAAGGAACACCTGTAAACATCCTGATCCTATTTGGCTTGCTCAGTACAGCGCACTAATCAATCTATTGACTAATTCCAAGGATTCCCTGTTGTTCTCAAGCACACTTCACTTGGTATGAAGTGGAGAAAGGAGGGGCACAGGGAAGGCTTTATAGATAGTGCACACCGTAGCAGTGCTTCTGTACAATTAAAGAAGTCATTTTTTAAAATCAGGAAATTTAGGTGGTGGGTTAATAAAAGTAAGCTTTCTGTAGCAATGGAAATGATTTTCACACTTGTAACGTCTATGTGTTGTTTTTTTCATTTGTTGACACAGATGGATTTATTCTTTCTCATTTGCATGGGGAAAGAGTATTTGGGCTGTATTTGCATAAAATAAACTTCATCTTCCAGGTCAGCTGCTGATACACCTGCATCTGCAGAGTGATATTTTTTGGGACTGATTTTTTTTAATTGCTTTTATTCTTTAAAGTCATAATCCTCCTGTTCAGCCATACCTCTTCCATGCAATACAGATACCAAAAAAGCTCATTTGTTCTTGAATAGTTTCTGTTTCTACTGGCTTGTATGTGTCAAATGAGTACGTTTTGCTTATCTCAATTTCATTTTATGAAATCTGTCAGATTGTTATTTTGAGTGTAGAGTAACCAAACTCTAGTGGAAACTGTATAAAATGCTGCCTTCTGAGAAACTGTTCTGTCTCTTTCTTAGTTTCTTATATTTTTTTTCCCTAGTTCAGTATTTCAAGCACTAGTTTATTACTCTGAATCTGGAGTAATAAATTAAAGCAAGGGGAGAAATCTGTTTGCTACAGATCGGAGTTCTAAAGTAGTAGGTTAGTCTTAGGCAAATCCACCTTTGCCTTGCTGGGTACCATCAGAGCATTCATAATAGAATTCTTGCTGTTGATGCAGCCTTCTCTTGCATGGTACAGCCTTCTAGCTTACAATATGTATTTCACAAGGTGTCCAAATGGTATTGGCGATCACTGCAACACTGTCAGTGGGGGCAAGAAATGTCCAGTTCTTCAGTTCTTTTCATCTCTTACCACTGTTAGGAGCTCAGACTCCAAGTGGAAGTATTTCATTGCTTATATGAAGTCAGCTACGGCTTGGGGAACTGTGAATGTCAGTAAGAGGCATTCCTGAAGCTGCTATTTTGATAGCATTATAAAGGGTGAACAAAAAGCAGAATGGTACTGTGCTAGTCTTTCAGAGTCACAGGGAAAACAGGGTTTGAATAGCACCCTGGAAGCCTGGAAGGTGTTCCTGGTTGAGGTGTTTAGAGTGTGGAAAGCTGGAAGCCTGAACTGCAGTGGAGCAGTGCTTGTTTGTTGTCTTGCTGCTTCCCTGGATGGAGCAGAGCAAGCCAGACCTGCTTTTGAGTATATCTTCCTGTTGTGCCATTGTCCTACCATCTTTTTCACTCTCAGCCTGCTTGTGTGTGTGTTTATTTATTTGTTTCCCCTCCTGAAGATAACACATAGCTGCCTTGCTTCCCAGTTTTCTGGCTATCTTTTGAGTGTAGTGGATGGCCAGACCCAAGCTGATATACTGCTACTTCTCACGTGGCTTTGTTTGTCTCAGAGCTTAGGGCACAGCTCATGTGTTCCTGCCCCCAGACCATGATGTGGGGTCAGCACAACTGGTGACATTGTAGCCTTTGGCTGCACCCTTTAACAGGGAAGATAAAAGGCAGACAGTTAGTGTATGTGAACTAATTTTATGTTTGCATGGCCACTTCAATTTGTTATAAGTGTAGGTGGCCCTCTCCCCTCCCCCTCACTGCAGAGTAAGGGCATTCGCGATCCCACTTTTAATACAGGACTTATTAAGCAACTGGAAAGTAGTATTTGAATTACCTATGTATCTATAACCTGAGCAATGACAACCCCAACAATGCAAGTAGCACTGTCTGTGAAAACAACAAAAAACCTAAAAGTATGAACAAGTGAAATTCAGTAAGCCACGTAACAGCAAGAAAACAAAGGGAGATGATGTTTTCCTGCACATTTTTTTTTCATGTACAGTGCCTGAGATTTTCCTTTCTACTTAAATATTGATTTTGAGGTCTAACCCTTTTGCTGCTCAGTAATTTATGTTCCCTTGTGCTTTTGCTGCAGGTCCATGCTGATGCAGCCATCACTGATGTTCGTTAATAGTGACAAAAGCTGCAGTAATAACAAAACTGTATTTTACAGAAGAGATTTTGAGTTGACTGAGAAAAGTCAAATTTTCTTAAGGTGCAGTGAACTAAAAAAACAACTGTATTCAGGGAAAAAATGAGATTTTTAGTTTGGGCATTTCTGTCATTACTTATACGGATTGGTGTTATCAAAGTGATTATGATCAGGAAGGCTTATTTCATATCTTGTCTTACCTCGTCTCCCCCCTCTCCCCCCCCAGTCCTTGCTGGGATTATTTTGTTCTCTTTCTCATCTCTTTATATAGACATATTTGAAAAGTCAGTCCTATCACTGCAGGGGGGGGGGTGGTGGTGGTGCGAAAAACCTCATTTGCAAATATATCATGTATGGAGAAAGATTCAGTTGTGTTGCTTTCCCTTGTATATGATGTTTGCATTTGTTTCTGAATCTTGCTTAATCATTAGCATGGGTAATGTTGCTGCCATAGATATAGTGACATCCAAAGCTGTCTTCTTTCTTCCTATCTCCTCCTGGACTTAAAAGTGTAAACTCCTTTAAATACATTTTAGTGTAGATGTTAGAATATTATTCATAAACTAAATCTGTGAAGAACATGACCAACTAGGAAAAAAATATTCCTCTTACAACGTAGTGCATTTTCTCATTCCAAAATACATTGCTTCTGTCCAAAGATGGGTGGATTTTAATTAGATTTAAACCATAGTTAAAATTAGCAAACAAGAAAACTTGAATTAGATCATACATTTTAAATTTTGATATCTGTTTTACACAGTGTCTATTTTGGAAAAGAAAAAAAAGTAACATCCCCCCTCCCCTCTCTTAAAGGGCTCTCATCTCATTCAAGAAGCGATTCACCAGATCTGTCACAGGCTCAGATGGCCTAGATATCAAAAGTTGTATGGTCCTCTGGTGAAGGCAATGTCTCTGTTTTCTGCAATAAACGACTCCCCCCTAAAAACTAACAAAACACATACAAAGAAAAAAAAAAAAATCACCAAAAAACCCCAACTAAACAAAAAAAAGACACCAAAAAAAACCCCACCAAAAAAAAACAACTTCTTCCTTTTGTCTTTCTGAAAAGCAGTTGTTAGGGTATAACAGCTATTTGTTCTATTTTGGATCAAACCATATTTAACTCCCTTGAGGAAGAAAGCCTAGCCATGTATCAACACGAATCAGTCATACTGTACTATTTTAGAGAAAGTCAACAAACAGTATGATCTAAGCATTTCTCTTGTGCATTTGGTTTCTCTTAACTAATTCCCATGAATGATTAGCAAGCATGTGACATTCAAACACAAGAAACTATTGTTGGTGTTTCCCCTTTGGTATAGCTGACATCTGGTAACCCAGCTTTTACATTCTATTGGCTTCTCCCACTGTGTATGTGTTTCTGCCAAACTTATGGATTGCTTTGAGATCTCTGAATTAGTGGACTTTTTAAAGGAAATAAAGAAAACATGCAGTTGAGTGACAGCTGCAGTGCTAGTAGCGAGTGTCCCTTGTACAGTCAGTAGAGACGGCTTCCCATGCTCTTTGTGACTTTTGGTTACAGTCACTTGGGAGCAGGTTGCTCTGGCTCCAGATTTTCTAGTTGGGCTCTTATCACTTTACTCCAGACTGGCAGCAACAGCTCTACTTTCTAATTAGACTGCAGTTGCAGGTACATATTAAGCCATAAGTTTCCAATTAGGCTGCAGCATCCCAGGTCACAGTGAGCCAACCTGATTCCTTAATGCTGAGTAAAGGGATTATTCTGCTCCTTTTTACTCCCTCTCCTCTCTTGCCTTCATGCTTCAGCTAGCTTCCCTAGCTAGCTTTACTCATTAGAGCTTACTGAGAGCCAATATAACTCGTTATCCCAGGGAAAATGTAGCTGTTGACTTTCTAAATTCAGCTGGTTTAGTGAATTGTGTTGACTCGTGGAAAGGTCTGACAAGCATCAGAGCAAGCAGCACCAGGGAATGAAGGAGCTGGAAGGAGGAGAGGCATAAACTTGAGAAGAGAGGCAGGCAGGGAGCTGTTAGGTCATGACACATGTAAGCTGTAAATGGCAGCTTGTGCTTTGACTTTTGTGATAAATATAATCTAATTTCCACCCTGTCAGCCCCAAGTTTTTCATTGCATGGTCCTGTCAGTACCCTCAGAGGTGAGTCTGTTCATCGTGTGAGTCAGACAAACATGCAGTTGCGTATAAGTGCCCTATCCAAATGTGGAGAACCATGTAAACAACTTCTTTGGAGGCTTCAGTCAGGTATATAGTCCAGACCCTCTGAGTGTTTTGTTTTGCATAGTTGCAAAATGTTCTCCACTGTACTTCATTAAGTGTATAAGGAAGATGAGGTTATCACTAATTAAAAAGTGATGGGTTACCTAGGAGCAAGTGACTGCACAAAGAAAACTGCTGCATCAAGAAAATGTAGCCTAGTCAATAATAAGGTTGGGTTACCATAGCTTAAAGCAATCATAGGGAAAAGTGTAAAAGAAACATTTTAGATTAAAAAAAAAAATCAGATTATTTCCTCTAGAATAAATAGATCTTGCAATTTGATCTGTTTATCTAGTATGTAAAGGAAAAAAAAACTTTTTAAATTTACCATGCAAATTTACTTACATTTGTAAAAAAAAAATTACTCAAAAAATATTACTCATAATCTATAGAATTTAATTTACATACGTAATTTATATTTATATAAAATTATATCCATGTAATATGTAGCAATTATATTAAGAAGGGTGAAAGAAGCAAAGCTATAAAACAGTAGATAACTTATGGGTAAGGATCAGAGGATAAGTCGGCACAGGTGATATTGCAGGGAGTGTCTGCTACAGCCTATCAGGAGCAGGAGGTAGCTGAAGCCCTCATTATGCAGCTAGTGAAAGCCTCACAGTCATAGACTCTGAGAAGTGCTGCCTTCACAAACGAGGGAAAACTGTTTGAGTATGTTTGAGGCAGCTGAAATGACCATAAGACTTCAGTTTAAGATCCTGAGAGGAGTCACCAAGACGAGCAGAAGAATTACAGCCTTAGACTTCTGAACAGTTTAGGGACTTGCTTGGCAGGATCCCATTAGGAGGTGCCCTGAAGGGCAAAGGGACCCATGAGAGCTGGTTAATCAAGGACAGCCTCTTGGAGCAGAGGCATGGAATTTTGGCCTTGTGCAGACAGTTGAGCATGTATGGCAGAAAGCCATTATGGATAAACATGGTGATTCTGACTGAGCTTGAGCAAAAAAAGAGAGCACAGAGACAGAAGCAGGGACAGGCTACTTGGCATACATTGCCTACTTGTGTAGGGAGGCAGTTAGGACAGCCAAAGCTCACCTGAAATTGAAGCTAGGAAGGAGGGTGGAGGACAACAAGAAAGGCTTCTCTGTAAGTACAGTGGCAGCAAGAGGAAGGCTAAGAAAAGATTGGGCACATTGCCCAGTGAGATTTTGGACCCAGTGTGAATGGAAAAGTGGGTGTACTTGATGTCTTCTTTGCCTCAGCTTTCAAAGTTAGAGGTTTTCAAAGGTTTTATAACCTGGTAGAGTCTGTGGGAGGGAGGATGCACCTGCAGGAGATGAGGATGATTTAACCACTTGGACATGTACAAGGCTGTGGGACCAGCTAGGATGCATCCAAGAGGTAGCTGATGTCATTGTGAAGCTGGGGAAAATGATGGAACAGATTGTTGTAGAAACAGTTTCCAAACATGCTAAAGACAAGAAAAGGGTTGGTGGGAGCAGCCTACATAGGTTTGAAAAGGGCCACTCATACCTGATAAACCTCACTGCTTTCTGTGCTATGAGCTGGACAAGAAAAAAAAGTAGTATGTATTGTATGCTTTGGCTTTATCTAGGCCTTTGATACAGTCTCTCATAGTTTACTTATCACTGACCCGATGAGATATGGTCTCTGAAAGCTGATGGTGAATGAAAAAAATCTCTGGAATCCCAGGCTCAAAAGCTGTGATCACGGTTGCAAAGTCCTCCTGGTTGTCAGTTTAGCATCAGTATGCTGGAGGGGAGGGCTGTGCTTGGAGGGTCATGGACAGGTTGCAGAAACAACAGCTTGAAGAAATGGGCTGACAGGAACTTTGTGAAATTTAACAAAAGGAGATGGAAAGTTCTGGCCCTGGGGAGGAGCAGTAATCTCATGCACCAGCACATGCTGAGGCCACTTACCTGGAAAGCAGCTTTGAAGAACCTGGGAGTCCTGGTGGGCCATGAACCAGCAACTGACTTTTGCTGCACAGGTGGCTAACAGCCTCTTGGGCTGCAGTAGTCAGCAGGTGATTCTTCCTCCCTGCTCAGCACTAGTAAAATACAGTTGGAGTGCTGTGTCTGGTTCTGGGCTCCCCAGTACGAGAGAGACATGGACATAATGGAATAATTCTAGCAAAGGGCTACCAAGCTCCTCAGGGAGTGGAATACAGGGCATCCAAGGAGAGGCTGAGAGAGGTGGGCCTGTTCAGAGAGGAAAAGAGAAGGGAGACCTTGTTTGTCTAGAACTGGCTGACTGGAAGATATGGAGAAGGTAAAGCTGTACTCTTTTCTAATGGTGATGTGTACAAGTTGGAATGTGGGAAATTCTGGTTAGATATTACAAAATATTTTCTACCATCTGAGTGGTCAAATGGAGCAGGTGCCTACAGGTGTTGGGATCTTCATCCTTGGAGGTGTCAAAGACCTGATAGGTCTGCCATGAAGGTTAGACCGATTTGAGCAGTGGGTTGGACTAGAATGACCTTCAAAGGTCCTTTCAGACCTGAACTACTCTATGACTCCGTGAAAACAGGTATATCAGGATGCTGATTAAGACTGAGTATAAATCAATGATTAGAAAATTAAGATGAATAAAATTAAACAGGAAAAAATAGACTAGCAAGTTGAACAATATACAGGGAAAATTATGTGGGTTTCTGCCTGTCACAAATCAGTATTGGGTAATGATAGTACAGATCTGAGTTGAGTTGAGAGTTCTGTTCAGGAATAGGGTACAGTACTCCTTACTCAGGTAGTAACATACTTTCTTATCCCACTAATAACTGGGATATCATATGGCAACTGGTGAAAAATAAATACATGTTAAATCTGTGGAACAGTATAATTTGCATGCAGGACCCTTTGTATCAAACCCTTGATTCAAGACTTTTCCAAACCATTTGTACGATCTTTTTAAGATGAGATAGATTTTTCTTTTTTTTTTTTTTAAGATTATAGATTATTCCAAGTTTTTATGCTTTAATTTTTTAAATCTGATTATGAGCTTGTTGATGTGATGATGTCATTGTATGAGACATTGTCAATTTTTTGAAGACTAGAAGCAAGGCAAAATGTCTGGTGCCATTTAAAATAAGCTGCTTGGGAGGCAGTTGATATGTTGTCAGCAGAAAAGTATCATGGGGCAAATGAAGCTTAAAGGTGGTAGCATAAGTAGATTTTTTTGTTTGTTTTGTTGTGTTTATGAAGGTAACTAGGAAGCTAGTGTTTTACTCAGAGGATATTCCTCAATTTCGTACCTGTGTTCAGGCAGCCGTTTATGACTAAATGTATTTGTGGGACTGCAACTTGAAAAGCAATGACTCAGAAGATTGTGGGGATCACAGGCAGTCTTATAGCCATGCATGGATGTAAGTACTGTTGCAGTGTGTATTGTTGGTGGGCAGAAGCAGTTATGTTTGCAGTGAGTGTTTGCCCTTGCGATTGCCTTATTTCAAAACCAGATTCTGATATACAGAAAAGAACAGAGAACAGAGAAGTGAGCAAGGTTAAGGATTCAGAGTGCCTCTTGATGAGACTGAGGAGTAGTGGTCTCTTCAGTCAATCTGAAAAACATTTCAGCTTTTGTGAGAATGGCTAGAAAGTGGCAGTGTGAGGAAAAGGTTTAATTGGTGATAGCTATTAAACTCAGCCAACAAAGACACTGTAGTATCTAACGATTGTAAGCAGAAGTTACATGAATACTCAGCCCAATTTTAAACACTTCTTTCCCCAGTGAGGAAAGCTAACATTCAAACAATTTTGGTTAGGTTTAATTATATTTTTTGCTAGTTTTGTCAGTTTTTAGCTTTCACTGACTGTAATTGGCCTACTTCAGACTTTGTTTTTGTAGTCTGTTTGCATATTTATTATTTTCCACATGTGCAATCTGAAAACAACTGTTAAGTCTGGAGGAGCGATTGCATGGATATGTGCTGTGAAGGTGCAAGCTGAGTAATGAGCTGAAATGCAAAAGCCTGAAGGCAGCTAGGCCTTTCATTGTCTATCTGTGGAGAATTTATTTTATTAAGTGTCCAGGAATTTGCTTGGTGGATTTACTTATTTATTCATTTATTTTTTTATATATATTCATAGTGTGGCAGCATTTTAAAATCTGTAAAAGCTGTCCAAAACTTTCACATTAGTAAGTTAGGTAACTGTGGCATGACCAATTGTTCAGCATCATCTCCCTAGGCCAGGATCACCACTTAGCAGCCCAGTATTCCTCTACTTGGCCAACTTATCTCTCCTGTCTCCTAAAACAAACTGCCCCCTCCATATTCCTTCCCAGCTACAAGAAGACAGGTTCTGTGTACTCCAAATCTCCTTCTTGTTTGAGATCTCAGGGGATGACCCCATCTGCTCAGTCATGTGCACCAGCAAGCAGGTGCTAGGAGTGAAACCAGGACCTAATGCTCTAGTAGTGGTCATTCTTGGAGCCATACACATCTTGAAAATGTATACAGCTTCCGCCGCTCCCCTTGATTCACTGTAGTTGGCCATTATAGGTGTGATTCCCCAGATGTGGGAGGTCACAGCAGTGCTGGAGAATCATGCATACCTCCTTGAAGGACCTGCAATATTTATGTCAATATATATTATTTTATAATGTCTAAATATTTAGGGTATGTTTTGATAAGGTTTTTATAAAGAAACATAATCTGAAACTGCTTATACTAACTGCTATACTAAGCTGCTCAAGCAGTACCGTTAGCTTCTTGGTTCTGGAGCTTCATGTACAATATAGAGTCTGGTTTAGGGCTAGTAATAACTTGCAATTTCAAACTTTTTGAGATAGAGTAGCAAACCGAGTGTTTTCTTTGCTATCATGATAGTTGTGGCAATTGAGCATTTTGGTGAGAGTGGGGAATAGGAAGCTATTTATTCAATAATCATCTTTTATTCAACAGCGGTTTTACTGAACAGGAGAGAAATGTAATGTGGTGCATAGTTGCCATAATGAATGGGTACTGAATTTAACAGTTGAATGAAATTTGTTTATTATAAATCCTTATGCTCTTCAAGTGTGGAGTAGGTTACATTGTTTTATACTTTATTCGGTGTACTGCTTTGATTTTTTATTCTTTTTTTTTTTTCCTTTGGAAGTTAAGTAAAACAAAAAAAAAAAATAGCTGTAAAAATAATGAAGGAGATACTTTGTTTCTTGGAGGGAAAGCACATAAAATTCTGGAAGCCAGAATCTTGTGGAACTTAAACCTGAACTTTAAGAATAGTCTAGAAAATGATAATTTCTTTGAAGATTTGTGTAAGGGTTTTTATAACTTACCTGTTCACAATCATATAGATAACTGATCAGGATACTGCAGCATATTTGCAGAAGAGATCATGTAGACTTTAGAATGTGATTCTCTTTGGTCAGTGTGTTAGTACTGTTAAAGATGAACATATAATGAAAACAAATGCCACTAAGTTAGCGGTATAAAACTTTGTTAAAGATGTGAAGTTGTTACATCTCTACAATCTGTTTGTCTTCCTTCACTTCAAGACTTAGGATGACTGGTTAGAAATGTACTGAAATCTTTTGAGGGTATGTGGGAGTTACAATAAAGAAAATTGACTTAAAGGAACTGAAGTCTAAGTATCAACTAAAAATAAGTTCTATTGTGTACTTCTATCCCTTCATCCAAACATATATTGTAAACGTGAGACTAAAAACACCTTATCTGTTGATTTACTTCTCTTTAAAATTCTAATTGAGATTGGACAGTTATGTAGAAAAAGAAAATCCAGTTAATATAAAACAGGAAGTAGTAATGAAAGAATTTTATTGATAAGATTATAAGATCTAAAGCTGATGGACTGAATGCTTAAATTATTTGGCAGGTTTCATAAATACTGTTTTGTTTAAAAGTTTATATTTTGAAATAAAGTCTGAAAAACAAAACAAAGGCATGATCTAAACCAAAAGTGTTTTTCATTGTGGACCACTACACTTTTGTATGTTCCATTACTAAATTCAGCTGCTATACCAGTCTGCTTTCAGATAACTTCCAGGAATATTAGTGAGTGCTTTGTGCTGAACATTAACCAAAAGTTACTTTAAATTCATCATTCACTGCAACAAGGTCTTAGTTCTGCAGTACCATCAGCATATTAGTTTTCTGTAAGATCTGACAACTTTGATAGAAGATCTGAACTTGAAATACACACATTAATGCTTCCCATGTTTGGAACTGGTAGGATACTGAATAATTTTGCCATTAAATAAGCAAGTTAATTTTAACATTTTTAAAAACCTATGGTAATTTGCATGCTTCTGTAATGCCTCTGTACTTGATTGAAATTTATAATAGGAAGAAAAATTACATATAATGATGTTTATCTTTGACCTTCTATGTTAATTAAAATGGTAACTATCTCTAGTTCTCTTTCATTACCTAAATGATGAAAAATGTTGATTTTGTACTTTGTCGTTTGCTAGCCACCCCCTCCCCTTTTTACTCAGGCTCTTCCCCCTCCCTCTCATCCTCTCATGAAATGCTTTAACTTACCTTACATACCACTACATTGAATGCACAAGGTCATACAATAAAAGGACACCCAAAGCTGCAGCAATGTGACTTCATTGCTTTACAGTCAGTTTGTTTGCTTTACATTATTGCATATATACAAGATCTGAAGGATTCTACTGTTCCTTTCATGTCTTTCCTATCTCCAGATACCTTCCTTTGTGCTAAATGAGACTAAGTGATACACTAAGGAAGCCTGAGGAAAAGAACAAGCAAGCATTTTTCGTATATGCTTGCACCGCTTATAAGAACAAAACAAAAAGTAATGACTCAAGTTTTAATATTTTCTCAACTTGATGAAATGCCAGCCATTTAGAAAATTCCTGCCCCTTTATTCTGCGCTCGTGAGACCTCACTTGGAATATTGTGTACAGTTCTGGTGTCCTCAACATAAAAAGGACATGGATCTGTTGGAACAAGTCCAGAGGAGGGCCATGAGGATGATCAGGGGACTGGAGCACCTCCCATATGAAGATCGGCTGAGAAAGTTAGGGGTGTTCAGCCTGGAGAAGAGAAGGCTGCATGGAGACCTCATATCAGCCTTCCAGTATCTGAAGGGGGCTTACAAGGATGCTGGGGATGGACTCTTCATTAGGGACTGTAGAGATAGGACAAGGGGTAATGGGTTAAAACTTAAACAGGGGAAGTTTAGATTGGATATGAGGAGGAAATTCTTTCCTGTTAGGGTAGTGAGGCACTGGAATAGGTTGCCCAAGGAGGTTGTGAATGCTTCATCCCTGGCAGTGTTCAAGGCTAGGTTGGACGAGGCCTTGGGTAATATGGTTTAGAGCGAGGTGTCCCTACCCATGGCAAGGGGGTTGGAACTTGATGATCTTAAGGTCCTTTCCAACCCTAACTATTCTATGATTCTATGACCTTTGAAATATAAATCGAGAAATTATTCACCAAATTAATTCTTCTGAAAGGAAGTCCTGTAGATGAAACTTCCCATGAGTAGGTGGGCATGTTGGAACATAATGTAAATAAGAAGTCTGTAGGTTTGTAGGATTATTTGTTTGCTTTTTATTTACAGAAGACTGACTTAATGTATAATGATGAAGAAGTGCTCCTGTTGTTTTGAAGCCAGAGCGTAAGAAGAGTTAATGTTGCTGTGGTACATGGCAAAATTTAGGTAAAAATGTTTGATTTGAAATTCAGGACCCTATTGTAACGAGGCAGAACAGAGACCCTGCATGGCTTCTGGCTCAGGTTTTGTTCTGGTGAAACTGGTGCAATGAAGGCCAACTCTTCTAATGCTTTGAGCTTCGTAAGATCACAGCTGGTCTTCCACATCTGAATGAAAAAGAAAAGGTTAGATCACCAATGAAAATAATCAGATGCTTTTACCAAAAGCAAATACTGCTTTTAAAAGTTCCTCTACCCAAGGGAACTTCTCTTGACAGCCTGCTTAAATATACAATTATTATAGGATGCTTTGGTTTTGGTTATGGACTTTCTGTCATCTGGTATTCTTGAACCAAATCTGGAAACAGATATGGTTTTGTCTAGATTTTTGTTGGGAATGCCTAGCACTAGTACTATGTAACTTTTTTTAAAAAGCTGGCCAAATGTATAGTCTTGTGCATCAGTGAGTTAGGAAACTGGGGAATGTTACCAATATATACAAATATGTGTAGGGAATGTATAAGGAAGACTGAGCCAGGCTCTTTTCAGCGATGCCTAATGGCAAGAACAGGCAGCAGGCACAATGTGGAACACAGGAGGTTCTATGTGAATATCAGGAAGCAAAAGGTTTGGACCAGATGAATTCTAGAGGTCGCTTCCAGTCTCTACCTTCTCTTATTCTGGGAAATCTTTGAATTTGTTTTTCTGTAACTGAGAAATACTTTTAAAATAAGATTTACTGCTTCAGAACACAAGAAAAACGAATATTCCATCTCTGAAAGTATTGTCCAGCTCTTTTCTTGTTGTGGTCTGTATATATGGAAGCAGTCTTTTTTTTCCTAGACTTTTATTGGGAGTAAATCTAAAAGATCATTGGAAAAACTTTTACCTTCTTAAGTGTTGCTCAGCTATTAAGATTCTCATATTACTTTTCCCAATTCATATAGGCAGTATTGCTCACAGTAAGTATAACTCAAGCAAAACACATTAATCTTACACCACTCCTTTTTTTTTTTTTTTTTTTTTTTAAATAATCACAACTTTAGCATGATTGTTCTGATGGATTTCTCATGTTGGCAATGTTAATTTGTATCATTTCTGGGGGCAACACAGGAAGTTTTATTACTGCTACAGCATTTCATTGTAATGAACATTCTACAAATAGGTAGCATGCAGGCCAATGTTTGAGATTTATGAGAGAGAGGAGGAAAGAGTAGATTTGTTCACATTTTCTTCAATCTTTGCCTGACTTTTTTTTTAATATAGCTGTAAAATAGCTTTCAAATATTTAATCTACTCTGAGATAGTACAAGTCTGTAAAATTACAGAAGGTAGGTATTTAATTTTAGTGTTTTTGAATTTTGGGGTTTATGATGTGCCATATTGCATTAGGTATATGCATAAGTTGCAATGCATTGTGCCTTTAACTGGCATGATATAGTAATTTCAAGTCTTTAAGCGCTTTATTAAGTGATGGAGAAATTGGAGAATATTTTTGCTATCCAAGAGACGAGACCATAATTAAAGGAGGCGCAAACCCACATTTATAAGATATATGGCACATCTGGCAGCTTGTGTGAAGATAATATGTTTGTTTTGCTGTGGGAATGCCTGCAATTGTATCTGCCAATCTGACACAGTAGAAGTAGAGCTAATGGGGTTGCCTAGCAAAAAGTGCATCAGGAGGAAATCAGGGTTAAAAATAAGCATACATATGAAAAGAAAGCAAAAGATTTATAATGGATGCAGAACTATTCCAAGTTGTTATGGCAACTAACATTTTAGACCCATAATTACATAATAACAATGCTGCCAATCCTAAATAGATTGCATTTTTGTTATGTGTTTTTCTTCAATATTTTTTAAAATCTTGAATTATTTCCTAAAATATTTAGTATTTGAAATTCTGTGTCAATGTAAAGTCTGTATATTTTTATTTCTGTAAAACTTTGCCGAACAACAAAATAAAACAGAATGGAAAAAATCTAAAACATAAAATACAGGTATACTCTGTGTGATTTTGGTTATTTTTCATAGCAGGATTTCACTGTTCCTTGTGTCTTAAGAACTTATTGTGTCAAAGCATTGTTTTAAGATTTGGTATAGCTATTACTAAGTTTGATTAAATAATAATAATAATAATAATAATAGTGTTGTACACATTTACTGTTTAGAAACCACCTTGGAGTGGTCATAATGTGACATATGCATAGTCTGCCTTGAGGATATTCTCCTTTTATGCTTTATTTTTCATTTGCTCAAGTAGAGTTCTACCTTTTTGTACCTGATGTAATACCGTGGACTTCCTGCATCATTTATGCAGGAGGAATGAGACAAGTAAGGGAAGGTAGTTGCTGTAATCCAGAACTTGCAATTTTTATTAAATGGCCTTAAGCAAGATGATGCTTCGGTTATTTGGAAAGACTGTGAAGGTACTGAAGACCACAGAAGTAAACTGCTCCAGAGATATGCTTAGGTTAAGCCCTCTAAATTTCTTCATGAGGAGCTGTGGCAAACCCCTGGATATTATAGGAGAAGTGCCATTCTGCCCATCTCAGAAATTGAGATGAATTAATGCTTTTGTGACACTTAGAGCACTGCCTTGCTCAGTGGCTGGCAGTGTTTTTCTTGACTAAGAAATGTTAAACAAAGGTGTAGTTAATACTTTTTGCAGCTCAGATTACTCCACGGTGGTACGTCTTCAATTCTTTAACCCTTCATTTTTCCGCATGTGTGCAAGGAAAATCAGTGGACTTCAAATTGTTCAAGTCTTGCATAAAATTCTTGTAGTATTGAAGAAGGCTGAATTATGTTCTTTTCTGATTTGTGCAAGCTATTACTAACGTCACTGAACTGTTGAATTTATTTGTTCCTGCCATGGCAAGGACAAGCAATTGCTTAATGCTTCAGAGTCCAGATTCGTAACTCTTATTTCATATAATGTAGTGAAAACTATTTGCTCTCCTGTCTTTCTAATAACAGTGTATTTACAGTAAGATGAAGAAAATTACTGTTGGTGTGATGTTTGATATATCACAGGTATGCATGCATAAAATGGTGTCTTCAGGTTTTCTAGTAATTTGAAAAGTAGGGAATAAAGCTGGAAAGAAAACTGAAAGCCTAAGAGAGGGCTGGAGTTGTGACTCCAAGCTTTGTTAGCCATAACTAAAGAATGAAGTTATAAGTAATGCTCAAGGTCTTATTTTTGTGTCAAATGTATTAGGAGTGTATATTATGTGTCGGTGAGGAAAACAGGAAAGAGTACAAATCCTGGAACATTAAATGCAATGTTTTAATACAGCTGTACAAGACAGATTTTTAGTAGGAACTTGCTAAAAGCTTAGAATTTGATTAAACCCTCAACTTTTTGTGAGATACCAGTAGCTAAGAGCTTGGAGAGGGGGCTGTTGGGGAAAACAGATACTGAAGGATTAATGGGCCACCTTATCATAGGGGAGCTGAACATGTTATTTGAATCCTCCATACACAGTAGAGGAACTTTTTTGTAGAAGAACATCTATGGCTGTGTTTATAGGTACAAAGTCCTCATAGCAGATAATGTCCATTGCAAGGAATCACTGGCAGCAGTAAATAATGTTCCAGACATCCAAAAGAAACTGTGGTGTGAAACTGTGCAAGTATCAGCTCGTGTCCTGACTGTTGCTGACACTGGAAGGTATCAAGTCTGGTGCTAGCCTTTGAAAAGGACTGGAGCAGGAAGAAGGAAAAACAGCCAGTCTCACAGTGGGGAAAGTTATCAGTAGGATTTCCAAAGTATGTACTGTGACCTTTGCTGTTCTACATCAGAAATGTTTTGTCAAATGGGGTGGACTCTGGAACTAAATAATTGCCATGTTGAATGGAATTATTTAGGATGTTTAAATTTCTAGCTTATTCCAGAGTGTTGCAGAAGAATCTCATTGAGTGGCTGGAAAATACAAAGAAAGTATTTGAAGTGTGTGAAACACAATGCAGTAATTTAGTTATCCAAACTATGGAATAAGTCTTTGTTCACTGTAAAAAGTGCCTGTCAAATAGTCAAATACTGCGAAAGTTGCTGGATGAGAAAATGGAAAGCATTTGTAGACTCCAAAAAAATTGCAGTCTTGTGCTGCATGTGGACCTTATGCAGTGCAGGGTATATAGAGAGACTGGTTTTATTAGCACTTCTTTTGCTGAATGGGGGAAAAACTCCAACAATTGCTACTGCTCATTTGTGTTAGGCAATTTTAAGTTGCTCTTCTAGTCATGTCAGTATATCAATGATCAATGTTTGCATAGGTGGCATGGTCTTCCAGTCCAACTCAATTTTAGTAGAAGTACCTTTGCAGACATGCTTCTATGACATGGAAATATTGCTTCTTGAAAGAGCCTTAGCTTTGTAGCAATTTGTAAACCTTCTTGTATAGCATTTGCTTTCACTAATCTGCCCTGTTACTGTGAGTATGCTAAAGATGTATTACGTGTTTAAGGGAGAGTGTGGTCACGTGGTGAGCTTGTGTTGATTGAATTTTCTTTACCACAGTGGTGGTATAAATCAGTAGCACTTTCATCTTTTCACATGATCAAGACTGAATTTAGTATTATCTGAAAGGATATAACACATCTAAAAAGATAAAGAAGCAAAACAAACAAACAAAAAAGGGATAAAGAGAGATAGCTCTGTTCCTACCTTTACTTGAAGGTAATGACTTTTGTAAAACACCAAGTAATGTACAGCCCCTTGGACAAGAGAAGTGAGAGAACATATATGTTATACATTACATACAACCATGAAAAAACAGTATATATGAATACAGAATAGTTTTTCTTAAAATACCAGTAATGGGGTGAGACAGCGAAAACGCGTCATAATGAAGGATGGTATGTATGTTGGCAGGTAATAAGGGGTTTTTTGACAGATGGAAGTTCTGGAAAAATAATGATAGGACTCTTAGCATGAGAGTTTGGTTATAAAGTGTGGCTCATGAATTCCTGATCTGCTAGCTGGAAGAATGAACATGGGAAAAGATTAGTCCTTTTCTTATGCTGTTCCTTAAACATCCAAATGGCCAGTGTCACAATTACTTTGTTATTTTAATGTTTCATGAAAGGAAGAGATTATTTCAGAAGCTGCTGCCTGTTGCTCTCTCCAGCTCTATCCTATAATGACTTGGAAAGAAAGTAGCTGGTTCCAAACTACCTCTGGGAAGCAGAGGTGCTGGCATGATAAATTAGTATTCAACTTTTGATTTTACCAGGAGGTGGGTCTCGTGTGGAGTGGCCCATAAATGGATCAAAGGTTATTAATATTAAAAATAGTTTTAAACTGGTTTGTGAAGCTTCCTCTCTAAGTAGCTTCCTTCAAGTTCTGCCCTTTTCCAAATAATAGGGATGTAAATTACTATAAAACTGTGATAGTTTC
Source organism: Neopsephotus bourkii (assembly GCF_033783945.1). Lineage (NCBI taxonomy): Eukaryota > Metazoa > Chordata > Aves > Psittaciformes > Psittacidae > Neopsephotus > Neopsephotus bourkii. The sequence continues at coordinate 8,168,424 of NW_026902239.1, forward strand.
TGTGGTGGGTAATAAGAGGACCTGAATATTCTCTGTTTCCTGCTGCATGGCTTAGTGACAGCTGGTAGGCTAGGAACTAGCAGATATAGCTGAAAAGGCTTGCTGTTACAGTTAAACAATGAGAACTGATTCAGATTCTGCTCTTTAGAGGAAACATGGGTTATTGTAGGACTGTTTGGATATGCCTTCTAAAAGGTATAGAGACTTCTTTGGCTTAGTGATCGTTGATTTGCATAAGACCTTCATTATCTTGGGTTAGGGATTCTTGAAGTAGAAGTTCAGAAGGAAACTGTGAGGCTGTGTTCATTTTATGAAAGAGCCTGTAATTTATTTTCTGAGTGGTACACTACATAGTTCTGTGGTGTCTTCGAATTAGAAGAAATCATGTTGAGTAATCAAAAAAGTATGAATCACTGATTAGCATCTTTATATAGCCAAGAGTACTGTTTTCTGTCTAGAATTTATTAAAAAATATATTTTTATGGTAACAGGATGCAATTGAAACAAAACATCATTATTTTTTAAATTGCTTTTAAAAACATTCTCTTTTTACCTTTCCTCTTTCTGCACTGGAAAGCAACATTCAGCTTTGTTTTTCATTCTTTTAAGGTGTAAATTTTGATTCAGACAAAAACATTTTATGAAAAAATTACCAAAAAAGTATTGGCAAGCTATCTAACTGTAAGCAGATACCCATGTTTTTGCATCCCTTTCTACACATCTACATCTTCCTTTTACTACACAGAAGATTTGGTTTGATAGTTGGATAAAGAGTTTATGGGGAAAAATTCTCTGGATACTGTTTTTCTGTCTATGAGTATGTTCTCAATCTTGTTGAAAATATAGGCACCACCAGACACATTCTGAAATTAGGAATGCCAGAGAAGTGCATCTTCAGTCTCAGCATTGTTAACTGTAGAGAGGAGTTTGGTATCTGGACCTGTGCATAATAGAGTTGGTTCATTCATATATTGCAGGCATCTCCCTCTACAGGCTTTCAAAAATGGTGACGTTTTTTGTGTATATACCACCTCTTCTTTTGCACTGAGATAACAAATAAGCAAACAAACAAAAAGTAGTGTTTTTGCTGTGTAAGTTTTATGGTCTTCTTAAGAAATGTCTTTTATCTCTTTGTTTCCTTATGTATTTTTCCCCATACTGTGTTTCTCCCTAAGTTGAGACTGTAGTTTTCTTTAGATTAAGGAGCAACTTTATATGTACGGAAATTGCATATCCCCTCAGATTCTCCTATAATTCGTTTCCTAAATAAATAGTTTTAGGATTTTAGATTGTATTGTCTACTCTTTTATATGGGTCTGAATCATGGGTCATCTACCGTCATCACCTGCGACTCCTGGAACGCTTTCATCAGCGCTGCCTCCGTACAATTCTAAACATCCATTGGACTGACTATGTGTCTAATATCACTGTCCTTGAACAGGCAGGGGTCACCAGCATCGAGGCCATATTGCTGAAGTTGCAGCTGCGCTGGGCAGGGCACTTCTCTAGAATGAAGGATCACCGCCTCCCCAAGATCGTGTTTTATGGTGAACTTGCCACCGGTAGCCGCAAGAGGGGTGCCCCAAAGAAGAGATATAAGGAGTCCCTGAAACAATACATTAGCCTTGGCCATATTGACTCCCATCAGTGGTCCACCTTGGCCTCCAATCGGGAGACTTGGAGGCACACCATACATAATGACGCTGACTCCTTTGAGAGCTCACGAAGAACTAGTCTCGAGGAGAAAAGACAACGCAGGAAGAATCACGGCCCACCTGTACCACCCAAGGAGACCTTCTGCTGTGCTTTTTGTGGCCGGATTTGCCTATCCCACATCGGCCTTCTTAGTCATCAGCGCGCTTGTAGTAAGCGTGGGTAAAGCCCTTCCCAAATCTTCGTTCGCGAAGTCAAGCCATGATTTTTAGGATGAGTTTCATGGACTGGAGAAGGGTGCCTGGTTAAAATGTGGGAAACTGTTAGCAACCATCTTAAACATAGAACTAGCAAGCCAAACAGTAACACACTGGAGATAATTCTCTAGTAAGTTTGCTTAGAAATGTGTGAACTCAGGCAACTCGTTGCTTTTAGATATATGTGTGTGTGTGATTTGAAGGATTTGTCTCGTTTCTTAACTTATTAAAACATATTGATGGGTCAATTGGACATACTAAATTGCATGAAAAAGTAATTAAAAAAACATAGCTTTTTGCATTCAGTGAGTACTTGAAAAACTTGAGCTTTATCCTTACTTGTCATTTGTAGTAGACTGGAGGGTGTTCATACTAGATAGGAATTGAGTTTTTTACAAGTGATCATTTCACAGGTTCTGAGTCTTGCTGTTTTTGCAAAAAGACATTAACCAGTGATAAAGTTGTAATCCACTCTTCTTTTGGATTCAAGGTTTTTATAGACTTGATCAATGGGGAGTGTCATGAAACGCATGTTGAAGTTGCTTTCAGTGTGTTGTTGCCAACCCTTGGTGGGGTTATGCCCCTGCTTCCAAGGGGGTGCAGTTTCTTAGATATTCTTGAAAGGGCAAATTCTTGGATATTTTTCAAGAGTTTAAATTCAGCATGGATTCCAGGTTTGTCAAAATAGCTTAAAATTTCATGTGAGCAGTCTTTTTATGCATCATATGACTGGATGGATATGGGCTATTATTTGTCTAGTTTCCTATTAAATGGATTTTACGAGAGATGTTAATAATTTGATTAGTTAGGGGTTAGTTAGGTTAATACATGGGGCCCAGTTCAGTGCCATGTTGCATTTTCCTTCCCAAGAAAAACACTGTGTTGGGCAGGCTGAATTAGAGAAGCAGTATGCATGAACAAAATCTTTTTGTGAGAGACCTGGTGCAATTTGTATAAACCAGGAAGGATCTGTGGCAGATGCTTCAGCAGCATGGCAAAACATTGCTTGGCAAAAATGGCAGCAGGATGTACATGCTGGAGAGGTGGAAGAAAATAGAAGATAAAACTGATGTTTTGTCAGTGGTAGAAGAGATGTTTATCTCTGCCTCGAAAAAAGGGAGTCTAGGAATAAGTGGGAAATGTCACTCTAATAGTCAAAGGTCCCGTAACAAACAGTATTAAGGGTGCCAGGGCTGTGTTTGCTGTGCTGTGCTGTCCATTTTTCCAGCTGCAGTTCTCAGATATTTTATTATTAGTTTTGATCTCGCAGCTGCTGAGATTTTTTTCTTGGTAGAAGGTGGGTGATAGCATTTTTTAAAGGATTGGTAGTGTTTTAGTATCATTGGTTAATGTTGGAGGAATGAAAAATTAGTTTTTGTCACCCCCACCCACCATTTCTTCTCAATGTGGGTTGGGTATAAAGCATATTTTATTTGAAAAACCTATAATGAACAACCCCCCTCACTGTGCACCTTCCCCTTCCTCAATCCCAGAAAACAACGGCAGTTCCTCAAAATCTGGCTTAAATAACAATTCTAAAATTGCACATTTTAAAGGAAAACAGTCATCATGCAGTAGCATGCTAGTTTGCTTCATAGCATTCATTTAATACTGCACATTATGATTGCATCAAATGTGTAAGAAAAGGGTCGTCTTTGTGTCATTATTTTCCCTTGGCACTTAAAAGAGTGAATAGACTTTCTAAAACCTCAGAAGTATTATTAAAAGCCCTAATACTCAGAATTGTTTCTGAGTGAAGTACCATTTTCTCTCAGCTATGCAGTTAACTCCTGTTTTCTGTCATCTGTTCTGGCGTTTTCTACTTACTAGACACTGTTTGTTTTTTCTCTGCCCCTCTACATTTTCAATTTACAATTTCATTTGGTATGATCGTCAAATCATAGATAAGAAAATTAAGAGACATGAGACACTGGAAAGGCAAACTGTGAGTCCTTGTGATTTTATTTCAAGAGCTTTAATCACTTTATATACCCCCCATCTCCTCTGTAAGTTATCCATATCCTCCATTTATATACTCTCTACAGCTAAGCCCATTACAGATATACGTGTGTGGTGTTTTTTTTTTTTTTTTAATGGAGCTAGAAGTGGAATAAGAAATAAAGCTTTTCAATTGCGTATGTACCTTTGAAATATATCTACAAGAATGTTACAGGCTTTGCTTATCTGAATCTGAACAAGCAGATTAGAGATTTGTAGGAGAGCTAAAAACATGTTTAGTGAGAGGGAAATAATAAAGAAAATCTCCAAACTTCATGTTAATCTTCAAATAATATAATGCAAATCAAGCTTGGTGGCCCTTCAGTAGTTACTTCCACAGCTTTTTCACAAGTACTGGAGAGGGACATGGAGCTTCAGAAAGTCTGCATCATTCTTAATAGATGTATTCGCTTCCATTCAGTACTTCCGCAGGGAAGGTCAAGGAGAGCCCTAAATGGGGCTCATTTGGGGTTTTTAAGGCTATTTTCACTGTTTATGAAATATATAAAGCTTTTCATAGTCTGGAGACCTAATTAGCTAGCTATCCACCGACAAGGGCTGGAAGAGTTGTTCCCAGTCTAGTCTTCTATGTGTTGCTTGTGTGCCTACTTATGTGGAACAAACCCCCTCAAGTACTTTGTTTTTATTGCTTATTCACTTAATGACGTCTCTACTGAAATTAAAGTAATAGAGAGTGGTTTTTGTGAGGCAGATATTGGTCTTAAGTGTATTGAAGTCACTAAATTGATGCTGTCTTCTGAAGGTTTATATTGCCAGATATTTGCAACAACAGCAATTGTTATTGAATTGGTAGCCTAAAAGTGGAAGGTTTTGCTTTTTAAACATGGGCAAGATTTATATATAAGAAATGCATATCCTGGAACTCTTGAAATAATGTTCCAAGTGCATGTTGTTTGGGGAAAAAGATCCCCCTAGGCTTAATGTGCAAAATAATTCAGTTAAAGATCTATTTTAAGAGGACTTTATGATCATGTAGCATAATCTTTCAGCTAACCGTAATGTGTAGCTGCACTTTGTGAAGTTGTATGCTGCTTAGCACTATTTGAACTGTAGCTTGCTCTCTCTCTTGAACCTTATTCCTCCTCTTCCTCTGTCTTTTCAGCTGTTGGAGTCTTGCATCTAAAGTCTTTAATTCCTCACATTTCCTGGTTTATAACTGTATTTCACCTGTTACTTTCCTTTCTTTGTAATGCACTTGTTCTCCATTACTTTGAGAAGTCTCCCAGCATTCTACCACAATCTTGCAGACTTCTACTGCTTTTTTGTACTATAATGCATTCTAGGGCTATTCCTGTAGAACTCAGTTGTTAACCTTCTGCTGCCTGATGGTTTTAACCAAGTGTGGTTGGATTTTTATTTTTGTGTGTGTGTCTAGCTATGTTTTTCTTTCACATATTTATAAAAATTTTAATCTCTGCTTTCCCATCTGGTTTTGTGATACTTTTTTTCCACCAGCATGTTTGATGTGGGGTTTTTTGGTTGGTTGGTTGGTTGGTTTTGTTTTTTGTTCTGTTTTGTGTGGTTGTGTTTTTTATTTATTTTTTTAATAGTTTCAGGGTGATGAAAGCCATATTGATATGGTAGCTTCTACTGAATTTGCCTTTTGCTTATAAACTATTCTATTCTATTCTAGTCTATTCTCCCCCCCCCCCCCCCCCCCCCCAATTTGCATTTATTTTGTTCTAGGCAATAAGGTTCTTGCCATAGGAGTATGAACTAGTTAGCAGGAAAGAGCTTAAATGGGAAGAAGAATTTTTTGCCTACTCATCTCACAGTGATGAGTTGTCCTGGATAGAAATGAATAAACCTGGCAGAGAAATGTGTAGTATTAAATTTGCCTGTTAAATTGGCTAAATCTCAGATATAATTCAGAGCCATATTGAAGTGTCTGCCTATGTAATTGTGTTGTAGGTATGCATGTTATTGTCTTGTTCCTTCCTCAGCTTAATTACACAGCATCCAAAATGATTCATGAAAGATGAAGATTGTTTCTGTTGAATTTGATGGGACTATTATGTGTTTGGAGGTGATGTAGGATTGCTTCAGCCCTTTTCATTACTTTGGGTACTGCAGGTTGGTGTGTGTTTGGTTTGAAATGAAAGGGTAACAATAAGAGCCTTTTTATATGACTCGCTATTACATCAAATGGAAATTTTCTGGTATGCTGCTTAAAGTGAGTTTCTCTGGCAGCAAGGCACTTTCAGTAGTGTTATGATTTATCAGTGTAGAATCCTCTTATCATATCAATGTGATTCCCCTGTCAGTCTGGAGTAAGTAATCAAATTTTAAGGCTTTGACTGGAGGTGAAACTTTATAACCTTTGCTGCTTTGAAGACGAGAGCAATTTTTTTTAATTGTTAGAGATGATAAATAGCTGTCCAAGTAATTCTACTTTATAAAGACGGTAAGGCACTGATCACTCAGAGTAGCAAATGCGCTTGCTGACCTTTGAATTAAAGGAGAAATTTTGGCAGATATTAAAAATTATGGTCTGTTGGTAGTTTTCCTTCCCGAAAGTTATGCCTAGCTGTGATTTTGAACTGGAGTAGCATGGTTTAGATGACATTATCATTCCTTTTATTGTGGAAAGTATTGATTCATTGGATATCACATAATACGAAAGTGTTAGCATTTTAAAGCAAATGCTAATTTACTAAAAATTAATATATTCTCTCAATATAAATTACAAAAATACACTAGGATGATTAGTTGCTATGAGACACACAGAACTAAATAAGTCCTGGCAAAAGAGAAGCACAACATTAAGGACAGAGTTTGGAGTAATTGTTTTAGGTACAGTACAGCTGTCTGGCATTACATAGGTATAGATACTAGGTGCTATCAATGTATACTTTCATTTCCTTCTGTTTTCTTCATCCTCCTATATCCCTGTACACCCAAAATCTTTGAAGGTGCCTTTTGTGTGGAACTATTTAGCCTTGCAGGAGAGACATATCTCTTGATAATTCTAGCAATAGGCACCATTTAAATGCTGATTTTATCACACATTGTTCAAATCAGTTCATTAAAATTAAACATCACTGAATACTTCCATAGCCACCTGCACTGTCTTAATTCCTGTTTTGCTGAATTACTGAGCCATATGGTTGCTGCAAGCTTTGCCTAACCCTAGCCATGTTGCATATTACAAAAATGCTTGATTATATTAAAGAAAAAAAGGTGCTTCTTTCAAAATATATCTTGCACTTCTCAATGTATTATTTTTTTCCTATCAGTTTTGTAGTAGATTTACAACTAAAATGGTATTTAGTACCTGACTTTGAAAGAAATTAATGGTTTTTATGAGCTGTACAGAATTAAAAAAAATATTTTTAGCTTTAGAAGGTATCTAAGTTTGGTTGGGGTTTTTTGTTTTGTTTTTTTTTTTCTGTGTTTTTGCTTGTTTGTTATTGTTGTTTTGCTTTTTGTTCTGACAAAGCAGTTACACCAACCTGAGCTCTACAGCCTAATTGTTGATACGGGTCCCTAAATCTCTGGGCATTTATTTATAATCATATGAAACATGCATACATACATACATACACACAACTGGAGAAGGGAATGAAGGAAATTGAAATTGCAGCTGTAGAGAGTGAGAATGGCTTTTTGCAGTTATAGTCAGTGAAATCCTTTTCCACCTTGCCCCTCTCCACATGCAGTCACACACTTGGTTATTAGCAGCTTGCCCCAAAAAAAGCCAACCAAAACCCCCCAAACCAAAACAATTGATTCTTATGTGCAGTATTTCTATTGTTAGGGTTTTTTTGGACCAATCAGTTCCACTCATATTGGAAACAGCTGTGTAACAGTAAACTTTAATTTAATAGAGGCAAACACTTTCCAGAGCTGTGGGTTTCTTCACTTGCATACCATATTTTGTAGTTTAATAAGATGCTCCTAAAGAAAACCTGCTGTGTTTGTGCTGTCAGCTGATCTCATTCCCCAAACTCCTTGAGGTGCGGTTCTGACTACTACTCAGCTGGCAGCGTGGGTGCTGCACTCTTTTTCAGGTCATGCCTTATGTTATCTGCCATCCTATTGGCAAGATTTCTCCTTCAAAAAAGGAAGGATAGGTATGTAGGCTTAAGGCTTTGTCGTGGTTTAACCCACAGCCAGACAGCTTGTTACCCACTCCCCCCCCTTCTTGCCCTCCCCCTACTCCTGGGGGAACGGAGAGGAGAATCAAAAAAAGAAATGCAACTCCCACGGCTTGAGATAAGAACAGTTTAGTAACTAAGGTACAATACGAATCACCACTGCTACCACCAACGACAACAATGATAAGAGAAAACAGCAAAGGTAAGGAGTACAATACCACGCGCCGAACCGCCAGTCCGACCCGGCCGACCCCCTCTCCTTCCGGGTCCCCCCCCAGTTCCCCCCTCGGCATGACGTGCTGTGGTATGGAATACCTCTTTGGTCAGTTTGGGTCAGGTGTCCTGTCTCTGCTTCCTCCCGGCCTCCCCTCCTCCCTGGCAGAGCATGAGACTCACAAAGTCCTTGGCCAAACCAAAACATCATTTTTATCAGCTTTGTTCTGAGCCCGAAAGTCAAAACACAGCACTGCACCAGCTACCAAGAAGGAGAAAAAATGACTGCTGCTGCTAAACCCAGGACATTATCCACCCCTTATTCCATACCATTCACGTCATGCTCAGATCCTACATTTTCAATATACCATCACTCCGATCTCAGTGCACTTCTATCTTAGTGCAAAGACTAGTCCCTATAAAGCTGCTGATTCCATCTGGTCCATGATGTCAGGCGCCATCTCTTGTAACAGTCTTTCAGAACAGGAGAGGCCGTGTGCAGTATTGGGTCGTTGCCTGCTGATGCTGATCATTCTCTTACTGTAGAACTTGTCTGGTTCTGTCAAAGTTCGTTCTCTCTTGGGATGATGGTTGGAGGGAAGTCAGGGCTAGTTGCTGGTGGCCTGAAGACATCTGGTTGATGGGCTATTAAAGTATTACACAGCAGGCAACAACATACAATTAAGTTCATTGGCTGTTTTCCCCTAAAATTAAATCCCCTTGAGGTACACATCGGACTTCCCCATCATCCTGCATTACCCACCAAGTGTATCCAGGTCCCTGAGCAAAAGCAATCCCACGAGTGGGTTTGCTTTTACTTGAAGCAGGAATAACCCAGACTGCCTTCCCCAGCAAATTCTTCATATGCACCACAGGAACTTTGTCCCCCTCTACAATATGTAAAAGTTCCGATTGGGCTGGGCCAGCTCTGTTGGCAGATCCTCTAGTGTTGACCAACCAGGTGGCCTTTGGTAAGTGTGTATCCCAATGCTTGAAAGTTCCCCCACCCATTGCTCTCAGTGTAGTTTTTAACAGCCCATTGTACCTTTCGATTTTCCCAGAGGCTGGTGCATGGTAGGGGATGTGATATACCCACTCAATGCCATGCTCTTTGGCCCAAGTGTCTACAAGTTTATTCCGGAAATGAGTCCCGTTGTCTGACTCAATTCTCTCTGGGGTGCCGTGTCGCCACAAAATGTGTTTCTCAAGGCCCAGGATAGTGTTCCGGGCAGTGGCATGGGGCACAGCGTACGTTTCCAGCCATCCGGTGGTTGCTTCCACCATGGTAAGCACATGGCGCTTACCTTGGCGGGTTGGTGGCAGTGTGATATAATCGATCTGCCAGGCCTCCCCATATTTATACTTCAACCATCGTCCTCCATACCAAAGAGGTTTTAACCGTTTGGCTTGTTTAATGGCAGCACATGTTTCACACTCATGAATAACCTGGGCAATAGTGTCCATTGTTAAGTCCACCCCTCGATCACGGGCCCATCTATATGTTGCATCTCTGCCCTGATGGCCTGAAGTGTCATGGGCCCACCGGCCCAAAAATAATTCACTTTTATGTTGCCAATCTAAGTCCATCTGAGCCACTTCAATCTTAGCAGCTTTATCCACTTGTTGGTTGTTCTGGTGTTCCTCAGTGGCCCGACTCTTGGGTACATGGGCATCTACATGACGTACCTTCACCACCAGGTTTTGCACCCGGGCAGCAATATCTTTCCACAGTGCAGCAGCCCAGATAGGTTTACCTCTGCGTTGCCAGTTGCTCTGCTTCCATTGCTGCAACCACCCCCACAGGGCATTTGCCACCATCCATGAGTCAGTATAGAGATAAAGTACTGGCCACTTTTCTCGTTCAGCAATGTCCAGGGCCAGCTGGATGGCTTTCACCTCAGCAAACTGACTCGATTCACCCTCTCCTTCAGCAGTTTCTGCAACTTGTCGTAGAGGATTCCATACAGCTGCCTTCCATCTCCGATGTTTTCCCACAATACGGCAGGACCCATCAGTAAACAAGGCATACTGCTTTTCACTTTCTGACAGCTGATTATATGGTGGGGCCTCTTCAGCACGCATCACCTCCTCCTCTGGTGACATCCCAAAATCCTTGCCCTCTGGCCAGTCCATGATGACTTCTAGAATGCCTGGACGACTGGGATTTCCTATTCGAGCTCGTTGTGTAATTAGTGCAGCCCATTTACTCCATGTAGCATCAGTTGCATGATGCGTAGAGGAGACCCTGCCTTTGAACAACCAGCCTAGCACGGGCAACCGGGGTGCCAGGAGGAGCTGTGCTTCGGTGCCAATCACTTCCGAAGCAGCTCGAACCCCTTCATAGGCTGCCAGTATCTCTTTCTCAGTTGGGGTATAGCTTGCCTCGGATCCTCTGTATCCCCGACTCCAAAAACCAAGGGGTCGACCTCGAGTCTCTCCTGGAGCTTTCTGCCAGAGGCTCCAGGTAGGGCCATTCTCCCCAGCTGCGGTGTACAATACATTTTTTACATCTGGCCCAGTCCGAACTGGTCCAAGGGCCACTGCATGAACTATCTCGCGTTTAATTTGCTCAAAGGCTTGTTGTTGCTCAGGTCCCCATTTAAAATCATTCTTCTTACGGGTCACGTAATAGAGAGGGCTTACAATCAAACTGTAATTTGGGATGTGCAGTCTCCAGAACCCCACTGCACCCAAGAAAGCTTGTGTTTCTTTCTTATTAGTTGGTGGAGACATTGCTGTTATCTTGTTGATTACATCTGTGGGGATCTGTCTACGTCCATCTTGCCATTTTATTCCCAGAAATTGAATCTCCTGTGCAGGTCCCTTGACCTTACTTCGTTTTATGGCAAAACCGGCTTTCAGCAGGATTTGGATTATTTTCCTCCCTTTCTCAAAGACTTCTTCTGCTGTATCGCCCCACACTATAATGTCATCAATGTATTGCAGGTGTTCTGGCGCTTGCCCCTGTTCCAGTGCAGTCTGAATCAGTCCATGGCAAATGGTAGGGCTATGTTTCCAGCCCTGGGGCAGTCGGTTCCAAGTGAACTGGACACCCCTCCAAGTAAAAGCAAACTGTGGCCTGCACTCTGTTGCCAAAGGAATTGAGAAAAACGCATTGGCAATATCAATCGTGGCATACCACTTGGCTGCCTTTGACTCCAGTTCATACTGAAGTTCTAGCATGTCTGGTACGGCAGCACTCAAGGGTGGTGTGACTTCATTCAGGCCACGATAGTCTATTGTTAGTCTCCACTCTCCATTAGACTTTCGCACTGGCCATATGGGGCTATTAAAGGGCGAGCGGGTCCTGCTGATCACTCCCTGACTCTCCAGTCTACGGATCAGCTGATGGATAGGAATCAGGGAGTCTCGGTTGGTGCGATATTGCCGCCGGTGCACTGTTGTGGTTGCAATTGGCACTTGTTGTTCTTCGACTTTCAGCAGCCCCACAACAGAAGGATCCTCTGAGAGACCAGGCAAGGTGGACAGCTGCTCAACTTCTTCAGTCTCCAAAGCAGCAATACCAAAAGCCCATCGGTACCCTTTTGGGTCTTTGAAGTACCCTCTCTTGAGGTAGTCTATGCCAAGGATGCATGGAGCCTCTGGGCCAGTCACAATACGGTGCTTTTGCCATTCTCTCCCAGTCAGGCTGATTTCAGCCTCCAGTACAGTCAACTCTTGGGATCCTCCTGTCACTCCAGAAATATAGATGGGTTCCACCCCTTGACAGCTCGATGGCATCAGGGTACACTGTGCACCGGTATCTACTAGAGCCTTATACTTCTGCGGGACTGATGTGCCAGGCCATCTGATCCACACAGTCCAGTAAATCCGATTGTCCCCTACCTCCACCTGGCTGGAGGCAGGGCCCCTCTAATAGTCATCACAGGATTGGGTGCTTAAGTCATGTTGAAAGGGATTATTCTTCTTTATCACAGGAGCTGGAGTAAGATCAGCTCTTCCACTCCACCTGGGAGACTGCTCATCAGAGACTGAAGCCGTAGCTCTCATGGGACGCTCAGTCTTGGCCTTTGCTCCTCTTTTCAATTCACTCACCCGTTCCTCCAAAACTGAAGTAGGTTTTCCATCCCACTTTGTCATGTCTTCTCCGTGATCCCGCAGGTAAAACCATAGGGTAGACCGTGGTGTATACCTCTTGTATCTCCTTTCTCGAACAGTGGGACGCCTTTTGCTAATAGCTGAAATGTGTGTTGGTACACGCGAGGAATTGGATAAGTCAGATATATCGTCCCTCAATTGTTTGAGATCCTGGGACAGTTTTTCCACAGCTGAGATGATGGAAGGGGTGAGATTGTCTTCGAACTCGCGGAGTTTATGAACCATTTCATCCACTGTTAGTGGTACTATGTCATTCCAGGTTACTGTTGCCAATGAATGGGCATATGATGATGGTGCATTCCGTGTAAGTTTTCGCCACATGGGTCGTGTACATTCGACTTCATCTGGATCTATGGGTATATTCCCGTTATTCGGCTTGATGTGATAGATCATCTCTACGATGGCTGATTCTCTCAGAGACTGGATACCTTTGTCTATAGTAGTCCACTTGGCCGAACGACTCATAACATCGTCCTTGTATGGAAACCTTTCTTTGACAGCTGCCAAGAGCCGCCTCCAAAGACTGAGGGACTTTTTCTCTCTTGCAATTGCTTTGTCAATTCCCCCTTCTCTAGCAAGTGATCCCAACTGCTTGGCTTCTGTACCTTCTAGTTCGTGACCATCGGCCCCATTGTCCCAGCATCGGAGCAACCAGGTGATGATGTGCTCCCCTGGTTGACGGGTAAAATCTTTTCGCATATTCCGTAGCTCGGTTGAGGTCCGAAGTCGAGAAGTCACCTCTCCTTCTTCTTCTTCATCATGTGATGATGACTCCTGATCATGTTCTGGATCGAGTAGTGAACACATTGTTTCTTCATCTTGCTTTAACCTTCCTGCCTCCTTTTTGCTTTTTCTCTTGCGTACAGGGGCAACCGATATTGGTACGAATTGGTCCTCTGGTTTAGTTGCAGTTGTTATCACTGTGGTTTGAGTAGCGACTGTACTTGTTGCTGGGGGTGGTGTAGCTGCTGTACTTAGAGCTGGAGTATTTGTACTGGCTGTTGCTTTGCCCTCAGATCCAGCGACATTTTTTTCCTTTTGAAGGTGCTGGAAAGCATTGAACATGGCCCTGTAAGCGTAGGCCAAGCCCCAGCACGTTGCCATGATTTGTCCGTCTCTGGTATGGCCAGACTGACCACACACCTCATTTAAGTGTTTTACTAATTCTTCTGGATTTTGCAGTTGTTCGGTGGTGAAATTCCAAAGTACTGGAGGGGCCCACTGACCTAGATACTTGCCCATACTGTCCCACACACCCTGCCACTCATGGCTGTCCAGCCTCAGAGAAAATCTCTTGGTCCTCCTACTTCGTTGTTTAACCCCAGAGAAGACCCAAACCTGACTCTGCTTAACTTTTGAAAACAGATGAAATAGTTGTGGCCAAAATACACTCTGTATACGTGCCAACATGGTGATCCCCATCACAATCAGCAAACAAGTCTCAATAGCATTAAAAGGCCATTCAAAACTCTCAAATGATGCTGTAAATGCTCTGGGGGGAGGAATGGGAGGGTAAAAGAATGCCTCCTTCACAGGTTGACCACCCGAGAAGGAGAAAGAATATGAGTAATTGCTAAGCATTTCTATTATATACCTCCCAAAGTATAAAGGTGGTGACCATACTGGGAACATAAACCAGATAAGTTTCATGATCAATAATTCTATTGTGTTACAAGTCATCATCATAAAGTACACTGAGACAAGAACTTTAGCCCAAGCCCCACACTTGAAAAACACTAATACAGCAAATACCAGATCTAAGTAAATTACAAGATTCTGAAGCTGTGAGATCAAGAGGAACAACTTTGAGAGCCAATAAATCAGCATTGTGATGAGTGACTATTAATCCGGTCAGATCTGTTGTTATCTCAGCCCCTTCGTGCCCCACGTTGGGCGCCAAAAAGAACTGTCGTGGTTTAACCCACAGCCAGACAGCTTGTTACCCACTCCCCCCCCTTCTTGCCCTCCCCCTACTCCTGGGGGAACGGAGAGGAGAATCAAAAAGAAATGCAACTCCCACGGCGTGAGATAAGAACAGTTTAGTAACTAAGGTACAATACGAATCACCACTGCTACCACCAACGACAACAATGATAAGAGAAAACAGCAAAGGAAAGGAGTACAATACCACGCGCCGAACCACGAGTCCGACCCGGCCGACCCCCTCTCCTTCCGGGTCCCCCCCAGTTCCCCCCTCGGCATGACGTGCTGTGGTATGGAATACCTCTTTGGTCAGTTTGGGTCAGGTGTCCTGTCTCTGCTTCCTCCCGGCCTCCCCTCCTCCCTGGCAGAGCATGAGACTCACAAAGTCCTTGGCCAAACCAAAACATCATTTTAATCAGCTTTGTTCTGAGCCCGAAAGTCAAAACACAGCACTGCACCAGCTACCAAGAAGGAGAAAAAATGACTGCTGCTGCTAAACCCAGGACAGGCTTGCAGCCATAACCTCAGCATCCTGTTGCAAATGCTGCTGAAGTGCAGCACCCTTTCCCACCACCAGCATTTCAAACTGCAAAGATGCCAGGAGGGTTGTGTCTTGGAGCTGTGGAGGAGATACAAGGCTCAGGGATGAGCAATCCAGCCAGTCTGAGTGGCCTGGATGGAGTTACTTGTGTGTGCCCTGGGGACAGGTGTACTTGCTGACCCCTGGAGTCCAGGGAGTAGCTACTCCTGCTGCTGACCTGGACAGTGCAAGGGCTAGGCATTGAAAGGAGCATAGCTGATGATCTTCAGCTCCTTACTTTTCAAAATTACAGTATGTTTTATGTGGTAGTGAGCAAAGGTACTCATTCTGAGGAGTATGGTGAAGGAAGTTCAGTAACAGTTAATAAAGTGCAAATTAATTTCTCTGTATAAGGAAAAAGGAGTGAAGCACTAAATACCATAGATCTTAACCTCAGCTTACTCTGTTAAGGTTAGGGAAGAAATATCCTGATGAAACTGAAACTGCTTACAGTAGGCAAAAAGCTGCTTGGAAAATACTGGTAGTGTCCAGCCATTCTTAACATTTTCATCAGTGCTGTGGATGATGGAACAGAAGTGTCCTTTTAACTTGCTGAGGATAACCAGGTTACTGAGCCTCCCAGCCTATTTGAGGATAGTCTGGGGTTCAAAGAGATTATGATGGATTGGGGTGCAACTAATCAAGAAGAATTGAAAAACAATGGAAATTACTCTGTGCAGGCTTCAACTACACTTGGGTGGAATGATTAGCAGCATGAGGGCAAGATGAAGCAGTAGATATGCACGAATGTTTTTTGTGGTTCCTGTGAATTGCTAATTAAATTCGAATCCACATTGTTACAGTGTTGTGAAGAAGGCAGCTGTTTGTATGTTTTTCTTAGTGTGATTAGAAGAATAGGAACTAGGAATTTGTAGTCACTTTTGAGCATGGAAGGAAAATACCCATTGTGGGAAAGCTCAGAGGAAAGCAACAGAAGTGACAGAAGGCTAGAGAGCAGCATATCCTCTCTGGAAATACTGAAGAAATTAGGATTGTCTTTCCTACAGGAGAGAAAAAGGAAATTGAAATTTTCAGAAATTAAAAGGTTGGTGCAAAGAAGTTGGTAACCTTGTTGTTAACTCCTCATGTTGGCTGGTGGTAGGTTAAGTAGTACTAATCTTAAATTGCAGTAAGAGAGATTGAGGTTGGAGATAGCTAAAACGTTAATTGAATTCTGGAACTGAGTGCTTAATAACTGTCTCTTACCGGGGCCATAAGTGTTCTGGGATCTACTATCATGGTCTTCCCCTCTGAAATACCTCTGTACATAAATGCCAGGTGAAGTTGTGTGTCTTTTGTATGTGAGAAAGGAACCTGTCAGCTAACAATACACAGACTTTATGGCCTATTTTTATCTTTTTTTTTGAAAGAGTTTAAATTTCTTCCCTTGTTTGCTGTGGATTTCTATTCTGTATAGGGAATGGATTCTGGTTAACCCTTGATCAATTACAGGAGGATTGGCAGGTAAAACATAAGTGGAAATAAATATTTTGTCTTTTTTTAGAAACTACATTGTAGTGCTGAACAATTGTGCTCATTTTCTTATTTTTTTTAATATTTCCTTCTAGAAAGAGATTTTTTTTTTTAAATTAGTGTTAGAAGACAATACTATATGATTAATCTTCATTTTCTGAGCTACTTCTTGTTATTTTGTGTACCTTATTTGGACATTCAGAACATCTGAAGGCAGTACTACAATTCACAGCTGTTAACAACTTCAGTTTTCCTTTATGGTTTCAGAAAATTCTAATTCTGAAAGAGAAGTTTTAGAGACTGAAATTATAGTCTTATCTCACAATAAATTATGTACTAATTTAGGAAGTACAAACACAAAACCTTTATGTAAAAGCTTAATTGCAGTTAAAAAAAACCCAGAAAATTAAATAGCTCCTTGCATGACTTAGTACTCTGGTATCTGTATTGTGGCATTGGAGGAACC
This sequence comes from Neopsephotus bourkii, assembly GCF_033783945.1. NCBI lineage: Eukaryota > Metazoa > Chordata > Aves > Psittaciformes > Psittacidae > Neopsephotus > Neopsephotus bourkii. The sequence goes on from NW_026902239.1 coordinate 8,185,224, forward strand.
AAAACGTGAAATAATCACAGACGAAGTTTGCGTGAAATTGCATTTGGAACATGGGTTCAATTCCTAGTCCTAATTAATTGCAGTGTTCGATTAATGAATATTAGTGTTAGAAGTTTACAAGTTGCCTGAAATGGAGACTAGGTTCTCATCTGTCATAGGGTACATCTTCTGATAGATTTCCAGGTTTTGAGATTTTTAGAATTTTAGGTTGACCACATTAGTTGGTGTCAAGCATTACCTGGTAACCTCATGCAGATAGAGGAATGTTTTATGGGGTTGGATGAATTTGCCTAGTGTATTTTGTTGGCATTTTGAACTTCAGTATTCAAAATAGAGGATTTAAATAGCATTAGCATATATAAACTAGCTATTTGGAAGCAAAAAGCTGTTTCAAGTTTTTATTACTTGGAAACTGTGGTGTCAAGACGAAAGATGCTGATCTTCATAAACTGAGGTGTTTTCTGCGAACAGGATAAAAATTCCCCCCAAAACCAAGAAAAACCGCCAAACCCCATTAATATCTGTGAACTGAAGATTTCCTCTAGAACAGCAGTCCTTATTTATATGCACTCTTTTTCCTTCCTGTTCTTCTCATTGCTGAATACTGAGACCAATTATTTGTTTCAAAACTATAAAAAAATGCTAGTAAGTTAGCATGAGTGATTTTTATAATAGATAGGGTTGTTTCCATCCATCTCAAAAGTATTTCCCTGTGGAAGAAAGATGGTGTGTATTAGAGTGTAAAACCAATTGAGCTTCTAATATAATTTGAGAAAAAAGAGTTTATAGAGAGCTCTGTTTATTTATCTATTCATTTATTTTAAAACAACTAATTCACATGGAAAATATGGTGACCTCTTAGGCATCCTAGCCTCCATCATGCTTGATGGAGATGCATCAAACATCAAACTAAGTACAGGTTATAACCATTACTCTGGATGTAATGTATTCATGCTAATCAGTCTAAGTATTTGGGGAGAAGAGTAGTTGATGCCTGTGGAATGCAGGGCTGTTAGCAAGAGGCAAGGCATGACCAGAGTTGTCACACACCATAAAACCCATTTGTCTGTTTTAACTGTGAACTCTAGCATCTAGGAGAGAAAGAATTCTAATTTCTGAACTCAGGTTTCTAATGTGTTTTTTAAGCATCCCTAGAGTATGTAGACTCTGTGTTTTGGGTGGATTTTTCATAGATTTTTGTTGTTTTTATTGCCTTTATGAATTCTTTCTGGTGCACAGCTGATATTTAGGGGTTTTAATCTTGTTTCCATGTTTTTTAATATGATGGATTATGAATCATCCTATTCCTGAATAGGATTATTCAGTGGTTTTTGTTTGTTTTTTTTTAATATATGTAGGATCCGTGGATTTTGACTGTTCTCTTTAGGTGGTGTTGCGTTATTTATTATTGTTATCATAGAGGTGCATTATAGAGCTGCTTGTGCTTATAAGATCAACATCACAATAACTGGAAAATCCAAAGAATTCCAGAAGTAGCTGTCTGTAGATGTTCCTTTTTTTTCCAGCCTTTTTCTTTCCATATAAAATTGAGAGCTTTATGGGGCATTCAGTGTTAATGTACCACACTTGTAATGTTGCTTAAGATGTTATTTTACAAATATAACCATGTGTAGTTGGTGGTCTGAAGACAGATTGAAGAATTCCTTGGAAATAATAAACTTCAAGGTTGTGGGTTTTTTATGGTTTTTGATTGTGTTGGGTTTTTTTTTTTTTCTTTTAAGCAAGTACTTAAATCCACTAAATAGTACTGCAGTTGCATTGGTAAAGACATGACTCCTGGTTTTCAGCTGGATTGTGAATCACTACAAAGTAAGGTTTGTACTTCAGGGGGGAGACTGGGTGGCATTTTGAAGAATGAGTAGATCTCTCTTCTGAGCATATAGTAGGTACTATTTCCACTATTTAGGTATCATTCTATATTGTTTTTCAGAACTCTGATCAGTGATAACTGTTATCAGTAGTTGATTCTTAATTCCTGTTGAGCATTTAATCAGAGGATCTACAGCTTCTTATGTGTAGGTCCTATACCTATAAAAGGAATAAAATCTGAAAAAAGATGGTGATTCTTCAGGTTGCTCTTGTATAAAGTAGTGTTCTGAGGAAAATTATTTTCAGAGCCAGAAAAATTATTTGGTGCCAAGAAGTAGTAGACTAAAATACAGGAATGATTATTCTTTCAGTTAACAAAAGAAAAAGTCTAATGAAACTATTTTATAAGCCTTCCATGCTTTAAATAAATTCCAATATTACTTTCAAGAAATACATTGCATATAATTTCCTCTTCTGAAAGGTCTGTAATAAGAATTGTAATCTGCTGTCACATACAGTAATGATTAAGGCTTTTGAGCCTTTATTTAACTGTTGGTTATCCTTTGGAGTGGTATTCTCAGCAGACTGTTAATTCTTATTTTCTGCTGTCACATGCTCATCCAGGGACTGACCATTTAAATTTCTATTTTCAATTTCAGTGTCTTAAAATGGTAAGAATAAGTATCTTCTCAATGTACTTTAAATACTGTTGCTTTTGGAAGAATGATTAGTGAGTTAAAGACACTGAATATGAATTTTGCTTCAGAAATGACGTTTCCCCTCTCAGTTAAAATCTAAAAAAAATCCCTAAAGAGTTTGAGAGTTTGCAGGTTTTGTTTGTTTTGGGGTGTTTGTTGTTGGTTTTTGGCTTGTTTTGTTTTTGTTCACACCCCCCCCCCCTCCCCCACTCCCGCCGGGGGGTATTTCTTTTTATGTGGTGCTTTTGTCTGTATGTTTTGTTTGGTGGGTTTGGGGTTTGGTTTTGTTTTGTTTTTTGGTGTTTTTTTTTAGTTGACAATGAAGAGAAAATAATCCTACAGCTATTTTTTTGAGCTGTCTTTCTCTAAAGGCTTTCCAGCTACTTGAAAGAAGTTACTTTTAACTACCTTTCCCACCCTGGGGAAATAAACCTTGTCTGTGTATGTACTATAGCTTCAGTTTCCTTTCCTTTCATATTTTAACCTGGTTGGTTGGGCTTGTTGGGCCATTCTAGGAGTCGGTTAATTTCCCTTACCTGGAAAGAAATCAAACTTTTCTGTCCCTTTGCCACTCTTAAGAGTGGGATAGGAGACCTGGGTTGTTTTTTTGCTGGGTTTGGGTGTAGATTTGGCTCATGCAAGACTGATGAGCACAGATGGAGGAGGACAAGAGCTGTATCCATGTGCTGGGAGGAAAAGCATTGTATGTTTCAACAGCAGTGAGCTTTCAGGTTGCACTGCCTGACATTTGTGAATTCTCTGTGGACTTGCTTTTGTTCACCACAGCAAATGCTCAGTACACCGAAGACTTACACAAATACTCAGCGCTTACATTTTCTAGAAGACTATCTTAGAATAATTTAATATTTTCAAATTTGGCTTTGATTTCTTTCCAAATAAATACTACCACACAGAGGACATGGGTATCATCTGTGTCTGCTTGTAACCCCAGTAAAATGTGCCGCTTTAATCAGTGTTTGAAAAATCTAAATGTCCCTTGGCTTGAGGGTCTGTTTGGGTGTTCAGTTTAGGTTCAGTAGTGGTGTTGATATGGTGTCATCGTAGTCCGGTAGGTGGACACAGATGGCCAACATGGGTCTTCCATCCTGGGAGGTCTTCCACAAAAGTGAGAGGAACAAAATGAATGCACAGAGACAAGTTTGTGCATTAATGGTCATCCAGCCAAGTAATATCAGGGCAGTTTATAGCAATTATGAAGCAAAATGAATTTCAATATTTTTTTTTTACACCTGCTTTTCATACAGTGAAGTTGTTGTAAGTGTTTGTGGATGTCTGTGTCTCCATGGAATTGATTTTTCCCAGGATCTTTCGAAATGTCAGCTGCCCTTCTGGAAGCAGCTGCATGTTAGAACATCTTACTGTCTTTAGGCTGTGCAGGCATGAATAGTACCCAGTTATCTGCTATCCCGACCAGATAGCTTCATACTGAATTGATATTAGTCTAGAGTTGGAAGTTTCATGGAAATCTTGCATTTTCTTCCAGACAGATAGCTGACCAATGTATGCTGCTCCTTGAGAAGCCAGATCAGCCTCTGGGTGACTAAGAAGTATCCTTACAGTCACCATACCACCACCCATGGGATATTTATGGGTTTACAGTAGAATTTCAGACAACTCAGCTGTTGTTACTTCTGTCTTAGCCATCAATTCATGGACACTGATGTTACAAATTCATGACTAAGTGCCTTGTTTAATTCCCAAGCAAATATGAAACCATTCCCTGTGTCTTTTGGTTACTTAAATGCAGCTTACTACTCAATGACATTGTCCTTTCATAAGCTTCCTGATGCACCATTTCAAATGTCATTTTCTGCATGTTTTGTTAGAAGAGACTGTTCAAAAGAGCATGTCGTAAGATAAACACTCTTTTGTAGAGATGCTGCAAGCTTGCATTACAAATTTCAGTTCCTGACATTTTCCTGTCTTAGATTTTGGAGTGCTTAAAGCCTATGTATTTGTTAAAAATCCATCACAAGAAAAAAAGGAAAAAGACTTAAATTATCATACCTCAGAAACTGGTGTATCATCATGTTTTCTTTCTCTTCATCAGTACAAGCACAAATCCACAGAGAGCTGGTGTTGTGTACAAGAAAACTAGGAATTCAAACACTTCTGAAGTGTGTATTTTTCATGTTTATTCATATGTAAAATGTTAGTATGGGGAACAGAATTTTTGTAGCTGCTTGTAGCCTGATGAATGATTTTTCAGTCAAAACTTCTTCATAAACTTTGCTCTAAGTACCAGTATCCCTTTGAAACTTTTTTATTTTCTTTTCTTTTTTTTTTGTTTGTTTTGTTTTTATATTAATTGACAAGCATGTTCTTGTTGTTATGGAATGAGTCATGAGTAACCCTAGTATCACTCAAGTAGGATCCTAGGTGTGAATATTGGTAATGTGTGTGTTACCTGTGATGCTAATTCTATCTCTGACCTGGTGCTGTTTTTATTTACCGTGCCTGAATTGGCCTTACTCTGTGCTCCCTTGCCAAGCTGTCTCCCTGTTACTTGGCCTTCATGGGTATGGAAAATGGGAGAATCCCAGTTACATGACCTGGCTGTCAAACAGTGCTTTTGGCATTGTCAAGTATAGGCTGGAGGGCAGGACACCTTTTCTCGTCATATGAATTTCCAGTGTCTGAAGAGCTATTGCAGCCTGTTAAGCTGAGTTTCTGTTCAAATGAGTGTATACTCTGCCTTTATTTACATGGTTTAATTTACATGGTTATTTTAGTAAGTCTTGGTCTTTATTGGAAGGGGAGGGGAATTAAAAAAGTTGCATTCTCCAGAAAAAATTCTCATGTCTTCATGTTGTGTTTTTTTTTGGCTGCTTTTTCTAATCTTTGTGGTAAATTCAGAGTCTTGTCTTGACTTGTATTTGAGTTGTGGTGCATTGACAGTGAGATATGCAGCAAAGTTGAAATTGGTCATCCTGATAGTTTTTTCTCCTTTCATTTTGACATTCTGTAAAGTAATTGAAACAAGCCTTCAAAAATTTGAAGGGGAATAATACAGCAGCTGTATTTGTGTAACAATACTCTGAAGTGTAGTCTTTTAAAGAAATTTTTGAGAACTCTTGTGTAGTTTTTTTTTTTTTTATTATTCTTGTGAATGAAAGCAACTGACTGATAGGCAAATCAGGATATAATGATATTGCATATTTTGTGTGTGTATCAAGGAATGCATCTTAAATGGGATTATAGTGTCTTTACATTTAAGTCTAGATACACTACTTAACGCGTGAAACTGAGCTGATGGTGTGAGCATTAAAATTATAAAACTTAATGTTGTCTCCAGTTCTTCAGAATTTCTTGAATGCTTCTTTTTCTCTCTCCTAGGGTGGCAGATATTAACTGCTTTGGGTAATGTAAGGAGAAAGAGGAAGAGTAGGCTATAATGGTTTGAGAATTTTATTATTTTTTTTTAACCCAAGCAGATAAAGTTTTACCTGGAGTATATTTATTTATTGATTTTTTTTTCTTTTGAAAAGAAGATTCTTCTTGCAAGAAGGAAGAGTTAATAGCTTTTGAGGTTTTATCATGAGCCTCCTCTTTTTTCCTTCTTGCAAGTCTTGCAAGTATTAAAGAAGTACATGTAAAAGGCCCTCTGTAAAATGATTACAGGAATATGAAGAACAAAATAAGCATAAATACTAGAGTGTGGGGAATGTGGGTTTTCTTTGAATTTATGTGGGTGATTCAGAACTTCTATTTGGAGTCTACTTCCAGCTGCAAGCCTATTTCTGCATTTTCATTGTCCACTGTCTCATAAAGGTTGCCTGAGATGTAACTGGGGACTGTGATGTCATAGAGTCATTATTAAAAATACATAAAAAGATCACCTAGTCATAAGCTTAAGGCTAGTGCACGCAAATACCTTGACTATTTTCCTCCTGTCATTGACATTGCCGTGAACTAGAGGTAACCCCTTCCTTTAACTTTATGCAGAAGACTTCTTTTCACCTGATCTTCTGTGAATCTATGTAAACATCTCTTGCTCCCTACTATGGTGGGATATATATCAGTCCCCCCCTTCCTCGTCAGCAAACCACAAAGCTGAACCCACTTCTGTACACATAAATCTCATTGCATATGAAATTCAGAACTTTCTGAACTGTTATTTTTCACCCAAAGATCACATAATTGTGTCCTAGTAACTGAAGGAGCACACTTGCAGGCAGGGAAGTTACTACAGTGTGCCCTCGAAATGGAGGTGTTTTGATGGTTAATAGTTGTTTTGAAGAAAGAGGATTTGCAGGAGTCAGAGACAAGCCTGCTGAAAATTACAAGTTTCACACTTCAGATAGAAGCCAGTTTTTCAGGGAGCAAGGAAGTGAGAGAAAATAATTATTACTTAATAATTATTACCTTTTTTTTTTTAATCTTAGCATGATTCCTTACCTGCAGTTAACTGCTAGATAATAAGAAAGCTTGGTTTTCATTAGGGGACAAAAACTAAGGCTTTTCACAACTAATTAGTTAAGGAATTCACTTATTCTGAAGTGATCTGTCCTTGTCACTGAGCTAAGACATCAAGTTCAATGCTTATCAAAATAAAACACTGAAAGCTACAAGGAATATACAGATATATTTAACAATACAGCCGTGGAAAAGTCTGATTTCTCTTATTACATATTTGTGTAGATGCCTTTTAAGAGAGTTCATGCATAAGTGCTGAATACACATCAAAATCTTCCTGAAAGTCAGATCCGAATGTGTTACTCTTGGTGCGAGCTGGGTAAAGACTTAGGAGGCTGTGCTATTTAGCTGTTTCATACTCTAATGTTTCTATTCTGTACAGGAGAGAATTGGATTGACCTTTTACATCAGGAATAATATTAGGAGCTATTAACTGGCAAATAAACAGAAGACACTTAAGAAAAGCAGAAAAGAAAGGGTGGAGTTTGGTTTAGAGAAATGTAAGCTGTGTGTAAGTAGAAAAAATCAACACTCAAGTGTGTTGGGGGAAAGAGAATGTGCTTTATGAATTTTAAACATTGTAAACTTGCAAGGATGGGAAAGATTCTGGTGGGAATTATGGTGAGGAGGGTGAAGCAGAATCAATGTCAAACTACATGTTTCAAGAAAAACGTTACTGTTGAGATGTGATGCATTTCGTAACTGTCCTACTGCCAGAGTAAATAAAAACTTCATGCTCGGGCATGGTGAAAAATAGGCAGTAAAAGGAATAGTTAAAGCAATGGCTGTCAAGGTGTAAATCATGACTTTTGGATACTTTGTACCTTTAATTTCTTACAGCATCATCTACAGATGAAATGAATCCTTTCTGTCTTGTAAAAAGAAAAAAAAATGAACTTCTGTTCTTTCATGTTTCTCTTTGTTCAGTCCACAAAATATGGATGCTATTTATTTATTTATAAACCATTTTGGGTTTTAATGAGGCAATTCACTTAAACTGACTTTCTTCTTGTAAAGCCTTAGCGGGAAATAGAGCACAGGTCAGTTGTTTGTTTTTTCTTTCTTGTCTGAAGAGTATGTGTATGTAGTGTTTTAAATCTTCTTGTGCTTGATCTGTTAAGGTAGTAATGATGGAAGAAATCACAGAGCCTGTCTCCACAGGGATTTAATAAAACAGTATATGCATTGTCTAGCTGCAGTTAACTAACACTGTCTAAACTGCTACTCTTTAGTTTTTCAGCAAATGTAGTGAGTTGACCTTGGCCAGGGCCCCATCCCACTCCTTATTCATTCCCTGCAATAGCACAAGGGGAATAAATAAAGTGGAGAAGATCATAGGTTGAGACAAAGATGGGGAGATCGCTTCTTTAATAAATCACCAGTTACTGTCACAGGCAACACAGACTGAACTTTGGGGAAAAAAAAAATTTCATTTCTACCCCACCCTCCAGCACAAGGGGCTGGAGACTGGGGGCTGTGGTCAATGCATCGCAGTTGGTCTCTGCTGCTCCTTCCTTCTCATCTGTTCCTTTCTCCAGCCTGAAACACCATTTTGAACAGTTAGCTTTAACATTTGCTCTAAACTCTCATTGAAATTCTCAAGTAGTTAGTTAATCTTAAGGATTAATAAGATCATTGAGCATTTCCCTCATTTGTACTTAGCATTTCTGCCAAGTCCAATAATAATGTACCATCTAGCGCGTAATTGCCTGTCCTCTTGTTATTTCTCACTGTGTTAACATTAAATATCTGGGTAATTGTTTCCTGTTGCTTGAAGAAGTTTGCTGAGGTTTGCATACCAACTTGATTTTGTACCTTACCAGTATTACTAATAATAGTAAGCCAAATTGTTAATGTCTGCGAAGTGGCCTCTTTGCTGTTTTTTCATCTCTTTATTAAATACATCAATTAACTGAAAACATTTGATTTGGTAATAATACAGTATTACAGATTTATTTCCTCTGTGTGTTATTTTTATTTTTCCATATGCAGTTATGCCTGTGTTTCATCATTTGCACGTGAACATAAATGTCTGTCCATTTACATGGTCAGCTGAGCACTGCATTAGCTGTACATGAGATTGGAGTACATGTTTACCTGACTGCCTGGGACCTCTGTGCACCAGCATCTGTGTGTACCCTGGAGTGTACATTATCTGTAAAATTATTGGTTTTAATACCCATATATTTTGACATTCGCTTGGACAGTGATATAAATTATATAACAAATCAACACAGTTCTTGCTCTCTGTAGGTAATTGTTAAAAAAAAAAAGGGAAAATATTCTGGCACTGGTTTGATTTAAACCTTTTACTTCATGTTTGCTAACATTTGTGGGGTATGTACATTTGTTTTGATATGTGAAGGGGCATTTGATACTGTCCTGGGTTCAGCAGTAGCAGTCATTTTTTCTCCTTCCTAGTAGCTGGTGCAGTGCTGTGGTTTTGTCTTTGGGCCTGGGAACAGCGGTGATAACACCAATGTTTTTAGTTGCCGCTCAAATGTTTACTCTGACCAAGGACTTTCTTGAGTCTCATGCTGTGCCAGGGAGGAGAAGAAGCTGGGAGGAAGTAGGGACAGGACACCTGACCCAAACTGACCAAAGAGGTATTCCATACCACAGCACATCATGCCCATGATGAAACTGAGAGTTACCCAGAAGGGCTAGTGCACTGCTCGGTCAGGCTAGGTGTTGGTCAGCGAGTGGTCCTGTATTCTCTTCCCTTGTTATTTCCCTTATCATTATTATTATTAGTGGTAGTAATAGTGATTTGTGTTATACCTTAGTTACTAAACTGTTCTTATCTCAACCCCTGGGCATTACATTCTTCCCTGCCTCTGGGAGCCCGGGGGGGGAGGGGAAGAAAGGTGGGGGGGGAGTAGACTGTGTGGTTCTGATTTGTGGCCTGGGCGTAGACCATGACAGTGCTAATACTCAAGTACTTCTTCTCATAACAGATTCTTCTTTCAGGGGGTGCTGCTTTATAAAAGTAGTCTAACGTTAGCTGGTATCTTTGAAATCTGAAGAGTTTATAGCTTGATCTCATCAACACTATGCTACCTCGAACTCTGCTGGATGTCTAATTATAAATCACAGAATCACAGAATAATCACAGAATCCCAAGGGTTGGAAGGGACCTCAAAAGATCATCTAGTCCAACCCCCGTGCAAGAGTAGGGTAACCTAGAGTACATCACACAGGAACTTGTCCAGGCGGGCCTTGAATATCTCCAACCTAGGAGACTCCACAACCCCCCCTGGGCAACCTGTTCCAGTGCTCTGTCACTCTCACAGTAAAGAAGTTTTTTTCTGATGTTCATATGGAACCTCCTATGCTCCAGTTTACACCCATTGCCCCTTGTCCTATCACTGGACATCACTGAAAAAAACCTAGCTCCATCATCCTGACACCCACCCATTACATATTTGTAAACATTGATGAGGTCACCCCTCAGTCTCCCCTTCTCCAAGCTAAAGAGACCCAGCTCCCTCAGCCTCTTCTCATAAGGGAGATGTTCCACTCCCTTAATCATCTTTGTGGCTCTGTGCTGGACTCTTTCAAGCAGTTCCCTGGCCTTCTTGAACTGAGGGGCCCAGAACTGGACACAGTATTCCAGATGCGGCCTCACCAAGGCAGAGTAGAGGGGGAGGAGAACCTCTCTTGACCTACTAACCACACCCTTTCTAATACACCCCAGGATGCCATTGGCCTTCTTGGCCACAAAGGCACATTTCTGGCTCATGTTCATCCTCCTATCCACCAGGGCCCCCAGGTCCCTTTCGCCTTTCCAGCAGGTCAACCCCCAACCTGTACTGGTACGTGGGGTTGTTCTTCCCCAGATGCAAGACTCTACACTTGCCCTTGTTGAATTTCATCAGGTTTCTCCCCGCCCAACTCTCCAGCCTGTCCAGGTCTTGCTGAATGGCAGCACAGCCTTCTGGTGTGTCAGCCACTCCTCCCAGTTTAGTGTCATCAGCAAACTTGCTGAGGGTATACTCAGTTCCCTCATCCAGGTCGTTGATGAAAATATTAAACAGCACTGGTCCAGGCACTGACCCCTGAGGTACTCCACTAGTCACAGACCTCCAGCTAGATTCTGCCCCATTGACCACAACTCTCTGCCTTCTTCCTTTCAATCAGTTCTTGATCCACCTCACTACCTGATCATCAAGCCCACACTTCCTTAGCTTATCTATGAGGATGCTGTGGGAGACAGTATCAAATGCCTTACTGTTTCAAGCACTATCCTTTCTATAATTCCTATTTATCATGTTTATGTGACCTCATTCTATCGGATTGCACAGAAACTTCTGCTATATGCATAGTACCATAGGATAGAGCTTTCAATATTAAAGGACATAGTTTTCTAAAAGACCCTGTAGAAACTGTAGAGGGAGTTTATCTAGGGCTTAAGATTTGCTTAAAGTTTGTAAGTTTTGACTTAAGATATTACAAGCCTGTACAAATGGGGGTAAAAGTACAACTCTTATTCCTACAGCATTTATTTACAAATAAAGAGTGACTTTTTAATAAAATATGTAAGAAGGTAACTCCCATTTTCAAAGTATAAATTTTATATATATTTATGTTTTTTGGCATTGGTTTCTGATTTTTTGAAGTAGGTAAACAACTGAGGAAGGAGCAAGGTTGTGTACCTTGATGACATATAACCTCTGAAGTTAAAAAATTGGAGGGGAAGTAGTTTGTGAGATACCAAACAGATACTTCTGCTTTGTGATAAATGGCTTATGAATGCTTTGAGAATTTCATGAAATGCTGTGGTTACTAACACATGTAGGTAGATATATGCAAATTTACTGCTAAGTTTTTTTAAATTGTGAAAAATGAGATTGAAAAAGTGGAGTACTGTAAAATGTGTTGATATGCAGAAAAATATATGTTGGTGCTTCCAAAGACTACACTGTGTTACCTTTGTAGGAATAAGGTCTTGAAATACTTTGTTATACTTTGATCACAATTTTTCTTTCTTCCCCAGTGGTTTTATCTTGAGATAAGTTGAAAGAAACTTTTAAAAAATTCTGCTGAGGTCAGTTCTTATATTCTGTTCCTTCCTTCCCCTCCCAGATTCCCTTCAGAAAAGTTGGAGTGTTTGTCTGCTTCCTGATCTCAGCTTAAGAAATGTTAAAAATAAAAGTTTGTTTTGTGTAGGAAAAAAACAGTTCCTATTTGCAAGATAAGTGTAACAAAGGTGAAGAGGCAATGTAGATGGCTATGGAGAATCAGTGCTAACAATGTGGAAAACAGTCTTTGTCATTTTCCCCTGATCCTTTTCATTGTTCTAACTCTAGGGAAAAAAACCCCACAAATTGTTGATATACAGCCTTCCCCTGCCATGTGCATGGTGTTTATAAACAAAGCTTTGAAAATATTATTTTGGCGTGACAACCACGAATAATCAGGTGCTTACAAGAGCATATGTGTTGTTATGATAGACACTGCAAACAGGCATATTCTAAGAAATTTTTCTAACATCAAGGGCGTAAATGAAAGTGGTTTAAAAACACTTTTTTTGAGCAGCTCTCATGCAATTGTCAATTGATTGTAGACTAGCCCATAATCATTAATGACTTCTAATAATCACAAACCTCAGATAACCATAAGCACAAAGGAATAATAATAATATGATTACTTTGTGTCTTTATAAATGGGTATTGATGATGATGGATAGTAATGCAGACATGGTCAGAAACAAATGCTTTGCCAAATTCTCTACTAAAAGTAAATCCAATAACAGATTCTGCGTGTAATTCTAAATGTGAACTAGTTATGTTACAATATTTTCTTTAAACTTTTTTTTTTTTTTTTAAGATTAGTACTAAAAATAGTACTAGTAATAGTAAAACTAGTACTACAAATAAAGATCTTGGCATTGTACTGTAAGAGCTGCTTTCATTCTATGGTATATATCTTCCTTTTGTTATATTTTTTTTAGTACAAAATTGCTTAGAGGCTAGTCAATTACCACATTGCACAGATGACTTAATCCATACACATAAATTTCCATCTTTTCCTGAGCAACAGCTTGTCAACAGTTTTCAGAATGGTGAATACAGCTATTGAGGACATACTAGTTCCTTGTTGCCTAAAAAAAGGCACAAAAGTTGACATGCATAATAATAATAATTTATACAAATATATACTTCAGAGAAGCCTTTTCACCAGTAAATGCTCTCCCATGTACATACTCTGGACTAGTGTGAGACTACTCACTTGGGCAAACACTCACAAATCTGATCTTTTAAATTTAGGCTAATTTAACTGTGGTTTTGATGGATTTCACCTGAAGCCTCTTCAGGAGGGAGGGCTCCTTATTGTGGTGCTCTTTAGGACTGAAAGTACAAGGAAAAATCTGTCAACATGGAGCTTCTGGAATCATTAAGGAGGGTAGTTAAGTTCAGGTTAGGAAACTTTCCTGCTGGAAGGATTCAGATTGTATACTGAGTTGAATTTTCCCAGTTGTAAAATTTTGCCTGACATGCTGTGTCTCAGAAGCTTTGTTCTGTGGGGCTGATTCAAGAGGTAGTGCCTGGTATGGAGTTCTCACTCTTGGAGAAATGGGGCTGCTCTAGGTCCAGAATAGATGGTAGCCCTGTTTTTAAGGTCCATGCTGCACAACAGCAGGAGAAACTGCTCCATTATGTCCTGTATAACCTGTTTAAACATCTGATTTCCGCTTTCTGCTTTTGTAGCCAGACAGGCTCAGCTTGTTCTGCCTTCTGCATATTTGTAAAATAAATTTGCAAGATGGGCTCTCTTCCAGATATAGAAGGTTCTGTTATCCCCTCAAATCCGTTGGCAAACAGAGCAGCAAACCCAGCTTTTCAAGACAGATGTGGTTTGGTGTCCTAAGTGAGTTATGCTAATATATCTGAAATTCAAGTCGGCCTCTTTTTCTGGGAAGGAAAAGGTGTGATAAAGTTGCATTGAGGAATGTGGACCTTATTATTCAATATTTTTTAGTTTTGGGGAACCTGTGGAGCAAGTTGAGGGAACTTTTGCCTCAGTGACCTCAGGATAATGATGATCCTTTGCTCTTCTTCTTATTTTTATTCAGTTTGTCTGTGATTGTATTTCCAATTATCTGATCCTAAAACAGGAAGGAGTAAAGTTTTGTAGGTGCAAGTATCTGGATAGATCCTCAGAAATATATGTTGCCTTCTGTAGGTACTGCTTCAGTGATTCTTCTAGGCATTTTATAACTTCCTGGATTTCTTGCTACTTGAATTTTTAGATTTTGGGATATGAAAACATATGCATTCAATCTTTTTCTCACAGTGAACCATCAGTTTCCTAGCATTTATCTTTTGCCTTACTACTGTTCTAATGTTTTTTCTTTTTTTCCTTTCCCACTCCCCTGTTCTTTAGGATCGTATATGATAGTGATTTCCTCAGACCATGACCCTGGAGAAAAGACTCGACTTCAGCTTCCAACAATGAAAGAAAATGATACTCACTGCATCGATTTCAGCTACCTTTTGTACAGCAAGAACGGTGTAAACCCGGGTGCTTTGAACATCCTGGTTAGGGTGAACAAAGGGCCGCTGGCTAATCCTATCTGGAATGTTACTGGTTCCACTGGCAAAGACTGGCTTCGAGCAGAGTTGGCTGTCAGCACTTTCTGGCCCAATGAGTATCAGGTAAGCTTGTAATAAATTCTCACCACTTCATAACATTTTCAGTGAGGCCCTCTACAGTTTGTGTTCACTTTGGTCTGTTCTGATAAGAGTGTTTTCCAGTGTCCTTAAATAGTCTTCTGTTTAGAATAAATAATTACTTGGGTATGGGTCCTTTTTATAGGAGGCAATAATTCAAAGTTGTCTGTTATTGTATAATAGTTAAAAAATAAGCTGGAAACAAGCCTCATTAAAAGAAATGGTAAGGTTAAAGTCCAGGAACATCAAAAATTATAAACTCCAAGAAATAATTTGCCTGTGGAACTGCAATTTGTATCTGTCTTCCCTCCTCTTTTGGATATGCCTGTGTTACCATGTCTAATTACATGACCATAAACTCTGGTGGTTTTGTTTCTTTTCCACGTAACATTTACTTCCTTTGCTCTACAGGCAGAATGGTGCTTACCTAATGAGCAGCTGCTCAGGACGTGCTTTTCTCCTGTTTGCTCGCTATAGGACAAAACCACCTGCAGTGTAGGGCTGTTGTTAGAGAGAAAAAATGTCTTGTTATTACTAGATGTTGTTGTTTGATTTGTTTGATTAACCTGAGAAAGTACCTACAGCTGTTTTGCTCAGTGGGGTATTTGATGTGAAGGATGAATCTCATACACAGGCATTTTTGTCCTGGCACGTAGGAAGGGGAAGAGTCGGATTAGATGCACTCATCTGAGTTGTTACACCACGAGGTGTTATATCATCATTATACATAGGGCTTACAGGCCCCTGTCTAAGGATGGCTCAGGTCATTAGTGCTCTTGCAAACAGTTTGGATATCCAAACTAGTTACCAAATGAAGCAAATGCCTTGGTTTTATTCTTTTTTTTTTTTGTTGTTGTTGTTTGCTTTTTTTTTTTAAATGGTTTTCTTGAATAGTAGTATTGTAGGAATAGTTTCTTAAAGTGCCTGTTCTAAAGTTCTTTGCAATTGTCTGCCATCAAAATAATCATCATATAAAACAAGCAAAACAAGCATCAGTGCAAGCAGCCTTACTTAAGTGGTAAAACCGATGTAATTCACTGTAATCTTACGTTTTTATTTGGTTGTTTCCCTAGTTTTAATATTTTTATTTATAAAGGAATTTAATCTAGCAGTGACATTGAAAGTGGGTGAAATCTGATTTAAATTTCTGAAACCTAGTTCCATAGAGCTTGGCTTCTGAGGGGGTGTTTTATTAACCCTTTACTGTTGCTAGAAAGTAGCTTTTGGTGTGCTTAAAAAAGCCAGGAGCCTTTTATAAGAATGTAGTAGAAATCAAGTATAGCAGTATTATATGCAGTAAATCAGGTTTCTGCTGACAGATGGCCAGGCTTGACAGCGAGATTGGTGGCTGGGGCCTTATCTTAGCAACATGGCCATTTTTCACTTATGTTACAGCCTTCACATTATCTCTCTATAGACTGTGCTTAAATTCATTCTTTTCCTTGCTTGGTCATCCAGCAGAATATTGATATTGTGTAACACAGTTTTAGTTTTAAATTAAAAATTCATCTGGGGTAGGACTGGAGAACTGTTAATGCAACCTATCATGATTTGTGTATGACTTGCCCAGTTGCTTTTATGAGTCAGAGGGGAAATCTGCGTGCTGTCTTTGCACATCTACTTGTTCGTATAAACAGGGTTGGTATTTTTGTGGTTTTCGGTGGTCCGTTGAGGTCTCAAAGTCAACATCACTCTTTATTGTTTTTGTTTTTTGGTGTAAGTTTTGAGTTGAGTTATTCTTCAGCATGGAAATCTTTTTTCATAGGGTTTTTTTGCTGTAGAGCTCTAGCGCCTGATTTTGGCACTTTGATCTTCCTGCTGATTGATCAGTTTAGCTAGCACTAAGGGAGATATGCACTGTTTTTTATAACGAGATATAAATGATTCTCTACTAAACTGGGAATTGGATCCCTGCCTGTACAAGCAAGGTCACTGCTAAAGATGACTCTGGAGCATAACTGTTTGCATGTACTTCGTTAATCAGGTCAGGTTCATCACCATTTCCTTCACTTTAAGTGAGGAAAGAGATTAGAGATTAGCAGGGCTAAATAGCACAGGCTACATTATAAGGAAGTCTCATACAGTGACTTGGAAGTTACTGGATGGCCATGTTAATAGTACTAATGAAGTGCTGCACCTAGGCTCACAAGCTCTTAAACAGCATTTCTGTGCTCTGCTATGCCTTTATTGCTTCCTGTTCAAAACTAGCAGTGTTTTTTGCATGCCTCTCTAGTACATAGCATAAATACAGCTTATACATTTGTTGGATGAATTTAACATTTCTTTTCACTTAGGGGATGATGATTATTATTATTATTATTATTATTTTAATAATCCATTTACTTGCCTTTCTTTAACTGTATTCTGTTGTTTTATTTTCTGGGAAAACATAGTGCAGTTTATTGTAACAGCCTTACTGGATCAAACTGAATTTTTGCTTAGCTTCGTGTTCTGTCCTTGATGGTAGGTAAAAGTGTAAGCTTGTAGAAGAGTTCACAAACAGGACAAAGTCATGGTCATACCTCCCCCAGAATACACTTCCAGTCTTGAGCCTAGTTGTTGTTCAAGGACTTTGAGCTGAAAAACCAAAGTAGTGCCTTTCAATATTCTGGTTAGTCCGTATAGTTCGTGGTTTTGCTATGGTTTAACTTTTAGTGTTTATGGTGTATATGACATGAAACTCTAATGTTAATTCCATGTTAGAACTGTTTGTGTGGGTTTCTCCAGGCATGGGGCCTGCAATGCTTCAGTTACCACGTTTTATACTTAGGGGAGTATTGGCAGTCCTGTAATGATATGATCTGTCTTCTCTTGCCTGCTAGCAAGGTATCTGCATTTTCTATTCTGCTTTTTTAACGTGGATAAACTGTTGAGGAAAAGGTTTGATAAAGGAATCCCTTGGGATTGAGGGTATGGTTTAATATTTATCCGTCTTGGTTCTTGAGTCCTTTTTTCATCACTCAGTTGGAAATATGCCACCTTTGACCTGCCTCAAGTTTGCTTCAAAGAAAAAATATTTTGGGATTTTGGTTGTTTAAACTTTATCTGGGATTTTTGTCTCTCTGTTATCTGTGTTGGTTGCTAGTGTAACACGTTTTAGTTGAGCTGTTTATTCCTGTCTGGATGTGTTGTTTTGACTAATGCTTCTGTTCATTTCCCCAAGTTCTCTCCTGTTTTGAACAGTAGGAATTATCCAGCAACTAAGGGCTGTGTCTTCCTTTTTGCTTTTGTCGCAGTCATTTTCCACTTCCCTTGCTACCTATGTCATGCTTTTTGAATCTGGGTTCGTATTTTCTGTTTTGTTTGTGGAGTTTTTTGTTTGGTTTTCAAATATGGTCTCCCAGAAGTTGCTTTCCTATTTTGTTGTTTCCTACTTTTTCTGTCATTCCGTCCACCCAGTAAATTTGTTTTGCTTGCACAGGGTCACATCGTTCCTTGATTACATGGTGAGCTCTGCTTGACAAAGTGAACCATGGGTTTTCTGGTTTTGATTTTATATTACAGCTCTCTGTTTTTTTGTAACCCTTAATCAGAAACTGATAGAATTGGAACCATAAATCTCAAACTTGTAAAAAATGAATTATTTGTTTCTTTATGGTTCTTTAAGACTTCGTTATACAGTAATGGTGCTCAGTAGTTTTACAGAAAGGCTGGCTAGGGTACAAGCTTGATAAAGTGATGGTTACACTTGGGTGTATAGATAGCAAAATAAAATTACTGAACCATACCAAGAGGAAGTTCTACCAGTTGACAAAGACTAATGATGACTGACCAATTTAAAAAGTGCAGAAAAACTCTAGAAGGCAAAATTATTTTCTTGCTGTATTGTGAATCCTGATTTGGATAATGAATCTTTTCTTATGTTGCTGTTGACAGTTTATAGGATTTATAAAAGTTTAAGTTGATCAAAGATCTTGAAAAATACTTTTTTTTCTTTTTTCTCTTTTTTTCTTTTCCCTTTTTTTTTTTTTTAAGTGATCTAAAATGGTCTTGAAACTGTAGTAGATGTATAAAAGGAGAATGTTGCTCTGACTGAAGATTCTCTAATGCTGTGTTCAGTTGGGCCATGTGCCAGATAAAGCAGGGAGCAGAATTTTTGTGAAATACAATAATTTATTGCCTTTTTGCATATCAGATCACTATTATAAATTTGTTGACCTGTAGACATTTTCTGCTGTGTGCAGAAATGGTAGTGGAAGGAACAGAAGTACATACAGCCCATGTGAACTGTGTAGAACTGAGTTATAGGCCAACTTAAGAAGAAACCCACCCTCCCAAACTCCCACTTACAGTATATAAGACAGATGTCCTTGATTCTATACATTCTCTAACCTTGAAACAGTATATAGCATCAAGCAAATCTAAAGAAGCTCTTTAAAAAAAAACACCAAATCATTTCAAAGGACTGATACTTTCACAGGATTTTATTTAAAATATATTGGAATACAGAAAACAACTTAATACTAAAGACTTACTTGAATTAAATTTGGGACTAGTGTAAGTTGTAGAAAGTGTTACATTCAAAAACCTTAAGAAAATGTTAAGAACTTTAATTTGACAAAGCAGTCAAATGAGTTAATGTTAAAACTTGCTGTGTAGGTCTTGGGTGTTCAGTTATGGGATGGGGAAGTCATCTTGTGGAAATCTCAGCATGAGCAAGAGTTCAGAGCCAGAGGAGTAGTCTGTAGGTGTACATGAGAGGCAGTGCTCAGTAGGTCAAGTTTCTCTGACCTGGAAAAAGACATAGTTCAGGAGAATATAATAGAGTTCTGCAAAATTGTCACTGTCATGAGGGGGAATCCTCTTCCAGTTCAAGACTTATGGGCCTTTTTGCTCTGGTGGGAGAAGCAGACTGAAAAGAAGCAAATGGAGGTAGATGACACAGCAGGCTCTAGACCCATGAAAGTCCCTAAGAATTAACTGTTGTGGATGCCAGAGGAGAATGCAGGCTTGAGGAGATGCTGGGCAAGTTCTTGAAAGATAACTAGTGGAAATCTGTAATTAGGCTAACAAGTCTAGTAAGTCTCATGAGCTGAAAGCTATTGGTTTTTGGGGCACACAGAAGTGATGTTCATGCTTTCCCTGTTCTTACCTTTCCTTATGACCAGGAAAAGATGTTTTGGTAAGTAGGCCTTCGGCCTGAACAGCTAACTTACTAAGTTTTATCCAAAGGGCAAAGGCCTTTCCTGCTTCCCCTAGTAGACGTGTACTTAATTTGTTTCTGTATTCCTAAGCTGACTAAATGCAATTTTTATATTTTGTGTTTGCCTAACCAGGCTAGTCATATTTTGTGAAAGTTTTTGTTCTGGCTGTAGAACTGAAAACTAACTTCATCTGCCAGTATCAGCTCTAAAACCATACCTTTTGGCCCTTCTCCCCTTTTCATCTCCTTTCAATCTAACTTGAGGTAATAGATATTTTTAGGTTTTTTTTCTTTTTAAGTGAAATTTACAAATTAAGCCTTTTAAATTCTTTGAGTTTATAAGCATTCTCAGAAATAAAGTGTGAATTAGAACTTTGCTTTGGTGTATGGCTGGAATTTTGCTGTAGCAGAGATATAAAGATTACTTAGTAAAAGGTTGGCTAGCTTTTTAGTTAAAGAAGGAAACTTAATATTAAACTGAGACAGATACCTCCCTCGCCCCTTAAACTTGCAACAGCTTGTGTTCAGTAAGTAGTATAAGTCACCAAAATGCTCCTCATACAAGTTTGTCCCATTTGTGAAATAACTCTTTTGAGAATACTTCATGGCTTTAAAGAATTCAAAGTGACACTCTATAAACAATTTTGTTCCTAGTTCATTAAAACACAATGGAATGGTTTATAAATCCGTTTCTTTCCTTTTTCTTCTGTTCTCTGTATTTTCTATCAGTTAAAAGCACTTTTAACTGTCTCACGCTTACTGCTGTCACTAATGATTGAAAACTTGGACTCCTTTGGAAATATCTCCAAATAGGAACTTTACTTTCTCGTTAGAAGTCCTTTGTAAACCCCGAAGTATTTTCCTGACTGTTACTTGTTAGACAGCACTTAATCAAAAGACTGACTTTATACAGTTTATTAAAGAGTTACAGAGAAATGCTTTTTTATAATGAACTTCTTTCTGCTTCTCCAAGACTTGTTAGTACAAACAAAACACCATCTTTTTTAGCTGTTAGGATAAACATGGAAGTGTGCAAGCATATCTGTCATATTTCTGTCTCATTTCTTCCGAGATGTTTATCAATTTTGTGACGACAAAGAAAGATTGAGTTCCAGCAGAGTGATTACCAGAAGTGTTTTAATAATTTAGTTCTGTAGATCACAAAGCATGTACAGCTCTCAAAGGACTTAGAATCATAGAATCATAGAATAGTTAGGGTTGGAAAGGACCTTAAGATCATCAAATTCCAACCCCCTGCCATGGGCAGGGACACCTCGCTCTAACACATATCACCCAAGGCCTTGTCCAACCTGGCCTTGAACACCCCCAGGGATGGAGCATTCACAACCTCCCTGGGCAACCTATACCGGTGCCTCACCACCCTAACAGGAAAGAATTTCCTCCTTATATGCAATCTAAACTTCCCCTGTTTAAATTTTAACCCATTACCCCTTGTCCTGTCATTACAGTCCCTAATGAAGAGTCCCTCCTCAGCATCCCTATAGGCCCCCTTCACACACTCGAAGGCTGGTATGAGGTCTCCACGCAGCCTTCTATTCTCCAGGCTGAATAACCCCAACTTTCTCAGCCTATCTTCATACAGGAGGTGCTCCAGTCCCCTGATCATTCTCGTGGCCCTCCTCTGGACTTGTTCCAACAGTTCCACGTCCTTTTTACGTTGAGAACACCAGAACTGCACATAATACTCCAAGTGAGGTCTCATGAGAGCAGAATAAAGGGGCAGGATCCCCTCCTTCGACCTGCTGGTCACGCTCCTTTTGATGCAGCCCAGGATATGGTTGGCTTTCTGGGCTGCAAGCACACACTGAAGCCGGCTCATGTTCATTTTCTCATCGACCAGCACCCCCAAGTCCTTCTCCGCAGGGCTGCTCTGAAGCTCTTCTCTGCCCAGCCTGTAGCTGTGCCTGGGATTGCTCTGACCCAGGTGTAGGACCTTGCACTTGGCATGGTTAAACTTCATGAGGTTGGCATCAGCCCACCTCACAAGCATGTCCAGGTCCCTCTGAAACCTTCTACAAATATGTTTTCATTCCAGTCTTCAAACTGGAAAATCATAGTGTGCAGAGTAGAAGGGGAGATCCCAGCCTCCAGGTTTTCAGTACCACCATAAGTGGAAGCTCTTTCTTTTTTCTTATAAATGATAATGCTTGTTTTGACTGTTAGTTCAGGTTTGTGTCATTGTTTCAGCAATGTTCTTCAGGCTAGCCACGATGTGCTTTTTTTCCATCCAGAGTTAGTTCATTATGAGCACAGGAATTTCCTGAGGGATAGGTGAATCATGATGGTGGGAAAGCAAGTAAATGTTGGTGATATATGCTGTTATGTTATGTTGGATACCCCTCAGCGCCCCCCCCCCCCCCTTGTTTCCTTCTTTCTTTTTTTCTAAATATCTTTCAAACTATCATATGGAGATGTATATAATAGCTTTCCTAGCTTGGTGGATTTAATTTTTGTTAGCATATTTTAGATATAGCTAATTTGTTTTGGGGTCTGATACAATAAAAGAATCACAAGTATGAGAAATTAATATCAAAGATTTTTTACAGTTAAAAATATCAGAGATTATTGTTAATCAGGTTAAAACTGCCAACCTTGCCTAAGTTGGTGATGCCGGCTATACTTCTCCATTGCAAGCAGGGACTTCCCAAAACACCAAGAACTCCATTCCAGCAGCGGCATAGAAGCAGTTACTTTTGGCACCTTAGTTTTTACAGGCTAAGGAACTCTGGAGTCCTAGGGATTGCTTACATTACTCTATCCTTAGTCCTGTGCTGAAGACAAAAAATGAATTTGCACAGTTTTTAAGCTAAAGTGTTTGTATATCCAGAAAGGAAATTTTAGCAACAGTGCAGATCTTCAGAAAATAACACACGTTTCTAAGTTTCCCTTTGTTTAAATTTTTCAATGCTGTCTTTTCTACTCTTTTGCTCTCTGTTATATTACAGTCTGTGAGTAGCTTTTCTTTTTTTTTTTTTTTTTCTACCATGTTCTGTATTTCCTTTGGTAAATGTATGATCTGAACTTAAAAATACATTAGAAATGTCATACTTGAATCACTGGAGTATTATAAGGAATTGTGCGGCTATACATACAAGACATACAATTCTCTTCCCATTGAATAATGTAGTGTCAATGAAGCTGATGAGCATTTTGACTTTTTTTCACTATTCCTCACCAGGTAGTGGTTATCTTCAGGGTAAGCTGTCAAAGTTTTAGAAGAAGTTTGGCATTTCCAAAGGCAATGAAAGATTTGGAGCTTAATGTAATGTATGAGTCCATGTTATAAATGATCTCTAATTACCTAGAAGTCTTGGGTGGAAAACTGACTGGCTGTAAACTCATTAAGACTTACTTTGAGATAAATATGTAATATTTTTAGCCAGTGCTTAATTTCTGATGAAATATATGTGACTTTAACCTCACGGCTCTTCCAGGAAACATTCCACATTCCCTCATCATCAAGGTGGTATGCAAATTTTATATTAACCTTGATTACTAAGATTATGAAAAGCCTGTAGCATTCTCCTCCCCATCATAGTGCAGGCGCTGTCAGTTAGTGAAGTGGAAAACACACTATTGCTAATCAGCCACCTCGGAGTGGCTGATTCAATTCTTCAGAAATATGAGATTGACTCAAGTCATGGTGTGTAAATAAAGAAGTTCTGAATGGTTCCTTTTGTCAAGATTTTTCTTTTTTAGGATTTTTGGGGTTTCTTTAGTTGGAAAACGTAATTACTTCTATGTAAGAAGCTTAGATTTTGTTGTATTTTTATTGCCTTCTGCAAGATCTTATCCTTTTTGAGGAAAAGTTGTGAACATCAAACTATTGAGGACCTAGGAATGATATACTTTTCCTCTTGACTCTTCTTAAAATACATTTTTATTCACATGAAAAATTAAATGAATGAAAGAGTGTTATGGCAGTAATCTGTGATAGATACTTGAAGTAGATGGTTAAAGGAAAGCAGAAATTGATAATACTTTATCTCATTATATAGGCTCTGAAAAGATTGAGTAATGAATTGTGCTCTTCTAGGGTTTTCCAGACTACCCCAAGTGAAAGTAAATAAAAGGAAAAGTATCATAGTGCAGTATTGAATCATTTATCAAGAAGCTCACTAAAATCTCTGCAATTCAAGAATTGGAAACTAATCAGCCTCCAAATTTATAGGCTTTGAAGAGTCAGCAACCTTGACTTACAAGTCTGAACTCATCAGTTCATCACTGATAAGATGTATTGTTTTGTAATTTTTTATGTGAAGCGTTGTATGCTGCCAGATGTCTGCCTTCCCCTCCCGCCCAATAATGAGAACTATGCAGGCACTTGAATTCGCCCCCCCCCCTTTTTTTTTTATTTTTTATTTTTTCCTTTCCTTTCCTGCCTTTCATTATTTAGAGCAAGATGAAATCCTGTAGAAGAATTGGGGTTTTTTTAAGTCTGTGCAGACTATAATGTGTGTTGGTTGTTTTGTTTTGTTTTTTACAGTTTTTCTCTTTTCTTGTATTATGTCTTTTTCTAATGCTAAGTGGTGCACAAGCCTGAGGCTTGGAGTAAAGTCAAAAGGTTTTTTTCATCCAGAACAGTATGTAGTAGGAATTCCATGTTGACTGGCGATACAGCCTCTTCAGAGGGAAATAAATGCTGCGTATCTTTATAGTTCTCTCTACCCTCTAGGTGGTACTTTTCTTTAGTTTAGACTTAGTTAAGGTGACATTGAAAAAGCACCTGAGATGGTTTCCGTGAATGAAAAAATGTTCAAAATTCAAAGATGGATCACATTTTGGTTAACTATGCATTTCCGTGTATTTAAACATATAAACGAACAAACAAAACAATATTGTATTGTGGAATTTTCCCCTTTGCCCAAAGATATTGTAAAGCATTTTATAGTCACCCCCACCCTCCTTGTCCCTCTTCCTGCCTGAAGTAAATTGTACCCCTGTTATGGATATTCTGAAACGCCACCTGAACTAGAATTATTTTCTGTCTCTAAGGAGGTAATGGAAAGTTTGCAAACTAGTAATTGCTCTGTGGAATGCAGGGTGGTGGAGCAGTCAGGCAGATAGTGCTCCGGGCTCAAAGCTAGGGACTGTTGCGTTGCAGTTTTTGCAGATATGTTATTCTCTTCTTTGAGAGATCTCTCTCTTAGTTGTGGAGCTCCTTTGCTACTTTCTTTAAATGTCTTGATGTGCAACTCCCAGAGGTTTAGAAGAATAAAGAATTTGTATAAACTTGTTGGAGCAGATGACATCAGCAAAGTACCTTGGCTACCTAGAAGAAACCCTGTGCAAGCCTGTGAGCCAAGCTGGATTTTTTTTTCTGCTGTGTGTTGTGTGTTTTTTTTCTTGGTGGTTGTTGTTTGTGTGCCTTTTTTTTTTCTTTTTTTTTTCTTGGGGGGTTGTGTGTGGGTTTTGTTGGTTTTGTTTGCTTTGTTGTGTGGCCTCAGGGTCTTCTAGAGTCCTTTGCATGTGGTCCATGAAACCTTTTCACATACCATTCATTTACTATAATACATTCTGTAGCTAAAAACTTTTTTTGGTTTTAGGGTTTACAGTTGCTTGCAGAGTTTTCTTTGATGCACACACCAGGATTACTTTCTCTGCCTGTCTCTCGAACAATCAACAGCAAATGGAAACCCATGCCATGGCTCTTCCACTGTGTTGAGCTGGGACAGTGAAATAGCACTTGACAACTGCAAGGCAGAGTGAAGACGTGTTTTCTATGCTGATGGAGGGGGCATCCCTGCTAATGCAGAGCAGAGGAATTCATGCGGTTATGGTGGTGTAACTTTACTGTCCTTAAGTGTGAACACTGTATTTACTGTGGTGGTTGTGTGTACCTGTTTGGTGCCTGGGTGTGAGTGACCTGTAAAAAATTCAGAAGTTTAATTTTCAGTCTTGAGTCAACTTTTTGGCTTGGATAAGAAAATTGAAAATTACAGCAAGCCATAGTCTTTGCTATGCTTGCCAGGCAGTGAATGTATCTCCCAGGTTGTGCTTTCCTCAGTAGATGTTATCTGCTTGAGGAAAGTAATTTGGCAATTCTCATCTTTAAACAGTGCTTTTTTTTTTGTGTGTGTGTGTAATTATTGTGTTGTATTTGATTGCAATTCAAATGCTGCAGGCTTTTAGTTCTTCGAATATGACACACATGTGTAGGTCACCTGGAAGGAGTAGAAGTTTGCTGCTGTTTATGGAATGAATTTGTTTACAAGTAAGGAAAATACATTTAGAATAGCATTATAGAATAGTTTCACTTGTTCAATTTGAATGATTTTATGAGAAGCCTTTTAAAATAAAATAAAATAAAAAAGTTAAAAAAAGATGTTGTTTTCTGTCACTGGTTTTTAGGAAAGGGAGACAACACAGCGTTTGTGTGAGATTCAGCAGCAGCAGACACCTAAAGGAGCTGCTTGCTTGAACATTTTTAGCTTGCTCTGCTAGCAGTTGAAGAGAAGGAGAAAGGAACGAGCAATACCTATAATAAAGTACTTTATATCTAGAATGTATGCTGTCCTTTGGGCATGTGTTACACTTGTATCATGTAACTTTGAGAGCTTTAATCGTTAGTTGACTCGGTTGGACCTGATTAGATTCAAGTTTTGGGATTGACTGGTTAACTTCAGAATTGCATGTCATGAAAATGCAGCTCCCCTCCCCACCCTTCCCCCAAAAAAGGGAAAGAAAAAAGGGACACAAATGGAAACCTGAAGTGCACTAACTTTGTGGACTTTAACCTGGGAATGGAAACAGATAATCTTTCTTTAGATGATTTTTTTTTTCTTTTGTGAATTTAAAGACACACATGCTCATGTTCATACCCCTCTCGCAAGTGAGTGAACCTCTGTTTCTCACCCTCATCTTCTCTGCTATGATTAGGTGATTATTGTAAACTTTCTAACCATAATAAAATTAATGCAGTTGCAACCTGCATTAAGTCTCTCTGTTCCCCTTTTTTCTTTTGAATTATTTTGTATTTAATATAAATTCACCCTTGTGTGTCTGCATTTCCAGTTGGTTCACTCTTTCAGAGGTTTTGTGTCTCAAAAAAGAAAAGAAAAAAATCAGTTTTAGACAGTGATGCACTTGAATTGCCATTTGGGGTGCTGGTGAACTGAACTTTGGCCTTTCTCGAATTCCGGTTCACTACAGCAGCCACTGTTCTGTGTGTCTGGAGAGGTAGCCAAGGAGCTGTGAGGTCCTCCCTTAATCTCAGATTTGCCTTCAGAAGGGCAGGGAGGGCAGCAGGACGGGGTATGGTATTTGGTCTTCTCCTTTGGTCCTTTGGCAGAGTGCATATGTGCTGCCTTTTACTCTGTGCTTGTACTTGTGAAGAATACACAAACCCAAAGAAACTTGTGTTTGTTCAACAGAAATAAAACAACGATTAATAATAATGAGTAATAAATACCACTACTCCCACCCCTACCACCTCTTGCTCTCTCCTATATAAACTAAATTACTAAACCATTTTGTGATGTGCTAAAAGCTGTGGTAAGTTATCAAAATGTGTTAAGTTGTTTGGTTTTGTTGTTTTTTTTTTTTTTGATACAGGTTAAAATATCAAGCAGCATGCAATGCATTTGCAGGTTACTAAAGAATACTTTCTAGCATAGGTCTTGAGAGGATGTAAGTTTGTTTTTTTTCAGCAATTTCACACAGAAATCAGAAAGAAGCAGGAATTTACATGGTTAGCACATTTCAATTTTAACCAATAATGGTGGACAGATCTGACAGTGGGTATAGGTGGGATGGAGTTTGTGTATGTATATGAATGTGTTTATATGTGCCTAGATTTTTTGCCTTTGTTTTTGTAAGGTTAAAAATTAACCTTAAAGTGTCATCTTTGGTCCTGGACCTTAGTTATGAGATCTTAACAACATACATATTTGAACAATGAAAGGGAATGAAATTTAGTCGCAGCTGTCTGGTTTTCTGTAAGGGGCTGTAATATCAGATGTGCTTATCTCGGTAGTATTGAATTCAATCTGAATTATGTTACTCAACTGTTGGTTTATTATTAATGTCCCAAGGTATAACATGTAGTATAAACAATATTTTTCAAGCAGTTACGTGAATAGTTTCAGTTTTATGTTTGTTTTGATTCAGAAACCCTAGTGAAATAGAACATGGCATACATTTTAATATGTTATTTGTTTACATATGTTAGATAAATACTGCATAGCCTGTTGAAACAGAAAAATGTGTTAAGTGGGTATTTTGTCACAACAAAACAGTTAAACCAGACACATACACTTTCTCTGGCTGCAGCTTTACAGAAACATCAGTTAGGTTGAATACATTTTATTGAAGAACTGCCCCCCCAGATTAGAAAGGGGTTGTTTGGGGTTTTTGCTTTTATTTTTTTGAAAGTCAAACAGCAGAGCTTTCATTTTGCAGATTATTATTTATTTATTTATTTATTTTATTTCTTTCCTTCTACCTCTTGTTAAGGGTATTGTGTGTGGTAAGAGAGTACTGAAAAATGTGCATGCTTCAGGACCTTGTTGGCTGTGGTCAGATCTGTAATGGGGATGTGTGCTGAAATACATATGTCTTCATGTTTCTGCTTCTGAAGTTAGTGTTTTATTTTGAGCACATGTATGTCTTGCTTATTCTCAAAAAGAAGTGGCAAGATCAGTAGTACAGGCAATAAGCTTACTTTCTTTTTTTGTGAATCTGAAAATGTCAGTGCAATCCAGGTACAGATACTCTTAATAAACAGAGAGGGTTATAATATTACTCAAAGTCATAATAAAGGTAAGTAATTTTCTTCTCCATTTTAATTAGACTGTTAATTAAATTGGGAAAACTAGCCTGTCCATTTTTGAATCCATAGTAATTTTGCTATTTGGTTCTGCAAGTGTTGTGTATGTCTCAGATTGCAGAGTACTGCCCCTGCTACAAAACACCTCTGACACAAACACTGGGAAAAAACGTTGGTAGCTTCATATAACAGGCAATATTTGTTTAATGTATTCCAAATCCATGTACTTTCACAACAATCTTTTCTGATAAATTTGAGTAAAAAGTACTTTGGGCTGGGACGGGGGTAAAGCGCAGCACATGAAAAATAATGGTGTCATTTTGCAAATGCTGCTTCTTCCCCTTAGTGCTCTTTGGCTTCCTCCCTGAACAGGTTCTTGCTTTACAGTGAGGGGGGGAATAATTAAAACCTAAAAAATTATAAGCACCCAGAAGAAACTCTAGCCAAACCATACAGCAAAAATAAAGGGGAGGCAAGGGAGTGGTTTGGGGAGCCAGGAGGCTCCAGTGCTTTTTAGCTAATAGATAAGTCAGCACTTCTTAGTCTGTAGGTCAGCATGACGCTGCTTTTGATGCTGTGACCTCCACCTGCTCAACTAGGGCTGCAGCAAAACTGCCTGGGACTTCTGCCTTGATGCTGCACTCAGCAGACCAGCCCTGTTGGTCTGTGGGGGAAAAAAAAAAAAGCTGTACTTTCATTTATGATCTGGAAGGCTGTTTTCACAGAGGAGTTTGGGAGAAAACCTTGTGCCAGTGCTGTTTGTAGACTTGACTTCACTTCAGGCAGGTCTCTGGCATTTGTGTTCAGGAATTTTCTGAACCTATAACAAATGCAAAATGCTTTTTCTCAGGTGGGCACGGAAGGGATAAGGGATAAGTTGCAGGGAAGGCTCCAAATGTGAGGATCAGCAGAAGAGGAGCTGCTGGATCAGTTGGCACTAGAAGGCAAAGGCAGGGATGATAATTGAAAGTTGTCACTTCAGTGGCAACTTTGCTGGAGCTGGGACGTGAAGTAAGAGGCAACAGATATTTCTTGTGGCATTGTTTAATACTCTGCAGCACTGATAGTGACAGGAAGTGAAGACATGAGTATTTCTAGGGAGAATCCATGTTTGGCAAAAAAAAAAAAAAAAAAAAGGTATTTGCCTTCAAAATATATATGTCAAAATGAGACCAGAATCTGCCTCCTTAAGTGTAATTAACAGGTTTATTGTGTTTGTTTGAAAAAAAACAGAACAAAGCCAGGAAAAGAATTTTGTAATTAATATTTGTTTAAAATGTAATAAAAATATCAAGTACTGTTTTCATAAAAATGGAAAATCAGATCAAAATCAAACTATATGATTTGGGAAGCTTAATAATTTGAGTATTATTTGGTAGGGTAAATTTATTCCAGACCAAGAATAGGGCCAGATACTTTATGCCTCCAAAGATCACATAGGGAAGGTGTGTACCTGCACACTTGACTATGTAAAAATGATTTTATTTTTTTCCCTAGCACTTCTCTAAAAGTGCTAGGTGAAGCTGGAGTTCAACATCTGAAAAATGATCCAAGAAAACTTAACAAGCACAGACGGACTTCTGATTTTCCATTGGTATCACTCATACAGTTTAAAATCAGATTAGTTTATTAAAGGTGACACAGTTTGTGTTGTTAAAATGTGGCTTTGACTGCTTTACCGTTATTAGTGCAATTACTGTAATTTTCAGTGTAGTAAATTTTCATCACGTACAAAGGAGCCTTTAATCGCATATAAATATTGTGATTCAAGTTGGTAAGTAATTTTTACCTATGTTATTTAATATTGAGGTTTTCCAGGTGTTACCTCCTTTAGTTCCATAGTGATGATATTTAAGATATAATTAAAGTTTGCAGTTTAGAGCTGTAGAGCTGTTTTATCTCTGCTCTAATATAGTTACAAAATGAAGTTGGCTGTGTAGAGCATAGGCATAAAATTTGCTTACAAAACTGACAGAGATTGCCTGCAGAAATATACTCATTATTCAGGAAATAAAGTTATGTAGAATTTTTTTTTGTGCACCGTATTTTCACTTAAATTGTGGCAAAAGGGTTCCAAATGAGTCTGTAGTCTAGATAGTGTTCTGGTGTTTTTCAGGAAGGGATTGATATTCTTCTGACGTTCTCCAGGGAGATTTGTCACGTACCCTATTTAAAATAAAGCTAGGATTTCTGGGCTTTATGAGAAAATACAGATAGAATTATTAGTGGGCTTTATGTTTTCACTTGCTGTTGCCTTTTGTGCTAGCAAATGTACTTAAGTTTTGATTTTCTTAGCATTAGGAAGATGTATCCAGTGACTTCCACAATGCAAGCTCCCACATAGCAGTGGTAATAGTATTTCCTATTTGCTTACTCTTATTGACATGGCAGGTAGCAGTAATTACAGGCAACTTTAAAGAAGGTATTTTAGTTTTTCTTTTATGTTTTCTTTCCCAAGCCAATTAAAATGAAAAATAACATCCATCCCTGGATTGCTAGTTGCTATGTTACCTCTTCCACCAAGCTTAGTGGAAGCTTTGTAGGCTGCATGAGTCACCTCATGGATTTATGAGAGATGCAAACTTCAGGAAACTTTCTTCTACTTTGTCTTCCTGGACATCATCTACCTAATGTGCAAATTCATCACCCATGTTACACCATTCAGTATTTTAATTTTACAAATGAGTCTGCTATTTTTTTCTAAGAAGTAACTTGTTCTTTTGGACGTGTTTCCTTTCCTGTAAACAAGCCATTGGTATTGTGCTGGTTGTTAATGTCTTTTCTAAGGATGATTGATATTGAGCCAACATGGTATGGCTGGTGTGGACCAAGGAAAACAGTGGTTCTGAAAACAACTAACAGAAACTCAGTTTGAACATGAACTGGTCTGTCTCTTCTGGTTAGCTGCAGGATCCCAGGACATGCATTTCCTTAAGTGAAATGTAAACAGTTTTTACAAACTAATGCTTGCTAGGTGATTTAGATATTTTGTGCATCATTAATCTTTGTCATGTCTTGCAGCTTTGTATCTGTCATTGAAATCAGCCATTTTAAAGTGTTTGGTAACACTGATTCAGTATCTGCACGTGTCACTGTAGCAGCTCTAGGTTGTCAGTGTTACACAGAAAAGAGGATTTAAGTTAACAGCATACTCTAAAGTTAAAGATTATTTGTGTACGATGTGTTAAAAGTGGTCTACTGGCACCTTCTCAGTGAAATCAAATCTGTCAACTTAGATGCATAAGCCCAAGTCAGCAGTAAGACGCAGACAGAAGGCAAAACAGGTGACTGCTGACAGACAGCTATTGTGATACTGTGGAACTGAAAGTTCAAGAAGTTCCCAAAGTCCTCTATGCTCATGGTGTTCAGCCTCTTGTGTTCACATTCATAACATGGTCAGCAGTTCTGGCTTGCTTAGCATCACTGTGGAGACACAGTCTGTGCTATGCACATCTTAGTCCATCCAAGAACTCACATAGTACATACAAATGTAGTGAGTGCAGAGCAAAAGGGTTACTTGTAATACTATGGCAACCAGTATGCTGAAGATCTTTGTTAATTTAGCATGCATTTTCATACAGTAAACAATGAGAATTAATTAAATGTTTTACTTGATAATAGCATAAGTATGATTTGTATGTTCAGCTGGTACATGGAACTGAAGTCTGTGGAACAAGTCTAATACTGCCATATGTAATGTCAGCAGTGCTGAGGCTTAACTTTTTTGGTGTCTTCAGTGATTATTTGTCATACAAAAATAAAAAAAAAATCAATTATGCTTGTACTAACCTAATGCTGTAATTCCCCCAATTATGAACATTTGAAGCAAACTTAATTTACACTTAGCAGGTATATGCTTTAAACTACTATGTAGTCAGGTATGTCAGGTATTTCTGCATTCCTTTTGAACGTGTACATGTTAAAAATAGTATCCCGGTCCAGACAGGGCATTTCTGAGCTGCTTTCAGGTGAAGCTGACTTTGCAAGTCAGGGCCATATTGACTTGCTCCTATTAGGGATGAGCCTACCCCAGCAGTGCCCTGTGCATTGTGAGGTTTGTTGCCATTCCTGCTGAACAGTAATTTCAGGAGAAAACTAAAAAATTCCCAGAAGGCTGCAATTGCCATTTTTCATCATAAAACCACTTCCACCAGAAATGAAAGATCGTCACTCCCAGTGTGTAGTTATAGGTAGTGTACTATCATGTCATTTTAGGTCAGATTATTTTCGCTTATTCAAGAGGCCAAGGCAGGAAGGATCCAGGATGACAGTGGTGCTAAACTGAGCTCATTGCAGCTGCAATGGTTTTACAGTTTGTCTGCCAAAGAGGTAGCTGAACTACAGTAAAAAAGCAATTACTTTTCTCAAGATAAAAGAACCTTTTGATAGAGATGCGTTTTACTCCAACTTCCTAAATTAACATGAAACATAACAACAAAAAGGTTCTGTGTCTACATAGGTACTCTTGTTAGATGTGTAATTTCTTCTTCCCCCTCCAGTTTCCAAAGAACAAGACTGTGCTGGCAGGTTCTGC
Organism: Neopsephotus bourkii; assembly: GCF_033783945.1. Classification (NCBI taxonomy): domain Eukaryota; kingdom Metazoa; phylum Chordata; class Aves; order Psittaciformes; family Psittacidae; genus Neopsephotus; species Neopsephotus bourkii. The sequence goes on from NW_026902239.1 coordinate 8,218,327, forward strand.
ATTGTGTAGGTAGCGGTGAGCATATAGGTAGACCCTATTGTAAAGAATCATGTGAATTGTTTTATATTTAGCTTATTTCATAAGCACCCACTACCGAATAGTTCTTTATTTGGGTATTATAATTTCAAAATATCATGTCTGTGCACTAACTAAAGGCTCTGTAAGAATGTCCTCACCTTGGACTTGTTCATGAACAGCTGTAATTGCAGGTAGACAAGAATGTAATTTCTCCTGATGATTATAAATACATGTTTATCCAAGTAGCTGAAACTGCTAACAGATGGCACATGGAAGTAAAAACATATTGTGTGAGCTGCTCCTTCTTTCTGCATTCTTCCCTCCGCTATTTGAGGAAACCAGAGAGAGAATTACATGTGTTCTTGAAAACTGGATGTAACTGCTCTGCCAATGAGCTTTCAAGCACTCCGCTTCCAACAAAAGAGTTTTAATGTTCTAATGTCTTTGCAGAGCTGGAAAATGTTAAATAAGTGTTCTGAGAAAAACATCACAGCAACTTCTTGCCATCTATTTAGAGCAGAATGTAGATATTTGCAAGACAGAATGTCAATCAGGATTTGAAGTGATTCTTTTTTTTTTTCTTTTTCATTTGAGTAGAGAAAGTTGGGGCTGTTCAGCCTGGAGAAGAGAAGGCTGTGTGGAGACCTCATAGCAGCCTTCCAGTATCTGAAGGGGGCTTACAAGGATGCTGGGGAGGGACCCTTCATTAGGGACTGTAGTGATAAGACAAGGGGTAATGGGTTAAAACTTAAACAGGGGAAGTTTAGATTGGATATAAGGAGGAAATTCTTTCCTGTTAGTGTGGTGAGGCACTGGAATGGGTTGCCCAGGGAGGTTGTGAATGCTTCATCCTTGGTGGCGTTCAAGGCCAGGTTGGACGAGGCCTTGGGTAATATGGTTTAGAGTGAGGTGTCCCTGCCCATGGCAAGGGGGTTGGAACTTGATGATCTTAAGGTCCTTTCCAACCCTAACTATTCTATGATTCTATGATGTTGTGAAGACCTTAAAATACTTAAGTAACTGTGCAGAACAATAATTTTTTAAAAACAATTTTTAGGGAGTTACAGAACCTTGAACTCTTAAATATTTTTGTAATACTATGAAGGAAAACCTTCCTTATAGGGTATCAACCAAGGCATCTCTTCCTCAGTTACTGTACTCAAAGAGTTGTTTTTCTGTACCTCTGTACCTTGCAGGATGAAATTCTATGCAATTTTGGAAGATTCTTGGAGGTTTTTGTGTTTTGGTTTTGGTTGTCGGTTGTGGTTTCTTGTTTTGGTTTGGTTTTGTTTGGTTGGTTGGTTTTTTTTTGTTTGTTTGTTTGTTTTGTTGTTGTCTTTGTGTGTGTGTGTGTGTGTGTGTGTGTGCGCGCGCATGCTTGGGTTTGGTTTTTTTTACATCTATTCCAGCAAAGAACTAGGGATTTATTTTTTGTTTGTTTGTTTCTGTTGCTGTTGTTTTAAAAGTGTATCTAAGACCATTGGTCATTTGGAAATATAAGTGCTTCATTTTTTAGTAAGAAACATTTGGGAGGCGTGGAGGGTAACAGTAACTCAAAAGGACAAATAATTCTGATGTTTATTGCTATCTTGTTAGGTTAGTGTGAGCTGGAGTTACTCTTAAGCAAGTTGAGTAGGGTTAGCTCTCAGAGGTGAGGTTTGGGAGCCCTATGGCTTCCATGTTTGCGTGGTTTTTTTTTTTTTTTTTCAATATTTTTCTATTTCACTGGGGATTTGTTTGCTTTTTCTGAAGTGTTTCAGTTTTATATTACCTTATTATTCTCTCCCAATAAGAAATCTTTCTTTAATTTGAAGTTAGGGTTAACAGCGGGCTTGGTATATGATACTGGATGAAAATGGTGGAAAACATTCAGTGATTTTTCTGCTCAGCTTCTTGCCTGAATTACAGCACATCTTCAGAAAAGTGACTCTTCATTTTTTTCCATTGGAGGACTTCATTCACCCACTTTTTTCATCTGAAGAGCAGGAAGCCTTGTGGGAAGCATCTACATGAGAGCAGTACTGGTAGATTTAAATTGTCCGAAGACTGACATTTGGAAGTTTCAGGAACTGCAATTTGAACTAGAGAAAATAACTTCACTGCTGAAGAAGCAGGAACTACCTTTGGACATGGTCGTAAAATGAGGCAGTCAAGTCTGCCTGTGGTTTCCCGTGAGTTTATGAACATATTCCCCTTGTCACCACACCCAGTGTGGGTCAGCCAGAGTCTCTTTGGTCCCTGACAGCTTCCTGGTGTTTAGGAGTAGGGGAAATGCTACCTGGTTATAAGGAAGCATGAAGCCACTTCCTCTGTGATTTCAGTTTTGTTGTGGCCCTGGAAAGCTAAGCTTGTTACAATTCTAATTTATTTAACACAGTTGTTACCTTCATGTGTAGACCTGTGTTGCATGAACATGTTACATGAAAGAAAGGAGGGCTGGAGAAGAGGAAAGGGCACCTTTGTCAGCCCTGGAGCCTGGTGAGGATCTGTCCCTCCCTGTTTGTGGCTGTGTAAGGCCAGTGCTTGCATTCTGCACGCTTTGGGACTTGCTGGTTTAAACTATTAGCCTGGCAGAACAACCTAGCACTGCAATAAGAATTAGTGGAGCAGTGTTGCTTTGGCTTCTGGGAAGATCTCGTGAGCGATGATGTTGGCAGAAGGTAGGCCATGGAATCTGCAGGCAGGATCAGTGAGAATAAGGGGGAAACCTGCCTTTGCTGATGGGAAGGTGGTAATAGTGTCAGCTGCTTGGTAAAATGTTGGCAGATACCCAAATTTCAGGAAAGTTGTTTTGTTTGGTTTTTTTAATTTGCCTTTGAAGTTTGTGTTGACAATTAATTAGCCCAATTAAAACACGTTTACATATCTGTGAATCCTGAGTGTTTTTTAACATGATCAAAACCTTGAAAACTACAGTGTTGAAAATAGAGACACTTGTTAAAAGCCATACGTATGAGGGATCTGAAAATAACCCTAAGAATAGCATCTGTATTTTTTTGTATTTCTTCACAGTGTTTTTGGATCAAGTAGGGATCTATTCTTGAGGTTCTGACAGAAAATGAAACACGATTTCATGGATTTACTTATTAAAAACTGATCATTCTGTGTTAAAACCAACCCACCTCTCATGTGTGCTGTGTCACAGAAATCCCTTTAATCAGTGTCAGTCACTGCTTATCTTAAGAGTGCTCACTTGCAAAACCTTGCTCACTGTTTCAGTAAGCCTCCCAGTGCAGTTTGATCACACTAAAAAATGTTGGGTCAAATTAATATGAAATTGTTTATATTGGTCTGGAAAAATAATTTGCTGCTTGTTTCTAAGTGTAGTCTTCACTTTCTACTTTGATGCTCAAATTATTATTACCCTCTAGTAACTACCCTAATAGTAACCTACTATATAAATATGGCTATTTAAAAAAAAAAACCCTAAACATTTAGTTGCTTAAATTATTTGTAAAAACCTTGAAAAAGGGTATTTGGAAGTAGCACTTACTATATAGGAAAGATGGGAAAGCTGATACGGAAGAAGCTGTACTTAAAAGCTGCTTCTGTAAGTTTTCAAAAGCTTTAAGTTTTTCATGTCAGGATGTAAAGGGACAGCTCCTATTGATGAAGCCAATTTGCTAAATATGGGGACATTGCATTCTTCGAAGAATACTTGAAGGATTGAAAACCAGAGTTTTGCACTAAGCTTCTGTCTTGCTTGTGGTAGATGAGATGTCAAGTCCATAGTTTAAGCTTCAGTTGTGATTCAAGGAATAGAGAAACTGAAAAGCAGATTCTCTTGGGACCTTTAAGAGAGGTTAATTATTACTTGCTACAGTATTTTCTGACCTTTTATCATTGTGGCCTCTTACAATACTTTCTCCAGTATACAGCAGTTTTTATTTTGCTTCCAACCACATTAATTATTATAATCTTTGTCATAGCAACCAAGACTTGTAATGTTTGGTTGATAAGTGTTTTGTTAAAACCGAGAAAAAGCATACTTAATTGGGGATAGTTTGGTTTTTTGGTGGTTCTTTTTTGGGGGGAGGAGGGGTGGTTTTTTTGGTTTTTTTTTTTTGTTTTTTTTTTTTAAATGAAGACAAAATGCACTTAATTGCGGATTTTTTTTTTTTTTTAGTTAATGTGACTTTAAATGAGTGGCTTTTTTTTCCCTAAATCTTCTCACAAGTTACATTCAGAATCTTCTATTCCGCTGAATCTTCTGTTTTTCCATTCATTTCTTCTTTTAATTTCCTTTAGAAAAAAATTAATAAAAGGTAAGATATGCAGAAAAGGAAAAAGGTAAACCTCTTTAAGAAAGATTCCAGTAATATTCTGTCTGTCCTTATGTAGATATTGGAAGAATCTTTGCTCCTAAGCAAATAACTCATCAAAGGAGTACAGAGGTTCTATACGAGTTCATTCACAGGGCAACATCAGGCTCTTAAAGTTGAGTCAGCCTCATAAAAGCATGAAAATTGAGATTTTTATTTTTTTTTTCAGAGAACCCCCTCAAAGCAGAAGACACTGTGAACCTGATCAGGAAAAATGTTAGCTACCACTCTACTGGCCTGGATGGTTACTGTTATTGGGATATACTAAGCCAGTAATACCAATTGGTGGGGTAAATATTAAGGTGCAATGTGGAGAGCAATGTTTCACTTCTATAAATAGTTATTTCTTTAGGCAATTTGTTAGGAAATCTACCAAAGAGAAATCTCTGTCTAGCAGAGGAAAATTCCAATGATGATTCTCTTTATAGCTATTTCATAGGGGTAATCCTGTTGCATTCCATACGAGCTGTCTCACATATGTGAGACCTTTCTACAGCAAAACAAAACAATACAATACATTGAGAAGAGCAGCTGAAAGGTTAAAGCAGTTGCAGATAACATGGAACAACACTCCTGTGTAAGAGGAGTCAGGAAGAATAAATCTAAGAGGACTGAGAATATCCCAGCACCATTAAAGCCAAAACCTGTTGTTATTTAAGACCAGAGTCTTAAAGTGACTATTGTAAGGAAGAGGGCAATTTTTACACTGTGCAAGTCATGTCCTAATGACAGTAATATAAAAGGGAGTGAGAATGTAAACCAGTAACACACCAGAGCCAAAACAGTAATGACTAAAGTAAAACTATCTCTTCCCCTCGTTCCTCTGTCTTTCCCCAGCTTTTGTTGCTGAGCATGATGTCTTATGACATGGGATATCCCTTTGGTCAGCTGGAGTCAGCTGATCTGATTGTGCCCCCTCCACACCTCTTGCCCATTCCCAGCCTACTTGCTGGAGAGGCAGCATAAGAAACAGAAAGCCTTGATGCTGTTCAAGTACTGCTCAGCAATAGCTAAAAGAGCCCTCTGTTATCAATACTGTTTTGTTTACAAATCCAAAATGCATCACCTTATGAGCCAGTAGAAGTAGCTAAGACAAGAGTTAAGATTACAAAAACAGAGTACACTGAAGTCTTCATCCACTTTCTTGAAATAAGTTATTCCTCATAGACCGATGAGTTCCTAGGAATTAATTGTGTGAGGAAATGTGTAAGGATGATTCACTTGATATTTTCAGGGATTTAAAATGAAAAGTTTTTACCAAAGTTTTTTGCCAAGTCTTAAATTTGCTTATGAAATATGTCAAAAAGACAACTTACAGGTCAGTGGCCTGTAAAATAGGAAATTATTTGTAGGAATGAAATTTGTGGTCATAGATTGGGAAAGTGAGAGAAAAGCTAATACTGGACTTATGAAAAGGTCTCGTCTGGAAGCCAGGCAGTTCAGCATCTTCACAAATAAATTAGAAAATGGATGGTTAAGCAAGTGGTAATCTTTTTCAGATCATTCCAAATTATTTCAGATACTCAAAACTAAAATTATCTTTGAAGAGATGTGTCTCTTCCAGGATAAGAGTAAGCCAGATAAACTTAATAAATGTATTACAGAATGAATGATGGCTTTGAGGGGGAATTCCAACTAATAATTTGTACCTCATGATGATCACAGATGATGGCAAAGAAACTGTTGCCAAGAGGAAAGAGATATTGGTGTCATTGGATAGTTCTGTGAAATCTCATTACTCAAGAAGGTAATCATAAAGAAAAATAGAACAATTAAGAATTGCTATGAGAGGAATAATACATAAACAATGAAGCAGAAAGCATTATGGGAATAGTTCTAATAGCATCAGGTTTTTGACTGTTCTGAAATGATACCTGCCATGCAGCTATGCAAACTGGCTTGAAAAAAAAATAAATAATAAAACCAAGAGACAACTGAACAAAGGAAAACAACTTCCTAAGCTTTCAGGATAGCAAAAGTTCCTTAAAGAGAAATGGTGACTATGTGGTTTCATTAAATACTTATTTCACAATAGTTAGAGAAAAGAGGATTTTCTAACCATTTATAGTACATAACGTAAACTTTCATATCAAGATTTTTAGTATGCAATATTGAACTATTTCATTATAGTTATTGATGACTGTTTTATATTTGGTAACTTTAACAACAGTTGGTTGACTCAGGTTTATGAACAAATGTAATGTTGGTCAAATTGTGAAGAGCAATGTTAAACTTTTATTTTGACACTGAAAACTATATTTTGGGCAAAAATACAAGAATTTTTGAGCTTTTGCTTTGAAAGTACGTAATAGAATACCATCTTTTATAAATTTATGACATTCTTAGAGAGGTAAGAGACCAATGCCATAGGTATTGAAGTGACCCTAACCCTAACCCTTAAGTTAGGCAAATGTAGAGGAAAGGCAAAGTTGTCTGCTCTCAACCTATTAAACTTTCAAATACTTCAGGGTAAGCTCTAATCCGAACGGTTTTTCAGGTGTCAAATGCTATCCGTGTTGGCAAGTGTAATCCTATGTTCCTAAAGTTTTCCTCTAGCACATTGAAGAAGATGTCTTTTTAAGTTTTATAGTTTTTGGTTTTCTATTTTAACAGTCTTTGACTTTGAAAGGGCATGCAATAGAGTGGGGATTCTCATCATTTAGTGTCCCATAAATAATCATACCAAGACGGGGAAAAAAAAAAAGTATAAGTATCGTTAGCTTTTCTCACTGTCATATTGTTGTCAGCATTTTCTGTCTAAGGAAACATAGATCTCATAAGCTGTAAGATGGAAACCACTGAACTGCTGCTTACAAGGGCACATGTTATTAAAAAATTAATAGAGCTTAGGATCTCTCCTCCTAATAATCAGAAATCTCTGGATGACAGGCTTCCTCTGTTTTTGTGTTCTCCTTTTTCTGTGACTGGCTTTCATGAAGTATGTGTGCACGTGGATAAGCATATAGATACGTAGCATACTTTCCAAAAGTTTGTGGAAAAGGAATCTGCAAGCCAAATAGATACAAGTATCTAAAGTTCCTAGTATTGACCTTGGAGCTACTTCCTGAAGGATGTTAACAAGAAGGTGAAGCTGTATGCTTCTGAGAAGTGCACAGTAAAAGGATAAGAGGCAGCAGTTAAAAGTTTCTAACTGGATGTAGCAATGAAAAAAGAGTAGCTAAGCAGCAAAGTGGGTGGCCTGGAGCAGTAGTGGAATATCTCCCAAACTTGAGTGCATAATCAGGTTGCTTGTGGCCTTAACTTTGAAGTTGGCTTGCTTTAAGTGGGTGGTTGGACTAAGGTCTTGGATATTCAAAAGCAACTATGTGGATTTGAAAGCTTTTGGAAGGTAACGTTGTCACTCTTCCACCCTTTCATGGGCAAAGTCTGTACGTGGAATGGCAAAAGCCTATACTGACCCAGCATTCCGTGTGTGGGGTCTCATGCACTGCTACTGAAGTCACCCAAGGGCAACTATTTGCTGCAGAAAATTTTGGGTGAATGATTTTGGGTGAACTGGATGCCTATATAAGGTTGTATGAGACAAAGCAGTGGAGGAAATCTTTCTGAAATGATTACTTACAGAAATAATTCCATTCATTTCTTTATGGGACTGTGGTAGTATCAGAAGGATATTCAGTTCTAGATTGTGTTACATTTATGCCAACATTTATGCATTTAACTTTGTTAATTACCCAGTCTCCACTTTGCACAGCATCCTGACCGTATGGATGCAATATATCACTCTGAGACATATTTTGTAAATGCAGCTTGTCCTGTAAAAAGTAAGACCCAGCTCTCAATACCAGGACAAAGCCAGTTGCTGTTACCTGTGGGAGAAGGACTCTGAGCTTTCAGGGAAGAATGAATTAACTAATTATTCACTTGCATGAAAGAGTGAAAAATAGGCAGGCAAGAGGAAATAATGAAGCCAAAAAACCTCTTTATGTGTGGAATGTAAAACTTGGAAAAGGTGCAAAGCATTAGCTGACTCCTAAAAAGTAGTAGTTTGTAACAAATGTGTTTGAATTGAGCATCATATGAGGTTGCAGAGTGCAAGCTGCGTGTGATCTTCATGGGTGGGCTGAAAATGGAAATGCTAGACAGTGCTCTTCACAGTAATTGACTTGTGATGGCTCTTTGATTTGTATAAAATAGTTTATATTTTATTGATTCATGGCAGGCATGTTGTTATAGCAGCAAGCAGCTTATTTACAAAGGGAAAATAGGTAATGTAAATGACAGTGAATTAAAAGAAGCGTATAGAAATGTGAGCAGTCTGATATTGTCAAGTAAAGACTGAAGCAAACAAAATAATGGTAGTAAAATAAGCACTAGTTTGTTTGCTGCATTATATTTTGAAGTGTACACATTGGACCTTCTTAGGTAAGGAGGATTAATTCTGGGTAGGTGGTACTCCAGACAGATGATGAGCCATTCTGTAAAGGTTAAGATTCTGGTTTTGCTCTTGCTTTTAAATCTCAACAATTGAACAGACTTCAGTCACTTAACTGATAATGTGGTCATTAATATGCATATGTATATATATAGCAGTGTAAAAACTGTATTACTTACAGGTAAATGTTATCAGATAAAATAATTGTTCTCTTAGATACAGGCCTGTGAATTCTTTTATGATAAAAATACTCTTTATTTTCAAGAATAATTATGTACTTCTGGTAACAGAAGTGATCTGGTACATCAAGCATGAATTTATTTAAAGATTTTTACTTGAGCCTTACTTTTGAAAGGCTTCACATCAATGTGACTGCTTTCCTTTTTTTTTACATTTTGTACCTGTTTTTCTGTAGAGGTTCTATAAATCTTTTCAGTCTGTACAATTTTACTCACAGCAGTGTCGAACACAATAACTCTGGCAGGTTGGCTTTCATTTTGAAGGGAGAAATTTAGCACTTTTTGGATACTTTGGTGCTACAGTAGCACCATCTGACCACTTCCTCTGTATTCCTGTTATGGTTTTGTGTGTGGGTTTTTTTGTTTATTTGTTGGCGTGGTTTTCTGTGGTTTGTTGTTGTTGTTGTTGTTGTTTGTTATTTTGTGGGGGTTTTTACCTGTATATAGCAAAGTTTTTTAAAAAATCAGTATGAAGTTAGTGCCACAGTTAAGTTCAGTACATTTATCTCAGATTGCCAAAATGTGCTAGATCTAGGTTAAGAAAGAGTATTGCTTTGCCTGTAGTATAGTGCTTATTTTTGAAACACAGACAGAAATCCTTTTTTCAGAGCTGCTCAATTGTCAGAACAAGACTTAAGTGCATTCCTAACAATTATATATATGTGTGTGTGATATCATAGGTTTCTTTAAGAAGTATGTTAAATAATCTCACTTTTTACTGATTTGCAGGTGGAATATTTGAGGAGATGAAAGAGTCTTTGTGTAATTTATAATTCAAATCTGGAATGAATGAGGATTAGTAAAAGAGCAAGGAAGGCTTCATGGTCCAGAATACAATGGATCTCGTGATTCCAAGTGAAAGGTCCTCTGTATGAAATTGTGTAGTTCAGGAAGGTAGGACTACAAAGCAAACTAGCAATGGTTGCAAATGCATCCAAGACAAGGGCAAAGGGTCCTAAGATTTGTTTGTAAATGGAGATGTTGAATAAGCAACTGTGCAGCACTGAGAAAGAAGTGGAGAATGTGGTCATTCTTGTGTTGCGTCAACAGGTGATGCACAAAAGGCAATGTAGGAGAAGGGAAAAACGGCTTCAAATGCTTTGAAGCTTCCCTGTAGTTGTCCAAGTTTGTTATGCTTAGCAAGATGCTTTTATTAACAGCACAGGGAAATGGCCAAGAAACCCTTGCCTGCTGTTCAGACATACAGCTTGTACAGGGCTTTTTGTTTTGTATATGCTTTATTTTGTCTTTTAGAAGTGGAGTGTTTTGTTCTTTGAGATGTGTGTAATTACAGGATTTGCAGAAGTCACTTAGTGAATTGGTAGCTCAGGCAGTTAGAAAGCTGCCCAGTGAACACTGGAGACTTTATGTCACTGAAGTATTTAACAACATGTATCTTTGAAAAGTGTTTCTAAGGTAAATTGGTCTTACTGGCTAGACCAGACAAAGCATCCACTTTGCTGGCAGGGACAACCACACATGATGAATTACAACACTTTTCTACCTTCCAAGGAGAAAATATTGTGCAGTAGTTAAGAAGCAGGATTTCATGCCTTTTTTTTTTTTTATTATTAAATAAAGATGCTTAATGTTTATACACAGGCTGCAGCCTCAGTGAATTAAAAGGATGGTAAAACAGGGTGGGCTTCTTTCATGTGACTTGATATTGTTTTGGTGTGGGTTTTTTTTTTTTTGTTGTTGTTGTTTTGGGGGGTGTGGTTTGGTGTTTTTTGTGTTTTTTTTGTGGTTTGTTTCTTTTTTTTCTCTTGAAATAATTGAAAAGTTTCTATTTCTGACTTCTGCTGCCAGCTGTAGGACACTTTCAGCTTCTGGCTTTATTTTTACTGTACTGTCTTACAAATGAAGATATTGTCTATGTAATAAGATTTCCTGTATCTGTTTGACAAATACATCAGTAGCCTTGGATAGAAGTTTCACAGCTTTTCATTAATTAAGTGGAACACTTTAAATGGAAGGCATCAAAATTACTATCCTTGAAGAACTTTTCAGAGGATAGCAAAAGATACTTCATCCTTCGCTGAAAGGGGAAGAGAAAAAAGGGAGATAAATCAGGAAAGCTTGGTGGGGAGGTGTTTTGACGCATGTTAATAATAAATACATTTGTACATCTTTATGCATACTTTGACTTGATGAGCTGAGCAGACTTACATATGAAGGCATCATCTTGAATGTAATAGTTGTTTTTCTTTTTTTATGGTATGTCTTTCTCACGAAGTGACTTAGTATAACAGGTTTGCCACTAACCAACCTGTGAAAAGGGTATGACCCTTTGGTTTGTCTGTAATAAATTATCAAGTGAACTGGCCTTATTTTATTGCCGCAGCTATTCATTAATGCCTTTCCTGAGGCCATGTGCACTGAGAAACTTAATTTCAGCTAACTGCTGAATGAGCTTGATTTCATATTGCATAAATTTTAAGAACTGTTGCTGCAATGACAATTGTTATGTTTTTATACAATCCCTTAATTTTTATGTGATTATTTTTCAGTAAAAGCACTGCTGGAAGTGTGGGGAGGTGGAACAGGAAAACAAAAACAAAACAGCAAACCCACCAAAAATCCCCCCGCCCCCAAACAACAAGCAACACCCCACAACCCAAGCCAAACCCTTCAAAAATCAACAGACCTCAAACACCCCCCCTCTTTTTTTTAAAAAATGGTTTATCTTTTGATTGGCTGCTCCTCTGTTCACTGAAGAAAGGTTTGAAACTCAATAAAAATTAATGAACTGAGACTACATTGTAAATATTTATGTTTTGTATGGATTTTTTACAGTATGTTTGAGGATTCAGTGGAGGAAGCACCTCAAACAATGTCTTCGGGATAAATGAACTGGTGTTTTGCATGCTAGTTAGTGAAATGGTGTACATTACAGCTCTGTAAATTAGTAAAAGCATGAGATGCTGTAGTACCTGAATCGCACAGAGGCACAACGTGTGCTGAAGAAAAGCTGCATAGAAATAGACATGCTGTGTCCATGTCAGGAGTGTTTACTTTCATGGTACTTCTGCGTTTTCTGCCTTTTAAAGGTGTAGTAATTACAAAGCAGCTATTTTATATTTCTTTTGTGTTTCCATTGCACTTAAGTACTATTCTACAATACCAGTTGCCTGGTTTTGGTACCTGGTAAGCATATTTAGTTTCTTTCACAAGGATCAAAAATAGCATTACAAAATATGTCCCACTGTCCTGGGTTTAGCAGTGGCAGTCATTTTTCTCTTTCTTGGTAGCTGGTGCAGTGCTGTGTTTTGACTTTCAGCTGGGAACAGAGCTGAAAAACAATGATGTTTTGGTTTGGCCAAGGACTTTGTGGGCCTCATGCTCTGCCAGGGAGGAGGGGAAGCCGGGAGGAAGCAGAGACAGGACACCTGACCCAAACTGACCAAAGAGGTATTCCATACCACAGCACGTCATGCCCAGGATGTAACTGGGAGTTACCCGGAAGGGCAGGTGGACTGCAGGGTTGGAGGAGGTATCGGTTGGTGCTTGGTCGGGCTGGGGGGCAAGTTATTGGTCGCCTGGTGATGGGGTGTTGTATTCTTTTCCCTTGTTATTTCCTTTATCATTACTATTATTGGTGGCAGCAGTACTGATTTGTGTTATACCTTAGTTACTAAACTGTTCTTATCTCAACACATGGGAGTTGCATTCTTTCTGATACTCCTCTCCGTCCCTCCAGGAGTAGGGGGAGGGCAAGAAAGGGGGGGAGTGGGTAACAAGCTGTCTGGGTGAGGTTAAACCACGACACCCACTTATCTATTTTTGTATTTCTTTAACTTATAATAGTGGCTAGATAGTATTTGAGGCAATATAGGAGGTGCTGGTAGATCTCTGGGCTTTGAAGTTTGTCAAAGTGTGCTTTAAAGCCCTCAAACTTCTTGATGACTTTTTGGCATTAACTGTTTACCTCAGTCTTACCTTCTGGTGCTCATGAGAAGTTTTCTTTGGATGTAAGATGTAAAGAGTTTTGTGGGTTGAAGTGGGACATTTCAGAAATGTCTGATTATTAACTAATTGTTCCCGAATGTTGTATGCTACATGTTAGCTTTTGGAATATAAGAACATGAACTGTGATAAGAACAGTATACCTCTCCACTGGATCTTCATATAGTGTGTGGATGACGTTTTCAGAACAAACTCAGAAATCTTTCTTGAAAACCTGCCTTACTGTGTCTTGAAACCCTCTGTGTTGTCAGAGAGAGTGGCAATAGGACAGTAAGGGTAAAAATCCTCTGTGTGCTCATGCACACACGTGTGTTATTGCTTGGACATGTCCATACTAAATTACTGAGCTTACAATGAAAGCATTGTAACAAACTCAGAAGTGCATTCTGAATTTAAGAATTGAGGCATTCAATGATTTACAGTAAGGTTGTAAAAGATGAAGAGGAAGGAGGAAAAGAAGTCATGACTGTTCTGCATATCTTTCAGGCACAAGATAAATAGCACCTGAGTTGCCTAGATATTCTGACATCCACTGAATTTATTGTTCTACAAATACCTTGATTTTTTTCCCATCCAAAGACCTATTTACAGCACAGAGGTGGATCACAGTTTTCCATTCTTTTAGTTTGTGTTGTCCTTATTCATCACTTGCTTTTGTCAGAACTGTGATGTTTGACTTCGGTTTTGTGCACTGGATTGACTAAACTTAAACCAAGGATAACTGTATGTGCCAAAGGACAAAATGAGTATTACTCAATTTGTCGTGTTTACCATTATTAAACAGTAGTCACTGGGAGGGAGGGGAATAGACATGCTTTGAATAGCCCTGTCCTATCACTCTTTGCCATGATCAAAATGAAAGTCAGCTTTGCCAAGGTACACCTCTAATTTCCCACAACAAATGCTAATAAAGGTAATCTTCGAATATTTTGTAGTATTTTGGGACATTAGTCTTAATGAAATGTTTTCTCTTTACCCTCTGTAAAGGAGCAGGCCATAGAAGTTATTGAATCATGTCTATCATTCTCTAAGCAAAAGGCGCAAAAGTAGTTTTAGCAAATGTCATGGAATAAATAAAAAAGCATAAATTGGCTGTGGTGTTTGTTTTAAAAGAATTAAATCTAGGTAGAGCTTCTGTGCTCGAATGTCAGGATTTGAGGTCTAAAGTAAATCTGGTCAATGAGCTAAATCTGCTGTACAGGTTTACAAGGATCCTGGGGAGGGACTCTTCATTAGGGACTGTAGTGATAGGACAAGGGGTAATGGGTTCAAACTTAAACAGGGGAAGTTTAGGTTAGATATAAGCAAGAAGTTCTTTATTGTGAGGGTGGTGAGGCACTGGAATGGGTTGCCCAGTGAAGCTGTGAGTGCTCCATCTCCTGGCAATGTGCAAGGCCAGATCATGTGGACTCTTGGGTGGCATAGTTCAGTGTGAGGTGTCCCTGCCCATGTCAGGGGGGTTGGAACTAGGTGATCTTAAGGTCTTTTCCAACCCTACCTGTTTTATGATTCTGTGATTCTATGGTCCCAGATTGCCTGACAGAAGTAATAAAGGTTTGCTGCTTTGTCTGACACATGACTGAATGAGCCTGTCTGAAATATTACACCACCTTTGAGACTGAAGGTCTGATCACAGCAGAAACCTTTATCTGATGAGGAGGGAATTGCCATTTCAATTGCAACCCTTAATTTCCTCCCACTTAAGAATTGCCATTACCATCTCTTATAAAATATCATGTAAGCGATCAGTGCCATGTTGAACGTAATTCAGTGTGCTATGATACAAATGTAATTGGATCCACTGGTGGAGCAGTGCCTCCAGCCCCTGTTGGCAAGAAAGGCAGCTTAAATACAGGTACTTCCCTGTAATGGCCAGTAGCACATTCTTTAAAATCTTACCATGGCTTTCAACAATGAACAATGAACCTTGGGAGCAGAGATTGTAAAATATGTTTGGGGATTTAAGTTTATCTTCAGAAGGTTACTAGTAAGGATGTTCTTCTCTCGTCTGCTTATTATAGACAAAAATTGTAATTTTGTAAGTGAAAGTTTTGTATTCATCTATGCAATCTTTTTCTGCCATTTAATAATCCATCAGTTAGAAATTGTTTTATAGGAATGTTAAAAATATGTCTCAAATTAAAAGAAGCTATGGTAGGACATTTGTTATGCTAGTTATAAAACTTAAGCTATTTCAAGAATAGTAATTGCTTGGTGCTTCATTGCTATTTTTCTGAACAACTTCCAAAGAGGTTTGTGCTTTACCCTGAAAAAGTGCAGAAGATGTGAGCATGAATGGTTCTTGGTTATTTCTGTCTTTCAAGAGACAATACCCATTCTGGCAGTGGCTATTTTTGCTTACTTCTTTCTGTGAAGAAAGATAAATTTATGTGCAGTACCAGAGACCATAAGCATCACTCGTTTGGGTAGCCGAAATTGCTAAAATAGTTTATGTGGTATACACCTATGGAAGAAACAAAGAATTAGTATAAATCTTCAATACTTAAAAGTAATTTGTTTCAGAATGAAAAGACCGTTTTCTCTTGAATTTAGGATTTAGCATTCCTTTCTTTGACTTTTTGATTCTGGTTTGTTTGCTCGAAGGCCAGTTGATGTAGCAGGTTTCTTTGCAGATTGATCAATAGAGGGAAGGTAGAAGGGAAAAGGACTAATAAGATTTTAGTAGGCATGTTCAAGGTAAGGCTTTTAGGGGGCCAGAGGAGGTTCTTTGTTCCCAAGTCTCTGTCTTGTTTTGCATCTTTATGTGATGTGCCTGACTTGACTTGTCAGTAACTTGTCTTCTCCACTCTGATCCAATTTTATTTGTTCAGCTACTTAATAGCATCTTGCTCTTTTGTACCTCTCACTTCAAACTGGTGAAGAGCTACAGCTTTCTGCTCCAAATAAGTAGAAGAAACTACGAAGATTCTGTGTTTAATTATTATTAATGATATAATGCCCAAAAGCTCTGAAAATATCCCAGAAAAACATACCTGGAAAAATCCTTTCTGATTTAGGATAATGTATTGGCCTTGTCTAGTGGTGGGGTAAACTAGGTCTGTATCATTCCTCACTGATGTTTATCTTCTAGATATTGCAGACAGATTCCACAGCCATTACTTTTGGTGCTTCATCATCTTTACTACTAATTTCTGATGTAGAAATACTTTGTAAAAGAAATATTTCACTCACGATCTCAAATGCAAGTTTATGCTTTAACTAGGAAATTAGGAAATTAATCTGACTTGTCTGGTTTCATTAAGTAAAGCATGTGGTATTACATCTAACAAAGCAATAGTGAAAGTTTAAATAGTTTCGGAGTTACTGGTCTAATGTTTTCAGAATTTTTAGAGAGCTCTTGAAAGTGAATCTGAGTATCTGGTGGCCTGGCGTATCTGGTATATGTAGAGGCATTCTTAAGGTCTTTTTCTTTTCATAGTCCCTCTCAAAGCAAAATTGCCAAAGTTTGGTCTCAAGTGCACACCCTAGACATGACATGTATGAGGCTATCAGTTAACATAATTTGAAAAATTCAGTTGGTGATTCTGTTTTTCTGTGGGGTTTGGGTTGGATTTTTTTTTGTTTGTTTGTTTGTTTGGCTGGTTTGGTTTTGGGTGCGGTTTTTTGATGTGCATCTTTTCTCTTTAATTAAGATGGTTTTGTAAAGAAAAAAAGTAGTTGGTACAATCCTGTATCCATGGAGATGTATTGTAATATTTTGAGAGATATTAGCTTATGTATACTGAAGCACAAATTGGCTTAAGCTCTTTCTTCTTGAGTTTCTCGTATTTTCAATGCATAATGCTCTTGAGAACCACATGCTTTGCTTTTTCATTCACAAATGTGAATTTGATAGGCTTTGCTGTCACTTTGCTAGCCATGACCTATTTATTTCTTTCAGCTGTGGTAGGAACAGAAAAAAGGAGTCAGACCAGTTATTAGGCATGGCTTGGCGTTATTCTACAATCTTAGCCGATGTGGGAATTATGCTACTTACAGTGAAGTAAAAGTGTTGCTTGTCAAACTGATCTGTGCAAAACTTCTATGGAACAATGAATTAATGTGGACATGCCTGCATTCTCTTGCTTTATTGTGAGAAAAGCCATTTTATAACTAATTTCTTTCTTGTAATGTGCTTCTAGAGAACTTGCATGTGCTGCCTTCATGCAGTTGTTCCACCTGTAAATTGTGGTTTTATGATTATCCTTCATATATATATATATATGGCTTTCTTGGGTCTGTAGTCATTACGGATAAACAAACATTTATCACAGAAAAGGTAGTAATGACTGCTCTCTTAAACTTCTGGTTCATTAAACCAAAACACAGAGGAGCTTTGAGGTGCAATAAACAAGCAAGAAACTATCAAAAAGAGCATACAGCATAATTTAGGAGTTACTGTATCAGTTCCATAATCCAGGACAGTGTATTAAACTGCTCTCTGTTTATATTGGAACATATTTTATCCAAACTTTTATGAGTTAAGACATGATGATGTTGTTCCATGCTGTCCATAGTGACACAGGATTAGGGGTTACTGTGCAGTTTTGCTTGGTTGTTGTTTTGGTGTTTGCTTCCTTCCTGACATACTAATTTAGCGCTGTCATAATCTAGAATAGCTGAATAGTTTTGGCCACTGAGTTGCAACTGTTCTCTGTTCTCTTATGAACAAGAACCCATGCTTGGGACTTTAAAAAGAAATACTTATTTAAAGTATTTTTGTCAAGATGTGTTTCTGAAATATGCCAGGTACTATTTTTATTCTTTGAAAAAGCTCATAATCTTTCTACACTTTACTGTGAATGGATCCCTCACAAAAATTAGTGTTCATTCAAAATTGTGTCCTTTCACTGTACATTTTTACGCTTTAATTCTTTTCTGGGAGGGGTTGTTCTTCAAGCAGATTGAGTATTAACCCTTTTGGAGAAAGTCACAGAGCAATAAATACTTCAGTTATAGCTGATGTGAGTTTTATTATGGAGGAGCAGAAAAGGGAGGGAAAAGAAAGCAAGGCACTTGTTGACACTGGTTGGTGATTGCTGGAATTAAAAGAGTGATTTTTAACAGCATTTTTTCTGGATCAAGCAAATGCATGGATATGGATTTGACTCTGCATAAGTGCTTCAAACTGTTTTGGCTGCTGTTCTGAAAATAACCAGGGTTAGATATTTTTCTCTGAGATAGACTGGAAAAAGTTGTTCTAGCAAGCAATATGTAGGATGCAACATGAACCTATGAATTTTGTTTGCTGATTTTAGTCTGTCTGCATAGGTTGTTTTTGCAGTTCTTCGTAGACTTGATTCTATGAAGTGTCTTTTTGGTTGGTTAGGGTTTTTGGTTTTGTGTTGGGTTTTTTGGTGTGGGGTTTTTTTTGTGTTTTTTTTTTTTTTTTTTTGTTTTGTTTTGTTTTGCTTTGGGTTTTTTTGTCTTAAATGAGTATGGAAAAGGTCCCAGGGTTGCTAAACTGGGAATTTTATTTATCTGTATAGTATGCACACAGACATTACTTTAAGGGTTAATGGTTATGATTACCGAGTGTCTTCAGATATACCAGTAATTTCACTGGGAATATATACGGTTTGAGACTGAGCATCTATTGAAAAATAAAACAAAACAAAAAAAATCCAAACCAAAACAAAATCGTAAAACAAAACCAACCAACCAACAAACAAATCTCACGCAAACCCAACAGCAACAAAAAAACACAATTCCCCACATGGTAGGGAATTCCCAAAGGTCACTGAAAGTCAAAAAGGACTGACCTTTGTTCTAGGTTTAGAAAAGTACAATGGCATCATGCCAGACTTTTACTGCTCCTTTTCCTCATGGATTTTCATGTTTAAAGAGACTACTGTTGTCATACTGGAAAGTATTTTCTTAAAGTTTTTGTCTATCAGAAAAATAAGTGAATTATCGGGTGTTTTATATTGATTCTTAACTTGTCTCTTGCTGCTGCTGTTCAAGTTTTAGCCTTTAAATGTCATGATTTACAATGCTATCAAGGTTTTTGTTTCCCATGGCTAAAAAGTCATGACTTTGCATGCAGTGTTGTTACCATTTTTAAACCTGAAATAATTTAAGAACTTTCACTCCTAAACAAATATTTTGGTTTGTTGAAGATCTTGTGTTTACAGACTATGTAAGGATGTTTTTAATTCAACTTCTTCAGTCAGTCAAGAGCAGGGTGGGTTTTTGTGAGACTGTAAGTATTCCCAGATGATGAGCTACTACTGCTCCAAAACCAGAGCAGCTGTAACTCATCTGTATGTGGTACTTCATCCAGACATTTTCTAGGCATGAGTCTAGAAACATTTAGCATAAGCAACTTAAGTAAGAGTGGATAAATGGAAGGATATGAGGTTTTTCCTGGTGTTCCTAACTAACATAAGGGTCTCCAGGGTTGCTGAGCTCTCTAGCTTTCCCTAGCTTTCCCTGCATCAGGTAACTCTCTCACAGTCCTTTTCAAAGGTTTATTATGCTTTGCCTTAATCATGTGTTTTCCTGTAACATGTATGTTACAGTGCGTAGCTCTCGTAAAGCTCACCTAGAGTTCTTGCTTGCATGTAAAGAGAAAATTTTAAGTTTGGGGAATTTTTGTTTGTTTGGATTGGTTTGGGTTTTTTTAGTGGGGAGGGGGGTATGTGTGGTTTAGTTTGTTTTTTTTACCCTTTGGGACCCTTGATAGGAGTGTTTACTGGGTAGTGCCTCACCAGAGAGGGTGAACTGAGATGACTCTTGGAAATACAGAACTTAAATCTGAATTTGGGGAGGGGTGGGGTGCGGTGTGTTTCACGGTTCCTATTGGGTGGTTCAGTGGTGGTCAAAGAATCTGAGTTGATCAGCTCTGCTGGTAAAGATACTACTGAGAAGATACCCTTAACTCCTTTGGTTTGCACTCTCAGGAGGTACGTTATTGCGGAAAAAAAGAAGTAATAGGGTGTTAGCTAACTTGGCAGAATTGAGTTCACAAAGTTTTCACCCAAATGTTTGATTTTGCTGTGCTGGAAACTCTCCTGGGCCCTGTCAGCAGCAAAGGTTGCTTCAGAGCATTACTTAAGTATGCAAATGGAAGTAATTATGTTTTCGTGATTTCTAAATTAGTTCAGCAAAATTATATATAACTTTCACAAGGCAAATGCTTTTTATAATGTCAATAAATTTTTTACATGTTAGGTAAAAATTCGGTTACCTGTCCCTTTGCCTCAGTTAGCTTACAGTAGGTATTCCTTTTGTAACATGATACTATTTTCATATTTATTGCATAGAACTAGAAACTTGTCAATGAACAGGATTTGTTAGTATTTTATCTTGTTTATAGCTGGTCTTGCTGTTCCTGGTTTCTCATCTGCAGAAAGTCTTTACTACAAAACAAACTTGCTCCTATGTGTTGTTCAATCTTAACCACTTCTAATGTGAAATACTGTGTTCAGGTATACATGAAGTCAACCCTACTGTGCTTTGACAAAAATTAAAATTAATCAATGAATTAGGTTTGCATGAAGTATATAAATATGTAGTATATGTCAATATAACTCCACTGCTTCTTTTGGATTTAACTAATTTATTTTTCATTTTTTTCACAAGATGAATGGAAATGATGTGGCATATGCCAAAAAAAACCATCAAATGCACACCATCAGGACCAGTGAGAAAAGAGTATAAGGTTTCTAGCAATTCTGTACTCTAGGTGAAGTTTGGGTTGTGGGCTTCTTTGTTGGTTGGGTTTTCGCTTTGTTTGCTTGGGTTTTGGTTTGTTGTACTGTGATTTATCACAAACACGATACTTCCTGTTTACTTACAGCTCTTTAATATACCTTTGCACCAAGCATTGGAACTGATCTGTTTACAAGCTTGATTTCAGATAATTAAGCTAGTAGAAGCCCTCCTATAGCTGAAAAAATGTTACAAACTGAATGCTCTGTGGCAGTTACAGTATCTAACTATTTCGTTGGTTTGGGTTTTCTTTCCCCCATTTCAAATTCCTTGTCAGTATTGTCTCTGTGTTAGACTTGTATGTGTGCTGTGTATTAGAGCTTAATGGGAAAAAATAGTGAAGAAAACACTATATTTCTGTTGTAACTAAACCTTTTAATACTCAGTTTATCTGACTGATATATGGATTGATTGCTTCATATATATGATGGTCTGACAGAACTGCTGTCAAAACTGTGGGAGATACCTGGTTTCTTCAGTATAGCAAGTAGTCAGAGCTAGTCAGGTGGAGGAAGGACAAGGAAGGTCTCAAACTGTACTTACAGTGATGTATAGTTTAAAAGAAAACAACTTTTAGAATAACTTTAGGAGAAAAGGATAATTATTTTCTAAGGGGAGGCTTTGGGCTACAGAGTTGTTCTCCCTGTTTCCTGCCTGCATTTTTTACTGAATTGGCTATGCATGCTTTGGGAACACTTATTTTGATTATTGCCTCAAATGAGCTAATGATGAGAATACTGAAATTTTTGAATCCTGACAAAAGTTAAAAACTCAGTGAGGCCAATCCTTAAGATGTCTATTTTGTATATTGCTGCAACTGCAGCCTTAGTCTTTGTGGTGTTTACATTGTTAGAGCAGTGTATGAATGTGAAAGTTTGAGTATTTTTTAAGCATCAAACTTAGGCAACTAAATCCTTTTAGGGGTCTCTGCTCTAATAGTTACTACTTTTATCATTGCATTCAAGCACTGTCAAGTACTTAAGTTGTCCACAAACATTTGTTTGTGAAATATTATTAGGTGAGGAGTAATTGTCATTATCTGCATTTTATAACTGGGATGCGAAAACAAAGTATGTGCTATTTTGCAATGCTTGGCACGAAACTACTAGATTTTCCTCTTTTTTTTCTCTTTTTTGGTGTGTTTTGCATATCATACGTTTAATTTTTAACCTTGGGCTCCTTTAGAGGGGTCAGCAAGCATATAGATGAGTGTGATCTGATTGATACAGGCTACTTAGGTTTTCAGAAAGCTCTTGACTATGCCCCTCTATAAAAGCTTGTAGTAAAACTAAGCTGCTATTATATGTGAAGACAAATACTTCCATAGATAGATAATCATTTAAGAGGAAAAAGAGAAGGTATGAATAAATTGTCAGTATGCCCAGAAATAGTCACCAAGGCATGCTGTAAAAATTTGTGCCTTTCCACAGGCTTTCATAAAGGACCACAGTGAGGGCCAGAGAACAATGTGAAGTCAAATGGCTGTAGGTGAAAGCTACTTTGTAATAGCAAGGACATGTGATTGTGAGGACCTATAGAAGGACCATCACAGTACTGCCAACTGTGAATGATAAGGCAATAAAATGGCAGGCATGTTTTAGTGTAGATAACAAGATATAAAATAATGAATACTGCATAAAACTCTAATTCCACACACAGAATGATGGAGTCGAAGCTTGCCATTGGCACATTGCAGCAAGATCATGGGGTTCATAAAAATGTCATCTTAAAGCCCAGTGATGGTCAAAAAAAAGCAAATGAAGTTTTAAGAATGATTAGGGAAGTTCAAAACAAATTAGATAATGATATTATGCTGTTGTATAAGTTATGACTCAACCACATCTTGATTACTGTGTGCCGGCTTTGCTCTCATTATCTTCAAAGAATATAATGCAGTTATTGCTTAGAGAAGGATGAGAAGGATAATCAGAGAAAATGGAATGGTTTCTGTATAAGATTGACTAAATAATCTGTGAAGCTTTAAACTTGAGACAACATTACCTGGGACATAGAGGTCTACAAAATTTTGAATAATGTATCAGGGTGGTTTGGATCAATTTGTCACTGATTTGAGTCATTAAAAGAAGCTAGGTAGAAAACAGACAAAGAGAAATGTCTCTTAATGCTGTCAGTAGTAAAACCATGTATTTCCCAAATGGGAATGGGTGTTCACTAAAAACTTGTGTTCTTTTAGAAGGAAAATGGACCAATATATGGAAAAGAGTTGCATTAGGGATGGCTAACTATGTAGTAGCATGTCCAGTTGAGGAGGTTCTGACACTGTATCTTCAGTTGCATCTGAGTGCAGGCATTTAATAAACAAGGACATGCCATTTTATCTGGAGAGGTAATGAGCTATTTGGGTATTACCTTTGAACTGTGAAAAAAAAAAATCAGGGCTCAAATCTAATTCCCTTGAGTGCGTTCGATTTACTCGAGCTATTCAACACTTCCCATTCCCATTCATTGTGATGATGCTGGTACAAATGAGATGGGATAGCTGTCTCCACAGCCCTGCTCTATGTAAGTCCAATTCATCCTCCAAAAACAGTCTCTCCTCTGCATTAAAGGAAGTGAACATCTCTCAGAAGTGCATTAGATGAGCATGCAATTAAATTGTGATAAGTAGAAGGACATTTACAGTTGCACAGGCAACTAATAATTTCTGGCTAAAATTAAAGTCTAGGCCATACTTTCTAGAACTGTAAACTGAACAGCAGTGCAAGCTAAGCAGAAGATTCAATCCCAAAGCACTGGAGTCTTATTAGGATAAACCTCCTCTAGTGAAAGGAATAACTCAGGTCTTGTTTTTCTCAAGTAGTGTGTGCGTATGTGAGGAAAAGAGCTACCTTGGATTCTGGTCTGACTTGTCAACATTTTAAAGTGCTGTTTTCCTGTATATACAACTCCCTTTGTCAGTTTCCCATTTTAAATGTGAACAGATGTTATCAAGTTAATGAATAAGAATTTTTTAACTGATCTGCATCTTTTGCTGTACAGTGTCTATAGTTATTAATGCTTCATAGCTGTATTTATACCAATTATTAATCTATGTCTTTTCAATAACTTTATTTTCTTTTTACTTACCCCATAAGCATTAATCCCTATAACATTGTGCAGACTGCTTGCATTTCCATATTTCTTCATGATTTTTATTTTGTGATTTTTTTTTTCCCTTCTTATGGATCTTTGTGTCTTACTCTTTCATGTAAAGTTCTTTTTTTTTTTTTTTTTTATCTTCCTACTTTTGGAGTGTGCATGTTAATTGAATTATTCTGGAAAAGGCAGAAAAAGTTCATTGCCATCTGTGTTCCATGAAAGGTAACTTTCTCCCCTCTCCGCCCACTATAGAAAGGTATCAACACAGATGGGAAGGACACACATGAGGCCAAGTTTCCCTGGGCACTGGACTGCACCTACGTTGCTTCTAAATTAATTACTAACAATCCAATTTAAATCGAGGTATAAATTTAGGCCATTTTTAACAGTGATGCTCAGATTTCTTTACTGGTCTTTGATAAAGTGCTTTCAGAGCTTGTGTATGTAATGGAATTGTACTTTGTTTTAAAGAACTTGGTCTGTCAGAAGGACTTTATAGTATTTCTTTCTGGGTTGTCTTCCACACCACACAAGCAATAATAATAATAATAATAATAATAAAAGAGGGTTAATCCAAATGATTAAATAGTTGAAGATATTCATGTTGATATTCCTTACTGGAAACAAATGCCTGCTCTCTGAAGGTGCCTGAGGAGCTGGTGGGCACAGTGAAATAGTATTCTGATCAGAAAGGTCATTGGACAAGGGAATAAAAGTAGGAAACCCAGACACTATATTGCTTTCCACTAAGCTGTTTTTGGCCAAGGGGCAGGAGGAGGCAGAAAATGAAGCTGCTTCTGTAATTTAAGAGCATTGGAGTGCAAATAAAATTAAAAGAGCAGTGCAGCCAGAAACTCAGGAAGAACTTCTAGAGAAGGTGGAAGAGGGATTGTAGCCTGGCACTATCAAAGTATATGTCCCTCACAGGTTTTGTCTTTCTGCAGTCAAACCACAAGTTGGGGGACCTTGTGAACCATATGAATGTGCCCATATCCACCTTTACGTTGAAGTTTTCCTGTTTTCCTTTGAGATTGTAAAATAAGTTCTGAGTATAAACAGGCTACCTGGGGTGCCTGCCCCTTTTGGTGGGAGATAAGTTGCACTTCATATCTGTGTGGGAGGTAAGGATGAGGCAATGTAGTCAGTGGATCATAAGCGTACAGAAGTGTTCCTGCCACAGCACCCTGAGCCAAACTGTGTAAATGACAGGTATCTTGCTGAAGAGGGTAGTTTTTGTGAATCAGAGGTCCAAAAGGAGCTCTGGAGGTACATGGGAGACTGAAGAGTACAGTCATCATTACTTCCTAGCAAGGTGCCATACAGATTTTCCAATATGATAACCTGATGTGGACAGCTTTCGTTCTCCTGCTCACCTGCAGGCTGATTGTTTACATTGTCCCTTAGAATGAGATATGTAAAGTAGGTGAAAAGATTTTATATAGAGCAGCTGCCTTGCTCAAAGCCTTGTACAGAATACCCCAACAAATACTTATTTTGGGGTAATCATGGCTGCAAGTTTATATAATATCTCTTAGCTCAGTCTCTACTGGTGTCCTTTCCTCTTTCACATCTTCCTTTTTGACGTCTGTGCTTCATCTTTCTTTTTTTTTTTTCCTTTTAAATATTTTCCTTTTACTTTCTACTCTTTTTCATCCATAGAGGCACGAATCTTGACAGTAAATTTGTTCTCATCAGTTGGTGGCGTTTTGCCACATATGTAGTAAAAGATGTGTTCTGGAGAAGTTCAAGAGCAATTCTTTGTTGCTACTGTCCATATGGGGTAGGACAAAAAGTTGGATGTGAAGACAACCTCTTCTTTTCCTTCGCACAGCGATTTTCCCCATTGCCTTGCAACAAAGAAGAATGAAGTTAACAGCTACTACATAAATCTCATGCTACAGCTGTTCTTTTCATTGCCACTGGGGAGTGCTGCACTATTTCTGTGCTACTGTGTTTTCCTGTGCAATTATGCTGCAGAAGGTTACAGGAGACTGTGGACTATAGGGTGACCCCTGACAAGAATATAAATTTTGTTAAAATTGGTCGATCAGTTGTGTGCTGCAATGTCGAACCTATCTGAAAATGATGGCATTTTTTACGGGATTGAATCATGTTTATATGTTTAGTGGAGTGAAAGCAGTATGCTGTTAATTGAGGTAATAAACATGCTCTTCTGGTGTGCCGTAAGCAGCAAATCCAAAGCAAGTCATGTATATGAATGATATGGAACTGCAATACACTGAGTAATAAATATTCTGTTCAGTCGTCAAACCTTGCAGGAACTTCAACTAAATGAAAAAGGCAATGTGTCTTATACCTACACACTTGCCACTGCGGGAATTCTGTAGAAATGAGCGTTGTAAACATTTTTTCTTTCATTTTGACAGGTAATATTTGAAGCTGAAGTCTCAGATGGGAGAAATGGCTACATTGCCATTGATGACATCCAGGTTCTGAGTTACCCTTGTGGTAAGTAATGATTAAGAGCTACATTTTTCTCTGTCTTTTCAGGATGTATTTGATATTGCTGTAGACTGGTGAGTTTTCATCACTCGATCACTGATATTCTTTGTTTTTTTCAATAGTATTTTTGTTGCAACTTCCAGGAGAAAATTTAGTGTTGCAACAGTGATCTACCCAGGTAAAATCTTTGTCTGCCAGAAGTATATGGGAATACAAAAGCAGAAATTCTTGAGTGTCTTTTTAGTCATACCAGAGTTGGTGTGCATAATCAAGATGGGTTTTAATGTTAACGTGTATACTCACTAGTTAAAGAAAACTGAATTGGCAGATGCATGTTGGAGGTAGCAGGTTTATCAGATTTCGTGCTCTTGTTCTTTTTTTCTTTTCCTTCCAAATGGACACAACAGATGTTTATTAAAAAAAGGCTTCTGGCTATTGAACTACTTGGGGTTTGTTGCTTTGTTTTTGTGGACAGACTTCAGGCATTTATGTTTGCCTTTTCCTGCTTTATCCTGGGGAAAAAAATGCACACAGAAACACAAGTTGCAATAGTGAGAATATTCTATAATAAGAAGTTGTGAGGAAGAAATTATTACTGTGCATCTCTTATCACTTTTTTTTTTTTTGGTAATTTTTTTCTGTTCCACTCTTCTGATCTTCCCTTAGGCATCCATCCCCTTTCTAAAATAGGATTTAATTATGATGTACCTCATGGCTGGTTATTTAAGTGCTCTCTGAAATTATCAAGATCTAACAACCCCAACTCAAATTTGCAAAATGATGCCAAATAATAAAATTGCATTGACAACTTCAAATTTTATTTTTTTCTACCCCAAACCGTTTAATACGACAGCTCTCAGAGACTACCAAGCACCCCAGTGGTATCTGAATGAGCTACCTCTTTATATCGTCTCAGGTATCTGATGTCTGTACTCAGCAAAGCTCTTCTCAGATTCAGTATCTGGCTTTTTTTTTTTTTTTTCCTCTTCTGGTGTGTGGTGTTTTTTCTTTTGTTCCCCTCCCCCTTCCTTTTTTTATTTTTTTATTTGTGTATTTTTTTTGAGTACCAAAACGAAAGGCATTTGAGTACAGCCATGACGGCAGACTATCAGCATGACACAATATTCATAAGCTCTTTTTTTGTTACTGATTTTTAAATCCTGTTTGTTCCAATGTGCTGGGCCTTTATTTTCCTATGTGTTTGGGTTGTGAGTGTGTGTGTGTGGTTTTTTATTTTGTTTGGCTTTTAGTAAGCAGGAAGGAATAACAGTTCAGCTACTGCTTTCATAAGTAGTTCTTGAGAATGGGATAGGTGAGACCTGTGTAACATGCTCACTCCTCAAATATGTCTGTCAGCTTTCTTACGTCTAATAAATCCTTCAGGTGGTAGTGCCACTGAGCTTTTCTAGGGGCTTTGTCAATGTGGGAAATAGATTTTTCAGCTCTTGAAATACTATATTTAGTGGCACAGATGATTTAATTTAGTAAACCAAAAGAGCTCTGAGTTACATTGCACACAATCTGAATGGCATATTCAGATAGTATAGTCATATTTGGCCTGAGTAGTATCCTGTTACTTGGGCTTCTCTCAGTATGATGACTTTCTTGTGATTCAAAGTTTTTGGATAATTTTTATAAAGTGCTACTGACATTTTGGCATTTGTTCTCCTTCTCCTGGCTTTTATTGTTAAAAGATTATATTATAACTCATGTATAACATAAAGTTAGTAGAATCACCAGGGGAGAAGGGAAAGGACTGAAAGCAATCTTTCTTCTCTAGCAGGGATAAAACAATTTTCTCCTTCTGTTTCTGTTTTTTAGCTAAAGGTTGTTATAATGCGCATCTTCAGGGAGACAATAATGTTGCAGGCACCTTTTTTTAGCAATAGGCATTATTTGTAATTTTTGTTTTACCCCTCTGCAGATAAATCTCCACATTTCTTGAGGCTGGGGGATGTAGAGGTCAATGCAGGGCAGAATGCTACATTTCAATGCATTGCTACGGGGAGAGATGCAGTGAATAACAAGTTATGGCTCCAGGTAAGGCTAACTCATGCAAGTCTATTTAGTTAGAGGACAAGCTGCTTTCTGGAGGTGAAATATTTAAATTTCTAAGCCTTTTTTTCTTCTGCATGTAAAGTAGTTTAAATTAAAATTTATCTCTGTTAAATGGAGAAACTTATAATCAATTTAATAATGTTAAAAAGCTTGGATTGAAAATTAGAACAAGTGGTGTGTGAGGTGGGGGAGGGGTTGGTGTTTAAGGCATTGTGGGCTTTCTCTCCTTGGTAATCATCTTCTCTGTATCAAAATTTATTATCATTAAATGTAGATAATTGGCATTTGGAGTCTAGTAAAACGCAGATGTAACACAGCTGTCATAAATTTTGAGGATTATTTTCTCATATAAATTACAACTAATTCTTTGTCCAAGCAGGTGGCTGGAGGGATGTGGCTTGTACTTCTATGTGCATATCAGTTCTACTCAGCAGCATATTTAATGGGACAACATAAAAGGACAGTTGCATGTCTTTTGTCTCCATAATAGGAAAGACTTCAACTTTTATCTGTGCGTAGTTGTGAGTAGTATGTATATATGCTAGAATCTAAGAGATGGCTAAAACCAGAAAATAGCCATTCTCACTGAAAAATAAAGAAGAAACCACCATCTCCCCAACAAGCTACTTTCCCTTGTGTGAGAATGGGGTTGCTTACGGTTAAGACCATAAGTTATGTAGAAGAATAGCAAAGTTTCACAGTTACTCCTTAAAAAATCAAATTTTGCCACTTCAAAAAGACTAAAAACTCACTTTAGTTGTATGTTACTTTTATGTGTATGCTTTAGTTTTATGTATAAACCTTAAGCACCAACACTCCTTTCAAATTATTTCTAAATATGCCCTTCAAAATTTATTTAAAAAAAAAGTATATTTCTGAGTATTTTCAGGACTGTAAACTATACTTTTTGGGAAGCATTGTACTTTGAAATGAATTATAATCAGTTATTCAATCTGTTTGATTTTTCTTTTAATAGAGAGTGGAACTCACAAACCTAGAGTAACAGTCGCATATAGGCATGTGAGGCATTCTGAAGAGATCTTTTTCATAGAATGAGATTAGAAAAATCCAATATGCAATATTACTGGACAAATATGCTGCAACATTAAAAAAAGGAACATAAATCTAGCAGTAACTGCATTGTGTTTAGTGAAAAGGTATCATAGCAGTAGGAATGATTTTGTACTCCACATCTTTGAGTAGTAGCTTGTTTAAATATAATATAAATCCATATAGTACATTTACTGAGGAAGAGGAGCTTGATTTCAGAGACTTGCCAGAGTGCAAAATGAACACAAAATGAAGCTGAACTGGGTTTTACTATATCAAAGATAGGACAATAGCAATAGGAGCATACCAAGCAAACTTGTAAAGCACCACCGTCAGTTGATCATAGGTTGGAAAAGCCCAGTGGAGACAGTCAGCTGGAAATCTTCCCTGTCACTCACTCCTCAGAGTCAAATAACTCTGACAGATAACTCTAACTTTTGCTCCCCTGCGAAGCCCAGTTACCAGACAGAGCAAATCAGAAAACATATGTTTTGTTCCTCCCTATACTTCATAGGTGGTTTGGGGGGGGTGGGGGGTGGGGTTTGTGTGTATATCATAGATGTGGCTTATTTCTTGGTGCGGATGGTATGGTACCTTTGGAATTGTAGCTCTTGCTTGCTTGTGCTTATTAAGTGCCTTGCTAATAAAAGTATGTACTTGAACTTCTGTTCTCCTTTTTGTTTTCCCTTAAACAGTGCCAAATTGTCACCAATTTAAAGATGAGCCTTTTTTTTCTTCCCATCTCCTTATTGCACTCCATTCTATTTGCCCAACATAAGGGTGAATCGACAATCTTCCCTCTCTGAATTCTCTTCCTTAGATAACACAGCAAGTTACTGCTATTGTATACAGGTAATAGTGAATTTACTCCTTTTCCTTAAAACCAAGGGTGGATATGTATGAGCCTCATGAGACTCAGGAGTGTGACTTGAGAAAGGTTCGCTTTAACCTTTGACCAAACCAGAGACTCATAAAGCCCAAATACCCAGGAAGGAAGAACTGGCAGATCAAATCAAATGCCTAAGTAATTGTTTTTGAGAGTTCTGAGCTGAAACATTCCAGGAATGTATTTTTCTCATAACATAAAAGGCCACTGGAAAATAAAATAAGGAAAAAAAAAGTGCAAAAATGAAAAATGAAGGGGGTGGGGTGGGGAAGATTACGTTGTCCAAGTAGACTGTGTTAGAGAAAATAGCTTTTGGTTATGTCCTTATTGAAAGAGAAAATATATTTCTTTGGAGAAAAAAAAAAAAAAAGATGAAAGAAGAGCGAACAATTTGCTATTAAAACACTTTCTTTGATAAGGAAAGAGCCAAGGTGCAATCTGGGACACTAGAGCTTTTTGTATCTGAAATAATCTGAGATCTCATTTCTTGCATTGAAGTAATAGAGATGTGCAGGCACAGATTTCAACACAGACTCTACCAGCGCTCTCTGGTTCTCGAGCCCTTTGTTTCAGAGAAGGGCTAAGTGAATTCAGCAGCAGTAGAAGGAAAAAAATATAGCAGCAACCCTGTGCTGTGTTCAGTCATGCAGTCCCACAGCCGCTTCAGCCAGGTTCTCTGCCCTGATGCTGGAGCTTTTGCAGATTGCCAGTAAGTCAGTTTAGGAGAGTGATCTGGCTGAAAGATTTTGGCCCAAATTGGATTTTTGTTGTGTTGGGGTGTGGAGTTTGGTAGCGTTTTGATTTTTTTATTTTTGTTGGGTTTTTTTAGCTTGATTCATATCTGAATTGCCTGTATAAATGGTGTTAGCAGGTGGAAAAAGATGTGGATGTTTGGTTAGAAACAGGGAAGAGGGAAAAATTATAACAGCCTGTACTGAAGTAAACGTTGATCTTGGTAGTCTGTTTCATTATAATGTCAAATATAAGCGTTAATTATTTTTTGGTGGGGTTTTGGTTGTGGGTTGTTTTTTTTTTTAGTTACTGGAAAAAAAGCCCTGATCATATACAAAATGATCTATGTGCATGCTTATTTCCATGCTTATCTTTTTCTCTCTCTCTCTCTCTATATATGTATAAATGCACATACTTTTGTCTGTCAAAATAAAAATGTATAAAAATAGGCACAGCATTTCAACACTCTTGTTTCCTGTCTGTTTACTACTGCACTGACTGTATTTTCACCCACTTCATTTTCTACGAATGTATGCCTGTGAACCTTTCAGACAAATTGGAATTAACATTGGATTGAAGTTCTCCAGACTTTCATGCCTGCAGATTCTGCTCATTTGTTTTCAGATTGCATCTGGTCTCTTGTCTTCTTTCATACCCCTTCCCTCCCACCCCTGCATTTTGCAACCCTGCTGGACCAAGGTCTGAGACAGTCAGAGCTCTGGCATTGAAAGATAAGCAGTAAAGATAACAAAAGTCTTTAAAAGTTGCAGCTGCATTAATATGAAGCAAATATTTGCACAGGTAAGGAGATTTAACTGGTTGAACAAGATGATCTGAAGCACACCTTTTGTGACAATGTTAATAGTAGGTGTGGGAGCAGGAGATGCAGCACTTGAATTTTTATTTTTATTTTTTTTGCTGCTCACCTTTTCATTCTAATCTAATATTGAATCTCTTACAATTGTGAGCTCAAGGATTCCCCTTATGAACTGCAAGTATTAGCAAATCCCATAAAAATTTCAAAGTCCTTAGTTTTGGTTTAAAGTGAGCATTGATGTTGCTGAAATAAATTGGGTCTTGGTGTGTATTATTTTTTTTCCCTGCCATCCACTTCTGAATGCAATGGTGTAGAGTTTTTTTCTCCGTATTTTTCACTTCCTCTTAAAATTGCCACTGTAATATGTCACACACCAACAGCTGCAGTTTTCTGCCACTACAACACTGAAGAAGTTGGATTGTATGGTAGGAGTCCCCAAAACCTAGGTGGTAACCTAACCTTTTTTCACCAGTCATGCTTCAGTGTACTCTGTTATGAGCATCAGGAGTTAGCAGGAGTTCTTGCTGAAAAAATTCTGTTGGAGGTAAACATGAGTGTGTACGCAATCTTAAAAGATTGAATATAGCATGTATTGACATCATAACTCATCAGTTGTTGTCCATATCTGCTGGTCTTTTTATTAAAGCCTATGAATTGTCTTTCCTTGAAAAGACACTTAAAGAATAATGTTCTTTTGTTTATTAGCATTTGGTGCATCTTACTGCATACTGCACATTGATTTCCTGAATTAATACAACTAGGACCCCCTTTTTATTCTGTGTTGGTTGGTTGGTTTGTTTTCTCCCCTGTGAAATGCCATTCATTCCAATGGCGCTCCATCAATAAATAGCCTGGCAATCAAGTTCTGCACGTTAATCCTCTGTTCAGGATGGATATGTTTAGTATTAAATATTTGAAAGAATAGCATGCACAAGGCATGCTAAACATGAAAATGCAGGAGTGGGCTGTAAGAGGGTCTGTTTCCCCACTTGATTTGGAAATTTCTGTATGAAGAAAGCTTCCACAGTGTTTCTTACTATATTTTTTCTTCTTACTATATTGGCTTCTTCTAATGTTTCTTACTATAACAGTGTAGAAAAATGATTGACTGAATATAATAACTTTAGGGTACACAAAGACTCCAGAAAGCAGTGTACGTAGTGTCTAGCATTTGTTCTGTGAATCTAATTGGGATATCAGAGCAATAGGGTTTTGTGCATAATCAGCCTGTGTTTAACAGCTTCCTGAGCTGGGAACAATTGTGGCTCCCAGAAGCCCAATGCGATTTTCAGTGTCTTATCGATGTCCAGTTTAACTGGACACTTGCACAGTGCGGAGAAGAGAGCTTTTTGCTGGAACATCTGTTAAACCATATGTCTTGGCACCTGGTTCAGATGGCGATAACTGCAGCACTAATGAGTCTATCCATCATTGCTGAGCTTTGCATTAACATAGCATTGGATTAGGAAAAGCGGCTTGTTCTGGCTTTGCAGTTGGATGTGTTTTGCCATGGTTTTGCAGCGATACCATTTGCTTTGGCGAATCTGAAATTCAAAGGGATACCACATGCATTTAAAAGTTTAATACGCGCCTGGTAATCCTGTGCAGATTGCCATCAGCGTGGTGGTGAGTGGGCCAATCTGTCAGCAGTAGGTGTGGGTGCTGGCTAACGGCCGCTCCACTTGGGCTGCCAAGCCTGGCAAGGCAGCCCTGCTCTCGCCCGTGGAGAGGCTTGTCAGTGCTAATGCGGTCTGATGCAGCCCGTCTCTCCGCCAGAGGAAAATGTCGTTCCTTGTGGAATAACAGACGATTAAAGCAATTGCCTGAGAGTAATAATTGAAAAAGTGAAATTAAACAGCGTTATGGAAAATAAAATGCAAATTGCTGTAAAAACCTGGGCTGACCTCCCAGCGGTACCAACTGTTACCAGAGGATGAACAAGCATCTGTGCGGTTGTCTCTTCAGGCTCAAACAACTGGCTGTGTCCCGCACGCTTTGTTGAGGGAACTGCCATAACCTTTCATGTCCTATTTACCAGCATCTTGGTTGCCCCAGAATGTGATTTGATATTTAGCGTTCATTTTTTCTTGCTAGATGATGTGTATGTGTGCTCTTTAAGAAGTCTTTGGACTGGGCACACACAGATGGTATCCTATGATGATGTATTTGGCCAGATCATTTTGCACGACCAATGTAGTATTTCAGGAATTTAGATTGGAGAGTCCGCAGGAGAATATGTGCGTGTGGCAGTGGGTTTTTGTTTTTTGGAAAAAAAAGTGTTTGCTTTTTGGAAGGACACTATTTCCCCTCAGAGGAAGGAAGTTGTGCCATATGATTCCTTTCTTCCCACCGTACCCAGAAGGTGAAGGCATGGATCAGTATTCAGCAGGAGGGTTTAAGTATGGGCTATGGGCCTTTGGGCTAAATCATTTTACTGCAGTGAATTGTTGGGAAGCTCACTCATGGTCTCAGAAAAAAAATGTATAATAGGAGTCATGTCTAATTTCACTTTGTTTTACTTAGTTTGCAAGGTTTTTTTCTACTTTGAAGTTTTTGTAGTTTTCTAATGCAACTTTGCCTTTTGAGATCCCATTGCATGTTGATACAGTCTATTAACTATTAAGATAGCATTTCTTTAGTTTGATGATAAAACACCTGCTGTTAGAGTGCACCTGCCTATTTGCAACTTTCATTACATTGAAGAATGCTTTTTGTTCATTTACACAAATTTTATGGCCCCTGAAAATTAAAGGAGGCTGGATACACTCTGAATGTTAGAGTTTAGTTATTTTGCTTTTTCTTTTATGGGGCCTAGAGAAATTTCAGAGAAGGTGCTTTGTTACCACCCATGGAGTTTCAGCTGTGGAACTATGATGGGGATTTTTGATCCCTTTTTTGGTTTTAGTCAGCTTTGAAATTTAGTGCTTCTTCGTGTTGAACTGAAATAAGTCAGATCAGTTTCTCCTGAGGAAGAGTCAAAGCTATGATGTTCTGTGGTGGCAGTAGGAGCAGAGAGTACCAATAGCTTTGGTTTTGCTCTTATCCCCAGATTGCAGGATTGGTGTGTGAACCTCTGAGGTGCCTTCTGAGGGGCAGATGGCAGGCTTCTTGGTTACCAGCATCATCTGCCCAAAACAAGTATAGCTAATTGGGCTGTTTATAACAAACCTTCTTTCCTCAGCTGGTAAAATGCTAATCAAGTCTACATTGTCCTACCTTTAGCTTGATTACTGACAATGGCCAAGCAGCATGTAAGTTCTTTTTCTGTTGCACATGAGGCTTGAACAGAAACGTCACTTCCCTCATTTCATAGAATCATAGAATAGTTAGGGTTTGAAAGGACCTTAAGATCATCAAGTTCCAACCCCCCTGCCATGGGCAGGGACACCTCGCTCTAAACCATATCACCCAAGACCTCGTCCAACCTGGCCTTGAACACTGCCAGGGATGGAGCATTCACAACCTCCCTGGGCAGCCCATTCCAGTGCCTCACCACCCTAACAGAAAAGAATTTCCTCCTTATATGCAATCGAAACTTCCCCTGTTTAAGTTTGAACCCATTACCCCTTGTCCTATCACTACAGTCCCTAATGAAGAGTCCATTTGTCTCATCATTTTTTTCTTTTGTTGTGTTTTTTACTTATAGAAAAGATGTTTTTCAAGGTGAGCAACAAAGTAGGGAAGCATAGAGGACAGGTCTCCTCTTCTCCTATGACTTGTCGATTTTACCTACATTTGCACCTTATCATATTTATGTTTTGTGATAGACGTTCTGGTTTTCCAAACGCTTTTGGGTTTTTTTCTTAAAGATTTATGAAAAGCTGCCTCAAAGTGATACATCAAATTCCTTATAAATGACTTGTAATTTATTCTGTATCACCCACTGCTGACTTTGACATGGTTACAAAGATTATTCACCAATGAAAAATACAGTAGTCATAACTTCATATTTGAGATTCTTCTTCTTGTTTGTTTCAGAAAGGTATTTTTTCCCCTCTGGTTTTTTTTCACTCTATATTCACCTTTGATGCTATCTATGTTATTTAACCCTGAATGAACTTTCTCTGCCTCCCCCACATTCATCAGCTTCTTGGATAAATATGGCAGTTCTCCCTAGATGACCGGTTGTCTTAGGTTTCAGCACCATGAAATACTGTAATCCTCCTGGTTTTAATTTAATTCTGCTGCAGTTAACTTAAGTCCTCCAGCCTGTGTTACTACCAGTCATTTAGTTTACACAGCAGCTTTTGGGGTTGTCATCCTTGTGGGTCTTCCCTCAGGACACTGTTGCTCCCATGGTGTCTGGAGCATCTGGTGCTGGGTGCTATGCTGGTGCCGCTGCCTGTGCCTGTGGTGGTGACAGGGGGGAACTCACTGCCTCTAATACCAGTCACTGTCTTTTTAGGCTGCTGTTTTGTAGCTTACAGGTAGACCAGCTGTGTTGGACTACACTCTGTGCAGTCCTGGTAATATTTCCTCAGCCAGCCAGTGGCTTAAACCCATGTCAACAAAGCACTTGAAATAAAGATGATTATAAAAACATGTGGTGGTATAAATTCCTTGACCACTGAGTTCTGTGAAAATTGTCTGTTAATACCTGCATTCAAGGTGTCTCCTTGGCAGCAGTGTGATTGGTGGTTGGTACCCCAGGCCCGATTTCCTCAAATAGCCGCAGGACTTAATGAATTACAGAATACGAGTGGCTGGTATACTTGGCTGCTTTTAGAAAAGGGTGATATCATCTGCTACGAATTGTTTGAGGAAGTGTCTCATGTGGTGTTAGTCTTCGGTAGCGAGGGTTTTTTTGTAACTCTTTTCCTTCATTGTTGTTGTCTTTTTGGTTTTGAGCTGCAGCGTGAGTAGTGTAGTTCATCATACACTACTGCTTAAGGTGGTATAGAACTTTAATCACTGTGTCCAGAAATCTATGAATTATGTTTGTGGTTTTTTGTTTTGGTTGTTTTGGGGTTTCGGGTTTTTTTTGTTTGTTTCTTTGTTGTTTTTTTTTGTTTGTTTGTTTGTTTGTTTTTAATCAACAATACTGCATTCAAGAACTGTAGCTTTCTGAAAAACTTCTTTAGTATTATAATTTTTTAATAGAGATTTTTTTGTGGCATATGTTAGATTAGGTTCAAAATAAGAGGCTTTAAAATAACCAGAAAACGCAAGTGTCGTTTTTTGTTTGTGTAGTGGAATGGTGAGGAAAACGGTAGCATGACTTTTGCTATTTTGCCTCCAGTAGATTCTATGATAATAAAATAAATTAGGAATGCCACCTATGAAGGGCCAGATGGCTCTCAATTAGATTATTTCATGAACAACCTTGTTTTCTTCAGTTGGAGGTTCAGAGCAGGGCGAGGGAAATTGAGCTGCTTCAAAGTGGACGAGTTTGAGTAACAGCAGTTCATGTAACTAGGACATTTAAAGTAATCGTGGATTTTTTCTGTATTGCAGTGCAATGCAGGATAAAATTTGGCCTGTCACATTTATTCAAGATCTTCAGTATATGTTTGTGTGAGAAAATCTGTGTTGTACGTCTTGCTAATAAATGAATGTGTATTTCATTGGAAAGTAGAGTCTTAGTCTGGTCTGCTGTGCATGTAGGGAGACCAGCAAGTTAAAGCAAGATATATTAATTTCCTACCAAAAAAACCCCTTAAACTCCAGCTTCATGCTTTCTCTTAAGAAACTGATCAAACAAAAGAAATTGCTGTTTCACCTTTTTGTGTACTAAGAAGAAGATACTCTCTAGATGTATTATTTAAGCTATAGTTCCGATTCATGTTCTGCTTGAAAAAAAATGTTCCTTAGGCTTAAACCATTTGTAAATAAGATTAACTGGAGAAAATAATCCCACTTGTTCAGTCTTTTGCTCTTTTGTAGGTGGGGAAAAAAAAAAATCATTTCTTATGATAAATAGATGCCATGCTTTATCATGGTTTTGGTATGTTTGATTAAAGCCCCAAGACTTATTGATACATTTGTGTGACAGAATAAAATAAAAATAATAAAGAATTTTTTTTATAAAATATAGATTTTCCTCCATTTGGAAGTTATGTCTTAAGTGCTGTAAAAACATACATTGTGTGTGCTGAGAAGTGTCAGACAGCTGCACATAAGTAAAATTTAAAAAATATAGTTGTGTTGTTTATGCCCCTCACATTGTTTTAGTTTTTGAAAACATCTTTTGGCAGATATCATGGATTTTTGCTGGCATTCAGACTGTCCACATTCAACCCTCTTCCCTCTTGCAAAAAAATGACATTTCTCCCTTAAAACAATGAGTAAAACCAGGAATGTTTTTGAGCATGTTATTTACAAATTCCCTTTTCCTTGGGAGCAGCAGAGGCACAATTCCATGGGCTGCTGGGGCATCCTTCCAGCCCTTCTGCTGTCCAGTGAAGTTTTGATTGCACCTTGAGGTATCGAGTTGCTTAGACAGACTTTCAGCTTTTGCCCTGCTCTCAACATGGATCCTGCCCTCTCCACTCTGTGGCAGTGCACTGAATCTGATCATGAACTAATCCATTTGCTGATGATAATAGATGGGGAGAGAGTATGTTTTCCAGGAAGGTATTTTTTTATTCTCGGTCAGTTTTTTGCATGAGCACTGGAGTGAAGGCGAGGAGGGAAGACAGTGGGAGACAGCTGAAATGGGCACTGCTGCCAAAGTAACGTGTGTGTCACTGCAGCTGAAGTGTTGACATCTTCTTGTCTCTGGAGGCATCCTGGTATCTAGCTGAGACCCTGAGAAGGCAACCAGAGTTGACTGTAATTATTAACACTGGAGATGACTTATTTTAAGGTGTTTACACTAAGAAAGGGATGAGGAAGTGTAAGGTTGAGCTGTCCAGGCTGATAAAAATCACTAGTATGAAAAAGTAGAGTTCAGGAAAATTTAGAGGGACCATCACCACAGAAAGGTATGGTATCTTACTTCTGTTAAAACAGAAAAGCAAGACCCACAACTTTTCAACCTGAAGAATTGAGAGAGAAATGCAGATAAGTTTTAAATTTGTATTAAGAAATTAGAAATGCAACTAAATCTTACCAATAAAATAAGGCATTTGGCTTTAGATGCCGCTGGTTCCATTCAGGTCCTGGAAAATCCATTAAAATTTCATTTCATGTTTATGAAATGCCTCACTTCTTTCTTGAGACAGAAGAGAGAAATTTAAGGCTAATGGTTAATTTGCCTGTGATTGTTTTTTAAGTGACATAGTCTTTACTGTTGATTTTGTTTAAGATATAGATGATCTCATTTCAGTGCATGGAAGAAAAAAAATAATCATGTTCCTATCAAATTAAAAATAACCTTGAAGTCATAGAGGTTTATTTAAAGTCATAATTTTAAATGCCTGAAATGCCAGAATTAAAGAAGTTTTTCCACATGCTTATATTTCTTTTAATGAAGTGTTTATAGAGAGTAGTTTTTTTGTGAAGCCCAGTTATTTCCACAGAAGGAGAATTGCCTGGTGATGACCTCTCCTAAATGAGCAATTCAGAGTTATCAAATCAGACAGCAAGGGACTGGAGGAACCAAGGATCACACAGGGTACAGCCATTACCTATTAGTATAACTCCACATTAATTTTAAATTGAATTTTTGAAACCTAATTGAGCAGCATTTCGAAGCTCTGTTCAGTGTGAGGAGGACATAAATTGAAATAGTAGGTACCAGAAACCTCTAATAAGCAAAGAGCACTGCTGCCTTTCTTCCCTCTCCTTTAAAATCAGTGGTAATGTCCTGACATTAAAAAGAAGAATTTAATTAAGAGATCGTGGCAGTGCATCTGAACTCTGACTGGCTAATGGCTTACCAGTATAAGGAATATTAACTGAAATGAATGCAAGTTATTTTCTTCAACATTAATTTTAAAGTGAGAAGTCTCTTCTGTTTGAACTTTTCATCATTTTAGTGCAAAAAAAATATTTTAGTTGATAAGCTGTACATGAAGATACACAATTACATTTTCAAAGTCTATTTGGAGTCCAAGAAACAAATCTTAATGCAGAGAAATTTGAGCAATTACTTTAAGCCTTCTAAGATAAAGTGTTAGGAAATTACTAATGTAAATAGAAAAGAAAATCCTAGGTTTTGTTGTTGGAGTAGAACTGTAAAGCTTGTTAAATTTCATTTTGATCAAGTGCTCTGAAAGTGCATTAATATTTCATTTTAAGTAGGAGCCCAATTCACTTTGTTTCTCAACATGAAGAGTGCAGATGAGCTTAAGTAAGCAAGTTCTGAGCTTCAGAGGGTAAATTATTTTGCACAGCAAGCTTGGATGTGATTCTTCGCTGCAGAGTAAGTGCTTGGCACTGAAATTTAAAACACTACTTGGTGAAGGTGGTCTTTCATTTCAGAAAACTCTAATATTTGTTTTTCTTACCATAGATGATCAAGACTGACTGCCTTACATGGGTTAGTTGTCAAGTGTGTTGTCATATCATTTTCACAAATATGCTTTCTGTTTATTATATGCTGCTTGGTAATTTTAACAATTATATGTCAAGTTTGTGTTTAGTGGGGAGCTTAACACCCATTTGCTGGCTGGTTGAGGTGCATGTGAGAACACATGCGGTGGGAGGGCATGGACAAGAGGGAGGAAGGAAGTACCATAAGGTTTTTTTATTTTGCTTAGTTCAAGGCACTAGATCCAAGTTTTATATTAAGTTACAATTTCAGAGAGTTCAAGCCTTTGATCAAAACTGGGAGGGAAGGGGGAGAAATCCTGTTTTCAGATTTAGCTTTTCTTATGAGAAGCTGCCAGTTAACAGGAGGGAGAGTTGCATTACCCCCAGAATAATTTTGCTGCAGCTTAAGCAGCACTGAAATAAAGCCTTTAACATCACACCTCATTTGTGTGGTATTTTAATAATTTCATTGATCCCTGGAGTTCAGTAAGGGCTCTCATTCATAGGAGTCTTTGCGGTCATCAGCAAACTTCCTTAATTCCAAATAGGAGGCAGATATTCATAGAGCTGAATAGAGAGCCGGTGCCTGTCACAGGACGACTTGGCTGCGCTACAGTGGATCTAGGTCTCCAAGTGCCCAACTTCCACTGCATTTGCCCTGTGAACACCCTGTCAAATAGCTTCCATCTTCTGTGGTTACAGAATGGTGACTGAGGGAGAAGCAGTGAAAGTACCTTTTGGAAGGATCTCATGCACCGTCTTCTTTTGGCTATCCATTCTTTGCATCTCACCAATACAGCCCTACAGGCTGAGCTTACCCTTGGGTAATGGCTTCCTGCTGTTTCTGGTGTAATGGCAAAAAGGGTGGCTGTGGAAGAAAAAACTGGGTGGAGTCTTCATGAAATGAGGAAGTCATACACTCACAACTTGCTGTTGGTAAC
Organism: Neopsephotus bourkii; assembly: GCF_033783945.1. Taxonomy (NCBI): domain Eukaryota; kingdom Metazoa; phylum Chordata; class Aves; order Psittaciformes; family Psittacidae; genus Neopsephotus; species Neopsephotus bourkii. The sequence continues at coordinate 8,259,442 of NW_026902239.1, forward strand.
GGTGATGGTGTGTTTTTTGTAGTGGGATACTACTGACTGAAATCTGACAGGTTCTTAGAAATGAACTTTTTCTCCCAAGGCTTGCAGTGATGCATGGGTGGGTGCTTTGACTCCTGCAAGGAAAGACAATAAAATCTGAAATTCATCTGTTTAAACTTTTTAACTATTAAAATGAATACTTGTTTCAGTGAGTTTGAAGTAGTGCTGAACCCCTGGCTAATCTACTGCAAAACTGTTTAGAGAGTGACTAACTCATGCTAAAATCACAGAGAGCAGACATAAAATGAAGTGTTCGAGTATTATGAAGTACTCCGGCCTGTGACAGGAGTCCAGCTAATATACACATGCAGCATTAACTCATCTCCTTTTTCTCCCCTATGTATTTTGCCACAGGCTTTCAGGTTATTAAATTCTGTGGCTCAGCAGTAGCACTTGTTGTATTAGACAGAAAGCTCAGAGTTTAATACCTCAATGAAGTTTCTCATTCCAGGGGTTGATGAGAGCTAAAAATGTCCTTGGAGGTCACATTTGGCTACGTATCAAGCAGAGCAGGCAACACAGTTAGAAAGAAATTATGATCTTTTTCTGGTGACTGAGCAAAGCTCAGAAACTGTATTCTGCCCAGGGAATAACATGTGGTTGATCCATGGGAGAGAAAGTAAAATAGTTTGTTCACTTGGTGCATGTTTCTGGATTTACTTTTATTTTTTTTCTTAATGCTGACTTTTGATGGAGGGTCTGGTTTTCAATTAAAATCAAAACTGATCATTTAATGTGAATGGTAATAAGGTCAGGAAGAAGCTCAAACTGTTTCTGCCTTACTGACCTCTCACCCTGCCCACAGAGCTCCAGACAGATTAATATTTTCAGTAATTTGTGGTAGCTGTGATATTTTCAGAAGTCTTTATGCTGCTTTCTTTGCATGAGATGTATATTACTACTCTTTTAGAAGCTGCCTTCCCTCCCCTTTCTATTTCCACTAGTTGTAGATAGATAGGTGGTGCTTGGTGTATAACAAAGGTACAAATTTAGAAGGTATTGAATTTGGACAGATAAAAGGTAGCATTAAAAAGAAAACATTGGCTGGTTGCTGATAAAGAGCTGTTGAAAAACTGTGGAATCCCTCAATGCCAGGCTTAGGTATTTCTTACAGTATATATCTGTTATAATCTTATTTGAAGTTGAATGAATTTTCTTAGGAGTAAATGTCTACTGCTGGGCTCCCCTGCAAAGGTTTCAGCTATGAAGCAGTGACACTTGAATATGTCATAGTCATGTTTTGTGGAAGTGTGAAAGCTTGATGGTGCTTTTCACCTTCAAACTTGATTCTGAAATGTGATTCTGATACGCTTTTGAGTAATTCCTGTTTCTTGATGGGACCTCAACACTGAGCTCATCTACCATGGAAATGCAGTGTGGGATAAATGCATTGCTGTCTGGTTTTGTTTTTTTTTTAATGCATTCTTTGTATGATGATTATGATAAATGTCTTTTTTAATTCTTGTGAGATAACTCTGCCTTGGTTACTCTTATTTTCAGAGAAGAAATGGAGAAGACATTCCAGTTGCTCAAACTAAAAATATCAATCACAGAAGATTTGCTGCTACCTTTAAGTTGCAAGAGGTGACAAAAACTGACCAGGATTTATACCGGTGTGTAACTCAGTCAGAGAGAGGTTCTGGAGTGTCAAATTTTGCTCAGCTTATTGTTCGAGGTAAAGTTTTTATTGCTTTCTTTTTATCCAGTTAAATGTTCTTAATACCACTATTAAGAACATTTTTGCAGCTTACAGATGCTTTGATCTGAAATGATCATACAAAGATACCTTTGTGAAGCTTCTGAAATTCTTCCAAAATGAAAGACTGGTTTGAAAAACTTCTTACAGTTGCTTTCTGTAGAATGCATGTGTGTAAAAACCCTGATCCTGCAATTCAAATGTAACATGTCGATATGCTTTTCTGTGGATGCTATTTCTTGAATTTAAAGTGAAAACTGCTTTTCATAAGTACTTCTACAGGTAAGAGAGATTCCACTCTACTTAGTTAACATTCCCTTTTAAAATCTGTCACCTTGATCAGACTGGTAGTACAGCAAATAATACATTGTTCTGTTACAAGGGAGACACATATATAAAAATAGTAGTAAACTTTTACCTTCCCAAGGACTGAGCATTATAGAGATGTTCTGTGATGATTTCTAACCTCTGAAGTAGAAAAAAGAAAAAGAGAAACATGTCTTTTATACTTTAAATACTGGGTGGTGGGTTTTTTTTCTGTATTAATTCAGAAGCCTGCTCCATGACACAGCCATAGCTTGTGCATTGTAGTGATGGGTTGGTGATTTATTTTATTTACGCATTTTGTGTTCTGGAAGCATGTAATCTTGACTGGCAAAGGATATAGTTGAATATCAGAGTTCAGTTTTCACTTCCAAAAGTCACTTGCTGTGTTTAGCCTGGAATAATTTATTAAGCCTCTCCTTGTCTAACTGTGTCACCTGCAAAACTGCCCATTTCCCTCTTAGTTTGTCATGAGGCTTTATGTTATTTTAGCTGGGGGGAAAAAAAAAAAAAGTGCAAAATCTGTCTGTGGTGCTCCTGTGCCCAGTGTGGAGGATGTTTTGGCCAAGGAAGACAAAGAATGAAGGTACAGAATGGGCTCTCATTTGACTCGTTGGTCCAGCAATGGGCTGTTTGGTCAGCTGGCATCTGGAATCAGCCGCCGCATCTGGAGTCAGCCACTGCATCTGGATCTGGGACAGGGAAAGCAAGTGTCCACTTGTAGAAATTAAAGTAGCATAGGAAGTGCTCTAAGGCATTTGGTATCTGGCATTTGCTGGCAGAGGTCTTCTCCCTGAGAGACAAGTTGATTGAGGTCAACTAGATTTTATTCCTTCTATATAAAATCAATAAAAATGGGCTTTGCTTGAATGTATGAGGATTTAGACAATGTTAACAGTTTCTTCTTTTATTTTGTTAGATGTACCTTTTGTCTAGAAATGTACAAGATAGTCTTTATCCTAACAAATGAAATTAGTTCTGTTATAGCATGAAAGCAGACTTTCTGTTGTTAGAAAAGCAGGGAAAATTGATGTATTTATCCAATAAATGAAGTTTTCTAATTTTTTCCTAGTATAATAGAGCAATAAAATGGTGTTTAAAACACCGTTTCTCTGGAAAAAAAAAATGAGGTAACAATATCAAACTTCATAATTCTCTCTTTTTAAATGCAGCATATTGTCCTGCTGTGAAGCTTAGGCCGTTTGATAGAGAATACCATCTTTATGGCTTGAAACATAAACTTGGTCTATAGCTATATATATATAAAATTATAATATATATATATGTATATAAAGACCTATATAGATTTCATATTTTAAGGTTAATTTTACTTTTTATGTGCTTTTAGGATTGGAAGCCCCAGATTTTTCCTTCCTTTCTTTCATTTCCTTCTTTTTTTTTATTTCCTTTCCTTCTTTTCTTTTTCTCTTCCCTTCCCTTCTTTTCTTTTTCCCTCCCCTCCCCTCCCCTTCTTATATTTATACATGTATATATGTGTGTGTATATATACATATATAAAAATATCTTTTAAAATGCTAAATTAAAGGAAAAATCTAAAAATATATTTGTCTATTTGACATTAGGGTAAAGATTAAAGATTTATGTTTTTATAGAAGGATTTATTGCTTGCTGTTACATTTGAAAAACAATATATAGTAATATATTTTCTTGTTTGTCTGGATTATTACTAAATAAATCTTGTTAGCCAAAAAAGCATACCCATACCCTTAGGGATCAGCTACCCTGGTGTTAAAACTGTACTGAAAATTAACCATAATGACAGGTCCTATATCTCAGTGGCACTTTAAAGCTGACATCCTGCTACATAGATACAAAAGATGATAATTTTAAAAGAAATTTTTGGGCCACTGATACGAATTGCCTTTAATAAGAGCTGGCATAGTATTGCCCATTGTCAAAGAGGACCCTGGGGGATGAGTTTATTAGTGCATTTCCTTCTAAACTGAAAGTGACAGGGCATGCTTGGGGCCCTTTTGTTGCTGTTTGTAACAAATGAAAATTTCTCAGCAGAATTCTCATGCTGAAGAGTATCGATCTGTGTGTTCTCACAGCCAGAGGAGGGGGAAAAAATGATGAAACACAATTTACTTTGTCATGGCTTTAGTATTGCTTCCAGATCATTTTGAGTAATGATAAGGTCTTCAGTTTGTAGAAGCCAAACTTTATTGACAATACTGGTTATTAGAGAGAGAGGGATGAGGAGCAGGAGTTGGTGCCCTGTAACTCAAAACTTGGGTGTTCAGGTACATGGATGAGATCATTACATATTCTACATCTGTAGAGACGTGGTAGCATAGTATGGGTGTAAAGGCATTTGATACTTTTCTGGTTGGCAGTTCTTAAGTTAGTCTTGGTAATGGAAATTTATGGTGATATAATGTACAATATTATTTCATTTTGAGCTTTAACAGACAAATTGCTATTAATGCAGGTCTAAACATTGTTGCAAATGTTTATTACAAAGGGATGGTATACATTTGAAGACCCTGAAAGGGATAACTCAATTACTCTGATTAATTTCTTTAAGAAAAAATCAGACTAGAATAGAATTTGTAAATCAGTTATGGTATTTTACCAAAAGTATTTTCAGCCAATGATTTAATGTCTCGCCTTTGCTTAGAGCTGATCTTCAACTCCCAGATCAGTTGCTTCATTGTATTGACTTTTTTACATGGTTTCTATGGCATTACTGTCATTCTTGGATATGTGTAGAAGGAGCTCTCCCTTTCCTCTTCCTTTTACAGGAAGTCTGGTACTGTCATTACTGTTAGTTGACTTATCCTGAATAGGTCCATCAGTTTAATTTTCTATTTATATTTTCCCTTGGTGACCAGTAAATTGGCAATTTCTGGGAAGGTAATGTCTTGAAGTCTTCAGAGCTGTCTGCTCTGGACCTTGAGGGAGATGCTGGGATGAACAGTATCTGTGATCTGTAAGGGTGAACAAGGAGACACTGACAGTTTCTTTTTACTTGTTTCTTTATTGCTTTTGACAACAAGTGTATCATGCTCTCAAATCTTTTCTGCTCCTTTTGTTACTTAACATGGAATTGTAGAAATTAACTGCCTAAAGAAATTACCTGTGCCCTGACTTGTGTGTACTTGATATGTACACTTGTGTAGATTTTGCAAGTTACGGTACCAAACAAACTGCTCTTCAATCAGTAAGGACTTCACCCTGTAATCAGTTCTTGTACTGTGTCATTGTTCAGAGCTCTTAAAAAAGCCTACTGGAATATTTGTCTGAAATTGGCAATATTTATCAGAGAAGTGATCTTGTGCATCAAGAAACAAGGTAGTTTTTATCACAGCAGTTGTGATCAACTTGGTTGACCTGGTATGTTAAAAGTATTTGTCAGGAGAAGATGAAGCTGAAGTTGCATTCTTATGTGGTAGCATACTTCTTAAATTAATCCAAAACTTCTTAAATTAATCCAAATTCAGTTTATACCTGTTTGAAATGTCTTATACTCAGGTTGCTCTGCAGGAATAAAATTACTGCTTTCTTTGGTTGCAGTGTACCTGGAAGACCCATGTGACTGATAAATTTGCCTTTTTCTTTTCATGAAACAGCAGTTTGTTGCTCTGATTGTCAAGAAAACCCACTCTGTCAAATGGTAGAATAAAGGATATCCTTGATGTAAAGTGTTTGTATGCTTTCCCAAGTTTGTTTTGCTTTAAAGTAGCTACACGTTGTCAGCAGAGTAACAAAACACAGTAGTATGCTATTAAAGACTTGCAAAATCAGCAGGAAGTGTGGTGTGTGCTATGTTAGAACAGAATCATAGAATAGTTAGGGTTGGAAAGGACCTTAAGATCACCAAGTTCCGACCCCCTGCCATGGGCAGTGTTTCACTACTGTCTGACCAGTCCCAGCTCTCTCAGTCTTTCTTTGCTCAAGGAAGAAATTCTCCAGTTCCTTCTTCATCTTTGGATGCCCCTCCGTTGGACCCTGTCCAGTATGTCCATGTCTCTCTTGTGACCAAGGAACTCAGCACTGGACCCAGCAGTGCTGGGTAGAACAATCATCTCGTTCAACCAGCTGGCAGTACTTTCTCTAATGCAGCCCAGGATGCCATTAGTGGGTTTTACTTGTTTGTTTTGATTTTGGGGTTTTTGGTTGGTTGGGTTTTTTGGTTGTGTTTTGTTGTGTTTTTTTTTTTTTTTTTTTTTTGTTGTTGTCATCGTTGTTATTGTTTTGTTGGGGTTTTTTGTCACAGGGGCACGTTGCTGGCTCATGTTCAACTTGGTGTCTACTAGGACACCTAAGTCCTTTTGTGGTAGCTGCGTTCCAAGTGGGTGGCTCCTGAAATATACTGATGCCTGGGGCAGCATAAGAGGTGCAGGACTTTGCAGTTGCTGAACTTTGAGGCTCTTGTCAGTCCATTTGTCTAGCCTGCTGAGATCCATCTGGATGGCAGCATGCACTCTGGCATTATCAGCCACTCCTCCCAGTTTGATGTCATCAGCAAAGTTGCTGAGGGTCCTCTTTGTACCATTATCCAGATCTTTAATGGGCATGTTAACCATGAAATGCTACAATGCTTTGTAGTGGTCAGTTTGATTGTTTATTTTTTTCCAAGGGAGGGGCAAGGTGCTTTCATTTTGAAGTCTTTTCATGTGTATATGTTTGGGTTTTTGACTGAAAGTAAAACCTTCAGTTATTGACAGATCAGTCTCCTGTTTGTTGTGATGGACTGTTTACATTGCAGTGTTGGCTTAGTTTGAATGGAGAGCATTTCTACCTCCTTATAATCCTCTTGAAGTCTTTTTAACATGAACTGTTGTTTTGTTGTAGTTCTGTGATTTGTACTTCAGAAAGATCTGTAGCATCTAAGGTAAAACACACGTTTTACCTTTATCTCATAAGACATGCGTTTTGTACTGCTTCATATAGCCTAAAATAATATTCTCATTAGGAGAAGCTATCCTTTTCAGTGCTGAGGTGCATCTTCTTGCTGCATTCCCTGAACTTTATAGTGGCTGATCTGGGTCAGAGCAAAAGCCAAACTCTTGTAGCCCCATGTCCTGTCTATGGCTAGGCTCAGAAGCTGATATTTGGGGCAGAGTATCAGAGAAGAGCAGATGTAGAGGTGTCCTGTGTTGGCATAGGATTTTAACTTCCATGGAATCTGTGATTCAGGTGTCTGTTAAGTACGGGGCAATACAGTCTCAGCTTGGATATTAGTGTTACTCCTTAGTTTTTCCATCAGGAAGAAAATGTATGAGTGTAGAACAGAGGGGCAAAGTACAGTCAGGGAGAGGATACTGGTCATCTTAACTTGTTTCTTATCAAAAGTATGCTATTTGTTCTACACAGGAAACCACAGAGCCTGTCAAAAGAGTTTATCAGGTAGTAACGATATACAAAATTAATGGCTACATCAAAGAAGGCACTGTGCGAGCTGATTGTGCTGGTATAAGGCATTTTTTAAATCTTTATTCTTATGAGATCTGCTCTTAACCAAACTCAATTCTGTTATTCACTGGTAAGAATGGATAGCGGGTAACTTCTTGTATCAAAGCATAGATTTATAACCTCAATAGAGTTTTGTGTAACTGTTAAATATCTTTATATAAGGATCATAGCTTAAAAATAACCTATTAAAAAGTAACCATGCAGGAAAAAAACAGATTCACAATTAACTAATTAATTCAGTGCCAGTTACATCATCTATTTGCCATTTTCTTTGCCTGCTGTATACTTTTCCCTGACATCTGTGGTGGATGCTGATGCTCTGGTACTTTCAGTTAGCAAGTCCAAGCAGCCAACAGTTCCTGTTGTGTTTTATGAAAGGGTTCATCGCACCTGTATAAGAGCACACAGGACAGCAAACCCTGTGGAAGTCCTCTTAAGTTCTCTAAGGAATCGCTGTGTTTAGTGTTCAGCTAAAGCGATGCTGATGGGGCAGCTGTTGGCAGGAAGGGAGGCTTTGCTCCTCTCCCTTGCTCCTAGCTTCACACTATTTCTCTTTTGTCTGTAGGGCTCTGTCACTTCCATGGGCTGGTTCAACAAACAAAATGTGCATCGAGCTGCTCCATCTCAGCCTTGCTGGGACACTTTTGCCTTACTGGGGACTGGAATCAGCTCATCAGAGCTGGCTGAAAGGCTGGGAGCCTGGAGCTCAGTGGAGGGCAGGAAAAGGGCCCTCCCCTACTTGAACAGCAATGGGCTGCTGCTTGTTCTTGTTAGGTCTTGTGGAGACCTCATAATGATTTGGCAGTAAAATAGGGTCAGTAAAAATCAGTGGAAGACCATAATGGGAATTAGTGACCTGTAATGAACTTGACCAGGCTGCTCACGGTTGCAGAGGAGTTACCTCTGTGCCAGACAGTATAATCCTGGCTTTAGGTAATGGTCCTCTGGGGTCTTCTGCCTCTGTGGCAAACCAGGTATTATTGGCTCACTTACAGCCAGCATAAGCTGGATATCACCTGCTCTGCCAAAGCCAAGATATGATGCAGCTTCATTCAGCCCAGTTCAAAATTGTGTTGCCAGTGATACCGCAGATGTGGCATTAATAACTGATTGCATAATAATAACTGAGCATGGTCTTGCCTTTTAGGTGTTGTCACATACCTCTCTCATTTTCTCATGTGGCTCCATATTGGGAAAGTAGATAGGTGAATCCAAACAGCAAATATAGCATTTGGGATATTAAAATGTAATAACAATAGTGGGATTCCTGTTTGCCTTTAGACTTGATGGGAGGCAGTGCAAAGATAAGAAAGAGGCAAAGAAAAAGCTCTTGGCAGGTTTCACTTCAGGGAGGAAATAAGGGGTTTCATTGTTTCCTATATGTGCATTTTATCCAAGTACAATGCCGTGAAGATCATCTGCAGAGATACAATTTTTCTCATTTAAGAGATTTGCCCAACCTGCCCACCACATTAGTTCTGTATTTCCTTGGATAAGTATCTGGTCTGTCTCTACATTTATTTAAATCAAATGCTATATTTGAATACTGCAGCTCAGGATGGTCTATCTCAGTTTAAATGCCATTGACATTAGTGTGGAGGTTAAGAAAATATTTACTTAAGGGTATACAAAGTTCCCTTACCTGCCATCATTTTCCAGTTTGGGGGACAGGAAAACCTCTCTAGGTTTGATGTTTCTGTGTATTGTACAGGGTTGTTAAAAAGTGTGCCGATGAGTAGATGCATGGTAATGATGAGAAGAAGTGCATTTGGAATTCAACATAGAAGGCAGAAAATGCAGGATGTCAGAGAAGCCATATATTAAAGGGAATTTGAATTGGAAACTGAATCCCAACCTGCCACTGGGGGCATTTTGATCATTTTGATTTATTAAACTTTTATAACAGCATTCAGATGAAGCTGAATTAAAACGCTTAGTCTTGGCTCGTTTATGGTACACAACTCATCATGCTGGTGAAGTCGTGCCTTGATCAGTGTAGAGTTAATCTAAGTTCTTTTTTGAATGCAGGTGCTCCTGTGTGCTTTAGTATGTATTTAAAGACCTAATAGTGTTCTAATACTGAATCACTTAACAAAAGTACAAAGTGAAGCCACCCCTGAGATTAATTTTCAGCTGCATTTGAGTGAATCTTGCTATTAAATTGTAGATGAACTGCAGGAACACAACCTGCATATATATTCCTATACCAATTTTATATATTGATAAATATATATGCACTATAAAATAGCTACCAATGAAAATATAGCAGTATTTCCTTAGAAATGGGTCATATTCCTAAAGGCATAAGACACTTGCATTGTAGTATTGTCCCGACCGTCTTCCAGTTTCAGCAGCTGTACATAGTTTTACTGAGCCATCTTTACAATAAAAAGAAATCAATTACTATTAGAGTGGTACTGCAGGTTAAAGGCATTGCAGGTTCACACTCAGTTTTGCAGCAGGGAGATGATACTTACCTGCAAATGGGGAATGATGCAAAAGATGGATGAGACAGAGTTCAAGGAGCAGTAATGTGAGGGTCCAGCACTATCATTCCAAGCTGTCTTGGAGACATGATGGATGGTTCAGTGGCAAGAAGCAATAATACCAGATGATGAGAGATTCATCTCCAGATCTTAAGCCCACAGCATGCTCCCTACCTGTTGGTGTTCGACTGGCATAATGATTCCTGATGTGTTATGAAGAGCTAAATTACTGTACTTAAGTAACTAAACTGGTATGTTGAATTTAGTAACCCAGATTTTTTGGCAGCTGCTAGAAGAGCAAGTGGCATATCAAATGCTCCTGCACATTGTAAATTTAATTACCTCATATTTATGCGTAGTACTTGTTGACAGGATATCTTGTAAGCTATGCTAATATGGTAGGTAATTTGTTACCTCCAGAAATCACTTTCCATGTGCCTTCTGATCATTATCATGAAACGTGATAAATGATCTAGCCCATGAGGTGTAAATGAAAATGAAATGGATAATTGGATTCTATGTCTAAATTGTGGCTGGAATAGTTGTTGCAATTATAATGGAATTTATCTCATAAAAGTATGCTTTGTAATGTACTAGTGACCTTTAATCGTCTTGGTTGGGGAGTTATTTTAGGATAATTTGAAAGAGATTGCTTAAAGTTAGAATAGTTTGGATAGAATTTTCTTTTTCTTTCTTAAAGAGTTTGAAATATTTACTTATTTAATAATTCATGTTGAAGGATTACCCTGCAATTTTAACTGCTGAAAAAAGTATCTTTTCAGAATTATATAAAAAAGAGTGAGAAACATATCACCCTCTCCTGAAGAAAAGGGGAGCTTAGCTACATGCAGAAGGGAAGATTTCTTCCTGCTGAGTTGCAGTGTTGAATTTGGATGTGCTGGTCTGCTAGAGAGCTTGTCATTGAAACTGATATGGAACTGCAAACTAGCATGTCTTAGAGAAGATTTAAGGAGTGTTACAGGAAAATCAGTGTTTCTCTCTCCTGCTCCCCAGGTATGTGCATGTTGCTAATGGCAGAGTCTGTGTCCTACCTCTTCTGAGAGGAAGGATGACACTGTGGTGTTGGACTGAAGTTTGAATTTTCAACTCTTCCTAAACTTGTGTTATTTTTTTAATTTATTTTATTTATTTTTTTTAAATGCTCTGTGTCAAGGCCCTCATTTGTAGCATTGGATGTAGTTACTGGATGTAATTATTTTCTTAGTCATTAACTCTTAAATCTTGTAGCAGATCTTGTACTGTCAAACATTTTGAGTTTACCATTCCAGCTGATAGCTATACATGGTAATAAGTGTGATTTTTCACTTTCTGGATTCTTTACTAGTAAATGAAAGGAATTTTCCACCCATGAGTTTGTTGACTAAACAGAGACAAAAGTCAGTGAACTGTGTTAGGAAAAAGCGAAAATAGCTTCTTAGGAATCAAGAATTACCTAGAATTGACTTATTCAAAACCTTACAGTCTAATAAAGAGGATTAGTAAGGATGGTGGGGAAAATTTCTTAACAGTCAACTTACATGCATTACCTTTACCCTCCAAGAAAGGAGGATTTGAGCACAAAGTACGTTCTTAACCAATGCGATCTGAAAGGCTTAGATATTGCATGGTGTTGGTTTAAGGCTTGTAAAGTAAGGTCAGCATCTGACGAGGAGTTCTGGCATTACTAAGAATGATAGTCTTGACTTTGTATGAATTACTTCATTTGAATAAATAGTAGTAAAAATGCTTTGATCAAATTAGAGGTTTTGTTTAGATTTACCCACAAATAAATAGATTATAGCTTAACTGAATTCAAGCTCCATTTGAAATTGCCAAGCATCTTAGGATAATTTCTGTAACCTGGTGGAAAGTCTTAGTCAAATTTTCAAGCATTTGTATCATCTTTTTACTTCTTATGTCTGTTTTGCATTAGATCCCATAAGCCATATGAAACTCTACCTGTTTGTGGACACGAGGAAGAATATTAAAGTGTTAATGTCACAGGTGTTTTTTGTAAAGCTGCCTGTAGACCAGCTTACTCATTTCTTGAGAAAATCAAGATTAGTGTGATTAATGCTTTGTGGGGGATTTGTTTGTTTTGGTTTTCTGTTGGGTTTCTTGTTTGTTTGTTTGTTTGTTGGGGTTTTTTGTGTTTTTTTTTCTTTTTAAACCTGAAGTTGCAGTTCACAGTTTATGTAAAACTCTCGGTTTTATTTTTATTCTTACATTGACATCCTCATGGTATCATAAGTTGTGTTTTTTAATAACTGGAGATGTGAAGGCTACTGCTTCTGAAGGGAGATATGCATAAACCAAATGTTTTCCTTTGGCTTAAAAACTGAGATTGTAGTCTCATGATTTTTAATGCTTTGTTCTTCACTCTGACTTTGAAATGTGTTGACAGCAGTTGAAAATGTCTTGACTAATGATTTGTTCTTTGACTTTTCACTTGTCTTGGACTGGGTGGATTGCATGTTCTAGAGGAAAACAAAAGATACAGTCAGTGTGATCAATTGTGATCTATGGGTTGCATTGCCTGCCGTGTGAATATTTTCCTCTTCTCTTTCTTGGGGATATAAAGGAGCAGCTGTCCAGCAGTCTGTGAAGCAGCACTGCTTTGTGTTGTGCTTTGTACCACTTCCAGGGTACAGTTTTAGGGTGGGTCTTGGTTGTTTTTTGTTAATATGTGGGGTTGTGGCACAGTTTCTTCCTTTGGACATACGCAGCATAGCTCTTGGTCAGCTCAGGGGACTGAAGAGAAGAGATCTCTCATGTTCCTGTAGCTGAAAACTTGTGTCATCTTACAGTATAAGTTTCCCCGTTGAAAGCCAGCCAGAAACATCCTTTAGTTTCGGTGTCTTTTTGCCTCTTTCTAGTCTAGTCTGCTCCGGCCACATGGCAAGGGGAAATACATGAGTTCAGAATACAGGCAAAAGTAAAATAGCATCTCTTGCAGATCACCCCCCAGATGCCCTCAATTAGTCTAAGGTTGATCTGCAGACCAGAAGTTGCCCTCGGACCAAGTTCTGTTCTCTGCGGTGTCTGAAGACAAAAAGAGTGAGGAAACCCAGCACAGTTTTTCCAAGTATAATAATGGCGGAAGCAACAACTCTTGCTCAGCTCTTGAATAAGTTAAAGCAGCTTAGGTGAAATCAATGGAGCTTAGCATTTTCATACTGGATAAGCCAGAGTCCTTTTCTGTGATGTTTATCCTCCATTTTGCTTTTACTTATGTGAGACATGGCATATGTTCAAAGAAGTTGGTGAAGTAGACAACTCTGGGGGAAAAAACCCATGCTTCAAACTTGGTATCAGTGTTTCTGCAAAGATGCTTCTCTTCCTGCTGTTCCAGGAACAGCTTTAGTCTGGTACTTGAAGCAAGGGACTCAAATCTTACTCCTGTGATGACTCTGCCAACTCATTGCTACCCGCAGAGTCCCGCTTGTCGTCCTCTCAAACCAAGCTTCCACCCAAGAAAGTGCAACTGAATCAGCTTTGCTGCTAATTTTTGGTTGGCATCATATTAATTCAGCATCTCATTTCTAGTTCTGCAGGGGAGGGACTTGCCTCACGAGTTTTCTCATGCCTCTTCACTCCTTGTGTTGGCTCTCCTTCAGCAAGTTAACAGTGATGTAACGTATGTTCATGGGTTGCCATTAATACCCTTCTCTGCTAGTTCTCACAAGTATGGCATGCTTTAGTCCTCACTTCTGCCACTGCCTCTTTTTATATTTTTTCCAGTTTTGCACCAATAGACCTTCTGTTGGACTTTGTGCAATGTGATTCAACTCCTCCATCTTTTTGTGCCCTACCTGCTGGTTGCTAGAAAATGCTGTCAGATTGAATGCACCAGTAAATGGCAAAGAGGTTATTGAAAGGTGGTTAAAATGTCTCTTTTACTAGAAAGAGTAACTCTTTCTACAAGGCTTTGTAAAAGCAATATAGTTGAATACTTCAGGAAAAAGATTGGACCATGTCAACTTTCTGGCTGGCTGCAGGCATGTTGAACATATATTTTGACTTTAGGCTTACAGACTTCTTTCCTGAGATTTGCCTTTGTTTTATGTGAGAACCTGCCTCCACCTTTTCATTTTTCTCTTTTTGCTGCTTAAGTTCTTTCACTTCTGCCATTTATTAATGCTGTTCAGGAATCTGTTTGACCTTCCTCTTGCATTTTTCATTCAACATGGCTGCCTAAAGAAATATTTAATGAGTTTTAATTTTCCTGGGAACACCTCCAGTACTTGACCTCTAAGTATGTGGACTTTGCAACAGAAGGAATTGTGCCGGAGTGACATCTCTTTTCCCTCCAAGTTACACTTGTTATCAGTGACATTTTCACAATTAGAAACCAAGTGATCCTCCTGATTTACTTTGAGTTGTTTCAGGAGCAGCTTTAGCCTATTCTTTGAATAATGTGAAAGGTTAAAGTATTGGTTGAGAAAGCATACAGATTGGCTTTTTTTTCAGGCCACACCAAGCGGCTGATTCAAGTTCACCAAGCAACTTTCTTTAGCTGCGGACAGATAAGTGCAGTTTAATTCATGTTTTGTTTTGACCAAATTTTGTCATCCTTTATGTATAAACAAACCCCAAAATAGGGATTTAATCATACGTCAGTGCTTCCAGGCTGGGACAAATAATTTGTTAAAAATATGCAACGAAAGGAGGAGAGTATTCTTGCTTTGAAGCTGAGTGTTTTGTAGAGCTGTTATTGCTTACATATGGAAAAAATAAAAGAAAGGAGGTGAGGTGGGGAGGACAGGGGGAAGTGTGTGCCAAACAGTAGATGGTATGCACAGACTGTCACCTTATTAAGGAGACTGTCCCCTAAGACATTTGCACCATTAGGACTTCTGATAATTAAGATAAACTATGTTTCAGCAAGAAGACAGCCTTCTGGCCAACTGACTAAGCAGATGCCAAGTGGAAGCAAATGAAACTAACTTGAGCTCTCAGGCAATTAACAGATATTAATGGACCAGGTACCTACAGTCTGTTTCCTGTGAGTGTCAGTTCAGTGTCCTTGCACTTTTTGCACTTCCAGTTCTGCAACTGACTTCCAGGGGTTTGCCACCTGAGGTTTCCATATTGAAATTTGCTGGGATTTATCACCTGCTCAGCAGAACTCACAGGATTCCTGTGGGGGATTAAAAAACTCACAGGATTCTGGAATTTTAAACAATTGAGAGGGAGTCATTGAAGAGATCATTTGATGACAAGAATCCTGTTTTGACTCTCAGGATCTGGGTACAGAGGAGATCTTCCAAAGGGTCTTTGTCTCAGTAAGGAGCTGAAACCAAAGGTCATTGTTTGATCTGGTTTCAACCCAATTCCTGAAAGATGCATGTCCACGCTGCCGTAATTAATGAAGCTTCCTAATCTGTGATGGAATTTTTTTCATCATCTGTTTTTGACTGATTCTGTGCCTCGTGAACAGGTTCATACATGAATCGTTTGTTTGTTTGTTTGACCCCTTCTGAAGTGTATATGTAGGGCTTTTTCAAGGGCTGTATATGTGGAACAGTGTCCGATGATACAGCAGGTGCACCAAAAGGTGTGGCTCTATTTCTCTTTTCCTTCTCGCACTCCCAACAGTGTGCTATTCCTGCTACTTTTCTACCAGAACTGTACTTGCCCCGCTCTGCAGTGAGCTGACTAATAGCTAAACTGACAAAAAATAGACACTGTAGAAAGAAGTGGGTATTTTTATGTCATGGTAGCTTTCTAATACTAGAACCAGTGGTCTGGAAAAGATGGAAAGACCAGAGTATAGGTGGTAGTTCACTCTCCACGGTGATTTGGTTATTTTAGGTTGGCTTAGCTATAATGTGAAACAGCATCTTCAGTCTGTTTTGAAAGTGCATTACACTGTACTGCAAAAATCTTTGTGCCTACAGGGAAATGTGGTGTGGAATGGTTCCTGAGATAAACACCCGTTGTCTTGGGATTTTTTCTGTAGCAGCTTCCTTGTATGAACATGCCCTTAGAGGAGTTGATGTAACAGGAGGGGGCTGACAGGAGATACTAGTACGTTCCCTCAAGCCCACATTATCTTGTCATAGTAGAGGAGATAACTAGATACCAGAATGATGTGTCTTAATGTAATAGCACTGAATAGAAAAAACTGCAGTAAACCTCATCTTAGGGTTGTTAAGAAAAAGAACAATTGGACTTGGCATGGAAAAGGAGAAAATCTACCAAAAAGAAGAGGAAGTAAAAAAGGAAAAGGAAGGTGATGGAAAGTAAGCAAAATGTCTCAATGTCCAATTCAGGTTATGCATACTAATAATAACATCCAAAAACATAAACACAATAACACTTGGAGTGGCTTTTCTATGGTATCCTAATGAAGTACACTAGTACTATTTGTATATAATTAAAGTGTGGAAAAACAAACACCTGTGTAGTTGTTGTACCAGTAGTAGTTAAATCAGTAATAAGATAAACAACTGTACACCCATCATTGCACTACTGTAAAGTGTATTTGAATTTTTTTACCTACAATAAAGTCTTAAAAAGGAAAAAAAAAAAAAAAGGAAAAAAACCCTCACAAAACTAGGGAAAAAATGCACTCTTGTCCAATGATTTGTTGAGTTTAAATGAAAAATATACTTCTACTGAAGAAAAAGTGGCTGATTCCAATATTAGAAGTGATTCATGTTTCTCAAAAAGACATTTAAAAGGAGAAAGGCAACCAGAGAGCACTGTTAGGTGTTACTAATTCAGAGAAGAAAGAGTAAAATACAAAGGCAAAAGTAGTATACTGAAGAGCGAAGCATTATGAACCTGGATGAGGAAAGTGCTGCTAAAGACACTTAGATGGAATGTCAAGTGGGTTGTTTTGATATTTTTTATAAACAGTTAATATATGGTGTAAATGACATAGGGCATGAAAAAAAGCACTTACATAATAACTTGAGAAAATTTAGACAACGTATAAAAGGGAAAATATCTAGGTCATTTTAGTGTTTTCAAAGGGTATGTTGAGCTTCAGCAATATTACTGGCCCCCTTCCATTTCCTCTTTTTTCTTTTATATATTGTAGAGAAAGAAATGATAAATAATTCAGGCTAAAGAAAGTATAAACACCACAGGGTTAGAATACTTACCAGTGGGGGAACTGTTTATACTGATTGTGAAACAAAGGCAGGCAGCAGGGCATAACATTTTGGCTTGACAGGAAAGGCTGCATAGACAAGTGGTAATTTGTCGGAGTGGGAGTTGGGCCCGGAGTAATGACGCAACCTCAATATGAGTATGATTGTTCTCCTTTATTGTTTGCATACACAGTGTTTATATAGGATTCTAAATAAGCCACGCTCCTAAAGCAAAGCTATCATTGGTCCCCAACAACTGTTCACGCGCCTGTCTATACATTGCTATTGGCTAAGCTAAGTTTTACACGCATATCTCTGCAACAGCAGGGTGCATGCCTTGTGATAAGCGGCGCATTCCTTGTGGCCAGCAAGCTCCTGTTTCAGCGTTCTGCTTACATTTGTTCGACTCCAGGCCTCCTCGGCTCAGCTGAGTCAGAAAGAGTTCAAGGCTGTCTCACTCGGCTCTAATCCTGGGTTGTGCAGGCCCTCGTGAGAATAACCATTGCTCCACAGTAATTTTATCTTCTTTTAAGGTATTTAACAGTTGTAAGCCCCAGCAATACTCATGGATTGGCATGCGGTAAGAGGAGGAGTTAAGAGTTCCAACATGCTATTTTACTTGCTGACTTTGTTTATCTTCACTCTTTATTTTCCCTTGTACATTAAAGGAGCAATGGGATGGGAGAAAGTTTTTCATAAGATATTATGTATGTGGGATGACTTAGTGCAGGTACAACATAATTATGCTGCTCATACTACATCTGTATTATGTTAAGTAACAGAAAATCTCTTTTTTTTTTTCAGTTGTTTAGCTTATACTAATTTAGCTCACTGCAGAGTAGTTTTTATTTTAAAACCAAGTGCTTTTTGTTCAAGCATGAGAAAAAAAGAAACTTGATCATTCATTGTAAAATGAGAAGGGAGTGTGGCCATGCAGCCTTTCATACCCTGAAAGGGGAGGTGAGTTGGGAGTATTTGTGGTTTTATGTAGAGGGCACTCACCAAGGTGGATTGAAGCCTGTGTTTGTCTCTTCATCCAACATTCAGTCAATAATATTACAGCTGCTAGGTGTTTCTTTTTTCCTCTGGAAAACATGATAAGCAACTCTTCTAAGAATCCCTGAACCTGTAGAGTACGGAGATGTACTGGGAAATGGGAAGTGTCTGATCAAATCATTGTCCCAGTTCAGTCAGATAAGTATGGTTTTGGAATGTCCTTATGCTGAGAGATTGACTAAATCAGAATAAGCCACTTCTCTATAGACACAGTCCTGAAATATGCTCTCAGTGCCCCACGTTACTATCTAATGCTCACATGCAAGGAGGCTGAAAAGCCAAAGCATAATTTTGGAAATGCTACTGTAAATGTTTTTTTATTGCAGCTATTCACTGAATTAGGATTAATTGTTCAAATTTTTTATCTTAACCCCTTCAACTTGTATTGAGTGTTTTGCTCCATGCACACCGCCGCCTTCTCCTCCTTCACAAAACCCCAATCCCAACCTAGCTGATTTCCCGCTCTAGAAGAATGAAGACTTTCCTTTATGTGGAGTTGCTCTGTTTTCAATTTCTAAGCCTCTTCACTGAGGAAGGTATAAAATATGTGTGTGAGAGATTGATTTGTGGTACCTCTATATTCTCGGCTTCAACTGAAGTTAACAATAAAATGGGTTTCCTGCACTTGTGTGGCCCTGAGAAAAGGATCGTTTGAGGACTGGAGAAAAAGCCAGAATTAGCTTTGTGCTTGGGGGTCGCCAAGCCCCTGAATTTTCACTAGCTGGATGCAGGCACTAAGCAGAAGGATTTGTATCCAGAAACATGCTCAGAAGCTAGGAAAAGAGGCTGTGCCAGCATGTCAGTGGGGAGAGCTTAGAGATGCACATCTAGATGATCCCTGACTTCTCAGTTCAGTGGCCAAACCATTTAACTTCTTGAAGTAAAACTCCAGTGAATTTTGAAAAGAGAAACTATTTTAAATAAAAAGGGAAAGGTTTAGGGGATTCTTTTTTTTTTTTAAATGTCAGAATGCTGTGTTGTGTCTTCTTATGCTAGGGGAAAAGGTATGTGTACCTATTTTGAATGTTCCTATAAGCCCAGTTTGTCTTTCCCATTATAGGGTGGGTAAGGAAGGTGAATGATAGGCAATAGCTTTCTTAAAAGCAGGCAAGATAATTATTTGGATCCAGAGGTAGAAACCTAAATAGAGTTCAGTGGGGCAGATTTACCAGCCCTCTGATTGAGCTGACAGAACTGTTCATGTTTTTTTTTTTTTTGTGAAATCACATTTATCAAAAGAGTAGCAAGTCCCACAAGGGTGGTTTCCTGGTGCTTGCAATTATTTAAAAGCAAACAAACAAACAAGTCCTTCAAAGAATGCTCACACCTCAGAAGTTTGAGGCAGAACTTTGGAATCTGTCAGGAAGTGTCATGATTTCACTTCTCTTCATGAAAAGTGATATTTAAAACTCCTGAAAAAGTGCTACTAGCTTTATGTATTGATGCCAACAGAACTTGCTGATAAAATTGTGCAACATTTTTTCCCCATGGTTGCATGCTTTTGTTACCAATGCTTATGTAAAATCTAAGGGTTTCTTAAGGCACTATTACTATTTGTTTAACTGGTAATATCGTGACAATTTGATTTTTTTTTGTCAACCAGTACTATTGTAATGTGCTCTTAACAGCTTGGTTCAACATGCAGAACGAGGAAACACAGCCTTAGAGAAAACGCCTATGTGCACAGGCAATCTGAATTTAATAAATAACATAGTTTATTTGTGTAATCTTTGAAGGTAGCGATCTCCATAATGGCGTATATTATTATAAACTATATTATAAACTATATTATTAGCAGTGGATCTTTTATTTGGAAAGGAAAGCTGTACCATCCAATTTCTGCCCTACTAGTTTCTTCTGACCTCATTATTTGTGTAGCACTATTGATTTTGTTTGCCTTTCTTACATGAATACACAACACTAGTTACTAAACTTTCAGTGTGCTAGTTCAGCCTGAAAGATGTTATTAGCATCATTTTCAAGAATTAAAACATGCAGTAGTAGAATAAGAAGCTGAACATTTTCAGTTTTTTTCATCAAAAAAATAATAAGATAACAGTGATTAAAATAAGGTAGCAGAAAGAATGATTTTTTTTCTTTTGACTATTGTAGAAACAAATTTCATTTTCGGTATAAAGCTGTGATAAGGTGGGAATCAGCTCAGTTGCCTGAGTTAGGGCAGCGTATTAAAATTATCATTTATTTTACCCCATAATTGGTAGTCCTCTCTTCAGTTTAGCCATTCAATGTCAAAGTTCCGGAACTTAAGTAGAGAGAAATTAACAGAATACAAGAGCGCAACAAGGGACAGGCACACGTGTTCCAACAAAGGAGCCAGCTAAATCAGGATTCTTAAGCAGCGGCCAGTGGAGGACTTCTTGGGAGGGGAAATTGCTTAACAAGCATATGTGACATTTCCCCTCACCCTCTCAGCATCTGATTCCTTTCAACGGTGGTGCTGATCCTGGTGGTTGTCTGATCAATGTAGGGTAACCTTCATTTGCCCACAACATCATTTGGCAATGACACTTCTACCTTTTTTTGTCATGAAGACCCCTTTCTTTCTGTCAGTCTGTCTGTCTTAGCCTGCCTTCTGCTAGCTTCACTTGATGACCTACGGTTGCTATTTTGAAAAAGGCGAAGATTAATGAATCCTAACATATTTCTGGTGTGTGATTTTTAAACAGCTCTGTCACAATATTGCCCCTAGATCATCTCTTTTCCAACATGAAGATCCCTTCCCTACTCAAGCTGTTTCCCATATCAGGATATTCCCTGATTTCAGTCACCAGTGTTGCCCTTTACTGAAACCTAGTCGTAAATAGGCAGATGTCTTGACATAAACAGGCAGATCTGGAGGGTTGTTAGGGGTGGTACTCTTTAGGTGACAAGCACAGTATTTAACAACAGTGTTGCCCTATCCTCCCACCCAGTGCTGACTGGATTTCAAAGGCAAGCCTCCTCAGTGATCTGCCATCCTGTTGTCCATCTGTTGTGAGGGAACATTTCTACAAACCTGAGTGGAAGAGCTTCTGACTCTCAGATGAGTGGTATAGATATGGTATGCAACTGTATCTTAAGGTATGGTTAGCTCTTAATTGCTAATGACTGAGCATCAAGCACTGTGGATTAGTTGTGCTGTAGATCTACAGACACTTGAGCTGGCTTTGATTGATTGTTGAGTTAGGTTGCACTTGAATGGGTCTGTTTCTCTTGAGACAAGAAGGCTTCCTAGTCAAATTTTTCTCAGTTTAAGCAGTCACACTAATCGCATAAATATTACTACAGAAAAGCAAACGTTTGTCAATAGAAATAAGATGCAAAATTTAGAGTCTGTCACTGTACTTAGGGAGTTGCAGTTCCAGAGCAAATGTTTGGTAGGTTTTTTTGTCATATTGATATTTCAAATCTTTGTTGCAACACAACGAAGATAGTAGGGTATTATCAACTTCTAAAAAGCTTTTATAAACTATTCCTCAGAAGGTATTTTGTAATCCAAATCATCTTATGCACATACTCTTTTCTTTTTTTTTTTTAAGCTGTCTATGCTTTTGTGCCCTGTAGTGAATTTAGAATTCAATGCTCTGAGCGTCAATTTAATTACAAGAACACCCTCTTCATAGCAACGCTGTCATACTTGAGAATATACACATTTTCAAACTCCAGCAAAACAGCTCTACCTGAAAAGTAGACTACGAAAATACCCTCGTAAAACTAGTCTAAATGCTTTTTAGGGCCAAAAGTTACCCTATTTTCCATTTGTCTAGTGTGCTGCTTTCTCACAAAGGCAGATATTCTCATTTCCCATTTTTGTTGCACCAGCTAAAAAAAAAGGCCCTTAAATCAATGTGAACTCTCAGGAGTGATGATATGAATATGATATTTTAATATAAATGAAATGGTCACCCCTCTTCACTGACTACGTAAGAATCTCATCCCCATTTGCTATTCCATTTCCACTTTACAACACTGCATTGTCGAAACTCTTAAGAAATCATTATGTTCTGTTCATTCCTTTGAAGAAATATGTAACATAATAAAACATAATAACAATATCATAATTATTACTAGCTTGGAGAAGAAGTGTGAGGATTTTTGTTCATGGTTTTGTTGTTGTTTTTTAAAGTCCTTCCAGGTTTTTCATCACTGTTAAAATCCATTCAGCAGTAAGAAAGTAGGCAGCTGCTTTGTTACCTATTCCCTTAATTTTGTAGGTATTTCTTGCCATCAGGCAAGGCGTTGTGGAAAGAATGTTGGTTCCTTTTGGCTACCCCTATCACCCCTGCCCTTTTCTGAAGGTGGTTTCATGGTAAAGCAAAACAGATGCAGTGCCCAGTCCCTGCTGAAGGGCAGTCTCAATCCTTGCCCTCCCTTTTCCTCTCTGTCAAGAACCTGGACTTATGCTTCTGCTTCTGTGCAGTGACTCCTGTCTGAAGCCACTGAGAGCCACTTCAGGGACCCATGAAG
The DNA here is from genome assembly GCF_033783945.1 of Neopsephotus bourkii. Lineage (NCBI taxonomy): Eukaryota > Metazoa > Chordata > Aves > Psittaciformes > Psittacidae > Neopsephotus > Neopsephotus bourkii. The sequence continues at coordinate 8,282,049 of NW_026902239.1, forward strand.
GTAGGAAACCTCCATGTACGCCCCCACCAAGATCAGTTCTAAATGAAAACTGCCTTGGATGTAGAGTAGATGCGTGCCACTGCAAGTGACACTGATAATGGGAAGTGGAGGAGCAGGGTTCTCCTTTCCGGTAGACGTTAGGTGATGCGTAATTCACATCTGTGATGTAAGACTGTGGTGCAAAAATTAACCAAGTGGGTTTCCATTTTGGTTTCTGTTTGTTCACTGCATATATTGAGAGAAGTGTTTCAGTGCCTCCCAAGATTAGCCTCTTATTTGTCATTCCAATGGGCTGCCTTCTGGCACTTTTGGCAAGAAATAGTTGGGCATGCTGTAATAAAAATGTGAAGGTATTGCTGGTGGGAACATTAAATGTGTCTTGGAAAAGGTTATGAATAGAAATAGAGAGATTTGAGCAAGGAGACAGTCCCTCAAAAAACAATTTTGCTCAGAAGTTCTGGATTCTGTTATTTTCCCCATAGACTTAAATAGTCTGAGCACACACCAAATCTCTAGATAATCATGAATGTGTAACTCATATACTAAATTGTATCCATTTTCCCTTTGATGGTGTCATGGTTTAAGCCCAGACGGCAACCCAGAACCACGCAGCCGCTCACTCACTCCCCTGTTTTCTTCCTCACCGCGCTTCTGGAGGGTGGGGATGAGAATCTAAAGATTGTGACTCCCACGGGTTGAGATAAGAACAGTCCAGTAACTAAGGTATAACACAAACCTCTACTGCTACCACCAATAATAATAATGATAAGGAAAATAACAAGGGAAGAGAATACAACTGCTCACCACCTGCCGACCAATACCCAGCCTAACCTTAGCAGTGATCAAGCCCTTCCGGGTAACTGCCCCCAGTTTACATACTGGGCATGACGTGCTGTGGTATGGAATACCTCTTTGTCTAGTTTGGGTCAGGTGTCCTGTCTCTGCTTCCTTCTGGCTTCCCCTCCTCCCTGGCAGAGCATGAGACTCAGAAAGTCCTTAGTCAGAGTAAACATTGCTGAGCAACAACTAAAAACATCAATGTTATCAGCACTGTTCTCAGGCTGAAAGTCAAAAGCACAGCACTGCACCAGCTACTGAGAAAGAGAAAAATGACTGCTGCTGCTGAACCCAGGACAGATGGTAGTATAGAAATACTGTCAGAAAGCTTTTAACTTCAATGAAATGGGATACCTGAGGAAGAACTTTGGAGAAGGAGACATTTATCCTGTTCTACAGGCGTTGCTGGATGTCCTGCCAGTCTTAAGGGTAATGTTTCAACTTCGTCTCTGTCTCCTGTGCATTTGAAAGGGCCTTGCCTTAATAATAAGTGAAAGAAATAGACACAGAAGGAGGAATTGGGGCTGCCTAGGTGAATTCCAGGGTGCTGCTGGGCAGGTAAAGCTGAGGGAGAACAGTGCAAGGTGGTGGGATAGGAGCAGCAAGTGACTTGGCATGTAGCCCTGTAGGTGTGCAAATAGCTTGCAGGTGCTTGGCTGTTAATTTTAAAACCTGCACTGGTGCTGCATGACAGTGAGCAGTTCTGGAATATTAATAGTGTCTCAGGTGCCAGGTGAGCTGGTATATTACAGAGGATGGGGAGGGCTGGGAAGGTGAGATGCGCATGACTCACCAGTTAAATGTTTCAAGTTTCTGTAATTATTATTAAATAAAACTGTAAATGCTTGGAAGCTGAAGCCATGCCAACCATTTCTCTCAGCTACAGGTATTTCAGTACCCTTCTGATGCAGCAGTGTGTACCATTGGACTTAAAGAGCATGACAGAGTTTTGAATTCAGCTTAGCCATGATACTGTCCCAACAGCCTGTGAAACATTTTTCTGTGTAACTTAAAAGGCATGCAGGAAAGCTGATGATAAAAATTTGGATTAGTCCTGGCCAGGTATAACATGACTTCCAAAGTAAGATGAGTTTTCCAGAACAGGAAGACACCCCAGCTGGAGAGTCAGTTGGTGCAAAGGAAAGTGTATATCTCCCAGGTGTCACAGCCATGTTGTCAGTTGAAGAGAGCTCCGCATTACCAAAGAAACGCAGCTGGCTGCATGCAGGTCATTCCTAGTTGTTACGGACAGCCTCATGCAGGAAAGATGGATGGTTTTCACCAAACTTCAGGAGTGCTGGGTGGGTATGTGTTGTTTTAGCTTTCATGTTTTATAGAAATGTACAGGTAGTAATGCATAAATCTGTGATTGTTTTCTTTTTTCTTTCAGTTTTTCTCCCTGGCTTCTACAGAAATGTTCTAGTTTTGTTGCAGGATATTTGAAATACTTGAGTTTGATTAGAAACTTGCCACTGTACAATTTGTCCAAGAGAAAGCTTTTGTGCTTGGTTTGTTTAGGCAGTAAACTGAGTGTGATTGTGACTACGGCATCAACAGGTACAACATCAATGCAAAACTCTTTGCAATTTTAGTTTATTGGGCCAGTTCAAACTTGAAAGGAAAAATAAATAAATCCATGTACTTGAAGCAGGAAGGAAAAGAAAATTATATTCCCATTGCGTAACTATGTAAAAAAAATCCTGGAGTCCCTAAGATAATATTTTGTCCTTTGGACACTTTTTCCTTAATCTCTAGTTTTATTTCTTTTCATCATTTACAGCATGTGGATGTACATGCAGAATGCAGTATTGTCAAATATCCTATTGCAAAGCCTTTAGACTTAAGAGTGATTCTTCCATAGGAAATACCAGTTTTTTAAGAAAGCATCCAATTTTGTTCTTAACCTGCTGGTTCCTGACAATGAAGCAGGTGAAATATTTCTTTCCAACAATAATCTCAATGTTGAGATCTCAAGGGAATTACTGATACTTGTGAATAATGAAATCATTGTGATCAGGTCTTTGCTGAGATGTTTCTATAGCTGAGTCATTATACTATTATTTTTTTTTTTTTATTTGAATGTCTTCTCATTAGAGGCACCTCTTTTTCTTACATTTATTCGTTTTTCCTGTAGGAGTGTACTGCATACATGTCTTTAACACAATGCAATCTTTTTGACAAAATATGTCATACTCTTCTAATTGATTCCCAGAGTAGCATGCCCTACCATCATTCAATAAATAGATGTGTTCTGCTCATAAATTCTGTAGAGGGATGACATGCTCCAATTTTTAGAAAGACTTTTTTTTACATGTAATTTGGGCATGAGCTTAACCTTGTTTACAGTTTCCTCTGACAATGCTGAAGTGGCACACTGTGCCTTTTATTTAAAGGAACATAATAAAATGAATGCAGTGGAGTTTCAATTCAAGGTGAATAAAATGCCACAGTGATGCATAGGATATAAAATCACTATGCAGAAGTTAGCAGTTTTCACTGTTGAAATAATTCTTATTTCAGCACTTCAAGTGGTCAGTGACTGCAGTGTCACTTACGTATGTTTTAGCTGCATGAGCTTGCAGACTGTACTTACCACACAAACTTAATATATTAGGCAGGTGCTCAAAGACAAATCAGTAGTTTGAGGTGAGCTTGTGACATAGGATCTCTGTTTGCAGACTCAGAATTAGAAGTGATATTATGGTGAAATATGTCAGTATGCTACCTAAGCCAACGTTGTGAGCTCACTGTTCAAATTGGTGTTTCTCTTTGTTGCTGTTTTTTTTCTCCAGTAACTGATTCTTTAGGTAATAACCCGAATCTCCCTATGTTACATATATTTATTTTGAATGTTTGTTTAAAATGCATTCTTTCAGGTTTTTTATTCCAAGTAATAAAAGGCAATGAAAATGGTCTTGCAGAACCTCTGAAGTGAATTGGATGATTCACTTTATATGACCTGGTCACTAAGCTATTGCTTAGAATGTGTTCTTTTGTTCCAGACAACTGACTCTCTTAATTAAAATGTAACATTTTTCTAGGTATTGTGTCTCAACTTGGGGACTAGCAACTAGTGTCAGATACTGAGCAGTTTTTTAAAGTCACAGAGAGAATGTTTTTGGAGTCACAGGAATTAGGTCTGCACAAGTATCATTAAAAAGAAAAAGAAAATAAAAAAAGCTGTAGAAAAAGTTTTGTGGCAGAATACTAGATCACAAGCTGTGCGAGTTTCTCCAAGCAACCACTATTACTTATGATCACGGGATGGCAGCTGAGATAAGTCTGAACTAGCTTTTCATTGTTTTTGAAAAAACTGTAAAGGGAGGCTCATGGCTATTTGGAACCCTTAACTAAAACCTACCGATTTCCTACATGGTTTTCTATGTGTGAAATCATTACATGGTGTAATATGTTCAAGTCAGTTATTTGCTGACAAGGATTTTGCTGCCTTATCTTCAGTATACTTTCAGGGCCAGATGTTAACAGCCATAACCCACAAATGTTTCCTCCAAGTTACCTGAAGAAGGCAAAGCTGGGAGCAATATAAACTTTTCTATCAGGAAGAAGACAACAATGTAGAAAAATAAAGCAGCCTTTAAAAAGGGTTAAACTTGATGAACAGGAACAAGGGTTCGACCATTGGGGAAAACAAGCAAACAAACAAAATTTATTGAAAAAATGGTAAATAAGTTTATGAACAAAGAGAGAAGCCAAGCAATGGCTTAGGGAAATAAACTTGAAGAATGGCCAAGCCTTGAGAATTTCAAAGGTCTTGCAAGCTGGTGGGGGTTTTATTGTATGAATCTGCAACCAGCATTTGGCATTGGAGTAGAAGAGGTGACTCTCAAGCTCCTCCGAAGTCTTTGTGTGTTATTTTGTGTGTTACAGCTGGTTTAAGCAATTGTGCCTTCCTGCAGCCTCTGCAACATGCACTGCCTGCAGTTTTGCTCCTACTGTGCAAGACTGGTTTTGGCTACCACCATGCCTGGGTATCTTTCACCTGGAGCTGAGATACAGGACCAAGCATGGGTTGGGTGGTGGTGGTTCATGCCTAGCTGGTACATGCCGAGCCAGTACACTCTACCCAACTGAGGGAGCAGGATGGTGGTATTAAAAAGTGTAACCTTTTGGAACAAAAGAGGCTGTTGTGACAGCTGCCTCTCACGCCAACCCCTTCCTTTTCCACAAGCAACCCTACAACAATTGAAGACTTGCTTGTGCACCTGCTCCTTTATTCTGTCATTTTTCAGATGCATCACATCTTGGGCAGGAATAATCTGATGCATAGTACATCTGGATGAGGATAAGATTACTCTTATTCTCCTCCTTTGCCACAAGAATAATGCAGGCTGCCCAGGTGAGAAAATGAAATACCATTATATGGTGTGCAAGCAAGAATCCCATGAGCTGAGCCCATAACAAAAGCATTGTTCTACTTAAGGATGTGTGTGTGTTTACATCATTGAATTGGTTAGTTAAAATTGCCCCAATGTAACTCTTACTTATTACACTTCTCATGTGAAATCTTAGCTAATGGTTAGGTCGCAGAGAAAACTACATCTATAGGTATGCTTTTAAGAATGCAGAAAAGTGAAGTGTAAGCTAGAAGTGTATGTTGTTTTGTTGTTGGGGTTTTTTTTCTTTCAGAAGCCCTGCAGAGTACTCAGCTTATACTAATAAACTATCCTCAGTGTTTTGGGCAATCTCTTTGATACACAGGCTGTTGGGTTTTTATTTGTCTTCTGTGTGTTATACAACAAAACCATTAAGGACCAAACTACTCACTAGAGATGGCACATATAGGGTGACAGACTGGGCTGTGAGTGTAGTCTGTTAAGCAGAGAAAGTGAAAACTTGAGATCTTGTTTGAAGTTTAAAAATAAACTGCAGAATCTTTCTGTGACTCTTAAAGTTTGTGGTACCTCAGATCTGTGCTTTCAGCTTGGGATCCCTTAATACTCTGCATTAACCTGCTTTTTTAACAGAATTGAGGTATTTCTCATCAGTCAAGTACTGCTTTCTGCAATGCTTCTCCCTTCCCTGGCAAAGCCCCCTGTTTGTGTTAATACAGCTTTTGTTGGCACTGAGGGTGACAGGTCTTGTCAGGCTGCTGTCAGCTTAGAAGACAGCCAGGTGTCCTTTCAGGCAGGCACAAGTCCAAAATAAACCTTTTTGTCTTAAATTCTGATTTATTTTTTCTTTTTCCTAGCAGAGCAGTACTTCCTAACCATTTTGGAGAACTGATGAAAATGTTTCTGGTTTATATTAAAGATATGCCACATGTGGAATGATTTTTTTCTAAAAATAAAAGGAACCCAGTGCTTGTGCTGAAAGTCTCTATGGTGTTTTTATCCTCAAACTTTTCATAGCTCATTTTGTGACCACCTTCAGAGGCATGTAATTTGTTTCAGTTGTCCTCCTTTGGAGCCATATATATTGTTGCCATTTTCAGTTTTTTTCCTCTAAGATATAATTTGTAAGAAGGCATCCAGCCTTGACTGGCAAAGCTCAGATAAAGAATGCAGAATTTCTTACTGTAATACCAGTTATTGTTCTTCAGTTACTATTCTCATTGTTAAATTTGTGGCTTAATACCATATTTGAATTTAAACTTTTTGAAGACAGAGAATTTGGTTTCCCTGCTAGTATTTGTTCTTTCTGCTAAATCTCATGCATTTCCTCCAACTTTTAAACAAATGTTCCTGCTTCTTCAGTTTTTCAATGTTTTTCTTAAAACACGTGAGTCCCTAGAGCCATATGTAATCTTCCAGCACAGGAAGAGTACCAAAGAAGTATAGCTAGCTGTTGTATGGCTTCCCCACGCTCTTCTGGCTCCATGTCGTAGGTTTTCTGATGCAGCTTTGCCACAACAACTCTGTATGCAGTCTGATGCCCAACACAGAAGCACAAGTGTGTTTCTGCACACGTCTAGCTCCTGGCAAGTAAGAGTTTTCCTCTTGGCCTATGTGCCTCAGACTGCATTCCCTAGGGCCCCTGGTCCCAGGGGGCTTCATATGACAAAAGTTGTACTGTAACTATGTACAGCCACCATAGGTCAGGCGCTGAATCTCAGCTGGCAGTCCGGAGTGCTTGCAAGTGATGTGCAGGCATACTCAAACAGCTTTGCAAGAAATTTCCCTAGAAGAGGAAATGAGGTGGGATGGAGATTGACGAGAATGAAGGTATGCACCTATCTTCCATGTTCAGGCTTTGTGGTGACCAAGTGCTCTCCTCCCACATTCCCAAATCCTTCTGCTGTAAGTAAGGCAACAGTCTTCTGTGACTGGTACATTTTATGCTCAGCAAAACATGACTTCATGTATCTAGTATCAGGTTTTCCTCCCAAGTGGAACAACTTGTAGGATTCTGGTTTGCTTTGCGTTTGTATTTAGGTCTTTTTTAATTTGCTTTGAGCTGATCATTAACTGTGTACGATTACCACTAAGATACTAACAAACACCCTTCCTTCTTTTTAAATTCAGGAGTTGTTTAGTTTTGAAGGCTAATTGTCATATGACTGTTGTCATCCAGGCTGGGTGAATAGTGCTAAACAACGTAGTATGCATGTTCCTTGGGAAAATAGGAGGTTTTACGTGTACTAGTTACTATACTTATAACAGTAGTGGCCTTTCCTGGTTGTTTTTTTCTGTCTATGACACAATTATTTACATCCAATATTTAATATTAAGAATATGACACAACTGCTTAACTGTAGGAAGACTTATAGCTGGGGTTGATGCTGCATGCTTATTCTAGTCATTGGTGCCTAAATATCACAGTACATTTAATATATAGTGTCATATACATACTGATGTGAGTGCAATGTACTGCTAGTAGCTCAGCAGAATGGGAACTTTGTGCTGATGAAATGTCAGTCTTAATTTTTTTATTAACTTAGCTGTGGGCATTTTATGTCAAAACCAGAACTGGCCAAATACTGCAAAGCGCTGTGCATGAAAATACTTTAATTTTCTTAATGTAATGTCTTGCAGATGTAGAAGTGGTCCTTTTATATAGTCTTTTGGAGATGTTAGTGGTCATGCATACCAGAAGAAATTTCATCAGATTTAACACCTTTAAGCAGTGGCAAAAAAAAAAACATAGAGAAAAATGAGTCAGTAGTTAAATTAGTTACACTGGAAAAGGAATTGTAAGATTTGTGCTTAGCAAAGGAAGAAATGAAACTCACTATGCAGGGTATGGGTGACAAAAAGCCATAAAACATGTTTGAGTAGTGGTCATCAGCAGACAGAGTACCTTGGTAGGATCAGGCAGGAGGGAAGCTGCTGAGATGGGTTATTGGTGAGCCTCAGCTACCTGCAATGCTACCTCTGATCTAGGCTCTGAACTCCAAAGCTGTCACTTTACTTGGCTGAAATTGAGTTATATTGTTTATAAACCAGACCAAACTTCGGATAGAGGTGATTTTGTTTGGGGCTCCCTTTCACGCTTCCCTTTTTTTATTTTTCTTCTCTTTTTTTTTTTTTTTTTGTTTTTTTTCCCCTCAGACTGCATGTAAGAGGTTTTTCATTTTTGGCAGACTGTCTTCTCAGAACACTGGTACTATTATATACTACTAGTTGGATCCAGATTCCTAGAGTGGAAAGCCAGCAACATTACTTCTTTGAGGGATATAAATTGTGTTTAAGAACGCCCTGGAAAAGAAGTATTGTTCATATGTGTGATATTTGATATGAGAATAGCAAACGACACATCAGTAAAGGCTTTGTGTTGTCTTTTAGTTATCAATGGTGATTTTTAAACTGCAAAAGATTCAGGTTGCTGTATATATAAAAAGAAGTCATGTGATTTCAAATTATAATGGGGAATATTAGATGGATGTGGTTATAAAATAACGAATGAGAATAATAGAAAGTTAATTGGGTAGCATCAGAAAAGTTTATCCTGGTATATTGGGATTACATGCTTCAGTTGATACTTAGTGTACTTTTGGGATTTCTGGTTGCACCTCAACTCTGGTTCTGATAGTGTATTGTATTATGAAGAATATTAATAATGCTGCAGAACAATTACTTGTTCATTTGCTAACTGATTAAAATTCATGCATAATTTATTGGAACTGGGAGAGACTTTATAAATAAGTCTCCTTGTCCTCAAGAGCTTAAAACCAAAATGCATATGCTAATATAAGAATGTGCTTTACTTCTTAATATAAAAATTGAATATGCAATGGTATATTAGTCTCATTAATGTGAGGTTTTATTTGAGATAATCGTGCTTTTAATCAAAGTGTATACTTCTAAACATAGCCTTATGTTTTAGAGGTTTATAACTGAGACTTAGTAGTGCATCATGCTCATCAACATTTATGTTTTCTGCCGTAATATACACTGACCTTAAAATTCATTAGTTTGACATTTAATGTGTTAGTTCCACAGCAAATAAACGGCCCTTATTAAGGCTGGATGCATTTCTGAGCTTTGATGCAGGTAGGGATCTAAGTTAGTTCATATGCGTATTTCTTGGCAAAAATGGGTAAAAACATGTTAACAATTAATTGAGATACTCTGTAGAGTTTTGCTCCTATTTCTGCTTTGGGGTATGTACACCTGAGAGTATTTACCTTTTCACTCTGGGAGGAGAAAATCAGCTCTGCTTGCAGCCACTGTGGCATCCTAGTCTCCAAACTGAATTGCATGAGAGACAGGTAATCTAGGAAAAAATCTGCAAGAAACTTTTTTTACCAAAATATGTGAAGCTCAGGTGCTTATAGAGCTGGTAAATGCACTATTGGGAGCCAGCTCTGGCATCTGGAGGGGAAACTTTGCTGTTGGACATGTGGAACCAGGGAGTTGTTAGCCAGCCTTCACCATGCAGAGAGGGTGGGATGTCAGAGGAGGTCTGGAGGCCTGCTGCAAGGCCCTCCATCATCACTCTGCCCACCCCCCATGGGCTCTGTCTGTGGCACTGGAGAGGTCATTCCCAAGAGGCAGAATATGTTCAATGCCTCAGCATCTTAATTCCTTTTTCATAGAGAGGTGGTGGAAGCAGTGATCAGAAAGGACCTCACTCTAGGGAAATCCTGTGGTCTGGGCTTAAATGTATTTTTAGTGTACGGGCCATCAGATCCCTTCTACCTGCTTAGAGTTGCTGCATTGTTAGTTCTGCATCGCTGCTGTGTGAAACCCCTGTGCGCATTGAATTTAGCATTGTTGCCTAATTAACTGAAACAAATTAGTTGAAATATGAGCCATCTGGAATGAAAATGAACCTTCTGTGTTTATCAGTGGATTCATTTTATTAGAAAAGTAGATGTTGCCTGTGATTTGTTTCTTAAAATAAATCACACTAAGTCAATGTGCTGATTCTCCACACAATCGTTTTTCAAGGTAAGGGAGACCTCACCTTCCTGTTTGGTCTGTTGTTACCTTTTTACTTTGCAGCTGTGTTGAAATATTTAGGCTGTCAGATGATGATAAGAACAGAGGAAGACAAAAGGCACCGTACATTCTACTGTTTAAGTTTCTAAATCAGTAGTAAATTACCGAAGAACAAAATATTATATGTCATTACTACATGTCTGTATTTTGTCATTCCCTGCCAGTTTTGCTCAGTTCTTACTATTCTGAGTGCCTGTAATAGGCATCTGTATCTTTTACCCTACCTGCATCTGGTGGGTTTCAAATGAACTGCAGTGATACTAATTTTTAAGACTATCCTGTGCAGAGCTAGTGTATCAACTATTGCAACTGTTTCTTTAAGGAAAATACATATGTTGCTTCTGTGAATAAAAGAAAATCAGTTATATATCTGAAAATCTCAAGTTATTGCCATAGTAAATTAGATAAATGAGCATGAACCCAGATTTTTTTTTTTTTTTCAGAAAAAAATGGTAAGAGCTAGCAATATATCCGTCAGATAGGATTTTGTGGTCCCTAGCTGAGTTTTTTAAAATGGAGAAAATAGCATTGGGCAGGTGCCAGTGGTGCACCATTCACTTCCAGCTGTGGAAATTCTCCTCAGCTGTTCTTCACTGATGTCAGTGTGATTTTGAGTTTGAGTTTTGAAATCGATGCTGACCAAAACATGATAACTTTCTGTGGAAAGAGCCCTTTTCTTAATGGGTTTTACAGCTTTTGTTCTATCACTGGCTTTTTTATCTCCCTACAGAGCCGCCTCGGCCAATTGCACCCCCACAGCTGTTGGGCGTTGGGCCCACATACTTGCTCATTCAGCTGAATGCCAATTCAATCATTGGGGATGGACCCATTATCCTGAAAGAAGTGGAGTACCGAATGACATCTGGGACCTGGACTGAAACCCATGCTGTCAATGCACCGACTTACAAGCTGTGGCACCTGGACCCCGACACTGAGTATGAAATTCGGGTCCTGCTCACCAGACCAGGAGAGGGTGGGACTGGGCAGCCGGGACCACCACTCATCACCAGGACCAAATGTGCTGGTGAGTGCTGCTTTGGAAAAACAAACAAACAAACAAACAAAACTGTGATGATTTAACTAGTTGACAGGTTTGTTGGCTTTAACCAACCTGTAGCAGAACTTGATGGGTTCTTTTGGCACCCCCAGGATCCACAAGTTTCTGCATCAGTAAGGATTTGCTCTGTCACCTTCTTTGCCTGGTCACTGTCTAGGTTGCTGCTAGCTAAGCCTGGGAGGGTAGCTTAAGAAGTGGGATGTTAGAAAGCTAAGAAAATATTTTTATTCTTCTCATGCAAGGAAGGAGACCTCATCCTGCTAGGAATGGACAAACAGTCTGGTTTTTTTTTTTTTTCACAATGAAAATATTTTGGGTTTTTTTCAGTGAAAATATGAATATGTATGGGTATTTTCACTTACATTTTAAGTAAACTTGCACATGAAGGAACTTGCAAGGGAGAAAAGACATCTGTTTAAGAAACAGAATTTTATTAACACAAAAAAATAAATGTAGTGTACTTCTGAGTAATTTTTCATTTTCCAAGAGGATATGCATGGCCTGACAGAATCTCCAAGAACTAAAATACAACTAAAAAACTAACTCCTAAAATACAATTGTAAATGTGAGTAGACTTTTTTTCTCCATTTTGACTATCACCATTACAATCATGTCCTGCTAAATCCTGCTGCCTCCTATGTTTTTTTGAGTGCCCCTGCATGATCAATAGGAGGTTAATCTCATCCAGTTTGTGTTGTATGGTATTCCTTCTAAAACTGTAGGAAGTTATTTTAATATCAGCTTTCATAAGAAGAAAGGTAATACCTACATCTTCTACTTGCAGGGGGAAAAATAAATGTAGATTTGAACATCAGACTGGGAAGCAAACAAGCAGAAATTAAATTGTGGGTGTTGGGGTTTTTTTGTTCCCCCCCCTCCCCCCCCCATCTCATGATTTTTAGGGCCTGACAGTACCTTAAAATTTGCACTATAACTGGATTTAGGAAAGAGTGCTAATAACCATCTAGTCAAAGCTGCATTAAAGTAATAAGAAGAGCTGCAGCTGTAGATTTCCAAGTGTCATGTATATGTGCGCATATATAAAATAAATATAGATCAACTGTTTTCTCCCAACTTCATGACAGACCTCAGTAGGACAACTGTTCAAGTTGTCATCTAAATATGGATGACCACTCATTTTGTTTACTCAAGGAATAGGGTCAGGGTTTGCATCAGAAGCCAGGACTTCATGTGAATAGGGTCAGTAGGTATGAATCTCAGTACTAGGCAGTCTTTTTTGGAATTGGGTGTAATACTGTCAGAAGCAGAGACACAGCTGGATCAAGACTAAACTGAAGGTGTTTTTTGGAATTTGTGATCTTATTTATAATTTAGTCTGTCTTTCCTGTAAAGTAAAAAGGTCCGTGTGTCCTTCTCAGTTAAGATGGCAGTTGTTGTGATCTAAGTTAAAGCATTGCTTTATTCTACTGAATTGGTTTACGCATTGCTCGGAGAAAGCAGAAATTTGAAAAGAGCTTCTGTTTTAAAAAGGCGGAGCTAAGACTAGCAAAATCCAAATGTTCAAGTTCTTTTTCCCAGTGCTTGAAAAAATATAATTTCATTTACCCAGGTTGTGACAAACTAAAGCTTTTTGATTGGGAACAGAAAAGAAAGGAAGTTGTGATTTATGTGATATAGTTTTAGAAGCCACTTAAGGGAAACATAGTTATGGTGGGTGTGATTTTATTGTTGTTTCTAACCTGACCTTCACATATAAGGTGCCAAAATCTAGTCTGGCTTGAGACAAATTTGCAACTTAATTTAATCCACTATGAAGTGAGCCACACCAAAAAAATACTTGACAAATCTGAACTTCCAGACCAGCATTATTTTAACAATAATAACATTTTGAGATAGTTATCTTGCGGCAAGACTGGTTCTTCTTATTCCATGAAAGTGAAGGCAAATAAATGTTACTATTAATCAATTTCAATTAGAAAAAGGTGAGTCGGCAAGACTTTGTGGAGACCAAAGGATTGTGCTCAGCGCCAGTGATGAGTCAGGGAAGGCACTAGGTTGAGCACGAAGTTGCCCTGCTGCCTCCTCACCTGTCTGGAAAATGAAGGCAGGTCCTTTTCCACAGTGTTATCCCAGGGTTTCTGAAAGATAACTGCAAGCCGAAGTCAATATGAATGTATATATGTTTTTATATCTTTTTTCATTTATATTTTGCTTATAAAAGGCAAACTATGTACATAAAAATTAGTTTCTTCTGAAGAGAAGACTTACAAGAAAAGATAAAGATAATAATGGAATAGCTCACCCTGCAGTCTCTGCTGTGGCTGGTATTGTACGAGTGACTGGCAGGTGATTTACTGTGCTATATTAGATGACATCTCTGCAGCAATATCTTCTTTCTGGAGATTCTTCAATTATTCCTAATTCTTGTTTCTGACAAGATCACTTATTTTTCAGACAGACACTCTTTTGTGTCAATGCTCTTTGTCAATTTTGTCTTTCCATGAGTTTTGTGCGTATTAGTTCAAATTCTGAAACAAGTTATAATTGATTATCTGCTCAGTGTCAAAAGGAATGGTGGGAAATAAATGAATTTTCAGCTTGAAGTTTGATTGCACTTCATACAGATTAAAACCCACACATTAATAAACATTGATCTGATGAGTTTTTTAATGTTTACATTCCAAGTAGCAGCAATAGCAAACTCACTGATACATCAATAAGAATAGCTTATCATTCTGCTCTTCGTTTATTTAATATCTAAGCAAATATTAGCATTGTTTTCAAATAAAGATTCAAAATGATTTTTTTCCATAACTCATTTAGTATTTATAATTTCATGACATTTCTTAATAACATATTATTGATCAGTTGGCCTGTGCTTTGCCGGAGATATATCCTCCTTCTGAAAGATTTGAGCAATGATTGTTCTTATCTTGGTATCAGGCATGCGCTTTTATTATTAAGTATTTAGATCATTTTCTGTCTTCCTCATAGCAAAACCAGTGTCTGGTGACTCATTTAGTAAATGTTTCCACTAACACAAAGCAAAACTGCTTTCTAATAAAGAGAAGTCTTCCACTACTTAGAAGTCCTCTGGCAGCCTAATTGTGTACCTGGCATTTCCCAGGTAAGGTGTCCTGCGCTGAAGCTGAGTTACAGCATTTGCTAGAAAACTTATGTTGTTTTACCAATCTGCAATTAAAGGTAGTGCTCAGCAGCCAACTATATGAAACCACTGAGTGTTTTTAAACAGCTTTTAAGTAATTCTAAGACTAAAAGACTAAAGCATGTGAAGCAAAACATTATATTCTGATATAATTCTCCTTAATAGCCAGATGTATGCTTTGTATTTCCATTTCTAAGCACAACTTCAGTCAGTGCTGAGTGTGGCATGGTCTTTCTGCCTGTGTGTGGTTAAATACAAATAATTTCAAGCTGCTGACGCTGAAAGCTCCTTCCTCTCCATCAGTCCTCATGGGGCACCTGAGCTTTATTTCAGTATGACTACAACTCTTGCCTGGTGTCATTGCTCAAATTATTGACTTCTCAAGGACTTTAAAACCAAAATGAAAGGCAGAAGGTAGTGGTTTAATCAGAAGTACTCTTTATGGCTGCTTCTGTGGCTTTGGAGTGTGTTGTCCTTCTAAGCATATCTTCTGAGACTGGAGAGTGTAGAAAATATGTGGTAATATAAAATTGTCCACTTAGCTTGCTTTATCAACTGTAAGTTAGAAGTTATTTTCTTATATTGGCTTCTGCTTCTGAGTAACAGCTTACAGCTCAGTTTTATGATTAACTGATATTTTAGTGCCAAAGGAGGTCAATAGTTCAGCCTGTCCAGAGCTTAATATATGTACACAGTGGAATTGCTTGCTCCTGCTTTACTGAAGTTGAGTGTAAGGGTATGATTTTGTTCTTTTTTTTTTTTTCTTCAGTAAAACGTGGAGAATTATAGAGCAGTTGGAGAAAGAGTCCTATGTGGGTTTAATTTTATTCAAAATGACTTGATTTTAGGAAACTTCTGCCTGTATTATTTGGCTTTGATAATGAGTAAGGAGAAGGGGAAGATTTATAGCTTTACCAAAGCTGAGAACAGAACAATATTTATTGGTTTTATGATTACTATTATTATTGTTATTGTTGATACTGTTAATAACAATAATATTAATTTGTTCAAAATCATTATCTGTCACAGAGACCTAACAGCAGCAGCCAGCCTCAAGGCATTATAACAAAGATGCTCTTTCAGTGGTGTGGTGCAGTGCTGGCATGTGATTGCCTGCAGTTGAAGGCCTGGGAGCTCAGCAGCTTTCTGCCTGCCTTTTTCAAGTACAGAATGTTTGTTTACAATTTGCACATTTATTAATTTTTAAAACAATATACACAGAATACAGGATACTGCTGAATTCATCTCTAGCAAAACAAAGAACAAAAAAGGAAGCCAAAACAGGGAGAAACATTGAAAAAGAAAAGCAAGCTTAAGGTTGGGTTTTGGGTTTTCATTTTCTTGAGATTTTTAACAAAGGGACCCTGGCAATGTTGCCATTGAGAAAGTGACTTTGCATGCCCATCTGGGGAACTAAAATGTTCTTCTGGTTACATAAAAATTGAAGTGATTTTTAAAATGAGTGAGGTGAAAGACATGGTGCAGTATAGAACCTGCGTGTGCCAATGAGGGAGGCGTACAGTGCTTCTTTAGTCGGTGTTTGCCTTTTACACTTGAAAAGTAAAGGTGAGGAGTTCAAGGTGGAGAAGTGGATTTATAGGCTTTGCTGTGTGCTGTACGTGAGAATTTAGGATGTTGGTATGTGAGGCAAGGGGCTTGTAAAATTGGGTACAGCCAACCTCACAGAAGGGTTCTGGAAAGTATGACACTGAATGGATAAGCTGTGCTCTTTGTGTCTCTTGCAGTAATGAATCTGAAATCATTATTTAAATAGTTAATAAATAGTAATAAAAATAGAGATATATGTGTAATTTTCAATATTTTTTTAAAGTGGACAGAGAGAAAATATTTACCCTTATGGCAAAATAGTTATCTTTAAAGTTACAAATAGAATCTTTACCCTTTTTTCTCCTCCAAGTAGATATCATTAGAGACTTAAAATATAGCTTCAAGAAGAGCTTAAATACATTTTGAGTGCTTAAATTACATGTTTTTACTACTCATGGTTTTGTTGTTTACAAGTTGGACACTTTCTTAGAATAAACTAAAAATGAGCGACTTGAAACTAAATGAATGTGGTACTTTTAAAAATTATTTTACGTTTGTCATTACAGAAAAGCACACATTATGCCAATATTTATAAGTTGCTGTTGTTTTTACAAATGTGTTTGGCATTCATGAGTGTTTCTGGGCTTTTTGCCAAGTAGTAATTGGAAACTTTTAAGATCTCGTTATCAGATACCAAATGCACCAGTCTCTTGTTCCATATAGGTTTACTAGTTGGCTACGATATGAAAAAAAGAAAAATAGAAAAGGTATTTAAACAATGGAGAAAGTCTGGACTAATGAACTTCATCATATTCCCTTTAGGGCTGAATTCCAAAGTTGTTATTGAGAAAGCATCCTGTAGAAGAGCTATCCGATTTGGACTATAAACTGGCACACACAACCATATTCTGCTTATTGCGCTGCTTGCCACTGTTCAGATACCCATACCACATATAGAATCCTAATGATGCTTATATCCATAAGAAAGGACCGTAGCGCAGCTGACTCACCTAGCAGGAGACCAGGAAGATTTTCTAAGCCAAGTTCTTGTCAGATTGTGTAAATTAAGCCTGGTATCCTCTTTTTCAAAGGAGGACAATGCAGATGACTCAGTTGAGTTGGCAGTAAACTGCAAGTTCAGACACTGACCTCCACTAAATTAGTTTTCAACTTTTTTTTGTTCACTATATTCAGCCTTGCTTAGTATAATTTTATTTTTTTTTTTTATTTTTTTTTGTATTTGCAGCTGCAAGCTGCCTTTGCACTAACTGGAAACTTTTGTCCTATGACATTGCAAGTGCTGTGTTATACAAGTGCTGTGCTATACAAAGAGACGTGGATTTCCTGAATTCTCTTGTACTTCATTTTTGGGATAAGCTTTGTTCAAGGCTAGTTCTTTATTCTATAGTGATGAACTCAGCAGTAAATCACACTGCTCTGAATCACTGAGAGTTAAGGTAGCAGACCTAGATAGTTTCTCTAGCGTGGCTGCCCACTTTGCAAAGTCTCTGTTGTGTGCATATCTTCCTTTGCCTTCTTTCTGAAGTCTTTACCCGTGGACAGGGAGGGACAAGTTACCTACAGCAAGATGTGGTTATGGTCACTGGCACCTAACATGCTGGTCAGTCAGGCCTTCAGTGCGAAGTCCATGAAGTTGAGGGAAGTCCTTGAGTCAAAGATGATAGCTGTCCTTCTGTTAAAAGACATTAGGTCAGCATATCACTTCATCTGTGTGACAGAGGCTGGGAGAAGAAAAGAAGCAGCCGCCAACATCACTCAGAGCCCCGCTGTCTTTCAAGTAACCCCTTCATCTCCTGTCTCACCTAAGCTTGTTGAGCAGCTTTTCCCAGGGCAGAACACACCAAAGCACTGAGAGCACTGTGATATAAGCAAAATGCATGTAACTAGTCGATAGATCACACTTCCAAGAGGTGCACTGTCTGTGGCAGGAAAATATATTGTAGTACATTAATCCATGGAGTCTATTTCAGCTGTAAAAGAATGGACATGGGCAATAATTCATATTGCAGCACTTGAAAATGCTATGGGTGCACCTGGGCCAGATAACTCAGAACCTGATTATGCCTTCTCCGGAGTCTGGGGACTGATATACACAGATTTTTGGCCGGTGTTCACTTCCAAAGAACACGACTATAGGTTGAGAAAATCTTACCCTTTTGGAAAACTGGAGATAACTTTTCAACTGCAACTTCTATTTTTAATTTCAGCTGCAATAAATATGTTTTAGTATAATTCATTAGTGTGCTTGATACTTTAGTTTGCTTTCATAATTAAGGTATCTCAACTGTTTAGGAGCGTAATATTTTCATAGTGTATGGGAAATGGCAAGTACAGAAATAAAGCATACTTTTATAGGAGTGGCTTCTATTTGTTGTACTTTCATTTATCACTATTAAAAATTAAGCAGGGAAAATTTTAGTCAGGTTTTGAAAGTTACTGGGGTCATTGCAGGACGTGGATGTGCAGTTTTGGAAGCACACTGATTTTTTGCTATTGTTTTGGCTCTTTTGTTAGAGTAGCATGGAGTAGGGAGGGAGGGCTGTGTGAGAAGCATGAGTGGTGATGTGGAAGAGGAAAGCAGTACCAGCAGCCTGTGCTGAGGGAACGGATACTGATGAGATTTCCCAAATGCATTCATTATTCTTTTTCCTCCACGTCTTTCTCCTCCAAAGCCATTACAGGGAAATGTCATGTTATTCATGCTGCTGTGAGATTGGGATAAAGTTCAGATTAACATCCCCCAAAGCTTAGGACAGGTTTCCCTGTTCTCACTGGCATTGGTTCTTTCGGCTTTATTCTGCTACATGAATCTTTGTTTTTCATTTAATTCTTGTTTGATTTTTTTTCTCAATATTGTTTCGTTTTAAAAATGGGTAGCTTAATTCTTTCCTCCTAATTTGAACCTAGACTGTGTGACACAGAACTGTGTGAATTTCACTTTCTTCATTTTGTTTCTCAGTAAATCCTCCTGCTGGTGCTGAGATGGGGAATGTTCCAGGTGATGCCTTTTTATGGTAGGCTAATGAAATAGCTTCCATTATAACAATAAATTGAGGAGCATATTAAGTGGCAGCTGATGTCAAGTTGCACCTCAGGTAATCAGTAGGTCAAAAATCCTAAAATGGCTTGTCAAGACTCTTACTGTTACGTGGTTTTGTTTGCTGTTTAAAAAATAGAAAAAAATCTGTTCCACATGACTTAAAAACAAACATTAAAAATACTGACATGAAGTATCAGGATCAACCAATTAATTAAAAGCTCGTCATCTTGACTTTAATTCTAAACAGAATAATGGAACAGCCAATACAAGGGCTGATTAATGAAAAATTAAGAAAGTAATGCAATTAAAGACAGTCAACAGGTTTATGGAATACTGATCTTGTCAGAGTAACTTGATTTCTAAAAATCAGATTACGTATTTTGTTAATAAAAGCAATATTGTTCTTCTCTAATGCATTTAATTTGATGTAAAACATTTTGATTGAGAAACAAGAATAAAATCAAATGGAGACGAACTGGCTGATATATCTAAACCTGTTCTTATTAATTAATTAAATAAACATTTATGTTTGGGTGCTATCAGGAACAGTTCCACATAATTTATAAAGAAAACATAACTATGATAAAGCTGGGAAATTGCAAAATATCATGGAAGTGGTAAGAAAAAAAAGACTTGCAGAAAGAACTGGGTTACTAATTTACAGTGGTTTGAATTGAGCGATGCTAATCTGTGTTTCAGGTAGGCCAGCTGCAGTATAATAAAAACAAAATAGTCCATATTATATTATATAATAGTCCATACAGAGTGGGAAAAGGAGGGGCTCCGGCCCTAGGCATGGGCTGACACTATGCGAGGCTGACACTATGCAGGGAACACTCACCATTAGGGCTGTCAGTTGGGCACTGGAATGAAAAGTGCTTCTGTAGTCCATGGCTGTATAAATCAGAGCAAAATTTCTTACTCTTTCCTTAGTATTAGAGAATGTTTTAAAGCTTTTGAAGGTTCATATTTGAAATTGCTTATCAAATTAGTTTCATTCTGACCTAAGCCGTTTATCCCTGTCTCCCCAAATCTGTGTAGCATTCTATTCTATAGAATTAAAAGGGTGGTGTTGTAGAATAGATTGTTGTTGGATTTAGGAAACAAAAATAAAAGAATCTTGGCAGAAACTTAAAATCTGGAAGCAAAATCTTGTTAAGATGTCCAGAGTTAATACTGTTTTTAGAGATGCAGCCGTGATTTAGATGAGTGATTTCTCATGTGGTTGAAACTTATTTTCCTGGTTTCACATCTCCAACGACACTGCATAGTCGGTCTATCATTTCATTTGTATAGTGTTTTACCTTTTAAAACTATTTCATTTTATGCCTTTTTCCCCCCCCCCCTCCTCCCCCCCGGTCATTAATTGCTGAATGCTATTTCATTACTCTTGGAAATGGCAACATCTTTAATTATCATCCAGATAATTAAACATTTCAAATAGTAAGAGTACCATAAGCACACATCTTGCAGTTTATTAGCTTTATTTTAGAGAATTATGCTCGATGTGAGGGACTGGTGGAAATATATTTGACAGCATACCTTCTTTTGTCTGCAAAATGAACTCTACCAATTAGGCTGAAATGTCAGAGCATGGACACCTACTGGGAATAGAATGTGCTGCATTTACAGTTTACAACTTGTAGCTGCTTAGATGATTACAAATAAGCGAACTAGTTCAGTTGCACCACACTTCCTGAAAGTAGTGACATTCAAAGACAGTGCTGAACTGCAGTTCAAGAAAATGCTTTGTTTGTGGCTGTTTTATCACCTCGACAGATCAGTTCACTTTGCATCTCAATGCCATTTGGAAAACAGGGTTAATGTGCATGTTTTCTCTCATGTTCATTTACCTCCTGACTTTTAAAATTTGTTTTATTTTCAGAGCTAGCACGTCTCTTATTGTGCTGGCTGCAATGAGATCTTTGCTTTATCTGACGGAATGCTTTCCACGGCTAAGTACTTTGTAATTAGAATTTAGTACAATGAAGATCATGTTAGAGAAGAAATTTTTATTGACTGACAACTTTTTTTACTCATGTAATTTTTTGTGGTCCTGTGGGCAGACATACACACCCACTTGAAAATAAAGAGCAACTGCTCTGCTTTCAGCTCTTGGTGTGACCAACATTTCTTTGTGTCTGTCCTTGCAGAGTCTACTCTTGGTGTTCACTTGATGCTTACTGGGCTGGGGAATGTAGGGGGAGTGCAGCAATCGCACTGCATAGAAATCAGTGGAGACCAATTTTTTCCTGAACTTCATTTTTTTTATGGTTGTCTTAACACTTGTCTCTTACTCTCTGAATAGCTATAATTAAGGATCATGCTACTTGAACACGTTCCTTTTTTGTGTGTGTGTGCCACTTCACCTCTAAGACTTCTTAGGTCGCCATTACCAAGTTTTCTTTTTCTGTTGCTCAGCTTTTTGTTGTTTTTTTTTAAACACGAAAGTACCCACCCTCTAACCCCATCTATTCCTTCCCTTCAGCCATGAAAGACAATTTGAAGCTTAGAAGCAAAAATACAGATGCTTCTTTCTAACCAGTGGATGAGGGAACATATAATATGCTGTAGAAATTATTCACATTGGGTAATATGCTTTTAGAGGTCTCGCAGATTTGTAGAGTGATGAACATAGCATAAGAACCTTGTCCTGGTTTCATCTGGTAGCTGGTGCGGAGCTGTGTTTTGGCTTTAGCCTGAGAACAGTGCTGATAACACACCAATGTTTTAGCTGTTGCTAAGTGGCGCTTACTCCAATCTAGGACTTTTCAGTCTCTCATGCTCTGCCAGTGAGGAGGGGCATGGGAAGCTGGGAGAAAGCAGAGACAGGACACCTGACCCAAACTAGCCAAAGAGGTATTCCATACCACGACACATCATGCCCAGTATATAAAACGTGGGGAGTCACCCAGAAGGGACCGATCGCTGTGTGTGTCAGGCTGGGTATCAGTCAGCAGGTGGTGAGCAATTGTACTGTGCATCACTTGGTTTTCTTGGGTTTTATTCCTCTCTCTCTTTTTATTATCTCCCTTTTCATTACAATGATGATAATATATTTTACTTTATTTCAATTATTAAACTGTTCTTATCTCAACTGGTAGGGTTTATCTTTTCCGGTTGTCCTCCCCATCCCACTGGGGTGGGGCAGGTAGTGAACAAGTGGCTGCATGGTATTTAGTTGTCAGCTGGGATTAAACCATGACAACTTATACAGAAGAGAAACAAGTAAAAAGTTTCATAGATATGATTAATCTTGCCTAAAGGT
This sequence comes from Neopsephotus bourkii, assembly GCF_033783945.1. Classification (NCBI taxonomy): domain Eukaryota; kingdom Metazoa; phylum Chordata; class Aves; order Psittaciformes; family Psittacidae; genus Neopsephotus; species Neopsephotus bourkii. The sequence goes on from NW_026902239.1 coordinate 8,304,348, forward strand.
AATTGGAAAGGTGGTGAACACATATTTGAAAGAAAATTAACATGGTAGACATTTTTCATTGTCAATTTAGTGTTGGACATAGTCAGAGCATATACCTATGCTTTATAAATATGAATATACAATGAGGAAAAAAGTACATACAACAGTAATGTTATGTAGAATTCAACTAACATGTATAACCATGATCTTTATTTCTTACTGTGAATTATTTAGTCCTGAATTTACTAGTTGCTGTGTGCTTTAAATAAAGGCAGTTCACAAACTTGTCTTTTTTCCCCTGCGTTAATTTGATCTGACTTCAACAGTGGAAACAAAAGTGATACCACTCTTCCAAATTGCCTTCACAAATCAGCTCTCTGTCTCCATGTTTAAGAAAGGATTTGCAGGTCTAAAGTGGGAATTCTGAATCTGCACAGCGATTTCTGTGATGACTCTGCGTGATTTAAAGACCTCTTGGAAATAGGTATGCTATAGAGTTCCAAGGGGTGAGGCTTCAGCTGGGCTGCTGTGCCTCACGATGAGCAGATTCTGTGGAAGTCATACTCTTTCAGCTCACTCTGAAAGTCTGCCTTATGGACAGACTTAAATTGGAAAATGTCAGATGCTTCCATTATAGATGCTGTTTTTCTAAAACTGATCTCCTAGATAATTTATGTGTTTTCTCAGTGAACACACATGTGCCCATGTGTGGCTTTTTCTAGCCTACGGAGAGCGGGCATCCTGCCTTAGTAGTTCTGTGGAAAGCTCTCAGGATGATGGGCATGCTTCCTTCTGCCAGTCTAGACAGTAATTCAGGCCTAAAAACAAATATGTAGCAATTATATTAAGGAGAATCAACAACAAAAAACTTGTAGTCTTTACAATATAGTTTTTTCAGCCTTGGGTGGCAAAAATTTGGTTTCAAATATCCTACCATCACTCTCACCATGCTTTTTGTATTTCATCCTATGCTTTACTCCAGCTGGTGTGGACTTGTAGTCGAGGTTAAGTATCACATAGCATTGACAGCTCACGAAGAAACTATTTTCTCTGGTTCTGAAGTTCTGTCTTTTTAGGGTGGGGTTTACTGAGTTGTTTTCTGCATGGAATAATTGCTGGTGAGAGAAAATGCGGTACTCAAAGCAGTACAATTTCTGTAATAGAGGTTCCTTTCAGTGGATGTGATGGCATTTAAAAGAACATCGAAGTCATTGTGCATGCTTTCTTTGTTTGAAATTTTATTAATAGAATCCATCTTTCTGAATTTAGCATGTTAGGAGTAATCTGTGTCTATGAGAAACAAGAACATAAAGGATCACAGGAGCCTGGGCTGCTGCAAAGTAAGATGCCTTGATGGTTGGGGGGCTGAGCGTTCTTGCAGATGGGCAGCATTGGGAAGCAAAGCTCTTACATAGTGGCCAGCCTATAATGTTTTAATTTCTGCAAGTAAAGTGTAACTTTTCATCCTTGGTAAAGTGAGCGCCTAGCTATTTAGCAAGGGACAAAGCATAATGTCATCATTGGAGAGATGTATTGTCAACTTGGACAGGTGATATTTAAGGAGCCTGAAGAGAGAAATGACCTGGCACTGTAACAAGACATATCACAAGTGACTGTCTCAGAAAGAATGAGAACAAGACAGACAATTTCCATTACTTCTCAGTGTTAAGGTGCTAGCATTATCCCCTAAACAACCACATGCTCCAAGCAATAATCATGCACTGTCTTTTTCTGTACTAATATAAAAGTGGAATTCAATCTCTTTGACACATATTGCTTCAGCTTCTGACTTGTCAAGTTGTTTCTCTGCTGGAGCTCAGCTAATATATAGTGAATGGGCTTTGTATACTGACTGAAATGGGGAAATAGTTATCCAGTTTCCTTTGAAGCTGGCTGCAGAGGTGCCTGGAATATGCTAGAAGAGTGAGGCTTTGTTTCTGATAGCCTATAAGTTATTGTTGGTTTGGAAGCCTATGAAACCTCAAGCTATACCTCAGACTGCCTCCTCTTTTGAGTCCATTCTCCAGCCTGAACCAAGTAGCCTGTTAGCTTTGTACTGTTGCTATAAAAGCTTGGAGAGAGTCGATCGTTCTTTTTCTGCTGCCTTTCCAGCAGTGTGTGTGTACGCTGGGGTTTATGGAAGAACAGAATTTTGTGTGTTGGGTTTTTTTTTTATTTTTCCCTTCTCGGTGGGAACTTATTTTTGCAGTAGCTGATAGAGAAGCTCTACACACTCTGTATCAGTCAAGTCCTGTCTTTGAAGGACAATATTAACTGTCATTATGATATTCTGCATATTGATTAAATACATTTTATAGCAAACTTGCTTTAATTCTGAACTATTACATACTACTGTTGCAACTGTTAGATTTCTGTATATGTAAGGAGAAACTAAGTTATCATCTATAAAATTAAGGAAAACAAAAGGCATCCTCCAGTAACAGGCTGTGCCATCCTGGAACTTCCTGCTGTTTCTTAACCTGTGGTGTGGTGGACCAACTCACTACTATCCTGTGTGAAGGATTTGAAAATTTAAAATACTTGACCTGAATCAGATACAGGAAGATGTTTTAAAATTAATATCTTATGCATAATCAGAATAATTTTCTAATAACTTAATATGTGTTTAGTATGCCTGTGTTTCTGTTCTTTTCATTTTAAATCAGTAGTGTAGGCTTTTCTAGCTGCAACCACAAAGTCAGTTTGTTAGAGTTAGGATAACTGTGTTGTTTTTCATAACTGCTGAGCAAATTGAGGACACTTTTTCTGTAGTGGGACTTCATGAGTTTAGAAAACTGATAAATAAACTATCCTAGCATGTGCTGAATCAAATGATAGATTATGAAGCTAATACTGTGATAAGCATTAGAAACTTAACAGGCCAGGCAAATCTCCAAGGATGTTCTCTGATGAATGTCTAGTTGACTGTGCACTTCTAAGAACGAGATGTGTGTGAGGGCTCATGCAGTAAGATGCCTACGCAGCTGCACTTGTTTTTTTCTACATCTGTTACTAATGTGTGTTATCTGATACACCTTTTTGCAATATAGTTTGATTATTTTAAAGCTGTATACAAGGAATACCAGAAAATTACACAGTTGTATTTATTGCTTTTTTCAGCCTGTGCCACCTATGTTAGTTGACATATTTTTCTGTATAGATCTTTCCATGTTGCCTTAAGGAAAAATCATGTGGTTAAACATAATATGATAATGCATATGGATAAGGAAATCAAATTAAATTTGTTACCGATATCTCAAAGTTAGTGTTGCTTAACTTTGGAATACTTCATTTTGCTCTTCAAATTCTTTAACTTGAAAGTATCATCTGGCAGATAGAGAAAAATAAAATTAATAAAAAATGTGTTTTGACATTTAAAAGAGAATTATCTGCCTTAAAATGCATAAAACATGCAAACGCTTAAATTGCTTGAGTCTGCACATTTTGGAGCATTATTCTGACTGACGTTTATTAGCTAAGTTAAAGCATGTGTAGCAATTTTCTGTGTAGCAAGCTTCACCTTCGTTTCATAAGCTAAATTGTATTAGGAGAACTAGCCTCCCAACCTAAGAAAGCTACAGAATTATTTTTGTTATTATCAGCAGGTCTTTCCCAATCCTATTCTCATCTTGGATGTCAGACCAGACACGACCAAGTCTGTTTCCCTGTGACTTTTTATCTTTTGGACTTGCGATCCAAAAGTCACTACCCACCTGGTTGATCCCTACTTTGGTTTGGGGGGGGGGGGTTACTGTTTTTGTAGTGTTCTTGGAGCATCTGTAAATCAGTTTTTTTTGTAGCAGTCAGTAAGCTCTGGATTTGTATTGGTGTTACTGCTGTGTGTATGCTGCGAATTAACAGACTGCATCTTCTGTAGCTGCTGGCCCTCAGGCCTTTCACTTTGTCTGAAGGATCCTTCTGCTCCCTTGACAGTTACACGCTGACAGCAAACCTCGGCAGTGGTGAGGCTAGCATTTGCTTACCAGAACAATTCTCCCCCATCCTCTTCTATGCCAGCATCAACTGACGTCCTTATAGAAGAGGACGGCATTCTCTATTAAATGTATCCTATATTTAAAAACAAAATGAAGGGGAGAGCAAGAGAGGTCTTGAAATGCTCACTGCTATGTTACATTTTCTTAGGAATAAACTAATTCATAGACTTTGCCTTCACATGGCAACTGAAGCTTTCATCCCCCAGCTGCTTCTCTGCCACATAGTTCAGCTCATGTTTTCAGGCAAGGTGGCAGACTGTGTTTTCCTCCTCCATGAGGTCACTAACCAGAGTAGGCAGTTCCTGGCTTCCAAGGTCCTTCAGGGAAAGATGCATAGGGTACAGACTCACATGGGCTGAAGGGATCAGAAGATATGAAGGTGGTCAGACCCAGTTTTAGCAGCTAAGATCATCTGTGTGGGAGAGCTGGGGAAGAGATCAAAGCACTGCATGACATGAGAACTAGCCTGTCCTTGCAAATCCTTGCTGCTCTTGTGCTGTTGAGAGTCTGAAGTTCACTGCTGTAAATGAATGGCAGAAGGAGACAAGGAGCAGCTCATCTTTGAAAGCTGGGGTCAGGAAACAGCATGTGGCAGTGAAGAGTAGTATGTTTTCTCATCTGCGTTTTGTATGGAAGTTGTCTGAGGCATAAAGGGAAGAACCAACATGAACAGTTCCTGATGGAGTCATGGTGAAATACGTGTTTCTTGCTTAGCTGTTTATAAATTAAAAAAAAAAAAAAAAAAAAAAAAAGCAGACCAATATTCTCTGCTGTGTTGAAGGACATGAAAAAGATCTATCTTTGTTTGGACTTCATTGGGGTTGAATTGAAAACTTGCGGTCCCTGACTTCTTCCAGCAATTGCTTGCAAATGTCCATCACCATTCATAGGTGTTGGTGGCAGTGTTTTCTTCAAAGAAATTTTGAATGAAATAGAGAAATCTTTGTTTTGATATTTACAACCATGTATATGCACACAAACACATAAATGTGTGGAGATATATATACCAATTTCAATAAAAATATTCTGATAGTTTTGTAAAGAAAATAATGTTTCAGCTTACTGAAATATTTTTCTGTATGTTATAATATATTTAATAACTACTCAGATAGAACTGTTTTCTCTCCCCAGTGTATTATGATAGATTTGAAGGGAAAAAAAATCCATGCCTGCAGTATTTCATGAATTTGGAAAAACAGACAAAAGAGGTCAATGTTCCTGCCAGGTATCATTTGCAAAGAAATGGCCGCTTATTTTCAGTGCATTTTTCCAAATTGTCATCACTACATCATAGTCACGTCTTGGTCTCAATTGGTTATGGAAGAGGGGTACATAAATTACACCAGCAACCTAAATACACCTTACTATTTAGAAACCCCTGCATCGTAAGGAGAGGGTATGTTGAGAGAAAGAACTACTTACTCTCAACAGTTGTGTCAGAGGATTACATTAGGAACAAAAATAAAACAAAAAAAAATTGTCATCTATATTTCTAGATTATAAATAAATGCATTTTGAAAGTTAAAGATGAGGAGGGAAAGAACTTACCTTTCTTTTTTTTTTATTATTATTTATTTCATCATTTTTAAATCTATGGAGAGGATTTTGGAAAAGACCTAAAAGAACTGCTATAGAAAATTATGCTTGTGGCATGAGTGAGTGTTTGGATATCCCAGTCATTGGTATCAAAGAGATTGGATTTCCTTGTGTCAAGATCACTGCTGATCTCTGCTGGGGCCAAGGCTGCTTGTGCTTTCTCTTCCCCCTCATCCCCATCAGTGCAATAATTTGCCTTCTAAGTGTTCTGCTTTTAATCTTTCCCAGAAGTATTGGTCACTTCTTTTGTGTTCCCATCTGGCATTGTCAGGGGTGAACCAGTCTTTGGGTCTCCGGTCAGACAGTCAAACTGTTATTAAGGGTAGAGTCAGGTATTCCATTGGTGGTATCTCGTGGCTTGTGAAAGCTTACTGAAAGGCACCTACCTGCTTCTGTCTGAAGGGTAAACAGGTCGAGTCAGGCTAGGAGAGCTTTTCGGTTGTTGCTTTTGCAAGTCGTTTCAGTTTTTCAACCACGTTTAATGATTTTCCCTTGCGAGCGGTGTTTAGTGATCTCCTCAAAACCAAGCTCCCACTGAGGCATGGGCAGTGAAACCTGACCTTGAAATGATAATGCAAGCCATGCTCAAAATTAATTGCTGGTAGCATTCTCTCTGCTGTTTGATTTTTAATGAATAAAGGGTAGCTGCAGGTTTTCAGGTTTTTATAGACAGGATGCAAATTTGTTCTTTTTTATTTCAAATTGATAACTCAGTTGCTGTTAGTGCAGATTATTGAAAACATCTTTTAAGAGCTTTTTTGATTTTTAAAGTTTCATTATAAAATAAAAAGGAAATAGAGTGCTTTAATGGTATTTAGAAGCTTCATCAGTTTAATATTATACTTGCAAAGCACAGAAGTGTAATACCAATTTTGCATTACTTTAAATTTAATTTAACGGTGTTGTTAGAAAAAATGTGCAAGTCTAATTTATGTTGACAAAGGAAATACAAAAGTATTTTTTAATAAGGAAGGCACTAATATAGGACACAAGGAATCGATTTCATATTATACTTTTGTATAATTAAGTAAAAGTGCTAACTTCAAGCTATTCCTTATGACAGTCTATAAGGCCATGTTTTTTCACGCTCTTTCAGTTAGTAAGTTGAAAAACACATTTAAAAATGTTTGCTATCAAGTATGTTAATGTAATTGGCACTAAAATCATTTGGCTTTCTATATTTTATTATTAAGTAGAAGGAATTCTGTATAGATTTGTTTCCTTGTTGCTGTAATTTTAATTACAATATTGGGAATATCCCACGTTTTAGGTATTACTTAACTATACTTGGTCCTAAGTGGGATGCTAGATAAAACCATCTGCACTTTGGTTTATCCTATATTCCTCTCAAGCATTTATGTTAGCACACAGTCTTTTCCTTTTACTCAGTATTCCTTGCCTTCTTATATTTTTTTTTCTTTTAAGAGTAGTTTTGTTCACTTCATATATTTAGTTTCCAGCTTTTAGAAGGAAGCATGTCTTTGGGAAGGTCTTATCCTAAACTCCCAATCCTTGATCCCCTTTTTCTGGAAGGTAAAAGTTAAGGTATAGATAAAGTTTTATGATGGATGGGTTGGTGTTTTTTCTGGGATGTTGTACTTTTGGTTTTTGTATTTTCAAAAGAAAAACACAAAGCAGAAAATGCAAGGCTGTTGTACTTTATTTTCTCCCTTTCAGCCATTTTTCCCTAGTGTCAATGGCAATGAATTTGGATGTGCTTTGCCACTTCACATCAACTGTCTAGCGCTCAGGTATTCACTTTCCACCTTTCTGTCATATCAGGATTTCAATTTCCAGTTAAGTGTCTGATACTGAACCTGGAAATTGAAATACAGGTGTGGATATGGACTACTGTGAAGCAAATGAAGGCTGTAGTTCTGTCCTACCAGTGTCAGTGTCTACTTTTATTCCCCTTGTATTCTTCTCTGCATCATCTGCCACAAAGTGTCTTAGCAGTACCTATAATTTTATGGTTGTATTTTTCTTGTTTCTATATGTTTTTTTTTTGGCCTCTAGTGATAAGGCAGAAAAAAAAAAATTACTACAAGAAGATAGGACACCAACCTTTTTGTTTCTTGTTTAATAAACTTCTGTTGTAAAAGAAAAAAATAGCCATATTTAAATTAAAATAATGAACAGTAATTGACTGTTTTGGTTCATTGTTCAGTCAGTATCTTAAGGTGTGCCTGATTTCTGAATTATGTGTTCATCACTTCTTTAAAATAATGAGAAGAGGCTTCTCAAGGAGCAACTCCCTGAGTTTTCGGTAACATGATTTTTCTTATTTTTGTCTTTTGCTTTAAGCATCGATAGTATGAAACTGCATGATTATCTTAAAATCTGATATAAGCCTGTCAGCCACTTTATAGTCTGCAATGGCAACAGAATTCTTGGTATAACCAAAGCTAATGGGGATAACCTCAATGCAGAACGGTGCCATCAGGTATGACTTATTAGTTTTTTGGAAATACTGTTATATTTGGACTAGTCAGAAAATTTAGGATTTAGATAATACTGCATTCCTTGAGTAGAATGTTCAGCTTTATTATTAATATTAAAAAAATGTGCAGCATTCCAGCTTTTGGCATGCAAACCTTGGGTCAGGAAATTGCATTCATTCTCAAAACTGCACCACTAGGATTATTCTGGAGGGGTACTATCCTATGTTTCCTGTTAGGAAGAAGATACTGTATAATGGTATGAATTTTATTTCTGTGTTGTTTTCATATATATGCAATGAAGAAGTTTGCTTCAGTATGCTTCTGAAAAACCATTGGCTCTACTACTTATAATTGTAAAATTTCCACATCAGGTTGATAAGTTCCAAAACCTCATTTTCTGTCTTTCTAAATAACTTAGTTCAGGCAGTTTGAACAAAATCATAAAGATAACTAGTTTGTTTTTCCAGAGGTTCTATTGCCACAATGCAATTTCCACAGAAAACAAGGGCTGAAACAAGGGTATAGAATAACACTGAAGTTCAGTTATCTCAAGAAACTAGCAATGCAGATTGATTGAAAGAGAACAGATTGAATTACTGCAAATGTGATATAAGTAATAAATGAGTGCTGTCATTTCCTGTGTTAGAACACTAACTTTTGAAAGACAAAGCTTGCTTTGAAAACTAGCAAACTAAAAAAAAAAAAAGAAGAAAAGAAAAAATTAAATAATGCCTTCGAGTCAAATTCCCAAGTATCATAAAAATAGTTAGAATAATCAACTTACCAGTACCAATAACAAGTAATAATATTTGATGCCTAGAAAGAGTAGAGAATCAGCAATGAGGTACTGTACAATGTTATTATACCAATGTATCTGATAGCTGAGATTTTAAATACTCTAATATTTTGTGCTTTTTAAACAAAAATATTTTCTTTCCATTTCCTATCCCAAAGAGCTAGAATGCTTGCAAAGTTTTATGACAGCAATGTGATCTATGATCAACAGAAAATTGTCACAGAGTTCTATAATTCAAGAAGTAATGTGGGATTTCTTGTATAAGTACTTGAGACAGCCTAACTTAGAACAACCCTCATTCCAGGAGCCTCCGAAGCACGATTTCTTTTTCAGAAGTGTGGGGTTACATCAGTTGTATAGACATAATTAGAATTATGTGTCTTAAGACTTCTAAAAATTCCATTGCATTCCTGCATGGGTTTTTATTTCGTAATATTTTACCAAATACCGGTGTGTTCTTTCCTTAAAACCAAACAAGATATTAAATTACATAACATTCTTCCAATAATTTTACCTTATTTTGTTGCTGTATGATGACTGCAAACTTTGCTTTACATATAGGTAATATCTAAGGTATATTAAGGTCCTTCAACTTCTTACCATTGCATCTATCATGACTGATACCACCTTGCCTTCCCCAGCCTTCCTTTCAGACAGGTGAGCAAAAATGATCACACAAGGCCTCTTTGCCTACTTCAGTGCAAAGCCAACCTTGCATTTTAACTGAAATCCCCCTTGTTGGCAGTTTAATCCGAGCTGCTTTACTTTTTCACTAATGAAAATGAGATCTGCTCATTCTACTGGCGGAGATTTTGGGAGAGAGAATTGCTGGCTAACAGGCATTAATTGCTAACTGCTGGAGTGCTAGTACATTCAGGGCAGTACCAAGGTTTTGATTATCTCTCTTTCCTTGCCTTGAACATATATCTGCAAAAGTATATTCTGGCTAGATCATAAAATGTGAAATTTCGTGATAAAACTACCTGTGATGAAACTGCCGGGAGAGAGCTGTACAGGCCAACTGGAACAAATGCTAAAATTCAAATTATAAGTCCAGGTTCTAATTTCCAGCTTTATGCTGAACCCACGAGTAAAGTAGTAATATTAATATTAATATAAGGCAGTGGGTCAAATTCTTTTGTAACTTTTAACTATCATGTTGCATTTTTGACATGTTATGGTGATGCCAAGCCTCCTGCATTAAGGTAAGTGTGAATCTTCCCAAAGGAGCTGTTGTCTTGACATGAGCTGCCAAAACTAGAAGGTTGTTTGGCTGGGTAAAGAAATGTCATCTTTGTGTAACAGGATCTGATATGTAAGCTGTAGGCATCAGGCTCATATCAACCCATCTGATTTAGCCTGTAAACCAGCTACTGCACCCCAAACTGTTCAAAGTTAATTATTGTCTGTAATTTTTTCTACTCTAGTTTAAAAATAATGAATGTACCGTGCTTAGAAACAATTAACTGTGTAATACCGAGATTTACAACTTTCATTTCTGCAGCATGTGGGAGATAATTTGGCTTTTTCTTGGGTTGAATTATTTGTGCCGCAAAGGACTATAAGAGTACTAATTTGCTTGAAATGTGGTTGAATTTATCACAGCCAACACAAGCTTGTGTACATTTTCTTTCCTTTCTGATTTCACCAATACAAAGAAAATAAAAATTAATTTTCCCCCTCTGTCCTTGCAGTTCTCCTCTCCTCAACTCATATGAAAAGTTGTCTTTTCGGGCATGTTCTGAATTGACATTAGTAATGCTACAACTGTGTTTTGTTTTTAGATACATTATACTTAAACAGTGAGGCTGGGGGGGTGTCTTGGGGGGGGGAGGGAGGTTGTTTATTTAACAATAAGAGCAACTATACAATCATTTTTCTGGTGGGAGTCACATGAAGAAAGAGTGTTGGTGAAAACCAGGCTCCTTGGTGTCTATCTGAGCACCCTGTGACAGCTAACCTACTTCCCCTTCTTACTGTAGACATTAACCTTATAAGCCCAAAGTACTTAGAAGTTAATGGCCTGTTATACAAGTCTAAGCATTCATGGCAATGGAATATTAAGTTATTAAATGTATTTTGCTGCGTAACTAAACCTCAAGTTGTGCTCGTAAATAATCGCTTAATTACTTAGTTTAAATTGAGTTAATCTATTTTTCTGCCTCCATAGTCCTTGTTGTGTTAGGAGTAGTATTAAAATGTGAGTCTGATAAATATCAGCATAAATCTCTTGCCTTTCCTGCGATAGTGAGAGAAGTGCAGTTCATTAGGTTTTTTTCTCTTGAAAATAGAAATTTCAAAATTAGCAGATTAAGGAAGATAGATCTAGTAACAGTGTGTTCTGTCAAGACACTTTCATGTCCCTGTCAAGCCTCACTAGATTTCATTTTACATTTTTAAATCTTTGAAGAGTTAAATTTGAATTGAAGCTAATGTTACTGACAAGAGGAAAATAGAAGCAATTGGTTTGCACTAAACAAGTTTGAATGGTTGTTAATGTGAATGACTTTCAGGCAGTGAATGTCAGAGAACAGTAGATTACTTTCTTTACCTCGGGCATTTTAAACCATCTCCTGTGGTAGGCCTGACAATATTTTTTTTTCTCTCTTGAACACGGGAAGCAAAGTAATTGGAGTCTGGTAATTTCAGCCCATGGCTGATGAAGATAAATCATAACGAGCTACTGGAACACATACTGACAATCCACATAGGGCTACTAGAACATGAACTCTCACTAATGCATTATTCAAATTTTGTTTCCTTCTGATTCATATTCTAGAAGGCCCCTAAAACTGTTAATTATAAAGCCAAACGCCATTTGTTATTCTGCAGAAGTTTCATGCCAGAAACCAATTGCTTCACAATGCCTTCGCTTTGTTTCCAGGATTTGGGCACCCGAGAAACTGTGCTGCTCGCTTACCTGTGTGAGGCGGGTGTGCAGGTTCCGCTTATTTGTCTGCAGGGAGAGCATAAGCTCATTTTACTGCTTCTGAGCACAGTTGCCTTCTATCCAAAACAGGCAACTGGTCCTTCTCACAGATGTTCACACTGATCCATCCTGACATTTGTGTCCATTAAGGTTGGCTGGCTGGCTGCAGAAATTCATCTCAGGCCATTCAGCTTAAAGGCTAGCCTTGCTGTCTCACCAGGCTTCAGCTGGATTTACCTGGTCTCTTGGGATTAATACATGACCCAAGGGAAAGAATGTGAAACTGGCCATAGGCAGATATGTGTCAATGCAGTTTTAGGTTGTGTTATGCTTCCAGGGAATTGCATCCTTTGTGATTTTGTGCCTTTTCAACCCTTCCTAGGAGAGGTTGCTTTGCTAGCCTTGATCCTCATGGCTCATCTGGGCAGTCTTCAATAGCAGGACAACTGTATGTGATGGCTCTGTCTCTGTCCTTCTCTCAGAAGGAAAAGCAGATACATCTCAAATATTTTCTGCATAAAAACTCTCCATCCTTTTGTTTCAGCTAGTTAAAGCAGACACCAGTAGCAGTGCCACATTGGCAGGTCAGGGGTGGGCAGGGGGGACCAGTGGGAATGTCACTTTTTCTTTGGCTACTCAATTTTTTGTCCTTGGATTTAAGCAATGGTGCAGTTTGCATCCTACAGCAAATTACCCAGAAGGCAGACTGACTTATTTCTGTGGTCTCAATTGCACTCATAGCAAGGCTTGATGAAATTGTTTATGCAAATACTGTATTAACTGAAAGACACAGCACTGTATTGATCAAAGCTGTTTTCTTGGTTTGATGCAATTCATCCAGTAGTTTTAGCTGAGGAGAAATATTGGGAGACTAAATATTTTATTTCAGGGATTTCAAAGTAAAATGGCTTTAGTTATTTGATTTTGACACTATGTTTTGTTTTGAAATCGAGCTAAGCTAAATTTTTTAAAGGATTAAAAAAAAATCTAACTGGAAACAATTATATTGAGACACCAAGAGAGAGTTTTACTTCAATTTTACTGAAACTAATGTTTCCCTCTTTTGTTCCCCCCCCCTCATTTTTTTTTTCTTCTGTCTTTTGAACTGAAAATACCTCACAGCTCTGTATGTGAGCATTCCTTGGGGCTGTACAGAGAATTGTTTCATTTTACATCTCAGTACCTTGTTTCCATCCCCTGTTTCACAGCCAGGGGATAGTTCACTGCTGCTGCTAATTTTCAGAGGACCTGGAAACACAGAGGAGGAGAATGAGCTTTTCTCCAGGGGGAAGCCTTCTCTTCTGGTTCAGGACCATGCCTCTCCATGCTTTTGATTGAAGATTTAACCTTCTGCATGCTATGAAAAGCCTTATATATATCACGAAAAGGGTATTTATGTTTCTGCTGTCTTCCCTGCCAAATTCAGCATTTCACTTGGGCCTGGGGTAATTTTGCCATGAGCCCTGAAAGGTTTATTCTCCCCAGGGAGCCATGCTGAGCTCAGCTCCCCAGGGAGCTGAGCAGCTCTCCTACTTGGTCAGTCCCTCTCCAACAAGTTTTGTGTCTGGGAAGTTGTGATTTGGTGTTGAACCCTTGAGCTTGCCTGCAGAATTGCACTGTTTGCTTGTGTTGTTGCCATGTGCTTTAGGGGACTGCTTGTACCTGTGTGAACCTGGATTTCAAGGCTGGCTGTGGGAAAAAGGAGACTGTGGGACAGCAGGAGGGGGAATTAAGGATATTGTAAAGCTTAAGGGGTTTTTCAGCAGCAGAGTTCATGTACCTGGGGAAAAGAAGCATTCAGCCTTGGCATTTGAAATGTTAGCCAACTAGATCATTTTCCTCATAGCTCTGTTTGTAAACCTTATGGCAACTGCAGAGATTGCATGCTGGTTTAACTCAGTGGAGATGCTCCATCCGTGGCCTTTGACCACCAAAACAGTGGTCAACCGGTAGTGTAAAGTCGGTGCTTCCACGTAGATCTACTATCACTTTCTGGCTGATAATTAGTTGGTACATTAATCTGACATGCCTCTGAGTATGTTTTATTACTCCAGTATGGATAGCCTGGCAAGTAAGATAAGGGACTGTGACCAAAAGAAAATTTGGTCTTAACATTTGCAGCTTTTATCTGTAGAGATCTTAAGACCACCTGGGACCACCTGGCCAGTGATTATGATACAGCCCTTTTGGTCGAAGCATGTTATTTGAAGTCTTAGAACTCTAAATTGTTGTGAAGGACTGCTGCTTACTAGGAAGAAGCCATAGCTTTATGTGCAAGTATTTTAACAGCTGCTAAAAGTCCTGTGAACCAAGAACAATGGAAGCCCATTTTCAAAGTGGTAGTCATCAGAAAGGAAATATATGTCATGAATCTCAAATCTGCTTTCACCTAGTCTTTGATTTCTTCAAAAACTGTCACTGTATATGTTGAAAAGGAATCAGTATTTTTAAACAGTGCATATCATTTTATTGATCAGTTCTTGCGAGATTGTAAAGGCCTTTTGAAAAGTTCTTTCTGTTATGGTAATTTTAAAATTATTTGTTAGATGAAGTTATGAAGGTGTGGGGAAATCTGGTTACTATACAGGATTAATGCAAATTGTAATGCCAGGCTCATGAGCCTATATTGTTTCACATTTAGACAAATACATTAGTTTTTAAGAACAATATGACAGTGAGCAAAAAACCAAAGCAAAACAAAAAAATGAGTTAGAAAAAGAAACAATATTTAACAAACAAAAAATGTGTTTTATGTCACTGAATAAGTAATGGATCCACTTTTTAAATGGCTGTTACTAAGCTAAATAATTATACCCCAGCAAGCAATGAGGACACTATATCATTTTAAATACAAAGCAAGATGTAGTAGTATTTTAAATTACTTCCTGTTATGATTATAAAACACATAATTATCCAGTAGGCATATCTGGAGAAGAAGGGTGGGAGAAAATTGGGAAAAATATTTTTCACTTTTATTTGTGTACAAACTGGGGATTTCTAGAATCAATCATACCCTTGTCAGCCTTCAAAATAAGGTTTTTATTGTATGACATACTGCTCACATAGAAAAAGAAAATCAGACATTGATAAGATAGTATTTGGTTTTTATCCTGTTATTCCCAATGCTGGATCTGGTTATGTGGGTAAGGGAGCTTGTGTATTATTATTGTTTTTATTATTATCAGGTTTTGACTTGGGGTTTTTTAGTACCCTGGTCTCCCATACTGTATAAATTTAGCTGGTAATTGAAAATCTTGTGTTCAGTCTCTCAGTCTGTTGGTATGGAAATGAAGAGTATTACAGAAGTTCTTGCTTTCTGCATTTTTTGACTGATTCAGAAGGGAGAAAGGATAAAAAGAAAAAAAAAGGAAAAAAAAAACAACCCAGAACCAAACAAACCCAGAATATCTTTGATAAAGGGGGAAAAAGAGATTGTTGGAAATATTATGTTAGGGTGACTCTTTTGTATTCTGAAAAACTTAATTGCATTTAAATTCCACATGTGATTTTTAGTGCCATGTATAAATTTCAACTCCAACTTCTTTTTATTTTTCTTAACAGGAGCTGAGAGTGGGAATTCAGCATTAATTGTGCATTCATTTGTGACTTTTAATACATTATTAACTACTTTGTTAGTGCATTTGAGTGCTAGTCAGCATCTGAGTCAGCAGAAATATTACTGATTTGTAATAATATTTGGCTTTTAAGGTAACTAGCTAGAACTAGTCATATTTTAGGCAGGATTTCAGTTAAACTTCATCATTAAATGCTGCATGTTTCCCAAAATCCTTGATTCCAAGCAGTCCCTGAATAGAATGAGAAATCATGAATTAACTAATCAATATTAGGGTTTAGAAGAATTGAGATCTTAGAAGTCCAGCCCAGGTGAATGCTAATGGGAATAGAAACAACTAGCACTTCAAGAGCTTTGTTCTTCAGCTGCAACAAAGAGTTGTAGTAGAAAACAGTCATAAAGAAGTTATTGAATTATGGAGAAAACTCACATAGGAAGTGCTGCATCTCCAAAAGAGAGCTCAGGAGGAAGGTAGAAGCATGAGGAATATGGCTATACTTGCCTGTCTACTTTTTTTTCATTTTTCATTGTGGAACGGGATGTCACAGGATGAAAAAAGGCTTTGACTAGATAGAAACCACAGACCATGGCCAGTTTGCACAGGTAAGTTATTAGGAGACTTGCAATTCACCCTAGGTAAAGCAGCAAATATGTCAAAATACGATGCTGTGGGCAGACCAAAACTTGTGGATAATAAAGCTCTGATGATAAGTGGTAGAGAAAAACTAAAGTAGTTATACTCTTGAGAAAGGAAGGTAAGCAAGCTCTTATGTCCAGTCCCAAGAAATAGCAAGGACAGAGTTGTTCCCTGTAAATATGGCTGTAGACCAGAGCTGTGGTTGTGAAGGCACTCTCAAACATTTCTCCCACCCATCTTTGGGGCACTCGTGGACTGTGGGATACAGAAGAAAGTACTCCAGACATTAACAGGAAAACAGAAGAGAGAAACAAGACCATATAAACCTAGGTGCTGCCTCATACACAGGCTAACAAACAAAACCCAAAAGTAGAATATAGCAGCAATATCCAAAGGTCAGCTGGCTTTATATTTCGGAATGAACAGAAGTCCTTGCAGCATCACTGTGCAAAGCAGTCTGTAGACTTTTCCCTGTCCCCTCCTTGCAAGAATCCAGGGGGTTTTTTGGATAATCTAATCAGAAAACCTTCTCTCCTAGTCTCAAGCATTTGATAAAAATGCATGAAAGTGAAATCTGGTGCTAAATGACACAAAGATATAGGGCTATTTGAATAAATTTGGAAAGGCTGTGATTTCTCTCAGCGTTGCTATTTCCTCATGCCATGTCCACAGTCAAGAACTTCTGGGGTAATCTGTACATTGTGGGAAGCTGCTTTCGGGGTGATGGCCTCGTGAGATACATATTGGAGCTACCTTCTAAAGAGACAGATAAATACTGAGATATTAGTCATGTGAGGAAGAAACCTAGGTGGTTTCAGCACCTGCTCCCGAGCAGACCATTTGGCAAGTAGCTTCATTCCTAGAGGATGCCTGTCTTGTGGTGGTTGAGAGATCTCTTTCCCTCCCTGCTCTTTTTGTCATTGTGTGTCTCTTTTGCTGTCCAGCCAGGGAATTGCTGTGAATAAAGGGTCATAAGAGAAGAAAACCTAATTTGCTCTGGCCACAAGAGATGCTCTTTGTAAATAAAGAGAGATAATGGAAAACTACCTTCTGTCCTGAAAAGTTAATGTGAATGACTCATGGGTGGAGGCACAACCGGTATTTGAAAGAGACTTTTGTGACAGTGACTAATCTTCTTTTCCTTCTGTAGGAAGGCAGGGGTGCCATACAGCATACTAAGGCTCCCTCAGATTTTTTTGTTCGAAAAGTGAGAAGGACTGGAACATAATGCTTTTGTAATCTGTTGTTATTAAGCACTGGAAAAGTGCTGTTTTGATTATGCTGGTGCTCTTTCTTTCCAGAATTGAGTCTATCGTGTTTCAGAGCCCTATCATAGATGTCTGCCTCAGGAATAAGAAAAACATGGGGAACTTCCAAGGTCAGCAACAGTACAGTGCAGAAATCTGCTCCTTTTCTTTCATAATCTCAAGTATATGTTTCCTGCCTCTTTTTCCTTATTCAGTGAAGATTATACATAAAGGCTAAATGTAGCAGAAGCAAGTTTCAAACACAAAACCACAGATTCATAATAGAACTTGGCAAGTGGATGTTATCTTTTGTCCAGAAATCACAATCTATGGGGATTGCAGCTGTGCCTGACTGGACAGGGGGATTCGGAGTTCTCCTCTGCCTTTCCTCCTTTAAAAAAAATATATATATAAAAAAAAAAATTCCTCACTGGAGTGATTGCTTTTGACCAAAGGAAACTTGTGAAAACTTTCAACTTTTTTCTTGAGGGGAAAAAAGGGCACTCAAAGGAAACGTGTGTCAGGCAGACAAAGAATCCACTTTCTTTTCCTAGTGCTGCCCTGAACATTAGGCACACTGTATGTTTTATGTACATACAAACAATGTATTTGATGTAGCAGCAGCAAGCTGTTATTTTTTTACACCAGTTACAACCAAAATGCCACTATTAAAACTGCTTTATATCTAGCATCACCCTAGATTGTTTTCCACACAGCAGTTACTGTAACCCACATTTTAGGAGGGGGCTTTTATGTGGCTTTATGGTTTTGGTACTGAGGTTCCCTTGTGAAACTGAGAGGTTTATTAAGTACCCCAGTATGCTGAGCATGTATCTTATTATTTGGAAGGCTGTTGATGTTGAGCCAAGCAAAGAAAAACTTGTGCTTAGTTCCTGGCTTCCAGCCATGTTTTTTTAAAGTGGTTTGTAATTTCTAAATATGCTGTTCTTTTAACTGATTGTTCTGAAGTTTTTAGCTTATCTTTCCAACAGATGATGTTCTTTGAATGGTCCATTAGATGTCCCCTCCCCAGGTATTTGCTCCACAAATCTCCTGACCTTAAGCAGGGAGGAGGAAAAAGTAACTTGGCCTGTGCATAAGCTGGGATCAAAGGCAGGTCAGTTGCTTAGGGCTACGTATGCTAATCCAAGTTGAGCTGCATGAGGTCTGCCACGGCTCTTCCCTCCTCTGAAGGGAAATGGGGGTCCACCTTTACAGTGAGTTTCTTGGTATACGAATGAAGTTTTGTGAAACTACATTGTGTTAGTAGCATGTACTGGGACCAGTTATAGCATAGCTAAAGAATTAATATTTTAAAGTTGTCAACACAGTCTATTTGGTGTTTATCACTACATGTATTATATTGTGACTATATATATTGTGTTGGAATTCTGCCCCTGCCAAAGGGGCTTCAGTTGATATGCACAGTATATTGGTAAACTGCTGAAGAAATCAGTAGAAGAAAATTACTTTCTTGACTGTACATTACAGTTGTGTCTGAAATTATTATTTTCTGATACACTGATCCAAGTGTTCATTGACAAGTCTGAAAAATTTTGATGGCATTGTGTTTTTCAGGAGGAAACATTTCTCAGGATCAGTATTTAGGGGCCAGCCAGGGATTTAAATACCATCTTGGCTGGCAACATCAGAAAAGTATTATTTCTGCAGACTTTTCAGCCTGTATTGTGCAGTATCAGTTGTGCTGGCTGTAGCATAATTGAGTGCTGCAGCAGTTCTTGTGTACCAATTCCATGAAGCATGCCAGTGTGATTTTAATTTTTTTTTTTTGAGAAATCTTTTATAATTGCAAGCCTTTATTCCCATTAGACAGTGAAGCATTGTTGTGGAGCAATTTTTAAGTCTGTAAGCCCGTCTACAAATGTAGGTAAATTCTGTTGTAGAGGTGCTGAGGGGCTGAAGGCTGAAGCAATAGGAGTAAGACAGGCAGGCAGGCAGGAGGTAAAACTGGTATTGCCTTCAGACCCTTGTGATATATGTGCGAATTTCTGCCCAGAGGAACTAAAGCCTTTTCTCCATTATCACTACTGTGCGCTCTGTCCCAAGACCAAAATGAAGCTCTGTATTTCTGTTGTAGAATAGGCAGTCAGTGGGGAGCTATAAGTCAATAGAGAGGTCTTTCTACTGAGCAAATAATCAGTTCTTCAGCTACAAGTTGTTCTGATTGTGTTGGCTGGTATATTTTAAGGAGACTGTCTCCTACTCCAGAAGCAATAAAGCAAAGAATACTTAGATGCTGTCGTATGAACTGTGATGAAAACCAGCTTCTGCATGTTGCTGCTTTTGGAGAGAGAGGTAAAAGTGAAGATCACACAAGTTCTGGATTTGTGCAGGGATTTGAACGTCCCATGCATATGCTGGCTTCAAAAATCATGTCTTGGAAGCTCATAAATTGGAAGGCATAAAAGTTATCTTTGTCTTCAGTAATCTCACAGATCTTTGCAAAAGTTAATTGAAGGACAGATAGGCAGAAGACAGCCTGGTGGTGGAGTTTCTTAGCCAAGTTTGGTTTCAGTAATATTTAAGGTATAGGAGTAGAGGTCTTACTGGTTCTTGAAAGCCAAATGAGTTCCTTTGACTGGGTTTGCAGCACAACATAAGCACAGTTACATCAGCACCTCTGTGAGGGTAATTTCTAAAATGCAGGAGCTGTGGTAGGTGGCCTCATAGATAGACTTGTATCAGGTTGGAGGCCAATGCAGCATTTCATCCAAATGTGGAGGGATGTAACAAGAGCAGACCTCTACAAATCTTATTTAAGAGCACATGTTCATCTGTTGTTGTTGCAATAATTGTGCTGCATAGTCTTAATGTGCTTGGAAGTTACTTTTCTTCAGGAGCATGCCAGAAGCTTATGGAAGCTTAAATATAAATTGCAACATACAAAGTAATAACTTTGTGGTAGAATATAAATCTGTTGAGTTACAATGAACAATGGCTGCTCACTTCTAACAGATGGAAATTCAAGGCATAGAGCTAAGCATATTTTAAGAAGAAAATACCTTACTGTTGTTTTCATTCTTCTTTGGACCCATGGAGAAAACGCTGTTGTCTTTGTTTTCCTGTGCGTGGTGTGGTTGGCTGGCCATCTGCTGTTAGGAGAATTGCAAAGTGATTACAGGATGGGACAGGGAACTTCTCAACCATAAAAATGTATCAGTACGTGTTTAGTGAATGCTGAGGTTTACTTTATCACCCATAGTGCTTAACTTAATAAAAGGATTACAAGAATCTCAACAGAGAAGATTCTGTCTTTTGGATTGTCTTCAGAACTGGCCTTGATTTATGCACAAGAAATAAATAAGGATTTATAGGATATGATTGCACAGAGTTTCATGCAACTGTAGAGCAAAAATATTGTGCATGCTGAGCATAGTCATAGGAAAGCTGTACAAACTGTGATAAGTAACAAGTAAATCATGGGGGTTTTGTGTTTTGTTTGGTTTTTTTTTACTGAAATCTATAGTGTTTTCTGACTGCTCAGAAACTAATGCCTGACATGTGTTATTGTTTAATTATATCCTGTTGGGTGATTTACAATACATGCAGCCTGATCCTGGAAGGAAATGGTCTTTCAAAATTGTAATGTGTTCTTCATCTTTATTAAATCTTCAGATTTTGTTGGCATGTGAGTATGGGCTGCTCTTTCACTCTTTTCATTTTGCCCTTGTAAAAATTAAAAAATGCTTGAGTTTTTTGTCAGCTATTTCAAACCCTTAAAATCCCCAAACAAATTCAATTACAAATCTTTCTGTGACTGTTTGTTTTCACCATGCTTCTATTATATTTCTATCTCTAACTATTAAGGGCAATTGCCCTATACTTTCTTTCTTCTTGTTTCCCCTCTGGCTGAGCAGACTCTGAGGTGCAAAAATGTGTAATACCTTCTCAAATCATTTGAGGAGATTTTGAAAAACCGTGACATGAAGGATAAGTACATAAATAGTTTCTGTTAAAAACGAAACAAAAAAACCCACACATAATGAAAACCCAATCAAGAAAACCCGAAACCAAATAAACCAAAAAACCTTTTACTTCAGTGTTGAGAGTCAAAATGCCTTTAATTGGTTTTTGAATATGGTTTAGTAATTCCTTAGTCATTTATTTGGCACTTACAGGCTACTTTTAAGGCTACCCACCAGTGCAGCTTGAGTATTTGCTAATAGTAGAGAAACTACACTAGCTGATATATTCCACAGGCTATTTTCCTTCATGTTTCTCAATTATGAGTAGTTAGTTTGTGTGGGCTGTGTTTTTGACAACCTTCAGAAGAATATTGCAGAAAAGTCATTTCAAAGCCCCCATTTAAATGTGGTACAGACTACAGTGATACGACATCTCCTTTGTGTTGTTTGCTATTGAATGTCGCAGCCTTCACTAACTGATCCTGTTTTTCATGGTGCAGGCAACTTTGATGTGGTCTTTGCAATATAAAACAAAAGTATAGAATTTGTTACAAAAGCTGTAGGATAGCTGAAAAAGCACCTGAGTGACTCCAAAGCCCCAAGTGTCTGAACTGCTTTTGAAATGTTTTTTCACACATTTGTCAGAATTTCTCTAGCATTGGCTCTGATAATTGTAAAAATTCAGGTGGCATTATTGTTACACCCTGTCTTTGCAATTAAAAATGTCTGTACCTGTTCATTTGACTAGTCCCAGCAGAATTACAGCAATTCAGCTGAACTGTGTTTGCATGCAAGGTTAAGACCAAAGAGATTTAAGATGTTGCTAGCCATGTTAAAGGGAGCATTTTATGGATTCTGAAAGGATAAACCTTCATTTAGGATCCAGTCAGGGTTGTCTGGATGACAACCTGGATAAAGAAGAATACACAGACATGCTTAACAAAAGAAAAGGCAGTACATGCTAATAGCATCTATTAGCTCCTAATCTGTTTTCACCCTGTAGAACTGACATTGTCCTAGTCCTTGGCTATCCTTATATGCCAAACTGAAGGTTTATCACAGTTGTACTTTGGACATGAAATGGTGACTGAAGTAACCTAAAATGGTGACTCACTAGGAGTGTGTTCCATGAGAGCTATATTTTGTCACATTAACTTCTTAAAATAGCTTAACAGTCATTACTTTCTCAAGACAGGGGGTGGTATTTGAGAGACACACAGCCTGACCCAGGGGTTCAGGTGATGCCCACAGGACTTTTCCCTTGCTTTTCTTCATGCATTGCTACTACCAGAGAACAGAACATCTGTACTGATGTTTTCATGGGAAAAGGAAGAGATGGGTAGTCTTCTTTGGACTTGTCAATATTTTCATGCTATTCATTTCATTTTATTTTCATGATATTTCAATATTTTCTTTCAACCTTCAAAAGGATAAAATACAATTATGAAAGCACAAAAGATGAGAAATAAAATGTTATTGTACCTAGTTTGCCAGAAATGAATATCTAGCGCTGCTTACTTGTTTTCTCTCTGCCCCGAATTGCACAGCTCACTGTTGCTTTAAAATGTCTTTTGAACTGTTATTCCTAAATTATTTGAAGTAGCCCATAAACTTGAAGATTCAATGTCAGACTTTGGGGGGATTGTATAGAGTGTAGTGCTGGGAGAAAAACTCCCCTCTGGTCTGCCCTGCCTGCCCTACATCCATTATGCAGCACCTCTTGTCCTTTCCACTGGATACTGGGAAAAGCTGTGCTTCCGGGCTACTGCCAGGGACATGGGGAAACATGCCTCCCCGCTTCAGAATGCCCTTGGCTTTTTCATGGTTTTGGAGCCCGCTTATCAGATCCAGCTGGTTAATAGGCTAATGAGTCTGTGAAGTGAGAGTCAGGAGAATGAGCAAGCTGCTTCTGTTGTGGCAAGAGAGGAGGAAATGAGACCCAAGGGAAGGCTAAGCTTCCTGTGCTGGAATCATGCCTGACTTGGATTACACGTTCTAGTTTAACAGTCCTGCAGATCAGGCTTAAGGTTCAGCAGGCTTCATAGTTTCTGGTCCAGTAGAGTTTGAAAACAGAATAAAATTGTGTGTTATGGAGATTGGATGATCCATAAATGATAGAATTATAGTTTTCTGGGCATAAAACCTAAGCAACCTTTTTAATATATACAGTTCTTACTGAGTATGGCATTTGCATAAATGCATATACCACTGGGCATGGGAAAAGGCATTATACAAAGGATTTTCACATTATGGTTTACATTGAGTGTCCCAATTTGTCTGCTTAAAGAGCAAAACCAATGAAATTTAGGGGAAGAAGTGTGGAACTTAATGAATATATAGGCTATTTAACCTATTGTGTTCATTGACTGCTGAGAATTTTCTCTGTCTTAATCAGAGATCTGTAATTTGAGCCCGTCTTCTCTTCTGTACTTTTTGTTATTTTGCAATACAATTTATGGTCATTCTTTGGATTCTATAGCTGCAAATAGGTCCACAGGGACAAATCAGGCATAGTCTTTGTTCAGAAGTGTTGATGGTTTTTGTGATGATTACTACAAAAGTGTCTAAGACAGGGTAGGCTCTCCTTTTTTCCTTCATTACCCTTTGCAAAATACACCCTTTCCACCGCAGCCTTTGTCCTTCTATTTTGTTAGGTTTATAATGTTTGGGGAGCCACTAAATTGCTTCATGGTGTCTAGCATTCTTTCTTTCATATATTTTAAGTAACAGTTTTCTATGTGACAGTGCATAACTAATCTTAACTAGTCATGCATGGTAGATCAGACCACCACATAGCCCAGCTTTGGCCAAGCATTCCATGGTCTGTTGCTGTTGGCAGACACAGATTTCTGATCTCATCAGTCTCCGAAATACTTGTCTTGCCTTGCTAACTCAGCCAAGGCTAATGAGTCCCCTAGTTTTGGGTCACCTAGTTCATGAATTTACAATTTGAATTATTCTATCAATATCATCTGACCTGGGCTTTTAAGTGAAAGCAGAATCAAAGGCTGGGGTCACATTATGGAGAATGAGCTTTCCTGTATGGTAGGAAACTGGTGCCAAGCAGAGCTTATGTATTTAAGTAGCATTTTGGATATTCTACCCCCATGTAAGATGTGGAGGTAGGATTCCAGAGTTGTCCTGCAAGGAAAGGACACGATGGATTTCAGTCTCAGAAATCAGGGAGAAATGCTGCCAGGTTGTCATCACAGCCCCTGTGCCCCTCTGCAGAATACAGGCACCTGCAAATAATTTGCTTTACCAAATGCACTTGCTGATAGAGCTGCAGAGCTGTTGTTAATCAAAAGTCCTGTGAAAAAGCATATTAGAACAGTAGCTTCACTGGGAGAGAAGAGAAAGGATAAGGCTGGATACAAAACATAAACATAGTATATGATGGTCGAATTTGAGATCCTCAGGACAGTAAGAAGAGCGTGCAGCAAGCTCACTGCCCTGGACTTCAAAAGAGCAGACTTTGGCCTCTTCAGGAACCTGCTTAGTAAAGTTCCATGGGATACAGCCCTAGAGGGCAGGCAGGCCCAAGACTCTTGGTTGATATTCAAGGATCACCTGCTACAAACTCAGGAGTGTTGCATCCCAACTAGAAGGAAGTGCAGCAGGAGGGCCAGGAGACCTCCTTGGATGGATAAGGAGCTGCTGAGGAAGATCCAAATGAAAAAAGAGTCATAGAAAGTGGAAGCAAGGACAGGCAGCCTGGGAAGAGTACAGGGTTGTTGTCTGGGAAGCTAGGGACCAGGTTAGGGAAGCTAAGGCCCAGTTAGAATTAAACTTGGCTAGGGATATTAAGGATAACAGGAAGGGATTCTACAGGTACATAGCAAATAAAAAACAGACTATGGAGAACGTAGGCCCCCTCAGGAAGCTCTCAGGTGAACTAGCTACACAGGATTTGGAGAAGGCTGAGGTTCTGAATGACGTCTTTGCCTCGGTCTTCTCTAGCAAAGGCTCTGACCGCACCACCCGAGTCTTGGAAGGCAGACGCAGGGACTGTGAGAATGAAGACCTTGGGCCAACTGTAGGAGAGGAATTGGTTCGAGACCATCTTAAAAATCTGAACATGCACAAGTCCATGGGTCCTGATGAAATCCATCTGTGGGTCCTGAAGGAGCTGGCGAATGAAGTTGCTAAGATGCTGGCCATCATATTTGAAAAATCATGGCAGTCAGGTGAAGTTCCCAGAGACTGGAAAAAGGAAATCTAACCCTCATTTTCAAAAAGGGGAAAATGGATGACCCAGGGAATTACAGACCAGTCAGTCTCAGCTCTTTGCCTGGCAAAATCTTGGAGCAGATTCTCCTGGAAGGCATGCTAGCGCCATGAAAATCAACAAGGTGCTTGGTGACAGCCAGCATGGCTTCACTAAGGGGAAATACTGCCTGACTAATTATGTGGCCTTTTATGATGGGGCTACAGAACTGATGGACAGGGGTAGAGCAGTTGATGTCATCTCCCTGGACTTGTGTAAAGCGTTCGACACTGTCCCACATGACATCCTTGTCTCTAAATTGGAGAGACATCAATTTGATGAATGGAGCACTCAGTGGATAAGGAACTGGCTGGATGGCCGCACACAAAGAGTTGTGGTCAATGGCTCAATGTCCAGCTGGAGACCAGTAACGAGTGGTGTCCCTCAGGGATCGGTGTTGGGACCGGTCTTGTTTAACATCTTCGTGGCTGACATGGACAGTGGGATTGAGTGCGCCCTCAGCAAGTTTGCCGATGACACCAAGCTGTGTGTTTCAGTTGATACGCTGGAGGGAAGGAATGCCATCCAGAGGGACCATGACATGCTTGTGAGGTGGGCTGATGCCAACCTTATGAAGTTTAACCATGCCAAGTGCAAGGTCCTACACCTGGGTCTGAGCAATCCCAGGCACAGCTACAGGCTGGGCAGAGAAGAGATTCAGAGCAGCCCTGCTGCGAAGGACTTGGGGGTGCTGGTCGATGAGAAAATGAACATGATCCGGCTTCAGTGTGTGCTTGCAGCCCAGAAAGCCAACCATATCCTGGGCTGCATCAAAAGGAGCGTGACCAGCAGGTCGAAGGAGGTGATCCTGCTCCTTTACCCTGCTCTCGTGAGACCTCACTTGGAGTATTGTGTGCAGTTCTGGTGTCCTCAACATAAAAGGACATGGATCTGTTGGAACAAGTCCAGAGGAGGGCCACGAGAATGATCGGGGACTGGAGCACTTCCCATATGAAGATGGGCTGAGAAAGTTGGGGCTGTTCAGCCTGGAGAAGAGAAGGCTGCTTGGAGACCTCATAGCAGCCTTCCAGTGTGTGAAGGGGGCCTATAGGGATGCTGGGACTGAACTCTTCATTAGGGACTGTAGTGATAGGACAAGGGGTAATGGGTTAAAACTTAAACAGGGGAAGTTTAGATTGGATATAAGGAGGAAATTGTTTCCTGTTAGGGTAGTGAGGCACTGGAATAGGTTGCCCAGGGAGGTTGTGAATGCTCCATCCCTGGCAATGTTCAAGTCCAGGTTGGACGAGGCCTTGGGTGATATGGTTTAGAGAGAGGTGTCCCTGCTCATGGCAGGGGGGTTGGAAGTAGATGATCTTAAGGTCCTTTCCAACTCTTAACTATTCTATGATTCTATATACCCCTGTTGACCATACCATATATCAGGGTGACTTGAGAAAGCCTGTGAATGCTTGACTGTCAAGAAGAGAGAAGTTCTTAACCTTCATATTAAAGGAAACTGTAACATGCTGAAATGAATGTTTTACTTAAGTATGATTAAGTAATATACCTACTTAAGTATGATTATCATCCCTTCAGGGAATTCTCTCCAACTTCCTATTCAGATTATATCTGCCTAGCAGACATACGTAATCTTATTAAAACTTGTGTAAATCCAAGCCAGGTTTTAAACTAGCCACTCTCCGTAGTAGTAGAAGTATTGCTAAAGGAGCAAAAGCTGAAAACCTTGCTGGGTACCTGGACAAGTTCAGAGGATCCATGCCGTCAGTGAGCTCAGTGCTGCTTCACTTCTGATCCTAGCATAAAAATAGGATTTGGCCAAGCAGTAGTATGTTTTACTGTGACATGGGTATCTTTTGAGCTTTCAAATAAAAATAAGTTGTTATTAATGCTTTACAGGAAAACTACTAATATAACTTGAGTCCCTAAAAGAAATTTTACAATCTTAGTTCTTCCATCCACAACTCCAAATCCTGAAACACTTTGGGAATTTTATGTTTGCTTCTGGCTTTTTTTTACTCCTTGGGTGTTCTAGAATTTCAAATCAGATGTTCTTAATTTAGTAACTTTGATGTTAGAACAGGTATTTTTAAGTATTGCCAATATCTTTCTACTAAACTATGTCAAATTTGAAGGGGGGAAAATGGCAATCGATATGGGGAATGAAAATTGTTAATATATACTAAAACAGAACTGCTTCAGAGCTGAGAATCTGAAAGCCAAATCTGCTTTTTCAGTGAACTTCTGGTGTGTTTGCTCATTTGTATGCAAGAGTTAAAATTCAGCTTAGATTGAAGGCATACAGGAGCTATATCTCAAAAGATAGCAGTGGTACTTAGCCTAAGTAAATGATTTGCTAATTTTAACAAAACAGGAAGAATGTTTCCATTTTGCCCCTCCGGTGGATGCTTTTTAAGCTGTTCATTTGTACTGAAAAATGTTCATGTTTGAAGTAATTGCACGTTGTGTGTAGATTTTGTAAACACGATATGAAACTGGTTTCACTGCTCAAGAAACAATATTAAAGTATTAATTCTTGTCATTAGCTTGTCATTGCCCCAGTACACATTTGCAAATGTAGCAGTAAAGAAGCACTAATTTTCTGAGAACTTTCTAGTATGTTCCCCAAAATAACAGATTTAATGGAACAGTATTACAGCCAATGCTAATTTACACTCTGGCTCACTTACCATATAATTTTTTCCTGAAATGTATTCCTATTTTTAAAATGGTTTGAGAGTATGAAAATACTTTAGAATATTTGCTAATATGCTGTGAATTATCACAGTGAAAAACATTTGCTAATGTTTATTCTAACTAATTGTACATGTTTTTTCTTCCTTTTTAGCTTATTTGCTTCCAGTGTTAGGAGATTTAGAAATTGTCTCCTCCATGTGGCAGAAATTCATCAGTTTTCCTCTGAAGTAGCATAGGGCTTCTCTCTGCAGAACCCAGTACAAGTATGAGGAGGAGGGGAAAAAAACATTACTTGCTGTAAATAATTTAGAAGCCAAGATTAAAACAAGGGACTGAGAAAGAGAGGTCAAACTACGAGGAAACATAGGACACTGTTGACTTAGCCACCTTAGTTTAATGGCTGATGATTTTTGGAGAGGCATTGTGGTCAGGAAAGGTTTTAGATAAGGAAAAGGAGCTTTATATTTCTTCAGGAGTGACTGGAGCAAAGCCAAGAGGAGAAAACACCCAGGAACTTGGCTAACTCTGTTACCTGCTTCACAGCTGTGGCCCTGTCAGGGATGGAAGTGTTACGTGAAAGAGAGTGCATGACAACCTTGAACGTGTGTACGAGTTGCAGAAAATAAGCATTTATGCAAGCAGGCCAGAGTGTGATGGCATCTTTCGTTAGTTTGGATATCCTAGAAGAGGCGCAGACCAACAGGCACTGAGGTGGGACTTCTCAAACCAAAGTGAGGCCATCAGGGCAGCCCTCTCTCAGCCCAGCAGCCTTTCTGGTTTGAAAAAAACCTATCATTTTCATTTTGAAAAATGTCATGTCAGGTGCCCTTGGTTTTGGCTTTGACAGTGCTGGGCACATAATGTAGTATGTTCCTGGCATTACTTGATAAATCAGAATTCCCCCAGAATTTTTGCGGTTTTTGAATTACTTATTTTCCTATTGTGTAAATGTAGTCTATTGCTGAAAATAAATATATGGAAATACAAATGCAGAAGCAGGTCTTTGTCCAGCTTAAAAAATTTCCTTAGGTATATGCCATCGGATATGTGTGTCTCAGATGCTGGTGTGAAAATGATATTTTTGTGGTGCAAGGAAGTTTAGGACATTGTCAGGTTATCAGGTATGCAACCTGATAATTGTATCGAATGAATATTGATGTTTCTTCTTTGTTGACTGCTGTGGGCTTGCCTATAAAACAAAAGAAAACAAACAAAGCCCACGAAAAAAAATAATCCCCAAAGCCTCTACATTTTTATTTCGTTTTTCATTGAAGTCATGTATAAAATGGGAATGTAAACACTAATTCTGAAGAAATCCACTCTTGTGAAATAAAGAAGATTGACTGATCTTGGTGACAGGTCTGAAGATAAATGCTGTGCAGAAGTTACATGAGTGCTTAGTGTTATGGCTGATTGGCTAACCTCCTAAAAATTTCCTTCCTGCTTCTGGTCACTCTTTGTTAACCCAACAATTGAAGAAGGAAACTCCTTACCTTCTACTTTGTGTTCTCCTGAAAATGTAATGTGTACCATAGAACTCCATTTCACACAGAACTCTAAGGCACATTCTTGTAAATGTAATATGTATATAATCTTTCAGATATTTATATTCATAACTGGCTGCATTTTGTGCTTTGTTTTGCTTGCATGGGTAAGAGTTGTGATGGATTTGTTCACCCTAGATGATATTTATTCCTTTTACTTCATTACACATAATCCACCTGTGCTAGATCTTAAGGTCTGTGTACACTTTATACTCTACTAGTGAGCTTATCAGCTTCTCTGCAGGCAGCTCAATTTGAATTTTAAAACTGAAAATGAATGAATTTGTGCTGCTTCTTGAGCTTCTGCAGAGAGCTGCTCTTGCACCCTCTTATTGCTGTGATAACTGGAGGATATCAAGCTTGCAGGTTATTGTTGATTTTGGCTGAAGGGTTTATGATTTCATTCTGATCAGCAGCTACTTCTACTATGCTTTTTTGTACACTCCCTCACCTCTTTCCCATTATGAGAAAGTCTGAGATTTGTTGGCTACAATAAAGTCATCAGGAAGAACAAGAGCTATTGGTACTTTTAATTTTAGATAGACTCAAGGTCCAGGCCCAAGTGTACAAATAATGTTCATGTAAATCATTCACTTCATTATCCCGTAAGACAAATATTAACTCACGCTTGGCTTCCAAGTCAGGTAAGTATTTAAGAAGTTGCTAAACATCATTGGGATTTCTTATTGGTAGCCTAAGTTTCTGCACCTTTGAAGGCACACCTAATATTGTGATAATATCAGATTTTAAAATCAAGACAAAGTCAATTTATGAATGTAATTTTTTTAACTTACCAGTGTACCATAATCCACTCAAGCTAGGCATCATTAAAGTATTTTAGGGATTGTATCTATTCTAGCATTCTACAGCATATGACAGAGAAGTACCTTCCCTTGTAAACCAGCTGTTTCAAGAAAGGGATAATTAATCAAACCAGTATGTACAATTTTTTTAGTATGATGATTTTCTCTGCCTAATTAATTGTATGTAAAGTATATAGCTTAACGGGACTTATAAAACATTTTTTCTTTGCCCTGAAAATAGTATGTATGTTACATTGTCCTTATTAAGGAGCTGCATTGTTTTTTTAGTATGTGTATTCTAAGAAAATGTTGCTAATTTATCCTCCATATGTTTATATGCTACAAAGACAGTAATAGAAGGCAGGTTTTTGTTCTTGAGGTCTTGGTGGTGGTTTTGGGGTGTTTTTTTTTTGTTTGTTTTCCAAAGGAGTCTAACTTGCTACCTAGTTGTCCAGAACTTGGGTTTATATCCTTGAGGAACAGGAATACTGGTATTTGCTTTTCTACTCTGGTAGGTGCTCTAGTGCTCATGAAGGGATTTACCACTCCAGTCAATGCGTACTAAGCAAGGGAGAGATAAGTCTGCTACAAAAATGTTTGCTATTCTTCAACATCTACAATATAATAACTGAGCTGTAAGCATTTTCTTCAGTGCACGGTTTGCTATAACACTGATCCTCACTGAGTGAGTGTCAGTCAAATAGTGCTATTTGGGTCATCCTTTTCTGTGAACTGCAAGTGATAGTACAAGGGGTAACGGGTTAAAACTTAAACAGGGGAAGTTTAGATTGGATATAAGGAAGAAGTTCTTTACTGTGAGGGTGGTGAGGCACTGGAATAGGTTGCCCAGGAAGTTGTGAATGCTCCATCCCTGGTGGTGTTAAAGGCCAGGTTGGACAGAGCCTTGGGTGACATGGTTTAATGCGAGGTGTCCCTGCCCATGGCAGGGGGGTTGGAACTAGATCTTAAGGTCCTTTGCAACCCTAACTGTTTGATGATTCTATAAATGGCTCTCTTGTACTGGGTTTTGCTTTTACATGTCAGAAAATAAAAGGATGCAGAATAATAAAGAGATCAGTTGGATTACGTTAATGTTAATTCCTAAAGGAGGGTATGTGTATGGCATCTGTTCCATCTTAAAAGGCTAATGTTTTGAAGGAATCTACAGTAAATAAAGGAACTTTGTTAGCCTGTAGGTGCTTTGGTACTGAATTAAGTGATGGAATACCTTCCCTTTGGTGCAGTGTAATTTTGTTGAGGAGCTAAATTGCAGGGTGCATTTTGTCATGTTGTGTTTTAGTGTTAGTTGATTGTAATTATTGTTCATAGGTTACTAAAGTTAATTTCTATCTGGGGGAGATATGTAATTTTCCTAGTTATGTAATGCAAAACATGTTCAACTGTCAGTAATGTACTTAAGTTTCATTAGATTGAATTGTTTATCCTGATTAGACAGAACCATAGCATGCCTGAAATAAAAGCAGAGAGGCTATAGAGTGTGCGTATAGCTATGCACTCTGCATTGACACAAGTTTTTCAAAGGAAAAACTCTCCAAAGTTTAAATAAATCAAGTGGGCAGCATTGTGACCTTCCCAGCTGTTCACAGTCATGATATGCCTTCACTGACACTTTCTTTTCTCTCCTACTTCCCTTTCAGCTGCTGGCTACCAGTTACTTTTCATACCATAATTAATATGAAGATGATGTGTTAGTTCTTGGACTATATGGCATTAGATTTTTTTAGAAGCCTAGCAGTTATCTAGATTTTGTGGTTGGCCTTGTGATGAGTCAGTTTTATATTGGAAGAGTTCTTCCTGCCTGATGAGTAGAAAGGGAGAAGAAAATTGATAAAGGAAACACTGTTTCTCTTTTTCCGTAGGTCACATCTTTATTAAAACCAACTGTCTTTGTATCATTTTGTAACAAGACCTTTGAAAGCAGCATTTTGTTTGCTCAAAATGTAAAACTATATAGTTTGCTGATGTTTTCTGTCAACAGGGAAAGCTCCACAGGCACTTCAAATGTCACATGCTATACTTGCCTTTTAAAAAGCAGGCCAAGGGAGGGGGTCAAATCTTACCATCTTTTTTACAGACCTTTGTTTAATATCACTGTTTCCCAGCTCATCATTATTTTAGCAATAAAACACTTTGCCTGATTGGTGGGACTCCCAGGTGAAAAATTAAATGACCCTTTTAAAAATATTAGCCTTTTTCCTCAAAAACATTGAGGTAAGGAAGTAGAAAGTCTGGTGTGGTCAGGATAACTACAAATATTTGTACAGATCTATCAACCCTAGATTCATTAGACTTGCACTGTAAATATCAACTAAGAGTTTCTGTTATTTCTCTGTGCACTTTTGTGTTGACTGCATCTGGTTATATACCTGTTTCTTCTTCATTAGCCAGGAAGTGACACTGAAAATAAATCCATGTTAAAACTCAGAGCAGTCTGGTGTCAAACATTAACTTTCAGGAAAACCACATAGAGTTTAGCCAGTGGGTGAACTTAAATACTAGCCAGCATTCCTCTCTGTCCTTCCTTACCCCTATCCAAGTTACGCAGTCATGATTTATTTTTCCTTAGTTTTTCAGCTTCCATGGGAAATATACCTTTGAAAAATACACTTTAAAACTGTAGGTTTTTAAGCATCTGTAAAATTCTCCTTTAATTACACACAATTTCTGTTGTAAGGTTTTGCTGTTTCATTTTTTTTCTTCATTGCTTTAAATTACCATAGTAAATTGTAACAATGGAAATACATTATCATTTTTGAATGGAGCAAAGCCCTATTTTTATCTATAAAGAAAGGATGCGTATGCATAAATGGGTAATTTATTTAAGTATTTTGTGTTTGAACTACACAAGGTAATTGTCTACTTTGGGGAAAAGATCAGAGTAAAACAGAGCTGCTCACAACTCCACTTGCAACTTCTGAATCCTGTTATGAAACATCGCAGCATTAGTTGCCACTAATTTGACATGATCAAGAACTGGTAGAGATACATTCTTTATATTTAAATGGTTACCTATATGTTTTTTGTAAGAGAAGAGGAAGGAAATTGTCCCCTTTCAACAAAATTCAGCTACTTGTGTGCTTATGTACACACTATGCAAGGGGGTTTATTCATCACAAAATTGTGCTGTGGTACCTAAGGGATGAAACCGGGCTTTGTGCAAAACTTCTTTTTTTTCTTTTTTTCTTTATCCCCCAGTAACTGAAAACTCTTCAGATACAACTTCAATGAGATAGGAATGCTGTTATCTAGTACAGAGGTCAGTGGTGAGAGCAGCTTTCAGGAGAAAATCAGTGGATTTCAACAGTGATGCTTAATTAATTGATTAGGTGCTTCTAAATGGCTCTCCATCCTGTACATGGAGCACAATACATACTAGTCTGCCGAAGTTTCCTGTTGATCTCCATTAGGTCAGGTTTCCTTTCAAACCCTGACCATTAGTAGTTTATGTTAGTTACCAAGGTAAGGAGTTATTCCAGTCAGGCACATCTCAGATTTGGAAAACGGCCATAATTACAGACACTTGCTTGTCTTCCAGTGCTTGAAAGAATGCCAGAATTAGAACTGCTTTTAATTATACAGAGGCTGCTGTGATTACTTGATCTTTTGCATAACATATCCATTGTAGATTTCTACTTTAACGTGGCATGCACTTTCTTCACAGAGGATTAGGTCTTATTCATCACTGTATTTCCTAATTTATCTGTGCAGAGCAACAGTCTGTCCTTACCACTGAGCAAAGATTTAAGAGTGCATGACTGACATGAAAGGTCCCATTATTGTAAGACTTCCTGGCTCTTCCAAAACATGCTACATACTTAGGAATTTAAAGCTATGCTATATTTGTCCAGTGAGAACAGTGTATTTCCTGGTGCATTACCCCTGCTCTTTCATTAATTGCAGAACTGAGTTCCCAAAATGTAGCTTGAGTAAGATTCTAGGGGGGTCTATTTTAGGCAAAAGTATAAATAAGTTTATTTATACAAGCCTGAAGAAAGCTCACAACTGAAAATTAGTGCAACACCTGCAGTCCCATGAATAGCACTGATTTATGAATCTGTAAGATTATGTAAGAGAGAAAACAGCAATAGTTACCTTATTATTTCTTAGGTGCATATGCTCATGCTTCTAAATTTCTTCTTTTTCCTTTTTTCTTGCAGTTTATTGTGACAGTAATTTAGGAAGGTAATGTGTGGAATAATCCATTCTACACCTTTTTAATGGTGATATTGGAAATTATCTTTCCACTGATCAAATTATACTCATAAAGAGTAATATTGTGGGCTGTGATGTAAGTTAGAAATGGATTCTTGGTGGTGATGAAAAACAGACAGATAAGTTCCTATGCTCCCAAATATTCTCCAAAAACTTATCACGTAAAGTTAAAAACTGCACTGTGTTGAAAAAGAAGTACAGAACTATTATAGTTTCTTACAGTGCAGCTGTTGTTGAACTATATTTTCAGGATTGGCAAGACAATTGTCTGAATGTGTCATTATCTGATGATACTCAGTAAACTCTTACACATAAAAAGATGCGAAGAAAGGCTTCATTGGTTCCTTTGTATGGTAGAGGGTTTTTCTCTTCTTTCAGAGTGTAAACATGATTAATGTACTCAACTAACTTGTCCTACATCAGAAAGCATAAAGACTAAAGGGAACAGAGGTGTGGACAAAAGACAAGGCATCCTAAAAAAATATGCAGACCTTTCCTAGAATTCCTGGATTTTGCTAAAGATCATGACATTCAATTTAGGATTGTGATTGATAGTATCTCTGCCTGAGAAGTCTGTAGGTCTTGATTAAACTTGATAAAACCCAATTTTATAAATGGAAACCATTTTTTTAAGACTCAAAGTGTGCAAGAACTATTCTGTGGGATTGGCTGCATGTATCAAGCTGGCTGCTACTTCCAATTACTTACACAAATGTTTATTGTTTGCCCTGTTTTCAGTTGCATATAACATTGGGTTGACGTTTTTCATAGCAGGTGTTTAGAATTTTAATTGTCTTTTGCATGAAATAAAAAAAAGAAATCTCTAAAAGGGTTTTAGAGATTTCTGAAAGCAGTGAATGATGGATATATGTTTTGTCTTTATCAAAATGCATAAACAGCATGATGTCCCTAAGCTTTCAAGCAAGGACTTGATGCATCAGAAGGAATTTGTCTCAAGGGAGTGGCTTTCCCTATTCCTGTGAGAATCCTGTTGAATTTGCAAGGTTTTGAAATATCGCATCTTAGCCGTCTTGTTAAGAACTCGAAATCTAATTCCCTGTAGATTCCATCTACATTGGCACGTTGCTGACCAGTACTGTAAGAGGCTGAGCAGATCTTTCCTACTGTCATTCTGGATTGTTGAAAGCAGATTCCATCTAGACACTGGAACAGATTAGGACACATGTGTGTCCTCCTGTGATCTTCATAGTCTGGTAGTTTCTGGACATCAGGGGAAGGGAGTGAAAAAAAGGAAAAAGAGATGAACCTGCAAAAAGGGAAAAACTTGGCAGAAACTCTCTATAAGGGAGTGAATGGAGACTGAAGGTCAGTTCAACAGACCGTAGGTTGAATAGGATCTGGAAAGCAGCAATGCAGAGGAGCCAAAGGTAGGGCTGGAAATAGCTGGACAAGAGCCAAAGGAAGCAGAGTCTTCTAAGAGAGGAGAAAAAGTCATAGAGCTAGGACAGACAGCAGAGATGGTAGTAGAAAGCGGAGGGTTATGGGATGACTACGGCCACAGAGACTGGTCTATGCCATGAGAGGAGGGGCTGTGAAAGCTGACACTGTTTATTCTGGAGAAGAAAGGTTGGGGGGATTCTTACGCATGTGCAGCAATACTTGACTGGGGGAATAAAGAAGATGGAGCCAGGCTTTTTTCAGTGCTATACACTGAAAGTGGAAGAGGCAGTGGGCACAAACTCACGCAACAGTAAAGTTTCTTTTTATGTATTTCCTTTATTGCAGTTTGTGCTCAGTAGGTAAAGGTTGAGGGGTTCTGGAGTCACCATCCATGGAGATACTCAACATGTGACTGGACAGGGCCCTGAGCAGCCTGCTCCAGTTGACCCCACTTTAGCCAGAGAGGTCTGTCTAGACAGTCTCCAAGGTGCTTTCCAACCTCAGACATTGTGTGATTCTGCAAGTAGGGCTGACTGGAAAGAGAGTGCTGTGATGAGAAGCTTGGAGTCAAAACAAGAGAGTCTATGTTGGAGAAGTAATAATGGCAAGGTGAGTGAAATAACAGAAAAATTAGATCTGGGTCATAGACAGCCTAGAGGAGAGATAAGAAAGGATCAGATTTAGAGAAAGCTGAGAAGTGAGCCTGAAACGTATTCCATGATTGCTGTGTGTCACTGTTTTTTAAATGCCAGCATAAAACTGCAAAAGTGATGATAAAGTATGACATCCCTCCAAAGTGATGTTCCATATATCTGCATTAGGTTATTAGTCCCTCTGTGTTGCCCCACTGCCTCAAAGCTCCAGGTGTCTCTGCTGGGGACTTGAAGCTCAAAAGCTATTGATGATTCTGTGGATATCTGCATAATGGTACAGCTTGTTCTGTAAAGGAAAAGACTGTACACAGGTGTCAAAGTCACGCCTTTGTTAGGAAATGCCAGATTTTGCTTGCCAGTGCAATCTTTTACTTGTTCCTCTTCAGGGTACATGCTGAGATAATGTGCAGTTGTCTCATTAGCGGTAATCTTTAGCTCATTCAGTGAAGAGGATGATTGTGCTCTGGGGTGTCTCGTAAAGAATCAGTTACTTAATAAAGGGGTGTCTTGGCAGCAAGACCCTTACTGGATTTGCAGAAAGTTGAGACTCATTGGCAAAGAAGGCAAAAGACTTGGGGAAGAGAGAGAATCCCTTTTTGATGAAAGAAAATGAGCTCTGCTCTCAAAACCCTGGATTGTCTGGAAATTGCAGAATGATTCTAGGCAGGTCTTATTAAACCAGATATTTCACAAGTGACCATTGATAGCATTTCATCTGGGCCCCTGCACTGGGATCCTGAGAAGCAACCTACAGAACTGCTCATTTTTCTTATCTACAACTGGAATCAGTGGGAACCTCACCATATTTAGGAATAGTAGCACTGTTGTATTTTTCATGGCTAGTGCTATAGGGAGGTAGCTTTATGGTGGGAAATTATAGAATTTATTAGACCCAGTGGTACACCTGGAAAAAAAAGTAAAAATAAAAAAAAATCAAACAAGTAAACTTCAGGGCATCCAGGCCCATTCTAGGAATGAATGGCTCTGTCTGCAGAGCAGCCTCTGGACTGTGTGCAGCTTGCCAGGCCAGACAAGAGGTACAGCTTAGCCCATGCCAAGGGGTGAGTGAGGCATATACTGGGGAAAAAGGAGCGTGTATAATACGCTATCGATATGGTTAGTTATGTTCCTGCGTGACTTGCAAATGTGAAAATAATGCATAGTTATCTGTTTTGGCACATGGAAAGAAATAATAGGCAATAAGCAGTTTAGCATTAAATTCAGTTATTAATTACCAAGATGTCTAAGCAGAGAATATAGTTCAATTCTGAGCTCGATAACTTTTCCTGAATTCATTTACAGTTTCATTGTCTTTAATAATATGAAAGATTCCTATGGTGATTGGTAATGAAAGCTTGTCTGCTTTCACTTGAGCTTCTTGTGTGTACTGTAAGTGTATTTAAATGGATCCTTTGCCTTTATCTAGTGTGATACACTGATTTTTGCCAATGTCTTCCCTGAATCTCCAATCTTGGGCTAGTTTTCTTTTTAATCCTTTTGAACCAGTGTTCACATTGTTGCCTTTTTCTCTTTTTCAGCTGCCTCTGAGCATTCATAGTCCTTGGCAGAGCGCCTAGCTGTGCTTGTCCCCACCATATACCGTTCACATGCTTTTAAAGTGACACTTGCTTGAGAAAAAGGGAGAACTAGTATCAAAATAAATGGTAAAATCAATACAGGCATAGTTAGAATGTTAGATCTTGAGCCCATAGCTCTTGGTGATATATTTGTGATACCTGATGAAATCCTTTTAATTTTTTAAATCCTTACTGAAAAAGTCACAGCATGTGACTTCAATTTATTCCTCATTTCTCTAGAGAAAGTTTGATGATTTAGCAAGTCATCTTCACATGGGGAACTTCTGAGCAATAGGGAGAGACAATTACGGCTTTGTTTTATACCCAGATATCCCTTCAATATTTTTTAAAGTTACTTGCTAACCTCTTTATTAATTGCAATATTTGAGCTAATAGTCATAATTGATTCCAATAAAGTGTACTTACCTTTCTCCTAATTTCTCTAAAGACATCATTTACATGTTCAAAGAAGGTTTTGGAGGTGTCTGAGGTCTTTGTGGTGTGCACAGAAAGATAGCATCCGTGTACTTTGGGGCCCAAGCTGAGTCCTTGTCCAGCCCTCCCTGGTGGTTCCCCACTGCTCTCAGGCCCCCTAACACCTCGATGGCGCCACTGGTACCTTCTTGTTGACTTTTTCAAAGACAGCATCCTTCATCTTACATTTTCTAATCCTTTTCCTCCTTTCAGAAGGAGGATGGATGTGTGTTTCAGCTGATGCTTGGCTCCAGCCCTGTGTGTTGCCTTTCTGCATGGCGAGTGTGATGGCGTGTTGCAGCTCCTTCCCAGAAAAAGCGGGGGAGGTTGGGAAATCCAGGATGTCCACTAGAGATGAAGGACGGACTGCATGCCTTTTGCCTTTCCAAGCAAAATACACATTTGTAGTCTTGCTCCAGGCAAAGTTCTGGTTTTTGTAGCCAGTTTCTGGGTGTTATGGACAATAAAGTAACTCACTGCAGTTTCTGTCTAGAGGATTCAATAGATATTATTTATCAATCAGGGGATATGCAAAGTAGCTGCAAAGTAGAATAAGTAGATTCATCTGAATTCATTTCTTTGGGGTTTTAATAGAATTGTTTAAAAAAATACTTTTCTGTTACAAGAACGCCTCGACTTGTGTACGAACATAAGGGTGCTGTTGATTTTCTGCAAGCTGCATTTGTGTTTGTCACAAAAATACCATTATTTCCCTATCAGGCAGATCTGCTGCCTTGTAGAGTAGAGATGACCATGAATTGTACCTGTCCCAGTGTTTCCCAAGCTTCTGGCACCATCAGATTATAGTCCTTGTGCTCCTGTCCCACCACCACCACACCAGGCTGGAAAGGTTGTTCCAGCTATTTGAACTTGACAACCAGCAGAGTTCAACTGTGAGTTCTGGATTAATGTTCAAGCACCAGAGGAAATTTTTAGGTAGCTGTAGGAAAGGTCAGCAGTTTTGAGCAGTGTAGAATATAACCAGCTGTGAAGATGAAGAGCTAAGATGGGCTAACTTTATTGTATCAGGTTATAAATTGATTTCTGTGGGATGACAGCTATTCTGACTCTTGCAAGAATTTTTATGCATGTTTCTTACCTACTGTTAGTTTTAATGACATACTGATAGAAAGGTTTTTTAAAAAAAGTTGAAGTTTTTTTTTTCTCCAAGGTAGAAAGAAGTGAGGATATGTCTATATGTGTGAAAATATTACCTGTTAAAATAATTATTTCAGTGTGCAAATGATAAGAACCTGCCTTCAACTTTGATGCTTTTTTTTTCTCTTTTTAAATTAGGGGCACCTTTTCTTGCAGTGCTGTGTTAGCAGCAATACTTTGATTTGCATTGTAATGGCTCAGAGAAGTAGTCTTAGAGACATTGAAATTTGCATGAAAAGTTTCAGGGTAATTCAGGCTGCTGATCTCCAAAATATGCATGTACAGCAGTTCTTCAATGTTTCAAAGCAGCCTCAGCTGGACACTGGTAGGTGCTTTAAAAAGGCTAGAGAGGACAATGCAAGCTCAGTGCCAAAGCTGTGATATGTAGACACAAAGCTGTGTTGTAGACATAATGCTCAATGTTTCATATGGATCCCTTACCTGTAGATGTTCAGCAGCAGCAATCATTAACCTGGGGAACACTTGGACGGCTTTCTTAGTAAGCCAGGTTGCACCATCACTCCCTCCACATCCTGTTCTGCCAGCTTCCTCCCTTCTCCCTTGGGTCTTCAGACATTCTTATTGCTGACAAACAATGCCCCTGCCTCTACTGGAAACCCCTGTTGGTTCGTCTGGCTGTTAGCTAGCTCAAACAGGCTGAGGGGATGTCTAGCACTAGCTGCCTTCTCATCTTGTGGAGCTGCTGCAATATCTGGCCTCACATATCTGTGCTGTTTCCTTGCGGGACACATAAACAATGACTTAGTTCTGCCTGAGTGCCAGGATAGCATTTCTGAAAGCTATTAAAAAGTTTGTAGATGTCAAGTAAATGTATATGATTAAATAAGTGATTCAACTAGTATAATTAACAGATGGCAGAAACAATTATATATTCATATTTCAGGCCAACAACATTTGGTAGATATAATTACTTTACAGGTGTTAAATGCCCTTTATTGTGAAATGAGGTATCTCTAAACACTAGAGGTAGTCTGCAAAGTGACTGGTAGTTATGAACTTGCAAGGAGGTTAATGACTTTCCTTTTGCATGTGGTGTTGGAAAGCTAAATTCAGCTCCTCAGCCTGATACCAGCTCAGGAAAGTGGAGGGAAAGAGATGAGCAGGTGTTGTATAATCTGATTTCTAGAAAAAGCCACTAAACATTACAATGGGTTTAAAATTCACTTTGATGTTTCAGAGGAGATGCAAACTCCAAATAGGCAGGCGCTCAGGGAGGAAGAGACAGCTGGTAGGAAGAACTCCTTTGATTTTGTTTATTTTTTTAATCACGTTCTTTTTGTTGTTGTTAATTTATAGAAGAGTAGATTGCGTATAATTTGGTTTGGATTCCAGTACAGAGTGTGATGACTTGTGGCCAGAAGAGCAAAAACGAGTAAGAGGTCGTAAGTTTATGCTCGTTTTGTAACTGGGTTTTTTAATAAAACCAGAAAGTGTTAATTCACTGTAAGCTTTACATAATAAAGTTTATCAAAGATGATACGTTGCATACACAGAACACAACACAGGGGGGTTGGAACTAGATGATCTTAAGGTCCTTTCCAACCCTAACTATTCTATGATTCCATGATTCTAAAATCTAAGATTTATTTCAATATTATAACTCAATCATTGTTTCATTTTGATTAAGGCAATTAGGTTTGTAGCCTAATTTGTTTCTGTTTGACTTCAAAGATTGCTATTTATTAAACAATTTAGGCAACTTAAACACTAGCTTACAAGGTCACACTTAGTATGTCCACATTAAAAGTCATATATTTATACACAGTGTTTCTGCTTCTGTTGATGCTGGTTATGGTTTTCAGCCATGTTTTTCAGGGGACACAGCAGTGGTTCTCTTCAAGGATCCAGGAGATCCGTTTTAGGGAAAAAGGATCAGAAGTTGTGTCGAAGGGAGGAAGGAAATAAGTATCACTGATACAAGCTGAAATAGAGTAGGAAACCTTGATGTTTGTAAGCCGTATAAGGTAAATGCTGTAGCACAGGTTACATACATTTGTGCAGTATAAAAGCCTGATACAGTGCTTATTAAGAACTGAGAGGGCCTGGGTATTGTGGAGCACTGAAGCTATGGCTCTGCTGCCTGTGCTGGGCAAGGGTTGCACTGGCATTGTCATGTCTGTCTCAATGGGCATTCAAATCTCAAGTCCTGAAGCGTAAAGAAACCTTCCTAATCATTAAAATGTTTATCTCTTTCCTAAGTTTTCCTGTAGTAAAAATGTCATATGCATTATTCTTGTTATGCAAAATCACAGCCAATGGCAAAAGGTCAACAGTAGCTGTCAAGATTATCAGAGAGTAATTGTAGCAGCTTCATGGCACGTCAAATGTGAAGGCTTTTATTTAATAATAGTTCACATGGAGTAGCTAGGAAGTAAATATCAAAAGCAAAACAAATGCTGTGAGAAGGGAATGCAAGAGGTTGGGTTTTTTTCACTTTGTGGGTTTGTTGCTCTTGCTTACTCAGTCATTTTGAGTCCCTCTGTCGTCACAGCAGATGTTTCATCTCCTTCATCTGTATTATGTATTTTTGACAGTTTTGAAATCCCTGAACATGTGAGCTGATTATATCATAATTTATTTATTTTATAACTTTCAAGCTTATTTTATTTTTCAATTTTTATTTGGACTAAGGAGCATGAAAATTTACCATTTCAACAAAAAAAAAGTTCCATACTGAAGTGATTTTATTAAGGTGACATACTTCCAAACTGAAAGGCTGTCCTAGACATACAGAATTAGATCTTCTTGGAACAGTTTTAACACATGCTGCCTGACTTCCCAGTTGTGTATTAGAGGCAAAACAGGAACATTGATAGTTTGCTATTTTCTTACATAGGTGCCATATGTGAAAATGAAGTAGTGGTGCGGATTTGATCCCATATGGTTGAGGAAAGGGAAAGAATTGTGTCTTATGTACTACAAAGCCTGAAAGTATAGGGCAATATGAAATAAAAGGAAAATTTGAATAAATTAATTTAAAACAAAATTTGCTTGGTGTGTTCCAAAGTAAAACAAACAAATAAATAAGGTTTTTATTTTGTTGTTGTTGTTTTCTGCTAAGAGAGTATGAAATTAAATATTTGGGGTTTTTTAATTCATTTATTATCATAAGTGATAATAAACTGTTAGGGCAGCTGGTTCATTATGCAGTCGGTACATAACAAAACTAGCCTATTACAGCTTGACTTAAGAATTTGGATTGCTGTGTAATCTAGTGCTAAGTGGCAATTGTTTCCTACTGATTTAGCATTGGGTCGGTCTGCTGAACCCTCTTTCAGGGTTAGGAAGCGCTTTACCAGTTTTGAATACTGTGTATTCTGAACTGGAGTATTTGTCTTATATGGGTTGTAGTTTTATTTCTTTTATAAATCCAGTAATTATTAAAAAAAATAAAAAAGTTTAGGAGAGGTTCCTTGCAATAGGAAATATCCGTTTACTGCTTTGGTATTCAGAGACAGAATTGGCAGCAAAAGATACCAGTTTTAAAAATACAGTATTACTCTTTAACAGTGATTTATTAATTCTGGCACTATTACAGGAAATCAGTTAATTTTCTGTAATAATATATGGATTGCTATGTCTATGCTGTGTATTGTTGCTATTACATAACTTCTAACCTGCTTGCATTTGCCAAGAAATCTCTAGATTTTTCTCATCAAAACATTCTTTTTGTGAAATATTATTTTGTTCAGGGTGGGGAGGGAAGTACTTCCGAGGCTTTCTTTATTTACTGTGTTAGCTTCTTTCTCAGGTGTGCTATACACAGGGTAACTGTGCAGTATTCGTACACAAAATGGGGAGTTGATATTACCAGTGACAAATATAAAAGTGTGTTGAAGGAGGCTTCCCAGGACGTTTGATAATTGTGACTGTTAAACTGAAAGATACAGATGGAAATACATACCTCACCTTGATATGAAAAGAAGTTGATTCTAAAATATGTTAATTAATAAATGTGATAATAAGTGTTCAGTATACTGATAACCTACAGAGGAATTGTAAAAGCTGTTCTTTAATGGTTAGTTGTCTATCCATAGATCAATAATAAAATTTGAGTGAGGGGATAAAATACATAGAATAATTTAAAGTAATTGTATACTATGTTATGAATTAGCTGTAACGTAGCTCATGAGATTTTCCTTCAGGTGTTTGGAAAGTTTGTAGTGTGTTGTTATTAGAGATTTTGTCTTAATTTACCCAGACTTCAGCTCCTAATGTTAAGTAGAAGAGGGTGAAAACTTGTATTTTTTGACTGTGTTAATTCAATTCAGAGTGTGAAATTTCCTCTGCTGGAATTCTATTTTGTTTAAGGCTTAGTTAATTCAGCATCTAATGTCTTGATAAAAATCAATTTAACAGCTTGTTTATTGATTTATAGTATACACTTGCAAGACTAAAGGAAAATGGATGAGAAGGCAATCCACTCCTTCACACAACATAAGCCTAAGGCTGTCTGGACCTGAGATGTTTCGTCTC
This sequence comes from Neopsephotus bourkii, assembly GCF_033783945.1. Classification (NCBI taxonomy): domain Eukaryota; kingdom Metazoa; phylum Chordata; class Aves; order Psittaciformes; family Psittacidae; genus Neopsephotus; species Neopsephotus bourkii. Next base: position 8,348,733 of record NW_026902239.1, read on the forward strand.
GTTTCGATGTGGAAGGGAGGTGGGCTGAAGGGAATGAGAGACTGGCATCCCAGACATAATTTTGGGTGTTGTTGTGTCCCTTCTGATTTTTCTGTGGAAGACGTGAGCTCTTCAGAGATGCCCCATTCAGGTCAAAGCCCTGAGAAAGCAGGAGAGATCCTGGCACTGGTAGAGAGAAGGTAGAGAATCTAGAGTATATTAATACTGATTTTTAAAATGCTTTTCAGATTGTTGCAAAGACTATAGGCACATTTGTGACATGTTCACAGTGAATGTATCAATATCTCAGTACTGCATTTCTTGTTTGCAAGTAATAAAATGCAGAATTCCTTAGATTTATGCCTCGGTGTGGGACGAGAATTATCTTGAATTGCTGTGTCTGTGTATGGAGTTGCTGATGTCATTGTGTCCTGGGTTAAACCATGACACATTGTTAGATCAAATCAAGAGCAGGGAAATATTTTTCTAACTGTGATGGGAGAATCCAACTGAGCCTTCCAGATGGAACATTTTTGGAGTATAAGCATTAAGGGACCCAGGTGAGGCAGGGGAAAAAGAGGAGTGTTCACGGAGAAAGTGAAGAACACTCTAATGTTGATAATGCCAGAAGAGAGTATTTTAAAAGGGAAAAAAAATCTTATATGGAGTAGCAGAATGAGGAGATCAGCTGTTTTTAATTGTGTTGACGCTTGTTCAGGTTTGAGTTATCTGGCTTTGAAAACACTAAAGAAAACCAGGAAAAACTACCAGTGCGCTCACAGTGGTTTTCCTGGTCAGAAGTTGCAGGAACATTTTAAGTAGGAAGGATTAGGTTTCAGATAAGTATGTTTACGTTTGGCCTCTGACTCTTAATTCACATTGTCCTTGGGGAAGCTTTAGTGACTTTCAGTGAGACACTAGTCTTTAAGAAAAAAATTTTATGAATGTTCTTTGCAGTGAAGCATGACTTCTTTTTGTGTTGTTTATACAGGAAGATGGTATAGCCCCATTTCCAGTGCATTGACATTCTTTTCTGCTTTTGTTTTATTTTTCTCTGCGGTTGTTAATATGCCTCAATTGTCATATTTTAATTTAGACAAATGTGTGTATATGTAGTCTTCATTTTGGGCAACGACCAAAGTAAATTAACTAAGATTCTTGTAGATAAGGTTTACTGCCCTTCACTTTAGCTTGTTGTGCTTACTTTTAATCTTTTACATCTTTCGATTGCAAATTTCAATCAGATTTGCATTTTGAGCTGCTAAGTGAGAATCTGCAAACACAAGATAGCTCACGATATAAATTTATGACATTACACTTGTTGATATTTTGCCCCTGCTTTGAGATTTAAATTTGGAGTTTAATTTTTCCTTTTTTCCCTCCTCTCATAGTTTATAAAGTAACAATAGTCTAGATAATATGCCTTACTATGTACACACAAATGTAAATAAATTCATGTATTTAGAAGTAGTACAGAAACCCAAAAAGAATTGTGAGGGACATAGGTCAGAAGTCAGCAGTGTTTCTTTGCATAGTGCTATGATAAAAACAGGATTATAGCTAGGAAGAAAGATGTGATTTTATGAATATGACCAGTATTGGTTTACTGCACGTACATCTGGTGCCTGCGCTTTCACTACACTGATGAAGATTTGGGAGAAATGGAGAAAAGAGCCACAAAAAGAGTTGCAGTTTAAGATGTAGCCTTACAGAAATTGGCTTAAAGGTCTCAATCATTTAAGTCTGTCAAAGAGAAGGTGAGAGGTGAATATACAGTATTTATGTATAAGGAAAACAATACCAGGTACAAAAGGCCTTTTTTCTCTAGAGAAGGAAAAATGTAAGAACCTCAAATGACTGAATGCTGAGGTCAGGCTCATTTAAATTAGAAGTAAGGCACGATTATTTATCTTTAACAGTAAGGCTATTAATCACTGGAACAAATTACTGAGAAAAGTGGTGGGAACAGACAATTGCCATAAATTATATCTCTCTGAGGAATTACCACTGTTTTCAGTTATTGGTTTCACCAAAGAGGCATACTGTGGAATTCCGGATACATTATCTGAAGGAAATTGAGCTCAAGCAGTAGCACAAGCCACATAACACTAGGATATTATCAGCTGTGGGGTACCAAAGCATAGCTGTAATTGTAGCTACAGCTCTGACATTTGTTTTTACTTCATACCAGTGTAATTAAAAAAAATTCTCATCCTCTTGTCCTTTTCCAAGGAATGTTAGAGAGGTGAAAGTTGTTGAAGTTTCATACTCAAATGGAGATGAAGGTAACACAAATTTTACAACCTCACCTTTGCAGTGAGTCAGTATCATTTTGTTGTAAATAAAATCTGGTATCTTTTGTCTTTATTACATGTCCTTCTCAAATGCCAAATGCTGATTGTTATAATCAGGCTTTTAAACCACTGTGTCAACAGCAGGCTGTGTAAAACTGTCTCCAGCCAGTTCTGTTAAAGACAAAGCTGTTTCATTTGTGGGCTTTTTAATTGAATTAATTTCTTATGAGTCTATGGATAACTTCCTCTTCTGATATTTTATATTTAGGTAAGTTTAAATTTATGTTGGATCTGTTAATCGTGATAAAATAACTGAACCTAACTCAAAGTATTTAAGTTCCTTTCTAAGATATATAGGAGTTTTCCTAGCACGCTACTCAGTCATAGCCTGACCAAACAGATAAGCAAGAATGAGACTTCAGAGCCAGCAACAACAAAGAAACCAACCAGACATTTCAAATAAATCTCCTTGAAGATTTTTGTGTCTAGGAAAAGAAATCTGAATTTAAATGGAGAGTAGAATGAAACAAAAAACAACCAAACACAAACAACAACAACAACAACAAAACAGCAACAACAAAAAAACAACCAAACAAACAATCAGCAAGCTCTTCAGCAGCTTCATTTCATATGCCCTGCTTAATTAGGTAGTTGACCCTTTGGCATGAATGCCTACTAGATGTGTTTCTTGAAGGACACATTCCTCTGGAGCCAAACTGCAAGTAGAGCATGGATTACATTCTTTGCTTAGATACTTCTGTAGCTGTGGTGACTTTTTCTCTGAAGCCCTTCAAGAATTATGTTTGAATTGCAACCTGTGCTCTCACTACAGAGTATATGCCCCCTTTCCTGCAGACTGTATGTCAGTTATATAAGCCAGTTCTGCAGCTCTGGCAGACATATCTGATGATAGACCTCATTATTAAATGAACTAGTTCACCCTCTTAATAACTGGTTTCATTTAAATGTGAAAATAATATATTCTATCAGCCTCTTCAATTGCTGTGTAAAGCCTTTGCTCAAAACTAGTTAATATAGATCACTCATTTTGTTGCAGTGCTGAAAAAAGCAGTGTATTACCTTGGTGCTATAACAGATATAAAAGAGATTTTGGTTTGGGCTCTTCTGAAACATTCTGTGATGTTGTGATTCAATCTGCCTTCCAGATATCCAAGTCAGAAGTAACAAGTGAAGGGCTACTGGTAAAGGCAAACATGTGCTTAGAGGTTTTTAGTTGCTGTGTTTTGCCTGTTACCACATGTAATTGTTACTGCTCAAATTAATAATAATATTATAAATTTGCCTAAATATTGAAGCAGCCAGTACCCATGGGAGGGCAAGAGCAGCTGTTGTTCAAGGTGCAAGGTTCAAATCAAGGAGAAAAAGAAGATGGTTATGAAGAATGTAGCCAGTGTGAGATTAAGAATGGCATAGCTAGCTGGTATGAATGGATATGAATATGAATACTCAGGTATATTTGGAATATAAGTAAAAAATTATCATTACCAGTCATAAAAGTCTTCAACCCTGAGGAATTTCTTGATGTTCTACAGCTGTTTCTTAATCCTGCAAATTATTGTAGTTAGAATCATAGGATAGTTAGGGTTGGAAAAGACCTTAAGATCATCTACTTCCAACCCCCCTGCCATGGGCAGGGACACCTCACACTAAACCATGTCACCCAAGGATCTGTCCAACCTGGCCTTGAACACCACAAGGGATGGACCATTCACAACTTCCTTGGGCAACCCATTCCAGTGCCTCACCACCCTCACAGTAAAGAACTTCTTCCTTATAACCAATCTAAACTTCCCCTGTTTAAGTTTTAACCTGTTATCCTTTGTCCTGTCACTACGGTCCCTAATGAAGAGTCCCTCCTCAGCATCCCTATAGCCCCCCTTCAGGTACTATGAGCTGATGGATTGATTGTGGTTTAACAGATGGGGGAAAAAATAAAAAAAAAAATAAAAATACAAAACAAAAGAGAAAAGCTAGCCCTAGAATTGCCTAACAGACATTCAGGATGATTTTAAAGCCTTTCAGTATAAGCTATTAGGAAGAGATTGTTGTTCTTTTTATTCTTAAGCATTTGTTGCACTCTGCAGTAAATCTCGTTTAAGTGACAGACATAATGCTGGTGTCCAACAATTAGTCTGCACTTCCAAATTAATACTGTGTTTGCCTATATGGCCTTGCCTTGACTAATTGGCTGCCTTTCCTTTTTGCATTCTGTTGTGACTATATGATGACAGTGATTCAGCATGCATAGGCATAAAAAATTAATTTAATAGCTCCATTTACTCAGCAGGTATGATTGACACTCTCTTGGGTGACTTACAGTACTGCTGGTTGGAATAGAACATTGACAGTTGCTTTGCAGTGACAGTGAAGCCAAGACAACTGTGCTAGTAGAATATCTTTCTGAAAGTCAGAACATGGTGAAATTAGTGATTATAGATATCGAACTAGATAGATCTCCAGGTGGGTATGTAGCATAAGAGAACAGATAGTAAAAAGAGGTGACTCTTGCAAGTGAAGAACTAATTCATTACATTTGCATGTGAATGAAAGGTAGGTTTGTATTTAACAACACCATCTGTTCTGTATAAAGTAGGATCAATTGTTCATTACTTAATTTTTATGAAAACACCTTATTTTGAAAGGAGGCTAAGTTATTATCAACAGCATCTAAAATTGTTTTTCTTTTGCTGCTTCCAGTAAGTTGCTGGGTTTGCCATCTTTTTCTGTTATCGCTCATCCAGCTTTACTGTCAAGTGAAAATACTCTGGGATAATTCTTCAGGAGCATTTTTGTGTCTTGGGATCATGGGATAAACCACAAGACTTCAGAGCAAGTTTTCAAAGAGAAAATTGTTTCTAAAATAAATTACCTTCTTTTACTGTAGGGTGAGTTATTTTATATTTTCCAGGTTTCTGCTTAGACAGGAAGCAATAGCTTTGCAAAACACTATCTGGCTGAAAGTAAAGCAGCAGGGCAATTTCTTTAGAGTGTTTAATTCAGCTAAATGTTAAATGGAAATGTATTATTTAGGTTTCATGGTCTCTTTTAGAAGGCATTTTTTCCCCAACTTGCTAGGGCCTGTTTGCAGCAGAGGCCTTTTTGTTGCTTTTGCATTCTTTGTGGTAAGGACCCTGTTTCATGGTAGAGGAGAGGTGTTCATGAGCTCATTTCTGCAGAGCCCTGCTACTTTTGAGCGAAAGCAGTCTAAGAACAAAAGGTTTGCAGCATTAGGTCCCAGTTCCCAAAATGGCCTTACAAACCTTCATAGCCAGATGATGGTAGGAAAGGGAATTGATACCATGTGAGTTCTGCCTAGGCACAGCAAGTTGACATAAAAAGCAAATATTCCTTATCATCCTTTTCCTTTCTGAAAACAAACATTTTAAAGAAATTCTGAGGGACGAGAACAGAACTCCTTTGGAATTTAACAACTTTGGGCTGTATTTTCTATTGAAAATTTCACTACTGTTCCATTAGCAAATCATAAACAGTGCTTTGCCTGTTTACTCAAGAATACATTCTTTTTCTCAGTTACATCAAGGGATGAAATCGCGTTGTGTAAAATGTACAAGAAGTTTTTCATTGTATAAAATATCTGTAAAGAAATACCAGCTTTAAAGGTGTCCTGGAGGCATAAGGAAAAAGGATTCTTTAACCTGGGACAAGTATGACAATTTGGTAGTTACTTGGCATTGGTCATTGACCAATAGATTGAGAAGAGTTTTCACAGGTGTCTGAGTGACTTAAGTAATAAAATTTCATCAAAATCCAAAGGTAATAAAAGATTACAGTAGTCAGGTATCTAATTTAAAAAAATAATTTGTCTCTTGGTACCTTACCAGCATTTGTAGAGTTTCTGATAGTTTCTGGTTTTCTTCAAGATTTTAATGTCAGATGAATTCTTCTTTGCTCACCTGAGTTGTGTTTTTTTTTTTTTGTCAGCTTCTATGATGAATACCAGTTTGCTTATATTTTGAGTCAATGAATGAATGTATGAACCAATGAAAAAAAAATAAGCCAATTTACTACATAAATTTACAGATGCTTAAGGAAACCTTTTCTGTACAACAGGAGCTACAAGTTTGGTCACTTGGGGTGGAAAAGGTATAAGCACCAGGATTTTTTCACTGTGAAGACATGAGTGTCATTTTTGGTTTTAAGCCACTTAATGAATTTGTGTTTCAGTGTTTCAGCTAAGGTTTATCATATACATTACATGAGAGATATGTATCACTACACAATAAATATATGATAAATAATGGTATATACTGATTTTGTGAAAGGGGCAGAGCCACAGCAATATGAAACATACAGTTATTGCTCTGTTTTACCATACAAACAGCACTGGAAGGGCAAGTTTGTGGGTTGTGAGCCAGGCTGAAATTTGAGGCTTTGCTGGTGGCAGGAAGTGGGCTGGAAGGTAGATGGTTTCATACAGGAACCCAGGGGCTACAGGAACCACATGGGATGAAATGGGAACAGGCGCAAATCAGGTTAAGGACATTTCAGTAGGTGTGCAGAGAGAGAGAATGTATTTTGGTGGGTGTTTTATCTGTATGTGAGGAAACATGTATATGAACAAGTATTTGTGTATGTGCATATATATATATCTATGTATCTATATAACACATATAGTTTTAAGTGGACATCATGATTTCTACTTATAGTTTTCAGTTCTTAGTCATCAGAGGTGAATGTGACCCTAACTTTATTCAAAGTTTGAGTCTCTCTTTTGTTCTTACTATTTATTTTTTTATATACTGTGCTCTACATTGGGTCATTTTATTTCATATGTTGATATCTATGCTTGCTGACTTGGAGGACCACAACTTTTATATACAGGACAAAGGAACTGAATCTTTAATGATACCCACAGAAAACTCTTATTTTGCTTATTCAGTCTACTCCAACACAGGCATTTTGCATAACATCCTAAGTTCCTACATATATTGTTTGTAGACAAAACCATAGCAAGATATTTATGAATGTGCATTGGAGAAGAATGAAAAATGTGTCTTCTAAGCAAACTAGTGATTTATATTCAAATAAATGTTAGTAAATGCTTTCTTCATTATCTTAAATGGTTAGGTTCAGTGTTAAGGTAGGTAAAAAGATGTATGTCTATGCTTAAAATACATTTATATATTCTTTTTTAATATATTCGTAATATGATTTTTAGATTATGAGTCTTCCATTCTGATTTAATATATTCATGCCACTAATACGTAAATCATAAGTTCATTTTCTTTCCCCATCACTATTAATTTTGTAACGTACTTTATTCAAACTTCACCACTGCAGTCCTGGAATTCCTAGGAATTTTGTAATGCTAGGCTTTGCCTGTGTTTACTCTTGCAGTCTGATTCTTGTTGACCTGCTGATTCATGTTTTACATCACCACGTTTTTGTTAATCTGGAGGAATGATCTTAGAAAGGTCATGCCAGCTTTTCTCTCTCCTCACACTATATATCTCCTTTTAATTTAGACTTGGGGGCGGGGGGGGAAGGGGGCAGGAGGAGAGCAGAAGAAAAGTGGATTTCTGCAGCTAACCGAAACTGAAGAAATCAATTCAACAGAATTTATTATCAAGGGATGTCTAATCTAAAGCTAATACGAGACTTCACAGCTATTGATTACATGCTAAGGATGCACAAACTGTTGATCATGGATGGAGGCAACAGAATAAACATACTATCGAGAGGGAATGGACAAATAATTGTCAGTAGTGGAGTTTTATTCATCTCTACTCTGAAGCAAGGACAGCTATACTTTGCATCCAAAAAGTATATTCAAAAAGAACATCCCCTCATTGCTACTGAAACCAGTGTAATACAGCTGATTACATATGTAATAATTCAGATTTTTTCTTCAGCTCCCTGAGGTATGTGGTCAATAAGAAATTTGTAAGCTGGCTTAATAAGTTAGTTGCTACATGAAGTGAGAAGAGAAAAAGTTCATAGATTTTCATGCAATTGCATTTTAACCTTCATTTGCAACATAATAAATCTGTAGTGCTGGTACAGTATAAATGCCATTGTTTCATTTATTCTGGGTTCATATTTCATACAGTGAGAAGATGGACATACTAGTACACATAAAGTGTGCTCTTTTTGTGTTTTCATCTGTATTTGTTTTGTATTCTTTATGTGTTAAACATCTGAGAAAGGAGATGCCAGGTAATGCCTTTGATTTTTATTGCAGAAATATGTACCTGTTAATTTTTCATTTTATGTCAGACTGCTGAAATTACTTCAAATTGTACAAATTCTGCCAACTTTGATTTCTCTTTCATGATCACTCTCTCTTCATGCTTCTGAGTTTAAAAAGATTGAGTGTCCAAGCTTTCAGATTTGACTGCCTGAAGTCAGGCCTCTAAACTGATGGCATGGAACAAGATATGGAAAAAAAAAAAAAAAAGAAAAAAACAAAACAAAACCTGTATTTACGTACAAGACAGCCTGGCTTTTATTCATTCAGAGTATGATGGAATGCAGATACTGCAACACTTGGAATACCTAGAATAATAGCTTATTCCAATAATTTATGAAAAGTCTGTATCGATCCAGTTGGTAATATGATGTTGTGTGTGTCTGACTTGAAATACACATAAATAGGTAAGAAAGAGTCCCCGGCTAAAGTTAAGCAGTTCATGAACTACATGAATTTGAGAAACAAGAAACTTGATTAGAATTTACAAGAATTATTCTGACATAAAGACAATCTGATGAAAGGAAATGAGAATGGAATTCATGGCATTCTTGGGATGTCTGAATAAATCAGGTCTTCCTAAAATACCATCATATTGTTAAATAATGGAGTTATTGGGAGTTAGTCTGAACTAAATTCTTTGGGAGTTGTAGATTAATAATCCTCAAAACACAGGGATTTCATCACGGATATTCTAGAACAGTCCATGTTATCTAAGGATTTTTGTTAGCTTTGTTCATAACATAATTATAGGATGCTCCTTGGACATGTAGCATATCACCCACTGAAGTACAGAAGTGATCATACTGAATGCACATAGTTCTTGCTCAGAATTTGGTTGTCTGTTGAAATGTATAACTTCAATCCTTTTCAATGAGTAATACACATATATATATATAGCAATCTTAACCCATTTTATGATGTGAGGGGAACCTAGTATCTATATACTAACAGGAATGTGAAAGATGACAGGAAAGGATTCTATAGTTACATTTCAAATAAAAGACAAACTAGGGACAACATGGGCCGTTTCCAGAAGCTATCAGGAGGAATGGCTACCCTAGATTTGGAGAAGGCTGAGGTTCTGAATGACTTCTTTGCCTCAGTCTTCACTGGCAAAGGCTCTGACCGCACCACCCAAGTCTTGGAAGGCAGACGCAGGGACTGTGAGAATGAAGACCTTAGGCACAGTGTAGGAGAGGATCTGGTTTGAGACCATCTTAAGAACCTGAACATACACAGGTCAATGGTACCTCATGAAATCCATATGCGGGTCCTGAAGGAGCAGGCAAATGAAGTTCCTAAACCACTGTTCACTATATTTGAAAAATCATGGCAGTCAGGTGAAGTTCCTGACAACTGGAAAAAGGGAAATATAACCCCCATTTTGAAAAAGGGGAAAACGAATGACCCAGGGAATTACAGACCAGTCAGTCTCACCTCTGTGCCTGGCAAAATCTTGGAGCAGATTCTCCTGGAAGGCATGCTAAGGCACATGAAAAACAAGGTGCTTGGTGACAGCCAGTATGGCTTCACTAAGGGGAAATCCTGCCTGACCAATTTGGTGGCCTTCTATGATGGGGCTACAGAACTGATGGAGAGGGGTAGAGAGGTTGATGTCATCTACCTGGATTTCTGTAAAGCATTTGACACTGTTCCACATGACATCCTTGTCTCTAAACTGGAGAAACGTCAATTTGATAGGTGGACCACTTGGTGGATAAAGAACTGGCTGGATGGCTGCACGCAAAGAGTTGTGGTCAATGGCTCAGTGTCCGGCAGGAGACCAGTAACGAGTGGTGTCCCTCAGGGATCAGTGTTGGGACCAGTCTTGTTCAGCATCTTTGTCGCTGACATGGACAGTGGGATTCAGTGCACCCAGCACATGCCAATGACACCAAGCTGTGTGGTTCGGTTGATACGCTGGAGGGAAGGAATGCCATCCAGAGGGACCATGACACGCTTCTGAGGTGGGCTGATGCCAACCTTATGAAGTTTAGCCATGCCAAGTGCAAGGTCCTACACCTGGGTCTGAGCAATCCCAGGCACAGCTACAGGCTGGGCAGAGAAGAGATTCAGAGCAGCCCTGCTGAGAAGGACTTGGGGGTGCTGGTTGATGAGAAAATGAACATGAGCCTGCTTCAGTGTGCGCTTGCAGCCCAGAAAGCCAACTGTATCCTGGGCTGCATCAAAAGGAGTGTGACCAGCAGGTCGAAGGAGGTGATCCTGCCCCTTTATTCTGCTCTCGTGAGACCTCACTTGGAGTATTGTGTGCAGTTCTGGTGTCCTCAACATAAAAGGACATGGATCTGTTGGAACAAGTCCAGAGGAGGGCCACAAGGATGATCAGGGGACTGGAGCACCTCCCATATGAAGATAGGCTGTGAAAGTTGGGGCTGTTCAGCCTGGAGAAGAGAAGGCTGCGTGAAGACCTCATAGCAGCATTCCAGTATCTGAAGGGGGCCTATAGGGATGCTGAGGAGGGACTCTTCATTAGGGACTGTAGTGATAGGACAAGAGGTAACGGCTTAAAAATGAAACAGGGGAAGTTTAGATTGGATATAAGGAGGAAATTATTTCCTGTTAGAGTAGTGAGGCACTGGAATGGGTTGCCCAAGAAAGTTGTGAATGGTCCATCCCTTGTGGTGTTCAAGGCCAGGTTGGACGAGGCCTTGGGTGATATGGTTTAGTGCGAGGTGTCCCTGCCCATGGCAAGGGGCTTGGAAGTAGATGATCTTAAGGTCCTTTCCAACCCAAACTATTCTATGATTCTGTATATAAAACCTTTCTATGTGATTCATTGTTTCCTAATGAAAAATGTAATTATTGAGAGTAATGCAACTGAAATGAGCAAGTGAGGAACCATTATTTGTAAGTTTCTTACTGCACATTTGACAGCTCTGTTCTGGTTTGTGTTGCACTCCCTCCAGTGTTTTTTACTCATGTAATTCTTCCATGCTGTTATCAGAAGTCTTTTTAAAATTGAATTTAGAATTGAAGAATTTTTTACAGAAGCAGGACTGTAACATTAAAACTTTGTTTGTTTGTTTGTTTTAATTTAGTTTTGGAAAAATTTTAGTTTGTAGCACCTTGTATGAACCTAGGAAGCAGCAGGAGCCACAGTAACATCTTAGAATAATCCTCTTTTTATTTCCCACATGCCAAGAAGAGACCCGTCTTGGAATGGTCAGAAGCCACAGGACAGAGAGACTCATGTTCTTATAGATTAAAAGTCTGGGGCTGTTCAATGGTTGTTCAGACTGAGAATTCTATGTCTTTTTTGTTTTGTTTTTTGTTCTGCAAAACTGCAAGGCAAGATAATTAAGAGAGCCTCTGCAAGGTACACCATGTCTTAAATTATGAGGATACTACCTTAAGCCAAAGTTACTCTACTACTTTAGTAATTATCACACATTTGCTTTTGAATGTCAGAGTTTTTATTTAATATAAGCCCCATATCTCTCTGCAGTATCCTCAGACCTTATCCAAATTTCTGCATTATCTCACCCTCCAAGTCCAGTTACTTTTTGCCTCCTGTTTCACCAGTGAAGGCAACCTGGGTCACTCTTAAACTGGATATGAATTTCAGTCAGTGTGGTTAAAGCAGAAATTTAAAGTCAGTGTAATGCCATACCAGAGCAAGTTCAGGTGGGAGCAATATATGGATCCCGAAGTTGCTGCTTCTGAAACTGTGAAGGCTTTTGTTTTCACTGCCATCTCTGCATAAATGAAGATAATCTCTACAAAGCGGTTCTGATATTGACCTATCAGATCACGTGTTGCTTATCAAGCACTAAAGAAATTGAATTTAATTTTATCTGTTATCTGGAGTGTCTTATTAATTCATGTTGCAGTTGAGAGGTGGTATGGGGTCAACAGGTTCTGTCTCTTTTGCCATCTACCCATGGATTATTAACCTTTGGAGAATTATTAAAGCTGTTCTTTATTTTATCCCGTAAAGTTGGGTTAAATCTTCTTGATCCATAAATTGTTGTGAGTGAGTTCCATGTGCTTATAATTCTTTTATTTAACACGGTTCCTGGATAAGGAATGAAGACTTAGTAATCTGTGCTAGTGTAGAGATCTCTTTTATTATTCTGGGGGTTTTATTTTTTTTATAGTCTCCCAATGCCTCTGGTTTTATTTGATTCAGTTATTATAAAAACAGTCAGATCAGATGATGAGGCAATAGGTGCTTGGTAGTATTTGTTTGCCAGAGATAAAGGGAGGGTGAGGAGGAGGAAGATAACAGAGCTGGGTATTGCTAGGCATTGAAAGAAAAGGGCAGAGAGAGAAGCTGGCCATAAACAGAGGTGGGAATGGAGCAGAGGTTGTAGTAGCAGCTCATATGCAGGAAGGGTCTGGCAGAAGGGAGCCTGCCATCAGCAGAGAGGCCTGGGAAGATTTAAAGCCACCCTGCCACCACCACCACCAAATTCTTGCTATGCCTTACTGCCATATTTCTGTTTGAAGATGTGAATATCCTGACTGGCAGATGCTGTCTAAGAGCTTGATACAGCCACAGGATATTTAATTTCCTGTAACAGAAGAAGCCCTGAGTACTTTCTGCTATCACCAAAAGGAATTTTTTCCCATCTCAGACATATTTTCTGCTGGAGAAAAAGGCCTAAAGAAATAAATTATGAATACCTCCTCCCTAAAATTTTAATTTTAAATACAAGATCTAGTGCAAAATAGTATTCAGTTTAACTGAAATTTGAAGCTGTCAATCAAGAAATCTTTCAAAATGAATAAGCCAAACTATTGTTTTTTAAATAACTTGTCCTTATGCTCAGCCGTTCACTTAGTGCCTGGCCATGTTCCACTTTTTCAAAGTTGCTGTAAGAAAAAAACCAACCCAGCAGCAACCAAAAAAAAAACCCCAAACAATAAAAAAAAAGCAAACCAACCAAAACACACACACACACACAAAAAAAAAAAAAGTCCCCCTAGAAGTGAGAAGTGGAGTTAGCGTTTTGGTGGAAACACCGGCAAATAAACTGCTGCTGCTGGCTGATGCAATGTGGTGGCCAGACCACTTGGTGACCTGGGAGCTGGGTAGCACTCAGTTTTCTTATGGCCCTGGCAGTAAATCACTTTGTAACTTTGAACAAGCTATTAACCTTTTTGTGTCTTTTTCTCCTTGCAGAAAAGGATTAACACCATTTACGTGTCTCATAGGAGTAATTAGTAGATTAATGTTTGGAAAATATTAAGTGCTTTCTGCCATTATTATTGAAACTCCAGCTGATAGGGTAAGGAACAAACAGATACTCTGAGACACTTATTTCTTCCTTCTTTGACACATAGTACAAATTTGATGTGAGTAATTCAGCAAAGAAGTGAGAGTAATTTGCTTGAATGTCCATGTGTTTTGAGTAAAAGTTCTGAAGGAAAAAAGGTGGGAAAACTGCAACTGGAAAGACAAGATGTGAATTGATTTCCCTGCATTAGTAGCACTGAAAGAGTATCCAGAGGTCAGAAGTGAATGCATAAATTGAAATTAAATCCCAGTAGCATTAAGGAAGTGGTTTAGTGAAACGCAGATCTTAATGTGTAATGGGGAAAGGGAGAAATGGAAGATGAACACTTCTTTTTGCCCTCATCAAGATAGTTGCTCTTAATGAAATGCAGAGATTTTTGGGAAGCCTACTCAAAATTTCAACGGTGCTTTATCTGAGAAAAATAATTATTTGAAGATTGCTTTCTACTAAGGTGTCACAGATGGAGGTTTTGTGGTGTAGTAGTTTAAAACAATTGGTCTTTACCTCTGGAGAGCCCGAGATGAATGTTGCCCAGAAGCAAGAGTAAAATTGTGTTTTTAAAGTATCATTTTAGGAGCAGTGGGACAGTTGGCAGAGTTTACCAAAGCTGTTGAGAGACTCTGCAGACTTTAATTACCATCTCAATTTTGCAGAAGTTTAATTTCTGCCAAAGAAAGGAATAGTTGTGAGAAAGCGAGATCACACTCTGTCTTTCATTCTTTCCTTTTTGACAGGTGAATAAAGGATGCTTTTCACTATCTCTTCTGATACTGTAACACGCTTGTAAAATTTGCATAGAATTGTAAAATAATTTTTCTTTAAGATTAACAAAGCTTTTATTTTTTCTGCTCTTTTGAAAGTGCATGGTGTGAATGCAGTTTAAGTCTTGTCATGAAAGAAGCAAGATGAAAATTGAGTGAATTTTCTTTTACTGATTACTCAGCTTCAGACATTAACAGATTCAACCTTCGTGACTAGACGACGTGTATTATGTTGTGTTTATATTAGAGGCTCCAATAAATTTTAAATTCAGGTTTGAATTCCGTCTCTGCTATGAGGTGACTGAGACACAACTCAGATTAGTAAAATAAAAGGAAATTATTAAAATGAAAATGCTGATTCCTTGGAGACTTCTGCCAACAGTTTCAGTAGCTCTGCTGTGTTGCTGTCCCCTTTTTTTGTCTTTTGTGACTGTCTCAGACTTGTCTGTACTTGCTAAAGCACCAGCCATTGTTTACTCTATAAACCCCCTTTTTTTTACCTTCTTCTCTTCAAGTGTCTTATCTCTCAAGGACCTTTTCAATGCCATCTTTCAGGTTCACATCTCTGTTGTTACAGTGTACATTATGTTGAGAAACCTACTGCCCAGGATTTCTACTTACTCATTTATATTTTTCACCATGTATATGATAAATCGGCATTTAAGGGCAAAGAGAACATGCTTTTTCAAAATCCAAAAAGGGAATGGTAGATCACAGAAACAAATAGGCACTTTTTTAAATCCGCAACACTCATCATGTTACTAGGAATACCTTTATGTTATATTTAGAATGCGATTGTTTTGATGTTTGGAACTAAATGTTTGCAGTTTGTCTGGCAAAGTGCATGCTGAATAGATTACACTGATTCACATTTCCTTATTTCAGTATACCATCTGTGCTTTTGGCAGGTTGTTAGCCTGTTTGGGACTGTAGTTGCATAAATGCAAGTTACAAAGAACTGTTATGCCCAGAATAAGAAGTCCTATATTTCATTTCCTTGAACAATCTTGACTCTACCTTACACTAGCAAGAACCAAGGCTGAAGCTGTTGTACCTACAGCAGGCTTTATTTTCTCTTATGAAGAAGGATGTATTAGCAGGGTATAAAAAACCCTTGCTGTATTTCCAGTGAAACTCTAGTATATATAGTCATGGTCATGATTTTTATTGTGTAATAATTTTAATTAAGTTTAATGATAAAAGTTAGCCTTGCATGAGGAATGAATGCACTAGGGAGATAATGAAAGATTGATGACAGCTTGGGGAGCATCTCGGACTCTGCTGGTGGAACTGCATGTGTGGAGAGCAGCTGAGCTTGGGTGGCAGGTCAGAGATACCCATTCAGAACAACGTAGAGGCAAAGTTTTGGGGATCTGAAAGAAGCAGGATGCAAATACATACCCAGAAACACTTTTTGTACAATTTCTAAGGGGGTTTGCTTGAATGAATAACTTAATAACTACATAATAAACAATAATTAATATCTGCATTACTTTTGTAACTGCTAGCTCAATGAGGTAATTAATATAATTAGTTTACAGCATTGCTTGATGGCATGATAAATCAGAGTAGGGTGAATGTTGACTCTTTACCACTGTGATGTATTACATAATTTACACAGCTGAAGAAAAAACTGGTAAGGGGGCATTCAAGAAGGGAAGCCAGCAGTGACAGCTGGGTGGCCTTTTGGTCACTTTTCTTGCATCTGCTAATTAACAGTTCTTTTTCTTACTGTTGTTAAGTCTTAATCACTGATTGAAGCCTGCAAAGAGAGGCCAGAGAAGAATGAAGTAAAAAAAAGACTGTCAGTTTCTTTTCACTTCAGGGTACCTGTACAGAGGATGATACTTCTAGTAATGAGTCCGTGTTTGTTGGGTACCTCCTTTCATGTTCCCAGAGGTATCATCTACCAGCTACAGTTAAGTGCAAGGATTACGAATGTTAATGGTGTTTTTCTTTATTATACTCTGTGTTCTAGAACCTATGAGAACACCGAAAACTTTGAAGATTGCTGAGATACAGGCCAGACACATTGCTGTGGATTGGGAATCTCTGGGTTACAACATCACTCGCTGCCACACTTTCAATGTCACTATATGCTACCACTACTTCTGCGGACACAATGAGAGCAAGGCAGACTGCTTGGACATGGACCCTAAAGCACCCCAGCATGTCGTGGATCACCTGCCGCCCTACACAAATGTCAGCCTCAAAATGATCTTAACCAACCCAGAAGGGAGGAAGGAAAGTGAAGAGACCATTATCCAGACAGATGAAGATGGTATGTCTAAATACTGTTATAGAAATTAAATCCAAGTCCAGTCTAGATAGGTGAATGGAAATGACTGTGTATGTTACAATATGTGTCCTGAAGGATGGAAGTTCTCTTCTATTAATGTATTAATTAGCCCCAAAATGTTAGCAGTATATAATTATTATAGCTGTCACCCTGCATACATAGCTGAAACTGTCCACGTAGCACAAGTCAAACTGAATCTCTCTCTTGCAAGAAAAGGATGGCTTCCCAGTAATTCCAAAAATGCCTTAATGCAGGTGATGAGAAACACATGGTGGTGTTAGGTGAGGTCGTCTTCACAGTATTAGGTGTAGTATTTGAAAATTAATTTAATTCTGTAAATTATATATAAATATTTAATTCAGTGCTTAAAGACTCTATTTAGGATTTAAAACCTCTTCAGCAAATACTTTATATTGCACGTTACAGCATGTAGTATCTGTTAACTATTTGAAAGCCACCTATCATATTATTATTTTGACAACCTGGGAGTTGGACTCAGTGATCCTTTTGGGCCCCTTCCAACTCAAAATACTCTATGATTCCTCTTTAAAATGCTTTCAATGAAATTTCAATGTTGAGAGAGTTGAACTTACCATACTGGGGAAGAAATAAAGTAGAGATGTAGATGTGTTAATGGTGGCATTCAGTGGTTAAGCTATGAATCTTGGTATGAAAGAAATTAAAATAGATATTTTTCCCTAATAACATTTAAAATATGGTTGCAAAGAGCAACTGAAGTTTGCTTTTCTTGTCAATATTTTCATGAAATCTAAATACAACAACAATATTAAAATACATGCTGCTGTAAGTGACAAAAAGAACAACCCAACTTGGATTAATGTAAAACTGAAGATACATAAAAAGGTAAAATTAAAAAAGATAGTGTGTTTGCTTACCTGTAAAATAAAGGATTGGGGAGTATAGCTTTTATATGGAGAGCAGTCAAGGTTAGAATCTGATGGCACTTTTTGCCATATTTTTCAGTTTTATAAGAAATAGGAGAGGAATATGTTGACTGTTGCAATAAAGGAGGGAAACCGTTTTTTAAAATAGGTAGAAAACTATAGAGACATAGATGCATCATGTGAAGAGCACTAACAAGTACAGAATTAGAATATTTCATGCAATTCAAATTTTAGCATTACTCTTTTTTTGAGGTGAATGGTAAATATAATCCGTGAGGAATTGTTTCTGTACCTGTGTTTACATTACAGATTTTTATGGTTGCTATTTTCCTTGAGGTTTAAAAAAAAAATAAAAAAAAATTTGTTATGTCCACAGAATATGGAATTTCTTTTTAACCAAGTTTTCAAGAAAGGTTACTGTTTCTGATAGCTTTGATTTAGTTAGATGTGTGGAGATGGTGGCTGATCACTATAGGGGTGCTCGCCTAGACCAGAGTCAAGTGCACGTATTATGCCTTTTGGTTTTGCTGTGGACTGTATTAGGAAATGATGCACACAAGTCAAGTTTTGATCTCTGGCTAACACACCAGTGTGCTGTCAGTGAACTTGTTTAGACTTAGCATTGGTGTCAGAGTTATAATAGTGTAGAAGCCTCTCCTACTGGGCAGAAGTTGCTAAGGTAAACTATTTCAAGCAGATGTTGCTTTCATGGAGGGATTAATACATTCTAAAAGGTACCTATATTTAGAGACATTGGTGGTAATAATGCTTGTGGTCTGAAAATAGCCTCTTGTGCGCTCTACTCAGTGATACTCTCAGGCATAAAAATGCAGATTTTTAATTGCATCCTACTGATTGACTTGGAAGTTTATGCCCATTTTGCCATGCATTTCAAAATACAGAGAATGCAGGCAATGTGCAGGGCTTTCAGCTATGTTGGAGGATCAAAGATGTATTCATACCTTAAGTTTTCCTTGATAGTGCATAGCAGTGGTGAACTTAAGTGCTGTGGTTGACTGCTTATGTGTATGATGCTAGTTTAGTCCCATGTCCAAGCAATCAAGTATCTGTCTGATAGGTAATTATGTGCCCTGCACTTTGCACATGTAGTCAGATATAGCCTCACTGTCTTCATTATTTTTGCCAGTTTCACAGAATAAACACGGTGTTCGTTGCAATTTGAGGGCATTAACAGTGATTCATTTAGTAGAAAGAAATAGAAGCATCACACTATTTTCCCACATTTTTGCAAATAGCATTAATTAGGAATAGCCATGTATTACATGATTATCTGAAGCTGTGCACTTACTTCATGTACCTGTCATAAACAGAAACTTTTAAAACCCCTGATGGCAACAGGTGCTTAAATTTTTGTTAGGTTTTCTGTAGTGTAGTGTTCTTTCCAATGCCATTCTTTCTTACAAAAATCTGCTGATCAAGTAAAAACTTTGTAGACTATTGGAGTAAGAGGTTTTCTTGTCTCTCTTCTTTTCTACCATTTTCCCCTAAACTTCTGTTGCTTTATCCATTTTCCCCATGCTTCCACCTGTCTGTCTTTTTCTGGTCTTTTTGCTGCTGTTGTTGTTTTGTTTACATTTTTCCTTTCATTTCTCTACTTCTATCATCTCGCCTTCTGCCAGGAGTTTTTCACATTTTTGAATTTCTGGGATTCCTCAAGTGCAGAGGAATTTGGACTTCTGCGAGGCTCTGGTGTGAGACAGTGAGGATCCCTGGTTGTTTTTCACACAGGTTCACATTAATTTAAGGCTGCACAGCTGAGTTGGGGTGTTCCAGAAATATTCAGACCTGTGAGAGTGCTGAGTGATAAGTGAGCCATGTATGACACCACAAGAAGAACTAATTCAAGAAACAATTAGTAGAAGAACAGGGTAAGATTCAAAAGCTGTGCTTTAGACCTTTGTAACAATGATTGAGAAATAAAGAGGGGTTTAATAGCTTATAATTCAGTATCTACAGGAAAGCAAAGTCCAGGAATATCAGTCTGAAAAAACCCACTTTTTGACCAGAGCTAGATCTGAATACTTGGTTGTTTAAATACTTCTGTTTAACTTGGGTAGATGGAATTAATCTTTAAAGCATATCATAGTAATCGGCAGAAAGCTGTATCACACTAAAATAAAAAGCCCTTGAGCAATAAACTGTTAAACAAGTTGTGCAAAAAGAAGGTGAAAACAAGGAAGTTTGTGAATGTTTTAGAAGTGAAACACCTGTCTTTCACTCTGGGGAGAGATCACACTGCTTCTGAGGTTTGGAAGGAAGTTCTGAGTAACCAGGCACTCAGTATTATCTGTGCTTGCTGCTTCATCTGACTTGTACAGCAGACATACAATGTTTGAAGAGAAGGAAGAAGAGAAAGGTTTGCACAATCTGGGGGTGAATACATGCTGGGCAAAGGTGATGTTTGGCATTTTGAAGCAAAGTACAAGAACCACCAGTAAATTTATCACTTGGCATAAATCAACAGCAGGCACACATTCTTGGAGCTGCCTATTGACAAGGGCACTACAAACTCAAAGGGACCCTTTGTAAGAGCAACGGACAGCGAATGGGATTAAAGCAAATAAATACTTCCTTAATTTTTAATTGCAAACAGATGCAAAAAGCAGTGGATTAACAGGAATAGTGATATTAGCTCTGAGGGTGTAGCTATGGAGAAAGCAAATGGTGAAGGTTAAAGTGTTCAGTGGTGATTTTATAACTAGTAAGGAAGTGTGTCAGCTAACAGCGTGCAAACAGCTAATTTTAAAAGGCCTCTTAGTGGAGGGTAACTACCCATTTTGGGGCTTAAAGTATACCAGTGCTTTGGTCTGAACCACAGGACATACTCGTTGGACACAAATGAGGTCCCATGTTTTTTCTGAGTATGGCTCATTCAGCTCCATGCAGAGATATCTGGAGCTAGAGTGCAGGGTTAAGACACCAACTGTCCAGCCACTGCTCATGCACCCTAGGAAAGCTCCAGCAGGCTTACTATTCTGAGCAACAGCAGAAGAAGGGGAAAATGTTTAGGTTTTATTTTTTTAATTAAAAGATGTAATACTTTATATACTGACTAGATGTATAAAGAAGAAATATCTTCCACCAGCTTTGAGAAGGGGAATTTTATGAAAGTAGTTGACATTTAATATTTTTTGTGATTGAGCATTGTAAGTTTTGTCAGTTGCCTAAAAAAAAACCACAACCAACCAAAACCAAAAGAACAAAAACCAAAACAAACTAACAAAACAAAAAATTGAAACCCCCCGCAACTCATTCTCTGCACCTCCTTTCCCCCTTTATTATTTACTACAAATATTTGCTACAAATAGCACTTTTTCCTTTGTGCTTTTTCAAATCTTCTGGCACCCAAGGAAAAGACAGAAGAGAGTATAGGGGAGAGGAGGAAAATGTAGAAAATATGCTTTGATCAAAGGAAATGAACAAATGAACAATGCATCAAGGAGCTCTGAAAAAGCAGACTTAAAACTCTACTGGTAGCATTTTAAAAGTAACAAAAACAGCCCACCTGGGAGAAAAGTTAATGCAGTGAGCTGAGCAGACAAAGATTGCTTGAAATGGCAAACTGTCTCAAAAAATGTGTAACATACGTAGCCTTGTGACTAAACAAGGATGTGAGGATCTGAGGTGAACCCAGTATACTAATGGTGTTGGGGGGAAAATCAGCAAATGATTGCAATTAATAAAGAGAAACCCATGACTAAGAGATGACAGTTTCAATCTGAAGTTGTCTATAAATGCCATTCCTAAAGTTATTGACCTCAGTCCTTGAGCTAAAAGGAAGACTAGTGACATATGTGTCATTAGCAGTGGCAAAATTTAGCATTAATGTAGTCAAATAAGGGAGGAATTTTTATGTGCTCAGCAGGAGTGAACCAAAACTGATTATACCCAACCTACTGCCATTGATAAAAGGAGCCTGGATAGCCTGGGGTATCCTTATTTGTCCTTCAGCTTGTGAAAATAACCCCAATTATTTTTTAAGATGATAGGTAAGATTTGTTATTGGCATATCATTGAGAGCCAAACAAAACAAAGTAAGCTGTTTTAAAATATTGCAAAGACTAGAGATATAAGCTAAGTTTTACATTAATAGCTAAGGAAAAATTGGCCCTGAAGCACAGAATTATGTACTCTGGCTGAAACAACTTCCTACTTTAATTTCCTTTAGGTACCTATATTAGAAGCTTTATAGCTGAAAAAGTGATTGCATAGGAGATTCTTTGTTGAAACCGTGTGTTTGACAGAACGATGCCTGCAAATAGGCCAGAATTAGCAGCTATTCAGCAGTTTGCAACAGAATGAGGGCTTACACCTGGGCCCACAAGTTCCCATTATTCCAAAGCCATGCACTAGCTGAAAGCACTTTCCAAATACTGATTTGCATATTTTTAGAAAGCTGTAAAGTATGTGAGGTTATTTCACCCAGACATGGAGAAACACATCCAAATCCCAGAAATGAGGAGTGCTGAAGTCAGCATGTGGTGTAAAAAGACTTAACTGTTAGGTGCCTGAATTCAGCAAATGCAGAACTTGTGGACTTAACCCCAGTTGATATTTGCACCAATATCTATAGTGATTGCTTCCTTCACTGAGACTGATTAGTCTCTGTCAGCTTATTTAGTAGCTTGGTTGTAAGCATTTATGTTTGTTACATTAGTAATTTTATATAGGCTGGAAGGAATTGGGAACCATCACAGGTGTGAACAGGTCAGTGCTGTGCAGTCCTGCAGTGGCCCCAGCTAGCTGATGCACACCCATGCTGGACTGTGGGCACGGCCCCATTGCTCCATTGCCCCCTGGAGTGCCCAGCCCAGCTTCTCCAGGAGGAGAGATCATTTAACCAAAGGGCATGTGCACCAAAGGAGACTTTAATAGGCAACCAGTTTTCTTCTCAATAGCACTTTGTTCTTTGCTGTAAATGGAGCAGCTTGAACAATTTCCAAAGTAATTTCTGTCACTACCTTTGGTGAAAATGCTTTTACAGTAAAGACTAGAAATAGTAATTCTGGTATTTCCCCCTGTTATATAAAATTTGCTCCCATTTAAGCCTTAGTCTAGAATTGTAGCAAAGCATAAAGTTCAAATGGTAAATCCCTCAGAAAAAGCCAACGGAAAGGTGGGCCATTTTAATTGCTTGTAACATTTAAACAATAAAAGAGATTGACAGTCAACATCTCTTGAAAATTATCATCTATCTTCAGAGAAAGGCTCTAAGTTTCCTGCTGATATACCTTTGCTTTTTGACTACCACTGAGGAATTTTTCCCAGTGTAATTGTGCATGTATCTGCACATAGCCTTTACCATATAGTGTAACAATACTCTGCACGGCTTTCACAGTGTATAATATTAATAAAATACTCTGTTTACATGCACTTTCATTTTGTACCAGGAAAACTGAAGTAATATAAATTCATTTTTATAGTGGTTGTTGTCAGTAAATACATTGTTTTACCAGAAGTAACATATTATAATATAAACTTCCTATTAAGTTAGTGTAAAACAAGGTTTAGGTGACACTACTTGTGTATAACAATTTATCTGTGACTATGACATAATTCAATGCAAATATATTGCTCTAAAATGAATTGGTCTAATACCAGATTGATAGTTTGTACTTTTATTATGCATGGTATTTATAAAAGTCCATCCTACATGTATGTAAAGAAAAGATTATCAGCTATTTATTGTACTGATATATAGCTTCATTAAAAGGGCTCTGGAGATACATGTAAATCATGAAAGAAAAGCGTGTGATGTTTCCACTATAAAATTGTGCTGAAATTCCCTTTGACTTTTTTTTATGTTCCTTTTGTATACATGCGAATTTTATGTTTTTATACTTTTTTATGGGGAAAATATTTTATTTCTTTGCTTAAGTTCAAAAACTCCCCTGCTCTTCTGAAAGCCATATAGTTAAACCTACCTAAATGATTTCACTTCTTCAGATAAGTGTAAATCTTGACTTGTTAGAAGTGGATCACAGAATAATACATGTGAAAGAAGGAGTGTTTACTGTTGTTGTCCCTGACAGATGGTGGGGTCACACTTCACAAGGTCAGGAGAATGAAAGAAAATCAGTGGGACCAGAATCTTTTTAAAGGGAAGTACAGGGGCCAAAAGGTCCAAGCCTATCTCCTCTAGCAGCTACTTACACTTTTCAGCTCAGTCAGATACCTAGCTTGATAGGGAATCTTAAGTCACATACTTCACATTAAGATACACTTGAAATAGTCTTGAATGTTTTGATTTAGCATAGACTGTCCATAAGTACAAGGAGAAGAGCAAGAGCTTGCGCAGGAAGAAGAATGGGAGTTGAAAAGGCAGCAGAGAGGCACTGTGGTGAGCAATGGGGCTTCTGGAAATGCAAGTCTGAAAAAAGCCTTTTGGGCTGTTTGTGAAGAGGTTTCTGAAAGCTATTGTCAGCTCAAGGATGATGTTTACCTGGCTGTTTTTTCACCTGAGTCCTCGCTAAATATTTTTATGAAAGGGAAAGATCTTAACATCACTTTGGAAAGATGGAATTTAAGGTTATTTCTTAAGTCCTTGGAGGCCTGCTGGGAGTCATAGGGAACAGGCAGCAATGGCTGCCTACATGGAGAGATACGGTTTAAGTCTTCACAATAGTATTACCAACAGGTTACTTTGCTGTTCTTCTTTTCTGTGTTTTGGGGTCTTTTTACTAATTTGAGCTTTTTATAAACTTCTGTTTGTAATTAATACTGACCCGAGAACAAAGACATAAAACCACAAATGTGGATGTTCATGCATAATTTTGACTAACCTGGCTGATGAATCTATGGGCCTGCTCACAGATAATCTGTCCCTTATTCAAATTCCTTTGCTACTGCTTTCCTCTTTCCTCAGTTCCTTTCGCCCCTTTGCAATTAAAAGATGTTCTTGCTGTGGCTGAACTGAAAAATGAAAGTGAAAAAATAACTTCAGACCTATGAAAACATGTCCTTCAAACTCAAATTAATTTATTTTTTTAGGCATTTGAACTTTTATTTGTTTCTTTAATTCTGTTTGAGCTCTGAAATAATTTAAGATGATCCCAAGCTTCATTTTTTGTGAATTTGCAGGGGTGGGTGAGGTTTGTGGGGAATCACTCCTCTTTTTTTTTTTTTTTTTTCAGACACTTGCTCTCTTTTACTTTCTGACTTTATTTTTACTGTGATTGCAGCAAGCTGCTCATCGCTGTGCTAGCTTCTGTTCTTGTGCCCTCCCCATGTCAGTGGGAAGAATAGCATGAAACTAACTGGGATCGTTCAGTAGTTCCAGTCAGTTTAACATTGCTGCCACTGCCACAAAGCATCAGATTTTATATTGTAAGAGAAGAAAACGCACTCATGTGATGTGATGAGCCTAGAGGCTTCTCCCACTTGGGTGTTTAAACAGAAAATATGGAAGGCTTTATGCAACCCCCAAATGTAGAGCCAGTTTCAAATGCACAGAATTTCAATTGAATATGAAACACATCTTTTAAAAGCACCAGAAAAAAAGTATTTTTTCATGATTTTGAACAATTCGTCAGGTTCATTTTACCTCGTATGCTTTAATGTGCTTTAATATCACATTTCGTATTCTTTGTGCATGCCCTGGTGTGTTCCTGTGTTTTCTCCCAAACACAGATGTACATGCACACGGGTGTGCACACCTATACACACACATATGTGCACACATCGCCCAGGGAAAATGTGTGCATGAGAGTATGTTCATCTCTCGTCTGACATATAGACAAGAAAAACAGTAGAACGTTCCCATGAAAAACAAAATGTTGCCTACAGCAAGTCTCTCAATGCCACGAACAGCACACAGGGGCTGTCATGGCGTGTCAGCCTTCATCCACTGCCCAGTCTGTACTGGGACTGAAGCAAAGCAGCAGCCTATGAGTTTAGTTAACTTTTTCTAAGTTTTCCTCTGACAGATGGATGAGCAGTTTCTGTGAAGCTCTCATCTGTTTATTTGTGGGCTTTTTTGACTCCATGAATTTATTATTAATGTGCCAAATTGCGTTGTTTGTACCAAGGGTCAGATCATAATTCATAGCTTCTGTGTAGACTGAAATAAATCCCACTATTGGGACAGACCATTCACTCCCTTGTGCTGCTAGCACAGTGCCTGGTGCTTCCTTTGATCCAGTGGGTTTTAATTTATTTTTGCTCTTTGTAAAACTTCAGACTGCTTTGATAATTAATACCCAAGAAATGTCATGTGTGAGGCTCACTGACAGTTGCATTGAAGAAAATAGGCCGATTAAGATGGGGAGAGAAATATATGTCAATAAATTAATAGAAGTAACATTTTAGCTTGAAGGACTGCAGATTTGGGCAATGTTGGCTTTTGTTTTTGGGGAGGGGAGTTTTTTCTTCGGGTTCAGGGTTTCTTCAGGCATTCTTTTATCCTCATTGCCTTCTTTCAGAGTGTATGTGTTCAAATCTAGGTGAGCTGCTGTGGTTGAAAAGGAACCATACTAGCAGGCAAAAATATCTTGTAAGCTGAAATGAGAGATAACTAGGTGCTCCTGCGTGGTGCTGATGGGATTACCAGGTCCTGTGAATCACTCAGGCAGAGAGGCCTGAGGTGACACTTCAGACTTGTTATTACACCAGGGATATTGGTTCCATTTAAAGTATGAAAGTAGGGTCATCTTAGTGTGGTTCAGTTCAAAGCTTTGAAAATGCCTCTTGTTGGAAAGATTTGAAGTAAGCAGTTTTAGTCCTTCTGTAGCAGAAGCATGTCGGTGGCTGAAAGAAGTGGCAGCTTGAGCTGGTGTGCTTGCCCTGTGCCCAGCCCCCTCATTAAACCAGGATTTCTTTTAAAACAACAAATCATAAGAAGGGGTGACTGAAAACTATTTTGTAAGCAGTTCTCTTGTTTGGAAGATGCTGTATAACAGAGGCTCTTCCTTGCCTTTGATTTTTCTTTTTAAAAGGATTTTAAAACCATGTAGTCCTTGTCCTAAGATACGCTCATTACAGAATTCAGTGATGTTCCCTGAAGTCACAATCTAGCTTGAACTGTTTCCCCCGGCTATACAACGAGACAATTTGACTTTGCATGAAGTTTTGAAAACCATATGCTGGGATAACGTTTCAACTTCATGCTCTCTCTGCACCGTGAATGACAAAATCCACTTTGAAGTGTTTTTTCATACTCCCTACCACTGCCTTTTGCATGTGAATGAATATTAATAAAAATAGACCTGCACTCACTTTTGTTTTTAATAGGATGTTCTGTCACCTCTTTAATTTTTCTGTCTCTTGAATTTCCTGGGTTTTTTTAATTTTATTTTATTTGTAGTGCCAGGCCCTATACCTGCGAAGTCGGTGAAAGGAACTCCTTTTGAAGATAAGATCTTCCTCAACTGGAAGGAACCTGTGGATCCAAATGGCATCATTACTCAGTATGAGGTAATCATTAAACAGCTAACAAGCACTGGATAGGGCTAGGAAAGAGCAGCAAGAGAGGTGGCTGATGGTGGGTGTTTGCTCTGTAGGCATCTATTCAATTATATGCTGCTTTCATTTACAGATTATGGGATTTTGTGTAGTCATCAGATACTCAACAATCATTATGATTGTGCATTTGTTGTTGCCTGGCTGTCCCTATCAAGTGGCTTTGACATATGACTATAACAATATTACAATCCACATGGGAGGTGCTAGTTTTTAAAATCTTGTATCATTACTATATAATCTTCCAAAGCCATGACAGCCGTGATCTGTGAAATCTTCTTTGTTGGAAAAGAAAGTTACATGAAAAGCAAGATGGTTATTAGATTTGGAGCAATGTTTTTTTAGCTTTGTCAAACCTTTAGGTGTCACCCTGCAAGGAAAGCTCCATATATACTCTATTTAAAGTGTATTTAGTATATGAGCCTTCTGGGGACCTCCACAGGAGGTTGGCAGGAAACAGCTGATTTGAGGAACAAACACCATCCTCTTCAGCACCACTTTTTTAAAGGACCAGAGGACAAAATATTGTGTAGTAATGAATTACAGGAGGAAGAGAAACTAACTAACCAAACAAACCCCCTTAGATCTATTTATCTATTTAACGCTAGCGCAGTTCCTTAAATAGTGTGGGTTAACCCCGGTGGGCAGCTCAGCCCACTCAGCTGCTCACTCATTCCTCCACAGTGGGATGCAGTGAGAATCGGAAGGGCAAAAGTACAAGCTTTTGTGTTTTAATCACATCCAAAATCAGCACCTTACAAGGTGTGAGGAAGAAAATTGTCAATTCCAGTCAAAACCAGTACATTAAGATATCATTGCTGACTTTAAATATATTAGCTTGGTTTGGACAGCATTTCAATGTGATTATTAGAAAAGGAGAGGGAAACATATTAGGGAAAAATACAGTGGTTTAGTGGAGGTGGGGAGGATGGCGGGGGTGTCATGATTGCAATTTAAGAGTGAAATTTCACATACATGAATTAAAATCACAAAGAGAGATAAGAGCACCTGCATAGCTTTTTCAAGTGAAGCAGTCTCTCCAAGTCCCCATGCTATCCCCAACATGACTGGGTAGATGTGTCATTTTTTCCTTTCCAGCTAAACTAACCTAATCTGCTTGTGCCAAAAACTGCAGCAATTGTTACAAAACTAATTCTTTTTACAGGTCAGCTATAGCAGCATAAGGTCATTTGATCCTGCAGTTCCAGTTGCAGGACCTCCGCAAACTGTTTCAAAGCTGTGGAACAGCACGCACCACGTCTTCTCACACTTGCATCCTGGTACTACTTACCAGTTCTTCATACGTGCAAGCACTGTCAAAGGGTTTGGACCAGCGACCACAATCAATGTGACAACCAACATCTCAGGTAAAAACAAAAAACAAGAGCAGGAAAAAAAATAAAGGCTAATGCTTTTGGACTTTTTTTTTTATTATTTTTTTTTTAAGACTGGAAAAATCATGCCCTGGTGTGGAATGGAAAAGAAAACCCCTAAGAAAAGCCTGTCATGTTGTGAAACTATGATACTGAAAATGTTTTTGAGCATATTTGCCAGAGTAGCATAAGCTCAGGGATAAATCCTTGCATGACATGAAAATTGCACACCTGTAGTGGTTAACTGTTTGATTTTGTGTAATCTTCTACTTTCATCTGAAGATTATGAAGTGCTGTACAAACCTTAACTAATTAAGCCTTACAGCACTCCATAGGTCATTAAGTACTGTATTTGTTTTGCAGATTAGTAAAGTCAGATGCTGACTTACTCAAGGTGACACCACTTAGTAGCATGCAGCTATAACAGAATTGGGGTGGTTAGGAGGAAGTGTGAATTTTATTTTGCCAGATTCATATAGGCCTGATTCCTTGTGCCTTTATTCACGTACCGCAGTGCACCAAGATTGGCACTATTTATCTAAACACCACACTGCAAACTCTAGAAGAAAGTGATGTCCAATGCCATGCCTTAGCTTTTTTTTTTTTTCAATTTCAGTATTCTCAAAAAAAAGGATAGTTTCTCATGAAGTTGATAGCAGAAGATAAGTAAATTGTTATATCTTGAAAGAGTTGATTTTATGGCATCGCAAGTTCAGAGCTTGGAAGAGAACAATGAATTCAGTCATTTAAAAATTTAAGCAGCACAAAGCGGGTATTTTCCTTAATATATGCCATAATGAAACTTCTATTGTCCTATAAAGTGAAGTTAATAATGTATTGGAGTGCACCTACCATTTCTATGGGAAACTACTCACATAGTCTCCTCACCCAGTTCCCAAAAACGTGCATAAATCAAAATGTGAGAAAAATCAGGCTCGTTGAATTATGTAGCAAGTGAAATGCTGTAGTTGTCATAGTCAAATGGAACGATTTGTTGAATTCCATCCCAACACATAAGTACTAGCACTCCGCATACCGCAAACCCAAAAGAAAAGCCTCCAACCATCAAATCACCAAAAAAAGATAAACAAGCAAAATGTTTTTTTCTATTTCTCTATCTACTAGGTTGTTTTGAAGTCTAATGTTTTACCCAGGTTACTTTATGGTCCTTGTGTTTCTTCACAGTAAATCCCAGTTTGTAAATTTTCATGGCTAATGGTGGTGTAGTACTTGCATACTTGTCTTCTAACCATTTTGTAGGAGGAAAAAAAAAAAAACAAAGAAAGGTGTAACTATGTAATAGCTTGCTCTGTGTCTGTCCCCCAGACATTTCAGTATTTTGAGTAATAAGCACCTTAACATGTTTGGATTGTTTTCCACCCCGAAATTTCAGGAATTTTGAACAGAATCACATCAACCACGCTTTCTAGACACAGTATACGTCTGTTCTTTTGGCAAAACATGATTAATATGAGGAAATCTTAAAGGCAGGCTGTGACGCCCTTTATATCTGAATTTCAGCCTGTTGTTTTTTTCATCCTGTTTTATGCTGAGCTGTTGTCTTGTTTCACTCTGCATAGCTGGCACTTTTTAGGAAGGAATGTGTTTCAGGAAATGCTAGCTTTATTTTAATGATGAGAGAAATTACTCATTTTAAACAAGCTTACAAGTAGTTGCTGTGATCCTAGTGAACATGGTGTAAACAGTAATTTATAAATGAACATTAAATTAACACTTTTTCTAGAAAATAATATTTCCTGAAATAAGAGTAATATTTATGTTCATCTCAGATCTGGGACTAATGAAGCAAAGCTTTCAATCTCTCAGTGCTCTTCTATCTATTGATATATTATTGTAAAATTATTATGACTGAAATGATTGATATCCTGCTAGGAAACATCCTTTTTGTGAAAATTAATTTTGAAATACACAGGCATCATTAACAATATAAAGATATAAAAAAAAAGCCAACCAACACCCTTACAGATAGTTTTCAAGCTTGTTAAAGATTAATAATTAATATAAATTTGTCATTTTCTGAATCACAGAAAAACCTCTTTTTTTCCTTGTGCTACAGCTAGAGTCAGCAACAATATTACCAGTAAGGACTGGTTTGTGGCAGCAGAATAAAGTTGGATGGTTGAAGTAATCACCAACACCAGCCATCCAACCAAGAACATGGGGGTTGCTGCCATGAAGACCTGACAGCCACTTCATTAGTGAATCAGTTTCTGAACTGCTTCTAGTTTTGACTTTGATCTTGTTTTTTCTTAATACACTGGGCTGAAGAATGCAGTGGTTCAGAAGCCGATTAATAAGCAGCTTGACCATGCGTTGTTAGAAATGAATGAGGAAATCAGCATGCGAATAGACTCCCCTGTATAGTTCTAGTCCACAGATGCATGTCTTTCCAAGCACAGTTTTACTGCACTTGAGTTGGTATTGGCATGGTCTCCTTTGACCTGTAAAAGGATATGTAAAAGGTTCTTAAATTGTTGGAGGAGTAAAAAGAGAGGTGTCAGAGATTTGGTCTTCAAGATGGTGATTATAGTTCTTTGTAAGGTAGAAATAGTGAAGCCAAAATGAGATTTCTTGGTCTCAGGGTTTCTTGGCAGTCACTGCCTCCCTCTTTCTATCCTTGAATAAACCTGTTTGACTTGATAGGTACCATGATTTGAGGGGGAGCAGTAAGGTTGTCAGTTATTGGTGAAGTCCCCATTCTTGCTGTAGTAAAAGATTGAGCCTAACTAGAAAATCATTAAAAAAGATTCATGTGGCTGGTGAAGACTGTGGCTTTGTACTATATTGCAAACAGCAATAATCTCATGAAAATTCAAAATGCTTTCACTGATTTGATTCTTATTCTTTTCCTTCCTATTCAACATTAATCAGCTCCCACTTTACCAGACTACGAAGGAGTCGATGCGTCTCTCAATGAAACCGCTACTACAATAACTGTACTCTTGAGACCAGCACAGGCCAAAGGTGCACCCATAAGGTAAAAAAATAAATTAAAAACCCTGAATAATCAAGATCATTTTTTTGGGTTAATTATATGCTGTATGGAAGCCGATAGAGCTGTTCATTTCCAAGTGACATTCATTTGACTTTACTGTTGTTTTTCTTAGCTAGGCTGAGCTTGCCAGTAGATCTTTAATGAAAAAGATTTTTTTCTTTTTTTAATAGTCATGACCTGAATCATCCTGCTGGCTGTCCTGTTTGATTTAGGGTCCCCAGGACCAATCTCCTATCCATTATCATTTCATTTTAGTTTCTCACAGTGTCTCTGAAATATGAGGTTGAAAGGTGTTTGTCAGAAAGTGGATTTGAAAATAACACTTCCTCTTCAGTGCTTCACATCAGCTATTCAATAGCATATATGTATGATTGCAAAATTGGAAGCTCAGAGGAAATAAGAGAATAATAGTGATGAATACAAACTATTTGACCTTTTTCCTCTCAGAATACTTCTTACTAGAAATCATGTAGCAAGCTATTAAATTTTATTTGCCGTGTCCTATAATCATATTAAAGTGTTTCATTTATGTTAACTTTGAGGGGTCTTTCCCTTTCTGCACTCTATTGAGAGATAATTTAATTCTGTTTGCAAAGATTAGTCTGCATCCTGCTCTTTGCTTCTACTCGTTAGTGCAGAAATTTTGTTACATTATTTGGTTGCATTTGCGTTTTACTGATGTGGCTGCATCAGCAATATTCAGGGACAGGGTTGACTAATTGGAGGTTAATTAGCTACTGAACATCAGAACCTTTTCATGCTCTTACCCTTGTGACATTTTAGAGAAATGCGAGCTAATGCATTTAATTCTGTGTTACATTAAGTCAGTTACTGTGGCACAGCTGCCGTCAAGTAATGTGCCTGAGCCCTAATATTCCCTAATAGGAAAATAAACTATTTCTTAAGTCTGTTTTCATTAAAAGAAACGCATATTTTACATGGATGTTGTAGGGATGAGTCATGTACCTATAAGCATTTTTATATGCTTTTCATATAGCCACCCTTATCATCGATATGCTCAAATTATTTATATTCTGTTATAGAAGATAATCTGAAGTCATTCCTTTTATAGGAGATACTGGGGGGGTTTATATTCATAAATAGTAACCCCCTACATTTCTGAAATATGTAGTTTCTGAAAGATTGACCTGGACCAAACCTAGGATTTTTTGGGGTGTGAGCAATGGTAAAATGAACAGAACTACATCCTACAGAACTTTGATTCCTAAAATAGGGGTTTTGTTGAATTGATACAGCAGAAACCAATCCTGTGATCTGAAAATGGTTCCAAGTTATGCAAGTGCTTAAACTCACTACACACCTTTGTAGGTGCTTTTAAAGACTTCCAGGTGTCGTGTTGCTGGCTGTAACCAAAGCCGTCCCTATTTGGGAAATGTGGTATCTGTCTCTCATCTATACCATACCAGATCCTTTCAGACTTGTATGTGGTCTCCCGAGTCGGTTGACGCATAGGCTTTCCCAGAGCACGCCTGCCAGACACCATGGTGGTCTGCTGACAGTGGTGCACGTCTTCTTTACAGCAATTGGTGTATGGTATATTTATGCAGACAGCAGCAGGCACTCATCTTCCATCCCACCACTCACTTTGAGAGGGGTCGGTCTCTCGCAACGCACTTTTCTGTCCTGGGGGTTTTCTTTTGTGAACAGGTAGCATGATGGTATGTGGCTAGAGGATTACTCGTACCTAGCTTGAGGAGTTCTGCTTTCCATGCACGGTGCTGGCAGGCAGGTAACTCACTGCAGAGTAAACCTACAGCACACCACCTCATGTATATCTCTCAATTTTCCTTGCAGCATCCTCAGTACTATGGCATGAGCTACAGCACTTATGAAGATGGCAAAAAGGATCTATGTACTAAATGTTAATAGATAGTTTGACAGAGTATTAATAACTGTTGTTTGAGTATGTTCTCAAAAAAGTATACGTTCCTCTTCCTGTCTCCCATCTTTTCTCTCCACTTTAATTAATTTCTAAAACCTAAGAGATTACGTGTAATTTCTAACATCAAAAGGCAAAGGAAATATGTCCTTTACCATAACCAAAGAGAGTCAAATGCTCTTTTTCAGCCTGACACTGAAGAATACAGTTGACTTTTTGAAAAGGTTTGTTTGCACTCAGTGCTCTAATCGCTGGAACTGTAGATGGTCAAAAGATCATTTTATGCAATAGCAGTATGTCCATGTTTTAAGAAAAATAAATAATAATGATAATAATAAAGCTTAGTCTCATACTCTTTCACTTTGACAAACAAAATACTGTGATCAGATTTTGTTGTACTTCAACCTTTCCATCAGTACAGCCCCCCAGGAAATGGATTTTCCTTAACTCAAGTGTAATCTATATGCAGCTGTCAATCATTTATTTAAGAACCTAGATGCCATAGTCATCACTGTTTAAGCATTACTCTAATCATATCTTCCCTGTCAAGTGTTACTGTGTAATCTCTAGCATTCTTTATGGCCTCCTGAAGTTTTAAACCAAGTTACAAACTAGAAATGGAAGGGGAGATGGGGCTGTATGGCTCAGGCTCACTCTGAAGCATGTACCGTTTCACCATCAATCTTGTGGATGAGATACCAGTCAGTAGAATCAATGGTGCTTCACTGATTCATCTGAAGATGTGATTTGTCGCTGTCGTTCTTCTGAAGGATTCTAATTGAGCACCAGAACAGCAATCTTATGTTTTCAAATCCTACTGCAGATGCAGATTACAAACAGCGTATATCAGAATCAGGATAGACAACTTTTTAATTATGAAATTAATTTTATTTGATTTGTAAAAGTTTTTTTTTCTTGCAACTCAATACGCAAAATCAGGTTGTTTTCATTTTGCAACTAGACTAATTAAGTGGACCATGGCAGGAAGCAGCTAAAACTTAGTTATCAGTCAGGATTCCAAGAGCTGGGGTTGTAACTCAGGCTTTCAGTCAGTCTGGTACCTGTCAAAGGAGAAGATGCTTTATCATCACTGGGCCTGAATTACGAACAACATTTTCACTGCCATACCCCTTTGGAAGCCTGAATTTCTAATGAGAGGTGAAAAGGAAGATCTGTTGGAAGGGGCTTCCTTCAGCTGTCTGTAATGGTCTTGGTCAATAGGGAGGTACTGTGCAGGTTTTCTTGAGTAAAAAAAAAGTAAAAAAAGGGGTTGGTTTTGACATGAAAAATAATTTCTTCATGCAAAATCTCAGC
The DNA here is from genome assembly GCF_033783945.1 of Neopsephotus bourkii. NCBI lineage: Eukaryota > Metazoa > Chordata > Aves > Psittaciformes > Psittacidae > Neopsephotus > Neopsephotus bourkii. Next base: position 8,383,544 of record NW_026902239.1, read on the forward strand.
TGAGGAGCTCTTTACCTGCTATGTCTTTCTCTGCATACATGGCTGCCTTAGGTGACTGTTTGGCCTTTATGATCCCAATAACTTACGTAGCAGGTTTTGAAATTTGTATTACTCTTCAGAATAGCTTAGAATTTATTTTAGTCACCAGGTTGAAGGACTACTGTCATCTAGGTTTTTCCTTTCTCTCTATTTCTCTCTTATTCTTTCCTTGATGTATGGGAAGACCAGAAAAAAATTGCTATTGTAGGAATTCCCCCAGCACCACTCATAAGAAAACTTTCTCAAAAATTGAATTCACACCATTACACAAAAAGCGTGTAGCAAATGTAAGATCATTGAAGCTAGAATTATTAATATGTAAAAAAGGAGAATGCATAGTTGTTAACCTTTCACTTATAGGCTGATATCAGACCACATTTGCAGTCAGTGAATACCCTGCTTTTGAAGTTGCAAATTTAACTTTAGCTTCTTTCTTCACATCTTGCAGCAGGGTGTCCTTTCTGAACACTATTATGAGTACATAGAGTAACAGTGCTGCTTTGGGGCCCTATAGCATTTAGTAAATGGGTTTAAACAGATGGTATCACAAAGGGCCCAGAGGTAAATGACTGTATTCCTCCATGTCTTGTTAGTCTGTAATGTTGCATGAAAAATACAGCCAGATCCTGTTTCCCACACAGATAGGCACATCTTTTATTAAAAAAAAAAATGCTTTGTCAAAATAATTGAAAAAAAACAACAAACAAAAACCACTAAGCAACAACAGCAAAAATAAATAAATAAAATAAAACAAACAGCAAAACCTCCCCAAACAAAAACTTAAAGCCTTCAAGACTTTATGGAGACTCTAAAGACTGAAGACTGTGTTAACTTAAAGTAACTGTATAAATGCAGAAGGCTACAATGTGTATATCTGCTTATTTTTTTCGAGGGTTTGTAGCTTTTCAGATGTAGGGACCCCAAAAGCATTATTTTTTGAAATATTTTATGTAAATTGCTTTCATTTGAATTTTTTTCAGAACCTTCACATTTTATCATTTCATGCTTAAAATTTTGCAATACCTTTTCTATCACACTAAAAACTGCTGCGTGTTTTTAAAGAATGCTATTGAAAGAGACTTTTCTGATATATAACACTCCTGCCCTTCATCTTTGATTTTGGTTTTGGTTTTGTCTCCAAAGAGACTTGACCCTTAAAGAAAAGATGCCTCATTTACACCTTATTCTATAAAATGGGGGGGGGGGGGGGATATGGAGGGGAGGAGGGAAGGGTGGAGAGAGTGTTGTTTAATTTGGTATCTGTGGCAGAGCTTTGCTTCTCAGAGGTGTGACAAACTGGGCTGTTCCAGGGGACAGTTGCCTCTGTCATGCACAGGTATTGTCTGCCTTTCTGCTTTCCCCGCTGGCTTTCTCCTATGAAGTTGGCAGGTGTTACAGATGACAAGTTTCCTGCTCTCCTCGCACTTCAGAGAGCAGAATTTGTGTCTGTCCCAGTCCTTTGGCAGCTCATGAGAGAAAACTGCAGGATGGAGGGAGCAGAGATGCGGTGTCTATGTTCCCAGGGCTCACCAGTTGATTGGCTGCCCAGTTTGGAAGCAGTCATTTTAACCCTGCCTGGGTCCACAACCAGGCCAGGGAGGGAATGACAGTGCCAGTAGTCATTTCTTCTCTTTGGATGTTATAAATAAAAATTATTTTAAATACTTTATATCCTGACAAGTTTGTGAAATATCGATGCTTTTAGGGGATTTTGCTAGTACATTAATTTTGAAGCATAGAAATATTTTGGGTGTTCAGGGGTCTTGTGGAAGTGAATTGTGGTGCAGGCCACATTAACTGGACATGGTTAATACATAGAGTTTAACACAGTAGGTGATTTTCAACCAGACTCAGTTCACAGACGGTTTATGAGAAATAGAGATCCATGGAACCAACTCATAATGTTTTTATTTATCTTCTTTTTACCTGGAATTTCAAAAATGAGGTGACCTTGTATATTCCTTTTAAACACTTTGAAAGGGAAGAAAGAGGCTTTCCTCCTTAATGTTTTAGGTGCTAGGAAAAGGGAATGCTAACTTCTTCTTTTAGCTCCAGAAAGACATGAAACTAATTTCTTATTATTTCTTCTCTCCTCTCTTCCATTCTACAGTATCATACTTCATCTCTGCCACTACAGTTATTGGGTTTTCTGGGCAGTAGTAGCAAAGAAAATTGACAAAATAATTTAATGCTGCCCCATAAGTTCTGAAAGAAGGAGGATTGTCTTTTCCTGTGCCTTTTGGAGTCCCTGGAGCAATGCATTGGCACTACGAGAGCTCTGTTCCATTTTACTATTTTTGTTTAGGCAGCTTCAAAAAAACCCAAGACAGGAAGTTCTGCTGGCTGAATTGAATACAGGTCTTGTCTGAATTGATAGGTCTTGTCTACATGCTGAGGCACATTTTCATACTAATTTTTCATAAGGTCTTCAAATATATCTGCATATAAATGAGAAATTGTTTGCATGTATACAAATCTGTGCATATGTGCGTACGTGTATGTATAATTCTTAAACCCCAAACCCCTCTTTTTTTATCTCCTTTTTTATATATATATATATATATATATAAAGAATTGCCTCTCGCTCTCAATATGTAAATTCTGTACTTCTGCACAGCAGAGGAAGCTGATAGCAAGTTGGTAACAACCTGCAGTTAGGTAGTTTCTCTAAAGTAAAAGAACAATTATAATTACTTGTTCCATTTTGAGCAGGTGCTTTTGAAAAGTAACAAGCCACGGACCATTTCAAGACAGATATTGGGAGTTTGGGGTGGCATTTTAATAGGAGAAATGCCATCTGCTTCAGCAATTTGTAACGTTTTATCATTGACAACTGTAGAGGAATGAGGCAATCTATTTTGGTGAAATGGACAGATTTCTGTCCATCTGTGCTTGTATCGCAGCATGTCACTTGTACTTTAGATCTGCATAGCTCTGAGCCAAGATAGAAGCCACAGCAAGGTCAAGAGGTGGAGAAGCCTGTCAGCATATTCTGTCTCTAACGATATGACAACTGCAAATTGGTGCTTCAGGCACAACCTGGAGGTAGTCATGATGTTGGCCCTTGAAGCTCATTTTTATCTGATATCCTTTCAAAAGAAGATGCTAACTTCAGATGCTTCCGATTAGCCAAGAGTTTAATCTAGTGTAGATTAAAATCAGATTCGTTACTGGGTTTCTTCATTAGAAAAAAAAGAAAAATAGATATTGTTGTTATAAGGATTATAATTGTTATTGTTTTATGGATTTGCATTGTTGTTTCTTCTGGAAAAAAAAAAAAAAAGTTGGTTCTTTCCAGTGGCTGAATTAAATAGCTCTATTTCAAGCCTTTGTTTCTTCTCTTCATCTACACATCTGCTGTCTTTTTCTTTTTTCTTCATTTTCTATTTAAGTTTGCAGAAAGCAATTGAGTTAATTATTATTAATTAATTATTAATAATAAGTCTTTTTGGAGCCTACAGATTTGTCCCTAGCAGGTGACCTTAAGGTTATGCTAGTTTTCTTCTCTCACCAGCGCCTACCAGATTGTTGTTGAGGAACTGCACCCGCACCGAACAAAGCGAGAAACAGGTGCCATGGAGTGCTACCAAATCCCCGTCACCTATCAGACTGCTCTTAGCGGAGGGTCACCGTATTACTTTGCTGCTGAGCTGCCCCCTGGGAACCTGCCGGAGCCAGTCCCTTTTACCGTGGGTGACAACAGGACTTACCAGGGTTTCTGGAACCCGCCACTGGCTCCTCGGAAAGGCTACAACATCTATTTCCAGGCCATGAGCAGCGTCGAGAAGGTAAGTGCCAATCACACCTTTCTCCTGCAAGGAGTCAAAGACATGGCCATGGTGACAATTAGAGGACTGTTGGAGCTGGATGTAGTAGGTGTTGGCAGTGACATGGCTGTAATCCCTTCCATGCTTTGACAGCATGCTAACATGCCATTCACATTTCACATCCTCCTTGTGTGAATTTTTTATTTATAGTTTAGAAAACTATAGGAAATTGCAGTCATTTGTCCATAGGAATATCTATATGAAGTGTCCAGGCAGGTCAGAAAGGAACTAGGAAGGACAGCGAGACTGATAGCTGCTATTCACACCAGACCCATCAGAAAGGAGAAGCTGCTGTGTTTACCCATTCTTACATTTGGGTCTCGGCAGTGATCGAACAAATCCTGGCTAGCAGGCAGCCTTGCCTTGGAGTCTTTCAAAGAAAATCTCACCTTCTACCCATGGTTATGAAAACTGCATATGCATCAAGTTGAATGGGGACAAAGGAGGAGGTAATTAAACTGTACTGGAGCTGCTCGAGAACTGGATGCTTTTTTTCTGACAGAAGAGACCATACCTTCCTTTTAGTTCTTACCTACAGACCTGTATGAAGCAAAGAAAGCAAACTAAAAGGTAACTGCTAGATACTCATCTATATTTCCCTTACCTACTACAAATAATTCCCTTTGCTTTTGTTGGCTTCCAGCAGACTAAATTGTAAGGGAATTTGTTTCATTCCTCAAGAAATAAAAGAGAGGGAAGAGTAAAATAAAAATATTAAACATAAATTTACTTTGGCTTTTACATTTTGACAGATAAGTCAAAACGTAACAAGACAGATAAGGGAAGAACATACAGTTTTCTACTTTAACTTGATTTCAAGTTGTGATCCAGCTTAATTAAAAAATGTTTTTCTCTGGTATGACTTACAACTTTGGATCAGATTTCTGTTCCTACAGGGATTTGGGAGGAGGTTTGAGGGGCTTTGCACTGCATTCTTCCAGGACAGAGATCTAGTTATTTTAAGATAACCTCTAAGCTGCAGAACATTTAAACGATTGCTTTCCACCAAAATCGTCAAGGGAAAGTAAATTATGCTCTCAAATATGCTGTAGGATTGTGATGAGGGTCATGCTGTGATTTTCACAGACATTTTGACCAAAAGTGGACAAGTAAATCCAGTAATTGGGAAGAGTGCTAATTAGGTAAGATTATTTTGATAAAATTTGCTGGGCTTTCATTTAGATTGAAAAATTGTCTTTATGGAACACTTATGGGAAGCCTCAACTCACAGCTTTGCTTGTTCTTTATGAGCTGTGTTTGCAAAATAGCACCAACATATTTTGCCTGTTATGCGAGAATCTTTAAGAGAGAGAATCCCAGGGGATGCACTCAGGGATGGAGTTCTGGGGCCTGCAGGACTGAGGGAGCATGTTTTATAGAATGAAACTGCTGTTATTATATTTTCTAATTACATAATAATATTGTTTAGAGTTATTTAATACAACAGCAGATGCATCCTCTCACTCAACCTTATGCTATTTCAGTATGTTTGCCTTTAAAATGACTGTACATTGTATAAAAAAGGTCAGAGAGCCCATTTGTGACTGACCCTCATCTGTTCAAGTTGTCCAAACTGTGCATAAACAAGTCATTTCTCTGTTTCTTTATTTCAATTGCTGACCAAACTTCTGAAGGAGAGGGGGAAAGTAGGATGCATATAAATGGTCTTTGCATGTGCAACTTCTGAAGCATATCACTGTTAAATCACTGTCTTTCCTGGACAGGTTATATAGGTTGTAGATTAACTGTGTCATGTTAAGGAGTACCTGGGCTGTTTCTGTGCTCATTCCATACTCAGAAGCAGAAGGGAACATGCATCAGGTGACTCTGTTCAAGATTGTCAGGATGCAGTAAGAAAGTTTGGAGACAGAGTTGAACAAATGTACCTTCTTTGCTGCATGTTACTCTCAGAGGTCAACACTGGTGCAGGTTTTCTATGCCATGACATAAATAGGAGCACCAAACCTTTTTTATTTCACTGTACCCTCTCTCTGTATTCTTATGGCATGATTTCCTTTAGAAATCTTACTCTGAAATTTTACTACATTTGGGCTGTCTTGCACCTTTTATTCCCATCATTATCCTGAATAATACAGACCTATGTCTCAGTTTCATCTAGTTTTCAAAGGTAAAACCTCCCAGCTTCCTCTCCTGCTAAGACCAGAGCCCTGAGCCACCTTGTTGGGTTGCCCCAGCTGATCAGCAGATCTTAAGATGAATTTAAGGAGTGGGGAGGGTAAGGAAAAGTAACTTGATCTAACTGTTTTCTTTATTTTTCCCTCCTCAACAGGAAACCAAAACTCAATGTGTTCGAATAGCTACCAAAGGTAAGAGGCTTGTCCCTCCACTCAAAATAGCTTTTTTAATGAAATGTGACATTTGTATTAAATGTTTGAAGCAAGGCGATAACTGTTCCTCTATTTTGAGCCACTTGATTGTCTTAAAAGATAATGATCTACTGGTTCTTATTATTTGGTCTTGGGCCAAAAGAATAATGTTATAGCAATACTCATGATTTAGAAAAAATAAGCACCCCTTTGGTTTTGGGGTTTGTTTTTTTTTTTCTCTGTGGTTTTTGAGGTCTGCTTTTAGGCTGCTGGAACATTGCAAGTGGCAGATAAATGGACTGGAGACTAGCAAAGGCACTTGATTGAACTGTCTGTTATGCTAACAATTATTTCCAAGCAGGGGTAGGTAGAAATAACTTAAATGAAGGACATGATAGTTAATGTTCCTAAGAGCAAGCTCTGAACGTTAGCTAGACATAGGGGAGGGTTGATTTGAGGAAGGCCTGTGTCTTTGATGGCAAGTGAGGCCCAGGGCTAAGACTGAATGCATAGCTGTGAGAATAAATCATATTGACCCCACATGCAGTGGGTTAATCACATACTGCTCACTCAAAATTGCTTTTTCATCTTCAAATGAGGACTTAGTTGTTCTGCTTATTGTTATCTCTAGCTTTGACTGTATTTATAGCCATTCATTCTGGTTGCTTGATTATGTCAACATGAGAGTTTTTTGATAGACCTCAGCAGCATAAACAAGACAGGACTTTACAAGTGCTGAAAGAGTGATCTGCAGAGGCCCAGCACTACTTATATTGTCTTTTCTAATTGCATATTGATACTCAGCATAAAAACAACTTTAGCTACGAGCAAGCGGGCATTTAAAGTACTGTAGCAGCACATCAGCACCCTTTTATTAATCGCTTCTTTCAATTTAAAATTTGTTCCAATTAAAAGCTGATGCCTCCAATGAGGTGCAGCAGCCAAACATTTTTTTGAGCAACCAGCAAATAAAATGCACTTCTCAACACGTGTTAAATTTTCATCTAGTGAGGTAAGCTAATAAAAACAGGAAATTAAAACTGTGAGCTAAGTCTTCTGTGAAAAGTACATCAGCATTATCTTTCTTACGTTTACCTGGCAAGATTAAATATTTGAATTAAGATACATTTGTACAAAGAAATATTTATGTACCGCAAGCATGTATTGCTAGGATGTGAGTCAAGGGATAGTCTTGAAATGTTCAGAAAAAAAACTAAATTATTGCAGGACTGAGGAAGTGGAAAGCGGTGAACTCTCATCATGAATTTTCTGGATAGTAAGAACAAAACAGGGAAAGAATTCACCTGTCTTACGAGGAAATTACTTTTACTTAACTGTACTCTGTCCACCGATCTCAAAGTAATGTTCCCAAGAGCAATAGTCCTGGTGGTTGCTTTTATGCTCCCTCTGCCATAACAGTCACATTCACCCCAATGGCTGTAGTCTGAAAGAAGGGGGAAATGAGCAGAAAGTTTCTTACTATCAGGACATAAATCTTGCCTTTGCCACTCTGGCTAAGGACAAGTTTTCCTGAAGTAAATGTCTTATATATCAGTACTATATTCCTTGAATGTGGAACTAAAACCCGAAATGTTTTTTTCTCTCGATGTGAAATGTGGGAGGAGGCAACTTTAGGAGCAAAGGCTTTTTTTTGCTCTGAAGGAAGGCATTTAATAGGGCATCATAGCTTCAAAGTCACATACGTTCATACCTGTCAAATGAGTTACACTGGTATTCTAAACCATGTTTTAAAAGTTGACATTGATTTTTTTTTCCATGTTTTCATTGTAAAAATAATACCAAGATTTGTTGTACTTAAAGAAAAGTATACTTAACATATTCGTGTATATATATGTTCATCTGGTTGTGCTGATTTTTTTCATAGTGTGTAGGTTTTCTTTGAGTCACTGACCTGGGAGACGTCAGCTTACATTTGTAATGTATTTATAGGGAAAAGAGGACTGCCTCTCCTTACCTAATGCACCCCATTAAAGTTAACATACCCTTTTAAAATCCATAAAATTGTCTAAACTTTGTATTCAGGTATAAAAGCAGTGTGTCATTCTATAGTTCTGTGTCATTTCCCATTACTTGAAGCAGCCTACAGTTGGACACAATGAATTTTGCTTTGAACATTTTGAAAAGGCATTAAAAAACATAAAGAGCTGGAGAAGGGGGACATAACATTAAAGGTGCATGTAAAAGCAAGACAAAATTTCCCTGGTGGTGAAGTTCAGTATTACCTGCAAAGGTACTTTTTCATATTATCTCATTCAAACATCGGGTGTAATTTACTGTGTATATTCACACTGATGAGATGTAAAGATCGGGAAAAAATATGGTAGTAATGTTATGGTTTGGTGCTGGAGCAGTTCATAGCCCTGAAATTATAATCTTGATAATTTAACTTTCTTAGAGTGTTTTCCCCCTGAGTAATTTTCTGTTTGCTTAGGCAGTTCCTATTAACAGAATTTACATAGATTTTAATATGTAAGGGTTTTGCATGTACCCTTCCCACAGATTCCCATTCCCTGCCTTTGAGAACTGATGAAATAGTTTCTTATTTGTGTCAAACTAATGAAAGTCAGCAAATTTAAATTGAAGTGCTCAGACTTTTTTAGTCCATATATTCCAGGTGCAGTGTTCTCATGTGCTTGTGATAACAAAATGCACTGAAGCTTGAACTCATCTAAAAGATGGTGCCAAACCATGACTGAAGTATGTTGCTGCTTTTGGTGTGTCTCAAAAATAATGTTTTTAGAGTAAGCTGAGAGATTTACTGTGTCTGGTGTATTAAAATACATTGACTTAATATTTTGTGGAAGAAAATATTGGAACAGCACCAGATTAAAAAGTCTCCTGTGCAGTTCCTGTGTACTTGCAGCTGAAGTATGAATGCCAGAATGATTCTTTGATGGCCATGATTTAGGATAATAATAGGATTCCCCCTTTTTCTGGACACCTATTTCCACAAAGTTTGTAAGACCTTAATTACTTTATGACTTTTGCCCTTCTGCAAATTGGACTGAATTGGCCAAGGAGGTCCCAAGTTATTAGATGTGGTGAGAGGGTATGAAAGTTGCACACAGTCTGTTCACATAAGCTTTGATGCTTGAGAAAACTAGGTTAAAAATACCTCCTTGTCACGCAAGCGGTGGGTAGAACATACCTAAAGCACCATTTCCATTACATGTATAGCCCAGAAAATGTATGAGCTGTGAACCTTTTTAATTCCTTGGATGCTTTTAGCCAATATTGTCTTACTCTGTTAACCTGAATTCCATTCCCATTCAGATCCTCTTAGTAACAAGTGTTCAACATCAATTAAAAAAAAAAAAACCAAACAGCAAAACAACACGACCAAAGCCATAACAAAACAAACCCACAAACAAACCAATTGTTCTCTGCCTCGTTATTTTTTGAATCTAGCTATGAGTATTACCCAGTCGCTAATAATCCCACACATAGTAACTGAAGAAGGAGAAAAGAATTTTAAAACTCTCGTTTTCTAAGTGCAGAAAAGGGTAGAGAGACTAATAGGTAATAGATCAGATATTCATTAGGAATGGAAAGATGATGGAATTATGCTAAGAAATGTGCATTATTTGACAAAAAAAAAGTGTTACATATAATTTTCTAACAAAAGTTCTAAAACTAATTTGGTAAGGCAGAGTTCAACTCGTCCATAACATGCTCATAGCACAATGAATGCATGGTAACTCAATCAAGGCATTGATAGAGGCGTGAATAAGAGATGCGTGATTCTTGAAGCATGCACTTCTGAGTAAAACAGGATATTTATGACTGATCAGTCACATCTTGAACTGTGTGAAACTTTGAATAGGTTTTCACTCGCACATGACAGCATTTCATTTTGCAGTCTAAAATGTTATCAACTGCTAAGAGAATGAAACTAGATTAACATAGAAAAGAAGGATGCTTCAAATTATTCGGCATTTAAATAGACATTTAAGAGGACATAAGGGACAACAGAGCTGTTACTTAGCAATGGGTATATGAAGATGACATTTCTGACAGTTTGTAGGCTGACATGTTTGAGAGTTGCACTGATTTACATGTATTCTTTTGTTTTGTTTAGGAGACTAGAGAAAAATATTGAAAATTGAATCAGAAAGAATGTACTTTGGCAGTAAATAAAGAGGTGGTGGGCCTGGCAGATCCAGTTGGAAGGAATAAAAGAAGCCCAAGATTTCTCATTTGCATTTATAACATGAACTTCATCACCTCCAAAATTATTTTCCCTTGTGGTTTTAATTTGTATTATTAGTTCAGGCAGTGTAGAAGAACTCTGTCTCTGTGCACGTTTGGTTCATACAGATGGATGAAAATGCTGTTTGAGATGATGAGCATCTGGAAGTAATTGTGAAATAGCAGAAAATGACTTTTTAATCTGATTTGAGGAATAAAAAGGTCTGGGTGGTAACATTTCAACTGCAAGTGTGCATTTAGTCCACCATCATTATTGCTCTGAATTCATTCCCACAGCAGTTGGGGATTGATCCAAAGGCCTTTGATGTCAATGGGAGTCCTTCCACTGACATTAATGTGCTTTGGATTAGGTCTTTAGAAGTCATAAATCTGTCTAGACCATAATTATTTCCTTGAAATTCTTCCTGATGATGTTTCTTCTCTTAGGGAAATTTGTGAAAGTCAAATCATCTCCTGGCAGGATGCTCAAGTATGTCTGTTACTGATTAATGACCAAACAAAGGGAAGATGCCAGATGCTAAATGTATATGAAACAAAACTTATCTCACTGTTGTTATGGTTGGATCAGTGTTCCTACAATGACTTTAGCTGTACCATCATAATAGCCACTGGAGACCTAACTGGCAATATGAATTTAGAGGCTGATGCAGATATTACCTAAATCACATCTTTCTTTCCAGTCACTTATAGGAAAAAGCTAGTTATTTAATAAGTTTAAATTTCAATGGTCTTTTGCGTAACATCTTCTATCTCACAAAGAGGTGGTTTTAACTGATTTGCTGAGCTTTCCAAAGATGGAAGAATAATATTAGCATGGCGTATTTTCCTCCTTTGTATGTGAAATTGCAGTGGCTTACCGAGCAACCACATATGGTAGTTCTGATAAGTGATGCCTTTAGTTGTAAATAAAAAATTGAAGGATCCTTTGATGGAATATTTGATGGTAGTTATAAAAAAGGTATCAAACTGATGGACACCTCCAGATTTTCAGACACAAAAGCTATAATGTGGGTATTTTCATACATGTGCAGATAATAACAAAATCACAGAATTCAATGGCCAAAATTTTATCTGAGTAAAATAGAATATAATGTAACAACAGCATTTATTTGGTAAGCTATATGATTGATATGCATGGGACAGCATTTTTCAGAGAATGTGTTTCCCATTCTTTATTATAAGGCATCAAAGACAAGTACCCTTTTCTCCTTGTTACTTGATATCTCGAAGAAACAAAGGATATGCTTATGACATTGCCTGAGCTGAACTATTTATCTTAATTATATTTGAAAATAATTATGATCAGAAGTATTTTTATGTTTCCAACCCCTTTCTTAAGCCACCAGGAAGATAGGATTAGTACTATGTTTTGAAAAGGACTGCTTTTTCATGGAGTAGTAAATCTAGTAAGTACAGTTAATAAATCTAATTGCTTTACTAGAAGACTTTGTTTTCAAGTACATTTCTTAGTGAATAGATTTATTACATGCAAACATTCTTTTATTTTTTTATTTTATTCCTTTATTAAATTTATTTTAGTTTTGAAAGTTAACTTTTTTATAATTGGTAAGTTTGCAAGAGGGAACCCTAATGAAACACTTCAGTGTTGTTGTTTGAGGGTTTTTTAAATCAGCCATTGAATGAAAAAATTTTGCATCCAAAGATATAATAAATATTATCTTTCCTTGATTTTGCAATGTTTTGGTATTTCTTTTGGTCTAGATACTTAATAAATTACTTGTGCTGCTGCTGTAAGCAGATTGAAATCTTGGGAACCTTAAAGGTTTCCTAAAGAATAAGAATCTTAAAAGTAAGAATTCAGGTGGAGGATTCTAGTATATATTTAAATATTAGAGAATGAATGTTGATACATTCCCTGATCAACATCTTAGCATATATATGCTGTTTTAGTAGGTGCCTGGTTTCTTAGGTCTCTTCAGCTATTATGAATATTATGTCAGGAATTATGTGCATCAAATGCTTTCAATTCATTGTTAGAGAATATGGAAACATAAATGTAGAAATCTACTGGTTTTACAAAACCCTTTATACATCTAAATCAATAGAAAAATCCTTGATTCCCTTTATAACAGATTAAGAATTAAGCAGTTCACTTGCTAATACTGCAGTGTCTTGGGTTGGGGTTTTTGTGTCAGCTCCTCTTTTTTTCTGTTTCATCATTTCTTACTTGCTTTTTTCTTATGTCTTTACCTTCTTTTTTTTTTTTAGTGTAAAATTACAAGTGTTTAAAGAAAGTAAATCCTACCATCTTCTGATAGGGCTGTTCTCGTTATCCACTTTTCACACAGACTGCCTATGTCTACTTTCATTTTTTATTAACTGTATTATTGGATAAAATGGCCCCTTGCAATGCCTGGTATCGAAGAGTGCATGAGATAGAGCAGGCAGAGATTGCTGCCTCCAACAGTCTGTCACAGGTGATCTAGCGTGCATGTTTGGCCCAGGAACAACAAGAATCTGGCTTCTCCGTGCAGCAGTGGAGCTTTACAGCAGCCCTATTAAGGGACAGTGCTGTTTCTCCTTTTCAAAGAAAGGAGGAGAAAGGAATCTCTAGGAATTACTAATTATGTCTACATCCAGTCAGTAGTTTTCAGCCAGAATGACACTTTCTCCACATTAGTGGGCATGTCAACGCTGACAGTCCAGGATAGGTTTTTCCATACATATCACTGACTTGTAGGTTGAATTCTATACCCGATAATGCAATCAGTTGCTGATACTAGAAATATCCCTACATACTGGTATCTTGCTACCATTGTTAGTGTCAGGACAGAAATTACACTTCAAAACAATGAGGGCGCATACAGTCATACATGAAATGGTGCATTAGTTTGGGAGATTTTAATATGCACACATTTATTAGATTTGGAATTTTGTTAATAAAGTCCCAGCTTGTTTTGGAAGTGTTAATGAAAACTTGAATGTCACTCCAGTATTTGGTGGTTTGCTCTGAGCCCTGGCTGGTCATCACTCTCCTGTAGTTCTGATGCACTGTCATTACAGAAGACATAATGGACGCATTCAGTGTTGAAATAGTACAAGCTTCCATCCTGTGCTAGAACTCAGCGCTGATGAAGTAGAAATCATTCATGCAGCAGATTGATGATGTTATTGATAGTTTATAATGAGGAGGTGATGTCAGTAGATCACATATAAGCCAACACAGATAGAAAATTAGATTCTTGGAGAGTATGTATGGCTAGTGGTCACAGAGCTGGTATTAAAAAATGCTTGTCCGCAGCTCATTGCTATCCCTGTTACAAATGATTGGTCTCACTTATATTCGCCAGAATAAACTAACTTTATATAATCAAAATAATTTTAAATGTTTCCTAAGTTGGAACAATTGCACGAGCAGTTCTGAAAGCAGGGTAGAAACGACAGTATATGCTGAAGGACTGGTGAAAGGTAAATGGGAAGCAGGCTTCACCATCTTCACATGCAGCCAAAGGTCTTGAGGTCATGTTTAAAACTGCTAGAAAAATTGATCCTCAAGTTCAAAGCTGCTTCAGTCCAACTACAAAAAGCAAAATGTTACATCAACGTGTGACACCTTAGCACAGAGGTGATAATCCTTGCAATTATGCATCCTTGCATTAGCAGCCACCTAACAGAGAGATATTTTGAATAGAAGACAAAATATTTTTGAGCAATAAAGCTGCTCACTGTGCATCTGGATAGAAAGGACAAACAGGACTTTGTCTCAGAAAAGAATGATGCCCAAAGAATGCAGAACTTGAGGAACATCTAAACCAGAAAAATGCTTATTGAATTTTTATGAAAACGGTTTACAGCCCTAAAGTCAACATCACTGTTCTTCTCTATATCTAATCATAAACACTTAACTAAATGAAAATAAGTTCCACCTTGTTGTCATGAGCATTACAAGGATTTATTAAATTATTTGCTTGTCAACTCTGACAGAGTGCTAAGTTCTACAGCTAGTCATCTAGAAACAGGGAGCAGCATTGCCAAGTGTAGTAGCACTTCCTAAACACCGTCAGAAGTGTTACAGAGCAAGTCGGTATGGTTGATTGGCACCGCTATCAAATTACTTGAATACAGAGATTGATGCTTTATCAGCTGTTTGAGACAATGGCTCTGAAGTTCAGGAGCGCAAACTGCTTTCTGCTCTAATGGGAAGCTGTGAGCTAACCACACCACTTCCGGAAGGACCCTGACCAGAAAGTTATGCAAATGGACATTGCAGGATGAGCAGTCTTTCTAGAAATTGTGTGGTTATCTCACATCTGTCTGTCAGAGCGGGAGGCAGTTACAGGCATTAAAGAGATTAATTTTAGGAGATTTTTGTAGCCAGGTAAATTCTAAGCATAGGGAACAGAATTACAAACTGTGTGTGGTTTCCAATGCTGTTGACTTTGGAAACGTGTGGAGGCTTTTGTGACAATTCAGCAGTCTGGAAAGCTCTGTGAATATTCTCTATACACTTCACAGTGATTAGGGTTCTTGATCAGGATGGATTTCCAGAACCCTTTACTGTCAAGGAAGTCACAAAGCAGATTGCATCCTTTGCCACTTCTGATTAACATTTGCTTCATTGAGTCAATAGGAAAGGTAACTACATGCAATACCATATAGATGCCAGAATATTTAACCTGAACATTAGATCAGAGGTCCTATATCAACTGACTTGTTACTTGCTCTTTGCTGATGACTGAGTATCGGTTATTCACATATATGTGAGAAAAGTACATATTATTGACTGTTTCAGCCCCTCTGCCGAATGGTTTGGCCAGGCCATTAGCATAGAGGAAAAAGAGGTCCTACTCTAACCTTCCTGTGGTGGAAAATATCCTGAGGCAGTACTACAGTACGGACAATACACTACTGAAATTTGTGAGAACAGCAGTGCTACTTTAGCAACATACTTTTTTCAGACCACCACAGTTAATAACAAAGTTATATAGGAAATAACAAAAGCCAGTACAGTATTTAGGACATTAAAGCAGCATGTCTGAAATAAGAGACATCTGGCTTCAAATAAAAGTGAACATCTATTGTGCATTAGTTGTTGCCGTTCTGTATGGCTGCAAAACTTGGACCATATATAGTCTCTGCATCAAGCATCCAAGCCATTTCCAATGCACTGCTTTTATTCCTTTGCTGTCATAAAGCTCCAGGATTTAGTGCTGCACTCCTAAACTGCTGTCATGTTGTCAACACTGGAGCAAGATTACAGGATGTCCAGTTATGCTAGACGTAGTTCTCTTATTGGACAACAGATTGCCCAAAGCCAGTTTCTATGGGAAGGTTCTATGGGTTGAAATGCAGAGAAAAGCTCAGAGGTAGCATAATGACGTAGTTAATGGGCAAGTTTAAGGCAAATCCTCAGTTATGTGCCATCAGTGTGGGAAATTACATGTGAAGATTTTCTGCACTGGCAGTGTAGGTACTTATGCTGTCATAACATGCAAATAAAATCGGAATGGTTCTGTATGATGAATATGGTAGTGAAACATTATATCTGTGCACTTAACAGTATCATGAAAATGGACCTCTTTCTGCAGCAATGCATGATGCTGCTTATGTACTGATGGAAAACAAACACCATAATCACTCTCTTTCCATCACTGGTGTTACTGTATTTCTGACTTTGCCATTTCAAGTGGCTACTTATGGAAGATATAAATCATATTTTTTAAAACAGTGGTACAGGTTTCCCAGAGGGGTGGTAAATGGCACATCCCTGGAAATTCCAAGGTCCCATTGGTCAAGGCTCTGAGCAACATGATCTGGTTGAAGATTTCTCTGCTCATTGTATGGGTGTTAGACAAGTTGATCTTTAGGGGTCCTTTGAATTCAAACTATTCTATGATTCTAGGATATGAAGATACATTTTGAAAAACATTTTCTGAATGTATATCTTCTTGTTGGGACTATTAGATAATGACAGGAAAACCAACTTGTTGACTATTTGCTGGAACTGTTGAAGGAGTTGATGCTTGCTATCACAGCCGTGTTTTTTGTGACAGTGAAGGGGTGAGTTTTATTCCATATGAGAAAGAGAGAGGGTAGGATTCTACAACTATGTAACTGGCATTGAAATTTCCTCAACATATGGAAGGCAGTTCATTTGCACAAGTGCAGGCATTTTTTAACGTGAACATTAATTTTTGTGTACACTGACACTATCCAGATTATCTGAATTGTCTGCTTGTTTTGTTGACCCATTATAATAGAAAATACGTAGTCAAGCAAATCTCAAATTAATCCTTGGTCTGTTTCTGATTTCTCAGTTTATTGAATTGAGACTGTCATTTGTGTTTTGAAGTAACAATGCTGCACTCCCTAGAATTTTTTAACAAATATAAGGCCTGGTAATCCAACATACTGTCATTTTCTGCAGATGTAAACAGATCTTCTCACAGCATTTTAGAGTTTCTTGCTTCTGGTAGTTCATAAAGATTTAATCCTAAAGGGCTTAGTATCTGATATTATTCCAAAATTTAGAAAGATTTTCAGCTAGTTCCCATTCTGCTTGGAATCACTGAGCCATAATGTTTACACAGGGGTTTACATCCACACGTTCATCTTTCATAATACTTCCTTTTGTACACCTAATGGAAAGGGTTACTATTCTTTGCTATAGTGTAAAGGTCTGTAAGATACTGAAAAGGTCTACTCTGTCTATTGAGGAATGTAAGTCACATGTCCCCATAAATAGCCATCAGATATTAACCATCAGGGTTAAATTGGGGGCTTGATCAGTAAGTTGAACTGTTGAGCATGCTGATGCTGTCACCACCCACTTCTGTGTTTCAGCCTGGACCATGCTGCACACTAAGATGGGAAAGACTGGTGGGTATTTGGAGCAGTCACTACCTATTTATAAATTTGCCAAGTTCTTATTTTGTTTCTGAACAGAATTTAGAAATCCTCATTCTACATAAGTAGCTGGCAGTTTAGGGGCTGAAAGATGGCAAACTGAATCTCATCATATGCTTGTCCAAATACAAAAGCTGGTAATCTGGTTGCCTTTGTATAAAAAGGTACTGCTCACTCACTTGAAGCTCTGAAGCTGTTACTTAGCCAAATCACTTTACTAATATAGATTAAATTCAAATGGAATTGAAGAGTTTTCTTAGACTCAAAAAGTGTAATTTTTGTGTGCAGATAATTGCGTAACAGAAATTGTAACTTCCTAGGTGTCCCTTTTTTTATGCTGCTGGTAAAATTTAGGCAGTGAAATTTTATACTCATGTAACAGAACCAGCTGAAAGTATTTTTCCAAGTCATTTAGGGAATTGCAAGTCTTTTATGCTTCTTTTTTTTTAATAACCTCTTCAAGAATAGTTTTGGATAAATGCAAGCAATTACTTAGGTAAAACAACCTGGTTTGCTGGAGGAGGTGCTTGGGTAGATCATAATGTAGTGTGATAGATTGTAGTCACACAGTGCTGCAGCATTTGGAGGACAGTGGTTGACTTGTAGAAGCTCAGCTGCAGAAAGACTTGTTCAGTTGTTCATGGCAAGCTTCCTGATTCATCTTGTTTGTGGTAAGAAAAGATCAGCAGAGCTGTCATGGTTTAAGCCCAGCTGGTAACTCAGAACCACACAACTGCCTGCTCACTCCCCACCCTGTTTGCTCCCCCCCTCCAGGAGGGATGGGGAGGAGAATTGAAAGACCGTGAATCCACCAGGTTGAGATAAGAACAGTAACTAAGGTATAACACAAAACCACTGGTGCTACCACCAATAATAATAATGATAAGGGAAATAACAAGGGAAGAGAATAAAACACTCACCACCCACTGACCAATACCCAGCCCTACCCAACCAGCTGAACCCAAGACAAGAGCCTTTCTTCTAAAGCAACAGCATAGGTGCATTGTAGTTCAAGTATAGTCTGAGAATGCAGGACTTCCAATTTAATGGCTGACTGGTAACACAGCTGTTGGACGTGATACACTTTTGTATGAATGAATGCCTATAGCTTAGAGGAGAAGAGGAACAGTCACCTGGGTACCATTGCTGCCTGAGCCTATAGCAAGTGCGTACTGCCTCATCTGCCACCAGCCAGCCTGTAGAGGTGATAAGCTGTTTGGGCTGTTTGTAGCACCTTATGTATAGCTGGGCCTACTCAAACAAAAACGTCAGGATCCCAATCACAGGACGTAACCCCTGCCACTTCTGAGGTGGGGTTATGTTGCCAGAACAGTACAAACTTGGTGGCTGTAATTATTCATATTATCATAGAATGCTTTGGGTTGGAAGGGACCTTAAAGGTCACCTACTTCAACCTCCCTGCCATGAGCAGGGACACCTTCCACTAGACCAGGTTGCTCAAAGACCCACCCAGCCTGGTCTTATTTCCAGGGATGGGGCAGCCACAGCATCTCAGGACAGCCTGTTACAGTGCCTTACCCCTCTCATCATAAACAATTTCTTCCTAATATCTAATCTAACTCCACACTCTTCAGTTTCAAGCCCTTGTCCTAGTCCTGCATGCCCTTGTCAAAAGCACCTCTCTAGATTACTTGTAAGACCCCTTCTATGTACTGGAAGGCTTCTCTAAGGTTTCTCCCAAGTCTTCTCTTCTCCAGGCTGAATAGCCTCAGCTCTCTCAGCCTGTCTTCACAGAAGAGGTGCTCCAGCCCTCTGTTCATCTTTGTGGACCTCCTGGATTTGATTCAGTAGTTTTCTGGAGGATCTGCTCCGTGATCTCTCCAGGCACCTCAGTGAGTCTGACTGCCTGTAGTTCCCCAGGTCTTCCTTTTTTCCTTTTTAAAAGTGGGAGTTATGTTTCGCCTTTTCCACACAGTAGGAATTGAACTCTTACAACTTCTCAAAAGCTTCTCAAAAGCAACGGGATAGTGGCTTAGCCAGATCATCTGCCAGTTCCCTCGGGACCTGCAGATACATCTCATTGGGTCTCATGGACTTGTACTCCTTCAGGTTACTTAGATGGTCTTAAACCTGATCTACTACAGCAGGTGGTTCTTCGTTCTCCCACTCCCTGCTTTGGGAGTTTGGGAGTGTGGCTGGAGCACTTTTTGGTGAACACTGAGGCAAAAATGCTGCTGCCTTCTCCATGTTCTGGGTAACCAGGTCTCCTGTTTCCTTCCAAAGAGGGGTCACATTTTTCTTAGTCTTCTTTTTATCCTTGATATACTTATAGAAGCTTTTCTTGTTGCCCTTAACATCCCTGGCCAGATCTAATTCAGTTGGAGCTTTGGCTTTCTTAACCTAATCCCTGGCTGCTCAGACAATTTCCTTGCATTCCTCCCAGGCTCCCTGACCTTGCTTCTATGCTGTGTAGGCTTTCTTATTGTGTTGGAGTTTGTCCAAGAGCTCCTTCTTCACACACACAGGGTTCCTGGAGTTTTTGCCTGACTTCCTCTTTATTGGGATGCATCACTCCTGAGCTTAGAGGAGGTGATCCTTAAATATTATCCAGCATTCTTGAGTCCCTCTTCCCACCAGGCCTTTATCCCATTATACTCATTCTGAGATCACGGAAAATTAGAATGCATCCATAAGCTGAACAAGACACTAGGCTAGTTTTTCAAAACTATAAGATCAACTGACAGCTGATTTTTATCAAGTGATAACATTTGTTAAAATATTACTCCTTCTGTATTTCAGCTCCTTGCTCAACCTCTCTTCAAAGCAAAACATGTCAGCTGTACAGCATACTCAGCCATTTATGGAGGCCTCTTGAACCCCTCCCAATACAGAAATATTTAATCAAGCCAAATTTTGTCATTGCCATTGCTGGCCATGGCATAATAACAAATGCAAGATTTGCAGCAAATTGTCTTAACATTTGTTAGGCTAAAGGGGAAATATAATTATACAGGATAAGCTGATTGTAAATCTTTTATGGTTTTTCTGTCCTTATTTGAACATGGCTAAGATAGTTTGAAACAATTTATACTGTGGTATAAATGTTTGAGACAGAAACATAAATGAAACACCCCTGAACAGGAAGCTAAGCACAGATCTAAAGTATGTTTCTTCTGCCAGCTTTGAAACTGGCTACTGTGTTTTAAATCAATTTTTTATGAGAACAGATACTCTAAGCCATTTTTCTATCCTGAAGGTGTTTGTGTAACATTAATTTTGAGAACTATATAGTCTTTGTCTCCTGCTTGAATGTCTAACTAGATGGAGTACAGCAAAGTGAAAAAAGATATCCTCATAATGAACACTAAAAGATGCTTACTTTATCTATAAGCATGATAGCTAGTTTTTGGTATTTACAGTCCCACAACATTTATTTAGCTTCATTAAACAACTTTGAGGACTTTTTTCTGATTTGGGGTAGGACCTATGAAATGTGAATGTCTGCTTTCATGTTTGTGCTGAGACCTTTCCACTGCTGCTTCCATTTTATTATTGTTACTGTCCAGCTTAATATGAGGTATTTCAGCTTTTCTGGTGGGAGTTCTTTATTAAGGAGAAAGGTCTTGTTTCCATTGTGATATACAGCATTGACTTTCCCAGCCATGCCTGTGTTCTCTGCTCAGTGTATCAGAACTATTTTTCTTCAAAGAATAGCTCATTTCTTTAACAGCACACTCACATAAAAAAACCAATATTGTAACTTCATTTTCAGCAATCAAACAATGGCAAATCACAATTGTCAGGAGACAAAAGTGAATGTATGTTCTTGTACCTGAACAATTTGCTGCATTTCTGCATATATGTTATAGATTCAAGCCTGGATGCTGGATCTTACCCCATTTCTCTGTGCAGCTGTTCAAACTGGACATCTTATTAAGATCAGAGCATGAATTTTGGTTGGATTGCTCTCCTCTCATTTTTAACTGTGGAATAAATGTAACAAATACACATACTCTGCCTGTATAGAGTGAGCATAGTTATTGTAGCTATGTTTATGTTGAACAATAACTTGCAAAATAACAATAACCCACTGGGTTTTTGTTGTGTTCTGAAGACTTTCATTTTAAAGTCTGGCTTTTATTCCACATACTTAAATTCTCCACTCTCATCCAACAATGTGATTATTAGTGAATTCCCATGAGTAGTATTGAAGAAAGATGCTGTCTTAGGGATATTTTAAGTTTTTCAAGATGAAAAGACTCAGTATCAGAATTGTTATTGATTTCCACTCACTGTAAAGTACATACACATCACAATAAAGGTTCAGTGCCTAGAAGAATGTAAAAGAGCAGCGACTTGAAGTAAAAAGAAATTCCAGATTAAAAAGAAAGCAGACTAAAGTAAACACAGTGAATGACTTTCTTCACAAGTGTGGAATGTTTTCTTCGGCTATTGTAAACAGGATGTTTTCTCTTTTTCTACTTAACACAGACGTGAACACATCAATATTTAATTTGACCACAAGTAGTATATGTATTGCAGTTAACCCCAAATATATTTCAGGCTTCAAGTGGTTTTATAATAAAAATACAAATTTATAAATCCTTCATGCCCTTAATGCTGCCCATATGTTGTGCTGCAATCCTTAGGAATCTGTAAAAATAAAAATCAAGAGGATAGTTATGGGCTCTGAAAGCTGAAAACAGACCTAAGCCAGTCTAACAGCTAAAGATTTGTCAGCTAGATCCTAATGCTTCTAAACCTTTGGCATAACAAATGTTGCCTTTGAAAACTTATTACATCTGGGCATCTTAAATCACTCTACAGAAATAATATGAAATAAAAGAAAATGCTCTACTTCTAAATAGAAGGCATGATCCTGGCATCTGTGCTTCTGCCCCAAGTGCTGTCCTTCTGTGCCACAATCAGCATGATCTTTTCTTAGATTTATACTTGTGGGCATATGGACAACTGGAAGTCATTTGGAGATGCCAGTTGTCCTCATTTCTGTTTTTTTCTTCTTTTATCCTTATCCACTGTCAGTCTCTAAGGATGGTACTGGTTTTATTTTGAAGCAGTATGCAGTCAGATTCCTTCATGTACGTTACAAGTTTCAGAAGAAGAGTGCAAAAGAAGCCATTGTAAGTACTAACATGTGCGTACAGAGGTATTTTCCGCTAGCAGAAGATGGTGTTGACTCCTCAGCCTGTGTAAAAGATCTACGTCAGGTTTTTACACATGCCTGCCCAGTACCTGCTAAAGACTAGTAGATGGAAGCAATTGGATGATCTCATCAACTTATAGACTTTCAGCATCCATTTGAAACCCAAGACTTTTAAAAGCTATAGGTCATTACAGGTTTGAAGGCTGCTCTGCCCATGGGACTAAGAATTTCTGCTAGTCATCCTATCTTTTATTGGTAGCCTTTTGTTAGGCAACAATTGCTTTCTTCCTTTCACACCAGCTATTCATGTTGCTGGGTTTATTTTCCCCATCTACTCATAGTAATGATGCACCAGCACAGCATTATAATGAATTTCTATTTAGTTAGGCAAAAGTTGGATTGTCATGAGTAATCGAATTACTCCTCTGGAGACAGGTTTCTAAGTAAAGTGGTGAGGTGAAGCGATTACAGCTGTAACCTTTACAAGCATAAAAAGATGTGTTATGCTAATCCTTTGTGAATGGGGTGAATTGAAAGCAAGAGGAATAAAAAAGAATGCTCTTGGAAGAAGAAGGGTGTATGAAGGGACTACTGTGTCATTCCCTTTTCATTCATCCTCTGTTGCTATAGAGAAAAAAAAAAAGTAGTGGTAAACTGGAGTGTTTTACCTTTCCAGTCTGTCATTCAGATCATTTCATCTTAAGATGCCTGAAATACTGTGTAAAAACTGTGGGAGGAGGAAGGATAGGTATAGCAAAAAGAAATGTGTGAAGAAGTGCCAGTAAGTGGAGGTTGCTTGGTTTTTTGGTTGCTAAACCTAGTATGACCTTACCTTACCTTAGTGTAAAAGCAGCAGAATGAGAAGGGGGGAAAAGATGCTGTCAAAAGTAAGAGTTATGCCAAACATTACCTTTACCTGCGAACATTTATAGCTCAAGTGTGAGATTCTTGTTAACCCCAGGCTTGTTTATTTTCTGTTTCAGCTCTTTCAGCTATTAAATAGGAGTGCTCTCTCTCAAGTTAATACCTGAAAAGACTCTAAAAAGTTTGTCTAGAAAGTGAGGTGGCATGCAATTTACAGTGTAGTAATTAACTGAATGAAGCTTCATAAATGTTAATTGGAGAAGAAGAAATAAGTTCCTTGGTTTTAGATGGCCAACCTGAGTATAAATGGCCAATGGTGTTAAGGGGTTTTGTTTTCTTTTGGTTTTGAAGATTTCAAATTATTTTCACTGTTGCTCTTTTTTTTCCTTTCTGAATACTTTTTTGGAGGAAGTTGTCCACAGTCAGCAGCTTAGCACCAACCCAGCTGTTCATTCATTGCCCACCAGCAGAATGAGGAGCAGAATCAGAAGAGCAAAAGCAAGAAAACTTGTGGGCCAAGATAAAGATGGTTTAGAAGTGAAGGAAAGGTTTATTTATTTTTCAGAAAGTGATACAAAAGCAGTCACTTACGTCCTCCCACAGACAGCCAAATGCTCAGACAGTCTCCAAGCTTAATTTGAAAAATTAAACTCCCAGATTTTAATTCTGAGCACAACATCGTATATTAAGGAATAACCCTTTGGTCAATTGGAGTCACAGGTATGGTGGCAGTACTATGGGAGAAGGAAATTTGGCTTTGATGAGGGAGTACCTGCCAGTATAAAAAACTAATTCTTCTAGGGTTTACAGGATAAGGAATGTTTGGCTGCTTCAGAAGTATGAATTTGGCTGTTACTGGGATTTCAGTCAGCAACTGTAATTAAAGTTTCTTAAATATTAATGGTACTTTTTACCCTTGCCAAAAGTAAAGATCAGTGTAAGCTGATTCAATGCAATGAAGCTTGTTTTGAACTCACATCCACTAAGTAAACATTGTTAAGTCAATGAGCTGAGTGAGAATGAACTTTAGTTAGTGTATTGCTCTGCAGTAAAACATTTCATGTGTTTTACTGTTTTTTGAAAAAGGCTTTACAAGCATTCAATAAACAGAAAATTGATATTATGTAAGAAAAATATTCTGGTGATGAAAGTGATTTAATAAATACCTGCAATATCTATGAAAGCTTAATATTAATTTTTTTTGCTAGTGAGCATAAATACATTCTGCTGTAAATGAATGAAAATAAGATTTTGTGTGTGTGTATGATTCTGCTGGGAGTTTAAAGCCAATATATCTAACAAATTGTTGAAAAAAATTTCAGTAGGTATTGTGTTATGTAAACTGAAAGTCTTTAAATTGTCGTCTTTATTCACTTCATTTGATGAAGCAGAAGATGAAGAGATTTGAAATATGGCTTTTCTTTTAGTAGTTTTTTATTAAGCATGGTTGAACCACTCCTCCATTTGCCCATCCTGGCATGGGCCCACTGATTTCATCTGAAGGTCTGCTCTCAGATGCATTCAGAGTTGATTTATTCCCAGGTCTTAAGAGAATAGCTGAATGCAGAAAATATTTGAAGCACACTGGAACGTTTCTAGTTTAAAAACCTGTTCACTCTTTTAAAAAAATGACTCTCCTTACAATACTCATAGCAACAATTTTTTAAAAGAGTGACATGGTCACATGGTGCTTTGCTTATATTTAGGCTTAATCTGATTTTTATTCATTTGTTTGGTCAGTAAAGATTACTTGAGAAATAATTTCTTTAAGCTTAGAAAAAAGTATACAGGCTTAGAAACCTTATAAGTAGTATTGAGTGTAAAAGCAGTGCAATAGTTTGAGGCAGTAGTTGTTTGATTTTGAGGAGGAGGAAGGTTAAATGATGAGGTCCACATTAATATTTTTCTGTTATGGAGAAGGTAACTCCACTGTACTCATTTCAGTGACTTTGGTTAGTTGATTTGTTTTTACCTGCAGGGTAAGAAACAGTTAGGACCTTATTTGCTACAGCTAAAGTTGAAGACTTAGTAGCAATGACCCAAGGTAATATATATCACCAGGACATTGACCTCTAAATCACTCTGTGCAGATCTGACAGTGTATTTTAGTCAGGATCTGTAACACTATTTATGTTAACACTACATATGCTCTTGTGCCCATCTCACAGAAAGGCAGACAAGTTATGCAGAGATACATTGTATTTTGTGTGGTGGCAGCATGTGTAGTACCATCTGGGGTTCCATTGTTCACCAGCACAGGGGAGAATCTTTCTAGAATGTGCAAAGTAATGCTTGTAACAGGTCTGGGATTGTGCCTTTGGAAAGATGGAAAGGAAGAAGCCACCTATTTTGATCTCAGAGATCCATGATGGGTTTGCTCAGCTTTTCATTCATACGTATCACTCAAATTTACGTAGCAAGGGAATACAATTCAAGTCCAATTTAAACTGACATTTACAACCAAAAATCATTTATTTCATCTAAAATAATTTTTTATCACTAAAAAACTGTAAATATTTTCTGTGTCAGCCATTACCCATTCTTTTTTTGTGTTTTGTGCTTCCTTATTCTTGGTTGGGTTTGTTTGTTTGGTTTTTTTTCTGTTCTTTCTTTCTTTTTCTGTTTTCCTAATAGTCCAATTCTTTTTTCATTGTGTTTTCTTTGTTCTGCATATCTGTCTTCCAGTCTCTCTGTCTTTTGAGATCTCATTTCCCTAGCCATGTCTGTATTTTCATTCTCCTGTCAGACCTAGGGCAGCTCCTTTAACCACAAGCTGTCTTTGCCACTAAACCCCGAATCAGCTTTCTTTTATCTCCACACTCTCTCTTATAGCAGGGTTTCTCCAGCCGTGCGGGCCCCCTAGGGAGAGGTCCACAACCAAATGTGGAGAGTGTTTCAGGGAGGATAGCAATCATATGCTATAGACAGTAAGCTCTTTTGCCCAGTATGTAGCCATATTAATAGCAGCTTGAAAGGCTGCTTTTTACCCCATTTCTCAGTTAAAGAAACTTCATCTGATCGAGATGCTTTCCAGTAAGCAAGGACTGACTCATCTAAAGTCTCTTCTCTGCTGGGTTGAGGCAGGACCTGAAGAGCAGTCTACAGGCAATCAGTGGCCACTGAGAATCTCTTAGCAAAGCAGAGCATGAGCTTTTTCTTAAATACTCAGGGCCAGATGCTTACAGCTACAGTCAACTTTAAAAAGTGTGCCTAGGAGCCAGCTCTGACTGAATCTTAGAGGACTGATTTTGAAATTCCAGCAGCCTCAAAAAAAAAAACCCAAAAAAAAGCCTGAAATGTGAATCTAAGTGAAATACTGAAACTGGAAGTAATACAAAGTTAAATTTGCATTCCCTGCATTTCAGAGAATACTGCTTCATGTATTTATTTATTTATGAAAGCAAGGCAATAATGTCTACTTAGAGCAATGAGATGAACAGTCTTAGTTGGTGTCTTCGTGTATGAAGTAGGACTCTTGGAATAATTCCCGTTGGAAGAGACATCTGGAAGTTGTCTAGTCAAACCCTTACTCCAAGCATGCGCAGCCTAACTGTATCTAAATTGGAAGTTAAATTAGGTTGCTCAGGCAGTTGTCAAGCTGCCTTTTTAATGTCTTCAAGAATGTCTCTCTTTGGGCACCTGTTTCAGTGTTTGACCACCCTCATGTTTTGGGGAGGGGGATTTCTGTCTGCTTTGGAATTTCCCTCAGTATATATCATGTCAGTTGCACCTAATCCCTTTGCTGTGCATCTCTCTGAGCAGTCTAACTGTATCTACTCTGCATCCATTTACCCATAAGGCAGCTGAAGATGGCAACAAGATCAATTTTCTCCTTTCTTCTTTTCTCCAAAGGTGTTTTCTACCCTATGCTGTACCATGGTGTGGTGTTACCATCCCAAGTACAGGGTGTTGCACTTGCCTTTGTATGTGAAAAGAGATGGAAATATTTTCCACAGAGAATATCATGTGTAGCTGAGGGGAAACATGTCAACCTGGTGCAAGATTGGGAGCACAGTTGAACATTTATTTTTACTGGTTACATTGAGTAAAATGCTTAGGTCTACAAAACTAGAAGATTACTATATCACTTCTCCTTTCTCAGTGGAGTAATGGTAAGTATATTTACCCTTAAAAAATCAGTGGGATTAAAAAGACAGTTGACTTTCAACTGCTATAGATTTTCAAAGAATTGTATTTCTTGCACAGAGAAAACAAGCTAGTTTTTTTTTAGATTTTAGATCCAGTTACAGTCTTATTTCTTGCTTTTCGTTTTAAGCATTTTGTCCTGCTGAAAAAAAAATAGATAAATATTTACCTTCTAAAGTGTTCTAGTGATCAATAATGCTTTTATTGTTTTCTCACGAAGTTTAATGTACTACCAAGTTATTTAACATTTGCCTCAGAAATATGTTATTGTTCTCCACTTTATTTTTTAAATACTTGAGGTATGCCAGCAGTTTTGTATTTCATTTTACTTTTGGGATATTCTGTAAGTAGCAGACATGGTCCTACTGGATTGTGTAATGTTTTCATGTAATAGTAGTCTTATTATTACACCAGAATCAGAGAAGAGAAGGTCTTACCTGGAGATACTGTGATTGCATTGATGGGCTAATATTTTTCCGCAGATGTACATTTCTTTTCAAAGATTAGTTAAAATGTGATGGCGTGTCTGATTTATAAGAGGTGCTCAAGCCATCTGAAAGTCATCTCTTGTGTTGATACTGTCTGAATATGTCAGGGTGACGTCATGTACCAAAGTCTGAAAATTTTGGCTAGTTGCCTCTTAAGAAAACTGATAGAGAACACTGCCTGGGTTTTAAGGAATAAGAAGTTGACGTGAGTCATTCATCAAAGTCGTATCAAGTTAGCCACCAAGTAAAGCCATTTTTCACATTCTTGAAAAGAAGGGCCATTTTTGCTGTGGATGGTCAGGAATATCTGCTTATAGTGCTCACACTGTGGAGTGGCCTGTGTGTTTCAAAACACAAGTCACATTTTGCCAAAAGGACAATTTACATGAGATAGATTCAGGTGTGTCTTAGCCTGTGGCTCTGATCACTAGAGCACATTGCTTTCATGTCAGTTTATTTTAATTTTTGTTCTTATTTTAAAATGCAAATTTCATTTTAGTAATTGTTAGGCAAAGTTAGGCAAAATATCAGTATAGATATTTTTGCCATCTCATCTGCAAGAGTTCTTGGCACTACTTCAGTTTAAGGTGATTTCCTCCAAATCAGTCACATTTTAATCAGATCACAACTGGCTGAAAAACCTAAAACCAGATTTAAATCATAAATACCACTACAGTAATCTTCTTTGCCAGCAACCCATTACATAAATTGTAATACAATATTTGCATGTTATAGTTGTCTTTATTCATTTTGACTTCCATGTGAATTTGAAGCTTTTGTTAGACGTATTGTTTTTTTCCTTTGATACAGTTTTATTTTCTTGGAGAAGGTAGCTGGGAAAGCAACAGCCCAAGGCATATCCAATAGAGAGAGCTAATTTCATCCTCTGGATAAAAACAACTAAATGCTCTACAACCCACAAAAACATGCAGCCAAGAGGGCCACAGATTCACTTCCAAACTAATTTGTTTTAGTTCTGCATACTATACAACCTAGAACTGATTTTCCTATAGCCTGGCTGCCTTCTGACAGAGTAAGCTTTGTGCAGTTAAAAACTGTTCCATCTTTATTGTTTATGAACCAGTGTAGTAACAAATACAGAAAGTTTATCTAACTTGGATCATGAAGGCTCTTTCTTACATCTGGTTCTCCCATCACAGTTTTGTATATTTACTTGAATAATGGAAACAACAAAAAGTTTTTTACTTTTTTTCAGAAAAAGAAATTGACTAGAAATTCAAGATTTGAAGGGAGAAAGATTTCTGTATGAAAGGAAAAAAAATGTGAAAAAGTAAAGCCAAAGGTTCGGAAAGTGGCAGTACACAGCAACAGTCACCATGTTTGCAGGCGTGTGTTTCCTGTGGTCTGCAGGGCTCCCACCTCTTCCTCCTGCTTGAAAGTTTCTTTAAAATATTAATAACGTAGAGATATGTAGAAAGACAGCCAATGACATGACATGAAAGGCTTTTAATGTCATTACAGGTCCTGATCTGAACTCAGTAGTCAATATCAATCAACCCAGAGCTACAAACATCAGTGTGCTTTTTTCAACACTGTATGTTGTTGCAGTGCCATTACAGCTGTATTTCTAGATGTCAAATGTGGCAAACAAGCCTATAAACAGGCTTGTGACTTCTTACATGGGGTTTAAGGCTTAGGTAACATATTTATGTTGTAAATGATTGGTGTAGCGGAAGATGTCAAAGCTTTCAGTCAGCCAGACTGTTGCCCTCACGTTGCAGCTGGTAGACTAGCGTGGATAAGCACCAATGATTTGATGTTTCAGTGCAAAATTGGGTGGTCTAGCTTAAAGTGCTGACAGAAGACCTTTCAGATGTATCTGGATAAGCAGATTTGGGAACAACTGCATAATTAGAGTAATAGATGAGACAGTACTTTCAGCCCACTGAAATGTGCAGCTGGGTGATACCCAGTTGTTCTGAAAGAGGGTATTTGCCTTTCCCTGGTACTCCCAGACCCCCAGCTTCTTGAACACCTAATCGTGCTAAGGAATTCAGGAGAACCTCAAGAGTTTTGACCTGGGTAACTCTCTGAAAGTGAATGCTCTTCCAATGGGAAGATTTTAAAGATAAATTATCTGCCATGGGTGTTGCACACCAGTGGATCCTGTGTTGTTTCCCAGCTATCCCAATGAACTCCTATAGAAAATGAATCTTGTCAGGAAAGTATTGTATAACTGAAGAAGTCACAAAAAAATTCTGTAGATGGAAGAATAGAATTAATGTGAAAGAAAGTATCTTTGGTTTGTTCAGGTTACTTATATTTACATTTTCACTTTATTTCAAAAAGCACCAAAGTTTACAGGAAACAAAATACTGAAGGCTGGCACTCATGACAGTAAGAATTCAGGATACTAATAACCAAAAGGGGCTATTAAGGACTAGTTTTAGCACTGTATAAACTTTAATGCATATGTATTTGGGGTTTTTTGAAAAGATAAAGGAAACAATTTCTTTTCTTCCTCATTGCCTTTGCCTTTTGATTTCATTCTCCATGTATTTAGCACTGCATCTAAGATAATTTTTAATCTTGGCAATTTATACTTTTTGAGCTAGTATGAGTATAGTTTGGGTTGAGAGTTTGCAGTTTTGTGGTGGAGGAGAGTCAAGCTGTCCTTGCTTACTTCAATGTAATTGCACAGGTCTGCAATAACTTTGCAAATCCTACACTACCAGTAAATTCTCACTTACAATTTTATAGTTGCCTTAATTAGCAGGAGTTATTCATAGAATGTTATTTTCAATAAATATAGCAAAATGGAACTTCAGACATTCGAGAGTAATATTTTTCCCCATAAACCATGTTGTATGCCTATATAAATGATAATAATCGTTATAATGTACTTCTTCTGCTAACCTTCCTAAATGTTACCTGGTGGAAAGGCACATAAAGATGAGGCATTTTGTGTGTTTGTTACCAAACATTGCTTTTACAGTAATTTTCTTCAGGTTCAATTCTGAGCTAACAAGCCATACAGGAGTCATTGTCAAAGCCAGATAATTTCTTAATGCGGTGGTTTTTTTGCATAGTTTAAATTTTGTAACTAACATCAAGTGAGAATTTATTTTTAAAAACACATGGTTTTGAAAGCAGGCTGCTTGATCAGGCTAGAACTTGAAAGCTGATTAATTTGTAGCATGGCCAAATGCTAACACATTTTTTTCTTCCCCCTAAAAAGCCTCATAAATTATCTCATTACCAGAAGGCTGACTGCTTTTGTATGTTCTCAGGAAAAAATGCTGCAACAGGTCTAACAACAGACCCTTTGTACTTCGGGCGTGCTCATAGTGACCTGAAGAAATTGTAACAATCCATTAGATAAGTTGTTGATAAATGGTTGTGATCAGTTGGGTCAGTGTTAGGGGGCTATTCCCAACCAATACCCCCTTCTAGAAAATCAGGGAGAAATAGTGGTATAGATTGCATTGTTTCACTCCAATACTTTACAGCACTCATGTTATGTATTTATACAACTGTTTTTCTATGTGTAATAACCATTTGGTTTGAGTCTTTAGATCTCTGCTTCCATATTGGCTACTGAAAGAAGTACATCAAGTGCTCAAGAAAGTCTTATTCTGAAAACTGATTTTTTTCCAAGACACAGAAAATTAACCAGATTACAAATTAAAAGGAGATTGCATTAGGGATTTCAAACATGCAGCTGTTATGGGATGTGACCTGATATTTTGAAAACCACACTTAGTATTGTCCACAATTCATATTTTAGGAGATCCTGTAGCCTTTAAAAAATCTAAGTTTCCACACAGATTAGGATTTTTTTCAGGCTAAATCTCTAGCCTTTTCACTGTTGGTGACAATTTTGAATGGATGACCTGAAAGAGAACTTCAAAGATTGAAAAAACACGGTACCAAGCCCCTGAAATAATGTATTCTGATTCCTTTCAAATATTTGTTCTCATTTGTTTTGAAGGTAAGGCAGGCCAGAAGGGGAGGGGAGAAGAAAACTCGTGTCTTGGGTTTTCAGGTGTCAAATAGACTAATGAATAGACTCTAATTTATCCATGGGGTAGCTTTCCACAGTGATAATGTCACTTGTACTGTACATTTTGGAGTTGACAATTCCAGAAGTACAGTTGTGCCACCTGGGTTTTGTCATGGGTTCCAGCCAGGAGGAGTCTCCCCTCTCTTGTGCACTGCTGCTGCAAGAGAGGGAAGAGCTGTGTTCTTCTAACCTTGGAGTTTGCTTTTCCCTTGAGACATTTCAGAATCCTCAACCCACATTTTTATCTTGTGTCCTGCCCAGTAAAAACAATTGAACCCAAAGACAGTAGTGTAACTTCAACATACACCCTGATGTATAATACCTCATCACAGTTGACATCTGCATTCACCAAGAGCTTTTTGTGTCCTGGGGACACAGCAGCGTCACTGAGCCAGCTCGCTTAAAGCTAGCATAGTGATGTCTACATAAACAGCTGTTTCATGCAAGAGGATAGTAACTTCCAAATCAAAAGCTGTACAATCTGTAGATTGTAAGATGAACTGAACATTTTCATTCCCTATAAGTGAATCCTACCCTTGCATACTTAAAAGGTAGCAAAGTGCCTACAAAGTACACACACAAAAGGTATGTCTTAGTGGCAGATGTAGTAGAAATGCACTGAAGGCACTAATCTGTTCTTTCAATGTGACCCGTGGGCAGGAGGGCAGAATGCTGCTGGTACGTTGTCTCCTCAGCGTTGTTCCTGCCTTGGCTCTCGTCATCTGCACTTGTCCCAGAGTTGACAGCTAGTGAGGCAAACAGATTCAACACTTTATTCACTTGATACTTCTGTATCTTTTAAGGTCAACTCTTTCCTAATTGGTTATAAATTCATGAACATTACTGTTTTCAGAGTAGTCATTGTGAATTTAAATTGCTTCTCAGTGGAACATTGCAGGAGTAAGTCCTCATTAATTTCATTTCAGACCATAGTAGCAGCAGACACTTGGTTCACCTGATTGTTTCCTTGTTTTTTCCTACCGAAGTAGTACCAGTAAATGGACTGAACCGAAAGTCCTGGAGAGTAGTGAATATGGGATTGTTGTAGAGGTTTTTATTATTATTATTGTTGTTGTTGTTGTTGTTTGACTTATCAAAGCAATATATATATATATATATATATATATATAGTGAAAGCATAACAATACTGGCCAGGAACTGGTCTTTTATATATAAATGTGTATACTATACTGGAGTTTCCAGGTAACATCCTCGTTATTGAATAGATATGCTGTACTAGTTTGTTTAATCAATTAAAATGCATACAAATATTTATGAACTGCATGCTTGTAATTTAAAAAACATCCAGTAGCATAGTCTCAGGATATTTTTTTCTGCATTATTTGGAACCAGGGTGTGTAAGCAGGTGGTCACCTGTTTACCTGATACCGTATTTTTATGCAGAATCACCTGTGGGACTTCCTGTGCTTAATTTCTGTAGCATCCTGTACTATCCCAAATCTGACTAGAGGTTAGCCAGCCTGAAGCTGTATTTATTTCATTTCTGCACATAAGCCATCTTCTGAGAGGGATCAAAAAGCTCTTTCAGAAGGAGCTATAGGGGCCCATGGAACGGTGTCTATCCATTTCTGCAGCAATGACCTTTTATATAGAGAACAGTGGTAACTAATTTTGTTTGTATGAGGGCTTAACTTATCACAAAGCATTGGGCCCTTGAGGACCGCCCTTTGTTAAGCATAGCTGGTAACATCTGTGACACCTCCCTTTCTCCCCAAGCAAGAGACACATATGAGGACAAAGATGGGTACAGTATGTTGCAACACAAAGTGAGGCAGCAGATTTTATCTAAGCATCACCTCACTATCCTCCTCCTTCAGGATGGGTGTGGAAAAGAGGCTGGTGGTGCCAGATACCCCTCTTTTCACCAGCAGAGCCTGTTAAAACTCTTCTCCTTGGGTCAGCCATGGATCCTGGTTACCATGGTGACAGGGATGAACCTGACGCTTCAAAGCACAGCTTGGGAATCATAGTTTTGTTCGTAATCAAATACATTTTTTCTTTTTAATAATGCTACCCTAAAAAGCTGTCATTTAGAGTCCTGGAAGCAACAGCTTAGATGTACCCATGTCCTACTGAATCTCTGTCATGGCTTCATCTCGCAGAAGCTGTACTCCAAGAGAGAAGCTCTTTAGAAGATATAGAGAAGGGAGAATTGTGAGGATTCCTTTCCCAGTAAATGTATCTTCAGCTTTCAACTTGTAAAAGAAAAATCTTGAAGGGAGGCCAGCGGTGTACCAAACTGACTCACATGGGGAAATGTGTGAACAAGTTGCACATCCCATCTCCCCCATACCTGCAATAGCTCATTCAAGTGTTTTCATCAAATAGAATCAGCTGAGACTTTTTTTATTTTTTATGTAATTAAGCTAACAGGGGTTACAGATCTTGTTTCTCTGAACTTGAATTTATTAATTAACTTTCAGGCTTCTAAAAATTTCCTTAATTGCACAATGATTATCATTCTAGCAAAACAGTAACAAAACAAAACTTGAGATGGAACGGTCTTTCTAGGTGGATGATTAAAACACAGGCAGACAAGTCTAAAAGAAAATACTCATCAGAGGATCACTTAGTTTTTCAAAGAGCCCTTTTCTCAGGTAGTAGACTGTCATATCTCCAGAGCTGGCTATAGAACTGCAGTTTCGCTTGATGTTATCCTGATATTACCTTGTTGAACTCATTCAGACGTCATTCCTGGATTTAATTAAAAGTTTTTGAATGCCACATAACAAAGGTGTAGAACAGATTATCTCAAGCAGAGCTATTTTGAATATCAAGCTATGCAGCAATAACACCAGTTTGTGAGAATTCAAAGATCTGCCATAAACAGAAATTAACATTCAAAGAAAATGCAGTGTAATAAAATAGCATCTTTAATCATGCATAAAACGGAGTTTCTTCCCTTGCTCACACAAAAGAAACCCAGCATAAAATGCTGTGAATGTTGAGAGTCAAATGGAATGGTAAGAATGTTATGCATAAAATCTTGTTCAAAACCTCTGATTTAAAAGCTGTCTTTCAGAAGGCTGTCTATTTTTTTAAAGGTACCATACAAGCAAAATCCTACCAGAAGTTTCTTTTTGAATAATTTTGTTTGGATGAGCAAGTAGAATATCATTATCTTGATTCCAGCACCATTTCTTTAGGAAGGTATAGGTGAATAGATTTTGTGCTGAGTCTAAAATTCTCTGACGATTTTGCAAAGCTGTGTGTAAATTCTGAACCACAGAAGGGAAGGAGAAGACAGGAAAGCAATATGCACTGTGACTGGATTCCTTATGCCACAGTAGACTTTAAGAATTAAGTATAAATATTATGAATACTCAATTTTAGAAGTGGGTGTTGGATTTTTAGGTATATTTGATTAAAGATGTGATGAAAGAATTTAGAGGAGTTGAGTACATTGGAAATTGTGAGAATAAGATGTACTCTACCTCACCAACTGTTTAGAATTTTACTGTCCCTGAGAGTGTTAGCAATCCTAGTCAAATTTGGTGCTATTTACAGTTGAACTCCATGCTATTGATCATGGACATCAACTGATTGAATATTGTCCTTTAGCATCCATGAAAACAAGGAGAACTACTTCTTTTATGGTGACTATTTTCAATGTGCAGAGCCAGAATCACTGGGTTGAGTTATTTTATGAACTCTGTGAATGCCACTGTGGAATATGATTGCTGTTATTGTTCATTAGTTCAGAAGAAAGGTGAGTGGATAAGTTACTAACCCTAGTGTTCTCCTCCCAGTCTAGCTCATAAATCTTCTGTGTAGGCAGCTGTTCATATGGAGGTGGGGGAGATGGAATACAGTTAACTCTGATCAGCTGCTTTTACAAATTTTATGCAAGATGAGTTTGCACTGGTTGAAAACTGAAGGATTATCCCTTCTTAGACTGACAGGGTCAAATTGTGAAAAACAGTAACATGCAAGGATATTGTAAAAATTAACACTTAATTGAAGGCATATTGCAGTCAGGCTGGCTAAAGGAATTAGTAGCCAATAGCATCCAATTTTGTACAATCAGCGTTCTGTTAACACGCAAGGTTCTTTCTCAAAATAATAAATTACCTTTTAATTATCTTTTAATACTGGTAAATTACCTTTAATACAGTCTGCTATTCAAGATATAAGAAAGGACTGCAAGACTAGATTACTGAAAAGGAATGTTAGGAATTAGTAAAGCATGTGGTTTTATAACTTAATTTCAGACCATTTTTACCTTCTTTAGAAATAAACAGTAGTTAACTCCAATCATCACAATAATTCAATTTTCAGCAGCTGTATCTCTCTAATTTAGAGATAAGGATGTTGGGGGGGGAACCACATCAAAGGCCTACAGAATTCAAAATAGATGACACCAGTAGTACTCTCCTTGTCCAGTGATGTAGTCACTCCAGCATGGAAGGCCACTAGTTTGGTTAGGCATGATTTGCCTTTGGTGATGCCTTGGTTAGTTGTGTTGATTTGTTTGGCAAAACGAGCAGTTCAGTCTATAGAAAAGTCACTTCAGAGAAAGAAAAGTCCTGACAGTCCTATAGACGATAGAGGGAACAAATTCTCAGGGTCAGCAAAATTTCTCTTCCTGCTGTAGTCCTTTTGTAATCAGCAACCAAGAGACACTGACTGATATATCCCTAAATTTAAGCACAAGGCTTCTGTATTTTTCTCCTTTGCTTGTATATGCGTAAGCTACACATGCTTATTACAATACACTTTATCAAAATTAAAGCACAAGTAATATGAAATACCTTCAAATTCCTACATTTCCTTAGATGATTCTATTCTACATTCAGTAACGTCCTCAAAATAATATACTTATTGCATGCAATGCACATACACATAAATAATAGATTACAGTGTGATTTATATCTAAAATTTCTTTCATATAGTCCTGAAATGTAACATTCAGTCTAGAGAATGCATGTTATCTGGTGCTGGAAAACATACATACAATAATCCTGGCTTCATTTAAGTCAAAGGCAATTTTCCTGTTGCTACTGGGGAAAGAGGTAGCATTTTGCCTACAGGTTTTAGCATTTTGGATACAGGATGTTCAACCACTTGTTATACTTAGTCTATCACCATACAATATAGTTTTTCTCCACTAATTTAGGACTCTGTGATATGTTTCTAGTGGGCACCAGCTTTGTCTCATAAGCATCATTAAAGTTCATGGAATGAGTTACTGTCTCTTACTCCAAACCCCTTAATGTAAGGAAACCAGAATAAATGGGCAAGCAGCTGGCTTGCTTGTCATCCTGGCTTTCCACTGTTATTGGAAAAACAACAGTGAAAAACTTGGTCAGTTTTGAACAGTTGCCGATAATCCAAACTCAGTCTTTCTTATAGAATATATATATATATAGGAAAACACCAGTGCCAAAGTTAGGCGAATAGGTAAACTCCCTCAGTAACTTTTCCTTCAGATTTTCTGAGAAGTGTATAGTTGTTTTTCTAAAGTAGCTGTTCTGAATGAAATAACATTATAAGTGGCCAAACAGTAGGAAGCACCTATACTGCAGTTTGCTCTGTCAATGAACCTTGCTCTTTCTTTCTGTAGGGAAGGGTGAGATGAAAGCTCAAAGCTTTTGGATGTATTTTTGAGCCTTCAGCTTTGAAGTGTGTCTTCAGGTCACATCCAATCCTTCTGATTCATATTTTGAAATCTCTCAAAGACCTGGCCTTAAATCTCCATCCACAGAGCTAAATCTCTTGCGCAAGCTTTAGTTATTTTGCAGCTTGAGTAGTTCTTACCTTTTCAAGGTCCAAGCTACACAGGTGCGCTTGCATTGTACTCATGGCAGTTCCAGACACAGTGACTATCCTACTCTAGCGTGCTTCCCTCTCTGCCCTTCCCACATCCTTGCTGGTTTTCAGTACCCTATGCAGCAAACATGAGCGGTTTTCCCCTTGGCATATACAACTGTCTATATTTTAGCTTTGATTGGTCATTTGATGCTACTGATTGGCCTTTTGGCTCTACTGTTCATCAAATGTTCATTCGTATTTGTCATATCCAGCCCAGCTAATAGTTGACCACTGAGAATTTCAAACACCTTCTTTCGGTTTCACCTCAAAAGTCATGCCCCTCATTTCCTCTGTTAGACAGCATCATATGTGTGTCCAACATTAATTCTAGCTTGTGTGTATGTGTTGTATGCATGCAGCTACACATGCAGACACCACTTACCTGATCCTCTTACCCCAGACACCTCAACAATACACATAATACAAACAAAATACAGTATTAAGTCCACACATGTTATGTATGCAAGTATGCATACAAGCATATATTTACACAAAGTAGGAAGCACTTAGTATTTCTCAGCAGATAGAGTTCAAGCTGTAGGGGAGAGATACAATTATGATGATGAAGTCTTATGATGATGATTATGTTTTATGATTAAAGCACTGCCAGATCTCTCACTGTCTGCCTAGCTCTCGCAGAGGTGTCTGAAGGAGAGCACGTTCCTAACTCAGAAGGTTGTTTTGAGGGTAAGTTGTTTGTAAGTGGGTCAGGTACTGCTGAGATAAAGGTTACAGAAACAAATAATAGAGTGATTTTAAACAACAGCATGATCCATCCCTCAAAAGATAATATGGGTTCCTGCATATGGAACCTGAATGGAAATGGTCAGAGTAACATGGTTAAAATTAGAAAGTATTAGATACCAGTAATCCCTGGTACTGACAACGCTGGCTTTCTAAAAGGCCTGTGGAGCAGATTTTCAGGGCAGCAGTATTCTTCCTGTGGTGTGGCTTTACCTTATTTTTCATTCTGCTTGTTTCGGTGGTCTGTTGAGATGGAGCCTGGTTTCAGAGTGAAGGACATTTACCGTGTAATCTCATAGGCATGATGATACCAACAGCTTGTAACTACTCTATGTGCAGCTGCTGTGAGG
Source organism: Neopsephotus bourkii (assembly GCF_033783945.1). Classification (NCBI taxonomy): domain Eukaryota; kingdom Metazoa; phylum Chordata; class Aves; order Psittaciformes; family Psittacidae; genus Neopsephotus; species Neopsephotus bourkii. The sequence continues at coordinate 8,422,407 of NW_026902239.1, forward strand.
GGGGAGAGGTTAAGTGGCACCTGCTGCATGCTGGGTGGAGAGCGAAAGAAGGGTCAGAGAGAGAAAAAGCACACGTACCCATCTGTGCTTCTGAGCAGGGGAGAGGCGAAGTGCTGAGCCACAGCCTTAGAAAGTAAGAACTAGAGAACTGAAGAGCTGTGTCCTATTTTACAAGTAAACACCTCATGGGGTTTTACCCCTGGCTGAAACTTATTTATATTTTTTGATATTTTTGCCAGGCTGGAAAATGCTATGTTCCTGGTCCTTTGCACACCAGGCTCTGATGCAAAGAAGTGCAGACTGAATGGCTGTGCACTTTCACATATATTCTGTTTTCCTTTCTGCTGTAACCTGTGGCCTCAGCAAGCTCAGCTGTGTTATGGAGTGGTTTCATCTCTGTGTAGTACAGCAATTTTTCTTTTCTCAGAGTTTATAAACAGAAATAAAACTACTGCTGACTTTAGGCTTGGTTTTGTGGGTGACCTTATTTGGAGAATCAGAATTCCCAGTAGAATGCAGATTGCAGGCCAGATGCTGTAAGGTGAATATGCAACGATGGACTGAAATTGGGTGAAGGAGAGGACTGGAGTTAAGGGTGCTGATTGCAGCTTGGAAAACAGTTTAATTTACTGCTTGTGAGTTAATGTGATCTCAGTAGTCAATGTCAAATATTCTGCATGTAATACCAGAAAAAAAGAACATTAAAGGAAGTAACAGTGATTTAGTTGATAGATTATTTCTGCTTTGTCTTCAGCTTTGTAATACAGTAACGTGTTTGGAAATCCAGATGCATATACACTTCTGGATCCATGAAGTTATATATATATATATATATATATATATATGCAGCTGTACACACATACATAGTCATATTCTTGTTGTTGCAAATGTATGGCATGTAGATTGAAATTTATAGTGTGCCTGTATACATATGTGTAGACATATAAACACATGATGCATTTATCTATATTCTGGCTACTGTATTAAAACACACACATATTTGGAAATTGTCGTCGATTATGATCTTGTCTCTAGTGCTTACACATTTAAGCAACTTCTTTTTTAATTCATTTAGCAGCAGCAACAGAAGAACCTGAGGTGATTCCAGATCCAGCTAAACAAACAGATCGAGTGGTGAAAATAGCAGGAATAAGTGCTGGAATTCTGGTATTCATCCTACTTCTCCTTGTTGTCATATTGATCGTCAAAAAAAGGTAAGAAAATTATCTGTGCTGATTCTTCTTTTTTTTCTTCCAACTCAAACAATAACTAAATGGGTCTTCAAAAAAAAAATGGAGTTTTAGGATCAGTAGCTCACATCATCTTTTTGATAAGTTATTTGTGTTTCCTGTTGGGCTTGCTGTGATTTTTATGATGGAGTTAGAGGATATCTTTATATTCGAGATCCAATAATTATACATTTTCTCATACTTACTTGTTTCCAACTAGTTTTAAGTTGCAGTTGGAGGAATGTACAAAATATTAGAATAGGTGGAATTGAAATTCATAGACCCTTTTTTTTCCTAATCAAAGTAAAAAAAGAATAACTTACTGTGGTTTTCATGTTATAATCACATAATGAATTTTATTTTCTATATGCAGCTCTAATGAGTTGTTTGTATCTGTATGTTATCCAACTTGCAAAATAATGTAATTTTATACCTCTATTTATGCTCTTGTAAACCTGGAGTTTTTCTTAAAAGTCATAGTACATCACTGTAAAATTATCTTTTGAGTCCTTAGTGCATGAAATTGTTTTAAAGTGTATTAATTTGAATGAATTCTCATTTTTTCAGTGCTTTCTTAGTAAGCAATATCGCCATCTTCTGGCATTGTACAATTCTAACTCCACATCCAAATGCTCCTACCTATAGTAAATTGCGCTACCCTGTTGCTTGGTCAGTATTTAGTCTCAGCTTTCTAGTAGTTGCAACTCTTTTAACTTGGCATAAAAGTTCATAACATGGCTCTATAAATCCATAGTTTTAGCATCGAAACAGTTTCTCTTTTTCTGTGTACCCCCTCCCTGGCGGGTCCCCTTCACAGGGCACAAGCTGGTTTCTCTGGGGTAAAAGAAGACCTTTGTCTTTCGGTGGTATGTGCATTGTGTTCCCTTGCCTTTTGCAGAAGTCTTAATGAAAAGTATATCTGTAAATGTTGTGACTGTTCCTCTGAAATGCAGCTTGCTATTACTTATAAAGGTTTAGAAAAAAAAATCAAAATTGTACCTAAGATCATTCTATATGTTATAATTACTGGTTTGCCTTAGATTTTTTTAATTTATTGCCTCTTTACAATTATCCCTGGAGATATATAACTTGGAGAAGAAACGTCTGCATTAGAAACATTAGGTATGCTTACAGTGTTCTGTGTTAGTTAGCTACATACGTGATTTTTCCCAAAAGTGCTTTTACTTTTCTCTGTTGTTTACCTCTGTGGTTGAGAATTAACACATATGTGAAAGTTCCAACTCATCCTATGCAAAAATGACATACAGTCAGCCAATTTACTTTATTTACACAACCTCAACTTTTTAAAAACAAAAGAAAAAGTTGTTTTTCAGCTTTTAGAAAAAAATACATATTTTATAGCTTTATTGTGGGGTATGTGCTGGGAGGATCATCTCAGTGCGTGATGCAGTGGTCCCCTTATGCTTAATAGAAAAGTGTGTGTGTGCTTGTGTGTGTGTGAGAGAGGGAGAGAGACTCTGTACCACTTTATAATATCAGTCACTTCCAGATGGGATTGGCTAGTTTTTCGAATAACAAAACCCAAACAAACAAAAAGGCCTAAAATTCAATGTGTCTATTTTTTCTGTCCTTTTTACCTCTTGCATTCAGAGTCCTTTCAGACTTGTACTTTCACTGTTGAGTTTTTTGATGAAAGCAAGTTAACTATGTCCGTGAAACAATAGTTTAGAATTTCCCCTTTTCTCCCCTTCCTTCCTCTGAACCTGTAAAGGCAGTACCCTCTTAGGAATGGTACTTGATTATCATTCTAAAGCACACAACATTTATAAACTTCTGTACTATTTTGTACTCAGAATAGGTGCAAAATTAACCTGTTTAACAAATATTTTGTATTTGGCAATTTTTCATCATGATAGTTTAATGAGTTGTATACTGTGTATGTTATAGGTGTGCCATTCACCCCTTCCCCCCTGCCCAAGGGAAAGTAGGCAGGGCTTTTTTAGTACCAGCTTTAGCCAAGTTCTTTTACGAAAAGCATAGAAAACCTTTGTATATTTAATTCAGTCCATTTAGTGAATCAGGGCCATTCATGTCATTAAGCCAGGAACAGCTGTAAAAACCCCGATGCATTCACACGTACGTCAACACACTTAGCTGTGGTGGGACTGAAAACCAAATCCATTTGAACCATCTCCTGTAGTGTACATATCCAGTGATCCATTATGTAGTATCCCTTTTGGTACCTGAATTGACTGCAACTTATTACACTGAAAAGCCAATAAAACAATGGTTTCTGCATTTTCATTGGTTTCGTAAGTCATATGCACAGCCATCACTATCTCAAACTGGTTAAATGCAGCATTACATTTTATTGACAAATGGAGTACTAAGCAGTTTTGTTCATGAGCTTGCGATGTTTTAGGCTTTGCCTGATCATTCTGTACAAATTGGTTTGAAGTTTTCTGGAATGAAGCTCTTAACAGCTCTTAAAGAGTTTTACTGGAGTAATCAAACCAGCTAAGAAAAGGGATACTGCATCTTTAACAAGCAATTCCATTTTTGTTTTCAGTCATTGTTGGACTATTTCCAAATGTCCTTCATTTCCTTCCATTTGTTTACCTTCCATGTTTTTAATGCTTAGCATGACTACATCGGCATTTCCAACTGTAAGATTTTAAAACAGAAGCATATGTTTGCATTCAGGAAATGTGTGGTTTATATGTCAGTACACACATATCTGTTGTGAACGTGCATTCTTTAATATGTGTGTACTCATATAGCTACATAGAGTATGCATACAAACATATATGTATACACCTGTGTACTCATAAAGATGTTAAAATGAATGATATGAAATTTGTTTTCTGATTAAATGTATTTATTAGTGGAATCTTTAATTTTTGTAACTGAAAAGTAAAAAGCCTATTTACTGCACAAGATTCGTACACAGCTGTTCATTTGTCATGACATCTAGGTGGTAATCATTATATTATGCTGAACTGCATGTTGAAAATACACAATCCATTTAATTTTCAAATTTTTTGGCAACAGATGAAATTTCAGCATGTAATTTTCTCAAGTGATCTTTCTAAAAACAAATCATTTTTAGACGCTATTGTGTTGGTTTTTTTTTACTTGCATGGCAAAGTAAGGCTAGTTTGTGCATGAGCAACTTGAAATGCTAACCAAAGAAACATGAATTTTCCAATTTTTTTTTTAACGCACATTTCTCTGCTTTATTGAATGTGACAGAGTCACGCTTTTCATTCACCATTGCTTCTCTTTTTCCACTGTCTGTGATTTGCTTGCCAGGAGGAGCTACTATTCTTACTCCTACTATCTGTAAGTAGAACACGGGTGACTTATTATTTTATGTGTTTTAAAGATGCAGTATCCCTTTTTAAAAAAGAAAAACAGTCTCTGTAATTTTCCTAAAGTTTTACTGAAAATTACTTTTCTTTATTCTCAGGATTGAAATACTTCTTGTATCGTTCCTGTTATTACTACCTGTTGTTTGTTGTGCTTTTTTTTTTTTTAAAGGGATATTGTATTTCTAACTGTATATTGAGACTTTCACTTTTTGCTACAGTTTTTCCCATAACTATCACTTTAGTTTATTGTAATCATAATTTAATTTGCATTATGATTCACGGCGACATATAACAATAAAGAAAAAAAACTCTTTTCCCATTTCCCAGTGAGAGAACTGTGCTTGTAAATCAAAAATCGTTCATTCTTAACATATCAGATGAGGAGTGATCCTGTGTACCAATTTTCCTACACAGATCATAGGCAGATGCTAAACTTACCTAAATAGGTCTCTGCCCTACCAATGGCAGAACATGTCTGCCTCTGCGGTACCAAACTCTTTTCTTGCTTTACAGAAATATTTTTTGTGGAGTGGTCTGCATTTATTGCTTGTGAAGTGCTTTGCATACACATTTTAAAGTGTGGATCTCGCTTTATGACATTGGTTTGCATAAAGTTTTGCTTCACTGAAGCAAAATTGACTTTTTCTAATACATGTTTACCAAATGAGGTATTTTAAGTGCTGTGACAGTTTTGGCTGTGATTGAGCAAAACAGCTACACCCATTCTTAATTCTAAATAAATGCCCTTGAGTTAAGAGGTGATCTAAAAATGCACTCAAGTGCCTTGATGAACTGGTGGTATCTCATAATGATGCTCTTACACCTTTTAAGCAGATTAGTTGAATTCTTTAAAAAACCTTAAAAATTAAAAAGGAAAATTAAAAAAACCCAGCGCTAAGCTGGTTTAGGCAGTTGCCATTCTCCAGTTTATTGTGACAAATTATAATTTCCTAGTTAAATAACAGTTGCTTCAGCTCAAAATAATTAACCGCAGTTTCATCCTATGATGGAGCACTTTTCCCCTCCAGCTCCCACTGAAACACCCACCTGCACAGGTTCACCCAGCTGGATCCTTTAGCAGATAATGAGACTCATTTACACTTTCTGTCAACCTCAAGTACTTTAACCTAACCATTTGCTTAACTGAAGCATAGATTACATGTGCCTTTAGCTGAGTGAGGGAAGATAAAAAAGGAAAGGAAGAAGAATTCAAACCATAGGGAGCCAGGAGCTGTTGAACAATAAAGCTGTCCTCCCATTTCCCAGCAGCTTTGGGCTGTGGTGCTGCAACACAATAGGCCTTTTAAGGAGTTAGAGCAGAGCCATAAGTATTAGAAAGTAGGTACTGTAATAAGCTAATAACTTGAAAGCCTTGATAGCTGTTGATTTATTTAGCATAGCTAGCAAGTTTTGTTAAAAAGTGATGCTTCAAAGAAGGACTTAATATAGTCGAGAGATGATATGTAATAGTCTTTTTGTTCCATTTCTGAGATGGCATTAGAAAAAGGCGATCTTCAGTATATAGAGTATCTGCAAGGCTTACTTGAAAAAACAGTCTGAACTGGAAATGCCAATTTTGTGAAAGCTTTGGTAGTACTGGGAAGCAGTTACAAACCTCAAGCACTTTCATTTCTGGAGGTTCTAATGGTCTTCATTTGTTCGACCAGAGTATCACTGAAACCAATTTCTCTTAAGTAAATAGGAATGTGTGGAGTAAATGTATAAAATCAAGAATTTTAGAGGGGGCATCCAAATGTCATTGTTTTTTTTATTTAGCTTTTACTGAAAACTGATACACACATGTACACCTGACGTACACCTCAAGGGTTCGTTGAAATAAACGATAGGTTTAGAGACCATCTTTTGGATTTTTGTAGCAATGTGGTTTCTGAGTAGTAATTTTCCAACTAGTCTATCTGTAAATGGGGAAAACGTGGGGAGGGGAAAGAGGGAACAAAATAAGGAGATGAGTCTGATCAGTGAAAGAATCTTTGTTATTCTCAAGAATGTTTTCTCCATCTATATTCTACTTTGTGGCCCCTTATTGTGAACCAAGGGTATTAACTTAAGAAACAATCATCTATTAGGCATTTTCTTAAATACGCAAAAAGATGAAGTGCTTCCTGTCTTGGAGAGTGGTGTAGGTCTTTTCTGGTGGATGTTTCCCAGGACTTGAGAAGTAAATGGATGGATAGTTTACAGTAATATTCTTTTTGTCTTCTGTTAGAGTGTAGCCCAGAATATTAAAAGTTTCTGGAGACTAGAGGAAGAGCAAGCAGTTTTTTAGTCTGAGAAATGTAAGGCAAACACTGTCTAAAGAGTTAACAGGATATTTGGTGATATTTTATGCAGGAAAAGCTTGTGAAGCTAAGCTGTTTTAAACATGCATTTTCAATAACCCAGTATTTTCAGTGATTGTCTCTCTCCCACCTGGTGTCAGATTTATCCAAATAAGCAGGTTGGCTACCTATTATATTGCAGCCAGAGCTTCAGGTGAAAATAGGGAGGTTTCAGAACAGTCTAATGTATGTCAAAGGTACCTGCAGAACCAAGGTGTTATTTCATGCTGCTCTGTGTACTTCTTACTTATGCTTTAAAAGTAGTAGGCTTTAAGTGATAATTAAGTTATATCATCTGCTTCCATCTGGTTTCTGAAGACAGTGAAAATCACTTCCAGTTCTTCCTCAAAAGGAAAGAACTGAGAGATATTTCTCAAGCATGCACTTTAAGGCATTGGCTGTGAATCTGGGGGGCTTAGTTGTACAGGTTTGGTTGCTGCTTAACAGTGACAAATTCAGAGTGTAAGACTGTTAATATCAAAAATGTAAGATGTTCCCAAACTTCATGAAAGGGTAGAGTTATAAGGGGGATTTTGTTTGGTTTTTAAAGAACCAGCGTTCAGTATCAGGAACAAAGTGTGGTATCAAGCTGTATCTTGTGTACTGAATGGGAAGAACAACCTTTAAAATGAAAGGTAATATGAATCCATATTGAATAATTACATCTCTTTTGTTATTTCATAGGGGCTTTTACTAACAAAGTAATTTAGCAGGTTAAATAATTTCTTCCCAACAAGGCAAGCAAGGGGAATGAATTATCCATTTATAAAATCAAACCACCGATTTAAATGGAGATGGTTGATAAAGCCGCATGCACAGATGCTTCTTATTTATCATTTCAGTTAAAATGTAATTATATTCTCTAATTTGTTTATATTAGTGTAATTACTCCACAGGAAAATAAAATATTACCAGGGTACAGAAGTTGGCAGTTCCATTACCCCATTTGTGTGTGTATAGAAAACACACGGTTGCGACTCTTTCATAACAGAGTGCATAGTTTTATCAACTTCATACTGGAAAAGTTGCACTTGGAAAAATCAGCCAAACTTTTCAGCCACTCGGGATTATAGATATGACTGCTGTAGACATCAGTGTTCATGAAATATTAAGGTGGTTTGGGTTTGGTTTTTTTTTGGCTGGGCAGCAAACTCGCGAAGAAGCGCAAGGATGCCATGGGGACCACTCGCCAGGAGATGACACACATGGTGAATGCGATGGATAGGAGTTATGCTGACCAGAGCACCCTGCATGCAGAGGATCCCCTTTCAATCACGTTTATGGACTCTCATAACTTCAGCCCCAGATGTAAGTACAACAGTGATAGATAATCGGGAGGATAGGTGAATATAAGAAACATGGAAAACAGTTTTACCTTTTAAGGAAAATTGTAATAAGCTCCAGGTTTTCTAGGAACACTGGTAAATCCAAAGGTTGAGTAGAGCTGTTCATATGTTATTTTTATTGGTCTGTGGCAAATTATTTAAATATTTATGTGTACTTTCAATATGTGTTGATACTTGCTCTAGGAAAAATACTTCTAGAATATCTCAGTTAAAATCTGAAATTGAGTTTTACCTCATGGGGATGTTTAATACCAACATGTTAAATATTACTGCATAATGCCATGTCTGTAATGAATAATAATATGAGGTCCAAATTAATTTGTTTCTGTTGGGAGTAAGAACATCAGAAGGAAACTTTGACAATTGTTGATGCTGTTTGTGAAGTTTAGGAGCAAGCTTGTTAATACAGCTACAAATTTACCTGTATTTGTATTCCTTTTTTATAGACTTGACAACTGTCTCATTTTGACAAAGTTGGGCAGTTTCAATTTCTGATTATTAAGTGTCTGGATTATAGCTACTACTATACCCGGCACGCTTGCTTGCTGGGTATAACTTCCAGATTCTGCACTATGCCTTGCACAAAAGCAAGATACTCCACTGGTAGACTCAGCGGGTACCTCAAAACTAGTGTATAAGTTACCAAAGAGTTGCAGTTCTGCCATGGAGCTGGTGGGAACACGACCTTTTCACAGCCATGTGGACTTGCGGCTTGGGTTTAAACAGATCTGAGCAGCCTGAGCTGCTTCTGAATTGCCGTCTTTTGGGAAAAGCACTCCATCTCCCTTCTCTTGCCTACCATGCTTAAGCAAAATATAACCCTTAAGGCTCGTCAGTTCTTTCCTGATTGTTATAAGGGAACTGGGTTTTGGCAGAGGGATTATTGCTCAATTTATTGAAGCCTACTGAACTGCACAGCGCTAACATTGTAAGTGTCTCATAATCAATTACAAACAGGAGTTTGACATCAGTCTATGAGTTTTTCTATACAGTTTTGGCTGGAAATGTTTGAAAATTCTCCAAAGTTTGATGTCTCATTGTCATCAAAATTTATGGAGGCAGGTTTCCAAAGACAGTTTGATTTGAACTAAGTTATGATGGATCCCAGGCAAAGTACCCATCAGGAGCCTTCCAGATGGATTGACATGACACCAAGAGCCTATGAGTCCCAGCCACCACAGCCATCTTGGTTGGTTGTCAAAAAATTTTGGCACCACTGTTTTCCAGTGTCTTAAGTATGTGATTTTTTAGGTGTTGGAGGGTTCAGTTGTCCTCACTGTCATCTGTGCTGAGGAAAAGAACTCTCTAAGCTTGAAGGATTTTAGGCAATTTACTTGAGAACTGGGTCTCAATTTTGCCACAAAGATGTTGGTATTTTAATTTTTTTTCCAAATTGGAACAAAATCGCACTGTGGATTCCAGAAATTTCTGCCCAAAGCAACATGTTTGTCTCTGCACAGTTCTATCATTTGTTGTGATAACAAATGATAAAAATCTATGAATTTTATTCCAACATCTTCATCTAAGTGTCTGTTATTTTCCTGTGCTCCTTAAGAGTAGTATCTTTTGGCATTGCGCATAAAAAAGCTATTAACTGTAAATATGTGTATAATTTTTCTAAATTACCTGGAAGGCTTTAAAGAAATACCATTTTATTTTGAGATGAGCTATTCAGGTATTACATGAGAGGATGGGTTTAAAAGAAAAGGAGTTGGCTCTATGAAAGCAAACCTTTATTGTGAAGTGAAAGAACAATAGTGAAGGAGGAACCCTTTCAGAAACTAAATTGCATGTAATGTCTTCTTTTTCTACTTTCAGTAAGAATCTCTTTGCCTTTACCATTACATTTCTGAAGTCCAAAATGACTGCCTTTCATTCCTTTTTTTATTCTGGAACCATGTATTCATTCTGTTTTTCTGTTGTAGTAAAATTAATGGGGTTTAGTTATCACTTGGTTATACTCTGAAGTGTATTGTTTTTATTCTTAAACATACACAAATTGAGGGTAATGTATTTCTTCATGAGCTTTGTTTTCCTACAGTGCCCAATGATCCACTTGTGCCGACAGCTGTGTTAGGTGAGGACCTTAGTCCTTCATTATCCATTCCTGCATGAGTTTCATCTCCTTGCATGACTGAATGCTGAAACAGCTTGTTTTATGTGAAAGATACTATGCTGTTGTCAGAATATAACTCTACATTCAGATTAGCAATTCAGAATTAAACTGACACTGCTCTTAGAATAAAAATTATGTTTTCATTAGGAAGTTATTCCTAGTCAGTGCTAACGGAAGAGTAAAAGAGGAAATAGGTAAATGGAAAATGCTAAAATTTTTCTCCCCAGAGCATTCAAAGTGAGTTGTGATGAAGTGACATGTGAAACTAGAACTCTATTGAGAGATAACATAAAAATAAAATTCAGATCCATATTAGCATTATTTGTCACCCAAAGCTCAATTTTCTAACTAACAAGAATGAAAATTAGAACTGAAAAGGGGAAAACTTCCAAACACCCAAGAAGAAACAACAACTTCATTTGTAGGTTCTGTACAAATATTCCTGTATACCTATATTAATTACATATTTCAATTTATTTTAACCTGTCAGCTTTTCAACTTTGTACTTACTTAAAAAGAACAGCAGGTGTGGCCACGTGCTTATTTCTATGGCACATCTGACACTGAACACATGTTTTAGGGTTTTTTTTTAATGCAAACATAATAATTTGTACCTGAGTTCTTGGTGTGGTAAACAAAATGTGCAGTATTGAGTTTCAGTCAGTTGCTAAGCTTATTTTAGGATAAAAACAAACATCAGGAAGTGGACATAAATATAAACTAAGGTTGAAAATTAGATTCCTAGAAGTAAAACTTAAAGGGACCTAGAGGCAATTTAATCCTTCCTCTGTTTTGGCGAACGGACATTATAATATAGACTCTTTATGGTAATTAATATAAAAATAAAATTCCATTCCATATGAGTAATACTTGGGACCCAAAGATCCATTTTTCCAGTATTAGTTACTACTGTCTGAGTGTTATTACTGCTCACACCTAGTTTTTCCTAACTGCACTAGTCTAGACTAAATCTTCATTGCTGTGGATTGAGCCACTTTCTTTTGAGAGACTCATACAAAGAACTGACACACTCCTGTCCTTTTAGAACAGTCTTTTACCTATTGAAAGGCTCGAATGTACTTGGTTGTCTCTCATATGGTTAAGCCCAGACCTTTTACTCATCATCTTGCAGCTCATGTTTTCTAACTTTACCGTTCTTTTCCTCTGAACACTTTCTAGTTCATAGGACAGATTTTTAAATTGTGGTACCCAAATCAGGTACAGTTCTCAGAAGAAGTCTCAATGCTGAGCTGAGTGGAATAGGTACCCTCATGCCCTACTTGTTGTGCTCCTGCTACGTGAACTGCATTTTGTCTTTTCTTATTGTGCTTATGTTGCTGACCTGCATTCAGTTACTGTTAAAATCCCGCTTACCATTACCCAGTCCAATATTCCATTTTGTAGTTATTTATTTGATATATTTTCTGCACAGAGCATATTGTGTTCACAGTTTAATTCACCGTGTTGAGTTTTGCATTGTCTCCCAAATAATCACGATAACTGAAATATGATCCTGTACTTGTGACGTGCTTGTGATGCCTTATCTGTGGCCTCTGCCTTATTTTCTATCCCATTATGCAAATAGTGGGTAAAAATGTTGGTAGAAAGTATCCCAAATCTTCGTGTAAAGTGTCCTATGGGACTGAGAACAAATACCTATTTGTGAGTAGTCTTTGGTCTTTGTCAAGCTGGGTATACTCACCATGTGGGAAATTTTCAAGCCGTATTCTGCTCATTTCCTTTTGATAACATTGCAGGTACTATTCTCTTGACTACAGTTATGTCCCAGTTTATAACGTATCAGAGCAGTTGGATGCTGGAGCCGTCCACTTTGAGCCCAAGGAAATCTAACCATGTGGTTTTAGAAGTTTATGAGTGAAACAGAACCATTGCCTGAAATTCAGTAAATTTGAATACTTACCGAAATTGTATTAGTGGACTTACAGAAAATTAGTCTTTTCCTGAAATTCTCCTGAGATAGTCTTGATCTTCTTGTCTCTTTTAGCCTTATTTCAGACATTTACAAGCTACATAGATGCTCTCTTGTGATACTTGTAAAGCTATTCCTAATAGCTCATTTAGTCTGTAAGTATATTCCAAAGATCAGTGTGTTGTCACTACATTGTGGCAGACATAGATATGAGCAGCTGTGATCAGTAAGGGCAAGGAATGAACTGAAGAACAGTTTAGTAGTTCTTGTCTGCATTTCCATAAGCTAGTAATGGTGTTCGGAGCACTATAGCCTCCTGCTATAGGGAAAGAAATAGTAGTTGGAAGAGGTAATGATTTTGAATTGCATGGACTGAAATAGCAGAAGGAAGTAGACAAGCTTTTGGCATACCATGTAGAATGGGTTGTGTACTTCTAAGCATGTTCCTTTGGAACTAGATCATTTGGCCTACCTTACCCTCATATAGCCCTTGCTTAGCCCAGTATCACAAAACAATGTTTCTCTGTTTTATGTAGAGATTAGCAAAATTTTATAGCCTATAAATTATAGAACATGTTATTTTATATGAAGCTCTTATTACTTTGTAGCTGTACTAGGTTTCTTTTTCTTCATGTATAGGTTATTAATGCTACTCTCCATTCTGCGTACATTAGCACTAAGTTAGTATGACAATTTTACTTTTCTCAAGTTCCTATCATTACACTGATGGCATAATAATGTGGCCCTTATATTTTTAAAAAGGCTTTCATTGTTGCCTATTGTGAAGCTTTAACAACTTTTAATGTCATTTTCTTTTAGCCGTTTTCTAATATAGTCCTGAAATAAATTTCTCATGTTCTTTTCACTCATTGTTTTTTGCTGCCTCAATGGGTTGAAGTGCCTATTACTGGTAAGTATACCGTGAGGAATGAGGGAAACTGAAAATCCTGAGGTGGTTTGAAATGTGTATGATTTAATACAGGTAGCACTACAATAAAAAGTGACTGCTGTATGTCACTCACATTTTTAGGCAGTTTAGTGGGACATAAATGTACTGAAATTATCAACTTGTGTGACAGTTCAAAGAACTGGGTTTCTTACTAGGAGACCTTATTCCAGAAGGCATTAATGAGGTTTGCATTTTGGTGGAAATTTAGAAAATCCAGTCCTTGGGGTGTTCTTTTTCCTGAGGTGTTTTACTTCTTAGTATTTATCCTTTGCAAGGAAAATGAGGAGTCAGCTCCACACTTCTCATTTCAGTATCTACTTTCCCAAAAAGGTTTCAATTAGAATTTTTCTTTCCCTGTAAATACATTTGAAATGCTGTTTTCTAGTTGTTTAAAAAAGCTATTTCAATAGGAGGGATTGACAGAATGTGGTCACTTCATGCAGGTTTGACCTTTGGTTTTGATAAGAGGATTGGTGTGTAGCATAGGACATTAGAGAGGACTTTGTCTGTACAGAGCACATTAGAGAGGACTTTGTACAGAGCAAAAACTGTGGCTGAAATCAGCATACTCAAGTTTCATTTCTCTGCTAAAAGACCTCAGTTAAAATGACCACTCTGAAGTGCTGATTCATCTTCCCAAATAGAGGGTTCCCAAATAGTTCTGAAGTGGTAGAATAATTGCTTCTCTTTTTTACTGGGGTATCAATTTACTGTTTCTTGGCTTTAGACAAATGATGTGCTGATACCACTACAGACTTATTCTAATTTATTGCTCAAGGTGTAATATTTCTGTTGATACATATTAGCCATTAAAAAAGTTACTTTGGGTGATAGAGGCTGGAATTCCCAAGTACATTAATGTCATAAAGTTTTGTGGCTTCAAATAAAATTCCCTTCAGGCATCTTTATTGCAGGCTGAAGAATTGCAAACTTTTGTTATGTGTTTGCAGTTAAATTCCTTTATGTACTTCAAGGTATTTATGTGCTGGAGAGTAAGCGCTTTGCACTTTCAGATATCAGACATGTTTTTGAAGGAAGAGGCTGAAAATAGACGTGATATGTATGGCAGCAGGTGTTATTGCTCCACAGGTACCTAATGCATTGGTTTCTTGTAAATACAGATGAAAATCACAGTGTGACAGCAGAGTCCAGCCGGCTCCTGGATGTCCCTCGTTACCTCTGCGAAGGCACAGAATCTCCGTACCAGACCGGGCAGCTGCATCCTGCCATCAGGGTGGCTGATCTCCTGCAGCATATTAACCTAATGAAGACCTCTGACAGCTATGGATTTAAAGAGGAGTATGAGGTGAGATCTTCAGTAGTGGGGTTTTGCTAGGAAAAAATTCCTTGGAAAGGGAGATCATTTTATTTGCATTACATTGCAAAAGGATGCAATTAAATGTCATGGGTTTAAGGGAAAAAGAGATAAGCATAAGCAGGCATAAGGTTCCTGTATTTGTAACCCAAAAGTGAAATAGTGAATGGAGTCCAATGGTTTGATACTTTACAAGTAGCTGGAAAAAAAAAACATGTATTCCTTAGGGTATAAGAAGACATGGCCTGCTGATTTTTTTTTATGTACTGTAAGAAGTTGACACCCTTTTATTGCTGCTTTTTAGTTGAAATTTTGTAATTGGTTTATGTGAGCTTTCTGAGCCATCTTCAGTGCAAATCTGTATTATGTTAAAGATTTAACCTGGTTGGTTTTGCAAGAAGCACTGACTGGAAGCACTGTCATGATTTATTGTAGCATCTCAGGAGGGCAATCCTGGGAATAAACTCCAGCTGAGAAGCAGTAAAGACATGCCACAGTAATAATGTCTTGAAGTTCTAATTAGACTTGAGCATGTCTACTTACAACTTTAATGTTAAAGTAGAAGCAAAAAAATCCCAGCACTAGATATAGAAGATGAGTACAGATTCCTTTTGCTTCTGATCTCTGAATCTATTGTGATTCTTTGGGATTAGAATATCAGGCAGGGCACAAAGTAAAGATGGGAATGGTACTGCCAAGGTCACTAGCAATATAGCTAGGTTTAAAATGAGTTTTCTCTGAGTAAGTAACCTCTTCTGACTCAGTTTTCATCCTTCTCTCCTTTCTGCAGCTGTCTCTACTGTAACATAAAAACTGGAATAAATAAATGTCTGGTTTTTGAAAGAATATTATTCTCTTTTCCTCTCTTTTACTTAAATACGCATCGTTATGCTCTGCCTAACTTCAGGGCTAAGACCAAGTGTCAACCACTGCTGGGGGGGAGGGTGGTCCCTGGTGCCACATCAGGTGTTTTCCTACTTACTACTTCCTCTGTTACCATACATAACATCTTTGCTCTGTCCTGGGTTTCTGAGCATGCATTCAAGTTTTGTTTCCATGGCTACTGTGTACTTTCTGAAAGTAACTTACCCAGATCAGTATAACAGAACATCTGGAAGGAAAAAATTGCATAAACCTGCAACAGCTGTAAAATATCTACGGGCAATGAAGAAAAAGCCAAGGAGGAATACAGCTGGTTCTATCACTACTGAGAGATCAAACTCTTCTTAAGAGTTCAAAAATGTAGAATAATTTTGCTAGTGGCTAGAAGGAGGGATATGAAGAAAAACAACATAAATAATGGATATTGGCAGAGGAGGTTTCCTGATGGCTCTGCAGGGAGAAAAGACGTTGTACTGAGCAATATGAGGAAAGTAGGGTAATGCTGTAGTAAACAGGTTATATATTACTGTGTCTTGTAAGAAGGGTGATCAGTCTTCCTGTGCTTTCTCAGCTTACTGTTGTTCCTCCCTAGCAAGGATGTCTGAGCAAGTTTAGTTCTCCAGCGATGCCAGGATTTGAAATCCTTTTGGAGTCCCTTAATGAATTGCCCATTGATCTGTAGCAATCAGATGGAGAGAGACTCCAGACTCCTGTCTACACTAGATATATTTCTGTACCATGGTATTGCCTGGGTGACCAGAGCAGACAGGCAAAGCTGAACTTACTTTATGGTAGGACAGGTCTTTTAAACTGCTGTTTTTGGAGATAAATTAATGGTCAGAATGTTTTCTTTCGGAACATTTTTATTTATAGAGTTTCTTTGAGGGGCAGTCAGCTTCTTGGGATGTCGCTAAGAAGGATCAAAACAGAACAAAGAACCGCTATGGAAACATTATAGCATGTGAGTATCGGTGAACTTGGTTTGAGCGATAGCTGCAGTTGTGTGTTATTTGTGTCATGTTCTCTCTCTTTACAAGTCTCCGGTGGCATAGCTGCTTAATACTCCAAGTGGAGAAGGAGGACAAGTGGTTTTTCCAGCTTTTTTTTTATTTGTTTTGTTTTGTCCTTCGCAGTTCAACTTGCTTCCTTTTATAACTCAGGCTGAATTTCGCATTTGCATCTCTCTTGTGAAAGCTGTGGTAAGCATATTACAGTGACAAGCTAGTACTCATTTGGATGTTAATGCTATTAATTGGCAATTTGTTACTATTTTACAAATGTAATTGAACACACAGGAATGAAGCTACTGGAGAAGTCCCTGAACGGGTAGAGTTACTTCTTCGTGGAATCCCAAGTGCATTGCTAACCCCTGTGTTGTGACTTCCTTATCTTCTTTAATGTCTCAATATGAACTGAAGCCATCTAGGGTCGAATGTAAGGAAACAGTAATCAGGACTTCTGGTTTTCTAGATTACCATCAGTGGAGCTGATGTTGAAAGGGACTTTGAGCAAGTAACCTGGTTTCTTTGTGTCTTTTTAACTGCATGTAACAGGTGATACCTTTCAGCTACACTTAATGAAGATTACTGAATGTTTTTGATGTAATTGGAGACCTCAGATGAAATGTTTCTTTTTAGCTCTCTGTAAATGCTTACTATTTAAGGATTGTAAATTGTGAGACACTTATGCCAGCTGATTTTGGTTTTATCGATGACTTACTGTAATATCTTACTTAAAAATCACACTTCAGAAAGGCACTGTAACCACTTGGTTTTTACAGATGACCACTCCAGGGTGATTTTGCAACCTGTTGAAGATGATCCATCTTCAGATTACATTAATGCCAACTACATAGATGTGAGTGGATTGCACAGCTTTCTCCCTCTCAACTTGCCAGCTTCTCTATGTGAAATTATTGCATGTAATGCCTACAAATATATTGAAAGCTTTCTTTTATTAAGAACAAAATGTACACTTTCCTTGTTCTACGTCCTAGTACTCACTGACATTGTTGTGCTTTCTTTCACATCTGACTTTGATTTGGGCTGTAGATTTGGCTGTACAGGGATGTAAGTACCACTATATGTGAATAACGGCATCCTATTGTAAATATTTAATATAGATATTGTTATTAATTACTTTCCTCTTCTATTTTTATCAGTCGATAACTATGCATGCCTCATCTACTTTGTCTCATCTGTTCCTTTGAAAGATTTCCTTTTGTGTGAATATTTTTTGTACCTGTTTTGAAAAGATAATTTAGCCTTGTAATGTAGCTCTGAATTTTATTAAATATTGATAGATAGGTCAGGTGAACCTCTCTGTTAAAGAGAGTTTGCTGTTCACTCTTTTTTTTCAATGGTGGTTTTAGCCACTAGTTTTTCTTTTCTCCTTCCCATTTGTATGTGAGAAGCTGGATTGAATGCTGTATTGTACTCGTCTGAAAATGTACCTGTGAAGTAGTCGTAATATATGTTTGGCAAAAAGGGAGGGATGATGGCTTTTTGTGGGGGTTTGTTTGTTTGGTTGTTTGTAGCAACAATTTAGGTATTACAAAGTATATACACAAACATATATATAAAACTATGTTAACGTAGAAATTTACCTGCTTCTGCAGAAAACCTCTAAAGTTTTAAATTTCACACTTTGATTAAAATACAAATTAAATTATAAATGAAAAAAATATACAAACAGAGAATTTGAACAAATTCTGCCAGGTGTTTTGATTAACAAAATATAAGTTTCATTTGATGAATGCCTTAGGAATAAACAATTCGTTGTATTCAAAGTAATTCCAAAGTGAATCAAAAGATAATGGAAAAGCTAGTAAAAGTGTTTTTAAAATACATGGCTTTGGCTGATTTTCTTTACTGTTGCACCTTACTAATTTTTCCTGTCCAGTGTTATTTGATAGACTCTCTTAACTTTCCAGGATATAAAGATTTAGCTCCAGGTATATTGCTGTCTTTTTCTTTTGGTATTTTCACATGGCAATTTCTGTGAAGTGTTAGGCCCATGATATTTTGCTTGAGGCCTTAAACAAGAAAATCCTCCCAGATTTGTAATAATTCTATAGTTCCTTGAGGATGTTGTTTCTCTTGTTTAGAAGTGAATTGAATCTTATTATAACCAGACAGGAAAACAACAAGATAAAACTGGCACTTTACAATTGTAAATTGTCACTTTTACCTTCTTCTTGAAAGCATTACTGAGTGTAAAACAGTATAGCACAGGTTTCATTTTCATAATTTGAAAATAGGGCTTGATATGAAGGACTCCAGGAGAAATCTTTTTAGTCATTTCATGTAGTCTTGGTCTCTTGTAAAGCCAAGGGTAAGATACTCAGAAGGTTTTTCATAAGCACCAGAGGAAGGTGCTCTCACTCTAGACAGGATAATGAAGCAGTCCATGGAAAAGGGTATAAAATCTTTGGGTACATTGAAATCCTTCACATTAGTAGCATCTTGTGAGTACCAGGAATCCAAGGACTTGTGCCCCTGTGTAATGCAATACTTAAAACAAGTGACCTAATAAAACTGTAACCTAGAAAATAACTGGAGTTATTTCTTTAACATTTGCACATTGTGAAATTCTGTGTTGTCTTCTCACCAGCTAAACTAAAGTTTCCTTCCTTTTTGTAGCTAATGTTGCTGGTCAAAATATATTCTGGGTTATTTCCTCCAGAGCAGGAGCTCTTTTTCTTGTAGTTTGTATGCAGCCAACTAATGCTGTAGAGAACTGTTTGCATTGGCATAGACCCAGCTAACTGGAAAGGCTTAGGTGTGTAGGGTTATCTATCTATCTATCTATCTATATGTATATATGTATGTGTATATACTTGTGTGTATCATGTCCAGTCTAATTGATGCACACTTTGTGCAGTAGTGCAAAATATTTTGCAGAAGATTCCACTGCAGTAGGAGCTTGGTTTTGTGCCCACAGCACAGTGTCCAGCTCTGTCCCCATTAGTTATGACTCTGGTACATACCACTTTGTGTCTTAAAATAATTCTCTGTTTAAAATAAGACAAATGGTGTGTATTTTTTCATATTGGATAAGCTGGGAACACAGATCAACTACTGAGATAATCTTATGACAAAGACAATTTTTACTAAATTTTAAATAGATGCCCCAATATATTCATCTGGGGAGAGAATGTCAATAGAGGACTAATTTTTAGGCTGAAGGGACTCATCTGGAATACTCCTAGTTACGCTATAATGTCTGTTTAAGTCAAATATTCTTATTTCCATCTTATCTGTTGTCATTTGAACCTTTTCAGTATTAACCATTTTTTTAGGTTTTAAGCTTCATGCTGCTCTTAAATATTGGCTTGTTCTGAAATCATTGTCTAGAGATAAGAATTCTGTAGTAGACTTATGCTTTTATATTCCCCTATCTGTTAGAAATATGGTACTTAAACCAACTTATATTGCTCTTTTAGGGATATCAGAGACCAAGTCACTACATTGCAACCCAAGGTAAGAATCTGCCAGCATTAATCAAACTGAACAAGTGTTCTCTGTAGTGTGAAGCAGTGTTTTGGTGAAATGGAAGTAAGATGAAAATAAAGCATATCCAATATTGTGAGGTGTCATCTTGTGGTATGGTAAATTAACATAGCATATTCAGGTGGATTGTGAATAAATGCTAAAATTGCACTAATTTATCATGTTAATTAGCTATTGAACAAATCCATCAGTGATAAATTCATCTGATAGTCAGAAACTACTACTATGATTTCAATTATGAAGATCAATAGAGAAAAGAAGCATGCAGACAGGGAAGAGAACAGTTTCAACCTGCCTTGAGGCATTCTCTGTTCCATATTACAATGTATTATTTTACTGTCTAGGATTTAGTCCAGGACACAGACAGTAAAGATAGATAGTCATGATAAATTAAGCACTATCTCAGAAAACCTGGGTGAAGTAAGGCGAGAGGAGGACAAAACCTCTTTGTAGGAAGAAGTGAGGGAAATCTTTATCATATAACATCCTAAAAAGAGGAGTTAAAGGAAAAAATTGAATTTATGGAAATTATTCATTTTGTATTTCTGATAAAATTCCTAACAATGAGAAAAAACAAATAGGTAAGTCTAAAATTGCACTGAAATATCAGAGGCTATGAATTAAAGTGAAAATAATTAGATTTAGATGTGTCATTATTTGAACTGTGAGTATAATCAGATAGCTGGCTGGAAATATCCTGTTATTTGTGCCCTCAGCTGACTGTAGCTGCACACAAGAAAGAGAAACTAAAAGCTTATTTTAAAGTAAGATGCTCAAATTTCTGTCCACATTTTTGTTAATGTGCACCTAAAAGTAAGAGCACAGACAGTAAGTGCTGTCTAAACGGGTCTGTGAGAGTTAAGTCTATATTTGTAAATCTCTGCACATAATACTGTGTAAAGGACACAAAAAATATTGCTGGTTTTGTATGCAGCCTGTTCGATCTGGCATATGAAGGAATATGATTGAGTCTTGAGACGTCTTATATACAGCAATGTTTATACTACTGCTGGACTGTGGTCAGGAAGCTGTTTCTGAGTTGACTGTAAGAGGGTAAAAGCCTTTGTCACTCAATCGGCTGTGTCTTGTCTGTGCAGCAGAGCAGGAGGCAAAGTTTAAAATAGTGCTCCTTATTTGCTTCACAGAAAAGCAGTTATGTTAGTTTAAATACCCTTCAGTGGGAAGTTTATGGCCCGGCATCTACTCATGATTGCCACTTTGCCGAGAGCTTGATGGAGAGTGCACACAATCTGTAGCACACATCCTCCTGACCAGTACTTCACTCTGGTGTGAGCATCTCTTCAGTGAACATCTAAAGAAACTCACACTCAACACATTATATTTAACAAGTGTAAAACAAAGCTAGAAATGCGACTTAGAGATAGTGAAATGTTGCTGCATCCCTGCTATTAATTTCTTTCAAGTGGTAATTCAGTTAAACAGAGAAGATTCAGCTTTGGTTATTTATAACAGTATCGTCTGGAAACTGGTGTGATGGTATGATGATGTGGTTTCCTGAGGGTTTCATCTTTGAGCAAGGGTGTTCATGTGTATCCGTCTGAAAAGCACTGAATTTTATTTTTAGTGTTTACTTTGACTGCAATTATTCTTTTTTTTTTTTTGCAGAGTATTACCTGGATTTTTTTGTCTTACAGGTCCAGTTCATGAGACTGTGTATGACTTTTGGAGAATGATATGGCAGGAGCAATCAGCTTGTGTTGTGATGGTCACAAATCTAGTGGAAGTCGGAAGAGTAAGTTTTTGTTTTGTTTTAATGTTACGAGTCTAAAGAAAAGCCTGCTGACAAGATACACCGTCAGCAGAATGTGGAAGAGTCTTGTGAAAGGACAACCCTGCATCCTGAGAGGACAGGAAGGGGCCCAGACATTGTTGCAGTTATGGTGTTGTGTAAAACCAAAGCCAGTTTCTAAATAAGGCATTTCATGAGTGGTGAAAAATCCAAAAATCATATTTCAGCAAAATAGATTTGTATATTGTCACTCAGATGACCAAAGTGGACTACTGAGCAAATGTGCTTCTGTATCAGTGGCTAGAAATCAGCAAATTATTTACAGTTTAGCAGTAACACATCCCTCAGGGAGTAATATAAAGTACCTGGGATTATGTGCAACAGTTTGATTACTGATATGAAATGCATCCTACTTTAAGATAAGTGGAAATGTATTCCATAGCTGAGTACTAAAAGAGATATAAATGCTCATTTAGAAATTAATTTGGCATCTAAGTACTGCTGTGTAAAGCAGTGGAAACTCCTTGTAGCAAGTGCTTAACTTGACAGAACAGCCATTAGCCGTGACAAGCCACATGAGTGCATGGTCATTTGGGAAATAAATGCAGTGTAATGCAGTACATGCAGTAACATATCCTCAAGCTCTTATTTTTCCTTTGGTGCAAAATATGCTCCCATTTTGTATTTAGGTCAAGTGTTACAAGTACTGGCCTGATGACACAGAAGTTTATGGGGACTTCAAAGTGACTTGTGTGGAGATGGAGCCCCTTGCAGAGTATGTCGTCAGGACCTTCACTCTGGGAAGGGTAAGTGCATTCTGGAAGGGCTTGACAAAATACTGTTTCCTAGTAGCAAGGAATATGAAAGAGGGTATGTCGGTGCATGTGCCTGTAGAGTATCAAATCCCTCTGTCTGGTTAGCAGGTCTACAGTGGAGGCAGCCTTACCTCACCATGGATGTAATGCACTGCATCAGCATTATCCAAACACACATCGCGCTGTGGGGTTTCAGATTTCCCCAGAAACATTGACTGCTACCCTCCCCTCTCTGACAGTCACCTTTTCTTTGTAGCCACACTTCTGAGCTGATCTCTAGTACTGGGTTATGAGTCACACCTGTCATTCATCTCCATTCACTCTGCTCTGAATGCTGCTGAGTCTATCTCAATTTAGGCAAAGAACAAACCCTGTTAATGCAGTGTATGGGATACAGTTGTGGTCTTTGGGTAAATCATTGTACTTGCTATGGTCTTACTTAGCAAAACTTCCAAAAATCAATGTGAACTGCACCTAAGTCCATAAGAAAAAATCTAATGAGGCAAAACTAGCATACTTAATGGCAAAAGTAAAAACTAAGAACTTAAAAAAAAAAAAAATTAAAAAACTCCTAATGTTATTTTTAAGCTTTGTATGGTCTTTGCTTTAAATAAGTGGCGAAACAAAACAGCATGTAGATTCTATCAGTATGTGTTATCATTATTTGAGTAAGACAACATTTGGTCTGTGAATATTTTGAATTTCATAATTCTTTATTTTTATTATTTTTTTTTTCCCTTTTACAGAGGGGCTACAATGAAATCCGTGAAGTTAAACAGTTTCATTTCACTGGCTGGCCAGATCATGGAGTTCCTTACAATGCCACAGGCCTGCTTTCCTTTATACGGAGAGTCAAATTATCCAACCCTCCTAGTGCAGGGCCTATTGTTGTCCATTGCAGGTGTGTACAGAAGTGGTAGATGAAGGTTTTTTTCCACAGCTGTGTATGTGATTATTTATAGTAGTCTCTTGTGAAGCATCCATCATTTTGAAGTGTTTTGTTTTTGTTGGTCCCTTTTCAAGTTGCCTAGTTCACCCTGCAGTAGGATTTGGCTGTCTACAGCAATGTTTGGAAATAACCAGATTCTAGAGATTTTCTTTATTCTTCAGGCTATAATATTAGGCACCCTACAACAATTTTGTGACAGCATTCAAGAATTTCAGATGATTTGATTGCTTGGTGTTGAACGTAATGTCTGAACAGATTGTTAAGTTAAATTGAAGTAAACAAGTAGGTGAAGGAAGATGGAATGAGGTTAATGGCAACAGATGCAGAATGCTGGTTTTTTTCTGTGCAAATTTTGCAAGGTTTTTTGTTGTTGGGACAAACAAATTCTGTTTTTCTTTGACAAATAGAATTTTCTTTAGCACTGTCAAATGTTTTGTTACATTCTCTAGATAAAAGTTACACAGCCTGTAAAGATTTCAAAATTTCACTGTGCAAAACCTGTCAATAGCTTTATATAAAACAAAAATAAATCAAGGGAGATTGTTCTGGATACTGTTAAATGTGTAAAATTAAAACGTAGGCTTGAGTTTCTTATTCTAATATATCACTTAAAAATCATCCTTAGTCTTACTAAATGAAAACAGGATCTGTGATATTTTGAAGGGTGTGAATTTAATCATCCTCCAGATTTTTGTTTAAATAACTTTTCTTTTTTACGTTAAGTATTGATCTGGTGATAAAAGGAAGAAACAATCTTTTATTTTCTTAGTGGATCAAATCTGATGGAAATAGGTTGTTTGGGGCACATCAAAAGGTTTAAAGGACGTTATGAAAGGAAATAGAGAAGATAAAAATTAGAGAGTGGTTTGATGAAAGAACTGAATGACTTAATAAAAATGCTCTCAGTGATGGGTTTATAAAGTTCGTGGGTGCTTTCGTGGGGCTATTCCTAACAGTATTTACTGATTCTTTTTAGTGCTGGTGCTGGACGGACAGGTTGTTACATTGTGATTGATATCATGTTAGATATGGCAGAAAGAGAAGGTGTTGTGGATATCTACAACTGTGTCAAAGCCTTGCGGTCTCGTCGCATCAACATGGTACAGACAGAGGTACAGTAGTTTACCTTCAAAGCACCTGATGCTTTCTGAAATGCATCAGATTTCACTGTTACTCTAAAAAGAGAAAGTAGTGGCCCTGTCGAGGGATTTTCTTCACCGGGGAGCATTGCTTAATACAAACAGCACCCAGAACCAGGATGGTGCCAGCTCCTGGAGTCTCCACACCAAGAAGTGCCTGCCTAACTTTGTGACAAAAAGAAAGCAAGGAGGATTTTTTTAGGGAGGACCCTACAGTAGGCCTTTCTGTTACCTCTCTCTGTCTCTGGTATCAGCAAGTCCAAGAACCCAGAGCTGGAATTTCAGCACACTGCTACTAGTTTTAGACTCTCTTCAATCGCTTTGTCCATAATTTGACTTACCTGTGAAACTTTATGTCCACTTCAGCCTCCCTTTTCACCTCTGTTTTTATTTGCTTTCTGTTTTTATTAATAAACCACATTGCGAAACCTTTTTCTTTGTCAGTCACCATTATCTGATAATTCAGATAATCACCATTGCATGTTCTACTTGCTATCTGTTTTTACTAATAAACCTCATTGCCAAGCCTTTTTCCTATTCTACCCTTTTTGTTATGCCTTCAGCAACTCCACAGTAAAACCATTCCCTTAGTGATGAAGCTATAACAGCTCCCTTTCTGCCACCTGCACATCACTGACCCTCCACAGAAACATAGGTTATTAATTAAGACAAGTGGTTTGCCACTTCTGTCCTCCATATGGGCATCTACCTGAGGAGTTATTTCATCTGTGACCATGTGGAAATCTCTGCAGCTGGCAGCCAGGCATATCAAAGTAATTTGGTGCAGTTTTTATTCAATGCTGCAACCTGTGGCAACTGAACAAGTAAATGTTCCTGACCAACTACCTCTGCTATAGGGCCATTAACCTTTGGGAAGTGTATGGAGTGGAGTGTTTCAGTGTGACCACTTTAACCATCCCAGTTTAATCTGCTCTTGTATGTGAATTAACACCCGTACTTCTATTTTTTCCCTTCATTTTGCCTCTTACCTCTTGTTTTCTCTCAGAGGTTCATACTTACACATCAAAATAAACCTGTAATTGCAGCAAGTTCTTGTGATGGTTATCTACACAACAGTGATAGCAGTAGGTCCATAGCTATGTGGGTAAAACAGCTGCAGCTGTAAGGCCAGAATATGGCCATGGTCCCTAGACAAGTGCTCTTGTTATAGGCACATATTTAAGTTTCTGCTGTTAATAACCTACTGGTATCCACAACAGT
Source organism: Neopsephotus bourkii (assembly GCF_033783945.1). Classification (NCBI taxonomy): domain Eukaryota; kingdom Metazoa; phylum Chordata; class Aves; order Psittaciformes; family Psittacidae; genus Neopsephotus; species Neopsephotus bourkii. Next base: position 8,448,230 of record NW_026902239.1, read on the forward strand.
TAGATGACGCTGGTGCAGTTCTAGCAATGTGCTATATAGACATGATTTACACCTATTACTCTCAAAGTGAATAAATATAATAGGCTTTGTGTAAAAATGGACAGGAGATCTGATTGCAACAGTAATGCAGTTGTCCGAGACTCAGGATATCTGAAGACAAGTCAGGAAAAAAATGGCAAAATGCTGTTTCTGTTGGAACATGCTTGAATTTATTACTGACCTGTAGCCAGCTATCAGACAATTGGTGTACTAGATTGCACACGAGTAGGAGAACGCAGCGTGCCAAATAATTGCTAATCACACTGCTAATGCCTGAAGCAATTTACACTTTCTGCTAGTATAAGACTGAAAGCTATTAAAAAAAAAAAAAAATTAAGAAAGCCAACATGTCACTGGCAGATATGCAGAATCCCACAAGCATTGCAAGAAAACTGAAAATCTCAAGTTAAATATATTGCTATGCCTGTTCTGTTTTTACTGAATTTAAATTGGTAATGCAAACATTTTTGTTAACTGCATCCCAATTAGGACAAGATTGTGTTTATACTGAAGAATTATTTAATTATTAATTGGTGGGCACTATGTTGAATGAGTGTGTGGGACATCTGTTTATCCTAAAAGAAGGAAATATCTGTTGGTTTTAAATGGCTATAATTTTTGTTTCCTTGCCTAATTTGGTAGGAGCAGTACATCTTTATTCATGATGCCATTCTAGAAGCTTGCCTGTGTGGAGAAACTGCCATTCCTGTCTGCGAATTCAAAGCTGCTTATTTTGATATGATTAGAATAGACTCTCAGACAAACTCTTCGCATCTCAAAGATGAGTTTCAGGTATTCCGAGTTCCTACTAACTCTTCATGTGACAACAATTTTTTGCCTCTAGATGCGTTTAATTACATAAAAAGAGGGGTTTTATGTAATGTTTATAGCATTTGGTCTCTTACTTTTAGTCCACAAAATAAAGCACCTATGTTTATGTGCTTTTCAAAGTTGTTTAAATATGGACTATCCTCCTTTAAATAAAATTGCAGTAAGTATCAGTCTGGAATAAAGAACACTGATTAGGAACCACAGAGAGTTTTGGCTTACATTTGCACAGCTAAGGCATCACTCTTTAGGGCTCCAAAGAATCCTCTTTGTTCTCTTCCTCTCAGAGGGGATGGTGTCATGCGGAATTAGTTCAGTGGTATGCAGTTTGCCTTTTACACCTGCAGCTTAACCCCTGGTTTAAAAGCCCCAACACATCCAAAAACCAGATAGAAGTTCTTATTTGCTAATGTTTTCTTGTTAATACCTCACTTTTTCTGATATTGCAATATTTTAAATTGAAACTTGGGGACCCTCGAGTCCATTGTGTTAGTTCAGCATGGTAAAGCAAGCATCCTCTCTCCCTTAGACCCTGAATTCTGTGACCCCTCGCCTGCAAGCGGAGGACTGCAGCATAGCCTGCTTGCCAAGGAACCACGACAAGAATCGCTTCATGGATATGCTGCCACCTGACAGATGTCTGCCTTTCTTAATTACTATTGATGGGGAGAGCAGTAACTACATCAATGCTGCTCTTATGGACGTAAGAGACTATCTTCTTTGTCTGTGTAGTGTGCCATGAAAGGCTATGTAATATGAGAGAGAGCACTTGCTGGTTTAAGAAAGGGTAATTCTTTCTTAGTGTAGTGCCCACTAAAACAGTCCTAATGAAGAAGGATGGGGAGAATGGGTAAGAAACACCACCAGTTTGTGTTGCTTGTTCAGAAGGTTTGTTAGTCTTTTGCATCCTTGTGGGACCCACAGGAAATCTCCTTTTTTCAAATCTCAACAGGATCTTAGAAATCTGCTGTTTGTTGGGAAGTAAACATTACCTACCCAAGCAGGAGGTTACTACTGCTATTTTATCAAAAAGGCTATGTTTATTGAGGCAGGAGAGACAGGGGAAGAAAATGTTTCCTTGACATGTTTGGGGATAGAGTTGGGATTTTTGTTGTTCGTATTTTGAATTGCAGCTCTTTAAAGCTGAAGTTTGAGTGACAAAAGTATTGTCAGGGGGAAAGGTGAATTAATAGTAAAAGTGGAGGTGAACCTGCTTGTAGGTGAGTGATCGATAAAGCAGTTCATTACATGTGCTGTCAGATGCCTGCCTGTGCCTGCTATTAGCTTTTCCAAAGTTAGACCACTAAAGCCACCTTAACAGTATATCCTTAACTGGCCTGATTTCCAGAATCATCTCCTCTTCCCCAGAAGTGAAGCGCTGTCACAAACTGCAGTGTCAAGAAGAGATGAAAGAAAATGACAAACAGCAGCAGAAATCATGAGGACTGAATGGTGTATTCATCCTGGAGTTCTGCCTGAGCAAGTTCAGGAAACATTTGAACTGCTAGAAAAATGCAGCGCCTGATCTCACAATTAGCTACTGTGCCAGAAAAATAGAGGAGTACCATGTGTGAGACCAATCTATTAGGGAGTCACTGGGGCTGAATGAATGAATTAAAGCAGTGGGCAGAATTTTGGTAGCAACCAAAATTGTTTACAATTGCAGTTAAAATTACATTAAGCACCTGGATAAAATTGATGTGCTATGGGCCAACCAATGCAGGTGCAGAGAGGAGTGTGGTTTGAGGAGAAGACAGCTCAGTCTGAATGGCTGGGTAGTAAGAGGACCCTGAACATGTAACAGCGAGTGGCAGGCAGGAACAGGAACCTAGCAATACTATATGCAATCAAAGACAAGTAAGGAAAGACAGAAATGGTAGTAACAAAAGGAGAAAAGCAGCAGGGGGAAAAAGTAATATATTACAATGCAGGCATATAATAACAAGGCTATAAGTACAGGGTTAAAACTTTGGGCAATAAATGCTTTTCTTGCCATTTCGCTTTCGTTTGTTTCTTTAAGACTGATTTATTCACAGAGAGGGACCCCTCTGCTAGGCAAAGAAAGGAAACTTTAAATAGCAAAACCGAAATGGAAGCTTTTCCCTTTCCACAATGTGCTTGTCCCTGTCTTCCCACAAGAAGGTGTCTACTTCCCATTGTGACAACAGATCTCCTGCCTATTATTTTTAAAAACCTGATCACCTCAGTGCATTCTCTCCTTTTGGGAAAGACCAGAAATGATAGGGAATAGGGATAGGAAACCATCAGCTACTCCATGTTTTACTTCTTAAAAATGTAAGGGAAGAATCAATATTGGTTGTTCCTCTTTGGTCCCCAGGCAGATCTAGGAAGTAAGACACAGATGCTACTACACCAGTATGCTTCCTGCACTAGGAAATTTTAGCAAACAGAGAGAAAAAAATTGTCAGGCTCCTTTTTCTGTTGTCAAACAAGTATTGGTGCTAAAGACATGCTTGTGAGGTGGGCTGATGCCAACCTTATGAAGTTTAACCATGCCAAGTGCAGGGTCCTACACCTGGGTTTGAGCAATCCCAGGCACAGCTACAGGCTGGGCAAAGAAGAGATTCAGAGCAGCCCTGCGGAGAAGGACTTGGGGGTGTTGGTCAATGAGAAAATGAACATGAGCCAGCTTCAGTGTGCGCTCGCAGCCCAGAAAGCCAACCGTATCCTGGGCTGCGTCAAAAGCAGCGTGACCAGCAGGTTGGAGGAGGTGATCCTGCCCCTCTGCTCTCGTGAGACCTCACCTGGAGTATTGTGTGCAGTTCTGGTGTCCTCAACATAAAAAGGACATGGAACTGTTGGAACAAGTCCAGAGAAGGGCCACGAGGATGTTCGGGGGACTGGAGCACCTCCCATAGGAAGATAGGCTGAGAAAGTTGGGGCTGTTCAGCCTGGAGAAGAGAAGGCTGTGTGGAGGCCTCATGGCAGCCTTCCAATATCTGAAGGGGGCCTACAAGGGTGCTGGGGTTGGACTCTTCATTAGGGACTGTAGCAATAGGACAAGGGGTAACAGGATAAAAGTTAAACAGGGGAAGTTTAGATTGGATGTAAGGAGGAATTTCTTTACTGTAAGGGTGGTGAGGCACTGGAATGGGTTGTCCAAGGAAGTTGTGACTGCTCCATCCCTGGTGGTGTTCAAGGCCAGGTTGGACGGAGCCTTGGGTAACATGGCTTATTGTGAGGTGTCCCTGCCCTTGGCAGGGGATTGGAACTAGGTGATCTTGAGGTCCTTTCCAACCCTAACTATTCTATGATCCTAAGACATTACTTTGTTATCCTAACATTTTAGAGCAAATAGAAGAGTGAAATGAATTGCATTTGTTTTCTTCTGGGACTCATGCTACGCTCTTTTAGGAAGTCTCAATACTTTGTACATGAAGATCTCTCACATCAATTTTCAAACAAGCAAGCTTACATAATGGTTTAGTTGCACTGTCAGGTCTTTCTCCTAGGTTAATTTAGTCTATTCAATTCAGCCAAAAAACAGCCAAACTGCTTTTGGTACTAGCATGGGTGCTAAACCCAGGGATCTCTGCATCACATACAGCAGTCCCAGCCCTTCATCTTCAAACCAGTGACTTACAGTCCCATCCGCCTACAAGAATATTCACCATCTTATTCTGTTTCCGATTAACCTGTCAGTGCTTCCTTGCTAGTTCATATCTGTATTCCTTTACTGCAAAACTCTTCCATGCCTAGTTGAAAATTGCCTGCAAAAAACTGTTCTCTACTCTTCTGCTTGCTGCTCGTAATATGTGTGCTCCAGGGAATTAGCCCTTCTGCTCAACTAATGCAAGGCTGGAAATCCTTGTTTGCAGTTGCGCGTAATGCAACATAGAGAGAATAAAATCTGCTGTCATGAATGAAATAGTATTTTGCTGTTTACTTTATGTTTTCTGGTGCAAATGGGCCCCAGTAATCATGAAGGTTAGACCTTGTGGCTGTGGTGCCGAAACAGAATTTGGGATGGAGCTTAGTACCCGGTTTACTCACAGACCTCATGTGTAACCTGCTGTGGATGGGGTTACCTGAGACCTCTGTGCCCATCTTTGTAACGCAGGGAGAAGGTTTCCTGCTCAGTTTCCTAGTCACAGTGCCTGGAGCAGAGTTGCCTGAGCCCCAGCTCAGCAGAGCCCCGAAGAACATCTTCAGTGCCCATGCATATATGAACAAAACAGAAGGCAGACCTAAACAGACTAACCTCTTTCTTCTTACTGGATACAGTAATGTATTTTTAACAGCTTTGGTGAAGGCTGGTGTAATTGATGTTGCAGCTTTGTTCTATTTATATGTTTTTTCTGTTGCAGTGTTAGAGTAGAAGTAATTAAGTACTTCCTCTACCAGTGCTAATAAAATTGTTTGCCTTTACAGAGCTACAGGCAGCCAGCAGCTTTTATTGTCACACAACATCCTCTACCAAACACTGTGAAAGATTTCTGGAGATTAGTGTATGACTACGGCTGTACGTCTCTCGTGATGTTAAATGAAGTCGACTTAGCACAGGTTAGTTTGGGGCTCAAGTTTTCCATGTACCATTGCATGCATTAATCACTCTGGATCCACTACATGATCAAAATGCAGAGCAGTGCAATGACTTTACAGTTGTTCTGTGCTCTAAGGCAACTAAACACTAGTTGCTCAGTAAAGGTTAGATGAGATGTCTGAGGTGGAATAAGGCAGCACTCAAGTTTTAACTTACCTTTTAATTATGCCTGGAACAGGGCTGCCCACAGTACTGGCCTGAGGAAGGGATACTGCGGTACGGTCCCATCCAAGTGGAATGCATGTCATGTTCAATGGACTGCGATGTCATAAGCCGAATTTTCAGGATATGCAATCTAACAAGAGTAAGCATTATCATAACAATATATAATGGAAAAAAAATATATATTTTTAGTGCTGTCTAGGCTGTTGTGGTTTTTTGTTTTGAATAATAGTAAAATGTTCATGTTCTTAAAGAATTACCCCAAAGAGTCAGTCAAACATCTTAGATATCAAAAATAAGTATTAGTATCTAAGAAACAGAAATATCCCTGTAATGAACATGTAGTGACAGGTATACACAGCTTCTGTAAAAGGTTTTCCGTGCAGAATCAGGGATGGGAGGGCTAAGGCTGATTATGCAACCAGTACCTTCTCAGCCTCAGATGTGAGAACCACAACATAAAAGGAGGATTGTGGCACCCTGCGAAGTGGGGTGTGAAAAAACTCTGAAAGCTCCTCTGCCTCTCAAAGGTTCTGCACCACAGTGCCTTGACCTACACCTATCATCTCTTTCTCAACTTGACTCACGGTGCCAGTCTTGGATTCTTGTAGCTCTTTCACACTTAGCACCATCTTGTTTTTTTTTGCTGTCACTTAGTGTTTCATGCTATTGCAGTATCTTCTCAAACCTTGTTTGCTACACAGTGTCATCTCCTTTAGCTCACCATGAAAAATCACTTACATTGCCTTCACAAAAAGAGTTACAGATGCTTGTGCCACCTTTTTATGTATAGTTAACAGGCAATCCCTATTTTACTTACCAAAACTATTTTGACTCATCCTGTATTAAACTTACCCACCACCAATTCCTACCTGGAGTATACATTTAACTTTCATTAGTGTTGAAGATTAGCTATGAGGAAAACTAATGTATACACAAAGCACAGGGGATTTTTTTCTTTTGGTCAAATTTTCATTTTTCAAGGTACAGAGATCAGTTTTTGTGTGGCCAGTGTTTTAGCCAAAATTATTTTGCTTATATTCAGAGCTAAGAAAAACAGTTTTTGCTCTTCATACCTCGCTTGGAAATGACAGGAAACTACGGTGTAGGCACACTGGCAAATATTACGCCATAGCTTTTTTTTATTTTTGTAATATTTTGAGACTTTCTCTTTTGGTTTTGTTTTGTTGGTTTTTTTTTTTTTTTGTGGGGTTTTTTTTTTTGTTTGTTTGTTTGTTTTGGGTTTTTTTGGGGGGGAGGGGGAGAGAGGAGTGCCAATTCTTATTTTCACTTTTTTCATTTCTTCTTTTTACCATGTTTTGATTTTCTACTCCTCTACTTCTCTTTGTCTTACATGCCTTTTCACTTTCATATCTTGCTACTGAATATCTCTCTGCTCTGTTCTTCCTTTCTAAAATCTATATTCCTACTCCTCTTTCTCAAGCTCAAAGGAGCTGAATAGACTATTTATTGTTCCAATTACTGAGGCCTTTCTTGTGACAGTGTAATTCTATTCAAAGCTGTGTAGTATCTAGCACATGGAAGGCTCAGAGACTGGCAGCAAGGCTGTCATGATTATCATAGTCTGGCAAAAAAGGGAAGATTTCAAGGAAAAGAGTCATATTTGTTCACCAATATTACTTGTTTATTTATAATGGGGTCAGTTCATGCATAAGAACCGAAAGGTGTATCTATTAATATTTGTAGGTCTAGGAATTTAACAGTGATGGTTTTAATTGGTTATTGATGTTAAGGATAAAATCTCTTGACACTTAGAATCTAGGGAATGTTTTCCGTTTAGAATAATTATAGATTATATTAGCAGTTGATAAACTGTGATGTTACCTTCAATCTAGTTTCTTTTTTTCCTTTTTTGACATCTTCCCTGAGCTCAAGTGATACAAAGTAATAGTGACCCTACCATGCAATGTACATATGTGTTGGAATCTGTCCTTAATTGTTGTGATTTAAGTTGGTAACTAAGTACCAGACAGTGCTTGCTCACTGACACACACACATATATATGCACACAATAATATAAACACGTAGGTTTCATGTCAGGTTTATATTTTGGTTTTTTTAAACCAAGATGTAAAGATGCCATATTGACCTAAAGCTCTTTGGTTTCCCTTCAGCCACAAGAGGGCTATCTGATGGTGCAGCAATTCCAGTATTTGGGATGGGCTTCTCACAGAGATGTGCCAGCTTCCAAGAGATCATTCTTAAAGTTAATTCTCCAGGTTGAAAAATGGCAAGAGGAATGTGAAGAAGGGGAAGGCCGGACCATCATTCATTGCCTGTGAGTAACTGGGACAAAGTCAAACTGCTCATCAAATAAATGCTTCTAAATTAGCTCAAGTGATGTTGTTATGGTTACATTCTTTTGCACATGCCCTTGTTTCTTTTATTAAAAAAAAAAAATGCTACTGTAGGGTGGGTTTTGGTCACCTTTCAGATATGTCTGTGTTAGTTCAAGGTTCCATGGGAGTGAGTATTTTGGACATAGCACTGTGATGATACTGTGTATTGTCTCCTTCTGTACATGCTGGAATGTTTTTCATGTTCAAAATGTGTACAGATCAGTTTCTTCTGTACAGGTTCAGTAAGGAAGTCTTTTATTCTAAGTGCCAAATAGTTATTTTGTGTGTATCTCTTGCATATTGTGTATTGATTTTTTTCTGGAAGGCATACTATATTTTGAAGATTTTAGTCTGAAAACTATGAATGTACGAAATCAGAGAAAAGTTTGATAGCACAGTATATGATCCTAAAACTACTGCTGGTAAATGACTGCTGGCTGTTTATCTGAGTCTGATACTTAAATGGCAGCTGGTTTGAGAGTTTTGAAAAGGTGGCATCTTTTTTCTCCCTAAGCAGAGAATGACCAATATCTCTCCTACCTTACTTAATTAGAGAGTTTCAAACTTAGAAATCGAATTTCTCCTTACTTTTTTGAAAAGGCTCTGTTTCAACGTTCAGAATTAACTTGTGTCCCCTTTCTGCCCACCTCTCCTAATTATCTGCAGAACCTTTTGTCTAATTTAAACTTAACAAGAAGAAATACCTACCTTAATTTCTCTGAAATTACAATTAAAATAGTTCCGAAGTATCCCCAAAGGTCAAGAAGATATCAAATCAGTGATGTCTTCACATTACCCTGGCTAGATAATCCTCATACCATAGGATAATTTAAATGAGATTTAAGTGGAAAATGTACTTGCCATTGAACTTGGGTTTTGATTTCTAATGTCTATGCAAATTTGGCTATAGCATAGCTGTGCAGCATGGTGGGCTGTAAGGGCAGAATTAAACTAAGGTAATTGAGAGGAAGGTCAGAGGCACCAAGTGTTTCAGACCAAACCCACTGGAGCTGCAAGGAGACTGCTATAGCCCAATCTCCCTGTGGGACTCACAAATCACTCATGCTTACAGAGCAAAAGAACGGAATCGTGTTTTGGATGCTCTCTTGCACCATAGTGACACTTAACCAGCTCTTTTCCTTGTGTACAGAAACGGTGGTGGCCGGAGCGGGATGTTCTGTGCCATTGGCATTGTGGTTGAGATGGTAAAAAGGCAGAATGTGGTGGACGTTTTCCATGCTGTGAAGACTTTACGGAATAGTAAGCCCAACATGGTAGAAACTCCGGTAAGCACCAGCCCATTGGGGTTACTGCAAACAGGGAGCCAGAAGCTCTCTTGTTTGAGCTGCATTCTCAGTCCTGCACCCACAAAACTCAAGCAAACCTGTTTGTACCACAATAAGAAAGGAACATTTATTGAGTGTACACAAGACAGTATTATGAGAGGCCAGGCTAAGCATTTTACTCCTTTTGTAATAGTACCATGCTTTTCACTGAAAACATTCTGAGTTAACAGAATGCACATTAATCTCCCAAAATCTACTTGAAGAGAACTTGCAGTTGGTTGTGCTCACACAAAGCATCTTGAAATTTCACACAGCACAGCATTTCTTCTTGGTACAAATGAGCTGCAAAGTCTAGATTAGTAGTTAAAGATATGAATATTTTGCTTTCTTAATAACTGCTGCTTTGGAAGCTGTATTGAATAATGATAATGTTTGTTAGTCAGATCTGGAGTAGTCAAAATGAGACCTCAGAACTTTTAAATCAAAGACTTGGATCTAGTATGTTGCAAATGAATATATAGAATCATAGAATCATTTAGGTTGGAAAAGACTGTTAAGATTGCCGAGCCCAGTAGTTAACCAAAAAAAACACCAGTATAAACAGTAAACTAATATAAACAGTATAAGCCTGAATTAGCAAACCCACAAGATTAAATATTTGTGTGTGCATTGCCAGAACTCAAAATAACCTTCACTCTTCTGGTCAGTCTTTATGCATATAGTATGAAAGCATACCCAGGTGATCGATCTTTCAGTCACGAAAACTGAACATTTTGGAAAGTCCTTAAAAAAATTCTTCCAAATGGATTTTTTTCTTTCCTGCAGTTTAGGTGAAAGCAGGTTAGTGTTTGGGAGATTCTGCCATTTGCCTCTCACACTGCTAGCAGCCAGTGTCATTTTTCAGCCATATGGCTGCCTACAGCATAAAAATCAGGGATGCCAATTGAAATTAAAAACATTTTGCAGTTTATGCATAGTGAAATCTGCTTCTGACCTTGTGAACTTGCATATTGAGCAAAATGGCGGTAGCTGCATCTTCCCATATTGTTCTTTTTTTCCAGGTGTTATTGTTTGCTTAGTATCAAGTAGTTTCTGTGGCATGATTTGCTTAATTATTGTGCATTGCTTCCAATCCTTGCCACCACATAAATTAAGAAGATGGTTAAAATGTGAAGAGAGAGAGCATCCTGTAGCAACAGTGACATTGGTCTAGGTATTGCCAGGTTTGTTGCAAATGCTTTGCAGTCTGCTGTACCATAGACATCTGAGACACAACATACTGAATTGCTGCCTGAATTTCAGTTCACTGCTGTGAGGAAAACAGGTCAGATCAATGGAAAATTACTTGTGTCACTGTAAAGGGAGGCCAAGGTAGACTGTGTGTGCTTCTTATAAATGGTCTGTAAGCTTATATTTCGTTTCAAAATAGTCCTGAATTCCATCATAGCTTTAGTCTGCAGTTACTGAATTTCCGTAGTTATGTGTTTCTGTTGTGTGGGTTTTTACTCAGTACTCTTGAAGAATGGCAGCTGCTGAGTTGTTAGTTAGAAAACAAACCAGGAAAGCCAATATATAACACTGTCATGTGCCCTACATTCAGCAACATGATCAGATAACAAAAACAAGCAGAGCAATAAAGCCTTTAAGATATACTCACCACTTCCTGCAAATGCATCGTGCTAGCTTCCTTTGCAAACAAAAATAAAACACAAAAGCAGATTTGCTTTGTTAGGTCACAAGGACAATAGAGATTTTATTAATTTCCCTTGTTTTTAATTCTTCAGGCCTTCTCTTCTTGCCTTCCTCCTCCCCCTCCCCCAGTGTCAGCTCTGAACAGCAGCTTTGTTAAGGAGAAATACTAACCACAATGAAATTCTGAGCTTTGACTTCTCTTTTGAACGTGTGTCTGACATTGTCATGACTGTATGAACAGGCTGTGGGCCCCAAACAGCTCTGCATCACAGTTCAGTATTCCCCAGCCATTTGCTGGCTGTGCAAGCAGCAGGCACTAGTTAACTGCTCAGTATCAGCTAACTTAGGTATAAATGGTATGTCAGAGTTGAGGTGCTTTTACTGCAAGAATGCCCTGACTGACAGAAGAACTCATGTTTGATAAACTAGTTCAGAAGCTTTAAAAATCAGAGAATCAAATCACTGTATTTCATGGTCAGCTTTTTTCCAGCTCGCTGGTTAGGGTGAGAATTTAAATTGGAGCTGGTAATATACTTCACTTGTGTAGCAGGGAAAAAAAAAAACAAACCAGCACGCATGTCAGGCTTCAAGTTAAAATTGCATGGTAGTTAGCAAAGACTATTGTTTGTAGATATTCCTGCTAAAACTTTAGAATTTTAATTTCTCTTTTTTTTTTTTGTTCTCTTTCCACTTAAAGGAGCAGTATCGCTTCTGCTACGATGTTGCACTGGAGTACCTGGAATCCTCATAGTCAGAATGGATGTGACAAAGTTCACCAAATACATGAATCTCATTAAGCTGTTTTGACAACAGTTCTTGATCCTGTGAAGAAAGATTTGGGGGGAAGGGGGGAGGGATTTTAAATTTTAAATGCAAAGTATTTTTCTTATGAAGTTGTGTATCTTAATAAAAGAACTCAATCTGTTTATATGCTTGTATACAGTATCAACATTTAGTGCCACATAAATACTATTTAATGAAAACCAGAGTCAGAAGAGATTTGCCCAAATTAGGACTTTCAGTGTTTGTATATGCAGCCGTCTCTCAATTACAGTAGAGCGACCATCTGTTGCATGTATCAATATTTCCTATATGGTATTAATTTTCCTTTTTTTTCTTTTGATACAATGTTAAAGTACAATAACAGTGCAAATTGATAGCAAGGTTCATTCTTTATATGTTTCAAGTGTTGCATATATATATTATATATAGTAAAAAAAATGGCTTATTTTGTTTTAATGTGCAATGATGGCTGGATCACGTAAAGATCTTTATAAAGAAACTTAAACATAAGCCAAAGACTCAAGTGTAAATATGTCTATATGGAGGAAGCACATGTATTTATTGTTTACTTGCATTCCTTTTTTGATGGCTGGAAAAAGAAGAATCATTTTTCTTGAAGAAAGCTTTTTTTGCTGAAATCAAGTGTAAACAATTTTTGTAGTTTATTTTTTGTATGTTTTAGTGTAAGTAGAAGACATACTTTTTATGCATAGACTAAGAAATATTGGTATAGTGGTTTTGTTGTGTACATGCTTGTGATCCAAATCCATGTAAACAACTCGGTTACAGAAGGTCTTTAATTACAGGACCAAAATCAAAACATTTTCCTGAAAATGTATAGTTTTTCACAGTTGCATTAGTGAAGTACTGATCATAAAACTACGTAAGGAAGGGCACACATCAAAATGGACTTGCCTATGACTTGCACAATATTGGAGGTAATTTTTAAGCACCATTAGAATTGTAAATGAACCAACTGTTTTAAAAAAATATTGAAGCAGAGGTCAACAGGAGAACTGCAAGACAGATAGATGGCTCTACATATGCCCTTCAGGGTAAGAAAGTATTTGTTCAGCAAACTGTAAAATTAAGCAATGTTTAATTTAATGTTTACGAACATGTAAGCTTTGCTTCCAAGAAAGCAAAATTTGAATAAACCAATGCCAGATTCTGATTATAGTTGTTGTATACAAAAATATGACTGTGCTTTCACCTAGCTTGTATCCATTTGTTCACAAGATTTCCTATATTTTGCCAGCTAAGATCATTCCAGTTTCTTGTCTTTTTTAGAACTGACAGTAAAATAATATGGTGCTTTGAAATATTCTGTAAAGTTAGAGTGAATTAAACTTTTATTTAAAGATTATTTTATTTCCTATTTTGATACCCTCTCACTTACTGTCTTTGTTAAGGAATCATTCTTGTCTTGGAAGACATACTTGGATAAGGAAAATCTCAAAAGGAAATGATATTATTTTTCACCCCAGTGTTTCAGAGAGCATTTGAGAAGACTCCATGTCCTTTATTTCAGACACATGGAGTTACCCAACCAACACTACAAATGGCAACAAAATGTTTAGAGAAATTTGGATTTCTTTTCAGTGCTTCCATCTGTATTTCATAGCTCCACCTCTTCCAGATATATAAAAAAAATCTTTTCCTTTTGTTGCCCATTGTTAGTTCCTACATATGAATAGCAAGGTAAACAGATCAGGTTTGAAGATGTTCACTGGGTCAGTATTGCAACATGCCCAGCTTTCTCTGTCAGGCCATGGCATTCGGCTGCTTTCCTCAGCACCATAAATTGAAGACTGGACCAATTCAAGCCATAAATACAGAGAGAGCAAATGGGCATCAAGTCAGAATGCGAAGAAGAGGCACGAAAGAGTTCATTCGTGGAGGAGTGTGAGATGATTCAAATTTTAAATGAATGAAGTTGAAACTGGTCTAATGTCACTCAAGAAAGGAACCAAAGAAGTGTACAAGTTCCCCAAAACATAGTCGCTCTCTGTCAGAAGGTACTCGTTGCTCTCAAGCTGAGATGACTCCAGTGTCCTAGTGTCCATGCTTGTTAGCGGAAGGAGTTCTGAGTGTCACTTTTATGGCTTTGGTTCATTTCTATAGAACAGTAGTCAAAGAGGTAGTTTAGGGATGTGCTCAAACTATGCAAATTTTCTCTAAATAACCAGATCCTAGGATTCAGCACTGAAGGACCACATCAGGAATTGAGTACCTAAAATCCTTGGAAGTGTGCAAAGTAGTGTCATGTAGATTTAAGTTTGCAAAAACAAGAGCTAGTAAACCTCAGCAGCCTATATTGGAGAGAGGCTTCTCTCTTTGTTCTGTATGTTTTAGCACTCTGAATCTGCCTTCCCTGTTCATAGTGACCCAGCTCCAGCAGAAAGAGGTGTGAAGAGAGACAGTTTTTGAACAGATCAGACACCAGCTGGTCAACGAGATCCTGGAATTTAATTTTCCTGCTTCCTGGGTAAATGCTGCCATCAGGAAGCAACAGTTTTGAGGGAGGCTTTGCCTTCCTGGAAACTGGCACGAGTTTGAAGCTTGAAACTTAACATCCTCAGTATATGCAAGCAGATACTGGGATTTATTTCATTCAAGAAGTCACTCTGATAAGAGGATTATGTATTTTATGGTACATTCTTGCCTTGCCCAAGGTACTAATTAAGAGGCACAATATGCCTTAGAGAAATATGAAAACAAAAGCTACTGCAGGAGTATGCTCTGTCAAAAGGGTTAACAACTCCAAAATCAAAGGTCTAAAGCAGCAAACTGAGGCAGCAATGGTAGGTAAGTGCTATGTCATTGAGCCTCCAAAGTTAATTGATATGTTAAAGGACAAGGAAGGGGCAGCCTGAGAAAAAATGTTACAGGATCATTGCATGGCCAGGCCACCTGGGCTGACAAATGACTGTATAAAGGGCCTCTTTTAAGCTTCATTCTGCTTCTGTGTCAGAAGAAACCCTGAGATCGTGAAACAAACGTAAAAGCTGCTTTTGTAGTGCACTGCTCTGTACTGAAAAGTAACTCATTTTCTGCTGTACTTTCCTCTGCGGTGTTGAGGTCTGAATTGAGTTTAAGTGATTCTAATCTAACAAAAGAACCTTTGTGGCGGTTTATTGCTAGTGTTCTTCCTTTGTTAAACAGTCAAAGGTCTTGTAACCTCTGCAGATCCAGAATAGTCAAGGGTATCTGTGAATATTCACGTAAGTCTTTACTTTTTTGGTGTTGTATAATCTGCTAGAAACAGATTGTGTGTACTGAGGATGAGACTCAGAATATTCAGAGGCTTAGTCCCATAAATTTCCCTTCAACTTTATGCAGCAAAACCTTGTCTTTCTTAATTTTTAACTAGAGACTTTGAGCAAAATTTGAGATGCTGACAATATAGAAGTGTTTCTAAATTATTTTAAGCTTGATGGGTGCTTTCTCTTTAAGACTAAGTAAAAGAACGATGTGAGATTGTGGTTGACAGGCATAAACATTATTTTGTCCCACACTTCTCAGAAATTAATTCTTTCCCTGCTGTTTGGTTTAGAGTCCTAATTTATGCAGAAACTGACATGTATGATGGCAGGCACAATAGGATGCTTGCTTAATAATAATGTTTATTAACTGTGTCTTGGCCAACAGAGAACAGATGTTTTTGGGCCTTGTTGAAATACAACAGCTTGATTTCAATAATCTTGTGTAACCTGTTCTAGCTTCCATCTGGATCAGAATATAGTCCTGATTTCACAAATTATATCAAGATAAATTTGCAATCCCCATATGCTCAAAGATACTTCAGATCTCCACTAATTAAACAGAAAAATGAAGTCTGTGTTTAAAAAAAAAGGGAAAAAAGAAAACAAACCTTTTCTGGACATGGAACCAAAACATGATCTTTCTGCAAGCTTTGGAATACCCTAGAGCTTTTTGGTAATGAGCACAAAAATGGCATCTGGCAAAACACAGTACCTTGAGATTGTGATAATTGTATGTCTTTTCCTGCCAGGTGCAAACCAGAGTGAGCTTTTTCCATTTCACGGTGGAAAACTTTTGTCTTTTTTCTGTGTGTCTAATCTTTTGTAGAATAGTAACTGAACCAGTACAATGTCTTGTCAAGTCCGGATCTTTTTAAGAAAGCTACTGTCTTTTTTTGCACTTCAATAGCAAACATGAAACCAGAGACTAGGGTATCTTCAGACTGTCTCTCCTGAGGTAACTAGAGTGGGTTGATTTTTGTGGCAGCCATAGAGCTGAACTATGTTAAGTTTCAGAAAAGTTTTGAATGACATTTGTTTTTCTTAATTCCAGAAGGTGAAATCCCAGTTCATTTGCAGTCAAGGACATTAAGTCTCACTGCTTATGCTTTGTTAGTCTTTCTGATCCACTTGCTGTATCCATGAGCAGGCAGAGTAAATAGCCATCTGGACGCACACTCTGAACTATCTTCTCCACAGAACCTGGTGCTATAGCCTTTTTTCCTGTTTTCAGGATAAAGTTGATATGGAACTTGCTGATAATACAGATTATCAACACAAAATTGCCTGTATTTATTGTAAATGCTTGAAGCCACCTGCTGAAGGGGTGTATGCCTTCATTTTGAGTTAGGTAGAAAGCACAGGCTTAGGAAGTTCTGGCACTGCTGCAACCTTTTCTGTTGCACAAAACAGTATTGGTTGAAGCAGTTTAAACTGTATGAATAGGTTGCTGCTTAGTTTCATCTTCTGAAATGACCAAGGTTTCCAGCTTACCTTGCATTAAGAAATACATCAGTGTTTGAGCAGTAGTTCTCACAGGTCAAACAACTTCAGGAATGAGAATAAAAATGGAGCATAAAAGCACTAAGCATAGTATAGGTTCTTCTAATATTTCTCCTCCAGCGAGATGAGCTGGTTCAGCTAGTGTGACAGTGAGCTGTAATTACAGCTGTGAGAAAATAGCTGTGTGGTTTTGTCTGTGGCAAAGGCTTTTAAAAGTTTCTTGTAAAAAGCAGGGAAGAAGTGCAGCCTTTGTTTCTACTTCAGTGTACCTTCCTTTCAGGAACTTGTTTACTTCAGGTAAGATCCTTACCTAACAGATACCCTTTCTGACATGACAGTCCTTTAAGCAGTCACAGCCTGCAGCAGTCTCTGTCCTTCAATACAAGTAAATTGTTGGTATGTGGATTAAAGGTAGCAGGTACTGGTATGAGGGATGCTACAGTGCATTCAGGGGGGAGCTACAATGGTCAGAGGTTCAGGAATAGGCCTTTTTCTTTTGTACATGGGAATTCATTAAATTTGTGCAGGAGAAAGAGAATAAAATAATCAGTGAACTGGCTAGGACCAGCATGAGATCAGAATCTTGTTCTCTAGTTATTTGGGCAGCAACACAGAAAGCACCAGTTTCGGATGCAAGAATAGGCAGGATAGAGAGTATAAAGACCTAGATGAGATGGGAACTTCCTAAAAAGTGGTTATGAAATATGTGGAAGGAAATAAAAATCCTGAATTCCCAGTGGATGGAAAAAGTTTCAAATATTGAGTGTATGTCATGCTAGTAGTCAAGCAAGATTGAACAGGTAGTTTAGGCCACTGAAGATGAAAGATACTGAGCAAGAGACAGTATCGTGGGAAGAAATAGGCAGTTTATATGAGCAGCTCCTTCAATAAAGGACAGATCTGAGTAGGCATCATGAAAGATTTAAAATATAATAATTTCCCAAAAGCAGGCTTAACACATGCAAGAAACTTGAGAATCAATTTACACACCTCATTTTACGACCTATGAACTCCACCTGTTAGCTGCCTTGAAGCCCACAAGGTGAAGGTTTTGTGATAACATGCTTGTCATTGCTGATCAAGAAAAGGAGGACAACAAACATTGTTGGACATTATTGTTCAGATCATCCTTATCCTAGTTTTGAGGACAAGCAACAAATGAGAAGTAAATTAAATATGACAGTAAACTATAATTTAAGTGTGATTTCACAGGCATTATCTCAGCCCCTGCTCCACTAGAACTAAATGCTACACAGCAGGCATCTTTCTGATGCTTGTTTTTTAACATAATTATGGTTTCGGTTTGGTTTTGCTTTCTTAGAAGAAGGAAATTTATACTGTGAGAAGCAACATGAGAGACTGGGGGGTGGGAGGAGAAGCATTTTGAAAGAGCACTCTGAGAGGCAGCTGCTTGACTATGGCCTCAGGGAGGCCACTGTAAATGAAGATTTCCAAGACTGAGAACTCTTGAGTGTCTTGAAAGCATAAGCTAACTAGACAAACAGCTTCAGAGCCACGTATCATTTAGCATTTGGGAGAAATTGCAAACCTTGGGTGGGGCAGGGGCACATGCCTTGCAAGTTGTTTTCTGTGTTTATAGTCCAGCATGACAAAATAAAAATTGAATTAGCAGATGGCCCTGGCAAAAACAGATAATATCATGACAATTACTTTGATGGCATACATATGGGAGCCTGCATTTTCCACATTTTTCACTTTTACAACTTTAAGTAACCCACACACTTAGTCATGCAAAGACTCATCACAGTATCACGATATCCTGATCTTGCTCATTACTTTGGGTTTGGTGATGAGGTGTCTATTCTGGACTTGTCACAGGACACACAAACTTTTAACAAAGAAAGATATTAATCTCTTTTCAAGATAGTGTGCTTTTCAAACTAGACTCTATGTACTTACCTGGTTGGTTTTTCTTTTCTTCCAGTGGTCTTTGCATATTACTGGAATCCAAGCAAATGGACATTGTATATTGCCCTTTTCAATATGTAGTTTAGGTTACTCAGTTTTGCTGGTTTGGTTTTAGTTTTTTAATTCTTGTTTTCACTGATTTTTCTTTTTTTTTTTTTAACTCCTCCTACATCTTAGCACAGGCTGAAGCTAAGCAGGCATGGGACATGGTATTATTTCCATAACACATTTCAACTTTTCAGCAGAAAATTCAAGGAGTAGTTTTAAATTTACACTAAATGGCTGAACCAACACAATCCCATCCTCTGATCTCACCTAGGCCAGGATCAGCTGCACTTCTAAAAGCAAATTTCTTGTTGTTCGCCAAAGTCTGCTGAGTTGTGTTAAGCAGGATGGCAATGACTTAGTTACAAAGTGAAACGCCTCAGCCACTTTATTATTCCTTCCAGTGCTTCTCTCAGATGGGGAGGAAGTGAAAAAGCCTGCTCCCTTCCAATTCTTTAAGGGTCTGTGGCCTTTAAAAGCAATGTGAAACAGTACAGGAAGAAGTTTGTTTAGTGATGTGTTTAGGTGTGTTTGATTTGAAAAAGATCAACCCAACAATGTATGGGATGGGTTGGTTAACTCAATAGGAGATCCTAGATGTTAAGGGAAGGAAAATAGGAATATCTGGGCATATGTACTCCAGTTTGCATGGTGTAACTGACTTGGTCGTGCCAGTTCCTGAAATGTGCTACTGTGAAGTGATTTTGGAATGAGGCTTAAATATTAATTAGTGAAGGGGCTGTGGAAGAAAGAATTTTCCCACACCTAGCTTCTAGCAACATTCCCATGCCTTGTGTCCACATGGAAGTGGAGCGGTGGTGTCTCTTTGCCAAGGTGATAGGTTAAAACACATGGCCTGGAGACTGAATTCAGAAATACAATGTTTTGGTGTCATGGCTTAAATCCAGCCAGCAACCCAGAACCACGCAGCCACTCACTCATTCTCCCCCCTTTCCTCCCCCCGCTCCTGGAGGAATGGGGAGGAGAATCGAAAGAATTCAACTTCCACAGGTTGACATAAGAAGTATGTCAACTAAGGTATAACTAAGTTTAGTAACTAAGGTATAACACAAACCACTACTGCTACCACCAATAATAATAATGATAAGGGAAATAACAAGGGAGAAGAATACAACTGCTCACCACCCGCTGACCGATACCCAGCCAGACCCAAGCAGTGATCTAACCCTTCTAGGTAACTGCCCCCAGTTTTATATAGTGGGTATGACATGCTGTGGTATGGAATACCTCTTTGGCTAGTTTGGGTCAGGTGTCCTGTTTCCGCTTCCTCCCAGCTTCCCCTCCTCCCTGGCAGAGCATGAGACTCAGAAAAGTCCATGGTCAGAGTAAACATTACTGAACAACAACTAAAAACATTGGTGTTATCAGTGCTGTCCCCAGGCTGAAAGTCAAAACCACAGCACTGCACCAGCTACTAAGAAGGAGAAAAATGACTGCTACTGCTGAGCCCAGGACATTTCGGAAATCTATCACTGTCCAAAATAAGGTGAGGCACTTCAAATCTCAAATTACAAGCATCTCCTGAGCTGATTACTCTTTTTTGCTACTGTCCAAGCAAGGAGAGAGGCCAAACCCAGGGAGCAGCACTGTGATCAGTGCCTATCATTGGATAGACTTGGATGAGCAAGGGGCTCTGGTTATCTGCTACTTTCAGGAAACCAGACAGCATTCTCAGCTGTGTGTTAAAACAGGAATCAGCTAATTTTCTCCAGCACTCTTCTTCAGTCTCTGGGCAGTTTTTTGCTGTAACTCTGCTTGCTTTGATTTTGTTTTATTCTCTCTTTGAGTGTGTGGACTTTTCCCCCTTTTTCCCCTTCTCTCATATAATGTAGTAAATCTCCCTTGACAAGTTTGTCGTCAGCCATACTGTGTTGGTGGATTTTGTAGGTGAGTAGAGCGCAGCAAAATATGTTGTTTGTAAAATGGACTTTGGCGTGATGGCTTTGCTGATTTCAGATTTCATCCTTTAGCCATGGCAAGTCTGTTTGAATTAATTTGTTGACATAATTCTACAAGAGCACTTATATATATGTTTCTCAGAGAGATGTGAATGGAGCTGTAGACTTCCATTTTTCAAAATGTATCTATCTATTCATGCTGGCTGTTTATTAGATAGATATCACAACGTGCTCAGCCAGAAGGTCCAGGATGCTGTAGTGCCCCACAGGCTCTCAGCACCCTGTGGTTTGGGGTCTCTAGCAGTATCACAAGGAGAAGGAATAATAAGGGTCCAACTGCCACGCTTCACCCATGAGAACATGTGCTAGGAACACATTGAAGGAGATGCCCAAGGGTCACAAATGCTCTTGGATGTCAAATAAATGTAGATGCAACAAACTGAAAACAAGATGAAAGGCTGGCAGAAGGACTTAAACTCCAAAGCAAGAGCCCCAGGATGTTTCCTTACAGACTGTTTGAAATCTTAGATAATTTAAGTGAAGTCTATGGAGAAGGACAAGGTGAAAGGACCTTGGCTGGATTATAACATATGTTCCATATTGCAAGGCTGCCTACAAGAAGAAATGGATGTAGTGTGCACTGCTTAGTAAATTACCTCTACATGAGAAGTACTGAGATTTACTTAGCTTTGGAAAAACAGACAAAATAGGAAAGAAAACACATAATGTATATTCTGGATTGAGTATTTTAATAGGAAAGGGATAAAATACACACTATAAAAGTTAAATTAAATGCAACTTATGGGTTCTTAATGAAAAATGGGGTTTTCCAGTCTTTTTATAGGTTGTTCTGAAGAAGACTGCTGGGACCCTTTTGTGAAACCAAATAATTTTATGGCCAGTAAGTACAAAAAATACAAAGCCTATACAGCACAAACATGGAATAGAGCACTAATCGTATCTGTGACTGTGCTGAAATGCAGGTGAGTTCTGGCCTCCAACCAGGCCTGGCCTCCTGACTATCCTTAGAGGTGACAAGTCATGAGGGCAGCCTGAGAATTCCCTGGGTATCCTCTTCTCCCACAGGCTGAAACTGTGACTGGTGCCAGCCCAACTCTGGCTGTCTCTTCTAATAAAATGACCCTTTAGCCTTTCTTTACTTCAGATCTTACTTTTCCCACAGCTTTGTTAGATTTTTCCACGTCCCATCATCTCCTGTGCATTAAAAAAAAAAAAAAACAAAACAGAACCAAAATGACAAAAAAAAACCAACCAATAAAAAAAACCCAAACAAAAAAAAAAACAAACCCTCCTAGAAAAGATGTTCACCAATTACTGAAATCTTTATACTGCTTCTTTAGAAAGAGCAAGAGACACCTGGAACCTGGATAGATGCAGATCACTTAGGCAGCAAATAAATGTATCTAAGCTTTCATACAGTCAAATAATAATAAGTAAAATGTCTTGCAGGAGGGTAATATCAATGCCTTGAAAAAGGTAGGAAATTAGAATCAATTTAACTGATATGTTGGCAAGTGTTAACTGCATTTTATATGGAGCCTTTATTCTTTGATGAAACCCAATTTTCCTGAAGAAACAATTTGCTTTTAGATTCTACTTCATACACAG
The DNA here is from genome assembly GCF_033783945.1 of Neopsephotus bourkii. Lineage (NCBI taxonomy): Eukaryota > Metazoa > Chordata > Aves > Psittaciformes > Psittacidae > Neopsephotus > Neopsephotus bourkii. The sequence goes on from NW_026902239.1 coordinate 8,470,232, forward strand.
CATGGAAGTAATTACAATTAAGTTTGTTCAACAACTTTCTGAAGCTGTTTCCAAAATCAGGCCAATAAAATTGTGTGCTTAATAGACTGTCCTTTTAGAGAGGTTCCCATTAATAGTTTCTATTTGGTTTTCTGTTTGTTGTTTTTTTTAAGAAAAAGGGAATGCTTGTTTTTGTATATAATTTTACATGACAGCTGATATTTCAGTTCCAATAAAAACAGGCAAACAGATTCAGTGCCACTGCTTTATTATTTATTTGAAATTCAGACAAGTCTGTCACTTAAGATAAATAGTAAGTATGACAAAAAATTCAAGGTAATCATTATTAAAATAAATGTTTTGTTGATTTCTTTTCCCAGCTGCTTAAACTAAACTCCGGGTTCTAATGTTCACATTAAAAGTGGCTATTAGCACTCGCTCTTCTGGTAATGTAGACATTAGGGAGGTAAAGAGTGTGAAATGTCTGTTTTCATTCTAGTTCTGTTAAAGCTTTTTGCTGTCAGGGAAAGTCAAACTGTTTTGCTTCCCTTCAACAGAAAATAGTGTGTTGATAGGTGAAACTTCAGGAATAATTAATGAAAGATGCTTAATTCCATTGGGGGAATCAATCTTTCACAAATATATTTAAATGCATTCAGTGTCCTTTTCTTTGAACAGCAGCAGGGTGCAAAAATTATTTCAGATTCTTTTAACAGCATCTAGAAACCTAAATAGCCCATTTAAAAAATAAATTACAGTACACCCTGCTCAGGAAAGCACAAAGGGAAGGGGTGATATTTAAAATTGATTCAAAAAAATGATCTGACATGTCTCCAGCTGTCAAAAATGCGTTGAAGATATGCCAAGCATATTGCAAAACACTTTCTGTAATTTGAAGATATCTCAAGCAATTTTTACTCAAAAAGCAAATCTTCAATAGGCCTGTACATCTCTCCAAAACTGTGGGGTGTCTTTTTTTTTTTTTTCATTTTCTACCCACACCCCTTCCCCCCAACACCCCCCCCCCCAAAAAAAAGGGCAAAAAATACCACAACAACCCACAGAAACCAAATATTTAATAAAATCTGCAGAGATGCCTGGAATTGGAACTGGTTTTTTTTTTGGTTGGTTGGTTTGTTGGTTTTTTGTAGACTGCTCAGGTTGGGCTTTGGATATCTGGACCAGGCATGGCTCTGCCATAAATTTTCCATAAACCTTTGAATAAGTTTCAAATTCTCTGGTTTGTGTTCAGCATTGCCCCAAACTGAGTATGGAAAATAAATACCAAAAATGTTTAATTTTGCTTAGCTACTGGAACACTGAGGGTTGGTCAAGTGCCTGTGTAGATGCTATGGTGTGACACCTTGTACAGAGATATTAATATTACCATGAGAATACCAAGATCATAGAATCATAGAATAGTTAGGGTTGGAAAGGACCTTAAGATCATCTACTTCCAAACCCCCTGCCATGGGCAGGGATACTTCACACTAAACCATATCACCCAAGGCCTCGTCCAACCTGGCCTTGAATACTGCCAGGGATGGAGCATTCACAACCTGCCTGGACAACCCATTCCAGTGCCTCACCACCCTAACAGGAAAGAATTTCCTCCCTATATCCAATCTAAACGTCCCCTGTTTAAGTTTTAACCCATTACCCCTTGTCCTACCACTACAGTCCCTAATGAATAGTCCATCCCCAGCACCCCTATAGGCCCCCTTCAGATACTGGAAGGCTGCTATAAGGTCTCCACGCAGCCTTCTCTTCTCCAGGCTGAACAGCCCCAACTTTCTCAGCCAATCTTCATATGGGAGGTGTTCCAGTCCCCTGATCATCCTCGTGGCCCTCCTCTGGACTTGTTCCAACAGATCCATGTCCTTTTTATGTTGAGGACACCAGAACTGCACACAACACTCCAAGTGAGGTCTCACAAGAGCAGAATAAAGGGGCAGGATCACCTCCTTCAACCTGCTGGATATGGTTGGCTTTCTGGGCTGCAAGCGCACACTGAAGCCAGCTCATGTTCATTTTCTCATCGACCAGCACCCCCAGGTCCTTCTCCGCAGGGCTGCTCTGAATCTCTTCTCTGCCCAACCTGTAGCTGTGCCTGGGATTGCTCTGACCCAGGTGTAGGACTAGTTGGTGATCACCTGGATGGCCTATTTTGTATAAACACCAGTTTTGACAGGCTTCTCTTTGCACAGGAAAAGCCCAAAAATCCTACTGTATTAAACATTTGCATACTGCTTTGTCTTTAAAATGCTTTATAAACACTCAAGAATCAATCATCTGAATAGATTTATAAAAACAGCATTAATTAATGCCAGTCAATAGATGGGGAAACTTTTAGCTTGAGATTTTGAGTCCAGACTAGTGCAGAGCTTAGAAACCTCAGGCCATGTCCTTTTCTCTGTGGTTGAAAAAACACTAGTAGAGCTGCCTATCTATGCAGCACCTAAACTTTTCAGGGCTTTGAGTGTTCGATTCATACATAGAGCTGAAAATTTAAATGTATTTATTAAGACCATGGAGCTGAACACACAGTTGGAGAGAGAGTTCTGAAGATGTATTTCTTATAGGTTACTGGTGTATGCAAAGTTATTTTTCTTTGTTGAAGACACTTTGCAAAAATGCATGTCAATATTCTTTGCAAGACTGTAACTTAAAATGCCATTGTTAGCAAGGTGTTTTTATGGGAAGCCACAACCAACCAAAAGCCATAACTCTTCCTTACTAAGAATTTACCCCAACCTCTACTAAAATCAATGAAAAGACCTTTCTGACTCCAGTAGGTACAGAATTGCTCAATAAAATGTAGAAAATACCTACGGGTTATTATTATTCAGTCCATAAAAACAGTCAGCCAAAAACTTACAATTTTGCAAATTGTAATGTGTGTACATGTGCTCCTTTTCTTTTAAAAGCACTGGGGGATCCTGGTTCTTCAATAGACTGTTCACTGGAGCCAAACATCAGCAAACAACCCTCTGGGCTCAGAAGCTTTTACTAACAGCCTTTTGTTCACACCTGCTAAGCCATTTAAATTTCATATGAAGAGTACATCTAAGATCTCTCTGCCAAGCTGAAGGAAATGTCAAAGAGCCCAAAAGTTAGTTCTTGAAAGCATAAAGGAAAGTTCACAATATAACCACAGGGCAATTAAAATGCTCCAGGATTTTAAAGCCAGGAGCCATCACAGCTCACTGGGGTGACTGCCTGTTTTGTGAAGGTGTTAGGATTTTCAACCCAATCATTTTTGTACCAAGCCCTAAATGCTGGAGCAGAGCAAGGTAATATCTTTAGAAAGGTAGATTTTATCTGTATCTATGGGCTTCAGCTGATAGTGAAATAGAATAAATTTCTGTGGGTAATCAGCCTTGCTTTTTAACACAGCTCCTTATTTCAGATTTCAGCACAATCTTGCTACACCTCTGTCTGCAGGGTTAAAAAGTCCTTACCCTATAAGGAGTCTGAGCAGAAACTACCCATGGAAGTATGAATGTTAATAAAAAACCCATATTTTGGGGGGCGGGGGAGTGTCATTGAAATATGCTGTTCCATAAGTCCTTTATGTTTTCAGGTGAAGTTAGAAGCAATTGTTGCAGATTCTGGAGGATAAGTTAGATAAAAATTAAGCTAACAAAGCTACATTTCCTTGGTAAGAATGATTTCAGTGGCTTTACTGGGCAACTGATCCCATCCTGTATGTATACATGCAGAAGAAGTAGAAAAAGCTTGTACAGAAAGATTCATCCATCATGTTCTAACTCATATTACATCAGTTTATGTTGTTTCAATTAGGTCTTTAACAATTCAGTCCCTGTCTCTGGGACACATCCAGGGTGGTATTGCAGGGGCTGTATTTTTTGCTTATGATGGGGACAGCTTGTTCAAGCTGCAGAGACCACCAGTTTCCATCTCAAGGGCCACTGAAAAGGCATGTTTGCCTGTTGTGTGTCAGGTGCTTCTTGGGTGGGTTGTACAAAACCTGAGTGATGCTACCAGGACTGGTGCTGGCTTGCAGGAGGGGAAGATCCCAGCTCCTGAACTCACTGTGGCTTCTTTTCATGCTCAGTTCACCTCTGGAGCTTTTTCAGTATAATACTGTTCACTTGACTTAGCTAATGATCCAGTAGATTCCTAAAACCTAAAAATAAAGGGTGACACTACAGTTGAGCACCTATAGGAATAGATGACCTATCTTCCTTTTTTTGTCAGAATTGCTCTTCATAGTGTCCTACAGTCCTATATTTATCCAAGGCCAAACACTCCAGGTGTCCACTTCTTCCCTTGGCAGATTATTTCATTGCTCAATGCACCTGTGTCAGGAAGGATTCCCTACAGTTAACTCTGACTATATTTTTAATGACAGGTGGAATTTCCACCTTACACTGGAAAAGAGGCATAAGTGTATTGAACTTTCTGCAGTATCATGGGTTTGATTCAAAAGATAACATAACTATTCAATACAAACCTCACCCACACTTCCCTCCCAGGGCTCACCTGTTCCCAGTTTTCCCCAAGCAAATTCCTCTTTGGAGTTATAGTTCTGCCAGCTCAGGTATCAAATACATTTCCTTTCTGTAAGCTCAGTAAACAGGGCATATCTGCCTCTAGACATAATCATAGAATCATAAAATCATAGAATAGTTAGGGTTGGAAAGGACCTTAAGATCATCTACTTCCAACCCCCCTGCCATGGGCAGGGATACTTCACACTAAACCATATCACCCAAGGCCCTGTCCAACCTGGCCTTGAACACTGCCAGGGATGAAGCATTCACAACCTCCCTGGGCAACCCATTCCAGTGCCTCACCACCCTAACAGGAAAGAATTTCCTCCTTATATCCAATCTAAATATATCTAAATGTCCCCTGTTTAAGTTTCAACACATTACCCCTTGTCCTGTCACCACAGTCCCTAATGAATAGTCCATCCCCAGCATCCTTATAGCCCCCCTTCACACACTGGAAGGCTGCTACGAGGTCTCCACGCAGCCTTCTCTTATCCAGGCTGAACAGCCCCAACTTTCTCAGCCAATCTTCATATGGGAGGTGCTCCAGTCCCCTCATCATCCTCATGGTCCTCCTCTGGACTTGTTCCAACAGTTCCATGCCCATTTTATGTTGAGGACACCAGAACTACACACAATACTCCAAGTGAGGTCTCACGAGAGCAGAGCAAGGGGCAGGAACACCTCCTTTGACCTGCTGGTCACACTCCTTTTGATGCAGCCCAGGATACGGTTGGCTTTCTGGGCTGCAAGCACACACTGAAGCCAGCTCATGTTCATTTTCTCATCGACCAGCACCCCCAAGTCCTTATCTGCAGGGCTGCTCTGAATCTCTTCTCTGCCCAACCTGTAGCTGTGCCTGGGATTGCTCTGACCCAGGTGTAGGACCTTGGACTTTGCATGGTTAAATTTCGTAAGGCTGGCATCAGCCCACCTCACAAGCGTGTCAAGGTCCCTCTGGATGGCATTCCTTCCCTCCAGCGTATCAACCGAACCACACAGCTTGGTGTCATCGGCAAACTTGCTGAGGGAGCACTCAATCCCACTGTCCATGGCACAAACAAATATGTTGAACAAGACCAGTCACAACACTGATCCCTGAGGTACACCACTCATTACTGGTCTCCAGCTGGACATTGAGACATTGACTACAACTCTTTGCGTGCAGCCCTCTAGCCTGTTTATTTATCCACCGAGTGGTCCATCCATCAAACTGATGTCTCTCCAACTCAGAGACAAGGATGTCCTGTGGGACAGTGTCGAACGCTTTACACAAGTCCAGGTAGATGACATCAACTGCTCTACCGCTGTCCATCAGTTCAGTAGCCCCATCATAGGCGGCCACCAAATTGGTCAGGCAGGATTTCCCCTTGGTAAAGCCACGCTGGCTGTCACCAAGCACCTTGTTGTTTTTCCTGTGCCTCAGCATGCCTTCCAGAAATAATAATAATGCCTGGTTTTGTATTTACAGGGTCATTTTAAAGACTCCCTTCAACCAGCTCAGTGGTTGTATTTATCTGGAGAATGATCTGAGCTTAAAAAAAATAAATCACAAACCTTTACAGTGTCAGAACTGATTTATTACTGAAAAATATTACTGGAAAATATTACTGGAAATAATTTTCAAAATCCTGTGTTCTGCCCTATTTCCATTCTTTTGAGTTAGCTGACCACTACTTTTCAGGCATATTCCCCTATAGCAGGTTCCTGTCCCCGTCCCCCCCCAGGGGGAGCAAGCAGGTACTTTTCTATGTGGGATATGTGGGTTTCTGTTTGTGCTGCTGACACCATGCCTGCATGAAGAGTCATGGCTACTTTGGCTTTTGTAGGTTTCCATGCCTGGCTTGACTTTCACCCTGTTGGTGGTAAGAGATGGAGTGGCCAAACTGAATGCTACCTGAAGACTCCCACCGGATATTGGCAACATGGAAGTCCCAATAAGCTCTTTATGAAGAATGCAGTAACTCAGAAATTGAAGTGTGGTAAAGAGAGGTTTGTGATCTCTGTTCTTTCAGTACAGGAAGAACAGGCTCAGATATTGCTTTCTCTGAGTATATGTATTTTTCAGCAGCTTTTCTTAATCTTCAATACTGAAAGTTGGATGAAGCAAAAGGAATATTTGCAAGCCAAGATCCTACTGAGGATTAAATCTCCAACAGGATAACCCCCAAAATGGTCCCTTATTACCAGTGGTCCATGATTATATTGGGATAATCTTCCACACTAGGATCAGGAATGGTTTTCAATGTGGCAAATTATTTTTCTCTGCCCCTGGCATTGCACAGCAACTGGAAAAAACTCCTCCAGAGCATTTAGGAGACCAGATCAGAGGTTATCATTTACCAGTGTAGGTGCTAGCAGAGATGGGGACTCCTATGACAACATGTGAGAGGTCAGTAACATTCCTGATTTGGATTGCAATTTCAAACAAGTGCATATATAGCTCTTTCACTGCACCTAAGATAATTGGTTTTGTCAGACTGTGTCATGACAAGTTGCTCTTTGCACATATGTGGAGCTTTCTGGAGCACAGAGGAGCTATGGTGGGTGGGAAAAGCCCAGGGTATTTCCAGGCACATTGCAGGAGAGCCATCAGCCCATTTACAGCTCATTTCCCACTGAGAAAGCACAGATGCACAGCACCAGCAGGGCACCCCAACAACCCACCACAGAAATGGGATCCTGCCCAGAGCCCCCCAAGGCATTGCAGAAGGGTGACCACCCCTTGAGCTGGGCGTGACATCCACCACATGAGTTGACATGAGAGGCTCCCTGGAGCACCTTACAGACTGAGAGGAGGCTGTATGGGACTCACTACAGAAAGCAGGGCAATAGCCGGGTACAAGACTTAATATAGGATGTTTAGATGGGGAAAGGGGGAAATGAAGGTGGTTTGGGGAGGAACAAGGGTGGGAAAATACAGGGCTTAAGGGGGTAAAAGGTCACACATAAGCAAGCTGCTGGTCTGTACATTTGTACGCTGACCATACCCTGCACCGGATCAGTCTAGTCAGTCCTGGCTTCTCATTTATCTCCATTTCTAATTATTTTCCTCTGTGTTTGTGTGTATGGGGGTCTAAGTGCCAGCAGCTAGAGTGGGACCACGGGTCATAGGGCCATGTGGGTGCCAGCAGGGCAAGTGGCTTGGGAGCCAGAGGAAGTGGGGGTTGGAGACAGGAGAGCTGTGTTTCTCTGTGTGTGTACTTATAGGTATTAGGGGGGTCTGTACCAGCCAGTAGCATGAGGCCCTAGGCCTTAAGGGCTGCTGGTGTGCCACAGTGCCAGCACAGAGGTTATTTGCTGCACTGTGCCTAGGCTAAGCTCCTGGAGGGATTCCCACTTCATATATACATATGCATATGCATATTTCCCACTTCATCTGGGTCAGCCACAGAGGGGAACAGAAAGAGGCTGTTAGTACTTGTGTGCATGCTGTGTTTCTGCCTGGGTTGAGCTGGCTGGCTGGTGTGTATATTTATGTGTATAGGTGCTGTATATGTATGAGTGCATGTCTGTGCCTATTGCAAACACATGCTGCTGGTTGACCCTGGAACCACAGAGCTGCAGCTGCCTCCTCCATGCTATAGGGCTGCTGAATTTAGCAACATAAAATGGGTTTTGTTCTGATTTTTCTTGTATAAAAGTCATGCCTGTTTGTACACCTGCTTTACTGGATTGAAGTGATTTTGAAAGCAGTTTCTAATTTTTGTGCACATTTGCAGTTCATGTTAAATAGTTTTTGTGGTATTGTTCCTGGCAATCTTATCTAAGCAAGGAGCCAAATACAAGTGAATTCAGGAACAGCAGAAATGGCCTTAGGGGCTCTTTATACTTAGGCCAAATCAATGCGGACAGGTAATACCCAGCTGCTGGCACTGACAACCTTGGAAAGCTGGTACATCATGAAAATTAGCTTTGATATGCTAGGGTTGTAGACATAATTTTTAAAAATATAAAGATGTCCCACTGGAATAGCTGAAATCACTCACACATTTCAGTGCTCTGTGCCCTGTAAGAACCAGCTTTTTACAATATGGGTCTTTTAATTACCACTGAACGTATGTGATCTCCCCAACTCTCTCCCAAATCAATTATATTTGCTTAATTTCAAATGTGTGTTACTGGGAGTGGAGAATATGGGATCTTTTGTTCTAAAATAGTTGATGAGAGGTTGGATGTGCATGTTCTCTTGTTTGGCTTTTACTAATACCTGTCATTCCTAGACCCACAATCACGTTAATCATCTTGCCTGCAGCACCTGCAGTGTTAACAACTGGCAATAGTGAGCTCTGCACCTGCAGGCTCCCCACTTACAAAACCCATTTCACACTCTCTGGAGCAATGTTTGTTAAGACCAAGTTAACAAACTCTTCAAACCCTATAGTTAGCCTGATACCTCAAATGCCTGAGCACCCACTATAAAAAATAGGGGTTTAATATGTGATGGGTTTAATAATATTTAGTAATATTGCCTCCTCTAAATTATTTACTGAGGTGAGTAGCTCCAGAGAGGAGCCTTCAACACTGGAGCAAAGGGAAACACAGCGTCCACGAGACTCAGTTCTGATGGGCCTCAATACCTACCTGGGACTCGCCTCCCCTGGGACCTGCACTGCAGATAGCCCCTCAGACCTACATTAGAGCTTGTCATGCAGAACTATATGCATAACATATCATAGCTGTTCTGTTCTATTCTGTTCCATTCCATTCCATTCTCTTCTGTTCCATTACAGTCCAGTCCAGTCTATTCAGTCCCTACACCCACAATGGTATGATACCATTATTTGCCTGAAATACCGAGGGGTTTTAATCACCAAAACCACTTTCAAAGACACAAATCAGTAAGGTTACAGGTGGAAAGAGTATTCTATTTATTTATAAATAGTTATTTTAGGTTAGCTTAGCCTAGTTAATTTTAGTCTAGTTTAGTTTGCGTTATATTTTCTTTTTCTAAATCTTTCAGAGTGGTGCTGTGGTAGTGCGAGAGCAGTGCAAGAACCCAGCCAGAATGGGCCGGGGAAGACCTGACAAGGGCTGGTGCTGAATGCTACAGAGGACAGCAGCTAGTCCTGGGGACACGCTGGGGCCACCCTGGGAGTGCAGAAGGCTGCCTCCCCCGGATGCGGGGCACGAGGGCCAGCTGCGTGGAGCATGAGCTGCTGCCTTTGCGCTACAATAGCCCAAAGGAGCCTCATGAAGGGGCTGTGCTCGGCTGCAGAGGAGGCAAAAAACCCCATGGACACTTGCTGGTCCACCCTGGGGAGTAAAAAGCCCTTCCTCCCCCAGCTGCAGGACACGAGGGCCACTGTCGTGGAGCATGAGCACCAGGAGGTAACGCAGAGCACCAGGACCAGAGGAGCCCTGCCAAGTGGTCATGCTCAGTGCTCAGAGGAAGGCAAAAAACCCCCAGGGATCACTGCCAATCTGCCCAGGGGGAAAATTCCTTCCTGACCCCAGCGCTGCTACTTCCTGAGCAAGTGAGCAAGACCAGCTCCTGGTCCACGGGCTGGTTATGCCTCTAAGGGGACAAGGGGACACTGGCACTGCCTTTTCTGCCTCCACCTGGAGGCATCTCAGGGGCTTCCAACAACAGCAAAATGCCGCTGGCCTGATCAGCCCTAGGGACAAGAACCCTTCCTGTGCCTGGCAGTGGGAGCTCCAAAGCACGGGGGGAGGGCACCAGGCCATAAGTGGATCTTATTTCTTATGGCCACTCCCACTATCTCCCCGAAAGATGAGAACAGCTATCTCCCCGAAAACTGAAGCAGGATTTCCATCCATCCGATAAGCTGTGAGTGTGGCCTCTCCACGAGCCGGAATTGCAGCAGAGAGCCTCCAGCAGCTTCGGACAGTCTTCCCTTCTCTGCCCCTCCAAGTAATTCCACTGGTGCCTCAAGGAATTCCTCTTGGGTGCCTTCAGGCTGCCAGCTGTGTCCTGGTGGCAATGCCGGGCACTCTGTCAGTGGGACAGGGCAGGACGCTGCCTTATACTGCCCCAGCACATTGTGATGCTGCGTTGGTGGGTGGTGGCATTATGACACGGGGGTGATGGGGCCCCCACAGCCCTGCCCACCGCAGCCCTGCTGCTGCTGCCCCTTCACCCTGTGTGCCTTGGAGAAAGGCCTTTGGGCTGCTGGCCCGGAGGCAGTGCTTGTGCCCAGGAGGCCCGGGGGGATCTCCCTGCCCATGGCAGCCACAGACTGGGCATCGCTGCGGGGTGTCCCTGTAAATTAATCTCATCTTCAGACTGTATCAGTAAAGGCTTTTATACCACGTACAGTCATTTGACTGGTGATCCCAGAGGTGAAAGAAAGGGGGTTTGGTTCCCTCTGCATGAACTTTGCAGAAATGTAGACAGCCAGCGTACAGGATTTCCTCACCATTCCTTACCAATACACCAAGTGGCATTTGCTGCTGCGCTGCTTATGGCGAGGTCTTCTTATTGGAAACAAGAAGAATTTCAGAAATCTCTTCTGCGTTTATTTGTTAGGTGTTTGCTTGTGTTTATTAACATTCATGTGTCTAGTTTGGGGGGTTACCTCTTGTATTACTACTTGAATGCAACCCTTCACTGACTGCTGCCTAATTCCATGCTCCTGGTAGATCAATATTTGATCCAAATTCAATTTAAACCATGTGGACTGCGCAGTTTTCCCCTGCAACACACATAAAAACCAAGTAACTGACTCAGCTGTGTAGAACAGTTTTAAAACCCTCAGGTAAGTCTCACGTAAGGGTGCTGTATAGAGTTTGGCAGAGACTGAGAGATTGGCAACAAATCCCCCCAGCACATTCGTTCAGATCCTTGAAATGCAGAATGACCCCTGGTCGCTCTCCCATAGGCTTGTTTCTCGAGTGCTCTATCGGGGGGGCTGGCCCCCCTTGGGACCTGCACTGCAGACAGCCCCTCAGACCTACGTCAGAGCTTGTCATGCAGAACTGTACTCTACAGCCCCATCACAGAAGGCCACCAAATTGGTCAGGCAGGGTTTCTCCTTAGTGAAGCCGTGCTGGCTGTCACCAACCACGGCGTTGTTTTCCGTGTGCCTCGGCATGCTTTCCAGGAGAATGCGCTCCAGGGCCTTGCCAGGCACAGAGGTGCCGAGGTGAGCAGCTCCAGAGAGGAGCCTCCAACCCCGCAGCGAGGGGAAACCCCGCGTCCAGGAGCCTCAGTTCCGAGCGGCGACAGCCACCGAGCGAGCCTCGAGCCCTGGTCAGGCCTTGCCCCGCAGCCGGCAGCTCCGGGGCGGTGCCAGGAGGGACGGCCCCGGCCTGAGCGGGGAAAATCCGCCCCAGGGAGGGCGGGAGCGGGGTGGGGAGCGCTCGCTTCAGGCCCGGGGCCCGGTCTGGGAGCTCTGCTCTGGCTGCCCCGGCGGTGGCAGCGTCGGCACCAGACAGAGCCGGTGAGAGGGGAGGCTGCAGCGCAGAGCTCGGGGTGCAGAAAGTGCCTGCACTGGTCCCGTGAGGCGAGGGTGCACAATGGGCAGGGCTGCACTCGGTGCGCCCTGGTGGAGGCTCTCCTGCAGCAGGGGCTGAGCTGCGGGAGCTGTCAGTAGCTGAAAGGTGTCAGGGGAGCTGAGAGGGGGCTGGGCTGCTTGCTCCAGGCCCAGACCGTGCAGGGGCCAAAAGCGGCCACCATAGCACATACAGAAAAGGAGGAGGGCATCAATCCGAGAAGCTGGGAGCTAGTAACAGAAAGTGATTGTCCTGCTGCAATCAGCACTGGTGCAGGCTCCCCTTGAGTACTGGGTGCAGTTCTAGGCACTACCTTTTACGAAGAGTCTGAAGGTCCTTGAATGCGTCCAGAGGACGGCAGCAAAGCTGGTGACAGGGCTAGAAGGCACGTCCTGTGAGGAGCGGCTGAGGAGGCTGAGTTTGTCTGGTTTGGAGAAAAGGAGGCTGAGGGGTGACTTCATTTCTCTCTATATGGAGAGGGAGGTGCAGTTCTCTTCTTGCTGGGATCCATTGATGGAACACATGGGAATGGTTCAGAGCTGGGACAGGGTCTTGGAAGGCAGACACAGGCACTATGAGAACGAAGATCTTAGGCCCACTGTAGGAAGAATCAGGTTTGATGTCATCCTAAGAACCTGAATGTGGTCCATGTGATCCATGGGACCTGATGAAATCCATCCGCAGGTCCTGGAGGACCTGGCGAATGAAGTTGCTAAGCCCCTGGCCATCATACTTAAAAATCATGGCAGTCAGGTGAAGTTCCTGATGACTGGAAAAAGGGAAATATAACCCTCATTTTCAAGAAGGGGAAAATGGATGACTCGGGGAGTTACAGACCAGTCAGTCTCACCTCTGTGCCTGGCAAAATCTTGGAACGAATTCTCCTGGAAGGCATGCTAAGGCACATGAAAATCAACAAGGTGCTTGGTGACAGCCAGCATGGCTTCACTAAGGGGAAATCCTGCCTGACCAATTTGGTGGCCTTCTATGATGGGGCTACTGAACTGAGGGACAGGGGTAGAGCAGTTGATGTCATCTACCTGGACTTGTGTAACGCGTTCGACACTGTCCCACATGACATCCTTGTCTCTAAATTGGAGAGACATCAATTTGATGAATGGACCACTTGGTGGATAAAGAACTGGCTGGATGGCCACATGCAAAGAGTTGTGCTCAATGGCTCAATGTCCAGCTGGAGACCAGTAATGAGTGGTGTCCTTCAGGGATCAGTGTTGGGACCGGTCTTGTTCAACATCTCTGTGCCATGGACAGTGGGATTGAGTGCTCCCTCAGCAAGTTTGCCGATGACATCAAACTGTGTGGTTCGGTTGATACGCTGGAGGGAAGGAATGCCATCCAGAGGGACCTTGACACGCTTGTGAGGTGGGCTGATGCCAACCTCATGAAGTTTAACCATGCCAAGTGCAAGGTCCTACACCTGGGTCAGAGCAATCCCAGACACAGCTACAGGCTGGGCAGAGAAGAGATTCAGAGCAGCCCTGCTGAGAAGGACTTGGGGGTGTGTTTCAATGGGAAACTTAACATGAGCCGGCTTCAGTGTGCGCTTGCAGCCCAGAAAGCCAACCGTATCTTGGGCTGCATCAAAAGGACCGTGACCAGCAGATCAAAGGAGGTGTTCCTGCCCCTTTGCTCTGCTGTCGTGAGACTCACTTGGAGTACTGTGTGTAGTTCTGGTGTCCTCAACATTAAAAGGACAGGGAGCTGTTGGAACAAGTCCATAGAATCATAGAATCATAGAATAGTTAGGGTTGGAAAGGACCTTAAAATCATCTACTTCCAACCCCCCTGCCATGGGCAGGGACACCTCGCTCTAAACCATATCACCCAAGGCCTCATCCAACCTGGCCTTGAAGTCCAGAGGAGGGCCACAAGAATGATCAGGGGACTGGAGCACCTCCTTTATGAAGATAGGCTGAGAAAGTTGGGGCTGTTCATCCTGGAGAAGAGAAGGCTGCGTGGAGACCTCATAGCAGCCTTCAAGTAACTCAAGGGGGCATATAGGGATGCTGGGGATGGACTCTTCATTAGGGACTGTAGTGATAGGACAAGGGGTAATGGGTTCAAACTTAAACAGGGGAAATTTAGGTTAGATAAAAGGAGGAAGTTCTTTTCTGTGAGGCACTTGAAAAAGTTGCCCAAGGAAGTTGTGAATGGTCCACCCCTGGTAGTGTTCAAGGCCATTTTGGATGGAGCCTCGGGTGAGATGGTTTAGTGTGAGGTGTCCCTGCCCATGGCAGGCATTTGGAACTGGATGATCTTATGGTTCTTTCTCATCCTGACTATTCTAGGTGAAATGCCGCTTTTTAAAAATAAGCAGTTAGTTATCTCACTCACCGTTTTGTCACAACATCATACTTTCCCTGACACATCAGGGAGACATGAGAACAGTGTAAGGGAACATGAAATCACAGTGACTTCAGTTTTCCTGATGATCTGAGTCTGCTGCTTATTTACTATGTGATCTCACCTTCAGAAGAGTGCTGCTGCAATAACAACACATGATCAGGCTCAGAGGAGCAGAGTTGGGACCAATGCTTGGGATTTGCCCTCAGTGCAGTCTGATTTTCACTTGGTACTGGGCAGCAGCCTCTTAAAATTCATTTCTAGTTGCAGCATCTCAAATTCAAATCTCCACAAGTCACTGGTGACATTAAAAAATCTCGTCCTTTTTGCAAAACAACCTTATGTTTTAATGTCCCTCTACCTGATGAAGTAATTTGGATTCTCCTTGTGAGTCTTAAATCCAGATACAATGTTTAAGACAGCAAAAACATTAGAACAAAACGGTTTCCTTTCTTTTGTTCAAATGCTGCTTGTGGTTTTGAAGACAAAAATAACCAAATTATTTTGGTGTGCTCTAAATACATAAACAAACAAAACCTACCCAGATGTGATGGTGTTTCCCCACCTTAGGCAGGACTGACGATAGTATCTTCTTTTCACAAGGTCAGTAACTGTCACCAATGAGATGGAGTTCTGTGGCAGAACCCTCTGCCTGCTGCAAAACAAGTACCCACAGGACTTCTCCTAGCCAGATGTGGCTCTTTGGTGGGTACAGGTACCCCATCCTCGTGGTGAGGCACTGGCTTAGGATCCCCCAGCCTCACCCCACTCCAGCTGCAGCCATGGGAGGAAATGGCCATGAAGTGGAGGAAGCAGAAGTACCTCTCTGTGCTGCTCCTCCCCTCCACTGCGGAGCCTCACAGCTCTCCTGGGCGCAGCATGCACCAGGCTGAAAGTGTTGCTGCCTCGAAAGCTCTTCACTGGTTTTTACATGCCAAATCCACATGCTGCCTTGCTGCGGACCATGGCATCTACTCTGGAGAAGTTCATTAATTCTGTGGACCCCAGGACTCTTCCCAGGGTCCTCCAAATCCAGTCAGGAATCTATCTCCAAGGTGAGCATCGGGTGCTTTCTGACAGCTTTGCAAGTCTGACATCAGGTTCCCCTTGGGATCTGGATGTAGGGGAGGCAGAGGGAGGATTTTGAAAGAGTTGTCTCCCAGCAGTTTCCCACCAGCTGCAATTTCCCCTTTGAAGAACCAGTGTAAGAATTAATAGCTTTGGAAATGTCTTTGATAGGGTGTGCATCTGGTCTTCTCGCAGTGAGGAAGGAGCTGTAGATAGTCTTCATTGTATCCTGGAATGAGTCACGAATTTGCTTTGCACTCACACAGAGCCATCAAACGAGCAAATGCATATCACCTCACAAAGGTTAATTGATTAAACCTAGCTCTACTATTCTGGGGTTGGCATGAGGAGGTGCTCTCTGTCACATGAATAGAGAGACAGGGAGTTTGGAAAGTGACTGTGAGGGGCTATACAGTTTTCCTGAATTTCTGCCCTACATTTGGGAGTGCTTCAGGTGGTGCAACAATACAGAAGAATGGGTATGAGCCAGAAAGGAGTACCACAGAGGCTGTATTTTGCTGGGTTTTCCTAATGCTAATCTTTTCTTGTATTTATTGCTGGGCTCTGTGTGCACAAAACACAGTAGAAGGATGGTAAAGACGCTTGCACAGGAGGGAAATGCTAGGCGCTTAGTCAGGGCATAGGTGTTGTTTAATGACAGCAAAACCACCATGTCAAGCTGATGCATTAGTCTAGGAAAAGAAAGTTACCCCCCTGTCACTGCAAGGGTAAACTTGGGGTCACACTAAATAAAACAGAGAGGGCTTCATGAAATGAGCTGAAGACTTCAGCTTCAGCAGAATACCTACTCCAGGATTCACAATATCTATCTTTACATCAGTCTAAAAATCTCCATTCTGTGCCATAGTAAGAAGAGAGAGGAGGCAGCCCATGTTAGCCACTTTCCACACACCTAGGAAATAGTAGTAATATAAATACAAGTTACATATATATGTGTATGTATACATATATGTGTGTCTGTATACAGGTACACAAAATACTGTGAAATATATATGTATATACAAAATCCTATGATAAAATGATGGTAGCCCAGCTGTCATCAGGTTTCTGAGTTCCTATAGTCTGCATTCTGCTGTTAGTGAATAGCAAAGCTCATGCCGGTACATCTTTGGAGCCAGGGTATTTCAGCTTGTCCTTCCATTTATCCTGTAAATCCTTCCTCATGAGGAGAAAAAAACAGTGGAGACATATCCCACACACCATTTTGCATCAGTATCCCCGCATGTGAGGAAAAGTGGCAATTAGGTGATGACTGCAGATAATAAAAGAGTGTGCACAACCTTGGGAGGGAGTGGTGTGTGCTCTAGAGAGTCAGGCATGTTTGCACTAAATCCGAGAGCCCTTGTGCTGCTCTGATGGTTCTTCAGTATTCAGCAGCACCATTTCTTCCTGTTCTCTTCTCCCAGTGGCTTCCTCTCAGCTATACTCATATGTTTCCATCAGCAGGCTAGATGCAGCACTAACATACATGCAGGTGTTTATACAGCTTATACAATAAGCTAGGCTAATATAGACAGTCTGTTTGGCTTCTTCCTTCCACAGTTGGCACATCCCCAGAATACCTAGAAACACAGATGTTAGCTAGCAGGCTTTTCTTGGTTCCTCTATCATCATCTTCCCTGCTTCAGAGGCTTTAGAGGAAGCTTGAGAAATTGAGGCACTATGATGTACCTGATAGGTTTGTAAGATCTAGGGTTACAAAAGATATTCTCAGACCAAGCTCTCCCTTCCTCTTCCTCCTTCCCTCCCTCCACCCCTTTTTCTCTCACTCCCTCCCTCCCTAATCAGTCTATCCATGTTGGCTTCCTTCTGAACATTTTGCTCCCCTCCATGCCTGACAGCAGGGGTGAACACACTGTTCTGCGATTGCATTCTGATTTATGTTGCATTTTCTAAAGTGAGAATACTGCTTCAGAGAGAGTCTGAAGTAAATCCTGTTATATTGCTAAACAGGAGAGTGAACCACTTTATGCACTTCAAATTTCTATTAGGATGTCCTTCCTCAAGCAGATACCTGCACCCCTCCAATAATCTTTTTGTTTTCTCCTACCACATACAGTACACCAGCAATCTCACTGTGGGTAATGGCAGGTCCGTCGACAACAAATACGGGTTTATTGCTACCTGTGCAGGGGCGAAATCAGAGCTTTTGTGCACTGATTGTAGTAGCTCCCGAATGTCTACAGAGTCAGCCTGGTTAGCTGAGTCCTACTTGGATTAGTGTTTTTATGGAGTTGGATTTCACAGGAATCTTTAACCATTCTCAACAGAACATGCAGATAGTAAGGGAGAAGATTTGTTTTTAAAGCATTACATGGGATTGTTTGAAACTGGTCAGTCACAAGAGGTGATTAATTTTATGATGTAAAAATTTAAAATAGCACGTATTTGTATGTATATATGTAATGCTATGTATGTTCCCCTCTCAGTAACACCAGAAAAAGGTGCAGCGTTTCTTAGTGTCAGCTTAACCAGGAACATCGAATGGCTAATGGAGTAAATAATGATTTACTAAATCCATTACAGCTGTCACATCAAAGCTGTAGCAGCCAAGCAAAGGCAGCTATAGTAATTTAGTTAGTAAGAAGACAACGAAGTGTAATTCATTCACTGGTCTTCTGTGGTAAATGGTGTGCTGTGGGAATGAAACTCTTCATCCACTCTATTTGGAAGCAACATTTTGCACACATTCCACTTAGGCCTAAATGATTTTACAAATAAAAGACTTGCAAATTAGCCTTACTACTCTTAACAGATTTTCTGTACCTCTGGAAGCATAAGAAAAGCATAGTGCTCTAAGTCTTTGTTAGGATGGATGTATATTTTTCCATGTGGTGAGGTATTTTTATTAAAGTCAAGCTCCAGGGAAAGAGTGGGAATTTGATTGCTTTGGGCAAGGTAAAAGCTCTAAAAGATCCCATTCTGCCTTCATGCTATGTTACACCAAATGTAGTCTATGTCATTTTCAAACCCAGGCCTGCCTGCTGCAGTTCCCTGGGGGAGAGTAGGTTGAAACTCGCTGTGTGCACTCATTCCACCATTAGTCTCTCTACTGGCCTATAAAAAATTAAGTTCTTGCTGCTGTTAATGAAATTGCAGCTCCCCAAACTACAAATGGACAGGACTTTATAGACCCTGTTTCCATTCAGAATACTTTCAGCTAGAAAAGCTGTGTGCAATTGAACTTTTGTTGCTAGTAGTGAGTACTACCACCTAGACACCTTTCTGAGGAAGCTCTGTTCACATTTTTGTTCCTGGCTTGAAGCAGAGGGAACAGTTTCCACTGGAGTTATGTCAGTATTTTTCATGATACACCTGGACTTTGGGGTTGGTTGAAGCCTTACCCAGTTTACTTTAGGCAGGATAGCCAAGGTTTGAAGAGCTTATTCATACTTCCATTTTCTTACTCTCCTTTCCCTCTAGCAGTGTGTGGTTTCATAGCTAGAGTCCCAGCCTGCAGTCACCACCTATGAGACTATGCAGACTCAGAAACACAGGGTTTTAGTAATAGCCCTAACTTATTCTAAAGTGCTTTTCATTCATCAGAAAACAGAAACAGGTGAAAGGAGAGGGCGGTTATGCAAACCTCAGGGATGCTTTTCAGGGAAGTTGTTTTGGACTCTGAAGTCTTAATATTGTTTTTACAGGAACTGGACTGTTGAATCTCTGAAGGGAATAGAAAGGCTGATTATAAAATGAGAGCAAGTTTGCCATATACAAGTATCTTGTTAATCAGCATTGATTAGAAAGAAACTACAGTGCAGACTGAAGTACATGACAATTTAACACCTCATTAAAATATGTTATTAAAATTCAACTATTAAAACTCCATTGGAAAATTGATTGATTGAATATCTTTCTTTGAACATTTTAGTAAATATTTATACTTAGTGAGCTAAGTACTGTATGACCACTGATTTTTACAGATACCATGCAAGTACAGGCTTTCATTTTTGTGTTACAAAAATTATGTCTGTTTTAATATTGATGTAATTATTTTATGGGTAGTTGAATTTAACATTCTGCAGGCTTAATTTAACCAGTGGCAGGACAGTAAAAAGTGTCAAACTTTAATTGTGAATAATGTAGAACTTCTCAAGGCACCTATTCTGTTGGTGTTTCTTGCTGCTAGCCGTGTTTCCTACCCACAGCCTTCCCATTTTTGCTCCACCTAACTAGAAATCACACATTGCCTTATTTTATTCCCCTGAAGCTAAATGCACACATCAGCAATGGGATTAGGACACCGTGGATTGGGTCTTGTGTGAGTACAGGAAGAGCTGGTAGCACCTTGCTGCAGTTCAGCTGTTCGAAAGCAACATTTGTGTTGTAAAAAATCACAGTGCCAGGACATGCCTTCTTTATGACAGACCAATGAAACACATTGGGAAAGTTTATATTCTGGTCTCTTTCTCTGAGGAAACTCTAAGTCAGCAGCCTACACCTCTGCAGGCGGGGAGTGCAGTGAAGCAACATTCTGTAAACGTGATGATCCGCCCTCTGCTCTCTCTCCTGGGGCTCTGAAAGTGCCGGGTCTTTCCACACAGGGAGAAAATAGTGGGAAAATGCAACAGTAGGGACTCAGATACATCCCTGGTTAATGCTCTCCCAGAGCTAAGGGAGTTAAAGATGCTCAGTATTGCCAAGTGGAGATTCCAGCTCTGGGCAGCTGCTTGGTGTTCTCCAATAGCCGCATGGGGGACAATGATGAGCAAAACACCTTGGGGTTTGCTCCTTCTTTGGTGAATACGAATAGTTCCATTTCAGAGCTCCCTTTGGTGAACCATAAAGAACATGAACATGCTTATGTTCATGGCTTCTCTTGGCTCTCCTTTGCTGGTTGTGTCTCCGTGCCTGCTCACTGTCTTTATAGTTTCAATTTCACCCTTTCTGCTTCTGTTACTGAGTAACAGAATCTTTTCAGCATGTGGTTCTGTGAACTTTTCAGGGGAGTGCTGGGCAGAGTGCTGAAGCCACTTATAAAAATCCTGTTAACCCTGTAACTGCAGCTAGCCAAACCAGATAGAAGAGCCCTTGTATATCAAGTCTCAGCTGTCCCAAGTCCTATTGTAGACAATCCATCACTCTCAACACTAACAGAAAATCATCACATAGGATGGAATGACTTTCTACTGTTTTTAAGCCAACCTAGAGGTATGAAAAGATTATGAGTCAATGAACACTAGGATATGCAGTCTGTAATACTTATGAATATAACAAAGAAGCCTCTTCGGGATTAATAAAGGCACTTTTCCTTATAAAAAGCAACAAGACAATTTAAACAGAGGCTGAAGCATGAACAGCTTTGAACAGCTTTGATGAAGATAATTAGGGTTGTATTTCTTAGAGGTGGAAGATCAATAAAAATGACCTGTGCATTTATTGAGTGGACTCTTATTTGTGTGCATGCCAAAGGGAGAATTGCACATGGAATGGGTGAAATTTGTGGTACTGTGTTTGCACATGCTAATTTGTCACATTTTTTTAATAGAGATAGATGCCAAACCTGTCTGTAAAAATTGAAGGGTTTTTTCCTTTGAACATAGTTGTTTGCCTTCCTCTAGCTTGAGCAGTTAGGAGCAAGAGCCCTAGGTACAGCCTAGGGTACAGATAGTTTGGGTTCCCTCTTTTGGTCAGTAGTTGGTGAATGTTGGTAAATTTTCTTTATTAATATGTACCACTGAAATTCTCCTGCTCTTGTTCAGGCTGCTTCAAAACTATGCTTTATTCTGAACAAGAAGGAAAGTGCCCTGCAGTGAATGCAATATGAGAACAAACCCTGACTTTTATGGGTCAAATATTGCTCATTTTATTCATGCTGCTGCCCTCAATGGGATGAGTCATCCAGAAACAGAAAAATCTGACCCTGGGTAACTGGTGCTGAGGGCAAAACTGCTTCAAGGATCTTCTTGTGGGGATTTTCTTTCTATAACATTCACCTTTGGGCCTCTCTGTGGATCTCATAGGAGGTGGGCAGAATACCCAAATTGCTTGGCTTGTCTTGATGCAAGGGTCAAAGCCCTGCCTTGGCTTACTGAAGCTGCCCTCAATGTGCTGGTTTCCTGCAGTAGAGAGGGCTCCCTGGCTGTTGTTGCATTTGGGCGTCCAGGGATGCAAAGAAGAGGACTGCAACAGGAGGAGCCCTGTTTGCCTACACATGAATCTTATCATCCTATAAAAATGCCAAGGCAATTCTTACAAACTCAGGTTCTGGGAAGGTAATGGAACAAACTATAGCAAATAACCAAGGAGGGAGGATCCAGGGATAAACATCATACACAAGCCCATGACCATGCACTGTTTCTGAGTTGCAGGGCTTTTGTGGAGTAATTTATTTTTTTCTCCAGCTCCTGGTGATCTATGCATAAGGGGACATGGCATTAGTACAGTTTCACAGTTTCTGGTTAGCTCCATTGGACACACAGTAGTGGCACAAGGGGCAGCATGCTGTGATCTCGGTAGGGGAAGATGCTTAAACATGTTTCAAGTTCTGCACTGCACCTGTGACATGCTCAACACTCTGTCCTGATTTGCAATTTAATTTAGGCAGCCTTCTTAGACCTAGTCAATCAAAGCACAGATTTCCAGTTAAACATGCACTTCAGTAAACGTACCTTAAGTGAAAGTAATTAATACTGCAAAGAAAATGAATAAAACTAAATAAATCATTAACAGCTAAACCAGTGACTGATGCTGTTCAAAAGCAACTTTTGGCATTCTCTTCACTGATGCAGTAATTCTGACTCGTGGGTAAACCCAAACAAAAGGTCAAAGATATTGCATTTGGAGCTGTGGTTTTGCTTGCTCTTTTCATTATAGTGGCTGCTGCATGCAAAAAGCTCTGTTGCCACATGCAGAGCATGAGCCCTCTGGATAGATGAGAATCAGAAGAAAGTATTGAAAAAAAATAGCCATAAAACCTATTAGGAAAGGAATAAATCAGAAGCTGCATAAGTAATTTTTTTTTAAATTTCCATTATGATTGAAATGGCTTAGAGCACTTGACATTTAAAGTTTGACTTTATATGGGAAAAGATAAATCTTAGAGCTTTTGGTTTTTTGATGATTTTGTGCTGGCAAAAATCAGACCTTCTGCAGCCTAATTAGGTATGATCAAGATAAGATGCCTTCTTTACACAGAGCCTTTTGAAGGGAATTTACCTTCATGGCAATTCAGCAGCTGAACTGCTTGGAGGGTTTGTGTCCCAGAGTGACCAAACGTGCAGATTTTTTGTTGATTGAGACATATTATAGAGAGAAGGGCCATTACAAAGCCTAGTAAGTTGCTCTGTCACTTGATAAACGATCTTTACAGAAATTCTGCCTTTGTGACCACTGCTAGCCCTGGGCTCCTGGAACACCCTGTGGGCACAGGAGAGCTGGGCTCACTTGCTGTCGGTGGGTGCACCTTCCAGGTGTAGGAAAGAAGGGATGGATAAAAGCTTTATACTATTTGCAGCCACTCTCACAGCCTGGGGCTGGAGAGAGAAGCTGGGTCATGCTTTCTTCTTTGCCTGACATTGAGCATACGATTTTCAGCCTCTTCCCCACAACTTGTTAGTTTATTTGAGTTTAGTGGGGGAAATCCAGCATGCTGATTGGCATCTGTGGTGTTCAGGAGATATTTGACTGGAAAAAAATAAAAAAAAAAAAGACACTTCTCACAATCAGAAATAGGTTACATTTCACTACTGCTTAATCAGAGTATAATATGGTTAAAGTTATTAATCAAAATTCTCCTCCCCGCAACTTTAAAATAGATCTCCCTTCTTGCCAAAGAGCATCAACTGAACAACTGGCTAACCCCCAAATAATGCCCATAAAGAATGATATCTTTTTTATTGACACTAATTATAGATACATTATGTCCTATATATTACTTTTGGAGCCTGCAGCAGCCTTAATAGAACTGGGATTTCAGCTGAGCTCTGTTGTAGGGGAAAGCAGGCTATTGTTATTCTGGCTGAATGGCTGCACCAAGGGATTGTGTCTTTATGTGAAAGGAGAACCATTTTACCAGCCCCTGAAACAGAATCACCTCTGATCTGGGAAGACAGCACCCATATGCGCAACTGATGACAACATAATAGTGGAGAAAGAAGCACTGGGAAAAGGACACTGGGACAAAATTCTACTTTTTCAGGAGATCTTTCATCTCCTTGCAAAGTGGCCAGGTTCCCTGTTCTTTGGATCTTCTTTCAGAGACTGCTCAGCTTGCCAGCTGCAATGAATTCAGTGGGTGTTTCTGAGAGATGAAAGCGGTAATGTTTTCCTTCAAGGATTCAAACTCATAGGCTGAGGCGTCAATGCCTAGTGCTTGGACTCCAAAGACATTTGTTTTGTTAGGAGAAAAGCTTGGTCTTGGTTCAAAAAGTAAGAAAAAAGAACGGATGATATTTCAAAGTGCTTAGTAGCACCCTGTAGCAGACAGACGGTTAGACTGGGAGTCAGCCAGCCTGGGCTTGAGCTCCAATCCTGCTGAATGGTCCTCTGTGCCACCTTAGTCAAGCCTTTTGTCTTGTTCGCATTGCTGTCCCTAGCTCTCCTTGCTAACTGTCAAGGAGCATGCAGCAGAAGGGAGTTACATAGTACTGATATATTATTGCTGTTTAGTCATGGGCCTGATTTTGAGCCATACTTCCTATCAGCATCCATGAAGCATTCACTCTGGGGGCAGTCACCAAATTCAGCTCTAAACTGCTGGGAAGGAAAACGAACCTATTAGTGAGATATTTGATGTTCTACCTTGTACCATAAAATATTTCTCTCAGTGGTCTCATGTGTCCTGACATGAAGAATGTCATTCTCCATCTTAGGCATTCACCGTATTTATATTTCATATTGTTGTTTTTATAAAACTCTTTTTGTACCTATAATGAGAAATAATAAAGGGCTCATGTTAGAGAAGATGGTGCTGTAGCCGCTTAGCATTTTAAGAAAGTTGGAGGAAAAAGATACTGAACCGATTGTTATGATTGTTTTGATGTGATCACAGCAGTTGCTAATATGGATCATCAGACTAGAGATGAGCTTATGAAAGGATATAAATGTGTTTTTCATTGAACAAAATAACAGTCCAAAAAGGTAGTTTCAAAGACAAGAAGCTCTTTAATTGCAGCCTTCAGGAGCATTGTTTGATCACTATAAATAGGCTGCTTTATTCTGGGTTCTGCTAAAATGTGGGTTTTTTTCATTATGTTGCATATGTGTTTCTCAAATCAAAAAGATTACTTGATTTACGCTTTCAGCATCTTACACTTTCTTTGTGGCTTGAGTGAGACAAACAGTTACTGTTGGGCAACAACAAATAAAGGTACTATAAGGTCCATTTCAATTTTATTTTTCACTATAATGTTCGTGGGGGTCCAGATCACACAGCTGAAGTAAAATCTTTCAGGGTCACATTGTCACACTGGGTATTTCCACAGTGTTTTAAGACTAATTATCATGGCTTTTAAAGGAAAAAGAATTTTTATTGTTCCTTTTGAAAACCATGCAGTTTCTGTCCCTCCCTTTTATCAGCACAAATATTTGCTGCAAATGCCTAGATGACAAATCACACAGGTAACATTT
Organism: Neopsephotus bourkii; assembly: GCF_033783945.1. NCBI lineage: Eukaryota > Metazoa > Chordata > Aves > Psittaciformes > Psittacidae > Neopsephotus > Neopsephotus bourkii. Next base: position 8,495,209 of record NW_026902239.1, read on the forward strand.
TTCTTGTCTGAATGTAATCTTCATTGTACTATTCCAGGCAAACCGCCAAGGAAAGGCTAAAATCAGGGCTAAGGCAATCTGGTTGCAGACAAATATGTAATTACAATCAATACTGTATGTGCAATTGGACCCCCAAAATGCATCTATTCTTGCATGGATGGCAGTCTCTTTTTATTTTATTTTTTTTTTTAACCTGGTATCATTAAAAATGAGGCTTCTGCAATCAGTCTCGGTCTGTAAACCATTTCCTCCCAGCATCTCACCCTCATGATCTTTCAACCTCTCAGTCTGTTTTAAATGAAGCTGATAAATAAGGAGGTAATTAAAGACCCACAAGCTGCCCATGAATATGGTCATCTAGGTAGATTTGTACATACATGTACACACATTTATCTGTCTATACACTCAAATATATGTTTTACTAATAAGTTATTGAAGGTTGGGTTTCTGATTTCCTTAACTGGATGGAAAATATGGTGGCATACCTCCGTTACTCAGTAGTTACATAAGCAATTTATACAACTTTTCTTCTGCTATGAAAGGTACAGTTCTGTGACCATCAGACCTGGGATTCTTGGGCACTCTCCACCTCTACTCTGCTAAAAGCTTTCCTCGCTTCTACAAGACCTAAAATGTCCTTCCTAAATGCATAATACCCTTTCCCTTGTCAATGATGTAAAAAAATATGTCTTTTCTTTCTTCCTTTTTAATTCAAGAATGGATTCCCTTTCCTTGGTATTACTACAGAGCATTTGTTGCCAGTAGATTATGTACACATGTGATAGTTTATTTCTTTGATGGTAAGACAACCACTTAATTTTTTGGGGTTTAATTTATGTATTGATTTTAGTTAAAGCCATAAAATGCTTGCAGTTTTTTTAAGTTTTAATTTTCATCTCACTTTTTCCTCAAACTGATGCTTTTAGATGAATGATCCGCTTGTTTCCCACATCAGTGTTACGTTTTGTTCTGCTGAAAGACCCTGAGAGTTAAGATGTTATGACAGCCCTGTCTATTCTGCATGCACTCTTCTGTGGCTTGTAGTGTGGCATTATAATCCAACTTTTTTTCTGAATGTATCATCTTGGCCCTTGATGTTGCAAACAGAGCCTGCAGCTCCATGTAATGCTTTTTGTAGACTCCAGCTTGCACTCCATATGCTTGTCTGCCTCAGGTACTTTCTCTCTTTTCTGAGTGGAAATTCCATTTTCTTGTGTATTTTAGCCTTTTCTTGTAGCATTTTAGATTCTCTGCCATCTCTACAGTGCTAGGCCACTGTTTACACTGCATAGGTTGTTATATGCATTTCTCATGGTTTGCATATTTTGATTGCTTTGTCAAAGACTAATTTTTGTGTCATGCAATCATCTATTTTTTAGTGTTTGGCAGAGCTAGTCTCTTCTCATAGTATTGCCAGATTAGATGTTCAGACTGTGACCATCACTGACTGATGAGTTTGACTTTTTTGCAAGCTCTGTTTATACTTTTATTTTGCGATGGAGGGCAGGACTCCTCAAACCTCTGCTGTACAATTGGTAATTAAGCTATTGTGCCTGAGGAAAAGTAAATGTGATAAAAGTAGTAAGTCTTTCAGAACCAGCCTTAATCAGAAAAAGGGCCCTCCTCTGACTCCCCTCTTTATTTCTTGGTGGCACCACTCTGCTGCAGATATAGACTGAAGTAGTACTTTAATATTCTTTAATCACACGATCATTTTTTGAGACATTCAGCCTCATAACCGCTCCATTCTTCCCCTCAGGGCCATTACTTGGGTTGGTCTACTCCAGCTACCATGGTATTTGGAAATCAGCCATGGCCAGCAAGGCTATGGAACCTGGGTAGCACAGTGCCCATGCTCCTATGGAGTCTGCATGTGGATGCGCAGCAGAGCCCTGCTGCATCCTGGGGAATGCCTGCAAAGGATATCTAGCAGAGGTGAAGGCAAATGTTCCTGGAGGCCATAATTAGTCAGTGCAGTTACTTTTATATGTTAAATGATTTCTAAGGGTCTGTTTTCAAGTGAGTTATTCTGGAGAAGTTGGATCTAAATATGCACTGAAGAAAAAACCCAACAACTCTAGAAGCCATGAGCTCCCATTTTGAGTAGGTTTTCACAAATATTTATTCAGAGGTGAGAATATTGGAATTGTTTGCTCATCTTTCCATGTTTCTGTAATGCAGAGCTCATCATACTGTATCCCCTAGGATTCCCTATATCTAATAATATCATGGCTGCTTGTGATTGCTACTGTCTGATGTGAGGAGTGAGGTGGTTCAGCACAAAAAGAATATTACCCTCTTCACAGCTGCTCAATCTTTCTCTCTCTCTCCTCTAATATGAAATAAGTATTGCGCATACACTTTTCTGACTGTCATAAAATATCCTGTGGAGTTCAGCTAAAGGAGTGAGAGCTATGATAATTCCTCATGTGTTTATTAGAGCAACAGCCAGCCTACTGAGGGGAGCTGTAGCAATATCCAGTGGAGCCATCTGACTTAATGCTGAATTACACAGAGACTCAAGGGAGAGCAAACAACTATGCACTACCTTTACAATAAGAAAACCTGATTGTTCTTTTTCAGTTAAAGGTCAGCAGCTCTCTTGGTCTTCTGCTTGGTACCAGATTGGCTGAAAGTATGCATTAACAGCATGGTTCTTCACCTGGCTGTAGTTGAATTTGTCTGGCACTATAATCCAGAATCCCTTTGTGCTAATCATCAAGTCAGTAGCCTGCTGGGGGAGTTTAGAGCCTAAATTCAGCAGTCTTCATGATCCTATGTAGGGTTCTCAGCAAGAGAAACGAGGCAGTGTTGTCATATGCAGCCTGCTGAAAGCAACTATAGCACAATATTTTAACGTTTTTTTTTGTTTGGGTTTTTTTTTTGTTTTGCTGATATTCCTTCTACACAGGGTTAAATACCTACATTGGTATGTGTCTTCTTCAGGGTAGTAGCTAGGGATTTCCAAGCGTCCATCTCAACTGTGAAAACATTGTGCAAGCAACGGACAGGTTTGCCTGGCCATGCCTTCACAGCAGAGCACCTTTAACCAGCTGCTCAGTGTTACTCCTGTTCATCCTTCTGTCCTGATACAAACTTCTTGTTTTGAGGCTTTGGGTCTAGGCTAGAACCAGAGCAACCTGTGCTCAGGTTGCACTTACAGTGACCTCCCATGAGGTCAAGGTGATAGCCAAATGCTTGTCACCTGCAAGTGCTGCAGCAGAGTTGATAAATATATCTCAGACTCAGTAAGAGATAATGATTAGCCCAGGCTGTGGTTGTGACTGGAACTGATCTTGAATGATCATTAGGAAAATCACTCAGCTAATAGTTGCATTTCTGATATGACACCTGGGGGAAAATAGAAAAAGAAAAAAAAAAGCTTTCTTTTTTCTCCCCAGCAACTACAAGGAGAGCTGTGGAGTAAGGAATGGTGCTTTCTGTGGGAAGTGAATTCTGCAGGCAATGGCAATATGTCAGTCCAGGCCATCTCAATTATTGATTGCTACTATATAGCCAGACGTCAGGTGTTAAATATCTCTCATTGCCTGAGACCATTCTGGTTAACTAGGTTAAAAGGGGGAGGGGGGGGGGAGGGAAGCCAAACCCAGAAACTTAAATTGAACAAGATGCAGGCAAGAGGCTATTGGGGGATTGTGAAAAGGGAAATCTTCTTGGAGGAGATAAAGAGAATTTGTTTCTTCTAGATTTTTTGTCAAAAATGTGACCAGAGCAGGGCAAAAATAACCTTGAAAACCTCTGGAGAAATGGAAATGAGAAAAAAAGTATTTTAAATACCAAAACAATGTTAATGGCAGAGCAAATGAATACACTTATGAACGCATTGGAGGTGAAAATACGGTTTCTTACCACAGGGAAATGAAATTCTGAGATGGGGTTCCAGAAAGGCTACTTCCACATCACTTAAATACAGAGCTTGGTAAGTTCTTAGAAAGAACTGCACAGCATCAGAAGAACAGAAGCTAGCATTAAAATCAGCATTTCTGATGTTCTGTGTTCAATGCAGTCCTATCTACAAATGGAACACCATGTGTTTGCTGTACTGTCTTTCTATAAAATTAATTAGTCCCATGCTTCAAAGCTCCTTCTAATGTCCTGCAATGACCAGGAATAATTTTCCTTCTTCTGCATAACTTGTCTTTTGTTTTGGTTTTGCTTTATTCTCAACACACTTCTGTAACAGCAGAGGTTGACCACAGCTACACTGGAGAAGGGGAGGGTTGCTTTTGGCAGGGAAAACTGCAATTCCAGGTTTTGTGAGGAGGCTCTGAAATTCTTGGTTGAATTGCCTTGTTCCTGATCTCAAGCTTCTGAGTATCACAGACAAAAAAGGAATTTTTTTTTGCTGCCAGGTCAGAATCAGTAGGCATTTTTTCAGCATGAGGTAGGGATTACCACTGTCCATTGGCCAGTTTTCCAATTTCTTATACTTTCTTTAGGTTTTCTGTTCCTACAGAAAGCTCAAATGCTAGTTGCACTTTGCTGTCTCCTGGGCTCTTCCTGAGGACCTTTAGCTTTTATGATTTTTTGTCTTCTGCTGTAGTCTGTTTCCTATGGGATATGCTATGCCCTATGCCATGCAGAGGCACCTTTCCTGTGCAAGCTCCACTGCCTGGTGATTTCAGGAGGCAGCTCCTGATGACCCAAGTAATCCTATGCTCTACTTCATTCCATTTTGTCTAGTAACTTGGAAATGAAGGTTCTTCAGACCTTGTTCTCCTCATATGCACCTAAGATCAGTGGGCACACAGATCTGACCTAGAGATCACTGAAGTCACAAAATTTTCTCAAGACACGAAGGAAGAAAATAAAACATTAGGTTAGTTATATATAAGTTATTATATATAGGTGTTGTTTCATATAACTCATTTTAAGCATTTTTTCTTTAATTCAAAGAGGTAAAGTCACTTGAAAAAGTGAGGAAAAGCTGAATAATTATGGCAGAGCGGTGGATGTGGTCTACCTTGACTTCAGCAAAGTGTTTGACACAGTCACCCACAGCATCCTCGCAGCTAAATTGAGGGAGTGTGGTCTGGATGATCGGGTAGTGAGGTGGACTGTGAACTGGCTGAAGGAGAGAAGCCAGAGAGTTGTACTCTATGGGGCGGAGTCTAGTTGGAGGCCTGTATCTAGTGGAGTGCCTCACGGGTCGGTACTGGGACCAGTATTATTTAATATATTCATCAATGATTTAGATGAGGGAATTGAGTGTACTATCAGCAAGTTTACTGATGACACTAAGCTGGGAGGAGTGGCCGACACGCCAGAAGGCTGTGCTGCCATCCAGCGAGACCTGGACAGGCTGGAGAGTTGGGCGGGGAATAACTTGATGAAATATAACAAGGGAAAGTGTAGAGTCCTGCATCTGGGCAGGAACAACCCCAGGTTCCAGTATAGGTTGGGGAACGACCTGTTAAGAGAGCAGTGTAGGGGAAAGGAACCTGGGGGTCCTAGTGGGCGACAGGGTGACCATGAGCCGACACTGTGCCCTTGTGGCCAAGAAGGCCAATGGCATCCTGGGGTGTATTAGAAGGGGGGTGGTTGAGAGAGGTCCTCCTTCCCCTCTACTCAGCCCTGGTGAGACCGCATCTGGAATATTGTGTCCAGTTCTGGGCCCCTCAGTTTAAGAAGGACAGGGACCTGCTGGAGAGAGTCCAGCGCAGGGCAACTACGATGATTAAGGGAGTGGAGCATCTCCCTTATGAGGAAAGACTGAGGGAGCTGGGTCTCTATAGTTTGGAGAAGAGGAGATTGAGGGGTGACCTTATTAGTGCATATAAATATATAAAGGAGGAGTGTCACAAGGATGGAGCCAGGTTCTTCTCAGTGGCAAACAATGATAGGACAAGGGGCAATGGGTACAAACTGGAACACAAGAGGTTCCACTTAAACTTGAGAAGAAACTTCTTCTCAGTGAGGGTGACAGAACACTGGAACAGGCTGCCCAGGGAGGTTGTGGAGTCTCCTTCTCTGGAGACATTCAAAACCCGCCTGGACACGTTCCTGTGTAACCTTATCTAGGTGTTCCTGCTCCGGCAGGGGGATTGGACTAGATGATCTTTTGAGGTCCCTTCCAATCTCTAACATACTGTGATACTGTGATAATGCTTTTCTTTCCTTTTGTGTTTCTTTTCAGGTTCCATCTATGAAATGTTTGGACATGAATGCTGCCTGTCAACAGGAGAAGTCATTAAAGTTATTGGCTTCAAAATTAAGAAGCTTATAGCAAGTATCTGTGAGAATAACAAAGTCAGCCAGTTTTCAGCCAGAGTGGAATTACCACTGAATTTTCCTGGTATAGTATTTCATGAATGCATGTTTTTAAGAAATTATAACCCTGAGTAGTCACTTTTATTTATTTTATTAATTTTCTGTCTTGATTGATATTTGGTTTAGGTTACAACTCGGCTGTCAATGATATAATTTTATTAGATGGCACAAGACACACTCATCTTGCTTTTAAATTTCAACTCCTACAGTTCTTTTTCAAGCCTGGATAAATATTATTAAGGTTATAATGTTTGTTAGTTAAACTTTCTCTATTTAAGGTTTCTACAAAAAATCTTCTTTTCAGTTACTTATGATTTTGCCAAGCTTTCTCTGAGCTAAAATCTCCTTGCTGTGTGCTCAGACTATAATTTATTTATTATTGCTACATTTCTATTTTATTATTTTGGATATAAAGTATTACAAATATTTTGTTATGTTTTGGGTTTGCTTCAATGTTTTATTTTAATTCCAGTGGCCAAAGTGGCTGCTCCATGCATGGAAACAGTATTGGAGGAAAATGGATGTATTTTACTGCTTAAAGACCATTCCACCTGTTCTATAGCAAAGTCCCAAAATATCTATATTTTGGAGAATAGACTTGAAATTTGGCAGGTGGTACTGACTTGTTATTTGTAACGCATTTCCCGCTGTTCATGCGGCCTTGTTAGGGTGAGCTGGCAAATGCTGTATGTATCCAAGAGCACCTAGTTGATGACGTCATATTTATTCATTTTTCAATTCTGCTCTCATCTCAATTCCTCTGTTGTTAGGGCCCAGCCGTGTTAAACGGGGAAGTTATTGGAGTAGAGAGGAAGTGCTGGACTCTCAGCATCCATGTGTGGGAAGTGGAGGAGGCAAACTAGGTTAGGAAACTAATAGGAAAAGTTTGCATCTTGGAGCAGGGGAACATGATGAAGACTCAACAAAGCAAAGATCAGGGACTGGAGACAGCAGTAAAGATGTTTACCAGCATCAGAAGAGGACTGCACCCGCACAGAAATATACATGTACAGCATTTCATATGCTTGGAGTCTTGCAGGTAGCAGAGGTAATGGGAGCCCCCAAAGAGAAGAGAGGCCAGTGCTGGAAAACAGCACAAAGAGGCAAGTGGGATGTGGGAGGGAGCCTGTGTAGGTCTGGGAAAGAAGTTATGGGACACCTGAACATAGGAAACACTGGGACAGAGCACACACAAGATACAGCAGCACACAAGAGACGAAGATCACATCCAGAACTCACTTTGGCCAGCCCTAATTCTAGCTAATGCACTGAATGAGACTACAGTTCTGTAGGAGAAAAAGAATAAATCACAGATTGTAAGCATTTAATTAACTCTGTGTTGTGCTGCAAGTACAAGGGAGGCTAAATTGGTGCTGCATAGGGAAACATAATTGAGTGTTTTCTAGTAACTTCATTGATGTTCTTCTAATGATTGTTCTTCTAATGATTCTAATTGATTGACTTAGTAACTTCACTGATGTTCTTCTAATGAATTGCTGAGCATGTGAGAATGTGTGCACATGCACATATATGGTTTAGGCTATGCCAGTGTCCAAACTGGTATGTACTTTTTCTACAGAAGAAGACAAGACACACTTCATGAAGCAAGTAAAGTGTAAAAGCAACTGAGAATGCAATGTTTTATCTGAAATCCACAGCAAAATATCTTCTGCCATGCCTTCATTTTCAATCTCTAAAATGCAAATTTCTGCCTAAAATAGTCATATATAATTTTCTTTTTCCCAGTAGATCCTCAATTTTCTTTCATGTTTTTCTTACTCAGTGAATCAGAGCCATTTGTATGACCACTTATTAAAAGACTTTTTTTGGATGCCATTTTCAAGCATTAGTAGGGTCCAAATATAGTGATCGAAGACAATTATCTGTGGCTATCTAGAGATATTAAAGTATAGCTGTACTGTGAACTCTCAAGATACTTGGTATTTTTCTTCAAATCCAAGCTGCTTTGCCATTATTAAAATTTCTTCTGTCTCTAAAATATATACTAATATACTCATATTCTAAATCTCGATTGGCAGATGGGGTTGAACATTTGAATTCTAAAATATCCAACACAACTGAGTGATAAAAGTAATCCTACATTTATTAATGTTGAATCTCCTGACTTTCAGAACAGAATGACTTATGATTTCAAATGCCTGAACCTGGTGAATCTGGATTTGTTTGCATTCAAGTGATCAAGCTTACAACTTGGCATTTGGATATTTTTGCCCTATTGAGCACATTTTCAAATTTGGTCTGATCACTACAATTCACATGAATGCTTATGAACTCTCCCAACCAGTGTTCTAGAAAACTGGGTTATTTCTGTAGAAAACTAAATTCAGAGTTCATTTTGCTAAAATTCGTCATTATTATCCTCCACATGATGCGTATTACTGAACAGCAACACTAAAGAGGGGCATAATGACACTTCTTATCAGCCCAACAGGGAGTAGTACTCTCTTGTTTCTCTCTGTATGTGTACTGTTATGCATTCAAGAGCTTTTTGGTAAGATGTAAATTTGTAATTTCTCTAATTTAGTTCTTAGCTGAAGAATGATTCTGCTTTGCAAAGTCAAGATGTCCCAGTCTGCTTTTTCTTGACCTTTTTCCTTTTCACTTTATTACATACACATGCTAAACTCTGAACAAAACATTATATTAGAGAATTGCTGGCTTGCCCCTGTTTCCAGAACAAAGCACAGAACCAAACTGCAGATGATCTTTTTCACACTGCCATTGACTTACTTCAAGAAAAATATCCACAGATGTCTAAGAGGCTGACACTATATTTCCATTGTATGTACAGTGCTCTCTTGTCAGTGTTGATGCAAAGAAATCTTTTGCTTTGATGTTATTTTCCATTTCCCCTATTGTGAGTTATCATTTGTATGTGGCAGGCTCGTGTATCCTTTCACCATGTGCATGCTAGCATAAATAAGTAACCCTTCTATTTCTGTTACTCTGGGGATAGTGTCTCTGTGAGTGAAGACTGGGCTCATTTGCTTTAAACGATCCTTACTCTTTGTCTTTTTGAATGCATTTACAGTCTACAGAATTCTTTTTTTCTGCTCTGGCAAATCAGATCCTTGATAGAGGCCTAATCTGTCTTTTGCATTAGAGAAACCACTACAACTGCAAGTTCACTATCTGTGTTACTTCATTTTATCCTTATTCTAATTTGTTCTTTTTCATGCCTCAGAGGGCCAGGCTATTCTTTCTATGCACATGCACTGGATAAAAAAGGAACTCTGCTGTTATTATAGACACTTCAATGACTACATCTAACAGCATTTTGAACTACGATTTTCACTACTAACAAGTTAGCAGAGACAGGTAATTTGCACAACACCCAAACTGTGTGCCGGCACAAATTATTTCATTCTGTTCTGTTACATTCCTTCTCCTCCAAAAATATTGCTAGGCTGTCTGTGCTCTCAGGGGGTCCCTGGTAGCATTATTGCTTATTCCTTCGTGGTCTGACAGGCTCATAGCTGAGCATGGCTGTGCCTTTTAGCTTCCAGCCTCTGCAAGCCAAGGGACAGGGGCTTGTCTGTGGCCATACAGTACATATGTGGAAGACGAGGGGTTAGGCATTAGAAGGCTGATCTCAATAGGAGGTGATGGAGACATAGGAGAGATGGCCTTTGGGGCAGGAGAAGGAAAGGAGCATGCTGGAGCAGGGGAGGTAGCAGAGTGAGTGGAAAGAGGAATAGCAATCAAATCACCTCCAGAGAAGTTGGAAACTGAGCTCTTCCCAGTCTTCTACAGTACCTTGGGGAGCAGCCATTACTGGTCTGGAGCAGAAGGTCTTTCTTCTATTTTTGATCCTTGAAGGCTACTTGGTTCTCTACTAGGTGAGCCTAACTACTGGCTTTCTCAGTTTTCTGTAGGGAAAAGAAGTAAAAAAGATGATAAAAAGCATATTCCTTTTCTTCAGGACTCATTATAATTAAGACTGAACATGAATCTCTATAAAGATACAGGGAGATACACTGTATCACTCAATAACTGGTAAAAGAGACCTGCATATACTGCTCTGTAAAAAGGTGCTAGAAATATCTTTCTTTCAAAACGTGCTTTCCCACTGGACTAAATGGGTGATTCTTGGTCTGTTTCCTCTCCCATACCAGTGAAGAAATTTTTGTTCAAATTCCCAAACCCTCTGTCTCTACCAATGTGTGCATCAGTGCCTAAAACTCACCTGAAAGTGCTGGGCTGATTAGGTTTGGTGCTTACTGATTTTCATATTATGGCTAGGCCCGCACTTTACCTAGTGAAATGCCTTGGTGCAGAGGGTTCATAGAGTGTGACAAAGGTTATACATTCATGTAGTTACTATGTATGTGCAGTTATTCTTGTCTCTAGCTGTAATTTTTTCCAGAACTATTAGGCATCAGTTCATTTTGGTTATAGACCAGATGACTACATTTAGAAAGTAGATATATAGGTGCAGTATTGCCAGCTCTTAATAAACTAGCTGGACTTTTTGCAGGTTGGCTATTTCCATCTGTCTTTCCCTCCACTAGTCCACCAAGCTCTCATAGGAAAGCCTGTGAATTTAAGTAATTTTATGATTTATGAAAAAATGCACAAATATTTTTGTTTGACCTCAAAATGCCTAAACTTTGGCATCTCAGACTTACCATGTCTCCTACTCTGGAGATTTCTTTGCTATCTTAAGTTTGGAAAATATTCCGTTTTTTAATTTAATTCATAATGATTTTAATAAGGTTCTAAATGGTTCCCTATAGTGTAATGTTGTTTGTTTTTTGTGGGTTTGTGTGGGATTTGTGTTTTGTTTTTTGTTCATATTTTTTCTTTGGGGAGAGTGGGAGTTTTTTGGTTGGTTGGTTAGAGTTTTATGTGGTTTTTTGGGTTTTTTTTGTGTGTGTGTGTATTTGTTTGGGTTTGGGTTTTCATTGGTTTTTGTTTGTTTGTTTGTTTGTTTGCTCTGATATATATATATATATTTATCAAGGAGAGCATTTATGAGAAGATACCATCACAGATTATGGCAGTTAGATAGTAACCAAGTGACTTTCAGCCATCATACCAAAATGAATTTTTATATATTCACCTCTTTTCTATAGAGAGAGAAACATATGGAATTTTACATACTCATAAGCATAAACAGGTGGCTATTAGGTGCCTCTACTTCAGGGGTCTCATCAATGCAGATGCTAAGTATACTAGGCCACATGGCTCTTTAGTTGCCTATGCAAGCATTCTTCTACCCAAATTAAGAAAACCAGCAAAATGGAAGGTGATGATTTTCCTGCTCCCAACCCTTGCAAAGCCAGTCTGCCTTGGCCCAAGGGGATAATCAGTTGTCTAGTTTTGTATGAGGTTTGGTAATTGTGTTTCTATATGAAACCTATTTTCTAACCCAGGATGCTCATTGGTTTGTTGCTGAAATAGGTGGCTTTCCTATAGCCCCGGCAGAATTAGTAGAGCCTGAGTCTACTGTCAGACTCAGAAGAATGCTATTTCTCATACCTGTACTTTGCCAAATATTTTCAATGGGGAATATTTTTCTAACATAGCTTATGGAGGCTTTTTAATGCAATTCTGGAGGTTTTCTTGGGGCAATATGCATGCTCCTGTATCACAGATGGATAAACATAGTTATTGCCTTTGGGATACATTGTATGTACTTTGAATAAATTTTTTAATGAAGAGTATTCCTATTTGCTTTCTCCCAGCACTGCAAGGAGATGAAGCTCATCTTGTGTTTGCAAAGCATGACACTGGAACACTGTTTGGGGGATGTTGTCTTTCCCACTATTTCAGTTTATCATTAGTGCCTTGTCACTGCAATATATTCTAAAGGCTGATGAACCAGTTTGTCTTGATCTGCACTGGCAGCTCCGGTGGTGATTAGGACTGGGGTAGCTAACTTACTTGTTAATAATTGCATTAAAAATGACTGTGAGCAACATTAAAAATACCAGTGAGAAAGAAAAGTGTGTTGAAGTTGTACTTTGTACCTGTGCAGTTTCCGCTGGTTGGGCTTGGGCAAATGAGGGAGGAAAGGCACTGTAGCTTCGTCACTGTAGCTGTAGCTAGTGGTTAATTTGTGGCTAGCAAGCTTGGTTTAGGAATAACCTCTATATATGTCTTGGAAGCAAGCCTAAGTCAATTCCTGTCCCAGGAAGCTGCAATGTAATTCCATGAGGCAGCATTCACACTGCTGTGCCTTGGGAAGAAGACAGCTGAATCATGCAGTTCAGCTAAACCCTACTGTTAAGTCCTGTAAACCATCCACTTCATCTGCCTCTATGAAAACACTCATGCAATACAGAAATGTACGCATTTTTGTTGTGATGTGAACTCCCAATGAGACAGCTTCAAGGGGCATGATTGACATGAAATAATAGTGTCCCTAGGGGGTAGGAAGGCTCAGATGCAGCTTCTGTCTTGCAGAACTTCAGCATTTTGATTGCTTTGTGATGGCCAGAATATTACAACACTCAAACTTTGAATTATTCCATCTGGTGGTCTGGGCTATCATATATGCTAAAATCAATTTTCTTTGCTTATTCTTATCCATGGGTGCTACTTTTTAATTTGTGATATATCTTTAAACATATTTGGTCATGGACTCCCCAGTCTGTGTGTGGAAGAATATGTAGTACTGATGTTTAGGCAGAAAACCTATCTTGCATTTCACATTAGTGCTGCTCTTCCTCATATCATGTCTGCATTTATTTCTTACAGGTTTGTTTCCTAGGAAGACAAATGAGAATTTAAGATAATTTTTCTTCTTACTGTGTGTGGCAAAGAAAACTTTTTACGATAGATGTAAAAATGTTGGATGTCAGATGCAGAGCAAAAAGGGCTAGTTCCAGCTGCCTAGACATAATATCATATAGTTGATATTATCTCTTTAGAGTCACAGTTCTAACAACTAAACCAGCTATGAATCGTTTGATGTGCTTTGCTCCCTATTTTTATTGCATTCATTGTCTAAAATTTGGCAAGGCTTGCTTTGTATATTTCCCCTTTTGTAATGCAAGTTTTTCTGTTCTTAGGTCTTTATAAAGTTATGGCAGATAAAACACCATATGACAGCATTGAAGAAATTACAAGAAAAGTCTCTATCGGGCCAACAAGATTTGGCCATCCATGTTTCTACAGCCCCGAGGACATAAAATTGGCAAACCTCACTATCAAACATGGTGAGCACATCACCTTCAACTCAGTGGAAGAGACCAGTGGAACAATGGCTGTGAACTGTGTTGTGGTCAGAAACAACCAGTCTTATTCCTTTACTTTGCCCCTTTCACAAGAAGGAAAATTCTATGAGTGTGAAGATGACCAGATATACACCTTAAAAGAGATTGCAGAATGGAAAATCCCTAAGTGCAGAAACAGGATTGTCAAACTTTCCAGTACTATACATATGTGGGACTTCTCTAATCCACTTCCTGAGAATTTTGATGGCTGCTTGGTTCTTACGCCTGTCTATGAAGTGCAGGCAGTAATGAAATGTAAGTAGGAATCAAAGTCAATGTTTTGATAAACTCGGTATAGCAAAGGACACAAAATTTGCTTAAAATAGGAAGGATTCAGTTTGGTCAAGAATTAGTGATCCATATTTGCCACTGATGCTAGTTTCAAGACAAAGAAATATAAAAATAATATTGCCTCTTATTCCTTTATCAGCTGTTAATTTAGAAAGTTACCTTGCATTTCTTTCTGTTGCCATTTTATCAATCACTATAATTAAATCATCACTGCAAATCAAATATGTTGCATAATGAAAAGGTGGCGCTTGGGAATTCTATTGAGTTCTCAAATTCTTTTTCTTTGTGGCTCAGACTTTGGCCATGGAGCAGCCACTTGACCATTTATGGCTATGGCTAGGAGGCAGGAAAAGAATATAGACCCACATGTAACAAACTCAATTACTATTTATTTTTCAGGATGAGGCTACTGCAAAATGCAAAACCGTATTATTTTACTCTATTGCAGAAGCAAATATCAATAGAATATAAACAGAAAAGACTCAGACAATTTTAGAAAGACCTAGGTTTGAGGAAACAGGAAGATAACAGAAAAACAATACCTTTAAAAGCGATCCTTTATGTTATGAATTTTTGTTAGGGGAAAAAAAGTATTTTGTCTGTGACACATTAACACTTTTCTACCTGTTCCACCAAAACACAGCAACTGCTGGCTTGTGTTCTTATCAATGTCTTTAAACCTGCTAGCAAAATTTGTCATGGGAATAAAATTAAAAGGTGTGCAAGGTTATAAGCATAAAGCAAAATGCTCCTGAGCTATGATTACTAGAATGGCCAAGCTGCAGTAATGACCAATGTGTGCATGCATAGTGTACCCTCTCTGAACTGAGATACCTAACCAAACAAACGAAAAACTTAGGATAAAAAGTCTGGTTTCCAACTACTGCCTGGGCTACTGCAATTCTACTTCTTCATGCACCCACCCTTTTAAAGTTTGCAGGATAAGAGCTTACCCTTTGCAAAGGTTTGACTGCCAGTTGCATTTACTAGAAACAAACCAGTGTGCACCATACAAATTAAATCCTAACAGAAATATGTCATTCATGAGGATATTAAGCAGGAAATCTTTTCACAGTTGAGCTTTCTCTGATGAATGAAGTAAATCAATAGAAGAGGAATACAAGTGGACAGAGACTGTAAGCACAATATACTATAGTTGTTAAATGCTTATCACGAGACATTCAGGTTTACTTTCTATGTGATTTAATGTGTGAATCTGGGAAGTGTATCTTCATGAGATAAACTACTTCATTTTCTGCAACTCTGGCTAGATTCAGGAATCTAGCCCATTTCCTGAAGCTAGATTCACTTAGGTGTATTCCAATACCAGCTTAAACATAAGTGTAGAATCAATGAGAATTTTGTGTTCCCAAAAAGCTTTCTGAAGATTCAGTTGTCTTTCAAACAGATTCCAGTGAGCACTGTATTTGTTGATTTTATTTTATGTTTCATAGTGTGTTCAACATTTAAAAAGCATTAAATATGTCCTAAATAATTATTTAATACAAACTTGAAAAGTAGGCTTCATGGTACATGATTTCTTGTGGACCATGAAAAATGGATTTTCTATTTTTAGAAGAACTATAAATAGGCACAAGATAAAGTATGAAGAATACTATCCACAGTTCAATAAAAAAGATTCCTGATAAGAGGGATGGATAGCAGATTACACTTTCACAGTCTGTGAGCAGATATCCTTTACACTTCTTATTTTTTATAATGAGCAAATTATGCATGTGGAAATCCCCCAGATACTCATAGAAAGCTTTAATTTTCACCAGTCATTCCTCCTTCATTGGCTTTCCTTTGCGGTGCTTAGAATGTTTGTCACCTGAAGATGTCAGTGTGGCAAAAGTACTGTTGGAATAAACAGATCCTGAATCAATGTCATAAAACTCTGTAATATGAAATAGATCTGATACCAACTTTTAAGGATAAAATATCAGTATGTCCTGCTACAAGAAAGTGTGACTCCAGGATATACTATCCTTCTGTGCAGGACTATGCAGAATAAGTCTTACTGAAAAGAGTCGTTAACTATTATTTGCTTATTAAATTTTAGTGCCCTGGTCAGCACTCTGTAGTGTCACTGATCTGGAGCCAAATTCTTAAACAAACCTTAACTGCATAGTCAGCTTTGTACTTGGAAGTTTTACATCCAAAATTTTGCAAGTTCAGTGATGATAAAAAGTTGTTCTCGGTCAGACTGTTAAATACAATGGCTTGATTCTGATAGTAAATAAAACTAGATGCTGCAGTAAAAAATGCAAGAGAACCACAGAAGAGCATAGTGGAAATTTATTCACTAACACTAAACTTAGACTTCATTATATAAAATTTTGCTTTTTTTTAAAGAAGTTGTATTATTTTCTAGTAATTGTAGATATTTTTGTTATTCTTGTAAATATCAAAATATCATATTTTTCCTAGACTGACCACAGCAACAATATGTGTTAATGGGTTCAAATGCTATTTATTTATTACAAATGTTCCCCTGACCCATATGGAGGAACCATAAGTTGCTATGAAATAATAGAAATACATCTTGTACTCAAGGAAAATAGTTTGATAAGATGCACAGCTGATTAAACTTGGAGGTGCTGTGAGAAAGATAGTGAGCTAATTTTTTTTCCCCTTTCCTTTTTCTTCAACTTTTATTCACTTGCACACCCTATTGTCATCTCCTCTTGTTTCTGTCTTCCTTCATGAGGTCTCCTGAATATCTAACAGCCATATATCTCAAATTAAACCAGACTTTGACTAGCCTTGTTAATTGTACATGTTTACATATGGAGGTGCATACCTCAGGGAAGGTACTTCTAGTATCTGGCCAATAGGACGTGTATTTTATTCTAATGTCAGTTTGAAAATAAAAATCAATATCTTTTTCTTTTCAGTTCGAAAGGACATAGTTCATATCCTCTCAGATCTAGATGTCGAGGTCAAGGATATAACAGACTGTTATGATATTAGCTCTTTCCTTCAGCCACTGTCTTTGGAAGATGTATTTGAGAGAACAAGCAAGGAATTTCCTATGGTTGCTGAGATAATGGAAGGGCCTTCAGAAAATCAAAAACCTTTTAAATTTCTGGATACAGGGAATGAGATCATTATCTACAAAAAGTACCAGACAACAAGAGTTCTAGCCTCAGAGATCAGAAGTGATTCCCCCAAAAGATATTTTTTAATCCCTATGAGCTATAAAGGAAGGTTCAAAAGAAGACCTCGGGAGTTTCCTACTGCCTATGACTTAGAGATAGCAAGAAGTGAAAAGGAACAACTTCATGTCGTAGCAACTAAAGCCTTTGATTCCCCTCATAAAGAGCTTTTCTCTGTTTCAGTTGGAGATCAGTTTCTAGTTCAGCAATGCCAGACTAGTGAAGTTCTGTATGAGGGAAGAAAGAAACTTATAGATGTTTTAGCTTGTGAACAAATACTAGGTGATACATATAAGAAAGTTCTCCTCCCTATGTATATGGAAGGTAGATTTGTAGAAGTGATTCATGACAAGAAACAGTACCAGCTTCCTGAGATTTGCAAAGAATTTCGATTGCCTTTTAACGTCAAAGTGTCTGTGAGAGACCTTTCCATTGAGGAAGATGTCGTGGCTGCCATGCCTGGTCTGCAGTTTGAAGAAGAAATCACAGACTCTTATTTGCTGATCAGTAGTGCCAGCAATCCAGTAGAGAGCTGGGAGATTCCTGTAGGTCGTTTAAACATGTCCGTCCATTTGCTCAGCAAAGATGTCCACACAGTTGTGCCTCCTGTGACTAAGACAAAAGTGGAAGAGATCAGTGAAGAGCAATACTATATGGTGCGAAGATATGAAAACCAAACCCTTCGTTCACCACCAAGGCCTCCTAAAAAGCCAACGTTTTCACCAAAGCCTGGTTTTGCAGTACCTAAGCAAGGTGTGACTGATGTCCTACAAGCTCCAAAGGTAAGTTATCACACCTTGTCTTTGAATCTCTTAAAATCACAGGTCATGTTCTGTTGGTTTACAGTCTCCGTTTCACTGGTGTATAGTAATAGCTTGTATACAGATGGCTCTCAGTTCCTGTAGTAGGCAAATTGGCCATTATAGGCAGACAATGGCTAAAATCATCAGTATGTGTTAACTGTTCTGTGAAAAGCAGCAGAACCATACCAGCTCACAGCAGAAAGCTTGGCCAGATAATTTTATATGGATAATCCTTTACTGCACCAATGCAAAAGTGAAGGAAGAGAGCTGAAGTGGTTGTATTTAATTTTTTATTAAGGAAAAGCATATGTTTTAATGATATAAAGGTAATTTTTCTTAGCTGGAACCAGCAGAATTAAATTCACAGGAAATCAGGTTGTACAGATATTTTTGACTGCATGGTTTTGAGCTTACCCAAGTGGCAAATAGATTTGGAATAAAAAGGGCAGATGTTTAGAACAGCACTTGAAGTTAAGAGATAAGTGCCCTTTCTGGGACAATTTTCTTCATGGCTAACCCAAGGCAATCATTTGTTCATTACTTTTTATGTTGGGTCTGGCTGAGATGGAGTTAATTTTCTTCACAGCAGCCTGTAAGATATTGTGTTTTGGGTTTGTGACTAAACAGCATTGATAACACCAGTGTTTTGGCTATTGCAAATCAGTGCACCCACAGTGTCAAGGCCTTCCCTTTTTCCCAGGCTGCCCATCCCCAGAAAGCAGGCTATGGGTGGGCAAGAGGCTGGGAGGGCAAACAGATGGCACAGCTGACCCCAAATGACCAAAAGGATATTCCATTTGTTGTTATGCTCAGCAATAAAAACTGAGGGAGTGGTTGGTCTGGGAAGATTACCAAAGCTCAGACTGGTTGGATATCAGTCTGCCTGTAGGAGGTGGTCACTGGATGCCTTTGTACCACTGTTGAGTTTTTTCCCCTTTCCTGTCTTTATCTCAGCCCACAAGTTTTATTGGTTTTGCTCTTATTATTCTCTCTCCTGATGAGATCATAATCCTAATGTGAGTGCTTAGCTGCTGGCTGTGGTCAACCTACCACAGTTTTATTTCATAAATTGAAAGAATCAAAGGAAGGCACCTTGATGGACTTTAATGAGAGAGACTGTCCAGGAGGTATTTAATTTATGCAGTTGTTCTTGTGTGCAAATACAAATTCCCTACAGGGGAAGAATTAAAAATACTGGAAATACTTTCAGGCCTCTGCATTGTGATTGTGTTGTGCTTTAAATGCAATGTAACTCATGGAGTTCTATTTTGGGGGGCTTGGGGAAGGTTAGTTTTTGTATTGTTATCAAATTATGGTTCAGTTGTAGTGACCCTGGAGGGGCAGCCTTTTTTAAGTACTTTTCCTTGCCTACTGGAGGTGTTTCTCCCCTCAGTGCCAACTCCAAGACCACATGCAAGTACACATCTCCACGTTTTCTGGGAGATGGTTACAACAGACTGTAGGAGACATGAATGGGTAAGGTGGGTCCCTCAGAGAGGGTAATACAGTAAAAAGCTGCGTTGTTTTCTTCTGTCTTTACTTGCATTACAGAAACTTCTTTTCTGCTGATTTGTACAGTGAACCTTGTAGCAGCTTAAATAAGTCATCCTGATAGGCTAGAGAGGATAGACAAGAAACTGATCCCTTGAGCTAACAGGCAGGCCATCATCCTGGTGTTCGTGTAAAGACCTGGAGAAGAATTCCCTAAAGTTGTGTTTCTGGCAGACCTGTATCATTGTCAGGAGGACTCAGATCTCTTGCAGTTACTGATAGCGGTGTGTGGAGAGCAACAGGTAGCTGCTGACTCTAGTCTAGACTCACGCAGAAGATAATATTTTCCTGAAGTGAAGAGAGAGCAATAAGGGCAAGAGAGATGTGAGCTCGGGTTCTTTTGTACATTTATGAGTGAAAACAACCTCAGACTGCAGCTGTACAATGAAACACAATTAAGCAAATTGGTCCAGAAGACTTTTTTTTTTGGTCATGTGCTCAATATAAATAAATATAAACTGCAGTTGGAATGCTTAGATTTATGCAGATTTGTGAATCTACTTCCTTGAAAAGGTGAAACAGGTAGAGATCCCTTATTCATAAGATCAAACATCCTGAGCTGTAATGTAATAGGTTTAAAGTCACACAGAATGCATTATCTTTTCCATCGCTAACACCATGAATCCTCTGAGAGAACATGGCTGGTAGTGCATAAGCTTTGTCTTGGCTTCTCTGCCAGTGGTAGTGATAGGGGAGACTGCATTTTCTTTTACAAGTATCAAGGATGACTGGTGTTCAGAAAGTTGGAAATTGTGCCAAACTGATAAACTGGCATTCTTTGCATATTTTGTGACTATGCATAGATTTATTTGCATAAATAACAAATGAATGTCCTAATGAGCTGAATTTAAGCCTGACAAGATGGCAGGCTGAATTAAGCCATAGTGCTGCGTGAATTGCCATGCTCCTCCTGTGGCAGTTCCCTGCCTGGTGCTTAGGGAGCTCTGGCTACTTGCTGGAGGGTGGTGAATGGCTTCTTTGCCCACCAGCTGGGAAACTCTGCTTGGCGCTCCAGGATTAAATGCTGCTGCTACATGAGTCCACAGAGGACTAAGATCCGTCTGCTTTATGCCAATACCTGAGGATGCTCTGTAAGAGTGGATCACCTCTAGCTACAGCTAGTGCTTTGATCACCTCTTAGCTCACAGCAAAGCTGTGGGGGCAGAGAGGGTCCAGCTGTCTCTGCCTGCTGTTCTCTGACATTGGTAAGGCAACACTAGGGCCAGGAGTAGTGCCGTATGTTTCACTGTGTACTGTTTGCGATATTAGCCGCTTAATTGTGTGAGATTAACAGCCAACATGGACTGGAACCTCAGATGAGTGCAAGAACTGCCTCTGCTTGGGTGCCAGTTGCAGTGCTGCAGAGACATGGATGTTTGCACAGTTCAGCAAAGTCCAGAGACACCAGATGAATTCTCAAACATCATATAGGTCCATTAACCAAGCACTCTGCCCAGTCTCTTCACAGGGCTAATTAAGTTGGCTTGGCTCCTGCTGACACAGCTTTCACTTCCAGATCCTGGGGATCTCTCCCCTCCACAGTACGGTATAGACTTTCTCTCTCCCTCTTACCTGATCTCTTTGTTTCAGTTGGAAACAGCCAGATCACATATGTTTGCAGTTTTGTATTATTTACTAAACAAAGACAAACCCCAAGAAAATATATGCAAACTAAACAAATGAAACAAAATAGCATGTATTGAATGATTAAGCTAATCCAGTATTTCACATATCAGATGTCTATCTGTCCACGATACTATCTCATTATCAGATAGCAGGTATCTATATTAATATGACCTCTACCCACAAGCATCCCCAGCTGAGGACAGTGATGAGAAAACTATTATTGTACCCTTTGTCTAATGGTAAAAAGTTAGATACAAGCAGTCATTCACAAGAAATCCACATTTTCCTCACTGGAATAAATGGAATAAAGTCTTCACAGGGCTCTAAATGCCATGTTGAATTAAATAGTTTCAGCCATTCTATTTCTGACTTGTGAGCTTAGCTGGAAAGTGAGAATGACCTAATAAACCCCTAGAAGTTAACGCTACTGATCTGAGAATGGAGCATCTATCTCTCTTGCCAAGTTGCTCCTGGAGAGAAGTTCCTGTGGGAGAAACCAGTCACGACCTCACCTTCTTGAAATTATAGTTAATTTAAAAAGACAAGCCAGATGTGCCTATTCTTTCCACAGTTAGTCTCACCACAGTGAATATAACAAACCAAGTTTTCACTTAAGAATCCCAGAATAAGCTTTCAGGTGGGACCCTGAACAAAAGAGGCTTGAGAATTCTTTTGTAAAATTTCCTCAGGCTTTTTACATGCTACCCTACAAGGGGATTTAAGTGGCAGAAACTTTCCAGTTCTTTTTTAGTCTGTCAGTTAAAGCTGGAAATATCCTACAGATTTAAGAAGGTTCCTATATGACCCTCAATGGCTTAGTTTTAAATTGAAACCATCAAAGAATACCCCATGCCAAACATTGCTAAGTGCATTCACTGATACTCGCTGATATTCACTGATTCTGGGGGAATGGTAATCAAGGCATGGAAGGCCACACTTTAGTCCTAATACCCTGAGGGCACTAAGTACGTTGCTTAAGGAATTAAAACAGGCAGTATTTGGCTCCTGATAAACAGCAAAAGAGGTTAGCTCCATCCAATGCTATTTTCAGAGGTCTGCTTAGGCATGTCTCTAACCTGAGCATCAGTAGAATCAGTAAAATACCAGCTCCAAGTTAGGATTGCTGCTAAATACCTTTATGAATGTGGAATTGGAAAAGCCAGTCACAGGCAGTAATCTGCTCAGCTCTGGTAAGAAAGCTGAGAGAATTCCAGTCAGGGAGACTGGAATTTAATAGTAAGTATCAGGGCATGGTAGTTAATTGTCATTCTGTGCTAAGGTCCATTATCCTTCAAAAAGTCATTACAGTGTTACGATATCAGGAACTTTCTTGCTTTCTTGCTTTTTATTTCAAAATTAAAATAAAAGAAAAAATTATCATTTCCATCTGGCTTTGCAGTGCTACAAACTGAACTATCGAAATCTGCCATTAACATATTTATCGCATCTGTCTTCACAGCAAAATGAAGACTTATCTGGAATTAAATTGATAAGACATAAGCTGCATTTTTCAGCAAATGGATTTTCCTGCAGCGCCTCCTTTCCTTCCTCCTAACTATTTCTTTGCTGCTTCCAGAGCATTTTTTCATGCTTTTAGGGGCTTTATAGAGTAGATTTAACGCAAATATTTCTGCAGTGTGGCAAGAAACTAACCTTCCTAAATAAATA
The DNA here is from genome assembly GCF_033783945.1 of Neopsephotus bourkii. Classification (NCBI taxonomy): domain Eukaryota; kingdom Metazoa; phylum Chordata; class Aves; order Psittaciformes; family Psittacidae; genus Neopsephotus; species Neopsephotus bourkii. Next base: position 8,517,838 of record NW_026902239.1, read on the forward strand.
TGTATTAGAAAATACACACAGGACAGCCAGGAAGAAATAGGTAAGAACAGACTTCAGGAATTAATCTTTTGGCCTGGAAAAGAGGGATGAAAGTGTGTTTCATCAGCAGATGCAAAACTGTGCATATGTAAATGTAAGAAAGAGGGTTTCTCTCTGGCAGATGCAGCATTGTCTCACCTTCACCCTCTCTCTCCTTCCTCACATCCCATGTACTGTTTCTCCCTGTCACTTTTCCAATAGCTCTGGAGGTCTCTATTAAATAGCACAGAAAGGCTGGTAGCACAGCCCTTACAGATTAGTGACTATGCCATGTTGCCATGCCCACATTCTTGAAGTCTCTCAAAATCCCATCCCCACCTCAGCCTCACCTGTGTGGATCCCAAATCTTCCCACCTCTTTGTGCTGCAGCTTCTTGCTCCTCCTAGTACTAAGTCCATGCTGTGCACAGGGTCCTTTTCCTCCTAATACCCACCTTCTACCACATGTGCCTGACTTCCCCCAGACCTATGTGCCTTGGGTGCCCCAGCACTACACTTTTCATGTGCCCTCAGCTTATATCACCTTGGTTCTCCAGTCCTCTCTACTGCTTTCAGGCAGGCTTGTCTTTTCCTCTTCCTTATTTCTTCCCCACACATCTTCCCTACTTGCTCTTATCTGATGCACTGAGCTAAAGCCAAGGCCACAGGCATTATCAGGCAGGAGCTGTGGGGACATCCCAAGTTACACATGGGTTTTCATCTCCTTCCCCAGTGGCACCTGTTCCAAACCTCTGCAGAGCATTAGTCTTCAGCTAGGTTTTTAGGAGTAAAACTAGAGCATGCTGTAGGTGCTGGCAAGTGTCAAGCCATTTAATACTCTTGTAGGCTGGACAGTCTGAGCTGAAGGATTTAGTTACAGAGATCTTTATAGCTATGTACATACTTGGATGCTTGTGACCTTTTGCTGGGCTAAAGCCTGCATGTGTGTCATCCCACCTCATGTCCTGGGTTTTTCTGCAGAAGAAACCAAGATATGCTGGCTGGAGAAGCACTCTAATCTGGATGATGGGGTATCAGGACTGCCAGGTACTTTATGGAGCCTGTATGAACCAACAGGAAGGAGCTAGAGGAGCAGGAAACCCTACAGCTCCAGATATTAAATGACTGGCATTTTCCTGATATTTTCAGTATGGAGAGCTGGTATTAAGACCTCTTTCTCTTTTAAACAATACCAAAAGCTCAAAATTTCCACAGAGAAGCACCAGGTCTGTGGTAGGTACTTACTGTGGATTGATGTTACTCTCAAAATAAAAAAACAGTGGGGAAGATAGCGATGTGCCTGCCGGAGGGACAGGCAGTAGATAATTGCCTGGAAAAGTGAGCAATCTGAGGTGTAAGTTTCATTGCAGAAAGCCATTACTGCTACAGGAAATGCCGATATAGTACATGAAATTAAGAAAGGTACAGATGAACATTTGGATATGCTGACTGATGAAAATGCCAACTGATTAAAAGGAAATTGCTTAATTTAAAGCTAAAAATGAATTACTTGGAGAACAAAGAGAAAAGAAATATCAAAATCAAAAGGATGCCCAGAAGAAATAAAAAATTAGACCACATGAAAATATGGAATCCTTGATAAGAAATAAAAAATTTTGCACAGAATGTGTGAGCCAAAAGCCATTAATGTCAGTAAGGGGAGAATTGGCTGGGACATTTTTTTCTCTCTTGCAGAAAGTACATAACAAAATACATAGCATAACAAAATCACACAATTATGAATAATTATAAAGCAGGACAAAAAAGTAAAAAAATTAATCCAAAATTCTAGGAAGCACTGAAGCAGAATCACTTTTCTCTTCAAAATATAATGGGGAAGAGGAATCTGAAATGTTTTATTTCAGCTGGGGTTCCAGGCAGTGTGACATCCCACAGGGTTGTTCCCCAGGCTTCATCTTATCATTTGCCCTTCTCATGGCAAGAAAGTTGGAAAATTAGGTTGGAAAATTAATGTGGTTACTGAAGTGCTACCTTTTATGGCCTGTATTTTGGCCTGTATTTTGGCCTGTTTGGAAGTCACCAAAGTTTTCCAGTTTAAACTGGCCAGATATAATCTGCATGGCAACAAATGTCCAGCAGGAAACACAGTCCCCTATATCCCGTGATACTCACATACAGCAGTGGCAGTGACTTGCTGGGCAGCTCCCAGGGCTCCTGCAAAGCCAGTTGCTGAACTCCAGGCAGCTTCCAGGCTTTCTGACTCCATCCCTGCTTAAACACCTTCATGGATTTTTCTGGTCTCTGAAGGCCCACTGGCATGAGGTGGCTTATGTTTCTGCTAATAATCCTCTTGGTTGCCTTATATGTGGGGCTGCTTGCAAACTGCATGCTATGAGTGGGCCTTGGGGTGCTCTAACCCCACATCATGCCCAGGAACTGTTTAGGAAAGTGCTAGTTGGCACAGGTTGAAACTGATCCCAGGGATGTTCACAGGCACTGTAAACTAGTGACCTGTTCTAAAAAAAAGAGAAAAAAAAAAAAAAGAGAAAAGAAGGATGCTCATCAGTCAGTAAAGTGTTGGATGAGATCAATGTGAAAAAAAAGCACTGACATTGCCCGTTTACATTATGCCTTTATTTATGAAATTCAAGGTTTTGCAGTACTGTTAAACCTGGGCACCCTAGAAGAGAAAGAATCCCAGAAGGTTGGGAGTATGCTTTGAAATATATTGCTCCATGAAATGAAATGAGAAAGTTGCTGTCAGTGTGACAGTAGGGTCAAATCTCCAAAGACCTGTAAACATGACTCACACTTTCCAGAAAGTCCTTGCAGTGAGGAATTGAGTGATTACAAAAAACAAGAGAATGCTGTGGAGAAACTCATCAAATCCATTAAAATTCATAAAGACAGTCTGAGTCCTAGACTTTCCCTCTCTGCTTTTTGAATGTGTTAGTCCATAGACATGCTATAAAAAATCATGATGATAATGAAATGAATAGTGAGGTTTATCAATTATTACATGACGGAGATTTTAAAGGCTGAAAAATAATGTATCTAATATCTGTACTGAGAAAATTAATTTCCCTTCTTTATGGATAGAGGTATATAATTTATACTGAACTTTGTCAAGGTATTTAGCAGCATTATGTTCTTGTTCTACCTCAGAACATGAAGTAATTTTACTGGTAAATATTTTAAATGGCAGTATGTTGTGATGCTGTGGTAATGCAGTTGTCCTTCCCTTTTTTTTGTTTTTGTTTTTTTTTTAATGGAAAGTAGCAAGGGGTTTGAGGAGGCACAGGGTATTCAATTTGGTTGTGATTCCCATGGTGCCACTGAAAAATCAGAGCAATTATTAGGCTTGCAATGGCTGTAGGCAGTGTCTTATATCAATGGTCAACCTGAACTGCTGTGATGGAGTGTTGATAGGAGTCACTGTAGAAAAAAAGGAAAAGAAAGAAACCTCTTTAGCAGTTTGTGGCATGCTATGCATCATTCTAGTGGACAACACTGGCTATAAACCAATCAGACTGTGCACTGATTTAGACTCTAGATTAGCCAGAGTTGAAATCTGATGAATAAAACAGATGAATCTATTCCCAAAGCAACATTTTCTTTTTAATTTTAAATTTAAGAGTATTTTTAAAAATAAATAATATTTTATGTGTGAAATGAAGAAACAGTATCTGGAAGCTGGTACTTTTACTGATCCATCTGTTTTGCATAAGTGGTATATGCATGCTCTGCAGTATTAATGAGGAAAAGGGTGGCTGAGTGTGCTTGCAAATTGCTCTCATTTGAAGGGAGATGTGTGAAGCAATTGAACAGCAACTCTACAAGAAAATTCTGGCCATGCAAAGAGCAGGGTTTGGAAGAGCTCAGTAGGTCTGGTTTACGTTCCCACTTCTGTCACATGCTGCTTCAGTGACACGAGACAAATCACATAAATATCATTGTTTCCAGATACATGAAGAAACTGCCATGTGTGAAGAAAGAGTGTGGATTTACAGCTCATTAGTTACTTTATACGGATGCTTATATCTCAGGTAAATGCAAGATACACTGGTGCACTTTCAGTCACGGTCAGAGCTACCTCACATTTACTCTGGAGCAATAAGCACAAAGACAGTTGCCATGGAGTAGTTAATAAGCTGTAAATCCACGCTCATTTACTTGGTGGCAATTTGTTCCTGTAGCTGTCTCCTCTGTCTATGAAATGGGTCACTATGCTTCATTTTCTCATCTCGGATATATATAGAGACAAGCATAATTTTTACATGCAGGCAGCATTCTGTGCATTGGTTACTGCAATACAAACAAAGTAATAACATAAAAATAATATCAACAATGAAATTCCTACATGATAGTACATTTCAGGCTTCCTTGAAAGCTTTCAGCTGAATGTTCATGTACATAAAAGGTGCAAAAAACAAATCACCGTTGTCTAGGACATCTGGATTCTGAATTGTGGATACTGAAAAGGGGAAGAAACAAGAAGGAAGAACTTGCCGTATTTAAAATCATAGAATAGAATCATAGAATAGCTAGGGTTGGAAAGGACCTTAAGATCATCAAGTTCCAACCCCCCCTGCCATGGGCAGGGACACCTCACACTAAACCATCTCACCCAAGGCTCCATCCAAAATGGCCTTGAACACCACCAGGGGTGGACCATTCACAACTTCCCTGGGCAGCCCATTCTAGTGCTTCAACACCCTCACAGTAAAGAACTTCCTCCTTATATCCAATCTAAACTTCCCCTGTTTGAGTTTCAACCCATTACCCCTTGTCCTATCACTACAGTCCCTAATGAAGAGTCCCTCCTCAGCATCCTTATAGGCCTCCTCCAGGTGCTGGAAGGCTGCTATGAGGTCTACACGCAGCCTTCTCTTTCTCCAGGCTGAACAGCCCCAACTTTCTCAGCCTATCTACATATGGGAGGTGCTCCAGTCCCCTGATCATCCTTGTGACCCTCCTCTGGACTTATTCCAACAGTTCCATGTCCTTCTTATGTTGAGGACACCAGAACTGCACACAGTACTCCAAGTGAGAGCAGACTTGGGGGGCAGGATCACCTCCTTCAACCTGCTGGTCACGCTCCTTTTGATGCAGCCCAGCATACAGTTGGCATTCTGAGCTCTGAGCACACACTGCTGGCTCATGTTCATTTTCTCATCGACCAGCACCCCCAAGTCCTTCTCCGCAGGGCTGCTCTGAATCTCTTCTCTGCCCAGCCTGTAGCTGTGCCTGGGATTGCTCCAACCCAGGTGTAGGACCTTGCTCTTGGCATGGTTAAACTTCATGAGGTTGGCATCAGCCCACCTCACAAGCGTGTCAAGGTCCCTCTGGATGGCATTCCTTCCCTCCAGCGTATCAACCGAACCACACAGTTTGGTGTTATCAGCAAACTTGCTGAGGGCACACTCAATCCCACTGTCCATGTCAGCGACAAAGATATTGAGCAAGACCTGTCCCAACACCGATCCCTGAGGTATACCACTCATTACTGGTCTCCAGCCGGACACTGAGCCATTGAGCACAACTCTTTGCGTTTGGCCATCCAGCCAGTTCTTTATCCACTGAGTGGTCCCCCTATCAAATTGATGTCTCTCCAATTTAGAGACAAGAATGTCGTGTGGGACAGTGTCGAACACTTTACACAAGTCCAGGTAGATGACATCAGCTGCTCTACCGCTGTCCCTCAGTTCTGTAGCCCCATCATAGAAGGCCACCAAATTGGTCAGTCAGGATTTCCCCTTAGTGAAGCCATGCTGGCTGTCACCAAGCACCTTGTTGTTTTTCATGTGTCTTAGCATGCCTTCCAGGAGAATCTGCTCCAAGATTTTGCCAAGGACAGAGGTGAGACTGACTGGTCTGTAATGATTCAGAGAAAACTCCAGGAACAAACTTGCCAACAGAGTTTTCAAGCTGACAAGCAGGTATTCTTTATTGTGGCGCCGGGAGACACAGGGGATAGCTCCTCCTAACCTGTGTTCCCATATTGCTATACAAGCCGTCCTTATATAGTCCCTGGGCATACATACGTATTCATGAGGCTACGTATGGATTACATCATTTTCCAGAGAGTTCCCCGCATGCGTACAGAATTGTGGTGGGGGTCTCTGAGGGTCGTTTACTTCTTCCAACAATCTTCATCACTTCTGGCAGCCTTTGAAGCTCATACCAGTTTAATTGGTTCGTTAGCACCAGAAACATGATAATCCTCCTATCCTCCTACTTATCAGTTAGTTTAACTGTAGCACATCCTGGACACCTGCAGTTCCCAGATACTCCTTATCCCTGTGTCCTGTTCTTCTAGACTGTTTTTCTTAAAACTATGCCAACTATAACGATTTATCTTGTGAGAATTCTCAGTATGTTCTCTAGCTGTACTGTTTTTTTTTCTCTATGTATCATTCACCTCAGTAATTTTCCATTGCTACTGTTACAAAGCCATCAAACTTAACATTACTTAAAACTGATTCTAAAGGTTTCTATATTCCATTTTGTGATTTTGTGTCCCTTTGTCTCAGTAATTCACTGGGTCATCCATTTTCCCCTTCTTGAAAATGGGGGTTATATTTCCCTTTTTCCAGTCACTGGGAGCTTCACCTGACTGCCATGATTTTTCATGGCAATATTTAACATTGCAGGTGTTAACCTTGAGGCTAATGACTTGGTATGTTTGGTATTCTGTTGCCACTCCATCATTTATTCTTACAGTAGACATTGGCCTTTGTGCTTGCCTTCTCCATTCGTTATGGTATATCCACTGTGTTAAGCCTTGTCTTCACCTGTTGGCTTATGGAAGTTAGAAGTTAGTTTCAAGATATGAAGGGTTATGGATGGAAACTCAGGTGCTTCTCAGAATGCCTTCATAAATATCCCCACTTTGTGGGACTTTGACAGATGATAACATTAAACTAAAAGTTGCATGCCAAATGTTAGTTTGTGCAAGTATGCAAGGTATCAGCAAGGGTAGAAAATGAGGGAAGAGACTGACACAGTGTGGGTTATATATATTTTTATTTTGATAGATCTTATTTGGATAAAAAGTAGTGGGATGTAACTGATGATGTATGAATGAATGCTGGACTGAAAGGCCATTTTTCAAAGTCAGCTCTAACACATAGCTTTTACAGCCAAATCATTTATGCTACTTGCAGTGATGGAGCAACACCATCATTTGGATAGAAGAGAGGATTAAAGAAGTAGGCTAGAAAGGTGAAATTAAGAAACAGTGAAACAGAAAAATGGAATATGTTGTTACATTCTATCAAACTGTGAAGCAGGATGGGAAAGCAGAATTTATACAGGGTGGAAGGAATTGCATTTTTGTTATAAAAAGTCTTTTTTGAGGGGGATGATTTTTCTTTCGAAATTTGTTCTTTTCCCATATGAATATATTGATTCATAGCTATCCTGCCCTCATTGTCTCTCACATAAAAATGCAAAGTAGTGTACTGTAAAAATACTTGCTCTCCTTGTGTCGCACATGACGATTTAAAATGCATATGTACATGGTGTTTAACATGAAATATCTGCTGTTTCTCTGCTACTTTGCACCTCACTGAGCAGAGATGAACCAGTGAGGTCTTGGTTTGCCTCTTACTTACCCTCCACACAGTCAGCATCTGATGATGTAGACATCCAGGCTACCAACCTCCTATACTACTGATACTCCCTCTCTGTTCTTATGGTTCAAGCAGTAGGAATGTGGAGGCAAAAATATGTAAGCTAGAAGGAAAAAAGAAACTAAATTCTTATACAGGAGGCTTAGATTTTGCATAAGGCTTTTTGTTAGTTTGCATCTTCAGAGAACACAGCGGTAAAATCCGCTTTTGAAATATCGAAACCACTTCTGCCCTATACTAATAGCTGAATGTGAAAGATCTCCTTCTACCCTCCAAAATGGAAAGTAAACCTTATTATGAATGTATGAACGTTATGAATTGAATAATAATATGCCAGTGGTATGATGCTGCTATTGTTGAACCTAAATGAAAAACCTTATTAATCATGGATTTGACAGTTCATTCAGTTATAATAATGTTTCCTGTCAATCCAAGCTCTCATAATTGGATCTTACTTAGAAAGGAAGATGCTCCATTGACTGCTCAAATGGAGGAAAATACAGGTTTGAAAATGAAAATACCAGTCTGAATTCTGTTTCCAGGGAGCCTACTTATGCATGTACAAGTTGGATAACACTTTAATCCTTGCTGTGTGTCACATTTGGATGTTGCTATAATAAGATTCTCTTACTGACTAGACACCAGCTCTAGAGTCATGACAGTGAAAGTGAAAGCAGAAAGAGTAAATGGAACTTCTCAGGGATGCTGGTATATGATTACTACAACCTAGTTGCAAAGAATCAACTGAAATAGATGGCTTTTCTACATCAAGAAGTGTGATTTTCAGTGAATTTACAATTAATTTGGTTTTCCGCATGGCCTCTTTTGTGGTTACTCAGGATGCAGAAAGTATTAGATAATTCACATGGCATTGGGAGAGGATTAAGATGCTTCAAACCAAGGCAATTTAGTGTGCTGTGGGAGTGTTTGCAAAGAGAGCTAGTGGCAAGGAACTGTAAATTCATACCTTAACTTACTGCACACTAACTTTATAAACAAGACCAAAGACAGGCTGAGACTGAAAGCAGTTGGAAAGGCATCTTAAATAAATGTCATTTAAAAGAGCCTCTGTGGGCAAAATCTATAAATTCCATGGATGTAACAGAGGAATGTGGTGCATTTCCATGCAGACTACAGTTCATTAAGGACACAGAAACCACATTGTAAATATAATTTATACTCAACTCAAAAAAATAAAGAGTTTACAGAAAGCACTTTTCTGGGGCAGCTGAAATGATAATTCCCAGAAAATGTTCTTGTTCACTGTTAAACCAACGTGGTTGCAATAAGCAGGAAATTAAAGTAGCTTTCTAATGAATAGTATAATTCCAGCAAACATAGAGACATCGAATTGTTTTCGCTGCCTTGCAGGACAAAGAACAAATAATCTATTAACACCAAGCCTGTATACAGAACCAAAAATGGTTATGAACTAGAAAGAAACTTGTTGTTTATAGATATCAATAGTAAGCACTCTTTACAAGAAATCATAAGGGGACCTAAAGAGGAAGTTTTTGATGCAACTTGTTTTGAGGGAAACAGAAGTTATAAAAAAAACCCAGTCTGCTTTGGCAGAAGATGAAAGTCAAAGGAGCTGATGGCAAGTTGTTGCGGGTGATGTAAAGTGTATGACAAGTCCTTTTGCAGCTCTCATTATGGGCTTGTATGTACCTGATTGGTTACCTGATGGGCAAGCAAATTTATGTCAGCTCCAAGCAGCCCCAAGCCCTCCTTCAAAACACACACATTAGAGTCACCAGTGTGCTGGGATATCAGAGCCATCTGAGTATTTGTAATGGCAGAGAATGCTTTCTTTTTTATGTCCCAAGAGCATTTTGCTCATGACATGACATATACTACTAGTGTAGTGGGTCTAGAAGGCAAGTAGTCCTAACTGCAACAAAGCCAGTCTTCATCAATATACTTGTTGAGAAAGGTCTTCCTAAGAAACCAAACTATAAGAAGTATTAGCATTGTGATGCAGAATTAGAATGATTTTGTTATAAGCTAAATATTCAATAATGCTCTTAACATCTTTGCATGTGAAAAAGAAATCATAAAATTAATTTAATTATTTAATTCTCACTCTTTACCCAAAAGATAGACAAAATTTATTAATGTCTAGTGTTTTGTGAGTTAGTATGCCATTCTTGGAGCTTTGTGTGCAGCAACAGGTGAGATATCTATTTTTCAGAATACACATGAACTCTATCATGAGAAGCTTGTGTAAGTTTAATTTCATGGAATTCTTTGCATGACTGTAAGGACTTACTGTTTGTATGCTTGATCCTATGGCAGATATACACACTGGGAAGAAGAGAGTAAACAATCTTTTCTCCCTCAGTGTCTGAACAAGGGAAAAAAGACTACAACCCATACCAGAATTTAGTAGCTGTACTGAGAGAGTACACAGTCTACTCTTAGTTGTATTCAATCATTGCAGCTCAGCACTATCTTTTACTTTGCTTTGTACCAAGCAGAGACAGCTTAGTCTTCACTGATATTGCAGTGCCTAAGAGAAGTAAGGTCTAAGAGTGAAAGTGCTGCAAATATGAAAAGGAATAAAATTCCAAGAGAGAGTGGAAAGGGCTTGCTTTATTTTTGTTCTTGTGCATTCATTTTTAAGGTTTTATGACTGATTTCTTGTCTCTGAATTAATAAATAAAAGTCAATATTTGTTTTGGGTGAAGAGGTGATATTAAAGGGGATTTCTTGCATTACTGAAGTGCAAAGATCATCCAGTCATAAACCAGAAGTTGTCATATGCATCTACAGCCTCTCACATTGTGTAAATTTGTGTGGGTTATGTGATTGTTTGTAAAATGCCTATTAACATAAAATTGCCATAAAAATTGCCATGAAACTATGTGGCTCATGTGGTGGAATAGTATCTCAAACAATACTTTCCGTAATATGTAGCTTGATCAGCAACTGTTGAATGCATAAAATTAATATTTATATTCATGGAATATCTGTGAAAAGGTCAAGTAGGAGACATTTAAATTTATGTTTTCAATTTGTGGCTATATGCTTAGAGCAATAAATCATAGCAGCTTTCAAAAGTAACAACAGGAACAATAATATGCAACTCTAAAATTTCTGTGGTCTATAGATTAAACTAATTTGTTTTTCCTAATCACCTAAACACATTTTCTTTATTTGCTGGTTGTGATCTCTTATGTAGTTACAAAAAGAGATTTTATACTTAATGGCGTTATGCTAACAATTTCAAACTAATGGGAACTTACAGTTTATTTCAAAAGACACATTGACAAGTACTGCCATCATATTTTTCATAACTTTTTCGATATAAATATATTTTCAACAGTACAAATGTAATTTGTATTTACAATCTGCAAATGTAAATGCAACTTTTCACCCTGAGTGAAGGTACAGCAAAGCTGTAATAATGTGGCAGCCTGCAACATTCATTTGTTAATTTAAAAAATCCTTTACATATGTTTTATGTGCTTATACATTGTATGAAGCCCCAACAAAATTATTGTGTTTGGGTTTCTCTCAACAAGTAGTGTCGTTTCAGATGTAACCACAAGGAAACCTCCACTGATATGAAAATGCCTGTCAGAACGTTTGTTATTTCAAGCTGATGCTGTTCATTAGGAAGTGCCAAATAGTTTCCTTTACAAAATCCTTGCTATGAGCACTTTTTCGACTGCTCTACTGTTTGTCTAGCTGCTTGGTTGTGACTACGTTTTGATGCCTATGTTCTGTCTTAGGCTGTCTATGCTCAAGATAGATGGATCTGATGGGACATGTACAGACTTGGTTTAAGGAAATGCAGTTCCATTAATTTTAATGGAACTGAAACTTCTTCCAAGAAGTGTGAATTTGGAAGGGGAATATGGCACATGTGTTACTTCAAAGCTGGGCCAGCATGGTGCAGTGACTGAGGGGCTGGGAGAGACCTCCAGAGAAAGGTGACTTTGCTTATGTGGCCACGTGTATGCAGGGTCTCTAACTCCCATTATAGCCTGTATTGTCAGTGATGCCTAGAGAGCCAGATAGATACTTTGCAGTTAGCTGAATCACTTTTTAACTGTATTGAATAAATTTCCTGACTGTAGGCAGAGCAAGGACTTGTGAAGCATGTAGACAGGTACATGTGGTTATGCACGTATTTGTGCCTTGATCTGGAGCTGAATTCCACCCATTGTGTAAGAATTAACCTAAACTGCATGATAGGCATCTCTTTTTCATGATAGAGCTGCAATTAGTTCATTTGCCTAGGGAAATGATCCCCACGTTATGGCTGCTGACACACAAGGCCCATCAGCAGTACAAGCAAAAGCCCTGATGCCATGGCTGTGTTGATTTGAACACTGCAATGTTGTTCAGGTACAAGGTCTGAGGGACGAGGTGCAACCCTGGTTCAGAAGATAATGCTTCAGCAGGGAATGATGAGGCTTAGGTGTCCCTGTGTCATCCCGAAAGCTACAACGCACACAGCTGGAAGTTTGGCCATATACATATCATGGATGAAGTTCATTCCTGCACAGAAACAGACATAACCATAATTTAATTTCCAAGTAGATTCTCAAAATAAGGTTTGAGGTTCCATACTTTCCTGCTGTGCACATTTCATTCCTACTGAAGTGAGAAGGTGTTCAGGGAAAATGTGTAAGTAAACATTTAATGAAATTATTTAGTGAAGCTGAAAAAAAAGGGAGTTTCTCAGATTTGTTTTTCTTAAAATTATTGTCATGCCAGTTCTCTCTAGATAAAGAGATAAAGTTAAGGGTTCAAATGTGAGCTAGTCAATCCTGTTTCCACAGCTCTTACAATGCCAGTAATTGAAGGGCACAGTGGAGTGCAGGATGTCTAACAGATCCTTGTTTTCATCCCTTTGCTTCCATAATATTTCTTGTAACAGGAACTGGGGACACAGAAGATCCATGCATGGTTCAAAGACATAAGAAACACTTTCCACTCAGAAGTGACAGCTGTGGCTTTTATTCTTCACTCTTATTTAAAATAAGTTGTTTTCTTAGTGATTGAATCTTTGTTTGAAGTCTTGAAATTCTTGAACAGTGCCCTTTGCCCTCTGCAAACATGCACACACACAGTAAGTCAAGAAAGGCAAAAGTATTTATTTTGACAGTCTAAACTTATAGCATGCCCCCATGCTTTTTTTTACAGCACAAATAATGTAGATTTCTGAAGACGTCATCTTCACTCTGATGAAGATATAAAGTACCACCTTGAATTAAAAGAAACAGTTCCAGTAAGATTTTAATACCTTCGTTGTGACAATGAAAACCTTAACTACATTAATTTACATTTGAAAAATCCATTTGGATTGGAAGAAATGGTTATGTTTGTAGTCCTGCCGTAAGTTTTGATTCCTATATATTGAAGCACCACATATGTCAATGTGGCTGTTCAGCTTGAATTTCAGGTAGAAGAGAGTATCCATGTGTCGTGGTTTTCCATCCCTCATTGGTACATAAACTACAGCAATTTATTAAAATTCTGCCCCACACATATAGGGTTGTATAACTGAATAGGTCCCCTCCCTCTCATATAGGGTTGTATAACTGAATAGGTCCCCTCCCTCTCCTTTCTCATGGGATATTGCCAAGTATAACTTGACAAAAGTACAAAATCTTTGAGCTATCCTTTCATTTTTTAATATTATCAATCCATTTCATTCACGCTTATTACACAAGAATCTCACTGTATTGAACTTCTGTCCTAGATAATTTTCAGTGGCAGATAAATGAAATAATCCATAGAATAATTTTGTACTTAAATTCTTTTTCTCCTCAGTATTTAGTACATGTGTTCCCAGTTACTAATCACACAGAGGCCAGGTTTTCATTAACAGGTGCAATAAAGTGAATTTATTTCTCTTTCATGTTACTTTATGATCTTTATTTCACTCACATTTGTCTTTCATCTGGAATATGTAGGTGAATAGATTTAATTTATAGAGAATTATGATTTACAAAGCACCCAGCCATATTGATAACCCTTGCCTAAAGCCTAGTGAGTTAGGTTTTTCTGTTAATTTACCTGAAATGGTTATGGCTTACAATATTAGATAACCTTGGACGAGACTTATTTCAAATCTGACAGGGTTATCTACTGATCTACAACTACTAAGCATTTTTGTGCATCTATAATTGCATTACATTTAAAAGCTTCTTCAGTTAAGAGGCCGTCTCTACTCTTTCAATCAACACTTATGTGGAGAAAAACCTAAACCGAGAAAAAGCACGCTTTTTACGTAAGAATTTGATTCACTTTTGCTTAGTTTAATAAATGCGATATTCACCTGTAAAAAAAAAAGTATTTTAGCTACTTAGCCAGAATTCTACACTTTACAATAAATAGGGTGTTATAAAATCCCTATTTAAGAAATTGATCAGTCTGGGAAAACATCACTGTCACCCAACTTGCAGAACATGACCGATGAATAAAATGTTCCTAGCAAAATGTATACAGTAAAAGTTCAGAAGATGAAGCACTGTTCAGAGCACTAGCTAGTCTCGTGCTTTCCAATTTTTTTCTCTTTAAATAACTGAATATTTTTTCTTTGATTTTTGTGGGCCCACTTAGATATATTCTTTGAGAAGTGAGAACACATCAGCAGTATTCTGAAATAAATGGAATTAGCAGTGAGAAAATAGGAGTATAGTTGTTGGTTTCCCAACACTCCTGAGGAACATTTCACAAGGGAACTCTCATGATGCACATCAGCAGGTGAAAGTACTATTACCTAATGTCTCCTGAGAAGAAGAAAAAAAATATTGTACCACCTTTGAAGGACCATCACTGAAAGATGAATAGCCCAGTTGTAGTTCCTCTGAAGGGATCATAACTGCTTGCAATAAGGCACAATTGCTTTGGCTTCAAGGCAAGCTTTGGCTTCAAGGCAAGGCTGAATGCAACCATGTCACTGAATCCCACGATCTTGAAGGACAACATCTCGGATTCTCTTCTGTAAGAATTTAGGTGCACAATTCCTTCTGGCAGTATTTTGTACCACTTTAGAGAATTTATTTTGACAAGGCTTTAAATTCTATTACAGGAAAAATTATTTTTTTACCTCTCTTTTGTGACTGGTACGCATTCAGGCAGGAGATTACATCCCATGTGTGTCCTAAATTGAGGAAGTGTGGTCTGGATGATCGAGTAGTGAGGTGGACTGTGAACTGGCTGAAGGAGAGAAGGCAGAGAGTTGTAGTCTATGGGGCGGAGTCTAGTTGGAGGCCTGTATCTAGTGGAGTGCCTCAAGGGTCGGTACTGGGACCAGTATTATTTAATATATTCATCAATGATTTAGATGAGGGAATTGAGTGTACTATCAGCAAGTTTGCTGATGACACTAAGCTGGGAGGGGTGGCCGACACGCCAGAAGGCTGTGCTGCCATCCAGAGAGACCTGGACAGGCTGGAGAGCTGGGCAGGGAATAACTTGATGAAATATAACAAGGTAAAGTGTAGAGTCCTGCATCTGGGCAGGAACAACCCCAGGTTCCAGTATAGATTGGGGAACGACCTGTTAAGAGAGCAGTGTAGGGGAGAGGGACCTGGGGGTCCTGGTGGACAACAGGGTGACCATGAGCCGACACTGTGCCCTTGTGGCCAAGAAGGCCAATGGCATCCTGGGGTGTATTAGAAGGGGGGTGGTTAGTAGGTCGAGAGAGGTCCTCCTTCCCCTCTACTCAGCCCTGGTGAGACCTCATCTGAAATATTGTGTCCAGTTCTGGGCCCCTCAGTTTAAGAAGGACAGGGACCTGCTGGAGAGAGTCCAGCGCAGGGCAACTAAGATGATTAAGGGAGTGGAGCATCTCCCTTATGAGGAAAGACTGAGGGAGCTGGGTCTCTATAGTTTGGAGGAGATTGAGGGGTGACCTTATTAGTGTATATAAATATATAAAAGGGGAGTGTCACGAGGATGGAGCCAGGCTCTTCTCAGTGGCAAAAAATGATAGGACAAGGGGCAATGGGTGCAAACTGGAACACAAGAGGTTCCACTTAAACTTGAGAAGAAACTTCTTCTCAGTGAGGGTGACAGAACACTGGAACAGGCTGCCCAGGGAGGTTGTGGAGTCTCCTTCTCTGGAGACATTCAAAACCCACCTGGACACGTTCCTGTGTAACCTTATCTAGGTGTTCCTGCTCCGGCAGGGGGATTGGACTAGATGATCTTTTGAGGTCCCTTCCAATCTCTAACATACTGTGATACTTAACAGCACGTACCAGTGGCATGCTCTTGTCTACTCTACTGCCTGTTACTTTTCTCTAGAAAGATTTCAGTTCTCCACCAAAGGACTCCCGAAAGCTCAAAGAATACACTGGGTCTGACAATAATTAACAATCAAGAATTTTCTTTTGCTTTAAATATGAGCATATGTAATTATTATGACCATTTTCACTGCTGGCATTTGTGGCCTTTAAAGCCAAAATTGCTGGAGTTTTACATAAGCAGCCTAGAAGCCTTGGTTGTAGAATTCCCTTTTCTACATGGCTTATGCCTATGTTTCCTCTGGAGCTGAAAGGCCTCTTCCTATTGCTTTATGAATCTAAATGTAGATTCTCCAGATCTACAAATGTCATAAAATCACTGAGTCACTGGAGATGCCCAGAGGATTAATAATTTGAATAAAACCAATCAGGGCTAAGTTGGTGCTTTACAGTCAAAACGTGTATTTTCCCCATACTATTTCCCCTTCTGGTGCATAAATAATTCCCCTAGCATTAGCGGAGCTATGCTAATTTATGCCAACAGAGGACTTGGTCTCAGAAGTCTAATTTGGATGACAACACTGAAGTGCAAGGACTAGCCATTTTTATTTGTATGTAAAGTACCAGGCACTCAGCTAGTGTGTGTCATTAAATTATTTCTAGAAAATAAATTGCCACTTGGAAGGTGTGCTCTTGGGTGAAATTATATCTTTTTGTATGACTTAAGACAGAGGAAATGGATTAATTTGAACAACTCCACTTCCACAATTTTGTTCTATCTCCTATGCCCTGTTTCTCATGTGCTAAGCATGCCTTCTTCACTACATGTGACTGAAATAAATAACATCCTTGAATGGTAGCTTATGTACTTCATTACAATGTTCCCCCTGTTCTGAAGGACCTTCGTAAAAAATGAGGTAGTAGGGCATAAAAGTGGTTGGTGTCAGCTATAGCTCCTGAGGCATCTAAAAGTTGGATGATAGGAAGATTTTTAAACCATCAAAGCTCCCTCTTCCTCAGCTGTAATTTTTTTGTTGCACAGCACAGAATTTCACCCTAGGGTTTTTTTACTGAATAGTGATGGATTTGACATCAATCACACCTGCACACCGGACACTATGCAATTATGACAGCTGATGTGTTTCTACTTCCCAAGTCTTACGTTAGAAATTTCATAAAGAATGTGTTATGTTTTCACTGGTCAGTTTTCTCCTTGGCATTATTTGATGGAGTATTTGCCTTAGTGGCACCTGAGGCACACTTCCATGTAGTCCTGCTCCATGTCTGATGCTGTCATTCTTGCACATTAGCCTTCCCTTCTGTCAAAATTTATTTAGAGTCAACAGGGCAAGCAACAGAGAAGGCTGCCTTGTTTGCAAACAGTGAAGAATAGATGATACTTGCTGAAAGAACTTGCCATCTGAAAAAACGCCCAAACCAAACAAGCAAACAAAAATCTGCAGAAAAAAAATGTATCGGGGTTAAGGCTGGTGTTATAGTCAATGCAACTGAAATGGAAGGCTTATGTGGCCTGTAAAGACATTATGGGCATTGGGGAAGCTAAGAACTGATTCTATTGCTTTATAGTGTTTGATTCTGTGCCTGTCATTTCATCTTGATATTCATCAATGCTAAACTGCCTTACCGCCTACTAGAATACACTGTACTACATTCTGCTATTTTGTGTAAGTCAGGTCCCAGCAGTGTCTCACATAACACTGTGAGCTGGTTGGTAGTTATTGTCATGGTGACCAGGTTATACAGTGAACCCTCACACAAGGCAACTCTTTGTCTTGAGGAGTCAGTTTTATGTTTAGGTTTTAATATGTTGTGGTTCTGATAAATACATAAAATAGATAAGTCAGTTGCTGGAGACAAGATTCTTTCCCCAGTATGTACAGAGATGAAAACAATTTGCTTTCCTGACAGACTGTTTTAAAATCAACTCATTTTTGCACCCTTAACCATAACTTAGTGGAACTTTTCTGACCTCAGACCTCTGCTTCATTTATTTTTCCAACATTCTGTATTCAAAATATCTATATTTTATAGATATACAACTATTTGTGTGTGAGCGTGTCTATTTTCTCAAGGCTAAGGCAAGCTTGATTTTTTTCACATTTTTCACGTTAGTATTGGCTATACAAGAGGACTCTGTAAAGGCAATATGAGAAGAGATGAGAACAAAAGACTACTGCTAGCTATAAGGGTCCTGGGGAGGTATTTAATACTATTGCAGCTGACTGTAGCTTCAGTTTCTAGTAAGCTGGAGGGCTTCTCACACCTGGGGACCTGGCTTGGCCAATCACTGGAAAATAAGAATGGGGTATTTGGATGAAATGAAATTCCACTAGGAAATGGTGTGATAGTAAAGATCTATTGCACGGATATTTACAGTCATTGTATCACCTACAGGCCCATGTGGAGGGAGGGTCTTGGGGTCTCTGAACCCTGCAGAAACACGCAGCATGTGGCAGTTGCAGCAGACATCCTTATGCTCTAAATAGATGCAGAATGCATGACAGAGGGACCAGACAGCAGATGACTTGCCTGCAGTCACTCAGCAGGTTAGTGGCAAGGTTTCTTGGCTAGCAGACCTGTTTTGTCCTGAACTAAATCCCTGTACAGGAATTTTCCTTTTCATTTTTGGGGGAGAAAAATAGACTAAGATCCCAGAAACAAAGTTTGTCAAACCGTCAACCTACAAACTGCATTCACAGCTACCACAGTATATTTTAAGTCAACAGGTTGTTCAGGTTGAATTAATGTTGTTCTTGGAAGGCTGCACTTGTCGCAAGGGTGTTATGTGTCCTTATACATCTACATCAAAGCCTTGCAAGAAGTTATTTGTTAGAATAGTCTTCTGAAATACCACTAAGTATTATTTTTGGAAAATGATTCTGAAGTAGTTGGAATTCATAACCAGACAGCTCTTTCTTGAATGAGGCCCACTTTTGTACTGACAGCAGGAATAAATTTGCCACCTTACTCTTCTCAAAGACTGTCTTCTCATTCTCTTTATAGTGGAATGGTGAAATGTAGGCAGGTAAGAAGAAATACTTGAGCAAGTGACAACTGTACTCACTTCTCATGTGGAGTAAAATCCTCACCAGAACCTTTTGTGGCAATGTCTGTTACAACTGTTTCCCTGGCTCATAACATTAAATTCCAACATGGCCATGAGAAATATGGTCAGAGGACCACCTGAAATTAGCATTTTGGTCAGGAATTAAATAAATACCTTTTAAAGGGTAATTTTAAAAAGAAATATTTGAGATTTGCAAAACCAAGAAAATTTATTTTAGCGAAGTTTAAAGTCTACTTTCCTGTACTACTGCTTTAAATCTTTAAATGACTTTGCAGCCATTGATAATAAGCAGCAATGACACAGGATTTGTCTCCATTCCTGCATCTATGTGTTATCAGTTAAAATCTAATCAGCAGTTGAGGAACAGTATTGTGGCTTGACCAGCCTCTTGATTTTATGCATTGGCCTCTCTAATGCTACCATGTTCAGTAAAGTAAAACCTGCCTACACTGGAAATCCACTACAGACCTTTGGTTCTGCTTTGTCTTCCACTTTGGGCTGTGACCAACTACCAAGTGAAAGCGGAAAGGTAATGGTTGATTTTATGAAATGTCTGTGTAATGCTTTTCTAACAAATGATATAATAAATAAATAAATAAATAAATAAATAAATGAGCCCTTTTGTCTATGAGAAGAAAATCATCACTGAACCTGATGTATTTACTTGAACCAGGGCTGATTTCCCTACTTTTATTACTAGCAAGACAAAAGTAGCCATTGGGAGCAAGAGATATGCAAGACTCTGGAAGAAACCAGTATATTAATGAAATGCACTTAGCAGAGAGCCTCTTACAATATCTGTTCCCTCTCCTGTGCCATTGCAGAGCTAAAAGTGATTGATAATAACCTTGCAGTTGCTGTTGAATTTGCCTACAATTCTTATTCACAGTCATGGCATTGATCTACAGTTAAATGAGATAATTTTTGTGTGCCGTCTTGCCGGTCTGCCAGGAGCAATGTACCAATTGTACCTGTAAAGTCATGAAAAAATGAATACCTGCTTGAATCCATGGCTTAATATAGACATTTTTAGACAGCTACATTATGAAATTGCTGTAAAGAATATTTTTAAGTTTGTAAGAGAAATGTGATGAGGACTATTTAAACCTAGAAATTTCTATCAGTAATACTGCTTTTATCAGCAGAGTATTTTATAGCCTCTTTATAGCTTGCTTTCTTCCTTTCACTATATGAAGGTTGAATATCACTTTTTTCTGCTACTTTGTAACTGCAGTATTGCTAATATTAAGTTCTAAGACATTAGAAGATGTTTGTGCAACATTTACTATATTAATCTATTGAAATAAACTAGTTTTAAATGCAGGATGTTTTCTTTCTACTTTTTTAATCTCAAACATATAATATGATGGATTAAAACTCAAGTTCTTAATAATTCTACTGGAAAATTCCAGTGAAATCCTATTTTGGACTAGAAACCAAGACTTAAAGATACAAGTAAATCTTTCACCCGATTTCTTCCCAAATGTCGTCTTTCACCCAACTCCCAAACTTAAAATGAAACTTTTGTGTCACAAAACCACATAGACCACATCCTGCAGAAGTTTGCTAAAACCAGAGAATAGTGAAAATTCACTGGCTTCAAAGAGCCCAACACTGCAAGTGTGGCTTCTTACTCCTCCCTGCATGTAGCTCTCATCTGCAGTGAAGCCTCTTTTTGCTATGCCGGTGTAAGATGGGGCCTTGGAAGGAAGTCAGTTACTGTGACAGAGGGGTGTGTTTCCCTGTTGCTAACATGCTGGTTATAGAGATGGCCAAATGGGCAAGAAGGAGTCGGAAGTTGCTAATCCGTTAAATTCTGGCTCAGAAGGAAATATCAGGGATACCCTCAGGTTGCCTGTGACACAGCCTTTTAACTCACAGCATTTTGTTTCCATGATTTCAGTCAAGAATGCAGAATTTGGGACTGTAGGAAATGAGTAGTGCTGAAGGGAAAGCTTCTCTGGCGAGCAGAGTTGTTTCATCTACAAACTGTTGCTACCTCACAGATGCTCACTGACGATTCATGTGAAATTAATTATAGATTTTAGTCCAGCTCCAGGTAGATCAGAGAATTTTCTCCCAAGAGCCATTGTCACATGGAGTGCCACCAGCTGTTGATTTTTCTAGTTATCCAAGAAGCTGAAAGAAGTGTTGGAGGGTGAGGTGAGGCTAACCTGAAATCTGCATGATTTATATAAGCTTTCAAATGTCACTGCAAACCCAGAAAACATAGATTTGTTACTTTTGAAGTTTTCTACACCTAAGTAAAAAAAAAAAAAGACTATTAAACCACAGAACTAATGATAGCAGCTGTACAATCTTTTATTCTTGTTAGGCTTGTCATAAATCCATGAAGAAGCAAATAATAGGTAAATGATGTCTAGTTATTTTCTCTATTTATTATTTGAATTTTGGTAGCACCCACAATGTGTTAAACACTGACCTCTTCTGTAGAGAAATATAGTTCCTTCATGAATCCTTTTCGGCTTAAGACAAAGGACTTATTTATCTGATAATTCGGCTACATTTTATCATTTACTTAATGCCAAAAAAATGCTTTGCTGTGGAACATACTGAGTCTAAGGTCCTGATCTGGCCAACTCAGAGGCTTGTACAATACCACGGTGAGATTTTCCATTTACCAAATAGGATTGTTCACCGCTGTACACTTATGTATGAATGTGTTGGTAGGGTCAAAGCCTCTAAGGCTCTGCTCCTGTAAACACTTATGCATAAGCATACTCATACAAGGATGCACACTGATTTTAATAGACTAATTTACTCCAGATGATTACATATTTATCTTGCATTAATCTGTTTTGCACTGAGTCAAGAAGACAATAGCCAGAACCAGCCAAGTGCTTTTAAGAATTTATGTTGCTTTCATTAAACTCTCAGCAAGCTGTTTCTCCACCAGCTTGAAACAAGCATTGACAACCTTTCCTTTGTGCAACTCAGCCAGGGTCATTTCAGGTTTGCCATCTTGTTTTGGTTCAGACAATTTTACTTGTGCCACGTGCCTCTTTGCATGATCTACAGCAGCCCTGATCTGCTCATGGTAGCTAGCCGAAGGCACAGTGGGGAGACAGCCCGGTCTCTCTAGTACTGGAACATTTTTGCACCTGCTCAATGCCGTGCCTCTCTGTAGCACTGTACTTCCACAACCTGTGGGTTTGGTGAAAGATGCAGAAGAGAACAGCTCTGGAGAGAGAAATGTCTTCTCACAGCTGGCTGCAGTGAGTCTTTCTTCACCGAGCCCCGTGTTTCTGGCTGGCTGCACTGGGCAATTTCCTGAGGCAGCAAGGACTAACTCCTGCCACTTCAGCTAAGAGCCCAGCCTCCTACTCTCCTGCCTGACACCATTTTGCAAATGAAAAAAGGAACTGAGGGAAGAGTAGAGATCAGCAGTTGTTTCAGCTAAGAAAAAAGTTCTGCTGCTGCCACTGCTGCCAGTTTGATCAGACATGCTCTCCTTTTTGCTCCTGGAACTGAAGCACGAGAGATGAGTTGGTAGATCTGGGAGACCTGCCTGTGATGATGCTTACAAACTCCTCTGCAACATGGGGCATGAAAGGTCTACTAATAATCTGACCTGTGACACATACCACTGAGGAGAGGTCTAGTCTGCATGTTTGAAATACTTGCTGGGAAGACTCAGAAATTTTTTTTCTTGTGCAGGTAATGGAACTGCAAATTTTACCTCTCAAGACTGGCACAAGATTCATATTATGATAATTTCTTTTAAAACCTTCTGTGAGCTTTCTTGGAGTCATCGCAATTCCCATATCCTGAAAGAAAGTATTACCACCAGAAAAAACAGATCCATCTGACCATCTAAATGTTGAGCATGAAGCTTCAGGAAAAGACAGCTTTATAGTTTTAATGGCTGGCTTCTGAAGTGAAAAGCAAATAAACAGTTAAGCTTGGTTCAAAGACTGAATGAGATAAAATTCAGGCTGCAGAAATAAAATCTTTTCAAACTTCCCAAAGTAATTCAGTAGGCCGAGGCAAACCAAAGCAGTCCTATGTGATCAAACTCATGAGAGTTACACAGCTCTTCATCCTCAGAGGAAACTGAAAAGAGCTTTCTGGTCAATAGTTTGAAGCACTGTCCACCAAGCAATTATTAGTTTGCTCAGAGAACCTTCTATCAATCTGATGTATATCTGTGATCATTGTGGCAAAGCCTTCTGAAGATGTATGTGATTGCCTTGACAAGTCAGAATTTAACAGCTGTGTCTCTGCCTAGACATCGGACACAGCAAGACTATCCATGCCAACATCTTTAATGCATTGGTCAGCTACAGCAGTGCTTAAAAACCTACCAATGTCAGTGTCTTCTTGAGCTTTGTAAATGTAGTATGGGAATTATTTACTTCATTTTTTTGGTTAGGAAATGCAGATATTTGTCATTTAGAATGTCTTCTGCATATAGAATCTTCCAGAAAAAATATTAAGTGGTTTAAAAGGTCTGGTTTACTACATTGAGACAATATGCAAGGTTCAGGCAATATTTCATGAAGTTGAACATATTCTGAACACAAACGAATGTGAACTGGGGAGAAGTAATATCTGCTTTCAGGGCTACATAATGATTAGTGTCATCTGCATAATGGCAGAACAACTGAG
This sequence comes from Neopsephotus bourkii, assembly GCF_033783945.1. Classification (NCBI taxonomy): domain Eukaryota; kingdom Metazoa; phylum Chordata; class Aves; order Psittaciformes; family Psittacidae; genus Neopsephotus; species Neopsephotus bourkii. The sequence goes on from NW_026902239.1 coordinate 8,541,377, forward strand.
GTTTTATCAGGGTGTCATTAGTTTTTAAGACAAATGCATACTTAACATGGCTGAAACTTCATGCTTTCCTTTTGAGCTACTACACTCAATGAACAGCTGTGAGAAAAAAACCTTCAGTGAGATTAATGAAATCCTCATTCTCCTATTTTTAACCCAAGTAAGCCAACCATTATTATAGCTCACGTATCATTCTATAATAAAGAAATTGTCCCGTATCAGAAAGAGACAAGCAGTGGAAGAACTATTTGTCAAGCATACTGCCTGAAGAACAAAATCCGGCTTAAAGTCTAAAAATTACCTAAATACCTAAATGCCTTAAAAAATTTTATTACAGACTTTCCTGAGTCTGACAACAACAAATCACAGGTGTTGGGTGCTGTAAAATCATGATTCTTTTAATTATTCTTGCACGGCATCAATATTTACTTGATGAACTGTTCACATCAATCTACCATAGCTGTGGTAAGAACACTGTCACTGGGAGGTGGACTACAAAGAAACTGCCTGCTCAAGACAGATGACTGGGAACATGACTGCACAAGTAAAACAGGCAGTGGCAACCAGTTGCTGAAATCTGTTTTATTTGAACATAGTTTTGTCAGCTTTATCACCAGTGCCAGGGGAACTCACCAGGAGACAAGGTGGATTCTGGTAATTCCATGCACTGAGAACAAAAGCAAGAGATTACCCCAGGGACTGAGACTGAAATATTTTGGTCCTTCCTGTAAATTTGAAGATTGGTATTCCCCAAGGACTGTGTGAGAACATTAATGATATCATCAAATACAGACCTTATATTTACCATGGAATTCACCCAGGCCTTTTGTTTCAACTAGAATTCAACTTGCCAGCCCACCACAAGGGAGGGTGGTTTGGGAAGTGGGGCAAGAGGCAGAAGTGGGCACACTGTATTGCGCAGTTTCATTTTGATACTGGGGACCAAATGCCTTTGTAAGCTTCCCCTCACCTTACTTTTTGTTCTCTGCACTGAACTGAGGAAATTCAAAATCTAAACTTCCAACAGAGACACAGACCAAAAAGTCCCCTTTTAATAGTTTTGGTAAGTACTTGTAATTTGATGTGAATTGAAATTCCCAATTTGCCAGAAGTTACAGGATGAAAATGTCCTTTCTGATGAGGAAGAATCTAGCTCCTCCTCAGGACTTTTTTCAGTATTGCCAACAAGCCAAAGCCCCCTGTGATTTGGCCAGGTTTTCTAACCACTGGTGTGCAGTTTAACACAGCTGTGAGAGAATTCAGAGTGTCAGAGCTTGGAAACTATGTCAGAGAATAAAAAACAAAGAGTGAAGTGAAAAATGGGGCAGAATAGTTTCTTTCTGCTAAAACAGACTACCTTCTAGTGAACAAGGTGAAATATTTATATGCTTATACCTCTGTGTACATTTATATGTCTATACAAGTGTGAGAAGGCAAAATTCTTGAAGGGATCCAAATGTTGCAGAAATACCTGTTAGAATAGGAATGCATTTTACTAATAAAATAACCCATTTTTCTTCTCACTCCTGCTGTTACATTCCCCACTGTGACCTGGAAACCAGATGATTTTGAAAAACAAGAAGCCTGATGCTGAATTCAGCCATGACTGAGTAAATCCAGAATAATGCTTCCAAGCTGTAGAGACAGACTTCAGATTTACACCCAGTTTCTGAGATCCGAATCTGGTCTGAAGTATTTAATTCCTACCAATGCGATGTCCTGCTGCTTTCCTGAGGCTGCTGTCTGCCACGCACAGCGTTTTCTGTCATGCAGTAAGAGGAAGCACAGTGTGAGCTCTGCAGCTGGACTTGCAGACTCGTGCTAGGAAGGACAGCACAGCAGTAAGAACTTGAAAACAACTTACTTTAAAAATCCTACCAGCACCTCCCCCTCTCCCCTCTGCAGGGCCACAATTAGAGGAAATGGGGCAGGATGCATTCAGATCAATGGCAGCCAGAACGAAGCTGGAAGCGGAACAGGAGTTCAAGGGGACTGGACAAATACTTGGAAGAGAGACCCTTTCAGGGTTACTAATAGACAAACCACATCAAACTCAGGAAATTCTCCTGAGCTGAAATTAGTAAAGGCCTGAGAGTGTATTTGGAGGCAGCAGATTGCTTTGCTCTGTCCTCACTCTTCGTGTCTGCTTAGAGCAACTGCAAAAAAGTACTAAGTGAGATGCATTTTGACCTGAAACAGTGTGGCTGTTATTTCATTTTTTAGAAACAGAGAAGATCTGAGGACTGATGGGGAGACACCTGTGAGAACAGTGCCATGAGGGGTGCCTCTTTTGAGGTTTTGAGTCAGGAGTTGCAGGAAATTTTGCTCTTCTCATTCGGTTTCAGTTCAAAATTTCCCCACAGAAAACTGCACTCATGTTTGCATCCACTTCAGCATTCAGATTCCATTCTGTTGAGCATATTCCATCTGCAGTTTGGCAAACCTGCAGAGATAATTAGCTCTCCATTGTAATTATATTTCCAGTTAATGTCCCATTAAAGATAAATGAGAAGACTTCACATCTTCTGCTTAAGTGGTGATTTCACAAAATGCAACATTGCATAACCTTTGAACAAACAAGCACTTCCATTTGTTAAGGTAAGACGTATTTGTAATGCAGAAGCAGATCTTAATAATGTACATCTTCAGATGTACACTGTTTTTCTCCCAAGAGCTTCAGTGCTCAGTGGGTAATTATCCCAGAAGAGCAAAACCTGCCTTGGGGATAGGGCATCTGACTCACCATCAAACAACAGGGTCCTCTTCTCGCTTCCTTTCACGGTTGCCTTCTCACACCGTGAGTGCCATGGAAACCAGGATTTTCGCAAGTTGATACTAACTGTGTTGCATTGCCCAGTCTGAGAAAGCCCAGGCCTAATTTCTGCAGCTGATCACTCAAGCGAGGCTGCAGTTGATGGGTAGATCAGGCAGGCAGTGCTGCTAATAGGGAGGGCAGGGTAGTGAAGGGTCAGGATGCATGGAAAGGTGACAGCTGTGGACAACTCCTTGGTTCCTACCCACTTTTTGGAGCTATGTGGAAAAGAGCACATTTCAATTTGCCACCAAGTAAAATGCATAAAACAATACCTATGTTTCACTGCACAGAAGATTGAATAAAGAAAGTGCTGTTTAAGACTACATACTCAGAAAAAAACAGGCCTTAAGATAAAGACATATCTACAAAACTAAATGTAGTGCTACCGTCATCTACATTACAGCAAAGATGAAAAAACTGTTTTCTGCTTTGAGATTCTGGGGATCAAGCATTCTACGTGCTTAGCATGGAGGGGAGAGGGAAGAAATGGAGCTGGAGGGCATTATGCAGCTTTCTATATTTTGCATTTGAACTATGTATGGCTAACAAAGATTTTATTTTTTTATTTGTAACATTAATAGCTGAAGGCACAAAGCCTGGTGATTTTGTGCTGGCTAATTCAGCATTGTTTCATCCCAGGCAACTCAAGGGTGCCCAACATAATTTTCTATTCTCTTTTGCTTGTACACACACAGAGCAGGAGAAAAATGTCTGGGAAAAGAAGCTGACAGCTCTGGTTACCCATTGATATAAAAGACTCTTTGGTAGCAGAACCTCATTTTAAAGTCTCTTGAGACATACTCTGTACTATTCTGGGACAGATTTTGGAAAAGAAAAAGATCTCATTCAACAATAAATGATTAAATGAGTACTATGGGCAGTGAATGAGTACATGAAAGTTGTTGGATTAAGAACAAGAAGCTTGTGGCTCTGAATTTCTGAAGCAAACAAAAGATTTTAATAGAATGTAATAGCAGTACACTCTTGCATGGCTTTTATTGATAGCATAATGCAACTTCTTTTGTCTCAATCAGCTGTAGAAAATTTACCTGAAGTGTGGGAACTCACAGTGAATAGTAGCAGTATTTAGTTAGCTCCTTAAAACCCTCATGAAATTTCCTTGAAAAGCATTTACCATGCACATACAAAAGCCACTCTTTAAAGGTCATCCTGTTGGCTGGATCCCTTTTTTCCCCGTGTGCTACTCCCTCCAAATTGTTAAACCTCAGCCTGTTTACTTATCAGATTTTAACAATTCACCACGTCACTGCTCCAGGAAATCATCAAAACCTATCAAGAATATGTTGTTTCTACCTCATCCCAGATACAACTGTGGAATTTGTCATGCTTGTGTTTTCAAATGGGGGGGAAAGGAGTGGAGCAGCAGGAAAAGTTTTTGTCACAGGAGAGTTGGCATGCTGAGGTTGTAGCTATTGTTGCACTGTTGGACTGTAAGCTCTTACAACCCTGTATTCCACTGATAAGGTGGGGGACACAGCCATCTAGTGGTACTAGGCCCGCCGACTCAGCCAAGACCCCTCGTGCCGAGCAGCTCCCTCTCTGCAGACAAGAATCTCCTTGCCTTTGCCTTTTAGTCTTTTTCACTCAGGGTGTCATGAGAATATTCGTTCAAGCTCCCGGAGAAACTGTGTGTTGGGCAAAACTCAGACTGGTCTGCCTGCCGCTGATTTCTCCAGGTGCATTCAGTTCGATATGTTATTTGCTTTTATTTTTTTTTTAGAAATTAATATAGCTAGAACGTGACTTTCTGGTCTGCTTTGGTTTTTTACAACCAGATATTCTTGTTCAAGCTCTGAACACGGATTAACTAATTCTGTCCCTACTGTTAGGAGAATACTGCTTTTTAAATACATTGTTTGAACCACAAGAATAAGCCTTACAGTGGCATCTGCCTGTGGTGGCTATTACATAGCCACCCCCCTTTTTTATCCTTGTGAAAATCCACACTATTGATAATGAAAGCCAAATTAATTGTGATATTGTAGGCATGTACAGAAAGTACCTAATGAGAGAGAAACCTGTTAAGAGCTTGAACCTTGATCAAAAAAACTTAATTTCATGAGACGTTTCATGTCCCTATTAGGCAGAGAACTCACAAACCAATGTAATTTTGTTCCTGTCTTTGAAACCATATAATCTTGACCCCTTCTTTGGCAAAAAATAGTTCATCTGTAGTTTATAGGACCTTACGAGTTCTTCAGGCAAATAATAATTCTCCAAAGTGCTCCCATCCTGTGCGTTAATGAGGCTAAATAAGGATCCTCTTTATTGTCCATGGCCTTTCTGAAGCATCTTCTAACTAGATCTTTTCCTTTTCCACACTCCAATGGACTGTGGAAAATGAAGGCTTGATATCTTGTACTGGAATCAGTGCACAATGGGGATGACTGTTAAAATTCCTTACTACAAAATCATAGACCTTTGTCAGTACCCTTAACTATGGGCACACTGTGCCCTTGCAAAAATTACTTGATATGCAAGATAAGTTGGTTTGCCAGTAGATCACATAAGAAAGCTACCTTGGGATACAAATGAGTAATAATCTAACAGTAATCGTTTCCTTTCAAGTGGAATAAATCAGTCCTAACTGCCCGCCATAATAATGCAAATTTCCTGAGAGGTGTCAGCAGTTTCCATGCATGTGTTCCCACTATTTGAATTTGCGTTTCCCATCTGTTAAGTGGAAGTACCCATTTCTACTTCTAATCATATAATGAGTGAAATTTTGACTAGCAACTGTGTAAAGCTGACTCTGACCAATAGTTACTCCAGAATGTAGTTACTCTGGTTTATGTGCTTGCAAACCAGAAAATAATTCAGATCTGCTTTTTGGGATGGTCTAAGGCTCTGATTGTGATAGTGTCTACCCTGGTTCTGTATTGATACATATGGGAAGCAAAAGATGTGATTCTTCTCTGATTCACTGGAGTTCCAAACTGTTCCTGAAGAAAGTCATGCAGATATAATGAGGGTTGGAGAAAAATTGCATTGGTAGCTCTGAAAATTCAAGTTGCTATGAAATTCAAGAAGCCTTCTCTATAAATCAACAGCTATGAATACCCTGTCTCACTTAGACTGATATATGTCTCTCTACCCCTCTCATATTTTCCAAAATATTAAAACGTAAAGATTCACTCAGACTGATAGGGCTTCCTTGTGAATACAGTGCTATGTGGCTTTCTTACAGAACCTTCATTTGTAGCTTGTGGGGATAATTTGTCTTTTTTGTCTGTAAACAGTGAAATGTGTTTGGACTGCAAAATCATTCATTGCACTTTCGTTCTACATATAGAGCTTTTTTTTCTGGTGGAAGGGTGCATGCATCAATTAAGCATTTTACAGAGAAATATACCTGTACAGTATATGCCAAAGCAAAGATATATATCTAGAGCTTTGGCTTGGGTTTCTGAAAGCAGCAAAGAGTGCCACTCCAAGCTGTCTTTAAAGATTGCAGTATAAGTTTTATGATCTGTATCTGCTAGCGCAGGTGACTCATAATAAATGTACTCCAAAGGTATAGTGCCATGTCCAGCACTGATTGCTCTTACAAATGAGTGCTCCTCTTCACTAGAGTAATTTGTAATCATATAACAGTTTGACTTTCTGTTTGGAAAAGCATAGTTTTGTCAGATTAGTTTATGCCACTATATCTCTCATAGCATTTTCAGAGACTATGACAGCTGTTGGTTTCATATTTACCCCCACATTTTTCTATATTTTAAACAAATGTTGCTTCTCCTTCTTTACTCTGAATGTTCTACATGCTGTTGAGGCCTTCTTTCCTTAAGAAAAAAAAAGAGAAAAGAAGAAAAGCAACTAAAATGCTAATGTGTATTATGAACACATGTATTACGTTGCTTTTTTTTGTAAACAGATGTAACAGCTCTTCTTTTTTATTCTTTCTTGCTTCCTTTAAGAGCTTCTCTTTCTGCTATTCTATCTCAGAATAGGTTACACTACTTTTACTGGGCACCTCCAAAGGTTTTGTTCTGTTTTGGGTTGGGGTTTTTATTATAAGAACTCCTTTGCTATATTCTTGGCCTGTTGAATAGTTGTGACCTAATCCTGCTGTCTGAAGTATGCGTGGTGTATGGACTGCGTTCAATAGGTTTGGTTGTATATTGTAAAGAAGCAGGAATTTCTGGAGCTTAAGCATCATAAGTTACAGTTTGGCTCCTGTAGCAGGAAAGATAAAATAGACCAGAAACACTTCAGCCTGAAGGAATAAGTGCTGAGGAATAAGAGTAAAAACCTGAATGCAGGGTGAAAATTAATAGAGAAGGATTACAACAGCAGCGTGAAATCACAAGGTAGAGCAGTAAAAAAAACAACCAACAAAAAAAAAAACCTCAAAGGAAATTTTACACAATGCAGAACTGGACTCTGGAACTTGTTGCCACATGATGTTGATTACAAAGAAGTTGTGAATGCTCCATCCCTGGCGGTGTTCAAGGCCAGGCTGGCCAGAACCTTGGGTAACATGGTTTAGTGGGAGGTGTCCCTGCCCATGGCAGGGGGGTTAGAACTAGATGATCTTAAGGTCCTTTCCAACCCTAACTATTCTATGATTCTATGTGAATGACTTCAAAAAGCATTTAGACCCAGTAATGAAAGAAGTATTCACAGAGAGACAACTGCTAATAGCCCAAAATTTTGCAGTCAGAGGAAAACACACCTTGGAACTGTGAGAAGGGGATACTAGCATATGCTTAAATCGCAGGGGCAATTGCCATTTTTGGAACAGATTTTGTGTCACTGGAACTGTAGATAGACAAAGCGTTACTATTTGTACAGTAAAACTGGTAAGAACAAGAACACCTGTCTGGTCTTAGCTGCTTCTGAAGCAGACAAGTGGAGGGAAAACTTGCTTGCAGAAGAGAACTCTCTCACACGTGAATGTAGTGCATAAGCTCTTCAGGGAAATTAATTCAAACTGTTCACTCTGAAACTCAGTTTGCTACTGCAGCATTTTCAGTTGCGTGCATCTTCAATACACTCTGCACTCACATACATACACAGACTGATGAAACTTCTGTTCTTACTAATGTGATGCTTTTCCAGCCCTTTAGTTCTCACCTTAGGTTTCACACTTTTTTGTATCCTTTTCAGTATAAGACCTCCTATTTCCTGAGAGGAACTGGGCAAATTTAGGCTATCTGACCTTTATGGGTTTCTGCTTTGTCTTCTGCGTTGTTTCTAGGTGATAAGTGAAGATGTAATGGGCAATGCTTAGCCACTGGGGTAAAATTTTTAATTCATGCACATGTTGCTGTTGGTTGGACTTTCCAAATGCTGAGATTTGGGGTTTCCTAGTAGGGGATCTGTTATAACAAATGACTATAGTTGAGATCCTGAGTTTTTAACTTAATTAGTGTCTCTTCTGGCAGTAACAGTACTGAAGACCATGGCTGACATCCTGACTTTTAAATTAGTTGAAAAATGACCCCATGTAGACAGAAACCCTATCCTGTTAAGCCTTCCTCGTATCTGAAAGACTGCTGTAAGAGTTCACTCTTGGTTAAAAAAGCATCTTATCTCTGTTGGTCTCTAGCATAATTGTTATCTACACTGCCATTAAGAACGTTTAAGTGATACCAGATTTCAGCATATAGTGAAGTGACAATTCAGCTTCTGTAATCTGTTTATGTTTAAATGTTTGAATTCTGCATCTTTTAATTTGTTTGCAAGGTGCCCCACATAACCACTGTATTACAATGTGTGGTTTTGCTGATAACTGATGAAATAGATCAGCACAAATTTCAGCTACATTCTTCTCAATGAGGAGAATCTTTCTGTTTTGATACCAAGGCTTGTTTTTAGTTAGTTAAGGCAATGCAAAATAAATAATCTCAACATACTAATTTATAATATTGCTTACTAGGATTTGGAAAAAATTCCTCACTGTGAGGGTAGTGAGGCACTGGCACAGGTTGCCCAGACAAGCTGTGGCTGCCCCATCCCTTGCAGTGTCCAAGGGCAGGTTGGATAGGGCTTTGAGCAACCTGGTCTAGTGGAAGGTGTCCCTGCCCATGGCAGGAGGGTTGGAACTGGAGGAGCTTTAAGGTCCCTTCAAACCCAAACCATTCTATGATTCTACGATTCTATGATTCTCCGATTCTCTGAAATAAGGAGCTGACTGGAAAATAAGAGATTTAATATTAAAAAAAAAAAAATCAGTTTTTTTATGTCTACTATTTAAATTAAGATCCCCTTGTTACCTGAAAGTTATCTTTTATGTGGAAGCTTTCTATGTGATAAGTATGCCCAATAACTTGAACACAGGAAGAATCTGAATAATGTTTCCAGGCCTTCCAAGAGCTTTAATTTGTCATAAACAGGAATGACTGATAGTGAGGATAGGACAAGTGACAGCTTTGAAAAATGATTATTTAAGCATGTATTTTCCCTGAGCAAAAGGTGGATGTTTCTTGATAACTACCTTTACAGGTATGTTCATATTCTCAGGCCAGATTAGCAACAAACACGTAGTGCATACAGGCATGTTTGTGTGCAGATGATTGAGAAAAGAGCTGGAGATTAAATAAATGCCATGCTGTGCTGATGAAAGAAAGGCAAGGGTCTTGTAACCTCAATGAAGCCATTCCACAACACACCAGCTGAGCATTATCCTAGTTTGAACAGTGCCTTTTTCTTTGGGTTATTTTAATTCTCAGCTGTGAAGAACTTCTGACATTTTTCATCCCTATTTCTTTTTACAAAAATCGCTGAGGTTTTTGTGAATTGAATCATTGCTTAAACCTTTGCTTGACCTCAGAGGCTCTTTTGCAGTCAAGGACAGCACTAGCCAGCATTGTACAGCCTGTGCTATGCAAACAGGCACTGAATACTGTAATTCAGTCAACTCCTGCAGGTCGAGCTTGCAGTGTTTATTTTAGAAAATGGAGAAACTACTATAGATTCCTCTAATTGAAAAATGAGGGGCTTTCACTTATGTTACATTGTGACCCACCCATTGAGGAAAATTGTCGATAGATTTTACAGATTTCACCCTTATCTGTTATTCTTAATATACTCTCACAAATTTTTATTTCAATTGCAAGTGATTTTCTTGTTGCTAGCTGATATTTTTTTTTTTTTTTTAAGGGCAGTTTGTCATAAAATGGGGGCTCATGGGGTTTTTTTGCAAACTGTGGGTTGATTCTGAAAAAAGCGGATGCTATTATTGTGTAGCTACAGTCAATTTTACCAACATGACCTTCTCCCTCTGAATAGGATGGGCTTTGTCATTGCTGAGGAAAATACACATTTTATTTTGCATGGAAAATCTATCCTGATTATTTTTTAAAATGCATACTTTCTGATATAATGATTACAATTGGACTGTACCTACATTCCAGCTACTGTACAGCTTCTCTAAAGATGTATTTTTGACACTTTTAATTGACCCTTATTCACACAAATGAAAAATATGTATTTGATTGAAAGTATTTATGACATAAGTACCTCAGAATTAAAAAACCCAAACCAGCAACCAACAAGCCAAACACAGAATTATGGAGATATATGTATCAAGCCTGAATTTCAAGAGGTGCAAATACTACATCCATATAACTCACTTCCTGCAATGTATTAACATTATAATGAATCACCTGATAATTGTCTGTTCCTATCATATAACTATACTCGCTATACTATGAATGCCTCTGGGTGAATGTAATTGAAATGTCAGACTTTATATGGATTTGTGGTGTAATGTGTAACAGAACTCATTAAATTAATAATCGATACAGTAAAAATAGTTAATCAGAAATAAATCTGCATCAACCAAAAGGGATGCATAAATCTCCCTCCTTGTGTTTGCATAGCTCCATATACCCCCCAAAAAGAAAAGAAAGATTAGAGGTAAGTTTTAAGGGTGATTCCTTCACCTAGGATGCTGGCCTTCTGGTCATGTTTTGTGGTGTACATGCCTCAAAAACAAGCATCATGTTAAATGTGATACATGACTTTGACAAACAAGATATGCGGTTAAAATTCATAGAAGTAACCCAAAGAATGTTCCTTTTGTGTGTCACATCTCGGAAAACATTCAGTTTGGAGTAACAATTTACATGTAAAGTCAATGTAATTTCAGAATTTCTGTGTCGACACCACCAAGAAATTGTGCTCGAATCAAGCTGCTGATGTTTTGGAATTACAGGTTAGTTGTCAAAAGGATTTGGTGCATCATGACAATAAGAAGGACATGACTGGAAATGCTACATCAGTGGAAACCAGTGTGATTAAAGGTCAGTTAAGCTTTATTATTTGAGTTATTGATATAACAAAGCTTCTACCCAGCCCTGAAAAGTAATTTACATACAGAATTATCTTGTGTGATTTCACTTGGAATATGTGGCTTATTCAAAAGAGATGAAAAGTGAACATTTCTGTTCTTCCTCCATAAATGACATAAGGCAAATTCATCCAAGCTCTCAACAGCAGCATGGTCTTAAACTCTGTTTGACACTGCAGAGTGAATATTCAGTACTTTTTAGGAACAGACACGTGGGAAAGATGAACTTTCTTTTTGCTTTCGGATGACGTTTACACATAATCTGTTATTAAAAACTCTTATTCCAACAGGTTTTAAAGACAAGCAAACAATTTACATTAAAGATGTCAAGATGTCTTCACATTTTTGTATTTTGAAGAAAAAAAAAAAGAGCAAATTACTTGACTGATAATTGGTTTTAAAGTCACTGTTTGCTTGAATTTCCCAAGCATTTTTGACAGAAGGTTAGTTTCCCTAGTTATCTTTCAGGTTTTTCAGAAGGAAATGTGCTAAAGTTGAGAAACTGAATGATAAGAGGACAAATTCAAAAGACTTTGCAGTATATATAGAAAATAAATTTGATTTAATTAATCTGTGAGTCACAGGTTGTATCTGAAATGTGAACACATCACATTAATTACAACTCTGAAATATTTGGAAGACTAAAGCACAAACGCTCATTCTCACAGCATTTGTTAACTGATAACTGATATCATAACTGAATTTCCCATAAAGTTTCTCTTTATTGTCTTGTCATTTACTGTGTAAGACTCCTAAAAAGGACTATTTGAAACTACTCATATTGACAAAGCCAAATGCGACATAAACAGCTTTTATAATGAATTAGTGTAGCATGTTGAATATTCACTAATCCTTACTGCTGTAGATGTTGATTGTGGGCTGGTTTTTGAAAGGTTTTTTGGTATCTGCTTTGAAAGATAATCCCAAATTTGATACTTAGTGGCTTTGAAAAAATCTACCTGCATGCTGTTTTGTCACTGCTTAATGATTTGATTAGATTTGTAGGGGTAAATGGTAGCTTCCATATTGGCAGCTACAGAAGACATTACCCTCTCTTTAAACTTGAGGAAAAAAAATGAATACCAAGATGGGTTAATGCTGTACTCTTCTGTGTCAAAGGAGCTACCTGCAAATCACTGGGACTCAGCTTTGACAAACACTGTCCATGCTACAGGGATCAGTTGGATCACTTGCATGGATTAATCTCTGCAGGGTGAGGGAAGCAGTGGGGGAGTGCACCAGAAGAAAACATGACCAAAGCATCCTTACTGAAGTAGGCCAGGCTTAATGTTTATGCTGAGGACTGGCTTATTCACAGGTAAAAAATAGCCTTTGCTACCGAGGGTTTCAAACAAACACTCAGGACCTTTGTTTAGTACATACATACAAAATCAAGAAGCAGCACATCATAATGTTTCTTCTTTTGCAGGACTAGGAAATTGCTTCTTGTTAAATTGCCTTAGAGTATATCCCTGTACAAACTTTTGTCTTAAATTTGAGTGTAGTGTGGGTTTGAGCTAGGCAGATTTAACCTGGATGAAAGAACAGTGATGGATTGTACGCTGACAAAATGAAATCTTTTTCTGTGAGATGTGTGTTAGTATAGCCCAAAATTATTTGATTTAATTCAAAGATAACTGCAGAATTATACAGAAGATTGGATTAGATGACATAGCAGTTCTTCCAGGCCAGCCAAAGGATTCCCATGAGTCCACTGTTGCGTGCAACAAGCTTGCCCGTTCCAAAGAGTATACTCTGCTCTGCTAATTCACAAGATAATGGATTAGAAAATATGTCAAGACTAATAACACAGACACACTCCTGTGGGTTTTGAGTAGGAGGAAATACACCATTCACTGACTAATCTTTAAACTTCTACTGATGAATGTTAAGCCACACTTCAAAGCACCAACCTGTTTCAGATTCCTAATAAGGATGTTGAATCTGTGCTCTCAAAAAAAAACCCCAACAACCAGAGGCAATTGCTATTTCTTATCAAAGGCCACACTGTTCCAAAAAGCAAAGCAACATGCCTTTCTCTCAGCTTTAAAGCCTCTATTGTCTTTCCTTACAGAGTTCATGTTATTAAATATAGGATTTATTATCTTTGTTGCTAAGAAATTGAACTTTTTTCTTCTGTTGCAATTAAACCTGAATTGACCACTAAAGACATTACCTTATTTTCTTATATTTGACTGAGTTTGAATTCATTAGAAATAATAGCAATATCTGCAGGATAATAACTCTCTTTAAAAAACTGCTCTATCAGTTTTTCTATGACCTTGAAATTTATTCTAAGTGGAGTTTCTAAAGCTAATCTTACCTAATCTTCTTGCCCCTGGTTTAGTTTTTTGGAATTGTTACAGTGTTTATATTGACTTTGTTTATTGATGTCAAGACATTTTGGGGAATAGATTTATACATTCTGACTTCAAGCACTCGATTTAGGAGGCCAGTGGATTGGAGAAAATGAAAAAAGAATGGGCCTTCTGATTGCCATTTAGGATACACATATAATGTCTACTAATTTGGCAATGCAGACGGTTTAAGAAATTTCTGCCCCTGTGCTGTAGCTTCCTGTCCCATCAGTTAAGGCCACATATTTGGTTATGGATCTGTGGTCTAAAACAAATATTAAAATGAATTAAACAAAATATCCCCCAAACCATAGAATTGGGAAATATTAAAAAAAGAAAAAAAAAAAAAGCTGTTCTTTTATGACATCACAGGGATTTGTTATTAACATTCAGAATTAGGAATTAGGCACATATTGATAAGAAATATGAATTAGGAATCCTTTAGTGTATGCATGTATGAGAACTCCATCCAGCTTCCAACTGCATCTCAGTCTTTGGTTAAGGCAAAACTGTTATTAGATACTTTGGCTTCTATGGTCCTATAACTGTCTTTTAAAAAAATGCAATTGGATTCTTTTTCTGTTTTTTTTTTTGGGCTGTGAACACAAAACTTACTCTTGGCTGATGCATATTCTGAGATAAGTTTAAAAAAGGGAAGAAAATGATGTGGCAGAGATCACATAATTTCATAGGACAGAGAGTACACTTTACTAAATTATATTTAAACATTTTCAATCAACTTTGCTCTTAACCAAACTGTAACTTGTTCTACAGCAGGGCAAAGAAAGCATAGGGTCTGAATCTTTACATATTTCATTCGTTTCTTAGATACGGCTGATTATAATTGCAGTAATAGGCAGAGGTTCCAGGCAGAAGCTTGTGGAAGTGGTTGCAAAGGAGAAGGTAAAGCAGTTACCTGTAGGATAACTGAAAAGGCCTTTATGTGAGCCATCTTGCCCAGTGTCCAGCTGTGCTGCCTGGCTCTGCTCCACGTGCTCTGTGCAGAGCAGCACCTGGGATCTAAAGAGGTGCAGGCCAGTGCCCTCAACCCTTGTCATACTTTCTTGCAGGAAGGTATTGTTGGGCTTGAAGTATGCAATTGTTTAAAACTTGTGGGAGCTGTTTCTTATCTGCAAGAGCTGTTGATACACTGAGGATTTATTTTACAAAAAGAGGCAGTAGTGCAACAGTGGAAATTAGTGTCTCTAAGATTTCAATAAAACCAGCAAGGCAAAAAGTGACAAAGAAGAAAATTAAAATATAAAAGGACAGTGAAAGTGGTCAACAGATATCTCTTCCAGGAAATTTATTTTTTTTTAAGAAATTAAGATTAAGATTAAACTTTTCCAAACAATGGGTTGGTAGATTTGCGTGAGAGATAAATATTATCCACACATGAATTGTAACCCTACAGTGCATATGAAATACTTTGATGGTTGCACTTTGCAGTTCTTAAAGGTATGTTACATGATCACTTGAAGTAACAGTTGATGAATGCCAGCTGAAGGAACAGTCCATTAGTTTTAGAGAGACTGATTCTGCTGTCACTGAATAGTTTTCAGTAGCAATACATAAGGAATTAGCTCTCATTAGTACTGAGGAGCATTAGAACCAGACCCACAGCAAATAAAATTCTACTGTTCATAAAAACACTCTGGCTTCTGCATATGCCTTTAGTTCTGTACATTTTCACTTCAGTAATGTGCATAAATAAGGATGTGGTTCTACCAAGTTTAATTCACATTGTTATTGCACATAATAATTCACAACTATTGTTTGCAAATTCAGCATAAATAAACACTAAATGTTATTATGTGGTTGAATGTTAGTTCATGCAGCATAAAACCTGAACTGATATATTTGCCACAGCTAGAAAACTGTGTTATGGTCAGGGTCAGAGTTGGTTAGGTATGCAGCCTTGTATGTACATGAGTTGGGGTTTCTTGCACTGGTTTCATTCAAGCAGGAATCCTTATGGGTTGAGTTCCTTCTGTTGGCTACATTTTGAAGGAGGGCAGAATAGAGAATTATGACAATTGTGACCTTGAAATTTGTGAAAAAACAGCAAGTATATTCTGGGGGGGGAGGGGGAATAAATCTTACTCATTCAAGGATACAAGTGAGATAAATGGAAATGTCTAGTCTGCAGAGCACTACCCTTCCACTATAACGGCAAACATAATTATACAAATTGTTCCAGGAAGAGCAGGATTAATTTGGTTTAATAAGTATTCAGGTCTGTTGTCCCCTGTTGCTCTTCTCCTGATAATAACCAAAACTCTCCTTATGGCACTCCTATCAAAAGAAAAAGAGCAGGTCTGGAGCTATCTGTGTGTTGAGTGGCCAACAAATATGCACATACTGATTTATCCCGCTGGCTGCTGCCAAATGGAGTGTATAACAGCTGTGTTCTGCATGCTTTTCTTTCAAAAGAGGAACTAATTCAACTCTCGCTTTTGTAACCACATTGAGACTTCTGCCCCTTTTTCAAATCTGACTGAAATTGGCAAAAAAACCTTTTAAAACTACTGAAGAGATTGATGGATGGATAGACAGCACAATAACATAAGCCTTGTTTTCTTAGCAGGCTGAGATGGCATATCTGATTCAGTAGTTCAGTGTTGAGAGCAATGGATATTTTTTCAATCAGGGAAGGAAATCGCATTGATTTCACTGTTCAGAATCCTCTTGGGATCGTTCAGCTTGTCCCTTTCACTGCTTAATGCTTTATTGAAGTGTAAATATATACATTTCAGAAGGCATCCTACACAGGTTTGGGACTAAGGACAGCTTTGATTTAGTATGGCCTGATGACATTAATTTCCCTTCTCCTTGAGCTGTCTTGCTTAGAAGCATATCATTTTGTTTCCATGTGTTTGGAAAAGAATGAAGTCTGGCTATGCCATCCGTGAGCAGTCTGTGCTTTATATCCATATTAGCAAGTCTAAGCACAGAAACAGTATTTCCCTTGATGAATCAGAGGGGTTAGTTTATTCTTTCAGTGACTGTTTTATTCATTAGTTTACTTATATGAAACACAGCCAACTTGCAAATGAACTACAAACCTGAAAATGTCTATTAACAAGATAGTGGCCACATGTGTGAATATGATCTTAATTAAATTTCTCATTATGTTTGGGGTTTTGGTTGGGTTTTCTTTTTTGTCGTTGTTTGGGTTTGGTTTTGGCTCTTTTTGCATTTGATGCGTAGATCTGTAAATACTTTTCTAAGTTACTTATTCCTAAAAAGTAGCAGGGGTACTCGTAGGTAAATTAGTCTATGAGAAACTCTGTGCTGGTGTGGCTAGTCAGCAGCTTGATTAACTTCAGGGTTATTTCTGGCCTTAAAAAGAAAAGTCTATAAAGGAAAGGATCACAACTTCAGAAAGAAATGATTCCTACACAGTTTTTCAGAGAGAGACACCTCAGCTTTGGAGAGTCTCAGGAGGAGCACAAGTGGGAGTTGGACACCACTGGGAGTATATGCAGCTGTTTTCTTGCCGAAGGGGCACACAGTGGTCATAAGAGTAAGCTTGGGAGGATTCTTGTTTGAGAAGCTCAGTCCCATAAAGAAGGACCTGTTTGACAAGCACAGCCTTGCTGGGAGGTTGTCCTGGGTCCAGAACATGCTGTGAGGCCCTGTGCATATGCATGTTGTAGCAAATTAAAAAACCAGGAACAGCTTTACCAAAGGCAGTGTTTCACACTGTTTTGCCATTTCAGGTGAAACCTTTTGCTTTAGAAACACAGCATCCTTTCAGTTCCATATAATGTGAAGCTTCCTGATAAAACCCAAGGGGGAGCTGCTCCTGGTAAGGGAATTTCTATCCTACTGCTACCTGGTTCTTCCCCACTGTAGCATGAACGAAGGGATATGGTGGCTCTGGAGGCGGGATGTGGGGCATTCACTGGCCAGTACTTGTGATGTCCTGCTCCATATGACCAGTGGTCCCATGTGGTTTTTGGAGCTACCTCTAGCCTCAGAGAAGCAGTAGGATCACCCAGGCAGAGAAGAAGACTCTGGGACATTTTGGCAGCAAGCTATACCTCATCAGTATGAGCTGTAATGTGGCACTATGTACCAAGATTCAGTGCAGAACTCAACCCAGTGCTGGAGCTGCAGAGTAGTCTCCTGTAAGGGTCTCTGCCTTTGTGAGAAAAGGGAACTGCTTTTGGGAGGGTTTGTCCTCAGTATTGCCTGAGGTTGGTCTAGGTGGATGTAAATAAATATGCTTCAGAACTTTTAATTTTAACCTCAAGCCACTTTCAAGCCTGTATCTTTGTTACGTCGCCTTCAGATTAAGAAGAAATGGGAGGTTTGTTCTAGGAAATCCCAAAGTATCAGAACAGTTTCCTAGCTGCAAAGACTCGTCTCTTCAGGTAATGAAACATGACAGCAAAGGAGCAAATCTGTAATAGGGATGGTACATGCTGCACATGGCAAGTGGACTACTTTTCTCTTGACACGGTCAATTTTGTCTGCCTGCTTTTGCACTATCAGTGATTACACTTTTTAACCATTTTAATAAACCTTATAGTTACTTGTGCACAGCTAGTGGAGAGTAGATTATCTTGTTTGCCCACAGACACTGAAGTACAAGTATTGTGCAAAAGCTAAAACAGGAATTCTTCCGCTAAGACTCTCATAAAATGCTCAGCTGGGTTTCATTCTTGATCTGCCAGGTATTCTTCAGGAACTTAGGTAAGTTTTTTAAGATATGAAAACAAGAGAAATGAGGAGAACATTGCTTTCTTTGCCTTTTGCTTTTGTGGTTGTCTGCATGAATTGTATATTTTTTATAGGGCAAGGGCAGATTCTTCCATTTCTTTACAGTTATTTTTTGCTAATTTTTCAGGCCTAACAAATCAGGCACTTGGCAATTGTGAGGCAGAAGAGGATGAGGAAGAAGAGCACAGCTACAACTATGTTGATGAAAGCATAATTGAAAACATAAATAAAGTATTTCAGGACTCCACCATTAGAAATAAGCATGCAGTCTCTGAAGGAAGAAGGTGAGTGTGACCTGTGATCACTTGTGGATGCAAACAAATGTGGGCAGAATGATTTTTCAGGGTCACCAGTAACCTTGACTCCCAAAGCAAGGGAGGATTTCCCCTGGGAGCTGACACTGTTACCCCAAATATCCTGTAAATAATGCAGAAAGGGCAACTCTGAGCTGCTGCCTGTGAGCCCCTGTCACTTCTAGCGATGTCACCTTTGTCAGATCGGTCCCTATCATTGTTCTGGTGATAGAGATGCACGGGCAAGATCAGGTTTGCAGATAGGGACAAAAACTTAATTAGACCAAAAGCAGTCCTTAAAAAACACACACAAACCCAGAGAAAGGCTTTATATTTGAAAGCCTGTGTAATTTTTCTGATTTGTGCCAGTTTGCTGTAACAAATTATAGTACTATAAATGCAATCCTTTCCCTCTTTTTAGAAGTGGATGCCTTGTTGTGCATGACTAAGGGTTGTCTCTTAAAAAGCTTTCAGGATTTATCTGTATTTTCACTAAAGCCTCGAGGCTTTAACTGCTCTGGCAGTCTGCAGAGAATTAAAGTGCCAGTGAACAGGGTCTTTGCTTCTAAAAAACTCCAAGCATCGTTTCCAGCTAAGCACATTAGACTTTTTTCTGAGATTTGAGTGAAACTGTGTAGTCTCACCTCTTTTCACTTATAGCTGAACCTTCTATGAACTTCACTTGATTTGGCTGAATTGTTGAAACCCCAGCAAAACTTAATGTTGTGTTTCAGAGATTTTAAAAATTGCTTTATTATAAAGTGGTGGTTTATTTCCAAATGTACCTTGTGTTTATTTTTAAATGGCATGCAATATTTCTATTTGATTTAAGTAATATACTGAATCTGAAACAAGCTGTTATATTTTTCTGAAATGCTCAAACCCGTCAGAAACGTTACATCCAGGGTAGTGTGTGATATCTGTGTGGCCATCTCTTCCTCTCCTCACAGCCACAGAAACTCCAACTTACAGGAAAGAATGAAAAATGAAACAAAGCAGGGCAATTCATGTAATGGATTGCTTTCTCAGTCCACATCTCACTGGGATGGGGACTTGCTCTGTTGCGTAAAGAAGTCAAGAAAGAGAGAATGAAACCCTTTTTTGATTAAAATAGTTCTTTTGACTATAGGCATTCAGGGAAAAGCACAGTTTCAAAAAGCTATGCCAGCCTAAGGGATCAGCATCTAATTATACTACTTACTGTTATGGCATCAGCTTCTTTAAGTCTTTATCCACCTGCCCTTTAAACTCCCTATCAATAGAGGCAAGGTTTCACTATATTTGTTTTCTTTAAGGGCTCTATCAAAAAATGAAAGAAAGTACCTTTGCTGCCTTGAGGCAGATCACTATCTGCTTTGGATTATGAAGCAGTCCCATAAATTATCACCCTTGGTGCATGACAGAAGTATCTACCCTCTGAAATCGTTAGCTAGCCAAGGAGCACATAGCTCCTCCAGCCTGCTAGTCTCCCCCTGACCATCAGAAATCTTCCATTATGGCTTTTATCTAGCACTTTAAATTTCTATCAAGCTACCACACTTGCACTTGTGAGAATTTTGTAAATATATGTATTTGATGTGGGCACCTTTAGTGTGGGCAAAACTCATATAAATTATCTAGCCAGGCAAAATGATGGATGGAACTCAAATAATCGGGTTTTGAGCATGTATGCTCCACAGCTGGCTAAAGAGACTATTAAAAAATAACCAAATCAGTTCTTTTAGGCTTACTTGCAGGCAAACAATGAACAAAAATGTGTTGTGTCTTGCACCTGTGCTAAATGCCTAACATCTGATCATGTTAGTTATACCTCAAGAATTCACCAGTAAACCATTTCCCACCCATGGTCTCTTGCTTCCTCCAGACATCTATGCTATTTATGAATATCCACTCTTAATTATTTGATACGTATGACCTATAAAAATTAAAACTGTTGATCCAAATTACTTTTAAATAGAGTCATTAGGGGAAAAGAAAGTTTTAATGAAATACAATAAACTTCAACAGCCAGGTTGAGAAAATCAGTATTATTTGTCGTGTTTCACCAGTGCCCCCAAAAAATCTTTCCACAATCAGCACCAAAGCAGTCTGGGATGAAACTAGTAGTGGCTAGTCCTCATCCTAAACAGGAGGGAGAAATAAAGAACAGAGATTGCCTCAGGTCATTGCTATGTTAATTTTGATAGAATAAATGTGCCCAAGGGTCAGTGATGTTAACATAACCTCATCACTGCAGAGCAACAAGCAATTAAACCAGGGACTTCACTACAGATGCCTGAGTTTGCTATAGCAACAACCACCATTAACATATTTTAGCCTTTCATTAAAGATTCAAGAGAAAGTAAGAAAAAAAACCAACCCAACCCTCTGAAAGCATTTAAATGGTGTGGCTTTCTTTATAACAACTGAAGTTTATTTCCTTTTATCGCCAAGAGTTGTTGAGGAGGGAGGATTTTTTTTTTTCTTATGAGGAATGTCCTCAGTTTTGCAGTCTTTTAGAAGGCATAAAAGATGTCAACAGTGTTTTTTCTTGGGTGTGAGAAAAATGGGTGAGAGAAGGTTCATTGCAACAAACTGGAATAGCTCTGGTGCTGCTATAATGTCTCAGCACATGTCCCTGCAAACAAAAGTGAGATGGAGGCATGCAGCAGAAGCAACAGCAACAAAAAGCAACAGCAAAACTGGAGAAGGCAGCTTCTGCCTCCAGAGCTCATAGCTCCTTGTAACCTCATGGATGAAAAAAGGCAGAAACAGCATGGTCCAGCCACCTGGAGAGCTGAAAATGAGTACTGGTGTCAGGCTGTTTCAAGGCATTGCTTTCTGGACTTGAACTTCACACAAATACTGGAAAAGGAACAGTCTCACTTTACTAAGCCTGGATAGTTTATTAAAGAGGAGCAAAAAAAGAAAAAGTAGAAAAGAGATAGAAATGCAGAAGGGAATAAAAAACCTTCACAGCTGTGTTTTCTCTTGTCGTGAACTCAATAGCTGAGCTGGTTTTGTTTGGACAAAGCAGTTTTCTCTATTTTCAATGTGTACCTTTTTTTTTTTTTAAGTAATTACATGAAACAGATTGAGGTGTGACCATTTTATTTCTATTTTAATTTTGGTTGTGTTAGCATAACTGAAAGCTAGAGAGAGCTTTGATAACAAATGAAAACCAACCTTTCTAACACCATCTCATCTTCATTATCCCTTTTGTACTGTTTTTCCAAGACATTTCTCTGGAGCTTTCATACCAGTGACCCTTTAAGCTGGCTATTTCTTTCATAGCTCTGCTTGTCTCTGACTGAAAGGCTGAGGCAAAGTTTGTAGCCTTGAAGATATTGGAGCAAGAAACTCAAATCCACAACTGGAGTTGTATGTTCTCAGCACTTTTGAAAGTCCCCCTCCTCTTAAGTAGTTTTCAATCCAGATTTGGAGCATCACCTACTTTGCTAATTTTCGTTGTTAGGTAATTTTCTACTGCTTGGTGTCTGCACTTTACACAGTGCAAACTGAAGCTTTTTTCCCAGAGTGCAATCAATGGTGATTACAGAGGAAAGGAGGAGCTAAAAGAGAGCAAATAAATAGTGTGCTACTCTAGGAGCTGCGGTTCGATTCTTAGCTTTGACATAGGCAGGACTTCAAGCAGCCTGTCTCAAAGCAGTTATAGGTTCAGAGACCCAAAGGGCAGGGAAGACTACCAGGTTACCATAATTATCTAGATGTTCCTCCTAGATGCACAGGTCTTGCCATTCCCCTAGAGGTCAGGTTAAAACATGCATTTTTGTGATGTGGCGGAGCTGGGAACAGAGCCCACTGGTGAAGTCTCAGCATGCTAGCATATTGCCATTAAATATTAATTAAGTTATTAATTAACTTCCCTCTAGGCCCCCATCCCTTATCCCAGCCCCAGGGCACACCCATTGGAAGCCTCCCTCCATGAGGGGACTATTTCTTCTCCCCTGTCTGCCAGACGAGCAATACCGCACAGGCATCATGGGCATACTGACATGGGAGGAACACCACAAAAACTTTTTGCTGTGAGTTACAGCTTGCACTGACTCAATGAGTTCTTTCACCCTGTATAGGTCAAATATTTCCCTAAACTGCATAAGCTATACTAGTAAAAGAGAAATTTACTGGCATGAGTTTCACGCACTTAGTTGCTGGCATAGCTGTGATGAAGTCACACATTAGCTTTATTTTTGCTGTAGTCTTGGGAATGCTGGTATAATTGTACTGACAAACCATTTTACAGCACAGACAAGCCCTAACTAGCTGCCAGTTGACTAAAGAGCTCATTCACTTGCATTCTCTGTGTGATTTTTAAATTAAAATGTAAAGGTTTCCTGTTTCACCCTGTATTTTTTTGTTGTTGTTTTCAGAGACATCTGAAGTAAAATAATTCTGAAATTAACTGGAAACAAATAGGAAGCTGTGTCCTTCACACATTAAGAACAACCTCAGCTGTAAGAAAAAGCTGCTCATGAAAGTGTCCTTCTTGTCTCATGAAGAGCATACAAGGCTGTAATTTAACTATAATAATCCCCTGAGAAACTAAACTGCTTACTTGTCCTAAATAAGAAGTCAAACCAGATAATGTCTCATAACCTTTTGAAGGGACAAAGTTCCTCTGTACATATTTATTCATGAATTCAGATAAAGATGCCAAGTCCAATCTTTCATTCTTATTGTACCTGAAATTCCAGTGGATTTTTCTGAATGACTGCAGGGCATATGCAAAATGAACACACCTTATTGAAACAGCTGCTTGCTTGTTTCCTTTGTTTTTTGGAGAAGGGAACAGTAAAAAGGGGAACGAAGGCTTTCTAAGGTGAATGTCTATTTCTTTGGCAAGTCTCATATGCTTCAGTTTAAGGCTCAGAATTGGAAACAGACAAATTCTGCCACCTTTCAGAAAATGAGCAATGCTTTATTGCACAGGTAGTACTGTTACCCAACAAGTAATTCACTCTGTAAAGCAATGCCACTCCTACCAGGGGGAAGTGTTACTCAGAAAGCCTACAAATGCCATCTCCATAAACCCTTGCACAGCTTAAATTATCTAGAATCACACTGGATCTGTTTGTTTTGCTGCTATGTTCAGCAATTTGCTCAAAATGCAGCTAGGAAGGAAGGACAGAATCTGGAGCTGAAAGAGTAGTATTTGTGCTAACATTAGAGCTGCTGTATTCCTATCTGGGGTCACTGTGTGCAGTCTCACTAGCTGCACAGGTAGAATGTGCTTAACATCTTGGGTGGCACAGGACTTAGGCCTCATATTCTGGCAGAGCCAGTCTGATAGACATCATTTACAGCATATAAGAACAAGATTTGGGCAGCGCATGCATAGTGAGTGCTGTGTTTCTAGAATTGCTAGATCTAGGGCAAGTATATATCCCTCTGGCAATACTTTGACTCAGAGGAAACTATTGAGAACAGATGTGTAAATTCACAGTTGATGTGCCAAGTTTCCAGACTCAACAGCAGCTTGATCAGATTAGCATACCCAGAAATCTCAGACAGAGGGTTGGAGAAAGTATTTAGAAAGCCTAGACACACACCACATTTTTAGTCCTACTGAGGAGTTAAAAAGCAAATGCTCACAAAAATGCCATAATATACTTTAAAGTCTTTTCAAGCAGACAGTACAGTATCTTCAGATTTGGCTATTAAAATTCTACTGAATAATTTTTACTAATTAATTTAGAATTTCTCAATATTGTCTTAAATTAATTTATTCAAGATAAATGTTCATCCTTATTAAAATCAGTTACAATTTAAGTATTATAAATATCACACGGAGTGCTTTGATTCCATGCATATGTAGCACACAGTGTTTTGCATATCAGTAGTTAATATGGAGGCTTGCAGGTGTGTACAAAACTTGTGGTTATTTGAAATGCATTTTAAGCTTTTTTCACTAAAATCTGTATTTCTCTTTATAGCAGCTGAAAACAGCCTTGTTTGTTAAGCCAGCAAATGCAGTCTGGTATTTGAATAAAACAAATTTGTTGTGTATTTTACTGCCTTTTTTGTCTACTGAATGTTACTTTGTCCTTTGCTGGATGGCTGAAAAATATGATAGGTTACTACCACAATTTTCCTTCACTGAAGTGCCAGAAGCCTGACTTCTGCATCTAGAAAGGAGAGGAAAGCCTTCTGGGCTGCACTGGCAGAGCAGTGCCATTGGCTTGAGGGATGTTACTCCTTCCCTCTGCTCAGTACTGAAAAGGCCACATCTGCACTACTGTACCCAGTTCTGGGACCCCCAATACAAATGTGGACAAACTGGAGTGAGTCCAGCAAAGGGCAGTGATAACTTAGAGCATCTGAAATACAAGGGGATGCTGAGAGAGCCTAGAAAAAACAAGGTGCTCATTAGTTAATCTAGGTGTTAGGATGGGTGTAAATAGTATGGGATACAGTTACTTTTCCAACAGTTACTTTCCCAACAGATCTTAAGCTTCTTTCAAACATTCTATTGAAGTATATGGGATCCAGTCTGTGAACAAGACCAAGATTTATAACCCATTTTTATAATGTCTTCCCTTTAAAATGCTTCAAAAAGGCAATCTCTCTTCTCTGCTGTTGTGGTTTAAGTCCAACTATGCAGCCACTTGCTCAGTCCTCTACCCCGCACAGTGGGATGGAGAGGAGAATCAGAAGAAAGGTAAAAGTCCATGAGCTAAGAACAATTTAATAATTGAAATAAAAGTAGAATGTAGTAATTCAATATCAACAACAATAATAATAGGAAACAAAATACAGAGGAAGGAATAAACCCCGCCCCTCCAAAAACCTCACATGATGTACAGTACAATTGCTCACCACCCGCTGACCGATGCCCAGCCTGACCTGAGCAGTGATCCAATCCCTTTTAGGTAAATCCCACGTTTATATACTTGGCATGAAATGCTCTAGTATGGAATACCCCTATGGCTAGTTTGGGTCAGGTATCCTGCCTCTGCTTCCTCCTAGCTTCTCTTCTCTCTGTGCCCTTCCTCACTGGCAGAGTATGAGAGCTTGAAAAGTCTTTGATCAGGGTAAGTGCTACTTAGCAACAACCAAAATACTGGTGTGTTGCCAGCATTGTTCTCAGACTAAAGCCGAAACACAGGACTCCACCAGCTAATAG
The DNA here is from genome assembly GCF_033783945.1 of Neopsephotus bourkii. NCBI lineage: Eukaryota > Metazoa > Chordata > Aves > Psittaciformes > Psittacidae > Neopsephotus > Neopsephotus bourkii. The sequence goes on from NW_026902239.1 coordinate 8,567,007, forward strand.
GAGGAAAATGAACTCTATCCCAGCTGAATGGATAGAGTAGATCCTGTCACATGTGCAACAATCCTGTTGTCATATGCAACAATCCTGTCTTGTATATTCAGCTTCCTTGAGTTCAATGAGTATAATTGAACACTGTCCCACACGACATTCTTGTCTCTAAATTGAAGAGACATCAATTTGATGGATGGATCACTGAGTGGATAATGAACTGGCTGGATGGTCACATGCAAAAAGTTGTGGCCAATGGCTCAATGTCCAGCTGGAGACCAGTAACAAGTGATGTCCCTCAGGGATCAGTGTTGGGACCGGTCTTGTTTAACATTTTCGTTGCTGACATGGACAGTGGGATTGAGTGCACCCTCAGCAAGTTTGCCGATGACACCAAGCTGTGTGGTTTGGTTGATACGCTGGAGGGAAGGAATGCCATCCAGAGGGACCTTGACACGCTTGTGAGGTGGGCTGATGCCAACCTCATGAAGTTTAACCATGACAAGTGCAAGGTCCTACACCTGGGTCAGAGCAATCCCAGACACAGCTACAGGTTAGGCAGAGAAGAGATTCAGAGCAGCCCTGCGGAGAAGGACTTGGGGTGCTGGTCAATGAGAAAATGAACATGAGCCGGCTTCAGTGTGCGCTTGCAGCCCAGAAAGCCAACTGTATCCTGGGCTGCATCAAAAGGAGCGTGACCAGCAGGTCGAAGGAGGTGATCCTGCCCCTCTACTCTGCTCTCGTGAGACCTCACCTGGAGTATTGTGTGCAGTTCTGGTGTCCTCAGCATAAAAAGGACATGGAACTGCTGGAACAAGTCCAGAGGAGGGCCACAAGGATGATCAGGGGGCTGGAGCACCTCCCATATGAAGATAGGTTGAGAAAGTTGGGGCTGTTCAGTCTGGAGAAGAGAAGGCTGCGTGGAGACCTCATAGCAGCCTTCCAGTATCTGAAGGGAGCCTATAGGGATGCTGGGGATGGACTCTTCATTAGGGACTGTAGTGATAGGACAAGGGGTAATGGGTTAAAACTTAAACAGGGGAAGTTTAGATTGGATATAAGGAGGAAATTTTTTCTTGTTCGGGTGGTGAGGCACTGGAATGGGCTGCCCAGGGAAGTTGTGAATGCTCCATCCCTGGTGGTGTTCAAGGCCAGGTTGGACAGAGCCTTGGCTAACATGGTTTAGTGTGAGGTATCCCTGCCCATGGCAGGGGGATTGGAACTAGATGATCTTAAGGTCCTTTACAGCCCTAACTATTCTATGATTCTATGGTTCTATGATTCTATGATTCCATGATTCTAATTCATCTGTGTAAAGGTGGCAGATTTTATGAACTTTGTAAATATATTGGTAGCAGAGGTGTCTCTGGTATCTTTTCCTTAGGCATGTGTGCCAACATCGTATCCTGTCACAGAAATGAGAACTAGCCTGGCCGTTAAGGGGCAGAGAAACAGTAGTATTTGCATTAGGTTCTTGGCATGAAAGAGAGATCATGCTGTGAGGAAAGAACATCCAGTCTTGCTGCAGAAAGCAGAGAGGAGGAAGGAGGCATCAAGTAATATCCTAGTTAAAGGTTGATGTTTAAGACTTACTAAGTATTGAGGTTCTCTTATGCCATATAGATGACCAAAATGATTTTGTACTATTTGTTAATACATGTTTGACAAAGCTATAATGTCATCACGATCCTTGAGAAATCTGGTTATCATGCTTAGACATTAAGGCTCAAGAAGACTGCATTTGAGAGGGGAAAGCCATTTTCAGCTGAACATAGACCACGATTGCTATGCCTGAAGAGACTACAAGTGTATTTAAATAATGAGATATTTGCTTTGCAAAAGATTGGCATACGCTTTTGCACAGGCTTGTTAGCTTAAAGGCTTATCTCTTTTAATGCTAAGAAGTATTTCCACTGTGTTCTCACTGAAGGCCTGCTCAGGAGCAGCTGCTTCCACAGCACTCCATGTGTGCCTAAGCCCTTAGTGAGATGGCATTTTCTGTTTGGATGATCAACATGCATATTTTTTATATATCTAGCTTTTGTGCCTGGGAAGATAAGAAGAATCTTCTGCCTGCATTCTTCTTTAAATGCCAGAAGCTGTTTTGTTTAAATACATGTCAAACAAATGTTTATCTATCACACTGTGCCCAATAAGAGGCCACTGTTTATTCTTGCTATCTCTTCACCTAATGCATATGCCACTATTCCCACCTCTCCTAAGACTGTCCAGGTCTTTTCCTAACTTATTTCACTTTGATGTGCCTGTGCCATGTTAACTTTCAACAACTTGACACCACATGGGAACTGACAGTCTTTAAAGGGAAACCGATTTCTTGCTTCTACATTATGTATTAGTGACAGGTTGGTCTGTTGTTATCTGTTATGGGATTCTTTTTTCTATTGTTATTTTCCTCCCTCCTCATTTTGATGCACCTATGTGCTGGGAGTGTTCTTGTGCTTTGCAGTACTACACATCTTTGATGAGCTGTTTCTGTCTCTTGTGTTGGGTTTTTGTATTTTCTAGGATAGCCATTTACAGCTCTCTCTGGAACTGCTAAACTGCGCTGCTCTAAGTGCAGACTGCCAGCTGCTGGAGGGATTTGCCTGCCTTTGGCGTGCTGCTGCTGCTCTTGCCCCAGTCGGCCTTCTGTTGATACTTTTCTCTCTGCTGTTTTTTCTGATACCCATGTTTTCTTCCTAGGATTCATCTGTTCTGTTTAAATATACCTGGTTTTATTCTACTTGTAAGAATCCACCACCTCTGTTTTGTCTCGACCTCTATGCGTGCCTCAGCCTCCAAAGTGCAATTGCTGGCTGATTTCTAAAGCCTTTACCTGGCTGATTGGCATGCTAGGTTAGGACAAAGTGTCTCAAATATACAAGTGTTCTGTGTTTCAATAAGAAAGATGTTGGGTTTTTTTCAAAAACTGAAGAATTTCCTAATGTCATCATAAATTCAGATAAAGAAATATTTGCTTTTTAAGAATGCATTTTACAAATATCCCTTCAAGTGCGGGGATACAAATCCTATTTGTATTGATGGCTCTTTTCGTTTTCTCAAAAGTGCACCTTAGGTGAAATTAATCACAGAAAAGCTAACAATTTTTTTCCAAACTTTTCTGGAACACAACTAACCTAATATTTTAACAGCTGGCAGCTGTGGTGATTACTTTTACATTATACCTAAAGTCTGTTGGAATCTAATTATTCTGATCTATGAACCAGGTAATTAAGGTAAAAACTCCCACATTTTCTTAGACCTCATTAATGTATTTCCTTTGAAAATTGTTAGCTAATGATGGTACATTAAGAGTTTATCCATAAAGGGGCAGTGAATAATTAAAATGTTTGTCCTGGGACAATAAAGGACAGAGCAGTGTTTAACTGCTCAATGTGTTGGCAATTATTTCTTAATTTCCAGTGCAAGTATGGTGCAAGTTTGGGGAGAAAGGACCAATCAAACTGGGAAAGTGGCAGGCAAAGACACAATTGATTTTCTTTTATTTCAGTTACTTGGTATCTGGCTAATACTTCAGGAAGTGTGGAGACTCCTGGGGAGCTGGTGTTTCTCCTGCTATCTGGGCTCTGAAGGGCATCCTCAGAATGTGCCTTCCAGAGGGGCCCTGCTGGAAGGAAGGGCCCTTGCTTGGCTGCTACTGGAGCTGTGAGAGCATCTCTCAGACACTCTGGCACTGGGGGAAAAGTCCACCCCTGAAGTCCGTGGAAAACTTCTGACTGCTGTACATGTGTCAGAAAGGCTATTGCTACAGTGGCTACAAAGGAAATGTGGTATGTGAGTGCAACAGAACTCTGTTGCAGCAGAAGAGTGAGTGGCACATGCCTTTCTCCTGAGCAAGAGGTGTAAGGCAGTTACCAACTAAGATGCTAGGTGCAAACAAAAATGTGGGGCAGGTCTAAAATGGTGGAAAAGCAATGCTTTCTCTTGTTCTGACTTACAAATCTAAGGCTTGTGTTATTTTTAACTATGCTGCAGTGTAGGCTGTAGTCTAATAGGATGTAGCAGGCAGTGGCCATCCCCAGCTGTGCACCAATGAAAGGGAGCTCCAAACATGCTTGCTCTCTAGGGGAAACTTTCACGAGGATAGAGGATTCAAGTCAGCAGACTTCCTAAAAAAGCTTCAACCTCTGCCTGCCTGCAGGACCCCAGTCTCACTTCCCAACAATCTCTGAATGCCAGGTTATTCTTATTAATTCCCAGCGCAGAAGACTAGGATCAGCACTTGATCAGCACCTGAGTGTGCCGGGTGCTGGGAGTGTGAACAGTATGAATACATCTCTTCTTTAGTAATCAAATGTAATGTATGACACACTGCAACAAGAAGGGCTAGACACAGGGGAATGAAAAAGCAACTTGTGGCTACACACACTACACAACCACAAAAATAAATAAACAAATAAATTGATAGATCAGTGTTTTCTTGAAGTAAGTGAAATGAATCAAACACCAGAATCATGCAAGAGCTGACAGAGAATAAGCCCATTTACTTCAGGACTGGCTCCACAGCACCACACAAGGCATGCACTAGTTGCAAAACAGCATACTGAGGGAATCTGTCTGTACTACAGTATTTAATATGAAAAGACTGAAAGCTTCAAATTCGATTGCTGCTGGTCTGCAAAATAATAACTTTGGTGGAAAACAGTCAAGGCATTGATTTTGGATTAGAACTTCAAAGAAAAGTTTCTGATGATCACCTGTTGGACCATCAAGGACTTCAGTAATTACATATCTGGTGGGATTCCTGTATACAGAGAAAAACCCAGTCTGAAACAGAGTATAATTTGCCTTTATTTACTTTTGTATCCAATAATGATACATTATTTATAAAGTGAAGAAAAGCGATAAAGTAAGATTTTCTGTGAGGCCTTTTATTCATAAAGAATTGTGTTAAGCAAATAAGCTAATTAGGAAAATTAAGGATAAAAATATTGATTCAATATGAGAGATGCACACATGGCTACTCAGGAAATCCTGCTGTAAGAAATTACCAAGTCTGGATTACCAGACACATATCTGCTAAAAGATTTAATCACTCAATGTTGGAACTGCTTTTTCTCAAGAAACTGGGTGCTGTCAAATCAGCTCTTTTCAAATCATTATACATTCCCAAGAGGTCAAACTTCTGACCTGCAGCCATGTCTGCAATCAGCTTTTGGCCCATTTTTCTTCCTTCTTCAGTAGACATAGCCTTTCGCCAGAGACTCAGCAGCAAACCTCCTTGAAAAGAAACAGGAGAAGACATTGTCAAATTAACATGGAGCACTTGCAGCTCACGTACACAAGGGATGAAGCCCAGGAGAGTGGTGGATGTGGGTATTTGTCCAGCAACAAACACCCATCACTCTCCTGTGGACAGTGAAATGTAGACAAAGACAGGAGTGTGCCAATGGGGTAATAATTGCCCACAAATGCGTAGGGAGACACATGCCATTTATTCAGCCCAGGATCCTTTGTACTGAGAAACATCTGGGCTTGTTCTCTTGTCACCAGTCTTCCAAGTCAAAATGGTTGAATATGCATGTTAAGGTCTTGGTCTGCAGCTGCGCATAGCTTCAAGGCTTATGAAGCAGTAGCCTGGTAGTTATAGTCAAGCACACCTTTGTTTTTACTCTAAAACAACCAAGAATTTGCACTTTCTGCCAGCTAAGCCCTCAAGCTAAAGAAACAAATGATCCTTATACTTTCATACGAGCAATAAGCAGTGGCTGTCTAGGAAGTATGCCTAACCAGTCCAGCATTAGCACCAGTTTGTCTGATTCCCAGTCTTCTCAGTGCTGATCTTTATGGGGAATAAAAGACCCACAGAGGAAATCTGAGGGTAAAAACAAAGAAAAAAAAAAAAAGTTTATTAGAAAACCAAGAGGACTTTATTCTTCTGCAAAACATGCTTTAGAAGGAAACTGACAGCAGTGGAGAACTGAATTTGCACAGTATTGCATTGGGGACATGAGGAGTGAAGAGGAGAAGGCAGAAAACAGTCCTCTTTCCTAGGAGGACTGCAGGAGGACTGCAGGAAAGGTGGGGACTGCAGTAAAGGTCTTGAATAGCAAGGCACCTGCTGTTCTGCTTTCACACATCAGTGACAGAAAAGCATAAAATTTAAAGCTTTTTGCTGTCCATGGGTCAGGAAACTTTAAACACAGTGCAGCCCTATCTCAGTACAGGTTCTAGCTGGACTAGGAGAAGCAGCAAAAGGAAAATAAAGGACAATCAAACTCTGAATTAAGAAAGCAGATCTCACACTGGGTTGGACAGGGTCCTGTCCTAAGAGGTACTGAGACCCTTTGCTGTGGAAGGTGGGAGGGTAGCACTCTGTGATGTGAGCATGCTTTTTTGTAACACTGAATAGCTTCATTATATGGCTTTTCAGCTACAATAAGTGAGAGAATTTTCACTGAAATGTAAGTAAGGGCAGAAGAGGATCACAGAAAAAAAAACACCAAAACCCAAATAAAACAACCAACACCATAGTTCTGGAAACGAATTAACTATTTTTTCAGTGTATTTTTATATTGTATTTTCGTTTAAAGATTCAAAATAACTTTCCTCCGCAAATGACAAACAGAAACATCCAACGGAGCAATACATATGAATGAACTGAAACCTGAGAAGACTGCAATTCTGAGTCTCACCGCTGGATGGCGGTGCACAACTTATTTTGTAACGAAGCAGGCCTTGTCTAAAGATGCAGTTTTGCTGGGACAATATTCTCTGTTAAACCAAACACTGATACAAAACCAAAAGACAAAACAAGTACATTTGTGGACACACAAACTGCTGTTCGTGATCTTCTGCCCATTTCTTTTTTAGCGACCCCAACTGATCTAATAACTTCATTTACAGCTTTAATGGTTTCAGATTACCTGGTGAAATGCAAACTAGTATTTGTGCTTTAAAGTTCCTGTAAAAACTGGAGAAAAAAAACTAAGATCATCTGTGCCAACAAACGATGCATTTTTCTCGTGTGAAATACTCACCGCATACCGTCAGTATTGCATTTGCTTTCTGGTGCGTTGTTTACTTACGGTTGTATTTTTATCTGCACTGATTTACTGTTAGTCTCTAGGAAGTGTTTATACTATTTTATATTAAAAAACCTGTGTTTGTATGGAGAAAGGTATAGAAAGAGAGAACAAGTTATTAGATATCTGTGGAGTACAAACATCTGTAGATTGGGTTTGTACCTGTTATTTTATTTGTTTTGTGAAGAGTGCTCAGTGAAAGCAGGACTCTATTTTGCTGTGGACTGAAGTCACTAATGAATGGGATGACATCCCCTACAGCAAGCATCCTCTGGGGCAGGAAAACCTGGAAGTCGTTTGTGGTCAATAAATCTGTAGAGAAGTATGTGGCTGCAATGAAATCTACAGCATTAGCCCAGTCTTCACCAAAATTTGCTTCTGGATCAGAGAGGTATTTTAAGCTGAAAGAGATAAAAATAAAAATGTAACAGATAATTGACATGCCCTGCAGAGCACCTAATTTATCCTGGCATCGCTGCCTCTGCCCAAACAAAATACAGATCCTGACTTGGGCCCTGGCTCCCAGAGAAGAATCAGCATCTCATTTTAAGCCCACAGCCTGCCCACCCATCACAGCCTTAGCAGCCATCTCTCACTGATTATTTCATGCTCCAAGAGAACAGAAGGGACAGCAGAGCCTAAAGAGCAGAGGCCTAAAGCAAGAAAACTCATATGGACTTTGTTGGGGTATTATCCTTCTCAAGGGTCATGCAGGTAGGAAGATCCCCATTGGCCACCCGTCTCATCCCCATACCTGTCGCGGAACTTGGGCCGTGCATAAGCAATGGAGGCAACATGTGCCCTCCACATGAGACAGAGGGCATCATCCAGTTTGAAGGAGGAGAAGGTTGCAGGGCTCTTGGCTTTGTGTTCTGTAGATAACAGATACTGCAGAGACAAAAAAAGGCAGAGAAACATAGGGGTGGTTTAAACCCGATTAATTTTTTAGACTTACACACATGCCTCATGAAATAGTAAGCTTGCAAGCTAAAGGAAATTGCTTTTGAGTAGTTAGATTGTGCTGGTTTGTAAACAACTACAATGTCTGACATAGGGACAGAAAAGTGATTAATATAGATGAAGATCGAGTCAATGGGAGTTGCCATTCTTTAACTTTCAACAGAGTGAGGGTTTTATCCACATAATTTAGGTACTTTGTCACAGTAATTCAGTGTACTTTTGTATCTGAGTGCCATCGAAGTTTCCGTGCTAAAGTACTGGATTCCTTGAAAAACTGTTTATGTTCTTTTGGCCACAACTTTCTGAAGGTTTTCAGAAAATCCTTGATGGCTACCATTATGGCTATATGAGGAGCAGGTCTTTTATAACAACTTCTGAAACATACTGCTTAGGAAAATTAATCTTAAGAAAAAGCAAATCTTGCTCCTAGAACTTCTACATTCACTCACAGCTGCCAAGAAGGACTTAAGGTTTTAATTTTATGATCATTATTAATTATTTGACTATTAACAAAAATGACAAATATAGAAGTCTGTCTGTAAAAATAGTTATTGAATCAATAAAGTAAGAAATATTGTCATCTTTGGGATTTGGGAATATGAATTTGGGTATGAGGAGGAAAGAGAATACCTACTTGCATAAATACCTACTTGCATAAATGTGGCCTTCTGAATGAAGTTTCAGCATTTTCATGTTTTTTAAATATTCAAAAGAATAAATGAACCCTATAAAACCAACGCAAGACCATTTCTCAAAGGTAATGTTCTATCTTGCATGCTTATTTTGCATTGCTAATATAAGCACTATAGGGGGAATAAAAATATAGCTGTTAACAAAACAGTCTCTTGGGACAGAGTCCAAAGTACAGAATTATCTTAAAGAAAGAAAGGAAAAAATCCATAACTTGTAAAAAAACTGGCCTTCTTATGTCTGACTCACTTTATCTTATGCTTTTTGTTTTTTCCTGCTTGTTACTTTTATAGCAAGCTGTTACTGAAAGCAAACTAAGCTCCTTGAATCTTACAAATAACAGTAACAATAGTTTTTAAAGGTAATATTCTGGTATAATTTCCGAGAAAATATGAAAAAAGCCCACCCCAAAACACCAAAGTAAAATTGCTTACTTCAAAATAGGCTTTCCAGGCATTCATAAGATTGGGAATGCGAGACCGGCAGTCAGCAACACTATAACAGAAATCAGATCTTCGCTCCTCTGGTGGCAATATTTCAATCTCATACTGCAGCTGCCCAAAGAGTCCAGCTTCCACTGCCCCCAGAAAGGGTATGACAGCCAGGTAGTAATTCATACCTGTGACAGTAATTAGAAAGGAGAAGGTGTTAACCTCATGGGAACTGAAAATTCTTGCATAGAAAAATTAACATTCTCCCATATTGAATGCAGCGGTTTCAAATTGCCACTGATACAGCTGTGCTCAGCAGTAGGACATATGTACTGACATACACTAATGATGATGTCTGCATTGATTTAGATACTTTTTGTAACGTTCATTTATATACTGCCCTTTAATAGCCTTGCATGAGCTTCTTGTTCACTATTTTCATGAGAAGTGTCGAAACCTTGATTTCACCTCAGAAAGTACTTACATTCCTTTAAGCGGGCTTGCATATATTACACATTTGTGCCTGCTTGGGTAACTGAGAGGGCAGGCAGAAAACAATGCAAGAGAGGACTACATTGTATATTATACCAGGCAAAAAGGACTGACGTTCTCAAGCAGAGAGTGTCTCATACACCTAGGGGTGTATTAAATGTGAGTTTCTGGTTTAAGCTAACTCCTGGCTTCATATGAGTACTCAGGCCAGAGACGGCTGCCCCGAAGGCCAGCTGAAACCACTTACACCCTCAAAACAGTGAGAGAGGTTTCTGTGCAGTCTGAAAGACATTTTGTGTGCTTCTACTGCAGTAGGGTAAATCAACGTTGAGTTTATGTTTTGTAGAGGCAGCAAAATCAGTATCAAATAAACATGCAGTGTTTAGAAGTAAGTGAACATCAGAAATGCAAACACCAAGAAAGCAAGGTAATGGTTTCTATTCCAGGAAGGCTCCCTGCTTGCACAGGGCTATATAATGGCCCTTGTTACTTGTCACTGTGTGGGATGCCTTCCCATGGAGCACCTAGGGCTAGCTACCCACAGAGATAGAAAACTGAAGTTGGAGTGAGTATCACAGTCAGCTTTGGTCTTATTTAAAATTTACATATTTAATTTACTCTGTGCTTACAGCTTTGTTTACTTGAAGATACATACATTTAATTTCTAGCTCAAAGGCAGATGCTTCATTCTAAGGGCCTCTACAACAAAGTGCTTGTGTGTCAGGGAAGAGACAATGCTGTTTGCTGAAGCCTGCCAGCAGGTCTGGTGGAAAGGGTGACTTAGGACAGCAGGGAAGCTGGGGGAGTGAGGGACATAGTTATAGAGGGAAAATGTACTACAGGGAAAAAAAATGTGTAGCTTTCCCTTCCCTAGGAAGGAAAGGGATATTTAAACTGGAGGGCTTGCAAGGCCTCTTACCTCCTTAAAAACAAAAAATACCAAACAGAAGTTTTCCTTTGGATGTAAGCAGTGATTGTAATCCATACATTGGTCTTGTCTTTCTTCCCCCTACTTTATCTGTCAGTTCAATTTCTTTTAGAAGAGAAGATAAACTGTCTAAAAGAGTTAAAGTTCCAGTTTCAGAAAAAAAGAGTCCCTAAAATTATTGACTTTGACTCACATCAGAAAAAAGGGGATTTTTCTCTTTTCTGTTTTTTTAAGAATGTATTAGTTCATCTTTTGAAAAATAGAAACAAAAACATTGCTTGGGAGATTTTATTTGGCCTGACTGGGATATGTTCTTCAATTTTTGTAGGAAAATTAATTAGATTTCATTAATCATATGAGAAAATGTAACAGTTGTTTATGGTTTTGCATAGGCTCAGAAAAGAAATCCCTTATAAGATGAACTCTGTGGAAATCTAATTATCCGTTTGAGGAATCTGTTTCCATATAGACCTGGATCTAAAAGTACCAGAGGGAAACAGGCTACACATGTTCTTGCACTTGAGACAGAGAACGCTGCAGTATCAGTGTTATTTTTACTGATGCTACAAGCTTTATTCACTGGGCTGCTCTGTGCAATAATAAATGGACATACTTGAGCTGCATGTGGCATTCCAGATTCCTTCCTTTCCTCTTTGGCAAACCTCTTAGCTAGAAGTGGACATAACTGGGTGTTGTTTTTTTTTTCTTTCTATGTAAAAACATGGTTATAGTATCTTGTCTCACACACTATTGTTTCTCCCATGATCCTGACAGTGGACCTACCCTTATGTCCCAGGAGGATAAGATGTTCTGCCACATCTACCAGGAGTGATGCCAACAGCAAATATAGCTGAGTTAGCTCACAGCTGTTCCTTCAGTACAGTTTGTCACTTCGCCTTTTCTCTGCACAGCCTAGTGCAAAGGTGGTTCCAATTTTGATATCACCATCACTGAGACGACACTGCTTCCTGCAGTGCAAATTTGCTTGGGTGTAATGGATAGACACATTCTTCCATTACACCTGTGATATATATTTTTACAAATGAAATTCATGTTTTTCTCATGCATTAATTTGATCCCTCCAGTTCAACAGGGATCAAGTTAATCAAACTTGCATCAGACATGCAAGACATATGAAAGGCTTGAATTATCAAAAGTATCCAGGTTTCTTCTGATGTTTCATTTGTGGGGAAGACTGAATTATCAGGGTGTGTGTTTTCAGAGGTATGGAGGAAAACACTGAAAATGTCTAGGGCATTGTCATTGGAAATTCAGATTTTTATACTTCTTTCTCCCTGTCACTGTGTTCAGTTTGTTTCTACTTACTGGAATAATGAAAAAAAAACAAACAGAATTTTAACCTTTTAGAACTTCAAACCCAATATTAAAGCAAATAGAAATTGCCTTATAGCTTGTGTACACCAGACCAAAGTATTAACTAAGTTTTAACTGAACCCTTGAAAGGCTGTTAGATAAATGTCAGTGTAATGAACATAATGAAGTTATTTGGATATAATGATCACAAATTCTCCCTTTATTTCATTCTCTGTAGCCTCCTGACCACAGTGAAGTTGTGGAAGTGCAACTGAAGACAGAAAAGTCCTGTTAGATTTGTATTACTGAGGGTGGTGCAAGAACCACAAAGATTCCTGCTTGACATTCTCACGCTAAGTTTTAATTTGAAGTATTAACATCTAAACTGAATAAATCTGCTCCAAAGTAATTTAAAACTCTAATTTCTACAAATGTCTACAAATACAGATACCCATTGTAATGTTTCTCACACATTTTTACGTGCATTTTTGCAGTGTAATTCTTTTTAAAGCTGCAAATTCACAATTTTTCCTTCCTGAAATAAGTTATCAAAGTCAGTTAACTTTCATTTACTCATGCTTGCTGCAAGCTTTTAATGGAGAATTAAGTAGCACTGAAATTATTTTATAATATAGAAGCCTAAGGGGAAGAAAGATTCTAAATTGCCTTCTCAGACACTGATCATATTTTGAAGAAGAACAGTGAAACAGCTTATACTTACAGGACCACCAGCTTCTTACAGATATACACAGGAGGTCTCCATCTTCATAGCCACAGGAAGTCACATTGGAAGGATCTGCTAATCTGCCTAAATTAAATGAAATAACACACCAAATACTTCTCAATCTTTTTCACAAAAGAAATCCCACTGTGATGAAAAAAGAATATACAGAAGAATGCAGAGTTTTGCTCAGAGACACAGAACAATTTTGCTTCATAAATTACTGTTCCTAGAGTAGTTGCGTTTCTCAGTCAATACTTCATGCAGTGCATAGTAATTTGGTTGTGTTTTTAGAGTTCAATTTATTCCTCAGTGTAAATGTACTCTGAGAATTTATGGAACTGTCTGAAAGTAGGACATCACAGTGATATTTCTTTGGAGATATAAATATACATGTGCATACAGACATAAACACATGCATAGCTGATGTTGCTTTTTCCATAGATGCAGGGCTGCTAGTGTAGGAGAGCTGCTTAATGAATGGAAGAGCACAAATTAAATGCACTAGTAATCGTCTCACATAATTGGGTTGTGTGATATGGAATCCCTCCAGTTTAATGATGCACACAAACATGGCCTTAGTGTGAAGCTAAGCATGCAAACGTTGTGCCTGATTAGGAAGGTTTTCAAGCACCTGTGCTGTAGCAAACGTGCAAGACATTCCACAATTCTTCATGACATGTAGAGCATATTTCACTTTAAGCACATGACACAGAGAAACAACCTAATTCCTGAAATCATCATGTACATGTACATTGTGTGGTAAGCAGTCATGTAGTGAGTCAGGAAGTCTGCTTTAAGTGTATGACATGAAATTACCACGGTCAGGTCCAATGCTTGGACTATTCCAGAAGCCTGCAGAGCACTTACTCTCTGGTGAGTCAGCTAAATAATGGCAGCCTCATTTCTGTCAGTTTAGAAGTAAACCTCATTACATTCTTTAAACATGCACATGATGATTTCAGGAATGTCTACACTACTTTGTTTTCCTACTCTTCCGACATACAATACCACCTGAATCTTTTTAAAGTTCTTAAATCCAGTGCTCCTGGATTTGTATTCTGTATGTCAATTATTCCAAGTGGGGGTAGAGGCTATTTGGCTTCTTTACTCTGTGTACGCAGGACTTTCAGGTTAACTCTGTCTCCCAGGTGACAATTTCTATCTCCAAAATCTCATTCCTATCAACTGTGCTGTCTCAACATGATTGTCTCTACTGAAAATTTAGCCAAATTACTGATTTAATTTAATGTCCATGAATAGATTATTGCGTATCTTTCTGCCACTCTTACTAAGTAGCAGCATCACTTGCTCTTGATGGTTTATATAGAGTTATACCCGTAAAAATATTTTCTCAGCAACATAACTTTCATGACCAGACAGAACTGTTAATTCAACAATTTTTGTAGTGTTTTCAAGGATCTGCTGTTTTGCACCCCGAACTTAAACCCTGCTTTTGTTTACACAAGCTTATTATGCCAATATACAAATGCTTCAGTCATTCCTTACTAATATAGCCCAGCTGCCTAGGATTAGGATTAGGTTTAGCCAGTTAATAACCTCACTACTGTATGTACCAAAATTCTTTCTTTCCCCTTATCCATTTATCCTTCTACTTATCACATTTTTTTACTGTAAAACTCTTTCCAGCCATGTGATATTTCATCTTCTACTATTTTTTTTAACCTTCTGATCATGTAATTTCAAAAATGTATCTCCTTGTCTAAGGAACAGCCCTATGGCCCTTTGGCGGGTGACAGTAGGTCGTCACCTGTCTGTGCAACCGGGTGTAAATCTTTCTTTCGCCTACCATGTCCCTCACCTCTATTTGGCAACTCTCACTGCAATCAGACACCTTCCCTTTGTGGAGGAAGCCACACTACACAACTAGGTCCTTTCCAGCAGGTCACCACTCAAGTGTAGCTTCTGCTTTGTCATCTTTGCCACACATTGGGTCAACTTTCCTGCTGCACCAGCCATTCTCATTATCTTCTCTTTCTTTTCCTGTACATAAAGAGGTGAAAGAGGAAACAGCTTGCCTGAACTCCAGTCAAATTCTTGCTGCTGTTTGGCAGCTAGTTGCCTGCTAGGATTTTGCTTACTCTACCTCTTTTTCCTCATTTTGACTTTGCAATTAATTTCCTGTTAGGTGTGACTAAATGCTGGCAGCCTTCCTTCACCAGCAGCTGCAGCACCTCTGTCTTCTTCCGAACATACAGTTTCTGCTAAACCACCACCTTGTGAAGCTATACATTACAGCTACTATAGAAAACAACAGTCAGACAGCTGCATTTGCTTATGCCTTGTTACCACCAGGCACAAGTTCCTGAAAACATCATTGACTCTTCTACCTTTCTTTCCACATCTCCTAGTTGTTAGAGCAAGGCAAGTCAACTCTGGCTTTGAAAGGAAGCTTCCCTGCTTCCTGCATGTGAAGCAGCTTGTGGAAGAACATGTTCTCTCATGAAGTTCTTGATAAAATAATGCATTCTTAGCCTCAAGGGACCTTTCACATGTGTTTCTGTGCCTCCTTCCTTGGCAAGGCCAACAAGCAAACAAGAATGGCTGCTCAGATGACAAACAGCTTTGGGGGATGAGCCAATACCTCACCTCCCCCCAACAAGCAGAACAAACGCTCGTTTTTGTAAAAAAAACGTGTTTAGAAAATAATGAGGTTACTTCTGAAGTAGTTCTCAGGCAGAGGAGGACTTTTCACTGTGTGTATTAGAAATGAAACTCAAGCCACCAACAGAAGATCATAACATTAACAACAACAACAAAAAAGCCTATTAGTTATCAATTTAAGAACAGCACTGCAGAATCCAGGACCTGAAATATGTCTACTATAAATTGAGGCAACTGGGATTTTCAGATAACTGGAATATTCTCCATCTAAACCACACATCTTCTGAATTCTGACCAATACTATGTTAGCAATACACATTTAATAGTGTTTAATAGCTATTGCTCAACAAGAGAAGGGTGTTCCCTTCATTTAGGATTTCTTGTTCAAATTGGCAGTTTAGCTCAGTTTGTCAAAATTTACACCATCTGAGGCCGTACTGGACTTGCAAGGCAGAAACCTTGGAAAGAATGGCCCAAAGTAGGTCTGGTAAATACTTTGCTGTTCCAGCAGCTTAAGGGCATATCTCATACCTGTACGAAATTGCCACCCATGCTGCAGTGGTAATCCCCAGAGAATATTGCCGAAATTTTGGTATCCAAAGGCAGTAAAATATTTGGCTGAAGAGTTTAGCAAGCTCTTGTACAGTCCCAGTCGTTCTTGGTAGTTCCAGGCATTGATGACGATTTTATTGTCCTTTACTAAGAAATTCAAGAGGTTTCCAGGGACGAGGTTCCACAGAGGGGGATAGATGTCCTCTTCGGTGGCATCTTTTTCACTCCACACTGCAGCAGTCACTGGACTCAGGGTAATAGTCACTGTAAGAAGAGCATGTATGCCAAAGTAGGACCACATTGTGAAGGTGTGTGACCCAGGCGTTTGTGGCTGCAGGGCTTTTATCATGAAAGGTGAGGGCTGGGCAAAAAAGGGTGACTCAGGCGCAGAGGTGTCTATCTCCCTTCCCTCTTTCCTGTGACCCTGACGTAGAGCTGCCAGATTGGCAAGCTCTGAGTAATGCTTTGTCCTCCCTGGGGAGCTGGATCCAGTGGGATCTGGGGAGCAGCAGCAGATGTTTAAGAGGGATCAGACTGATGAGAAAATGCCCAGATCTGTGCTGGCCACCACATATACCCAACCTCCTGGCCTCCCACAAAGTTGATGTGCTGCAGTACTGATTACACTGTATTTGTCACATTTGTCCCTCTGGGGACAGCAATGCCACAGAGTTCACCCCTGCCAGACACAGTCAGGTTTAGGTTAGGGCTGAGGTAGGCACTCGGATGATAGCTCCAGGCACTGACCAAGGAGCAGCAGTGAGCTAAGGCAGGCACTGCCATTAGCACCTTTGTCATTTGGCCTTGGGACAACTGCCTGCAGCCTTCGTGTCATGAAGGCATTGGAAGTAGCCAAACCAGCCCGGCTGCAGGCCGTGAAGCACCTGACTAGCTGTATTTATTTTTAGTGTTGGTTTGCCTTGTGTGAAATGGTCATTATAAAGACCTAAAGTCTCCTACTGGAGCTCCATGATCTTGTAGACTCCAAAGAGAATAGAATCCTCCACTGATAAAATCGGTGTCTGCCTAAGTTACAATACAACAAAAAATAAACTATCCAGCTACCTTCACCTCACCTACTCCTGTATAATCTTCAGCTGCTTTTTCTCAGATAAGCAAGGGTTACCAAAGAGCACTCAGCAAACAAACCCATCATTTGTTATCTCTGTAGCTTTTTTTTTGCATGAGAAAAATGGCAAATGCCCATTTTCTTTGAAGTAACTCTGTGAGTTCTGGTCGGGCTTTGTGTGCCTAAAGTACCTTAAACCCTGAATGAGAGCAAGTCAAAACTGACTGAAAACTTTTGACAGTAAATTTAAAAGAAATGTATCATTTCAGTTCAAACTTTTTCAATTTTTGCTATTTATTAAGGAGATTTTCTAGCAAATAGCATGATTTTTCAATGATTACTTTTAATTTTTGGCTCCCCTACTGAGAAAGAAACCCAAAGGCTTTTGAAAAACAATCAGTGTTCAACAGAGATTAGCATAGATCTGAGAACACTTTTCGTAATCATGCTGCCTCACAGACGTTTGAAATAATCAAGTTGTAATCAAGTTGTTCTTTCACTGAGTTTCTATGGATTAGATTTATCTAACTTAACTGTGGATATTTAAACATTAACTTATCTATGTAGATTCCCTCGACAGCCAAAGCAGAGAACGTAACTCATTTAAATACACTACTGAGAGATGCATTTCTCTTGACTGACTGCAGAGGGAGTCGAAATTCCAGGTTTAGCTCTAGACACATAAAAATACTTGAGTAAAAAAAAATCAATATCGGTTTAACCTACTTTTATGTAATAATTTCAGAAATGGTTTCAAAGATACTTGTTTTTTTCTTGAAAGAAGACATTCTATAAAATAATTGTAAGAATAAATGCCAAGAACTGTATTGGGTTTTTAATATGTGTATAAAACATATATATGTATGTATATATATACCCACATAATATATATAACATATATATATTAGAGCCTTATATATATATTAGGCTGTAACTGAGGTAATAGGCAAAAAAGCTCACCTGAAAAGCAGGAATGCTAAAAAGCATTAGCTAGGTTACAAGATATGTGGAGGAAAGTGTGATTCTATGATATAAATGGCACAAAGGTCTCAATTGCACTAGAGCAGAAATGCTAGTTGGAAACATGGAGGAGTGAGTAACAGTGGGGGTTATTTTTACTACCACTGAGACAAGTGTCCAATTTGTGAGTCTAAACTCTCTCTGCCTTTCTGCAGTCAAGGAGTAGAGATTGAGTTCTCCTACTGAGGGATACCAGTCATTCATATTACATGAGCTATTTCACTTTAGGTGCCTAAGGTAAAGATACGTGAATAAATATTTTCATTTTTCACAGAGATACCATATATTTACATCCTCATGGCAGATTACATGCAGTAAATTACATGGAGTGAAAAATCCTAAACCAAGAATACACCCACTAGACAGACTGTACTGAATTCCTTCGTTTTTTGAAGTTGGAGCCTTATTATGGTGACAGAAGGACTTCAACCACCCTGTTAATCTTTAATGAGTCAAAAATAATTTTTAAATTAATGTAATAAAAGTATTCCTCCTGCACAGTATTATCATTTGTTTTGTAGCTCTTACACCATTTCCCCACTTATCTGTGTGGTCTTGAAGATGTTAAGAACAACAGCTTTACTTTGAGAAATCTCTGCTCTGGAGTTTCCAGCTTGGAATCCAGTCCTGCTGGTTTGCTGCCCTGAGTGGGGTGAGGGGAGTATTCACGTGGCATTGACTGGTCTTGAGTGGTAGTGCTGTCAGGTCTTGAGTCATATCATTCCTTCAGGGATGTCAACATTTTAAATAAGTGAAAGATTAAAGGAGATTATTGGTAATGACAGCATCACTGATCTATTCACCACTTTCTTAATAAGTACTCTACCAGTTTCTCAGTACAACTGTGCTCTTACAGACATCATAACAGAAGCAAGTCCTGGAAAAGACTGTAGATAGCAACAGATGGTAAATTCAGGTCTGGTAAGTAATTTTGTCAAGTTTCAAGAGAGAACACTAGTTTTCAGCCGGGCTGCAGAGCTTGCTGCAAGGTAACTGCAGAAAAGCTAATAAGCATCAATTATATTAGTCAAGGTGACTATAAGAAGAAATGGCAGGCAATGTTTAAGCCCCCAAACTGTCAAAACACAAAGTTCCTTAGTCCGTGTGGAGCACAATGAGGAAGAAACTGGCAAGCCAGTGAGGAAGACATCAGTACCCTCACTGGAATGAGCTCAGAACTGATAGGGAGCTTTGCAGGTGAGAAACCTTCAGGTAACCTAAGGGGAAGAAGAATGAGTCTCAATGAACCTCTCTGTCACCATTTTTTCATGCCCTGGCACTTCCACCAGTGATTGTGTGTGCTGTTTGACTGCAAGTAGTTCCAGGGAAAATAAAGCCATGCTGTAGCAAACGGCATTCTCCATGTATTTCACTGGATAAACTTGTAGCAGTGAATATATTTAGGTTGTTTAGCCATCTCTGTTGCTACTGTCTGCAGCTATTGCTTTGAATGGACATTCTTTTTCTATTTTTTTCACAGGCCCTTGAAATTTGGCAGGGAAGATCTCTCTGGCTCCAGTGTCCTCCAGCAAAATTTCATGGCAGGGTTATAGGAGGGATTTTAAACTGCTACTTCACTTCCTTTAAATGTGGTTCTGAGTAAGGGTCATTAGCCAAAGCCCATCGCCATGTGAGTGGACTTCCCCACAAATGCAGCAATGCATGTTGTGATAACAACATCAGGCATCCGAGGGGGGAAGTTACACTTTGCGTTTGTGGACCTAGCATGAGGTGCTGTGTACTCATACCCTGGCTCCTTCATACATCCTTGGACCTAAATTTTCTCCTTCATTGGAAAACATCATTCTCATGTTATCTATTAATCTTTTTTCCCTCTGCAAAAACCTTTCTATGTTATGTGCTGATCATGCCTCAACAGAAAGAGTAACCTGTGATACAGATCCCAACAATTCAGGTTTTAAGTTGTGCTGATGAATCCTGCTGCTGAAGGATGGCCATAATAAAATACTCACTTTGTCTTTTATGTTTGTTTGTTTAACAGAAGCAATTAAAAAAATAATTTAAATTTAAATAGACTGATAATGAATAATGTTCCAAATCAAATTAATTCACTCCTATTTAGGAAATATCAGATTCATAGCTGTGGTAGGATATTTACCATATGCAGTTTTTCTTTCCCAGATGAGGCAGTCATTTTTCCATGAGGCTGGCTGGGTGAATGACTGGCTGAATAAATGGCTACAAACACAAGTGTAAATCCAATGTTTCCAGAGTTCCAATTATTACTATTAAAAGAAGATGAACTACCAACAAGCTAAAAATATTGATTTAGGAGCAAGCCTACACACAGAATGTGTAATGGGTACCCGATGCAGTCCCAGAGGCATTCTTTTCAATCAGAGTGCTCCAGAGAAGTACAGGCAATACTTAAATTTCCTGTGCAGGCTTGCTTGCAGGACCACTGTTAAGGTATTTATATATAAATAAACAAACACCCCCCCCCCCCTTTGTCTGACCTGAAACAGGAAAATTTGAATTATATTATGAATGTATATTTACTTTATAGGTTACTTCAGATGGTACCATAACCATCATGTGTTTTTGTTATCTTCAGCTCAGGAAGCAAAGGTTAAACTGCATGAAGTTGGATATCTGTAGTACTTGGCACCTACAGATACATGGTCTTCATCACCACCTCTTAAACAACACATCATAAAAGACATCAGCCTTATTTTCATAATGTGATGGAATTCACTCCTTTAAAGCAGGCCACCCAAATCCCCCACTTACTGAAATGCATACTTAAAATCTGATTAAACAAAAATAGATACATTCCTGAGAGCATCAGGATTGTAAACTATTGTTTAATGTAGGAAGATGATCATACACTTTTAATATAATATGCTTATTTTGTCTCAAAGATAGTTACTCAAACAGGGCCCTAAACTGATTCTAAATTCAAGGAAATCTTTTGGCTGTTTGTTTGTATATCACTAGGGAAAGAGCAAACTGCAGGAAAAAGTACCAGAACCATATTGCAAGTTGGCTTTTATTCAATCTTTCATTAATTATGCATCTATTTATAAGACAAATTAACTGAATCTTCACTTATATTTTTAGCATGGCATTTTAATTAGATGAAAATGAGAATAAGTGCAAATAACTAATTAGAAAAAAATCAGCATAATGGCAAAGATTCATCAAAAAAAACACACAAACATCCAAAGCAGTAAATCTGTAGCTGGATGCTAGAGCCCAGATTAACTGATGTGAAGTGTCTGACAGCATCAATTAAAAACTTGGACCAAAACAGCTTTTTTGCTATTTGGAAGGAGTAAACAATGAATTCAGAAATTTAAATCTGGAGATATTTTCACCTCTTTAAACCCAGAAACTGCAGAGAGTCCTCTGCAATTTGCACAGAACTGTGATCCATCTTCTCCCAGCTGCAGCCATTTTCCTTAGACTGAAAAAAATCAAAGGGAGGGGGAGGGGAGAAGCTTCCTTGCAGGAAAGGAAAGGAGAGCTAGCAAAAATGTTTCTCAGAGAAATAAATGAGTCTTTAGTGTGCAAGCAGGAAAGATAAATTTTGGTATAAGACAACTGGAATGAAATGTAGTGAAATAAAAGACAGGAAGTAGAAATCATCCTCACATTCACTGCCTAATTTTGCTTCTGTCATGGGAAAGAATAACACTTTTGTTGTTTCTAATTGATATTCTGTGTTGGTATACAACACAGTAGCTTGGTTCTGCTGTTTCATTTTCAGTGACAGAAGAAAAGAGGGTCATTTTCAAGAAAAAGATATTTCAGTCTTGTTTAGAGAAGTATGAATAGCTCACTAGAAACAGATTCCAAACCTATTTGATGAAATTAAGATGTATATTTAACATATACGTCTTACATCATATCATCTTTTCAGAAACATAATAATGGTGCTATACACCTAGGAAAGGTATGGAATGAGCAAACAGATGCATGGACAGGTATTAAAAGAGAGAAATGACTGTGTATTGACAGATATTTGTGCAACAAAGCTAGCATTATTTTAAAATGAGACCTAATCATAGTATATGGAGAGGTGTCACATCAGCAGTTGAGAGATGGCAAAACCCATGTTTTGTAAAATATTTTTCCAGAAAACATGATAAATATTTCCACTTTCCCTTTTTTTATGCTTTTGTTTCATTTTGCTTTTATTTCTTTTTAGATCACACTTTTCATTTCTTTTTAAATCCAACACCTATATGCTCCCAATGACTCGATTTCTGAGATCTCTCACATGACACAATTTCATGGACACCAATGACAATTCCATAATACAAGTGTCCAACGCATAAAGATTCATGTGAAAAGTATTTCCTGTAGCTAACAGCTATCTGCTGATATTACACAGCAAATACAAACATGAGTAAGTGCCACAAAGCCTCTCAAGCTTGAGACCATAATGAAAACCATGTGGCACACAACTGGGCAACTGCTTTGGGACAGGACTTTCTAGTCCATTGCCTCATGTTACCAAAAAATTAGGCCTTGGATTATCAAAAGGAAGCAAAAAAACCATGTTTTGTTTTAAACTGGTTTGAAATGTATTCTTTTAGTCCACTCAGCTGAGAACCTCTGAGGACTTACTGATTTCACTGGAAAAAACATCCATCTTCCCAAATATTTCTGTGCTACTCCAAAAAGCCTCAAATAAATGAGGCACATGACCTTACTAGGTGTGAGTCATACTTACTTGTCATATTTTATTCACATCAGGAAGATGAGAATAGTCCTTGTTGAAAAAAAGCCTCCCTCCCATCCAGCTCTCTGCCCTGTTGCCACCTTAGTTTCCAATATAACCTACCTTCGACTTCTCCCTGCCCGCACCACTGCTCAGATCATGCTCTGTGGTCACTGAAGAGAACCACAACATGATCCTTACTCTCAGGGAATGGCATGCCATGGGAAACCACCCAGCAGAAGAGGCTGGGAGCTATAACCTGAATTTTCTTCTGCTGTTCAGATGGTGAAGAGAAGCTGCTGGTGCTTCCTAGGAATAAAGGTTGCCCTTCTCAGAGAGTGATGAGACCTGTTCAAGATGACTAAGAGTGTCATTGGCACAGGTATAAGAAAGTCTTACCCTACAGCCTAGATTTAAATGAGAAACCAGAAAGACCACGATTATTCTTTTTGCATTAGCATAGATGTAGATGAAGGCTAATTTACACATACTAATACAATACACAGTTAAACACAATCATACGTGAGTTCTTGAAATATTGAAATCTTAAGCTTTTAAGAAGGAGGCAGAAGACAAATCCGCCTCCAGAACAGTAAGTATGAACAGCCAAGCTTTACAGAAGGCAGGCTTCTGAAGTCTGTGGCTTCCTCCTGGATTTCTGTTGCATTTTCTTCTAATTAATCTAATTTTAAAAAGATCAGCCTCGGAGACAGAAGATTTGGATTGCAGTTCTGATTCTCTGCCTTTGAACAAATAATTTAAAAGCATTATAGTTTATTTTGTTAAATCTGAGTGACTCCATCAGGTTCTGATCCTGGGCTTTTACCAGCCTTATACTAAAACTGCATGCCAAATTTTTTTGGCTTAACCTTATCTGCAAAAAAACCCTTGCAATAAGATATTTGATATTCTTGTGCCACAACTGTGAATGGTAACAGGGTAAATGGGCATAACACAACTCCTAACCCGATGCTCTACTTCATTTTTTTTTTCTTCAGAGTCCTCACGTTCACAGCTGGAAATACAGAATTTACCCCACAGCACCCGTGCCTGGGCAATCTGCACGGGTAAATTTGGCTGTGTGAATTTGGGTGTGACCACTAGGTGATGCTACAGAACTTTTCAATGTCTGTTCCTTTTCACACGTAACTGAAAAAATAAAAACTTAGAACTTGGTTCCTATACAGTGGCAGACATGCACATAAGCCAAACCTTAGCACTGACGTAAAAAAGTCTACACTCCTCTCTCGGTCAGCAGTTGTTGACAGATGGATGCAACGAGAGGGTACATGTGATTTTAGGGCTTCTAGTGCCAGACCAAAAATATCGTGGCAAAGTGCTACAGAATAATTTTAAGCAAACCGTCCTCAGCCAAAGTGCTTTCAGAAACTGGTGAAAAGTAACTTTTGCCCGGCTGCTTTTATACTGTATCAAGTATCAGCTCTTTTCCTGCACTCAGGATAATGCCTTAAACTGGCATAAAGCTGACTGGACTAAGTCAGCTTGGTTTTGATCCGGATGAAACTTCTGCTGGCAGGTAATGTAGTAGTGTACAGAAAAAGGCTGTGACTTGGAAAAAATCTTTGGAGTCATTATGACTTTTCCTATTTTTCCTATGAGAAAAAGCTCCTCTGATCAATATGGTCCTTGATGTCTTCTACATTTCACATCTCTGTATCACTGTTCAAACACGAACCAAACAGTGAATCTGAGTCTCAGGATGGATATAGTTATAGATACAGACAAGTCCCTGATCACATATTCATGAGGTTTTTATCACTTGCAAAATACTGAAAGGAAAAATCTCAACTTCTCTTGCCCCAGGGGGGTATTGATCTGTGCAGTTCCCAGAACCCCCTGATCAAGGGACACTGTGTATACATTAATGTGCTCACCAGGCAGTCATGGAAATGTCATAGATGTGCTCATTTCACACCACTGGTTGAGGTCACCATTATCTGAACAGCTTGAATCAGACTAATTAAAAGGGTAATTGATGAGGGCAGAAGGGCTTGAGTTACACTTTAAACTTGCTCAAAGAATTTGAGCAAGATCCTTTACCTAGGCTTTGGTAATGATTGCAAGATGTAGCTTTTAAAGGCTCTTCACCAAGACCTGCAAAACACTTCCAAATGTGAGTTGTCCGGTTAAATCTAATTGCTTTTCTTCTTTTTGGTCTTTTTCTAGACTACTGATTAAGTGTTACAGGCCTTCAAGGATAAAATTTCCTGTTCCTTCATACATAAATATGCTCAGTCAATCTGCTCATTTGTTTAAAGTTAAAATGTACTAATGCTCTTGAATTGTTTAGTTTGCTTGGCTCAGTTTATCCATTGCATGCTCTCAAGTGATACCAGATAACATGTCAAGGTTAGTAGTGTCCCTACACCCTGCTTGTCACATTCCATTCCTGGAATGGCCTACTCTATCCCACTGCTCCTGCTCCCCTTCCTCAAAGGGGAGCCAGGGAGAAGTCTCCTTCTGACAGCCCCTGCCACTCCTGTTTAGTGTTGCTCCTACATGAAAGAGGGGAAAGACAACATCTTTTTACTATCTCCCACTGCCCATGTTTCTACCCCAGCCTGGAAGGGAGTGAGGTTCAGGTAGAATTCAGATCCTAAATTCCCCCAAGAACTGAGGAGGACACATGCATAGCAGTGAAGATAGTGCGGGGCTTTGCCCCACCCATGCAAAGCATGCTTTATCCCCACACTCTGGCTCACTGATGCTGCTCTGGTCTTGCTTTGTAATGTTCGCCCACCAAGATACATGGGTGTTGGGTGACTATGCTTAGTTCTTGACTTGAACTAAGAAAAGAGAGACCGTGCTAAATAATGGCCACGTGTCCTCTGCTCCTAGATAACAATGTCATCTGACAGGTGTCTTGAGTGTTCTGTTGATGTATCCAGGAAAAAAAAAGACAACCTATCTAGTGTATTAATACTATTAATTACAGCATAATGTCAATAAAAACATTCATTAACACCACTGATATTTTACAGTGAAATGACAGAAGGTGTTTCCACTGCCTGGTTATTAAGACACTGAAATATCTATCTACGTTTTTTTGTTGCTTTATATGTGGGAAAAGGGTTGTGCTTATCTTCCTTGAATCATAAAAGTCTTATGGCATTTCACTAATTTGAGACCTAGTTGTTATTTAATTCTGCTATGAAATCAAGAAAGAGACAAAATGCAGCAAGTATTTGTAGCGCCTGAAAAAAATGTGTTATTGAACACACCTTGAATTGTATATGGGGAAGAAAAAGGTACAGCAATTCCATTTGTATGCAGCTTACACATCTCTTCTAAGATGTACTTTCTGAGTGTATTTATACCATGTTCTTGCAGCTCCTTTTTATTTACTGCCTATGCTGAAAAAGATGGCATGAAAATGCATATGAAAAAAGTAAAACACAGGGCTGAATTTAGTAATTCTCCGCTATTGGACTCTTGGCAGAATCTGATCCTGATTCCTGTTGTGGGGTGATTTGTGTAGACTTTGCCTGCAGGGCCTCAAAAGTGTCCTGCTCCTGTCTGAGAAGGTGTGTGTCTCCTCAGTGTCCCAGAAGGCATGGAGCAGACTGTGGCAAGATTACCAAATACAGTACAGAAAAAAGGACATTAAAATTACCCACCAGTCTTCTGCCAAAACGAGTGGATTTCAGGGAGATCATTGAATGGACCCAGCAAAGCATCACTAAGAAATCCTGCCTGAGACAGCCACCACTGTAGCAAAGATGTACCTTTTCAGATAAGACACAGCAGAGCAGCTGTGAAGGCTGTTGCTATTGTTGTAGAAGAGAAATCTGTAGTGATAAAACTTTAGCATAATTGAATTTTAGCATTATCAGAACTAGAGCACTGAGGATCTGGAGCCTGTGAACAACTCTGGGCTCTGTCAATTGAGTGTGATTACAAGTATATTGATAAGAATGTAACTGGGGAGCAGACGCTGCTACCTCTTTCATACAAACTAGAGAACTTCTGACTTAACTCAGCTAGAATTTTCTATTTGTTGTGCATTAAGTTTGTGCCCTCATCAGGAATATTTTAATATACAGCTGAACTTTTGTACTTGTTCCGTGTATGCAATTTCAGCTTCAAGTGATAGGAAATAAGGCTTTCCTGCACACAGACCTTTTGTTTCCTGTTTCATCGGTATTACTTCAATAGCAGCATACATCAAACGTCTATCTTTCAGTTTTCTTAAATGTCTCCAGTTGCGCTACGGAGATACCAACTACCTCCTTTGTGCATGAAGGGAAACTACTTGAGTTTTCCAGTATGCTGAGAAGGATGCTAGCAGGAACATTCTTTACCCTGGGAAGTCATAAGATAAAGCATATTCACAGCTCCTCAGTTTCTCAGCTTTGCAGAAACACAACATTTTTGGGGCTGCAAGTCTCTGTTGCATTATACAGACAGTACCCAATGTTAAATCCAAATTAACTGCTTTAGTATCGTTATGAAACTCTTGCATGTGGCCTAGAAAATGGGGCTGAGAAGCTATAAAAGTAAACATAATCAAATCAGGGTCATAATTCAGTGCTCAGATCCAGACTCAGAGCCCAGTGACTCACAAAACATCCTGCAACAAGAAAGAATGTTGCCACAGCAGTCACCGAAGAAGCCACTTACTTACTCTTGCTGAAAGAGGGATATTCTGGGCTCAAGAAAAGTTTTCACACATCTCTTTTTGTGGGCTTTAATGATAGTGAAGCCTTCAGCACTATAGTTGCATTTTGAGCTATTAAAAGTATGGTAAACAAAAAGAAAGCTGGAATTGTGCTTCAACTCAGGCATTTTTTAAATTATTTTGGATTAATGGAAAATGCATGCAAATGAAAAGTGGTAAAAATGCCTTTTTTCCTCCTACCCCTCAAAAACCTGAATTCAATCCTCTCTGAGAGAAGGGACTTAACTACCCTGAGTTAATCTGTTTTTCATAGCTTGTTCCAGGATTACATCTGAAGGTTAGGAGGGGAAGAGACAGCAGCGAGTATTATCATGACTTTAAGAGAGTGTCACACAGAAAGTTATGTGGTACATGGCCAGCATCAAACAGGAGATCAGAGTGCACTGCTTATATTTTTTTCTGTCATATAGGAAAATGTTTCATGCAAAGACAGCAAAGACAACTGCTGTTCTAATAAACTCTTTGTAGTACAATTCGTTGTTATGATTCACAGGCTGTCTCAGGTTATATGAAGTATTTCATGTGAACAGAACATTGGGGTTTTTTTTAGTAATCATGGCAGAAATAATCAGTGCCTTGAAAATATGTATTTACTTTATAGTAGTTTATTTAGTAAAGCTTCTAGATTAACTCTGTCAGTAGTCAAATCACTGTGAACAATCCTGTGCCACCTTAGGGGAGACATTGAGTTCACTGGCCAAGGAATCCTAACATTTTTGTCTGGCCATTTTAATGACAGTGTGAGATTTGCTATTAACCTCAGTGGAGGCAAAATTTAGCCACAGAAGATTTTAAAGGATATCACTGTAATATGAGGTTTTGTTTCTTCCTGCACATGTGTTCTTCCACAACTACAAGACAACTTGGAACATGGGAAAAGAGAGTGAGTTTGGAAAGAGCAGATCCCAGCTCTTTTGAGCAAGTACAGAATTGCAGCAGGGTAATCATATGCCTTCCTTGGACTTTCTCCCTCAGTAACGAATGAAACCTGTGGGGCATCCTATATATATATGTATATATGCTATATATATATTTCATTAATAACCAAACAGAAACACCTGCATTTGTTGCTGGCTTTGTTGAAATAGATACCAAGTTAACCCCGCACTCAGAGGAGAGGGAAGGCGAAATACTCACTCTGCAGCACCCCTTCCAACCCAAAGGCGTTATCTTAAGCTTAAGGGAATCCTTCAGTCACAGTCTCCAGTGCCTCAGATCAATAAAGAATTATCTCAGATCTGTGCTGCAGCATTCTGGTTCTCCATAGGCAGCAATATCATGCATCCAGGGTTTACATTTTGCTGTGGCAATGTGACCCAGTGGTTTATTCCTGGACTCCAGTGTCACCTGGCCTGCCCTTTCTCCACAAAGCCTGATAGTTCCTTTGTTTGTAATAGAATTACACCAAAGTAAGATGTGCTGTGCCAAATACCATTACTCCACTGGGACTCCAACCAATATCAGGCTATTAGCACCTTGTCTGTGCTGTGCTTCTGAGAGATGCAAAGCATACAGGAAGGAGATAGGGTGAGGAGTCCAACATCCCCCCAAATTTTGTCCTGTAGGAGCAAGTTCTCTTTTTGCATTCTCCCGATCCTCCCAGACTACCATAAAGGCCACAAAGGTAACACACCAACCCTGATTTCTATGGCTCCCCATTGGAAATGCTGCTCCTCTCCCTCCCTCCCACCAGGGCAATGACATTGAAAAGGGGCTGCCTGATAGGGTGATGTGCGGGTGAAGTCACCATAGAAACAGGGATTCTGGCCTCATTCCCACACCGAGCTGCAGCACGCAAAGCTGTTGTAGGTATAATCACAGCCAGCTGACGCTGCTTGTCGTTCAAAACCATATAAAACAATTCCAACAAAGAAGGATATGAGGGGCAAATAATTTTCTCAATTGCTCTTCAAATGTGTGATCCCTGAATCAAAAGCCATACAACAGAGCTGTTATATATACATTTCAATACACCTACAGAGCCTTTTCCATTGACATGTACCAGAAAAAAACTGATATCCTGATTTTACTATTGTGATGTGTTCCAGGAGTCTTCTGATTTCTCCAAAAGCACCAGGGCATTATGTAAGAAGCTTGGATATGACCCAGGATTTAGATAACAGCATAACAGGCATGATAGAAAGCCCAACAAATTGGTGAACAAAGGATCTGATTCACTATTGATGTATTAATTTTCAGCTTGCCTAATTACAGTGATTTCTCCCCAGCCTTTGCTAGTGTAAAATAACAAATAAAATGTCAACTCATCATATTCAAAATTCATTAAGACATAGGAATGAAAAAACTTATTTTCAAAATTACTTATGCTGAGCTCTCACAGGCTTTTTAGAGAATAAAGAACAGAGATAAATTTGCCAACATTTTCAAAAGTTCATAGTCCAAGAGTATCCTGGAAAATGACATTAGTCTCACAAATTGCTTAGATCCAAACAAAAATCCACTGATCCTGAAATACAGGTTATAGTGAATAATTACCAGAGAGACTGAAGAGAAAATAAAAGACAGGTTATCAGTAAGAAGATGACAGTAAGGCAGAGAGTAACTCAGGAGGCAACACAGGTGGAAAGGCAACCAGTTGTCTAACACCAGCTCTTGGAAAATCTACATTAAATTTGAATCTGGAAGCTTATGTGTATGGTAATGTGATGCCACCTGGAAGCCAGAGTAACAAGATACAGTTCCAGCCTAAACAATTATACACATCCATAAGTTATCAAAACAAGCATCCCAGACTAACAAGTAGGAAATAAAATAATCAATTAACATTCAATGAGAAATAAATAAAAAATAAAACACAATCAAGCCTCGCAGCTGACAAAACCCAGACTGTTTCATCACAAGCTTCCTTGCTTCAGCCCCGGCCTTTTTGAGGTAAGGGCTTATCCCCCAAGCAGTCAAAAATAATTGGGCACTTCAGTGCTTTTAAGGTTGTGCAGTTTCATTTTACACTTGCTTGACTGATGCTGTGGTCAGCTGCTGGGCTATAATGGACTAATGAAGAAAAAGCACCTACTGTGGAGATCTCTAGAAAGGACTTTGCCTTGTTAGTTGATGGGTGTATGAGACTGGGATGGCTCTGCTTCTCCCAGACTCTCCTTAGACACAGAGGAAGGAGTCTGTAAACCCCCTAGGATGCTAGAGCCATTGTTGGCTCTTAGTTTATCCTGTGGTGGAGCAAAATGTGGTAAGAATTCTGCAACCTGATTGAGCAAGTCATAATGAGGACTTTAAATGAGCAACAAAACCTTCTTACTGACTGTGGCCACTGCTTGGTGCGATGCTGAGCTTGTGGCACAGCCTCCCTCACAGGAGGAGGCAGGCAGACCCTGGAGTACAGCCTGTTGGTGACTAACTTCTTTTAAGACCATCCATTTAATTCTAGAGAAGAGGTCTGAGGTTACCTGCAATCATTGTCCTTGTATTTCAAATGTCTCCCTGGAAATGACTGTTTGAATATATTGGCACTGTGTTAGTGCTCAAACAGGAATACTGTTTTTCTTCAGCAGTCAGTAAGCATGTTACATAAAATGCAATGAGACAGGGTACAAGACTGATTAATCTACAGAAATTCCATATTTTAGCTTTCATTCTTACAGTCTTAGCTAAAAAATTTTCTGTACTGTTCCTCTCCCATTAGCCTCATTAAATAATCAATGAGCTGTAGATACTAATGCAATATATAGACTATGCAGATACATACATGCATGATTTATGCAAGTTTGGTATAATACTATCCTCTGAATATGAAAAACTGGCAGCAAACTCAGCAATACAAAGAGACTATTTTCAGTGTAAATGATGTCTTAAGTTCCAAATTATTATTATTTTTTTTCTAAATCATTCTAGTAACATAAGGTATAACAAGTCCAGGAGACACACAGAGAGACTGATAGCTTGTTTTTTCATTAGAAATGGCTGAATAGCACTGGCCTGTTTCAGAGCATGCTCAATTCTGTAATTATCTCTGAACAATAGGTACAATTGATTGCAGTAGGAATAAAAAGCAGGAATATAAAACTTCCTGAAAATAGACCCAGACCTTTATTTTATGAAAACCAAGTCCTAATAGGCAACAGATCTAATTTCACCTACTTTTATTGGCAGAGCTAAATACTGCTTTAACTTCCATTATAATTTCAATATTTTGTGCCTTCTCACCCCCTGTGATGATGAGAAACCAGCCAGGTGTGTTGCAACACAAGACTTAAACCAAGACAGGTATGACACAGTGCGTGACATGCAGACTTCCCTACATGGGATGAAGGAGATCTCTTACAGATACATAGGCTGAAGCTATTTCCTTTACTTAGCAGTGAAAAGCAGCATGACCTACTTCTCCCACTGGGATGAATTGTCAGAGAGGGTGCAGATGGTACCATTGTCCCCTTGGTGGGGTCTGTGGGTAGGAGGACATGGATGAACAGAAGGTGCAGACACAATGTGCCATGCTATAGCTGTCTCCAGCTGAGGAGCACCCGTTAAATATGACAACCAGGACCACCATGATTTTGTTTAATGATCTGGACAAACATGTATGCGAAAATATGCCTGTTTTAACAAACTATTTACTGCTGTTTGCATGTTTCTATTGGATGAGTTGAATGAACTTGAAAGATCATTTGTTTCTAAGCTTTGCTTTTTCATCCAAATCTTATTCCTCTCTAACATAAGGCTTTCTTCGTTTTGAAATACCATGATTCGGTGCTGTGCAATTCTGTTATGCAGTATATCTGGAAAGCTTTTCAATTTCCAAATCAATAAGAAAAGAGAACAGTTATAAAGTATTCATTGTTTATTCTCAAATTACTGCTTGGTGCTACAGATATCAGGCTGCTTAGTCAACATAATGGAAGTTGTTGAGTTAAAGTCTCAAACTTTCACTTTTTCATGGGCAGAGAAAAAGGGCTCTGGTCTGGTGTATAATTAGTCATGTCCAGCACATCTCCATAGGTAAGCAGATAAGTTGCATGCTGTGCCAGCTGGGGCAGTGCCAGTACCATGAACTAGCACAGCATGCTCCAGCAGCTCCTCTTTCCGCCCTAGAATAAACCAGCATATTCCCAAGAGGGCAGAGGAGGTGAGTAAGCAAAGTGGTAGATGTACAGCAAGTGCGTGCCACCCAGGCATCCTCCTGGAAAAGCGTCCTCTCCAACCCACTTCTGAAAGCTGTTATTAAATTATTCTCTACTGAAAGCTAGGAGGTCATGTCTGGGTCATAATTTTAGGGTGTTACATAAAGGAATTCTTAACTTAGGAGAAGAAACATAAACTACTTCAGCTGAAACTCTGCTTGGAGGAGAAATATTTCCTCTCTTTTCTCTTCCTCTCCTCCTCTTTCAGTCAGGTGTCTTTTCATCTCTTGCATAACTGCTTACAACTAAACACAGCTGTAGTCTGAATAAAATCTATACCTCTATGTGAGCAAGCAATAATGGGGACTAGAAAACAAGGTATTCCAGCTTTAATTCAAGTCAAAATGCATTTTGGTTTTCAAGGCAAAAAAGTAGTGAAAAAGTCATAGGTATGTTCTACCAGGATGCAGCAGGTTACCAATGCTCTGCTTAACAATGAATCTAAGGAGGAAGAATGAAAAAGAAATGAAGAAATTAAAAGGATGTGGGACACAGAGGCGAAACTGTAGGGTAATACTAATGGAATAAGAATTTTCATATGAAGCCAGATCACAGACCTTTTTAGCTTACTGATAGGTAACTGGCTGTGGTCATCAGTAGATGTTAGAAGAGAATACAAAAACACATACCGGTATCTCTCCCAGATCATTTCCCAGATTAAAAAAAAAAAAAAAAAGAAAAAGAAAAACAAAAAATGAAAAACAACAAAAAACAACTACAACAACTGTCAGTGGAGAGGTTTTTCAGCAACATGCTTATCTTTTGTTATCTCCAACTGACTTTTCTTCCATGACTTTGTTCATTCTCTTTTTAAACCCATGTAGACCCTTATATTCATAACACTCTGTGCCAAGGAGTTGAATAACCTAACCACAAGGACCACTTTGTATTCTGGAGTTCTGCTTGTTTCTTTCCTTCACATTTGCATCTTTGCACTACTTGTATGGGAAGGGACTGTGAGTAACAGTGAACCTTTTACTCTTGTTTACCTTCCTAACTAAAGTCTGTGGGACTTGAATCATATTTCTTCTCAGTCACCCCATTTCCAGCTGAAGACTCCTGCCATACCTAGTCATTCCTTGAACAGAGCCACTTCAGACCCTGGAAGACCCTCTCTTTACCTCACCTGTACTTCCACCACGCCTGATTTGAGACAGGGACTAGAACGGCTCTCGGTAATGAAAATCTGTCTGTACAATGGAATAAGACTGGAGCAATAACAAAGTTTTCTGTTTTTTTCTCCACTTATCCCCAAATAATTCATAAAATTTTATTCCATTGTTTTGCCTAGAACTGACATTTTAGACGATGTATTTACACAACTATTAAGCATCATGTCAGTGCTTCATTTCTGAATGGTAATAATCAGAGAGCCCCTTGTTTTCTATGTGAAGTTAAGATTTTTATTTTCTGTGCATTTTTTCCATCCACAGCTTTTTAGAGACTCATAATGATCATAAATGGAACTCTTACTGTGCTAACTTTTCTGTCAGGTGTCTTCATACTGGACTTACTCTAGGGTAATTATTGCATCAATTATTGCATCTATTATATACATGACCTGCTGGTGATGTAAAATGCCTACAGAGATCTAGCAGCAAATTTCCTAATGGAAATAGAGCTTTTATTAGTAAAAGAGTGCTTTGCTTGTGTAGATTATATCCATTCCCCCCAGAAGAATAAATGTTATGAGTAGAAGAATATTTTTTTGTCTGTGTCAGCTTTTATAACTGTGTTGGCAGTGACGGTTTAGGCAGAATAGAAGTGTTGAGAACAAAGTCAAAACTCCCAAATGATACTGAGAAATGGGCAAGTTTTTCTACCGTAAGATTGATCTTTTCTACAGACAAGTGCCTGATAATATAGGTGAAGATAATCTGATGACCTGGTTTTCACTTCGGCACTACTATGAGAAAATAAGGCTCTTTTCCCAAAAGCACAATAAAACCTGTGGGTGGCATGCGATGTCACCACATCCCATATTTGGTTTACTATGGAAAGTCCTTCCAGGGATCTCATCTACCAAGAGAACAGAAAGGATGCTAATTGCTGTACAGTGCTTAACAGTGGGGACTGATGTTCTTGTCCTTCTGGAGGATATTCTGTGGATGAAATGTTATGTTATATGCTACTTTGTATATTCAATGAGACAAGGAGCCCGGGGGTTCTAGCAGAATCTACCCACCACCTTCATAGGAAAATTTCTCAGCTCCAACTCCAGAAACATTTTGTATTTTCATTCATCATGGTTTCAACCAATTATTCTGTTTAGTTGGTATGACTACAGTCAGTATTTATGAGTTTCAAAGGCCTAACAAATCATTAAATATGATTAATTTTAAAAGCAGCCTTTCATCATCCCAGTGTTTTTCTTCTTCAGCATAAATGGTCCATTTCCTATTTTCTGATTCTCCTTGACTCATTGTATCTATATACATACCAAGCTCATGTAGTCCTGAGGCTCAAGACTGGAGGATATGCATCTGCATGGGGAGGAGCACCTTCCCCCATCCCAGGATATGTTGTTTTGGATGTGTTTGGTCCCACTTGCTGTAACAGAGCAATAGAGAGGACTGTGGAGCAGGGGCAGCTGGAAAGAAAGCAGCTGTCTCTCCTGAGCTTGCCACCCCCCTGCATGAGGGGGATGCATGAGGACCTCACATCATATACATACAGATATGTACAGATACTTACATATATGTAGATATAATACATAAATCCATGTGCATATATAAATATGTATGCTCACTTATGTGTATGCTCACACATTTATGTATATGTCTGTAGAGTGCATTTGTATATAGATATTTTGTAGATAGATGCATGCATGTATGTATATGCTGGCATACCTATGGCACAAAATCTTCATTTAATTATCCCTGGGGAGGAACTTCCAGCCTGAAAACAATTTTCTCCTGGCTGGAGCAAAGTGCAGGCTGTGTCCTTCTGGTGCCTTCTAGGGCTGAGGCAGAGACCAGGAGCCCACGGGGCCTGCCAGCTACTGCAGGGAGAATGGTGTTGGAGAAGGCCCCAATACAAGCACTGCTTCCCTGAAGCCTGTTCTTGGTGGGTGTTCATTAAAAACATGGACACGGGTTGGCCCAGGACACTCCTGGCACAGCCATGGGGTGGAAAAGTTCCCTCCTCAGAGGACAGGGAAAGGGAAAGAAAAGAAAGCTTTTTCCTCCACTTTTCTTTGTCAGTAATTGGGAAAGACTTCAAGAGTGAAATCTTATGAGTCCTCTGAGATGCTTCAGAGCAAAGGTGAATTCACCTCGTGATAAAATAAGCAGGTGAAAGAAATGATCACCTCTGGGATTTGCCCATGATAGGGTCAATGGCCCGGTAGCTCTCGTATTCACGCGAATAAATAACACCAGATGGTGATCCCCACTAGAGCAGTCTTTGTCTCTATTCCTCCTGGTTGCTGCGCTCCAACCGTGGGTGGAGAGAACGAACAAAGGAAAATCCCGTTACTGTCCCGGTGGCGCCCCGACGGGACAGAGCAGGCTCCCTGGGAGAGGGCACTGAATAATTGATCGGCATCGATTGCCTGTATGGGTTAGGAAGAGAAACCGTGCGCATCCCTTGCATACAGCTCAGTCCTTCCCCCATTTGCGCTGTAATCCTATTCCATCATGTGCAGCTAGAGAAGGGGACGCTACTCAGCCTTCAGGCCTGGGCGGGGTTCTTGCCGTTTAATCTTCTCTTTTCTCTTCTCTTCGCTGCTTTCTTTTCTCCCCCCTCTTTTCGTCTCCCAGGCCCAGTGAGGTCAGCTCATGAATATTACTTCATTTTCCTGAGCGGCTTTGGCAGCGCCGGGTACCTCGTGTGCGGGTGCCCCTCTCTCCGCTGCATGCATTTCGCTAGCCCGGCGGCAGACAAAGTGGTGGTGAGTAATGCGGAATCTTTAGACCCAAGCCTTTTATTTATTTATTTATTTCCATCGAAAAGGGAACATTAGTCGAGATTCGGATGCAACAAACCTGCTGAGTATGAAGGAAGACGTGCGGCAATCCTTCCGCGCCTTTAAAACCTGACAAAAGGCAGCAGCTCTCCCAAAGCTTTAAGCCCATCTCGACCTTAAAGGGATCTGGGAGAGGCGGGGGAAGGGGGCTGGCGGCTGGGGAAGCCCTGCCTGGAACCCCAGGCACGGGAGACCCTCACGCTGGCGGGTGGAGCCTCCGGACTTTTCCCTTTTGTTGCTGCTGCCTTTTATTTATGCGTTTGTTCCTCCTGGACAGCTGTTCCCGACAGGAAAACCTGCGGAGACGCTGCATCCTGGCTCCACGTGGGTTTGCATTGGGGGGGAAAGGTTGTCTGGTGGAGTTCTGTGAGGACCGAGATTTCGGATTTAGGCTTAAACGGGCCTTCCGTTGTACCAGTTAGAAGGAAAAAAAGCTAAAAATAACACCAATCACTAGAACCGCAGGCAGTGGCCGGTCCAGAACTGGGACAGGCGCGGTGCGGGTTGTGCTCCCGGCACATCACAGCGGAGCCGGATGACTTTGCTGCGGTGAAACTTCCCGAAAAGATCCAGTTATAGTGCAGGGTTCCTGATTTAATTTTAATTTTTAACATTAAGTAAAAGACATAATAATGAGTACGGTGCAGGTTCTAAGCTGAGTCATGGCTTTTTGCAGTTTCTTTAGGTTTGGATTTAGAAAAGTGGTATTTTGTGCCTGCATAGCTCTTCTGTTTGTGGTCGTTGATCGAGATACAAAGAAATCTCTTATAAAGTGTGAATTTTGATAGGTTTACCTTCCCATGCCACCTTTTTACTAATTAATGTCTGTGAAGTTTCTGCCAAATACCGTTGTTCTGAGCATTTCCAGTATGTTGGTTAAAATAAGGGTGGTAATGACAGTGCATCTGGGAGGAAACCTTGTGCTCCTGCCAGTGAGAGCAGAGCAAACACAGCCTCATTGTTTGGTGTGTTCCAGGGAGTAAAGCAATTGTCAGGGTATGGTATAGTGTCTGCAATGACTTTGCCCAGATGTGTTTCTTTATTCCCTGTTCTAGTCAGGCATAGTTAAGCTGCTTTCTAGAAGGGAATCATTAAGCCCTGTTAGGAATGCTTTCCTTTCTACTTTTGCTCCCATTGTCCCTTTAGGAATAGCTGAATAAAGCCTGTGTGAAAACAGTTTGTGGATCATAGCGATTATTTCCAGAATATACTAAGGAACATTAGCAACATGATATGGGTTTTAACAGCCCTTTTAAATCTGTTGTGGCCATGAAAACTCGGGGTTTGTCACTAAGAAGGAAAAATGCCATGTGAGCACCCTTTGGCAAATACCCCACAATATCTCATGCTGGGTGAGGACATACTCCTTGCTTCCTCAGTTTGGAAAATCTCCTGGGGTGATTATACTTCAGTCCTATGTCAGCACAACCAGTAACAAAGTCTTAATTCCTGACAATGCTTCTGGTGGACAAACTGGCATGAATCAGAATCACAGAATGGTTTGGGTTAGAAGGGACCTTAAAAATCAAACTATTCCAACCCCCCCTGCTACGGGCAGGGACACCTTCCACTAGACCAGGTTGCTTAAAGCCCCATCAACCTGGCCTAAGCCTGGGTTTAGAAGCTGACTTTCCTTTATGGCGCTCAGTTTCTGAAACTTTTGGAGGCCTAACCTTGTCCTGGAAGAGCATCTCTCAAAGATGAAGCAGATCTGTTGTTGCTTCCACGTGTGCAGCTCTTTGTATAGCAGCCCTTCCCCACTTGGCTGTGCCAGACGCCTGGAAGAGATGTTTCAGGGGGCAAACAGGAGTGACAGCAATCCAGACCGGTACTTGGCTTGTGTGGGCAAGTGAGAGGGAAGGTTGTGAGTAGATGGAGATTCAGCTCGCATCCGGCAGCCCATGGCTTGGGGCACCGGGAGCCAAACGCCCCTAGATGCGAGGGGAGCGGGAACTGATCCCAGACTGAGACGTGCAGTGTGGCCTCCATTCCCAGAGCCTCCCCGCATTGACGCTGGGCTTCAGCCTCCGCCGGCTCGTCCCCGGCCGCCGCTCCTCCCGCAGGTGCCCGCGGCGCCGGGATCGGATGCAGGCGGGGCGCAGAGGCTGCAGGGCGATGGCAGGCTGTTCGCCCGTGTCCACGCCGCCCTGGGGCTGCCCTCTCCGTCCCCACCCCGACCGTCTTCTCCGCTTCTCCCGCAGCTCTCAGGGCGGCGGCGGAGGAGGAGGCGGAGGACGCCGCTGGTGATGGACGTCTCCCCGAGATAGCCGCCGCCATGAGCCAGCCGCCTGCAGGGGGCGCCGCCGCCGAGCCTCGCCTGCATCCCGAGGGCAGCAGCGGCAGGAAGCAGCAGCGAGCCTCCTCTCCGGCCAGGGCACGGGACACCCCTCCGCGGCCGCCGCCCGCCGCCGCCGCCGCCTTCCGCGGTGCGACTGCCGCCGCAAAGGCCACTTCAGGGCGGCCACCCCTTGGCCAGACCCCCCGAGCCGCCCGCGGCCGCGCCGCCGACAAGCAGCCGCGCGGGACCGCGCCGCCTGGAGCTGTCCACCCCTGCGCCGGTGCTGAATCGCCGTCCGCCGCCGGCGGGAAAGCCGCCGCCGACGAGCCGCCGCGCACCGCCGAGCCCTCCGCCCCACGGGCTGCCGAGGAGGCGCCCCCTGCAGGAAGCGGCGGCGGCGGGGGGGAGCGGGAGGGGGCGGTGGCGCCGCAGCCGCCGCCGCCGCCCAAGCAGTGGCGGGGGAAAGCGGGGCGGTCTCCGCTGAAGGGCGCGGGGGAGGCGGCCCCGTCGCCTCCATCTTCCTCGGGTGTGGGGAAGGGCCGCGGGGCGGCGGGCGGCGGTGGGTACT
Source organism: Neopsephotus bourkii (assembly GCF_033783945.1). Lineage (NCBI taxonomy): Eukaryota > Metazoa > Chordata > Aves > Psittaciformes > Psittacidae > Neopsephotus > Neopsephotus bourkii. The sequence goes on from NW_026902239.1 coordinate 8,606,195, forward strand.
GGAAGGAGGGATGCCTGCAGAGTGAGCTCATCCAGTTCCACCTCAGGAAAGGGCTGGCGGCGGCCGCCCAGATGCAAACCAAGGGCAGCAACCACAGCAGCAGCGGCAGCGCTTCCTCCGCCTCCTCCTCCGCGGCTGCCGCCCCGGCCGAGCCTCCCCCGGCCGCCTCCGCCTCTTCGCCTTCTGCCATGGCGGCGGCCGGGGCGGAGGGGCTGCGGCAGGGTGAGGCGGGTAGTGGCGGCAGGAGCGGAGCCCCCGAGGGCGCCCTGAGCCCGCAGCTGCAGGAGGAGATGCAGGAAGAGATGGAGAAGCTGCGGGAAGAGAACGAGAGCCTCAAGGTGAGGGTCTGGGGGGAACCGGGGCCGGGCGGGGGCCGGGCGGCATCCCTCTTTCACCCGCCGTAGAGGATTTCCCGGCCGCCCGCTCCCCCCGCAGTACCGCGGGAGGCAGGGTTAAGATGGCCCTGTCGCGGGCAGTGGCCTTTCCCTGCTTTTCTGCGGTGGTTTTAATGAGCCGGGTTGTATTTAGTTGGCGTCCCTGCGAGGAGGAGCTCCATTTTGGACGCCTTCCCTATACGTGGTAACATTTGTGCTTATGACCCACCTGTTGCGTCCCTGTCCCCTTCTCGCCCCGGTGCCAGAACGAGATAGATGAGCTGAGGACAGAGATGGACGAGATGAGGGACAGTTTCTTCGAGGAGGATGCCTGCCAGCTCCAGGAAATGCGCCATGAACTGGAGCGAGCCAACAAGAACTGCCGGATCCTTCAGTACCGGCTGCGCAAGGCTGAGCGCAAGAGGCTCCGCTACGCCCAGACTGGCGAGATCGATGGCGAGCTCCTGCGCAGCATGGAGCAGGACCTCAAGGTACAGATATTGAGCAGGTGTCGAGGGGAGGGAGCATCTCAGAAGGAGACATGACCATGCTCGTGGTCCTCATGAGTCAGGCATTTCCATCTGTTCTGTTGTACTCCATGTACCCAAACCAGCTCACAGGATAGCAATGGCCAAGTGTACCTTGGTATTAGATACCCTTCAGTACGTAGATGGTCCATTTTCAGCTTCAGTCCAATCATTTTTTGTGAAGTTAATGTGCAAGAAATGACTCAAATACAAATTAGGATCTAGTGGTTTGGGTTCTTTTAGGATGAACATGAAACATACCCTATGACTGCAAAATTAAACCAACCTCACTGAATAGTCCCCTTGACTTTGAGGGGATTACAGCACTCTTTAGTAAAGATTTTGTGGGACCATCAGATCAAATAGTTGCAGAGTCACCACATGAAATCCTGACATTGCTGGTGTCAGTGGAAAAACTGCTGATATCTTCAGTGAAGCCAGGATTTTCCACATCCACCAGAAAGCATAGACACAACCCATCGAATTTCAATGTGTAATCAACTGTATTTCATCTGTAACATCTGAATGGACCACAACCCATTGTTGAGGAAAAGTTTCAGTCCTTGTTTAAGGCTTGATGTTGGTATAGTATCAGTCATCTCCATTCCACATCTGAATGGTCCAGTTACAGAAAAAATACATTCTTTCTTGTGCTAGTTGGAAGTTGTTCAATTTCTGTTTCCATCTACTAGACTTTGTTAAAGGCTCCTGCTGAATTCCAGCTTTTTTCAGTTGACTGGTCTTTTGCCATTTCTCATGGAGAACCTGTGGGAGGAGAATTAGATGTTTTAGACATTCCGAATGGTGCTTAGCTGAATAATGGAGACATGCACCTTTGTAGGCAGAACTTGAATGTGCGCCTTCATGTCCCAAGTGAATGTCATGATTCCATCTTATAGAGATGAATTCTTTGTTGGGTCAGTGTTACTTTGTATCAGCAATTCATACAGTTGCAGGGCCAGGGAGGGAAATGGTCAGGGCACCTCTGCAGTATAGAGATACTAGTTAAGACTTTTAGGTTGAGCTGGACAAAGGGCTCCCTTGAATTAGGATTTCTCCCATGTCTTTCTCGATAACCATATAACTCATTCTTTGGAAAGGAATAGTGTTTTTGCAAAATGTTCCCACAGATCATGAACATGTTCTGCTTTGGAGCAGGGATGAATGTCTAGTTGAATTTGGATGCTGGCTAACCATCATCATAACTCATTTGCAGTTTTCTGTAATGTTCCCAAGCCCTCTTCTGAAGAACTTATATCCAAAGTAATGCTTTCATTTTGCATAGGTAATATATTAGGGACATAATCCTTCATAGATACAGTTTTGCACATAGCTGTATTAAAATGTATCTTGCAAGGTGGTCCCATTTCCCATGTGATCTAGAATGCTCTGTAGGATTTCCCTGCATTAATTGCTACCCCACCAAATTTTGTGTCAAAAATCACTACCAGTAATGACTTTGTTATTTGGTAGTATTTACTAACCCAGCCTGTATCTATGGACTGAAGACAGATTCTGAAAGGATGCTGTTAAAAATGTCCCCCATGATTTTCCATTTACTTTGGTTGGGCAACCAGATGAGCAGTTTAATACTGAGCGTAGGAAAAAAACATCAAGATATAGCCCTGTGGTGTGATTCTCTGCTCACCCTGCAGTCTCTTTGGAGTATGATTATAACTGAAATTCCCCTCCACTCACTCTTTCTGTTAGGCATTATGGGTCTTGACTGCATGTATAGTGGGGGAGATTGTTGAATGATCTTTTGCTACACTGCAGTGTTGTATCTGTAATTTGCACACACTGGGTTTCTTGTCAGGGGAGGCTGAGTCACTAGCTGCTGCTGTTTCCTGATAGATCGGATTCTTCTTGACTGCTTGCTTACAATTACAATTTTGTTTAGAGTTTCAGTATGTTAAAGAGAATTCTTTGACACATAAAGATCATTCTAATGAAAGCCATAAAGGATAGCTCTCTGAGCTCCCCTAGCTAATGTTAAGAAGGATTAATTATACTTTCTAATGTTCTAAAAAAAGCAGGAAATTAGGCTTTTCATTTATGTGTCTAAATCACCATCATAACAGTGATTAGTATATATTTAAATATTTTTGGTGCATGATTATAATTTCTGGTGGCTTCACAAAATACAAGGCAAGTGGTCTGAATGGCAAAACTCTCATTACTTTGTGTGAAGAAGAGGAATTAGGTTATGACAGTGTGACTTTTAACACCATTCTTGGGAAAATGTGTTAAAAAGATCCCAAACCAAACAACAAAAACCATTAGTTTTCATTTTCATTTAAAATATTTGGCATGGTTTGAGTGACCACAAGGTCAGTAAAGATGTTGTTTGCGCATATTTTACTTTTTAAATGAATCGATAGCAGTTAATGCCAGTTATTTAAGTTAACTGTCCACGAAGAAGAGAGAAACTAACAGGGTTGAAATCAAGATGTGTCTATTTGTTCTGTGCAAGTCACAGGTAAGGAAGGGTTGGAGAAGGTGGACCCTGCTTTTAGATGCTTCTGCACATCAACTATTTGAAGACGATATACCTTAGTGCATTGCAAAACATAAGCTAGCAGTAGTTGAGAGAAAGTAGATGCTGCACTGGCTCCAGGAATAATAAAGGTCCTGTTTCACCATCAGCATGACGGAATCTAAGAGGGAGCTGGAGTTGAATGTCTAATGTGATTTACAGTAAAGTCCTCAGGAATTATGTACCATTTCTTGAAGCAGTTGACTTGAATTTGGAACCATTTAGCATTCTTCCTGTGGGTGTATTTATGTACATGTTTCCTTATACATTGCTTCCATCACAACAACCAGAATTAATCTCTAAATAGTTGCACTGCAGTAGTAATTTTTTTGTTATCTTTCTTTTGGCATAACATTTAATTTAGGTTGCAAAAGATGTGTCAGTGAGACTTCATCATGAGTTAGAAAATGTGGAAGAAAAACGTACTGTAACAGAAGATGAAAATGAAAAATTAAGACAGCAGCTTATAGAAGTTGAAATTGCCAAACAAGCGCTACAGAATGAACTGGAAAAAATGAAAGAGGTTAGTGGTGCTATTTACTTCTACACAAAGTATCTGAAATTCTGAAATTCTTATTGCTGAACTAACTGGTTTTCTTCATATAACTTGTTTTGGGGTCACAAAATATGGCAGCCAAAAGTTGAAAGTTATAGAGTGCTGATGTACAGCTTGGTGAATGGGAGCTGAGAACAAACTAAATATTTGACGTTTCCTGTGCAAAACAGAAACCAAACTGTGGCTTTGCTTTACCTATGCAAGGTGGGAAATGTGGAACTTATGGTAACAGTTCAGAGATGTTGAGACAGTATACTTACGATAATATACGTGCAGGAAGAGTGATGAAGGGAGTCGGAGGCACCTAACTTTGCGGATCCTGTTCCCCACATGTTTTTACAAAGACCAGTGTTTTTCCCTTGAAACTACTACTAGGGACTAGCAGGCCCAATGAGACTGGGGATCCAGCCACCTCCCCATCTTGTTCAGTCATATTCTTTAGAGTACTGTGAAGTGAAAGACTCTACCTGGCCTTTTAGTCTAAGCATATTTTTACATTATATCTAATTAATCTTAAAAATTACTCCATCTGCCACTACATGGATGCAAGATCCTGTGTCATTAAGTAAGCAGAAAATTGTATTACAGCAGTAATAGCCTGGTCAACAGAGATAACAAAGCACACAATAAAAAGAAACTTAACTAAGAATGACTTCTCAGAACAAATTTTAGAAACAGCTCTCCAGTTCAGTGTTTTAAATTCAATGAATGCCACTCATTTTCACTTTTAGTAATATTCCCTAGTAGGAATGCCAGTGTCTACTTTGATCTTGTATGAAGCAGAAGAGATGTGTTTCAGTTGTCAAGAAAGGCAGGAATTTTTTGGTTGTATGATAAGTTGTAGAATTTTTAGGAACTGCAAATGCTTACTTTAAGTGATGTACTATTAAAAATATTCACATTTTCTTTACAGGAACTGAATTTCAAACATGTTAGTAGAGGATAAACAGGTATTTTTGTTCCACCTTCTTCTGCTTTTTCAGATAATTACAGATTTGAAAAGGGCATGAAATCTGAGCCTTACTCAGCTTCTCTCTCCTCTACCTGAGACTTTCTTCTTCTGTTTTCATTCTGGTTTCTGCCATCAAATACATCTGTTTCCAGGACTATCTTCTGTATGAGAACATGATCTTTCTGTAATTATCCTTGCAATTTGTTGTTAAGCTTGGCTTTACTCCAAGTTTTTCATTACTCTTGTCCATCCAGACTCTACCTTTTTGTAGATTCCCATTTCTGGATCCTTTCTTCCTGCCCTCTGCTAGTTTTTACCACTGTAAGTTTCTTTTGTCTTGCATCTTCAGATTAAAGTGAAGTATAGTGGCAGTTTAATAGCTTGTGTTCTTTGGGTGCTGTGTACCTGCAGGAAATTAACCCAGTAAATAGGCTTCTGTCATCAGTAGTCTTTCTCCTTATCCTGATTCTCCCCTGTGTCCCACTATGCTCATCTATGGTTCTGTTGCTTTCATACAGCTCTCTACTTCTTTCTTTTGCTAATGTGTCTGCCTCTTTCTGTTTTTGCCGTTGGTATCAATGGAAGGATACTGGAGACTCCAGAAGAGAGTGTCATGTTTAAGCTAGGGGCTCTTCTACACAATTTAATGAAGCTGAAACAGATGGACAATTACTACTGGCATAGAATAGGGCGCTGAGCTAGAATGGAAAAATGCAGTAAGACTTTACACCAGAGTAGAAATGGAGTGGATAAAGAGTCAGAAATACATCCTTATACTGAACTGGAGAGAACTGCCATGCCCAGTCTTTACATGCATTATGATCACTAGGCAGGAGTTTTCATTTATGCGTTCCAAACGGGCTGCTGAGTCCCTTCTAGTAGAAAGCTGCTTTTCAGGCTAGGACTTTCAGCACAGCATGGGGGAAGCTGGAGGATGGTTGAGGAGGTGCATGTCAGAAAAACGCAAGTTTGAAGTGAAGCCAAATTATTATGCATTTTGCAAGCATGCTGTGACTTGGGGGACTAATGTAAGAATGCCGATAAAGAATACTAATTCTTACAGATTTGAATTGCAGAATCTGTGAATAAGCAACCCAATAAAACCAACCCAAAGCAATCTGCAGTGCATTAGAATTTTTCTGTGACAAATGCCTTTTCTTCTTTGATAATTGAAAGGTTAGAGCATCTTAAATATAATTTTCTGATAGTCATAATGTTGATTTTCTGTTTGCTTCTGAGTTATTTCTTCTAGTTTCATGGGTTTACAACCCTTTTTCATTTTGGTACAGCCATTATAACCAATGGAACCTCCTGCTTAAGGAAATTCTCTACTCAGCACATATGAAAATACAGAGTCAGGACCTTTTGTCTGGATTGTGATCTTTATTGAGTTTAGAATTAACAAGAGGGTTAATCTCCAAAGACAATGAAACATTTTTATTTTACAGCATAACAGTGCTCAGAGTGTGTAATGACTGATTTCTGTATTTTTGTGTCATCAAATGTACTGGTAAAACAAAAAACCTTTCCATTCTTCTTAAAACCTACTTATGTATAACTGCCATGGAAATTTCATCTCCTTTTACAATGCACAATGTGAGATAGCAGAGAATGGTTAAAAGACCTAGTAGAAAATGATGGAGGCAGAAGTATAATATTTTGTTAGGCAGTCTCCAGAGCAGAACCAAAGTCAAGGTTCTCTTTGTGTAGATTCTTTGTTGTTTTAAAAAACATGCAAGACTTAACTGGAAAATTATATAAAAGATAAATGCTAGCAGATGTGTTTGTGTAGAGATAAATCTAGAGTTCTCCAGTGACTATTTGGGTGAAGATAGACTTGTGACTGTGTTTGTCCATTAATAGAGATATAGTTGATGTTTGCTTTCTTGGTTTGGAGCTTTTGGAATAAATATTTATAATCCATTTCAACTAGAAGTTGTGGATGGTAACAGAAGCTTGTAAGCATCCAGGATTTGGAAGGTGTTCCAGCAAAGCATACATTTCTATAAGCTACTTTTCAGTCTCCCAACCCAAGTTATTTCAGTTAATGTTATTCTTGTTTACATCCACACCGAAACAAGTTTTTTAATCTGCATTACCATTTCTCAGAATTCATTTGTAGCAACAGCTGTTGATTTCCTCTTTATTATTTGTTACTGTTAATTGGAATGCTTTTTGTGAAGCTGAAAATGAAGTAGAGAAACCCGCCTGGATGTATTCCTGTGTAACCTGCTCTAGGTGGCCCTGCCTTGGCAGAGGGTTGGACTAGGTGAACTCCAGAGGTCCCTTCCAACCCTAATGATTCTGTGGTCCTGTGGAATGTTTCCTAGAAGAAAGAGAAGTCAACTGTAGCTGGATGTATTTTTTTCAGATATAAAAAAATTAATGAGTTGTAAATTAATTCATTAGAATTAATTAATTAATTAATTGAAAATCATTACTTTGTTGGTAACCACTTGTTAAAGCCTAGCTAACTCTCTTGTAGAGCTTTTCATGATCATAGTGTGAACTAAGAATTCATTAATTTGCTATAACTATGTAGGAAATGCTCCGTCAGCTGTGCTTTTGATGGTTTGTTATGAGACAAATGAAGTAGGGGGAAAATATGATAGATGTAGTGGACCTTGGGCTTTACAAATCCTCATTGCAATGTGGATATGTAACTGCAAGAGGCACCGTGTTTTTCAGAGACGTATGTCTTTCTAGAGAGAAATAGATTGCTCTGTTAGAGCTGTAACCTGGGTGGATAAAAGACAGCTCAGTTCTTCCAACCACATTAGGGTGATGTTGTCAGTCTACCATTTCCTTCTTCTAAGCCTAAGTTACTAGCTGAGACACAGAGCTTGTGACAACTGTGGCTACATGGAATGTGAACCAGAGATGTGTTTTGTCCCTTCAGTTCACACTGCGGGCAGAGGAGTTTATGCCTCCCTACATGGATCTGTGTTTTGCTGGAGTGGTGCCTGTCTTGTTAGTCTGTTTTATATGCTGCATAGAAATGGAAGAAGTCAGCAGGGTATGGGGACCTGGGCACTGGAGCTGGGAGGAGGAATCTGAATTCTGTTCATCATTTTGGTACTATCCTGCTGTGGGACCACAGGAAAGTAATTACACTTACTCTTGCAACCTTTGCTGCTCTGTTTATGCACAGGTTTGCTCTCTTTATATCTCTGAGTGCTCAGGCTGAACAGAAATGGAGAGTAGCCGGAAATTTCACAACAAAAGGTGCTGTAAAAAAAAACCCCACAAACCCCCAAAACACCCCCCTCCAAAACCAAAAACTGGAGACCTATGAGAAGAACCAGTAAGAGATGATCCCCTCCTAGTCCCTGTGATCACCAATATCAGCTTGTCCACTATGTCTCTCTGACAAAAATCCAGCGTGTGTCTCCTTTTTTACAGCCCTTTCTCTCTCTAAGCTCCTTCTGCCATTTAGCCACAAGCACTTATTTCCAGTCTTTCTCGTATAGGTTAGAGTTTCAGGTTCTCTCTCTTGGGCTTCATCCTGTGTGTGTGTTTTTTTTTATCTGAATCATTATTTTTTTCAGCGTGTTTTACAGTAGTGGCTATTTTTCTGTCTTCTGGTTCCTAAGTTCCAGTCTTGTCCTCTCTCCCACTGCCTCCTTCCCTGCATCTGTACAGCTCTTCATGAGTATCTAGTCTCCTCCCTGGATTTTCCAGTAAATTTTCCTCTTATTCTACTCCAAATATATTATCCTCATTTCCTAGTTACAGCTTCTCTCTTTTGCAAAATTTGTCCTTTCCTCCTGATTCTTCCACCCCCACATATAAATCTGTCAGCTTCCTTGGTTTGTTCTATTACTTATCTTGTTTCCAAGCTGTAGCTCTTCACTTTTGCATCTGGACTGAGAGCAGTGGAGAATCACTGTGAGCACTGAAGAAAAGATTTCTGGTTCTAAAGCTTAGCCTCAGCTATCCTGTTATGTCTCTGTGATCCCAGCGAGGCTATAGCTCTGTGAATATTTGTGGATTTCTAGTTTCTGTTTGTTGCCCATGTTGCATGTGTGTACAAGTCACTGGAAATGGATGGTTGGTTGTGCTGCTTTGAATGGGAAAGTTTGAGTCTCCTCCATCATACTGTCCCCCAAGCATTTACTAATTGTACTTCATGTTTTAATTTATCTTCAGGTTTTGAGCCTCATTTCAAACAGTTTGTAATGGAGGAAGTAGGTACAAGGCAGAGAGATGAAGCGCTAGTACGCCTGCTTGTAGAGCTGATCAGGTACAGAGGATCAGTGTAGTAAGCAGTACTCAGAATCTAAGAGTTACAGTAACTTACTTGCTCCTGGCACCAGATGGCAGCAGGGGAGGATGTAATAGGTTTCTCAGAAACCCAGTGCTCTCCTGGATCCTTTGGAGAACCCAAATACTAAGTCATATCAGTAACATTTCTACTAAAAGCAGAGTTATGTGGAGGGTTTGTATGAACTGGAATCTCAGCTTGTTGCCTTATGAAAATTCAATTTTCTTTGGTGAAAAGAACAACAGGATAACAAGGAGGCTTTTTAAAAAAGACATGAGAAACAAGCCTCTGCCTGAGTTTGTACAGGAAAAAGCAAACCAGTCATCTGTCTCCAAGCACACCTCAGTGATTCTCTAAGCACCGCATGCCTGGAGATGCAGAACCCCTAGTAACTTCTGACAGACTTGCTTGTGTGAAATTGGTACCTTTGGTATCCTGCCCAAATATTTTGTTCCTTTAGAAACAGTGCTCAACAGGGATGCTATACATAATCTGTGAGGGTGTGATTCTGACATCTTTGCCCAGAGCACACTGCAATTTCACAGTGAGCAGGATAAACAGAGTTTGCTTCAGTTTACTTCTTTAAATATGAGAGAAGAATTATAATGGAGTAAGAAGTTAATCTCTCACAAAATCTGTTGCAGTAATTCTCTGAAAATGTCGTGCCACAAACAATAACAAATTATGTGCCTTTGAGAAGCAGTTTACACTTAAACCGCATAAAATTACATTTTTAATTATGTATCAGCCGTCAGCAATTTACATGAGCCATTTGCTCCAAGAGAGTTTATCAAAACTGAAAATAAACAGCCTGATGGTCAGTAATAATATAACTCCAAAACATATGTAACAAATAGTGAATGATGGCAAAAGACTAAATATCCATAAATACCTTTTTTGTGAAGAGGTTTTGTGAGTAAAGGTGCCTAGGAGACTTTTTTTTTTCTTTGTTTCAGAGAGTCATTGAAACTGCTCTGCTGCTTTGTTTATTCCTATTGCAATGTCTTAAAATTTGCGAGGATGTGTAAAAGGAGTGGCAGGATTGCTTGCTAGTGGGAAAGTAATAATGAAAGAGTGGCAACTGTAGTGAAAAAGAGTGTACCTGGAATATGTTTAAAACATAAAAGAGTTTAGCCATCACAGAATAAAGTTTGATCAATTATTTTGAATCTGTAAACATAATGCTGCTATTCTGGTTAGATGGGGGCATGGGAGTTCCTTCCTTCTGACAGGATGTTACCTTTTTTCTTTCTGTGATGGGTATCAGTAGCCTTAGATTTGCAAGTTCTCTTGTCAAAGTTGTTACCAATACTATGTACAGACTTCAAGTAAAATCAAAGTCTCATTGCAATAAACTCCATTCTAAAGGAAAATAAAAGTAATGGCCATCTTAAAACAAAAAACCAAAAGCAAACCTAACCGGAACAGAGGCACAGAATAAGAGCCGAGCTTCCAGACTCATAGGAACTATGTTTTAGAGTCTAGCCTGGGTCAGAGTTTATTCCTGACTGACAGTTTGGGTGTGGTCCTGCTTGTTTGGAAGGAAGCTGTAGGGAAGTTTAGCTGTATTGTCAGTTGAAAGGAGACTGAATTGTGGAGTGTCAGTTGGTGTCCTGAGAACAGTCCCTGACTATTTCATTTACTAGTGTCAGAACTAGGCAAAAGGGTCTCTGACTTGGTATGGAGCCAGATGAAATGGCAAATGGAACACAGAACAGCAAGCCCAGTCCATTGTTGCTATGTGAATTCCTGCTGCTGAGAATGACTGGCAAGGGCAATTGACATCAGGGACAAAGCCAACACAACTGGCACGCCCGGTTGTCTGTGGGAGTAATGGACAGTGTGGTAACTGTGGATAGTAACTGGTTGCCAGAGAAAATGGTTTGTATGGTTTATGCGCATGAACTCACAGTGAGGCAGACTGGAAAAATGTATGTCTGTTGCAATGTCTTTAGGGAATGAGTTCCTTGAGATTTAAAGGAGAAGGAAGGCCTTTTATATCTCTTTACCAAAGTAGGTGGTATTGCTACTGACTTTGCTAAAGCCCTCAAAGCATGATACCACATTAATAAATGGAGGAAAGTTTGGAAAACCCAGTATTGCTTGGTTTGTATTCAGTCATCTCCTAATTGTTGGCATTCTGCTGTTTGTAAGCTGGAGGAGTTTATTTATTTTCCAGGAAAAGGCAAGTTTTTAGGACTCTGTAATGGTCCTCAATCTCAGAAGACAATTTTTCATTTTTTGCGCTTCCCAGTTTCAATATTTCTGTATCTAAATGGATGTTCAAGTGTCCATATACATAACTTAGTCATAGAGGTACCAAGCTGATTGCTCAAATGAAAGAAAAAGTTGCCAGGTAGCTTAAAAGTATAAAAATGAGTTCCCTGGTTTAGTTGGCTTTTTGACATTTGTCATGCTACCTTTCACAGTTGTATCCATAGGCAGTACATAATTCACACTGGTTCTTTTGTTGTTGTTTTGACTAAGTTTTGGGGTTTTTTTAATAGTATTATTTAAAATTCAAAGTGTCATTTTATTTATGTCCATTTTGTCATTCTTGGCAGGTCTCTGGATTTATTTTTGTAAGACACTGTATAACTTTTTTAGTTTCTTAAGAGATTGCAAGATAGAAGGCAAATTTGACCCCTTTGTGTAGGTACAAAAACGTGAATGGGAATTTAAAGAGAGGCCAGGATTCTCTACAATTAGAAGAAATCCGGATGAATTTTCAAAATTGCTTTCTGTCATCTGGAAGTCTTATGAAGGTAGAACAGAGACATTTTCTAAGTGCTGAACCAGAGGTCTAGACACATGTTTTCATATGAAATCAATATGCATGAAATGTCATAATCTTCCTGGAAGTCTCACCAAGGCTTTGATGAATAATAGTAATGCATGATTTCAGTCCTTACAGCACTGTGTTCAGTCCACTACTTAAATGCACCCGTCCCTTCAAAGGAACACCTGGGAAAACAAAGCATTTGTAATGTGCTTATACAAGTCTAAGCTGAGCTTGTTTCAAATTGAAAGGAAAATGCCATAGCTTTGTCTCTTTTCAGTGCATGTGCTCACTGCAGCCTTCAGGGCTGTCTTTCTCATAATCTTAAACTGAGCTCTTTAGCAACTCCACAGGAAACAGTTTTCTTGTTTTAGATTTTCTGGTGCTGCTAGCAAGTCTACAGTTAAAAAACACGGGGCATTCTGCAGCCTGGTAGATTTGTTAGTTATTCTGCACATTGAATTCCCCAGTGCCTGCATTTCTGATGGCTCTTTAGTGGAACCTCACAGCCCTAGGTAGTTTATCCTGGCTGATTGTGAGGAGAGTATAGCACCATGGAGGTAAGTACTGTCCTGTGTTTTGGCTGAACTCAGCTGCCAGTGGATGGAAGGATCACCTTGTCACATCATGTTCGAGTCAACAGAACTTGGTTCTTATGGGTGACTTCAACTACCTATGCATTTGTTGAAAGAACATTACAGCAGCTCATGTCATCCATCAAATTCCTGGAATGCGTAGAGGACTGCTTGCTCATACAAATGTTAGGTGTGCCAACCAGGAATGAGGCACTGCTAGACTTGCTATTCACAAACTGAGAAAACCTGCTTTTATAATATCTAGGTCTGTGATGGCCTTGGCTGCAGTGATTACAATATTGCAGAGTTTGGGATCCTGCTGAGCATGCTGAAGGTCAGTAGTAAGACAAAGGTTTTAGATTTTAGAAGAGCAAATTTCAGCTTGCTTAGAGCTCATCTGGGAAGGATTCTGTGGGAAGCTTCTGTGGAGGAAAAAGGAGCTAAAGAGTGCTGTGAGTTTTTCAAGAACACTCCTGGAAGCATAAAACCAGTTCATGCCCTTATAGTTAAGGGAAGCAGGCAGAGCAAGAGACTCCCTTGGCTGAACTATGAGCTTCTGAGTCTGCTCAAAACCAAAAGTGAAGCATACCAGAGGTGGAAAAGCAGACAAGTACCTGTTGACAACTACAAGGGCATTGCCAGGATGTGCAATTGCAGATGTTTGGCATGAAGGGATATAAAAAGTGAAAATGATGAGTACTTCTCCTGAGATTTAAAAAAAAATAAACTTTCCTTTAATTGAAAACACCTTTGCTCTGTTCTGAATAAATATTTTTAATCTTTACATGTAGTACAAAATACCTAAATGCATTTTAAATAGACATGAGTCATGTGACAGGAAGAACACCCGACCACAGGGCATGCTGGGCTCTGGGATCAGCCCAGCTGCTCTTCTGGGTTGTGTAGAATTAGTATTAACCCTGAACAAGAACACCAGGGTTTTGATGTTGGGTATGTTTGTTTTTTTTTTCCCCACTACAACCTGGAGGTTTGTTTTTCACTTACTGCAGTGTTCATAATATCAAGATATTATAATAATATCAAGAGATGCACCCCCCTGGCGTTTTAGCAGATTCAGGTTTTAGTAACACTGCATAGTTAGGAGTTCCAAGCACTGCATTTCTGATTTTGAAGTAAAGGACAGTGGAATAACTTTTTAGATGTGCAGGTGTACTTTTCTGAAGTGTTTGTTTCTGCTGAGATGTTTTGACATGCTGTTTATTTTTTTTTCCCATTGCTGGTATTAACAACAGCATATATCAAGATGCATAGAATGAGACATGTGGGTATCAGTTCTATTTTGCTTTTTCTGATTTTAGATGTATGATTGTGTTAATTGACTTCGGGTATCTCAGCAATGTATCCAGGTTAGGATAACAACCAAGGTCTTTACTTAGGTCACAAATGACTGCTTGCACTTAGAAGGTATTTGCTATGCATCTGTTTCCATCAGTGGTGTGTGTAATGGGAGGCTTCTGCATCCCTGTAAAGTGTGACTGTTGGTGACATCCAACTTCCCTAATTACCAGGAATGTTTTATATTATGAGCTTGGTTGATTTATTTTAATTTTTACAGATACTAGCAGTTTGAATCTTTGATAAAATAATTGATTAAAAGCATCTGTAACAGTGCCACAGAAAGAGTTTTGAACTGGAACATTGGCTTGAAGGTACACCTAGATACCCTCAAAGGTTCATTTTCCTTCTGGTGTGCTTCTAGGAGTATTGTTGCTGAGTTCCCAAACTTTGGTCAGTTTTCATGCATTCAGAAATTACAAAGCCAGAACTGTATAATACCATCAGTCTGGCCTCCTGAATAACCCCCAGCTATTTTAACTTTTCAGAAGAGAGTGCTGCTCTGTGTTAAAAATTGACAGCTGAGACCAGTGTACCACAGCTCTCCCTGAACTATTCCAGGAACAGTTAAAAATCTGTAAATCCCTTCTCATGTGAATTTGCTGAAAGTTAGTGACCAGCCGGGAAAGATACGTTCTTATAGCCACACTAAATTGAAGAGTCCAGCATCAGTGTTTTGGTGCTTTTTGTTTGGTTGGTTGCTTTTGTTGGCTTTTTTTGCTTGCTTGTTTGCTTTTTAAAAATATCTGCATGCTTAGGGTTGATATCACTTAGCTGTCTAAGAATTAAGCATTTATGCTAAGTTAGGAATTTGACCTCTCTCAAAGGAGAAAGATAGGCACACTTTTGAAGTGATTCATTCCACTTGTCTGAGGGTGGTTTGTCTCTGTGTAGAGGCATATCCCTTTCTAGTTACTGTACAGTGAACCTTATTTTTGATATCTACATCCTAGGACAGAATTAAGCCTTTTGGTCACAAAATTATCCTTGGACATTATCTTCTATGACCCTGTAGTCTTCTATCTTCTATTATCCTTGGACTGATTATCTTCTATGACACTGTAGTCTTTTTTAGAGATGTGGCTTTTCAAAAGATCTTCTTTATTCTCTGGGCAGTTTTTCTATTGTCTTAGCATAGCTTTCACCCCTTGTTCTTACATGTGTATCTTTGTATTTAGTCATATTAAAACAGATATTTGATTGCACTAAGGTTTGTAGCAGTGACTGTTCTTTCAGTATTTAACATTTCTCCAATATTTACTTTGTTTGCAGTCTTTATCCAATAATATTTTGTTTTTTTCCAGGCAGCAGCAAAAAAAAATAATTAGTTACACAATAATTGATTCATGTGTAACCCTATTAGCACTGCTGTGGCATTCATTTGCAGGTGATTTGCTGGTTCTTGACATTTGTGATAAATGCTGAAGAGTCTGATGTTTGTTCATAATAGCTAGTTAAAAATGCATCTCAGTGATCAAATATTTATAATGAGCTGAAGACTGTCAAACTTCATTTCAGAATGAGATTTTCACATTTATAGGAAAAGGAACATTTAAATAACAGTCTCTAAGTCAATCTCTACATGAAGGTTTTAAGTCAGCCTAAGAGCCACAGCCTCTTCTCTTGCCGGGAATACCATTTCACTTAAGAGCCTGAGCATGTTTAATTAAAGAGGAAGAGCCATCTTTTAGGAGGAAGAGGCATGGAGATCAGTCTCAGGTCTTCTGAGCTTTTTGTAGTCAGTGACACTGCTTCAGACAGCACTGCAATATTCTCCTTCCCCTCATCTCCATCTTTGCGTGGTTCAAATACCCCAAAAAGGACTGGGTGCAGGCTTATATTACACTGGTACCAGAGTAAGAAAGGTAGGTGTGGGG
This sequence comes from Neopsephotus bourkii, assembly GCF_033783945.1. Taxonomy (NCBI): domain Eukaryota; kingdom Metazoa; phylum Chordata; class Aves; order Psittaciformes; family Psittacidae; genus Neopsephotus; species Neopsephotus bourkii. Next base: position 8,621,991 of record NW_026902239.1, read on the forward strand.
ATGCCCCAACTGCTAAAATGTCTTCCTTCTATTTTAGTTTCTAGCCTCCATGGTTTATTTTTCCAGAGCACCTTCCTTACCTGAGCTGCTCAACAAAATTTAGATATAAAGTTAGATTTAATTTGTGGTAGCATCACACTGATATAGCTTCAGAGCACTGTGGAGTTTTATCCTGTTTTCAATAACCTGAGTTCTGTGAGAGCTGTCTGAGCATTTAATACAGCTATTCAGTATGAAATGAGATTGAAAGCAAAAGCACATGTGTGATCAGCCCCCAACTTTGCAGAACTGGCTTCTGTACACATTTTGAGCAGTATAGAAGTATACACCATGTGCAGAATCATTCTTTTCATTACTCTTAAATTTCAGAATAACCTTTTGTTTGTTGTTGTTGGGATATGGCAAATACTCTTTGGTTTATATACATGCGTTTTTGTAATCAAGGCAGTGAACCTAATCTGGTTGCTTGAACTTTCCCGTTCTCATGAAAATATATTTGGAATCTCTTCTGAGATCTATGAAGGCTAAAAAACTTGATATGTGTGCAAAAGAAAACTCTTTTTAGATTTGGCCAAATCTTTTATGTATTTAATTTGTAATTGCCATATCCATGTCTGTGACTGTGATTATTGCTATTGTTATGTGGTGGTATTTTGAACTATGCTAACATAGTGTCTGTCATACTGGCAATCCCAGATAAAGTCTGGGACAGCGCTTTGTACTAGGCATTGTGCAAACCCTGACAAAAAGGCTGACCCTCTTCTCCCTGAAAAAGACAAATAGCTGAGCTGACAAATAAACAGCTACCTAAGAAATAGGTTTAGCTAGCATGACTAGCAACAAAACATCTTATGCTGCACTTTCATTCCACGATATTCACGGTGTTTTGAGATTTGCTTTTGCATTTCAGGATTAGGGAGCTGAGTGTAAGCTGACTGTGATTTCAGCATCCATAATAAGGTGTAGTTAGATAGTGCTGGGGAACTAAACATGTCTGGCTCTTTAATATTTTGAAAGGTTCAAATGTCAGGAGACCATCTTCCTCTTCAGAGAAGTTGCTTTCATTATTTTATGATATCTTGGTGGATGAAGAACTGTAATCACAGTAACCAAAGTATCAGGGTTTGGCCAGCTATTTGACCAGGTCATATGGAGAGCTTTGAAAAGGCAGCTTTCATCTGCCACGGCTCAAGATTATCCTTTTTTGCAAATAAGAAAAAGAATGAAACATGAATGTGCTGCTTCATTTTATGCATTACAAAGAATGCTTTTACCTATATATACCACAGAGTTATTTATCATTTACTCTAGCAATGTGCTTTTGGTTCAAAATGCAAAAGGTTAAGTGAAAATGTTGTGTAACTTTTTTTCTCCTCTTATTTTTTATTTTTTAACTGGCAAATGAATGATGGTAAAGGATCTGAAAATGCTAACTGAAATAACTCCTTATTAAATGCAAGTGAAACAACACAAGTATTGGAGGGCTGCTCCCTTTTCCAGTAATATGAAGACATTCAAAAGATTATGTAAGAACTATTTTTCTCTCCATAGTGAAGTAGTAAAGATTCTTTTCATTTTGTATAATTTTCAAATATGCCAGTTTTAGTACAAAGTGAGCGTTGCTAGAGCTAGTAGGGATATACTTAGTGTGTGCTTCATGGATAGGGTGTTGTGCTTCTTTGCAGAAGACAGCTGTACTGTCTGTTGCAGTTGAAGTTTGAGTAGCTGCTGTCCTTGCTGCTGGGTTAGCTGCACTGTTCATTGCAGCCAAAGTTTGAATAGCGACTGTACTTGTCGCTGGGGGTGGTGTAGCTGCTGTGCTAGGAGCTGGAGTAGCTGCGCTGTCTGTTGCTTTGCCCTCAGATCCAGGGACATTTTTTTCCTTTTGAAGGTGCTGGATAATGTTGAACAGGGCTCTGTCAGCATAGGCCAAGCCCCAGCACGTTGCCATGATTTGTCCGCCTCTGGTATGGCCAGAATGACCACACACCTCATTTAAGTGTTTTACTAATTCTTATGGATTTTGCAGTTGTTTAGTGGTGAAATTCCAAAATACTGGAGGGGCCCACTGACCTAGATACTTGAACATACTGTCCCACACACCCTGCCACTCATAACTGTCCAGCCTCGGGGAAAACCTCTTGGTCCTCCTATATCGTCGTTTAACCCCAGACAAGGCCTGAACCTGACTGCTTAACTTTTGAAATAAGACTAAATGGTCGTGGGCAAAATACACTCTGTATGCGTGCCAACATGGTGATACCCATCACAATCAGCAAACAGGTCTCAACAGTATTAAAAGGCCATTAAAAAACTTAAAAACTCTCAAATGATGCTGTAAACTGTCGGTGCTTCAAAACTCTCAAATGATGCTGTAAACTTTACCATCTGTAAAGATGGTGTTAGTTTTGCTCTGGTTCTGGAAGTTCTGCAGACCTGTCACAGCAGTTGGGAGGCAGCTAACCATGACCGTATATAGTACAGTTGTGTGCAGATGAGAAGGTTTGGTTGCAGCTATGGAGGTGCAAGAAGCCTTTGCCTTAGCCTGCTCTGTAAGGAGGGGTAAGGGCTGTTAAGGGGGCTTTGTGCACCCACAAATCCCTTTATGTGATAGGAATTCCTCCTGTGGTTGCCAACATTGGTTTTTTAGATTATATACCCCCAGATCAGGCTTGACATAATCAAGCATCTTGAAAAACCTTAGTATATTTTACATAAGGTTTCTTTATGAATTGCTGAGTGATTTATTGTCATTTAGGACTAGGTAGCAAGAATTTGATTTCACTTTAGAGCTTTCCTACTCAGTGAAGTGTGATGCTATTATTTCAGCGTTGTGTTACTCTCAGAGTAGATTTCAGGCCTTTTTACACCTGAGAAGCACTGATCATAATAGGACTGCATGTTTGGCTTGCAGTTTAGGTCTGGCAAGAGAAGGATTATACCATCTGGTCTTGAGAAGTGCTTAGCAGCACCAGCAAGACATTGGATAAACTCCAGTGAAGGTCAGTGGAGAATTGATGCTGATGAGCATTGCAACAGAATTGGCTGCTGCATGTGCTCTGCCATGACTCTAATATGAATATTATCTGTGGTCTTATCTAAACTGTGGACACCCACATAGCCCCATGTGTGTTGGCTACAGTGAGCGCTAGCATAGTTAGGTCAAATCCAGTTTTATCTCCTTGTCTTCCAGAGGTAGATTATACAATATAGTGATACATGCCACAGTTGCTAGTCTTACTATCCCCAGTGCTGTTGAAATACTTCATTAGTACTTGGGCAGTTTACCAAAGTCTCCATTGTAGAAATAGTATTATATGCATTGTTTATTCTTTTCTTCTGAAGATGGGTAACTAGATTCAAGCTTATTAAAACTGTAATGCTGTCTGGTAAGCTTTACAGATCAGATAGTGCAAAAGCACTTTTGTTTTTCTTACTTTGTCTTTTTAACTCAATCATTGAATGAACTCAGTATGATTTTTTAAAATTCTATGGAAGAAGAACTATCTGAGCTCCCAAATTCTCCTTCACAAGAAGTTTTCAGAATTCTGGAATATGAGGGGCAGATTTTTTTGCTACAGTTGAGAAAACAGCAGGGGTGCCTTTTAATGGCACTACAGTATGCTTTGTGGCACCCTGTTACATGGGAGAAGGATTAGCAAGTGGTGAATTATATTAAAAGGTGATCCAACACAAACATTTCTGAACAAACAGGTTTTGTACATGAAGATGGCTGAATCACTCATTTGCGCTGTCTAACATTTGTTAGTATGTCAAAGCAAGCAACATGCAGGAAGTTTTAATAGTGCTCAGTTGCAGGGATAACATGACAATTCACTTGCAGGAGTCTGGGTTCCCAGTTTTGATTTTGTCATATGTTTATTTGAATAGTTGGTTGGGGTTTTTTCAGTTTTGCTTTGATGAATTTCTTTTCATTTGTAGCAGTAAATTGTTTAATGTTGAAAATTGGATGGGAAGAGTGGAGTAGTGCAAGTCTTGAGAGAAATAATAGAAAGGGTAGCCACTGTATATTGTGAAATGTAGCTCCGAAAAAACTCTCAGAAATTTATTTACAGTGGGATATATTGCTTGATATGTGGTATTCTTTGGTCAGTATGAGCATTGCCTCAGAGCCTTAATATGATGTTATGGGGCATTGTGACTTTGCAGGTGTCATCTGTCATCTGAGACCTGTGCAGGAGAGATTTTAACCTCTAGTGATAAAAAATTGTCTCATGGTGGTTTTCACAAGAAAAGAGATCATAGCAGTTCCAGCTAGGCCTAATCCACTTACCCAAATCATCCTGCTAATTGAATTGTGCACATTCTTCATTGCTTTCGACTACAGAATTCTGTTGCTAAACACCATAATTTCATTGGTGAATGGTAAAAGCTTCACAGACGGTTTGTTGTAACTCCAGTAGAACAGACTAGAAAGTAGTGCCTAGTCATTACAGAGCCACAGCTATTGTTGTAATTAAAATGTTGCTATCCTAACTACAAAAAGGAATAGAAAAAATACGGAGAGAAATGGGAAAAACAGGTTTTTCATTTTATGTCAAACCTAGAAAATACTTTTGCACTGTGTAGGCTTGTTTGAGGGGGGGTTTTGGTGTGGGTTTTTTTCCTGTGGGGGGAGGGATCTGTTGGTTGGGCTTTGGGGGGGGGGTTGGTGGTTTGTGGTTTTGTTTGGTTTTGTTTTCATAGAATAAAGTCATAGAATAGTTAGGGTTGGGAAGGGCCTTAAGATCATCTAGTTCCAACCCCCCTGCCATGCTTTGTTTGTTTGTTTTTCTGTTGTGGGTTTTTTGTTGTTTTTTTTTTTTTTGTTGCTGTTGTCATGGAAACTTCTTCATGTATCTCTTACCTTCTGAAAAGTTGTAGGATACTCCAGAAGTTTCAGCTCAGCATTTCAGAACCTCCTTAAATATGGAGAGATGCTGAGCTCTTCAGGGTGAATAGAAGGCATTTATGTAATCAAGTAGAAATATAGTCTCGCCCCTGTTTGTTTTATCAGTGGGTGGTATTGGCAAGAACCTGGAGAATTTTGCAGTGCTAACTGATTTGAAAAGTTTTTTTTTCAAACTGATAATACATAGTGGTATGATTAATGGTAATACTGAGGAGGAAGCTGCTCCTCTGAAAGTTTAACACTTTATAAATTTGACAGTTCAAAAAGAAAAACAACTAAAACCTCTCCACATGCGTATAACATTTCCACAATAGGATAACTGCTGGGAGACCCTGAAGGATAATTTTGTCTGTAGACTGGATCCTGAAATTGTTGGCTTTATATTTAAAGGGAAGAAGTGAAGTTAACTGTTTTTTCATGTCTTTTCTGGATTCCTGTAGAAGCCTGTGATTCACAGCTATCTAGCTATCACAGCTAATGATTTTTGATTTTTTTTATTGTGTTGTCTACTGAAAGCATTCAGTGTTTTTGCAAGAGATATAAAAATTTTAATTCTGTTTCTTGGTGGACCCATCTGTGAATTTTGGTTCTGATTCTGAATCTGAGGTTGTTTTTCTTAATTTCTGTATAACTGTATAGTAAATTTGAGCAAAAAAGCCTTGTGAGAAATGATCTCTTATGGTTGCTCATATTTATATGTGAGTCATTTCCATTGCATTGATTTTCCTTTGGAACAGGCAGTCCACAAATTTCATATGTGTTATGATGATGACATGCAGAACAAAGAGAACAAATGGTACCAGCGGGCAAATAGTGCACAGGATTGTTATGTACAGCATACCTGCCCACTGTTCCTTGAGGATTATGACCACATTTTAGTTCCCACTGTATGGAACTGGATAGCTTTTAGATACAGCCTGGCTTGTGCAAGGAAATGCATGTTTTTCAGTGGCACAAAGGATCCTGCTACCAGAGAATCGTCTCAAGTGGAGATGCTGTTGTTTGTATCACTGTCCTGCCTCAGGCCCTACATTTTACCTGGGGAACATAAAAACTGGGAACAACTGCAAGTGGGATGTAATGTATTAACATATTCTCTCACTCGCTTTCCTTTCTCCTGCTGTTTTCTTGATGATCTGTATTGAGCATTGACAGCAGTATGGTTGCAGTTGGTTTCCCTGTACCACTTGCCCACTGATGAACTTTCTGTTGTCAGCAATAATGAGATTTTTGCTGGATATGCTACTAGGCTTCCATCCCAATACTTCCTGCTCTAAAAACAGGAGTTTCTTTTCTACTTACTTTGGCTATGTAGCAGATGAGAAGATACCAAAGAAGCTTGCTCACATGGTGGTGCATACGTGTGTTTGTGTGGTGCTGTTCTTAAGATAATATGATTTGTTTCTCACTAGGACTTTACAGTTCAAGCAATTTTAAATTGTAGCTACTTGAATATGTCCTGAAAACAGAACAAACGTAGTGACCAGGTCTGTGTGTGAGTTTGCACAGAGTTTGTTTACAGTGTACACCTACAGAGGTATGACTGCAAGCTTGAAGCCTGTGGTGGACACAGAAAAAGGTGTACTTATGAATGTACACTCAATAGGATCTCAGTGACCCTATTTTATGTAGCTTGCCTACCACAAAGGCTAAGGCTACATGTCTGGCTAGACACATCGCAAAGTGCCTTGTCCCCAGTAATGTTGGTATCAAGTGATCAAGCTGGGTCTCACTGCTTGCCTCAGCTTTCACGTCTGTAAGTTACCACTTTGGATATCTGTTTTCTTACTTCTCTTGTTGTGTGTTAAACATTCATTATGCACTAGTCTTAAAATGTGTTGAATTAAAAAAGTGAAAGACTGATTAAATGAATACTTTAGTTGTGTAACATTACTGTGTCATTTTGGGGCAGCTGTGTCTACCCTCTCTATTTGGTATCTCTAGGATTGCAAGAAATGAATTCCTTTATAAGTGCATTTAACTTGCTATGTTTTAAAATTAATTAAATATGAATTATATGCCTCTTTAGTGAAATATTCAGTGCATCTCATTTTGTTACTGTTGCAGCAGTCGCTCAAAAGAAGAGGGAGCAAAGACCTACCAAAATCAGAAAAGAAGTCACAGCAGACACCAACAGAGGTACGTTGTAGTAACTGTAGCCTACATCCTCATGTGGAGGCATCAGGGACACTATGGAAATGATGCACATGATTTGTAGATTTGCATTTTGCTTGCTTGTTTGCTTTACTCTTTGTATGCTGTGAAATTGAGAGCTGTTAGATCAGATGTGCAGTCAGATAGCACTACGTCAAGGGCCAGCTAATCATAGAATAGTTAGGGTTGGAAAGGACCTTAAGGTCATAGAGTTCCAACCCCCCTGCCATGGGCAGGGACACCTCCCACTAAACCATGTCACCCGAGACTCCATCCAACCTGGCTTTGAACACTGCTAGGGATGGAGCATTCAGAACTTCCTTTGGCAATCCATTCCAGTGCCTCACCACCCTTACAGTAAAGAACTTCTTCCTTATATCTAACCTAAACTTCCTCTTTTTAAGTTCAAATCCATTGCCCCTTGTCCTGTCACTACAGTACCCAATGAAGAGTCTCTCCTCAGCATCCTTATAGGCCTCCTTCAGATACTGGAAGGCTGCTGTGAGGTCTCTTCTCCAGGCTGAACAGCCCCAATTTTCTCAGCCCGTGTTCATATGGGAGGTGCTTGAGCCCCTTTATCATCCTTGTGGACTCCTCTGGACTTGCTCCAACAGCTCCATGTCATTCTTATGTTGAGAACACCAGCACTCTACACACCTGTGTTTCACCTTGCTCCGGTGTTGAAGGCTCCTCTCTGGAGCTCCTCAACTTGACAAAAGATCTACCCACGGGTGCTGCAACAGAAGCCTCCAGCTTTCATGAATTCATTTTTTTGTGCAAAATTTGTAAATGGGAGCACTGGTGAAACAATATCATAGGCCATTTGTGTGCTGACTTCAGGACTTTTGGACACTGTAAAGTCTTGCAGTGTTGCAAGCCTAGAAAATATAGGGATCTTTTACAAGCTCATCCTATCTTTCCCCCCTGAACCTGCTGGCCCCCCACCCTGTATTTTCTGGGCACTGTGTGAAGTGTAATCACAAGTAAAATAGTCTTTTCCTGTCTTTTAAATTTGAGTATTTATTTTATTCTCTTGAATTTCTTGATTAGTGAAAAAATGAGTGGAGGAGAAGCTTTTAGTAATTCAAGCTAAGTACCTGTGATTGTTAATCTTGTAACTTAAGACCGTCCACTGGAGGTCTCCTATTTTATCAAGTTTCTTCAAATACTACTTTTTCTTTTTTCAAAGGAGGACAATGAAGACTTGAAATGCCAGTTACAGTTTGTCAAAGAAGAAGCAGCCTTGATGAGGAAGAAAATGGCGAAAATTGATAAAGAAAAAGACAGATTTGAACATGAGCTGCAAAAATATAGATCATTTTATGGGGATTTGGACAGTCCCTTGCCAAAAGGTGAAGCAGGTGGGCCACCTACCACTAGAGAAGCTGAACTCAAGCTTCGACTGAGACTTGTGGAGGAGGAAGCTAACATTCTTGGGAGGAAAATAGTTGAACTAGAAGTAGAAAATAGAGGACTGAAAGCAGAGCTTGATGATTTAAGAGGAGATGATTTCTCAGGGACCTCTAACCCACTCCTGGGAGAGCAGAGTGAATCCCTGTCAGAATTAAGACAGCATTTGCAACTAGTAGAAGATGAAACAGAATTGCTGAGGAGAAATTTAGCTGATTTGGAAGAACAAAACAAGCGCATAACAGCTGAGCTGAACAAATACAAGTACAAGTCTGGTGCCCATGAGAGCTCTAGGCACCATGATAATGCCAAGACAGAAGCATTACAGGAGGAGCTAAAAGCCGCACGAATGCAGATCAATGAGCTGAGTGGCAAAGTCATGCAACTCCAGTATGAGAACAGAGTCTTAATGTCCAACATGCAGCGCTATGACTTGGCCTCTCATCTTGGGATCCGTGGCAGTCCCAGAGACAGTGATGCAGAAAGTGATGCAGGAAAAAAGGAAAGTGATGATGATTCCCGCCCCCCTCACCGCAAAAGGGAAGGCCCCATCGGTGGGGAAAGTGACTCTGAAGAGGTACGCAACATTCGCTGCCTGACACCAACGAGGTCTTTTTATCCAACAGCGTCTGGGTGGCAAAAAAACTTCACTGACAGGCAGCAAATGAAGGACATTCGCTCTGAAGCTGAGCGGCTGGGCAAGACAATAGATCGCTTAATTTCTGACACAAGCACCATCATAACAGAGGCGAGAATTTATGTAGCTAATGGGGACCTCTTTGGACTGATGGATGAGGAAGATGATGGCAGCAGAATACGTGAGCATGAACTTCTTTACCGGATCAATGCACAGATGAAGGCCTTCAGGAAAGAGCTTCAGGCTTTCATTGACAGACTGGAAGTTCCGAAGTCTTCAGATGACCGAAGTGCAGATGAACCTTTGTCAGTGAGTCAGGTAGACTTTTACTTATTAAGGCCTACAGGTAAAAAGGCTGTGCCAAGTGAACTGAGTCTCAAATTTGATGTATGGCACATCAAAATTCTTTATTCTAGACAATGGAAAAGAACACTACTTAAATTATTTAAATCCTCATTTGGCCAAATGGAACATTGTTCTATCAATGGGGCTGTTTGTGAGCAGTGAGTAAGTCTAGTCTTGTGGAAATCATAATAATTATATTCTAGAAGGTGGAAGATTTTACTCCTTTATGGCTTTGCAAGTGCATTTGCCAGAACTGTGCTCCAGTAAAGGCAGTGCAGACAGCATTTTTGGCACATAAATGAACATGATTGTTTTCTTAGTGGTTAGGTTCCTGCTAAATGGATAGAAAGAAAATCTTATTAATTTTAAACAGGAGGAAATATTAAATTTCCAAAATTATCTAGAATAAGATAAACCACAGAGAAAAATAAACCATGCAAATCTACTGTACAGTCACAGAGCCATACAGTAGTGTGAATATTGGAATTACTGTAACTGATTGTATCTTTTGAAGGCCTATGGGTCACTGCTTGCAGGCAACAGTGACTAACATCTTTTTTTGTAGTTCATTTTTATGCAGAATTGTTCCAGAGAGTTTCTGGGGAGGAAATTCCTTGCTGACTCAACATCTTTTGCCATGAAAATTTAAAGTTGCCTACTCTTATCTTAGCATGCAATCCTATAGTTGACAAATCCTGCTACTGATCATGGTATTATCTAATGTTTTAGGAAGTCTTTTGCTGTGTTAATTTACTTTGTGCTGTTCTGCTAGTTTACGGTCAAAGTAGTTGACAGGTTAAGCTTGAAAGCTGTTATTTCTTATTCCTATGCTGACTAATTAGTCTTTTGTTTCCTTGTATCAGAAAGTCACAGACGCAGTGAGTTTAAAGCTAATCAATTGCTATACATGTATTGCATGAAATCAAACAGAAACAACATTTAGCATGCTTTTTGATCTTGCTATAGCTCTGAGCTTGTAGAGCTCCCATTAACTTAAAGGCAAGGCAGAGCACTGCATGGACTTATACAAATCTAAGGTGAACTAATTAGTATTATTTCTAAACAAGTAATATCAATAGTTAGATTGGACACGTCAGGGCTTGGCCATGCAGAGCTCCTATTGAAGTCAATGGGAGATGGGCAGTTGGTCCCTCCACAAGCGTAGTCTGATTCACTATTTATTTTGTTGAAACTTTGGACTTGCTATTCCATTAATTGACTGTTCTCTTTGTATTTACTTTCCCAGATGTTCCAGCCTATCATTTTACTTATTCTCATCCTTGTATTATTTTCATCCCTTTCATACACAACAATATTTAAACTTGTCTTCCTTTTTACACTGTTTTTTGTACTGTAAGCCATTCATCATTTACTGTTCGTTGTAGTATTATTTTCAGTTTGTTTATTTTGTCCATCCTCCAAGATAAGAAGTGAAAGAGACATAGTTTCTGTAATAGCAACTGCTGTAAAAACACTGAAGACTACTTGTTTACCAAAACCAAACCAAACAAAAAAAAAAACCCTGCAAGAACCATACCAAAAGGTCATCCAGTTGAATAGGAAACCCTCTCACCATGGTGTTCCAGGTAAGCAAAGAGAAAATGGTATTTTTCCCTTTGTCTGAATTTATAATTAATAAAAAAATCCTGAGTGACTGGAACCAATTTATTATTCATAATTTACACCAAATCAGAAGCAAATCAGAAATATGCAGAGTGGGTGTGAAGAATCTGTTCCTTTCTTCCTCCCACTCCCAGAAAAAGAATTTGTATTCTAGCCATCTATGAATAGTAAAACCACATTTTATATGTATTCTGCATTTGTATGTCACAGCAAAAGCATGCTTGTGATGATAATGTTTTTCAGTATTTATCATGTGAATTAGACACCATGGAAGGCACAAAATCAGGATGGTTGGTATTACAGCACTATATCTGGAAATGTGGCAAGGAGCTGGAGCCCTGAGAATGAGAAGCTTGAGGAGGAGGAATCAGAGTAGGTGAGGAGTCTTCTAATAGATGTAGGCTCGCTGCATTCTCTCTGCTCCAGAAAAATGGCCACTCCACAGTCTGACTTGAACTGAACAGAGTGAGGCTAGTCACCTTGTCTGATGTCAGATATCTTTTCATAGCAACTGAGTTTATCATATAACATTTTCCATCCTGTAGCTGTCAGGGCTCTGGATCCTCTGTCCAGGTTTCAGAATGGGTTTTGAATGAACATGGTAACTCCTGGTTTGCTGAGTGACCCCTGTCTAAGCGTGCCATTGGTAGTGAGTGGCCACAGGTGAAGGAAGCTTGTGTACACAGGCGTGCATCAGTAATCACTTGGTATTTCTGTCTTGCCTACGAGAGGCTTCAGTGAGAGCATAGGCAATTCATATCTTTCTACCACACTGGACATACATAGTTTCTACAAACAGTAGATGTCTTACTTTGAAAACGTCATCTGAAATGCCACTGGAGCTCAGTTTTCTTTCTGTTTTATTCAATCTATGAGTCCAAAGCACTGAGTCCCACAAATATGAATTTGCCAAAGGTGATGGTTTACAAGTAAGTGGATGAATGCCATTCTTTTTGTGCAGATGCTGTGATAAAAATCTAGTCATTAACAGTAGTAATAAATAAAGCCGTTGTTTTTCTAGCTGGGAATAAGGACTCCCTTTAACTTATCGTGCTAGCACTCTATTCATTTAACTCATTCCCCAGTAAGAGCAGATCATCTCTGTGCCTGGGTTGTGTTTTGCTGCGTGAAATAAGAGACACACCTTTTAAGGGAAACCCCACGGAGAAAAGCAGAGATTGGGCAATAAAAGTAATTTTATAAGAAATAAAAAAAATAGTAAACTCATAATAGTCAGTTTTAAACAAATCTTCTGGTTTTCTCCTTGTTTGTGTAGCTTTCCCTCAGCATACTCTGCAGATGTAGTAACATTGACCAGCTAAATTACTTAACCTTGATTTAATCCAAATACTTATTGCTACCAGGCGATATTGTCATCATTATTAGCAAGATACATCAATATATATGAGATGAATAGGTAGCTTTGCCTGATGTCCTGATTAAAGAGAAAGTCAGGCCCAAAATAACTTTCAGGAGTTTCTAAGCTGCTCTATCTTATGTTCAGTTGCCTAAAAGTCCCACATGTTAGAAACTGTTATGGCAAGATATGATGAAGCATATAATCCTTCACAGTGAATTTTTGTAACTGTAAAGATAGTTCTCTAATCACTTGGAAAAGGCTCTTCTGCTACTTTTCTCTCTGCAGCTGCTGAAAGAAATTTTACAGCAACTGCTTGAGAATGTATTTCTCCACATCCCCACCTCACCCTCCCATCCCATCCCCCACCCCGCCCCGATTTGCAATTTGGACATTCAAAGCATAATAATTTGAGGCTTAAACTTGTCATATCAAGTTTTAGAATGAAATTGACTTTTTGAGTTTATTTCTGTTTTAGTGTCTCCCTTGGGGGAAGAGAAGATCATTTGGGTTTTCTTAAATGTTAGTAGCTCAATCCCATAAAAAAGAAAAAAATCATACTTTAGTCTGTTTTGAAGTTCTGGGCTCTCAGATTTTAACCTAAACTTGTTTATAGCTTTCTCAGCCTTGTATTTAATGAAGTAGAGTGTGTTTGATTTACAGAGTGTATCAGTAACAGTACTCCTGTAAAGTAGTAGGAAAGCTTAATACACTGAAGTCATACATTGAATACATCTTGGAAGTAATTGGGGAAGATTTGCTTCTTTCTCACAAACCTGAAAAGGTGAGGATGAACCTCTTGAGACAAAAGGGACATGTGATCACCTCTGCACAGGACTGACAATTATAACTCCATTGATTTCTCTGAGTGTTTTTTCCTGCATGTAGTTGGAGCTTTCCTCATCCTGATTCTGTCAGGCAAACAAAGCAAATGAAAGCTCAGACCTTTTGGGACATTTAGGGAGCTTTTGTAAAGGCTACAATCTGAAATTAAAGCATTCCAAAGCATACAAAACCATTTTAGAAGCTCCCCACGGGCTTTGAATCTGTGATGAGCAAGGGAAAGGTGAGGACCCCTGCAAACCTCAGTGCAGATAAATCTCAATGAGAAATGAGATGTGGTTTTCATGTGCTGCATTCAGCTTGAAAGGAGTGATTTGAGCTGCTTATCTGTTTTGTGCCAGATACTGCAAAGAAGTTCACAGCCCTCCATTTCTCACTGTTTTAGAAGCTGGTGAGAAGGCTAATAAAATCAGCATGGGCATCTATCCATAGCCAGAAGATAACATCTATCCAAGGAACATGTTCTGTGTCTTGCTAAATTGCGATAACTTGGTCTCACAAGGAAACACAGTAATTACACTTGCGAAGAGAGGCAGATAGTCCGCACTGAGTTACTGGCCTGGTGGGCAAAATCCACTTCACGGGTGAGGGAGTAAGTGCAGCTGAACATCTCCACATCCTCTAGCAACAGTGTGTGGGAGTCAGGGAAGGCAGAGATGGACAGAATGCTGCTGATTCCCCAGATTCTGTCTGCTGCATAGCTTGTAATTCTGAAGACTGATATCAGAGACAAATGGGAGATTTTGCTTTTAAGTGGCAACAAGCTGGCTATGCCAGATTACCCATCAGTTCAAACCTTAGTTATATCAATAGCAGATTCACAGTTCCCATTTTGGAATATTCTGGCAAAATACTAATATTCAGGTAAATATTTTATTTGAACTCAAAGATTGCCTTAATTTTACATTTATCTGAAAAAAAATAATTTGTTTCCTGTGTTCCCATAGAATTCATTCCATGTTCTTTCAGAAAAAGATCTTGCATCTGTAGATTTAATTCTGATATTTTTATACTTGTGTAAATCAGTAGCAACTCCAATGAATTTTTTATGTCATTTAGAAAATAGATACATTTTTTCCTTTAATCCAACCAGATAAGTTTGTTTCCTTTTTAGAGTTGGCTCTGAATGCCCTGACAAAATACCTCTAATATTTTCTTTGCTGTTACTGAAAAATTCCCGTGATACTAGAATGTTCATCTTCTCCAAGATCAGAGATATTTCTTTCAACCCAAAATATCCATGCGTGAAGCTCCAGCTAGAGCCAGAATAAGTGTCTGCTGACACGTGTCACCAGTGCTTCAGAATCAAAACTAGAAGAGAGCAGGTGCTATAGTGCAGAAATATGCCTGGCAGTCGGAAAATAGAAAATTGCCAAAACCGTGGCTGTCTACATATGTGTTATAAAAAGAGATGAACTGCATATGAACTTTGGGAGTTGTTTACAAAAACAAGCAGAGCTTTAGGGTATTAGATGCCCTTCCCCTTAATCACCCTAGAATCTGATAGGTGAGTAGGAGACTTCTGAAGGCATCAGTGTCAGGGACGTAATTCCCATTGGCTTACATTTCTGTCTCTGATTTAATGCCAGGGGAAGTGATATTCAAACCCAACTTTTGCCATTACACATGCAGTTGCCTATGGGGAAAATTACAGTGGCTCTATTTAAAGCAAATATCTAAAGTATCTGCCACCGATTTCCAATGTAACCTTGGAGAAGTGACATAACGCTTTTTTGGCTCTATTTCTCCGCTAAGTTATATATTACTACAGAAGTGCACAATAGTAAGAGGGGACAGAATTTGTATTGCCTTCTGCCCATTTCCCAATTTATATATCCACTCCTGAGATATATTTGCTAAGATTATCAAGATGTACATCATTAAGGAATATGATGTTGTAGTTGGCTTGATTACAGTGGCAGCAATATTTTTCTTCCTTCTTGCTACCAAACTTACATGGATATAGCAAAATGGGTGTGCCATAACCAAGCTGGTACAGCAGAACTGTAAGTGCTGCAAAACCATCTTGAGCAGAGACTATTGACCAGAATACACGTTACCCTGAGTATACATTCAGATTATAGTCCATGCTGAAACTCATGCTCCCTTCAGTCTTGAATGCTGAAGAGAAATTTAGCAGGGGGCTTGTTTAAAATCCCCTTTCACATTTTTTGTTGAGATGCTGACTTTTAACACAAGCAGAGCTGATACTGGGTGTAGACAAAGTCCGCTTTGCCTGTGGAAGCAGTGTATCGGATCCAGTAAACCTGCCCTAGCCTTCTTGCTTATTTTGCCTGAGCCAGTGGCCAGAAAGCTACATTTGCTGCTTTGTGTGCTGCTGTTGGAGGGTTGACAGTCTCTGTTGAATAACTTTTGTTCTTCAAAAGCAAAAGTCACTGCTCCTACACTTAAGGGTGTCTGGAGCAATGAGTCCAGGGATTTAGCTTGCTTTATGCTTTCTTTGTCCCAACTTTTCTCTGCCTTACCCGTGTTAGGATGAGTTTAACATGGCCCTTTGAACTAAGAGTGGGGTCCAGCTCTTATCTCCTAATAATGAGCCCCTCAGTCTTACACATTTCTAATTCCTTACACTGACAGAAATGTAGGATTTTGCCTGAGTGAAAACTCACGCCTGGGATTTAATCTATTGTTTTCTTTAATTTTACTGTATTTTACTTCAGAAAGTTCACCTAAGACGAGAAGGGGCATTGAGTTAGCAATACTAAGAGCACAACAATAATAGCCTATTCTAAAGATAAGAGTAAAGGAACATATTCAGAGTCTGTCTTCATTTGCAGGGGGGCAGCTGTGCTGGCTTTGGAGAGGAGGCAGCAGCGTGGCACCCAGCCTCCAGCTGTGGGCTCAGTTCTGCTCCCAGGCACTCAGGGTTCGCTCCCAGCTATGTCTGCTGTCTTGTTGGGACATAACCTCTCAAAAGAAAGTCACACTGTTGCTCTGTTTTTAAATTCTCAGAGTTAGGGGCTGTGGAATGTTCAGTTTTGTACTTGGGCATCTTTATCCAGTCTATAGACCACCTTTGAAATTTTCACAAGTAGCCCAAGTCCCATTATTTAAGTTACATGGGAGCAGAATAAGCACCCCAGTAATGTATTCACTGAGACTTATAGCGAGACCATATAAGGAGAAAAAATGTGTTTCCCTGTAACCTGCTTTGGTATTTACTATAAAATGTACCCAGAGCTAAAATCTTTATGCAGTGCATGGATTTTATCACAGAAAAGCCTTACTGTTCTAAGGAGGAAAGTGCTGACTAGGCAAAGGATGTGTGAATCCTCATATCATGTCCTTCTCCCTGATTCTGTTGTCATCAGCTGCTCTGCCTACAAAAAAATATATGCCACTCCTGCTTAGTGCACTCAAAGATTCCCATCTGGTAGCAGAATTTATCCAGAATTTTATGATTCATGAGTCAAGTACTTGGTGGCCTTTCTTCAGGTATATGTGGGGACAAAATGTTCCCTGAAATGTGAGTTTTCTGACTATAGTGGTCTCAGTCACTGTGCACAGCCACATCCAAGCACAAGTATCCAGCAGGGCAGTGGTATGTGTGAAGCTGCTGCCTGGGGGTCTCTCTGTGTGCCAAATGAAAGCAATTAAGCATGTAGTGCAATAGGTGTTACTGTGGTGGGCAGAGACGCAAGGAGCAAGCTGATCGCCTCGTGCCTGCAGCTCAGCAGGGAGAGCAGCTGAATTTTGCTACACTGGCTTCAAGGTCTTCCATGGGCTTTACTTACTGGATCATTTTTGTCATATATACTCCATTCCCTCTTCCCATGCTGACACTTGAATTGGGCGCTCCTAGTGCTTTAAATCCAGACTGATGTGGTTTTGGACTTTCCTTGCTAGCCTTGTGCTAGGGATGAGTTTCCGTGTGCAAGGGATATTCTCCATCCAATTCCAAGCACTTTACTTTGCTGACACAAAGTATATTAACAGACCAGAGAATCTGATGCAGAAACCTTATAAAGTAGCAGAAATATTTGGGTACATCCCAAAGAAACCATTGTCACCATTCCCAGAATGCAAGACAGTAGGATTATACAATACTCAATAATTCTGTGCTTCATACATGATGGCATAGTTAGAATACATAAAAAGATTTTAGGGTAGTGGCTTGCTTTTAGCTCTTTAAGTTAGCTGTTGACCAACAAAACTGCTGCTTTAAACAAAGTCCCTTTACAACTCAGTTTTTGAGGATCAAGTTGCAAAGCTCAAGATTATCATAATAAAAAATATAACCCTGAAAACCAGGTCTGGAAGTCAGGAAGGAATCTTCCTTTGCAACATGGATGTTAGTAAAAGTAACCTGAAATTGCCTATTGTCACAGCTTTAATACTAACACTGGCTGCTTTGGCAGGCTTTAAAGACTGGACTGCACTATAAAACCTAAAAATGTCCTGGACTTGGAGTTGTTTACACGAAATATGAGGAGATATTAAGTTACAGAGCTGGGGGTTGGAAGAGATGGCTTTAAAACCATCCTCCATGCACTGACGTCACGTGGAAGCCAGCTGCTGGGATGATGCTGAACGGGACTGTTTTTCAGTTTGCAAAAGTTGCGGACTTATTCAAAGAGAGTGACAAATGCTGCCCCAGTTGGAAGGTTGTGTCTTGCTCAGCTTTCTCATTTCTTTTAAAGATCGAGATTTGCAGAACTGGATCCCAGCTAGCTATGCATTTCATTGCTTTCACTGCTGTTTAGAAATGGACTGAAAGACTTCTAAGGGATTTCGTATTCCATGAAAGGTATGGTTACAGTTTATTTTAAATCAGTGATTTGAATAGCTAAGATTAAAAAAGAAAGCAAATTATTCATGTGGAAAATGGTTATTTAAACATCTCACTAATGTTATTTGTATGTAATGTGGTGCTCATGTATGTTATATATAGTCTTTATTCTTGGAGAAAGACTCTTCATTAGTACAGTAGTTTCTTCAGAGCAGGCACAGATATATCAGCTGAACAGGGATGACAGCGTTGTGAGCACTCAAATCTTTCTTTCATTATTTCTCTTTCTTTCCCACCCTCCCTTTTTTCTTTTTTTTTTTTTTCTTTTCTCTTTCTTCCCTCCCTCCTTTTCTCTTTTTTTCCTTTCTTTCTTTCTTTCTCTCTCTTTTTTCTTTCTCTTTCTTTCTCCCTTTCTGTTCTCTTTCCCTCTTTCTCTCTTCATATCTTTCTTTCTTATCTTTCTTTCTCCTTTTCTCCCTCTCTCTTTCACTTTCTCACTCTTCTTTTCATGTATAAAGTCCACAATATTGTGACATATGTCACACTTTTATAATTGAACAAATACATAAATGTATTATTTCATTAGTCATCTAAACCACAGCACTTTATTAGAAATATAATTTAATAGTTTTTTTCCCTGTAAAATCAAGGGAAGATTCGTGTATCTGAATGGCTGTACACATCCAGTCTAATTAATCTCTGGTGAAAAATAATATTTCAGCTCATGTCAGTGCAGATTATTTTCAGAAGTTAGTAGAGGTTGGTTGCAAACTATTTTGCATTTTTAATATGTGCATAGGAAAGACATGGGAAGGACATGGGGGAATAATAACACTAACATCAAAGAGCTGCTTAAAACATTTTTTGCTTGAAAGAAGGAAGAGCTAAAGGACAAGTTGAGGGAAAATGCAGCTGATGTAGACAAAATTTATTATTTGCTTGAACCTGATTGTGGTAGTGAGCTTCTGACCTTGTCTAGGACATGCAGAAAGTGCCAATACTGCAATAGCACAGTACTGTTCTGATCTACACAGCAAATTATAATGTGGCATTTTGCATCTCTTTGGGTTGCTTAACCCATGTGAAATACCATGGGGACATCTTGATGCACTATACAGGCAGAGGGTATACTATCAGGATGACAAATTGGATTTTACTGCTAGTAGAGAAAAAAAGCAAACAAAAATTCTCCCCTCAAAGTCTTCCCTCAAAAAACATACAAAACAAAACAGAAAAAAAGAACCAAAAAAACTACCAAAGAAAAAAAGGGGAAAAAAGTCATAGAAATAAGAGCTAAAACACTCTGAGGAAGGAATTTATCCACTGTACAACAGCAGCAAAATTGTATAGTCATCCAGCTGCCAACATCAATAACATGAGTTTTCTTCTCAGAATTTATGTCAAGAGGAAATTGGGAGAAGCATAAGAAGCAACACAAGTTTTTTCTGGACCTTAGAGCTACAAGTGACTATCTATAATTCCTGTAACTAGCCTCTTCCAGGACTTGATTTTATTCTAATGCTCTCCAATCTGTTTTTATAACCAGATTCCCATATGAAGCAATTTGGAAATTGTTAAGATGAATGTAAACATAGCAATAGTAGTTCCCAGCACTAAGAAACCACTAGGGGCCTTTCAATGCTATATGCATGTTTGAAAGGAATACATATTATATATATATATTTTATGTGTGTAAAAAAAATATGCTATATAGTATTGACTTTCTAGTAGTATGCTGCTGATTGAAGCATGGTCATTGTTCCTAATAGTGCACTAGCAATATCACCATTTGTGAAAGTTGTTGACAGATTGTGTCTGCCTGTCTTGTTCATGACTTTACAGCATTTATAAGTTTTTTATTTCTTTCTGACACATTTGAAGGATTCTAGTGGAGCAGAGAGTTGACTTTTGTTTATTTCTTAGAGATGCATTGAAAGGTTATAGAGACATAAATGTAGAAAAAAAAAGGGCAAATGACTATACTAAATATTGCAACATTAGAAGTGCAGAGAGAAAATACTGAAATGGTTTAAAAGTTCATTAGCAATAGATGTTTAGATTGCATAGGTCGCAAGTGCAGTGGAATTTTTTTGTAAGTTGTTTTTCATTAACACTTTATGAAAGTCTGGCACAAAGCTGAAATGCTGGACTGGAGAGGTGCAGTCTTTGTAGCCTAATCTCTTTCCCTAAGAAGCCGTGAGCAAACCAGTGCTTGATTTCTTTTGTGATGGGAATGCTGCTCTTAGTTTCAAGGGGGTTATGTTTTTATAAAAGCTGTCCTGTATGTTTTCAGGCAGATGGAAGAAGGGTCTGAAATCTGTTTGTAGATAGTTGAGGGGCAGATTTCATTTCAGACATTCAGGGCAGGTGTGAGTCAGATTTTGAAAGAGTAAGCTCTAGTACCATGTTATATGGTGACATGGTTATCACCATTGTGAAGCAGGCTGACAAAGATCTTGGAAGAATAGTCAGCTTGTTCCCTAAATCCTCCATCCAAAATTGCTTGGGGCAGCCACTTTTGCGAACCCAGAATTAGGATTGGGCCCATGATGGTTGTCAGTTGAGAGGTCCTTTAGCAGGACTTCTTAGGACCCAAAGACCTAACCCACTGGGCTTCAGCTGAGCTCTTCTGCTTACTTGTTCATGAAAGAAGCTGACTTCAAGTTTGGCATCAGCTGCCCAGTCAGCTGAAATAATGCAGATACTGGTAAGCAGATTTCACAGTAGCCACAGCTGAATCAACAAGACTTGTCCAATAAAATACAGGATGGGGAAGAAATTTACGTGAAGCTCAATAATTAATTTTTACTAAATCAAAGAAAATATGAATGATAAAATGGACAGATCCTGTGGGTTGGCAATCACAAGCCATCAGTCAGGGAAATGAACAAATTCCTAGGTTTACTCCTAGTTAATTCTCTGATAATTCATTTGCCTGCCCCTACAGTTGGTTTCTGGCAGGAGACCAAAGCATTGCAGAGGCATTTTGTGACTAGTACTGGATTCCATGTCCATCTAACTAATACAACAGCTGGCTTTGAGAGCCAAAGTCAACAAATTCAAATATCAATATCTGTATACCAGGCATTGTACCACAGGAGCCGTCGTGAATAAATGAGTGTTATTTTGGCCTTGCTGGCATAGTAAATGTGCTGGTGGAGCTCTTGCTGTAAAGCCTAAGAAAGCAAGAGGAGCACCAGGCCTATAAAATCTGTAACTGTTTTGCTTCAAAGCCAGATAAGCAGATGCAAAATATTTCCCATAAAATATACGTATTAAGTGGTTCAACTGGTATTTTTTCATCCACAGGTACTAAAGACTTCTGAAGAAGAAGGGCTAATTAGTTAAATATTCTGAGCAAGGTTTTGAACTAGACTTGAGAATATTTTCTTGTTTTTCCTATGCTGGTCCTAGAACTAGCATTTTTAGATTTAAATTTGTAAATCCAAAATATATTAGCTTTTTATAGTGACCTATAGTCTTTTATGTAGTAGAATGATACTTTATGTGTTTATTGTTATTAGCTTTCCTGTCCTGTCTTGCTTCATGTATTCTAATATATTCATGTAGCCATGAGAATTATCTGCATGTATCAAGTTTACAGTCTTCAATTGCCAAAAGAATGCCACAGTCTTTGTCATGCTACATGCATGTGTGAAAGGGGTGCATGAGCAAACATAATCCCTTTACACTTGCAGTTGTCTCTTGAACAAACGTAAAAATAGTTTTGACCCTCAAGGGCAGATGTTGCAGGATCCCAAGGTCCCGAAGTGCCATTCAGTAGCATGCAGACTTGAATTTCACTGAAAACTGGTTTAAAGTGAAAAGTAATGCAAAGTGGCTACCGTACAGAGCTCGCTGTAGCTGATGTTGCCGAATTCTGTTGTACTGCATGTGGATCCCTTCTCCCCATTTCAGATTGATCCTCTCTGCCCTTATGTTTGTATTCTGTAACACTTGGTTTGTCCGTATTCCACTCACACTCCAGGAATATATCATGCAGTTGTATGATGCTGTCTCCTGCAAGCACATTTCAGTTAATAATTTGGGGGGGTTTGCTTTATTCTTCTTTTCCCTGAAAGTTCGAATCAAACACAAGTAAGGTGTTTATTCTAATAAACTTCCAGGAAACATTCAGGGAAGAAAGAGAAAAAGCAGAGCTATCTTCTTGCTGTTAAACAGACTGTAACCATGGACCTGCGTAAGCAACTGGAGAATACTGAGAGGAACTGGAATAAAGAGAAGATGGAATTGCTGGAAAGATTTGACAATGAACGGAAAGAATGGGAATGTCAATGGAAGGGTATGCAGAAGAAAATAGAAGAGGTACTTTAAAACAAAACTCTGAACACTAACATTTTCACTTGGGATGAAGTGATTGGGGGATGCTTCAATTTTTTTTTTTTTATCCTATTTGTTATTTGTCACTGGAAGTTTCTAATATCTGATGGTAAGACTCAAAGCCAGGCATTAAGCAGCATTTGCAATTGCTCATTTAATAATCATAAATATGAAGCGGAAGATTAAATGTTGCTTTGTGTGAAGTCTGCTGTGGTGTTGTTGGCTGTATATACTGCTGCCAGTTCTCTGGGCATGAGCCACGCTGCTCATATCATACATGCTTTTTTTCAAGTACACACTGAACAACTGCATATGCAGTGTTTAGGAAAATGCATATTTAGTAGCAAAAACTCTAGGTGTCACAATTCTCTGGCAAAAATGGATTAGATGTCACAGGTCTGCTGGGGTAAATGGTAATACTAAAAAGAAGATCATACATTAAATGCTGCATGATGCAGAATCATTCTGGCTAGAACCTGCTCCATCTATAGACAGCTTTCAGTAGAGAAAACAGTTACAGTAAATACCATGAAAGTCCTGACACCATGTGTGTTTACGGGTACTAACACTCACTCCTTGTCATTTTTAATGCATGTCCTTCCAGACATAGTTATGGTAATTATTTATTACTTTTTTATTCCCAAATTGTCCCTGTGGCAGAACCGTCTGGCATTCTGTAATGCATAAATTGAATCTGCCTTGGCAACATATAGAAGCAAGTTTTTTCACCACTAAGCTTTCCACATCTTTCATTCTAATATACACATGGAGTAGTTTTGCTTGCTCTCTGCCAACACCATCCTGTGGCTGAGCAACACAGGAATGTATGACAGAGATTGCTCACATGAAAGTATGAGAAGGAAAATTATCAGAGCCAAATGCATTGCAGCCATACACTACCCTGCAGCATAGCTCCGTAATATCAGCTCTCTTATATTTTACCTGCAGATCTTGCAGACTTTGGTATGATAGTCTTTGCCATATTTTGCTTTTATGTTAGGACATTTCTATGCAATCTTGCCTAATTTCACTGCTGAGGTGAGAGTCCTTCAAAAGTTAGTGATGCAATCTGCATGTGCAGTTGAATTTCAGTTGGTTAGGTATATGAGCTGCTGTGGAATGACAGTAATGTGTTGTGAGAAGGTATTTTGGCTATTAACAGTACTGTCAATGGCAGCAAAGACCATGTTTTTTCAATATTTTTTATTCGTATATGGATTAAGAAAGCATGACAGAGACAGAAAAAGAGATAAAGAATGGATTTGGGCTAAGAAAACAAGAATGAAGCAAATCACTAGGTGCTAGAGGACCAGACAAAACTACAGATGGTATCCCAAGGTTATCGGTATCTTAAGGTCACCTCCTAAATTGTGTCTATAGCCCTTGATTTTAGTTGCCTGATGTTTCTTCACCAGAAACCACATGGCTGGAGAAAAGGGGAGATACCTTTTAAATGCCATCATCTGCAGAAGGATTTCCTCAATAAAACTTGTGCTACCTTTTCAGCTTGTGTTTTAATTTGTATTTTTATCTAGCCCTCCAAAACCTAACTTAATTACTGGATTACTCCAGGAAGACTTATGTGGTTTAAGAGATGATATTATTATGATGTGGTATCCTTCCTTCTTACTGCTATGCTGAATCCATATGAGGCCCTCATTCCTTGGAAATGACAAAATTCAGCCCTCGGGTTCCATGAGCAGCTGGGCTTGGGACTGAAATCTGAAAGCCCAGGATGAGGTCAAGTGTCAGCTCTCTGAACGTGCGAATACTTCTAATGCTCAGCACTACTTATGAAATGGCCGCATGTCCTTCCTGTTGTTATTCTTCACTGTCCTTCCAAAAGCTGTTGGGACGGCCTTGTGCACTGTGAGAAAGCAGGCAGATGGCTGTTCAGAGGTGCCTGCTCTTTGCTTTCTTCACAAAAGCAAGTTAAGAATGAATGTTTATAAAGAGCCGTGGGATTCTTGGCACTGGAAATGATACTGTAGGCGGAAGAGGTTTTTATGATGTTGCTATTTTTTCTAATTTATAATTTATCACAGTTCCCTAGTTTGAAATCGCTGAGTGACAGGAATTAACACCTTTTCATTTACTAATGAAGCCACTGCATCTGAGTGCATAGCATGAAAGAAGATAAGAAGGTGACAGCACATTGCCAGATAATACCATTCTGCAGTACTGATTTATATCTTGAGTCACAGGGGAGGATTACACTTGCCTGAGAACTAGAAGAGTCTGTGTTGGTGCAGGTGACACTGTGTGTAATGAAAATTCACTTCCCCTCCTTAAACTAACATAATTTTCCAGCTGGTAATATAGCCAGAGCCCTCTCTCTCCGTCACATTCCCCATCCATCAGATCAGGGATGCGTCCACCACATAGTGCACTGTTATAGCATCATAAAATCAATTTTTACTAACACATGTACAAATCTTTCTACTTGGTATTCTTCTACTGAGTGAAGCATCATTCAAAGCAGAATATGAATATATTCTTTTACCATGAAGTTCATTACAGTACCATGATTTAATACAAGGTCCTATTGTTTTTTCAGCTTTACCAGGAGGTAAAACTTAGAAGGGAGAGCAATATGAACGTCCATGATAATAATACGATTCAGAGCAAGATGCTGCAGCTGTCCTTGCATTCCCCTACTTCGGAAGAGAGTGACACAGTGGAGCTGAACTATCAACACAATGTTGCAAATGACAGGATGGAAAAGGGAAGTTTGCTCAGTAAAACAGGACACGAGTGTAAAGAAACCAAAGCCAAGAGCAGAAACAGTACTCTGTTAATGGACAATCTGGCTTTTGAGAATTCTCACGAACCTGAAGACAGCCTCAGCATCAAAACTTCCAAGAAAAATGCCAAGAATTATATTGGTGATCTTAATGTAGTAAGTAAAGTATGGGCATGTCTTGGTTACAAGGGTGAGGAAAATACAGCAAGCTTTTGCCCACAAGGGTAGCCTAAAGAACTGATCTCCCTGATTTTAGCTTTCCACCAAGGCAGTCTCTACTTCCTCCTTGTTTTACTATTGATGAGTGTTTCTCACTGTTTAAGTGTGTTAACAGCATTCTCTTTACCTCCATTTATAACCTGGGGTCATTTTTGTATCTTTTTTTGTGCTGCTTTCCTCTGCTGTGAGTCTTAAATGCAAGTGACCACAAGTTTCAAAATAATTCTGGAGATACTATTTTAAAAGCTTATATTAAAGGACTGGTTTTATATTTATAAAGGCTCTCAAAGAACTTGCCAGAGTCAGTGAAGAATTATGCAGCTATCAAGAGGAAATCCGAAGGAAGTCAAACCACAGAAGGTACAAACATGTTTGGACCCTAAATTAGAAGAAGAGAATGAATAATGAGACTGCTTATGTCCCCTTTGAAGGAGTGGTTGCTGTTGAGTTTACTAGGAGTTGGGCAGTTCCTATACTCCTAGTGTTTCAGTGCTCAGTAAAAAATATTCAAACGAAATAAACTGAAATACAATACAAGGGCACATTTTACTAGCAAAATGGAGTGTATCTGTAGAACCTACAAAATTAGATTATTATTTATACAAGATTAAATTGTACTTGTTTCTAATGGCTATATAGAGGATTGGGAAATTGAACACATACTTCTGTCTGCCCTGGTCCATTTCCATGCAGTTATATACAACACTGTATACGTTGGTTAGGCTGGGAGGTTTCTTACATTAAGCTTGTATCTAGCCTTAAGTGTGGGTGTGTGGCAGGAACTGACAATCCAAGAGTGTAAAGAAGGCAAGAAAAAGAAGAACAACCACACATTTGTTCTAATGGAAAGATGGTAAGCCAGGCCCTGAAAAGTATGACAAATGAATATTCCTTCATCTGTTAAAAATTCAGTCTCCCTTTAGCAAGCTAAACACCAGTCTTCCTCTTGAGTTGTGCAGAAACTCTCAGAAGGTAAAACTGAGCACATGGTGTGACAGGATGCACACCATGAAAGAGATTAAGAAAGGCTGTGTCTCAGCTATGCTGAGAGCCCGTGGAAGTCTGCATCATGCCAGGCTCTTCTCAGATGTTCCCAAAGAGCAGAGGGGCTTCTTATACCACCCCATGCAACCAGTTGGCTGTCTGTCACTAACTTATTATTGTAGCTGGGTTAGTGTTTCTATCTTTAAAGCTAATAAATTCATATCTGATGCATAGTTTCTAAATCTTGGCCAGAAAAAAGGTGATTTTTGAACAGATCCCAAAAGACATATTTGTACTGTCATGTATAATGTTAGGAAACCTATACACTGGATGCACTTAGTCCAGAACTTTCTTTATTCAGTTCATAGTCAGGTAGACTCTCACTGGAGTCATTAGAACTCACAAGATTCCACTGTTCCTACTGTAGGATAGGTAAGAAAACAAGCAATCACCTATAAAGTTTCAGAAAAAAAAATTAAGAGAAAAGAATACAAGATTCTTTTTGTTGAGCTTTCTTTAAATTCTTCATGTATGTTTCAAATACGATGCTGGCTGTATCAGCTGCAGTAAAACTGCTCCCAGATCTTTTTAAGTAGCCAGTGTTAAACCAGTTGCTTATAGGGAGAATGAATCCATGCGGAGGTCCCCTGGGAGAATAACCTTATTGCTCATCTCTAAAACACCTCTCCTTTTATTTCCAGAATGAAGTCACTTCCTTTCCTGGGGGAATTTGAGAAAACCCAAAGTACAGTTATTCTGCCTGAGATGAACCATGTGTCCAGCAATGAATCACAGACTTCAGTTGCTTTTGAAACAGAGGAACATAATAATAGGAAGAATCTGATGAGCTCCACAAAGGCTTTGAAGGATATGTCTTATGGTGGTCTTACTGGTGATAAAGAAACAGGCTTCAGATCTTGGCAAAAAAAAGAAGCTCCACCAGTTCCTCCACGGAGCACTTCTCGGCACCTCACAAACTCACTTTCTGCAGTTGTACAGCTTTCTGAAGTGTCAATGAGAGATACAGGCATCAAAAGCAATTGCAAGACTCAGGACTGTAGGAGTGGAGGAAAACTGATGAATCCTTCACCTATAAACCAGAATGACACCGCAGCAGCCTTTGCAACTGAAGGGCAGGCTGTGAAAGGTCCCGTGATAGCAACTGCTGCAATACCTGTAACCAAAAATGAGTGCAATGTGCCAACAAGTTTCTGCCACAACACATGGGCATATGATGTGGGCAAACTTGGAAAAGACAATAGAAGTGAACCTTCCCCACTGTCAGCCCAAAAGAGTTGTTCAGATGGAAATATGGCCCAAAGCAACAGGAAGCACCAGAAACAAAATCCCAGGTCTCAGAGCAGCCCTTATGACAGTAATGGCTTTTATGCCCCTGCTACCCTGCACAATGATCTTTTGGAAGACTCTAGGTATACTTCAGGAAAGACTCAAAGAAATGAAACTTTAGCAGCAAAGATTGATGAGTTTAACCGGACAGTATTTCACACAGACAAATGTAACAATGCTTTGCAAGCAAACCAGGTGCCTCAAGCAGCATCAGAAGATCACAAACCCTGCAACCCACTGCGTGTCTCTGCTATTAGCAGGACAGAAACTCTAAATACGTCTTGTGTTTCAAATCCCAAATTCTCTGCAACAAAGGAGCAAGAGACTGGCAACCCTAGCAAAGCTGTCAGAACGTCAGGGCAACAAAAGCAAATGGATGGACTTCCAAATACTAGTGGTTATAGGCACATGCTTCACGAGCATGACTGGAGACCAAGTAATTTATCTGGTCGCCCGCGTTCAGCTGACTCAAGGTCAAACTATGGAGTTGTTGAAAAGCTTTTGAAAAACTATGAAAAATCAACAGTGACTTCTCCGTGTAGTGCAAAATGCTGCAAAGAGCAGTGGACACGGGCAAATTCTGAATTCACCAGTGGGGATTGTGAGACATTGAGTCAGTATTTAGAAATGCTCCAGATTGAGCAAGGAAAGCAAGAATTTCCGAGGAATTCAGCCAGGCATATTGGGCAGCAAGTCAAGCAAGGAAAAGAGAGGCAGAAGTTACGAGAGGTAAGGTTCACAAAAATTGCAAGAACAAAATAGTTCGGTTTCATACCAAACTTTAGATTCTAAAGTGAGGCAGGGTAACAAGATATTGTAAATAATTAGGTAAAAATAGACACTTTAGGCCAGGATCTGGGTGAATCAGGAGTATTTCCTCTGAAGATAATAGAACTGTGGGAGGACAGAAGCTTGAAAGTAAGAATGATCAGTGAAGATGTGTGCCAGATTCTGATCTCTGCTGCTGTTGTGTAAAGCAAGATTTTAACTGCAGTGCAGTTATTTAAGGATTGAACTAGTCAGAACTGCAGTCAGGTTTTAACTCCCTCCCTCCTTCCTTTAGCTGACGAGTTATTTCATGAGCCTTCCCAAAAGGCTTAAGCACACTTGGCCATATCAAAATCCTAGATGGCTTAAGATAGCATTCTTCAGCATCCAGGGTGCCTCTTGGTTCAAGATTTCCTTGGAATTGCCTATGAAAAAGGGTACTGTAGTTCCATAAAGTTTCTAGTAATAAAATGACCTCTTACTTAATCTCAGTTCCAGACTTCTCCTATACATTCATGCATACGGTCACATAAACAGGAGAGTATGGCATGACTAATTTATATTTGGCTAAATTTAATTTGCAGAAGCTTAGAAATACTGCCTTTGCCAACATTTTTTCTTAATGGAAACAGAGGATTTTGAACATACATTGTAAGTTACAGGTTCTGTAAAAGGCCACAAAGAAAGAAAAGTAATTTTTCCTGAAATGCTCCTTGGCCAATAAACACAGAGATATGTCCCTTAGCATCTCAGAGAAGAGAAATCAAATGTGTTTTGAGCTGAGAAACCTATATGGGTTCAGACTGTCAACTGATATGCTTTAAAGTGTCACAAATTCACAGACTTCAGTGGAGCTATGTGGATTTTAAACAGCTGAGAATCTTACCATGCAGATTTTCTTCTGCATGTCCTTCTGACAGTCTTGCAGTGATGCAACATCTTGCTTAGCAGATCTTTACTACAGCACAGAAAGAAAAAAAAACATGAAGCTTCTCTTTTTTTATCCAATGAACTTTTTGATAGGAAAACAAATTTTCATCAATGAAATGTAGGGAAGAAATAATGACTACGTAATGACTGAGTTTACATTGATATAAGCCAAAAATGTTTATGTTGTCATTTCTATTTGTACAAACTAAGTGTAGAATATTGCCTGATTAGGGGATACCATCTTAGGTCCAGCAGAATTCCTGTCACAAAGATGCAAAGAACTACACACAGCATGAGGCATTTGGTTTATTTTCATTATTTCCAATTTGCATCACTGTAGCTGCGATCAAAAGCTGTTGGTTTCCCTGTGTATATAAGGCTCTGCATGTAGGCATGACACTGCATTAATACTTAAACATTATGAATTAGTTACCAAGTATAAACAGCTTCATATTGCACTAACGGAAACAGAGTTCTTAGCAAGATGTGGCTGCTGAAATGGCAACTACAAAAAAATACCTGAAAAGTATGTAGAACATACTCTGGTAATGTATGATGGTATTCTGACTTCTACATTTAGAACAGTGTACAGTGTTTATTGAGAAAAAGCTTCAAAAAAATGTAAAGAAATGAGAAGTGAATGTCAGTTTTGGCTTGCATTTACATTTTATACCTTTCCTTGTGTCTGACACTTGTCTCTATACATTTTAAACTGCAGACGATGTGAGAATCCCTATACATAGAAATAGCTGTTCTTTTGCATTCTGCACATTACTGTGCTCCTTTTAATAGCTTCAGACCACCTGTTTTGTGGTCACCCCAAATATCTTCCTACATTCCCACTGCATTCCACAAAAGCCGTAACTTGTTAAAGCAAGGAATTGCCTTTGTGTTCTAGATCTCTGTGCCAGCTAAGTGTTCAAGCGGGAAGGGTTTTTCCCGGCCTGCTCGGCCAGCAAATCGACGCTTACCTTCCAGATGGGCATCCAGATCACCATCAGCACCACCTGCTGTGAGAAGAACGACATATAACTGCTCTATCTCTTTTCGGTCAGAGACCTCAGTAGTCTGAACACAGAGCGGGGTTGGATGGTGTTGTGAAAGCTCTACACCTCATTGTAACTGGTAACTGTGTTCAGTATGTTATAGCAACCAGCTCTACACTGTTGTATCTTGTCCAAGAACAGCCCCTACCACATGCCGGACAAAGCGTTTTGAATCTTAGATCACCATCACCATGGTCTTCAGTGTTTTTATTGAGACAAAATAACTATAGCCCTGGTTTTCCTTTTTTTTTTTTTTTTTTTGTTGTTTGTTTGTTTGTTTTTGTAATAGCTCACAAGGAATTTCTTTTAAATAGCATCTTCCTTAATTTGCCAATCAGTTTTGAGTTGAAACAATGTATAGTGCTGTATATTCTGACTCTTCTGCAAACAGTAGAACGTAAAGCTGTATGCATGATCATGTGTTTGTAGGTGCATGTGTCGGACTAGGAAGTATACAGGTCTGTATTTAGAAGAGATAAACTGTGCTAGTGTTGACATTGAAATTACAACCTATATGCCTACATATATATACTTTGTGTTTATTTTAAAAAAGTTTGAAATATACAGTCCTGATGACATTTATATTTTGTATATCTTTTACATAGGCTCACAGGTGTGGTATTTAATGTACAAAACCTAAATATGCATTTTTGTGATTGATTGCAGCGATAATGCCTTGCACAATATGTATCTGAAGCAGACTAGCTTGACTAATATGTCAGTCATGCTTCATGGCATCCTCGTTCAGTTTCCTAACCCTTATGATGCTAGGTCAAAATACCCAAACATATTTTTTCTGAATTAAAATAATATATAATTTGTAATACATTAGTCTTTTTCAGCACCAGAGACATTTCTGAAGTTCCAGTCCCTTTAAAAAGCTTAAATGTGCCATTATATATATAGCATACTGTAAACACTTCGGTAGTTTCAACTAGTGTAACATACAATTAAGGAAGGGAAGAAAAGGGTTGTATATGCTCAATTCTGTGAAACTTATTTTTCCTTCTAGCATTATACTTTGAGGTTTGGCAAAGTCAGATAGCAATGCACTTGTTTACCTCCATCAAAGCAGGAGAACAAGGACCGTTGTTCCCAGTGCTGCGGCCACACTCCTTTTTTTACTCTTCTGCTAGACTAGAGTGCCTGAGCCACTTGCTAATTTACTGCTCCCAGGCTGACTCGTGGCAGTCAGTTACAAAGTTCACTTGCACTCTGGCAACAAGCTGCGCCTAGTATGGAAATACTGCATCGAGGTATGATCACAATGGTGCCCAAAATCCTAGACACATGGAGTTGGAAGTTATGTTTTTGCCATCATTTGACTTTGTATTATAGGCCATCTGAATGATGAGCACATAGCCTGGCTTGTTCCTTCCCTGGCTTGTGAAAGAAATATGGATGCTACCCAGACTCTTGCTGAACTTTTCAGAAAGACAGTGTCCCTCATCCTCGATTTTTTTCCCTAGGCTGTTGCTGGATGCACTGTGT
Organism: Neopsephotus bourkii; assembly: GCF_033783945.1. Lineage (NCBI taxonomy): Eukaryota > Metazoa > Chordata > Aves > Psittaciformes > Psittacidae > Neopsephotus > Neopsephotus bourkii. The sequence continues at coordinate 8,653,891 of NW_026902239.1, forward strand.
GGTAATGATGATAAATGTTACCTTTAAACAGCATGTCTAGGTTAAAAGGAGTAAAGAGGCACTTCATCATCAGCCTGATCTTCTCTTGCAACTTTTCTTCTTCTCCTGGGGAAACATACTGTGTTGAAAGGAATTTAAAAAATCACCCCAGGATCCATTTATGTGCACATCTTATGTGACTGTAAAAAGGATTTCAGAGAGAGTGTAGGCTTTTGTCCTAGTGAATTGTATATGTGGCAATATAGGGAAAATTAACTGTGTTCAACCTGATAGTAATCTATTGTCCTACTCCAGTCATGTTGAGATTCCACACCTTTTTCCTTCCTTTTAGGGCCTTATTCTTCTTTCCTCTGTACAACTTTGATTTTACAGAGAGAGAAAACAGGAGGCCATGTGTTCTGAGCAATATAACCTGTATGGTAGCAATGGTAACTCTTCAGGCATGCCAATATGGGAGTGAGCAGGCATTAGATCCATAAATCCCACCATCATGCCGCTGAGGCTGCCTGCAGGGGAAAATCATGCTCAGAGTAGTTTTCCCAGTTTAGGTTCTGGTGCTTTCTAGGTGTGAGTGGTGGGAATATCCCACAACAATATATGAAGGCTTCAAACAGATCAACAATTCATCATTTTTTTCTCAGGCATTATTGCAAAGTTATTAATGGAAAAGATGCAAGGACAGAAAATCTTGAAGAAAATTTATACAGTTTGGATAGAGGCAAAAATCTGTGTGCCTGAGTGAAAACCCAAGAGTACTATAAATTTTCCAGTTTGCCCTAATTTATAGATTGCACTCCATTAACTTCCTTAGAACTAGAAAGAATAAAGATGATTCACAGTGAATTTGGAACATGGCTTAAGATTGTAGATAACTGAAAATCACCAAACCAAAATGCCTTGGAAATTAACTTTTAAATGCCTAAGTAGCTGAGCATCTTTAAATGCCAAAGGCTGATGAAAGGGTAATACGACAGAATTGTAAAACAATATGGTTCTTAATTTCAGTCATAGTTGACTGCAATAAAACTTCTTTAAACTACCTTCATGGTAAAGCTAAGCAGTTTTGTTCTGAAAAATGGTGGTGCACTTATATTTGAAGTATGCAACTATGAAAGCATTTCCCTTGATTAGTCAGTGAAGGTGTTTCTTTAGTTCCCTTGAGTTTATCACCTTTGACATATATCACATTGTTGAATACCAGAGAAAGGATCAAAGATCTACAACATTCCCTGATGTATGTAAGTTTAATGAACAGGTTTTTGAAATAAACTAATAGGTCAAGGACAAGTCCATTTTGTCAAGATTTTGTGTGTCCATCTAATTACAAGTATTGGTTCTGATGCCCATAAGTATCAAGACTGGTGATTTTGGTCTGCAGGCACCTAGTTGGACATACTAGTGTTAGAAAATTGCCACCAGTACTGCTTAAATGTTTTCTTCAACTGTACCTGTAAAAGAGCTAGTGCACTGTTGGTTTTTTTTTAGTTCCCAGAACTGTGATTGCTAAACCATAACAATGGCTTAATTGCACTTATTTGCTACAGGGGGAAGAGCTCCTTTGGACTTTCAGGTTCCCCCATGTTATATCTGACAAGGGAATGTAGTTACCTTAGAAGCTCTGAAGCAAGAGGCATACACACTCTCATGCAAGAACCACAAATGACCTAAGTATAACTTGACCTTTCTACCAATCCTAGTGTCACCTACAGAAGCAGTGAGTTTTGTAAGCCTGTTTTTTTAAACAGGTTTTTAATATTATTCCTTCATATGCTGTCTAAAGTTTTAATGCAGTTATAGGTTCTTCTTCCCTCTGCTCTGAACAAGTCTAAGGTTTAGACTTGTTCTCTTTTTTGCATGTTTATGAGCTTTAGTACTGAAATAAATGCAGAAATCCCTGCACACAGCCAGCTGCCCATTGAAATGGGGATGTCAGTAGGAATCAGCTGCCTGGTATTTAGTTGAAAGGAAGCATCATTCTCCCTCATGCTGGGAAACGGAGCCATAATCTTTTGCTGAAACACTTCTAGGGGGGATTGTGGCACGGTAGAAACACACAGAGAGGAGTCAGTTAGACCTTATCTACATATGCAGCATAGGCCACGTGAAGGCTAGAAAGCTGGCCTGACTCTGATTCTCTCTAAAGACAGAGGGAGTAGAAGAAAAAAATTTCCTTTAAACCCTCTGGATATCATTCCTCAAACTCAGAGTAGATTTCCAATAAATACACTTTCCGCTTTCCAGTGTAAGTAATAGACTCCTTATGTATCATTAAAGTGTTGCTGAAGGGATGAACTTTGATTGTTTTCCAGCAACAACAATTATCTTTCACTATTATATGTACTGTAAGGGAGCTAGCTGTTATATGTAGCCAAGAACTGGCAACCAATATAACATAATTTCCCAAAGCATCAATTTATTTCTCCTGTTCTCTATAAAAAAAATTATTTCTGTAAATAGGGATGTTTTCATCCAGATGGCTTCAACAGCATTTTAGCAGAGAACTACAGCAACACAACAGGCAGGCCTTTTCCCTTAGAGTTTTGTTATATTTGGACCAAGTCTAAATTTTCTAGCAGGCAAGAACCTACACAGTTCTCACAGTGCTGCCATGAAAAGAATTTCTCTGGCTTTGAAATCTGTAATGTACAACTCTAGCCATTATACTGCTGATATTCCCTATTGGACTAATCCGTAATGGTGTCTTTGGTTGTGTACATCCCTTTAAACTGTAAGGCAAAGTGCATTTGTTCTAAATGCACTAAATCAAAGTCCCTTGTTGCCTCTGGCCTTTCCACCCTTCCTCAGTTCCCAATGGGTGTATATTTTTATATGGTTTATGGCCATTGGTGTCTGTGACCTATGACATGCCATCTCATAGGACTTTCTACCCATACCACAGTCAAAATACTTTTTGGATAGCCTATTCTAAAAAAAAGCTGATATTACTGTTACCGTTCATAAATATATTAGATCTTGATCTATTGTTTTGCATCACTGAAAGTGTGCTTTCTTCATTAGCTGTTAGTGGCATAGATTATACAAAATGTGCTCATTTTTTGAAATGAAGATTAATCTGCATTAGAGGTTTGCTTATACCCCTCTCCCTCACACCTTTTCTGTTTTGCAAAGTACTTGCATCAGCAGAAATGTGTTTCTGATGCATATGATTAATCCATTCCTGTGTGGCTATGGGATCTCATACCTCAGGGTGCCTTGCTCTAAAAAGAATTGTATCAGAATTTCCATGGAATAAGAGAAATCAAACCTGCAATATGATCAAAGTGAAAGTGTGCGAATAAAAATCAGAAAGAAAAGAAGAATCAGAGGAGGATGCAACACTTGTAGTAAATGCTATGGCTAGTTCTTTTCTTCTGATGGAAGCTCCTCTGTGCTGCCTACTTCATACCACCTGAAACCACCAATAATGTACTATATTTTTTCAATCAGCATATTTGTATAAGCTTTTCCTACTCTGTGAGCCCATAGTAGCAAGTGGTACTGAAAGCCTGATGTTAGTAATGTCAGATTAACACCAGTCCTGCCTCTTCCCACATCTGATGGCATGGTGGTTATTGAAGAATGCTTAAGATTCAGTTTTTAATCATTTCCGTTGCAGCAGACAGCTTTACAAGGAGATGCATGACGGTGCTCACAGCATGAACATGGAATGCACAACATATTGTGTCTTCCACCCACAATGGATTTCCAGCACTTCACAAGGGCACACTCTGTCATGGTGCTGAAATAGGGAGATTCCTGGAAGATAAATGTGAACCAACCTTGTGCTTGAGTACAGCAAGAGTACAGATACTTCAGATACAGATACTCTGATCATGCCAGACAGCATCTGACCTCACTGCAGGATGTTTTTTACCACACTGGGACAAAAAGTACAATCTTATGCGCTTTTCTGGAGGGATGGATGGTTTTCACCACAGTGTGAAAAAATTACAGTCTTACGCTCTTTTGTAGAGGGATGCCCTATTCTAGAGACAACTGGGGAGCAAAGGAGAAATAGAAGCTGTCCTAGGATGAGGCATCTCCTGAATTTGGATAAGATCAATTTCATGCTGCGTTAATCCCTTGCCACTTTTGAGGCAAAAGGAAAATCAAGAAAAGAAAAAAGAGGGGGGGAAAGTGCAATATATCAATTATCATTTATTTTTGCAGTTTTCCTGGTACCTATCCAGGAGCTGCTTGTTTATGCCTTTTCTCTAGTAACTGCAGTCTACAACATTTCTATTTCAGGGTCTAGAGTTTGATTCCTCCTAGTGATGCACATTTACCTGTGTATGGCCAAGATTCGCTGAAAAATGACACAGTATGGGAGGGTCCGTACGTCTTACACTTATAAATAATATTATCTAATATGTGAGTCCCAAATATACTGCTTTATTGCATGAGAGAATGTTTCCCTTTACTATGGAGTAGACGTGATCCCAATATGAATGGGGGGAAGAGAATAGGCACTGCACAGGTATATCTAAGGCATGTAATAGGAGTAAGCAATATTAATGCGTGAGCTAATATCCCCTGACTTGTCACCCCTTTTAAAGCCAGATGTTCTTTAATATTTGATCTCAGTTAATTCATAGACTTCTACTAACTTGTTTACATGTCACAGGGTTCTTAATGTTAAGGAGTCTGGGTTTGATTGCCCTTCCAACTGGAGGTATGTGACAGCTGGGGGCAGATGTCCCTGCATAGTCTTTTGCCAGTGCCCCTCAAATTTTCTTGAAGTGTGGCTATAAGAATTTCTGAACCATGTTCACATCAGAACAGGACTTTCATTAAACAAAATTACACCCATATGTGAACTCTGCAAATATAACACTGCCAGATGGCATGGCAGCACAGAAAATCATACCGAGATTTACTTCTACTTTATGAGATACCTGCAGCAGGTCAGCTATTCTTGTACCAGATATGATGTAGAACCGCTTAAGATATTATTGATGGAAGTGTGTATATATGGTCTGCTTGTTTCTTTGCAGAATCTTGCTATTTTCCACAGAGATATTCTGATTGTTTTGGGAGTTTGGGATTTTTGGGTTTTTTTCCAAATTCACCTGAAGGCAGTTGGGCTACCCAAGCCGCTGCTGGTAAGAAGTTGCACAGGGAGTTCTTCTGAAACCAAACCATCTACTTGGAAAAGTAGCTTACAACCAAAGGAGGTAAGATGTTCACAGACTGGCTCGTACATTGTGACATCTCCCCTCTGCATGTGTGTATATACACATATCATAGGAACTTTTCCTTTAGGAAGTCCCACAGTGTCCATTGCAGCTGTTTTTCCTGTAAGACACCATTTGGTGTGCATATGAGCACCACAGTCAGATACAAAACACATAGAGAAAAATCACGTCCACTATTGTATGTAAGCAGACTGCTCCCGAAGAACAGTACTGCAGTGCTTTACGTTAAAAACAACATGTGAGTTAATGAGATCCATCAGTTTCTGAAAGCCCATTGTCATACAAATAAATGCAAACAAATCTTATAAGAAAAAAAAAAAAAAGTGCTTATGCATGTCACCTCTTCCTTCCAAATATGGTTAGCCTGCCTCGTGGCTTCAAACCTGATTTTGCTTCTTGCACTGCAGGGGAAAAAAAAAAAAAAAAAGAAAGAAAAGAAAGTCAAAATAAAAAGGTCAGAAAAATCCTCTAGTTTGCACTGCAAAATGACTGGTACTGGTTTCCCTGTACATGGGTATGAGACTTTGACAGCTTAAGATTAAACAGTATTGTCCCTGCAGAAAAAGCTGACTTTCCATTTCTTCTCTCTGTACTCCTTCATTTCCTCTCCCATCGGGAAGTTAAGAGTCAACCACCCAAGAAGAAAAGAAATAGGCCTGGTAAAAATAGCTGCCTGGAAGCTTTTCTTCACTTTGCAGCTTCATTTCTGCGGGCCTCCAGACCTGCACAAGACATGACATTTCCATAGACCAGCTCTGAGAAGTCAGGGAAAGGTGTGTTTTGCAGTCTTTCTGCAACAAGCGCTAAAGCAGCCAGTTTGGGGCTGAATAGCTTTACAGGAGTTTTTCACTATTATAGTGTGGAGAAAGCTTTTGCCTGTTCTATGCAGGAGTCTGTCTCTCCCACAAAAACCTTCTGGATGGGTTTATGCAATTTTAATTCATTTTGTGGCAAAATTTCACAGCAGTTTGGACAGAAAATGAATAATTCCTCATTCTCTATCGGAAGTTAGCCAAAAGCTGAACTAGATGTCCAAAGGGCCAGGAAGAATCTAAAACTGTTTAAAAATCTTCAGCCAAAGTGATCTGCAGTCAGCTCACCAAGGTTTTTAGAACTGAATTGTCTCTTTAAGCTTGGCTCTGGGAAATAAACCAACTTGTTTCTGTTGTAGTGAGTGGAAAGTGGATGACGAAAGTAATTTGCAACATTCAGAAATGTTGCAGTCTGGTGATTTAAGTAGCACTGTGCTGCTTTTACAGCCTTCTGTGAATAGTTACGTGTTAGACTAGGATGCTATTCAGTGCGAGCCCATGTGTCTTTTGGTCTAGACTGATGTGTTTCATAGGAGGTATACATTTAAACATGTCTGGGAGGACCAAGCCGATGTAATACTGGGGATGGCATCTCTGTGAACCACGACATTTGTGAAAATCAAAGCTTGCTAATTCAGAGTGCCTGCTTTCCTTTTATGTCTATACACACACACTACACATTAAGCATATGTATACACTGATTATTTTTACTGTTACTTCCAGTAGGGAGCTGGACCAAGTAATTTGTAATTCACTTCAACTAAAGTAGTCCTAATCCTTTCTCGTGCTACTCTGTTCAAACATTACAGGTTTGCAGCTGTCTTTATAGGGCCAGTTTGAGCATATTCATATTTTTCTCCACCTACATTTTCCTGTGATTTGGAGAAAGGCTGTAGGAAAAAAAAAAAATGAAGATTCCTCCAATTCAAGATAATTGGATTCAGTTCATTCACTTGGCACACGGGAGTCAAATGTAAACTGTGTCAGAATGGAATTTATCAAAAGCTGGAGAGGAACTGAGTCATCAAATCCAGACCTTTGGTTTAGTCTAATTGCTCCTTGAGTCTCCCTGAAATCCAGAAGCAAATCTCAATCTGCCAGTCCTGGTACCCCCTACAGAGTTTGAAATTTGAAGGACTGCACAGAGAAACTTAAAATGGTATATGCATGTATAAGTATTATCAGAGTGCAGAGACTGTAATGGGTCTCAAAGTGCTTCATGCAGCCCAAAATTTCCTGCCAATGTTTCACACTGGTGATCTCCACTCTAGCCTGTAAGGCCAACTGTGTAAAAGCCATTGAACCCCCCCACCCACAGGAAAAAGAACAGCAACAACAAAACCAACAACAAAAAACCCACAGAGAAAAGTCCAAGCTCCAACCACATGTGCGGCATCCCTGATAAAACAAGAAAGCAGATTCCAGCTTTGCTGCACAGGCTTTGGCAGTGATGACTTACTGCCACAGAAGCCTGTGCAAAAAGAATGGTCTCTTCCTCTTGTACTGGGGAGCAGTAGAGGGACATCTTCATGTTCATAGCTGGATTCCCAGCTTTTCACCCGCTTTCCAGAAAGAGCAACAACTGGCAGAGCTGAACTGAAATCAGCTCTGTTCAACAAGTGGACACTAATGACATTAGTGGTGATCTTTGTTTCAGGGCTCCTTGCTGTTACTACTGACCAAGAAACACAGGAAGAAAAAAGGGTTTTCTTGCCACCCATAGCAAGTTTGTGGAAGGGTGAATCTTACAGCATTTCTTCTCCTAAACACAGTAAAAAAGACCCCACAGCCTCACTTGTACTTTCTCTGAAATGCTATGTGCACAAGTTAGTCACTGGTGGCTAAAACTGTTTTCCATGACAACAATATTACCCACTGTTAACGAATTGAGTATTACAGAAAATGGCAGCTGCAGGAGGTCAGGAATAAGGAAATGTTATTTTAGAATTTCTTTGGCAGAGACACAGAGAATTTAGTTTTTGTTACACACGCAGCTTTGAGCTGCCAGTTGGATCAAGAGGAGAGGGCATTCATCTGCCTCCATCATTTCAGACAGGTCTTGATCTTCAAAAGTCTGTAATGATATCACACAAGAGGAATTTCTGATTGATACACTTAGTTTGGAGGTAGAATAAATGACTGTGATCCAGCTAAGTCACAAATCTTGGGCTTGGAAAGACCACTCTTCTCCCCACAGGCAGCTTACAGTGTGAAAGCACACTAAATATGAGATGTTAAATCTTAAAGCACTGCACTGGTACATGTTTATCTTCTAGCTGTGTTTTCTGCAGCCCTGTGGAGCAAGCATTAACATTCCTATTTTTGAAGTGAAGGAAAATGAAGCAGAAAAAGGAATAGCAGGCAACTCTTGACTTTCTGGGGGATAGTGGGAGGAAGGAAATGAAGCAGAAGATCAGAACAGAAATTACTGTAGCAATGTAAGATGTGCCATGCTCTTTTTTTGTTGACCTTTCAAGAGGGAAAGAGTGAAACCTTCACTGTCTTGCAAACCAAATTCTCAGACCGGTGTCACTTCACCTGATGCTAGTGAAGGGAAAACCTTGCTGATGGTGCATTGAAGTGGAAGGGGGACTTGCATGATACATTCCACAGCAGGGTCACTCTCTCAACTGACTCTATCAAGCTTATTGTAGCCACTAATGATGCAGCAATTGAGTAAGTAATTCTGTAAATCTGCATTCACAATCTTAAGAAGCTTTTTTCAAAATTGACATATGTTCTACAGAGGTTCATCCTTGTATGTACATGTCTGGTCTAACAACTGCATGTTTACTGTTAGTTTTCTGTTCTTGTTCATCTGTCAGGTCTTAATCCAAATAACAGAAACAGCAGCAAGATAGATGATGGGACTGGGACTTCAGACATCTGTGCTCAGCGTTTTTGATCTACCAGGACATGCCTCAGCTGATCTTGCTCAAACCACTGGGCGAGATTCTCAATAGTGCTTGCTAATTTCTACAGAAGTGATTGAGGCACTTGCACAGTTCTGTGGGCCTTGGTTTCTGTTCCCCTTGTGCAAAATAGTGGTTATAATAATACTTTCTTTGGCTGACCAGTCTGTTTAGATTATGTTAGTCACTGCAGAGAGACTATAGCAACTCCCTTTCCGTGCAGAAGGAATAGTAGAATCCAAAATCCACTGAAATCATTAGAAGTCTTTTCTATCTTGGATCATGCACTGTGTGTTTTAAGTTTTCTGCTAACATTTCCTATGATTGAACTTGTGATATTATTAAGGCAAGGAGGTGTGAAAGAACCTGAACAGATGTAAAGAGAGCTCTTTTCTTTGATTAACAAATATCTCCAAATTACACTTCGGCAAAATTTGCTGTTAGTCCTAGTTCTGCAAAAATGTGGGTATCCCAAAGGCCAGCTGAGGGTCTTGCAGGCTGTCATCAAAAGAACTTCTTATTATCAAGGTAGTGGATAAAGTTATTCAAATATTGCTGAATTCACCATATAAGCGATACTGGATTCAAAACTGGACTGGTCTGTGACCATCAGTGTGATTTAACAGATTCCATGCAGCAGGTTCCAAATGTGCAATACTTCATTCTCCTGCTCCTGATAAAGGTCTTGGATCCATACAACTCTCACATTTAGTTGCACTCTTCTCAGTTAAAAACACGTCTTTAATCAAGTCAGCTACAATTAGAACCATCAGATGTTCTAATGAGAAAAGAAAGTTGTAGGTAAAGCCATCAGAGCTCACACAACGCACGCTGAAAAGGCAGACAAGCCGATGGCTGGAAAAGTTTCTGTTTCTTCTATTTATCACCCGTCCCCTCTCCTGCTGACATTTTCTAACTGAGAGAAGCTGCCAAATCACAGATGGTTGTGGGGCCTGCATGAATCAGAATAAAACAAGGAAGCTAGTATTTGTAGGAGATTGGAACAACAACAAATAAGACTGACCTAATTATTCAAGCATGGTCAGACATAACGCCAGACTGTGTCTTCTGATATTTGCCATGTGATTTATATATCACTATATACTGCAGAATGCAGACAAAAATTGCTGAATCCCTTTTTTTCTCTTCTGTTGTGAATCTAGTATCTTTTGGTGCTCTCAACCTGCTGACTCCTGAATTTTGCTCTACCAAATGCCTCAAACTTATTTTACAGGGGCACCAAATCAGATAATGTTTGCTCATGTAGTCATAAATATAGATATTTTATTACCAAGATTTTAAACTGCTAGGCAACCAATATTCTGTCTTGATGAAGATGTGATACTGCATGCTGGGACTTACAGTTTCAGCACTGTATCAATATATGGAAGTAAAGGATCAACACACTGTTGACAATAGCTGGTTCCTCGATTCACTCTGCCGTTACTTTGGCTACCTTTTCTGATGCTTTGTTATTGAAGGACCACGTTGGAGAAAAAATATGGATATAGGTTCAATCCCTGAAGTTTACAGAACACATGAAGAGGAGAGGAATGATGAGTCACAAACATGACTCAATCAAGCACTGCTTCTGCCCTCCTGAATCTCTGGCATTAGAATAACTTCCTCCAGCAGCAGGACTGCTGCTGCAGTACAAGCCCAGCTAGGCTTTGGTAGCAGTAGGCCATATCATGTACTTTGGGGAAGGAGAGAGGAAAAAAAAACAACCACCAAACAACAAAAAGTCCCAGAAGTAGGAACACGAGTTAATTTGTTGTGAAGATGTTTCTTCTATTCTTGGTCACAGGACTACATATCTGCACACTGATGGATTGCTCTTTTTATATTTTTTGGATGGAGTGCAATGCCATTGTTCCCATTTTGTAGCTGGAGAGCAGAGGCACAGAGAGACCCATGTTCTAAAGCCATTAAACTCTGCAATTCCAGAGACTTCTTATGGGAGTCAGGTTTCCAAACCGAGTTTCAGCATCTGGCCAACTACTGTCTTTCCTCCCTCCCTGACCAAACTGAGATTACAGGGTAGAGAAGGAAATTGAACCCACACCTTGTCACACCCACCATTATAACTACATACCCACCAACTAAGATTGGGATTTGGGTCCAGCTTTCTTGTGCTGTTCCAATTCTGGAAACTGCTGTAAGCTGTAAGCATACATACCATGCATTTCTGTCATAAGAGGTGGCTGCTTTAATGGCAACATAGGTTAGCTGTGCATATGGTAAAAATGTACATTTTTAATGGCTTTTTTTAATTATTATTATTTTTTTATTCCTCCATCTGCAACCTTCTGATTCATTTTCTCTCTTTGGGTCATTTTACGTGCTTTTAGTCTTCTTTCTTTTTATTCAGACTTTTTTATTTAGTCCCAAGAAAATGATCCCAAACTTTTCAAGCACCTTTAAAGGGGAATTTTGCTTTCCTCTAACTATCCTTTGGAATTACCTCCAATACCATTCTGTCCTCTCAAAAATAAGCAGGCATAGAGAATGTGTAACTCTCCTTGGATTATGAAATGACACAGAGCATATTTCATACTCCATGCCCTTATTTTTTTATTCTGACATACATGAGCTGTTTTCACCATGGCAGCTGGGCAGAGGGTTTTTTTGTGGTTCTCTATGCCAACACCAAGTTAATTCCTAGCATGGATTACAGATGCCATGGGCACATACACAAAGAAGTGGAGCTTGGCCACCTGCTGACCTGAGAGATTCTAAGCCACTGAATGTCACTTTATGGTTGTCTCTCAGTCACTTCAACACAGCTTAGTTATAGAATTAGCACATGGGTCCCAGTTAATGAGCCATGCAGGTTCTTATGGTGCCCCTCAAAGATGATTTTCAAGAAGCTCCAGATGCTCACTTGCAGGCAGTGAAATTACCATGTCTATTTGTTACTCATGTGGTTAGAAAACACACATGCAAAAGAATAATCTTTCCTTTTAGAAACTTGTCATTTTGTTTTGTGTAGCAGTGGGCAGCAAATGCTAATGAGAGACCAAAAACCATCACACAGACTAAATGACATGTCTCTGCAGCCAAATTTAACTTGCACTGAAGTCCATGGGAGTTTTGCCAATGACTAGTACAAATACTAGAAGTTCCTCAGGGTCAGACAAATAGTAAAATGATATAGGGAAAAATCCAGCTGAACTCTACACTTGAAATATCTGCTCATAAGAAGTTCACTGGTTGGGTTTGTACAGCTGCTCAGGAGCAGCCCCTGGACCAACCATGGGGCTGAGTTCACCCTGCTGACACCGCATGACAGTGGGAGCTCCTTGGGATGTGGCTCCAGGGAGAGCAAGACTATGCTCCCCCCTTGCTGTGCATCCCGTGGTCCCATTGCCTCTGGTATTGGCAGGCCACAGAGAGACAGGACTCAGTCCTGGATCCTGCCTTGGAATAACCTCCTTAGCTCTTCCTAGAAGAGCCACCTGACATGTGGCAAGTGATGGCTGAAAGGAGTCTTAAGTTCAAGCCAAAAACAGTGATGCATTTCAGCCTGCACAGGTACAAAGTAGGTTAGATCCACTCTGAAACACACTGTCATGAAATTTCTGTGGTACAATCTTCTTAAAATTGCTAATTTTCATGTTTGGTAAAGTATAATCCTCCCTCCCTTTAAAGACAATGATAATTAGAGCATACAAAAAATCCTGTTGCTTAGACCTTGATCCTGTTTAGTGCTTCTGATCCCTGGCTTTGTTAAAGAAGTGTTTAAGTGGATAATTTTGTTTCAGTAAGTAAACCATTCTCTTAGATTACCAGAGAGTACTTAGTATTTTGCCAAGCAAGGTTTCAGAGAAAGATACCCTTTAAAATAGGGTAGACAAAATAAAGTAGGAGGGTAATCATATGTTGTTTAAAAACATCATAATAGAAGAGACATGCATTTTAATGTGAGAAACACAAATCTATCTGAGTATCTTCTGGAGGCACCAGGGGAGAGTGGGACTGCATGGTGCCAGACACATACAAACACACATTGATCAGAACTTGTGGGCATGAACAGTATACAGCATTAAATAGATGAGATTGAGAGACCAAAAAAAAACCCTGTTTATCCTTGTGCTGAAAGTTCGTGCTGTAGGCAGAATCAGATAGAAACTATCACTGGAAATGCTGTAACCGAAATAAGTTGAGCCACTGCATCTCCAAATACTCTAGTGTAATCAAAAGGCATCCTACACCCTCCATTTCTTATAACCATGCAGACAAATATGAGAAGGCATTCTACTGCAAAATGAGCTAAATCTTCCACATAAACTCACAGGCTCACCAAGTTCAAGAGACCAGCAATGACTCATTTTTGAATGACTAGGTATTAGCAGAGGTACTAACTATTTTCTGGTATTGAAAGTATCAGGTGTGACCACCTCTTAATGTTGTGTGTTTACATATCTACCCTGGTAGTGCTGCCAGCAATGGATGAGGATGATGTCACCAACTGACAATGATAATTTAGGATACCTGATGCTTATGTGGCATGTTAGATCCCCAGAGCACTGGGCAAGCACTAATTTAGTAATGTAATTCACAGTTTATACCAGAATAACCATTGAGCATCCCTAGTAAAAGTGTAACTTGCTACCTGTGCTTGCTTTGGTTACTGGACTACTACCAAGACTTTACACAGAGGGAAAAAAAACAACTTTTGGCAAAATGGACAGCCCAGTAATGCAGTTTCTCTAGAAATCAGGCTCCAGACATTAGCAGCTCCCCAGGACGTAGTCACAATCCATGATTTCAACAGCCAAGGGGTACAGACTGAGAGCAAGTCAAACTAATCTTTCTCAAAGGCAAAGCTATTTTGGGGTCCAGCTTGCCAATAACGTATTAATGGATATTTTGAGGTCCTGGCTTCTAATGTCTGTAACTCACTGACAGGAGTGAGTTTCCTCTCACTAAGAGGTCACTGTGTGCAAGAGACAAATGAATCTATTTGATTTATCTCTGAGGCTGCCTTATATTTTGGCCTTGATTGCTACCTGTTTCTCTTGTTGCCTCCTAGTCTCTCTCCCCATGTTTCTCTCTTTGCCTTGCAGTTGAAAAAAGCAAGAAAACACAAGCAGAGTCATATAAATTTGCCCCTTTAGGGAGTCAAAAGGAATTTATCCTATCAGTCTCTGTAAGCAACATCCATGTAGATGTGATATAGATATAGAATGCTCTCCTGGAACACCAAATGAGTTATGTCTCCCTGCTTTCCACCTCCCAGCGAGTCATCCTCACTGGCTGTCAGAAAGCATGAAGTGCTCTGAAGAAACCAGGGATGTAAATGCTGCTATGGAAAATAGATATATGAAATTACGATAATTACCGTTGTACTTAACCATATTGCAGTATATAATTGAAAGTTGTTTTGTGGGTTGCTTTTTGTTTGTTTGTTTGTTTTTTTAAGCATTACGCAAGCTTTTAAATCTGTTAGGAACAAAAGATAAAACATGCACTCTTCTCACTGTTTCTCAACATTTCTGAAGAGGGAAAATGGCTGAAAGTTCAAACTATATGCTTCTCCCAACTGCAGTTCTCATTAAGTGTTAGTACACAGTATTTGGATTTTATTTGCTTCTGTTGTGAATATTTGAAGTCTGCAGGTTGATCATGTCCTGTGAAGGTTTTCCTCAAGCTCTTGTGGACATATGAGATCTCTGCCACATGACTAAATTGCTGGTTCGTTGCTATGTGTCATCTAAGACTGGTTATCACTAGGAATCCTTTGTGTACCAGCTGCTAGTCTGCCATAGATACAAGGTAATGCAACATAGCTTAAACTGTTGTGAAAATAAAACATGGTGCCCAAGGACTGTAGTCAGACCTAACAATGCAGGGGTTAGGAAACCTGTTTTTTTTTCCATTCTTTGCCACTCATCTGCTGTACAGCTCTGGGCAAAATCACTTTGACCTGTCATCTTCTTCTTTTCTCTTTTGCTTTTCTTCTCTCTTGTTCACTTTGGTTAAAAGAACTTGAAGGATTATATGCACCTGGGATCTCTAGACTTCCTTATGCAAAGAGTTATTATGTTTGCTGGGGTATTCATCCAGCTAGGATATGAACTTTTCAGTTCAGAAGACTCTTGTGAAGACAGCCCTAGTGTGAATTCAGTAAGGGAATCACATATTAACTACAGCAAGACCAGTGAATGGTGCAGTGCCTCAGTGCAGAAAACAAAAGCCATTAGTCTTAAATATTCGTAATTGAATCTGACTGCTAACTAAACCACTGCAGTGACTCACAGCAGTTCTGCAATGTAAATACTTTTCTCAGAGACAATAAAATATAATTTGAGTCAGCTTGTTTTATTGATTACAACATAATGCATTAGAGAGCATCCTTTTCCATACACTCTATTTATAGTATCTGCATCATGGAACAGTCATTCCAGCTTTTCCATCCTTATTGTGCAATCATGAACAAAGCATTAAACATGCATTCCTGTTAGCACGCTAACTCAGGCCTGTCAAAAAAGACAGGGACTAAAGTCAGTTGGTGAATTTAGAATTTAGCATTTCTGTAAGAAAGAGAGTGAAATCCAGGGGGGAAAGGGTGTGATTTAACAAGGGGTGTTAGCTTTCTCTTTATGGAGCGTGCTGTATGTTGAAGACATGGCATGCATGTTTACACTGCCAAAAACATTCACAAGGCAGATGGCACTACATGAGCCTTCTCTCACTGCAAAAATGGCTCTGTGCCCAGCCCTGCAGCTTTTCATCCACTCCCTCCATGAACCCGCAGTCCCAGGAGAACCTTTCTTACAGAAGCTTGCAGTTGAAAACAAGGCTTTTATTCCACCAGACCCAATTCACTTTAAACAGTAGCCAACTGAATGAGGTACCTATTGACAGACACATAGTCAGGAAAGTATCTTTAGGCTTAAGGCAGTGCAACTGCATACACAACTAGAGAGAAACTAATGTGCTGACAAAATGCTCTTCCTACATCTTGCTTTGAAAGCCATGGAAGTTTCAACTTTGAGATTGCTGTCTTTAGGGCTGCTGCTGAGGGTGGTAATAGAGCAGTATCACAGGAAGCCACTGATTAGAGTCTGCTTTCTGCAGAGGAAAGCTGTTTTCTCAAGAATGAGGTGTACATAGGCCAAGACTGATGCTACAGCAGCATGAAGCATTCCCAGGGGAAAGCGCAGCTGCAATGCTCCTGAAGAATCTCATTTGGCCTAATGTTTCAAGTAACCTCACAGAGCCCTAAAGGTGAGGATAGCAGATGCTTACTATCATAGAGAGCCTTCCATCATGATAGGAAGCAGCTAGTTAAAAATCAGGCTCCCAGCTGAGCAAAGACATGATTAACTGCTTGAAGTTAAACATATGCTCAAGTAGTTCACTGAACTGGAGCCAAAGGATGCAAAAGGTGATAGCAAATGGGACATTTAACTGAATGAAAGAAGAAAAGAAGCTTGTTACCAGAAATGCTCATGAGAATTCTTTCAAGTTCCTGTACTCTGAATTAGAGTCTATTTTGTCCCTGTTGCACCCCAGCATAGCTATACAGAGCTAAATTGGAGTGATTTACCCTGGAGGGGTCACTGTTCAGGTATAAATTGCTTTAGAAGAGTAATTTATTCTGATTATTAGTAGTAATTGTGAACTTTTTCTGTCAAAGAAAGTGAGTAGTACTTAAAAGTGAGCAGCAAGCAGCAGTGGAAGAAGACCTACAATAAACTCTGTTGTTCACTAGCCATGAGCAAATACAACTTGCTCCAGATTGTGCATCCTGCTACAGCAGACCTGTAGGTCTCAGAGCACCACAGAGCAATGTGCACCTGCTGTAAATAGCCACTGAGGGCTGTTTGAGAGTCTTCTGAAGGTACTAAATACTTTTTCAGGACTAGATCTTTCATTCGTCCTCGATGGGATGACACAACATGAAATTCTCCTTCTATAATACATTAACTTGGATATTTTGTGCCATAAAGCACCAGTCAAGTTGATACAGAATTTATATCTACTTCAAGGTCTTTCACACTTTCTGCATCATGTAAAATGTGCCAAAGAAAGATAGCCATGTTCCTCAGTGATGTGTTCCAGGTTCCCCATGGTCTCAGTGGTGCTTGTGAGCAGGACCATGAAGCAGAGCTCCTGTCTCCTTCCTGCAGGAGCTTTCATCCCATGCCTTCAGCGACCATGGTCCATCACAAATCTATCTGTTCAGGTGTCTCCAGGATGAAAGCAAAATACAAATCCAGAGAAAATAATGTATGTTGTTCCCAATGCACAAGCAAAGCGCAGAAGGGTGTGCAGGAGTGGGTAAAGCCTACTGGGTCATCTCACATCAGATTCCCATGGGTCCCACGAACACGTGGGTCCCACTCCTCACTATATGCAGTCCATGATGTCAACACTGAGAAGTCCGCAGACTCATGTGAAAGATTAGCATCTGAATGTTTTGATCCTTGCAGGGTCTTGTGGTTTGTGAAAAAGTAAGCACCATCTTTTGGTCCATGCAGGGTGGGATATGAGTTTGAGCATAAGCACTATATTGTGTCAAGGGGTGACCTCTAGTAGCATAAAAGTATGCTAAAAAGCATACCCAAATTGCTGTACACCCAAACTGCTGTACAGCAAAGGCAGGATCTGTACAAACACAGAGACTTTCACAGGGCCACTAGCCAAAGGACATATATTTTCTCCAAGGGGTGACAAGAGCTTTTATTGTTTTTTTGTGGGCCTGAGCTGTGTTGACTGCGTGGCTGTTACCTTAGACAAGCCAAACTTGTCAAATCCTGCTGGCCCACTGCTTGATACAGAAGACATTGTCCAAGAAGAGCTGAATTGTTCATAAGCTGCTCCTCACGAACCTCCCTGTAGTGCCTGAACTGATGTGGAAAGGGCAAACACATCCTTAGAGGATTTCTGTCCTGCTGCTTCTTCCCTGGCACTTGACAGACTGACAGGCGTCAGAGAATGCAGCAGTTGAAGGAAAGGGAAGGTCGCCATGAAAGGAAGCCAAAAGATCAGGCATTGTTCCAGGCATGGCTGCTGATATATAAAATATAAGCCAATTGGCATACAAACCCTTCTAGCTGCCAAATATATCCCATGAAGAGCTCAGGGTGGTCTCCAGGGCTGGACCACTGAAAGGAAAATATGCACTAATGGCAGCAAGATGTGGAAGCCTTGCCAAGTCAGGACAAAAATCATGTGTGTACCAGTTCCCATGCCTCTGAAGACAGCTCTGTTATGCCTGTGAAGATAGACCTACACATGGACACGGTCACGCATACATGTGCACACACCATGCACACACAGCCCAAGATGGCTCACTCTAGCATTGCCTTGCGTTGTCATTAGCATCAGATGGTGCTGCTTTCTCAGGCTGCCGTGTGTGCTGCTGCTGAAGGGGACTTTATTCCAAGCACGTTACCAGCACTAATATTCATGCCCCTATCTGGCAAGCAGAACTCCAGCTGAAAACCAATCCAGAGTTAAAATAGATTCATGCTCAGTGTGAGACGCTGCCTGACTCAGCTTGCCATGGGTTCATACTTCTGCTGGTGACAATGCAAAGGAGGCTTTGGACATGTGCAGCAGGGCCAGATTTGTCTCTTTTGATGACAGTGTGAAATCAGATCTGTGTAATTGCACATGAAACCCCAGTCTGGTTCACGCAGGTCAGACTCGGAAGAGTATTTGAGGGTTTGTTTCAAGGAGACTGTTTATCTAGACTGTCCTTCTAGACTAAAATAGAAATAAGTATGAAGTATGAAGAATTTTATCCCCCTAGGTATTTAGATTAATTTAGGCCCCTTCAGATCCCAGTTGCTCGCTGACCTAGCTTCTCTCCCATTTTCCCCTCACGCACTGCTTCCCAGCTGTGTCTTTCCCCTCTGCTGTAACAGCTCTGGGGTGTGCAGAACCCCTTAATCAGAGGTTTGGCATGATAAATCCTCAGTACATTAACACATCAAAGGAAAATGGATTCTCCCTTAGCAGGCCAGGGTACTGACATGACTTTTGCACAGCCTCTGACAACCACCATAAAGAGGTGGAAACACAGGGGTAAGAGAAGCTATCGTGGCAGCCTGCAGGTAAACCAGTATAGGCTTCCCCTTTGAGACAACACCCCCAGAAGACAGCAGCCACCTTTTGTTCTGAAATACTGCATTTCCTGACCTGTATTGTGACTGGCAAAAATAGTGAAAAGCAAGTTAAAGTCTAGCCTTTGATCTCACTAGTGCTTTGCAGTTAGTTTTAATACACAGTGTTTAAAAGCAGTGTATTTGCTTTCTTGGCTTGCTTTCTCTTGGTGGCCAGAACACTGGAGGTGTTGGAATAAGAGACAACTTGTCCAGCTGGAGTGGCTGATTGATATTTGGAGCATTTTCATCAGGAGGAATAAGCAATTCCATGAGTCACATGTCCTTTGCCCTGAACTTATTTAACCTACACAGCACAAAGACCTGTTCTCTGAAGCAGTTGGAAGGAATGGGCATTTCCCATGCTGAGCACTCTCTAGCCTAACATGCCAGCAAGTTCTGTGCCAATGAAACCCAGTTCCTGTTGTCTCCCAGGAAGACCCATGATGCTTTCTCTTTGTTTTTTGCTGTTAACACACATTTGTCTTTAGCTCATACACTTATTCCAGGCTTGTGACTCTGCAAACTTCAGCACTGCAACTTCTTGTGCAGCCTTCACTGGTTAGAATCATAAAATCATAGAACAGTTTGGGTTGGAAAGGACCTTCAAAGATCATTCAGTCCAATCCCTCTGCAATGAGCATGGACATCTTCAACTGGATCAGATGACTCCTCTTGTTTTCATGCTAATGGCAGCTGGTGGCTGCTCCTGTTGAGCCAGGCAAAGTGCACAGCACATCCCTGGTTTGCGGTTGTGTCTCTCATGTAGTCTTGTTTTAGGGCAGGCAAAAGTATCAAGACTCGTGCACTCCTCAAGCGATTGATTTCTTGATGTCTTTTCTCTACATAAGTACCCTACAGTGTGAGGTGGGACAGCCTTTCATATATAAGGCAGCAATTCATTCCAATGCAACAAACCCATTCATGGTCTACACAAGGCTTTGTCCTGAAAATATCTCATGTCTGCACTGGGCAACACTGGTTTATATTTGCATTTGTGCATTTTTTCTGCTCACGTGTTCTGGTTTCTCTTTCACTTGCTCCTGGTCCAATTATTTCCTCTTTAAACACAATTATATTTGTTTCTGTTACGCTTTTGTCTGCATTTTCCCAGTTATTCCTTTTCCTAATACCACATGCATCCCTGCATACCCCTTTCCCCATACACCCGTTCATTTGCTACTGGCTTGACCCAGACTGGTCAGCCAGTTTCTGGTAGCTGTTTTGAACTGCAGCAAAACACTGTACAGACTTTCAATGTCAGCATGTGTACAGACTCGAGATTGACAGTAATGGGCATTCAGATGCCAGAGAATTTCCCTGAAACTCAAAACAACTTTGAGCTAATATTTTTTTATAATAAATTATGTCACAAAATAAAATAATATTGGAAATTTAGAAGCACGTACATTGTCTTTCACAGTATTTTCCATTTATTTTCAATTTTTTCTGCTCTCTCCTAGAAAGACACAAATCTATAAATTAATGATCAGCCCTGGTCCTGCAAGGACTAGGGATTAACATTATAGGGTGTGTTGACTGCATTATCTAGGAGCAGTACTCTGACTACGTACACACGTCTACTCACATGACAGCTATGAGACAGTGTGATTTCACCAAAGGTGGCAGGTGCAAGCCTTGGATTGGAACAGAAAAGATTTTCCTTAAAAAAAGATTCCATTCTTCAATATAGAAGTATCCTAAATACAGACATTTGCATTTTCAGAGTTTGCCAGTGTTCATGCTTCCAAAACCCTCAGAAATCCCTGAATCTCTAAATAAAAAACACTGTTACAAAAAAATGCACTTTAATTTTACATTTTAGTTTTCAGTAATGTTCCAGTGACTGCCCAGTGTTCCACTCTCCTGGATTACCAAGCCTCACACCAATTTGCTGGACTATCTTTCTTGTACCAAAAGGATGTAGGAAAGAAGATGGCAAGCATCACTGGAAATACATGCTATGCTTGATCTGACTCCTTGTGTGAGAGAATAATGAAAATATTTATCTACACCCAGTGTTCTGATAATTCATTAGTTAATACTTACATTGCACTCCAAACTTCTTTGGTGGGAGACATGACTCCACGGTTACCCTTAGCAGGAGTAGCAGGAGTGGTTTTAACCATGCAAGTGGGACTGGTTTGGTGGCTGAACACAATGCCGTGCCCACTGCCATTGTACCAAAAAATCGAAAGTTCAGAGGTATTTTGTAGGTCATGTTACTTTGGCCACTTCTCCCCATCTAATATTGAGGTCTGATGTGTATTTTGGAAGAGGAAGCTTCCTCTAATCCATCAGGATTGTTTTCATCATAAACAAACCCCTCGCAGTACGGCTGGAGCCTGCACTGCTTTGTGCCTGTTGGCTCCAATAGTGATTCCGCAGTACAGCATAGAGTTAGAAACCAAGTGCCAATGACTTCAGCCAGCAGGGCTTGCTTTGATATAATGGCAGTACCCCTGCCCTAAACTGTCTGGACCCCATGTACCCATGCAAATTCCATGCCACAGCTAATGTAGGGGAGAGCCATGGAACACTGCTGGATGGGGACCCCAGCTCTGGCATCAATTGAAGGAGGCATGAGAAACGGCTGGGGTTCATGCACGGAGGCAGTGGGGAGTGGGAGTCCTGTGAGGAAAGCCCCCTGGAAGGTAAATGGGGATAGAGAGAGATGCTGGAGGGTGGCTGAGCAATGGGATGGAGAGCTGGAGGTCTGGGTAAGGACAGGGGGCTCGGAAGGGGAAAAGATGGTGACACAGGAAACCACGGAAAGGAAGAAACAGGGAAAACAAGGAGAAAGGATGATTTCAGATTCCCAGGAGGGAAATCAAGTTCTAGGAAATGGAAGGAATTGTCAGGGGGAACAGAGGGACACAGGAAGCAGATTTGCATCAGGGGCAACATGAGGACTGAGGGGAAAGCTGTAGGAGAAAGAGAGATGGGGCAGACAAAAGGGAATGGAGAGAAGAAAAGGGAGTCTGGGCTTGGTGTAAGAAGAATCAGGAGAAGAAAGAGGAAAAGAAAACATGCTAGAGGTTAATGTAATGGAGATAAGTAAAGAATGAAAGTAAAAAATCAAGGAAATGCCCAGGACTTTTATAAACTTCAGTTCATTCAGACTTGTTCCAGCCCAGTTTTGGGGGTGACTCTAGGGATGGCCTCAGGAACCTGTGTTAAACAGCACTGCCTTTTTGAAATTTCCTTCCACTAGTAGTGAAGCAGGCACATTTCCTGGTACACAGAGGAGATGGAAGGAAAGAAAAAAGTAGATGTGTCCATAAAGACAGTAATTACAACCACATGCTCTTATAGCAGAACTATTTTTAAAGTACCATTGTAGTAGTTCTGTTTATTAACCATTACTGGGAAGGAAAAGGACCATAGTGGAGTAAGGAATTAACTAACCTGCATTTGCAGCACTGCCTGCTGCTGGATGGGCCGGTGCTTGGATGCTACATGCCTATGCAGTACGTCATGTAGCAGGTGGGGAGCCAAGGTGCAGTTTCATCAGCCCGGTATTGCAGTGCTGCTGGATGGGCTGTGCTCCCAGGGCTGGAGCTGTGGGGAGGAGGAGACCCTCTCCTGGTGAGGGACTGATACCTCCCTGCTTTGCCCAGGGGTCCCCCAGATCCCTGCCAGGCACTGTCCAGCTGGCAAGGGGCTGGTTTCCATCCAGTTCCCACTGGCTTGGCTCCTTCTGCCTCAAAGGCTAGACACAAGCAAGTGAATTCAGCCCTGAAAGCAGCCAGTTCTGTGTCCTTCAGTACTGCCAAATTCTTGAAGCAGCGGCTTTAATTACATGCAAGTAGTGTCATGAGAGCAAGGCTGAGACTGAACGGCAGTCTTTCCATCAGATATCTTGCTGTCATGAGCTTTAAAAGGTGCATACCTGACAGTGTGATGCTGCTTTTAATCTTCAGTATGCTCCTCAGCCCCAAGCATTTGAATTTTGCCTATTCACAGCTTGTCCTGGTGCTGGCACAGGGAAAGAAAGGCCACACGTAAAAAATGGATCCACATGTGTCCTGGGTTTAGCAGTAGCAGTCATTTTTCTCTTTCTTGGTAGCTGGTGCAGTGCTGTGTTTTGACTTTTGTGCTGGGAGCAGAGCTGATAAAAATGATGTTTTGGTTTGGCAAGGACTTTGTGAGCCTCATGCTCTGCCAGGGAGGAGGGAAGCCAGGAGGAAGCAGAGACAGGACACCTGACCCAAACTGACCAAAGAGGTATTCCATACCATAGCACGTCATGCCCAGGATGTAACTGAGAGTGACCTGGAAGGGCTAGGTGGACTGCAGGGTTGGAGGCCCTATTGGTCTGTGCTTGGTCAGGCAGGGTGGGGCGAGTTATCTGTCACCTGGTGATGAGGTGTTGTATTCTCTTCCCTTGTTATTTCCTTTATCTCATTACTATTATTGGTGGTAGCAGTAGTGATTTGTGTTATACCTTAGTTACTAAACTGTTCTTATCTTAACCCGTGGGAGTTGCATTCTTTTCGATTCTCCTCTCCATCCCTCTGGGAATAGGGGGAGGGCAAGAAGGGGGGGAGTGAGTGAAAAGCTGTCTGGCTGGGTTCAAACCCTGACAACATGTCATTCATTACATGTGGATTTTTGGTTCATTTCTGGAGCCGCTGTCCCTTGAGGCTCTCAGCTAAAACCCAGAGGGGACATGATCAGTGCCATGGATGCTCTTACCCGTACCATGCAACCTACCCCTACCCCATCATCTGGAGTATGCCTACCCTGATACTTGTACCGTGGACAGACAACAAGTATGGCTGATCACATCATGGAAAATGCCTTTCCCCATCTGGTACTACCAGATGTATGGAAAGCCACCCACCCAGCTGTGCCAGCACCTTTATCTTTTAGAGCCTATGGAGATGCACACCCCTAACAAAAGCCACTGTGTTTTAGCACTCCAGAGCAGAGGCTGCTGATGAACAAGTTCAGCACATGGCACAGGCTGACACCACACACTGGAGCTCTCCTCCTAAGGAGTTTCTCTACATGAAAGTGTGTTGAAAGCTTTAAAAATTAGCAAATTATATTAATGTTTATATAATTTAATTAATAAATACATTAGCATTAGCAAATATAGTGGTTAGGTACTCTCCTGCATTTTAAGTATCGTTTACTGTGTGTGACATTGGAGAGACATATTTTAACATCATGTTCAGAGAGGTATCTATGTCAGTGTGGACCAAGGGAACTGCTGTGTGGTAGCCCCCCAAACATACCAGAGGGGTGGTGAGAAGCCTGCCTGTGACACTGCATGGGAAGGATTTTGCCAATGGCAGAGACTTCATTAAAGACAGCAGTCAATTAAAATCCCGTAAAAATCAGATGTGCCTGAGCAACAAGATCTTTTGGAAATCCAGCTGGAAGAAGTGGCATTTGTTCCATGAAGATGTAATAAGAATCACTTAACAGCCTAAAAACAGAGCATGCATTTGATGAACTTAAACAAGAAAAAGATGGTATGAATACCTGGCACTAAGAGTAAAAATTCTCAGCATATTTGACTCTTCAAAATCTCTGCTTACAAATGTGAAAACAACTTTGTTTACTTTATATTCCTGTTTTCAGGAATGGTCTGGCCTCTGGCATCTCATTAGAAATGGAATTGTATTGACTGAAAGAGACTGTAAATTAACCTGCGTATGAGCAGACTGTTTCTTGCCATGGTCCCTATCCTGATACTGCATTCATGTGTACACTTGTCAAGGCCTTATTTCCCTGCAATTACTGCTCATGCCAGGAATGTTTCTGGATGCAGTAACCTTTTAAAAATTAAAAATCATATCAAATGTAGTTTTCTGTTTTGCTGGTTCCACTCCATTCAAGGACAATGCATCAATATGCTGTGGACAACGTGAACCTGCTCTCTGCTTCCCTGCTCTGTGGTAACAAGTTGCTACTTGTTACAATTGTTATATTGATTATTTTTAATAGGATAGTAAATTGCCATGGAAATTGCCAGTCTTCTCCTGCATCTTGGTATATCCAATTAGCTCAGAAATATAGTCCAAACCAGGTGTCTCCCATAGCAGTATCTGTGATCTACTGTGTGCATGGACTGACTCTTGATGGATTCATAGAAGGAAAAGCAAGCTAAGGAAAGTGAGAAAAAGGCTCTCCTTCTTGGGAAAATGCCTCTGAAAACAAAGGAACTTGGAAAGCACTGGGCTAGCTTAGCTTCTTTTCAGCAAAGACTGCCTGTGAGTTTATATGTTTGTGGCTTTGTTAAAGTATGCTATAGAGCCGCTATTATTTCTCTTTTCTAATCTTTTCTTTTTCCTATATTAACCATGTAGCCATGTACATAGGTGACATAGAGATAAGGTATACTTTCTTTGGACTTTTGCTTACTTGCTTACTGCAGGACTACCTGTTAAGGCAGGAATTCTGAGGGAATTACAGGCATTTCTGCATATAAGCAAATGACGCTAAAACTATTAGCACATGGAATAGCCTGGAAAACACCCAGATGCCCTGAAGTTTAATAAAAGAAAAATTGTATTTAAATTATTCAAGGCCTGAAACAGAGGTCAAGTTCACTGGTCAGGCTAGTTTAATCCCAGGGAAAGTATTTGCTTTCTGGAATAACTCATAAAATGATAAGAAATTGGTATGGAAGCAGCTTCAGGAAGTCTCAATATTAAGGCAAGGTCAGTCAGACTTGAACTGCTTCAGAGAGCTCCCTTCCCATGCCTTCCTGATGTTCAGAGAGCTTCCTACAACAGGACATCTGATGTTGCACTTCATTTAAAATCCTTCCTTCTTGTTTTACCCACTATTGTCATGGAGAATTGCTTTTCTCTTTCTCTTCACAGCATTTGTTTTCATGGTTACCAGGCCTTTGCATCTAAGATCCTATTCCAAGGCAGTCCTGTCCATATTAGCTTCCAGAATGGACCCTTATGTAGAAAGCCTGAACACAATCCTGCACAAGCTTTAGAAGACCTTTGTTCAGATTTGTTTACTTCATTTAAGCCATGAATGCTGTCAGAGCACAAGCAGAGCCAGAGGGACATAAAAATTTGCCTGCTCAGGATATCTACACTATCTCTACATACTGCAGCTCCTCTACCAATGCCACACATGTTTTTGCTGACTTTAAGCTTCTTTGCATCGAAGTTGTAAAGTGGCTTTCACAGGTCAGGGAGACGGGGAGAGAGTATATAGAACCAGGTAAAGGGGTGGCTTATTCTCTCAGGTTATCATGAAATGGTGTTCTTCAGTACCTTCACTACGATAAATGCACCAGGATATTTGAAACAGATGGGAATAACTTAAAATTTAACTCTGTTCCAGCCAGAGGAGCTTGCAACACCCATATTGTTTCCTATTGTCAAAATGTGATTAAATGCCTTATTTTATTTATGGGTAAGGACTGAGTGTGCATCTTGAATGGATTAATTTTGTTTCTTACATAAACCTACTGAACCCACAGAGCTAATCTGTATGAAAATTGTTCTGTTGTTAACAACTCTTTCCCAAAAATTCCATCATCTCTTTAATTTTAAAAAGCCATCTTTACAATAAACCTGATCTTTATGGTTGTGTAATTTTGTGCTTCCTTTCAACTACAAATAGGTTTTCAGGACTTATAAAATGACAGTGTGTACTCTCTTTCTGAAATGTTCTGCAGTGATTGACCATATTAATACAGGAGCTATCCTGCCATCAGAAAAGACAAAATTATTTTTATGCACGGGAATAATAGACTTCCCAATGACAGACTTTCCAAAGGGACAACATAGGTGAGTTGAGAGTTTGACCTTTCTTCATACAATTGTACAGGCGGATGTTAAGAGCCATTCATGGTGGCCAAGAAGGCACCGCAGCTTAGCTCCAGGATGGCTGCCTGGCTGGCTTCACTGCTAAGACTTTTACACAGAGCCCAGCCACACGCCTGGAACAGAAGAGCAGCCCCTGCACACATGCAGTGACCTGAGACCTCACCAGCAAGCGCAGTGCCCCAGGATGAGCAGACTTGCATGCACTCACCCTCCTCTACAAACCAGTACAGTGCTTGCTTTGACCAGTGCTCTTGGATTCAATGCACTGATCCTTTTTACTTATTTCATATTTACAGAGGAAGTGACTTCTAAATAAAAGTTCAGATGTTACACCATTGGTGAAAGCCTTTTCATCACTCTCTGCCTTGCATCGCTTTTCTTTATCCCCCATTCTCATCCCTGCACCAACAAAATCAGTGGTGGGGGGCAAGGAAAGGATGTAGGATCTAGTGTGTTTACAGGGGTGAGGCTGCTGTTTGGTAATATAAGACCTTTAAGACTACAAAAGTTAGGATTCCTAGTACTGGATCAAAACCTCTCCAGCCCATTGAAACCAGTCTGACAGCAATAAACTCTGCTATCTCCCATTTGTTCAAAGCACACTGATAGGTTCAGCTTTTATCAGCTAGCCTTGTATCACTCTTTTAACTTCAGGTATTGTCTGCTTTCCCACAGCTTGTGTGAAAGCTTCAGGCTGCCAGAAACCACTGCTATGGGCTTGGGTTAATTTGGCTGGAATGTGTTTGTTTGATCTCATTTGTCTATTTAGGACAGGTAGTGCTCACGTCTGGTACTAATTATCATGAAACTACAGTCTTGAGAGAATGCACAGGCAGTGATTGGAGAGTAAGAGCACAAGGTAATCAGAAGAGAGAATGAGGGAATAAAAGGCAGGGGGAGGGGATGGGAAGATGATGTAATTCTCTAGGGAATAAGTAAAAGCAGAGCAAAAACAAACTCCAGATAAAATTACTTGGGGAAAAGTAGCCAAAACAGGCACGGTGAGGGGAAAGAATAAGGCCTGATATTTTGATAATCCCTCCATCTGAAGCACGTCCTAGCACTCTACACTTAAGAAAGAAACAGCATGTGAGATGAATAAACACTGCTCCTCTCACTTTACAGCTGGGGAGGTGAAGATGGGTGTTTGTGAGTGGTGGGTTTGTCCAGCATCTCACAGGAAAATGTGACAAAACCCAGCCAGCTCTCTTGAGCCCTAACAGCAGAAGATTCCTCCCTCTCCAGGAAGGAGGCATGGCTAGCAGTCTCCACTTCCCCCAAGAAGGTGGCTGGCTTGTTGAGATGGATAGAGGGATCACAGCCAAAAGCAAAGAGTTGGAGGTACCAAAGAATCAGTATTTCCCTCTCCCTCATGAGCACAACTTCTGGCAAGTCTTCCCAGTGAGCTTTCAGTATCTGCCAGCAAAGACAAAGTCTGTGTCAAAGGGAAAACAACCTCATGGGTAAACAAGCAGTGCATTTTCCAAGCCATCATAACCTCATCCAAAATGTGTTCTGGCACCAGACTTTTGTCTTCCTTCACGTGCTCCTGCTGTTGGGGAACTCCAATGGCAGAATCAGAAACAGCACTGAAGACAAGCTCCTCGGGCTCCAATTTAAGAATATACCATGGTGCTCTCTTAAAAGACTTGGCCCCACAGTAACTGTATGCTTAAGTGTACATGCAACTGCTTTTTGTTTTAATGATTCTCTGTCTCAGTGCTTTCTGTCTGTGAATTCTGTAGGCAGAGCTCAGGAGATGAGATCCCAGCACAGCACAGGTCAAGAGGAAAGAGAACAGCTGAGCACACCAGTAAAACAAAAATAGACATGGTAGCCCTCCTGAAAGGGGCATGGCTCTGCAGCCACACAGTCTGGCTCTGCATTGCCCTCAAATCAGGAAAACACAAGTGAGAGGGAAGAATCCACTCTTCCTATACAGTTTCACCCATATTCTGCTAGGGACAAATGCCATTTCTTTGACAACACTGATCTGGCTAAGGAGAAGCCAGAACAGCAAATATTGATGTGGGCAAAATTCATAAAGCACTGCCCATTTTTGTTTTCTTGAAGTATTATACAGCAGCAATAGTAAGTGGGTCTCTCTCTTCTTTTAGATGCCTTCAGGGAAATGTGAGGATTTTCTGATTTTCCCTTTTTTTTTTTTTTAATAGGGAGGAGCAAAAACCATCATGTTTTTAATAGTCTGAAACCCAAAACGCTTGAAACTAGTCCAGAGCATTTCTGGGCTGCGATGTTCTTTGGAAAGCACCTCTGGATATCAAGAAGTTGCTCATCATGTTCATCTAGAATTTGTCTTTCCTCCTTTAGCCTTGTCCCCTGGGGTGAATTTCACAGAATTGCATCAGCAATTCTGATAAGCAAGTTAAAGTAATTTCTTTCTTCTTCTCTTATATAACAGGCAAGACGTTTATCCATTTGATTACTATTGATTTCCTTGGGAATTAGGTATCTAATATTTTGGGGATTTCAGCCAAAACTCCTTGAAGAGACCTCCTTTTGGTGCTTACAAAAATTCTGGTCAGTCTATCCACAGCTAAGTGCCATAATAGCATTGAATCTTAGTGTTCTCAACTACCTGTCCCATATTCTTTTGCCAAGATTGGAAAGGCAAAATCAGTGTTAGACCTGTAAGTTGTACAGCTTGGTAAGAAATGGTACATGGGTAGAAGGGCCTTCCCCTGCTGCCATCCAGGTTATGGAGAGGTACTCTGTGTACTGGCAGCTCAGGCAGAATGAAATGGAGATAGGTGGGGATGTCCATCAAAGGATGAAATTTGCTTGGATTTAAGTCGTTCAAACAGAAGGCTAAGTAATCCCCAAAGCAAACAAAATGCAGCTGGATGCAATTACTAGCATGAGCTCTATCCATTCTCTGGCCACTTGGAGTTCTTACACCACAAGTAGTAACTAAAGGAGCTTTTTGAAAACTGAAAAAACCTGGCACTTTAGTGCTACCTTAGCTGGCTTTAAAGCATGTGCTTTCTTGCACTGTTTCTGCAGAGTGGATTTTGGAAGACAAGTCCAGCTTTGACAGTGTGTCCTTTTTCAAGGGCTCTTGCTGACCTTTCCTGAGAGCTAACAAGACAGAAGTGAGCCACCTGCATCATTTCCCCATCACTCCTTGACAGTTCCTTATAAATAATAATACCTACAACTGGCAGCTGACATTTACATTGTCTGAAGAAAATTATCTCAAAGGAGAGAGGCCTCCTGAAGTGTGAAGTCTGTAAAATGATAGTGAACTTGTGTGTTCTGCAAAAGAAATTACAAAAATAGGTGGGACCCAGTATGGGTTGAATAGCTCAAGTGAAGTTTGACAGTTTTACTAGATATCTGTGTTTCATCACAATCCAAATGTCTCCTTTCTACCTTTAACAGCTGGGGTAGTTTCCTCATTAGCATTTCTACTGCAGCAAGGAAAACCAGGGCATGCAGAAGCAGGCTCTGAATTAGCTGTCTCCTGGCTGCTCAGTTTTACCGTCTGCTCCTGAAATCCAACTTTAACCCTGGGTTATACCTGCCCATTCATTTCCTATCCTGCTAACGTCTTCTGTCAAATGCTGATGCCACGTACTGGGTACTCCCATCAAACTAGACCCCTCTAGCACTGCCAAGCGTAAAGCAGTGCTAAGGCAATATTTGATATTACATATATACATATTGCCAATATGTACTAGCAGGTACATGATGGCCTGGATTTCTAAATGATGCCTGTGAACATGTGAAGAAAGACTCTGGTCTCTTTCCACTCCCAGGATTTTCCTAGCGCTTACATTTCAGCACTCTCCAGTCCATAATCTCTGTGTGCTCCATTAAGAGTTATCATTGTCACCTGCCAGAGGCTGGTCCTTGCCTTCTACACACATAGCTGCAAATAGGTATCACCAGGTATTTACCAACTGTGGCTGGGTATGGTGGTTGGAAAAGAGCTCTCCTTTTGGGAAAGAGTCAGGGAACTCCCTGATTCAAACAGCCACAAGCATTTCTGCGTGCTCCTACAGTGCTGTGATTGGCATTAGATACTGTGAAGGTGAAAGCCAACAAGCCCTAACCCCTCAACATGTTCATATGGTGTTGTGGAGCAGTGTGGTTTTACACAGGGTTTGTAGACTACTTCTAAAAGGTCTGTGAAAAGGCATTAAGGAAAGCAAGCCTTTTGTCACTACATTTAAATGAAGAGGCAGGCTAGATGCTTGAAAAAAGGTATAACTAAGAGTTAACAAGTCAGGAAAGGTTTCAACCCACAGACTTAAGATATATTATTTTGCATCTGAAATATGCAAGTTAAACATCAGTATCAAACTGTAAGGTCCACTGTCAGCCCTTAACTAGGTATAATAAAGATTTCTATTATGAGTTACTGTTGCTGTGGCAATTCATAAAGGCAATAGGCATGAAGGACCCCAGCAGAAAATTTTAGTAACATACTGAGGATGATACAGTTTATATTCTATCTCCTTTGGGTTTTTATCTTTTTTCTTTTCCCACGTCTCTGCTCCTCAACCATTTACATGGGAAACCTGTTTAGATTCCACAAAATGCATTGCAATCTGCTTTTCACATGTGACTTTCTTTTGTTAGATTAATATATATGAATAAAATCCATAAGAAATGCTTGTAAAAAGCTGTGTGCAGCCTTCTGCTATGCTCAGTCCACACAGCCTCGTCAAGACACTTCATAAGCCACAGTACAAAGCATACCCACCAAGAAAAGGGTGGCATATCCATGAGTTAATCCTTTCCTAACCACAGAGGAGCCAAGGGTCGCTGAATATGTGGCTGAAATCTTCCATATCACGGTGTTTCCAGAGAATAAGGGCATCAATGTAAAACATGAGCGTTTGTGCTAACTATTTTGGTTGGAGCTTGTGTTTTGAGTAATTATTGCTAATACTCCTGCTAATGGTGCTAGTTTGTTGTTTCAATGATTTAAAGCAACCATTAGATATTGGAATCTAGCTTCCTGTACACAACACTTCATACAGCTACTCCTGTACTGAGTGAAATAGTTCATTTCTGATCCAAAAAGCTTCTAGAAAGAAACTAATGACAACAGCGATGGAGCATCTGTTGTACCATTTAGTATGTTGTGGATTGCTGGATATATATAGGTATGCACACATGCACATACACTAAGATTTATCAGAAATAATTCAAGAAAGCCTTTGATCTTTAGCTTATTTTATTATGACTCCTGGATGTAAGCCATCAAGACTCAGGCTGTATTGCATATTCAGGTTTCAAAAAATCCTATTTAAATTTTTAAAGAAAAATACATTATTTTCTGTATTTTTCTGTAACCTTTTGGAGCATATATTGATTGCAAAACTGTGTGGGCTTCTTTAAGGAGAATTGATTATAGTTTAAAAAATATCCTTTTCATTGTTTTAGGTAAATTGAATTCACTTAGAGTAACATATTCCAAAGCAGGATTGTGGAACACAAATCCATTACATGAGAAAAATGCATTTGTGGTCAAGTACTGCTTATTACTGCAGATGGAGACAAGGCTTAGCTTTGTAAAGAAATGTGTGGCCTAAGGAAACTGAGAAAAAAAAAAAGCTCTATTTTTCAAATAGCTTTACTATGCAAATCAATGCCCTTAACTTACACTTACTATTTAATACAGGCAGCGCAGTACCTAAATTCAGCACTGTAGGTGAGACCATGTAATCTTTTGGTTGCACCACCCTTAGAAGATGATAAAACTTGTGAAACATTGCATTTTAATTATGACCCTTGCAATCCAGGGAAGTCATGGCACCAACTTGTAGTTGGGCATCCTTTGAGGAAATGCTGGATAGAAAGAAATCTCAGAAATATTTCAGGAAAATTCAGGAATATCCCTACTTTCCCAAGAAATTATTCTGGTCTTACATTTCTTAAAAGAAGACTGTGAAACCAAGATTTAACTGTAACTTCACTTGTCTTTCCTGTTGACACAGTTATTTACTCACTATGTGTGAATAATTGCTAGAGACCAAACTGCTCTGTGAATTTGATCTTTATTTGCCTGCAGTACAGGTGTGTTTCTTTCAGTGTGTTTCTTGTCTAAATCCACTCATGCACTGGCATTGTTAGAACGTGCAAACTGGACGCAGAAGCCATTCCTCCTGACACTGCTTGCCCTCAAGTGACAAGATTGCTTCTGATGGCTGGCTGGCAGGCTCCAATTCTGGCTTAAAAAAACCCACAAGAATTTTCTTTTCCTTTTTCTTCTTATTTTTTTTTCTTTTCCATATTAACTCCTGGAAGACACCAATGTTACAGGAATTAGGAACTCCAGAAACTCTGAAGTAATTACTTTTCCACCCAAACCTGCTGTATGTGGGACATTTTTCCAACAATAAAGTGTTCTGTCAGATTTATTGCCTGGGTTTACAGTTTGCCTTGAATTTCCCCTCCTCACCATCACACAGGTTTATTGCCCTGTCCATATGGAATAAACAGCAGAACTGGAGATCCAGATCCCTAACATGCCTTCTACTACTGCGGTAACTCCTCCTATTCAAAGGGAACTTAAAGCATCTTTAATCCCTGCATGGGTGCAAGGCATTTAACCATAAGCCTTTCTTGAATGATAAAGAGGAAGCAGATCCAGACCAGAAGATGAAGAAGCCAGAATCTCATACAATCTATCTGTTCTGGTTTGTGAGATACTTCCTTGGTTTGATGCATTTTACTAAATAGGCACCCTAAGGCTAGCCTGGTTCATGCCAGAGGTTGGTTTGTCTTCTGCATACTTCAGCATGATGGATTGGTAATAGAAAGTGCTCCTTGGCAAGCCAGGAGGCAGCTTTTGAAACAGAGGCTGGTCCTCCATTCAGAAGAAGAGGCAACTCTCATTCTGATGATTGGGCTAAAATCCTCATTTGGCATGTTATTCTTTTAATATAAGGGCCCATCAGAAAACCTCTCTACTAGTTTGGAAAGCTAAGTTACACCCAGTTTCACTTTCCACACTGTGACTGAGGGCAAAGTCTGTCTTCTGGAATGTTCCTGCAGAAGATATATTTCTTCATTGAAAAGGAACCTTCCAAGCCCACAAGAACAGCTGGGGTTCATTGATTTTTAACTTATGACAAATATCCCTAGTTATGTTTTGCAGCATGAACCCAGATTTCGTTACTTCCTAAAGCAAGAAAATGTTTTGTCTGCCTTCCTGATTGGGCTGCAATAGGTTATTCATTTCCCAGGAATGCTAATACAGTGGCTCTCTTCTTTCTCTTGTTATGGTCAAACCACCCAGACAAAAGTTTGGGAATATCCAAAATTATTTTAAAGCAATTTGCACTCTGTATTTCATTACAGTGCCTCATTGAACTGCTCAGCCACCTAGGAGCATCCAAATGACATCATGCAAGCATGCCTTCACTATGTCAATCCATGAGCACAACAATGCTCATATATGTATACTTATATTTCTAGCACTTGCAGCTTGTAGGTTGTAAAGCTGATGTACTAATCTGAAGCAGAAGGTTGGTTTGGCTTCTACTTCTTTCTGTAGAAACCCAGAACCAAATTGTCATACAGATGTGTTCTGGAGCACAGTGTTAGCACAACATACAGCTCTGCTTGCTAAGCATGTGCCACTGCTTTGAGACAAACCTGAAATGTGTGGCTGGGATTTCATTCTTCACCAAGGTGCTTAGGCACTATTAGAGTGATGAGGAAACTTTCAAAATGAGAATCGTGGCCAGTAAGCCTTACAGGGACTTTGACCAGCCACATTGCCACAGCATGCCTCTGTCAAGCTTATTTGGGCTGGTTTCAGTGCTTTTATTATTAAAACCAGAGGAAGCACTGTCACTTGTAGAGCTGGGCAATCTGTTAAACTGAACCTTATAATCTTTTGATGAATGGATTAATGGAAAACTTAAGCAAAAGGAATTTGTGTAAGAGCCGAACTATGCTTGCTTTTGAAGGGGATTGATTTTGCATGGGCCAGACTGTTCTGTTTTTGTTTCTTTGGGGGTTTGGTTTGGTTTGGTTTGTTGGTTTGTTTGTTTTGTTGTTTGTTTTTTTTCACCAATACAATGAAAAGCTTCAGTTTCCTCCTTTGCACACAAAACCAGAATTGTTTGAAGACTCTTGAGTTTTCCTAAGGTATTTGGGATTTGTTTCACCCTTTCTCCTCTTTCGCTCCATGCCCCCACAACAGAGTTTGTAGAGCAACCTCAGCCTTAATATGACTGAACAAACCAAATGTCTGAAAGGAATGCTGCCCTGCAAATAACACAATTGTTCCCCCTTGTGGCACTTCAGCAAAAATTACAACTTATGATATTTATGGTAAATATCTTGCAAAGCTGACAGAAACAAACCCTTGTGTTTCATTTGTAGCTACAGACAGGGAGAAGGAAGAGGAGAGCAAAGGTCTGAAGCAGCATTTGAAGATGACTTGTGTCTCATTTGACATGGTACCTCAAGGTACAGTGGTGACATTGGCTGCCCTGTGGTGCACTGTCTGATAGGAAGTTGTCAGGCCCTGCCGAGAGGCTATTCTATTTTGATGTGTCTTGTGCTCTACCAGTGACACCATTTAACTCCACTCTGACCCAGTGATCATGGAAGACAGCTAGGGTAGCATGTCCCTGCAGAGAAGAATCATTCCTCAGCAGTACCTGATAAACCTGTTCTTCTTTACCATGATCCCCTGCCATTCATTGAAGTAGATACTCTGAAGCTCACTGAGGACTCCTGGCATTCAATACATTCAATGTGTCATTGCAGAGCACAGAGGAAGTTTCAGAAGAACAGCAAGGATGTAACACCGTGTCATTAATATCATGAAATTATCAAAACATAATTTAGGGTAGTGTTTTGCTTGTCCCTGATCTTCCTGTAGTGACTTGGAGCAATAAATCTGTATAGCAAATAATTCTGCTTCCCCACATTTAGACTCATTGCTTAATGCCAAATCCCTGCAGCAATATACACTTGAGCTTCTTTAGATTCATAATTAAAAAGAAGCCAGACTCCCTGGAGAGGGGATGGAACACTCTTGGGTTACATTGCAGAAATTCCTATTTGAAACTGTTGTGGTTTAAACCCAGCTGGTAACTCAGTAGCACGCAGCCGCTTTGCTCACTCCCTCCCCTTCCTCCTCCCGCTCCTGGAGGGATGGGGAGGAGAATCGACAGTATGTAACTGCCACAGGTTGAGATAAGAACAGTCCAGTAACTAAGGTATAACACAAACCACTACTGCTACCACCAATAATAATAATGATAAGGGAAATAACAAGGGGAGAGAATACAACCGCTCACCACCCACCAACCAATACTCAACCCGATCTGGGCAGTGTTCTAACCCTTCTGGATAACGGCCCCCCAGTTTATATAGTTGGCATAACTTGTTGTGGTATGGAATACCTCTTTGGTCAGTTTGGGTCAGGTGTCCTGTCTCTGCTCTCTCCAGGCTTCCCCTCCTCCCTGGCAGAGCATGAGACTCCTTGGTCAGAGTAAACATTACTGAGCAGCAACTAAAAGCATTGGTGTTATCAGCACCGTTCCTGGGCTGAAAGTCAAAACCACAGCACTGCACCAGCTACTAAGGAGAAAAATGACTGCTACTGCTGAGCCCAGGACAGAAACCCTAGTTCTTACTTCAGCCCCAGCACATCTTCAATCCCTGTCAGCAGTATTCTACCTCTCTTGGAGACTTTCTTGTATCTGTGTGGCTGTCAGAGTAACTACCATGGGTTACAAACAAGGCATAGCAGTGATTTACCAGCAGAAAAACACCCCTCCTGTTAAATTCTTTGCAACACCTTTAACTAAAGCAGAGCTGGGCTTCACTGAATAGCATCTGCACATTAAACTTCTTTCACTCTATGTTGCAGGCAAGGTAAGTGGCACACATTTCCACTGCATTTGTTCCTGCTTGGAAAATCAGACCCTCAGTCTGCTTTTGGTATGAAAAATAAAAGCCCATGTGTACTTTTCAGTCTGTTTCAAGAGCCTGGCCTGGTGACTTTCTGTAAATTCACTCTGCTACAGCAAACCAGCACTTTTATTTTTCATTCTGAGTCTTGAAATAGTAGCAATGTCCTATTTAATTTCCCTGGTAACTGTACAGAAGAGAATAGAGTATTCCCTGGCATAGATCTGCAGAGCAATAACTGAACATCATGATGAGCAATTTCAAAACATCATCAGTCTTTTCCACTGCAGGATATTTTTTCCTCAATTCTCCCACAAAACCCTGCCCACAGTCAACTGTTTTACACCATCTCATTTGTTCCCACACAGGTTCCCAAATAGTTTACTACCACATTGGTCAGATCCATAAGTCTGCTACAGGTGTTTTGTAGCACCACAGGTACACAGTGGCCATAATCCCAAAATGTGCTTTGTAGCTGGTGTGTGTTAGTGGAAGTCTCAGGTTATTAACTAAATACAGCTGTAGGCACAGAGAGACCGAGATCTGGTCCTAACGTGGCAGCTTGGAAAATCTCAGTTTAAAATTACAGGTATGTGTGTTCTACACAGAATGTTAGAAAATTGGGTCTTTTGTTACCTTCTCTGGTCAAATCACTTAGGCACCATGAGAAGCTGAATCACTAAGGAAAAAGCCAAGGCTGGGTTGAGGCAGTTATATCTAGGGTGGTGGAAGCAGCTGCTGAAACCATGGCCATTTTGCAAATCCCTAATAAAAGCCAAGTTTGTCAGGGTTATACAGCACCACTTTCCCTGTGCTATTAATCAGAGTCAGTCACTTCTTCTATATAGTACCTTGGAAAAGAAGCTTGTGACCAACTGGCAGCTGCTTTCTTCCCACAACAGGACTGGGAAATAGTCTCCTGCAAGACAGCTGAAAACACATTTAATGGAGCACATGTTGGACTATATCACAGTGAGGTGGACACATACCTGCCTCTATCTGATGAGTGTGTCCAGGCCATTTTATAATTACGGTGATGTAACTTCTGCTACCTGCCTGTGATGGTGTGAGTGGAGGCAGGCCAGCTAGGGAGTGTGATACTGGATTACTAGATTACAGAGAAACAGCTGGAACTTCCCACTCTGGCAGCCACAGCTGTACATAGGCTTTGTAGGACAGTCACGTTTTCTAGTTTCGAACACCGATGAGTGAAGTTTAGGTTATATCATCGTGTATTCACTGCAATTTTTAAAAATGCTTAGTTTTATCCTCAAGGGGCATTTGTCCTGTAACACAGTAAACTCAAGATGGCACTTGGTACTAGACATTGATTCATGAACTCTGGGAACCATCTCATCTGACCAACTGAACAAAACAGCATTTCACCAATTTATGCCTACACTAAGTGTAATTATTGGGGAATTTGACTGGAAAATGTTTGAGTCAAATGCACACCAAGGGCTAAAAACGCACTGGTTCTCTTGGCATTTATTCCCATCATTAATTTCCTACTCAACCCCTGTGCTTAAAAAATAGGTGTCTATTTTCCCACGTGAAAACATGAAGAATTTAACATCTGGTATTAACTGATTCATATTGGTTCACACCATGCTGGTGTAAGTGCTACATGAAAGTACTTCCCAGTATGTCCTCTTGGTGTGGACATGGGAATGATCCTAAAAGTCCTTTACAACCTAGCTGATTCTGCGATTTATGACAAAATTGAGCCAAGGCATACGTGACGCACAAACTCAGTGTGGCTCCTCTGAGCCTCCCTGGTGGAGACAAGTGCTGCAGGCGTGGGCTGTCTGCCTCGCCTGCTCACCCCCACCACTATCTGAGGGTGTAATTATCTGCTTGTCTGTGTTATTATCCAGGCATCCCCACTGCAGAAAGTGTGACCAAATCTCATAGCTTGGGTGGAGACATCAGTAAATGAGTAAATGTTTCTAGCAAGAAGCTTCAGCTCCTGAAATCTCCACTCTGAGGTACGCCTCAGATGCAAAGCTTCATTTTATTTCCTTCTTCAAGTCAAGCCTGTTTACTGAATACCAGATCAAACTAAAACGCATATCGATTGCTATGTTGCCTTCCCTGGATTTGTACCATTAGCTTCATCAAAGCACCAGCTATGGTGTCCTAAGTTCATCTCTCCTGCTATAAACATTTTGTTTCACCATTTGTATAACCCTACAGGGAATTTGAATTGGTTTATTATTCTAGGAAAACTGTATTTCCATTTTGTTTTGTTAAAGTATCACTCAGTTACTTTGGGAGTGCATACAACTAAAGTTAATTATTAATAACATTGCTTAATTGGGAATAAATGCTGACACAACCAGAAGCTCTTCCATTATTTGTTTTAAAGCAAATCCTGTCATTGCCCCACAGCCCGGGTCTCAGGTTGTCCCAGGTAGCAGCAGGAGCACCAGAGCTTATAGACTCTGCTTCTGGCCTCGGAGCTGTGGGAAGCTGTGCTGCAGGCTCTCCTCCCATGTCTGCTATGGTTGCTGCAACTCTTGCTGGGAAACAAAGGGGCAATTCCACCCCAGGGAAATGTAGGCTGAGTCTGAGATCAGGCCACATGGTAAATGCTGCTGTGAATCACACTGTTTCTGTGACTTTTGAGTCCCTGGGACTAAATGGAGCCCTTCATCTCATTTCCCTCTAGAAACTCAGGGCAGCGCATGAGCCTAAGGATGAAGGATGTGTTTGGACATGAATTCTGTGTCTGCAGTCAGCATCCAAGCTTATCTCAAAAGGCAGGTCTCAGACAAGGGCTATCTTGCTGCTAAAACTGTCATTCTGGTTTTATGCTGAGGCAAGGTTAAGTAGAGTACATACCTCAAGATTATAAAAAAAAAAACATTAGTTCACAGAGCATGGTGAGATTGAACTGGACAAATTCTTTTCTAAATACACATGTATCTATCTATGTATCTATCTATTTATCTATCTATCTACACCACAGATTGCTTCCTGATTTCTTCTCCAACAGGGTCACAATGACGTGCTACACGCTAGAGAAATTCATCTCAGTTTTCTCACCCACGCCAAGTAAATAGGTTAGGATCTCTGTCAAACAGCTACCCCAGAAAGGATGACCACCTGAGCGTTGATATATGACACAGACAGTGTCTACTTGGAAGCACAAACCTTGCAGCAGCAAAGCTCAAAAAACATGGCCACATCAAGAGATCCTTCTGCTTCACATTAAAAGTGTTGACCAGCCAACACCGTCTTTGTTAATAGATTTGTCTCCTGTCTTGGTGAGGCTCTCTGTGCACAACACCTCACTCATCTTCTTCCCCTCCTCCTTTTTATTGTTACTCTCCTGACGCTTTTCTTCTGCCTTCACTGTATAAACTTGCCATTGTTATTAATGTCTTGCTCCTTGTTCCTTCCTGTCTTGACTTTATAAGGCAAGAACACGGGAGCAGCCCCCTTGGAAAATAATAATTGTTATTACTACAAGGGGATGAAAACTTCACTCTGCCTTAAGTGTTATAGGTTCCTGCATTGCTATTGTGTTTCTGGGAAAGCTAGAAAAGGCAGCTACAGTCCTCAGACTACCCATATCACATGAGCTATAAAACCTGGGGAAGTGTGCCAGGGAACCCTGAACATCTTGGGCAGATGATCTTGTTATAACAATAAATTTCTTCTATGAGCTCATTCCACCTGCAGGTGACAGATAGGCATGCAGTCCTATGATTTAATGCAGGCCTTAAGTGTGTAAGTCTAGTGTCAGAAGAAAGCTACATTTACCAGAAATGATGCTAGAATCTGATTGCCTGTGTAGGAAAAGGCGGAGGCTTTCCCAATGTGAACTGCTGTAAGGTGCATGCAGCTTCATGTGTCAGACTGACTGGATCCAGAAAGGGATCTCAGAGCACAGGGTGATGCAGATGAAATGTCAAAAAGACATTAACATACTGAGGAATGGAGAAAGCAGGAAATGCTATATTTATTCCTTTGAAAAAGCTGTTATGATAGCTCAGACATATGCCTTGGCTATGTTGTGTCATTGTAACAGAGGTATTGCATTATTGTTGAAAAGTATTTTATTTTTACAAAGGCAGACAGGCTCCCAAGAAGGACTAGTTTCTCTATATCTTATTGAAGCATGAGATAATATTTGGGCAAAAATAATCAGAATTACTAGTTCCTGCTAAAGCAGCCTGGGTGATGGCTCTGTGGACATTCATTCTGCAGCAGAGCTTGCTGAAGTGGCCCTGTCATTCTTCTCACCTTGGTGTCTTGCTCCTACACTGCACTTCCTTCCTTCATTATGCCTGGCACAACTTCTTGTACAGTCACGCAATGGATTAGATAAGAATTTATCTGTCTGAGAGTCAACTTGCTTTTCCTTGGCTTCAGTCAAAAACTATTGATTTGGTTCATGATCTGGTTACACAAGCCCTTGTGTCAACATGATGGAAGAGGCTTGGTTTAGGAATAAGCTCCTAGAGGAAGGTAGGGTACTACAGAAACTGCAGCAGCACTGCTATCAAATGTGGGGAAACTATTAATGCAAAGTCTGTAATCCCTCAGCCACCGTTAGTGGTCATTCAGGCTAGCACATTAAGAACACAAGTCTGTAGTCCAATCCAGCACATACCAAGAGGTGTTAATGAACCCCATTCTTTGGCCTTGATTCTCTTGCTGCATCATAATTAGCTCTGATGTTACTATGCTTTAAACAAGTAACATATACAAATCCATGTATGTAAATCCATGTATGTTCAGAGGGTGGTGTAAGCAGGTAATCTGACAATTTGCGTTCACTTGCTGAAGCACTAAGACTAGCAACAGCCTTTTGGCCAGGTGGAGTCTTACAAAAGCTTTTTTCTGTAAGCAAAGGCAGACAAACCTCCTTTACTGCAGGAGCCAGGAGAAAAAACAATGTCATAATTAAATCATAAACACAGTGGTCAGAAATGGAGCAAAACCATGTAAAGTAAGTTTCTACCCCAGGTGATCTGTCGTACTCCAAAGCTTCCCTTTCTTTCACATTGCTTGTCTATCCCTGCTGCTGGCCTACCCCCATAGTGCCAACTACTGCAAGCAGGAAGCCCTGGCGCCTGTGGCATTTGTCCCTCTACGGGACTGCATGATGGCAGATGCAGGGGCTGCCAGGGAGGATGTCAGATGAAAGAAACCTTTTCCAGTGAAATTCCTTACCTGTAACATGGGGAAGAAGGTGCTTGACCACCAGGACTTCCCTGAACCTACAGCATCTGGTAGAGGTAGGCAAAATCTAATGTGCACTTACCCTTACCTACCTACCCAATGACTTTATTTCCAAGGAATTTTGCCAGTTTAAATTTCCAAACATAACTTGAATAATTATGTGAGAAGATCCATTTTTAATTTTTAAAGTTCATTTTTAGTCCTTCTTTAGCAGTCTCAAAAATGATTCAAATTATCATAATGACTCCAAAGAATCCAGATAAGAAACACAATGTATGTGTAAATATTACATTTATGACTATGATTTTTAGCCTGAACATTATTTTTATGAGATTATGCTGTCTGCATATCAGTCAGTCTGCACTTCCTTACAGTTTCTCAATCCTTTGCTTAAGTTAGCAAAGTCTGGCAGAGGTCTCCAGGTCTCATATGTATTCAGATTCTCTAAAGTTTCATGTAAATGAGCTTAATGTAAATCAGCAGACTCAAATGAATTCTCCTTCAGGGGAAAGTTAAGCAAAGCAACCATTACTCCCTCTTTCTGGCAGTAGTCATCCCCTGCTCTGGCAGCTAGCCAGCACACATGCTGGGGTGTGTTGCCTCTGCCTTGGGGTGTCCTATGGAAAACATTGGGCTGTTGCAAAGGAGCTAGGTGAGCCACCAGGCAGGCACACATCCATTGGAAAGTACATCTTGTTTTTCTGGCTTACAGAAAATACTGTCCAGTCAATCACAACACTGAGTCTCCTGGGCTTGGAGTACAGGGAGTAGTGAATACTGGTCTTGCTGTGGTCCATTGTCTTCTCTCAGCATACAGCCCCAAATGGCATTATGATTTAGTAAATTAAGATGGAATTTCAGTGGTCTTTAAAACAGTATTGATTGTGCTTCAAAAGCAATGTGGCAGAGTAGAGGCACAATAGTATATAAGGGACCTGAAAAGTCCCAGGTTCTTTTGTGGTGGCAGGGCAGGGTAGGAAGAAGAATGAACTCAAATGGTAGTTATTGCAGAGAAAACTCCGGAGAATAACGTCTAGTATTTTCTACTTTTTATTTGACAAAAAAAGAATCCTGAAAGGAAGGTCTACTGAAATAAATGTTCCTAGGCCAAAAAGCCCTCCTTCCAGCTTCTAGTATGGAAGAGCTTATTCTTACACATTAATAACTTTCATTGGCAAAGACTTTACTAACTATAGCAGGACAGATTTTTAATTATTGCATGGAAAAAACCTTTATCTGTTCTAAGCCTTTATCTTACCTGAAGCAGTGTCTCAGCTCCTGGTTCTGAATGAATCTGGGTCATAGTAGGATCCAGGAGCCACTGCAAGGACCCACAAGTCAGTGACACTGGAGCCCTCCAAGAGTTGGGATTAGCTGGCTACCACCAAGTTTCTTTTGGAACATTTCTCCCACCTTCCTCTCAAAGACGTGCATCACATGCACCTCAGGCTATCCTTTGACCTCACTTCTACTGGTAAGAATGTGTTGTTCTAGCTCTTTGGCAAATGGCTGTGATGCAATGGAGAGCAACAAAGGAAGAGTGATGTGGTAACGGCGTTTATACATGTGGGCACTGATGCTACTTACAAGGGTGTCTACCCTTGCTGTGAGTTGGCGTGTGATCAACAGAGCCTTTCTCATGCACTGCATCCTGGTAAATTTCCTAGTTCACTTTTACCCTGTGTGTCCCATCCTCCTACAATGACACAGCACAGCAGCTGCTCTGAGGCTCCAAAAAGTTGCAGAAAGGCTGAGTGTCAAGTCCCAGACAGGATTTTAACCAACCACCTAGGTTAAATAGGCTTGAGATGAAGCTAATTCCCTGTGCAGCATCTTTGTGCAGAGTCTGTAAGAAGATTCATTTCTGTTATTTCCATTTGCAGATGCGGGTTTTTTAGAGCTGTGATTATGCTCCCTACCCAACTCTTCCTGCTCAGATGAGGAAACAGAAAATGGAACACTGCAGAGCATGCCAGATTAGAAGCTGCTAAAATATATACGGCCAAAAATGTCTGATTGATCACATTTAATGAATAATAATACCAATACCTAGTGTTACAAAACACTTTATAAAGGACGTCTGTCTAGCCACCCATCTATCATTCTGCAGGAGGAGAAGGGGAGGTGAGTGGAAAGGCAGGAAGTGCCCCTTGTCCCCTTGTCTTCATCAATGAGGCTGTCCAGGTTCTTTGCTCTCAGCAAAGATGTCATCCCAACCCCATGAGCAGAGCATCCCCCTCAGCCAGCCCATGTTGCTCCTGTGCCTTCCTGTGAAACTACACTGAGGTCTGTGCTCAGCACTGCACCAGGAGGTATGCGCGCACACGGGGCCCAGCTACCCTCTGAGCTGACTGACTCAGCCACCCAGTAATGCCTGGCTGACCAGTGTGGAAGGAAAGCTAACATTAACCCTTAACACTTTTGGAAATGGTGACATAGTACCTCATCACTATATAGCAGTATTAAAATAAATATATTAAATAATTAATTGTGATTTATTCACCTGATTCAGCAGTTAAAAGCTTGTAAAATTTGTTTTCTTGATATATTACTTTGTACATTGGTTGCATATTGTACTTGGTATATTAGTTGTTTAAGCAGACAGAAAAGCAGTCTGTGAAGATT
This sequence comes from Neopsephotus bourkii, assembly GCF_033783945.1. Classification (NCBI taxonomy): domain Eukaryota; kingdom Metazoa; phylum Chordata; class Aves; order Psittaciformes; family Psittacidae; genus Neopsephotus; species Neopsephotus bourkii. Next base: position 8,698,463 of record NW_026902239.1, read on the forward strand.
CAAGCTTTTTGTTAATATTTTTAATCCTATTTTATTCACATGTATATGAAAGCCAGTAAAGAGAGATGATAAAATCTATGAAGTGTTCTTTATGCCATTTATTGTCATGGTGGGCTGGTTATATTTATATATATATATACCATGAAATCTCTGGTGACAGTAAGAAGTTTCTTTTTATTAATTTCCACTTTTACCATTACAGTATTTTTATGCACTTTGCGATTCTACTTTGTGTGGTCTACCACAAGATAAACTCTAAGCTGACCAGCTTTCCCATGTAAAGTCAAGTCCATCACTCCTGATGAACCCCAGGTCACTGGATTCAGCAGGCTGCTCTGCCCCTGCCCAGTAGAGAACCTCATTATCCATCTTTTGAATTATTTCAGCTGTCAAAGTGACACACTTACAAAACACCTACTTCAGAAAAGTAAAACCATCTCTGCTTTCAAAGAGGAATGCTCTGCAGCTCCCACCACCACTTAATTCTCACAATTTCCTTTTTCTCTGTAAGGTGTGAGCTAGAAAAATATTCTGAGCAAAAAAAATAGTGATGGCCAGAAAAGATGGAAGAGAAACGATGAAAAGGCAGATGATAGCAGGGAGTAACGCTACCTTAAAAAGAAAAAAAAAAAAAGAAAAGAAAAAAACCACCTAAATATATTCCAGTTCTATTTATAAACAAAGCTCACATTGCATCAGTGTTTGCCATTTCACCCAGATCCACTTATTAACTCTTCACATGAAAAGGGGAGGTGCTACCAGGTAAGTAGACAAAAACCAGCATTGATTTAGCATTTCTGCAACCCATGACCACAGGGTCCAGGGAGTGGCAGGCAGGGTGTAATTTCTCCTTGATGGCCGAATTTCAAAAGCTCAGTCCCAAATTGAGGACTTCTTTGCTTTAGCTGCAGCAATTTGGCTGCTTTGTAGAGGAAGATCTTGCCATAAATGTGGTGATTGGTGAAACCTTCAGGCAAGATCTCTGTGTAGTTTCTCACAGATAGACCTTCCACATAGGTATCTAGGCATGATATTTTCACATTACAGCTACTGAGAACAACTGGAACTGTTCTTCCCCAATCTCTAATACTCCAACCTAATGAGACCCCACTTGGAGTATTACATCCAGCTCTGGGCCCCCCCTACATAAGAAAGACATGCACCTGTTGAAATGGGTCCAGAGGAGAGGCACAAAGATGATCAGGGGGCTGGAGCACCTCTCCTGTGAAGACAGGCTGAGAGATTTGGGGTTGTTCAGCCTGGAGAAGACTCTGGGGAAACCTTAGAGCAGCCTTCCAGTACCTAAAGGGGGGCTATGAGAAATCTGGAGAGGGCAGTAAGGATAGGACAAGGGCGAATGGCTTTAAACTGACAGAGGGGAGATTAAATTAGACATAAGGAAGAAATTCTTTACTGTGAGGGTGGTGAAGCACTGGCACAGGTTGAGCAAGAAGCTGTGGCTGCCCCATCCCTGGTAGTGTTCAAGGACAGGTTGGATGGGGCTTTGAGCAACATGGTCTAGCTAAAGGTGACCCTGCCCATGGCAGGTGGGTTGGAACTGGGAGATCTTTAAGGTCCTTTACGACCCAAACCATTCTGTAATTCTGTGAAGGAATATGTTTTGGCAGGCAGAGTGGACCTGGTTCCACCAACTGCTTATGTGTCACCAAAATCCATGGGAGTATTTAGTGGCTTAGTTGCTTTGCTGAATCCAGGCCAAAGAGGAAGAAAGCAAGATGGTTAAGCTGCAAGGCTCATATATATATATATATATATATATATATAAAGATATATATATAAAGATATATATAGATGTAAAGATATATATATCTTTAGTCTGGAACACTTAGATCTTTATCAATGTTATGATTCTCCCTAATAATTCACGGTGGTTTAGGAATGTTTCAAAGGAAACACAAGCCTCACTTTCTGGCCATAATTTAGCAAATATTTTTCTGTCTGTGTAACATTATTCATGCATATATAATATATATATCTATCTTTTTCTTAAGAACAGGAAGGCATGAGTGAAGTGCCACAACAGGCTGTTTTTGTAGGTCAGAGCTGTATTTTATTATCTACAGCATTTAAGCATTCCTACCAATGTTATACAACTGCTAGAGACATCTGGACCTAATACTGAAATGTTCCATAATCTGTGTGTGCATGAATATTCTTTTGCCAGAATATTTAATTTAAACTCTCTTTGAAAGAAAGAACAGTAAGTTCAGGGAGTTATACTTTTTTTTTAGTTGTTTTTATTTCAATAGTAAACACACCTCAGACAAATAGAAATAATTCCAATGCCAATGTTGAAAAGATGCTTTTACTCACTGGTTGTCAGAATCCATACAGAATGACTGCATTTGCCCTAATTAATGGCCCATTTTCAGGAGAGGCTTTAATTAACAGCTGACATTTAAGCAGCACTACAATGTGCTGTGCAATTATCACCTGGCCTACTTCTCTGTGATTCAAATGCTCTTGAAAAAAAGGCACGATGCCTTTTTTTTCTGAAAGTTTTACAGCATAGAGTGGAAACAGAGAACTGAGAAAGAGGGAGGAAACACAGCCAGATCTTCAAGGGGATTTAAGGTGGAGTTTTCCAGTACCATTAGCTTGACCCAGTGACTGGCTGCTTCTTCAAAAGTGGGGCACATACTCATGCATCTCTCAGGTTTGCCCTGGGCCACATATTTTTAACCCACTCCCTCTCCTCAAACTGGCAATGCCCTGAGCACCATAGAGAGCCAGGAATAGACTACAGTCGAGCCTGTTTGATAGCTCTGTGCTGGTCAACTGGGATGGACTTCCTCCTATCTGTCTTATTTTCCCTGTTTTGCATCCTTGAGGCTGACCTGGTAGCAAGCCAGACTGTTTTAGTTCCTTAGCCCTGGAATCAAAACCAAACTAGTTGTGCTTAAGCTCAACACAGTGAGCTGCACAGCTCAACACAGTGAGCTGCGCAGCTCAACTGGCCCACTGTGCAGTCGCCCTTAGCCCTCACTCCCAAGAAGGGGGAGGAAGTAGTGTAGGATCACTACCCCACAGGGGAGATGAGCTGGTATTTTAAGCTGTACTGTAAATAGAGCAGCCTTGTGAAATCAAATCTTATATTGTGTAGGAAGGTAAATCACACATGAGAATATTTTTGTACTGTGTACATTTCCTTCTAGAAAATTAATGTCTAATCAAATAACAGTGCTGCTAAAGGAAAAGGTGGTACCATGTGGCATGGGCCTTCTGGTCCTTTTGGCTGGGCTGAGCCCACTCTTCTAGAGGTGAGCTGTAACCTCTTTATTTGTAAAGAGGACTTTACAAATAAAGAACATGCTTTACATTACCTATTCAAACTGTTCTATATGGTATGCAATAATCAAGTAGCTATTAATGTAGTACAGCAGTATCTACTGGGTCACTGAGAGCGTGACCAAACACCCAGCTTTGGCAATGTGGCAATGCCGAATCTCTTTCCTGCTCTCCAACCTGATGAATACTTCATTATGTTATACAAAGTGAAACATTTTGGCTTGGGAGCCTGGGCTCCTTCCCCTCAGCTTTTCAAGCATATACTGCAGCCTGATGAACTGACCACCTTCCCCATAGTAATTAGCTGCTTTGCTTGGATAGAAAAGAGCATTTAGCCTGCCTGGATGACACAACACTTCCTATGCTGCGCTACAGAGGTGCATATTTCTTTGCCTCTTCTTCCAGCTATGTCTTATTGGAGCCCAGGGTCAGCTCTGGTGGTTCTCTCCAGGCCCAACACAGAGAACATAAAATCAACATATCATGGTAAGATGGGTATGAGCTACCTGGGAAGAGCTGAGCCCTTTGTGGACATTTCTAAAGGCCAAATATTGTGTGGGAAATAACCTCAGTCCCATGTCCTGGTAGCTTTGATTCAGGAAGTGGATGGGAAGATGAGTGCCTGATGAGGTTGCAGTCCTGAGGTACACACAGTGACTACCCTGTCCCCAGCCAGCTTCTGCCTAATGAAATCACACCAAATTTAACTTGGCATGCTGGACTGCATTTAGAAAGCTGAAGCAGCTCAGGGGTATTTCACATATCTGCAGTGGGGACAGGAGAGACAGCTGGGGTGGCAGTCTTGTTAGTCAGCCTTATATAAATTGCCTCTTCCCATGAATTAAAGCTGCCAGGCACTGACGGGGTTTGGGAGCCTCCAGGGCTAGCCTATGAGGAAAAACAGAATATCATGATTTTGTATCCAGAAACCTAAATTTTTGAAAGATTTCAGAAATTTAGAAATAGAATGCTGGTATCTGCATCTTTTTCTGTAGATCTATTTTTTGGAGTATGCATTAGGCCGTCCTTTAACCTGTCACATTTCCACACAGGGCTGACTATATTTGCCTCCGAAAAATCACAGTCAGGGGACTCTTTATGAACTGACTGTGGGGTTATGTGTTGGTTAGTATCCAATAATCCCTGAGATCTAAGCCTGGACCAGTCATCAGTTTGCTCCATGTCTCCTTAAGGAGTTCGTAAAATAGAGCCAGGGAGCTCTGTGTCTATTGGAATTCAATATTTCAGTCTGGCGGCCTTGGATCCAAGAGTTAAGTGTTGCTCTCTTAGTCAGTACACCACTGTCAGCTTCTGGGTCACAGATAGGGAATGAGAACGTGCTAAATAATTCAGGTGGTGACCCGACTCTCCTAGGGCAGTACAGCTTTAGCAATGCAAGGAGAAAGTGTTATTGAAATAAGTGGGATTATTTGTATTAATAAGAACAAGAAACTTTGTGGGATTGTGGGTTGTTTTGTTGGTTTTGGGGGTGTTTGGGTTTTTGTTTTTGGTTTGTTTTTTTTTTCTTATTATACAGCCAAAGATGCAGGAAGTAGTGTCATCATCCTGCTGAGAGTTATGACACGTAAGAAGTCTTTAGCGTCTGTTTTCAAACAGGAACCAATTCATCTGCTCATTTTCCTACAGACCCCATTTTGCACTCCGAGTATACGCTATTTCTAATCATGACATTGTATATGACACAATGCAATAAAAGCAAAAGTGAGGCAAACTGTTTATGGAACTGTAGGTCAGGTCTGTGCTGCTTCTGTTAAGTACTGCTAGGTGGCAATGTGTTACCTAAAAAAACCACCCTCTGCTTCAGACATTGCTGGGATGTGTCTGGGCATTGCTCAGCTCCAAAAGGGGACAGGGCCTTGGAGCAGGATCTGCTGAGAGCTGTTTCACTCACACAGATTTCTAACTCAGTACTGAGGTTTTCCAGAAACAAATGCAGGGATGAATCCTACTGGAAAAACATCTCTCCTTTGTGAACCCAAGATTTCTGTTTACACCGGGGGTGTTGTTATAAGGGAATAAATCCTTCTGTTGCGTAAAGATAATGCCACATGGGACTAGAATATGTAATACTCTCACAGGATTAACAATACAAAACTGAAAATATTTATTCAGAGTGCAAAGACCTTGTTTTTCTAAACATATGATTAGTTGAACTCTTCTACATGTTCAATCATAATATTTAATCAATGAGACCAACTTCAGGACATTTGTATTGACAGTTGTGTTGAAAAACAGCTTTAATAAAGGTGAGGAAGATATATTTCCAGATACATCTTTCAGCCATGCTACAAATACCTAAAACTGAGTCATCTTATGTATATGTATTAAGAAGGACATAGTAATAAGGACTGGCTTGTGTTTGCATATTGCTTTGAATATGCAAGTGATCTACATTGAAACAAGCATTTTATTTCCCTCTATCTGGCACCTGGTGTGGCAGCATATGTTCCTCCAAAGAGGGAAACCAATGGATAGGAGAAGGGTAGAGACAGCAGAGTTCTGTGTGACAGCGACGTTTTAAGCCAGCCATGCGTTTACATAAAATTGCAGCTAAGGATTACTCCCTTGTGATGCTGGGGTAGTTTGCAGCTGGCTCAGTGCTTCAGTCCAGTGCGTGTGCAAGAGATTGGCACACACTGGAGAGGCAGCATGTGGGAGCATGTCTGCTGGTAAGGACTTACACTTGGGCTGACAGTAAAACAGATGTAAGTGAACCTGGGGAGCCTGAGTCTCTTGACATGGAACCATAGATAGGGCATTAATGCTTCTCCTGACAACATCATCATGGAAAGCAAACGGGGCTGGAGGTTAGTGAGCAGCTACTTCACTCTAGGCTGTAGCACCCTGGCAGAGGTGCATATCCCAGCTTGAGCTACCTGTGGACATTCTTCTGGGATGGTGGACAAATAACTGTCTTTAATTACACTGGCTTGAATAGAAATACTGGACTTGCTTTTTAGCAATGCAGGCTACAGGTTCAGGAAACCAAAAATAATATTGACCTGCTCGTATGGTATTTAACAACCAGGGAAGCTAGCATGCACCCGCATCTTCTGATGCAAAACTGCTTTAAATTTAGACTGCATTTTTCAGTGCCAGAGGTTACAAGTAGACGTGGCACGGAGCAGAAGGCACCACAGTTCAGGCCGCTCAGCTGCGGGCCCTGAGTCTGCCTGAAGCTGGCAGAGGCTCAGTTTAATCTCCTTTGCTTCGCTCGGGCCTTCCTCGGCACCCGCTGTTCCCCAGGGCAGGGGAGCTGCAGGCCTGCCTCAGGTCCTCTCCCCGCCCTGCCCCGGCGCTGACCCGCACCCCGGCCCTACCCGGCGCTGCGGCAGTTCCCGGAGGGGCTGCTTTCCCTGCTGCACCGCCCGCCGGTGCCCGCCCGGCAACGGGAAAGGGAATAGTGGGGCCAGGTCAGTGCCTAGCCGGGGGTCTCTGCTTGGCTCCGGCCAGCTGGGGGCTTGCGGCGCTTGGGGACCGCGGGGCGAAGGGACGAGAGTCTGTGTCGAGCAGCCGGGGCTGTTGAGGTCGCTCGGGTCCCTGCAGGCCCTCGGACTGGCTGTGGCGAAGAGGAGAAGCAGGATCTGGCCGAGAAGTGGGCGGACGGGAGGGAGGCGTGGCGAGGAGCGAACCCTTCGGTGCCGCTGGGTGCCTGGGTCGAAGGCGAGGCTCTTTCGCCGCTGCTGCTTCTGCCTGAAAATGTGAGGCGCTCGCTGCGACCTCCCGTCACTTGCTCGGCTTCAGCCCTGAGGCCTCGGGTCTTATGTTGGGGGCAGCCACTTATCCCTGCCTTGGGCCCTTCTCAGTGTGCAGCCCATCCATGCTGGTTGATATGTGTATGTCTGTATCTTTATTTAATTATTCATGTATTTTTATTTTTATTTTTATTTTTTTAACAGGCCATTCCAGAAATGCTTGCCTAGGTAATACCAGGTGCTGCAGTGTACTTCTCATGATTTTGGTAGTGCACAAGGTCAGCAGCAAGAAGCCTCTGCTGGGGAATCACAGAATCATAGAACACCAGGTTGGAAGGGACCTCAAGGATCATCTGGTTTTCTCCGAATCAATTGGCAGAGCATAACCTAGACTACATGTCCTAGCACCTTGTCCAGCTGAGTCTTAAACATGTCCAGTGTTGGGGAATCCACCACTTCCCTAGGGAGATTATTCCAATGGCTGACTGTTCTCATTGTGAAAAATTTTCCTCTGGCATCCAGTCAGAATCTCCCCAGGTGTAACTTGTGCCTGTTACCCCGTATCTTTTCCTTATGACTCCTTGTAAAAAGGGAGTCTTCATGTTCTTTGTAGCCATCCTTTAAATACTGAAAGGATTTTCACCTCCTCTCCCCCTCAAGTTTTTGCATTATTCCCAAAGTGACACCATGCAGGATGCCTTTGTTTGCTGAAATGCAGCGTGTAGAACTGAGAATCAAGGGACGTGCTGACATGGTGTGCTTCTGTTAGTTGCCAGTGCTGTACAGGGGAGCAGGAGGTATACTCCTGAGAATCACGTGGCCAGTTCTGTTACCAGAATGCAGTTTTGTTGATGCTTTCATCAGGAGCATTTACTGGTGCTGGTAAGGAGAACAGTAGGAAATGGGTGCTAAAAGGAATTCAGAGCACTGCTCAACTATAGAACTTTTACAGTCTTCAAGGCAAATCAATCCTTGGGATAGCATCAGTATTTGCAATTACATCTAGAATTAATTCATCCTTATGATTTTTGGGATTTGGTGACTAAAAAGCAAATGGAGAGTTGGTTGTGGTAGTTTCCATTCCTGTGAAGTAGCACATCGGTTCATTTTAAAGGTGTCTGAAATATACCTAGTGGGCAGTGAACTTTATGTGAAAGTGTTTTCTGTCACTGTTACAGAGGACCCTTTGCTGACAGAGGCAGAGAACCTCTTTAGGTCAAAGCATTAAAACGTAAAGAGCCTGTGTGCTTCTTGCAGAAGTTAACGGATTCTTGCTCTCACCCTCTGCTGTGAAACTCAAGAAACTCGAGATCCTGTACTCACCATGTAACCACAATCAAAGGTGGTATCGTGTATTTATGGAAAGACTTCGTCAGCTGTTTTACGTACTTGAATACTATTATTTTTCACTGGAATTGGGTATGTTTCTGTGTGATGTTTTCACTAGGTCTTCAACATAATTAAAATGTGTTTAAAAGAGAACATAATTGGTTGGGAACAGAGAAACAACTCACATCTTAACCTTAGCCTGCAGGGACCATTAAGATACAAAACTTAACAAAGAAGAAATAATTTGGAAAACACATAGCTTGCTATACCCAGAATTGACATGCTCAGAAATGAGGAGGAAAACAAAGGAGAAAAAGAGAGCGAGAAAAGCAGAAATGAGATGTGAAGTGTAAGCCAGCTTAAAACTGGAACTGCAGATGAGAGTTTTTTTACTTGATGTTAAAAGGTTTTTTTACAGTATTTTCATTTCACATGTGCATGATTTGAAGCCATTTCAATTAGTCAATTTGGATATCTTCTCACTTCTTGTTCTCTCAGCATCTGGACAGGTAACCATTTTTTGTAATGATGCCATAGAGAAAATAGGAGGCCCAAACTTTTTGTTCTCTTCTCAACAGTAATATAGAGGCTAAAACCTTGCCCTTTATAATACCAGCTACTTCTAAAGCCTGTTTTTAGATTAGTTACAAAGTTCTTTAAGTATCTTAATGCTGAACTAGAAGGACTATTGATCCTACTTAATTTTTCCCCAGTGCGGGTACCAGAAACAATGTACTAAACATTTGAACAGGATTCAGAAGTTTGAAAGCCATAGCATCTTGAGAAAGGCATGAGCCTGAGGCAGCTCCTCTTGAACTTGGTACAAGTTCCTGCTTTGTGTAGTCATGCCATAGAGGATGTGCATTTTCTGTCTGGAGGAGGCAGAATTTTCCAAGCTTTGAATAATTTCTGTATCTGTGAGTTACTTTTTGTCAGCAGGTTTTATGCTGATGATCCCCCATCATGCTTAAGATCTCACTGCTTTCTTCCAACTGAAGGAAAGCCAGCTGGAGAGGTGATTGCCCTTATATTGCTTCAGCTGGTAATTATTAGAGTGGGAAGAACCTGTCAGATAAGATGTTTAAGTCAACCTAAGCCACAAGTAACTGAAGGGAAGAAAAGAGATGCATAAGTAGAGAAGTAGGTGGAGGGTTCTGTAACCTTCAGGTGAGGAGTGGTGAAAAGCAGCCTGTTCAGCTAGTGCTGGAGAGGAACCCTGCAGCTGAGGCCTTCCTCCTACGCCTTTCTTGTGTCTGAAGACAGGGTCCAGTGACTTCTCTTCCCTATGAGATCTGTGCTTTTGATTTGCATCCAGGCCAGTCCCCTTTGATCTTCCTGTTTCTGAATTCTTTCTGTGTTGGACACTGGCATTTATTCCTTCTCTCCCCATCATCCACAAGCCCACTGTCCCAGGTTCCAGTCAGTTGGTGTTAACGGTTTTCACTAATTTTAAAATTTTTTTTAATTCTTTTTTTTTGTGTATAGATGTACTATATTTATGTTTTAGTTATATTTTTCCTTCACTGCTCTTTCACTTGTTTTCATGTTACGGGATCAGTAGTGCCAGTCCTCTGCACTGGGTCACCACTTGCTTTCCATTTATTAGTCAGTTACTGCAGGAACTTGATGAAGTCACAGTGACTGTCAGTGCTTTCTAGTACAGATGAATGCCTCCTACAGTGACTGCTAGGATACCCACACAGATCTGAACTGTGAATCATCATCTTTGGTTCATGTCTTCTATCCCTTTGTCCATATCCCGTTTTCACAATTCTGTGTTTGTCACTGGAATTGCAGCTGCTGGAGGTCTTCATCAGATCAAGTTCTCTTGTGCTTCTTGACTCATCAGCTGCCCTTGATGCTTTTGCCAGTGTTACAGAAATGCTTTTGTAATTGCTTTTTTTTGTTGTTGTTGTTGTGGTTATGTCATTTCATTATTTTTCTGCTTCCTGGGATTTCTTTTGTGGATTTAGTATGTTTGATCTCTTTATTTCTGCTACACTTTATCTCAGCATACCTTACTTCAAACCCAGTAATTCAGTTGATTTATTTTTTGTGTGTGCTGGTGACTCACAATCTGCACATCACACCTTTCACTTCCTGTCATGTGTGAAAGGGTACTCTTTTCCTGATGTATTGAAAGCACGTACCTGCATCTTTTCTCCCCATTTTCTTTTTCCCCTCACTGGTGTCAGTAATTCAGGCCCTGTCTTTGAGCTGGAATTTTCACTGCTCATACATTTTAACTTGCTGATTATTTCTGTGTAGCTGCTCTGTAGTGCAGCATTTCTTGTTTGTGCATGCAGCTCAAATGCTCATTTGGGTGCCCAGTGTCCAGTTCTCTGGTTTGTCTTTGTTCTTCTACCCATCCAGGAAGTTGCAACCTACATTCCTTACACTTTGCTCTGGCCAGCTATCTTAATGTTTTTCTCCTAGTTGCAACTGGCAACACTGCTGGGGTTGCTGTTTGATACAGTGTGTTTTAAGAGTAAAAGCTGGGGTTGCAACAAAGTAGTGGTGAATGACAAGAGCAAATACCCATGTTCAAGAGCTGGGGCTTAATAGTTTTTAAAAGAATCTGTTCAGGGAATATTGCTGCTGGTGTTATCCCTAATAATAATTAATTAGGTTATACCTAATAAGAATAAATATTAATTATTATACATTCATATGATTAATAAGAAATATAATAATTATTATTTTATTAACATTGTGAGATGTGAAGTTTATTGGCAGTCACCAGAGGCTTTTGGAAGGACTGATACATATACATACACAAAAATACATGTACTCTATGTGTGTGCATGTAGATACATATATTACTCTTGCATAATGTGTGCCATTCCTTTGATACTGAAGTGTTGACATGTGATATGTGTTTATATTAACTGAAGTGTTGACATGTGAGACGTGCTCATATTAACTCACAGTCTGCTAGCCCACAGGCATGGGTGTTATAAAATCACTTGAATGCCAAATGGGATTTAAACTTTTGTTTTATGTAAGAGGTACAATAATTGTGGAATGGAAGGCTATTGGTGTCAGTATACTATCAGCTATCTCTTGGTTCTCACCAGTGACATGTAAAGCTTTAGCACTGAAAACATTTGAAATATGTTAATTGCCCAGTGTTTGTTATTCCAAAGCTATTTCTATGCTGATTTTTTTTCACTGTAAAAACTGTGCATAAACTGTCTGTGATACAGATGTTAACAGGTATAGCATGTCTGACAAAATTAACTAAAACTTAATTTCTGTAAGTGTATCTAAATAGACACCATTATGTTAAAAGTGAAAATCTGAAAGCTTTAGCGTAATAAATATCTCTTAGCTTATCCTATAAGATTGTGTGGGTTACTGCAACAGCCCTCTCTTGCACTGCTTTCACTTACAGTACAAAACGTCAGTCTCAGTCATGCTGTGGATTGTGAGTGCTCCATACTGATTAGAATTTAGGATGTTGTTTGCCAGAGATCAGCAGAAATCCCTTTAGTTTGTAAGAGCTGTAGATAAAATATCATGTTTTTCCCAAGTGGTTAACTTTCTCTGACTGAGCTGTTTAAATTCTTGGTTTTATTTTAAAATGCACTGGGTACTGACTGGTACTGTAAGAGATGGGTTTAAGAAAATAATTCCCTGATAATACTTTGCATGAGTCATTAATCATGAGTCATGATCAGCAGGCAGTGGTTTCCAATTTGTTTTCTAATCCTGCAGTTGCTGCTGCTCTTTATTACCATAGTGATAATATTAAAGAGCTGTTAATGCATATAACCACGCAGCTGAAAATGACAGACACTTTTTTTCAGTGGAATAAAATTTCCATATCTTAAGTTTGGTTTGCTCTGTACATATTTTTTTATTATTATTTTTTTTTTTACATGGGACATCTAGGTACTATAAAGGTGATCAAACAAGTAAATTTGGCAAGGAGGTTAACAGAACAGACTTTCTGCACCCTCCCTTGGTTTTCAAGCCAATCGTTGTGCCTTCCTAGAGAATTAAATTTAGTCTGTCTTTCTATAAGGACTGTGGAGGCTTTGTATTCATTAAAACTTGGGAGCTAATTGTTCAAGCTATGCTTTGCACAGTTTTATTGCATGCATATATGTTAGGGAATGACTGCTGAAGTTTAGAGAAGATGGAAAGTAGTTTCTCTTCTGAGAGCCTGAATATAAAAAGAATCATTTAGCTGAGAAATGAGCTTTGGAAACCTGTTTTCACTCTTGAAAAAAAAAAATTTTACCAAGTGATTTTAAAAGCTCTGAAAGGTGACGGCTGAAGTGTTGCAGACAATATTAGAATGTGCATAGGTTGTGAGTGTTGGGATGATATTCTTTACAAAGCAATGAATCTCAGATTTTAACATAATTAAATTTTAATTAGTTGTATTAATTTACACTTTAGAGTAGAAAAGTTGAATCAGACAGATTAAAACCTTGAATTTAGTAAGGAACTTGGAAGACCTTTCAAAGTATCTGAGCAGATGGTAAAAATTGATCCCTTTACCTATTCCAGTGTATGTGACCTTATAATGCATAGATTCATATAGGCCTACTAGTTTCTTTTTGTTGAACTTGTGCAATCATGCTGGTGGATGTGAAGTGGTGGGACAGGTTTGAATCTACTGGCATAGGTGGTTCTTTGAAATCAGCTGGTGCAATGTGTACTCCTCCGCATCTGGTAATGTGGTTGCTGCGTAAACTGCTACATTTCAATGAGGATTATACCTGCCCCAACAGAGGAATTTTCCACTTTAGTGTAGGATGGTACAGCCAGGGACAAGTTCACCTAACAGGTTTGTTCACTTCTTTCATTATGGTCTAATTGTATGTGGGGTTTTTTCATGTGTGTGCACTTGTTCATGCACATATAATAATTGTTTTAAGATTTCTAAGTCAAGATGCCCTGAACCAGCATAAAATATGTCTGTCACTAAATTCTGTCTCACTGAATATGTTTATGTTCTGGGTTCACCTTGGGAAAACTTTCCACAAGCTTTTTGCTAATTTTTAAAGAGTCTTGTTTCCGCCAAATACAGTTGTGAAGTAAAAGTGGTCCTTTCCCAGTTCTCAAAAAGCAATTAACATCTACTGTATCTTCTGGTCTGCTGTACCCACTAAAAAGGTGGTTGGGGCAAAGCTAGGACTAGTCTAGCAAATCGCAAGATTTATATATAAAAAAATCCTTTCCATGTCCTGTGGGGGTTTGATTCCCACTCCAAGAGGCTTCTAGGATTACTTCTTTTTCAGACCAGCTGTCCCTGGTTCAGGCTTTACTCAATTTTTTTCAAATCACTTGTAAGCTACTTTCTCTAATACACCTCTTTCCAAAGTAAAGAAAATAAGGCTGAGCCTCAGACCAAGAATAATATTTGATGACTTTTGTGTTTTTTGCTAATACACAGTCATACAATGTAGAGGGGAAATAGCAGAGGAATAAGCCATGGCTGTACTGGTACATAGAAGTAGTTTACCAATATTATGTACTTATATAAAAGACAGGTGTGATGCTAGATATATAATACCGTTGTATGCATTTCCTCCCTTGCAGCACTGCTCTGTGTCCAAGAAAGGCCACTTCAAAGTGCTACTGAAATGACTCAGAAAGGCATACAGCTACCAGGGGCTATTCAGACTAACTAGGTTTAAGATGGAATGTGATAAATGTGTTAATGGTGTTAGGTGACAGGGAATGGACGTCAGTGTGAGAACGGTCTTCAGTTCTTAATTTGTGTGTTCCTCAAGTATTTATCTCAGGAAGGTTTTGCTGTAATAGTTGCTGAGAAACAGGAGATCTGGATCCTGAAAACTGGGGGTTTTGATATAATTATTCCTCCAACATAGGTGTGAATTTTGAAGTTTGGGTGGTTTGGGTTTTTTTTTGGTGTGTGGGGGTGAGTTTTTGCAATATTAGTACAAAGTTGGTCTAATGGAATACATAAGAATGTGACTACAGTTCTTGAGCCTTTTGAGTTCTGCACACAAATACTTTTGGGTAATTTTTACAATAAAATATTTTAAATAATATAATTAAATAATTGTTTACAAGAAAGTATTTTAAAAGATGCTAATTTCTGACTAAACTACTAAAATCACTTCATAAATGTCCTTCTGTTAACTTTGTGGAGCAATTCAAACTAAGAATTTTGCAAATACAGTCTGCAGTAATTTCTGTAGGCTTCTATGATTGCATCACCTTTACGTTAACTTCTGCTGTCCTGCTTCCCTCTCTATCAGAGGACTGAGGTAGATTTCAAATATTTAACCCCTCCTTGTTTCCAGAAATGGTCATTTTTATGTGGAGGAACTTACTTCAAACTACAAAAGAAAGGATACTCCAGGAGAGAAGGATGTCAGTGTATAGCCAGGCTCATGGCTATCAGGAAGAACTGATACAGAAGAAACTTCAGCAGTTTGCTGGTGGATCCATCAATCTTACCAAAGAAGACAATGGCATTGGAATACTTACTTTGAACAACCCAAAACTAATGAATGCATTTACAGGTATTAATTAGTTAATGGGGTTGCTGGTTTGGTCTGGGTTTTTTTTTTTTTTCATCTTTCAGTTACCCATTTTAGCATTTTGCCTAAACAAATTGAAAAGCTGTGCATTACTATTCCTTAACTGAAAGAAGAAATGTTTAAGTTTTATTTGGATGTGTGGCAAATGCCCACTGTTCTGCATAGTAGCTTTGCCATAAGAATATAAGAAATTCTCAACAATACAGGGACAGTCTGGTAGAACATTTTTTTTCAGTCAGTACAGTTCTGCTACTGTGCTCTTTCTTGTATCTCACTCTGTTGCTACTGCTCTGGGAACGTACAAGGGTATTTTTAAGGGGTTGAGAAGGTGCAATCTTTGTTTTGTAGGTGGTGTAGAAAGGGTGACTTTACTTTGTTCTTTACCTGAAGACTTCCCTGTAAACTTCAGCTTCTGTAATTTGGTCTTTTTCACTTACTCAAACTGGTTTCAATTTCTTCTTCATTTGTTTTATGTCTGAAATACCGATGACTAGTTAATTAAGATCAGATGAGCTGGCTATTCTCAGCTGCTGAGATTGTATTTAACATGATTTTATACTGGATAAAACTGTCAAAACCAAGTGCCCTATTTTATTAATCTTGTATTATGAGAGGATTTTGACCTCCAAGATATTTGCTGTCTCTCCTTAACTGTCTAGAATATTCGAATTTATGCTGTTCTCTTCAGATGTAAGTGCACAAGGTTCATAGTCTGCATCTACCTGAGCTGGAGCTGTGCATAAGCCTTTACTGGAAGAATGCCCTTATCTCTTAATATTTTGAAATGGATAATTTGTGTCATCTTGTGAATTTCTTTTTTTTTTTCCTGTTTTATTTTCCTGCCCAGTTCTCACAGTTCCTTTGCTGTCAGCAAGTACGTTTGCAACCCACTAGCAAAGCATAGAGCTGTTTACATGAAGAATGCCAATCTACTTCAGCTAGTGATTGTTAGCTGAAAGGAAGAAAACCTAAGAGAACAACAGAATGAGTGTCAATGCATCTAGATGTGTCTGCATTTTCTCTTTTGTTTCCCTGTAAAAGCTTGTGTATGAAATCATCTAACTTGAGAAGTTGTAGCTAAAAGATGTTAGCGTGGGGATTCTGCTTCTGCAGGCCTCCTGGTCAGCATTCATGATGTTATGCAATCATAGTTACATTGTTATTACTTCTAACACATTGGGTTTTATTTTTCAGTCGAAACAGAGCTGTGCAATGTACAGTCTTTAGACTGTGTGCTCTTAGGTTATTTTGTTGTGGAAGCCCAGTGTGTTATTCAGATCAAATATAACACAAGTCAAATTGCTTAAACTAAACTTCCATAGGAAATTACAACTATGTTCTCTAAGTGCTTGACAGAAGGAGTTCAACTGATTTGTTGAAGTGCTGAGCAGTTACCGCTGCTATTTAGGCTGCTGGTACCTGTGCTTTGACTATATGAAGGGCTATATAATGTTAATGTACTGAAATCATATCATACATCTCATGTTGGGTACCCAAGTTAGCAAATATTTTTTCTATATCTTAGTTAAAGGTCTGTAAAATAATTCCATTTCTCCTTGTAGGACTGCTGTGAAATTAACACATTGGTGTATGTGAATTAGATGCCCTGGTAGCAAAGAAGAGCTATAAAAAACTGTGAGGAAATTAATAATTCTTTCTCTGGTGCAGACCCTGATTAGCATATAGCAAATGAACAATGGGATCAGGCAGCTCTGTTTTACAGTAGTGTATAGAGAGCAGTACTCCATTTTGCTATGCAATAGACACAAAAATTTGCTGTGAAAAATCTTGCTATGGCAGTTCAAGAGATTGCTGCTTCTTTCTAAAATACACCTCTGCTAGAGGCTTTTGTTGCTACAGGATGCGAAGGTAGATGGAAAATCATGCTGGCCACTTGGCCACTGTGGTGGAAGTATGAAAAAGGATGGGATGTGCAACCCCTGAATTGCCCCAGCAGACCTTCATCAGCCAGAGCCTGTAGATTACCCCGCTCAAATAAATTCTGTTCTGTTAATTCTGTGTTTCAAAGCTTCTGGATAGTGGCAGATGTGAATGTATATACAAATGTATGCTTCCTTTAGAATGCTGCAAAACATCATTAAACTGTTGAGAGAAATCCTATTTGCCAGGCATTTACTTTACACAGCAGCTTTTTATCTTGAAGGAATTATGTTTATTCTAAGCTTGAGCAACTCACAGAACCAAAAGCAGAACAAAAGTTGGCAAATTGCTAATGGGCAATGTGGAGGTTGTTATGCCTTGTTGTTATGCCTTTTTTCTCTTCTTAATTAGAGTCTGATAGCCACCTGTTTGACATGGTCTCTCTGGAAACAAATGCTAATCAGGTCAGTTTAAGCCTGGTGGAACCAATTTCAGCAGCCCAGCCTTTTGCTGAACTGAAGTTGAACTTAATTTAAAAAAGAAGGAAGCTAGCCTGCAGGAATTAGGTAATAATGGTGATAATTTTATTTTCTAGACTTGACTTTAACACATTTATTCTCAGATTATAGTTAAGATGCAACAAATTATCTTTCCAGGTAGGTTTAGTGCTGTGAAGAGCACAGACTCGCTGGTATTAAATACTGAAGGACCAAGACTGTCAGAATGAGGATTTGCTGTAGTATTGTGTCCTCCTCATTACATCAAATGTGATGGACTGTATTGGCAGAATAATAGTTCAGCATTGTCAGTAATGGAAGGGATCCTCTCCCAGGAGGGTGGGACAGGTTCTCTTATTTCTTGTCCCCTGCTGTTGCATATAACTGCCTCATATGGTACCTTTTTGTAAACTCCATTTTTGAGTTGACTAGATTTTTGGTTCATAATACTCTGTGGAAAGACTCTTCAGTACCTGACTGCTTTGACTTAAAAGCATCACCAACAGTGGTTGTGCTGTATCTTGATTTTGGCAAATTTTGGGTGCCAGTTCAAATACCTTTCTTGTAAGAAAACTTGGGAAATATGCAATCCACAGGGTTTCTGCACACCTTTTTAAACAGCAGCATTTGCAGAAAAGTCATTGTTGAGTATACTGTCAGGCTGGGAAAGCACATCAATTGAAGACACACAAAAATCTTATCTAGGTCTAGTTCTGCTCAGTATTTTCATTCATGGCTTGGATGATGAAATAGAAGGTGAACTGCTGAAATTGTCAGATGACTACAAATTAGAAGAGCTTGCTTGCAAGAAGATTATTATTTGGAACAGAGGAATGGAATTTAAAGTGATCACACAAAAACCATGTCCAAGTTATAAATACAGGAGGAAAAGGGACAGGCTAAAGTGCTGGGATTTGTTAGAGGATCATAGTCTGGACCTGACAGTGGGAAAAAAAAAACAAACCGATGTCATTCTGGTATGTAATATGTGATATCCACTTAATTATTGCCCTCCTCAGGAACTTTGTTAGAATGTGCTATTTCAGTGGCTGAGACCAAGCTTAAGGTGGAAGTGCTTGACTGAACGTTTACTCTTGACCTGGTGCTGGGAAGCATTCTTCATAAAGAACTGTAAGGAAGACAAACACAAAGGAAAAAAAAATCTCCCATGTGAGGATGACCGCTAACAGGCAATTTTTGAACAGGTTGACTTCTGTGCATGCAGGCATAGGGTCAAAAAACCAACACTCTTGGCAGAAAAGTAAAGAGCCCTTCAGATTAGTACCCTAAAAGGGTACTAATCTGAAGTATGCTTCTGTCTGAAGAAGGTAGGCCTGTCCATCTAAATTCTTGTCAAAGGAATGTAAAGCCGAGAGTGTCATCTGTATGTAGCCTGTTTCTGAAATTAGTTTCTGTAGATGTTTCCTCTTAGCATAACTGAATAGAGTCATAGGCATTCAGAGAGGAAGAGCTTGAGGTGAATGCTGGGTAAGCTCAGTTGGTGTGGAATATGCTGCAGTCTAGGATGAGCTAGAAACAGGAATCTGTAAAGTTCCATGTCAGAAAGGGTGCTTAAGTGAACATACAAAAAATCTTATGTTTAAGCTAGTACTGTATAATACAAATAAATAAAAATAAATAAATAAATAATTTTTTTTAACATAAATACTAATAAATAATAAATATATAAATAATAAAGCTAGTACTGTATAATACGTGTATTCGGAGCCTGTGATATACTTTGTAAAGAGAGGCTTTCTAGAAAGGTACAAGAGGGGGAAATCAAAAGATGTTTTAGAAATATCTCTTTTTTTCTTTTTAAAAGATAAAATATGCTTTGCACCTATTTTCAAATATATCTTTATTTTCTTATGGATGGATACTTCTAAATGTCTTTGGCCTCCAACATAATTTATTCCTTAGCCTTTTTAGGACTGGTTGTACCTTGAGCCCACCTTGCGCACGATTCTTTTCTGTACTCTGCCAGTTCTTTGGGCAGATTGAAATGGCAGTAACAACAAAATGACTACCTAGACAGGTACAGATAGATACATATAAGTTCGTATGTCTTTCAGAATTTTGGGAAGTACATCCTTGAAAAAAAATATATGACAGTGCTTGTGTGCTTTCCCTTGTGTTTATAAGCCCATCACTTATTAACAATAAGTTGGTTTTGATGGTGGAAAAAAATGTAACATAAACCAAAATGGTGATAATAATTTCCTGTTAAACATTTTGCTTCTCCCCTCTTATGACAGGTACTATGATGCTGGAACTTCAGGAGAGGGTAACAGAACTGGAAAACTGGAAAGATGGCAAAGGCCTTATCATCTATGGTGCAGGAAACACCTTCTGCTCAGGATCTGATTTGAATGTTGTCAAAGCCATATCGAACTCCCAGGCAAGTAGTGATACAAGTTAAATTTTTTGAGAAAAATAAGCTTTCTGATATTCTGAGACCCTTTTCAGAAAGAGGTGTTGCACTATGCTGCTGCTGCTGTTTTACATGCAAGTCACAGAATGGAGCTTTTAATGGTTGAAAAAAATGCTGGCAGCCCCTCTAAGCCATGGCTTAAGTATTATTGTAATTGATTCGTAACTCTGAATTCCTACATTATCTATTCTTTTTAGCATTTTCTTTGAAAAATATCATTTCAGTTTCTCAGCACAGAGTATGGTGAATTTACACATCAGATAAGCTGTGCTTCAGTAGTTTGACCTTTAGCTGCAGATACAAGTAATCATTTCTTGTATATTGTTAAGTCAAAACCAAATGTAAGTAGCGTGGCTGCTGTTACAGAAAGGTTTCAATTTTGTCAAAACTGTGCTTGGACCTGCATAAAATGGAAGGAGGGATGCAATTCTTGTGCTGTAGTTCAGTCAGGTGTGTTATGTGTATTACTGTGGGGTTGAAGAGGTCAGGCTTTGATGGCAATTTTTCACGCATGCCACCCATCTTGACAACTTCTGACATGTGCTGCAGTTCTTTTTATGGGTTAATGTGTGGTTCTTGGCAACATCTGAAATAGGACTTTATCAACTGCAGGGGAAAGGCGTCTTCTTGTGGTGCTCTTACATCCTGATTTGTGATTGTGGAAACTGGTATCCTGGTGCGTTTCTGTGACCAGTTTCACGATTTAAACACACAACTCAAACATTTAATTGAACATTCCAGTAAGAATGCCAACTCAAAACAGATTAATCTGGTATTTTGTCTTTGGTGATGATTTGTTTCTGTTGAAGAAACTAAATATCATAAAAGCCACAATGTCTTAAATATTTATGACCTGATAAAATAAATGGGATGGTCCAGTTTTCAGAAGGTATAGGAGGCTTTGTTTCCTTTGTGGAACATCATAAGAGGGATGCTTTTCTTAATGTGGAGATACTATGCTTCATAGATATAAATGATTTGGGGGAGTTTTCATTTGGATTCTATATAGCCACTGGTTATTTAAAAAGTATAAATGCATCTGTGATTTTGGTTTTGTGTTGTTTGGGGGGTTTTTGGTTGTTTTTTGTTTTGGGTTTTTTTTGTGTGTGTGGTTTTGTTGTTTTGGTTTTGTTTTTTTTTTAATCTGAAGTTTTCATCTTATTTTAGAATTATAGTAACAGAAAGCAGCTGCATTCAAGCATGGGGCCAATTCTTATCTGCAATCTAGGCTTCCCTTCAGACTTCTGCATTCAGTAATTCTCAGTGATTCTGCTTCCATACTCTCTTTGACATTTGGTGTTCTGTCTGTATGTTTATTCAAATTACTTGGAGCCACTGCAGTAGCAGAGAGGGGTCTTGTAAGGATTAGGGTCTGTAACAGATGTACTGGGCATAATGAAGTGTATAGGTATTAAAAATAACTTTGAAAATTCTTTTCAAAGAATCCAAATCTCATGCTAGTGCTGAGAGTGTAAAAGTCAACAAAAATGTTCCAAGAATAGTTAAACTGTTGCTTTCTATTTCCTTAAGAGAATTTAAACTATCCTGAACTGAAAGTTTACTTAAACTAGCCAACTCTTAAAACATTTGTTTGGTGGGATTTAATGATCTTTATTAAGTAAAATTTTCATAGAATAAGGAATAGCATTTGCTGTCCTTTAATCCTACAGAACAGTGATCTCTAACTTGCTTCAGTTGAGAGAGTTTTGTCTGCTTTCAGGTTAAAAGAGCATTAGGTTAAGTTTTCTGTTCACAGGCACCCCTAAGGCAAAAAAAAACCCAAACACCTAAAACCAAAACCACAAGTTAGTAGCTTTGTGCCTTAACTGTTATTCTTTTCCCTTATTTTTATGCAAGGCTACTTTAGCTCATAGCTTTTAGTAATTACAGAAAACACCTTTATTTTATTTAACCAATTGTTTGAGGGAAGATTGTATTTTTCATAATCTGTGATAGTTTGCCCTTCCCTGTAAAGGCAGGGAATAATGGCCAAGGCAGAGAATAAAGGAAAGGCAGAATAATGGCAAAGAATGCTGAAGGATTTTCGTGCCCCCTAGTGGCTCTTCGTCCTCCTCTTCCTCTTCGTCCTCTTCCTCTTCATCCTCCTTCTCCCATGTTCAGTTGTTCCTAACCCTGAAACAAACCCAAGTCCTCCGCCTGATTTTCTTTGGTGAGTGCTAACGTTATGTGACCAAATCACAGAAGGCAAATTAATAGTGGACTTTTAATTTTTATTATTTTTAATATGTATGTATTTCTTTCTTTCTAAACCTGGCTCCCAAGAGCAATAACCTCTCTCTGGAGTGAGACTTGAAAAGCTATCTAGCTGAAAAGCAGGAGAGGCTCTTGAAAGGACAGCTGAAAAGGAAGAGGCATAAAGGAGAGTTTCGCTTTCCTGGGTCTAGAAGCCCTAGGACTTCCCGGGCAGGAATCCACAGAGGTGCCCTTTTGAGCAGTTGGAGATGGTCTGGAAATGCTGTTCTGTCTGCAGTAAAAATGGACTCTAAGCTCTTGCAGCAAAAAGAACCAGAAATATAGTCTTCTACTTTATGAAGGTGGCTTTCCTGCTCCCTGCTTCCCCTAGCCCCAATGCAAACTATTAATCCTTTTCTTCCAAGTGTAGTGCATAGTGTATTTTACCTCACTTTCTGCTTATTAGATTTCTTCTTACTCCAAGGATGGTATTAGAACTGAAAATGTGATTATTCCATTAGACTCCAAGGAACACCTCTCTTATTCAGATAAAATACTTATCAGGAAGGTTTGAAGGGTATGTTGGCCAGAGATCAAGTAATTGTGATTTATGTTTTTCAAAGTGCTTTCTGTGCCAGCATTTCTCCCATGCAATACACAGTAATCTCTCTACCACATGAGAATATTAAGATCTTTCTTTTTGTTTGTTCAGTTATAACTGCATTTATCAAGCTGGTCTGTTCTGGCATTAATCTTTAATTACCATTTTGGATTTTAGTATGAATTGAGATGGCCAATTTGAATGCAAGGACTCTGATGTGATGAAATGAAAAATTATTTGCTCTGAAGAGCTTTTTTTGCAGCTTCATCTTCGTGGTTATAGTATGGGAATTGCACATGCCCATGTCCAAGAGCTGGTATCTTGTATGTTTGTGTGGGTTTTTAACTCAGTTGTTAAGACAGATGTCATGGAGGATTTGATTGTTCTTTAATTTGGAATGGAAATATTGCTACTAGTCCTAATGGTTGTAGGAGATGGCTACAGTGATAACTAAAAGCCTCTCTGTAAATCAATGTGTGCTGGAATTTTCAAGCAGGCCTTTAACGTAATGAAACTGAATTCACTGGTTCCTGAGTAGCAACTGTTGTGGCAGCTTCAGTCTGCCGGAGATCTGTCCCTGGACATCATATTGCTGGTTGGCATTAGGCAGAGTAGGTCTTGGGAACACGTGACTAATGACAATAAATCAGTTGAAGCTGACTTACTATTATTTCAAGGTCCTATTCCATGATGTACTGAAGACTTACTGCGTATTTTTTCTTTCACTGAGGTATGAGTCAGGAGCTTTTACCTAAAACATATTCTTTACTTTAACAACCCCTGCAAAACTGTGTTTTAGAAATCAGTAAATGTCAGTAGAGATGTTTCTCTGTTCTTTTTCTTGCTACCAATAACTGGGGTGGGGTGGGGTGGGGTGGGGGTGTTCCAGTTGAGGGTTTTGAGGTTTTCATTTGTTTTTTTTGAAAGAAATGCTGAAATTGGTATTGACTGGGAGCTTTTGCTTCTACAGTGTCCAAACATATATATATAAAATCTGGATTAAATGGCACATGTGTAGTTCCATATGTATATGAACATTGCCATACTGGGTCATTTAGCCCACTCATTTGTCAAGTTCCTGGTTTATACTAGATGTCTGAGAAAAAATATAAGAACAGGGAAGGGAGACAGAGAATTAATTTGCTTGAAAATACTCTCTTAGTCCCAGCAATTTGTGATTAAGACTTCTAGAGCCACAGGTGTTACCTTGTATTTAATAACCTTCTTTCAGTTTTTCTGTCATGACTGTATCTAGTTGTTCTTGAATTGATATAGGTTGTAATGCATTGCTGCAAAGTGTGCCACTGTTTAACTGCATGTTATATGAGGAAATACAGCAACTGGTTTTATTTGAAGCCCTTGTACTAGAAGAGAACAATTGTAATCTATTCATTATTGTTTGCAAGCTGACATAAAACATAGAGGAGCAAAATAAGAAGAATCTTCTTTCTGTTTTCTGTTTTGGTTTGGGTTTATGTTTGCTTCTCCTGAAATGCTGTTAGCCAGAACTATAAAAAAGGAAGTTGGGAAATTGATAAATTGTATATTGTCTAAAACTGCATGGATTTGGAACAGTAAAAGGTATGCAAAGCTCTGTAGTCCTACACACTTTTAAAGCTCAACTTTATGGGTGTTTAACTGGGAGTAAGAAGAGGAAATTATGTAAATTTTCACGTAATAGGAATTCAGTATTGCAATTACTTTAACTGTGGCTTAATTATACCTGAAATTCATGTAAATTGATTGAGTTCTGATTTATTTTTTTTTTTTTCCCCACCAGGTTGAGACCAGGTTTTCTGTTTGTACATAGTGGGGTTGGGCTGGAATTCAGGCAAGATTAACCACATCAGGGTCACTTAACATTTTTAATTTCCTATTCTTTGTAGGATGGGATGAATATGTGCATGTTTATGCAAAACACCTTAACCAGACTTATGAGGTAATATATCTTATTTATCCTTCTTTATGAAGTAATTATAATTATTGGAATACATGTTGGCTAACTCTTTAATATTGTGTTTAAATTTAAATGCATAGTTTCAAGTATGTAATTTTGAATCCCAGACTTTGTATTTACACGTTAGTCAGGTAGACATTTATGGATTTGAATTAGGCCTTGACATTTTGCAACTTAATAAGTTAATTAATAAGTAACTTAATAGACTTTCCAGAGATTGGAACAGAAAAAAAACCCTATAGGTTTGTATGTAAAGGATCAGGATATACATAGAGTTAAGAAAGTCTAGGACTTCAGTATTTCTAAAACTGTATTCTGTAATTCAATGGAAATCAGTAGCTCTTAAAAAACAATCAGGGCCAGCTCATGCAGCCTACGCAGATAACATTTATTTAATATATTTATTTAATCTTCCCACTTCATAAGAGAAATGTATTCAGTTCTACCATCTGGTACTTCTGAAAAACACTTTTTCCTTTCCTTTAGATTTATCTTCCTTAAGAAATCACATTTCTATTAAATCCATGTGTGGTAGAGTTTGTCTTTTTTGCTGCTCAGAGCTCTTTGAAGATAAATATTCTTTGTTTTAGATAATCTCTATGAGAAAGTGTTACGAATTAACATTATTCTGTAAAACTGTGCAGAAGACTGGAGACTTTATGGTAGTAGTTTTTTAAGGAATCCTCAGGATTAGAATCCATTTGTATAAATTGGTCTGTGTATAATCAGAATTCATGGGGCAAACCAAAGAGGACCAAGATGTATGAAGATTAAGCCCTTACCTCAGGTGGCTTGACTTCGAGTACATTAAGGATACAGTTCAGAGAGAGCATTGAATTGCTGTCTGGGGACATTTATTGTTGACGGGACCAGTCTGCCTCAGGGAGAGCCAAGGCTGGTATGATCCTGAAGAGGATCAGCATGTGAATGTAGGGGACTTGGACCCATATCTTCTGGTTCCCCATAGTCCACAGAAGAAATGAGGTTACTCTCTTCTAGTGGGTTTACTTGTGCCATGTATTGTATGAAGCGCACTGCAGCTGGTAAGTGAACAAAACAGCTGTATAGGCATGCAAATTCTGGGACTAACCAATTGTCTTAATTTCTTACGGAACTTAGCTTATCTGAAGTCAGTCACTGTTCATTAGTATTCATTACACAATGGCAGTAGGGAAAGTGGTTCTCCTACATATTCTTCCTTCCTTCTGTCCTTCGAATTACCTTGAACATGATTAAATACAACACCATCAAAGGTAACATATTGCTGCTATCCTCAAAGGATGGGTTTGTCCTCCAAAGGAAAAGTTTTGTTGATGACTGAAATGGTAATGCTGTTTGAATAAATTTCTGAAGATGTCATGCTAAATCTCATTATTTTTTAGATAACCCAGCCCTACAGTTCTTTGTGTCCCTTTCTACTATTTTCTATACTGTACTGGCTTAGAGTCTTGTCACTCCTTCTTGCAGATAGTCTTTTCTGGTATAATCTATAGCAGGTATTTTTCATAACACAGTACTTGATCTTCTTTACTTTGATTCTATTTAATATATCTGTCTTACTGTTTCATTTTGGGATTCCATACCAATTTGGCATAACTGGAATTGGTATTGTGCTGCTTAGCCACAAAGATACAGTTATTTAAATTAATTTCAACAGTATATTTTTTCTGAACTTTTACTATAGAGATGGTTTGCTTGAATTCTTTTGTCATTTGTAAAAGACTAAAAGCATGAATTTTGCTTGCAAAACTCTCTTGTGTAGATTGCCTTTGATCAGTGTTGCACTAGTCCAAGGAAAAGCTATTGGAGGAGGAGCAGAACTTACCACGGCATGTGATTTCAGGTAACATCACCAATTTAAGTAGTTGTCATGTTGGACCATAGATTTAATGACTGTACCTATGAAATGTGAGGAGCTTGAGGTACCACTTTTACCAGGATTCATGTCGCTGAGTTCCAAGGCATTTGGAACTGGGCTTTGTCAGCAGACTTCAGAGGGAAAAAGGAAGTTTGGGTTTGCTGATAGTGCAGAGGAAAGAGTATTTACTGCCAAGTTATACAGTTTGAATCACTGTGTAAAACAAAAGCAGTAAGGAGCTTTAGCAGCCAGCTGTGTTATATACCAAGTAGGTCCAACCTCTCACCCCTGAGTGAGAGGCAAGAGGACTACAAAATTGTATACCCCCTTATGCCTTTACGTGGCTGACATAAGTAAAAATAAATACATCAACCTCTCCATTAGTCTGGTATTTTGTGTTCTAGGTTTATTATTTGTAACATAGCTTTGTGCTGTACAGTTTTTCAAGCGAGTTCAAGGTGCAGAGGAAAGCAAATGAGTTTCTGTTCCTATTCTTTTTCCACGCAGGTACAGGAATTTGCCAGCAACTAGCAAAAACCAGTGCTCTTTAAGACGGCCTTGGTGCCTGAAGTGAGAAATAAGTTGTCTAGGACAAGCTGAAAGTACTTACACAAAAGTAATGTTAAGCAAAGTAAACTAGAATATCACAGTGCTGTTCCAGGAGTCAGGAAGAGGCTTTGGATAGAGGAGATGGCATCTGTGTTTGTCTGAGCCACTTGGAAGCAGTCTTCCTTTACTTTGAAACTAGATGTGGCCAGATCTTTCTTCATATCTACACATCTGAAACCCCAACTCTGACTATGGCCTCTGAGTACAGTCTGTATTATAAATGCCTGGTAAACACTCAGAGAGGTACTGTGTTTGACAGCTGTGGCACTGACATGAGAATGCACCTGGGAGACTTAGTAGACCTTTCCGTATCTGTGAGTCAGTTGACAGAAAGAAAATCTTGTTATCCCTAAATAGGAGTTTAGGGGGTGTGAACATAATGAAATGGAAATCTTTTGGTTTTCTAAAATACGTAGTGTACTTTTACTCCAGCTATGCTGTTTGACATACTGTGTAATTATAGTCACTGTCAAGTAGCTCTTATTTGCGTGAATTGAGCAGCTGCAGTTCCTCTGATGTACTGCCATAATTTTCATTATAGCTACAGCTGTTGATGCATCTTTGATTACTTTCTAACACACCCATCCAGTGCAGCTAAATAATAGCAATTCAGGAGGAGCAAATGGGAGTTAATTAATAACAGCAACAAGATAGAGAAACATAATCTGTGCTGCTGTTGCTGTTGTTGCTCCAATTATGTGAGAATTTTAATACTGGGGGACAAAAGGTATTTTTTGGGGGGGACTATGAGTGGATATTAATGGAACAGGTATTCTTCCGTGATTCTCTAGATGCCAAAAGAGGAACTTCGGAACAGATATCAGTGCACTTTGTTTTCTTCCTTGAATCAATTGTTTGGATATTTTATTTTATTTTATTAACAACAGAGTGAGTTGTGGCTGGTTTTAATTCTAAATTTTCAAATCCATTTCTATTTTTCATAGTTACAGTGTAAACTACCAAACTTCTTGGCCTAAAATATTTTCTTATTTTTATCTTTGCCAGTTTATACTACATTGACTATACAGATATTGTTGAAGTGACTCATTGGAGCAAAGTGGCTTATGTACCTTCTCTGAAATGTGCCCTGGCAGCATGATGCACATCTCTGCTAATGCAGAGGTGTGGTGGACAAATCCAATTTTAAAATAGCTGAGTTGGTTTAAGATATTACTGATCTGTTCTTCCAGAGGCAGTTCTTGTGGTTAATTGTCTCTTGCTCTGTTTTAAGGCAGCTCATTTAAAATTGGATTAGGGAGGGCTTGCATGAACTCTGGCAGATTTATTGCTGACATAAGAACAGTGATGAAAAGTGAAAGCCTCTTAGGTTGCTCACCTTTGATCTGGGGGAAGAGGTCTTCTCAGAACATCTTACTGAATCTTAGCTGCTTTATGGATTGTTGCAGTATGACTCTTTGTAAAAGCAACATCCTTATAAAGATTATAAACATGTGACTGGGGTGGTGGTGGGTGAAATTATTGTCCAGAGAAGGGCAAGGTAATTAAAACCCTTTCAGACTTTCTCTGGTATGAATACTGGGAAGATAAGACTTCTGACGCTGTAATAATTTATCTCAATTATTTCTGTAAAGCAATAATGTAAAACCATGCAGGTATGAAACTTGTTTGGACATCTGAGCTTTTTATAACAGTTTCATTAAGCCTAGGCTTTTTTCAGTATGCCACAGCTGAATATTCTCTCTCAGACTGTGAAGATGGCTCCTGGGTTCTTCTGCCAAATACGTGTATGTTGTGGTTCTTCATGACACTGCAGCCATTTCAGTGACATGCACAAATGAATCAGTAATGCAATTTTACAAATGACTGAAATGAAGTACCTGTTCTGAGTTCCCTGTGTGCAGAAACTTGAAGTGTATCTTGTACTTACACAATGCATGAAATAAAGGAGAACTGACTTGGCAGGATTGGTTTAAGGAATTTGGACAATTGTAGTGGGTTGTTGGGCAATAAACTAAGAGTTAGATATGGGGCAGAGACAGTTTGGTAATGAATCCATTTGTGCAATTAGTGGATCACAGTAATCTCTGAGGACAGTAGCTGCAGTGGACTACCAGCCAATAGCCAGGAAGACTAACTTTGGTTCTGAGCTGTTTTGTCTTCTATTTCACATTGGTGCCTTTGAGAAAACTCCCTGAGGCAGTGTCTGTGTAAGTCTTTTAGATATGTCTACAACTTTGAAAATTTGGTCTTATGCTACTCGGCAAATGGAATTCCACTGTATATGAATGCTGCTGAAAAATATAGCCTCTTCCCCACTACCCTTTTTTTGCTTCCTAATGCTACTAGAGTCAAAATAGAGGTGTGTCACTACCGTGTGAATTTAGTTTAAAAGGTGGCATCTCCAGGCAGAGGGTGAGAGTGAAAAGATGGAAAGCTACCCATTTCTATGACTACTGACCTCAAAAAGAGCTCATAGGTAGAGGCAGCAGTATTCTCCTTTTCTCTTTTTTCTTTTTTTTTTTTTTTTAATAAATCTCCTATTTCTTCAGCTGTACTTAATATTGCACACTTAAATCACAAAGAGCCAATTTCATTACTCTTGTTAATGCTGAGCAGTATCCTACTTCATAAAAAGTGCCATTGATTTAAAGAGGTATTTTCTTTCTGAGCAATCTTCTGCCCTGTGTCTCTAGGAATGGCAGAATCAAGCTTTTTAAAAGGGAAGAAGCTTATGCTAATAACACTGCATTTATCAAATTGGCCTTGCTGCATTTTAATTGGATGTTTCGTATTTTTTTGTGAAATATGTATGCATGCTTAGTATTTCATTTTAAGGTCTTAGGCTTGTTCCATAAAATGCATAAGAGATACAATGAAATTCACTGCTGTTGAATAGCTTTTGGGGTGTGTGTTCCTGTTGTGGCTTGTGTTTTACAAGTGTTTAGTGCATTAACTATAATTTATATGAAATGAAAAGAGTAGAAGATAGTATAACCACTACATAGAATAGAATAGATCTAGGCTCACTATGACTAACTTCTCATTTGTTGCTTCTTTCAACAACAACAAAAAAAAAAGAGTGGGGGAGAAGCTGGAAACACCTTATTATTTTACAGTAAGCTTTTCCTTATGGAAATAGGTTTCAGGGTGTCAGAGCACAAAACACTAGCTTCTTTGGAAATATTTCACTGTATGCAAGGCTTTTAGTTTATCAGGAAGAGCTTCCAGGTACACAAGATGCTGCTGTTTGAAATAAGGGTGCTTCAGTACATAGTAGCTCTTTTCACTGGACAGAGCATGATATGAATGTAGTGGGATGGGGTTCACATTTCCATGAGCTCTTGCAAACTCCAGGCTGACAAAGCACTTTTCATTAGATGTGACTCTGTAACATTGCTGTGCATTGTCAGAAAAGAATCAGCAGCTGAATCTGAGAGTGGGTTCTCTTAGCTTCAGGTGTTTGCTGTATGCCACAGATCACTTTAGCTATATAAAATTTTCCTCTCTATGTATATGTGTGTGTATGCATGTAAAACCTCCTTCAAATCAGTTGGCAGTTTTAGAATTCCATTGCAGTCATGGATCGCTTCACATTTTTAAAGCCCTGGGAGTTTTGTTAGTACAATTTTCTAACAAATTTTCAGAAGTGGGTTATAGTTTTAGAAGTTTCACATTGCCTGCCTTTAAGAAGGCTGTTCTTGTTTTCAACCTAGCACACTTGATGTCTGCTTAAGTAATCACAGCACTGCTAGAAATGGACTTGAGAACTTGTATTTTTGGGTTTGTTTTTATGGCCTGGTTTGGTTTTTTTCTTTATTATCAGTTTTCATTTGGGTTTGAATTTCATGGGTTCACAGTCTTCCAGGCAGAGGATTTTTTTATGTAGTCCACAGTTCAAATTTACCACTGTTTGATTTTACTGGAAATGTAAATAACAGCAACATAGCCTGAATTGGAGTTGATGTTTTTTTCTGGGGTTGTCTTTCTGTAGGGATTTATTTCATTCTAAGTTAGTTTTTTTTCCCTTAGGAGGCCAAACCATCTTATCCTAGGTGAATGAGATTTTGGTTATCAGCCTGTGACTACATTTTAGACGACTGCTGCCATGCAATCTTATGTCCTTTCTGTTGAACAATCCTGTCTGCAGCTGATTCTGCTGCACAGGAATAATAAACAAAGATGATGGAAAATTTAGATAAAACAGATTTTAGGGAATGCAGAGCTGGACCCATGCTGATTCTTGCTGAGACCCTGGGCTGTCAGTACACTGTAGGGAAGCATTCAAGTTTAAAGGAGAGTTAGTTTAGGAACAGTACAAATGCACTAAAATTGTCCATTATGCTTGCACCTGTGAAGTGAGTAATCCCCAGTTGAGATAAATTGCCTGCAGGTGTTTGAGTTGGATGCTGTATTGCTGATTTTCACTACCAAAATAATCTTTTAAATATATATATATAATCAGACAGCTCCACAAATTGGCTAATGTGAAGTCTGAGAAGCACTTACCTATTCCAGTGTGCCAATTCTGAGGTGGGATTGTATTGAGCTGTGGCTCCATGAGAAGGATGGACTGCCTGAACAGCTCACTTTGGTGCTTGAGAAGAGTGTCCCTGCTGCCCATTCCCAGCTCACTGCTGACCTCTGGTTTGCCAGCCACCAGTAAAGTATGCCTATATGAGTTGAATATCTCACTAGGAAGCAGTAGAAAGACTATATGTTTCCTGTCCTTACAGTGAGTTAAAATGGTTTGTAAAGGGATAGATATAGTATGGCTAGAGCAAAGGAGGAACTCAGCTTCTAAACGGCGACAGCTCTAGGGAGCTGTTAGGTAGCCTCAGTTTCCCCTGAAGCCACAGCTTTTAAGTGGCTAACTTTGCATTTGATCAGCTTCTAGAGAATGTCTTCCAGAGTCCTTGTTGTCTATCTAATTTCCTTAGTCCCGTCCTGTGCTACTGTGAAAAGGAGAACTAGTCCTTTCTTCATCATTCCAGGTAACAATATGGTTAATGTTGTAGATAACTAGAGGGTAATCATCCACATCAGTTACTGTTTATTGAAATGACAAAATGTTCCCCAAGTTACTGGGGTTTTTGCAAGGTGTGGATCTCAACCGACTTTCATTGTAAATATTGCCTTCACAATTGCAACTTCCAGTCTTCTCCTTCACCCCACCCCACCACCTTTTAGGGTTTTTTTTCCCCTCTAACCCTAAGCAACCCAATGTCTTAGTGAAGAGCTCTGGAGGTTAGACCTTTGTGTTCCTCTTCCCTCCAGACATCCAAAATCAGGTGAAATAAGACTGTTGGAATCTATAAGCCTTGGTGGCTTTAGCTTCCCGCTTCTTCCTGGATTCTGTAGTTAGTAAGCAATGAATTGCTACTTCTGTAACTCAGCAGTCACCATAAGAATAAATCAAATTATAAATTCTTACGTAAAATAAATTCCTATTGCACTTAAACTGTTGTATGTGTAAGAACTTCTACTCTGTGGTCTGTTGCTAGGTGTTATCCTCCAGTAGTTTTTTGTGCTGATGTGTTCATAAACAGAAAGCAAATATATTGACTGAGGAAAAATCAATAATTTCAATTAGTGTGGTTTTGTGTGTGTGAAAGAGAAAGGTTGTAAACAGAATGATACGAGGGAAGTGATACTTTCAGTGATAATTGGTCACACTTTTAGGAATATTTGTGGAGAATCTGTTACAGTTTGCTGAAAATGAGCCTGTTTATTGTCCAGCTAGTCTGAACATACCATCAGTTAGTGACCTGAGGCTGGCTGTAGTTCCCTGTCAGTGTAACTAATGAGCTACATTAAAAGGCAGAAAGGCAAAGAAGCTAAATTACTGTTTTAATGTAGACTTTTAACGTTAAATTCTCCATCCCATTTATACCTTTTATAAGTCACTGTGCCCTCATCTCCCCTGCCAAAAAAAACAACCAACCAACCAACCAAAAAAAAACAAAACAAAACAAAACAAAAAACCTCAGAATTCATGCATCGTATCTGGAAAAATGAAAACTTGGGTCACAGCCCCATGATCATTTAAAACACAAAACCAAACCAACAACTTTCAGCATGTTTTGTTTGAGATTATTAACTTGACACAATGACAACATTTCATTATAATTTAATCACCAGTGATTTCAAACAAGTGTATGATCTCTTCTTGCTTTAGTCAGAAATTGTTGTGTAGGATGTGCAAATGCATCATGAGTAGCACTGCAAGCAGATGCTAAAGTATGTCTTGCTGCCTAGGTCTTGCGAAGGGTTGTTATTTAATGTGATGTTACAACATATTTTAAATCCTTTAATGCTGTGGGTTGCAGAAATATGACATATCAAATCCATCATAAAGTATTACAGCAACTCAAGCCTTACATTTCTTAGGACTGATGTCAAGAAACGCTGTTCCTTTCTAGGCAGCTGAGTTCAGGCCAGTGAGGTGATCTTTGCCTCTTTGACATTTTAGATGCCAGGCTCTGACCCAGAGTGTTGGGAAGCTCCCCCTCGCCTTTATGTATCGGCAGCAGAGATGAGCAGAGAATATGACTGAAATGTTCCTGCTTTAAGAGAGTTGAATTTGGTCCAGGAGAATTTTGTTCTGTTTTCTTTGGTCTTTATCAAGACCAAACATATGCAATAGAAACAAAGATGTGGGAAACCAAAGTTAAAAACATGGATGTATGTGCTGCATCAAAATGTGTACATAATTAAAAAAAAATACAGTATTTTCAATTTGAAAACATGCTTCAATGTCCTTTTTTTATTTCTAGATGAATACTGGCATTCAGCTTTGACTAAAAATGTCAATTATCAAACCCGTTTACCTCCAAGTGGTCATTCTTCATAGACAAATCTAGTAAAATATCACTGGATCTTTTATAATGGAATTTTTTGCATTTGTCTAGAAGGCATATCTGTTGTTGAAGATGTTTGCTTAATTAAATCCAAATAACTGTAGTTCCCTTTTTTGGAAGGAAAGACTCATGTAGCATTTTAGATGCATGAGTAATTTTTATGTGAGCATTATTTTGGCGTTCACTCACTTGTGTATTGAGGTTTTGGCAGTCTGTGAAGAATAGCTAAAACCTGCTTCGTGGGTAAGACCCGTCTGCTATGTTAGATGAGAATTACTCTGAAAATGATTGTATGGTAGAGGAGCATGTCTGGGACTGAGATCCACTGATACCAGGGTAATACAAAAAAGGTCAGAGCTGGGAATTAGAAGAGGAGTAGAGTTAGTAAGACATTGGTCATTCACAGGGAAGGAGAAATGGAGTGGTACCCCATGGATTGCTTTTGTACAGCTGTGAGGAGAACGGAGGAATCCTGGCACTACATTTTGAGCAATTGGGCATTACTCCCGCTTTGTGGCTCTGATGATTCATGCTGTATGCAGAGTTTATGCTACACACTTCAGGGGAATTAACAGCTCCCCAGTGTAATTATCTGTTTTATTCTCTTGGTTCTGTGTGCTGTTAAATTGTGGTATGAGCCTTTTGTGCCTTTGTAAAGCCATGCTGCTCCTTCCCCATGTGTGCACAGGGGGTGTTGTCAAACAGATCTGAGGCACCAGCCAGGAACTGGGGACTCTTTATTGCTAATTGTGTAATTGTAAAAATCTATGTCTTTTCCAGTTGGGAAAAGCCTTTTGATTTACATTTCTGTTGTTTTCTAGATCTCCTCAGCTCTCTTGAATGCTGCAGCATGAGAGGGGGGATGAGGGAACACTGTGCGGCTCAAACAGCTTTTGTGCTGCATCA
Organism: Neopsephotus bourkii; assembly: GCF_033783945.1. Classification (NCBI taxonomy): domain Eukaryota; kingdom Metazoa; phylum Chordata; class Aves; order Psittaciformes; family Psittacidae; genus Neopsephotus; species Neopsephotus bourkii. The sequence continues at coordinate 8,733,095 of NW_026902239.1, forward strand.
CAGCTTGCAAAGGGGCTGCACTGTATGTACAAGCAGCATGTGCTGCCTTGCATGAGCCCTTCGCCAGCCCTCTCCCCATCCCCACAGCCCCCTTACATAGGGCTGACCACCCCCCATCACCACTGGTGGGGGATAGTGCCCTGAGCTGCAGGGTTTCCCCATGAGCATTGTACATGGACCTCAGGAAGTGCCATCCTGGGAAATGGGGCAGATTTGCTTTACAATTTGGCCAAATAATTTTCTTTTCTGTCAGTTTATTGGAAAGTGATAGGGGGAGGAAAGCTCATCTTACTTCCTTTAATACTGCTGTGGAGTTTTGATCAGTCATGCTTTTTTGGATCCCTATTTCTTGCCCTGTGATCTGTCACCTAACTCAATTTTTCATTCCTGCTACAGAAAAAGGTCTTTGTGTAATTTCCAATATTCAGCCTTATTTATCCCTTTAAGGAAAAATGTAGCTTTTCATGGCATGTTTTTCTCTCTGGCTTCTGTGAGGCCACGAGTGAGAAAGTGTCAAGCCTGAGGTAAGAAAATAGATTTAAAACCCCTAATGCAGTTCTGCTGGGTAAAACTGTCTCTGCCTGACTTCTGAGAAATTCTAGTCTAGAATGAGGTTGGAAGAGCCATCTGTGTGTATGGCAGCCAATGTGATGATGAGCATCACCTGCAGGAAACTTTTGGGAGGTCCTACCTACCTTGTCTCAAGGCTGCCCTGCTCCCCTTGCAGTGTGTTAGCAGCAGTTTATTTCCCTATGTTTCTTTCTTTCCATAATCCCTCTCTCAAATTAACAGTCTGTCTGACCCTCTTTTAGCTACTCTCCTTTGATCAGGAAAGTACTTAAGAAATAAACCTTTTTCACTTCTCTGGTTATTCTTACACAGTCATGTCTGCACCAGTTTTAGTCTGGGGCTTGCCAGATCACAGACCGTGTGCTCTGCTGCTTTTTGCTGCAGATAAGCCTTTTATTAATTCTTCTCAGTGCAGACTTTGCTCTTGATTAGATGCTGGATTTTGGGGAATGCAGATTTCTGTATTTGCCTGTTACAATTCAACTCCTGTTATCCAAAGGATCTCTATCTAAGTAACAATACTGTTTTTGTGGTTCTTCCCTGGAGTGTCTTCCTTTGAAATCTGTAAACACACAGCCTTTTTGACTTGACTCTGTTGCTTTTGGAGGCTCATCTTCCATTGAATGTCCCAGTGTTTGGGGAGTAGATGGTGGAATTATCCATACCTTCAGCTCCTATTTACTCTCACAGACCATATTCCTCCTAAAATGGGCTCATGTCTGTTTAGCAGTTTCTGTTCTGATGTCTTTGTGTTCCATCTTTGCCTTCAACTCTTTTCTTGTTGCTACATCTTACTTTTTCTTTGATCCAGAACCCTACTTTTCAGAATTTTGTCATTAACCACGTTTTTTTGTCTTTATATGAAAGTATGACTTCTCTTACCCTATTGACATTTGGGATTGCAGAGCAGCTTAGTGCAATCGTATCAAAGATATGTACAAGGAACATAGTTTCCTCGAACTCTTTTAAACCATTTTGTCTTCATTTTTACATTCGTTAGTGGCTACCATTTAGGCATCTCTCGAGTTACTCTGACTAAAGGATTTCCAGGGAGAGCAAGGACTTGGGGGTTTATTTTTATGACGCCAGTGTGGATGGACTATCACCAAAAGCTTTAGTTTTAACAGGTTTACACTTTGGAAGTCTCACTTCGTGTCGCCACAGCTCTGAAGCAGCAATTCCTGTAATGTCTAATGGTCTTATTCTTTCTCTGCATAGGGCAGAAACAGAAGAAGCTCTCCATGAAAGAGAAGGTATGGGAGAGGAGCAAGGGGAATTAATACCAGCAAGCTGTGCTGGGAGAGCATGGAAGAGTCATGGCTGGCCAATATTAACTGCATCGCTGCAGTTCAAAAATCTGCTAAATATAATTAGCAAGGAGTTATTGGTTAAACGTTTAATCATGGCTTTTTGATCCTTTAAAGTCTATCCAGTTAATCAAGTGATACTGAAAGATAAGTGAAAATATGACTAGCTCTTCCCAGGATGAATCCACTTGCTAATATATACAGTGAATTGGGATTGGGGGGCTGAAGGATTGGTGATAGTGTGTAGTAGGATAACCGAATTTCAGACAGATCTTTAGTTCTTTTGTCTAGCAAATCCCTTTACAGAGTACCTAGGTAATTTGATGGTGTAGTGATAGTGACGAGACACTGCACTGGATAGGCAGAGGCAGAATAATTAGTCCCAACTTGCTTTTTGAAGGAGACTATTTTATTCTCGAGGGTCTAATTCTAACAACATCTGTCACAAAAACTGAAGTCAGGGCTGGAAACTATGCATCAGCAGCTTTGCTGACTAGCTAAATTATTTTAGTGTAGTACTGCATATTTCTTCTCCAGAATATTCTTCCCACAGTACCTTGCTGCTTCAGAATTCTTTTTTATTGCAAAAATGGCTGGTTAATGCACTTGATTTAAGGTGAGTTTCTGTAATAACCACAGAAGGCTTGTTTATTGGAATATTGAGCAAGGCTAAATCTAGGTGTTTGAGGTCTTTTTAATTAAAAATAAACCCCTGTGCACTCCTCAGTTAAGTACTGATGAAAGTATTCCTAGCTTTCAAAGTAAGATTTATGGTCCTAAAAATATTTTGAGAGACTAAATACTTATACAAGAAAAGATGTAACTATTAGAATACAATGTTGTCTCATAATTAACTATCAGTATCTAGGTTTCCAGGTTAGGTCTCTGCAGGCATGAACTACAGCCTTAATTTCAGTCAGCACTCTTAATTTCAGGCTTTCTGTGGCTTTGTGAAGATGTCAGTGTGGTGGTTCTTGTTTTCAGAGCTATACCAAGGGATTACTTTTGCTGTTAAAAGATTCTGGAGAAAGCAGGAAAGAGATTTGGAACAAATTGCCAAGGAGGGCTCATATACGAGGCCTCAAGAGTTTGCATTTTAATGCTAAGGAAGTTCTGTAGTTTCTTTTATGTGCATTAGCATCTGTCTGTGCATAGTGGGGAGAATAGGTTTTAGACACATTAAATGTGTCTAAAATATCTTTCTGACTCTGAGATTTGGAATGCAGATTATCAGAGGTGGATTGAGCACTAGGTACATGTTAAATCTTTGCAGGGCCACCTGCCATGCTAAAAAATGGGGAGAAGGCAGTGAGACTGGAAGTTTCTAAACTGCAATGTGTACTACATGAACTGTTCAGGACAGTGTGCAGTAGAAGCAGTGCTTGACTACTTGTGCAATGGTCCTTTCCCAAGCTGAGAACCAGGTGCTGCAGCCCTGTGTGATGCCAGCAGCCTCCCTCCCTGGTGTGCCAGTCTCATGCCAGCTAAAAGGAAAAGATTGCAAGTCAAGAGCTGTGTCCTTACACGACACTGAATCAAGCAGGAATGGGAACAGAATCCAGGTTGCTGACAACATGTTTAGTGTTTTAGGCATCCATTTTTACATCATAGGTTTCAGAAGCATAATGGTAGGAGCTTTTAAAATGCATAAAATAGAGGATGGTATTTGTCCCTCCCTAGTAAACTTCATTTGTGCCTTTGCCTTGTCAGAATGCTGAATATAATTTAAACCCCGAGGTTCAGGAAGTGATGAGGTATGGGCTAGCACAGATCAAAACATAATTAAATGCTGCCCAGGGAACCGATTTTACCTGTTGGGACATCCAGTTCAGTAACATCAGTAACTATAAAAAGGAGGTATGAAAAGCTGAGAAAATACATTTTTGTTTGTATTTGCACCTTTTATTGTATATCTCCAGCTTCAGGTAGAGAATTTCCACTTTAGCAAAGGGAAGCATAGCTGTTAGCTCACAGCTAGAGCCACCTTTGAGGAAGCAATTGTACCTATTTAAGGATAGGATTTGTTTGGTTGCATTGTGAGTGGCAAATAAGGCTTTCTCTTCACGTGTGTTGCCAGTGATGTGATGAGATGTGACATGACAGCTGGTAGTTTGTGGGTGAAATGAGATGTCACGGAGTGAAGGAATTCTCTGATCAAAGGTGGAGGGTTTGTAACATTTAGTGCATCTGAGAACATTTAATATGTACAGCACAAACATTTGCTGTAGCTCTTGTTTGCTTTAGATGACTAACCCAAAATTGGATGTGGCCCATGGTGGCTCTGCTTTCCTCCTAGTGGGGTTGTAGAGCTTGTAACATGGAATTACAATGTTCTTAAAGAAGGTTTCAGCTGCACTTTGATGCTTCTATTCCCTTAACCTCTTATTTCCAGTTTAAGTTGTGAGGATTTTGCTGCCTTTATGTTTCCAAAGGAGGTTTCTGTGCTTGTAAGGTCTCCAGTTACTTTGTACATTAATTACATTTAATAAATTTTTTTTCAATATTGTCATGTAACAGATTTTCTGCTTTTTTTTAGACAAGGAAGGCATGCGTCTAAGGTATAACCTTCCCCTGGGATACAGGAAATGCAGATTTTAATTCTGTTGACCTGGAAGACAAGAACAGGCATACTCAGTCAAATAGGGGTTTATTTTGTGTTCATCTACTATTCTGTCTCAGGCAGGGCAGGATTAGGTGAATAACAGCTCAGAAATGGAATAGTGCTTCGGTCTTATCAGCTTTTTTGATGTCTGCCTCATTATGTTTAGTAATGCTTGATGTACTTTTCTTACATAAATTCATCTAATGGGAGATCAGCTCTGTCATGTCCTAGAAGGTAGGCTCAATTCCTTTCATAAAATAAAAAGGAAAATATTTATGTGAGGTTGTAGCTGGTGATGTTCAGAGGCTGATTCCAGGCTAGCTTGGCAGTGGTGTGCACCTCTTCAGATCTGAGCTCAGGTCTCCACTGCTTCCTTGAGCATGGGGAGAGGTATACCTAACAGAGAGTGTGATGGCTGGCTTCTGTAAGAAATGATGTGACTTAGAATCACAGAATGGTTTGGGTTGGAAGGGACCTTAAAGATCATCCAGTTCCATGCCTTTCTTAAGCCTGAAGGCAGTCTAAGACTACCTCTACGCCTTCCACTGACCACCATTTATCTCAGTATTTTCTGTGGAGCTTGCTCAAAAGAGCATTGTACGGAGAGGTGAATCCCAATAAGATTCTGGCAGCTGCAGCCTCACAGCCTCTCTGTGGATTTAGCTGTCAGTCATTTATTTTCCTTTCATCATGCTCGGTTCCATTTCGTGAGAGGGAGGTGAGAACTCTGCAGGGTAGCAGAGCCTTTCCCACATACTAAACGTTTGCAACCTTTTCCTTGTTGGCGCTGATGGGTCAGCTGTGCTTGGAATGTAAAATTTGACTTCCCATGAGAACTTCAGAGTGTGCTGACCCAGCTTCCCAGATGAGTCTGTACACTGCCCTCAAGACGTCCACTGAAATGCCTGTCCTTAAGGCCTGGCCCCAGGTGCCTGGGACAGTCTGAGATTCAACCTTACTGACCTGCAGTGCCTGTCTTATGAGACTGCCTAGAGGTTGTCTACATCAAGATGCCTATCTGCATATGACTGCTTATTTTAAAATGCTTCACATCACTCAGCACAGCTAGAATTAAACCCTTAATAATGTTTTTGTTATTGCTTTGCCAATGGGACACTGGGTGCCAGCAAGTTGCAAAGTAAGCTGAGACAGCAAAGGAGTTTTGGAATACTTGCAGAGTCTTCCTCTTGGAGATGAGAGACCTAAGCTCCCTGGGATTTGCTGGGTTCGGGAAGCACTTGCTCATGTTAGCTAAAAGCCTGCCATACATTGCTCTCCTCCTTTTGTCTCAAAACCTTCCTCCAATATCTCTACAAAAAGGCTTTCATGCAATCTGGCATGTCAGCTGTTGCCTTTGTGCATTGTGTTGGATCTGGGATAAAGCGTAAGCTCTTCAGCCCTGGAGCTTTATAGTATGTCATGGATGCTGATGGTGCTCTGGTTAAGAAAAAAAGCAATCAAGTAAACTTACAATTAACAATAACTAAGTGGATTTGGGAACTGTGAGTTCTTACAAGTAGTTGCATTTTTTAAAGGTTTTCTAATTCTTTCCCCTTTTAAAGCTGTTCATCTTGGTATTTTCACTATGGAAAACTGCATTGTTAGGAAACAGACTTGTGTGTAGGTCTCAGTATTACAAGATTTATCTTCAGAAAGCCAATTAGTGCTTGAAGTAGAAGCTAATCTACTTCACAAGCGTTATTTGTCTTACAAACAGCAGCAAGCAACCACGCTGCAGAGTACCATCTTAAGGAAAAGCAAGTCTAGTTTGTTTCCATATACCTATTCTGTGTGTTTCTATTTCTAGAAGCTTTTTCCACTAACCTAATGTGTGTGTCAGTGTGAACACTGTGTGGAGACAGTACAGTGCTGCCGCATTGCTCCTCCAGGGAGAGGGCTTAATCAGCCCTAGGGTGAGTTGTTAAATTAGGGAGGTGACAGACTGTAGAAAAGAAGCAAAGATGTGAAATCTTTGAAAAGAGAAATGTGACTCTACCTACGGTAGGGGAGCGGCTCTGTTACACAGTGTAAGCAATAGATAAATAGAAAGCAATTCTGTTATGTTATGAGCTATGAGTTGTTGGAATGAGCAGTTAGAAACCAAACTCACATGGACTCTCCAAAGTATGGAACGAAACCCAAATCAACTGTGCTATAAATAAAGCACCAGGGTGCTGACAGAACTTCCCCAGTGCAGATCACTAGTAAGATCATGATACATCCTCTTGAGAAATATGGTTTGTGCATTAGTATGCTTGAGTTTTACTGAAAACCCTGTTGTTTTAGGCATGAACTAGCAAGGCAGTGTTGGCAGTGTTAAGTGTAGCGTGCCCTCTGACTGCAATTCTATTTTCAAATGCAACTTAGAACCGACTACAGGTGTCAGTGTGGGCACTGAGCATCTTTACTGTGGCAGCTTGTGTATCTCATTTTGAGGAGGGCCAAAAGCTGCAGCTGAGGCACGTGATATTGTAAAAATTAAGATACTCCAGCTCTGGCTGTAATCAGCATGCTGTCAAGTTTACCATCAGCCTTTGGGGGCAGAGGGGAGGAAAACATAGAAAATTGAGTGGCGTTGAGCTGAAAATGGAAGTCGATGCGTAGATTGACTGTGTGTGTTTGTTCTTCATTGACAGATTGATGACACCTGGCAGTGAAATTCGATTTGTCCATAAGCTCATGGGTCTGGTGCCAGGCTGGGGAGGAGGTGCCCGGCTGGTGCGGATCATTGGCAGCAGGGCTGCCCTCCAGCTCCTCAGTGGGGCTACCCGGGTGGACCCTGAGAGGGCTTTGCACCTTGGGCTCTCAGAGGAGACACTCTCATCCTCGGATGAAGCTGGAGCGTTAGAAGAAGCCCGAGCCTGGCTAAGTCAGTACACAGAGGGTCCAGCCAGCGTGATTCGGGCTGCAAAAGAGGTGGTGGCAGTGGGAAGAGAGCTACCGCTGGAAGCAGCTCTACGGACAGAGAAGGACATTTTTGGAACTCTGTGGGGTGGGCCTGCCAATTTGCAGGCACTGGCTAGAAGTCCAAAACATAAATGACTGTCAGTGCATAAGAAATGTTCCTGACCTTTCTGCAAACAAAGCTTTCACTAAAGCAGGCATTTAACTGAATCATTTAAGGGCTTCATCATTTAAACTGACATTAACATTCCAGTTGTTCACATCAGGCAGACATATTTGGTGTGCAACCACATAGAAATCCCCTGCAGATTCTTTGCTGTCCTAATCATTCACTGAATGGAGATTAGTGAAATTAGTATGTAAAGGTAAATACAGTGCTGAGAATAAAGCTATAATTCTTCTGGAATGAGGCTGAAGATTATTTTCCTCAGAGTTAATTTTGTTTTTCTAACTGGTATGGAAATAAATTGCTTGAAAGATATGAGGTGTATGTACTTGCAGAACAGGTGCATCTAAAGCTGCAGAATATGAGTTTCCCCACATGAGACTAATGTCTTTAAGCAGCTTGGAAGTGATGGTAACTGGTGAGAGGATAGCTTTTGTTTTTTTCATTGTCAGTCAGTTCTTTTTATAATTGATGAGAATGTATCCAAGGATACTTAAATTTTAATTATTTTTACAGAAGAAGCTCTGAGTTACTGAGAAGTTTATAGCCCTCGTTCACTGACAGTGATTCAGGTCTTTAAATGCATTTAGGTGCCATCTTGCTGTTTGAGGAGCCAGCTACCTACATCTGCATCTGCACATTCACAGAATCACAGTGTCGACGCAGGAGTCATGGACAACGCAGGAACGATCAATGTGATCAGCGAATGCCAATTTATTACAAAGCTTTAACTCCTTATATACCATTTCTTACAGGCACTTATAGTGATTTGGCATATTATGATTGGATACATGTCTTGAAGACCCTTAGTGACTAACACATAAGTTAACACATTGGTTAAGCACAGGTGTGAGAACTTGACCTCAAAAGCTTGCCAACAGTCCACAGTTCTCATTAACTCAGTGAATTACAGCTTCTTCTTATCTTGCTTGCTTAAGCTTCCTCGGGCCTCTCACGGCCTTGCTGTATCTTTCAGGATTATTCAGTTTATGTACCAATTATGCATTCTCCCGTGAGAACACTGTCTCCACATCACAGAATCACAGAATCCCAAGGGTTGGAAGGGACCTCAGAATATCATCTAGTCCAACCCCCCTGCAAGAGCAGGGTAACCTAGAGTACATCACACAGGAACTTGTCTTGAATATCTCAAACGTAGGAGACTCCACAACCCCCCTGGGCAACCTGTTCCAGTGCTCTGTCACTCTCACAATAATGAAGTTTTTCCTGATGTTCACATGGAACCTCCTATGCTCCAGTTTACACCCATTCCCATAGCCTCCACCCGTGTCGCTGAGCATGTACAAAGCTGCTGACCTCATTATTTACAGAGAATCTAGTTGGAATCTTGGAAGCCCATGATGTACCATGAATCCAAATGGTATCTCCTTGACTGACTGGGTGGTCTGAGTACTCTACCATTCTGGAAGGATGTCTAGATCTGTCTACCTTTTTCTTCAGGGTATTTTTACTGGTAGAGCATATTTGGGCTGACCAGATTTGGCACTCCACCTTCAATTCATGCTGGTGACTGTGCAAGTAACTAGATAACTCAGTGATTTTAGAAATCAGAAACTGACACTGAGTCCCTGCTTTGGTAGGTGAATCTCAAAATGAAACGGGAAAGTCGCTCTCTGGATTTCTTGTAGGCCCCTTTTAGGTACTGTAAGGCTGCTCTAAGGTCTCCCTGGAGCCATCTCTTCTTCAGCCTGAACAAACCCAACTCAGCCTGTCTTTATAGGAGAGGAACTCCAGTCCTCTCATCATCTTCACAGCCCTCCTCTGGACTCACTTGAGCAGGTCCACATCCTTCTCATGCTGGGGGACCCAGAGCTGAATGCGGTACTGCAGGTGAGGTCTCGTGAGAGCGGAGTATGATTTCTACAGTGTGGCAGGATTCTGCAGTTGCAGACAGTGAGGTAACTGTACATATGTTTGAGGATCTTGGGGCAGATCAATGATGGGAATTAGGTCTGGATTGCCTGTTAAGATTCTGCAGCTTTTGAGCAGATGCTCTGCTCTGCTGGGTATGTTTCACTATGGCTTTCACAGTGGGGAGTGTGTATAGCCTGAAGCAACCAGAAGAAATGCTTGGGAAAGGGATGTGTTTTGAGTTGGCACCTCAGGGAGGGTAAAGCACTTGGTCTGCAGTTGATCCTGTCTGTTTGCCTTCACACCTGGAGCTGTTACTGCGGGAAGATTCCAAATCTCTCTTCTCCAGAAATAAAGTTCAGTTTTCACTTCCAGGTTAAAGTGACACCAATGGGAATGTGGGGAGAGAGTAGTGTTATGGTTTGTGCCTCTTCCCCCTGACAACCCCCTTTTTATCCAGCAGTTCAGTTGTTAGTCCCCTGTGCAGCTAGATTCTTTCCTGTGTACTCTGAAGGACTTCAAACTCATTGCTTCTGAAGTACGGATGTTTCAATATAGTCAGGCAGTACCTGACTGTTTAGTGATGAACTTTTCTGCTTTTCATGAAGTTCCTCAAGACTCATGAAGGATTCCAGACTGCCAGCATTACTGAACCTTCAGAGCATGTTCCAGTCTGTGCTCATCTGACTTCTTGAAGCAACAGCCCATTGTCATGGGTCAAAAAAATTGTGCTTTAAAGGGGAATTGCTTGTGTGTTTGCTAGTATCAAATTTGCCTTTACTAATCATAGAATACGTAGGGTTGGAAAGGACCTTAAGATCATCAAGTTCCAACCCCCCTGCCATGGGCAGGGACACCTCACACTAAACCATGTCACCCAAGGCCTCGTCCAACCTGGTCTTGAGCACTGCCAGGGATGGACCATTCATAACCTCCCTGGGCAACCCATTCCAGTGCCTCACCACCCTTACAGTAAGGAACTTCCTCCTTATATCCAATCTAAACTTCCTCTGTTTAAGTTTTAACCCATTACCCCTTGTCCTATCACTACAGTCCCTAATGAAGAGTCCCTCCCCAGCATCCCTATAGGCCCCCTTCAGATACTGGAAGGCTGCTATGAGGTCTGCAAGCAGCCTTCTCCAGGCTGAACAGCCCCAACTTTCTCAGCCTATCTTCATACGGGAGGTGCTCCAGTCCCTTATTCATCCTCGTGGCCCTCCTCTGCACTTGTTCCAAAGTTCCATGTCCTTTTAATGTTGAGGAAACCAGAACTGCACACAATACTCCAGGTGAAGTCTCACAAGAGCAGAGGGGCAGGATCACCTCCTTGGACCTGCTCGTCACGCTCCTTTTGATGCAGCCCGGGATACGACCACATACTGTGATTATGTTTATAAAATGGATGTAAAAATTGCTTAGAACCTGAGCAAGACCCTTGAATTTTTAATTATTCTTCAGGTGCCAGGCTGAAAGGCTCATCAGTGTATTCTGTGATTGGGTGATACACATTTGAAAGGGAAACTGTAGCAGAAAAGTGTTTTACTTGCATGTTGTGAATTAGAGCTGTGTGCCAGGAACTGAAACTCAGTGTGTACATCTGTTGGGGACCTCTGTTTCAATTTGTAGACAGTGAGCTTACTTCTCATTTCAGTAAATGCATTTCCCCAGCCATCCTCTCCAATTTGTATCAAAGGCCAACATTTGCTTCTGAGAACAGGACAAATAATTAACAAGTACTGGGTAAGACACTTTCAGGAAAGTTTCAGAAAAGGCTACAGAAACTCATTTTGTTGGGATCACAAATATACCAAACTTAGCTACAGAAGAGTCTGAAGATAATGACAGATGTTTGTTTTGATCAAGGATTTTGACAGCAGCCTAATCCCGTATTTTCTGGTTTTTCTGTTTCAAAAGCAAGTACACCCCTTCATACAAAAACCCACCTAAATTACCATGAGTGCTAACTTGAGAGCTACAGACTGAGATGAAATAGAATCCCCTTTTACCAATTTCAATCCAGAATGCTTTATTTCATTGAATACTTTCTTATCATCTTAAAGCGACAAATACTGTAACCAGCAGCGGATAAGCATTTATTGTCTTCACAACTGTTAAGACTCCAAGCTTCATCTCTTTGTTGCCCTACAGAAATGGCCTAAACCAAACAAGCAGAAAATGCGTAAAAGAAATTATAAACTTCAAAACTGATACTCTCAGTCCCTAATTAAATGGTGTGCTAGCTTTTGTATTTCCTAAGGGCTAGTCTGCCAGCTCCCTCCTCAGCAAACTAGGTTTCCTACTACATTGTGAAATGCCTGTCGTGTTCCCTTGCCTCTGTGTACTGTGACAGCCTGAGTGTTTAATGGTGGTGTGGGTTCAGCATTGTGTCTTTAAAGGTTGGATACTTTTTTTTAAGGAGATCACTTTTAGCAATATAGATATTTTATTATATTTGCTGCTGACAGAAAGATACTTGCCAAATGGGCAATCTAGGTAAGCTAGGTGTTCCTGCTGAAAGCTCAGTTCACTATGTCTTTTTTTTTTTACTGTGACAAAGGATTCATAGAATCATATAATAATTAGGGTTGGAAAGGACCTTAAGATCATAAAGTTCCAAGAGATGGCATAGATCTTAATTTCCCTTCTCCATTTTATTCTGTTCTACTGTGCATTTCTCTAGCTATGCTATACAATTTGAAATCCACGTAATGCATGGTGTTACAAACGACCACACAATGCATTGTGGCTGTGGCTTAGCTAATATTGACAGAGAATGTTTCCTGCTGAAGGGAACGCTTTAAACATAAGATAGGAATTACCAGTTACTACTTTTTTCCTGGCTTGATCTGGGGGAGTGCATTTGCCACTCCAATAATTGGCTATTAAGCTCTCACCAGCCTTACTTTTAGTACTTCGCAGCCAGCAGGAGCCAAAAGCAGCATCACAGGTATTCGGCCAAATAGAGGTCTGCCTCCCTACTTTGGTCAACAGTCCTCAAGAATGATCACTGATAAAAGTATTTGTAGGCTGTTTGGGCTGATAATCTTGGAATTAAGTATGTAGCAAGTCAAGTTCTTGTATTTTGTTTCTTGCTTTCTTCAACAGCAGATACCCTCAGATTAAGTAAAATGTGTGCATATAACAGAGGTGGCATTACTGAAGGGTTTTGCAGCACAAAGTCAGACTTTGATTAGAGCCACTGTGTGCTAACTCAAAACAAAGAAATGACAGCTGGCAACCAATAAATAAAAGAAAAAATATTATATCCTGTTTCCTTCTGAAGTCCATTTTACTGGCTTATTTCCTTACAGAACTGTAAAATGACAGTAAAAATCTGTGATCGAGAGCATCCATTCCTTGACAAGAAAGAAGGAAATCTTCCTTATTTCCACCCTAATCTCCTCTGCACTCCTTTGCTGTTTGACCCACAGATCTTACCTGCAGGCAAAGGACACAAACTGGAGGGCTGGCACAGCTTTGCCCAAGATCAGACACAGCAGCCATCATTACAGCAAGGAGAACATTTCATAAGTAAGTTTAATTCTACCATTTCTAAAAAACAGACCTTCTAATTCCCTTCAAATGGTTACTTGCCAACAGCAACTTCTGTTTGAAGACATGTAGTATCTATGTATCAGCTACTATCCCTCTCTATGCAGGGATACATGTACTCAGAATTGCAGATTAATTAATTAGCTTTACTTTAAAGGCTGAGTCCAGAATCAGCTAATGCCGTTTCTCACTTTGAGAAAAAAATGTAAACCAACTGCTATCAACAGAAAAGACAAGCTGTGCTTTTCAATCATCTTCTCCAATACACAGAAGACAGTTTGTTGAAACTCATCTCCTAGATTGCTAATACAAAACTACCTTTCCTGCAGTGCCCTGGTTTTGCTATGAAGAACAGACGAACAGCAATATCATCCTTAACATCCGTGTTCTTTGTTACAGGGTCAAGTCTGATAACCCATGCTCTTTTACTTCAATGTTTCTGTTGCTGAAGTAAGGCTGTGTGTGGTACTTCTACCTGCTGTAGGACTGAAGCGAGCTGATCAGCTTTTCAGATGAGAGATGAGTGTTAAGCCCGTGTCAGCATTAAGCCTGCAACCCACGATTTTTCAGCAGAAAGACATACAGTATTGTGTTTGACAGGCACCAAGTCTGGGATGCAAGAACATGAAGATAACATTCAGAGCAAGTCCTCCTTTGTGGCAAACACTGGAAGATGGTTTATGATAATTTCCTTTAAAGTTCTTCCAGTGAAGCTCAATTAAACGGGAGACGTATCTGAGATTGTTACTGATAAAATGTAGTTTTATTAAATTATAAATTCCGTAACAAAAACAAGACAGATCAAGAAAGACCTCAAAAACAAACCTACAAGGACTATATGGCAAAGCCAATGAAAATGCCATGAAGAGTGTATAGGTAAGAATTTGCAACAAAAGTTAACAGCATTTTTACATTTCCATTGAAGAAAGGTAAATGATTGCTCTTGTCTAATAAAAACACATTTTTAACTCCAAGCTCACATCTATTTTCTCACATTAAATTAAGCTTCCTGCTCACACCCAACATCTTGCCTGCTCCCACATTGCTTTAATGTTCTTTTCATACATCAATCCATGCAGAAAGTAGTAAGACACTTAATGCAACAGTCAGATAATGAAGACAATTCAAGTTGTACAGTAGATATACATTGGCCAAAAAGGGATCGAGTATCTCCAAGGGGAAAATGCTACAAAATAAACACAAGACATTTTCAAGAAAACTGGGCATTGCTAAGCAGCTTTCAAACCATTAAACAGGACAACCCAGTTTCCTACAGTTAATAGCCTTCCAGCTGAGACATGTTAAGAGACTTAAGTTAAACAGGCCAAAGCTGTTTCTCCCCGTCACCCCACCTCCCCACCAAACACACTGCTAGGTTTGAGTGCAATGCCAACGTGGACAGAAAATTTACAGATACATGACTGAGTTTTTAATCGCATGGCTCTAGATTTAAACTTCAGTGACTGTGCACTGTCCATCTGGCCTTCTAGATCTTACACTTGTGTTTGCCACCCCACCCCCTGCCACTGGTCTATCCACCCCCAACTGGCTTGCACTTGCATTCAAGTGTCTTTGCTGGACAGAGGACAAGTGCTGCTGAAGGTGGGCAGACACATCCTCACTATCGCTGCTAGCATCCGATTCGGTCTCCTCAACAGAGGTGTCGGGGGCTGGCACCCTACCAGAAGATGATGATTCATGGTCTTCTTCTCCCTCTCCCCTGTGACTCCTTTCAGCCATACTGTCTTCATTTATTTGCAAGTGGGCAAAAGAGTTCTCTAGGGAATTGCTCGCATCAGGTGATGGCGTTGAAGGACTCATCATTTGACCACCTAGCGATGGCAGGGGCCTAGCAGAAATGGATGCTAGAGGCTGCCCAGCCGCAGCCCCCAGAGTCGGTGTGCTGTCTGCACCATCAGCGGAGCTCTCTCTTGCCAGGTTGACAGTGTTAGCGTCACAGTCCAACCTCAGCCCAGCCACTCCCTTCTTTGGTATATCTATTATGTCCCGTTTTATTTTTCTGCGGCGTCCATGCTCATTTCTCCTATACTGAACCATATTTTCAAGGTCTGCTATGTATAAAAACCCAGCAATTAGCATTTCAGTGCTCTTTTTACCCTTGGAGAAGGCATCTTCCAGCTCTCTGCTGGTGCGTTCATCATACTGCCACCAACCATTTCTACCTTCATAGTACCAAGCATATTCTCCATTGCCTCTGCTTGCTGCTTTGAGTTCTTCTGGTGACAATAGAGTTGGTTTGTCAAGAAAATCCTCTGGGATCTCCTGCCGGCAAAGTGCACATCGTTTCCCAAGCCAAGAAGCTCCCTTCACACACAGATAGCAGAAAACATGTTTACAAGGCAGACTTACTGGATGCACACACGTTTGCAGACAGATAGCACATTCAGGGACTGTCAGGGAAGGTGCTGCATTAGCACACGACTCATTCGTCTTCCTATTTGTGGGAAGCATGTTGATTGAATGATCTATTTCGCCACAGCCAGCCATCCTGCAAAGGATCAAAGATAGATTTCAATCAGTTTACTGTGTCAAACTGAAGTGGTACCTTACATCACCTTTGACCTCAACACACATAGAATGAGATGCTCACCTTAAGTTACCATTTATGAAGCTCAACTAAAAGAAACTGACAGGTTAATATTCTGCTTCCTCAGCTGACAGACTAGAGTACTGGGAAAATTCATTTTGCTAATCACCAATCTATCTGTTTAATTTTCAGCATGTTACCATGCCAAATTAGAAAATTAATTTTGGAATTTCCTGTTCTTTTTCTTAACTATGATTAATGAACCTTCAGTCAGACAGTTACTTTGGAGCCTCCTTAGGAAATTTAAAGAAGCTTGGTTCTTCCCTCAAGAGATGATCTAGCTGCAAACACCGAACTTAAAACAATCTCTCTTCACAGTACTGGTGATCATCTGTTTGATTAAGGGATTGCCTGAACAGTACCTCATACTAGGTTTCCACACTAGCAAATATACCTGGCAGCAGCATGCAGCTGAAGTATTCCCTCACTCTCTTTCTTAGTCCCTATGCACCCTAGCATACCATCCCTCAAACTGAGCTCAGAACAACCACAGGGATGCAGAAAGAACCAGATTTGAAAAATCAGTTGGGCTTTTTCTGTTTTGTTTTTTTTTTTTTGGGGGGGGGGGGGGTTGTTTGGGTTTTTTTTTTTGTTTGGTTTCTCTCCCCAAAAATATCCTGGATTCCTTTTTCCTAAACACCAAGTGAACTCCCTGATATAACTGACATGCTTGTGAGGTGGGCTGATGCCAAACTTATGAAGTTTAACCATGCCAAGTGCAAGGTCCTACCCCTGGGTTGGAGCAATCCCAGGCACAGCTACAGGTTGATCAGAGAAGAGATTCAGAGCAGCCCTGCTGAGAAGGACTTGGGGTGTTGACTGATGAGAAAATGAACATGAGCCAGCTTTAGTGTGCGCTCGCAGCCCAGAAAGCCAACCATATCCTGGGCTGCATCAAAAGGAGCGTGACGAGCAGGTCCAAGGATGTGATCCTGCCCCTCTACTCTGCTCTTGTGAGACTTCACCTGGAGTATTCTGTGCAGTTCTGGTGTCCTCAACATGAAAAGGACATGGATCTGTTGGAACAAGTCCAGAGGAGGGTCACGAGGATGATCAGGGGACTGGAGCACCTCCCATATGAAGACAGGCTGAGAAAGCTGAGGCTGTTCAGCCTGGAGAAGAAAAGGCTGCTTGCAGACCTCATAGCAGCCTTCCAGTATCTGAAGGGGGCCTACAAGGATGCTGGAGAGGGACTCTTCATTAGGGACTGTAGTGATAGGACAAGGGGTAATGGGTTAAAACTTAAACAGAGGAAGTTTAGATTGGATATAAGGAGGAAGTTCTTTACTGTTAGGGTGGTGAGGCACTGGAATGGGTTGCCCAGGGAGGCTGTGAATGGTCCATCCCTGGCAGTGCTCAAGACCAGGTTGGACGAGGCCTTGGGTGACACGGTTTAGTGTGAGGCGTCCCTGCCCATGGCAGGGGGGTTGGAACTTGATGATCTTAAGGTCCTTTCCAACCCTAACTATTCTATAATTCTATGAGTGTATCTCTAAAGGAACTGTAGCCCAGCAGAAGGAGCAGTATATCACAGAAGATATGCAACCATGATTTGATTGGTGCGTGAAGTCGCTGCCCCTACCTTATCTGCCCATATCGTATTTCTGTATTAGAGATGATTTTGTAACCAACTGTAAGACAGAAGGGTATGCAAAACTCTGTCACTTTGGCATTGTGTAGGATTTCAGTAGTTGAAAAATTCTAGTCTAAATATGCAAATGCCTTCTCAACTACATTTTTGCCATGGCAATCTTTCACAGTCTGTTTCATGGTAATTTGCCTTTTATGTTCTTATTTTATTATTTATTAGCAAACCAAATACTAGATATGAAATGAGGGAGAAGAATGGGCTTTGGGAGATGGAGCCCCAAAAGCTGCCTTTTCTCACTTAAATCCCCAAGGAACTTTGAGGCTGATATTCAGCAAACCAGCCTTTCAACAAAACTTGTCTTTGTTGTACAAGCAGCTAGGAACAGTTAATGCAAAACTATCACAGGCATGAGTGCCAAAAGGAACCTTTTGAGGTAATGCAGACCAGTCTCCAGCTCCACATGGCATTACTACTAAACTAAACAAGATCAGCCACAGCTTTGGCTAGTTGACTTTTTTGAAGCCTGCAAGGATGGAGATACCAAAACCTCCCTGGATGGCCTGTTCTAACGTTACACACATTTCCAGCAGAAAGTGTTACCTCAACAGCAAATGCCTCATTTACTGCAAAAGCCTCTGCTGCCTTAAACATCTTATGAATACATAAAAAAAAAGCTTCAGTCAGCTTCTGTATTTATCTTTGCAATAATGTATTAAGTGCTATTTACTTAAAAAATGTATTTCTGTATGCTGCCTGTTCCCTTCTATCACTATAATTTCCTCTCGTAAGACCAATGCCTCTTTAATACATTTTTTATCAAATCATTCTTCTAAAAGCTCTACAGCTTAAATATTTTTTCCTGAAATAGAACATAATTGCATCTACCTCTGTTTCAGTTTCATATCTCAATTTCTTTCTCTGAGATTAAAGACAAATCTGGATACTAGATCTTAAATCAGCATGCCAGATACAGACATGGCACAACCTACCACCCAGTAACTGTCTTTTTACTGTACAGTACACATCTATCTGTGAGTTCCATGCTAACAAGGTGGTGAATAAGTTGCTTTCTGGGAGCCTCACACTTTTAAGGTTATATTTTGCAGCAGAATTTTTCACTAAAACTAGGATTTTATAATGAGAAACTTATTAGAAAAAGGGGGGGAAGAAAAGCTATTGAGATTTCTGAATATGCCCACAAATACAACCTAACCGTATCTCACAAAAGAGCTGAAAGAGAAATCCATGTATTGATCAATTTGTGCTAACCATGCTCGCTGAGGTAAAGGATCTGAATTTTCAAGTGCTCTCATAATGAGATACTACTGTGCAAAAGGGCACAGCAGCAGATTTTTATTGCCAAGCCACAGTTTTACAAAAGACTGCTTTTCCCTGAATACACTTCATAAGGTTATCCTTTTCAGATTCAGAAGATTAAAACAACCTGTAGATATGTAACTTCTATACAAGTCATGTACCATAATTAAGATTTTGGAGGGGATTAAAATGCACTGTTTGGATTATAAATGCAACACATTTTGACAAACCAAATTCTGATATCATAAACTAACTTATTAGTAAACTAAAAGCAGAGTGAAAGTTCTCACCTGTTTACTGAAAGCACAAAAATGCTAACATTTGAACTGTACTCAATAGGTCACCCATTAATTTCAGGGTTCTTAACAGATTTCTTTCTAGAGCAAGACAATAATGCAGGGTATGAAAGGAAAGGAGTAAATACCTTATCCTGAATTTCCTATGTCATTTTTAGTGACTCTGAGGAAAATGTTACGTGTAAAATGAATACAGCTGGAGGACTAAACCCTTATCTCTGACCAAGTGTTAGCCAGCAACTAAAACTCCTAAAAGATAAGCACAACTGCAGTTGAATGTGCTCAGAATGCAGGACAATTAGGTATTTGAGGATTCATATCGACTAAACTGATGCTATCTCACTTTCTGTTTTTAAAGGAAGTTCCTAATTAATCCTTTTTTGTTTATCTTTTTAATTATAAAATGTAGGTCACAGAGTATGCTTACAAGCTGTTTTGAGGACGTACATGTAGATTTTTACTGAAGAGGTAGTCCTTCAGAAAGAAGGAAAACCATCTAGGACCGGTACCCTGCTATGTTATGGCTATGGAGCCACTTTCATTGCAACTGATCACAAAATATTTTTCCTGAAATTAACAGTAATCTGTAACAAGGTTTAATCAAAAAAGGCTTCATATTAGAACTGTTATCAAACAGTTAAGGTCTGGTTTTTGTAGGGTTGGGCTCCTTTAAGTCACTTCTGGCAAGAGGGAAAATTACATTATTGAATGTGAGGGTAAAAATTAATCAAACTCAAGGACAAGTTCTAAAAATAATTTCATGTGAAGTATTTAAATCCTCAATTTAGGTATAAGTAAGGGAACAATAAGCATCTGAACACTGCATTTTAGCATACATACAGCCAACTGAGAATGAGCTAGGCCACAATCTTACCAGATCCCACCTCTCTATTATCCTTTTGTGGGTGGTTTTTTAATTATTAGTATTATTATTTAATATTAGATATAATATTTAATATTAATACTAAATATTTAGTATTTAATTTGTAGCTTAGGGTGCACAGCCTAGAGCATCTTCATCAACACACAAAGCAAGGAATAGGTGATGTATTAAATTACATGAAAAGACCCCAGGCCTTTGAGGACTACTGGAAGATGAAGTAAATTCCCACAAAACCACCCTAGAACTGAGTAATTTTTCAAACTAAAGTCAAACTCTAGCTGCAATTAAGCAGTCTGCCATGGAGCTGACACGTGTAAGTACATTAACAAGACAACAGCTTACGTTTTCTTAATAATTTTTACTGAAGCATGCTACAAGACTCTCTTGAGTCCTCTCTTCAGATGTCTCCAGCTAGGATGGCAGGTCCTCTTTCCCAGCCTGGCTCATTCCTTACTTGTCCAGCCCAACGGTCCGTTACAGTGTTTCAGCTTCTCTGCAAACTAATGGAAAGCAAATAATATCACCATTACAGTGTTGTACAGAGGTATGAAGAAGCAGAATACAATGCCATGGTCCTGTTACAGGGGAGAAACTACTATGTTTTCATTTACCTGAGGCAGGCTATTTTCAATAAATATATCATCAGACTTCTGTTTTATTTTTTGCAATAACCACTTTTGGCCCCCAGTTTTGATGTCAATTAATTTGATGTCTGCCTTGAGCAAATTATCTTTTTCCAAAGTATTACAAAAGGCAGCTATATTTAACTATAATAAGTTAACAGCTCATTTCCACTAAGTGACCACGGAAAGAAAACGAAACACAAGACCAAAGTTAGGAACGTATTGTTTACGCAAATTCAACCTCTAATTAAAGTGACTTGTTACACTCAGCTGTTTTAAACACAATGGCTTCCTAAAGCTTTTTATAAAACGATCCGTATCATACTGTTCTAAGGGCTATCTAAGTTTGTATCTTGCCTCTTAACAGGGTCTAGTTTCAGATGCTTGAGGAGAAAATAGTGCACTCAAACAGCTGATTTCCCCTAGGTCCTCTCCATATTTCAAGCAGGTTGTAGCTCAGAGCCCTGCGTCCCTGTCCTCTTTTTCAGAGATCACATGCATTCATTTAATGAATGAACCTCAGAACTGTTCAGCATGCTTTTCCTCATATATCTACATGTGGACATCGCCACACTAGCTTATACACAATCTCTATGACCTAGATTTGATGATTAACACGGTAAACAAAAAAAAGATTAATTGGGATCTTCCTTTATTTCTTTATAAAGTGCTGGCTGAAGGGCTCCAAGGTTCATTCATGGAATGAATGCATGTGATGATCTCTAAAAAAAACCACAAAGGACAAGGATGCAACTCAGCCTCCACACCCCTGAGGTAATACACACCTCCTCAGCCTAGCAGGTAATGTCAGACATAAGACATTTTGTGCATGTTGCCAATCAGAATCTGAGCTAAGTCATTTCACAGACAAGTAATAATCACTGGAAACCAGTAAGTGTCTAACACATACCTAAATAACTCCACACTAGGGACACAGGCATCTGCAAATTCAGGGGCTGAAGGGGGACCATCAAAATTTCACTGCCGCATTCTCACACCCTAAACAAGAAGGTCTTGACACGTAAAAGCCATGCTTAGTTACAGAAAGTGTTTGGAAATCTTCTGTAAAAAAAGTGTTGAGCCAAAAAGTTGTATCTTCCTTCTGGGCTGTAGCTTTCAAGATGATTCATAAGCATTCTGAACTATAATTTCCATTTGCTGTAAATTGTTATATATAGGAATGGTGTAAAGCACACCTGAGAATGTCACATATTAAGATTTCCATTTGCCCCGGGAAAGAATTATTTCAGTACAAATACAATGCAGATCACACACGTAAAAGTCAAGCAAAGTCAAAGAATGATAAGGGCCTCAAAGAACAGGGACCATTTAATATTACAGTAATCTGTGCTTCATCAAATGATCGAAAATTTATCATTAATAACATCAGAGGGAAATGTTCCGATGAATTCCATGTAAGACACATTACTCAAATGTTATTTTCTTTAGAGCTGAGCTCCATGTAACATTCTGTGCAGCTATTTATAGCAAAAGCTCCTAAGGAGAAATCCAAAAATTAACAAGCCTATCCACACCTTTTCTCTCCTCATCGTTCTAGCAGCTTCCCTTTTCTTCACACCTCAATCTGAAACCAAGAGCTGCAATCGCATTAAAATTTTGGCTCTATTAATCCACTCAGACAAGATACTATGTTTCCTATGATCAAAGAGGCAGTTGCAACAAGCTTGATGCTAAGGGGTGGTGTTCAGTCATCTTGGGAGCTGGCTGTTACTTCTGTAGGGATCACTTGAAACCTTTTATCTACTACCTCTTCCAATCCACTACCTCTTCCAACCCACCATTAGACGCAGCATGTCATAAAAACAAATGTTATGTGGGGATGGGAGAAAAAGGCTGGTTCTGTTCTGGCAGATTTCTTAGGAAATAAAAATGCATTCACATATTCAAGGTATGTAATTATACCTAGAAGAATCCAATTAGGACATAATTACAGGAGTATGGTAAGGCAACTTTCTAATTGCTGCATAGCTCTTTTCAGGAGCTAGTTCCCAAGCTGACTTCATGAAATGTCACGAATGTAGGTAACCTCTACATTTCATGACATCGTTATTTATTTAAAATGCCAGTCTTGACAATTTTACTAAATGGGCTAAAAGACACTTACGGTTATAAACACACACTCCTTCCCGGACTTTTTCCCTCCTTTAAAGTTAAGTGGGTAAAAGCTATGTTCTATACTTATTAATTCTCTATGTAGTATGAGGAGTTACGCTACCTGCGGCAACCTGCAAGGATCCCTTCCTTGTGCATATTCACTAAATCTGTGCATCCTACCACACATCCATTTTGAAACTTTCATTCAAGATGCAACAGATGAAGAATAATCCCACTGACCAGAAGCATGAATTCAAATTGGGCAACATCCCCTCCCAAACTGAGGCTCAGCCAGCATTTAACTGTTCTCTTTGCCCCATGAAAGCCTCTCAGGATACTTGCTGAGAGAAGTCATGTCTGCTTTTTCCATGCAGCTTTCAAGATTTTTGAAGTGTTTAATTAACCCATTGAAGTGGTGGCCTTCCTACCAGATATATTTCCCAGAATGGTTTCAAGTTCTCCTTAAGAAAAATGTAAAGCTTTTACTAGGCCGAGGTGGAATGAAACAGTTGCTTGTCAGTTCAGTCAACTGTGCCCACTGGATTCCCACTGAACTACCAGACTCAACACCATTTTTTCCAGTTACTTCTTTGGAAACAACAACAGCAACAACAAAACATTCCAGAAACCTACATATTTAAGAAGTCAGCTCCCAAATGTGGCTGAAGTGCTACCTACAGTCTTAAGAGAACTTCTCTGTAGGTAAAAGCTTTGATTTTTTTAAAAACAAACAAGCACAAACCATTGGTACACCAGCTTCTAACCAAACCAGAGACTACTATTTGAGTCCTACTTCAAATGACAGATCTTGCAAATTTTGCAACTCTGTAATCTAAAACTGCCATCATAAATTCATTCACACACCCCCTCCCAAGCTGGAAACTCAGCACCTCCAGCATTGCTTCAGAAGAATAAATGCTCTTCTGCGATTACATACTTTTTAATGTATTTTGCCATCCATTCACCCAAACTCCCCAATTCATAAATCAAGCACTGGGTGGGGGGAAAATGGAGGAGAGGGAGGAGGGGAGAGGGCACAGACGGGAAAAAGAAGCCCAGAATTCTGCAGTTATGCCCTTCCCTACAAATCACCATGAGCCCAAGAGTAGGAAGAAAGGTGGCTGGGGTTTATTTTAAAAAGGAAGAATCACTCTCCTGTCTGAAAGTCTGCTACTGTCAGTATAATATCAGCTCATGGTACTGAGTCTACCAGGTACTTTTTACACTGTCTCTGGGTGCTGGATAGCACAACAGATAAATAACCTGTTTCCTGCTCTTACTTTTCTGTATCTGTTTCTTAAACTGAGAGCAATTCCTCAGAAACTGCTGATTGTGATGAGGCTTCAGGTTGCCTGTCACTACTCATTCTTTGCTATTACACGTTAATAAAAGAACAACCCTTTTATGTACATTTGGAACTGAATTACAGAAGATCACATAAGTGCAGAACAGTACATCAATTTGGTATTAAACTGCTACATATTTATTCAAAATGAGTTTCTTCTATGCTACAATTGGAGCACTGAATTTGAATTTTAAACATATATCCTGTTTCAATTTATTTAACAGAAAAACTGTTAGATCACTCAAACAAAATGGTATTTTGTGGAAAACGAAGCAGAAATTGATTCATCTGAAGTTACCGACACTTTAGAAACAGAAAGTACATGAATGTCTTTTTATATATGCAGACTTGACTAATATGCACAGAAGAGAGGAAAAAAACATTAAACAAAAAGACCTTTTCCCCATCAATTCCAGTAGTCCACTGTTCAACATCCTTTAAATGCAGCTCCAGCTCTCTAAATAAATGACAATTCAATTCCACCTAAATTGATGCAGTGTATTTTGAAGGAAACAAGACCAGAGCTTTTCCTTTCACTCAGTAAGGATTCAGCATTGTAGCAACTGAAACAATCACTACTTTGATTCACTTGGAAAGAAATCCCAGTATTAACGGCGCAAGACTGCGCATCAAGTTCTTGCAAACATGCGACATTTAAGAATTTACTCAAAATGACCAAATCAATATTCAGATTTCACCATGTCTTCAGCACTATTATGGACTGTAATTTGGGGTAGTGCATTTTTAGAGGGGCCTTGGGCGCTATTTTTCAGCAGCCCGCTGTCCAGAGGCAGCACCTAACAAAGTAGCAGGGCTCTGTTTTTAGTATTACAAACCTGACAAAAGCAAAACGTTTTAAAGCTCTGCTCCCTACTCCTCCCTGTAATTATACAACGTATACCAGTGGTACCACACCACCAGTAATAAAACCTACGGCATTTCATTGTATTTCACAGCACAGAAAAGTTATACACAGAAAACACCCACACTTTTGTTTGGTTTTAAGTATTTCAGCATTCTGATTATGCCCTTTGCGTGAAAAACTCGTATTAACTAAAGATTCTGTAATAATTTTTCAGCGGTGGCAGCACGTATCGCACCAGAAGCCGGACCCATTTTCATGTCCCATTTTAACATTCCGAAGGAACACAATCCGAACGGTCGACCCGCGACCATCGACCACAAAGAAACAAAAGCGCTTCCACTCAAAACACCGGCTCCTTGTTTGCACTGTTCTCCTACGACTGTTTGTAGGGGTTCCTTCCATCCCGGCCTCACCCAAGCCATCACCCCAGTCACCGGGCCGAGTGACATTCTGAAAGGCGTGTGACACATCGCGCAGCACGGAACTACTCAAGGCACTGCTCACCGGTGTAGGAACTAAAGCGCTCGGTGGGGGTTTCTGCCCCGCATCACGCCGCCGCAGCCGGTGCTCCTGACCTATTTTACGGCCGACCACAACGGAGCCTGCAAAGCGGGGCCGGGCCCAGCGCGTCACGGGCAGAGGGATGCCGTGTCTCCCAGGCAGAACTGGGGGGGGGGGCTGCCGGAAGAAACAGCCCGATCCCGGCCTGGCGGTGGGAGAGGAGACACGCACCGGGCTTCCCGGCGGGCACCGGCGGTGGCCGGCAGCGCCCGTCACGTGATCCCGCAGACAGGGCGGGGGGTGGTGGTGGTGATTCCACACTCCCCCCTCGCCCCTCCACGAAAACAATACCGGGCACGGCTGCTCACCGGCCTTTTGTTAAGGGTGACCACCCCAGCTCGCGGGCAGCGCCGGCCCCGGGCGGCCGCGGAAGAGCGGCGCTGTTGGAGCAGCCGTTAGCGGCGGCCTCCTCCTCGTCCTCCACCGCCCCCCGGCCCGGGCCTGGATGCGCTCGGTGCGGCACTCACCCGCCACTCAGCCCGGAGCTGCCGCCACCACCTGCCGCCTCCTCCGGCCCCGCCGCCGGGACAGCGGGACGCGCCGACGTCACACGCCGGACGCGGTGGCCGAACGCGCCACTCTGACGCCGCGGAGAGGGAGGGGCGGCGGGAGCGGGGGAAAGGACCGCGCGCGTGCGTGCGTGAGTGACGCCACTACGTGACACCGTGTTGCCCTGTTCCGTGGGCGGGGCCTGACCGGTGCTGCTGGGCTAACGGGAACCGGGGCGGCAGCGTGGGGGCTACGGCTCTCCCGGCATCCTGTGGTGAGGCCCTAAGGTGCCTGGGAGCGCCGGGAGGTGGGGACGCCCTACCCTGCCTTCCCGTGACCCCTGCCCAGGTAGAAATCTCCGTATGGTAGGTTGACCCTGGCTGGACACCGGATCTGTCACTGCCTTGCTCAGCTGGACAGAGGAGAGAAGATACAGCGAAAGGCTCGTGGGTCGAGATAAGAACAGGGAGAGATCAGTCACCAGTTACTGACACGGGCAGCACAGACTTGGGGGGAAAATTAATTTATTACCAGCCAAATCAGAGCAGGATAATGAGAAATAAAACCAAATCTTAAGACACCGTCTCCTTACCCCTCCCTTCTTCCAGGGGCCAATTTCGCTCCCAAATTCTCCAGCTTCTCAGAAGCACAGGTGGAAGGGAAAGGGGGATTGCAGTCAGTTACCACATATATCCTCTGCTGCTCCTTCCTCCTCAGTGGGAGGACTCCTTACACTATTGCCCTGCTCCAGCATGAGGTCTCCTCCGCAGCAGACAGTCCTCCACCAACTTCTCCAACGTGAGTCCTTCCCATGGACGTGCAGTTCCTTATGCACTCATCCAGTGTGGGTATCTTCCATGGGGTGCAGTCCTTCGAGAACAGCCTGCTTCAGTGGGGGTCCCCTGAGGAATCACAAGTCCTGCAGCAAACCTGCTCCAGCATGAGCTTCCCACAGGGTCACAGCCTCCTTCAGGCATCCCCCTGCTCTGACATGGGGTCCTACACGAGCTGCTGTGAAGATCTGCGCCACTGTGGACCTCTGTGGGCTGCAGGGGGACAGCCTGCCGCACCATGGTCTGTACCGTGGGCTGTAGAGGAACCTCTGCTCTAGTGTGTGGAGCAACCCGTGTGCTCCTTCCACACTGACCCTGGGGTCTGCAGAGGTGTTTCTCTCACATGTTCTCACTTTTCTGTCCAGCTGCAGTTCTGCAGGGTTTATTTTCCTTTTTTTTTTTTTTTCTTAATTGTGTTATTCCAGAGGTGCTGACTTGGTCTTGGTCTTGGCCACCAGCAGGTCTGTGTTGAAGCTGGCTGGCACTGGCACCATCAGACACATGGGAAACTTCTAGTGGCTTCTCACAAAAGCCACCCTATAGTCTGCCTGCTACCAACACCTGGCCACACAAAACCCATACACCGCTCCAGTAAGAAAAATTGTGGAAGTGGTGGGATCCCCAGTGTGTGTATTTCCTGGAGCTTTCTGGCCAGAAGGTAGAATGGCAAGGTTCCTTGGGGTTCATCTTTCAAGTGTCAAGGTATTGATGATCCAGGCTGGTGACAGCACTGCAGGAAGATGAACTAGCACAGCTCCATTACACAAGGTTAACTTGAAGGCAGATAGCAACTGTCCTCCCTGATGAGGACAGGGAGTAGATAGAGCAGGAGGCATGAAGGGTTGCTGGCTTTTCCCCAAGCACATTCTGCAGCTCATTTGCCTGAAGATTTTAATGGCTTAACAGCTGGGCAAAGTTACTGCTCCAACTTAACCAGGTCAGTGGCGTGTGTTGCTGTGCACTGCCCAGCTGTGCTGAGGTGGCTTGTGAGGCTCTGGCTGATCTGGTGTCTCCCACAAGTGGAGACAGACTTGGGCATAGTGCAAGTGTAACTGCAGGGGGGGCAGACTGTCCTGGAGCTGAGCTACTCCCTTTGGGGTGGGTGCAGGGAGAAGATTTGTGTTGCCTGCTGTTGCCAGAAACAATTGGAAAGTCTGCTGTATTAATTCTGGAAGGAAACAGGATGGGAAATAATAATCGACACATCCTTCAGGCTGGAATGATGATATTCATTTAGGTGGAGAAGGGAGGCTGTGTGTCCAGGTATCTATTGCACATAAATGGAAAACTAAATGTTTCAACATTTCTAAAGGTGCAAACTGTGTAGTCAGGAATGCTAAACCAAACACACTTAGTTAAACCACTGAGTCTTCCTAGAAGTCTGGAAGAGCCTGCCCACTATTAGCACTGGTTTAGCAAATGTGACATGATTGCGTCCAGGGACAAACATTTACATGGCAACCTACACTTCTATTTAAAAAGGTCTGTGTGAGGCTGAGTGAAAGAATAGAGATTAGAGAAAAGGAAAGGTCACTTACTGGCAGTGTGTGTTCAGCCGCAGTAGGCTTAATCCCTTACTGAACCAGACCCTGATCCTGTGGAAGCTATTGAGGCCAAATTCCTGCTGGTTTTGGTTAGAATCTGACCTAAAAAAAGGAAAGCAGGCCTCGGCTTCAAAGGGATCTCAAGAGTTTAAACAAAGCTGCTCTTACTGCATGTAGCTTTGTAAGAGAAGCAGCACCTTGGAAAACTACTTAGTAAGATAGAAGTCCATGGCTGTGCTCACATAGGTTTGTGACTGTTTGCTGCTGCTGCAGGTTGACTGAGAAAATGCACTAGTGGATGGAAGATTTTATTTTACACTCCATGAGTTATGGAGCAAACATGGCAGTTAAAGGGAATATCAGATAGTTTCGAAGATAGTAACCTAAGTTTCAAATGCATTGCACCTTAGTGAGGATATAAAAAGCACAAAGGTGTCTAATTGAATAAATTGAAATATAGGGATGAGAAATTATCTACTTCTAGTAAGATTATACTTTCTAATATATTACCTATGCTATTATCACTCTGTATTACCAGCTCTTATTTTAGTCAGAATGGCTATTATTATTCCTTTGTGTTTCTGATTTTGGCACAAACACAGCCCATCTATTCCAGTGGTGAATTCATTTATGAGTATTAGTTTTTACCCGTCTGTTATAGTTGAAACCACCTCATTTGTATTTGTTTTCTACCTCTGCTTGTTTCACTCTTCTGTTGTTTCCTACATTTCTCCTTGTTTATTTTTACTGTTGTCTACATTGTCATCAATCTGGAATTTATGTCTGATGCTTGCCATTGAATTATTAATTAATACAGTGGATTGAGAAGTACAGATTCACCAGACTAATCTTTAAAAGACACCACTTCCCCTGTTAAGTGTCTACAGTCCTGCCATTAATATTTTGCTGATGCATTGGAGAACTACTAATCCATATTTCAGTGTTGCTATTTATAAAGCATCTTTTTTTATGCTTCTTCAAATGTATGTGATACTATATAAGCATTTGCAATTATGTCAATGTCTTATATTAATCAAGAACTCAATCTTTGCTACACTTGGTGAAGTTAAGGAGAGACAGGAAAAAAACGTTTTCCTTTTGCTGTGGTTTTGAGTCAGTTTATATCAAACTAGTTTGGGGAGTTTGTGTGGAGACCCTCAGAATTGCTGCAAATTTCACTAGCAGTAAAAGAGTGGATGACGTGGTATTGTGCTCTTTCTACATTCCTTCACCTTAACAAACCCTCTATATCGAGCACAGGAGGTGTAGAGTTGGCAATCTGCTGCCCAAGTGAAAGTGTACCCGTGGCTCTTCTGCGCTAGCAGCCAAAGCGGTGTTGAGAATTGAATGTATTGTAAATACACTACGCAAAAATCCTGATTTTGTTCCAGTGGCACGTTTGTTCCATGAACCCTGTTGCTCATCATTCACTGTATTCTTTTCCTCTAAGCTGTTGCAGAGCATGAGATCCCCAGTTTGCACTGCAATTTTCATTAAAGTGGTAAATATTTTACCACCATTAAAAACAAAGATGGACAAATTTTCCGGAATTATTTATCATTAAAAATGATCTTGATAGTTGTTAAAGACCATGACACAAGCTTGTCCCTTGTGCTACAGGTGTTTTAAGTGTGCTGACTGTGCAGAGTGGCCTGACTTGTTTCAGCCAGTCGTGCTAGCCAGGGTCTTCTGTAGCAGTGTACAGCCAGCATCAAGCTGCCTCCCTCATTCCCTGGCCTTGGCACCTGGTAGTCCTGGCTCCTTACAGCCAAGCAAAAAGTGTAAGAAGGAGGAGTGTCTAGATGTTGTCAGAGAGAAAAAGTGGCATTCGCTTTGACTCCTTTGAAATGCAAGTGCAGTTGTTCTGGTGATGTAAAAATTTGCAAGTGATTTTTTGTTTTGACTATTTTGAAACTGCTGGGCTTCATGTCTGTCTCAGGAATCTACACTTATAGTCCTGCTGTGCTGTGGCTAAGCTGATTTCCAGTCACTGTGTAGATTCAGAGCAAAGTGTTGGTTAAGCCGTGATTGGTGTATGAAAACGCAACTACTGCACCTCATATAATATGTCTATTTTGCTTACATAATTAGATATATAGCAAGCTCTGCCAAAAATGCTGTTATTTAACGGTTTTGGAAGGATTGTGCTGGTTAGTCATAAGAACAATCCCATTTTGCTTTAAAAACAGAAAGTTGAATGATGCTGAGGAGGAGAAGTGGGAGAAGAGGAGCTGAGGGCAAGTTCTCTTTCTCAGTTCTCTCAATCTGTTACTTTCACTGGATATGTACTCATTCTGTCTGTGAACTCCCAGGGAGAAATCCTGATTGTTTTGCTTTCATTTAATGGCAGTAAAAAATTCCACACAGCATACAAAACAAATTTATTTTATTGCCCCAGTTGGCAGGCAAGGTAAAATTTTCTTCTGCCAATAAGTAAACATTGACATTTTCCATTATCCCAACTGTCAGAATTGTACCACAGTGTATGTTGCTGTTGAATTGAAGTCACCCATATGGTGATGCAGACAAGCAGGATAAAATCACCACAAAACAGTTACTGCCTTATAATAGAGTGTGTTTCAATCTTTGAGTTTTCCAGGAAGAGAGATTTCCTCCCTATCAACAGGGAATATTAAGCTCATATTGAAAAAATAAAATACTTGGGATCTTCAAGATCATGATGTTTACAAGAATTACAAGGTTAGATTTTGAGTTTCTCTTAAATTTGCTCACGAGTTGTACATCTGTAGGAGTTACAATAACAGAGCTACATATAAAATGTAGGTCTGTCACTATAAGGCAGACTTCATTCTAACTTCATTGGATCTGAAATTCTTGTATAATTATGCATCTTCTGAAGTGAAATCTTGAAAACTAGCTGGAGTCACAAGATTCTTGATGGATGGAAAAACTGTGAATCACAGAGAGGAGATATCACACTCATGACTATATTTTCTTTTAGTGAAAGGAAAGCAAAATATCAAAAATATCTTGTTGCCATCTTCATCCTTCATTTAAAGAATAATGGATTAGAAATTGCAATTTCCTTTTTGTATCACTAGGTGGTATATGGTAACTGCAGGGAAGCAGCGATCTTAAAAAGCAGTTTAATAGAGCATGGGTACTGCTGCCTCTCCTGATCCAGCTACTAATCCAGCTATTGAACTGACCAGACCCCTCATTTACAGAGGAAATGTATGCAAAGCTATTCCTGAGAAATAAAACTGCTTGTTGTTGTACCAAAACCCTGGTCCTACTGCATTCAGTGTCAAAACTTGCTGAGTTGTTCTATCTCATGGTTTCTGGGAGACTGCCTTAGGCCTCTGACTCTGGGTTATATTTAAAAAAGTGGAACTCTGTATTGAAATGCTTGAAAAGACCCACATTTTGTTAGTACGGAAGCAAAGTCTTCAAACTGCATTTATCAGACCCACTGAGCTACCTGCTGGTGAGCTCTCAATAGATACAGAAGTCCTTAGTGAGACCAGATGGAAAGTTAGACTTGTAATTTTAGTTACACCTATAGGAAGTATGATATAATTGCCATGCAAGCAGCTACTTTTACACTAGAGGGCACATTATTTTTGCAGGTAATATTTTTGAATGCTACAGTAGGACAGTAAAACCAACATCTCCTATAGCAGTTATATATATATGTAAAAGAAGTGAAAATAAGTAAAATAGAAAAAAAAAGGAAAATAATGGAAGACACAAGCAAAGGTCAGCCAAAACAAATTCCATAAAAACGTGGTTTCCCATAAATTATAATGTAAAATAATATAATTAAATACAATATAATTAAATGTGAATATTAGCATATAAGAATAATATGAATCTCTTAAAAAGCTGACACTACTCAAGAAAGCTTCCTCGCTTGAGCTCTTCTTAGGACCAACCTTTTGACATGTAAGTCTTCTAACAAATAAGATACCAGCTAGCAAGCACTCCAGTACTTTGATTAATAAGTGAGATGGTTTTGTTACTATTTCATAAAAGAACCAACAGCATTTTCAACAAGAGCAGTTCAATGACTTAAATAGAGCTATTTCCACTTTCCAATTATGATAATTACATTTTAGTTTGAAAACTGCCAATTAAAAATTAAAACTTCTTTGGATGACTTGGTCCTCTAAGCTTTACTTGTCTGAAAACGGTCACATGAACAAGATCTGTGTACACTGTTCTGCAGTTAAATCTTATTTCTCTTGTTCCACAAGGGAGCCAAAATTTTGTTAGTGCTTTTTAGCAGAAAAGAAACCAAAATGAAGCAGCCTGTTTTCAGAGGCTACTTTGCTGTTTGGTGATTTGTGCTTTTTGCATTCTCTGGTCTCTCCTATGCTTATATTCTGTGGCTTCTTGGGTGAGAGACCCTTTCATGATGGTGTGCAGTATCGTCTGAAGTTTTCATAGCAGTTTCTCAGTGTTGCCAGTTTCCACAGTAGCATGAAACATTGTTGGTAAGGAGTTAGTGTGCAGGACTTTGCTTTGGTACAGCCTAACCCCACTTTGCCTTTGCTTCCCTTGGTCTACTCCCCAGAGTTTGGAAAGGTTGTGCTCTTGGGTGATGGAGTGCTCTCTTTAGTAGTGGGGAGAAAGAGTGGGATGAAACAGATCTCTGGAGGAAAAGGAGTGAGGAATGGACCTGTGCTCTGTGCTGTGTAGTCCTCCAGCATCACACCAAGGCAGCAAACAAGGAGAAGAAAGCCTTAGACACACAGGACCATCCTTCATTACAATCTCCACGGCAGAACAGGAGGCCTCCAAAACCAGGTCTCAGTTTCCAGCCGCGGGGCACAGATCATTTTTTGTAGTACTTCAGACCAGTAAAAGTTTTCTGAAGATGTATAGAGCTATGGTACATAAAAGTGAGAGTAAGTAGCTATGCCACTCAAAAAAAGCATTCATCTTGACTACAAGAGGTAGCTGTGTAGTGTGGCAGCATCCCTTTGTTGCTTGAGTGAGGAATAACAACATCATGTAAAGAAAACAACTGGAGCAAATATTCCCATTTGAAGTCTAATTTCTCTCTGTATATAGGCATCTCTCAGTGAGATGCCTACAGTAGGCAATGTAGCAGAGAATACAGGATTAGGCCAGTCTTGTAATGCACTTTTCAGCCATTCAGTTGAAGTAGTACTGCCATGGAGAAATGCTTCTTAATGTTATTTTTCAAATGCCAATAATGTAGGTTATATAGATGTCTGTGAGAAGGAGTTTCTCCATAAAAAAGGAAAAGAAGATGTAGCTGTTATGACAAAATCTTAGAAGGAAATTAGTGACAATCAATTCTTAAATAATTATTATAATTGTAATTTTAATGGCTGTCACCTTTAAGAGCCACACATGGTGGAACAGTTAATGCAAAGGTGACACTTCAGATAGTAGCAACACAGTACCACTTGCTTTTGTGTCTATTTTATAAAGGATTCTCTGGCAGTATGACAGCATAGCATAGAGAAATGTGTTTCTTAGTGGCATGAACTCTGAGCTGACAGGAGCTCACTGAGGATTTGAGGCATGCATTAATCAGTAATGCTGCACTGCCTGTTATATCTTAGAGTTTAATTAACAAATTCAGTGAAGGGAAATAGCATCCATAAGCACTGATAAAGGGATGTTCAGCATAGCTTGCAGAATAACCTTTTGAATGTTAAAAAGAATAAAGTCACAAGTTAATAATTTTGATTACTCACACAGTCCCTAAGCCAGTACTTGCACACAACTTTACATTTCACAAGTGGTTTCATTAAAACAGCAGGATAGACTGCCCAAGCAAGTATATGTGTGTGTTTAACTGCCTGCTGCCTTGCAATCTGCTTGAATTGGCCCAGGGTACATATGAAGAGGTTATGCCTTCTCCAATGGAAGGGAACAATAAAGGGTTTGAAAACACGAGTGCAATTAACTTCCTATGTAGATCTTCTCCAAGGGGAAGAGGGACAAATCTACATCCTGGTGGAGTTTGCTGACAAACTAGTTTAGAAATGGCATGAGCAGGCAGCCCTGCTAGCACTACTTATCAGGAAGAGGTGCTCCAGCATAAATGACTTGTAATCTCAAAAGAAGGGATGCATTTTCCACAGCCTAGAGTGCAATACCCTTTCCTCCTGTATGCTTAATGCCTTGACTTAATCTGTTTCCTGCTCATCCTGTTAGCTCTAATTGTTCTGACTGAGTGCACATCAGTTCTGTGGATTTCACAGGATAACAAAAGTTTGCTGCAACACTATATTCCCTCTCTGTACCCGAAGGAAGAAAGCGGGCAAAAGAAAGTGGAAGGCAGGGAAGGAAAGTTCAGAAAAGGATTACAGTACCTTTGGGATCACAAATTCAGGAAGTACAGCTTTCTAATCTCTGTTCTGGCATAAGCTTTACTAAATCAGTAGTCAATTATATATTATATACTATATAGTCGATTATATTACTTAGCTTTTTTTCACAAAGGTCTTGTGAGAATACATTAGTTAGAATACTTTCAGGATGAAAAGTACGAAGTGGTAGTTTTCTGCTGACACCATAATCTTCTCCAGGTTCTTACATGTCATCAGAGGACCCTCTGAGGAAAGCAATTGTTTCCAAACTGTGGTTACTTACCATTTATTGTCTATTTCTTGAGTTTATATCTGCTTGGATTTTCTTTATTGCTTTTTTTATTATTTTTTTTCTTCTTAGTTTGGTAGATAGGTTCTCAAGATGAAATTGATTTGTTCATTTTGTGGAGGTGGTACTCTGGGGATGGCTGCACCTGAGCCTTAGCTTTTCTGTGCACCAGTTCATAATTACTGGTCTCACTGGAATTTAAGCAAGATAAAAGAGTGCTATTCCAGGGCTTCTTGTTGTGTGAATTAGGTCTTTAGGTATGTCTGTAATGTTAGCTTAGAGTTTGTTTGTGGTTTTGGTCTGTTTCATTAATCCTGAAAAGCTTCTGATGTATTAATGCATCATTACTTTGCAAGAATGCTCATTCTTTTAAAGAGCTAAGGTGAATAGATTAGGCATTTTGTTATTTATTCAAAGTTCCCACATGAGCTGGCAGTTTTATAAGTGTTCTAATTATGTGAGCATTGAAAGCTGGGGGGAAGAACAATGGAATAAGGTGTTCTTACTTCTTGACTTCCAACAGTGCTGATAAAGTCCATGAAGGGTTCATATTAGAACAGGTGAGGAGTTCCAGTTCACCACCCTTCCTGGTTTTGAGTAGGATGGGCTCAGTTCTGGCCCTTGTTCTTGATGCATAGTGCGTTACTCTAGAATTAGTTTCACTGATTTCAGCTAATTCATTCAGATATACAGTGATCACTTCTTCCACTGTCATCGCCTCTCCAAGGTATTTGTGATAGTCTTCTTCAAGTGGAGGTAAAGCAAATTGCAGACAATTTCCATTAACTTTGAAAAATCTCATTCTGCATGTCTCCATTTTGTGTCACCATTCAGCGCCTGTAACTTTAGCTATGTATTGGGTAATGCCGCAGGGACACACAGCCATCATAGCTCAGTGCTGTTCTGTGGAATTTAGTAGACTTTTAGCTACTCACATCAGCAATGAATTTTAAACTGCAGAGCAAGTGAATGGCAAGATATCTAGTTTACATCCATCCCTGGTACAAATTCCTGGGTTTATACAAGGCCTGAATTCATGGCATCTATTTAGCCGGGAGCTCAAAGTTGCTACCGTTATTCATTTTGAGCAGGATGCTGCAACTGTGTTATTCCACCGATCCTGGATTAAATTCATTGCTGTGGTAAGAACATATAACTCCTTGAGTTCCAGTGAAGTGACACTGGGTTACACCTGCCACAGGTTCATTCATATGATTTCATCCTAGGCTCCTGCACAGCTGGATAATGAAATAAAATTGAGCCAGACTGTAATGTCTCAAAGAGTGAGCAATAAGGCTAGAAGAGGTGATCAGATACGGATGAATAAATTGTTTCTGATTCATATTACAGATTCTGTAAGGCTATTGATTTCAGAGATTAAGCAGTACATTTTATAGGAGTCATAATGCACTTGGTTTGAGAGAAGATAACAAATGGACCTGCACTTTCATTTGCATTTTCACAGCATGGAAGGTTATCTATGGGTTTTTAAGGAATGCATGCAGTTGTACATATGCATACCTCCTCGTGTATACAGCTGTGGATGCTTCATCCTTTGTGTTCTGTGGGAAAACTTCTGTGATGCTCAGGTCCAGCAAAGTAGATATTCTGTGTAGGTTCAGGTAAATTAGCACTGATGGGTTTGGTTCAGGTTGATGTGATGTCGGCCAGTTCTGTTGATGAAACAATTATTTTCATTATCTAGCTTTTTATGCCTCATTACTCCCACTCCAGTTTCTAGCTTGCTATAAAATAGCAGGAGGAGCAGAAAAAAGCTGCTAACTCAGGAGAGGAGTATCTGGGACTCAGGGTATTTGGACAGATGTGGTGGACAGCTTGTGATTGCTGCATAACTGCAGAAGCTGGATATGTCAGCTGGAAAGTTTAGCAGTGGTATCATTACTCATTCTATAGTTTCACTTGATATCATCAGGCTTCAGATTCTGTGGCATTGCTTTTCATTCTCTCCAGCAATGAGACAGAAAGCTCTTGTAGCTAAAATAAGAGTATGAGAGAGCCTACACCTTTACACAGAGCAAGAATTTATAAAGGAACATTCTTTAATTGGTCATTCAGCTAAGATGTAGTAGCAGTCAAGGTCTCTCTGGAAAATATTAAAACCTGTATTGGAGAGGCACCTGGAATGATAGTAGGCTGAGAAGGGTAGAGAAAGGAAGACTCATGTTTTAAACTCATGAAATTGTTAACTTGGTTTAGACTAGGCACACAGTCCAGTTATGATAGCTTAAGAGATGAGTGCCCATAACTGTCTTTGTATAAGCTTTTAAACCAGAAGGAACTAGGTCAGAGTTAGGTCACACTGGGTGGGATACAGTATGGGTCTTAAACACAGCCCCTATAGATATTCCATCCATATAATGCTATGGATATGTAGGTAGGATTCAGGTGTCCACGTGCAGGTGTGTTGTGCCTTGTAAGGTGCTGTAGTGTTTCTATGACATCCACTTGGGGATGGTACATCTGACACAGGGCCTTTGGGTTACCCTATATTTCTTTCTTGCCAGGAATTATGTTTGCCCAGCCCCAAGCATGCACATGCTGGTAGAAGCCAGAGGTCTTAAGGGCAGCTGTAAGCAACAGAGGCTGTTGCTAACAGGTCTGGTAGCTGCTGCACTAGTCAAGGTGGCTTCAAAGGTTTTTTTTCCCGATGGCAGATACTGAAGATCTGCATTACAGCTTTACACTTGTAATATTTTAAATATATGATTTACATAGAAAAATTTCTACTGTATAATGGACTATACAAGAGACACCAAAGTTTTCATCTTTCTACTGCCCATCTATGAGTAGTAAGGTGGAATAGCACCATAATGGAGTAATTACCCTAATATTCTTTAACAACCAAAGTCTCTCTCATAGTTGAGCATATTTAAATTGTCTTCTCTCATGATGCAGTGAAAGACAGTACAGACCACCAGTACCCATAACTATACAGGTAATTGCAGCTATGTATGAGCCATGCTCTTGTTGATTAAAATGGTTTACCCAGTAATTGAAGGCTTACTGTACTATAATTGTAATTGTAACATACTGTGTCTTTTCTGAACAATGGAGAAGTAAAGGCTAAAGGGTATCTAGTGGAACAACCAACCTCCTGCATGCAAATAAATTGTCCAGTTGCTGTTACAAACAAGAAGCACTGTATTCTGCCAGACTTGCAACAAAGAAATCATTATCTCTTTGGCCTGTGTGTTGAAGAACAATAATCTGTATTCCAAAATTAAAGCCATAATTAGCCTATTATTATGAGTCCACAACACAAAAATGAAGAAAATGATAGTTAGGCCTCTCTCAGTCTCAGATCCCCAGTTAGAAACCCCTGAATCACGAGTTCAAATGTTTCCACACAAAGATTGCTGACTCTCTGTTCATTAAGGAGGTTCAAATCACCTCTCATTTCCTTCTTCAGGGTTGAATTTCACTTTCTTCTGGTTGCTGCTGGGACTCTTGGTCTTGGTCATTGTGTCTAAATGGAAGCATGGAAAATAGAGTAAAAAAAGTCAAAGGTCATCTTTCAAGGTTTCTACCACAAAGCTGACCACAAAACAGAGTATGCATATGTGTGTGTATGTATGTGTTTGTCCACATCCTTATTATTATCAGATGTTAAGGCCAAGATCTTAAAAAAATCTTATGTTTCATATGTGTTATTAATCACCATTGAATTTAAAAGGAAGACATTGTTCAGATCATCTGGGTACAAATAGTAAGAGTCAGTAAGAAATCCTTTGACAGATTGTCAGTATTGCCTAAGCTTGTACAGAAAAGAAGTGTGTGAGAATGTTGTAGCTAAAGAATTTGTTACCTCATTTAAGATGGCTGACAGTGCAAAAACAACTTCAAATCTTGAAATACAAAACTGCCTTAAGTCAGAAAATACAGAAAACAATGTCAACATGGCTCACTTGCATCCTATCTCCAGGTTTAAGGCTGAAACTGATTGAGTAAAGAGTCTGGAATACCTTGCATGGGTAGAGTCAAAACAAAAACAAGACAACTGATGGTGGGTTTGGATTTTTTTATTTCTTTTTTGTAAGAGAAACTTTGAAGGAAAAACATGATCCAAAGTAAGTAGTACAGAAATTCCAGGTAAAAATTATTTTACTGGCACATTATCATCACCAACTTTTCTATCCCATCTGTTATCCATGTAACTTCATTCTTCCTTGATACTGCCTCTCTTTTGCCTCCTATGATGCCTTTGAAGTGGCTCTTTTAGTCACTTCCTTCTTCAAAACTGCTTCTTCCTTGTGACCAGATCATTTCTTCAGCCACATTGCTTTCTGCCTTGCACACCTGTGTTTTGTTGGTGAGCATGTGTAATGCTGCTCAGGCATGGAGGACATCCATGTGTCCAAGAGATCTTGAAACAGTTTTTTTTTTTAAGTGGATGTTCCTTTATTTCCTGGACATGTGATCCCAATTGCTTTAGTGTGTACAGCCTGAAATGGGACAGTTGCATGATAGGAATGCTGTTCTGCTCCAATCTCTGCTCCAAACTGGGACACTCAGCTGTGAACCCAGCTATCTACCAGTCCAGTGAAATGTCACTGTCCTGGATCTTGGTATTTGGAGCAGAGGTCTCTCCCTGTCCCTTTGCATGTATTTCACTGAAATGACACACCTGCTTGTGTGAACATAAGTAGGCACTGACGCACACACAGCTGGTTATTCAGTCTCAAAATTCACTTTTTAATTCTGACTGCATTTGATAGGTCTTTATTTTTTGAGGATCCCAGTGTGGGCCTTGTTTTCAGGATGTACTCTCTGGGGGACAGACTATCTTGACACTGGGAAGAAAGCAGTTGAACTTCTAATCTAGATCCAAGGCTTTCAAGAAATCCAGGACAGTCCTTTGTTTTCATGAATTTCAACTGTAATGTTATGTATGTATAACTTGAGATTGCAGAATCAAATGTTCTCAAAATCTCATCTACCTAAAAATGGACAACTGCAGTGCTTCTGCATTGCCATACCCCATCGGCTCCTCCACTGAGTAGCACCAGGGGGACTGTGCACAGAGGTGGGTGCCCAGGAGAGCCAGTAGAGCAGTGATGTGAGTGTGCTCCCTCGCTTGTCTCTTCCCTCACACTCATGCTGGCTGGAGTGACCTGCAGCATTCAGCTGCCTTCTGTGCACAAGTCCATGCTGGAGAAGCTTTCCCTGAGCTATACAAGGTTGCAGCATGTGCAGCACAACATATATACAGTTCAGGTGCTGTGGTCATTAAAAGGGTGTGCTGGAGACTGCTGTCATGTTGCTGAACATGAGGGTGGGCTCATGTGTAACACTGTAGAGCTCTGCTCTTCTACACAGTGTAAAGTGTAGTCCTGGATGCTAACAGTCACCACTGGTCCAGTGGCACATCTTCTGCATGGAAATAGTACTGTCCTAGCAAGGATTTAAGAATTCCTAAGTTATTTGTCTGCTCCTTTCCTACCCCCATAATCATGAAGATGAACTAAAAATTTTAAGTTTACAAAGCAAACCAAGCCATTCAATGAGCAGCAAAATAAGGAAGCCAGTTTTCCTTTGGGTTTGTGTGTTCAGGCCCCAGCCCTTCCTTTCTTTCCTCCATGACTGTATCTGCTGCATGACCCCACAGCATCCTTGTGGAAAGGTCTAGAAGTCTGTACCTGCTGCCTGGCAGTCTGTCAAATGCCTACCTTGTACAAACATTATTTTTTAACTTTTTTTCTCTCTCCCCTCCCCCCCCAATCAGTTTGATTCCTCTAAGAAAGGAGACCATAAAGTTTATGTTTTCTATTTGTCTTCTGAATTCAGAGGCTCCAGTGCTCATTTGAATCACTGGGAAAAAAGGAGGGTGAATTTTGTTTGCAGAAGAACAGGAAAAGTGTTATTCTTATCTAACTATATAAATGTGGGAGCTGGGAATGCAAGCATTGCATATCCTGAGAAAGGGTAAAATTATAAACTAGCTCCAGATGGGGATGAAAAGGATATTTTAGTTTTACCTATCCAGATTTCTCAGTGTGGTTTCTTTTTTTTTGCTTCTCTGCCTCAGTGAGTGTTGTTGTTTACATCCAGAAAGGGGAAAATTTATACATTCTTTAGAGAATTCCTTAGTGCTGTTTCCTTCAGCTGATCCCCATTTTTGGCCATGTCCCTCTCATCCTTGGCAGTGTTGCTTTATGTCTGTTATCTGCTTAATAGATACAGTTAGGTGTGGGAATATTTTTCTGGAGCTTAATATTTTTGAGCTTTGTCCATTCTCAGTGCTTTTGCCTGAATTGGTTCTAGTTGGACCACCTCTTTCCTGAACTGTGATACCTTGAGGGGGCACTGTACTTCAGCTGAGACGACTAGCAGTACTGAGTAGTTAACAGAATCATTGCTTCATAAAATTACAGGCTGTATTCCAGCTGGTGTGTCCCAGTATGATGTTTGCTTCTTTGTGAAGACCATGGCATTGCTTGCATTCAGCTGTGAATTACCACTGCTACCTAGGGGATTTCTTTCATTATTCTGTGAATTTGTATATTCCTGTCTTCGTGTAGTGCTCTGCCGTCTCCCCTTTGAATTTCATCTTACTGCTTCACTGAAGCCCATAGGAACCTTCTCAGCATTTGACTGCAGCCTTCTGAAAGAGTTGTTCTTGTGCTTAACTGAGCAAAGAGACTGCTTGAGCTTCAGGCCAGCTTAGGCAGAGCTCATGCAAGGGAAGATGCGTTTGTGCCGACAGCTTTATATGGAATTATAAGTCACTGTTATTGCTTACACACACAAAAAAAATATATCAAAGACATGCTGACTACAGATCTATGTCACTTTATTAAAAAATCAAGTTAAAAGCAATAGAAGAAAATATTCAGTAGCATCAATGCATCCTTAAACTAATCCTCTGAATGCTTTGTGTTGCCTGTTGTCTTATACCAGGCAAGAACATCCACTTTTCACATTAACACTGAGATTCCTTATGATACTGTCAACTATTTTTCAGAACATGGCAGTTATTCTCTCCCGGGGGGGTCATAGCTAAAGGATGATGAGAATGCTTCTGCAGCTCCCACTCGTACTAATAAATAATACAATACATGGTGCTTCTAGTGTGGTTTTTTGTGAAATAACGTTTCAGTAAAAGCTAGTTACAAAACACACTAAGTATGATTTATAGGCCTGAAATTATGACTATCCAGCATTCCTGAGTGATGACTTATTTATTCTTGTAGTCAGAAGACAAAGTGTTCTATATTGAAAAATAGTTGATACCTTTTTAATTACAGCTGTGGTACAATGTGGACATTGTGCTTTTTAACCACCCACTGACAGTCACTAAAGTGCAATGGACCTACATTTCCTAATGCATAAAAAAATGCTCCTAGGATTCTGCCAGACCCATGAGAAAATTGCAAAGAATTCTTACTTATCCCTGAGCAAATGTGTCTTGGCTGAATAAAACTTCTAAGTCTTTCTGAAAGCTTCATTCTTAAGATCTTATATTGAGATGGCCCCCTAATGGTGTACCAGAATTTTGGCTTAAGGTTCCCAGCTGACTTTTAAATACTCACTTTTAATTATCGTTCTTTTCTTTCCTCGGGATTAATTTTGAGAATGTAAGTCTCAGGGTGCATGTGCTTAAGAAATTGCCTTATGTTGACATTTCTCCCTTGTGTAAAAAGGCAAAACAAACCAAAACAAGGAACTTATCTCTCATGCAAGATTTCCACTACCGTAAGAATACTTGGTTCTCTTTTCTCCTCCCCTCTAAGCAGCAAGCACAATATGTCTAAACTTCAGTAATTCATTAGGCACAGCAAATGTAAGGTCGTAAGAAACAGGATGTGAAAAGAAACCACAGGTGAGAGATGCTAATTACATCATTTGATGTGCTACTGGAGCTGAGATAATGCCAGTAAGGTAGAAGGACTCATAAAGAGTAGAATACGTACTTGTGCTTAAGATGAGCTGGAAAGCTATCTCCAAAGAGGATTTATGCATATGGAGAACAGTGAGTGGCTTAGCCCTTACTGTTCATTAACAGTAATGTAAACAGTAATGTAAACAGCTTAGTTAACATTCAGGAAGACTGTTCATTTATTACAAATCCTTTTAGGAAGGGAGCTGAGCATCAGTGGTGAGATCATTACAGAAATAATATATCACAAACATGCAGAAATAGGCCAAACCTGTAGTCCAAGAGGTCAGGCTGTACACTTGGGATTCATTTCAGGGACGACTACAAAAGACTAAGATGTATGAATGTTCCCTCCAAGGTGTTTAAATGCTTTGAAGGTGTTTAAAATGATAGTGGTGGCTTCTCTAATGCCCTTCCTCTTTTTGAGGGCTTTGATCCAACAATCAGCTTCCATCAGTCCTTTCATCCCCCCAGTACACATACACATGGGATGTCTTAAGTCATGCAGTCTTCTTCTCCATTGAACTGGGTTAA
This sequence comes from Neopsephotus bourkii, assembly GCF_033783945.1. Classification (NCBI taxonomy): domain Eukaryota; kingdom Metazoa; phylum Chordata; class Aves; order Psittaciformes; family Psittacidae; genus Neopsephotus; species Neopsephotus bourkii. The sequence continues at coordinate 8,776,169 of NW_026902239.1, forward strand.
CTGTCCTACCTATGGCACATCTACAAAACAGAAGGCAGGTGCTGGGGGGTAGGAATGTATTTCAGAAAGGAGCAAGTAGAATCTGGAAAACATAGAAGGTCATAACACTGGGAATAGTCAAAGTCACTCTTAAATGGAAAGCAGAAACTGGAAGAACAGTATTATCTCAGATACTGTCAGTGGATTGTGCGTCAGCAAGACATAAGCATCTGACATGGAGGCATCATCACCAAAAGTGACAGAATTGTGCACTTCAGCCACTGTTCATTAAATTTCTTAGTTTAAAAACAGAGCAAATGACAACTCCTTGCCCAGCCATTTGGTGTCTGGCTTGCAAAACCAGATGCTCTTCTATCAGCTAGTTAAGGATTAACAGTGGGGTGAAAGGAGTGGTAAAAGGATGATCTTGGGTTTATTTATTATTTTGGACATTACTTGTCCAATAACTAGTAGGGGTACACTGATATCTGTCAGTGTCATGTGGAGATAATTTATCCATTTTTCATCCCCTCCTGCTGTCTGAAATTATAAGTCCTGTTTCCAGACAGCAGAATTATTAGAGCAGCTATATGACAGATTTTGTTGTCATTTACTCGTTGGAGGTTTCTTTCACCATGAAAACAAAGCATCACTGTGAAAAATAACTTCCTTTATCATTTTGAATTATACTTTTGCTGTAAGATGTTTTTCAAAGTTTCAACCATTGTTCAACTTTGACAGCAGAATAAAAAAATAGGTAATTTCTCACAGAAAAAGGAACATACTCTTGAGCAGGTTATATTGATTTGCCTAAGGAATTGTATCCATATTTTTCTTTTTCATAGCAGCCTATTTTATGGACTGATGTATATTTATATGGTGCATCTATAATATAGTGAGGATCAAACCATTTGTGAAACCAGCTATTTTGTGCTGTAGCATAAAGCAGAAAGGGGAACTGCTCTCCTGGTTTTCAGCCACACAAAGAAAAACAAAACAAAACAAAACCAACAAACCAACCAACCAAAAATCACAAAAATTGTTCCTTAATTTCATGCTCTGGGAAAATACCTGTTTCATTAGTGGAAGGTATTAGTACCGTCTCCCCCAGTGTATTGTCTCTACAAATATCAGTAGAAGTTTATTAACCTGTTTAGCCATAGGTGCACTGGAGTAGACTGTGAATAAGTAGAGATTATTTAATGCATAAATTAAATAATAGTGATAATATGTTTTTCAGCTTCTTGCTTATCTGCAGCCAGCCATGCCTCTGTTCCCATCTCTGCATTAATTTGTTTCACCTCTGGTTTCCTCCTGTAGGCACATCAGGAACTAAGTAAATTAAAATTTATTGGTTTAATTCTGGGATCATTTATCCCAGTGCTTTATTCCTTTTATACATGAAAATGCAGTCACTGCTGCTAGTTTAATTTTGTTCATATCATCCTTTTAAGGGTGGCAGATCAGCTGACAACTCTTTTCCCTCCTGTCCTTCTAATACTTCATCCTGGTTTTGTGGTATCTGCAGAATTTCTCCTCCCTCCACAGTACCGATTACAGAAAAAGTTGCGATGGCATTTTCATCCAAGAAAGGCTGCTTACCTTACCCCCCTTTCCCAGGCTAAGGCCCTGTGATCACAAATGAGTCTGTTATAAAGGTTTTCCTTTATTTCATAGCCTTCATAAGCAATTGAAAAAGATAAGCAAGGGAGAGGTGTGAAGCGAAAGGAAGAGACTCAAACGTCAATTGCACTTAGTTTGCTATCAGGTAGCAGCTGGATTGTCAGTGAGGATACCCGAGGTGGATCAGAAGGAGAGGAACCATGGTAACACAGAATAAAGGGGAACGAAAGAACACTTAGGCAGAAAGTTGAGAGGACGGGAGAAAGAAGCAAAATAGGGGTGAATATGAGGACACTGTTTCCTTCTATATGTGACCACATGTAGAAGACCACATTCAAAAGTTCAGCTAGAGACAGAAAATTCAGAAGATACCTGTACCTAACTAAAAAAAGCCAGTCAGGAAGGACAATGGTTAATGACCCCAGGTCAAATCAATGTACAGTGTCTATGTGAGCTAAGCAGGACAGAGTAATTTAGATGAATGCACAGGGTAAGTGGAGACGTGCATGTGCACTGACAGAGAAAAGTACTGGACCTGTTATTAACCTTTCTATGAACATCCCAGACTGGACAACGTAAGGTTGAGATGGAAACAGAGCCACAATGCACTGAAATACATCTTAAGACTACCCCTAAGAAATACTTGGTAAATTCTAGAAAGCAGCCCCAGATGGCCAATCTCAAAGATCCTTAAAGGTCCATTTTCTTGCTGACATACAAATGATCATTCTCAGACAGCTTTATATCTGAAAAGATGTTTAATGAATGTTGCTCTGCAGAAATGCAGAGGGTTAATTTTAAGGAATTGAATGTCTTGTATATGAGGGTTTGATATGGACATTATCAGTACTCTGAAATGCTCAAGAGAACAGTATCAACAAAAATTTCATCTACCCTTGAAAACCCAGAAAGTTCTGTGCCAAACCAATCAATGAATACTCTTGTTTCTCAAAGGCAAATGCAATTGCATTCCAGGTCTGAAAAAGCAGGCTTAAATCCACTAATACTATCACAGCTAAGTTAAGGAGAGGAAGATGTAAGAGACAGATGGATTATTTTAATGGTAAGCAAACACGCTGACTTAACTTCTTTTTAAATTATGCCAGTTTACTATGAAATAGTGGGAAAAATCTAATCCCTCATTTACAAGAGGCCATATGGGAGAATTATTTGAGGATGTGTAACTGCAAAGTACGCTTGCCACGTAAGACTGCAAGGTCTTTACTGTATAAACTTTGTGCTAGTTAACAACACTGAAGTAGCAGATCTGAGCCTGAAAACATGACAGTACTGCCCAAGCCTTTGTTGTTGGACTTAGGAAAGCCTGATACTGCAGCTTCAGCTGATGCTTGCAGAATGTGGCTGTGAAGAGTGGCTCCCATGATCAGCTGTTATATTCATGGTGTTGCAGATATTTTTGTTTGAATTCTTGCAACTTCATGTGAACCGTGAGAACGAAACCCTTTGCTTCCTCTGAAATTAAAGATTTATAGCAATTAAGTACAACAGTCATGGTACATTCATGCTGCATCATAAAGCTAAGAGCCTAAAACCACAGAAACAAAAAATAAATGACAGTGACTCATGAGGACTATAGAGGAATACTTCTGAATTAATAACAATATACATGAGCTTCTTTCCCGTCAGCATATCAACCACAAGTATCCAGAAATGGTTGGTAAAGGGTATGACACAAGACCTTCTGGGGGTGAAACAAGTGTTGTGGGGGATGATTTTGATCATGATGGTCCCATTCTGCAGATGGGTCCTTCTGCTGCTGCTTTGCTACAGCGTAGAGCAAAACCTGTGCATTGACCAGTCCGACAGTTCTGCTCTGGTGGCTCAGAATAAAGGTGCTGGGAAAGTTTGAGTGAACGGCTCAACAGTTTATAGCTTAAACTGTTTATGCGACCTTAACACAGGATTGCTTTATTTGGGTCTTCACTAAAATGGAGCCAGGTGAGAGAACAAGCAACACCTTGGTCAGACAGATCTGAAGCCTGAACCATAACAGTTGCTTTTTTTCATTTTTCTTCCTCTTTGTTACTGATTATAACCCCCTGAGCAGCTTAACTGTCAGAAATAGCACCTCATTCCTGTTGATCTACTGACCATAACTGATATTTAGTATTTTATTCTAGGCCTGTTCTTTAGTAATTATCACACATGAATTTGGGTGACAGTTAACACACATTCGCTTTAGCTCCCATTTTAAGAAAAGTTGCTCATGATCCTACTCTGTTCATAATCCTCTGGAAATTAAAGTTGACTCTTAATGGTTTTAAGGTATTTTGTAACTGGGAAGCAATAGTCAGGAAAGAAGTTTCACACAAATCTACTCACAGCTATCTGCAGTATTTAACCCAATCATATATCTTCTCCAGTAAGGTCATATGAGACCCCATTATCTCTTACTCTCTTAGCGTGTAAGATCATTGACTCCTTAGTTTACATATTTATTACTGGGCGGGCAAGAAGTGTCACTGCAATATGTATTGGGCTTACAAAGGTCCCCATTCTTCTTCAGTTTCTTGGAAGTGATGCCCCTACCACCAGGGTAGTCTTCATTCAGTGCCATGACTGCATAACATTTTAGTTGCCCAGATGAGATGCACGTACATTTTAGTGCTTCACCATGGCTACAGGAAATATTATCAAACATTATCCTGTGTGGGAGGGAACAACATGACGGCATCTTCCTTGATCACTTCCAGGAAAATTGTGTCATGGTTTTTCAGGTACTATTGCTATGAATTTTTACTGCCATGAGCCAAATTCCTTTTGCATTTTTATCCCTTGCTGAAAGGTGATAGTATTCCAAGTCCTTCTCTTAGTAAGACAAAACGTCTCTCTTGTCACTGCCATTTGCATAAGCAGGGAGAGGCACTGCAGTTCGTAATAAAGATTTATGTGGCAGTGTATAAAAAAGCTCACATTTATATCCTACATTTTCTTCCTTTCTTCTGTATTTTTTTTCTCCAATCTGTAGCTTTTGAACTGTTTGGTACTGCTTTTCCAGTCTTCTCTCTGTCTTTGCCAGACAAATGGCATTCCTTTGACTCCAAGTGTAGTAGAGAATAACTGAGATGAGGGTCATTCTGGGTTTAGCTCATTTCTTTGCTTTTTCCTCTTTTTAATTCCCTTCTGAACATTCTTGTTCATTTTTATAGTTTTTGTTTGTGCTTTTATCAAGTGCCATTCTTCCATCTGAAACCTCTTGCTATTTACCTCCTATATGTAACTGAGGCAGAGAAAAGGCACAATCCTACTGGTTAGTATTAGGAGTTGCAGACAAAGCTCCCTGAGTTCACTTATCCATGTGGTGCAGCTGGTGGTCTAGTTTGCTGAAACCAACCAGGGTTACTTCATCTGGCCAACAGCCTGTCCCTGAAGGGAGTAAATTAAGCAGTAAATTCTTCCTGAGCAGCTGAACATCCCCATCTGCCCACTAGAACCTCAGACAGACTGGTGACTATAACTGCAGGAGAGGGTTTGAAGCACTGAGTGCCGCTTTCTGTTGTGATGCCAGCATCTTTCAGAGCAGAACTCCTGCTTGCACCACATCTTTCAGTGACAACCTCTGAGACTGGCAGCAGCAGGATTTCTCCTTTCCTCTCTCTGCCTCCTTTCAGTATCACTCAGAGCCTCAGTGCTGAGCACCCTCCACTTCTGTGAGACAAGCTTCTCCTCAATTGCTGCTGCCAAGAAGATGGGAAAATGTCGGTGAAGGAAGATTGCTGATGCCAGGATTGGCAGTGGGAGACTGAGACCAGCTCACTCCGGAGGAGGATGTAGACAAGATATGTGGTGGAGCGGGGAGCCCACAGATAGCACCCCCACTCCAGTTTCCCACTCTTAGGTGCCTCTAACAAGCACTCAGCAGACCCTGCTTTTCTCTCTCCACCATTCAGACTTTATTGTATGTGATGAGTGTTCCATGTGCACAATGATCATCTCTGTAAAATTCATCCTTTAGGTCTTTTCACCAGCAAAAACAGAGTACATGCATATAACCACAGACTGGTTACAGAAAGCTTTGACTAATTCTCATGAAAGCTGGAGGCAAGCTGTGGATGTCTGAAACACCCATGTTATTAGACTGCTGCATCTATACATGTATCATTAACAGACAAAGCTCTTACAAAACAAAATGTAGGAAGTTCCCCTGTGTCACTGTCTGGATGACTAGGATTTTCCTCCAAAAGTCACTGAAGCCTGTCACACAGGTTTCCTCAGTCTGAGAGATGGGCTTCAGTATTGGGCAGAGTAATTTTATAGGTCAAACTCAATGTGAGAAACAGAAATAGTGACTAGGGACTGGAACTGGCTGGGAAAGATTGCCTGCCACATTTTCTAGTCCATGCACTACACTGGGCAGGCTGTTACCCCTACGACAGCTGCCCTTGGGGAAAACATGGCACCAAAGGACATCTGGTGAAGCATGTTGGTTCCTCAAGGTATTTCTGTAAAGGGCAAATCCATTTCTGAGTAATGAGTCAGTGTATAGCATAGCCTGTCCTTCACTTGTGGGTCACTCTAGCTGCTTATATAGCCAGAATGGTACCAAGGGGCTTGGTTTGTCCTCTGAGCACACCTCTGTTGTGTCAGAGAGAAGAACTAGAATGAGAATTTAGGTAAAATGGACAGAAGTTTGTAATTTCTATCCTTCAATTGATTTACTGTTGTGGGTACACTTTCAGTAGATGTGCATTGTAAGTTGTGTCCTCTTCAGTCTATGGAGCTATGAAATGATTCCCTCCCCCAGTAGAAAAGGTGGCACCATCACTGAAAACACATATTTACATGATCTATTTTTCTGGGTTTTATTAACTCAACATTGTCGCCTACAAATGATTTGTCATTTACCAGAAGATTTGAAATGTAGACTTAAGTTACACATAGGTATAAAAAGCATAAAACTGCACACACGGTACCACTGTTTAGACCAGAAAACACTGTGATGTTCCACGGAGAAGACCGCTATTCAAACTCGGCTCCACCGCCTTCTGCCTCAGGGAGTCAGTTTTCAAAGCTGCAGATGCTTCTGCTTCTTCTCCCTCAGTTTGCGAAGCCCTGCCAGCTTTCCCTTGGTGTTCCTCACCTGTGGCTGGAGCACGGACCGAGGAACCACAGCGCAATCCCGTTCTGCTCCACCAGAGGCTATAAACCCTTGGGTTCCTACTGGCTCTTCGGAAGTTTTCCTCCTTCTCTTAGTATTTATGTACAATATATGAAGGGATACGATTTGCGTCTTTGATTTAGACATATCTCTTGCCACATACTTAAACAATAACTTGAAGAATATTTTACAAAGAAAACATTGTTCATCTGAATGTCATTCATTATTATATTGCTATATTTTATACCCTATTATTAATATATACAAAATTTCTTAATTGCCTTTTACAGATGCATGGAAGCATATAATATAACAGTTTTAAAGTATCCCATTTTTAGATTTATTTTTCTTTTCCTTGGCTCATGTCAATCTCTTTAATAAACTATGGTTGCTTGGAGAATATAGGAAGTATTTGGAATGTTGTTTAAAGTTTAGTAATAACTGGTAGCATTGTCCATTTGCAGCCTGAACAGTTGGAGCACCTGTCAGGGCGATCTGGTAGAGATAGCAGCATCATAAGACTTAAACAATCGTGGAGGGCTGTTAATGTGCAGTGTCAATGGGTGCCAGGTTCTGTTCTTTATTTGGGGCTTTTCTTTTTTTCGACTGCATTTTATTGTTGTTTTCCCTCTGTTCTCGGTTTTGTCTTCGTGCTGCTCGCCCTTTGCTTTCCTGTCTTGTCTCCTTGCTTTCGTCTTTGTTGGACTTTTTTCTTTTCTCCTCTCTATTTTTTTTCCCTGGAATAAAAATGATGGCACATTAGAAGATTTGCTCAGGCTGTAGCAATTTCCAACTCCTTCACTTTCCCATATCTGGTAAAACCAGCCCTTGATTAGCACCTGCCGTTAGAAGCTGGACAGCAGTACTAGTGTTTAGAAATGTCCACCTCTTTATCAGACTACTAAATTCAGCCAGTGAACTAGCACTTCCCATCAATCTGACTGAGCAAGGAGCCAAGAACTCCCTGGAAGAGTTGCAGTGGTTTAGAGCTGGTATAAATATCTCACATACTCATAGCCTGTCTCCCACAGCCAGGGACACAGCTCCACGTACTCCACCTAAACACAGCTGTTTCAGGGACATCCACAGCAGAAGTCAGGTAGCATTAACTATTGACTGTTTGAAATTTATCTTGGGCTAGGACCCAGAGCATATGGTGAGTGGAAATTAGCCATCATGTTACTCCCCTTCACTGACAATACTCAGCAACTACCTCTTTTGTCAAACCCTCTCCTCTTCCTTAACCCCAACTGCACCCATCCCAGAGGATTCTTGTTATTGCAACATGAATCCCACGATAACGTTGGGGACATGTATGGACCATCTTCAGACTAAAAAGCAGTGTTCCAAGTCTCGTACCAAGCTTTAGGCTATTGTTACAAAACTAGATATTCAAGTACTTTATTGGTTTAAATACTTATAAAAGTAAGATGTTGAGGATTTTTTTATCACCACAGACCTCTCCAATAAAGCTTTCCATCCCCTTAGGAACATCAAAACTTTGTGTATTGACTGTGGAGATAATACTGTGTAGTGCATTTATGCTTGGACATTTGGAAGAAATTCTTTACTGTAAGGGCAGTGAGGCACTGGCACAGGTTGCCCAGAGAAGCCGTGGCTGCCCCATCCCTGGTGGTGTTTAAGGCCAGGTTGGACAGAGCTTTGAGCAACCTGGGTGAGTGGAAGGTGTCCCTGCCCATGGAAGACAGTCATTGGACTAGATGACCTTCAAAGGTGCTTTTTAACCCAAGCCATTCTGTGGTGCTATGATTGTATTCCTTTTATTTGTTTTACAAACCACTTGCTTTTTTTCTGTGTGGAACTGTTTCATCTACTAAGCTATGCAGCTGAAGTTCATCTGTGATTAGATGAACCCTCATGATGTCTTCAAAAGCAACTCCTCTTGAGACTTTCATGATACAATATCATGCTGTCACCTATGCTTCCTCACATGGAGAATTTTCTGGACAAGTGTTGAAAAGGATCTGGTCAAACTCTGTTTTATGAAATTCTAGTAATGATACTACTGAAAATTATCTATCCCTCTTTGTTACAGCAAAAATGCATTTTGCTTTTAAATATCTGAGAGAGAATCCAGGCTTTTCTATACTGATGTTGGGGGAGTTACACAAACCTGGCAATAGCTCTTGAGGGTGCTGAATGCAGGGAACTGTACCCAAAACAAAGATGGGAATTTTCAGTGCCATGGTGGGCTCTGTGGCAGTAAGTAGGTCACAGTAAGGGAGTAGGTATAGGGGCAGTGCCTTAGTTCTGAGAACAGATGACAGTCCAAGGAGGAGTAGGTCAGGTAAAGGGAGAGAGATTCAGAGGAGGTGAAGAGAAGGCAGAAGCTAGGAGTAAGACTAAGATGTGAGGATATGCTGTATCCTCTTCTTGTTGTATAGCTCTACGGGCTTCTTTTACAGCTTTTCCTTTCCTCTCCAACACTGCCTGAGACTGAAAAGCAAGGGAAGGTTTAGATTCACATGTTAAGTCAAGTGAGGACAAACATCTGCCTTTCTCATGTAGTTTCTGGAACATGGGGTAAAGCTTTGGATGCAAAATAGCACCTCAAAGTTTAGGTACCCAGTCAGAGATTACCCTAATATGTGCCCCCATACCTGCAGAATCCCTCTCTGAATTTGGCAATGCTATCTAAGATCTGCTCAGTGAGAACTACCACCATGGGGAGAGCTGGGATAGCTCCATGCAAAAGCAAGCCTGCATATTACCCTGCTGTAATGCTGCCTCTTACTAATGGATAAATGACAGTATGGAATTTCATTCCCAGTGGTTTGTAAATACAGTTGGTCCCAGATGAAATGTTATTTGAATGGAAACTGTCCAGACATTCAGTGTTTGACATTGTTCACTTGGTGATTAGCCAAAATCCTTCAGCTGTGACTTCCTAGCCACAATTCTTTAAGTATGTTGGAATAATATGTAATGGCTTCCCTTCCATGGGTCAGGATGCATGTATTTATACGTATGTGGGTGAATATACTAAGAATACACTATCTGTCTAGCTAGAGACTTATCTAGGCATGGCTTCACTGTTTCTGTTTTAATCAGACTGCTGTAATAAAGGACAAGCAAAACTGATCTCTGGAGAATACTTGAAACTCAGTCCTAATTCTCTTCTACTCTGAGGATACCTAGTTTGGAGTCCTCCATGCAATTTTATACATGGCTTAATGCTATCACCTCCATGCTGTTGCCATTTGTGAAAGGATCTGGTCTGTAGACCTGTTTTGCTCTGGTAATGCAATAAAGCACAGAAGGGTCATCTTTGTAGGCCGTTTAGCTCCTTTCACCACTATTATGAAAAACTGGAGTTTTTATACGACAGCATAATGTTACTTCCATCGAGTCGTTGGTTCATTTTAGATGCAAGTGAAGATTCTACCAGCAGTTATCTGTTAGCATTGGGGTGTAGATGGAGCCACATTCTTGCATGCATCTCTCTCCCTGTTCATATCCCTGCCCTCTTCATTCCAGAAGCTTGCTCCTGAGTATTTTTTCTGCTTTCTACTGCTTGCTGAAGCCCACTTCACAACAGCATATTGGACTGGATGCAAGAAGTTGTGTAAATTTATTGGAAATTTGGACATTTGGTTATCTGTGAAAAATGTAAAAATTACATGGGCCATTACATTTACAATTCCCCCCAGAACTACTTCGAATTTAAAGGAGAAGGCAAGGATAGCAGAAAAACCAAACCTCATCAAAGAATCACAGAATCATAAAATGGTTTGGGTTGGAATGGAACTTAATGATTACCCAGTTCTAACCCACTGACAGGCAGGGACACCTTCCGCTAGACCAGGTTGCTCAAAGCCCCAACCCACCTGGCCTTGAACACTGCCAGGGATGGGGCAGCCACAGCTTCTCTGGCAACCTGTGCCAGCGCCTCACCGCCCTCACAGGTAAGAACTTCTTCCAAATGTCTAATCTCAATATCCCCTCTTTCAGTTTCAAGCCGTTCCCCCTTGTCCTACGCTTACTGCCCTTGCAGCCCTTCTCCAGATTTCTTACAGGCCCCTTTAGGTACTGGCAGTTAAACTGTGAACAGTGTAACTTAGAACAAAACATTCTCCCGCAATTTGCATTTCGCTTGTGAAGGAAGTTGTTTGAACGTGTCACATTTTACGTGCACATACATACATCTCAGCGCACTCTCATGCTGCTGTACCGCATGTAAGCGCGTATGGCGGAGCGGGGGGGGGTTGCGTGCGGCGTGCGCGGTCGGTGCCGGTCGCGCGGGGGCGCCATGGTCCCGCGCCAGGGCCGTGCGTGCGCGGGAGCCCGGCGCAGGGGTGGGAGAGAGCTCTGGTCGGCGGGGCCAGGGGCAGGGGGGTCCGGTCGTGCCGCCTGCCCCCGGGGCCGGGAAGCGAGCGGCTCCGCATGCGTAGAGGTTCCCTCGTCTGTACCCTCGAGTTGTTGTTGCAGGAGCTAGCGAGGAGCGTTTCCTGTCCGCTTCCCTTCCTCCGCGGTTTGTGTGCTGCTCTATCTGCCGTCCCTGCTCTATGCTGCGTACGCGATTCACTTTTTCTAGTGTGCCAGGAAGAGGGTATAAAAAACCGGCAGTATGTTGTGCCCATGCATGGGGATATCGTTCTTTCTTGGTGGGTTACAGAATTCTCATGTAGTGGTACACTAATGCAGCTAACGTTGTCTTAATGGATTCAATAAATCCTTTCAAAAGAAAAAAGTATTTTTAGGTGGGAGACACTAAAACATTTTCGAAGGGAACATTTTGCTCATGAAGGTGTGGATTCATGCGATTCTAATTGTTCTGTGAAGTAATGATTTGGCGTTAAAATAGGTTTAATTTAGAACCAAAACTTTGTGCAGTACTGGAAGAATTGGTCTGTAGGCACTGCCTAGTGAGTTTTCAGTAGGGAATACTTTACTACTTCTAATAATAGCTGCTTTGTATATTGAGGGAAATCTGCAAACATGCTATAATTTTGAGAAGTGCAGTAGTTCAAATTAAATGCAGACATTAAGCTAATTCAGACAACAGTATAATTACATGTCAGATCAGCCTAGAGGTGCTGAGTTCTTATTAGTCTAATTTATAGCCCTTGGTCAAAGAAATCCCTGCGTCTGTATTTATACAGTCAACATCTGAATACATCTTTAAGTATGCAAACCTGAGTATTTCAGAGAAGTTTTTGCATTGTCGCATCAGATACAGTGTTTCCACTAGTCCCATAGCCGTATTTTATGGAGTAAAGAGAGGATGGGCTAGTCACAACTTGAGGGAACTTGGTACTTAAAAACACCACAATGAGAGAGAGTTACTTAGTGAAAAAATCATGGCTGACATGGATTAACTAGGGCAGGTTCCAGACTTCATTTACTTTAGGTACTGCCTCTTTAGTCCCACCCTATTATATTCAGCTGTAATTACTACAGGGAACTCAGAGCACCATATTTGTTCACTTCCAGCATCAGGCTTCTTCTGGAGACATCACTCCTGTGAAGAAACTCACCCCAGGAGGGCAGAAGGGGGCAAGAGGAGTCACTGAACTGCACCTGTTGGGGTTGTAGACACCAAGGTAATAGGTGCAGTCTGGAAGGGTCCTGGCACTTATAGTGTACATGTTGGCACAGACCACAAAAACCTCCCCACTACACTGTAATGAGCTCAAGAGCTATCATAAAAGACCACAAACCACAGCTGTTAACGTGCCACAGTGTTCTTTCACACCCCTTACAGCCTCAGTTGACCTCCCAGCACTTTCCTGGCTACAGGAGAAATGTCAGCTCCAGTGCTCCACCACCCAGGAGGTATGGGGACAAAAAAACTGGGGGCTAAGTGTGTAGCCAGTGTCTTCTCAGAGACTTTTCTAGTCCTCTTAGACTGAAAGCCTGTCAGTCTTTCCTCATGACACGATGTGAACAGCATGACATGCACTGAGCGAAGATACCAGTAAGAGGAGCATGCCTCTGGCTCTAAAACCACTTACTAGAGCTCTGTCTACCATATGGTCGTGTCATATTGTGCAAATGAGTAGATCAGTCTCATTCTCAAGAAAAGTAACACTTTTTTTTTCAGGAGGACAGGCTGTAGTATGTGCTCACACTGCTTGCCAAGATAGCAAGCTTTCATACCCCCAGCTGCCAGTGGTGCAAAGGACATTCTCCTTTCATTCACAAGCAACATGTGGCCAAATCATCTGGTATGCTTTTGTGATTTTTAAACAGCATACTTTCTTAGCTGCAGTTGTTGTTTTCTTAGTTACAGTGGTCCAATTTGATAATCACTAGATTTCCAGGTGACCGGAGTGGTGAGAGTCAACAACTTCAAGACCTACCTAAGTGGTACATGGCTCAGTGCATTTCCTTTTGAAGATACACCAACTGCTGAAATGAATATGGGTAAAAGTTTTAAAGGAGATAAGGTCCAAAGGTATTCAAGGAGACCAACATAGGTTATCCCGCTGTTTAGATTCATGAGGACAGCCTACCTGGCTTCCACATACCAGCCCGGATGAATACAGGTCTTAAGGCACATGAGTAGCTACAGTCCCATGTGGTGATCTTAGATAACCTAAGATACCTCAAATGACATTGGCACTTAAATTTACCCACTTAACATGCCTTATCTCCTCTTGAAAATGAAAATCCTTCCTAGATGTAGAGTCCAGACATCTTTCTGTGAGTTTTAGTATCCTTGAGCTTTGCCTCTGAAAATAGAATGTGGACTACTAGATTATATTCACTTAAAAATGTTCTTATTTATGTTCTGTGTATTAGCCTGTCCTTCCACGAAGAGGACCATGCTGAGGCAGGCACATTACTGAGAGTGAGAACATTGTGTCAAAATAGAGGAATAGATCAGGCCTGCACAATAGCCATGAAGCAGGTGAAGAGGAACAGGAGGAGGCTGAGCAGATCAGCTGTGCTGTCAGGTTTTGCTGCTGTAGCATATAAAGAACAAGTTGTATCCCATTAGGTGTATGGGAAGTAGGAAAGCATCACTGCTTCTATAGGCTGCTTCAGAAGTCACACTGCCAGACTCATGAGCTCATAAGCAAGGCTTATAGAAAGCCTCTGACTTAATTGACTTGTAATGACCTCTTTGCAATAGAAATGGGTTGTATCTGCCTTTCCTGTGCCATAGAAAAGACATTGCCAGTGCCTGAAAATACAAGACTATCCTCCAGTCGAAGAAGCAGCCAGAGGAGGAGGATTTCTATAATGAGTTCTGTTTGCTGTTTGTGGAGACATTTACTGCTGTGTCTTTAAACCAGAGCCTGTGGGGATTATTTCCTCTGCACTTGTCTGTTGGGACTAAGGGAGTTTGTTAGCAGCCTTGTTTTAATCAGGACTAATGTTGTGCTAACAACAGCAATTTTACAATTACTTAACAGTTTTCATCTTATAAGAACCCACAGCTTATAAAGTCTGAAGACAGCTTCTGAAGACAGGATAGTAATGGCTGTTTAGCAGAGCAGAAAACCAGTCAGCATTGCTTAGGATGGGAACTGACATGCATCATGCTGGTATTTAGGAAAGTGGTATTTTCTCACCAGGCTTGCTTTGAGATTTTTAAAGGTGGCTTCTCAATGGGATTTGATTTTTATAGCTCTCCTAAAAGTTGCAAAAAGGTAGATGATTGTCCAAATCTACTTTATGATCCTCTTTTAAGACTAAGGGAACCAGGTGCCAGTAACAAGGACTGGCGATAGTAGTGACTGGTACCAAACCCCCTTACCCTGTTATGAGAGTAATAAAGGTATTGGCAGAAATCTTTTTTTTTTTTCCTTTTAGGCACCAATAATCCAAGTCCTCCCATTATCCTGGATTGAGGTAATAAATATAGTCCTTTTTAGAGACTTAGTTCAGCTGGTGCAGGCTCTTGAGCAAACCAGAAATAAAAATGTGATGCTGCATTATGTCAGAGCTGCGTGTTTAGTCTGCCTCTCTAGAAATAATCAAGAAAAGTTACACATGATAAGAGACAGATGCTGGTGCCTCAGCAGCCATTTGAACTCTTTCTAGTACAATAGTAAAAAGGAGAAAACACCCAAAGGAACTTGTTTCTTTGGTACTCAAATTTGTACTCAGAGTGCTCTGAAGGGAAGGAGAAATGAGAAAAGACGTTTTCCTTGGCTTCACTTAAACTGATTGCATTAATGAAACCTGCCAGTTCAGAAAATATTTGTATGACAGTAGTGTTTGGATGCATGTGTAGGAATGCCTTTTTCCCTAGGTGACCATGGCTCGGAGGTGGGCTGTACTGATGGTTGAGTGTCCTGGAGGGGATTTGCAAGTGCTGACTCTAACCCTTGGGCCAGGCCAGCAGTTCCTGCCCTGGTACTAGATGCCAGGTGCAGGGAACCCATGCATCTTCCACCATTTCTTTGCTGGTATAGGTGCAACTATATGCTCCCTTCGAGCCCCCTCTTTACATCTCCTTAAGTTTCCTGATGTGCCAGGAAGGTAAAGGAAGATGAGCAGTCAACAGGATGCACCTCTGGCCTCACTCTGCACGGTTCACTTGTCCCCTCCACTCTAAGCATGGTTTGTTTGTGCTCCTGCCTGGGGTGACACCTGTGCTGACAGGTAGATGGGAGTGCCTGCGTGTCCCACAGGTAACCCAGGCCAGCCTGATGGATGGATGGATCAGCTGGTTGGCAGTAGCTAACACACGGGGAGACAGCAGCCCCTTACGGATCCACTCACCAAAGCCATCAGCCCAGAGCCAAGGTGCTATTGCTTAAATCTGCTGGAGGCCCAATCCTGCCCTCTGTTGTACTTGCTGAAACACACAGAGGTCACCAAGGTTGGTCTCTGGTGTAAATGAAGGGAGAATTTACTGTCAAGGATGCTTTTCAAAACAAGGTGTTGAAAAATGGCTGTTTCTTTCTGTTTCATGTCTCTAGTGTGTTGTGTACTATTTCAGCTGGCCAAAGCATTGATCCTTCCCTCTCTAGGTACTGCAAATAACAGGTCAGGTTTCTAAATTTCATACAGATCAGGGACTCCAAAGGTGCCCTTTCAAAAAGAGTGATGTGACTTTTCACCTTGGACATCTCCATATATTTCTGAAGAGTTTTTCTCACCTATTGAGAAGATACCTGGCAGTTTGCCAGGTAGAGAGCAGCTCGTGGAGAAGAGGATTAGGATCACCAAGGCCCTTGGGCTGCCTCTGAAAAAGGCTCAAGGGATTTTTTATGCCAAAGTGATTCAGAGCTTGGCCATAGGAAGCTCAGGGAGCTCGGGTGACCAAGATACTGTCAAAGGGATCTCAGGTTTTCAAGCTCTCGAGTCCTTGTCAGCCTGCCATGTAGGTTGCCAAAGGCCAACCCAGTGGACAAGCCACCAAGATGCTAGACAGAGACCTAATACAGAGGCAAAGTTGTTTCAAAGCCTATTCCTTTCCACTAGGGCTTCTTTGAAATCAGTAAGTTTCTGGGAAATGTGATGACTTTGATGATCTGGTATTTTCCATTCCTTTGGAAAATTCAGCCCTATAAAATATTTTTAAAAAGATTTCTAAGTAGGGGTCATGGAGGACATGCATGAAAAAAAACTTGAATGCAGATGTTTTAATATTGCCCGTTAGTTTTCCACTTAAAATGAATCACAGAGAGAAATCATCCATGCAAATTTTATCCAGGCTGTCACGTCTTTTTTTTTTGTTGTTTCTTTTTTTTTTTTCCCTTTCCCAAGAATGTGATAAGTTTATTCTTATTAAATCCCTCTGGGAATGAACTGAGCGTTTAGAGCTGTTTGTAGTAACACTGGCTTTGCACACTGAAGTGGGCAGCCAGCTTTATGAGTAGCTTGAAGTGAAATGTGAAGAATGAGTATGCCGTGTGACAGTGCATCACTGGAGTCCACTTCACTTAGTATACTTTATAAGCTGACCACCATGCCATTTAGATCGGATACAAACAAGGTCATATGCCTCAAAGGTTAGAGGAGATGCAGCCCCCAACAAGATAAGGAAGCATCCTCTCATGACAGAGGGCATCACCAAGTGCTAAGGAAAGTCTGTAACCCCTAAGTCACCCCACCAGGAGATCTGCCCTGTGTCCTGTTTAGCACAGTCCCTACCAGCAGTATACAATGGCAGTTCAGAGCTAGCTGTAGGCGTGTTTTGTCTTTCTGTTTGGTGCTTGGCTGGTGTCTTACGAGTGCTACAGCAGTGCTGGTAAATTGGTAACAGTCCTGGGCTCCACACTTCCAGGGGAGTGCTCAGCCCATATGGCAGGACTGGTTACAGGAGCCAAATTGTAGGGACACAAAAAGGTTCTAGGCAACCCAAAGCTAAATTTCAGCAGGTGATATTTTCTGTACTACGATGTATTTCAAGAAGTCAGGACCTTCTCTAGCCTCTGAAAACTGGGCCTGTGGAGACCAGCAGTCTCTCTTTCCAGCTGTCTTCTTCCTGCAGATGAAGAAGCCCACTGTATACTCTTTAGAACTGAGTAACTAATCACTTTCCTGCCTGCTCCAAGAACTTTTATGTTAGTCAAAAGGAGAAACTACTCACTATTTCTACATATCTGAATGCCACGTCCTCTTGCTAGTGACTTCTTAGGCACTCTTTGACACATAAAATCAATAATACTTTGCAAGCAGGTATGACGTGGTCAGAAACACTTTATAGACTGTCATACAGAAGTGTACAGGCAAGAAAACAACGGTTAGTGCACACATACTGTAGTGAGATACTAAAAGGATCAGGATGCTTTGTCCAAAGAATGAGGAGCAAATAGACCCTTACTCCAACCTTAACCAGAAACTCTTAATAAGTTACTTCAAATTGTTCATGTGCTTTTGAAAATATTCCCCAAGATGTCTGTATGACCAGAAAGTTAATTTATGTCCTCTGAAAGAGGGAGTTGCTTTCAGTTAGAAAACATAGAAGTTCCATCAACCTTAAGCCTGTACTCGGAGGGATTCACAGAGACTTCCATCTCCATATTGCATCTTCCACTGCATCACATTTAAACTTAAGAGCTTTATCCATCATAGCTTCAGTTTGATTTAAGACCACTGAGGGAAAAAATGCAGCAACATAAAGTAAACTGTGGCTGGGAATGTGATCCTTTGTCTCAGAGACAACGTGTTTTTTTCTTTATAATATGGTCTTCGTATGACTTTATGATGTTCCACAACTGTAAAATGGAGATAAGAGTTCCTCAGTTTTGGTAAGTGCACTGGGATCTAGAGATAAAAACCACTACTGGTGTAAATTAGAGCCACTAAAGTGGACAGAGAGTCCTCCTTCAATTAATGTTTTGAAGGTCCAGACATCATGCTTCAATCAAAGAGAGAGGTCAGGATCCTTGTTTACAGAGTATTGTTGCCTTGTTCATGCTTAAAAGTAGCAGGGGCTGGATCACCTACTGGCATGCCCTCCCACCATCCACATCCATACAGAAAACAAAGTCAGCTCCTCTGGATTTAAACTAAATCCTCCTGGTTTAGCAATGTACATTTCTACTTAAGCAATAAACATCTGTCATCTGCCATTCATTAATATTAATTATAAATGGTCACTAGCTCATGGGATCCAAATCCACCAGCTGAGATCCTTCCAGCTTTGACCTTGTTAGGGTTTGTATAAAAAGTGTTCAGAAGGGTCCTTCAAAGCCAACAAGAAATGCAATTTGCAGAGTACAGCATTTGGGTTATGCACTTAGAACAAGGGCAGTCAGAAGAGGTATTGGGGAGTGGGGGAGGGAGAGAGGGAAGGAGGGAATACGGAGCTTGAAACAGCCTTCCTTTAAATGCTTAAGAGTTTTAGACCTTTCTGCAGGCTAATGACAGGGAGAGGCATTGTCCATAATGAAACTGGCCCATCCATTAAACATTACTGTAAATGAAAGGTTGTGTGAATTAAAGGTTGTTCATCTCATGTTTCAGGAATGTAACTGTTTTTCATGTCTAAAGCCTGTTTTCATTTTAAACAGAGTTCTTCAGATGACAAATGAGAGAATTTCGGAAAGCAAATAGCAGAAGTAAATACATGCTTAAGAACAAAGCAGAGACATAACTGTAGCTGTAAATCTTTATACTGGGGCTACTGTTGGTCATAGATGTTGGGGAGGATGAGATTAGAAATGAGAAAATTCATTACTGGGTCACTTTGCTTGCAAACCAAAAAAACAGTGGAAAGATCCCCACAGTTATGATTAATTTATAGTCATATTATCACCTGTGTATGTTTCACTAGTGGACCGCTGGTTGGTTGCTACCATTTTGGATTTTAAGAAATTGAAACAGAAAATTGAGGAAATGCTTGTTCTGAATTTTGCATGGCCACTGCATCTTTACATGATAATATTTTTTTCCCCCTACCCTTTAATTTCTTGCCACTGACAAATTGTTTCAGAAAAAAATACTGAAAAGATAATATATGATTGCATCGGTCATTAAAATTAGCTCGCTTTTTCAGGTCTAAACTTTCAGCAATATGCCCCTCATGGATGATATCTTCACCTGCTCTTAAAATATACATAGCTTCACTGGCAGAGACGTGCAAGCTCTGGTGAGTTACTTAGTGTAATAATTTTACTGAATTTTTCTGTTCGAAGACCCAGCTCTATAGTCTTCCTAGAACAATGATTTAAAGCTGATGATTACAAAGAGGAACACTGAACAGATATTTCAGCTATGTAAATGACTAAACTGGACAAAATGAAAGGAAATTTGGTGTTGGTTCTTTGACTCAGTCCCAAATAAAAGTCTGAGCACAGTAAAGACAGCAGGAGGCCTTATATTAGTGTCAGTGGACAGAAATACTTGGGTTTGTTCTATGTAAATGTGCAGTATGTGATCTCTCTGTAGAAATCTGACAGAAAGCAACAGGCAAAAGAAAATGTTGTGGAAATTTTGTAGCAATTTTAGAAATGCTTATCAAAGCATTATAAAGTCCCTTACTAGAAGCTGAACTACAATACTTATGCTTTCTCTGATGGATGTTTGTCTAACCTTCTTAAAAATCTTGAATTATAGGGATTCCCACAACCTCTCTCCTGATCTTTATGATCTCTAATAATAGCACTGGTTTTTATCGTATCATTGGGAATGCTGTGATGCTCCTTGGACTTTCCTAAAGGAAAGTTATGGCAGTGTTTTCTTTCCTAAAGTTAAGAGGTTAGAAGAGAGCTGGGAGGTGGCAGCCTAAGCAGACCTAAGACTGCATCAGGTGTCAGAGCTGGCAGGAAGAGTGAGCTGAGAAGAGACGATGAGGTTGGAGATGCAGAGGCCTGGGTGGGGAAAAGCAAACAGAGCTGCCTGGGTGGGGAAGAAGAGGCAAATATCCAGAAAGATGAGGAGAAACAGCAGCTGAAAAGTGCTCCTTTGTTTTTGCTTTGTTACAAAGGCATGCTGAAAATCCCTTCATTACAGCTAGATCGAAAGTACTGTGAAGTCAATGGGATTTCAGCAGATCATGGATCAGACCCTTTAAAAGAAGGGCAGCTGTAACACAATAGTGAATGAGTGCCATTGCTGTCCATGACTGGCAATGTTATAACAGCATTGCTATACATGGAAGTGTTCCACAGCCCAGGATTTATCTGATTAAACAGTGCTCTGTGTGTCACCATTAGACTTGAAACACCCACTGCCTGATTTACTCTGTAGCACACATACCCCAAATGGTTTGCATTCTTGGACTAAATTCGCTAGATGTGCTAGCAAACGTCTCTCCTGTGTTTGTTCTTCTTTCCAGGACACACAGGCTGAAATAGTGAGGGGTTTAGATCTCCAGGTGGTGCGGGCTGGGTGAGCACTGCTGTCAGCAGCCACTTCCCTTCACATTTACTGCATGGTAGTATTGCCCAAAGGTGAGAAAAAGGTTTGCTGTGGTCTTCTGAAGAGTCAAGAGAAAGAAGTCAGGATATCTTGCTGTGGCACACAGTCTGGAATAGGCTTATTTCCTCTTCCAGCTGAGATGTGTTCCCCCCCTCAGAAAGAGTTCCTTACAACACTAGAATTTAGGACAAGGACTTTGGAAGCAATGACTGCAAGAAGTGATAGAAAGAACAATGTGGAGGGAAAAGAAGGGTCTGTAAAGATATGCAGGCAGAGTGAGGAAGTGGAGTAAGAGAGAATGACACTGCTCTTTCACATGTGGTCTCTGCTTAGCTCTGAGAGAGTAGCTAAATATCCTATTTGCCTCTCCCTGAAACTCAGCAATGTGAAGATGCTGAAGGTGAAGGTGCCATGGTTAAGTAAAGTATAGCTGTAACAGGGAAGAAGGCCAGAGACTAGGCAGACCCCTGCGTGTCTGCACAACATAACTGGTAGTTTGATTTAAGACTCTGTTTGACCTGCAACAGCCATCCTTCTTCCCCAGTCAAATCTGCTGTGAAGGGAATAGCCCCATCAAGTTTGAATGCAAGCCAAAAGGTGGCCCTTGCCTTGTATCCAAGGAGCAGACCATTGCCTGATTTTCTTTAGCAGTATAGACATAGCGCTGCGGATTTCACCTTCTAAATCTCAAGCTCCTCCTCTCAATCCCAAACATTTTTACCCAAGAGGGAAGATCTGAGGCAGGTGCTGGAAATCTGGTGCTGAATGAGCACCTGATGGGCACTTTGGAAGGGAGAGGAAGAGATTTTCCTGAGAGGTTTGTATTCCTTCCTGTTTTTCCTACAGAGCTCAGTCATCTAATTAGCCAGCTAATTCTAGAGCACAAGGAGGCACTGGAAGGGAGGGTCAGAAAGAAAAAGAAGAGTTGATTTCTATCCCTTATTTGGTTTAGTGTTCTGAGGAGAACAGCACTCACATCGTTTGCATTTTAATAGAAGAATGCATCAGCTTTTTTCTGATTCACTTCCCTTGCGGGAGCAATTGACCACGCACTTCTTTCTCAGCTTTGAACCATTCCTGTTAATGTGAGGATGATGCTGTTTACCAGCAGTGTGTCCAGCACATGTTTTGATAGCATGTTCCAGGGGCCTCAGAGCAGCTGTGCAACCTCCCCTCTGATCCTTTGCCCCCCAGGACAGGGAGGAGCTGGCAGCTGGCAGAAGAGGAGCTGGCAGCAGGAGAGGAGAATGTCTCCTGAGGAGCACAGAGACAGTGTCAGACCAGACCCCTGAGAGGCTAAAACTAAATCTAATACCTGAGGGCCGTACAGGTTGGTGTAGAGCCACACAGCCATTTTCAGCCTGGTTGTTCACTGAGATGTGTGCTATTCAGAGAATACAACCTTGGCGCAAGACACATGTAGACACTGTTTGCATACATGTATAGTACCTGTAGTACCAGAGGCACACAGTGTGTATGTACCTGCTTGCATGATTGATACGTGTCTGTCAGAACTGGGAGGTATGATAGAAATTTCATGTTCACACTAACACAAAATAAACATACTGTAGCAAACTGCAGTATTACTAGTAATTAGTTCAGGTTTTAGGATCTCTGTTTGCAGGTAATACCTAATAAGACTTCCAAAACTGCCTGTGATTACATTTTGCAAATGCTATGATTAAAGTTTAAGAATGGCTTTTTCCAGCCTTTTAAGCTCTTGAATTGTAGAGCCACTGCATCCTCTACTATTAGCTATTTTGGATTCACAAATCACTCTGATTCATACCAATCCTATTTTTCTTCTCTTAACCCTTCTCACACGCGTCTTTTCTCTAAATCATGCTCCTGTCTGCCTTGCATGAAGAACAGCCCTGTGCTGTCTGTGCTTTGCCTTGTTTAAGGCATCCCCAGGACTCCATTTCACTTCATGTTGCATCTAGTGGATTCCCATTCTCAAGAGCCCTACTCTTGGAGGCTGGAAATGTGTTAAAGTTTAAGAGTCAAAACCCCTGCAAGGAAAGGAAATGAGAGGTCCTCTTGGCAGCCACAAACAGAAAATAAACAACCAAACTCTTCACAAGACAGATTCCTCAATTATAGTAACTCAGACTTGCAAAGGCCAGAGTTATGACCCATTGGCGTATGCAGTATGTAAACACAGGGATGCAGTAATTAGCTTTGTGTTCATTTTGAGGCTTCAGAAGTCCTGTGACCTGCCATGGAGTAAGGTCATTAACCATAGCCACACTGGTGACCTTCACACAGGACACCCCATATCTCACAATTATACGAGCAAACTGTGCACTGTGATGTCTCCCTGGCTCACGTGCTCCAGCCCTCTTGTTTGAAATGCCACTGAGCTATATGTGAGGAAGAGGATGTAACTTTGGGGATGATCTGTGATCGGAGTATCTTACTTTCTCATGTAGCAATGTGTAGGACTTAAATGCGATTAAGTAAAAATACACAGTACCAAAAATATCCAGAATTTCCCCCATTATTTTTTTTTTAAATCAGAGAAAAATTCTCAAAATAGTACAGTGAGGAATTACTGAGATGGTGTGAGCCTCTGTTGCTTTGGGAAGAGAATGTGTCTTTGGTGTGTGGAGTGTGCAGGAACAGACTGTTCAAAGCTTGTTCTGTAAAGGGCAATTGAACTTTGAATAAGTAGTTATACAGCCATTACAAGGTGCTTATCTACAAACACAACAAAATGTTGCTCTAACCATGATTTTTCCAATACTAAATAAAATTAGTATTGGGAATGAGTATGTCTCACTTCTACTTTTTGTTTTACTGTGGCTGACTAATGAATCCTCTGAAACATGCTCTTCTTCCTTACAAAGTCAGCCTGGAGGAGCCTTGGTTTAGATTTTGAAGTGCTGCAAAGTCATTACTGTATAGATGGAGAGAATGCGCCCTTTAATTTAGAAGTTAGCAGGTAAAAGTCCAGGTAACTCATACTAGGCTGTCCTTAACAGCCATTGGAATGAAACAGGCACTTTCAGGAAGCAAATTATTTTGTCTTTCTTAGAATCCATTTTACAGTGTCACTGATGCTGCTCCCAGGTGCAGTATTAACCCCACCATTAACATTACCCTTGCTTTGATAAAAACAACTGATTTGTAGCTCTCCAGCTTAAGTAGAGTGAATCCCATCATGCTCTTTCCAAGCCTACAGAGGCTTAGAGGAGTCCCAGCTTGTCATTCCTCATCTCAATTCTCAGATAGCAAAACCCTCTCGGTGAAAATTGCGTCCATGTCAAATTCAGATTGTCCAGTGTGACAACAGAGCTCAACAAAATGCACAAGCAACTGTTCCAGATGCCTGGCACTACAGAATTTTTTTAGGAAAAATGGGTATTACCACATGAATGAACACATTGACGTAGCACATACATATACAAGTTTTAAGTGGCTACATAGGAATTTCTATGGGTTGTGAAGATCATGAAACACTGATTTTATGTGCCACAATTCAAAACCTGTACAAAGTGGTGAAACTCGCACTGATTTCAGATGGCTTCCTTCACTACTGTACTTCCATGTAC
This sequence comes from Neopsephotus bourkii, assembly GCF_033783945.1. Classification (NCBI taxonomy): domain Eukaryota; kingdom Metazoa; phylum Chordata; class Aves; order Psittaciformes; family Psittacidae; genus Neopsephotus; species Neopsephotus bourkii. The sequence goes on from NW_026902239.1 coordinate 8,800,232, forward strand.
ATTTTAAAATGTAATGCAACTTACACAATTTTTATTTAGTAGGGGCTCTTTTTCTTTCTCTCTGTTGCCTGGGACAAGCTTAACTGACTGTTAATGGAATTAGTCCACCACAACCAGAGGTCAACTGCAGAAGCTTTTCTGTGTGAGAAACCCTAAAAGGGCAACTTAGTTTAGACTCCACAGCCCTTTGTGCTCTGTTGTTACATGGATACATACAACATCAGAGTGTGTACATTAGAGTGGGTAACGCAGTGAGTTTAAGTTAAATGAGTTTAGTTTATTGACTAATATTTTAAGTTTGTTAGTATTAAGTTACATTGTTTCCAGCTAAAGTAAATTCTTGATGAATGGCCTGGGATTTTTAGCTGAGTGCTCGATTTGGAAATCTGATGAATGCCTGATAGGATTCCTTCCTCACACATAACACTGAATTTTCAGACGTGATCTGATTAATATGTTTGAAGCATTTTACAGACATAAATAAGGGGTGCAGGAACTAGTTCAAAGAAACAACAAAGGTGAACTGAGTCTCAGTTCTCTAAGCTATTCAAATCAAACCTGGATTTTTATATTCACATGTACAATAAAAACATTTCTTTTACTTTATTTTCCCCAAATATATATAAGTCCTCATTAAATCAACAGCAAACCCTGTTCCCTTGGTTCCCTTCTGTTCGCCAGTCTGCTTCCAGAATTCAGCTCCTCATCTCAAAGACACTGCTTTTTATCATTTTTGCTACACACTAAATAAAAAAATAAATCACTGCATAATGTCTGTATTCTCCTTGCAGCACAAACCATGAAGTGATAAGCCACCATGCCTCTAGGGAATTGCAGTCTTGTGAATTTTGACTAAAATTGCCCCTCTTCCTTTCATAATAGTATCCTGCTTTCACACTCTACAAGGTGACAACTCCTACACTCCATAGTAGTAGGTATATAAAGGAGGAGGCTGTTCTACATTCATCCCACCATGTCTTCATGTCTAATGCTTGAATTTTTGCCTGTCAGGAACAGGAACTTTCTTTGGCCTGTGTTTGCACAGGACTGGGGACAGTTAACATCGTTGGTTTTCTCCTTTGAACATCAAAATGCCACCAGCATGCAATACATTAATCAATGTATGAACAAGCAACACTTGAAATGTATTATTTATTTGCTTGCAAAAATACAACTGTGTAAGTGATGTAGCCCATCTATTGGCTTGCATAATATCCAGGTTTCTAAGATGTCTTCCTTGTTCATAACTATGCACTTAGTCTTTTGGTGAGTGTTTTTAGCCTATTCAAACTTGTAAGAACACATTCTCTGAAAGCACTTAAAACTGCTCTCTCAGAGGTTTAGTTGGGACTCAACAGAAAATCATATGGTGACTGTTCTTGGCAGAATTACTCATGCTTGAAAACGTGCACTTCCTTTTCCACAAATACTTTTGTATGCCTTTCTGATATTTGTCTTTTGGCTACTAAAAGTCAGTCTCATACGTTTGCAGACAGCAGTACAAAGGGACTTGTGTTTGACTGCAGCACATGCATTGAGGCAAAGAAATAATATTGATGGATAATTTGCAGTGTTTGAAGAGCTCTGCAAGTTATTCTTCCCCAGTACCTCTATTTGCCACTAATGGACGTGGCTACAGGAAACACGACCCTCAATGTGTGTCTGTCAGTGAACGGTAGGAGCCAAGAAGATGTTGAATGTGGGAAGGCAAAAGTAACAGTGCACTGCACTGGGGGGGAAAAAATAAGGAGTCTGAGGGAAAGAAAGGAAGAAGAAAAACTGGAACTAAAAATCATATAGCCATGCAGACCAGAAAGAACTCACTATCATGGGATTTAAAGGAAGGATTTTGAAGTAAATTACAGTGAGGTTTGTATAGGTCTGAACTATGAAAGGAGGCTGTGTGTGAGACATATGGGAATTACCATGTCAGAACACACTGGGATCAACTAATTTAGTTGTAAAATGAATAAAAAGAATGCTGTACATTGGTCAGGCTATTTGTATCCTCATTATTCCCATTTGTTTGCATTCATTCTGAAAATTCTAGCACCTTCTACCAGTAAAACTTCATTTGGTAACCAGTGAGAGAAAAAAGTTGTAATAGATCTCACCAACTTTAATGACATACCAGCAAATGGAAAAAAAAAACAACCTCTTCATCCGTTTTATCTTGTTTTGTGTAGCTGTTCCAGAAACATGTCCTTGCTTCTGTGTGATAGCAGCAACTTAACTGACTAACATCCTGTCTCTGACCTCAACTTCTTGAGCAAAGTCATTGAGGCATCTGTGACGAGCATACCCCGTCATCATGTGGTCTTTGCCCTCACTCCCTTGGCCACAGACATCTATTCAACATGAAAACGGCAGAGGCTGATCCAGCTAAGTCCCTCTTTATGGCTGCAGAGAAAAGATTAGCAGCACTGTTGGTAACTGCTGCATCTGCTGCTAGACTTCAAAAGCTGATGTCATGAAAGCTAAACTCCAAAGCAGTGCCTGAGCAGCAACAGGGAGCCATGCAGTACAGAATAGCATTTTCAGTATTTCTTAACAGTAAATACAGTTACTTTCCCTTCCATTTCCCAAAGTCTTTCTGCTGTTACCTCCTACACTCACTGATGACACAGCAACCCATAAGAACAGAGCCTGGCTTGGTTTCTCATGCAATTATTCTGTTATTCACAGGAGAACAGAAGTTTCTCTCTGTGTAATAAGGGATAGTGGCAGTAGGGAACATAAGTTACCTGGAGATTGAGTTGGAAAGATTCATTTCCCCATTCCAGTAGGAACAGAAGGAAAACTTAATTCTGTTTCCTAGCTTGTCACCATAATCCATCCCTTAAAGCTACTTTAACCTAATATTTATGTGTGAATTTCCTCAGTTTCATTAAGAATTATCTTTCTTTAAAAAAAAAATATTTAATTTATCTCCCTGTGAAAGTATATGAAGGTGAATGGTGACTTCTGTGGATACTGAGGAGTGTATAGTGGTGGATTTCAGAATGTTAAAAAAAATGGATCTCAATTATAGACCTACAAATCCCAAGGGCATGGGTAAAGTTGGAACATACCTTTCCATTTGCCTGCATTGGTTCTGAAGAAATTGCATGCTGAGTGCAAAACAGGTTAGAATATATTGTGTGACTTGCTCAAAAGGAAATAAAAAACCCCACCTTTATGCACATTGCAGAAAAAAACCCAAACCATTCATGTTTGTGAACAAAGTCTTGTGGTGTGCAGTATTTTTCAAGTATGGTTTGACTCAGATCCCATAAAATAAGAATTGACAGTAAAGTACGTGAGAAGTTTCTTCTAAAGTACTTACTACACAGGAACAGCAGGCATTTCTCAAAGAGAAATGTCTTGTCCAGTCTGAAGATACTGCCAAGTTGCCATAAGCAAATACACAACAGCATTATTACCTTTAAAAAAAAAAAAAAAAAGCCCAACAAAAACACAACCAGTTTCATAGATCCAAAATTATAGTTTGTTCCTGTATTTTCAGCTCTGGCAAAATTGGCTTGGTAGGAAAAAAAAGGACTCTTACCCCAGTTACAGTGGGCTAATGAGAAGCTGTATTCCAAGTTGTGCCACAGTGCAGGAGCAGAAGTAAGCTTGAACATTTTGGACATAGATTCTAGGCATTAGGGAATCCATAAATATCTTGCCTTGGCTGCTCCCCTGAGGTAGATACCCCTCTCTTCCTCTTCAAGGCACTGCTTGACACAAGAAGAAGGTGACATCTACCCCATAGGTTAGCTGGGGTAGATCTAACCTATAAATAAGGTTTATTTATCAGCAGATAAATAAATCAGTAGATCTAGCCAGTTCTTGGGTGAGGGGAAGTCAGGCACCTGTAGCTACCTGGTTCATAAGATCATCCTTTTAACATTATTTCCCTTCTCATGAGGTATAACATTCAAAAGATTACAAGCTCCAACCCCTTTAACATATTCTACAAGTAATCTACAGCAACCCTAGAGGTCATTTGACAACAAAATAGTTAGTACTTGGTGCCAGCAGTTCATGCTGGCTCATGGATGTTTATATAGGGGATAGCTGCTCCAACTCTTCCACACATCCTCAAAAGGGGTGAAACCTTGCTGATGAGTTAGAAGGAAAGGGGGAAATAGAAGGGAAAGGGAAATGGGGATGTGGAAAATGAGAGGTGTGGGGAAAAGAAAATATTCCATGGACAATCCTGTGCCAACCAAAGTAACTGCAAAAGGGACATAGGAAGTAATCTCCCTGCTGCAAGAAGGGGAGAAAGGGAACAATGTAACAACAATTTCTACTGGATGGAATTTGTATAAATTATTATTTCATAGACTTCTTAAGCATCTTCCATTCTGAACATATGTGAGGCCATTCCCACATCATCCCACCATACAGTTGCTGTGATGGGGTTTAAGTCCAACAAGCTGGCTTACATGGATGGGCAATTCATGCTCAATGTGGAAAACCAAGTGAAGTTTCCCTTGGCTGCCACACAGTGTTGTGGTCTTTCTCCCATGCTGGGACTCCATGAGCCAGAAGCAGATGGCAGGATCAGGCCACGTTGTTCAGCCAGAGCTGGTAGAAAGAGTTCAGGATGGGAGAGAGGCCACAGCTCTGCAATTGCAAGAGTTATGGTCTTACCTGTAGGAAAGCATGAAATAGGAATTGTTTTGGAGGAATCCCATGGTTAAAACATGAAATTTGGCTGCCTGAGACACAACAAACAACTCCCACCATGATTTGTTTTATGATGGATCCTTTTGTTCTGAGCTCCCCATGCAACCCCTCTTGTTGGCAGCTCTTTCAGCAGAACCGAGAGACAATGTGCCTTCCCATCCAGCCCACCCTGTACTTTCTAGATCACACAAAGAGCATTTTTTGAGCAGCGTTAGGACTTTATTTACTCCAGGCAATGGCACGGTTCTTTCCAGCCCAAAGAACACCACATCAATGGGAGCTTTGATGAAGCCTGCAATTGAGGCCTGGTAATTCAGATGTGAGTTATTAAACAAGCACAATACCAATCTCATATTATGATGATGATAACGTGGTACCTTTTCCTTCCTTCTGACATCTCTTTCTTTGTACAATACATTTTCTGCTCTCGCTTGTAGCTGGGCAAGGATTGCCCCTTGCTGATGGATGCTGCATGATCTCTCTGACCCTTACTTCATTTCCTCTTTTGAAACCACAAGTTTTTCCTTTCTTTGTGCAAGGGCTCCATGGACTCCACTCACTTGCTTCACAGTGCACTGCAATAAACATAGGATAAGCTGAGCCTGGCCAATACCTTTTTGTACACACAATGCATATGGTACATTAATTTTATTCTGCATCAGCCAAAAGGTGGCAAAAACTAATGGAAATAATCAGGATTTACAGCAGTGAATTGACAGAAATTGAATAGCTGAGGATATAATGCACAAAATAATGTCAAACAATTATGCCAGTAACTATTTTGTACTCTCTTTTTTGTAATTCCATTAGTGAAATGGGACACGACCACCACAATTGGTCTCAATAAAATCAGTCACTGGGGCTTGTTCTGAGGTTGCTTTGGTTTTGTGGAGGTCTAAACCCCTGTAGCTTCAGTGGAATTAAACTTTGGTCCTGCCTGTGTGAAAGGAGGATGAAGTCATGAGCTCAGGCTGCTACATCTGGTCTCAAAGGCATTAAATTTGGAAATCAATAGAATTATAAAGGACCAACAGATATCAAAAGGTACTACATTAAGAATCAAAGATTTTTGGTGATCTGCTGCTTAGGATTCAGCTTGAATAGTGAAAGAGATGTCATCTGTAGCATATACAAGCTGTAAGCAAGCAAAGCAGAGGACAGTTTGTGTCTGGGTGGGTGCAAGCTTTTCAGAAAAGTGTGGGTTACAGTTTCTAAACCACGGTGATCTGAATGTGCATTCACACTGTTGGCAACAAAAAGGTGTGCAGCTGGACACTTGTCCAAACAGTGTAGACAAAAGTGGGAGTAACCTTGGAAGCTTAACAACATGCTCTTAATAACTTCTTTAGTGCCACCTCTTCAGCATCCTTCTCTTGATAAAAGGCAGTAAATGTTTATATTTACTTCATGTTCATGTGCATGCTTAACACTATAAACCACAGCTGAAGAGGGAAAGACTTGCAGCCCCTGTAGAAGGAGGAACTTGAAAGTCAACATTTTTCCAGCTCCAGAATTTACTTCCAAATTTTTCAAAACTAAAAATATACTAGATCTCAGGCAATCTCTGAGCCTTCCTTCAGTGAATTGTCATGTGAGTCATTTTGGTTTTAATATTACATCAGAACTCCTGTTAAAATAATTGGCCTTCGTGGGCACAAATAGGTTCTGTTTTTTCTCCATAGCTTTAAATGGCTTTTCCTAGTTGACTCTGACTTGTTATAGCAGCTAATTCTACCGCATGTGGAAACAGCCATCAAGAAACAAAAATAATCCTTTGAATTTCTTTCAAAGATGAAGGTCTTTGCTTGAAAGTAAAACTGTAAAAACCATTTATACCACCTGAACTAGCATGTATTTGAGACAGAAAATGCCAAACTACTGTATATTATTTTTATTCCTGCATTACTTCCCCTCCAAAACATGTGAGGCCAGGAAGAGCTATGTGCATAATACTGTAGGGGAGGAGATTTCCATTATGGCCAGACTGCGCCTAAGTGCTCCCTGGTTGCTGCTGTCCAGAGTTACCCGTTCCACTGCAGTTCTCAGCCCTCAGCCACCCCAATTTACAGCCGCTATAGTAAAATAAGCTAAACCTTGCCACAGCTTCAGCATGCCCATGGCAGGGGATGTCAGCTGCAGCAGCCCAGAGGCAAACAGATAACTTGTTTTGCTTTAGCTGGAGGGGTGGCAGAGGGATGGAGCAGCCTCTTAGGTGCTGTGACCTCCAAAAATGCTGTGGTGTGCATAATCAGAGCTTGTGAGTCAGAGGCTGGACAGATACAAAAGCAGCCAGTGAGTCACAGCACCAGTGTTGCCGATCTCATTCCTTCAGTGGCAGTGCCACACTATTGGATGGTGTATTTTGATCCTCAGTTTCTGGAGTCAGGTGGTTATGCACATACCATTTGGGGATTTGAGAGGGTGTTTTTTGGGTGTGCTCTCATGCTTTATTTTCTAGACTTCACCTTTGTGAAGGTAAGCTTCAAAATGTTGGTGCATGCATGCTTTGAAGGCTCAGGTAGTAGAAGGGAACTAAAGCAAAGCAGTTAGTATTTTAATCTTTCAACTACATGTGGGGTCTGGCTCTGGATTTTTGAACTTTTGATGTTAGCAGTGCTACAATACACTGCAGCAGAGCAAGTAAGAGCTGGATGTTAGTGTACCTCAAGGCAGACCAAACAGGCTGCATTTCCTGAGGCAGAATCACCCTTTGCATCAAGGCTGTGTTTGTAGGGCACAACCAAGCTTGTGCCTCTTGTGAAATGGCATATTTGGGAAATACCTTGAGTTTGTTGTGCTGGAGAATGCATCTTGTGATGCAGAATGTTTCAATTTGAACTTGCACTTCCCTGGTGGTATAACTGGTCTTGCAACTCATGGCCTCCTTAGATCCCACACCCCCTGTGAGGAAACAATGGGGAACAGAGCAGGACTGGACTTACCAATGCTAGCGCACTCCATCGTGTGATTATTTGCTTCCAGCCCATCAGGGCACTTTTCAAGGCACTTTCCACTGTATAAGTAAAACCCACTTTTACACTTTGTGCAGAAGTTTCTGGTGAAGCAGGTTTCACAGTCAGCTTTACATTCTGAAACACAAACATTAAACAACGTTTTTGCTCTTTGCCATAAAATGCCATGGGCTCTCCCACATATACCAGAATCACACAATTCTAACAATATTAAACAATCATGAGAGGAAGCAAATTATATTTAGATCTTCTTTTAAGCCTGTACATATAGTGAGGCCAGCCACAAATGACCTTAGCATAAGTGAGGAGTTAATAAGGATGGCCTGATGCTGAACAGCTTCACACTGCTTCTCTTCTATGCAAACAGAAGACAGAGCACAGCACATCAGAATAACAATATACGGCTTCTGCCCTACACTGACACAGGATAGATACTAAGCCCACAGGGCACAAGTACTGGGCCAGTTCCACACTATCTATCTCCATTTACGCAAGAGAAATAAAAATATGCCACAATTTAGAATCTGCTAAAAGCTGTTTTGCATCAACAACTTTTTCTTTTATTAAACGACTCCCTGACATTCAGTCAGATGTCCTGTAGTATTTCATGTATTCTCTATATGACTATCCAAATTTGTGTTAGTGGTAATATTCCCAGTTCTCAGATGTTTTTAAATAAAAACTTGCGTATGGCACAGCTCATGTCTGATATGGAAGGCCACACACTGCTAAAAAGTGAGCAAATACTTTACAGTGTCAAGTTACTCTGTAAGACTTTACTCTGGGGTCCATTCATTAAATAACTTTTATTACCAGGTAAAAACTGGGAGAGTTGCTTGGCCATCACTCTTATGTTTTTATATCACCTGTGGGATTAAAAACAGTGAATTTAACAACAGAAAGAGGAATGGGGAGGACATTGCGATCTTTTCCAGTTCATTTTTGGTTCAAAATATGTAAGTAGGGTCAAAATGTTGCCTGAGCACTAAAGAATAGAGTTGGTTCATCTGTCTCCCTGCCTGGAGTCAACACTAATTGGTAACTTCCCCTCAATCAGGCTGAAACCTGGCCAGCTGAAACCTGGCCAGTTGCTACAGACATTTAGAGGACTACACTGTGTGTGAGACAATCTATAAAGAGACCAGGGCAAACTGCATCTCCCAAGAATGGCACCTGCCATCTTCTTGTTGCAGGGGCAGGTGGGAAAGGGGCATTGGGTTAAATGGCTCCAGACACTGAGATTCAGCACCCCTTGGCCCCTGTTCAGAGCTGCTGCAGATTCCTCTTGCTGCCAGAGGATGTTGCCTGGCACCCAATGGCACTTCTCTTTTGCATGGGGATATAGAGGGTCATAGGAGCTGGGAACCCTGAGCTGTTCTGTGATCTTTCACCTTAACTTCTTGCTCAGGTTCATATTTACTGCACTACTGTAAGAGAACTGAACAAAAAAAGAGACAGCCTGTCCATCTGCTTCTCTGTTGACTTGACTCCTAAGAGGACACAGCGTTCAAGAGAGAACAAACAAATCCATGTGCTCCCTTTTCCCCAGCACTTACTTGCACACTTATTAATGTCAGGATACCGTGTCCCATAGTATCCGCTTGGACATGAGGAAAGACATACTCCGATCTGTTTCATGCCAATCCTCTCCAGAACAAAAAAGAGCCTGGGCTTACATGACAGGCATCCGTTGTAGTCAGAACATGTAGCACACCCTCCTTGGCAACCCTGGCTCACGTTAGGATGCACTGAGAAGACAAGCAATAAAACAAAAAAATAAATGTAAGGTGAGAGAAGAAGATATTAGACAAAACCATGAAGTAACAGTTCCTCTGTACTTGGAAGGGTGGACTGTCCACCTCTCTGACAGTTCTTCAGCATTGCTTCATTTTTTCTTGTATCCCTTCTGTCCTGACATTTCATTTCAGCAATTATTTAATCTGCATGAAGTGAAAAGCTCAGCTGATGTGCTCCCATCTTGCAGAAATAGCTAACAGAAAATTATGTTTGAAATTGATTTTATGGAACAGCAGCATTCTAGAGAATAGTTATTTTTCTTTTAGTTATGTTCAGTGGCTTTTCTGCCTTCTATGCAGTTGGCACGGCAGATAAATACATGTTCACTTATCTTTGCTTTAACTAGCTGGATGATTAAAAATCAATCTAGTGTATAATTTCCTTCATATGCCTTTGTTTGAGTTCTGCTGTGCAGGAATATGCCCTTGTAAGATCTGATGCTAATTTACCTTTATAAGAAGACACAGGAGAGCCATCCTTCTCGCCCTCCTTCTTTCCCTGGAATGTTCTCTCTGGCGTGTTTTTAATCTCTAACAATTACAACCTGATGTTCAGACTTAACTGTGGCATTTACCCTCTCCCAGTCCTAGCATGGAGCATAGGTAGGATTATATTTGCCTTTCAATTGAATTGTTCCAATTCTTCAAACAAGGAAAGGAAAACTTATTGCACTCATTGCTTTAGACTGTTCAGCTCTTCTTTAGGGGCTTGAGGGTAGCAGAAAAGAGGATGCTAGTGCTGACTATCTTTTCAGTAGCAGACATTAATCAGTGTTTTACTTTTCAGTGGTAGAGAATAATGTTTTTCATCTTCCTGTACTTTAGAAGTTTTTAATTCCTCCTTGATTGCACTCTTAAATAGGAGTTGGACCTGCAAAATAATTAAGCATCATATATCTCCAGACCCTGCATCCCCCTTTTATATTGCCTTGTCTTGCATGAGAAACCCAGGCATTTTTCTAAGTGTAAGTTTTCATCTCTCAACTTGAGACATTGGGTTATATTTCATATGTAAGAAAAATTCCATCCTCATTTACATTTGTAAATCCTATTTGTAAATACTGTTGGATTCCTGTTCTGCCTTCTCCTCAGGCCAGTGATAATTTTATAAATATGGACATGCCATACTTTGATTGCCTATTTTAGTGGTTTGATTTTATTTTATCTGCAGAAACTGCTAAATAGCTTGCATCCACAATGAACTTGCTTTTGTCAGCTCCCTTCTTGGATCCCTTGGAGGCAGACCAGAAGCACATACAAATCTATGGGTTACAGGTTGAAAGCCACCACTCCATGCTAGCTCAGGGGGGTTTTCCTAGTGGCGGGGAAGTTCAGGAGTACCTCTGTACTTTGTTCACTTACAGTTTTGGCAAAAAATAAATGGCACATGAATGGGAAAAGAGCTCCTCTATGCACTGAGGCTTCGATGAGCATATCAAAACCAGTCCTGCAGTCTGAGAAACCTCAAAGGGAGTTAAAGTTCACTTTTCCTCTTTCATTAATAGAATGAGGAATGAGGGTTATTTCTCTCAGTAGGGCTGAACACGTAGGAGAAGGACAAGCTTTGGCCCTGCTGTGGGCAAACAATTTCAGTGAGAACATAAGAACCCAGTCCTCTGTACCCCCTGAGGTATTCACTTTGTAGAACAACCTGGAGGAAAGCGTTGGACCACCAGGACAAGCCACTACTATGAGAATAAACAGCATTCTGCATAGTGAGAAGCTGCAATCTCAATTCAGCTGTCAGACTTCCTTTCACTAGACTCTCAAAATACTGGGTGCTCAAGAAGTATAGCTCCTTTTTTTTCTGAAAAGATTCCAAGGATACAGAGTATATTGATTTTTAAATTAAGAGCCTAAAATTTGGCTTTGTTTTTAAAGTTAAGTAAATGAAAATGTCCTTGTCTCTCTGTCCCTGGTCTTGTGGCTCTTGTATAAAGCTACTTTCAAAGGCAGAGAGAGTAACGTGATCTAAGAAGCTGACATTATTTAAAAACTATCCATGACTTTCCTTCATTAAGTCTGACAGGGGGAAGAAAAAGCAGCTGAGGTACAAAATATTTGTCATCAAAGCTGCTATATAAAATATGGATGATCACTTTTGACAGGAAACATATTATGTGTGAGCACCTGTGACACGTCATTATGAATAGGTTCTCTTGACAGAGAAAACATTATGTGCAACTGCTCTAAGGTCAAGCTGTGTGTGTGAGCCCTTGAGACAGGCAGTACTTTATTGCCAAAAGATGATAATTCTTTATAGCTAAGATCCATTACATGGCCAATTTCCATCTCCCCTTTAATTCCAGAAGTTAAAATAAAGTTAAAATAAAATGTACTCCTAGCCATTTTCACAATTTCTGCCTCCTTTCATGCATGCCATATACAACTCATACAAATAACCCAATAAAAAATGAAAGCCTGTATTTCCAAATGGAGTAGCATAATATTAATACTACAGAGCAAGAAATAAGTTAGAATATGTAAGTCAAGCTCCATTTAAGGCTGATTTCATGCCATGTTATAACTCAATGTGTGAAGCAAAACAAATTCCATAGAACAAAAGCCTCATTGAAAATTCCGACTTAACATTTTAAATTAAGAAGGACATTTTTTTCTATTAAAAGCTGTTAAAGGGATTTATTTTTTTTAATTATCTCCTATTGTGCCTGACATTTCTTTAAGCCCTGTCTCTGTGTAATAAAACTTTCTTTGTACTTGCTCTGAATGCTAGGTAGACCCTTGTTCTGGCTCAGGGAAGAAACAAAGCAGGGGCAGCTGAGGGCTCCAGAAATTGGTACTGTTTGGAAGCACAGTACTGGGCTTTGTCATTGAACTGAGAGAAAATAAATGATGGAGGAAAAATATTGTGTCTAAAACATGAGAGAACATGTTTAAAACAAGGCATCTCCAAGCTCCAGCTGAAGATCTCATTCTTATTACCTCTCAGCTCCTCACTGTCCAGTTCAGTGCAGGCTCTTGCCTGATCCCTGCAATGCAGAGGCTGGTCCCTCCCCTACTGCAGAGGCAGGGTTGAGTTGAAGGGATTCCAGAAGTAAATGGGGCGCACTCAGGCTCTGAAACATCTTTCTGCTACAGGGATGGAATTTATCAGTGCTGGGTACAGAACAGGCACTTCCTCCGTCATTGCAGCAAGGTGTTAGTGCCTGCAGATCTCAAGCACTTTAGTGACTGCAGACCATAGCCACAAGGAAGCAAAGAAAAGTTTTACTGCTTTTTTCCCCCATATCAGACACTGAGCTCACTGAGTTTGAGTAAGTGATGTGCTGCAACAAGCTGGGAACATAAACCCCATTTGGTGAAATCTGGCCGTGGTACACCTGATGTAAGCTTCAAATTTTTATCTTTAGGTTAACAGCAAAAATGGGTAAGTAATGTATGTGCACTTTAAGAAACGCTTTGAAGTCTACAGGTGAAAAAAGCACTAGGAGAATGCAGGCCACTCTTGTTAGCCCCAAGTTCCAGATGTGGTAAGAGGGACAAAAAGAGGTCCAGCCCCTCACAGAGGGGCAGGCATTGTGGCCTCCTCAGTCAGGCACTGGCTGCAGAACCAGGAGGTCTGAGCATTAGCATTGCAAACAGATCCAAGAAATGCTCTCACTTGTAACCACTTGGGCTTTTATGCCACCTCCTCTATTATAAAGACAAATGAAATGTAAAGAATTTTCCCCAACCCTTAGAACTCACTTTGATGAGGATGAAGTATTCTATTCATGGGCTGTCAGGAGCAATGTCTGCCCTTTTGTATTCAAATGCTCCTTTGAAGTCCTAGACTCTCAAGGTTGGAAAACAGAGCACAGTAATGGGCAAAGTAAGTGGTGGGACCACAGAGACCCACAGACAAGTTCTTCCCCATTTCCTACACAAGCATCAGCCAAGCCTGCTAACTCATCAGGTACAAAAGTATGTATGTGCACGCTTGTGGCTGGTGTTAGGTCCAGAATCCGTCCCTCCATTTTTTTTTTAATAAAATCTAAATACTGGAGATCAGAGAAGACACTAAGTTAATCTTGAGCTATTCTCTTCCCCTGCCTGGCTTTAAGCCCTTTTCTGGAGGCCTTTTTTTGTGCAAACTGTTTGTCCAGATATTAGTTTTAAGCCTCATTAGCAAATGAAATCACTGGGGATTTTCCTTTCTCATAATATTTTCCAAAGCCCTGCTCTGGAAACAATGAGTTGTGGTCTCTGTTAAAAATAGCAAGTTAAGGACAAGGAGCTGAATTGGAATCTGAACTTTCAATGACAAAGCGATAGGAGATTTTGACTGCATGCAGCAAATAAATTCTAAAAACTTTGCAATGACATTTTTTCAGCAGTTTTACTTCATATATAGATCAAATTTATGGGATGAAAAATGAAAATAAGAAAATGCAGGAGGAATCCAGGTGGGTATATGTTCTGAAAGCCAGGGGAAAAGCTCAGGGTAGAAGTATATTCTTTGCCCATTTGCTGCAGCTGAGGCGCACTGTCTCATCACCAATCTTCAGTGACAAGGTGTCCATTTAGAGGCTCGCTCTTGAAATGGATGTGCTGGACAAACAAAATTAATCCCTGCCAGAGCTGCTGCTACTCCTGGTTTCCTGGCCTTGTGCACTCTCACAGGAAATGTACTCACAGCAGAGCTGCTCTGGAATTCAGCCTCCCTGTTTGGGCTGCCCCTCGCCGTGAGTCCCAGGCCTTGCATTGGCTTTGCACACCAAGAGGCACCAAGTGGGCACTAGCCCTTGTGGTGGAGAGGATTTGGGATGGGATATCCCATGGGCTTTCATGTCACTTGATCACTCTGTGCATTCACTGTTCATTTCTCTCTCTCTTGACTAGTGTGAACCAGCTGCCTGTGGCAGTGGCCTGAAAACAATACTTCATTTAAAGCAGAGCTACTCTTCATCACGCAGACCATCCTTTAAGCAAATGCAAGCAACATTTGGCAGTGAGCTCTTCTAATGAGAAAGTCATTAAAGAATTCAGTTTACAAACCACAGTGTATTTCCTCAGACTCTTTCTTGGACAGTGTTTCTCTGTGTGGAAATGGGTTAGAAGTGGAATGGACAATGGTGGGGAAAATCCACTGAACCAACACGTAGGCAACATGCAGTGAGGAGCAAAGAGAAAGCCCAGAAGTAAAGGGGCAGCACTGGGAGAGTGAGTACAAATTAGACTGACAAGTTTGCATTATCAGTGCTAGATATATTGTCAGCCTGGGCCAAGATGAAAACTGAGCTTAATCTTTCAGGCTAATCTCTGCTTGATTGCTCAGCCTTAAAGCACCCACAGGGAAGCAAGGGACTTGATGTGTCAGGATGGGGCAGCAGCTGGGCTCTGTGAGGAAGATAGACCCATACACAGCAACTACTACACTGGATTGGCCATAAGTTTTCTGGGATGCAACTGAACTAGTGGTGATAGCTGAGGTATGTGGCCTATCCATCCATCCTCCCCTGTATCTACAGGAGTCTGAGGCAGCCTTGAAAGGAGAGGCAGCTGCAAAAGGAACAAATAGGAAAAATGAGTCTAAAAGTAAACTGTTAAAGGCTTCATGTCTTCTGTTTCTCTTTGTGATTTGAGCTTCACAAATACTTTAAGATTTCTTTCTAATAAGGTGGTAGCTCCTCCAGAGATTTGCCTGACTTCACTTTTATTTCAGAGCATTTCTGCATTCTAGGGTACAAAAGACAGAACAAAGAAGATCCTTAAATTTCCTCCTGTGTTTTGAAGGAAAATGATCCCATAAGGACTTAAAACAAAATTTGTTCAAACATCTGCCTGGCTTGACAGAATATTTTCCTCCTCAAGAGGCACTTCCCATCTGACGGAAAACAAACCAACCTATTTTGTTCACCAAGTGTCAACAGTTCTAAAGAGCAACAGAAACATGAGTATGGGCTGTCCCAGTCTCAGGGAGTATCTGTAACTCTTCTGTAGTGGTGTCTACAAGAAAGGAGGCCCTCAGCCCAGATGGCCAAGATCTCACCAGGGAATGCCTCATCATTATTAAACACGTCTGGCAAAGTGATCCTGAAAATTAAGTATACTGGCTGCCAGAACACATTTGTCCTGAATTTGGTTAGAAAGAGCATCAACAGGCTGAAAAATCTCACCAGGGGTGCAAAGTTTTATGCAGTCTCCTAGCATCTTCAGCACAACAGAAATCAGCCACAGCAACCACAAATGGCTCCTTGTCATTCCAGAGAGTTTTGTAAATAAACTGAAAAATTCTTTTCATGGACAGAGAAGGGAAATTGACTTTTTTTTCCCACATACCATGGAGCACCACCA
This sequence comes from Neopsephotus bourkii, assembly GCF_033783945.1. Classification (NCBI taxonomy): domain Eukaryota; kingdom Metazoa; phylum Chordata; class Aves; order Psittaciformes; family Psittacidae; genus Neopsephotus; species Neopsephotus bourkii. The sequence continues at coordinate 8,815,971 of NW_026902239.1, forward strand.
AAATTCAGGGATCCAGGAAGTTTAACCAGTGTAAGAATCAAAGAGGATCCCTGAGGTAAGTTGCCTTAAGCACCCCAATAGTGATGTTAAAGGTAAGACCAGGTAACACAATACATTTTCACATCAAGTCCTAAATTTAAAGTCAGCTGTAGTTGTTTCTAAATACACAGCCTTCAAGACTCTACATCATTAATCTTCTCTAAAAGTGGAAAACTGAATTACAATAGTTGCATAAACTTATAGTTGTATAACCAATGTGTCAGGACACTTGTCAGACTCAGCTACTTGCAAATAAAGCATCTGTGCTGAGATGAAAAAAGGCATGAGTTTTGGAAAGAGATTATATTTGATGCATATATATTTAGACAGTATTTTAATACTTTAATCCTGCAAGATGCTGTCATGAAGATCCCCAGTTGATTTTACACTGGTCATATGCATACAGAACTCTTGAAAGCAAAGTTGTCAATGTCACTGTGACTCCCATGACTCCCCTGTCTCTTCCCTACAAGAGATGCATATTTCTATCAAGTAAAAAGGATACATCTGTATACTGCACATGCTTATTCTTTGAAACATGCAGTCTTTCTGCTTGATGCTAACCTTCAATCTATCATTTATGTGTTTCTAAAAAAGCTTGTTGGTGCTCAGGTTCTCCTGATGGCAGCAGAGCAAGCCCCACTGTTTGCTTCTCCTATTTTGTTCCTTCAGCATACTGGAGACTTTTATTGTTGCATATTACACAGATGCTCGTGTATTTCCAAGCTGTATAAGGATCACTCAGCTCATACTGTCAACATTACACAACTACAGTAGCATTTGCAAGTTTCTCGTTTCCCACAGGGTCTTTTGAGACCAGAGTTTTTCTCTCAAAGTTTTGTTTCAGAAACCACAGAAAGAACAGCAGGATGTAACAGATTTTACTTTCCGTGCTGGGGACTAGGGAGAAGGGTTTAGACAGCAAAAGCCTGTAATCCCATGTCAAAGCTATGATTTTCTACTACTGTATTTACAGCGTTAAAAAATTAATAAGCCCGACATCAAGCCAGGCCACTGCCTTGGCGTTGCTCAGATGTGCCTTTGGTCAATTACTTAATATCCTCTCAATTTTGTGTATTTTCGTAAGTGGAACTGATCAAATGTTTGTACTGAATAAAATTATTTTTTGTGTGTAACAATTAAATTCATACCATACTGAAGCTAACTAAAAGCCCCAAAGTATGTTGCTTGCAGGGAAACTGTTCTGGACTGATGCCTGCAAACATTGAAGTGGAACCTGTCTCTTTACATTTAAGTCTTGCATCAAGATTTGAGCACAGAGTATAGATAGTAAGGAGTTTTACAGTGCTGGAAGATGCCTAAAAATTGGCTTCTATAATTTTTAACAAGAGGAAAATCTTATCTGAAATTTTCATAAAGGAAAGAGTAAATTTTCCAGGCTGACAGGACCGTGCATCTGTCAGTGGCAAAAAATACTGTCCAAAATTCTGTCCAAAATTCCAAGTTTAAATTAACAATTAAAATATTTGATTCAGCGACAGGTTCTCTGCTGTAGTGCTGTGTAGTGATGCATATGCTATCAGCACTCAGCAAATGATGAGCCAACTATTTTCACCTTTCCCTCATGGCTGTGGGACCGATGCCATGAACAGTATGGTATGAAAATGAATTCAACTCTGATGGAAAACAGACAAGAAGCTTAATCACCATTCAGCTTGGACTCACTGAAGGAAGTCCTGGCCCACCAAAGTCAACAGAAAAGCTCCTGCAAAGAGATGGGTGAGGATTGCGCTAATTTGTTAATTAACTTTAGGGTACTCCGTGGTTTGGAGTAGTTATCTGATTTTTAGAGGGCATGGTGATTGGATGGCCTGTTTTGACTGGAATTAAGTAGTTGGACAGGAGAGATTTAAGTAGGCATCTGATTCCTGAGAAACTGACTCAGTTCAACAGCTCCCCATGCCTGGCTCTCCTTGTGAAGTAACTATGAATGGCACGTAGTTAGGGCATGTTTCATCACCCCTTCTGCGCACTGCCCTCCCTTTGAAGTCTGAGCCTTCCCCTCCCAGCCAGCTTCACTGCCTCACACGCTGACCCACATGAAAGAAATTAAGTGCTCACACCAAGCATCATTCACTTCTCTAAAACCGTAATACGTCTAACATCATTGCAGTGATACACAGCAGGCAATTTACAGTCAAGCTAAAGCCGTGATAGCAAGTATTTGAGCTGAATTATTGGGGTGATGATGATGAAATCAAGGCTATTGTCCATTTTGTGCTTAAGCAGGAATGCAGTTCATTTTTTATGTGGTGATGTACCACTGCTACTCCAAGGATTTGTGCACAAATCAGCTAAGCTGATTGCAAGAGAAAATGAATTAAAATGAATTATAATTTCTTGTTTGGTTTTGGTTTAGTTTTTGTTTTTTTTTTAATGTAACATCTGTAAAAGTACGTTCTTTATCCCAAAACCAATTAACAGTATAATGCTGACACATCAAACTTTCCAGATAGTTAAATTAATTGAAAACTTATGCGCAGGCTGTCTTTGAAAATAGGAGCTGTAAACTGCACAGGGTTGTTGGTGGCTGTTGCAGCCAGTGGTTGCACAGACTGGGTGAGCTTTATGCAGCCACGCAGGTAAATGCCAAGCAGTGCCATTACAACCTCAGTGGTCTGTAAATCAATTGATCACACCTTTCCCTCTAAAAAGCTAGTTTGCCTCCAGCAGTCCTATTGAGTGTGGTAGTGACACAAAGAGGTCTGTGCAGAGGCTAAAATGCCCTGTTGTCCCATTGCTGCCACCTCCAATGTAGAAGACAACCGTCGCAGCTGCTAGGTCGATGAGAAAAGGTCCCATGTATCCACCTTTGCCCATGCTTTTCCTGCTAAGAGGTACCCCATTGCCACCACCTCCCTCGCAACCTAAGGCTGAAAGCTGCCAGGGTTCTCCAGCCTCTTGAGGATGCACTGGAAGGGATGTGCAGTATGTTCTGCATCGGTTAGAGAACATCAGTATGTTCTCTAACTGCACTCTCTCTATATATCTATATATATAGATATATAGAATACGCTATATATCTATATAGAGAACATCAGTATGTTCTCTAACTGCACTGTCTCTATATATTTTTCTCTATGTATCCTGCACCTCAGTAATTTTCCATTGCTACTGTTACAAAGCCATCAAACTTAACATTACTTAAAGCTACTTCTAAAGATTTCTATATCCCATCTTGTAATTTTGTGCCCCCCCCTTGTCTCAGCAGCAACCAGGAAATCACTTTAATCAATTAAAAGTCTCTGTGAATATTTTGTTCTGCTGCAATGACAGTCCATAAAGATTGCACCTATAGTGGACGATGAGAACGCTATTTCACAAGGATTTTCAAAAGTGGGATTCATGCAAAATTGCCATAAAATGCAAAAATTTATATAATAATCCACAAAAGATTAAAGATAATCCATTTCAGTTGTGGGAAATATTTCTATTTTTAGAGACTGATGTGTTCTAATAGATGTTTTTTCTGCCAGTAATTCTCTGAGTGGCTTTAATTTGAAATAATAATAGTAACAACATAAAGTTGATAAGGAATGGGAAGATACAGAATTTCAATTTAAAAGAAAAAGGAAATAGTAAAGTAAAAAAAAATAAAATAAACTGAGGCCACCTATTGACAATACTAGGTAAAGAAAAACAAAGTTATATGATTATTTATAAACCAAAGAATTAAATATCTAGGAAATTTAAGATTAGTCTTATGAGTGTAATTAAATATTTTATAGTAAGAACTGTAAAGTCAAAGGTTTTGAAGCCACTCTAGTGTTTTTCTGAAACAGAAAAAAGAAAAGAATAAAAAGCCTTATATGCCCTAAAATCTGCTTAACCTAAACATTTAATGGTTAATCTATGCATTATAACTTGTAGGGATGAGTGGGTTTTATTTGTTTGATATATTATTTGATGTTGCTGATGCACATCCAAAGGGATATCTGACACTTTTTAGGCACAAGTGAACAAGTGGTCTTAAAAATGCACTTTTGCTAAAGTATTTCACCAGTAACAATGGTAGGAGTCACTTAATTTAGGCTGGATTACAGGAGCATCCACAGGGAACATGCTTAACATAGAACATAGAAGTACAAATTTGTGAGACAATTTTTCTTACCCAACCTGTTGCACAACAAAATTATCTATTTGCTGTTTTGTGTTTTTTCAGGTGTTGGATGCCTTTGCCAGCTTGCAAAATACCCTTGGCACCTTACAACAGTGCTCCATTGAAGAATTTTTCGTATAATTACAGCAGTGAGGAAGAGGGAACTGTTTAATTCTGTTTTGTCATGCTGTAAAATAATTAAGCTGATGCAGAATAAATGATAGAAATAGAACCCATTGCTGCAAATAAAACTGTGTACTCTAAGTTATACCAATAATTAGCTAGGCTTCGGTGAAAACCAAACATCCTCTAGATATTAGAAAAACATGAAATCACAGCAGTTACTTTTAAAGCACCCAATATGATGAATATTTGGCAGCTCAACTGGTGGCTAGTGGCTTGCGGCATCACATTGGGCTGCCATGAGACAGGGCTTGGATCTGAGATGACCGCAACAACACCACTCCAAATGCTGGGCTGCTGCAGCAAAAATTGTGATAAAAAATGACACAAGCAGATGCCAGAATAGAATAAGTGAAAGGAAAGGTTGAACTGTGCCCTAGTATGAAAACAACCCTCTTAAATGACTCCTTGACCTCATGTAGCTGTGTGAAGCAAGTGAAGCAATTTGCTCCCCAGGAGAGGTAGCAGTTCCCCACAAGTAAATGCCTCTGGTGATGGGAAGTGAAATTGTACCTGAGGATTCTGTCCTAGGGCAGAGTGATGGACCCAGTTATCAACCTATAATCCGTGGACCACTAGAGGTCTGCATCATGTCAGAAATAAGGAAAAATTATTGTGATGGTAACAATTCCCCATCCCCAAAGCAAGCATACAAATAGTCCAGTGCAGATAAAAAAGAAACAAAGAGCGTGGAAGAAAATAAAAGCAATAGGTGAACTTTCAACATCTAGTTACTTTGTCTTTCCCTATATTCAAAACCCTCCTAGAAGCACCACTATGTGCTTTTGGAGAAAGCCAGGACTTGAAGGCTGGTGAAGTTGCCTGCTTATACTCTTCTAGCATTGAAAAGTTAGAAGTATTAGCATCCATACCTTCAAACCCAGGACCTCCAGAGACAACTAATCTGCTTAATTCCTATGTACATAACCTGATTTTCAGAGTGCCTGTGGAAGATGCAGATGGTTAGAGGTCTGAAAATACTATTTATTCAGTAATCCAATCAAAGGATTGCTGCTTCACTTCTAGAGCCAAACGTGAAAGTTTTGGCCTTGTCATCTTTGGGCTTCAATTTCTTCATCTGCAAAGGAGAAATTATACCTATCTCTTTGGAGTGTTGAAGTGTTTAATTCATGGATGTTTATAATATGTCCTCAGCTTTGGGTGAAATTCCTGGCTTCTTTTCACATTCAAGCCTTCATGTGTGATTCTGTTCCTGGAACCGCATTAAACTGTGCTTTATACAAATTCTCTCATATACCTCAGATTGTTATGAACACAACTACTGAGCCATGGGTGCAAGTGTGGTAACAATTTATTGTAGTCACTCACACAACATTTCCATGTACAGATTTCAAAGGCTGACTGAGACAAGTTGAGAAGCCAGTTCTTTTAACTTTCTGATTTCTGCTCTGGGACTGAAGAGATTAGATTATTGGAAAACATGTTATTAGCACTGGCTTGTGGCCAAAGGGTCTGCTATGCATTCTGCAAGGGGTGCTGTACTTGCTGTAAATTAAGGAAAAGAGCTGGGTAAGTTACTCCAGTGAGGAATGTTCCCTTTGGGAATTGTCCACAGCAAACGAGAGCTGTGGTTGGTGAGCAAAGAGCAACAGGGAGAAGAAAAATAACAAAAAAGGTCAGAAATTTCAGGGGAATAAAAGGCCCTTTTTCTCCTCTATACTGAGCACCAAGTTAACAAGCTTTAATGTTTGTTGATCTCTTTTTACACTCCTTTCTGCATACCCAGACCCAATTGAAAAAAAAACAAAACCCCACAAACAATTATTGTGTAAGCCCATTAAATTCCTCCCTATCCAAAAAAACACATCAGCATATGGTTATCTTCACACATGTGTTGCAGACCCCTTGACTTCAATTAGACTTAAATACCTGATTAAAATTAAGGACACATTCTTGAATAGAGGCTCTTGTGCTTGGAGCAGACATGTATCTTCCTGAAGTAGGCAAAAGCATAACTCGTAACATACGAACTTTGTAAATAGTGCCTTGGACTTCTTAGCTGTTAACTAATTTAAAGCTTGAACTGTTTTTCATTTTCAAACTTCTGAATATTTGTAGGAAATTTTGCAGTGAAGAAAATAAAGTATCAAATATTTTCAACATAATTACTATGTTTTCAAGGTGTTCCAGAGAGCAAAACCATTATTTTTTTTTTCCTTTTTAAAAAAGATTAAAAAAAATTATATAAATTCTTCCCTAATTCTGCAGAGAAAGGTATAGCTGTGTGAATTTAAAAGGCTTATGAAAGTCTTCTGGTACTACTTTAATGTATTAACTTTTTAAAGTTAATATTAATGAATTTTCTATCACTACCATTATATCTGTGAATAAGATTCCTACAGTGCCTGGAGTTAGCAGACCTGTTTCTTTGTGTTTCAGCAGGAGACCAACATAGATTATAATTTCATTATTTTTTAATATAAAGATTTTCAACGTTGAGATTATTAAATATTTTTTTAAGGGGCTACTAAACTATATCCTGATAGAAAGGAAAAGACATTGCTTTGATTTCAGTAAGAATCAAACTGGTGTCTATAAAAGGAGACACTCAAAGCCCATTCATTAATCTCAAAAGTATCTTTTTTAGCTTAAATCTTCTGTTTACTATATAATACTTTCCATACCAACATCATATATAACACTCCATATGGAAAAAAGCCAGTACAACAAAGGTGTTCTCACAGAACATTCAAAGGAGGTGTTCAAAGGGAAGCCAAGTGAAAAAGAGGCCAAATTATCAGGGAAAATGATTACAAGGTTTTTCACAGATGTGAAAAAGAGAATAAATGTTATTATTGCAAACTGTATTGTAATTTCCTTAAAAAAAAAAAAAAAAAAGAAACAAGTCAAAAACCAAAACAAAACCCAAGAACATGATATAATTATCTATCAACAGCAGCAGCAACAATAGGGCTCCAAAAATATTTGCAGTTCTGTAGGGCTTTTCACCTTGTGGTCTTAAAGGCACTTTATAGTAATCAAGCAAGATAAAGATCCATGATGTAAGTAAATGCTTTAGGGGTCATATTACCTTCCTCTTAGGTAACTGCAGCAGCTCTTTAACAGCACATGCTTGGAGAAGTGAAATGCACCCCCTATTTCACAGCTGCTATAACTAGTCTGAACTGAGACATTTGGGGAACCTCTACTGCTGATATTACGGCTTTTACCAGCAAACCCAGCTTGATTGCTATCAGATTTATTCTGCTTTTTATTGCAAGGAGGAGGTGCAACCATCCCAATGCCCATGCTGAAGCAATAGTTCATACTAGGGATTCAGAAGGGTCATTGCATCACCTTGCTGCTGTTTTCCTCCTCTGAAAATCTCTAAACTCTGCAGTGTCTTGATGCTTCACAATACCTGAGAGCTGCTGGTGGCAGGTGGGGCACAGCCATGAGGGAAAGTGGTACTGGGATGTCTTCACGGTCTTTGCTTCCATCAGGAGCACAGTTGCTTAGTCGCAACATAGAACAGTACTGTGGTAAACCCTCCTCCAATTCTTTTGTTATGACTTTATAAGCAAAGAGCACCTTCATGAAAGTTTAATACCAGAAGAGTTCCTGGCCTTGAACAGGGCTGAGATGGGATATATTAAAGCCTCAGTCGTGCCTGTTCTTAGAGCTGAAAAAGCATAGTGAAAACTGCATATAGCTTAGTGAAGAGTTTTCTCCAAAAACAGTATTGACTGAGGGATACTTTGCAGCAGCACCTCTTTCTCTAGGTGGAAAAAAAGTGAGTATGTAATTATTACCCCTAAAATATATGGTGCTATAAAGCTATTTGCTACTGGAAGTCAAGGTACAATGGATCAGTGGTTGGAAATGTGCGTCAGCAAGTCCCAAATGCATTATCCAAGACAGATTTCAGAAAGCCTTGATAGTTAAATCATTGCAACGGTTTAAGGGGAGCAGTACAACCTCAGTCACATGCATGTATGCTTCAAAGAAGGGGTCAGGCATCATTCTAAAAGCATGCTGTAGTTTAACCATAAATATTGTGACAGAGAAAGGAACCATTGAGTGCGTCTTACGGTTTTTGCTATGCACCTTCAAACACCCCTCACTGCTGTACCCCTGGCTATGGCCTGCACATGCAGCTGTTTGTTCGCATTTTGCCTTAAGATAGCATTAGCAATATCATCGTTTTCTTACTCACAGTGAGTTGTATTATGCTCATCAATCTGATTCTGATGACATAAGAAAAGTGAATGAAATAATTGTGTATAAAAGCAAATAAAAACGCCATATTTTTAATATAGGGTGATGAACCAGTATTTTCTTTGAGATTTGAGAACTACTTGCTTCACGGGAGTTTTCAGAAATAAAATAAACTTCAGTTTCCTTAAAACAAACTCCACATTGTAGCCTTATGAACAAAATTGGATTTTTATGTCTCATAAGGTTTCAATGCAGCATATCTGCTGGATGAGGCATCAGAGTAAGCAAACAGATGGTAGGAGACTTGTTGATTTTACCATGATATATTTGTGCAGGATAAAGATGAGGAGAATCTCAAGAAAGTATCCTTTTGATTTCACATAATTTCCTCTTGCTGTGTCTTAGCCACTTGTCTAATGCATTTTTAGCATTCATACGAAATCACTGGCAAAACCAAAATAAAATGAACAGTACCTTTTAGTTTTTTAAAGCCTAAATATATATCCAAAATTCTTCAACCATATGGTCTCTTCCTCAGTTTGTTTATTCCTTATATCAGAGAAAAGTAAGAAAGCACTAGTAAATTAGTATTTCAAAGAGGATGTAAAGATGATGGAATGTTTTTTCCTAGAAAAAAAAATGGAAATGCAGTGATGGAATACTCCTTCTCTGTCACAAAGTAGAAGGAATAACAAGTGATGTTATTCACTGCTCTTTCTTGAACTACAGCATATATTCCACTTTGTTTCTTCAAACCACCATCTTGGAGGAGTGTTTAAGGTGCTGTCTTACACAGAACATTACCTTAAACAGCATATTCTCTCAGCCAGTATGGCTGTGAAGAAAAGAAAAAAATACCTTTATTTTTGTGGCCTCTTTTTTTACACTTTTCTTTCATCCCCTTGCACTGTGGCTCCTGTTCTGAAATAGTAAAGCTGGATTTCCCCCCACTGACCCTGGGGTATGCGTTCACGTCTGGGGTAAGTGGCTGTAAAATACTTCTATTCTCAATCAGCAGTTTCACACTCCAAGTGCGTGTGCTTATGCTGTAACCAACCATACAGCAATTGAGTAGCAAATTTTGAGAAACAGTTGTTTTCGTCATTATCATTACATTGTAAGATAAATGCGAATAACTGCCTGTTGTGGTTTAACCCCAGCCAGACAGCTTGTCCACTCACTCCCCCTCAGCTTTCCATAGCCTCACGCAGACGGAGGCGAGGGCGAGGGCCAGGACGGTGAGGAGCAGCCGGACAGCCAGGTACCAGTCCACGGCCACGTCCGTCCCGCCCTGCAGCTGGAGCCCACCCCTATTACAAGTCATTGCCATAAAGTACAGTGAGACAGGAACTTTAGCCCAAGCCCCACACTTGATAAACACTAACACAGCAAATACCAGCTCTAAGTAAGTTACAACACAAATCACTACTGCTACCACCAATAATAATAATGATAAAGGAAATAACAAGGGAAGAGAATACAACACCTCACCACCAGCTGACCGATAACTCGCCTCCCCAGCCCGACCAAGCACCGACCGATACCTCCTCCAAACCTGCAGTCCACTCTGCCCTTCCAGGTAACTCCCAGTTACCTCCTGGGCATGACGTGCTGTAGTATGGAATACCTCTTTGGTCAGTTTGAGTCAGGTGTCCTGTCTTTGCTTCCTCCCAGCTTCCCTCCTCCCTGGCAGAGCATGAGGCTCACAAAGTCCTTGGCCAAACCAAAACATCATTTTTATCAGCTCTGTTCCCAGCCCGAAAAGTCAAAACACAGCACTGCACCAGCTACCAAGAAAGAGAAAAATGACTGCTACTGCTGAACCCAGGACACTGCCTGACTTCCGGAAGCTCCCAATCACCATACATCCTACCGGACAGTCATCATCCTTGGCACTGTCAAGAAGCTCAGGATGGCTCCCTCACTTCACTCCTGCTGGCTACTGGCTGTAAAGGTGGAAATGTGGAAGCAGCTGGAAGCCTATAAACAAGTTCAGAAAGACTAAGGCCTAAAGAAGACTTCATGGCTTTGTGTCTCCTGCTTTTGGACATGAACATTGTGTGATGCAAGGCCAGACCCAGCCTGTAGCAGTCGTTCTCTTGTAGATGGCTACTGACTTCAGACAAACATCAGAGCTGACCCCTTCATCAGTGGTACTTCAAAAAAGCACTGTGCCCAGTGGAGTCATGCACTGTCACTTCGAGTCGATCTCGTGCTTAGGAAGGGCTACTAACACATGTTGTTTCATTTGTGTTGGGTACTAGTTGACCATGCAGAGGGAAAACTGGAGCAGGAGGTATCCTCTTTACTCTTGATACCAGCTCAATATCTGACCTAGGGAGGAGGCTGTTAATAGCTTCTTTTGCCACCTCCCTTTCTGTTTAACTTGCTGAGGCCTACTTCAGGTGCTCACAATAATTCTCTTCTCCTTTTCTTTCACTGGTAAACTTGCAACACCAAATTTCACTTTAACAAGTTTCATCCTTCACTGCTGTGACACTGAAGCCAGCAACTCCGTAAGCTATCAAGATCAGTGATGGGAGTAACCAACAAATCAGCATATTCCTGTTCTGCAGCTCCTGGCCAGCTCTCCCAGTTGCCCAGCTTGCTTTTATTTGTTTCTTCAGTAAAGGTCTAAACTCACATACAGAAAATTGTGACTCTAAGTTTGAAAAGTCATATGTGGCTGTGAAACTGAACACAGGTAACTCCTAGAGACTATCCAGACATTTTCTGGAAGGTAGGGGGACAGAAAAGGAGGAGGCTGCCAGCTTCAAAAATTAGATATGATACTAAGAGGTCTGCCTTATATGCATTATTTCTGAGTAGCAGACATCACCACCTTAGGAAAGCATCACAAATAGCCTGGATAAGCCCCAGGCCTTTTTTCTTGCAGGACCTAACTAGCGCAAGGTAGACACTGGAGCCAAGTCTTCTGATCCATTTTTTACCCCTTCTGTATTGGAACTCTACTCACTACAAGCTGACAATAAATAATGTAATTAGAATGAAAAAAAAAAAAAGTAAGAATCAGTATCACCCACCTTTGTTGGGATAGAAAATTCTGCTATGGTATGCACATGCATAGGCATGTACCTGCTATTCACTGTGTTCCTAGAATATCACATATTGTTTCAGCAGAGAAAATGGTTAGCATGTAGATGCATTTATACATCTTCACTCATTTCAGTTTGCTGTAAATGCAGCCCTTTTTATTCTTAAAACTATCTCCACTCAAAAGTGACTACTGTCAGCATTACTTATTAAGTATCTCATTGTCAGCCTCAGCACAGCATTTGTGTTCATCCCTTCTCAGCTAGTAATATTACACTGTGTAGTGGAACATTTAAGACAGTGCATAATCAGGATAATTTCACAATACAATAAAAGTTACAAATTCCACCAGAGCAGAGCTTGGTTTTGGTTTGGTATGGGTTTTTTGGTGTTTTTTGGTTTGTTTGTTTCTTTTCGGGGGGGGGGCGGGGGGAGGGGCTTGGGGGAGAGGGTTAGGAGAGGCAAATCAGAGAAAGGCAGATGTCCGAACTGGGAAATGAGTACTTTCACAGCCTGATACACATCATTTAGAATACATTGGTCAGGGATAGCGGACTCTACCCATTGCTGTCTACAGGATTTGCAAGCATGGTGCACACATTACAGAATGCTGTCTCCGCACTGATTATTTATAATGATAACACACTGATGCTCAAATTACACTGCGTTCTGGCTGCTGCCTTCTATCTTGCCCTTTCCTACGAGCAGCCTAGAGGTAGGACTTTCATAGGCATTTGTAAAGTGCCTATTGCTGCAAACGTTAACAAGAACTATCACTTAGGAGCAGTTACTTACACTTTGTTTAATCTCTAATGGATTCTTCTAAATATTTACAGTAGAACAGTTGTCAGACCAAATGTTAGAAATTACTGGCAACTTCCCAGCAGCCAAAAAGGAAAGAGAAAAAAGAGAAAAGGGAAGAGGAGGGGAGAGGAGGGGAGAGGAGTGCACTCATTGCATTCTTCTGTGGGATTTTAGTAAATCAGGGTCTGCAACTTGGTGGTACTGAGTAAAGATAGTCCAGAGAATTGTACACGCACCAGCCTCAAGCTGTGCTTCAGCCACATAAAACTGCCTGTATTCTCTCTTATCTTGAGGGAAGTCACTGTTTGCTTTGCAGAGCCTGAAGTAAATCAACTGCCTGAAAGGCCAGCGGCTGCTGCAAGAGTTGGAGAAGCTCTAAACTTTGGGGGTGTCAGTAGGACCCAGTGCTCTTTGCTGTTGGTTGCATTGTGCCTTGCAATTGTACAGTCTCTTGGCTGTTAGATCTGGAGCCTGCAGTATTCCCCTGTTGTTATGGCTCCCCAGCACAGGCTGATTGCAGGCATACAGGCTGTAAAAAAAAAAAAAACAACAATGAAAAATAAAGCTAACCCTGTGAGGCTGAAATCAAACCTTTGGTGGGTTTAATCTCCACAGCCTCTTAAATTGCCTTGGCTCTGATGTGCAAGATGTGTGTGAAGGAGGAACAAGAAGATGGGCAGCAGCGAGGGCCTGTGCCTTCTGAGGGGGTCCCACGTGCCAGCAGCAGCTGGCTGGCACATCACTAGCAGGCTATCCAGCTGTGCCCAACAGCTGGGGTCCAGGCAGGCAGGAGGAGGGGAGGGCAGCTGCATCACTGCTTTACAGCTGGCATAAGTGCTGGCACATGGGAGGGGGACCTGAGACAGGAGGCACTTGTGCGACTCGTCCTCTCCCACTGTGACACAGCAGGTCTGTACTTACACAAAAAGGTTTCAAGGATTGTTGTCTTGCTTTGGAAAAATTTCCATCAATTTGAAAATGAGAGCTTTGCCTGAATAAGGATCTGTGACTTCAATCAGACATAGAAATTTTCTGTAGTATTTGCTATTGCAAGGGCCTGTCCTAGTTTTGAGATGTGTGTGTGTGTGCATGTGTGTGTGAATGTGTATGTGTATGAATGCATGTGCGAGAGGGAGAGAAATCTCACTGCCTAAAACTGTTCTGCCAAGATAAACTTTGGAGCATTTTATAAATTAACTCTGCTCTATGTGTTTATTTTTCTTTTGGAGATTCTAAAAGGAGACTGTTCAACTCATCTTATTAGGGGCAGCATATTTTTTAAAGAGAAAAATAAGTTCCTACTCTGCACTGGAAAGTATTTGCTATTTTCAGCTAAAGTATTCTTTCCTTCTGACCTGGCATATTAGATAAGATTTATATTTCTGACCTGACGTTAGGTAGTTAAGATTTATTCTTCTATATTAACTTTACTGAGCTTGCAAGCTATTCATTTGCAGCATAGGGAATATATTTATAGCAGAAGCAAAGAAAGTTCACTGCAAAGTACTAAAATATGTTATTAGGAGTGTCCCATAAGCTGATGAAAATTGTGAATACCCTTGCAGCTGGCTCCCTTCTGGCTCTCTTTTCTTTCTTTGTTATTTCAACTTTAAAACTTGAATTTGAAGTCAGTTTCAATGGTGAATAACTTAAAAGAGTCCAGATGATTCTAATATATCTGCATATATATACGAAAGTATATGCTGTGCTTGAGAGGTGCAGGCAAGGGGATAACAAGTGACTTGAATTCTCTCCGTGTTATGCTGGCAGTGACCCAGACATAAGTAACACTGGACCTTGCTCTCCTGCCAGTATAAATCAGGAGGATCTCCACTGAGGTTTAGAGCTGGTGTGTGAGTGAGAGCTGATTCAGATCTAGAGCTTTCCTACATCCAAAGGTGTGGGCCCAGGCAATCTGTTAATGTCCAATTGACTTAAAGAGGGGAACCGCAGACTATGAGGGAAACTTGGAAGCACTTCAAGCCTCTATAGACAGAAAGTTGGAAAATTAAAGTCCTCCTATTGAAATCAGTGACAAAACCTCCCATTAACTTCAATAGGAACAGAATCAGGCCGTAGAAATGGGCAGAAGCCAAAGAACTGGATGGCTCAATAAATAGGTAATAGGAGCTGATGACTTTCACTAATAAATCACCAACACAAACCTGGCTGTGCTTGGTTTAGACTCAAAATTGCTTTCATCTGATGTTTGTTTGAAACGGTGCACATTTTAAAACCTTCAAGAAGAACTGGCAGTCATGATAGCTGTCTCAGCAAGAGGCCGATGGCTGGACAGGGTGTGATATCTCCTCATACATGTATGTCCCCACATACATCATCAGAGCGAGTCGTTCTTAAAGAGAAGCAATAAGCACTGGCCTGCCTACAGAAAGAGCAATGGTTGGGCTCTGTTGTTAACCAGAGGTTTTCTATTTCAGAAACTGTCAGGCTAACTCTGTAAATCCACTTAGACTGAATATACTGGGGGAAGGGGTTATGGCTCCGCAGCAAGCCAAGAGGAGGAGTAGATATTTCCACTGTAGATGTTATTCAACTGCTGTCATAAGAGAGAACAGAGATGTGCAGAGCGTTGAGGAATTAAATGTGTTGGAGAAAGGGCTTGGCATAGGGAAACTTAGGACCATCAGGCATTACAAAAGCTGAGAATTGCTTATAGAGTGCAGCAAGCAGTGCTGTACGTTGCAGTTTGGCTGATGAACTCTGCTACCCATCCCTTCTGCAACACAGCATCACTCTGCAGCTGAGGAAGAGCATTTTGTAAGTTGTACTACATTGACACCAGTTGCCCTGCCATCCCGCATGACAGTCCCTGGCAAAGTTATGGGGACATGCAAAGCTTTATGGAGGAGACTTCCCCCCACTCCCAGTATTTTTGCAAACAGTTAACTTTTTCCACTGGTCTCTGAAGTTCTGCCCAGCTGCTTGGAGAGCAGTAGGTAGACTGGGTGAGTATTTTGGTATCTATGCTTGGACAAACAGCCATGGCCATGTTTGATGTCAACTGACACATTTAGAAAAGTTCACCACTTTCCAGACTCCACCCTTCATATTCTTGTATTTGGTGGGCCTCAGGGCTATGTGCTCTATTGCAGCATGCAAACTTTTACAGCTCCTTCGTTACTTCTACCAGGCCATGTCTGACAAATGCTCCAAGGATTCACATCTTTTTGTATATGCAAAGATTCATAGCTTATTTTTACAATCTGTCTTTATAAATCAAAGAAGCTGTTCACTGCTTCTTTTCTTTCACCGAGAAAGCCACTGCTATCATCAACTCATCACACCACAGCTCAAGGGTGTCTATTCTCTTTTACCCTGGGCTTAGAACTGTAAATTGCAATAACTTGTGGCTTGGCATCAAAAGGGAAAAGTATGCCAAGGAGATAGCTTGCTTACAGGTATGAATGGGGAGTGATGGGTTCCTTTAGGGTGACACTAAGGATGAACAGGAATTGACAGGATGGTGAGAAAAAATAAACATTTGTTTGACAAAGAGCATTTTGTCATATACCCTACATGACATTGAATTCTGGTTTGTCTGCTCTGGTTCACTACATTCACCTGCTAGTTCTTGTTTCCAGCAGACTTTGGTTGGATCCAGGCATGTTACGGATAATGAGGAGGACTTGGACCATGCCTGTATTGAATCAGGCAGACTAATGGAGCTGATCTAGAGTTCCTATGCCATTTGCCACTTCATAAAATAGGGAACGCAGCAAAAATATCCCTCTCACACTTTGCCACAAGTGGTAAATTGCAGCTGCCCTCTGACAAAAGATGGTGGAAGACCCTCATGCCCTTTACCAGCACCTTGCAAAGAGAAGTGCAGATTGCCTTGCTGCTTTTTTTGTTGGTGACTGAGAATAAAAATCTCCAACTATCATTTTTTTTAATAGCCTGTATAAACATTTAGGCTGCATTCTGAGCACATGCAAATTTAATGCTGGCAGAGCTTTATGATTTATTTGCTTCCTGACAGGAGTTGTAACTAGAAGCAGAATCAGTCCCTTAACCTTTATGAAAAGTTTACTCCTTCTAAACCAATTCCCGTTAAAAACAATGCAGAGGCTTTAACTGAAAAACTCATGTTAGTCTGGTATATGCCTCATGATCATAGCATTTCCATTTGCTGATAAAAGAGGAGACTATTAACTGTCCTCGCTGTTCCCTCAGCACAGGCACAGATGGAGGCACACACAGGCACCCGTGTGCATGGACATCCCCACAGGAACATCAGCAGTAGTGTTGCTGGGTTGTTGTGGTGGGGGCAAGGAAAGATGACTCTTCTCTAGCACCATCAATTTCCCCTGCCCAGAGCCCAGCCTAAGGAACATCATTTTCCTCCCCAGTGGCTGAAGCAATTTCCAGCCTGTTTACACATCCCATGAAAAAATTTCCATCCTGTTTACACATCCTATGAAAAGCCAAAAAAGGTTTCACCTGTACATAACAGAAAAGGGAAGGCTCTGTATAACCTATTATAGTTTTAAGCATTCCAGGCTCAAGAGAAAGATGATCCTCTACCAAGCTTCCCTTGCAATTTTACCTTTTTATTTTGTTAATTTAGTGTTGGCTTAACCTACATAAAACGAATGGCTTTGTTTTCCATGACCAAACAGACCATAAGAACAGTGGGAGAAGAGATGAAGTTTTCAGACAAACCAGATGCTTTTGTGTGCATTGAAACAAAACTTTCTCTATCTGGGGTTATCAGTATAATTTTTACCTATATTTTAATACTATTTAAAAGTGAAAATACTTGAAGAACACATCAAGATCTTTAAGTCTTGCTTGTGTCTGTGCGAATATGTGAATGTGTATACACAGATATAAGATATGAATGCGTAAGGGAGAAAGGAGAGATCACAATGTATAAGCATTTATTCTGATTTATTGATGATATTTTTTATATTTATATTTTATAAAACATTCATATGTTTTCCATCAAAATTATGAATTTTGACAGTATTTTGTGAAGGGTTTTAAACACCACCCTGCACATTTGTGTAGTTTTGTGGTTTTCTGGCACCTTTGCCAAGTGTTACATATACTGATATTCATAGATGCCATGGTCTATGCCCGATCATGGGCATAGACGGTGTAAAGAAGTTTTTCCAACTCTAGGACTACAGCTGTAGGCTTAGGAGGTTCTAGAGGATGAAGTACATAAGGCAGAGAAGGCTTATGTAGGAGTCAGGGAGTATGAGATTGAAGATTCTTCTGAATAAGCTTTCTTATATGCAATACTAGAATTTCTGTGGCTGATCTCTTTTTGACAAGAGGTGTTCACAGTCTCTGCATACTTCCAGATGAAAAACACAGGCCCTTTTTGGTGCACACAGCAGTAATCACAGTCAGTCATAGAACCAAGGTAGAAGGATCAACTGTTCCATAGTGGAGTAACTTATTTTTCAATAAATTATGCAAGGCTTCAGAAAGGATTATGGATTGATTTTTGTAATACTTGGTGGTCTTTCAGTGGTAGCTATGGCTATGGCAAGAATCCTCCTTTCTTGCGAAATCACTGAAGCATGGAAATGCAACAGAAGACTACTCTTTTGATTAATCTATTTATCTGGACTCAGGTTTGATTTATACTGAGGAAGAAATTAACTTCTCACTCACTGAGTAACTGGGAAATTATGAGATTTTGGAAAGAGCAGCCTGGCCTCATATTGAAAAGGTACAGTTTACAGTTCCCTTTGTGGCCAGACAGATCCTGGCAAAAAGAAGTAAGACCCCCTCCTCCAGTTGCTCTCCACCCAGTGCTTCTAACCTCCATAAAGCTTGAGACTTGTCCTCATAGAGTATCCAGCCACAATATGTACATAAACTGTAAAAGAAAGCCTATTTGAAACCTTCTCCACTATTTTCATGTCCATGGAGTGATTGAGCCCACTTTGACTTCTAAGAGACCACACAACCGTAATATATGTTACATACATGTCAATATATACGTTACATATACATATATGTTACATTATTTCCTGAAATATACTGAACTCAGAGTTAGTAACATAATAGTTTACTTGTTCTAAGACATACCTTTGAAAGAAGCTGGGGTTCAAAGCATGATTCATATGTCGGTGAATTACTCAGATGAAAGACCATGGTACCCAGTCATGGAAGAGAATAGGCATTCTTAAATCATACTTATTTTGTAGGTTGTTAGCAGAAATAAATGATGTCAAGAGAGAAAGGGAAGCATTTTGGTCCATAATCTGTCCAGGGGAACTTGTTTTTATATTTACCTGCTCCTCAAAATGACTGTGGTATTTTCTTAGGAAATAAGCAATACATGACCTAAATAGACATGTGGATGTCCTCTTGCTGGCGCTCACTCACAACTGAATCCTACTGGTAAATTCTTACACCACTGAAGATTTCCCTCAATGGATAGCTTTAATAGCACACTCCAGTTGTTTCATTCCTAAAGCCAGGGCCTTGGGTTTAAAAATACTTGTCCAGGACAAGTATTAGCACAAGTTATAAATTCTACTCCCGTACAGAATTTTACTTTCACTTTTAGAATATCCTCATCTCTGAAAGTCGTTAATTGCTCAACTCTTCATAAAACATAAACACAAAAGATGAATGTGTGGCTTCATTTTGGACTGCAAAACAGAAGCTGTGTTTTTTTGAAAAAGACCAAATTGTGTAATTTATTTACCTTTCCTGTCTTCAAGATCTTGTCTATTAGATTTTATGACATCTGTGGTCATTGTGGCCAGCACAAGGAGGTCTCAACTGATTATTTCCAGTTCTGTGTTATACTAAAATTTTCTAGAACCTTCATACATCTCCATGTATTTGCTAAATATATGAACTTAACATCTTTTGACTCCCATGTTAAGTAAATATCCTTTGATCTCACTTGATTCTATTTTGGAGAGTTAATTCTTCATTCGGCAGCGTAACGTGAAGTAAAATAAAACAAAACCAGCAATTCCTTATTCAGTGGCATAGAAAAAAGTGAAATTAATTATGAACATTCCAGGAAAAGGAAACAAGGTTATGAAACACTTGTCGATGCTGGTGTTTGTAATCTTCATGAATAAGCAATGCAGTAACACTGAGCAAGTGTCTGTGGGAGGTGTGCTCTGAAGAAACTGGCTGGTTTCCTCTCTCTGATATGTTTTATCATAACAGCTCAACTGGTCAGTTGAGCTGTTATGATAAAAAATGTTGCTGCTAAAGGAACCTGTAATAAATCCTGCTGGGGGTATTACATGTGCTGATAGCATACATAAACTTTGTAAACATATTAAAGTGTCAGGTTTTAGTAACTGATTCATGTGGATGTTTGTAAATGTTGAAGAATGCAATAGAAATCTTATTCCACCAGCTGGTTGCTCCTACATTTCTGGTTCACAAGAGAGCCTCCTCTTCCATCCTCTTGAAATAGAAACTGAGTTTATAGGGGAGATGAGGAAAAAGGGCTCAAGCCCTACATCTACTGTAACTTCCGATCAAAACACTGTCACCAGATAAGACGTGCACCCGGTGAGTTATTTAGGAAGAGGTGGGGTGGATGAGCTGGTGCTTGATAAACATTTTACTAACATCCCTGCATTGTGTGGCAATGTGCTCCATCGACACCTCCATCAAAGTACAGGTGACAGCCTTCAGCAAGGCATTTGAGTTGCCTTTCAGTAGGTGGGAAGAGTTGGGCAACTCCAAAAGCAAGTGACAAAATCCAACATGCTGAACAAGGGATTCTCAGCCAAGTCATGGGGCAATTATGGGGTCAGAAACTGTCTCAAATCCTGGCTGTCCAGGTGGTTTAGGTGCCCTGCACTGCTAGCCAGCACTGCAAGACAATATATTCTTTATGAAGGAGGAAAAAGGAGACCTCACTCTTATTTTGGAACACACCAAGAATGAGGCACTGAAGCCTTGTTGTTCTTAATATATCTAAAAATATTTGGCCTGGAGTTGAAAATCTAAGTTAAGTTAATTATTTTAGCTAGCATGAGTCCAACCTGCTCTAATAAACTGATGTTTTATCACCTGGATTTGCATGTAACCTCATGTCATTTGCCTGCACTCATTTTAGTTAGCACAGAAGACGAAAAGGTTTGGGGGATCTGGGTATACAGGAGCAGGGATGAACATGACTATACTGCAGTGTCAGTAAGTGTTCTCTTCCTGTGCTCCCTGTGAAAAAACTTTGCATTGTTATTTTTATTATTTGTTATTATTTACTTATTGCCTTTCTTGCCCAAGGTTTCTTTAAGAGAAAATATCAAAGTCTCTGCAAAAGGTACTCTGCAGAAGGAGCTCAGAAGCCTCCCCATGCCAGGTGGATGCTCAGTGTCAGTAAGCATCATGTTAGAAATGACGAAGCACTTGACAAACACTCATGCGTCAAGGGTGAGATGGCAATTAAGCAGGGCTTTGAAGGTGATGGGCTTGTGTTTAAATCCTGCCCCAGACACACCTTAGGCACCTAAGTCCTGTTCTTGGATCTGAGCCTTGCTGTGTCTGCTGTCACACTTTACAGGAAGCTGCAGGAATCACACATCATTGCTATTCCAACACCCATCAATGAGCTCCTGTTTTATTTTACAGTGCTCCAAAATCTGCTTTACCCTGCAGGAAATATCAAAGATCTGAAATCCCATCTAGGAGCTTTCAAGTTTAAACATGAAACGTGTCAGGATGTAAAGTTGGCACTCAATTAAGAAGCTTGAAAGCATAAAGTTTATAGCAGCTTGCTACTTTAAATTGACGTAGTCCTGAGGTTCAGGGTTTTGCTTTCATTTAAATAAATCACTATATGCATTCCCTTATGTTCTTCCCCTTAATTACTCTGTTGTGTGGAACCAAAGTGTCAGTGCAAGGCCAGGGTGGTGCTTGGAGCTGGTGGAAGCTCAGTGCCATCAGCAGCCAAAGATGGGAGTCCCTGTCACAGCTCTCCCGGTTCAGCTCCAGTCCCCATAGCTGAGTTGTTCCCTGGCAGGACTGAAGAGGGATATGTTTTGTGGCACCTTTGCTTCACACGAATAAATAACACTAACATTGTAAAATGTATGGTCTATAGCTCATAATCTAGAAATTGAAACAGACAAAAGTGCTCGGTAGTCAGCTATCATATAATCAAAGTAGAATCACTCCTTTTTAAATAGTGTTGCTTATTGCACTGCTCACTGCTAAGAACAAAAATAGGGTTAAAGTTTTTGTTAATAAAACCCATTGGCTTTATTAAAACAAAGAATCTAGGTAATCGTTCTACTATTGCCAGAAACGCAGTTATTCAATTATTTATAAAAAAGCTGTGGTTCTTTTTTCTCTTGTTTTGTTTTTTTTTTTTTTTTTTTTGAGAGCCATAACATCTTTTGCATGAACAAATATTCTCTGAATATTTTTATCTGCAGCGTTGTTTGTGGTAATAGCAGACAGACTTTTGTATAAAAACGTACATGGCTTCAGCTGCCTTTTGTCATCTGATAGGACTGCTTTGTTCTGAATTATTTTGGTTAAAAATTGGCAAAGTGATTTTGAGTAGTTCAGATTCCAAAATTAGAAATGAGACCATTTTTTAATTATTATTAGCTTTTCTATCTCCTCCACCATGCTTTCACAACTTTTAATTTAATTTCAAGAGCAACAGGGACAATTTACTGTGGGGGAAAAAAGTTCATAAGTACTGCCATAGTTTTAATGGATGAGTGTCGCTAGTAGTCACTGTCTATAAATGATTGCACATGAAATGATAGACAGCTTATTAATATTAGCGATAAACATCAGTGGTCAAGTCAGCACACTAGCTTTATTAAACAGAAAGCAAAATGAGCACACTAAGCAAGAGGTTACAACTCTGATTTTTACGTCCTAGCTGAGATTTTATTAGGCATAACTTCCATTATCTTCAGTGAAAAATTTACAGCAAGAAGCGGCAGCAGACCAGAGACCTGCAGAGGCTCGATACACTAATAACAAAGCTTAAAAGAAGAGATTATTATCAGAGTTAACTTTATTGACTTCAGTTGACTCAATAGGTAAAAGCACTAAAATGGCTGTTCTTTACATACGCTTAAGAAAGAGATTGCCTTCCAAGCAAGTTTTGAAATGTACAGAGCATTGTTTTTCCCTGTGTAGGGTTTGTACATGTTTGGATCATGTAAATACTCTAGCATAGGGATTCTTCCAAACTCAAAATTTTTCTGAGGTTCTGCATAAAAAGAGCCCTCTCCAACACCAGTGAAGTCCATAGGACTTTCTCCACTGAAAGCAAAGGAGTCTGGTTCAAGCTCTAAACCATCTAATAGCACTATTTTATTCTGCCTGCAAGAAGAAACAGGACTTTTGATATATTTGCTGATACACCATCCTACATCCATGTCTTTGAGAAGTTGTGTTAATATATGTGTTTACATTTTAACATTAACTTTATATAGTATATGAAACGTCTTTAGCAGCTGAAAGAAACGAAACTTGAAGTTATCACCCTTTCATATCAGGTAGGAGATGGGAACCGGTCTGTAATGACCTTTAGTTTTGGGGATAATAACGCGTATTGTTCCATGCAGCTGGTATACTTCAAGCACTGATCCACATACGCACAGAGTTATAAAAAAAGCAACACAAGCAGACTATCCCTATAATACTTCTAACACTTTCAGCAATGGGTAACGATTGTCAAATATGTAGTTATTTAAGATATCAGTATAACAAAATATGTTTGCAGTTTCTGAAAATACAATAAAACAGTTCTCCATCTGCTTTTGTTTCTAATGACTGCAATAGGAATTTTACAGTCTATTTCGAAACAAACAGGATCTCATCCAAAAATGCGAAATATAGTTTCATTGCAAAAAAGATGCACTTGTCACCAGTGAAGAATTTACCCTAATGGTACTAATATGAAAACATCACAGGAAAAAAGATAATATTAAAGACACGCAAATAATTTGAAAGAGAACTCTCACTGAACAATTTAATCTTGCCCAAGGACAGTCAGCTTACTTGATGGCTGCTTGCTTAGATAACTTCTGCTTTAAATTATTGCACTCAGCTATTAGATTATTTCTTAAAAAAAAATTAAAAATTTGTTTACAACACCTATATTATATACAGAATATGTAGCATTACCATCTGTGCCATGCCAACCTAAAGCATACATGTAGATATCAGGAATAGATATGTATTGATGGTGAACTATTAAACATTGCTTCCAAAATGCAGTGTTATCTCAGCTAAGAAGGTAATTCCTCTTTTCTTGTTGACCTTTTACTCCCAGATGAATGACACCCTCCATGAAGGTATGGAAAAAACAGAGACATAATTTTAGCGGTTTGTGTTTTGTCAGTTCTCTCCTGTTTTGTTTCATTTTATGGAGCTATGTTTTCGAACGAGCTGTTGCACATCTGCTTAATCTGAATTTGTGAGTAGTTGCATGCAAACTGAGCCAGAGAGGCAGAGTGTTTGCAGAGTGGAGCCCTTCACTCGTGACTGTGACCAGAAGGAGACGTTGAAAGACTTGCAGCCCCACATCAGCAGAGGAACTGACAGAGGAGCAAACGAAGGAATGAACGCCAGGTATCACAAATGTGCCACTACAGCAAAAGGCAGGAGGCAATTGCCAACATCACATACTGTTGTGCTACCGATAAGGTATGTCATGGTAGCTCTAC
Source organism: Neopsephotus bourkii (assembly GCF_033783945.1). Lineage (NCBI taxonomy): Eukaryota > Metazoa > Chordata > Aves > Psittaciformes > Psittacidae > Neopsephotus > Neopsephotus bourkii. The sequence continues at coordinate 8,840,007 of NW_026902239.1, forward strand.
ATCCAAACTGCAGTTCCATTAAGCCATGCTGATAGATTTACTCCCAGATGTAGGAGCTGTGGTACAAATGCAGAATTTTCTATCACTTTGCTTATTTTAGTGATTTCCAGATTTACTCCGTGGCTCACTGGCAGTTCACTGGGTCATGGCAAATGCTCTGCCGATCATCATAGTTCACTGAAGTATGAAGTATGATTCTCTTGAATCATACTTCATTTTCGTCCATTAAAACGTCACAGTGAGAAAGGTGCGTAACTGTCAGAGATAAGTTCTGAAGGTTAGTGGTGGCCTCCAAAATATTTTAGAACTATTTTTATTCTACTTTTTTTCTAGCTGTAATCACTGGCAGATACATAGAATTTATTTATTACTCTGATAGTCTTTATTCAGCTGAATATTAATCTCTTTTGTAGGACCCGAAAAAGCAACTTAATTTGTTAATCTTAATTGCTCTTATCAGAATAAACCCACAAATCTCTGCTGATGATATGTTTGCTTTTGAACTTTTATTGACTGTGTGCTACGACTAATGATGGACCCGATCCTCCATTGTTGACTTCAGAGGAGTTTTGCCTCTGCACAGGCAACTAAGTGTTTACTATTGATTACGAGACAGAAATTTAGGATGTTCTAACTTCAGTAGGAGTTTGCAGAGTAAAAGGGTGGAAGACCAGACTTTTCTTCTAGTAAAGATCACTTTGACAGTAGGCACGAAAGAAGTGATGCTTCAGGACTGGGTCCTTCTGATAGGGTAAAATAACAAAGAAACTTCAATTTATACGGATTGGGAGTCTGGCCCAGCGTATACTGAATTAGTCAGTTCAGGCTTCATTATTCCTTTTCCTTAAAAAAATAGGAGTCTACAATATAATATACAGAATGGGGAACTTGGATATTAAAGAGAATGAAGCAATGTGGGCTCACTGACCGCTTGAGGGCAAGTGGTTTGTATTGTATTTAAAAATACTTAGATTAAATGAGTATCTGAAAACACTTTGGTAGCAATTGTTTTTGGGATGTATGCTTAAAGGAGAGCATCTGGGCAAAAGAAACAAACATCCAGAGAAAGTGTTGCATGTAGCAGATGAATTTGACAGGTGTCTTCTTTACCCTCCTATTACCATTTTTTTTTAAATACTGTATTCACTAATAAGTACTGATTCACAGATTTTTAAAGCCAAAATGATCAGCGCAAGTGGCGACCATACTCTCTTATAGTAACTTACATAAACACATTCTAATTCACCCAAGTAACCCCTAGCTATACCAAAGCATGTTTTACAACCAGCCCAACTGAAAGACCTCGGCCAGCAGATGATGTACAACATGTCCAGGTGAGGTTCTGACATTTATTTGCCTACACTGACAAATTAAAGGGTCAGATTTCCATTCTGACTCTTCTAGCTGTGATTTTTGAGCCACTTGTTCTTGCCGTGAATTTAGCTTAACTAAAGTAGTTTAACCAGAAAACTTTGAGCCAGTATTTGGTACCTTCTCCACGTTGTACCGACCACCTATTTGCAGCAAACACTTCCACCTCTGTTCCCCTAAAATCACGCCGCTGAGCAGGGTGTTTAAGCAGGACCAAGGCGGGTCGGCACGAGAAACACACCACAAACACACAGAGGTGCTGGGAACCTGGGGCTGCCCAGAGCCCGGGACCAACACCGGCTGCTGCCAGGAGGGAGACGTGCCGCCTTCCCCGGCCAGAAGAGCTGCTCCAGGATGGGACAGCGGCAGTGCGCAGCGGAGCAGAGCGGAGCGGACAGGAGGGGAGCACCTGCCGGCGCGGGCTGCCCGCCGCGGCTCAGGACAGCAGAGGTCGCCGCCGGCCCGGCGCTGGCGCTGGCGCTTGCTGTGGCCCGGCGCGCACCAGGTGCCGGAGCAGACGCTGGCGGAGGGGAGCCAGCTCCCCATCGCTCGCCCCACAGGGGTGCTGCCCCACCCTACCCCCGACCCAGGGCTGAACCCCTCTACAGCGCCAGTCGGGGTGTCCTCGTGGTGGTGGGGGGGAGCAGCAGCTTGTGAGCCGGCGACTGCCAGGGGTTAAAGGAGTGGGTGGGAAGCGGTGGAGGCTGCGGAGCCCTCCCTTGCCAAGGATAATAAATCGGATGCCCTGACATGTTTTACTTAGCCCTTAGTGCTCCCTCGCTGCGCGGCCGTGGGGATGGGAGGGCTGGAGTCCCCGGTCTCTCTCTCGTCCTCGGCTCCGCTTTAGGGGCACTTTAGGTGAATCAAACTTTGGGTTCAGGAAGCAAACCATACAAAGGAGGCTTTCAAGGGCTGCCATGCCAAGCAGGGGAAGGGAGCGAGGACTGAGAAAAAAAATAATTAAAATAATAGTAAACCCCCTCCCGTTCCTTCCCTGAGGAAGTAACTCAGTTAGTTCTTGCTAATCAAATGCAGGCTGCCGTGTTTTGTGACATTTCCACGGCATCTGCAACTGTCAGGGAAAGGCGACAGGCATGAGCAGCCCATCCGCGGTAGGTGCGCACAAAATGCCTCCCTCCCAGAAGCGGCGGCGGGTCGGATGCAGGCGGTGTGGCGATGCCGGACCAGGGGCGAGTTCGGGTGCCTCCCCCCCTCCCCCCGTTATCCTTTCCCGCCGTCTCCTGGGAGCGCCCTAGACCTGTCGGGAGGTCACCGCGGACCCGGATCCCCGGTGCTGCCGCTGCGCCGGAGCCCCACGCCGGGGCTAGATCCCGCGACCTGGACAGCGCCTGCCCCGGGGTGCCTCGCTTCTCTTCTTGCCCCGGTACCGGGGGTCCCTCGCCCCTGGCCACCCACATCGTCTCCTCCGGAGGGCAGCGCCCAAGGAGGTACTGCCAGCACCCCGGGCACTGCCCCTCGCCCCCCCCCCCCCCGTCCTCCCGTCCTCCCGCTCCCTCCTGTCACCAACCCGGACCCAGGCGGCATTATCAGGGGCTGGCTGAGTCAGGAGGGATGAGCTCCCCTCATCCCATGGGATTAAAATATATATATATATAAATTAAATAAACATAAAAAATCAGAAGCCACAGCCCCAGGACAGTGCCGATGGATGACCCGGACGGTGCCACCGAGGTGACCGGTGGCGAACGGAGGCTGGAAGTCAGCGGGCCGGGGGGCGTCCCAACATCCCGCTCCCTACTGCACACTGCCGGGCTTAACCTACGGCGGTGATCTGCACTGCTGGGGCTCGGGGTGCGTGCTTCTTCACCGGGGAGGGGAAAGGCGCTTCGGGCATCACGGCCGAAAGTTACCTCTTGTGTCATCGCGCTTTCCCTTTAGGAAGAGGAAAGCGCTAAGAAAGGCCGTTCCCCGTTACCAGGCATTGCAACATAAAGGAGCAGACGCAGGTCTTCCCGGAGCCAGCTCTGCTCATCCCGGTGAGGTGAGAGAGAAGAGCAGAAAGAGACCAAAAATCGCCTCCATCCCTCCAACTCAGTGAAACTGCCTGCAGCTCGCGGGCGCGGGACTTGCTGCCTGACGCCCCTGCAGAGGCTCTGCGGCCGAGGAAGCCCCCGGGCAGGTGACCGGCACAACGAGAGGAAGCAGAAGTTATCAAAGTATAAATCTCTTCGCACTTACTTCTTCCCTGTCGCCGTACCCTGGAGGCGTTCTGGCTGCCAATGTATTCCATAAAGTTCAAAGTGATAAAAAACCAAGAAATCAGTCGCAATTGCATAGTAACCCTTTGAGAGTTCGACTTCTGCTTTTCGTTCTTTTCCTCCTTCCTTTAAAAAAAAAAAAAAAAAAAAAAAGAACCAAAAAACAGAGCGGGGTGGTGGGCGGCGAGGGATGAACACAGCAGCAGAAATACCTGCACTGAGATCCACAGCGGGGCTTGGCCGGCTTGATGGCTTTTGCCTTTTTTTTTTTCCCTTTTTATTTCTTCTTTTTTTTTTTTTTCCTTCCCCTCCGCTTTTCCTATTGCACTTTCCAACCGCCTGCCCCGCTACCTGCCGCAAACCTCAGAGGGCAGTCAGCAGCAAAGAGGAGCCGAGCAGCCTCCGCCGGGGTCCATGCCGGGCGGGCGGCCGGCAGCATGTTGTGGGGGTGCCGGGGTGCGTGCGGCTGTGCGCGCCCGTGTGTGCGCCGGGCGGGCGAGGTGCCGACAGGATGGATGGCGGTGGGAGAGGAGTGTGCGAGGGCGGGAGCGGCGGGGGGGCAGTAGGAGGACCCAGGCCGGCCGCCGCAGCTCCGGAGCAGCCGCGGTCTGCGCCGCGGGCACCGCCAGCCGCCGGGCGCAGGTGGGCCGGGCCCCCCCCCCCCCCCGGCTCTCCCGCCCGCCGACTAGGAGCCCCTGGGCTTCATGCGGGAGCTGCTTCGGAGCGGGGCCCCGGGGGAGAGGCCCCGGGGCGGGGCGGGGCGGGACGGGGCGAGCCCCAGCTCCCCGGCACGAGGGGAGGGAGGCTCCCCGATCTGGGAAGAGACCTCTCGGGGCATCGGCGCCCGAGCATCCTCCAGCGGCCGGGACAGCGGCTGCGCTGCCCCCGCGGAGGGCGGGGCGGGACTGGGACCGGGGCCGGGGCGGGCGGCGAGGCTCTGCAGCCTCCCCTGCAGCCCCCGCCTGGAGGTCTCCACTCCCCTCCGCCGCTGCCCTCCTCGCCTCGGCCCGTCCGTAAGGAGGAGCACCACCCCCCCACACACACTTGCCTGGGGGGACAGGGCAGTGTGCTGGGAGAGGGGACACAGCGCAGCAGACATACGCACACCCTTTAGCCTGAGTCTGCCCCTCACATCTTTGCTCAAAATGGAGATAAGGAGATGTATGTGAGGAGGACGATGGGTGTTCAGCCTCTCCCTCTCCTCGGGATTTTCTCCGTTATTGCCTTTCCGCCCCGGGGCAGGGATTTTCCGGGGTGGCTTCTCTGGCGGGTTCGGAGCAGAGCAAAGCCTCGTGTCCTGCCGGGGCCCGGGATGTCTCCAAGGCTGTCTGGCGGGAGGGGAGGCGAGGGATTGGGCCGACCTGAGCCGAGGCCGCATTTCCCGGGGTGCCCGCGGCCTCCTCCCCGCCGGCAGCGGGACCCTCACCGGAGCCCCGGCAGCAAAAACGCAGCTCAGGCGCACCTAAGGCGGGGCACGGCAAGGGCTGCCCTTTCTCCGGCAAGGGTTGCTGCTCCGGAGGGAAGGAGAGGACTAGAGAAGGGGATCAAGGGGAAACCGGCGACTTCACTGGATTCTTTCTTGCTTCACTTCTTATCTCGGTGTCTACCACTGGGATGAGAGAGCAAGCTGGATAAAACGGTGCTGATCGCGTCAGGAGCCTCAGTGGTGTGGGGAGCAGCCACTCTTATTTGTAACTGTTTTCCTCAGTCTCTTCCTCCGCTGCCTCTCTCAGAGCTGTTAAATATCTGTACCATAAAATGTGGGGGATTTAAAGGTCTGTGGGAGGCTCCCTTTGAAAAGGACTCTGGGGAAAGTCTTTCTAATCCAGGATACTTGAGACGGATGGGGTGGAATTGCCAGGGAGGCATAAAATAAAAGTAATTCTGCAGACAAGCCAAGGGGCTATGCTGACATGAAGAAAGCGCAATTGCCTCTGTTTTGTTTTGTTGGAGTTTGAGACTTCTCCTGTGTGGAGATTTCTGAGCAAGCCAGGAAAGTGGTGTAAATAAACAAGGCTTCGGAGAAAGGATGGGACACACATGTGAGCCAACCTGCAGCCAGCCAGCCAGCCAGCTCGCTCTAGCAGCATTAGCACCAGTGGGCAGAGAAAGCATGTCAAAAAATAAACGTTACGCGAGAAACATAAGGAAAACATTAAACAAATGGGGAATGCACTCCGTCTCCTTGCCCTGACAAAGCATGGCTGAGAAACTCACTGCCTCTCCAGCCTCTTCTCTTCCATGTGTTCTTGCTATGGCAGGGTATATGGGGCAGACGTACTGGGAGACAGTCCTGGGCACCATGGGGCTTCACCCAAGATCCCTGGCAAGACAGATTCATAGAGTGTGTGCCAACTGAGGGCCAATGCATGAGTGACCAGTGGTGGGGGGAGAGGTGTCTTACTTGCTGTGAAAGAGGGGCAGAGGCATGGACCAGGGAGAAAACAAGAGCTGTGCCTTGACTTGAGATGGGATCTGAAAAGAGGCAGGGCGAGAGGACACAAGAGAGCCAGGTTAACCCCTCAAACCAGCTCTGTTAAAAGGGAGAAAAAAACACCCAACAAAAAACCAAACCCACAAACAGTTACTGCCATTCTGCAATAAAAAAGAAGATTTATATTGACGAAATGTGTGGAAGGAGCTTGTTCCAGAGCAGAACTCTGGAGTGCAATTCTCTGTTTATGTCGCTCATCCTGATGAGATATCGGTGGCAAAGTTCAGGCTGACATCAGCCCTCGGGAGGCAGAGCCAGTGGCCTGGGCTGGCTGCACAGGGCCATGCAGCTGTGCAGGGGCCTGTGGCCGGAAGGCTGCCAGTATCGCCGGGATCGTCAGGCTTATGAAGAAGCCTCCTCTTGCCAGGCCCTGGGATGCCAGGAGCCAGCAGCAGTGCATGTGATGGAGGGAGCTGGATGTAGTATTTCCCTGCAGCTAAAAATGGATGAATCAGAAACAGCTCCCAGGGCGGTTTTGAGCACCTCTCTGTATTGGGGTTTATTAAAGAGGGTGGGGAGGTAGAGAATGGCTGATGGTCTGTGTTGTTGCCAGAAAGTCAAAGATTTCTGAGCCCTCTGTTTTACTGAGCTGCATTAAAACTAGCAGCAGGAGACACTAAAATCAGCTAGGTATTGTTGCGTTGTTGTTGGCTTTTTCAAAAATAATCTTTAATCCAAGAGGAATAGTGTGTGGTGGTTTCACTATTGCAGTTCCTGCCCAGAGGTTTCTCTGTGCAACTTTCCATAGCTAGAAAATGTTAATTCCAGTTTTCCAAACAGCTAATAAATTGGGGGGGGAAAGAAGGTGGCCTGAAGATGCTTAGATTATACTCAAAAATAAGACAATGTTAAATTAATAGCTGATATTGTGCTTGTCTAAAATGACACTCTAGTCATAAAAGTTAGCCATGTGAACAGGACAGCTGAATACCAACCTTTTGTCATTCTTCTCTAGACTGGAAATAGTTTGTATAAGTGAACAAAAGAGTCACTAATTTGTCTTTTCAACTTCAGAAACACAGTAAAGAAATGAAGGCCTTGGATTACTTCTGATACATAACTTGAAAATGAAGCATACTATATCCAATACGATATCCGTATTTTTCAGTGTCTACTCAGGGTGTAGATGGCATATGTCAGATTTCACCACCATGGAGGTATCTGCAGTAGCATCCCCACAGACCTGGGTCAGTCATCTCGTCTGAAGGGAGAAGGGTTAGAGGACTGTAACAGGCATGCTGAGTAAAAGTTGCACAATGTGACACATCCACTATTTGCTAAGCACCAGCAATATTCTTGGCACTGCACAGGACCCCAAATCACGACAGTCTTTGCCCCAGATTTTTCTTTCCCTGTACAAACTTAGAGGCAAGCACAGGGTGGGCAAGGCATGCACAGAGTAGCAAATGTGTAAGAAATTACTCAAAACACACAGAGATATATATATCTGTAGGTATGTGTGTGTGTCAGTATTACTACTTTTTTCTCTATTTCCCAATCTGAGAGTTGCTGCATTTCTCTGTGTTTCATAACAAACCCCATTTGTTCTTTAACCATTTTCAATTTAGGAGGTTGATATTCTATAACATCATGAGCATTCTCAGAAGTTGTTAATATCACAAACAGGAGAGTGTAATTGCATAGTCTAAATCAACCAAAAGGAGTGATGAGAAATGCTTTACTCACAGTAATTTGAACCTATGAGAACATGCGTACTGTTTAAAAAATAAACTCATTCCTAAAGATCCAGTCCCAATATCTTTAATTATCTCTTTATGCTTCAGATATTTAAAAGATAGAATGGCAGAACATTAACAAAATGCGCAGCAGAGAACAATCCTGTACTGGCATAAAATAGACTAGATGACCTAATTGGTTTTTTCCCATCTCCGACTTGTGCAATTCCATCACTGTAATAAAATCCCAGTGTAACCAAAGTCTGCAGGATCAGTCCCTGAATTAACATCTCAGTCTGGACTATTCCTCAGCCTGGGCTAGGTCCAAAGCCTGCTGCTGTCAGCTTGACCCTTCATCAGTCTGAGAGAGGTTTGGATCTGGTCTTCTAGATCACACTGGAAGAAAGCTGAATTATTGTTTTATTGTGCATAGGGAAAAAAAAAACAGACCAAAACATATTTGTGGGGAAAACACATGGGCAAATTCTGCAGCGCAAACCTTCCAGATGCAGCTCAGTTAAGACAGTCCAACAGGAAGGCCTCAAAAGGAGAACATTATTGGCACATAGGAAGTTTTAGCACTTACTACAAGGATGATCAAACCATGCTAAGTCATTGTTTCCCTGTATTCATCTATCAGTTGGTCTTCTCTTGGACTTGCATTCACATTGTAAAACTTTTGGGATGCAGACCAACTTTTTTTTTTGTTCTGTGTTTGCAAAATCTGTGCCTAGAGCAACTGTACTGGAAAAAAAAAATCTCAGCATTGCCATGGAAGTATCTGTGTATTTTGGGTGTAAATACTTAACATAGAACAGAAGTGATTAAAATAAATGTTTTTGTAATGTATGCTAAGTTGGGAAAAAAATGCCTTTGGTCTAAACTAACTTTTACCACCCAGGAGGCAATACCAGAATAACTGCACTGGTTTAAATTCGCACATCAGTTTGCCTAAGCATACCTCTCCTGTGGTGACAGCCCGTAAGGTGGAACTTGAGCTGTGTAAAGCTGGAAGATGTGAGTAACCAACAGCAAAGCTTTCACAGGATACTGACACATCCGTTTGTCCAGGCATTGACTTCTCTATGATTTGAATATTTGGGAGGGCGATTCACAACACTAAGTTAAGAGCTGTTTTCTCACTTTGGCAGTGTTCCCAATGAATTTCTTTGGTGTCAGCCTAAGTAGATCCCACACTTGCTCCAGCAGCTTGCTCATTCCCACTTCCTGCACTGTGCTGATCCAAGCCCTAGCAGTCATACACTGGATTAGGGATATATCAGACTTAAAAATGAAATCCTGAAAAAAAAAAAAAAAAAAAGGTTTCTTTCCAGGAGATTCAGTTCCCTGAACTGGCTCACCATGAGGAAGTGTGAATTAAAAGCTTGACATTTAAAACAGTAAGAGCAGGGAGAGTCTCAAAAGGGTCAGTGAAGTAATCTTACTACTGAAAGTAAAATCACAGAGGTAAGGTCCTTTGGAAAGGCAGGGAGTAAAGAAGAAGCCTGTTTCTTAATGTGTGTGCTCACACCCCAGTACAAGTGATGGGCATAGTGTGCATATAGAAGAACAAGAGGGCATGAAGAAGGATGGTGGTGCACATTGGTGGAGTCGATGTTTAGTTCCAGCTATCCTCAGCAACCCCATCCTATTGCTAGGAAATCCTAAAGCAGTTCAGCTCTGGTGACCTGAAGGCATAAGAGGTAGTAGCTGTAGAAGAGGGACTGAGCATCCACTGTCACTATCACATGAGACACATGGGGTACCCTGCCCTGTGCTAGCAGAGAAGGGCAACAGAAACCTGACTGAGACACACATAATGTGTCTTGGGTCCCAGGGTAATAGATATAGTGAAACAGCAGCACTGCTCCTCCTAAGCAAGCGCATCAGGGTTGGAACAGGAAGAAAAATTGTTCCACTGGCCTTACTTTGTGGCACTTAGAATTTTAACAGGTGAAGACAACTATTATGCTATTTGAAATATTACAAGAGGTGGTCCTTCACTAAACATTGGTAAACGTGTCATAGTTATTCTGTGAGATACTTCAGTAACATGATTGTATTAGGCAGATAATGCTGAAAAAAGTCCTTGCACTTGTCTGAAGAGAGCTGTTTCCCTTAGGCAGAGTTTTACCATTTTTCTGTACCTTCCACCACGTTTCTGATGACTTGAAAGAACCACACTGTGTTTTAGTTCTGGACTTGGTTCTTTTCATATGAGGCAGATGGCTGGTAGTGGATGACAATGATTTAGTGATGTCAAGCTTCTGCTAAGACGATATCAACATCTACTGCACAAAACAAGTTAGAAAACAGGCATCAGGTAGCTTCAACTTGAAAGCCAAGATCTAATGAAATAAGGAGGTGTCTTCGACTTAGGAGTAACAAAACTTACCTTGTAGGCACGTGAACTTTGCAAATGACATCCAACAGTTAGGTGTCTAAAGTCCTGAAACATTGGGAATAGGACCCCTCCAAACTGCTATCAGAACCAACATTCCTTCTGAATTCAGAGCTAACAGGAGCTGCAACAAGGAAGCACCCGGCACAGCTGTTTTTTGCGCACCGTCTGTGTTTGGTCCAGCCAGTCTTCTCCATCAGGGGAGAAATTAAAATCCTTTCTTTCAATGAATAGAGCCACTTTCTCTCTTTTTTTTTTTTTTCTTTTTCTTTTTTTTTTTTTTTTTTACTCCCAGTTATGGGGTTCTTCAGCTGAGTTTACTCCATGGGCTGCTTGCTGCATTTGTACCACCACATAGCAAAGGAGGCCAGATTCTTGGTGTCAGATCATAAAAAGGAACTGATTTTAAGGCACATGAAGGGAAGTTTTTTGTTTATTTGCTTTTTTTCCCCTTTTTTGTGTGTGTGTTTGGTTTTGTTTTTTGTGTGTTTGTTTGTTTGTTTTTGTTGGTTTTGTTTTGTTTTTTTCTTAAAGATTGCTTGCCCATTTCGCATTAAACAGAAATTTATAAGCAGAAACTGATATGTCCTGGCGCAATATATCATAACCAGTAAGCACAGGCATTATCATTACAATTTCATTTTTTCTACCTGCGTTTTATAAAGAAATTATTGCTCTTTTCGTTCTCAGAGGGACCTGGCCCTGCTGGTGGCTGTGTCTAGCTCCTCAGGGAATTTAGCTCTGCTATGTTGAGCTTTGGCCCACAAACTGCTCACACAGGAGTCCCGCCTGGGCTGGCTCTGGGTCTCTGCAGGGGCTGAACTCCCAGGAGCATTCACCCCAGCCAAGGAAGGACATTGTGAATTAAATTAAGTGCTTCCAGGCTAAGCTGCTGCTGAAGATGATCACAGCTGTCTGCACAGCCATCAAAGATCTTGTTTGGATCAAACTTCTCATACCAACCTGCCTTAATGTACCTTCAGAGTTGCATACAGTAATAACACTCAGGACACTGCAGGGAAGTTTTACTGTTCTTTACATGATACTGTCTCACCAACCTCTTATCTAAAAGGGTAATAAAATTTCCAACTGCTTAATCTGTTAGTTACTTACCTTTAATAGTTAGCTGTTTAAGAGGGTTTTAGTTCCCACAGACTCATAAAAAGTCATCCTGAAGAGCATTTTGTAGCAAGACTTAATGATTATTGTTACGAAATAGTATCTTCCTGGGTAAAACCTTTATTTATAACGCGTGGAGTTGAGTGTGTTTTATCTGCCACAGTAGCTTCTACGATTGTTACTGGCAGGATATTTAACGGAAGCCAGGCTGTCGAACCATGGGGTATGGATGTAAACAGCACATGTATATGTATTTCAGGAACTAGAAAGCTAATTTTGTAATATGGAGTCAAGCGGGGCATATGGTAGATAACAGTCCCCTTTCACATTCTAACACAGGATTGAGATTTCTTAACAAAGGCAATAGAGTTGCAAAACAGCATGACTTTGTTGCAGTTAGTAATTAATGAGGTGCTAAAAGTGCCTAAACAGAGGATCCCAGGCAGAGAATGCATGACTCAAGAGGATAAGAAGCCTCCATCATTTCAAACAACAGTGTCATTTAAATAAACAAGCAGCAAGTCTCTGGGTGTGTGAGGTGGGAAGGGTGCAGCTGAAGCAGCATGCACGTTAGCCAGTGCTTTTTTGCCTGTGAGAAACCAGTTGTGCTTTTCCAAATGCATCAAGAGCTTTAAGGTGTGAAACATTTGTTTAACCCATTATTAAGAGGGGGATATCACACACTCATCTTTTCTGATGCCTTTCTGGTGGCATGTCACTCAATTCGAGTTATAACCAAACAGCAGTGATTGCCCTGAAGGCTGTTACCAGCTATGTGCTCTGCAGGATGGAGTCTACCTGGCAGGCTTTTTTTTTTTGTTTGTTTGTTTTAATCCTCATAGAAGACATAATTTCTGTGTTCTCAGATAAGACACAAATAATTTGGTTTTTGCTCTTTAATTTTTTTTCATTTGTGCCCTTTAACAAGCATGGGAGACTTGTGTTATTCTGCACAGTACTCTGGGGTATTATTATTTTTTTAAGCAAAACCAATTCCAGTGCAAGTATTATATGAAAATAGCAAAGGTTTATAAAATGCATGTCCTCTAGTATTTACTTTCTTTCCAACCAAGCATTTACAAATAAATTGAGAGAAATGTGGCAAAGCACCAAAGCCATCCACTAAAATATTTCATAAGAAACTATAATGTGAAAGGGGAATAAAAGATAACTTTTGGAAGTGATGTTTGTTAGTAAATTCTTTTTGTGTGTGTGTGAGTGTGTGTGTGTGTGTAGGGGGATATGATGCAATATGTCATGTTGACCCTTTCAAGTCTATGGCACAGTGATCCAAATTTATTCTTGGAGGGACTGCAGTGCAGTACATGTGTTGTAGTCAGATTTAACTTATCTATACATTTCTGCAGCTAAGAAGATATTATGGTTTGTTTTTTTCCCCTTTCTTTTGTGGCTTTAGAAAACTAATAAGTGATAATTCATTACATCATGGGAAGTGATGCAGCTAGGTACAAAGAAATCCAATTTCCCTCTTTTCAGATCCAGGCAGCTACAATATATTTACACTTTTTTTTTTTTCCTTCAAGAATCTTTCCATCTTACTGCCTGGCAAAGAGAGAAGAAAAATTGTTCATGTCCTTTATTCCCTATTCATTATTATGTATGAAACGTATGGAATGTATCTGATGTTCTTTTTGTTTTTCATTATGAACATAGTTACAAATGCTTTCAAAGACTGCATTGACTCCAGTGGACTCTTTCTTGAAATTTAAGTTGCTTTTTTCTTGCAACATTTCCTTCTGTTCAGTATCTCCCTTGTAATGCTCTGTGGCTCCCTCCGACTGAGCAGTAGTGAGAGCATTAATGGTACAGAGCATGGCTGAACATTGATGTTGCATTGTGCACAACAGGACTGAGGGAGTTTAATTGAAAGGGTTGTGAAGACCTTGGTAACTACGTTGGCAGTCTGCTCATTTTGAAATAGGGAACTGATCTTCCTTTTAGAAAAAATAGGTATTTGGTACCTGAAGATGTTGCAACACTGTGTTGATTTGGTTTGAATCCCCAAGGGTCAAAGTGAATGAAGGTCCTGTACTAGAAGAGGTCCCTACCAACGTGGTTCCACTCTGTCTTGACTCATCAGTACAGACCAAATGAAAGCCCTCCTACTGCCTTTAGCTGATGAAGACAGGCAATATTTGGTCCCCTTTCTGGAAAATGTAGGCTTGCACTGGTATGGCTCTTTCTTTGCTTATTAAAAAATATCTTCCTTTGTCTTCTGGTCTCAGTGAGGCACTGAGACACTCTGGTCTGAGCCCTGCAGGGGCCTGGCTCTGACTGACTTCAGGCAGAGTGCTCTGCTGAAGAGACACTGCTGGGCACAGAAAGGTTCTTGCATTTGGAGAGAAGTACATTTTGGTGGGACTGCGGTGAGAGAGTTTCTGTAACAAAAGAAGAGGAATCTCCTGTATCAAGCTTTTCCTTAAAAATACTCTAGAGGGAGTCAAATCTAAAAGTTTATTTATCTTTGAAGTATTTCAACTGCAGTTCCTTCGTTTTGAAAGCTCTGTTTTTTTTTTCTGTTTACTTATTTTTTGCCTGTCTAGTAATAAAGCATTTTTGTTTGAATGTGTTTGTTCATTTTAAGATCAGATACATGCTAATAGTACTTAGGAGGCATTACTTGGAGTAATGTGTCACTGTCACAGCAATAAATAGCCATCGAAACCAGCAAATACCAGTTTTAGCTTTGAAGGAAAGACAGCCCTAGGAAACAAAAGCAGAAAAGAAAGTGAAAGAGTTTCTCATCCCACAGAAATGGAGGTATTGCTTGTACGGAAGATTGTTTTCTCAGCGCTTAATATGACTTCAGTATCTGGTGACACACTAAGTCTGTTACACGATAACTTCATGTTAGAAATGTAACTGAATCTTCAATTACACCTTACTATCTTGAATGAAGGCTGTGGACATATTCTATTTTAAAAATCCAACTCCACTTTTAGCATTGATTTGTGGTTTGAATGCACAACTACCTTTGCTTTGCAGTGGTCGCTGAACTGTTTTAAGAATTAAACCTGTACCAAGGTGGGAGGCAGGGAGGGCTGTGCCACTTCAAGAGTTATACCGGGTGACAGTCTCTCCTGGAGCAGAGTCACCTCTCTTTAACCTCACTTTGCTACATATCCAGTGTAACAGCAGGCTGGAAATTTTCTGCTTTTATTTAGCTTCCACTGTTACAGCTGCTAAATGTCTCCTGGCTTTCTGACAACCACAGAGAACAAGCCTTTGTCAGAAAACTATGAATTCAATTTCTTCCCTTATAGGAGAGAGCAAGTAATGCTCATGAGGTTCCCTTCTACAGATTCCTCTACAATCACTGAAGGAATTATGCCCATTGCCTCATAGAAAAGACTATATGGTATCTGGAAATCCAGAAACTCCACAAATTCTCCGAGATCTAAACACCTAGCAGAGATAACGGGTGGGAGGCCACAGCTAGCAGTTGAATTTCAACATGGTTTCGTTCATAAATGAACACAACTAGGTGTGATTCTGCAGGCAAAGCCTCCTTGTGCTCAGCCTTGTGCCGGGAAGGGATACTTATTTGTTCATGAGGGAAATGGGAAGGATGTGGTGGTTGGAACTAGATGATATTAAGGTCCTTTCCAACCCTAACTATTCTATGATTGTATGATTCTATGACCATGTATTTGCGTATGAACTTATCATCTAGACTGTTTTTGTAGTTGGTGGAAAGACACTGATTTCTTTGTCTTGTGATAGATGTCTATGTCTAAAGGAACTGAGTTGAAATGTGTCCTAAAATACATAGGTTTCTGAAGTCAGATGATTTAACTTCCCTTCTGCACTGTTACTTATAGACAAAAAAAACCCAAACAACAACCGACATAGAGGGGAGGTCAGGCACTTGGTAGAATACAAGAAATTAAATCCTACTTCATTGATATTTCTGATTTCAAAAATCTTTCTTGTTGGTTTTGTTTCACACAGGCCTGAGGTATTTTGAAGAAACCCCTGGAAAGCACTGCTCTCTTCCCCTCTTATGCCTGTGTCTCCTTGGGTGTTGAGGTTTCTTGTCTGTGCTGTAGGAAAAACGCGCTCATGCTCCTCTTTGACATTGTATTTGCTAGGGACACTTCAGCAAGAAATTGAATAGGAGCTCTTACCTGGCAGTGTTTGTCATGTGGACACAGGCTTTTCTAGCCCATCATCTGCAGCTTACCATCAATGTTCTTCCCAGCTTTTGAGCTCCAGGCTAGCGTGTTGCTTAGATTGTTCTCCCTGGCTGTCTGACCGGGACTAGGAATGGACGACTAGGTCTCTGCAATTCATCTGAGGATCCTTGTCACTGCAGGGTGGAGGATCTCCCTTCCTCTGTGACAATCTCCATGCTGGAAAAGTCCAAGTTGATTTGGGAAAAAGGCAGTAGTGGATCAAAAATCACTTGTTATGGCAGGGGAGAGCTACCTTGATATTCTTGTTTGGAACCAGGAGGGACAGGGGTTTGATTTCAAGCTCTCCGTATCCTAAAAAGGTACCCTACCCTACCCAAGTGAACCCAACCCAATGCAATCCAATAGTTTCTGTCCTGTCCTGGCTGGAAATACTCCAAACTTTCCTGATAATATCAATAAAACCCCCCACTACCTCCATAAGAAACTAGCTTCAATACTAAAGCTGCTAGATTGAAAAATCTAGTTAAATTCCTCAGCAATATTTTTCCTTTAGCTCTTTCTAACCATAACATTGAGCCTCCCTGAGGAACAGCACAGGCCATAGGACCAGTGGATGAACTATGGCTGTGTTTTTCAAAGAAATCAGCTGGATGAAGAGGAAGCAGGGGTTAATATGAAACATGGCCCTGCATCTCACATTGGATCAAAGAACATATTTTCCTTCTCTGTCTCTCTCTTTCTTTCTCTCTTTCCTTATTTTTCTTTTCATTATTGAGTGAGACAGATCAGGTTTTCCAAAGTTCATGAAGAGGAAGTGCATCTCCTGGTGTCATTGTTTTTGGACAGAGATTGACTGCCCTCTGTCACATTCAACGAACAGCATCACTAGAACGTTATAAAAGGAAATTTTATGTAAGTTAGATGGTTGACTGCTTCCTTTGCCTCTTTATGCTTTTATAACTAAGTAGAATATTTCACACTTTTCATCTTCAAAGTGCTTTATAAGCATTTACTCAATAGTCTTCATAGTAACCTTGTGAAATATTGTTACTATTATTATGTCCACGAGGAAAGCAGAGATGAGAGGGCATCATGAAAATCATATTTTCCTTACAAGTTTCCCACCAGCAGAACTTTTCTTGTGGTACTGATGATGGGATCTGGTCTGGACAAGCCAGGAGCAACCACCAGCATGGATTGCAAACACTGCAGCCTGTCTATTAGATGATACTATTTTTGAATTAACAGTGATCGGTCACAACAGCATTAGAATTTTTCCTACCTATTGCTGGAACTCCAGAAGTGGGAAAGTTCTTTGGACCAAAATCAGTACAGACACAGGAAAACAGACTTGCCCACAACCAAGCCTATTAGCTATTGCAACATAATTCTTGTGTAAATACTCCCATTAAATTCAGCCGGAATTATGACTCTTAACTCAGGATGCTCTGTAAGTCATGGCTAGGTTTTGGAGAGGTGAAAATAACAGTGCCAGTAATTCAGTTTAAATGGCTTTTCCTGTTTGTTTTTTTTTTTTCCTTTTTCTCCCAAAGTAATTGTTGATCTTGAAAGCAGATGTCTCCAAGCCTGTCTTCTTCTTCCTGAAGGAGTGTGTTGCAAACACTCTTAAATGGCAATGGGGCTTGCCTCCCACAGGGTCTTGGAGGGTGAAAAAGGCAGAAGTCATGTGGCAAAAGTAAGGGATTTTGGGTAGCTCCTGAAGGACAGTAAGCAACATTAGCCCCACTAAATTCTCGTTAACAATAGAAGTGCAGTGCTTTTATCAGAAGTACCGTGGCCCAGATTTATATTCTCAAGTGATCCAGCATGCAGTCTTCCAAGTTGTCTGCCTCAGGACAATGTCCACATATATATAAACCCATTTAAGGGTATCAGTCTTTATCTGGATTATTTTGCAATAATCATCAGTCCCCAATATTTTGGCTTCACCTAGTTTGGTTAGAGGTGAAGACAAACACATCCAAGCCCCTATATAAATATTTTTATTTAATTTCTTAAAACTACCCAACTTTAATTCACTTAACAGTTAATTTTTCAAATAAAAAAAAACATTTTAAAAGAGGCAGAACTACCGCACCATTCAGGATTTATGCCACTACTAAAATTATACAGAATATTGCACTGGGACATATTATATTGCATCTGCTCTCCTGGGGTTTCTTCTTCCCTGCCTCTGCAATGCCTTTTCCAAATTACTGCCAAAGACAAACACTGTAATATTTGCAAATTCAGGGTGGCTTTGCCTCTGCTGCACCAGAAGTCCCTGGTTCAGCTAAACCACTTCCACACACAGCCCTAACAAGAGCCTGTTTCATGCCCAGGCTTACAGGAAAGTTCTCGGTTTTTTGTCCTTGCTTTTCTGACTCATCACAGAAAACACCGAGGAGCTCTCTTTCTGTCTTTTGCAAAATCTCACGTAAACAACATGTCCCCTGGCAGTCAGTGCCTGTGTGAAAAGGAGAAACACAAGGATAGGGAGCTAAACTAAACTCAGCTTTTTTGAAGTTGAAGGAAGAAGGAAAAATATCCTGGAGAGACAGAAAGGAAGAAAAAAACAACCCCAAACCATATGCTATCTGAGCTCTTTTGCAAATGCCATTCTTACTTATGGCATTGACTTTGGTGGAACTGGGTCCTGAATGAGAATTAGACAGGTATTATACATGATTCTGCAATCTCACCTAGTGTTGGTGAGCATTAGCATCTGCACAGCTGTTTCTTAGTGGGGTGCAGTTTACATGGACAGTAGGGTAACCATGCCATGGTCAAAGAAAAACATGATCAAGCACTATGCTTAAAGTTTGCAACTCAGTGATCATCTCATGAGACTAGAGCTGTACCACTCCCAGCACCTCCTGGGATCCAGAAGCAAACTAACTGCTTTGGTTGATGATGAACTCCAAGTCAGGAAGCCTTGCTGGGCCCTGGGCTGGTGCTGTGAGGAGCCTGCTTGAAGAGCCTCTGGCTGATCCAGGTGATGTGGTGCCTCAGGCACAAGGTCACACAAAGGCAGATGCTCAGCCAAAGCCTGGCCAAGTGCAAAAGCTCTTGTCTCCTCCCAGGTGCCTATGTACTCATGGGGCAGGTGAGTGGAGAGGTGTCTTCTGTTTGGGATGGCTGGCAATGCCCCAAAGAACCTGAGCTGATCCTGTGCTCCACATATCCCCATTCATGTCTGCTTTCCCGCATAATCTGAACTTCACCTGGGGTCCCTGCCCTCCTTAGCCTCCATTCCCTTCTTGAGTGTTAGCTGGACCTATTAGAACAACCGAGCCTAAGTCTTTGTTTTCTCCTGCAAAAAAAAATGCTGCAGAAAAGGCTTTGGTAGAGATTGGTCTTACTATGAAAAGAGGTGTCTACCCGAAGACTAAGAATTAAAATGCCACCCTAAAATGAAAACCCCAGAAAAGACTGAGGAAGCAGGAGAATTACATCCACTTAACGATGCTCCAGACTGTCTAGGTGGCAGCCTGCTGGGGCAAGCACCCTGGGTTAATAGAGTAACCTCTCACCCCTGGAAACTAGTTTAAATCTTGCCTTAGGGTAATAAAGGAAGATTGCATCTGATGGTGTCAAATTAGTCCCTAGTGGACTTTTCTCCACATCACAAATTCACCACAGATTTCACAGAATTTGTCATGATTGGCAGAATGTGACGAGGAGAAGTTTAGGATGGGAATAGCTCAGGTTTTGTAGGCTGGAAATTAGGGGTTGTTTGCAAATGTCCTTAGCACTGTTAGGCCTTTGCTGTCAGAACAAAGCCCCAGATTCACCCCTGCTCTTCAAAGCAAGGGAAACAAATAGAGGAACTGTCATCTCATGACAGAATTAAACCATTATTCACCTTTACAGCTGAGTAGGCTTGTCAGAGACAGTAGTGACCTATTCCAGATAGGCATCATTGTCTCATTCAGTGAAATTATTGGGGTTTACATCAGTCTAAATGAGATAAAATATTATAGCAAGTTAGAGTTTAAAATAGTCAAGTATTTTAAAAGACAGTGATTTTGGAATAAATAAAAATGCAGATTATGATGAAACTTGTCCATTTCATGTGGACAATGGTATGTGAAATACCAGTTTGGAGACTCCTGTGCCTGGATCTTCATGCACACATCTCCTTCCTGCACAAGCACATGTCCAAGTCCTACACTTGCTCTGTACACACAGAATTTGAGGATAAGTGACTCAGAAAACATACCCCATGCATTAGAATTTTAAACAAATGATTTGTAAAGAAATAAAAAGACCCTTTTAGAAGGCTTTAAAGAAGAATTATGAGGATAGGGGAACAAACTGGAAAAAAAAATCCCAATGTAAAAGCAGCAGGAATGTGGGGTCTGGATGTGTTCTCAGAGCTGATAGAAACCTTGCCTTGGTTCTGGTGCTTGAACAAAACCACCTCTGACAGAGCTGGGAGCCTGCTAAGAGGTGAACTGGTGAATTTAGCTCAAAATCACTTCATTCAGTAGTGTAATTTGAGAAATAAATTCCTTATCTCTAGATGCTGTGAGAAAGAGAGCATGTGGCCCATGTGGGTGCTGGGGTTGTAACACTACCTACTGACACAGTCTCGTGTTACTGTACACTGCCTTTAAAAGCATCACAGCACCTTTTTGTGTTATTACTGGATGTCTTTACTGCAAGTTGTAAGAGTTGACAAATGGCTGCTTTCCAGATTTACTGACTTTGCTCATATCCTGTTGAAAATTCTTAATAACGGTGCTGAATTGGACATAAACATGTGCTTAATGTGTTTGAACATGAAACTTAAGCACTTTGCAAAGATTAGCTGAAATAAGTGGCAACAACGTGCATTTTCTTCTACAAAATAGGCAGAAATACTGTGCCTGTTTTTTACAAATAGTCTCTCTTGACAAAATATGCTATAGAAACTTTGAGCTACCTGCTGGTCATGTTAGTGGGTCCCCACTGACCTTTCTTCGTACTGACCATGGATGGAGGTGGCAGTGTCCTGCTGCTAGCCTGCACCCATGATGGGGCTGTGCATGGGCAGGGGTACAGCCACCAGCGAGTCCACAAGTGGGAAAGAGCTAGAAAACCTTACTCTAGGAGTTAGGGCTAAATCTGAGGGTCTGGGAGCATGAGGGCAGTGTCAAATCCAGCCCTTGAGCTGCTATGTGCCCCACAGGAGGTGTGGTTTCATGGATGCCTTTTACAGCAAGCCCAGCTCAGGGAGCTCTGTTTCATTGCCTTTTCTGCTTATCCTTCTTCCCCAGCCTGCAGGGCTATGCTAGCATGGCATGGGAGACCCTTCAGCATAGTGCCTGTACCTGCTGCAGGGGTTAGCCTCTGCATAATAAAAATGAACAGTAAGGTGAATAACCTAAACTAAAACTTTTTTTTTTTTTAATATACGTATGATGTTATATATGTTTTTCACATAACTAAAATAAATAAATTTAATAAAGGGTAAATCAGATAAACCTTAATAGTTCTGGCTGAAAAGTAAAATTCTTATGTCCATTCCCACCTGTTCGAATCCTTAGCAGCTCTCTTTGAATTATTAATATCACAATTTTGCATCAAGCTTTTCCTTAGCATAGTCTGTTACATTGCAGATCCCTATCTAGCTCTCTAATATGAGCAAGTGTTAATATTTAAGCAAAATAAATCAGCTTTATGATGGAAGCTCTAGATGCCAACTACGAAGCTGAGTTAGGAAATGTGTTAAGATGAAATATTCAAGCTTATGTCATAGAATCATAGAATAGTTTGGGTTGGAAGGTCATTTAGTCCAGCCTCTCAGCAATGAGCAGGGACACCTTCAACTAGATCAGGTTGCTCAGAGCCCAGCTCAAACCTGACCTTGAATATTTCCAGGGGATGTGGCATCTACCACCTCTCTGGGCAACCTACCCTTTGGTTAGGTTATTACCTGGCTTAACAAGTTATCTTCAATCCATTCCAGGAGTCTCCTGGATTGGCTATAGCTCACTGTGCTTCTTTTCCAGCAGATATTGGGATGTTTGAAGTCCCCAGGCAGGATGAGAGCCTGCAAGTGTGATACTTCTTACTTAACTTTTTACTCCTGTAGCTGCAGTAAGAAGGCTTCATCAACAGGTTTCCCTTGATAGGACAACCTGTAGTAGACACCAGCCACAAGGTTCCCTTTGTTGCCTCAGTCTCTTATTCTTGTCCATAAACTGTCAACCTGCTGGTGGCTATTATTCAGAGACAGCTCTTCACACTCTATCCATCTCTTGTTCTAGAGAGCAATGCCTCCACACCTCCTTCCTCACCTGTTCTTCTAAACAGCCTGTAACCACTGATAGCTGCACTCCAGTCATAGCAAGTAATAGATTTCTAACAGCATGGTGGATTAGAACTCCTGTTCATCTTATCTTGGACCTGGGAATGTGAGGGAGAGACGACTCCATATTTAAATATATTTAAATTTTTTATAAAAAAAAAATCATCCTTTTTCTAAAGTAGTCTCTCATTTCCTGTTTTTCTTAAAAATAATAATAAAAACATAATCCCAGGAGTGTACAATCTCCTACATCGTTTGCCACTACCTAGGAGTAAAGCTGACCTGAAAATTGAGTTCAGCTCCTTTTCATTTTCCATATAAGCAAACCAGCAAATTATTCTCAGCTTGTGCATAGATGAATACAGATATGCCCACCTCCTGCCACACATAACCTGCCCCAACCTCTTCGAATAATACTGTAATGAAAAATTACTGATCAAGGGGAAGGTCACAGGACTGGTGGCTGAGGACAACCAGAGAGCAAGATCTGACAGCAGAGGAAGAATACAGATCTACACCTACTTTAGTCACGGTTTCTGTGCAAATCTGTGTAGATATTCTTTTTTCCTTCAAATAAATACATCCCTTAACTATTTTTATCTGAAACAGCACTCTGTTAGCTAGTAAAAACAATGAAGTCTCATCTATTTCTGGCTACTTGCTAACAGCATAAATTAGACTTAGAGAATTCTTTCTGCCATGGGTGTCTGAAGCATAAATAACACCATATGTTCAGCAGCAGCTTAAATAAAATATCATTTTTATCTTGACAATGACGTTCTAATTTAGGAGCCATGGCTCTAATCACAACGCAAACACTGAAATGTTTTGCATAATCTTTGTAAAATGTTGTATTACTTTTGTTCTACCCTCAAACTATGTGTGATAGTGCATTATATTTGCAAGGGGAAATCCCCATCATCTTCTAGCTGTGTGCTGCCAATATACACCAATCAGAAAATCTAAATGTCATCAGGAATGACCCACAGAGTGAAAAACTTGTTCCTAAGAATGTATGAACCCCACTGGCTTCAGGAAATATTTGAAGAGTGAACACACATTTTGTCAAGATTTTTGAAATCCCAGGAGGAAGGGAAGGAATGAAAACATGACAGAGTAATTTAAAATGGCAGGTATTGCACTTTTCTCATTCAACACTGGAAATTGGATACCTGATATTAACAGAAGTCATTATTTTTATTACTCCTATTTAAAGAGGCTAACACCTGCTATCTCCCAGATTTCTGAGAGTGGTTGAATTTTTTCTTCCTCTCTGCAGTGGTTGTTGTATTGCTCCAGGTGGGAGCAAATGCCATTACTTTAGAGATTGGTGTCTATTTTATCTTCCCAGGAAACTGTACCTGGAACAGTCTGTTCTGAGCAGAGGGAAAAATAAACCTTCATTCCTGGAGTAGAAGAGGAGGTAGCAGCCTCTGCACTCAGCAGTGCCAGACCTTTGGACACAGTTGCACTGCTGCCTCCCCATCTTGAAGATGACCTGCCCTGCTACAGCCTGGCTGCCAGAGGAGATGAAGACATGTCCTGAGTCAGGATGCTCAATGCTGTGCCATGGGAACCTATTTTACCCTTAGGTCTTCAGGTATCTCATAGCTTGACTTTGGGAAATGATTTGCCTCCCATGTTGCCTCTGGCCTTTGTAGAGGTTATTTAGATGGCAAGGAATGAGCTCCTTTTCCTATTCAGGGCTAAACAGTTTTTTTTAAACCCATTTCCACAAAGAAAAGTAGAAACCACTTACAACTGTTGACAGGCAGTTGAATTTTTCCTTTTTCTGAGTACATTTCAGTGCCTACTCCAGCTACTTTGACTGCCTATTGGTCTCACATTCTCAGGACCCTGCTGGAGAAGAATTAATTTTACTTCCAAAGTCCTGGAATAAGACTTCTAAACACTTCAGCTCTGCAATTAAAGTGTCCTTCTCAAGGCTAGATATAATAATTTCTCTCTTTTTTCTTTTTCCTGGTAAAACAGACCTTGTAAACACAGATAAACTTTTTAACCTTCTGACTATATACAGAAGTGATCTGGGGAGTCTGATATAATGCCTGATAGCATGCAATTTTTACAGCTGCTACTGTTGTAGCAGTTACTTAGCACAGGCAGGTAGCCACATAGGATGTTGGTGAGAAATTTTCTACCAACCCTCAACCACAGGATTTTCAAAGGCATTGCACATATTTTTCAGGCTACTGCATAAAACATTCCCTTGAGAGCACAGAGGGCTTGGATTTACTGCCACTGGCACAGGCTGTGTGTTGCACTCATCTAGTTAGAGCTTTCCCTATAAATCACACCCAAGTTATGTACTTTTGCCTTTGCAGCAAAGGAATGAGAAGCCTGCCTTTGGTGATGTATGGCTTAATATTGGGTGCTTTCTAGTAGCATGTAGCTGAAATATTGCGAAGTTGGAATGTTATACAGAGACGAGTTTGTTGTGTGGGCATTCGGTGCCGCAAAACACTGCCGCCACTTCTGAATTTCTCAAGAGGTTTCACAGCTTGTTTTACCTCAGGTTCAAGGACACGTGAGTCATATTACCATCAACAGGGTAAAGAAAGCTTTGGTGATGGAGTTCACCTCAAGACTGCTTCTTCGTTTGGGCTTCTTGTGTGGTGGCTGGGCTCTTCAGGGCGGCAGTAAATCAGTGAGGCTTTCACACAGGCAATGTTGTAAGAATATCCCTTCAACTTCCAGGCCTTTACTGCTACCAAAACCCCCTGGGGACATAGAATCATAGAATAGTTAGGGTTGGAAAGTACCTTAAGATCTTCAAGTTCCAACCCCCCTGCCATGGGCAGGGACACCTCGCTCTAAACCATATCACCTAAGGCCTCATCCAACCTGGCCTTGAACACTGCCAGGGATGGAGCATTCACAGCTTCCCTGGGCAGCCTATTCCAGTGCCTCACCACCCTAACAGGAAAGAATTTCCTCCTTATATCCAATCTAAACTTCCCCTGTTTAAGTTTGAACCCATTACCCCTTGTCTTATCACTACAGTCCCTAATGAAGAGTCCATCCCCAGCATCCCTATAGGCCCCCTTCAGATACTGGAAGGCTGCTATGAGGTCTCCACGCAGCCTTCTCTTCTCCAGGCTGAACAGCCCCAACTTTCTCAGCCTGTCTTCATACGGGAGGTGCTCCAGCCCCCTGATCATTCTCGTGGCCCTCCTCTGGACTTGTTCCTACAGATCCGTGTCTTTTTCATGTTGAGGACACCAGAACTGCACACAATACTCCAAGTGAGGTCTCCCGAGAGCAGAGTAAAGGGGCAGGATCACCTCCTTCGACTTGCTGGTCATGCTCCTTTTGATGCAGCCCAGGATACCGTTGGCTTTCTGGGCTGCAAGCGCACACTGAAGCAGGCTCATGTTCATTTTCTCATCGACCAGCACCCCCAAGTCCTTCTCCACAGGGCTGCTCTGAATCTCTTCTCTGCCCAGCCTGTAGCTGTGTCTGGGATTGCTCTGACCCAGGTGTAGGACCTTGCACTTGTCATGGTTAAACTTAAGGAGGTTGGCATCAGCCCACCTCACAAGCGTGTCAAGGTCCCTCTGGATGGCATTCCTTCCCTCCAGCGTATCAACCGAACCACACAGCTTGGTGTCATCGGCAAACTTGCTGAGGGAGCACTCTATCCCACTGTCCATGTCAGCGATGAAGATGTTAAACAAGATCGGTCCCAACACCGACCCCTGAGGGACGCCACTCGTTACTGGTCTCCAGCTGCACATCGAGCCATTGACCACAACTCTTTGTGTGAGGCCATCCAGCCAGTTCTTTATCCACCGAGTGGTCCATTCATCAAATTGATGTCTCTCCAATTTAGAGACAAGGATGTCGTGTGGGACAGTGTCAAACGCTTTACACAAGTCCAGGTAGGTGACATCAACTGATTTACCGCTGTCCATCAGTTCAGTAGCCCCATCATAGAAGGCCACCAAATTGGTCAGGCAGGATTTCCCCTTAGTGAAGCCATGCTGGCTGTCACCAAGCACCTTGCTGTTTTTCATGTGCCTTAGCATGCCTTCCAGGAGAACCTGCTCCAAGATTTTGCCAGGCACAGAGGTGAGACTGATTGGTCTGTAATTCCCTGGGTCATCCATTTTCCCCTTCTTGAAAATGGGGGTTATATTTCCCTTTTTGCAGTTGTCAGGAACTTCACCTGACTGCCATGATTTTTCAAATATGATGGCTAGCGGCTTAGCAAGTTCATTCGCAAGCTAGCAATTTCATTCACCAGTTTTTGTGGCATAATGTTGCTAAGCATCCCTCTGGGTATGGACATATTTTCAATGGGCATTGTGGAGAAAAGAATTTGCCTTGGTAAAATGAATATGTGCTATTAAAACCCCACAGGTCAGAAATAAGAGCTGCTGAGATAAACCAGGTTTTCAGGGGCCATATTGATTGCTGGTGCTGCTGTCTCTAGAAGCAGACCAAACAGGCAGCTTTGCAAACTCCATGAAGAAATGACATCAGTGTCTCTTGCAGGTGGCTTATGGGAAGCCTACATCTTATGTGAAAAGATCTGGCCAGCACATGCTGGGAGAAGGAAGGAGTGTTGAAGAAGAAACATGAGAGACATTAACAGAAAAGCACCTTCACTCTGTGCATCAAACTCCAGGTTCAGAGACATAAGTCCAACTTCAGCCCCTCAGTGATGGTATATAGTTAACCCTACCTAGTTTTCAGTGGTTACTTAAGTAAAGGGAATTAGAAATGTGGACTGCTAACTAGCACTCATAAATGTCCCATTTAACACAAGTCTGTGTGATGAGATTTGGTGCCAGACGTCTGGGCTGGCACTGAAGGAGGTTGCTCCACGAACAGAAACAGCGTCACCACATCGGTATGGCATGGGACCCAAGCAAATGAGCCTTGCTGGGAGAAGCTGCTAGTGCTGCACTGCA
This sequence comes from Neopsephotus bourkii, assembly GCF_033783945.1. Lineage (NCBI taxonomy): Eukaryota > Metazoa > Chordata > Aves > Psittaciformes > Psittacidae > Neopsephotus > Neopsephotus bourkii. The sequence continues at coordinate 8,866,673 of NW_026902239.1, forward strand.
TTGATTATCTTCTTTTTGGCATTGTTGCTTGTCTCTTTGCATGGTGCTGCATGGTGCCATGTAGCAATGAGAGTACGCTCTGAGGTAAGGACATAAGATCTGGCTGGAAGCTGCCATTCCAGGGCAGAACTGGAGAGGAAACAGACAGTGCACAGTCTCTGCTGTAACATGCAGAGAGATTTGTTTCCTTTCTCTTCTTGTGTTCCCTTTCATTATACAAAACTTAAATCTTTTGCTTTTCAGCATTGCTCTAACATGTAGAATGAAAGGGATGCTTGCAGGCAGAATCTAGCCTGCAGGTTTGATCTCACCTCCCCCAGAAGAGTGTATACAGAGCCAACACAGCATGTACCAAAGTAATCCTTTCCTTCTTCTCAGGGAAGACGCATGGCTGAAGAGGAAGCATGTGCTGCCTGGCTTTCTTTTCCCTCTCAACCAGTATTTTCTCCAGTATGCCAAAGGCTGCACATGCCTGTACTAGAAATGGGAAAGGAAGATGAAAAATCAAGATACTAATGAATAGGAAGGTAGAGATAGCAGATATTTGAACTTGGTACTTCTGACCTTGTCAGTCTTTATCTATGGGTGGTTTATCTAAGCTATAAATTAGTCATGCCACGGGTGCAGAAATCCCAGAGTAGACCCATGCATTACTAATCTAATTTGGCAGGATTTATTAAATCAGGTTTTGCAATATGTGAGTGAGCTATGCTACTTCTGAGGCCACTCAAACACTTTCCAATGTTGCCCAGGCTAATAAACCCCAATAAACTTGTTTTGATTCTGTGCAGGGGCAAAATTGTAGAACCATAGGGTTGGAAAGGACCTTAAGATCATCTAGTTGAACCCCATTGCCATGGGCAGAGATACCTTGCCCTAGATCATGTCACCCAAGGCTCTGTCCAGCCTGGCCTTGAACAATGTCAGGGATGGAGCACTTGCCACTTCTTCAGGCACTCTGTTACAGTACCTCACCACCCTTACAGTAAAGAATTTCTTCCTTATATCCAATCTAAACTTCCCCTGTTTAAGTTTTAACCCATTACCCCATGTCCTGTCGTTCAAGTCCCTCATGAAGAGTCCATCCCCAGCATCCCTATAGGCCCCCTTCAGATACTGGAAGGCTGCTATGAGGTCTCCACGCAGCCTTCTCTTCTCCAGGCTGAACAGCCCCAACTTTCTCAGCCTGTCTTCATACGGGAGGTGCTCCAGCCCTTTGTCATCCTCCTGGCCCTCTTCTGAACTTGTTGCAACAGCTCCATGTTCTTTTTATGTTGAGGGCACCAGAACTGCACACAATACTCCAATGGAGGTCCCATAAATGCAGAGTAGAAGGGTAGGATCACCTCCATCAGGGTGAAGGTCCCTGGTCTGCAGTCCTGCCATATTGGAGTCCAGAGGGTTTAGTAATTGCTTGCACACTGCAGTGTTTCCTTTGAGGCTGGGGTTTCCTAACACAGCAACTCTGTCTGAAGGGCTTTTCCCACAAGATCAAGAGGTACCACAAAAACATGATGCAAAGTACTGATTAAGCTTGCTAGTGAATAAACTCATCTTCTTAGTACCAGTTTGTTGAGTTCATTGCACTGGCTTATCTTTCTATCAGTTAGGTTTATATGGCTCAGGCATTAGGCATCCTGTGTTTGCTACCTTGGAAACATGAAATTAACAAATTGTGAATAATGTGCTTCAGTTCATGTGCTGGAAGAAATATGTCCACATTGTATCTAGATCAAACATTTGTATCTGGATCAGCTGGGAGGGCCCAAAGCTGGTGTTATCATTGTGGACCCATGGCCAGGCACAGCAGCAGCTTGGAAGGGAGTAAAGGAGCAGCAGCTGGCTCCAGTTCCAGGCAGACAACGTGGTCAGTGTCTCTGTGCTGTTCGCTCTGCTGGCCCTCTGCCTCAGTCAGGGCTTTTACATTTGCTGTGGAAATTTCAGCCTTGCAGTCATCCTCTGACACCCCTTGTGAAAGAGTAACTGTCACCACAGCATAATAAAGATAGCTGCTTCTGTATTACATGGTATTTCTCCCCTAATTAAAACCCAGTACCCAGATTTTAGATCCTTCATAGAACAGTAACAGTCCGCAATAGCAGACAAGTAGTTATGAAGTTGGGAAGCAGACTCTAGAGATATAAAGTTGTTTATATCAAAGAATACTTCCCTCATGAACAAAGACTTCTTGCTGGATCAGAAACGCAATCCAAAAACTTCCAAAGCCTTTGATTGCTTTCTTTGCACATCCTCTGAAAGCATGTTGGATGAGGGTGCTGCAGTTGCTGTAACACACATAAATTCTGCTTTATGATAGCACGGTAGCACTGGTCAGCATTGCGTGGTATTAGAAGGTGGGTGGCAAGAACACCCAGCGTTCATGCACTGTTTCTGTACAGGTGATAGAGTACTGTGGTGATGGCAGCACTGGATTTTCTTTCTGCTGGTTTAAAATTTATTTCACATCTGTTTTTCTTTCTGCTTTAACCAGATGATGATTTCATAGATTTGACTGCTAACTTATGAACCCCATATCACCATAACCGCCAGCAATGAAACAACTCTCTCACACGAAACAAAATGCCAGGTCAACTTGTATGATACAACTGGTGATAGTAATATATACCTTATTGACAAATAGCAAAAGAGAATAAAACAGTGTGAGTGGGATAACTAGTTTTAGAGTGACAAGGACTTGTTTCCAAAGGTCAGGCAACCATGTTTCAAAAGTGCTTATCTTTATCCGTAACCTTTACTGTCACTGCAATTTTTGGCAAAGTTTCACAGGGCAGATCCCTGGTTCACATGTCTTGCCTAAGGAAGGGTAAAATCACTTGAGATTAGACATTCATATTATACTTGTCTATATAATCTTGTATTTAATTAATTGTGCAGCTTTCTGCAACCTTCGATTATTGTGCGATTTTAAACCAGATCTTTTTAGTCTCCAAAAAGCAAGTGTATGTCTTCCAGCCAAGCCTTCACAACACAGAATTCCCAGTCTAATAAAATACCACTGACACTGATACTGTTATCTTCTTCCACCCACGAGGTGAGATCTGCTTTTGTTCTTCAGGTGTAGAAGTTTTTCTTCATCTGTCTATAGATCTGTAGCAGTGGTTCTTAAGCAGCCCATGGCGATTTGCTCATCGCACTAAGATACATTTCAGAGTAGGTATGTCTTTCAGTTTTATGGCCAATTAGTGTTAGGGTCTGCAGGAAAACTTGGATAACTGAAGGTAGGCCCTAGGGCAGCATATTCCATTTTCAGCTGGTTAAGGTAATACAGAGGGCTCTTTCCTTATTAGCTTACTCCTCCTGAAAAGAGGGCACACCAGGGAGCAATCACAAGGTGAAAGGGGTTGATGTTTTGGCAGTTACCCCTTGACTTTGAAATAGCACTGGAAATAGGAAATAACACTGGAAATAATTCTGCCTCCTACTTAGCACAGGCTCTTACTGAATTTGGTGGGAACTGAATGCAATCCCAGGAAAAGGTTTTGTTGGTTTATTGTTGGTTTTCGGTTTTGGTGGTTTTTGTTTGTTTGTTTGTTTTGTTTTGTTTGTTTGGGGTTTTTTTTTTCCCCAGAAACCCCATAATTTTCTTTGGCCAAAGCAAGCAAGGCTGACACGAACAAGGGACTTCACAGAACACAGCTTTTGCTGGAATATCTCAATGCACAACTGTGAAGTTCACAGCTGGCTTTCAGATAACCCCAGTCAGGCCATTGCCATGGGGTAGGTGTGTGTGCCATGAGGCAGTACCACCCTGGTTGAAGCAGGGATGCAAGACTGTTTCTTCAGCTGTCTGCAGCACAGAAGTTGTTGCACAGTGCTGTGGATCTACAAAACCTGTCACTGGGAGAGATGAACAGTCAAGACAGCCAGCTCAGAAACCTGCTGTCAAGGAGAAATCCTTATAGAACTTGCCTATTAACAAAGTGGCTCTGCTCCCATAAGCCCTCCTCTTCCTGGTGCCCTGCAGTCAGTGATACTTAGGGGAGAGAAAACAGCTTCAGTTCCTTCATCCTCTTGCATGCTAGAGTTTCTGATCCATGCTTTGCTCTTTCCTGTTGCTGGCAGGCAGTGCAGTTTTGTTTTTCTGAAGCTGTAAGAAAGGAGTTGATTCAGCAATAAACGTAGCCTGTGCTGATTTGGTTTTTCAGTGGCTGCGAGCAATGGGTATTACTCATGCCACACCTCCAGGATTATTCAAATATGGTATAAATCTGATCTGCTGCTGAAAGTGATGGTCTCATCCTGTCCTGTGGGTTCAGTCTTTCACTCCCACATCCCTCCCTAGTAGTGTTCCTAGCACTTATGTGGGCCTGTGGCAAGCTGGATCAAAGAGGACATCCCATGCAAACTAAACTTGCTTACCCACTCCTCTGACCATAAAAAATTCCATACTGATATAAGCAACTGCTACCTCGGAAGTGCTTGATATATCTCTGCTAGGAGTTCGCCTCCCATAAATAGCTCAGGGTACCAAAGGAGGAAATTAAAGTGGAAGGAAGCAACTTCTTGTTGCTCTCTAGCAACTGTGTTATAGTTGGGTTTAGACTCTCCCCAAATGCCAAAATGGGATAAGACAGATCAAAACTAACTTGGAATAACTGAAAACAGTTGTGAATTCACAACACTTCTGAGTACAGGCCATGAAAGTTGCACCTGCTTAGTCCATGCTGTATTATTTTGTTTCATGTAGTGCTTCAATGTTCCTTGCTATTTGAGAAAAGTATACCTAAAGTGCCAGGGAGCCTGATTCAAAGTATGTTCAATAAACTCCCAAGGGTAGTTTGCGAAAAAGACAGTGTAGTTCAAGTAGCATCACACATGTTTAAAATTGCAGCAGACACTTTGAAACCATGTGTTGTGTAACGATCAGTGTGCTAAATCATGTGTCAAAGCTGAGGGATCTGGTTTCTCTGAAAAGTGCAAATGCTTTTTGATGCTGAATAGAAGCTGTGTTTAGAAGAAATGATCAGAAAGCACAAGTCAGTTTATGAGAGCATTAGTGCTTCAGATGTGGTTTATCTACTTAGCAGCAAACCCAGCCTGCAGCAAACATATTTTGGACACGTGAAACGAATCATTCTATCTGCACACAAACCCCACATAACAGTTTGCCTTGGTAGTAAAAATAACCAGTGATTAAATTGCTGCAGCAGCGAAGTTAGTAAAAAGTGATGTGTCAGAGAGAACATGTTGTTTAATGGTAGGTGCCCTTCTGTTGAAAATGAAGGCTTAATGCCACTTCTTGGCCCAATCTGAAATGCATTAGTCATTTCAGTGATTTGAACTTCATCCAAGCTTTCTCAGAACTGTTCCTAATAATCTGTCTGCACTGTCTTGCACTTGGAGTTGCCCCAGCACGTCCCTGCAAATCTGTTGCACTTGACATTCTCGGAGTCCATAAGCTCAACCAGTGGTTTCATCTGGCAGTTCACTGAGAACCTGCCTGTACTATGATGAGCTGGATCAATTGCTTACCCTTTCCCCAAGAAGAAAGTCCATTTTCATACTGAAAAATGGGAGCTGCTAAACCTCAGCTAGAAGCAGAAAGACAAGAAAGGCTGGAGCAGTCATTAGCAGCTTTGGGATCAGAAGGAAGTTAGCAGCTTTCAGTCAAGACGACTGTGAACTGTAGTTCTTTGACCTCTGTAAGGATAAGAAGGAAGACCAGACTGGAGAGGACAACAGAAAAAGGTCAGCCACACAGCAACACAGAGACTGTTATCTGTAGTTTTACTGTGGGACCATTAACTGGTCCAGCTTTTGCCTAGTACTGAAAAATTACTTATTCAAGTGTAAAATATTCCCTGAGCTTTAGTGATATTTCTCACATAAAGCCTCTGTTGAGGGCAGGACCTCCATCTTCTTTATTTCACTTTTGGTCCCTAGCAGATGTGACACAGGACAGCCTCTAAATGTAGAAACCATAGTTTCAAATATGTAAAAAGTGGTTTACAGTATCAAATGGAGCACAATGCAAGCATTAGTGATAGAAAACCAGCAGTCCTTGCAAGTGAAATTGCAGGATGTACAATCTTAGGTCCATATGGGGTTTTTACCTCACTTGAGTTTTCAGAGGAAGTTTGGGTTGGAAGCCCAGTGTGTAACTTCAATCTACTGGCTTACCTGAGATCGTTTTAAGCAGCCTGCAATGAAACCTCACTTACCATCCTGTTCCTATTAGCCCAGATTTCAGTCCCTGCCTGCACAGTGGTGTAGGGCAATTTCCTTTGTAGCAGAAATTTCAAGGCAGTGTAGTAGAGAATGAACTTTTAGTGTTTTCTTATAACACACAAATCTCCTTCGTCTTCAATGTACTTCGTACAATGTGCAAAGCTTAAAAGTTGTCCACAAACACAGGCAAATATACTCCTACCAATGTACTACTCCTTCGCTAAGTTCATTTCTTCCCATGGCACTTCAGCCTCAAAATATGTTATCACTATAGATAAACGAGAGATTATTAACCTACAGTGTCTCTTTTCTCTTCCCTTACAACATCCAGCTCAACAACACAGATGAAAGCTCTGATATTTGATTTGCTTGAGGATTTCAGGAATTTTCGAAGTCCAACAGTACCAATACCTCAGCAATATCTCACCTTTTATTACAATCCCTGGCAGCAGTAAACTGTTGTAAACCACAAACCTTTGGCCATTTAAAGGCCAGTTTATAGGGACATGTTTAATAACAACCCATTTTTGGCTTGGTAGGGTCTTTCTGATTTGTGTGTCCTTATCTGGTTTGGAGCTTGTTCTTCATGCAGATTTTTGAAGGTTACCTCAGAAAGCATAGTGATGGAGTCCCGGCACTCTGTTCCAGCATGAAGAAATGCTGTAGTTATTAAAACCTGCTGTATCCACTTGTAATCTGTGTGATCTTAACAAAGCCAAGCTGCCCACGTCAGATGCCAGGTTGCTCTACTGTACACCTCACATCAAAAAATCTGCTCTGGGGCTGCAAAATGAAAGCTGGATAAATGTCAACAGCTAGAATAAGTCTGTAGAGTCTGTCTTGCCATCTGTTAGAATAAAAATCCTAGGTAGAAATATGGAGCATAACAAATAGGAAGGAAATGTTACTGAGTTGGTGGGCTGTGAGCACTTCAGTGTAGGCATCTGGAAAGGAACAGGGTCTTTCCTTACACATAATGAAAACAGTTCAGAGTAGTGCCACTTCATGCACTGCTGTGAGTCACAGGATACATCCTTATGAGTCCTAGCACCTCATACAAGAGGTGTGCACATCTGGATGCAGTAATGAGAGGATGGCTTTCTGCTGTAGCTGTTCACATCCATGCTTAGCTAACCCAAATGCCAGGGAGCATCTGAATTAAATTCAGCAGGGTGGCATATTCTGAAACACTCTGTGAAGGCACAAGACTCTTAAGACTTACTCTCCACACTTGAAAAGCCTGTGACATGACCTTTGTTAATCAATAGGACACACATGGTCTAAGTCAGTGTTTAGGATGAAGATCTGGATTCAGAGACCAAAACAAAGTCAGTAGCCAAAGGCCAAAATGAAGGTTAGGGGCAGGACTATCAGCAACAGCAAACTATCCAGCTGATAGCCAGCCCAGGAGCAACTGCAAGTTCTGGCTGTTCTCTCCAGCCAGTAAGCCAGGGTTACTTTGGAGTGACCCAAAGAGGTTGCTTATTCAGTCATTCCTGCCAGGCCTCACTGGCAGGGAGGTCTGGTCCAAACCTAGGACCCAGAAACATGCACTTGGTTTTTATTTGAGAAAATAAACAGAGCTAGAGTTTCAAACTGTGGGTGTTAAACGCCCATGAAGAACATGCACAGTACAGGTCATTCTCTCTCTTTGGCTTGAAATATTCCACATGAAAATCTGGCAGACCATATCTAAGAAACAAACACGTTTGTCCTGCTGTGGGATCTATTTTGAGACAATACTTAACCAAAGAAGGGCTCAGCCTGAGGAAAACATTTTTCCCAGTTCTAGTAACTTACAGAAGCAATTTTCAAACATGCTTAATATTGGACAAAGTCTGCTACTAAACTGAATGTCTAAATTCATGGGCATCAACAGAAGCCAATTAAAAGCAGACAGAAAACACTTTTGACAGCCTCCCACACATAGTTCCCTGGTTGGAAACAGTGTAGGAAGATTAATATCCAATGAAGTTAATATGAAGAAATAAAGTGATCATCCTTTCAGCTTCTTGCACTTGTGTAATTCTCTTCTTGCAAATGGCAATCTTGTCAAATGTCATGACGGTTTTGTAATTCTGGTTTAAGTGACAGGATACTTTAACAGCCATTACTAACATCTCTTGGTATGCAAAGTATGACCATGATACAATGCAGGAAAACTTCACAATTCAGAGAGAAAAATGATTAAATGCAAACTTCAGAAATCTTTTCCATTTGTGTATAGGTATTTATGAATAGATTTTTTTTTAGAGGAGACCTGCAGATTGTGGACAGCATTATGTTGCACATGAGTGAAAATTGAGTGATGATATCAATTGCATCATAATGAAACTTCTTTGGGAAACTAAAGTAAATTGACTTTAACTTCAGTCATTCCAGATTTGTGGTAACGTATCTGAGAGCAGAACTCAGTATTTATCTTTTCTTTAATCAGTGGAGTAGCTCCCACTCTTATAGGAAGTCTCACTGAAGCTGATGAAATATTTATTTGTTGCGTATAGCACAACTGATTTATTAGGTTTACACAAATTACAGATGCCACTGAGGCTTGTTGTGCGTTGCCTAAATGCAAGTTTTAGTAAAGCTTTAAAAAATTCTTGCACTTTTTGCCATGCTGGCAAAATAAGCATCACATTTTTTAAAAACTGCATTTCATGAGAAACTGAAAAATATCTTTGTTTCAATTCTAAATTAAAGCTAATAAATGAATGTCTACATTTCTTATAAAGTATAAATGCCATTTTTTTCTCAGATTTATTCATTAGAGCACAAATAAGATTAATTTAGAATAGGTGATTACAGGTCCGCCAGCAGGTTGAGAAGCTCTGGAAATCCCCGAGAGAATAGGACTGAAAATAACCACAGAAAACCCAGCTTCTTCTGAAAATTTTTAAGGATCTCTTAAATGTGTAGAGTCGAATATTGTATTTCCCCAGGACAGTTACATGAACAACAACTTTGATAGCAAAAGCAGTATATGTATACTTTCCCCACACTCATTACCTCACTATCCCTTCTTATCCTGCACTGCAGCTCATTATTCTTTGAGGTCGGCTAGGGAAAACTGCTTGTGTGCCCACACTATAAGCCAAGCTACTGTGAGGTTATCCCAATTAAAAAAATAAATTCTTAACAAAGAAAGAAAGAAACAGAATTCTCACAGACACGTGGTTGCTTTCTTCCACAGCATGCTTGTTAAAGATGACACCGAGAATTCCAGCTAAAGTTCCAGTTTTTCCATTTCATTTCATTTTCTTTCCTTTCATTTTCCCTCTTTCCTCTTGTTTTTGCTAAACCAGATCAAGAGCTTAAGCAGGCCCTCATATGTATGCTGAGATTGAGACAGAATCGTATTGTAAGAACATAGTTATAATCCATTGGGGTTCCTGACTCCTGTGCTGCAGAATATGACAAGTTTGTAGTGAACAAGACAGGAGATTGCAAAGGGACAAATTCATAGGACAGGAAGCCAAACGCTTTCCCAAATAACATTAATTCTATCATAGCACAATTTCTTTTACAGAGATTTGAAAAATTTAACCATATCATAATTCATGGCATATGAGGATGGCATATTAGCTTGTAATCTATATGTTCTTTTGGAGCTTCTCATGAGTATAAAGTCCAAACACTACTATGTAGCAGAGGGAAATCTAAGCTTTTCATACATATCTTTTCATATTTCATCTGTTTTTTTGGGGGGGTAGTATAGTGAGATCTTATTTCCTGGAAGCTTTTTTCCATGTCTATAGTTTGGAAGTATTCAGAAAGCCACAGCTTAGCTGACAAATACACTATACATTTCCAATGCATTCTCTTCCATTTGGCTCTAAACCTGCCATAGCAGCTTTATTTCTGTTCAGTAATGTGAGCCTAGTTCTCTCTAACAAATATGATTCCAGTAAGCACAGGCAAGCTTTGCTGTCTTGTTTGGCTGATCTTCTAGGCAATTAGCTAACATGCTGTAATATTGATAACAATGGAAAAATTTACATTTTCATTTAAGTGTCAGTACATTTTTCAGCATCCAAATATAAACATGAGATTTATTTATACTTTGTGTTAATGTAATTTAATTTATTAGTCTCTATTTTCTTGACTTATTTACATAAACTATCATTCTTCAGCTCTTCCCTCTTGCAAGAAAGCAGTCTGTTACATGGCAGAAAGCTTCCCTGGCACTTCTGCTTTCTGTTACATGAAAGAGATCATTTTGGTTGTTTTTTTGCTCATTTTTCTGGTCAGAAATACTTCTGTCTCATGTTATTTTACTGTTAGCATCTCCAAGATACTCTCTCAGAATATTCAGTCTGTAAGCATATGTGGGGAAGAGCTATTTGCTTCCATGATTTCTTTTCTTTGCTATTTTAAACACCAGCAACCAATTGCTTATTCTTAGAATACAGATAGAGCTGATGCCAAGGAGTTTCCCCAGAGCAGGGAACTCTTGCTTGTTTAGCCAGACTTGCTGCACATCCAAATAGATATAAATTCATTTGAGATGATATATTAGCAATTTTTATGGTGACAACCTAATGATTTTTAGTGTAATTGTTTGATAACCTGTGGGAGGTTGTTGTGTATGTATCATTTTTATAAATTCATATACCTCACATTAAATACATAAGGAAGAGGGATATTGAAATAAATTTAGAGGTGTCAAAAACTGTAGTCTTACAGTTACTGAGCTTAGGAAATGCAGATGGAAGGCTGGTTGTAATACAGGATCTTTTCTGCACAACAGTGTTTCTTCTGCCTCAGCATCAACAGTTATCTGCTTTGCTTTATGGTTGCTAAATTCAATCCTTATCTAAAAGTTTTTTAGGAGTCCTTGATGTCTGAAAAAAAACAGGTAATAATGGTAATTTATTGAAAATTGAAAACTAAAGAAAAAAGTTTCCAACCCTTTGATAGAAAGATTATTAATGATATTCATATAACCTGTTATTCATTTTGCTGTGCACATGGTTCTGATAAAATCCATTTTTTTCTCGCCATGTCACCATCAGATGAACAAAATGACACTTTAAATTGGCATTTGCAGGATAAAACAATAGTCATTAGGGTTTTTGGAAGTTAGCTTTGCTCTTTTCCTATATCCTTTTCTGTTTTGTCAACGAAGAAAGAAACCTCAACAAACTTGAACTCAACTTTGCAATCTGTCTGTTGCGGGCTGTGCCAGCATACTGACTTTTATGCTTTTCTTAAGGAGTGTAGATTCTCTAAAAGTGATTATAACCACCTGGGAACATTCAAGGCATGCAAGGAAGAGAATGAATTAAAAATGAAACAAGCCGGAAAAGTGTTTTTGCAAAGAATCAATGTCAAGAGCCACTAGTGTTTTGTAGGACTGAAATTATGCAGATATTATCCAAACTGCCCCAGTGAGAAAGGATAGTAAATGACTTTACCATACAGATAATGTGGAAAGGAGTCCAGCCAAATGACAGTTCCAGGGTAAAGCCAACAGTGAACACAATCACGAGGTGCTCGTCTGCGGCAACCTGTCACCCTTATTACACATACATTTTTTTGTTCTCTTTAATTACAAATTAGAATGACTCAGAACATCTAACATTTTTTATTTGTTTTAGGCATTTGATGTTTTTGGAGGAGCTGAGATTGACCATATATCTAAGGCTACCCAACTGGTATGGGAGGAAGCAGAAACGTGGGCACTGATGAGGAAACATATGCCTGCCTTCCTTTTGAGACTGAAACTGACTGGTCCATGCCACAGCTGGGTACTTACAAAACTGGAAGCTTGAGTGTTTCCATCATCAGAGGATGGACTGGAAATGCTCCAGTGCCTGCTGCCATTTAAGAAAAGGGCAACACTATGAGAAGTATATGTGTCCTAAGAAAATCAGAAAGCCCAGAAAGCCCAAGTGATACTCTGAGTTATCCTGAGATCCACAGGCTGGAATAGCTTTGCCTTCCTCACTCAAAGGTGAGAAAATGCCTACCCAAACCCATGTAGGTCTGTGCAAAGCGGTGTTAGCCATTCTGCCTCATAACAACTGGAAGAGGAAACAGCCCTTTTCAGAGGACATGCAGTGGGTGACAGCATTCAAGAAGTGAGAGTTATTACTTAATACCCTCCTGCCCCCAAGGAGGTTCTCACTCCCCTTTCTATCACTAAGGGAAAGGCACTAAAACTCAGACATGCGCTCACCCTCGTTCCTTCTCACCCTGTTAATGAACGTTTCATTCCTAAATCTAGAAGTTAAACCACTGCCATTAAAGAGAAGTTATATGTTGCATTCCCCTCATTAGATCCCAAAAATGAAAGAGATGTGGATGACACGTTGTGATCCCTTTTTCAGGCAGGGAAAGAAACCAAACTCAGAAGGACACCTGTGCCACAGTGGTGCTGAGGAAAGGGTCTAGCAGAGACAGAGAAGGAGCATTTAAAGTATTCTCTCGTTTTCCACATTTCATAGAAGTTGCAGTGAACATTTCTGTGTGGAACAAACTGGCTTCTCCAAATTCCCTGCAGATCTCCCTTATTCCCCTTGCTTGTGGAGCCTGGGAGCTTCACTTCAGGCTGTCAGTTGTTAGTAGCAGGAGCTGTCAGCAAAAGAAAAGCTATTAGGCAGCATGCAGACCAAATAGGCTTGAAACCCAGTGTTTGATCTCGTTAAGGTTTAGTTACCATTTGTAAGATAACTACTTTTTAACTCTCAGACTGATCAGTGGAAATAGCTCTTGTAAAGACAAGAGATCCTTATACTTACACAAATACTTAAATTTGTATGTATCTCTCTTCAAATGGAATTGTGCTTTCAGTACTAGGAAGACAACAATAGCTTTTATGGCAGCTGGAAATTCCTCAGATACCACTTAGGACTTTTTGAATTAGCAGAAGTTCTCCTTAGGCACAGTAGATAAAAGCCTGGCTCCTGGAATTCAGTGGGAGTTTCATCACTAGTTTCAATGGAGTCCAGATTTCAACACACAAGTATGAAGTCATAGCAATTGGTGATGGAAAAAGCTGCTTAATCTTTCAGACCAGACTTTTTCCTTTTCTTATTCTTTTTTTTTTTTTCTTACTATTTTTAAGGACTTTTGAAATGTTTGAGAACATTTCACAAACTCCTTTGTTCTGAGATGTTCCTTTCCTTTCTTCCTAAACATCTCAGTCCCTTATTTAGCTAAGGAGCTGAGAAGCAGGGCCAGCAGCTTGGAGATGCTGCTGTTCCTGACTGATGGGTCATGCCCCTTCTCCCTTCATACCTCACCAGCCCAAATATCCCTTCATTCACCCAGAAGGATGGGAAAGAGCTTTTCTCCTCCATTGCACCTGTAGGACGGTTTCCTTCCATAATGTACACTTAAAACCTCCTGCCAACTGAATAACCCACTGCAGCACCCAGGACCCCTACTTTGGCTGCTGTGACTTTAATCTGTCTTGTGCCAGTTCAGCATCATAGCCTACCATGGTCCTCTCCATCTTTTGTAGGCTTTACACACCTAATTTTTAACATGGTCTAAAAAAATGTGTTAAGACACATCCTAACTTTAGGAATCAGGGTGTAAAAAGCAAGAGGAAAACCAAGATGCTCTTCTCCAACTGGGAGGAAGATAACATCTGATCATAATACATTGTTTGAAAGCTTAGCAGATTTGGTCTACATAATTTAAAAGGATGTCTTCAATCAGGCAGCTTTCCTGAAAGGGAAGGGTAAGTCAGAGAGGGAGTGTGCATGACAGTGAGGACATTTTTATTCATATTTTGGTAACTCTTAGGAAAGTAATAATGTAATGGAGCTCCTCAAGTGTGAAGAGAACTGATCAGGTACAATAGTAGAGTTAAAGAAGGTGGAGAAAAGTGCCAGATATCTAAAGTTATTGAAGTAGCTAAAGCAGCAGATTAGCTGTAGGGATGTTTTCAGAAGTGTCAGGGGACCTCACACCTTTTGATCACAACCAGGTCTGGAAATCTGTAGGTGCACTGTGTGTCTGTCTGCTGTATGATGCCTTTGATGGCCAGGCTTGAAGACACTGGAGAAAATGTAAATAATGAGTTGCTTCTCTTTTATGCCTGCTGAGAGTTCACTATTAGAAAACTTAGGTAACTTTTTTTTTTATATTTACTGTTTTTATTTCTACTTCATTATATCTAGCCGTTTGTCTTAGCACAGTCTTCTTGACCCCTGTTTGTGTATCACAGAATTTTCATAAGGTGCTGAAACACAAGACAGATGCAGGAGGGATGCTGAAAGCAGTCTTCCAGGGGTAGGTGCAAGCACGTGAGGTGGTAGCATCTCCTACAGGGATGCATTAATATGCAGGTGGGACGGTGATACTGTTTGGTCTCCTTCTCCCCACATTCAGAAACTTGGTCATGACAGCAGTCTGAAGGCAAGCTCAGTCTTATTACTAGTCAGCTGATGTAGATGCAGCTGGCCACCCCAGCACATCAGGAAAATTCCTTTTTATTTCTTTGTAGTTGTGATTATGAAGGATGTTAGGACTTAACCACATCGTATTACCATGTTAGTATTTCTCCTCTTTCCTCACAGGTCATCTTTCCTACTTTGAGCTTTTAAGCTCTGTTGTGTTTCATTAGCGCCGTGGGTTAGTATGCAAGGTTTGTGCAAAATCTACAGTGCAGATGCCTATATATGGAGGCTAGTTCCCTAGCTTCTCTTTATTATCAATTTAAAGCAAAACCAGAAAAGGGGCATTTCTAAGGTCTGTTTAACAGATCTACTTTCGAAATCTACTTCAGGAAGAGATGAACAGTGCCTTACAGGAGCTCTTCCTCTAACTAACTGAAAGAACAGCTTAGATGACCAGCTCAGATTTACATTGATGACACACACATGAAGAGGAAACCCAAACAGGTATGTATTAAGACATCTATATATCTGGATGACATTTTCATCTGGAGGTGCTGAAATTGAGTCTGAAATAAGCTAAAAGCTAGAGATAGATTTATGGGTTCTAGACATTCAGATGTGAAAACTGGGCCTTTTGAGTTTTCAGGGAAGAAATGTATTCATCTTTTCACTATATTCTAGCCCCTGTAAGACAAAGCCCAATAGTTTTATCCCCACAGGTCTTCATGCTGTATCTACAGATCAAGACCTAAGGATGTGGTGATATGGACATCTGTAAAATCTTAGGTAGAGTCTAGAAGATGCAAACCATATGTTTGTCATGCCCATCAAATCCTGGAATTAGACTCATCTGCAGATCTGCGTTTTATCCACCGCCACATGGGAAGGGTACACCTTACAAAGCATAGATGAAGATGCAGGTCTAGACAGAGATGAGTAGTGTTTGGTAAGAGCACTTTGTACTGGAGAAGGAATTCATTAGTGAATATATTACTTGCTCTTTTTGGTGTATATGCACATTATATTTTGCATGCATTTATTTCAGGACCAGAACTGCAGCCCAGTGTAAATAATTTCCCAGTTTTTCTCTCTTCTTATTAACAGTTGTGTTCTGAGGAGCTTTATACTTTAACGTGTGATTGTCAGAGAGGCAGATCACATTCTGCAAAGTTTCCAGCATGTGAAAAAAGAGCATAGCATTTAATTTTAAAAACTATTTGTCAAGAACTGTGTGGCAAATCACACACGATCTCTCCCTTTTCCAATTAGGAAACCTACCTTTCAGAAATGTGGAAATAAGCAGAGGCACATGGGCTGTTTGGCAGTCTGCCTGAGAATCTTTACAGCCAATGAATAATGATTACACTACAGAGCATCTGCCATCCAGAAACAGACTGTACTGTCCCTTGAACCTGCTATTGTGTCTTTGTACACAACATAGTGAAGGTAAATATATCTTTTCTTCTGGATGCAGTGGGGAGTCAGATTTTCATTTAAATTAAAAATGTGATTAAACAAGGTCAAATAATACATAATGTTAGTAAAGACGAAAATGTATCATCCATTCTGCTTCAGATTTTTCCATATAAATGTTATTTTGTTGCATGTTATGTGAAGGTAGAACAGTTCTAACAGAAAGTTTTTTTCAGTAGTCTCCTATTTAAAATTTCAACACAGATTGAGATAAATGGCTGACATCCCAATATAAATGTTTCAGGCAATTTACTAAACACAGGAAGATGTCAGGGCAGATCAAGCCATTGCAAGCACTCCTTCTGCACCCACAAGAGAAAAAGTATTTTTATTCTCATTGGGGAAGTAGCTGATAAATCAAAATCTAATCCTACCTTTCTTTACAGGCAGAGGCATTCAAAGAAAGTGCTGAAGGGTCATGAGGAACAAAATGACTCCAGAAGGTTAGGTATAAAGAGCAAGCCAGAAATAGCTGGAACAGTTATGAACTGGAGAATGAAGAAAAGATCTGTCCTCTTGTACTATTTTTAAGCTACAGCCCATCTCTGTTAGAAATTAATGGGCATTCAGCATCTTGATACTGGTACCACACTTTCATTAAACCAGATCCACCTAGATTGCCTAACAATCAAAGGTACATGAATATCGCACAGTGGCACTTCTTTCTTCTGTTTCAGGGACTTGAGTAGAAGCCACAGGGATTTCCTTTGACTGCTGAGCAAGGAAAATAGTCATTATTTTCAATTCTTAGGACTTCCTAAAAGTATATGCTATCAGCTGGATAGCCTATTCTAATCTGTGCCTGGCTTTGACAACCAAATAGAATTTAAAATGTAAAAGGCTGCACATTATGAACTTGTCAGTGCTTCAGCAGCATTATTAGGAATGCCAGCTCAACTCTCCTGTATGATTCTAAGTGTCTTGATTTAAAAACTTGCACATTTAGGATCTAAAACTGAGCATAACACATAAAAAACCCAAATGGCTAAACTAAGAAAATGTTTCAGAAATTTTGGAATTGGATTCATCTTTTCTCCAGCAGTCCTACAGACAAAAAAAAAAAATAAAGGCTTAATTTTCATTTGCTTTCTGATGCCTTAGAAAGTATGTTAATTTTAGTCAGGTTATCACAACTTGAAAGCTGTGAAAAGGTGAAAAGGATGATCTCTGCTTTGCTGAGATACTGATTAGAATGTGAATCTGCAATTGGTTATGCTTCAGCTACATCTTCTTTGTCATTGGTTGCATGAAGGACAGAATATATAAAATTATGCATAGCTATAAACATTGGCTGGTTTGAAGTCACAGACAAAGTAACCAAACAGCTGTGGAATCACAGATCCAAAATTTACTTATATGTTTTATAACTATATTATGTTCTTCTTATTATTCTTCTCCATTATATATATATATATATATATATGCTTATTTGATCTTTCAGGGCTGAATGTCTAGCCTTCAAGAAATCATCGGGACTTCATAAGTCTTACTGTCGTATAGAGCTACATATTTCTGTATTTGTTACAAATATCAAAGAAAGTGAAATGATAGTTGTAATTTTAATACACAAAGTGAAATTTTTCCTCTAACACACAACTTATTGCTAAAGTGAAAAAGCATTTAAAATGTTAAGACTGTGTATAGTTTTCTGATTATTTTCCTGATGAGGAAAGTTACGTATTGCAATTGTTTCCTCTTTACATCGTTTTCTTATTATACATCAACTTTTGTTCAAGCATCTTGATACTATTGTAACACATAAAAAAAAACCACTACGTGGCAACAGGCAAGGGCAAACAGATAGGCTTACAGTTTGCTTTTATAATTAGCTACTGTGTCAGTGTGAAAGCTAGGAAATAGTCTTACAACACATGTCCATGTTACATGACCATGAAGTGCCATGCAAGACTACCTGCTAGGCTCATTTGCAGCACTGACTGTCATGAACAAATAGGTATGTAACAGTGCATAATCTTGGGCAGTGCAGGGATAGTTTCAATGACTAAAATGTCTCATCATTGAAGTTGCATTTAGAAATTTAAGTTGGAGATGGACCATAGCAGTCCATCATAGAAATCTGGACTCATCCCACCTAATTTCAGGTCCTTGGCAATGGTGTTTAAGTTATGGGTAGAGGCTTGCTAAATTTCTTTTTCTGTCAGTGGCGAGAGAGATGATCACTGCCATATGCAGATGCCTAAAGTTAGGGCAGATGAGTGAAAGCACAACTGTTTCCAGGAATAGTGAAGGTGGCATGTATTGCTTTCACATCTTTCCACATATAATCCTATAGAAGAGTAGTCTACATAAGGTGCAACTGAGCTATGGCTGCTGCAATTCAGACTGTCCTTGGTCCCACAGTTAGAAGATGCCACCCATGGCAGGAGAACTTAAGTTTATTGAGGACCATCTCTTTAAAGCACTTTCCTTTGTAGACTGAAAATCGTACTAGTGCTCTTCATACATTATAGAATAGTAAAAGGAATTATCTAATCATAGAGGAGACAGGACTGTTCTAGGTGTAGACACAGTGGGAGCAAGTAAGCTGATCAATGGTGTGGCTGCTATCCTTGTAGGAACATTACTCAGGGAGCTGGTGCAAGAGGAACTTTAGGACCTCCTTATGTCCCCAGCAGCTATCCCAGAAATTCACCACTAAATAATACATTTGCTTAACTGTGTGAAGCTAGACTGCACTTTTTAATTAAGTCACATTCTGTTTGATAAATGGACGCGTTATGGTTGGGCTACTTGACTGTGTTGTCTTCTTATGCCTTGCAACAGCTCAGGAAGTAATGCAAACACATTTAAATTCTGTATGTTTGTACATACATAGGCATACAAAAACATGGGCTTGACAATTTCTGCAGGTTGAAACTGCATGTTAAATGCAACCATTCTCTGACACAGGTTCATTCACACATTCATCTGACACAGGTTTTGTACTGTATTGAGTTACAACCAGGACCACATTGTCCAACTTCACTTCTAGAAATAGAAGTAGTTTTGTATTGTGAGTGCACTTCGACAAAGTGATTATGATGTTTTAGTCTGAATGCATACTTCAAGTGTTTAAATACATTTCTTTGTCAGGGTCTTGTTTACTTTTATGCCTTTATTCTTCACTGTGAATACATCCATCAACGCTTTCCTTACGGCAGAACCCTCTCTGTGTAATGTGCGCATTTGTTTTCTTGAAAATCTAATGAATTTGAGACACTTTCAGCAACACAAAGAAGTGTTCTGCAAATTCTCTTCATTCTTGACAGCTCTGCCCCAAGGACAAAACCACTGGGTAGCTAGCCTTGGGCAATCAATTTTGCCTGAGAACAGTGAGCCACCAGAGCCTCCTGTTAGCACTCAGGAAAAGTGTTGATTTCTCTACATAGCTGCAGGATAGAGGAAGAGTTTAAACATTATTTGGCCCAGTATGGATCAAACGCTAAAGGAAATCTTGCAACATTTCCCCCATATTTTCCTATAAAGTGGTAAATCTGTTTTCTTACTAGCTTTATATGCAAATATATATATATATGTAATACCTCCAGACTAATGGCTTAAAGTTTCAGACCATTCACTCGGTCATTTTGATCCACAACATGATGAAGATAAGGTGTTAGGTGTTTAGGTACTTTAGTGATAACAGGAGGGCTACAGAGCATGCAGATCTATTTCACAGAGCACAACAGGAAGCAGAACATTTTCCTGGAGCCCAGAAAAGATCAATAAATACTTTGCTGTTATGTGTCAAAATAGACACCTCTCTGTTGCAAGTTGATTCAAGTTACTTTTCTATTTCTCTAACCAGACACTTATTTCTCACTATCATGTTTTCCTCTGGTCTAAAGCAGACATAACTTGTAAGCATGGATTTGTCACAGAGATGAGAGGAGAGACTTTTAGTTCCTTGAACTATCAGCCAGAGTAAAACATGCTCCTGTATTAACTAAGGCAGCTGCAGTCACATAGCTATGCAGCCCCTCCATTCAGATCAGGGTTTCAGCTACTTCTGTCTTAAAACCATTGCCCCTCTAAGAGCCTCACCCCAGTTGACTCCGTGGGTAAGATCTTAATAATAAAATAAAGACAACTGCCAACAAGTTTATGTAAACTCTTATTCCTCAACCCTTGCAGAAGGAATTTGGACAATTTTAAAGCATGCCATAAAAAAAAACAAAAAAACAACAAACAAAAAAAACCATTGTAAACCCCCCCCCCCCCCCCCCATGGCTGCAAAAGGAAGTAAGAATGGGTAACTCAGGGACTAATATCTGCTGTGTAGATGTTTATAGACAAAAGATGAGAGTTTCGTAACTGTAAGAAACTTCTAATATTTATGACAGCATCAAATGATGTGAAAATGGACATGCTATTAGTGTGACGTGAA
The DNA here is from genome assembly GCF_033783945.1 of Neopsephotus bourkii. NCBI lineage: Eukaryota > Metazoa > Chordata > Aves > Psittaciformes > Psittacidae > Neopsephotus > Neopsephotus bourkii. Next base: position 8,887,070 of record NW_026902239.1, read on the forward strand.
TTGGTTGAATTTAGAATACTGAAGATTTGTCCTCAAAACTGCGTGGGCCAGTTGCTCTGAAGAAATGTGTCTCTTCAGAAGTGAGTATGGTCCTTATTGCTGTAGTATAGAACCACCACAGGCATAAGTGTTTCTATTCTTAATGTGTGTTAGAGGGGAAAATGACATAATTCTTATTTATGCTTGAAGAACCAAGAATATGGGCAGATGTACTTTTACTTAACTAGCCATAGTAGTTTGGCAGTTTGCTGCCCTATGTTGCCACACACCCATCAGAGCTTGCTGCCACATCTTTTGCTGGGGTGACATGACTGTCTGCATGAGGTCTTTGTCTCAGAGCCTGCAACGTTGCTAACTTAATGTTTATTTGCAGTTTTTAAACTACACTCACAAGTGCTGCCAAGGCACATCTGTTGACCCTCTGAGGCAGCAGCAGTGGCTGCATCTTTAAAATAGAGAGGTCAGATGCATTCAACTCATGTAATGCCAGGAAGTTGACAGTGCAGTGCAAGAAAGAAGGACAGCACACTCCATTTTCCTCCTCTCTGACCATGTCCATAAAGACAGAAGGATTTTCCCCAGACTATACAAGTAGGCTATTTAAGAGTCTGGGAGTTAGGTCCAGGTGTTTCGAGCTTTAGGTTGGTGGTTTCAAATATAGAGCTCTCCTTCAAATATAAAGGAAAAGAAAGAAGATGATTTACGGAGAAATTAATCAATAAGAGTGGTTTGTTGGATGTGAAAACAAATAACATTCTCTATTAAAACATAAGCAAGGAAAGGGTATTAGAAAGAAAAGGATTTAATGCAGAATATGGGTTGAATGCAGACTCTGCAATGCCTGAGATAAATTTATCCTCTAGTGTTGTTTTTCACTTAACTAACTTCACTATATTCACTACATATGGATAAAGCAACAGAAATGTAGCAAAATAGATGGGGCTTTTACAAGGCAAGATGCTGCCTCATACCTTTTTTTGAACAGAACTGGTACGTAATGCCTCCTTCGATGCATGGCAGTCATGGGCTATTCCAAATGTACAAGAATTACTTATTACAGTATTCAATTAATAAAAACATCAAAACTTGCATAAAATGGCAAATAGATGCAGTAGAGGAGGAAAATTAATAAAAACCCCAAACCAAAACAAAAAACTACACACACACAAAACCAAACCAAGAAACAACCCCAACAATTTACACCAGTGCTGAGCAAAGATTGAAATTCTTAAGAGCAGGAGTTACTTAAAATTCACAAGCACAGATCAACATTTCAGAGACTAAAGAAATTTACCATTAAACAAGCCAAGCAACAGCAAGCAGAAGAGATACTATATAGGATTTGGTGAGCCTATATGCTTATATTCATAGATGGCAATTCCTATGTACTCATTAAATGTTCTTTAAAAAGTTACAGGCTGTATAGGACATCCAGAATCATTTTCTGTGGTCATAAGGAAACAGCACAACTAGTTTGCTGGCATTTCAGATTTTCTACATCTTGTTTTAAATTCTTTAGATTCACTGTACTATATAAAAATGTGATAGTTTGCATATAGGGAGTTGTGGTTTTGTTCAAATCTGTGGTTTTTGCATCCTGGAAGTCTTGTTTTGAGAGCAAATCTGGTCATTCCAAATTGATTACACAAAAAACTATAGAGTAGGTTATAATTTCCATGGTGTGTGTAATATGCGGTGTAGCTGATTGGGCGCTCAGAAATTGTGGTAGACCCTCCAGCTTGCTAACTTCCTAACTCAGCAGATCACAAGCCTTTAGATATATGTATGTTCCATAACAAGGATGGTGATGTTATTACTGTAGGTCTAATTAGGTATCCTTTCACGTTGCTTTCACTCAAAAATCTTGGAGATGCACTTCATTTGGATTTGGTTCTTTTCCAGATTTTTACAGAGGAAAAAAAAAAAAAAAAGAAAAAAAAAGATATTTATTTTGTAGCTCTGCCACAATTTAAAAAATATCACTAAATACTTGTAGGACACTGCAGACTGAAAGGAATTAAAATGAAACCTCACCAGGAAAAGGAAACTTACACCAAGTTATAAAAAAACCCAAACCTCTGCAAGAGTAATTGGATCCCAAAATGTAGTGAAATATTGGCTGAATGTTGTGCTGCACATCGAATGATCCCTTTAGAAAGCTGAAATCTGAAAACAGTGGAAACATGGGGCAGAGTTTCTGCTAAGAAATTATAGTGTAAGAACAAGGAGCTGTATCAGAAATCGGTTTCCCGTTCATAAGTATCTTTATGTTAAGCATCGTTTTGAAGAGACCTTTTCTTCATTAACACCTAGAATCAGAAAGGAATAGAAGCATAAAACCTACCAGTGCTTATGGGAACTGACATATCCCATTAGGAGAATGACATTTTTCCTCCTGAGACAGTACTGTCACTTGGCAGAAATTAAGCGGAGAAAGAGGAGATAGAAAATGTAATTTTCTGCAATAAATTTGAGTTGGAAAATTCTTACCAGAAATATCTCTCACAAAAGTAAAATAAAATAACAGGTGAGTTTGTTTGCAGTCACTAGATCTGATAAGAACTAAGTTTGTCACCATTCTGGAAAAAAGTAAAAGATGTGATATTGCATGAATGCATTTGCAGGAGACCTCCCTTTCCCTCTCTCCATTTCTGGAGTTTCCTGCACAGTGTGGGACAAGGATGGATAAGGGAGACAGTGAAGCTGGGAAGGATTGTTGTTGCCCTGGCTTTCCAAGGTATCAGGAGAAAAGCCACTGAAAGCTCTACACTGTACAGATATTGCTTGACTAACCCTGACACGGAAGTGAGATGCTGAAAGAAAGACAAGGTTTCTAAGTTTCAATTCTGAATGTGAGGAGCAGAAGCATGACAAGCAGTTGCAGGAGTGAAGGAGGAGGACTGTCCTATGCGTTCTGCTTGGTAGTCACTTCCATGTCACCTATGTCCCATCTGGCAAAGTAGCACACCAGCCCCATGGAATTTCACTGTTCTCTATAAAGAGGAACTTCAGTATGTCTTGTTGATGCCTGGAGATCGGACCAGGTGCAAACATGGGGTGAAACAGCTGCTGTAAGTCCAGGTTTGCTTTAGAAGTTTCTAAACTTCATGGAGGTCTTAGACTTCACTGTATTAATAAGATGGTATTTAAAACTTCAACTGTATTTTCAAAAGCAAGGCAAACACCAAGTCAAAGGAATTTGATTTTCCTCATTGTCCATCTCATTTGAGTGATATTCTATTCTATGATTCTATATAATTGCAAAAAATCCCAGGGCAAGGAATATTGCCAGGCCCTTTCCTTAATTGTGGCAGATTAATGTCTCCTAAGGTGAGCAGATACTTTCTAAATTTTAGTATCTGGCTATGTGACACCCATGCTTCTTTTCTATGAGGAAGAAAAGTAAATGAACCTCCTTGTGAACAATGACAACCTCATTCCTTTACCAGAAATTGCCTTTGGGATGATAATTTCAATTTTAAACCTGCTACAATTAGGAGCAGTTGGACCTAAAAGCATTGTCAGACACCCAGGGCTCAGTTCTGTGAAACACAGTAAAGTATTCCTCCCCCCTTATCATAAAGATATTCAAGCTTTTGGTTCAGAAATGTATGATTCACTTGGAAGCCCTGTTTATATCTGCCAGTCCTGCATGGCAGATGCCCTCTGTGTGTGAGCAACTGGATCAAACCCATTTAGACGTTTGTCACAGGATTTTCAAAAACGTGTTGTAATTTGTCTCCCACTGAAAGTCACTGGAGGTGCACCTGAATCATTGTCATCATTAACAGCCTAAATAACTGGCCTGAAGTACACTAACCTGTCATGGTGCAAGTACTTAATAAAAGCTGGTGCGTGGTTACATAATTTGCAAGACAGCAGGAAAGGGGTAGAAATGTATCTATGGGCAGGATAAAACATGGGATTTAAAAATTGGCACATGGGTGACTATGTTTAGAAGTTTTTATACTGCTACATAAAAGCATTGTAAGTATTCATTAGTAACCTGTAATCACAGAAATATAGAATATTATATAAACTTGACTGTGTTTCAATTAAAAGCATTATGTACTTGAAAGTTTTAAGCATATTTTTAACAATGTATTTGAAATACAAGCCATGTTCTGTCCATTATTCGTTTTATGCATTGCCATTTAACAACTTCTTCACATAACTGATGCACAATTACCTCAATTTTGTTCAGTTCTAGAATAGCAATCTGTCTTTACTGTCCAGATTCTACTACAATATTATGTGTCCTCCATCAGTGTCTTAGTTCATAATCATGTCTTTCAAAAGATGATAGTAACACAAGGAAAAAAAAATAAAGCACAGCATCAAGCACCAGATCAAACAGCATAAGAATTTTTCACAACACAATTATAGAATCATGGAATCACAGAATGGTTTGGGTTGAAAGAGACTTTAAAGATCATCTAGTTCTAACACCCCTGCCATGGGCAGGGACACTTTCCAATAGTTTAAGTTGCTCAAAGCCCCATCCAAACTGGCATAGTCTTTCCTCACAGTCTAACTGTGGATTGCAGTCTTACTTCTTGCCTTGCTGTGTTTGTTCAGTTGAAGACAGAAAAGAATAAATTCTATGAATACCGTCACTTAGTGGAATGAGCAAGGTCATCATCACTGCAGTCCTTTCCTTATCCCTATTCCCCTGGAATTTCTCTGCATTCAGTAATAGGAACAGATCATCCCCTGCTGATGCAGTAGGAAATCCTTCAGCAGGAGCAAAAATATGACCTGTTAAGAGAGTCAAGTGCCATGTCTTGTCCCTTTGCAGGTGCTCCACAGATCTGTTAGCTTTCCTGGTATCATGACCTGCTTCTGTGTCCCAGTAGGTAGCCACAGCCTTTCTGATTGAGTACTGAGGGCATGGATCTGTAGCTTTTCTTCCCCATCATTCCTTACTGACGCAAGTTTCTCTTGCACAGGATTGGATGATACCTTAAAGGTATAGGCATCTTTCTTTTGAGCAGGATGAATGAAGAAAGTGTGTTCCTTTGTGCAGCCCTCAGTTTCTGCCTTTCTGCCCTGCCCGGCTCAGCCCAAGGGGTGACAAACGTCCAGGGAGCAAAAGTCCTCTGAAAACTCTTGAGAACAGTTGTAGGTACAAAGCAACAAACAACACTCCACAAAAACACTGTAACATCCCTTTACTTTTGTCTTTGCAAAATCCTATTTTTCCCCCTGGAATAATGGAGCCATCTATACCACAGGGGTATTGTGAAATGAGTGGACAAAGCCTACCACTGTAACAGATCCCTCTGTGGATGACAGCCTTATCTTGTTTCTTCGTTTTGGCCCTTCAACTCAAATTTCACCTCATATTGTGGCTAGCAGGTTGTGCAGCATGCTGGAAAGCAAGGGCCAGCCTGTGTAATGATATCTCCCACCATCAGCCACTGCTAAGTAAGCCTGCCTCTCAGGCATCCTTCAGGGAGGACGCCTGGAGAGAGGACAAAATCTGTGAGTTTTCTCTTTTGTTATAGACAGATCACCTTTTCACTCCAGTGAGACCAGGGTCCCAGCCAGCATAAAGTGGTTGACTTCTCTGGAACTCCACCAATGTAACACAGCTGAAGAGCTGGGCTAAAATAACAGCACACATCCAGATGAATAAATATTTTAAAATGTTTATACCTGGGGGAGAAACTGAGGAGAGAGAGGACTATCTGTGCTGCAGGCCTTGAATGTGTGGATGAGTGGATATTAAGGATCCATACCTTTGGGGCTGTGAACAGAGTGTCCCCCACCTCTGGGTGTTCTTCTCTCTCTTCTCCTCCCCCTACCCCAACATGTTTGGCATTTGAAAGTTTTGAAGTAATTTCCTCCCTTGGCCTCACCTGGGATCTCTGCTGTCCCAGAACCTCCTCCTGACCTCAGTGTTGTGTTTTCATTTAAAGTCGGGGATGTCTATAAATGTCAGCAGTACAGGGCAATTAGAAGTTTGAAAAGGGCTGTAACATAAACCAGCATTATAGTGAAATGGATACTGCCTTAAGCTGCCTGAAATTCACTTGCTATTGGAAAGACAATATCCTGCCATTCTCCCATGGTGGCCTTCAATTGAACACATTTGGCTGGGGGTTGACCCATTATTAGGGTAAGTCTCAACATGGCTTGAAACAATGAAGAAACACAGGGAGAGAGAAGCCAGCAAATTGGGCTGGTAGTTAGCCTACACTGGGCAGAAATGTGACACTGAACTCGGCCTTAATAGCTGTCTGTGGTGCTATCTGTGAAATCAAATGCTGCCCTTGTTTCCCTGCATTGCAGGGCAGAAGCATGTGGTTAGATGTTGAACAAAATCCTCCCCCCCTTCCCCTTTTTTTTCCCAACTAATAGGTTCTAAAACATACCTCCTGTAACTCTAAAAATAAACATTCATTGCAATAACAATTTGGTTCATTAACAAGGTCCCTTTTTTTCATATGTCATCACACAATGTTAATTTACGATGTTTCTGGGTATCTCTGTCCTTGTCCCCCCAGTGCACACGTGCTGCTTTCCCTCCCTGCTCTAAGTTGCTATATATACCGCTCTTCTGCCCTCACACCAGATGCATTAAAGCCATTCAAACATCCTCAAAATTCAACTTTTCCTCACTATGAAAGAGAGGGAAAGGAATTTTTTGCACAAATGTGTTCTGAATTCATCAACACTATATTTCTTTATTTTCATGATGCAACGCAGTGTAAAAACAAGTGATCCTCTTGGCGTGCATGGGAGTACATGCTAAAGCCAAGCAGGACAAAAAGAAAAAGACAAGAGCTCCCAAGTGATCTATTCCATGGATTTCTGAGAATGTACATGTATTTCTGCAGAAAAATCTCATGGAACCTGTCCCTCCGTTTCAAAGAGAACTTATTGCACTTTGCTGTATGTGAAAATCCATACAGGCAGAATTTTGCCAATTTTCTAATAAGGAATTTTTAAAACAGGTGTCTCTGGTTTAGAAATATTTGGATTAATTTTTCTTCTTTGTACGTAGTATGGAAACACAGAGCCACTTTCTTACCTTGAAACATACATGTGAAAATAATCATGCTTTACCATAACTCCTTAAAGTTCAGTTAGTTCACTGATCCTACCTACTGCCTAACAAATGCATGGATTCTTTTGTAATACCTTGATTTTTCTCAAAGGTCCCATAATATCACATCCACTTAAATGCATTCAATTCACAGACCAGGGTGTCCTGATGCAAAACTTTGAACAGATTCCCAGCAGACTTTTGGTCAGTCCATGAAGGTTTTTGAAAAGATGCTCTAATAAAGTGGTAGGATTTCAGCCCAGCCACCATACCTCACCAGGGACTATCTTGGGCTGGTCACTGTATCATGCTGTGCTCTCTGAGGAATGTCCCTTATATGTACAGACTTATGCTGCTACAATGTGCATGCTGACAAAAAAGAAGGTATGGTGGTCTGTTAAAAAGGCTGATTTCAGAGCATGAGTCAAAATTTCTTGGCCAGTATAATGCCATTTTAGCATCTGTAATAAAACTAGTCCTCTACATGAGGTACATAAACAGGTCATGGCCTATGAAAATATCAGAGGTGTCAAGGGAAAATCAAAGTCTGGGGTTGACAGTGGAAAAAATGTGTAATTTACTACTCAATGGTTAGTGCAAGTTCTTGCTCCAAGCAGCACTGACTTCCTACAAGCAAAACTTTGTGGCTCTGTAGGGTATAATATGGTTGTTCCAGCACATTTCTAGTCACCCTGAGATGTTTTGCAAACAGCATGGTGTGCACGCTTTGTCTCTGACCTTACCAGTCCTGTTATGAAACTTAACACATACATGGTCTCAAGTACATATGTTGCTTACACAGCAAGAATGTCTGCACAGCAGTATAGCACTGTGCTTCTTATCTACAATTCTAAACATCCATTGGACTGACTATGTGCCAAATGTTACTGTCCTCAAACAGGCAGGGGTCACCAGTATCGAGGCCATATTGCTGAAATTACAGCTGCGCTGGGCAGGGCACGTCTCTAGGATGAAGGATCACTGCCTCCCTAAGATTCTGTTTTACAGTGAACTTGCCACCGGTTGCCACAAGAGAAGTGCCCCAAAGAAGAGATATAAGGTCTCCCTGAAACAGTACCTTAGCTTTGGCTGTATTGACTACCATCAGTGGTCCACTGTGGCCTCCAATCGAGAGACTTGGAGACACACCATCCATAATGCCATTGACTCCTTTGAGAACACACGCAGAACTAGTCTCGAGGAGACAAGACAATGTAGAAAGAATTGTGCCCTGCCTATACCACCCCAGGAGACCTTTCCCTGTGCTTTTTGTGACCAGATTTGCCTATCTCACATTGGCCTTTTTAGTCATCAGCGCGCTTGTAATAAGCTTGGGTAAAGCCCTTCCCAAATCTTTGTTCACAAAGTCAAGCCATGATGATGATAATAGCGCTGTGCTCTTTATCTACACAAGGGTGAAGTACACCTTTGGAAAGAGGCTGGGATTCAAAAAAGACTATTAAATTTGTCTAAAATCTCCATATGTTGTCAGCTGAATAGAGAGAGATATACGAGTTCTGGAACAGCAAAAGCTTAATACAGAGGAATGGTAATCTTTATTATACTTTATTTTTCAGATATAAATTATAGGTAAGACTTTAGTTATTTTTATGGACTTTTGAAAGTTTTATAACTCACCTACTTCAACCCCTAACCTCCTAGTAGCAGGGTTATCTTCCACTATGGAAGATATAACCTCTGGGTTATATCTCCTTTTAACAGCTTTTGGTGATGGGAGAAGACAGGAACCGTGATATTATTGACTGCAAGATCTTTTTCAGCTGTTGATACACAGCCATCCAAGAGCTCACTCTATAGAGAGACACATCTCCTAAACTGCACAGACTTCCATGGTTCACAGATCTGTGTCAATGAGTTTTGGAGGCAGGTGCTCAGAAAATGGGCTCTTGGAAAGACTACAGAGCACACAGAGACTTTCCAAGAGGGCAGGGCTACACTATGAACCCAAACAAATAATTTCAGGACAGTGGCCTAATATGAGGGACAGTTTTAACTCATATAAATTAGTTCACCTCTGGGGAGTACTCATTTGCTACTTTGACTATGTTTAATCTCTTCATTGCGATAAAGGCATTCAACCATTGAGGTAAATTCTGCCCTCAGTTATGATGGTGTAAAACTGGATTACTCCTTCAGCAAAAAGTAGTCATTTCAGCTTTACGTGGGCATCATTCAGAAGAGGATTCAGCCACAGCTTCCAGTATTTCTCACGATACCAGCTGTGTGTTAGCCACAGAAACATCTTGGAGATGCTTGGGTTTCTTTCAGTGGTAAAAGAAAACAGGTAATCCCTTCTTTAGAGATGATTGTGTGGGATGTTTTTTTTCCTCTTCCATGAGAAAACCTCCACAGGGCTCTAAAACATCTTCTTACTTGAGACTCTCATTCTAATCCTTCCTACATGACTTTAGACCACAGTGAGTAAAAGCCAAGCCCAAATCTGTATATAGCAAGCCACAAAATTGTACAGCAGAACACTTCCAGTTTGTAGGCCAAGCACAGAACAAAATGTGGGATGCCCATAGACCACCTGATTACCTTCTGGAATGACCAACATAAGAGGCAATAGAAGGGGTGGCAACACATGGGACTGTGCTCAAGCAAAATTCTGGGACTACTTTTGCCTTCTCACAGGAATATTTATAAATGTTCTTAAGGAAAAATGAGCTGAATTTCCTAGAAGTTTAAATTAATTTTAGCTTTACTGAAGTCTGAGGCTTTACCAGGAAGCCACTGTGCTCCTAGAAAGCTGCAACCTAGCTATCATTAGTGAAACTTCGTAGGATGAATCCCATGACTGGAGTGCAGCTATTGATGGATACAGGCTCTTCAGAAGAGAGGGGTGAGAAAGGAGGTGTGAAGGCATTGTCACCTGCATCAAGAAATGAATAGAGTTTGAAGAGCTGTCTCTGAAGAACAGCCACCAGCAAACCTTGGTAAAGCTTCTTGGTAAGAATCAGAGACTGAGGCAACAAGGGGAACCTTGTTGTTGGTGTCCATTACAGGCTTCCTTATCAAAAGGAATCTATTGGTGAAGCTTTCTTACTCCAGCTGCAGGAGGCATCATGCTCACAGGTTCTCGACATGCTGGTGGACTTCAACCTCCCCAATATCTGCTGCAAAAGTAGCAGAGCAAGCTACATAAAATCCAGGAGACTACTGTAATGCACTGAAGGATAATTTCATAAGCTAGGTAATAGACAGACCTACCAGAGAAGATGTGATATCAGACCAGTTGGTCACCAGTGCAAGTGAGCTAATCAGTGATATCAAGATTGGAGGCAGCCTAGGCTGCAGTGATGATGCACTTGGAGTTCACAGTCCTGAAGGATATGGGTCTGGGGAGGCCTTATAGGAGCCTTCCAGTACTTAAAGGGGTTTTATAAGAGAGCTGGAGAGGGACTCCTGAGATCACAAAATTTTTAGCAGGACAAGGGGTAATAGTTTTGAACTAAAAAAGGGTAGATTTAGGCTAGATTTAAGGAACAAATTCTTTACTATGAGGGTGGTGAGATAACAGCACAGGTTGCCCAGAGAAGCTGTGGCTGGCCCATCCCTGGCAGTGTTCAAGGCCGGGTTGGACAGGGCTTTGAGCAACCTGATCTAGCGGAAAGTGTCCCTGCCCATGGCAGGGGGGCTGGAAGTAGATGATCTTTAAGGTTCTTTCCAACCCAAACTATTCTATGAGTCTACGATAGATCAACATAAAACATGTGTTATTGTACACCCCAAAAAATATAGACCTATTATTGCCTTGTGGTTAAAAATTACACAAATAGGGAAAATGCCATCCATTTCAGTTATAATCTTGTTTCTGTAAAAGCTGCATGAGTATTCTCCAAGTCCTCTACTCATAGGAGCTGATTCAATACACAAGAAACAGAGGATTATCACTGAGTTTATAATGATATTTGTCATGCAGGTAAAGTAGCTGTGAGATCTACATCTGTATTACTGGACCAGAGTGCCAAAGACATGGGGTGATGTGTTTGTGGAAAAGTATGTAAACAGTGACATAAACCACTGATACTTTATTCAAAGAAACAGAGATGTTATATTTGAATACATTATGCAGAAATCAAATAAATAAGCAATTACCCTTACATTAATTCTTCTTGGCTTCTGCATTATTAAATTGAAGAGTTTGCATTTAACCAACTTGTACACATTGCCTCTGGTACATTTTACAAAGACAAATAATGAAGGGAAGTAATATATATACTTTAAACTACCCTCTTGGAAGTCTGACTGCTAGCACTCAAGAATGAAGATAAAATGAATGAAAGCTTACCTTGAGAACCTTGAGCAAATTCCTTGCGCACCACAAGGGCTCTTTATTACATAATTATATTTATTGCAAAGGTACTTTATCTTAATTACACATGGCACTACTTTTTTTGCCCTGCAATCTTCTCTTGAAGTCTTTAAATTCAGAAAATCTTGTTTTTCCAGATTCAGTTGCACATGCAGCTTGATGAATAACAGAAGCAATCTATTTGGGAAGAGTCAGAGCATCTTTTTGACTTATGCCTCAATCAGAGTTGCCAGACAAGCACAGTTAATTCAGCATATGACAGTCTGGCCCACTACTTAGCTGCGTGAATGTTAAATTCACTGTGTGCCATACTTATCCTCTCTGTATGGCTACACGACTGCACAGATTGTACCATCATAAACCAAAATAAAAGTCAGTTGTAATGGACTAGTACCAAACAGTCCTTAGCTACCACATACCAAAACAAACAGCACTGAATTTTAAAGCTGAACAGTGTTTTCTCTTTCAAATCATCAATGTAACACCCTAGCACTATTCAGAAGGCACACAAGCTTGTGTCCTCAGGAGATTTAGTGGACAAGAGCCTGATGGTGACATGATACTGAGCCATGGAGAAGGGAGTTGCAGTGGTGGACTGAGGGCTGAGGATCTTACAGGTAGTAAATGGGAGAAGTTTCTGGAAAAAACTGTATGTAAAAACTCATTTAGCTTTTTCAGAAGGACCTCATCATGCTGTGTCACACTGTGAGGAAGGTTACTTAGGTCTGGCACAGGAAAACCATGGAAGAACCTCTTTCTTGTGACAGTTGTCTCTTGCTTAGCCACTGAAGTTTCCTCATTTCACTGTTTTTAAGCATGTAGGATATGTAATATTACACATTATCCTGGCTTTCCTTGTCAAAGTTCCAGTTTCTAGCTTCAATAAGTAGAAATGGCAGAACCGACAGCTGATTATATTTTTCCTTTTTTTTTTTTTAACAACAAGTTTGCCTGGGGTCTTGCAGTCAAATAAAAAGCATGTTCCATGATCTGGAGACCTTATCATCTAGGTGGGATTTGAGTGGGATTTGCAGTTTCAGAAGAGTCCTACCAGGGTTCGCACAGACATTCCTCCCAACAATCACACTCCATTTTTCACAGTCCTCAGCTCTGGATCAGATTTAAAGTCTGACGCTCACTTATGAGCTTCTGGATTTGGACCAGACCTGGAATATTTTTGGATCTGCTTGACAGATTGTTCTGTTCCTCTTTCCTAACCAGCAGAGGGGACAGCAGTGGTCAAACCTCCTGTGTCTGCACCGAAACACAGCACTGCAACTGCATACTTTCCAGCTTGATGAGATACTAAAGGCAGTTGCAGAGGTCTCTGGGAGAAAAGGCCCTCTCAACTACTTGAACCCTGCTTAGTGACCCCCTTGTCAGTGCTTGTGGTCTGGGAGGAGAAGGGTCACAAACTGTGAGAATAAAACACCCCAAAGAGTGAAAGCCATTTGGAGTGCATTTCTCTACCCCATTTATGTCCTTTTCTGTTGCATGGTGTTCACTGGGGTCATTGTAGTAATGGGGATTGTGGCAGAGAGCAGGAGCATCCCATTCCTTCTTCCACTGTCTCCAAGAAGTAGTAAAATACATTAATGATTTATGCAACCGACTCTAGGATAAGATTGTAAATCACTGTATACTTAGAATTGTTATACATGAGATGTTAATGGTTTCTATTTCAGAGCATATTAGAACCTACATCAGTGATGTCCATGGCAGCCCAGACTTCAGTACACTCATATTACATTTATAACTACAGCCTTTCTTTTGTTTCCTTTTTTGTATAGCATATGTTTGACACTTTATTTTTGTATTACGGCTCAGGGAGTCTTTTAGTGAAGCCTCATGGCTAATTCTGGAGGACTGAAGCCACCTGCTGCATCTACATGACAGAAGCAGGGAGATGGTATCAGTCTGGATTCGCTTCTTGCCTTTTCTAACGTGCATGTGAGAATCAGAAGTAACACCCATACAGTTCATGTGTGCACGGCATATCAACAGACTCTCCTGGAAGCAAATGTCAGCTCTGTTTATGAATGTAGGTTCAAATGTTGGTTATAATAGCACAGTTGGCATTGCTACCTCAGAGACAAACTCTGATCAAACCTTTTGCGGGTTTCCAGTTGCAGCTGGTTTGTGTTCCCTTCTCTTTCTCAATGACCTGGGAGAGGACAGGTGTGGGACTTTCTCCAATGCTCAGCAGTTATAATAATGTTTGTGTGAGAGGGGAGACATTTATTAAAGTTCTCTCCACTGCAGCAGCACCTATGTAAACAGAAACCTCAGCATGCCAGGAGCTGCACGAGTAGGTGTCTGACAACAGTGACTGTCCCCAGGGAACTCTCAGCCCAGCCAGGCAAGGAGAAAATGGAGAAGTCCCTGTGCGGGTCACTGAGAGAGCCAGGATTTGGGGGAGGCAATGCCAGTTCCCCGGATCTTGAGTCGTAAGATTGGGCCCAAACCGATCAGGCCCTAAATAACTCAGCAAAGTGAAAACAATTTGCTTTCAGGCTGTTCAACTCCTATCTCTTTTACTTAAAATTGCAGCCCCAGAGCAAAATAAAATTGGTATTTTAAAATTAAAAATTAAACTCTGTTGTCTTAAGGCCATTGAAACAAAACGTTTAGACTTTAGAAATGCCTACGTCTTCCCCTCATCTTTTTCACTGAAGCAAGTCTTTCAGTTCATAGAAGCATTTCAAAGCAGATATATTTTATATTTGCCCAAAATGCATTCACTCAGGCCTACAAATAGCCTTCCAGTTTCTGGAATGAAATACATGAAATGAAACATTATGTTCATCTCAGGAACTAAGTTCAGGTAAAGTGAAAAGGTAGAGAAACAGATGATGAATAACAGCAGCCAGACTGTTGATAGTTAAGGCATTGACTGGGCTGTCAGCACTCCTGTACATGGGTAAGGCAAGGTTTGAAAAGACCCAGCAATTTAGGGAAGGAGGGGCCAGAGTGTGAGCTACGACAGGCTCATGGGCAGTTTGAAGGGAACTCCCAAATATCAAATGTGACTTTTAGTGTGACTGTGTTATCCTTCTGGGTATCCTGAGTTCTCCAGCAAGGGTGGAAAATACCTTGTCATGGGGGCTGAAACAGACAATCTCACTTCTGTTTGGGCGGCAGCTTTCCACCTAGCCCAGCCTAGTCATACAGTGACTGTGTTACCTAGTCTACAGTGACTGTTCTACCTCTTTATATATTATGTCTTGCCTGTGAGCTGCTCTTGAACCTTTTCCATCTCATGCATTCTGGAAACAGATTGTAGATCTTACAGATCCTGGTTAGATGGAGATTTGGGAATACAAGTGATGAGGACCAGTTCTAGACAGTCCCCTCTGCAATATTCTCCATGTGGGCCAATGCAGAAGTGCAGTGCTGCAGCTGTCATACCTGTGTGCTGTAGGTTAGGGGGAGAACCGAGCAATAACACCAGGGGAAAACAGGGACAGCCACTGGGGCATTGCTTGTGTGAGGCACCATGCCAGACCTCTCAGCCACTGAGCAGGCTCACATTGGACTTGGTGCACAAGGAGGGTTTCAAACTGTGTGTGTGTCATCCTTCATACCTGATGCTCTTGGCTGGAAAGTGCAACCCCAAATGTCTCTGCTCTCTCTCCCCCACTGCATCCCCCAAATAATGCTGATAATCCAGCTGGGCTCTTCCAGAAATGAGTTTTTTATCAGTCAAGATGAAGCTTTCACCAGGGCTGTCTGGCAGAGCGGCAGCCTGCTTCCGGAGGAGTTTCTCCAGCGCATGGGCTCAGGGTTTTGCTGTGGGAGCTGTTCATCTAGATCCTGTTCATCTTCCCTGCGAACAGGAGGATCCAAGAAGTTTGTCTATGATTACTCCAGTGACACCAACTTATGTAAACATGCCTGCTGACATTAACAGCTCAACATTTTTACTGTTTGAAACATAATCGGTTTGTATAAAGCTACGGACTGATTTGGGTATCCAGTCCAACACACCCGTGCCTGCTGGCTAAACATTTTATTGTTGTTAATTTATGGGGACTGTGCTGGCCTCTTCAAAAGACTTTTCAGGATTGCAGGAGTTTATAATGATACCACAGCGCAATTCAGCATTTCCAAGAATTACTTTTGTTTTCTTTAGAATTGAAAGGACTTTAAGACTTCTTTTTTTTCCTGTTTCTGACCAAACAGAAATACTGATATTTATGTACATTAAAAAAAGCATTCCCAGTTTCTTCTTTTTCCTAATTGTTGGCCTAATCCTCTGACTTCAGCAGGAGCCAGGGAGGTATGTGTTAGTACCTTGTTGAAAAGACTTTAAGCATCCTGTCCAGGGCTGCATGGGTCCCCAGCCGCTGTGGCCCTGCCACTGTGCTCTGTGCACACTTTGGAAACGAACCACAGACACTTGGGAGTATGTGTCTTGGTAACCCTGAGCACAGAGGAAACTATCAAACTTGCAGAGGAATTGTTGACAATTTCCAGTCACCACTAATTGCTTAGGGCTTTCTTGGACCTCAGCCACATCTATACCTCTGTGTCCTTAATCACTAAGCACCCTTTGGATAATATGTCACACCTGGGACATAAGATAATTTATCACTTGCAGATGGATTAGCATCGCAGCTCGCTTAGATAAATCTTACTTTAGCCTCAGTCCCAGAGGCCCTTCTTTTATAGCAGTTTTATCCATTAAAATTATGACTTCCAAAATTCTGTTGTATTTTATGGCTTCCATGAGATATTTATGATCCTTACTGTTTAAGTGGACATTTCAAGAGATTTACTGCAGAAATAATTCAGGCAAATAGCTCAGAAGAGGTACTGCCAATAGCTTACAGTTTAGGTTTCATGTTGTTAAAAGACACAGAAAACAGTGTGCATATTTAACTATGGATTCTTAATGCATAATACTGAAATGCCACTGAATATGTACTCAAAAAACCTAAAGCCTATCCTTATGGTATAGGTCTAGACGAAATCCAAGTGTTGAGTTTTTTCTTCTAAGCTCCCTCTTTTCCCTAAACTGTTCGCATCTTTTGCTTTTCTGCAATGTGTGAGAGATGAAAGGAAAGGCCAAATAAAAAGAATTTATAGGGTCAGATAAATTAGTCAGCAGAGCCAAAATAATATATGCAGGCCATTCCCTTGCTAATGCAACATTTTTCTATAGAACATTCTCAGTGTTTTTACTGCTTTTGTTCTAAGATGTCCCATGAAATTGAATATATGCTGTCACACAATTTATTAGAAAATCTTTTTTTTTGCTCTTTCTTTATATTTTTTAGTAGCATGGTTGTCTTCAGATGTCTTAAAAATCTAAATATGCAACAGATAGTGGCTGCATAAACAAGTCATTTCCCTGAGATTTATTTTTTCCTAGAAACCCAGAACTCTATACATTAAGCCTTAGATGTAAAACAGGAGGTGACTGCAATGGTTGCAGTTCCCCAAGTCATTGATTGTCAGAAAAACAGAGAGAAAAGATATTGTCTATAAGCAGTTTTTGTCTTTCACCAGTGAGCTTTGATGTCTGTCACAAGCATAATACTCAACTAAATGAAGCTAGAAGTGATGATGAGTTTTATGCAGTAATTAAACCAATTGTACATTGATGGGTTTAGAGAACACAAATGTCAGAGAAGAAGATTCTGTGAGGAATACATGACAGAATGTCTCTCAGCTCTAATACAAATTCTAGTTTATAAGTCTAAGAATAATGCACCACTTAAAACCCTAGTCACACTGAATTCAGGCCCTCTTGAGCAAATTTGTGGTTATCGTATATTAATCTCAATTGGCTCTTGAGATTCCAGGGAGACCCACAAGTTGTCTGGAAGAAATGAACTTCCACAGGCCCTGTAAGGGGGGAGATGTGAGAGGTGTTTCTCTTTTCCAAGCTGCTTAGTTTTGTCCTAATTGGGCTAATGCTATGGGTGGCCAGGGCTCTGAAAGACGGAGCTCATGTTGCAGTTTGACAGAGCCACTGGAGGCTTAACCTGCTGCAAGGGGAAAGCTGAGCTCTGTCTGGTCCTTTTAGCACTAAAACTTGTCATCTGTTTTATGCTATAGAAAGTCTGAGGATTAGAAAAGTAGCCTCCATGGCTTATGGTGTGTCTCTGTGAGAAGTGTCAGGCAACTCTGTAATACATTTCCCAGCTTTTTTTCTCTTTGGGGTGAGTGTGAAGCCTTTTATAGCACCGCAGCACAGGAGAAGAAAGCCATCATTTTAGCTTGCCAGCTTCCATGCTTCCAATGTGCACCTGTTTTATAGTCTTCAACATCCTTGGTGAAGCTGGTCAGTTGGGCAGCTGAGAAGAGACACCACAGAAGGTCTCCAGGAGTTTCTCTGGGAATAACACACCAGGTGATATGGATCCTGGGCTCAAAGGGTGACAGAGAAGCAAGAGGTATTCCAGAAAGTGTCTCATTCCCATGGATTTTAAGTGAAAATCAAAAAAGCAGACTTACCCAGAATGTAGGCTTGCAACACATATGTTATATTAAGAATCCAATTACTAAATACTTCTAAAATTTGTCACAGATTATTGTTCAAAACATAGAAATCAGTGCAGCATCAATAACTTTTACTCATTAAGTTAATGTAATTCAAGACAAAAGAATAAATCCCTCTCTGTATCTGGTTCTTCAACAGATTTTACAGCATGACAATATTTCCCCAATGAAACAACCTGTATGTGTGAAAAAGTATTAATATGGCTCTCACAAATGCTTGATGGAACTGATTCCAAGAGGGTTTATCTGTTTGCAGGCGTAAATTCGTAAGAGGTGATAGGAGAACGACAGCAAAGTTTAGCTGTTTGTTAACAGCAGTGTGTCCTCATCTGTCTGGGAGAGAGGTAAAAATACCTACAGGTAGGTATCCTAACTGCATGTAACATCAGCTCCATCTACTAAATGGCTCACCTTGGTCTTAGCATCTCTGGCTCCATCAAGGAACTGCAACCACTATCAGACCTGCTGCAGAAAGAATTTAAATTAAAATAACATGATTTAAGGCTGACGTAGGTCTTGGACTGACCTTTACACATGACAGATTTTATCCTTTGAGTTTCTTTCCTCCCCTCCCCACCCCAAAATATGCTCCTTGTCCCTTCACTGCTCTCCCCTGCTGAGCACGCTCTATGGAGTTTTGTAACAGAACTGAAAAAAACAAGAAACAGACACACTATTGTATGTTCAAGCTCATACAGGACTCTAAAACTAAACTTTGTTCTGGCAAAACTCATACAGCATTGACTGCTTTGCTGGGTACTTCATTCATCATGTGGAAAACGCACTTTACTGACTACCAATTACAAGAGCCAAACAGTGGCTTTGTCAGTATTACATGGTAACCATTACCTTTGTAATTGCATAATGACTTATGTACAGTATGATGTAATGACAGGTTAAATAAATTCATACTAATTTGTCCTACTAAAGGAAAGGAATGCCAGCACATTAACACAATAGCAAGTTATTTTATATGATTATACATGAAGCAAAGGTATACATTTATCGGACAAATCATGGGAATCTGTTATGTTTCAACTTCTAAAAATTCCTTTTCACCTTTAAAATGTTTAGAGTTCTATAATCTCTCTGCACTCTTGTTAATAGAGTTTGCAGAAGAAACATTTCAAAATGTGCTAGAAATGTTAGAGTTCCTTTGCTATAAGAGTTGAAATGGTTTCTTTATTTTTGCTAAAATGTTCCATTAGAAATTTTCATTTACTTACTGAAAACTCATTATTTTGGTAACTACTTCAAACAATGCAGGCCTAAATTTTTGGGTAGTATATATTGTCACGTCTTAAATAAAAATGAATAGATAATTAGTGTAAGGTCAGTTATTTATAAAAAAATCCCTCATTTTGTTAAAGAAAAATATTTCTGACAGGCGATCTTGATGTGAAAGATGCCAGTGAAATATAATTGGGAGGTAGGGAATTAATCTAAGTGAAGTTTCACATAGGCAGAAATAAAATTAAAATTAATGTCATGAAATGGAAAAAAATTAACACATTTGGGAGTAAAACTTGGGGGTTTTCAGTTCTGTGCAGAAAGCATTAACTCAGGAACCTCAATGAAGAACATGAGAGTGTTATTACCCTGAGCCAGAATGACCAAGCAGTCACAAAACAGAGTTCCTCCGTATTCATATTTCAGTTTGGGTATTCAGATTAGTTTCCCTCCTGGGTCACCAAAAGCCCAGATTTCCTAGTTCACAACCTGTAACTAGGGCTGCCAAAATGGCAGGAAAGGACAAGGTTACAGTTGTCTTGCTTCGGATTTGGCAGGTCCAGAGAAAAAGAAGGAAATTGAGCAATTTGGAAACTTGTGTGCCAGGAAAATCCATGCCTTAAATCTTTTTGATAATTTCCTCCCCACAATCTCTTACCTCTTTCCCACATCTAAATTTACCTTCCAAACCCTCATCTTCTCTCTGGAATTGATGCCTCTTTCCTGCTGTTCTTCAGATTACATCTGTCCTTAGTGCTTTAACATTTTGTGCTCTTACTATAGGATGTCTTCTCTTTCATTCTTTCCTTACAATAACCTGATATGTCTTTGCAACTCACAGACTTTTAGTTCTCCCAGCAACTTCTAGGACAAGTAATAGTTTGCGGAGGAAAAAGATTTGTTCTTCCTTATGTAAGACAATTCACAATCGTATAAAGCTGTAATTTTGCTTTTATGTGTTTAATAGGTAAATCTTCTATATAAATGCTCTTCCTTGTAAATGCAGGGATTTCTGTGAGGGTTTCCTCTGCTGATAATAATAATTCCAATAGGAATTTTGTAATGCAGAGGAAAAGGAAAGGGAATGACAACATGATTTTAAAACCTGTATGATAGAGTTGAAGGTTTTTGACTAGGCACACTTCCTACACAAACAAACAGAGAATGGCTCAGGCCATGAGTATGGTTGAAATTCTTTCCTCTCTAGTTGAAGTCAGCAATGTGCCCATTTTACTGGAAATGGTGCCCAAACTGAGAAGTTATATTCCTGTTGTAGCCTTGTCTTCTTATAAGCCACAGAGGTAAGCTTCATCATTTCAGGCTGGCTATGTAAAAGTGAGGAGGCTAAATGGGATTTTATGCCAAATTAAGGAACAAGAGTCATAGAAGAAATGCAAAAACCTTCTGGCTGTGTTTCCTGCCGGCATGGCAGGATGCCCAACAGCATGAAGCTAAACACTTTGGAAGGTCCAAAAATGTCCCTGTTGAAAAGAGAAGCTTGTCATATGGGGGCATCTAAGTAGATCCATAAGATTAGCAGAGTGAAAGCAGCATCCATCAGGCTGATCTGTGAAGAGGAGCTCCAGTGGGACCAGCCTTCTGGCACCACTACTAATGCCGCTGCCAGCCAGAAAAACAGGCTTCACATGCAAGGGTAAGAAATAGCACACTGACCATGGTAGAAATGAAGTGAGAAGGGATGAGGGAGCAGAGTCCAGGAGCTAGAGGGCCAAGGAGGATAAGCTGCTCAAGTAAGAAGTCAGTATCATGTCATCATCTTGTAGTTTCTACTCCTAATTTCTTTTTCTAGATTCTTAAAATTAGAAAGCTACTGTGCCCTGTCATGCTGGGTGCAGTAATATTATCTTATACATCTTTATGAAGATACACGAATATTGGGAATCTTGGATTGAATCCATCCTTTCAACGCTCTTGGAATAAACACAGCTGAAGCAGTGAGATTTTGTAATGACATGTAGAGATATAGCCTTTTTCTTATTCAGAATAACAAGCAAGGTTATTTTCTTACGTAGAAGGAACCAGTTCCTCCTTTCCAAACATGCAGTAGATGTTAGAAGCTGAGAGAAACTCAGAGAATCTAGGTTTAAGTTACAGAACAGCAGTATGATGTGAGCAACCTTCAAATAATCATGTCTTCAGAACTGACTGCACAGTATCTTCCATGCAGTTGCTGGATATGGTAATTATTACTGTATCATTACAACTTAAATACATCAATGGTCTGTCCTTTAAGATGGGAGTTCAGCTTAGCGAAATTACATGTTTACCAGGGAGGAGCAATTGCTTAGGTTGACACAAGTTCTTGGCAAATTCTAACAACACTGTAAAGTTGAATAATTGCATCCAGTTTTTCAGCAATACTTTTTTCTCTAATTTCTGCTTACTGCCATGTAATTACGATATAATTACATGGTTATTTCACCTTATAAAGGAAAGTAAACCACAAAGATTTAGAGCTTGCTTCACGGGCCCTGCTCAGCTTTAAGAATAACGCTAGACAAAGACAATGTGGCTTTCCCTGGGCTTGATGCTAAGCAGGGCTAGGACACAACAATGTGCAACATGCCAGATTTGTAAACTGTGTTTGAGTCTAAACAGGGAAAGTCAATCTCATTTTGGAATTTTCGCTTACTTAAAGGTCTTGATCTCCATATACAGATGTGAGCACAATTTGGTCCATTTCCAACCAGGAAAAACTGGGGAAAAAGAGGTGAGAAAAACCCTGACCAGTATAAAGTGCATAGTTTAGACTATCCATATATAAGTATGCATGCCTTCCTAACTTTAACCAGGCTTCTATTTAAATTCATGCATCTTTGAAATAAAATGTGTTTAAATTACAGAGGGAAAGCCTTAGCAAAGTCACCGCTTTGTGAGTGCTGCAAGCACCACTGGACAGGAAGCTCACCATGCCTCAAGTTGCTTAGAGATTGTTTTTTCCCCTGGTACTGCAAGGTGCTCAGGGCCTAACTAATGAGTGTGCTGGGCTTGGGAGCACTTTTCTTTTGAAATGCTTTTATTTTGTCTGCAAGGAATTGTAACAAGTCTTTTTGTTATGTATTGGCTGGGACAGGGCAGCAGCGGAATTTGGGGTCCCTCCTCTGTATCTAGACTAGATAAGGCAAGGGCAGCTGCATGCCAGACTATTTGCCCTGGTCTGCCAATGCTGGAAGGGCTTTCCCTCTGTAGAGCTGGGAGGTAATTCTATTTCCATACTGGATTAGGCCTGGGCCATTCCTGAGCAGAAATGCTATGTTGTGTTAAACTATGCTTGCATTTCTTTTTGCTATACTATATGAACTACTGTTTGGGGAGACTGGAGTGAGACCACCTGGCAGTCTTTGCTTTGGCACATTGGGGTGGACAGGGACTGGAGCTGGTTTTCGGCAAAGGGCAGAGCGTCTTCTCCCTGGTCTCACTCACTCTTCGTATCACCTTATCACCCCTACTGCATGCAACAGTAGTGTGAAATGAACGCCTGGAAGCCCAAACACCCTTCCAGCACAAAGAAACTCTTCACAGGCTACTTAAACCTCTTGAGCTGGAAGAGCTAAGACCATCAAAGGTTATTTTTCAAGTGCTGCAGGTCTAACCCTGGGAGATACAGAATACACTGAAATGGTTTAGACCTGGCACATGGGTACTGTAGTACTCCAGACCACTGATTGCTTGTGACCTAAGTAAGGCAACAGTAGGGTGTCCCAACTGTATGACTGAGAAAATAGTGCAAAGAATTGAGAAGAATGAAGTGGAATTGCATGTGACTCTTCAGGAAGACTCAGTTGGTTACTCAAGATAGATTACTTAAGAAAATTGAACTGGAATGACCAGAAAAAGGGTTCTCTGGCAGAAACACAATAATTTGGGACAGTGCTTTCCAACAGTTATCTGGTCACCTACTCTTCAAATACAGGACCTCACCTTATCTTTTCCTCCAGAATGCAAACTCAGGATCTGAAAATGCCATAGATAATTGTCTCTAGGGTTCACAGATTTATGGGAAGAGTGAACCCATAGATAATTGGTATTAAAATGCTGGACCTGGAGTATTCGGTGCTACATGACATACAAAAGGAAACATATACAAGTATCTGTTCTTTTTCTATCAGATGGTGAAGACCAAAACATAAGTATACTCTAATGAACAGCAGACAACATCAATCAAGTCATTTAATCTTCTGTCGTGGTTTAACCTGGCAGGCAGTTAAACACCACACAGCTGTTTGCTCATTTCTCTCACAGTGGGATGGGAGAGAGAACTGTAAAAAAGGTATAACTCATGGGTTGAGGTAAAGACAGTTTAACAAGACAGAAAAGGAAGCAAAAATAACAGCATTATAGAAGCATATATGAACAAAGTGATGCACAGTGCAGTTGCTCACCACATGCTGACCAATGCCCACCCAGACCCCTGACCAGTTCCCCCACTTTTACTGTTCAACATGAAACTATATGGTTGGAATATCCCTTTGGTCAGTTGGGGTCAACTGTTCTGGCTGTGTCCCCTTCCTGCTCCTTGTGCACCCCCGGCTTCCTCGGTGTCAGGGCAGTGTGAAAGCTAAAAAGTCTTGGAAAGCAGTAAACACTGCTTAGCAGAAACTAAAATGTGTGCGCTATGAACATTATTCTCACCCTAAATCCAAAATACAGCACTGTACCAGCTACTAGGGAGAAAATTAACTCTATCCCAGCAGAACACATGACATCTTCAAAGTCAGTATATATAATAACAATAACAATAATAATAATATCAACAATAACAATGCTACTAATGATGATTATAATAATCTGTTATCAAGTCTATGTGACAAGAGACAAGGCGATCTTGTCCATGTAGTAACTCTTACAGCAGTACTCAGTTGCTCTCTTTCAGGGAAAGATGATGCCTGTTTTAATTTTGTTTAAATCATGTATGTGCATATTTTTAATTAACGCAGTTTGTAATGGATTGAAAGCCTAATTGCCTTTATCAAGCAGTAAGGCAACTGACCTGGATCTAAAGCTCTGCATATCTCCAAGCAATCACATTTCAAAAATTAATGCAGTGAACAGTACATTTAGAAATTAATGTTTTTAAAATAAACCTTTTGGAAAGTACTGTTTTCTTGATTCAGCGTTCTCTCACTTTAGAAGCAGTAAACTCATCGGTTGATCTCAGCCCTCAGCCATGCAGGTCTTCTCGGCAATTCCTCAAATAAATAGAAGGATCTTATTTTTTGTCTTCAGGTATGCCTATACAGATCTCCTTGGTTGCAGAGAGATTTGTGTATGTATACTTGTGTTTCTTTATGTGAAATAAAACCTTCTGTATTAAATATCTTTATAAGACAGATTTACTTTTTTCCCTTCCATTTTACATTTTGTTTTGCCTTGAAATATGCTAATGGTATAACGTATAGAAGCAGAAAATACAATCCAATGGAAAAATAGGACCAACCTGGCAAATTTAGAAGTAATGCAATTTTGTTATTTAAAAATATTTGGTCAAACCAAATTTTCACTAGTAAGTTACATCTACAGAGTGTAGAAATAAAAACGGAGAAATAGGCAAATGGCAGCTGTAAGAAGACCACAGTAAAATAGGAAAACACTTGAAGGCTATACTGCAGAAGATATTGTCATGATGTCAACAACAGATGAGCCTTGTTTTTGAAGGAAACAAGTCCTTTCTTAGCGGCACATAGTGCTCTCAGCATTCAGCACTGGGCAACGTCCTATAATCTTTCAAGCTACTTCTCTTTCAATTGCCTTTACTTTCTTGGGCAGCCCATAGGTATAGATACTTTTCTTGTGTTTCAAAAGTATCAGAGTATGTGGGAAAGTCAACCTGAGTTTTTGAGGGAATTCTGTTCCCTGGCGTTTTAGTAGCTGTTTGTTAGGTTAGGTTTTTTTGTTGCGTTGTTTTCTTTGTTTGTTTGGTTTTTTTTTTTTTTTTGTCACCAATATTATGTTTCATTGAGATTTGACTTTCAAATCAGGAAATATGTAAAAATTGAATATGTTATGTCCACTGGAAAAATATACAGATTTGAGGTGGCTAAGGCTCCTGTTAAAATGAGTTTTCTTCCTTCTAGATTCATATGAGACCATAAAAAAGTCTCTGAGGAACAAGAAACAAGACAGTGGTATTGACTTTTATTTCCTAAGCTCTGAATATTCGGAAATAAAATGTTACTTATGATAAAACATTGTTCTCAAGATAATTGTAGTTCACAGAAGGAATTTAAATTTACAGTCTGTACACTACTGTCTTGCTACAGTCTCCAGAGACTAAATGTACAGGCAGAGGTAACTACAGCAAATGACCTAAAGAAATTAATTCACACCCACTTGGGAGAAGCATCTTATGACAGGGCAATAACTGCTAATGTAATTTTAAGCCATCACACTGTGTTGTTTTATGTTTCTTCCTCATGACACTTCTGTGCCAGTGCTCCAAACTGGAAGATTTGAAACAAATAATAAGGGGTGCTCCTTCTCAGGAGGCACAAGTAAGCATTCCTTGCTGCAGGATATTATGGATGGTAACAGTTTAGCTCTGGCAATGAACAAAGCTATGGAAGAGAAGTTCCGCAATGACTCGGTGCCATGAAAAGCAAAACCACCCCTTCTGGCTCAGAAACTCCCTAAACCATAAATTACTGAAGGCCATGAGAATACCCTTCAGAAGTATTCCTAGATCCTTGGTGTATTATATTCTACTATCACTCTTGGTGACAAGATGGTAGTTTTGGTGAACGCTTGGCCTTGACTCGCTAGGGCCATTCTTAGGTTCTTATGTACCTACATTCACCATTAGTACTTGCAGAGAGTTTTTGGTGGGAGTAACAGAACAATTTAGAAGAAACTGCTAGTACAAACCTAGTTTAGAATTGAAAGGTCTGGTTACACTCAGGAAAATTTCTGTAATTCCAGTCTGAATGGGGATTTCCTGACTCAGCTTTTAAACTGAATGTATATGTCCCTCAAACATATATTTTGTTTCACAGGCTTCCGCAGATATGACTATTCAAAGCAGAAAAGCTGTTGGGAAAGCAAGCACCAAAACACTTCAGAGAGACCAAAAGTGGCTTGTGATATTTTCTATGTATAGTTCTTTACTGAGGAAACATTGGTCTTTCTTCCTTGAGGAGTACTTCCTTGAAAGGGGTATTTCAATGCAAACTATCTTTTCTTCTGACATTCTGAACTTTAAAATAAAGGGGAATTAATCTCAATTTTTCTGACATCAATAGCTGAAGTGAATAGCTTAGGACCGCACCAAAGACTGACACCAAAATTGAAAGAGTAAAGAACATATAGAGATCAGTGTAATCTATTGATTTTTAACTGACTACTACAGCTGTAGAGGAAGAAAGTAATTTTACTAGATGTCATCATTCTGCTGTGACCCTTGCTTCAAACTCAAATGAGTCTGTTCAGTCCCAAAGTGATGGTGTCTGGTGTCTCATTTTAATCACACATGTAGTTGCAATAGGAAGCATGAAGTTCTCCATATTTTCTGCTGTATGTTAGAGAAAATTTTTAACATCTACTGTTCTTTTCTTTCATATATTACCCTTTTCTCAGATTTTGCTCAGAGCCGTTGAAAGTGAATAGCTCCACCACCACTGCACCTCTGCTCCTGCCTCCTACTACGTGAAACCAAAGTGCATAAAACAGTTTGCTCCCAGGACTGTGATCTTCAGTGTTGCACTGGAGTGCAGATGAGTTGAGTTTGGTGCCTGGAAGGAGAAAGCATGAAGTGGGATAAAGTCAAGTGCTGCATAGGAGCCCAAAAGGAACAGTAAAAATGTGGTCATTTGAAAGTGTAAATCTGGTTTATTTTTCAATTATTAAAAACAGACATTGCCTTTGGCAGCAGTTTGGAGAAATGTGTCTTAGCAAATTTCCTGACTGAACCAAAGAATTATTCAACATTACTTAAAGACTTGAAGCTATGTCCTAAACAGTAATTAGCATACTTGTTAGTGGCATTGATGTTTTTCTCTGCAGGAAGCAGATGTGACAGAAAATATGAAAGTGATAAAAAGTTTTGTTCTTCAGCAGTCCTGAAAGTCATTTGGGGATATTGTTTTCTTTTCTTTTGTACCATCATGTCATTCACTGTTCAGAGCTCTACTAACACTATTTGTCCAAATACAGAGAGACAAAACTAGTCAGAAATCCAGGAGTATTTCAATGCAGATGGCATGGCAGAAAGCCACTGAGATTAAACTGTGATCCATAAAGGATGCTCTGTAATCCTAAGGAAATACGCATCAGTGGAAGAAATGAACCATACTGACATTTTTACTGATGGTGATGGCTGGCATTCAGAGTATGTAGCATTTGGCAGTGAAGTGAGGCCAATCAAAGCAGCACTGAAATTTGGAACCAGCCAAGATCTCTTCTGAGTTAACAATTTAATTCTGTTCCTTTGTTATGAAGTTGACAATCTAGAATTCATGGCTTGCTTGGTGATCAGCTGCCTTAAAGGAGGGAAATGAATCAGCCCCTTTCTATGACACAGTGTTTTTTTGCATTACATATAGTCTGTCCTGTGGCACTTAGTTTCAGACAGTGCTTCAGCCTGACACCCACCTTCTCAAATCCATACCATAGCTCAGACAGATGTCTCAGGAGCCTTACCCAGAAATGCTGTAGAAAAAGAAAACAAAGAAAGAATAAAAATTTGATTTGTAGAAGGCATCTTCTGATTCTTATAGTCCTCCATTTTAGAAGGTCTAAGACATGCAAATCGCATATGATTTCAGTTTAAAGAAGTGAATATCTTCTTAAATATTCTTATAGCAATGATTAAGGAATTAATGAAATTCATAAAGAAAAAATATTAGAATAATTAAATAGCATCAATCTTTGTGAAAAGCAGTGAGCTAAAGAGGCAGCTGGAGTCTGATGAGGTTTCTGAAGATGTTTTCCTCTTATACTGGAATTAAAATCAAATCTTCTGGAAAGTGGGTTATAGCAAAACATCTACTTTCATGGCAAAAGGGTTTATTTATCTGTCTCTGATGTGTAAAATCCGAGTCAAGACTTTCCAGTGACTGATTCAGAATAGATTTTTCAGGTGAAATTCAACACAGCACAGGCAGAAAATCATGTTTTCCATCCTGGTGCCTGAAATACTGTAAACCAAGTTGCTAGAAGTGGTTTTAGGCAGAGTAATATAGGTGTTTCTGGGATGCAATTAATTTACCATAATTAGGTCTCTATGTTGGAATGTATGCCTTAGGCTCCAGTTTTTATTTTCAATATGTGGTTCCATATCTGAAACACAGATTTATTTGAAGTCCTTTCTTAAACTAGTTCATGCACAAAACTGACTAGATTCTGAAATCTTCCTTGGATAAGACCTCAGTCCCTATCAGGTACAGAGAAGGTCATGACTTCAATTTCATTGTGTCTTCCTCAATCTATGAAGGCATGTAAATAATTAGTTCGGATGGAGACATCTTCTAAATGAATATCTAAAGTTAAGTTAGGTATTTAAGATCCGAATCTTCTCCTTCAAAGCTCTATAGGAAGAAAGTAATCTTCCATGAACATCTAATTGAAGACAATATTACTCCAAACAAGGCACCAACGAAAAACTTCTTCAAAGCCTCAGATTCATGAGTATTTTCTAACTAGATTGCTTTGAAAAGATGTAATTCTATGAATTGAAAAAATTCATCTGTGTCCTTCCCCTCACACAAATAAAAATTGCTGTCGGTTGAAATTCAATGTTAACTAGTGTATATACTAGAAATATTTATCCTATACTGGAAGTATAACGTGTTGAGGTAGTGAGATGAAAGCAGCTGTACTGTTCTCTCTGTAGCTCTATCTTTCCCATCCTCATAGAAACACCTTTATGAGGTCTGCCTGGCTCCAGGGTTGCAGACCAGTGCAAAGAGTGGTTGAAATGAATGCACCACAGACGCCAGCAGAAATTGTCTGCTTTGCTACTGCCTATCTGCTTCATTATTCATGAAGAAAGACAAGGCCAAATTAGAGTCTTGGGCGACATGGTTTAGTGTGAGGTGTCCCTGCCCATGGCAGGGGTATTGGAACTTTATGATCTTAAGGTCCTTTCCAACCCTAACTATTCTATGATTCTATGATTCTATACTACACCTGCTATTTTATTGCCTTTGCAAGTGATATGCTTTGTGTTTGGTAAAAACGTGTGTTATTATTTATTTTAAAATTCCTCTGTCAAGCTGACATCATGCTCTACACATTACAAGAAAAAAATACTGCAGGGATTTTTCTTTTTTTTTCTTACTTTCCAGAGAACATTTTGTTGCAACTACCGGCAAGGTGCATACACAAACAGTGAATAGGCGCTACCATATTTAACTCCTCATTGGACCTTTTATCTCCACACAGTAGGATTTTTTTTTATTTATTTTTCATAAAAAATATTGTTTGTGAAAGGTGTCAGGCAGCCACCAATATAATTGCTGCTCAAAATCTCAGCTCTTAGAATACCATCTTTTCACATATATGCTTCCAAGCCCTCAAGTTTCTCTGATTCATCCTTAGGGAATGAAAAAATTTTAAGTCATTAGCTCATAACTCATTCTCCTATGAGCCTGGCCTGTTCCCTCTAGTCCAGGTACTTCCTCGTGCCCTGTCTTCCCATAGTCCTGTCTTGCTTCTTCTCTTGCCCCTCAGTGCAGCTTATCAACTTTCCCTTCATTCCAAAACTTGACACTAAAGGTACTATGTTGGGTGTTGCTTTCTAATTTTAATGTGGATTATTCCAAGATTATAATAAAGTCCTTAGGAACCTGGGTTCCATCCTGTGTGAGCTCAGATCAAGAAGGTTTCATTGACATGATATACGGAAATGTAAATAAAAGAGACAAATTGTTGAGGTACCTGAAAACAAAAACTGATGTGGACAGGGCCAGTGACACAAACAGCATCTCAGACTTGGTTTTATCCATGTTGTAATGTCTTCAACATTAACAAAACAGGCAGTAAAAAATCCTGGGGTTTCTACAGAAATCTGACAGTACCTGCTCCCCTCCTGCTCACTCTGAGGTCAGTTGTCCTCTTTCAGAGAAGTGACTGTAAGGGAGAAAATATGCTCCTCCTAGTTTCAATGTCTGTACCTTATCACTTTAATAAAGGCTTTAGAAAGAAATTTATTAGGTTGAAACAAGCAACCAGGTCTTGCAATCAGCCCCACAGACCTTGTGCAGGCCCAATAGGCTGATGAGGGAACCTCTAATGACCTGGCTGCAGACCAAGATCAAAGGACATTTACCTTTTATTTCATATGACATAAAGCTAATGCAATGTTTTAGAAATGGTGTTGAACAAAAACATTGGCTCTGTGCCCCATTTTAGCATGCAAGGAATCAGAATCTAAACTCAGAATTAAGCCCTGAAATTTATGGCCATTTTTTATTGGTATGCTGGAAAAAAAAAATATCCCAGCTATAAACCACTGAACGCTGGAGAAGAGCTATCTCCCAGATCAAGACTGACTCTGCAGCTCTCATGTAGCTCAAAGTTTGCTTGCTTATTTCCCATGAGAGTCATCTTCGGCTCTGTCTGTATTGGGAAATTAAAGGTGCCTGGGACAGTTCTCTGGCCGTGAGCCCAGCCCACATGTGAGAGCCTGTGTCCACATCATTAACTTCTCTTGCCCTCCAGAACAGGACGGCTGCATCCCAAACTGTCCATTTCAAATGATCCTTGGTCCACTCTGGGGATGCTTGCACAGCCCACCCTTGGAAAGGAGCTTACATAACCCCATCTGCTGAGATAAGCATGTGGCTGTAAATAGCATGTGTGGATCGACTACAGAAAACAACCCCAAAATCCAGCATGTTAAAGGGGAAGAAGACCATAAACTGGAGTAAACAGTAACTAAGGAATTACAAATAGAATTTTGAAATAAAGAAGGAATCAACCTGAAAAAAGGGGATCTCAATTTGCAACAGGAGTGGAGATCTTGATGTGAAAACATCAGTAGTCAAAATCTGGTGTCCCACCTCCATTCAGAGACAGCCTGTGGCACCCTGCCTCTGGCAGGCCAAGCATATACAGGTCCTTATGTAGCAGGCAGCATCCAGCAGGTGGGAAGGCAGCATGGAGCACCAGGAGTAGCTGGGCAGCTGGAGATCCCCCAAAGATGAGTATGTGCATATTTGCATCTCTGCGTGAGTTTAAAGCTTCTTGGCATTAGGCCCAGAAAGGTGTTGAGAGGTTTGTAGGTGTCAATAAACATGACCTAATTTTAGAAATGTTTAGTGTTGTGATTTATCTGTTGTACTACTAATACTGATCCTGAATGTGTGGTTCACTGATTGGTGGTTAATTACTATTAAAAGCTACAAAACAGTGCAATATTGATTTGACTTTAACTCTGAACTCAGTACCTTTCCCCTGCGACAGCTTGTGCTAACTCTTGAAGTGTGTGTGGGTATTCTCTGCAGGAGTTCTAGACTGTCCGAGTAAAATGGGGCCAGAAGTTAGTCTAAAACTTCTAAGAGTACAGACAGTCAAGCTACAGTGCCCAGGAACATTTACTGGCCTTACTTAATTTACCAGTATAGATGTAGCCTATATTTTTCTCATGAGAGGGCCAACATTCTATCTGCAGCACATACTTCTTCTGCTCCTTTGGAGGTGTTCTCCCGTTAAGTGCCAGGCATTGTCTTTAAGAGTAACCTAAGAACTTGCAATAATGTAAGAAAACCCAGACTACCCTTTGGGTTTAAATGCTAGTTTGGACCCAGCACTGGTATGATGGTAGCATGAAGTTCGTATTTATAACTCCACAAGATTTTGGTGTCAGTCCCTGCACAGTCTGTGCAGGGGAATCCAGTCTGACAGTGGTGACACAGAGCCCCTGTAGTACTGGTAGGAGCAATTTTAATGCAAGTTATTCATGGGGGAAGGCAGCTCACTTTGCTCTGGCATCTAATTCAGTGTGTAGTGAGGGGATGGTAGAAAAAAATAGCTTGACTCTGCCAATAAGGGAGAAGGCAGAATCACTTCCCTTATTGGCAGAGCTCCTTGGCTCCTGGCGCTCTTGGTGAGTGCTGAGAAGATGAGGTAGTTGGTTTAGGTGTCAGGGTAGGCTGGCAGGGTCTTCCCATGGAGACCCTCAGAGATGTTTTCCCTCCACAGGGCAGGCAGTGGTGCTTGACTGCCTGCCTGAAATCTCAGTATAAGTTCATTGCAGGCAGACTGGATCTCAGCTGGTGATTCCTTTGGGCCTGATCTAACACCTAGTAAAGAAACTGGAAATTATCCCACTTATTCCGCTGAGTTCCACAGGGTTTTTTAAATATCTGCCTGTCTCCGTTTCTTCTCTCTTGTGATTAATATAGAATGCACAAGAGGAGGGAAACATTTAAATACATTCTAACAGACCAGTATTTTCTTCTTTTTGGAGGGGAGCAAAGACAGAAAGATGCCCTTTCAGACTACTTCAGTGACAATTGTTTGCGCTTCATCCCCATCTATGGAGTACAGGGCTGTATGGAAACCCCCAGGCTGGCTTTAAAGGAAATATTTGTACTAATAATGGACTAATACCTGTGGTTGCTTTAATTGCATGTGATTTAGAGTAACAGTCGTAAAGTGTAGAACAACAGTCATAAAGTGTAGTGCAGTATTTTAAATCTGACTATTCTTAACAGACTCAAAGCAGCCTGGAAAAAGCAGGTAGAATAAAACCCATACTTTGCGTATATTTTTTTATTGCTCTTCTATGGCACCTAAGACTACAGTAAGATTTCTCTAATGTTCAGGAAAATAATAAAAAAAAACCCTTCTCAAAATTCTGACATATTAATGTTAAAAATATTAGTGCGAAGGTGAAATCATTTCACGTGTTATCAGTGACTGTATTGGATTGCTTTGGTCTAACCTGACCTAAATTCTTTCCACTTGCTCTCTTTATAAATTTAAGGCTAGCTCTACAAGAGGATTTAAGCATGACATCACCACACCTAACCTGTTGTTTGCATTCAGATCCTTGAAGTAGCTACTCACTTAGTGTCCTCTGAGGAGCACAGCTCCCATTTAAATTAATGAGAGTTAGGCTCCTAAATAGCTTTCTAATGCACACATTTAAATGCCATTTGTGAGTCTGCTGTAACTTGCAGAGAAGTAGTGCAAGTCAGATGATACGCCATGACAATAAAGTCACAGCTAATTCTTGAAGTGATATCATCCTTAAAAAATAAGTTAACAAATGTTTTAGGCTGTATCTGGAAATGAGTTGGACACTTCCTCACATGGCAAATGGAGGAGTTAGAGCTTCAGCTGGGATTCACAACCAGCCACTAACTGACTGGGGACATGCCTATACCCTTTATTTGGAAATGCTGACCTCTCCCCTGTTCAGCAGGTTAGGCACTCATCCTGAGCCTATGTGGGACTGAATTTACTAAACCAAGTCTTCTTTTTAAACCGAGGTATCAAAATCACCTCATTTAGCAACAAGTGCTTGTCTCGCTCTTTTTGTTTAAATTATGGCTGTCATGAGTGATGGCACTCATGTTTCATGTTATGCGTTAGTCTGCATAACAATCCCTGCTTGCTGGACTATTTCAGATGATCATCTACTGAAAAATGCATCAGTGCATCACCAGACCACAGTGACCAGGATTGAGTTCACCCTTCTAGCTGCATGGTTTTTCCACTATGCAACATAGCCAGGCTTGTCTCTCTGGACCATGACTCCCACATTGTTACTCATCACAGTAGCTCAGATGTGTCAATAGGGCAGTACTGCCTTAAAAATGGGTTATAAACTCCACTGTTTCAAGCTCAGAAAGCTCTGGAGAGACAAGAGGCCAGGTTTTACCCTTATGGTGAGTACTCCAACCAGTAGAACCGTAAGCAGAAGTCTCCTTACCCATTTCTTTTTAAGAGGAAGATTGGTACTGGTGACCCACTTTCAGTGAAAAACAGAGGCATCCAGCACTGATGTGAACAGCAAGGATCTGGAGATGTGCAGCCTGTGGACATGACTTTAAGCAGCACTTCTGGACACTAACACCCCCCCACACACCCAGTTTTGCAACATTTTATGAACTAGTTTGGAATCTTATATGCATAAACTTGTATTGCTGGGATCATATACCCATCTTCAAGGCATTTTAGCGTCCATGTTTGGAATTCACACATCTTGCTTTAAATTTTGGAAGAGCCAGGAGCTGAAAATGGAGCTCTGCAGGTCCTGCAGAGTTACCTAACTACTGACCTGTTCCAGCTTCTTCTTCAGAGAAAGCAAAAGAGACCTTTCATATTTATTACATTTGAAAATTCTGTAGTTGTCTTTCCTGAATTTCTGGGTATGTGTGTTTGGGGACAAGTGCAAATTCGACTTTTAGAAGGAGAAATAACTGACTGTAAGTGTCTAGAAAATGTTATGTGATTTGAGTCCATAGAATCATAGAATAGTTAGGGTTGGAAAGGACCTTAAGATCATCTAGTTCCAACCCCCCTGCCATAGGCAGGAACACCTCACACTAAACCATGTCACCCAAGGCCTCGTCCAACCTGGCCTTGAACACCCCCAGGGATGGAGCATTCACAACCTCCCTGGGAAATCTATTCCAATGCCTCACCACCCTAACAGGAAAGAATTTCCTCCTTATATCCAATCTAAACTTCCCCTGTTTAAGTTTTAATCCATTACCCCTTGTCCTGTCACTACAGTCTCTAATGAAGAGTCCATCCCCAGCATCTCTATAGGCCCCCTTCAGATACTGGAAGGCTGCTATGAGGTCTCCACACAGTCTTCTCTTCTCCAGGCTGAACAGCCCCAACTTTCTCAGCCTATCTTCACAGGGGAGTTGCTCCAGTCCCCTGATCATCCTTGTGTCCCTCCTCTGGACTTGTTCCAACAGTTCCATGTCCTTTTATATTGAGGACACCAGAACTGCACACAATATTCCAAGTGAGGTCTCACAAGAGCAAAGTAGAGGGGCAGGATCACCTCCTTTGACCTGCTGGTCACACTGCTTTTGATGCAGCCCAGGATATGGTTGGCTTTCTGGGCTGCAAGCGCACACTGAAGCTGGCTCATGTTCATTTTCTCATCAACCAACACCCCAAGTCCTTCTCAGCAGGGCTGCTCTGAATCTCTTCTCTGCCCAACCTGTAGCTGTGCCTGGGATTGCTCTGACCCAGGTGTAGGACCTTGCACTTGGCATGGTTAAACTTCATCAGGTTGGCATCAGCCCACCTCACAAGCGTGTCAAGGTCCCTCTGGATGGCATTCCTTCCCTCCAGCGTATCAACCGAGCAACACATCTTGGTGTCATCGGCAAACTTGCTGAGGGCGCACTCAATCCCACTGTACATTTCAGCAATGAAGATGTTGAACAAGACCAGTCGCAACACCAGTTCCTGAGGGACACCACTTGTTACTGTTCTCCAGCTGGGCATTGAGCCTTTAACTACAACTCTTTGTGTGCTGCCATCCAGCTAGTTCTTTATCCACCGAGTGGTCCATCCATCAGATTGATGTCTCTCCAGTTTAGAGACCAGAGACCCATCTCCCAGATACTTGGCTTGGGAAAACTTAGCAAGCCCTGTTATCTGCAGTTTATAACCACAGTTCCCCTCAAAACCTTGGAAAGTTGTATGGTACGATCCCACCAAAATGGGGCTTTTCCTCCCTCCTTCCCCTTGTGATTCTCCTTCTAGGAGTTCAGCGGCCTGTGATCCCAGGCTTAGTTTTGATACAGCCCAGCTGTGCAACCTTAGTTCAAACTTCAAAAAAAAGTGAAGTTATGAGGCAGAGCTGTGAGAAAGTACATAGACTGGCATCAGCCAAATTAAAAGGTAAAATTGGAGGCAGAGGTAAGATTGATGGGACAGGCACAGGCAACACCTGAAGGATTCAAGGAGAAAACCACTGATAAGAAAAGTTATAAAATCTCAAGGGAAAATAAAGTGAGCCAGAGGCTGGCAAATCAATGACATCAAGGACCAGCCTGCTCCCCAGAGCAGCAGCAAATGCTGATGTTTTCCACCTGTCAGATGCCTGCCTGGCCAGCAATGTCCCACTGGGGGTGGTGAGCATCCTAGTGCTTAGCCTAGTATCTCATGCTAATGCTTAGCTATTTACATCCTAGGTACCTACTGACTGTGCTATCCAATACATTGTTGTTGGATTTTTTTTTTGTTTTTTTTGTTGGGTATACACTATTTGCTAAGTTTGTCTCTTCATACATGGTAAAAGCTCCCTGAATAAAGAGAGCCAGGGGACAAAATAAAAACCTGTAAAAACATGGCTCTGTACTGCTGTACTGTAACACAGAGTAGTATAGTATTACACAGGGTACCGTTAAATCATTAAGGGTGTTTTTATATTGCACATTTCCTTCCCAGTCACTATTACTCTTAAGATGTGCTTGTTATAAGGGGTTAGCTATCTACAGCTGCCTAACTGGAGACACACTCCAGTCTAACTCTGTAACACAAAGAGCAGGAAGTATCCCAAAGGAGTTCAGGGTTTGAAAAGGAAAATATCACGAGCAACAG
Source organism: Neopsephotus bourkii (assembly GCF_033783945.1). NCBI lineage: Eukaryota > Metazoa > Chordata > Aves > Psittaciformes > Psittacidae > Neopsephotus > Neopsephotus bourkii. Next base: position 8,923,726 of record NW_026902239.1, read on the forward strand.
AGCTCTCTCACAAGCAAAACCTACACAGAATTAGCAAAGGAAAGAAGTTACTGAGATAAACTCTTGCTTTACTTTTGTGATTATGGGTAGTGAAGAACAGAAGGCTAAGAAACCTGCACCACTAGTGCAGTGTGTGACTCCAAATACCGCTAACACTGGCAATTGTAGTGAAGAACAGAAGGCTAAGAAACACTGCACCACTAGTGCAGTGTGCGACTCCAAATACCCCTAACACTGGCAGTTGAAATATCTCTTGCCATGTTTAAACATCAGCTTCCACATTACTGCTTGTAGAAGAGTGGTGGTATTTAAGGTCTGAATGAGGGGGCTCAGCACTTCTTGAGCCTGGGCATACAACCTAGGAGGGAAAAATCCTAATGTCAAGAATTAGAGACAGATGTTTTCAAATTTGGGGGTATATAAAATTAGGGATCAAAATCTCTGTTACGATGAAATTTGATTTCATTTTGCTGTAATGGGTAAAAATTAGCATAAAGCAACCTTATTAGTCTGAATGTTAAAAAAAGCAACTTGTGATTATTGGCATGTATAAAGTTGTCAAAATATTCCCTCCCTTGATATAGTGTCATCAACTTTGAGATCTTTGCAAATATTCTGCTTTCCTTGGCTGTTTATTCCTATATTTATTTGATAGTACGGCCTTTGAGTACAAACCCAGTTATCTAAAGTAGAAGATGACAAAGTAGAATACTTTGGAAACGGCCTTTTATTAACGTATCATGTCTTTTATTTATAAACTCCAGGCTTCTTCAGATTTTTCTTTTATTCCTTTATAAATGTGAACTTTTCAACTCGGATAGTCTCACAAAGCATAAAAAAAAAAAAAAAAAAAGAAAAGAAAAGAAAAGAAGTACAAAAATTGCCAGTAGAAACATATATCTTAGAGTCATTCATGTTCTGGCATATAAAGTCCTCAGTTATTTTATAATGGTTACTTTATATTGTTCACTTTCTTTTTTTCTTTTTTTTTTTTTTCTTTTTTTTTTCTTTCTACATTCAACTGATTATGTCCATGGAAACTAACCCTAATTGTAGCTTTACAGGCAGGCCATGTTTTCCATCACTGGCACATACTGATGTAACTCACTGGGGAGTAGCACAGCACTGAGCTGCTGTTTTCTGTTATGCTGCAAATCAGAACAAGATTGGTATTTCTGACTAATCATTTTTGCAAGTGGCCTACGAACTCCCTGCCAGATTATCATGTAATAAATAAAACCATCACCAAAGTCACTAGGCTCAGCACTGATCAAAAGAAAAAAGGGATAGTCATGGAAGGCTAAGATGTTTCTAAGTTAGCACTTATTATAGTGACCTTCATGACCAAAGTGCATTTTACCCATAAAAAGCCTGAGTGCTCTTCATGTAGGTGTGGAGACATATATATCATCCCATCTTTCACTCCTGGTGCAGGTCTGTGATGTGGACTCTGGGGCACCTCAAGGCAGGCTGATATGCAGATGCATGGACCATACCTGTGGTGCAAGGGTGTCTCCAAACCCTGTTTTGTGAGATGGCTCCATGGCGGCTTTAAGACTTGGGAAAGCTGGGCCACTGCTAACCAAAGAGGGAGCCTGAGAAAGTCTTTTTTGCTGACACAGAACCACTGAGACCTCCAGAGGTGCTGGGGAATGCACCAGCAGAAACGCGGCAGAGGGGCAGCAGCAAGGGCACACACTAGCACCCATGGGCCCCCCCCCCCCCCGCTGGTCTGGGGAGAACTCCTCTTTACATTGGAGGGGGAGAAGGTGTGCATCCTGCCCATACTGGTCCATCACTCCAGCTCTGGGCAGGAGAGAGGGCTCTGAGTGAGTTTCCCTGTCCTGGGCAGACAGGCACCTACCTACCACAGAGAGGGATGTTTCTGGCAGGGGAAGGTGAGCCAAGCTGCCTGCTCAGGAGACGGCTCTTGCTCCACAGCTGCTGCGGCTCAGAAGGCCCCTGGCCCCCGCACAGCCACCTGCTGTGCTCGGTGGGAGGGCGAAGGAGATCTTGTTGCAGCCTCTGCCAAACTTCACTGCTGAACATGGGCCTTTAGCACACCGAGGTGCAGGTGAGCAGGTGGTAGCTGGCCCCAGCAAGACCTTGGAAGCACCATGCAAGAAATGACACCCGGTGGATGCTGAGGCTGGTCTCTAATGGCTGCTGCTATGCCTTTGCCCTTTAGCCCCTGTTTTGACTGTTGCTTGGGTTAATCCCTATTCATTTCTTTAAAGCCAAAGGTCCTTGGCAGGAGTCAACACGTCTCTTAAGGCAAGGGGCCATCCCCATCCTTGTGAATAAGTGTAAGAATTAAATCAGCTGGAGTACGAGACAGCGTGCTGTGCCCCAGCTGATAAGACAAACCTTCTGTCAATACAGTTTCGATCTCTGGCCTTTTCCATCCCGCTCTCTTCTGGAGCAAGTTTAAAGCTTCTGTTGTGAACGCCTGTTTCATACTTATCTGCAGCCTTCACAGTATGAAAAAAGATACCATTTTGCTTATTACTGTTACCTGTTTTGTGTTAATTCATCATGCACTTGTCCTTGGCTGAAGTTTTTGCTGACTTTCAGAAAAACTCATTTTAAAACATCTGCAAGTCAAAAAATAGTATTTTTTTTCCACTTTCAACCTTTTTTCCTTTCAACCTCTCTATGTATTCTATAGCAACTCTTGTTTACAAGTACCAAAATGTACAAAGGTGTATTAAAATATGTTTGCATTTCTGATTTTTTATTCTGCTGTATCAGATGGTGTTAAACTGACTGTGAACCTCGACATAAAATATTACAACACTGGGCACTGGAGATGAGCTGGTAGAAGCCATCAGAGCTCAGGCACATGTGCTCTCCTAACACCATCACTCATTCAATCACATTTTAGCAGCCTCCTGGCAGGAAGCGCTGATTTGTTTAACTCTATTAAGCTTAGATAAGAAAGGTAAATAATATATCTACCCAATATAAGACAACCACTCCAAAATAAGTTTGACATTGGCCAATAATCACTCTAACATTTTTGTGGCTTTAGCAGCTTTAGAGTCTGTTGAATGGCACAATGGGGAAAAAAAAGAGAGAGAACGAGTGCCTGCTTGTTGCTTTAGCCAATTCAAGATGAATTATTAGGAAGGACAGCCAACACTTGGGCTAAACGCTAACAGATGTGGCGCCGAGTGTGCCATTTAGATGCTGGTGTTTTGCTGTGGAGCAGTAGGAAGTGGCCGCAGTGAGCGGCAATGGGAGCCAGTGTCTGGCCGGCGAGTGGCTGGGGGGGCTGCGGCCCCAGCTTCCCGGAGAAATCCCACCCAGAGGTGAGGCTGGCACCATGTCTAGGAACTAGGTTTAATCTTTTTACCTGATTTCTGACATGAAACATCTTGTTACCAGGCATGTAACAAAGCATGTTGCTTTGACAGCAACATTGGCCATGAGGCAGGAGAAAGCGCTCAGGTCTGCTGAGGAGCACAGGCAGCTGTAAAATTGCTCTGTCAAGTGGCAGCTACTGCAGATCAGCCTTCAAAGCCACCAGACTGAAGAGAGAAATTCTAGCTCACTGGACTCACTCAGGTGATGATGAAGCAATAACTTCACCACTGACATGTTTAGGAAGGGTTTTCACAAAGTCACTGATGGGTTTTGGTGTGAGGTGAGTCTGGTATCCATTAAGTGTGAGTCTAGGATGTGTTGGGCAGTGGTATGTTGTGACAAAAGCAGGCTGGCTGCTTCACCTTTCAGACATCGGCCAGTTGTTTTCAAAAAGGACTGTTTTTCAGCTTCTTGGCTTGTAAATTAGTGACATAGCTGTGTGATGAAACCTTACTAAGCCATAGCAAACTGGTTGAATGCCTTGTGGTGTTTGAAGCTTCAGTGAAAATGACCAGAATGTTTTCAACACAAAAGTTAATATTGCACAGTGATGTCGGAGGTCAGTCAAGGGATGCAGAACACAATAGTGAAGACCCACAATGGGAGATGCCATTAACTTGTGAGCAGACCACAAGCCAAAGTTTTCTCAGAAAAAGCTGTCACTGAACACATTTGATAAATGAAGGCATTCTTATCACAAGTTGGTTGCATAAAACTGCAGAAGATGGCCTTTTGGTTAAGTCACTGCATCCACTCCCACCTGCCTGCCTTGGAACGGTGTCAGTGTGAGTCCTAATTCATGGAGGGTAAGGAAAGGTGTCAGCCAGAAGCTGAAGTTCTTACTAGAAGCATGCTCAGGGGACTCATCTTCCTGTGTGCAAAGAATGTGAGTAGTTTCTGCCTCGCTGATTATTTTTTAACAGACTGATTATTACTGATAATCTGATTATTTTATCAGATTATCGCTGATTTTTTTTTTATCAGCCAATTCAGTTTGGTACAGAAGAAAATGTCACTGAAGAAGATTGCCATGACTTATTCTCAAACCCAACCCTGTTTAGGGGTTGGTTATATTCTGCCCTGTACTCTTCCTGGGATGTATATTAAATAGCTCAGTATTAAATGTTTGTTCTTTATCCACTGTGTATTCTCACCTTCATTTATGGGGTCTGAAAAAGCAGACCATTGCATTTTTCTTTCTTTTTGTCTGTTTTGACTGGTCAAACTCATGTTCATAGGGTTAAACAGTTAATTATTGAAAGCTGGATTTCTCATCTGTCACTCTGGTTTCTTGTCTGCCAGATGAGACAGGACAGCACTGTAGCCAAAAGGCTTCTGAAGCCAAAGCAACTACATTTTTAGATGATTGCTCATAGTTTGATGAATTTCATTGCTTTTAGGAAAAAAACTTTCCAGTGGACTTGTGGAAGAAACCTTAGAGAATCTTGCCTGGGGAAGGTGGGAACAATTCACCATAAGCAATCTGTAGGTACAAATTAGACGGGCTTCTGTCAGGAGCGACATAGACAGTGTTACCTCAGGGTTTGGGGGTGTCCTAGAGACCTCCTGCAGTTCCCCCAGACATCTCTAAGCTGCCTCATCTCACAGGAAAGAGGCTGCATGCCACCATGGCCATATCTCATCAGCCTGATGCTTTACTGAAGTGCAGGTGAGCTTGTGAACTTTTTATTTCATAGATATCTTAACAGCACTGAAAGGAAGGATTTTGGCTTCTCCTTACAGTGTGACAGATTTTGCTGAAGAGACCACAAGTATTGGATAGGTAGCCTCTATTCCACATCCAAGTTTAAACTGCTCTAAAAACATCTGGTTTAGCTTGACTCTTGCAGGTGGGAATGTCATTCCTAGTACTTTTGTGAAGCTGATACATCAAGTTTAAAATAATTTTAATGTTAGAAACACAAATAAGCAACTCAAAGACTTTAATGCAGTGTAAGCCACTTTGGTGTCTCCCATCAAAGTCAGTTTGTAAAGGGCACAATTACTACAGCCATTCCCAGACTGAACTTAATCATAGGACAAAATACAACTGCAACCTTTAGAGAGAGAAAGGCATCAGATTTGACACTGTCTGTTATGCAACAATAATGACAGTAGGGTCCAAAAGTTATTTTGTAAGCACTATTCTGGGGTTCCCTGACCTTAGTATTTTTGTGTTCACCAAGTTAGCTGGATTTTATGGGTGCTTGCCTTTTCTTATGGTCATAGTCTCCCATGACATGACCAGACATGAACAGAGGTCTCAGTAATGACAGAAAACAGAAAGTGATGCCTTTCTGTGATTACCATTCAAGCATGGGCTTATCCATGCATATGGAGAGCTGGCCAGGACAGGGAGAACCCTAAAACTTTCTCACCTCAGCAGTGTTGCCTGGCTAGAAAACAGGCATTGCATGATATGACTGAACTCAGCCATTTGCACAGGCTTTTCTGACAGACATGTGTGTTTCAAATATGGGTCTTTGTGGATTTTGAATTTCTTATTTACAACTGTTTCTTTCTCTGTCCCAAATTTTCTTAAGCAATGTAGAATATGTTCATTACTATATCACATGCATCCCCTGAAGTTGTTGTAAAATGCTGGCAAATCACTGAAACAGGGACTGAAAAGGCTACAGGAGAATGTAATTTAGAATTAAAAATGAGTTGGGCTGGTATGAGCTTCACATTTAACTGTTTTATCTCACTTCCACTCCCTTCACGCTGTGAAGTTAATAGAGAGAAACCTGAGTTGCAGAGCTGGCTCCAGGCAACATCTCCAAAATTCAGCTAGCTGGAAGCAGGGTTTTTGCCTCTGTTTTTGAACAGCTGATATAAATCAGTAAATATCCACTGATTTCAAAACTTCTCCTACTGGTTTATGCCAGCTGAACTCTGAACCATTTTGTGTCTTTCCATCCCTCATCACAGTAGGTGGAGAATGCACGAGGCACATAAATTTCTCTTACCCACCTCCAAAAATAAGCCCACTCCTTAGCAATCATGTGAATTTAGAAAATGTTTTTGGATTAGGAATCAATTTGAGAGTAGGAAATCGTTCAATAAAAAGGGTGGGTGCATGGATAAACCTTCTTTCTGTTCAGGATCAAGGTCCTCATGAGCATGTCTCAGCCTAGCATCCAGGGTCATGACACTTGTTCCATAAAAGCTGCCTAAATATTTTTTATTTCTGCTCAGCATTGTTACATTAAGGCTTATGAAAAATTAAGGAGATCTTTTAATTTTTGTTTTTAAATGATAAGGAAGAAAGAACTACATTTTCTGACAAGGGCAGAAGATGAGATAAACTTGATTCATTCTTTCCAAAGAGTAAGAGTATTAACTTCTACAGTTACTTACTCAGAAGTAAATGAACTTGAAAATACATTGCATGTATTCAGTTTTCTGCACTTCTGAATGATTGATTAGCCTTGTAACTTACCCTGTTACTTCTGAGTAAAACAACTGGATTTTGGACACAGTTTGAACAATTCCCTGCAAAATCTCTTATACAATGGAAACTTATATTCCACATAATTGCCTTAGATATTTTTAGCTACAAGGCATTATTTTAACTGTAAGAGATCATATAGGAAATTAGTCACAGAGCAGAGTACTGAATGCATCATTATTTCCTAAATTTGTCTAATAAAGATCTTTCTTGTCCTGCTAGATATGATACTGCAGGCTATTTTTCCATCCCAAATCAAAATGAAAAATTAAACATTTTTGTATATGAAGAACCCAAATTACATTCTGACCAGAGTCAAACCATTACTTTTAGTACAAATTCACATTTCAAAGTGAAAAGTTGTTAAGGTCCATAAAATAAACTTTTACTTGGGAAAACATCAAAACAAAGTTGTTAAAAGAACTGGAATAATTAAAAAATAATCATAATAGTTTCAAGATTCAAAATGTCTATGTTTTCCCATTGGCAGCTTTGGTTTTAATTGACAAGCTTTTACCAGATATCTGAAAAGTTTCCTACAAAACTTACACTTGACATCTAGTCTTACATCTGTGGTGTTTCCACCTATTCCCAGGATTATCCAGCTTCAATTTTCAGTTATAAAACTAATACAACTCTTTTTTCCTGGTTCTTTACAAGCAGACTTTCCACAGTGATGGGTTGGATGCCCAGCCATGTACCCCACACACTGATCAGGTCTGCTTGCATGAAGTATGGTTGTACAGGAACTTGTTCATTGAATGCATACTAAAAGCATTTGCCGTGAAGATTAAGGATTTTTAGTTCATTCACGGGGCAGCTGGTTTCAGTCTTTATTACCTTTACTTCTGTTTATTCAAAAAACTCTTCTTCTGTTGAACTTTATTTAATTTTTTTTTAATGTATTCTATACGTATGTACATATCCTATGTATATGTATATGTATACGTATATGTGCATATATATGTGTATGTATATGTGTATGTGTGTGTATACGTAATCTTCAAAAATTTCCCCTAGCACAAACCCCATGCTAAAACGTATCATACTTTTTCTCTAACTTCATAAGAACTTTATTTAATATTTATGTTATATTATATATGTATATGTATATGTATATGTATATGTATATGTAATGTATATGTATATGTATATGTATATGTATATGTATATGTATAAATAAAGAGAGTAATAATCTCATCCTCCAAGAATTTAGCAAAAAGGCCTAACTAAATAAAATATTTTCTGCAAAAAATTGCATCTAACCCACACACATAGTTACAGACGTCTAGTTTCATAAGACGTGTTTTTCTAGTAATTTAAGAATTCAGCATGGAGGGAGTTTCTCTCTTAGATGAATACTCTGAGGCAGACATGATATTAAAAGCAAAAAGAGGTAGATTAAATTTTCACTGAGCAGTAGCCTGGAAAGTGTTGGGCTATTGTAGAGGAAACTCAGTGTTGCTACAAAAAGGTTACAGTCTTTTGTGTGGCTAGCTACACTTTTTTCAACAGATCTACTCCAGGGACCTCCTTGGCCCATGAGTTGGAAGGATCCCTTTTTTCCAGGCAAAGTAGTGTTGTCCCAGGAAACAGTAAGGGTCTGGGCCTACAAATACATTTTCTCTCTCAGAAAGTAATTATTCACTGGTTCAGTAAGAAGTCTAATGGAGGCTTTCACTTTAGAGTTCAAATTTTACCTTTGCTTTCCATCTGGAAGCCTCAGCATGTGTCTTTGCTTCATCCATAGCGGGACCGATTGATAATTTTAGGATTATCTAGATTATCAGAATCAAATGCGTTTTAGTTGATTTATTGCCTGCTTTAATCAAGGACTTCACTTGCCACCCTGTACTGAAACATTTAGATACCTAAACAGTACAAGTCACACCAGCCCACAAGAGAATATATATGCTCAACCACTAGCTCAGATACAGTCAACCATGAAAAAAACATAGCTGTTTCCAGATGGGCTCCAAAGCACAGTTTCTTTCCTGAGGTCAAATGTCTAAAATACAGAAGTCCTTTCTTGCTAAAATTAAAGGCAAGAAATATCACTGGAATTTGCAGTAGCCGAATACTTCGGAGTGCTCATCTGAAAAATGAGATATCAAGATCGAAAATCCACCTTTTGTTCATTGAAGCAGAGAAGGCAAAGTAGATCTTCAGCATCTCAGATTTTCCAACCTGCTAGTTTAACCACCAGGTAATAAAGTATTCTGAGGTGTGGTTTTCCCTCTGTCTCCTGAATTGATGCTGTTGTCCTTTACAAAAGTAATTGGATATTCTGTAGACCAGAGACCTAAGTTCCACTCAACTAACTTTTCCAGGTAAGTGGTCTTACATAGCCTGTAATACAGTAAAAAAAAATTAAAAAAAAAAAAAGGCTTGCTTATGTTATAATGAAGAACCTTACTATACATTAAAAGGCACAAGTAATCCAGCTACAAATATGTTTCTGAGGAGTTAAAATCATGAAGTAGGTGACAGAAAGCCACACTAGTGCCAAGCTGGAAAACCACTGTTTTGCATAGTGTGGGCTGGAGAAGCTGATGCCCTGTAATAATGAGTGCCTTTCGGACAAGGAAATAAAAGTGCTGTAATTCCAGCCTGAGAACATCGAAGTGTTAAATCTCTCTGTTTCAAATGAAGAATCTAGGTCAGTTGTGAAGAGATGGCTATAACTCAAACCACTGTGAAGAATTAATATCTAAGCCTAGAATAAGCAAGTTGCAAGTTAGAGAATTCTTAAAATAGGGATTTCAGTTTGACCTTAAGATCATCTAGTTCCAACCCCCCTGCCATAGGCAGGAACACCTCACACTAAACCATGTCACCCAAGGCCTCGTCCAACCTGGCCTTGAACACTGCCATCATTCACAACCTCCCTGGGCAACCTATTCCAGTGCCTCACCACCCTAACAGTAAAGAGCTTCTTCCTTACGTCCAATCTAAACTTCCCCTGTTTAAGTTTTACCCCGTTACACCTTGTCCTGTCAGTACAGTCCGTAATGAAGAGTCCCTCCCCAGCATCCCTACAGGCCTTCTTCAGATACTAGAAGGCTGCTATGAGGTCTCCACACAGCCTTCTCTTCTCCAGGCTGAACAGCCCCAACTTTCTCAGCCTATCTTCAAACGGGAGGTGCTCCAATCCCCTGATCATTCTCGTGGCCCTCCTCTGGACTTGTTCCAACAGATCCATGTCCTTTTTATGTTGAGGACACCAGAACTGCACACAGTACTCCAAGTAAGGTCTCACAAGAGCAGAGTAGAGGGGCAAAATCACCTTCAACCTGTTGGTCTTGCTGCTTTTGATGCAGCCCAGGATATGGTTGGCTTTCTGGGCTGCAAGCACACACTGAAGCTGGCTCATGTTCATTTTCTCATCGATGAACACCCCCAAGTCCTTCTCCGCAGGGCTGCTCTGAATCTCTGCCCAACCTGTAGCTGTGTCTGGGATTCCTCCAACCCAGGGTAGGACCTTGCACTTGTCATGGTTAAACTTCATAGGGTTGGCATCACCCCACCCCACAAGTGTGTTGAGGTCCCTCTGGATGGCATTAATTCCCTTCAGTGTATCAACCGAACCACACAGCTTGGTGTCGTCGGCAAACTTGCTGAGGGTGCACTCAATCCCACTGTCCATGTCAGCAACAAAGATGTTGAGCAAGACCGGTCCCAACAATGATCCCAACAATGAGGGACACCACTCATTACTGTTCTCCAGCTGGACATTGAGCCATTGACCACAACTCTTTGCATGCGGCCCTCCAGCCAGTTCTTTATCCACTGAATGGTCCATCCATCAAACTGATGTCTCTCCAATTTAGAGACAAGGAAGTCGTGTGAGATAGTGCCAAACGCTTTGCACAAGTCCAGCGAGATGACATCAACTGCTCTACCCCTCTCCATCAGTTCTGTAGCCCCATCATAGAAGGCCATCAAATTGGTCAGGCAGGATTTCCCCTTGGTGAAGCCATGCTGGCTGTCACCAAGCACCTTGTTGTTTTTCATGTATCTTAGCATGCCTTCCAGGAGAACCTCCTCCAAGATTTTGCCAGGCACAGAGGTGAGACTGACTGGTCTGTAATTCCCTGGGTCATCCATTTTCCCCTTCTTGAAAATGGGGGTTATATTTCCCTTTTTCCAGTCATTGGGAACTTCACCTGACTGCCATGATTTTTCAAATATGATGGCCAGCGGCTTAGCAACTTCATTTGCCAGCTCCTTCAGGACCCGCGGATGGTTTTCATCAGGTCCCATGGACTTGTGCATGTTCAGATTCTTAAGATGGTCTCAACCAGATGCTCTCCTACAGTGGGCCCAAGGTCTTCATTCTCACAGTCCCTGCGTCTGCCTTCCAAGACTTGGGTGGTGCGGTCAGAGCCTTTGCCAGTGAAGACTGAAGCAAAGAAGTCATTGAGAACCTCAGCCTTCTCCAAATCCAGGGTAGCCAGCTCTCCCGATAGTTTCCGGAGAAGGCCTACGTTGTCCCCCGTCTGTCTTTTATTTGCAGTGTACCTATAGAATCCCTTCCTCTTATCCTTAACATCCATAGCCAAGTTTAATTCTAACTGGCCTTAGCTTCCCTAACCTGGTCCCTAGCTTCCCGGACAACATCCCTGTACTCTTCCCAGGCCACCTGTCCTTGCTTCCACTTTTTATAAGACTCTTTTTTCATTTGAAGTTTCCTCAGCAGCTCCTTATCGATCCAAGGAGGTCTCCTGTCCCTCCTGCTGCACTTCCTTCTAGCTGGGATGCAACACTCCTGAGTTTCTAATAGGTGATCCTTGAAGACTAACAAAGAGTCTTGCTCCCCCTGCCCTCTAGGGCTATATCCCATAGAACCTTACTAAGCAGGTTCCTGAAGAAGCCAAAGTCTTCTCTCTTGAAGTCCACGGCAGTGAGCTTGCTGCATGCTCTTCTCACTGTCCTGAGGATCTCAAATTTGACCATCTCGTGGTCGTTGAATCCAAGGCTGCCCTGGAGTGTCACATTTCCAACGAGCCCTTCCCTGTTAGTGAGCACGAGGTCAAGCATGGCATCTCTCCTTGTCAGTTCCTCTATTACTTGCAGAAGGAAGTTGTCTTCCACACAATGGAGGAACCTCCTGGATTGCTTGTGCCAGGCCATACTGTCATTTCAACAGATGTCAGGGTGGTTGAATTCACCCATGAGAACAAGCGCCCACAAGTGTGAGGCTTTTCCTATCTGTCTGTAGAGTTCTTGATCCGCGGGTTCTCCTTGGTCAGGCGGTCTGTAACAGATCCCCACAGTAATGTCTCCCGTAGCTGTTCTCCCTTTAACCCTGACCCACAAACTCTCTGTTAATGATCACCTGTCCCCAGACAGAGTTCCATACTCTCCAGCCTATCCCTAACATAAAGTTCAACTCCCCCTCCCTGTCTGCCGGGCCTGTCTTTTCTAAAGAGCCTGTAACCTTCCATTCCAATGCTCCAGTCATAGGAGCCATCCCACCATGTTTCTGTGACGCCTATTATATCATACCCCTGTAGACGAGCACACATCTATAATTCCTCTTGTTTGTTCCCCATGCTATGGGCATTTGTATAGAGGCATCTGAGCCGAGCTCCAAATGAAGTCGGCTCGTTGGCTGGAGCGGCTGGAATATATCTACTCTGCTCCGAGCATTTATTATAGGTGCTGGCAACTGACTGGGTGTGTTGGGATGGAATGATGCCCCCTCCCCCAGCACATCTAGTTTAAAGCCTCCTTGACCAGTTTGGCAAGCCTCCTACCAAAACTGCTCAGACCAGCTCCACCAGCCCCCACTAGACCTGGCCTACAAACTTGGGTCCCATGTTCAAGACACCCAAACGCCTGACTGTGACACCACCCTTTTAACTATTTATTAACCTGGCTAATCCTCCTAGCTTTTCTTAGGTCTTCCCCTGTATCCTGGAGAATAGATGAAAAGACTATGTGAGCTCCAGAGCCCCTAACCACCTCTCCCAGGGCTCTGTAGTCCTTCTTTATGTTCCTCTGGCTACTACTATCTATATCCCTAGCACCCACATGTATCACCAGAAGTGGGTAATAGTCCATGGGGCTTACCAGAGCAGGCAGCCTCTCTGCAACATCCCTGATCCGTGCCCTTGGTAGGCAACACACCTCCCTTGAGACCGGGTCAGACCGACAGACGAGTGCTTCTGTCCCTTTCAAAGTAGAGTCCCCTACTACTATGACCTGCCACTTTTTCCTGGCAGCACCAGTAAAGATCTTCTTTACCAGTGCATCAGCTGGCTGTTTCTGGTGAGAGTGCATTCTATTTAAGAAATAGCGGAGGACACACAAAGTGCCCGAACACTAGAAAATCTCATACTTATTTCTTAAAAAAAGAAGAGAATGGATAGATTATTCAGTTTAAGTATCTGGGAAATACTGGACATAATGAGCAGACATTTTTGCAGGATGCATGGATTAACAAATAGTACGGTCTATCAGGAGCAGAGCAATCTAATTGCCTCCACAAAATGGTAATAAACTTTCTGGACTGTGTAATAACAGTAGATACAGAAACATATCTGACTGTAATAAGACTGTGCTATGCACTAAGCAAGTGGGTTAAGAAAGTATAGCCTTGAGAGTATCTGCAAGCTTTTGAGATAAATATTCTAAGATACTCACAATTTTTCTCTCTCCCATGGGAAAAATAAATGAACATGGCATTAGACAGGACCAATAGAAGAGATAGGCCCACTTTCTACATATGACAATTCATAGAATCATAGAATGGTTAGGGTTGGAAAGGACCTTAAGATCATCTAGCTCCAACCCCCCGCCATGGGCAGAAATGCCCATAGACTCTGTGCGGTGTTGTTTTTAGCCTGTTAACCCTGCATAAAACCCAATGACATGCTTGACTGGAAAAATAGTCAACATTTGATGGTATTAAGAGATGGAAAATACACCACTACTTTTGTAATTTTCTCTAAAGGTTTAACATTCTTAAGTCTGGGAAGGGAAAATAACCCAACCCAATACAAATCAAACCAACCAAATAACATCCCTTCCTCCCAGTCTGCATTATTTCAAGCCTGAATTTCTGTGGATTTAATTTTCAGGTCTTCTTTATTTACTCAGTAAAGAGCCCTTGAGTGACTGACTTTTTCTTTTATTTTCCCAAAGTGTTGATAAATTATTCTGTTTCTCTCTTTGATATGTAAACAGACAAATTCTTAGTGGCAAAGTCTAATCCTGGTCTTTCTGGTGCTCTTTTTTGTACGCTCTCCAAGTTCTTGACACCCTCTTAAAAATGCAGTTACCAGAAGTGGCTATGATGCTGTAGTATCTTTCTCTCAGTGCCGAATACAAAAGTTAATTTAGCTTTCAACTCCTACTCACTGATCTGTTTATTTAGCCATGAACTGCAGAGAAATGAGGTGAACTCTTGCATCATGAATCTGATTCCCTGTTATTTGAATTGCCTAACCATTTATAAGATCTAGAAGTGCTGCACTGGGTCCAGCTGAAAGCCTGTGAAGGCCACTACCACATCTCTGACAGTAGCTAGTCACAGGGTAGCTAGCCACAGAGACTTAACAAAACACAGAACATGCTTACACTGATCTTTTTCCCAGTATATTTCACAATTTTCAGCAGTTTGCAGTTTAAAGACCTCTTAAATAAAATGTAAATTTATACTTAATAATTCTTGATAGACATTTTTTCCCTATGAGTTAATCTAATCTGATATTTTCTAGTCCCTGGACTGTGAAAAATAGCAAACAATTATTCACTTCATCTTCTCCACACTGATCATGACATTTTATTTCTCTATCTTGTATCCCTTTGGGTTTCTCTTTTCCAAGAGGGGTATTCCTAGTCTGCCTTGCTCCATAGATGTCATTTCCTAATTTTGCACATTGATGTCATTTCTGATATATTTTTCTCCTTCTACTCTTTTATTTTGGAAATGAGGAAAACAAACTGCACATAGAGTTCAAGATATAAATACTATTTTCAATTTATTTGGCCTGGTATGAGAGCTCTGCAAAAGGACTCAGTACCAAGACTCAGTTACCTAATTTAAGTATATAAATTGACTGGCCAGATTTCCAGAACTGTTGAGTACCCACTGCCTTCCACTGAGGTAGTGGAAACTGTGGTTCTCTCTTCTGAGCATCTAAACCCTGATGTGGACATTGAGCACTTTGGAACTAATTTTTATAATACAAATATATCTTGGAAACAACATGTTTGCCTGAGCAACAACAGAATGAAAAAATTCCTCTTACTCTCTCACATTTTTTAATGCTGAGGTTAAATATACAATCATGGGTAAGCAGGAAGAGGGTGTGCAAACTTTCTGCAACTGTATCATTTCATCATCTTTATGAGCAGTGGGGATTATTTTTTTGCAAAGAATACTATGCATTATAAAAACATCTGATTTTTTGAAACACATTTCCTGGCGTCTTACACTTCAGCAATATTTCTCTTCTTGTGTATTAGTGGGGATTTTAGCTTATTTTTCACAATTTCTTGGGGAAATTATGACTAATTATATCTAGCTTAGCCCACATTTATATTGTCCTATCAGGACACAAGGCACAGCATCATAAGTACTGTCCAGAAAAATGAATGCTGTATTGGGAATTCAGGGGCAGGAGTTATGGCCTTAGCTGGTCTTTTGAGTTGCTCACAAAGCCTGGGAAAGTGATTACACTGCCTTATTTTTTAAGATAAAGATGTGGCTTACATCAATTACATTAAAAGAGGAGAAACTAATGAGGCTGGCAGGGTAGCAGACTGTAAGAAGAGCTGTTTATTCTTACAGGGTATGAGGATGCTTCCTCACACCTTCTTAAGGATATTTCTGATTTTAATTTTAGGGAGTTGGGAACAAACATCCTAACTTACTGAAGTCATAGCAAATTTTGCCCTGGATTTCACCAATGCTGCAGATTCACCCTGATCTTTATGCAGGCCAAGGAAACACACTCTGGGCACACAATGAAGCAGTTGCATTGCTGTGGCCCTGCAACAACAGTGCAGCAGTGCTCTGGCCAGCAAGGGCTGATATCTGAACAAGCACCACACTGCAGTGGTTCATGGAGTCACTGCACCATGTAAGCTACATCACTGTCAGTGTAGAGGTACAGGAGTACATCACGTGTAAAAGACTCCTGTTCCTTTTGAGGCCCCTGGGGTGAATCTGCCACACTCCTCATGGCTTGGGCCAAATCCAGAGCCCTCCCTGCAGCAGCTGATCGCAGCACTGGGTGTTTCTCACAGCAAACAGCTCAGCAGGTTCTGGTTGTGATCACAGTGGTCCCTTGTCCCCCTGAACAGAATTAGTCCTACTGTTTTGTGTAGCATAAATGTCACCTTTTATATTGTTTCACAGAATCTAAATTTTCACAGACAAATAAATTGTCAATTGAACCTTATCTAGTGGTAGTGCCGTGCACTTTACACTCAGGGTTGCAAAACAGCCTGGCTGGGCTGTGACCATTTGCTTTTGTCAGACCTCCTGAGTCAAGGGAAGATGGAAACAAGCTCACAGATTACTTAGTAATGAATAATACTCCAGATGTTGTTAACCCCATCTTCTGTAGGACATCAGCAGAGACAGTTGATGGGTGCAGCTATATCTTTACTTTTAAAAGAAGAAAAAAAAAAAGCTGGCTCT
Organism: Neopsephotus bourkii; assembly: GCF_033783945.1. Classification (NCBI taxonomy): domain Eukaryota; kingdom Metazoa; phylum Chordata; class Aves; order Psittaciformes; family Psittacidae; genus Neopsephotus; species Neopsephotus bourkii. The sequence goes on from NW_026902239.1 coordinate 8,940,198, forward strand.
TGTTCAGAAAGAGAAAAGAAAAAAAAAAAAAAGAGTTACATGAGTGACTTTACTAAAAGAGGCTCATGAAATATTCCCCCTTCAGATTAATCTTACTGAAATCTTAAAAATCAGAGGGGTGCCACAGGGTGTTAGGTTAGCAAGCCAGAAGCATTTGCTGTGAATTTCAACTCCCCTCACCACAACTCAAGCCAAAAACCATCTCGAAGCAAGCAGATTTGTATTCTTAAGAGGTTTATAACATGGGTGAAACAGCTATGTGTAATTTTTTTCTGGGGGAAAAAAATAAAACATGAAAGAAAGAAATTGCAGCTGCAATCAACCCAGAGACACTGAAACAATAAAATGGAGGGAGAAATGCAGGAGAGAGGAGTCTTGTCAAAGCCCAAGCATGATGCAGAGGGGTGGGGGAAGATACATTCCTCTGCAGAGAAAGAAAATGCTGGGTAGGAATTGCAACATACACCAGCAAAGTGGCCGGTCATCTTTTAAATAGATATTATTTCCTCATTAAATAAACCAAATAAATGCTTCATCTCACCAAATAACCATGAGAAACATTTAATTTTTGATACAGAATCATAGAATTATAGAATAGTTAAGGTTGGAAAGGTCCTTAAGATCATCAAGTTCCAACCCCCCTGCCATGGGCAGGAACACCTCACTCTAAACCATACCACCTAAGGCTTCGTCCAACCTGGCCTTGAACACTGCCAGGGATGGAGCATTCACAACCTCCATGGGCAACCTATTCCAGTGCCTCACCACCCTAACAGGAAAGAATTTCCTCCTTATATCCAATCTAAACTTCCCCTGTTTAAGTTTTATCCTGTTACCCCTTGCCCTACCACTACAGCCCCTAATGAAGAGTCCATCCCTAGCATCCTTATAGGCCCCCTTCAGATACTGGAAGACTGCTATGAGATCTCCACTCAGCCTTCTCTTCTCCAGGCTGAACAGCCCCAACTTTCTCAGCCTATCTTCATACGGGAGGTGCTCCAGTCCCCTGATCATCCTTGTGTCCCTCCTCTGGACTTGTTCCAACAGATCCATGTCCTTTTTATGTTGAGGACACCAGAACTGCAAACAATACTCCAAGTGAGGTCTCACAAGAGCAGAATAAAGGGGCAGGATCACCTCCTTCGACCTACTGGTCACACTCCTTTTGATGCAGCCCAGGATACGGTTGGCTTTCTGGGCTGCAAGCGCACACTGAAGCTGGCTCACATTCATTTTCTCATCGACCAGCACCCCCAAGTCCTTCTGCGCAGGGCTGCTCTGAATCTCTTCTCTGCCCAGCCTGTAGCTGTGTCTGGGATTGCTCCGACCCAGGTGTAGGACCTTGCACTTGTCATGGTTAAAATTCATCAGGTTGGCATCACCCCACCCCACAAGTGTGTCAAGGTCCCTCTGGATGGCATTCCTTCCCTCCAGTGTATCAACCGAGCCACACAGCTTGGTGTAATCGGCAAACTTGCTGAGGGAGCACTCAGTCCCACTGTACACGTCAGCGACAAAGATTTTGAATAAGACCAGTCCCAACAATGATCCCTGAGGGACACCACTCATTACTGTTCTCCAGCTGGACATTGAGCCATTGACCACAACTCTTTGCATGCGGCCCTCCATCCAGTTTTTTATCCATTGAGTGGTCCACTTATCAAATTGAAGTCTCTCCAATTTAGAAACAAGGAAGTCGTGTGGGACAGTGTCAAACGCTTTACACAAATCCAGGTAGATGACATCAACTGCTCTACCCCTCTCCATCAGTTCAGTAGCCCCATCATAGAAGGCCACCAAATTGGACAGGCAGGATTTCCCCTTAGTGAAGCCATGCTGGCTGTCACCAAGCACCTTGTTGTTTTTCATGTGCCTTAGCATGCCTTCCAGGAGAATCTGCTCCAAGATTTTGCCAGGCACAGAGGTGAGACTGACTGGTCTGTAATTCCCCAGGTCATCCATTTTCCCCTTCTTGAAAATGGGGGTTATATTTCCCTTTTTGCAGTTGTCAGGAACTTCACCTGACTGCCATGATTTTTCAAATATGATGGCCGTCGGCTTAGCAATGTCATTTGCCAGCTCCTTCAGGACCTGCAGATGGATTTCATCAGGTCCCATGGACTTGTGCACATTCAGGTTCTTAAGATGGTCTCGAACCAGATCCTCTCCTGCAGTGGGCTCAAGGTCTTCATTCTGACAGTCCCTGCGTCTGCCTTCCAAGACTTGGGTGGTGCGGTCAGAGCATTTGCCAGTGAAGACTGAAGCAAAGAAGTCATTGAGAACCTCAGCCTTCTCCAAATCCTGTGTAGCCAGCTCTCCCTATAATTCAAAAGTATAAACCCTGGTCTAGGTGATCAATTAGCCAACACAGGCATGCTAACCATTTAGGAGAAAGGGACAAAGATATACCTCCAATCTACCTGCTGTTTTCTCTCGAGATGCCTGGGAAATCTCATAGACTTTGTCAGCATTCCAGCTTACAAATGCCCAGAAAACTCAAAAATCAAATCCTCACATCAAAAATTTCCCATCAGGAGTTCATTTTCCTTTTCTGAAAATCTGAAGCAAAGAGTCACAGAGGGGGAAAAAAGATGCAAGAAACTTCACGATGATTTTTAAATTGGAAAAGAAAATTATTATATCAAAGAAAAAAAGACCCTGATTATAGTGGAAGTAAGGTGCAGGAAAAATCTCAGTTATTGGACCACCCAGCAAGTACCAAACTTAATACTTTCCTTTAAATTCTCCTGGCTTCTTTCCTGGATACACGTGCCGCAGGCAGCACACTGAGGCTCTAAGAAACCCTCTCCGCCCTGCCTTCATGGTCAAAGGCTGATAACCAGCCAGAACTGATCTGACTCATATTGCAGCAGATGAAGTCCATAGGGTAACATTAAAAAGCAGCTTCACCTAAGAGAGCACTGCTATTTGAGTACGCAGGGCTTTTCGTTACTTCTGCAGTACAACCACAGGGAAACGTCTTTCATCCTACAGAGCAGTTTCCAGCAGAAGAGTAATAAAATCTGTAACACCAGGTGACAATTGTATATTTATTCCATCATGCCCAAAAGCAGAATTTTAGATATAACAGTTCTTCCCTTTGCCCACCCTTGTGCATATCCCATGCCTAGCTTTGCAGCATCTCTGTTGGCCCTCTGCATATGAGAAATGTTACCTGAAAGCTAGATTTTTTTCAGAGCACTGACTCCTGACTTGCTTCTGGTCTGAAGTCATCAGCATTTTTACCCTCCATCTGAGGCAAGTTAGATAAAACGATAGAAGCACCTGAAAATCTCATTTAGAATCACCTTCTTGCCTAGATTCAGAGATCAGTGTAAACATATTCAATCCATATCTGTTTTTAAGTATGTTTTTCCTCCCTTCCTCACATTCTCTACTTTTCCTAGCAGCAATTGCCTGCATTAGGTGTAAAATAGGACACATATTTTTGGAATGTTCATTCCTCTCCCTCTCTTTCATTGGTTTCAACTCTAGGAAACAGGGTTATGAGTTTTATTGAAAGAATGGAGATCAATATCATGACTCCCTCATACATGCGAGTATATGTGAGTATTATAGTAGCATAGAGTACAATATACGCTATGTAGTACATTACTACATTATAGTTTAAATAGGATATGATACATACTATAGCATATTGTGTGTTTATGTAGCATATATACAATATATATTCATTACATGTATACATGCACATGCATATATAATTTATATTTATATGAAGGATACAAAATTGCCTATTACATATACAATGTATCATAGAGTATATGTGACTAAAATGTGGCACAGTATTAGCGTGCAGAGTATTCATGTACAAGTTGCTTTGTGATAAACAATAAGACTGTATGGGTTCACGTGGTATGTCTCTCTGTGCACTTTCACCACAGTAACATGAGATTACTGATGACTTCATACTTCTGCAACATCAGTTTTCTTCTATGCCACCTACTTTCCCATGACTCTCTGTCTACTGGATTTTGTTTAAAGAAGCTGAAGTATGAGCTGTACCAGTTTCAGTGCCGACTGGCCAGTCAATGGATGTGTCCCTGCTGGCCAACTAGCAGACCAAACCAAGCACATAATCACTACTCTCACACTGCAGCTTTTTGTTCAGCCCTTAAACTGGGCTAACCTCCATTACCAAGCCACTGACTCCACAAAGTTTGTAGAAATGTCATTTTATTTGAACCTCCTTTCCTTCTGTCAAATTTGTTTGGACCTAACCAATAGCGGGCAGGAGGAATGATGGACACATATAGAAACAAATGGAGAGAAGGACTGAATATATATGACCCACTTTATTCAGACATTGAAGTTCTGAAAGAAATAGTTCTGGTATAATTTGCTTTTACATCTTGAAATATTGTATTTATGTTTCTTAATTTGGAGTGGTGCTAAATTTGGAAATGTTCTAAAGCACTTATGAAGGTGATGCAAAATCTCCATATTCTCCATAAAGAGAAATGTAATCTATTGATTGGGAAGCGAACAAGATGCAACCCCTAAAGGTAAAATTAACCCAGCTGTAGTTTCTCAAGTGAAGAGAGACAGAGAATTTCCTTCAGACTGTGGTTCATACTTTGATTCTTGCTTTCAGTTGCCATCTAGAGAAACTCTCTGCTGACTGATGACGTGATGATCTATTCCCATCCCTTGGGCCTATCTCAGCCCCCCAGATTCCTGGAGTTGTTCTTTAATACAAGCAAAAAATGTAGGGTTGTCCACTGTCTCCATCACTGCTAGACTCTCCATAAAAACAACAATGGACTCATTCAGCTTTCTCCACACCTCACCTTTGTGGTGGTGCCTGCATTCTGCAGTGAATGTGGGCTACAAAGGCCTGCAGTTATTATATTGACCACAACCATTTTGCTGTTTCTTATAATCTTCCCAGATGTATATTGTATTCATCTGTTGCCTTTGCCTTCAGACTGAGGTTCTTATAACTGGAGCAACTTTTACTGTTCCTTATTTGTATGTCCTGTAATTAGTTGATGGTTGTTTTGCGCTACAATCCTTGACTTTAGCTATAAGCAAATGTCTCAAAACACAGGTCTAGCTCTTGGCAGAAACTCGGTTTGCCTAGGGACTCTTAGGAATGATAAATAATCTCTAGCCAAGCCTACCTCATCCATGACAAAGCCTTAAAAGCAGGTTAGCAGCTGCTTCTGAAAGAGGGAAAGCAGTGCATGCGGTGGCAGCCCGTCGACTGTGGTCCCCCCATGTACCAGAAGCAGCAAGCTCAGCTCCTGGGGAGTCTTTAATAGTTCTTCACCACATAGGTGTTTTCTATATACCTCACTTTATCTTCCCTGCCAGAAGTTGCCTTAGCCTTAGCCTGGGCCTTAACAAAGAGAAACTGTGCTCTTTCAGCTCTGCCTTATGAGCCTTGAACTATCACCATCTTTACAAATAGAAACATCTGTGAATAAATAACCAGGTTTGAGGCTTGCTCAGTTCCTGTTGAGACAATGCACATCAAACTTCAATGTCTTTTATTTCATCTTAGGTGGGAGATGAGTATTCAGAGAAAGCAGTGGCTAAATGCCAGTCTTTCTTAATTCCCTCCAAAGCACACGTGGAGTAAAACTGCAGACATATATAATGCTGTATTTGTTAGAGGTAGAAAAATAGGGAGTATGTGTACAACCATGTCTAATACTTTGGTCAAGCTGTATTAATTCTATACACAATTATTTTCCTATGCATGAATCAAAACAGAGGGTTTTTTCCTTGCTATCAAAAAAGGACAATGTCTTATTTATGCAGGTGCAAAGCGCTCTGTGTGTGTGCACCCTGTCTTAGGTGAATGCAGACTCTTACTTGGAAGCCATTTGAAAAATACCACTGATTTGTTTTGATTTTTTTGCCAGCAAGGATTGGTCACAGGGTCAACATATGGGACTGATTTAGGGCATTATTCAAATGAACACCCACTGCCACTGCTTTCTTGCTCTCACAAACCAGCAGCAAAATATTTCAGCCATCAAAGCACCAGTCATTTTGGTAGAAGATACATCCTAAAGCAGTCTGTGAGTTACGCCTTGATGATTTATCCAGAGAAGCTGCTTCTCTATTCCCTGAAATCTTCCCCATGTTGTTATTTAAAAAGAATGAAAATAGATGTAGACTGCAAAAATGTGAGAATGCATTTGTCTGTTTGCACTTGCATGTTTGTGCTAGTGGCAGGAAGTTTAGTAGTATGGATGACCTCACGTTGCAAAATTCATCCCTGCTTATATGTTTTGTTAATGCTCTGGAGTGTTCTGATCAGTGTTCTGGCAAGGCCAGTGGCTGGGACTAAACTATTCTAAATTTTTTAAATGGATATGATTTAAAAATACTCCTCCCTTCTAGCAATTTGTCAAATATTCCCCAAATGCTGGCGAAAAGGCAGGAGCAGGAATGTAAATTTTCAGTGATTATATAAGCTGTTGTTCACTAGAACCATGGTAAAGTCTTCCTCCCGAATAACGAGCACTTCATGAGAAATGTTGTCTGGAAGGAATCTGCCCTTTCTGGAGATCTCATGCTGCTTTGTACTTAAAGCAGAGGAAAAAGAATGATTTGACAAATTGCAGGTCACAGCAAAATCAATGGAACAGCGCAGTAAAGACTCAGTTCAGGTACTTCCTACAGAATCCTAATAGTTATGTAATAACATATTTCTCAGAAAGTGATGATGACTAGCAATGAGAACTCCAAGGAGAAATTGAAAAGAAATCTTCTGGTGTCCACCTGTGGGGTGAAACTTGGCCAAACTATAGAAGAAAACTAGAGCAGCTGGACTTGGTTAGGGCCACAGCAGTCAGGTCAGAGATTTGTGTGCTGAGTTTTCCTCATGTGTATGTCGACACAAGCACAAACATGTACAGAAACACGCACACTTTGTGCATACTGTCAGCAACAAAAAACTGCTGGAGAAGTTAATACTACAGCAGGTCATATGTTTCTATATTTTCTATGTTCTCGAGTATAAGAAGACTCTTCTTTAAATGGTAACCTTTAGAAATACGCTTGCAAAGAAAAGGTATAAGGTTAGGCAGAGCACCAGAATTTACAAGGACCAGAATTCACTGCACTGTCAAGGAAGGCAGCAAACTGGAAACCTCATTCTGTCAGTCATTCCACCACTACCTAACCTTACAAAAAGAGTAATGAGTGTCCAGTACTTTGATTTTGGGTGTCAGCTGCTTGATTTTGGCTGTCACTACAGGCCTGGGCTTTGTTACAGCCAATGATGCTGCTTCACAGAACACCCGCAGCTTCCCTTTGGGAGTATGGTGGCAGGTGCCAGGGAGTGTACTCACATGAGAACAAGTACAAGATGTCTTGGACACCATCTGTTTCTTTCCTATAATTCCATTCTCATCTCCTTCAGTACCCATTCAGCTCCAAAGCACACAAAATGGAGGATCTCTGAGAGTTGCCTGGAATTAATTGCCAGATCCAGCTCACAAGCCTCCTGTCAAGCCATATACTTACAAGTAGATGAACTGTTTCTACAGCTTTACAAGTGCTTAAAAAGGGATCTTCAAATCTTAAAGGAAAGTGAGAAACTGCATGTTTTGCTGCTCAGCTTCCCCACAGAAGAATAATGCGCACAGAAGAAACCCAACACATTGCTTAGCTCACAAACTTTCACTGTGGGACGGGGCAGCTGTGGGCATACACTTAATTTATGTTCTCCCCTACAATGATTGAGCACACAGGGGATGGGAAATTCAGCACTGATTGATCTGAAAACTTACAACATATAGAATAACCTACTAAAAACTCTACTTCCCCAAATCAGCTAATGTGAGGCTCTCACAAATGTGCAGGTGAGTAATCAGCTTCTTAATATTTTTTTTTTGAGCCATGGGACAAGGAGACAGATGTTTATTATCTACCTTGTTTCATTTATATAGTACCTTATAGTGTGCTCCATCTTATACCTAAAAATCACTGGGGATACTGTTACATATTTTTTTTTCCTCATTAAGTCTTTGTTAATTAGTCCTTCTTTCTCTTTCTTTTTTTTTTTCTCTTCTTCCACTATCAACTTTAACCAATAAATCTCTCCTAATATTTCTCACTTTCTGTTTGAAGTTTTATCACTACTTGATTATATTCAGGTTAGTTTGCACAGATACTGGACGTGTATGTGGAGGAAAGGAAGGAGAAATGACATTGTGGCAACCTGTAAAGGCAAGGCTTGGAGGCTTCCCTGATGGTACCCAAATGAAACAGCAGCAAAGAAGCCTTTGCTTACACAGAGGTGTGTTCAAGACCTCTTGGATGTCATCTGTTTCCATTAATGCCCCGCCAGGTGATTTCGCACAGAAGGTTTCATTTCCTGCTTGTTAAAGTGTTTGAAAAGAGAGATTTTCTTCAAGATAAAGCAGTGGTCCCAATAAAATCTGTGTTGGAGAACTGTATAATCCCATGAAAGAAAAAGTTGGTGGGCATCTTGAGGATAGATTTCTTTCACAGTACTCAGGATCTATGCATAGGTGGTTAAAGGTTATCTACACTCCAGGACTGGTCTTTCCTCAACAGCCTTTTACGCTTCTACCATAATCAACTAGGATGTCAGGAGTTCAAGAAAACAGCCTAAATTTCCAAACACATCTTACAAAAACAACTTCTGCTGACCGAAACTGTCTAATAGCTGAGACTTCAATCAGGATTAAAAACCAAATAAGGCATTCCCATTGAACAGTGGTATCAAGGGCAAGGCTTGTATGATTGGCTAAGTCTGTACTGTAGGACCTGGGATTGTATTACAGATCCATTTTTGGAGCATTTCTGTGGGACCATAGACTTGTCGTGTTCTCCTTCCTCTCTCTGGCCAAGCTGGCAATAAGACTGCGGCAAAACCCCACTCTCCAGATGCAGCCATTGAGTACTTGTCAGGGAATTAAAGGATGGAAATAATGTGAAATGTGGGGCTCCTTTTCTAGGAGTACAGCTCTAATTGCTAGTTTTTTGTCTTATTTACACAGGTATTTCATTAAAAATAATTCATTTATCACTGGTAGAGAATTTCAAAGTAAAAGATGTTACTGAGAAGAGAGTTTAGGATCCAGATTTAATATGCAGAAACAGCAACTCTGTAACTTACCCTATTTATGAATCTAATTCTCCGAGACCATGTTTGTTGCTGTATAACTCCATTCAAATCAAGAGAATTACACTGGGGATTAATTCACTCCTTAAATTTAACCACATTGAAAATAATTGTAATGTCCTATGACTATAATATTTTCATTTTCCAGGGGGAGAAATTTGCCAATATGCATGATGTCGCGTACCTGATTGCACATTACCTCTAAATGTGTGAAAGCCTGCAAGAACAGTAAAACTGAAGAGGTCATGCTGTTTAAGTTGGAAAACGGCCAGCTGCATCATTGGCTGAACATCTAGGCTGCCTTCAGAATGGATGCACAAAACTGATGTTGAAATGGTACGACATATGTCGATTACTAAATCTCAAAACTTCTTTGTTGTTGTTTCAGCAAAATTCTTCATGTGGAGAAAAGGGGGCCCAGTCCTAAGAGGGCCACAGCAGCTGCAATTCCTGCTGACCTCACGAAGAATTGGAAGTGCAGCACTGGAAGCCAAAGGATTTGTTTTGGTCACATTGGTTTGGTACTCACTTGGAGAAGTTTCTTTACAACTAGTAGAATCATAGACATATAAAACTTGCACAAGCTTGGTCATAACAGAGGTCTATAAGACTGCATGACATATTAATTTTCTGGATTCGTAGTCTGCATTATCTGGGATGATCAACAAGCCTTCTAAAGATAAAAGTAGAAAATACTGAGCTTCTGAGGAAAGGATATACCTCTATTCCTTTATTTCCATCATTCAGAACTTCACAAGTGTTTTTACTGAAATATAACAGGACACATAAATATTTTAAAGAAATGGAAAAAAAATCCAGTTCTTCAAATGTTCTTACAATATTTGAGTTTGTTGTTTGCTTTTGGTTTTGGTTTTGGTTTGGTTTAGTTTGGGTTTGAGTTTGGGTTTGGTTTATTTTCACAACATCTCTTATAATGTTTTAGTTTGTTTTTCAACTAACAGAAGTCCAGAATTTCCTACTTGAAAATACATTTTTGGAAACTAGAGGTTTTCAGGTTTTTCAGTAAGAAGTTTTGCTTCCCAGATTTTGACATTCTGCTCTCCCCCCAGTGCTATCTATAAAAAAATTTGGGGCACTGAAGCCAGTTTGTTCAATTATTTGAGGGGAATAGAAGATGGTGCAAAGAAATGAAAGATTAAAAGATTCTCATTAATTTGCTTTCCCTTTCAAAGAGAACTTTTTAATTTAAAAAAGAGCTATTTTCAAATCAGTTTTGCCAGAAGTCATTTGGATTGTCCAGGGAATAATCAGAGATTCTGTTGAAAAGGGTGATTTTAACCTAGACATCAAATAGCGATGGATATTTTTAATGCCTAGTATGCAGTGCTAAAAATTCTGTCTCCTGAATTTTGTGCCAGCTCTTGTGATCTGCTAAAACAGCTTTCCTGTCTTTCTTATATACTGTTTATATGCCACATCTTTACCTTACAGATTTGCTCTCCAGTCAGGTGCCAACACCAGTTTAAGAAAGGTTTGACTTTGTGGTACAAATAGCTCTTGGATCATGTAGATCTAAATGTCATCACATTGCAGCATTTTAGCACAAGGTGATGATATCATGTTTTGACACAGTGTCATCACTGCATCCTAGTAGGAAGATGTTTTGACACAAAGTGCTGACAAAACAACAAAATGTTAACAATTGCTCTTTAATATTCATGTTCTGTGATGCCTGGAGCATACTAACTGATAAAGGCAAGACAGAGGACCAGTAAAGATTGTTGTTAAATGTATTTATTTGACTTTTATACAAACAAGTTCCTACTGAATATTCTTACATGGGTGAAGGTGAACACATGTCCTCCATAAGGATTACCAACAGGATGCTACCAACCTAGCATCTTAATCTACAGAAAAGGAAAGAAAGAAGCCCAAACAAGCCAACCCATCTTCTTTCTAATTTCTTTCTTTCTGTTTTTACAATGCACAAAGAAAAACAAATTAATGGTCAGAAATAGCAGCATGAAAGCAGCATGATCTTAATATGACAGACGAGAAGTAGCATTTCATAGAAATCGTTGTAACTGCCTACATGTGAAATAACAGGCCTGTATAAGAAAAGGATTGAATCTTTCAAGAAACATCTCAAGATTTTGGGGTGTGAGGCACAGTGAAGGGAGGAAATATTTCAAGCTGAAACAGATTCAGCAGCAAGCCAGACTGACTGAGGTCCCATTTAACTGATCTGCCTGGAAACACACAGCCCAGCATCCTGGATGTGCAAACAGCCAAGCAGGCAAGAAAACTGCAAGAGCTTTACACCCTTGGAAGCAGTGCCTCTGTCTGTTAGCTCACCTAAGACAGCAGCCCTCACATAGTTTCGCAATACGCATCAAGGAAGGGATGCAGATAGCAGCTTTACTGAACCTGAACTCAGGTTTAACTTCAATAATAGCCTTGTGCAATGCACAGGACAGCAGCTGGGGTAGAGAAGCTGCAGGTCAAGGTTGTTCACCATCCAGGCTGAGAGGAGCAGCAGTGTGACACTGGGTCAGGGCAGGATTTTTACAGTCAGATGTTCTTCCCACTGTCCAGACTATTCTCACACAGCACTGGCACAGGAAGCTGCATGACAGCTGCATTATTCATAACATTTCATGATGTTAATTTTATTTTCATCAATCAGCTAAAGTGCCTTGATTTTTTTTTTCAGTCACTGCAATCTGTTTATTTTAAGGCAAGGCTAATAAACCAGTAATTACTTTACCATATAGAATGATTAGTACATGGCATGACACTTATCTGGCAGTTTTAAGATGAACCTCTCTGGAACTATTGATGGTTTTGACAATTTGAGATCTGTATTTGCTCTCCAGTCTTCAGCTACCCTTCTCTTTATGACTTTATATTTGAGATTACAGTGTTTAACAGAAAGAAGGTGACATACTGAGGAATGACAAATAACTCTGTAGAAATTTTCAAGCCATAAGTATGCCTAAATGCTACAGATTAACATAAACGTAAAACTCTCTCTCTTCATCTGCAAGTACTTCACATTATGCATGCAAATCTGTTTTGCTTTGTGAATACAACTATTGATTTCTTTGAATCTATCAAATGATTAAAAATTAATTACTTGCATAACTGTGAGTACAGAATCAGCCTGTCAATAAAACCTGTGTCTGGGCATGTTACTCTTTCCTCATGGATTTTCACTAGCTGCAATAGTATAGGCTTGCTATTGTTATAGTATTGAATTACTTGCACTAATGTTCATGAAACTTAAATTTCATCTCTTTCTTTAAACTGTGAGAGCCAAGGAGAGGTTCACATGTTCTCATGGTCTGAAACAAACAATATTTTATTCTAAAGGATTATTGTTAATGTAAAGATTTGGTCCTGAGCTCATTCCTCCAAGGATTAGTCTCTCCAAAGTTTCTGGCACGTGTTTAAGTTATGTTTGAATATAACAAATGACTGTCATGGAGAATGGCCGTAACTAGCAGCCTGTGCTGAATGTGTCCTACACTGTCACAGGTTGAATCCTGTGATAGTTCAGCATCTTCATTTCTTATTGATTTCACTAGAACCAGGGGCTTAGAACAAAAACTGACTGGATGATGACGATTCCACTTTATGCAACTTTCCAGATTTAACGTTTTGTTTGGCTTTATGTTGAACTGTTTATTACTGTAATGAAACCTGAACTATTCAGCTAGGATCATGAGTGGCATTTCCTGATCTACTTCTACATCACCTTGAATCTGGTAAAACACTGAAATTAGTTTTCCAAATGAATGTGATAGAGTGTAAGACAGTCTCTTTTTTTTTTTTTTTTTTCTGAAAAATAAACCCAAATCCAAACAACACAACAAACATACCAAAATCCTTGAAGCTCAACTCTGCAAAGGTTAAACATGAAGTGGAGGGCTTTTGTTCAAGTAACTCATAGGTGCAAACCTCAGCAATTCCTCAGCTGTGGGTCCCTGAACCCTGCACAGTATTCGTCACTGCTGCCCTGCAAAGGCCCCTGGGAATGCCCACTTATATCTACACAGCCAAAGAGCATGACTGGTGTGCATGTTCATCAGCCTTGAGTTCCAAGTCTAAGCAGTCTGAGCTCTGCCACCTTGCCCAAGTGGTCATTGCAGTTTGTTCCATTGTGACAGCACACATGCACTTGTAATGCAATTTCAAGTTGTTTCTAATTAAAAACTGTAATGAACAGGTGATTGGGCTTTTATAAAAATGTATGTAAGTGGTAAACACATGCTTTAGGGCTGTGTTCCTTAGCAGATGGATATAATCACAGTGCACTATCAATTTACAGAGCTGTGCAGGAGACTTGCAGTCTCTCTCTGCTCCATGCTTCCTGATGCAGCCAGGCATCCAGGCCTGCCTGGGCATGCCATACGGTTATCTGCATATGCCCAACAAGCCTGATGTGTGCATCACACATGTGCTGGCCATCTGCGTGGTGTATGTACAGGAGGTTCAGGGAGCTGTCACATTTCTGCCTGTGATTTCCTGCACAAAGGAATGGGAGCAATATCCACATGCACTCACACCGCACTAAGGGTGTGTGACCACACACTAGGTCAGCGTGCCGAGTGTGTATGACTTCAGCCTGTTGTTTGTTGGGGGGGGGGGGGTTCTCCTTTCATTTCTCATCATTCTGTCAGTGCCTGCATTGATCTCCATTTGACTTACCTTTCAGAGCCCAGACAGACTGGGGAAGCTATTGCCCTCTGCAGCTGCAACCATGTGAAAGGTCTCTGAGCAAATCCTCTTACTTACCCAATTATCCCTTCACTGAAGTGATTTGCACCAATGTGGTCGGGGAGACCTGAAATCCCAGTGCGCCATACTCATTTATCAGGTGAAATGAGGCAAAGAAAGCAAGGTCAGTAAGCGTCCATGCTGCTTACAAGCTGCAGAGCCCTCAAGGCTGTCAATGCCCAGATTACTTAAAAACTCATTCCCTTCCCAGCTTACAGTCTCTGTTATCAGCAGCTGCTCTCCACTCAGGGGCACGGGGAAACATGTTAGCCTTCATTGCCAGGTCCAAGAGAGTAATGAATGCTGGAGACGAAAGATTCACCAGAGCAGGTAGTACCTATGCTACTGAAGTAGGCTTTCTTCAGACTTGGAGCATCAACTGAGAAGCTCCTCATACCCCTAATATATCTTAATGGAAATCAGTATTGTCAAGAAAAGAAATCAGGAACAGGCAGATGGGAAATGATCATTTAAAGGTTGGTTGGCTTTTTGGTACTCGGGCAAGTAATGACAATAAAACAAGTTTCAATGAGCAATTTTAGCCTGGTTTCTCACGAAAAGAAAATTCTTATGGCCATACTATTTATATGTTTTCCTCTCTTGTTCCTAATGATTCCCATTTCTATTAAAATTCAGGGAAAAGTGAGGGTCTTTTAGAGAGAAAGATTTCATTCCTGGAAGTTTTGTGAAGACAGGTATTGCTACAGAAAAGAGAAATATGCTAAATGTCTCAGCTGAATTGGACCTAGATCTGTAGGACAGAAATATTCATTACTTCTGATGTCATAGCAATGACCTGTCACTTTTGCCATCACTTTTAATAAACAAACTGGGTCTAGCCCACTTTTGACGAGCAAATTTGTGTAGTCTCTGAAGCCTGTAAGTTAATGGGCACAAGCATTCAACAGGAAAACTTGGTTAAGAATTTTTTTCTATCTGAATATGTATTTTTAAAACCTAAACCTCATTTTTGAACATTACACTAACTCAAATTAACTGTAGCATTAATATGATTTACTCAGGTGCATTTTCACGCCTACAGGAAATATATCACCTACTGTAACACAGAAGATGGTTCTGGGATCGTGGACTATCACTGTTCTCCCTCCTAATAAAAGCAGAGCTCTGCTTATAGGACTTTGGCAGAAAATTTATAATATTATCTATGTTAAATAAGTTATGATGACATATAGATATGTATAGATATATGCGCATACACACAAACGCACTTTCAGACAGCAATTAGAGTGGTGTGCATGTCTACGGGGGTATGATATAATAGGCATCACAGAAACATGGTGGGATGGCTCCTATGACTGGAGCATTGGAATGGAAGGTTACAGGCTCTTTAGAAAAGACAGGCCCGGCAGACAGGGAGGGGGAGTTGCCCTTTATGTTAGGGATAGGCTGGAGAGTATGGAACTCTGTCTGGGGACTGGTGAGCAGTTAACAGAGAGCTTGTGGGTCAGGATTAAAGGGAGAACAGTGATGGGGGACATTATTGTGGGGATCTCTTACAGACCGCCTAACCAAGGAGAACCTGCAGATGAAGCACTCTATAGACGGATAGGAACAGCCTCATACCTGCAGGCCCTTGTCCTCATGGGGGACTTCAACCACTCTGATACCTGTTTGAGGGACGGCACAGTCCGGCACAAGCAGTAAAGGAGGTTCCTCGACTGTGTGGAAGACAACTTCCTTCTGCAAGAAACAGAGGAGCTGACAAGGAGAGGTGCCATGCTTGACCTCGTGCTCACCAGCAGGGAAGGGCTTGTTGGGGGTGTGATGCTCCAGGGCAACGATCACAAGATGGTCGAATTCGAGATCCTCAGGACAGTGAGAAGAGCATGCAGCAAGCTCAACTGCCCTGGACTTCAAGAGAGCAGACTTTGGCTTCTTCAGGAACCTGCTTAGTAAGGTTCCATGGGATATAGCCCTAGAGGGCAGGGGGGGCCAAGACTCTTGGTTGATATTCAAGGATCACCTGCTAGAAGCTCAGGAGTGTTGCATCCCAACTAGAAAGAAGTGCAGCAGGAGGGACAGGAGACCTCATTGGATGGATAAGGAGCTGCTGAGGAAACTTCAAATGAAAAGAGTCTTGTAAGAAGTGGAGGCAAGGACAAGTGGCCTGGGAAGAGTACAGGGATTTTGTCCGGGAAGCTAGGGACCAGGTTAGGGAATCTAAGGCCAGTTAGAATTAAACTTGGCTATGGATGTTAAGGATAAGAGGAAGGGATTCTACAGGTACATTGCAAATAAAAGACAGACTAGGGACAACATGGGCCCTCTCCGGAAGCAATCAGGAGAACTGGCTACCCTGGATTTGGAGAAGGCTGAGGTTCTCAATGACTTATTTGCTTCGCTCTTCACTGGCAAATGCTCTGACCGCACCACCCAAGTCTTGGAAGGCAGACGCAGCGACTGTGAGAATTAAGGCCTTGGGCCCACTGCAGGAAATGATCTGGTTGAGACCATCTTAAGTATCTGAACATGCACAAGTCCATGGGACCTGATGAAATCTATCCGCAGGTCCTGAAGGAGCTGGCAAATGAAGTTGCTAAGCTGCTGGCCATCATATTTAAAAAATCATGGCAGTCAGGTGAAGTTCCCAACGACTGGAAAAAGGGAAATATAACCCCCATTTTCAAGAAGGGGAAAATGGATGACCCGGGGAATTACAGACCAGTCAGTCTCACCTCTGTGCCTGGCAAAATCTTGGAGCAGATTCTCCTGGAAGGCATGCTAAGGCACATGAAAATCAACAAGGTGCTTGGTGACAGCCAGCATGGCTTCACTAAGGGGAAATCCTGCCTGACCAATTTGGTGGCCTTCTATGATGGGGCTGCAGAACTGATGGAGAGGGGTAGAGCAGTTGATGTCATCTCCCTGGACTTGTGGAAAGCATTTAACACTGTCCCACATGACATCCTTGTCTCTAAATTGGAGAGACATCAATCTGATGAATGGACCACTCAGTGGATAAAGAACTGGCTGAATGGCCGCATGCGAAGAGTTGTGGTCAATGGCTCAGCGTCCAGCTGGAGAACAGTAATGAGTGGTGTCCTTCAGGGATCGACATTGGGACCGGTCTTGTTCAACATCTTCGTCGCTGGCATGGACAGTGGGATTGAGTGCTCCCTCAGCAAGTTTGCCGATTACACCAAGCGGCGTGGTTCGGTTGATACACTGGAGGGAATGAATGCCATCCAGCACAGGCTGGTGCATCCTTTGGACTTGTTCCAACTGTTCCATGTCCTTTTTATCTTGAGGACACCAGAACTGCACACAATACTCCAAGTGAGGTCTCACGAGAGCAGAGTAAAGGGGCAGGATCACCTCCTTCGACCACTCCTTTTGATGCAGCCCAGGATACAGTTGGCTTACTGGGCTGCGAGCACACACTGAAGCTGGCTCATGTTAAGTTTCTCATCGACCAACACTCCCAGGTCCTTCTCTTCTCTTCTTATTGCTGATTTTAGGATTTAATGGAGACCGGTAATGTTGTGTTACGAGTCAACAAGATCTTGGCTTGCTCTGTGTCACTAACATTTCAGTTACTGCCAAAGCGCAAGTTACTTGAGTTTTACGTATAGTTCTTCGGTGAGTTACACACACATACAAATAATCTAGAAATTTACTGCACTTTTAAATGGCATTCTTCACAATTTGTAGTGTGATGGACTAACACAGCGTGAGTTCCTATTTTTTTTTTTTTTTTTTTACTCTACTGGGCAGCTCAAAACACAGTATTTTAGTATTCTCAGGAAAAAAATCACTCATCCAGGTTATAAGCCATTTTGAATGTGTCCTGCTACTGAGGCCAGGCCAGCTTTGAGAGCTGATGTTTCAAATGTCATCACAGAGCTATGGCACAATTTTCAAGCACTGAGGAATCTGGAACTTGTACAGGCTGTGAGGAATCTTCAGCCAACTCAGTGCCTGCTTGTGGTCAAAGACTAATGAAAGACCAGTGAGGGACTAATGAGGTGAGGATAATACATGTGCCTTCAGCCAGCCCTGGCATTTACTTGACAGATTATTGGTATTTGGCGTTTGAAGAGTAATTCTCAAATTATACATCCCATTTTTTTGTCCAGATTCAGCACTTGAGGCTGTCATGCAGACCAATTTCAGAAGCTTTCAGGACCATAAAAAACCTGATTACGATCATATAGACCAAATTTGGCTATTCCTCTTTTCCTGTACTTTAAAGGGATCAACAGTAGGTCTGCTTGTCCTGACAACAAACCTTCCAGATTTCTTTTGATTTAATACAAATGCTATTTTCTGCCTCTTATCCATCCTTACAAGCTGGCAGGGTATTCTGGCCTTAATTCTACTGTTCTTATACACATCTATACCTGCAAGGTGGGCAAGGTATAAGAATAACTGAATATGTATATGCTTCTTTCACAGAAAATCTTGGCCCAGTGTTAAGTATGTTCCCCAGCCGAGAAGATGAGTGAGAGATAAAGGATGAGGGAATCCTCTTATTACAGTGTGAAGATGGGAAATGTGTCTGCACAACAGCTGTTTCAGAAGTGATATAGCTTTTTTCTTTCTTTTTTTTAACTTAAACCAGACATTTACTTAACTGAAATTTTGGGTCTTCACCCATATAATAGTTCCTTTAGCAGGATGTTTTGTATTTTACTCCCTTTTCTTTTTGTTTTTTTTTGTTTCTGAACTGGACTTTCTGTGCAGAGCTGGCATAAAAGCAGTAACTGTACTTGTATGGGGTCTTCCATGGAGAGCTGGACAAGCAACTAGCATCGTAGAAGGCCTCCCTAAAAACAGTTTTTGAAAAGGCTTTGAGGAGCCACTTCCTCACCCTTTCTCATGGAACAAGGAAAATATTGATAATTATCCTCCATTTCCCCAATTTATTACACGCATGAAGTGTGTGAAGCCTACCGTTTAAAGCTTGTATGTTATTTGTGTGGCATTACTGAGGCCAGATTTTACCCTGTGCCACTGGCTGCATTATGGATTGGCAAAGAGAATGTCTGACCTCTGCTGATGATCCCTGGAGCCATAGTGAGTTTGACTGCATCTCTCGAGAGGCACAGGTCTCCTCTGTATTTTACACATCTCCCTGCTGGTTGGTGAGGAAAAGAACTGTATCACAAGGGTTGAAGTTTTCACTTTCTATAAAGCTGCTTGTCACAGGCAGTACTAGATCAGAGAAAAATGAAATGCAAGCTTTAGGATGGTTCACTTAAGGAGAGCACCCTAAGGCAGTTGAAATTGATGGAAATTTCATTTCTTCCTGGTGAGGTCTTTCATGTTAGTTTTGCTCCTGTTGGAATACTTGTAACTTCATTGTAGGGATCAGGATAAGAAAGCAGGAGAAATTCATTCAGTGCCTTGCCCCATAGCCCTGAGTCCATCACCCTTTATCTGTGTCCCATCCTTTTTCTCTTCTAATTAATGGTAAGTACCTCACAGCTGGGATTGTCTCCTACCATGTTCACAGTGAGGCCCTGATGTCAGAAACTGTCTCATGGCACAGGTAACATAATCCAGAGCAAAAAATTTCAGTTTCCTTCTGAAACTGTATATTTTGGTGATAGTGAAAATATGCCAAAGGCTAAGGTTGCACACAGTCGCACTAAAACCAAAACAAATATTCAAAGACCAAACACACAA
The DNA here is from genome assembly GCF_033783945.1 of Neopsephotus bourkii. Classification (NCBI taxonomy): domain Eukaryota; kingdom Metazoa; phylum Chordata; class Aves; order Psittaciformes; family Psittacidae; genus Neopsephotus; species Neopsephotus bourkii. Next base: position 8,959,717 of record NW_026902239.1, read on the forward strand.
CTTCCTTGCTGCAGAGCTGCAAGGTTCTCTTCTTCTCATACAGAGAATTTTTAGAGGTTTCACTGCAGCTCAGCCTTTAATTTTTTTTTTGTTTGTTCGTCCGTTTACTATAGGCTGGACCTACTTCTCTCTTCATTAAAGTGTAATTCCAAAGGCTGTTAGTAGGGATGAAGCAAGGCTCCAATCTAAAAAAGAAAAACAGTTATCAGCTGCATTTTCTCAGCTGGCAGGCTCTGAAAAAAAACATGTATTTTATATGCATAGGGCAAATGCAAGATTTACTTTAAGAAGGGCTAGAGTTTTGATAGGAATCTTCCCGTCCTAGAGCACTCGCCCTGTCGAGTGCTAAATATCTTTGATGAATACAGAGTGCAATGTGATATACAGATGACAGAGCAGGCGCTTAGATAGTACAAAACAAAACAAAAAATTCTAACCCTCGGACAGTGAGATTAAGCAGATAGGATGATACTACACAGAACTCCAAAGACACTACATGTGCGGACATGCACTAAATCACAGCCTTTTATAAAGTCATGGAGGCTGCCATTTCAGATCTATCATCAGCTCTGGTGAACATGACAGACTCTCTGGTGAGTGAGTGCAGTGCCATGCTAACAGATGGGTATAAATGTAAACAAGTAAGAGACTGCACAGGAGCATCAGGATGGTCCCACTCAGGTTGCAGGTGAGACAGGAATGGGGAAACTTTCATGTTGTTTCTATGGTTTCTCCCTCCTGGCATCAGCGCATGTGGATTTCCTGCATCTCTGGGGCTGGATTGCTGCTGAAGAGTTATAAACCAACTCTTGAGCATGCAGAAGGTGGGATCCTTAAAATCCAGCTACTGTCAGAGCTTCAGGAAAGAAAGCAGAATTAATGGAAAGACAAAAGCATGCACGAAATCCCTTCTATTCTTGTTTCATCAGCGTAACTCCACCCTGGAGTCAGCAGAGGTCTGGGTGCCATCAGTCAGCTCAGTGTTGGCTGCACTGAACAGGTATGGAGGATGCTTCTTCCTCAGGGAGATCATCTGGCAGGCAAACCCCGCTGATGAACAGGGCCTTCTGTGTGGTCACAGTGTGACCAAGTGATATTCTTTTAGTGGGTAGAGATTATTCTAGCGGCTTTGGCATCTCCAATTGAAAACAACTTGCTTGAGCAGCAATCTGTTTACTTAACCATTTGCCACACAGTATGCATAGCTGTCAGTTGAGAAAAATCTGCCTTGCTCTGTCAGCCAAAAATTATTTTTTGCAAATAATTATTTTTCATCTTGTTTTATATTTGAAGAATTAAGTCCCCTTTTTAGGGGCCTTTTTATCTTTTTATCTATCAAGGTTCCTCAAATTAAATATGCCACAGCTTTACAGTCAAGACTGTGCTTGCCTATCTTTTATATTGTTTTTTTTTCAAGGCACCAAACTCTGTCCTCATTTACTCTCCTGCAACCACGGAGACTTCAGTGTGGCTGCAATCGAGGATGGAATCTGACCCACTGTGTTTGTTTTTAATCAGAATATGCATGACTTAATGTGGCCTTCTCCTTTATTTTAATCTCCCAGGGCAGTCTGAAGAATCAGATGTTGAATCACAAGGGATTTTTCCCCAGTGAGATATTCTAAATATGTCAGGAAAAATGTTTTGTCAATTCCAGCTTGTTGATTCACCCCAGCCAGCTGACAGGGCAGGCTCAGCCACTACACAGTGCCATACAAACTGGGAGGTCGGAGCTGGGCACATGCAGACAGGACACTGGGGCCATGTGCGAGAGCAGATTGGATGGGCTCCACTTATTGTAGTACATGATGTGTCATGGATGTGTCATGGTCTGAGGGAAGGGGAGGTTGGATGCCAGCTGTCACTCAGGACTTATTTTAACTGACTGAAGTAGGGAAGTTGGAGTTAAGGCTTATCCCCATATTTTCACCATGCTTGGCTAGATTTTGCTCTGCCCTTTCTACCAAAAGCTTCAGTCATGGTTCACCTTTGAAGATGGAGGAGCTGGAGGTTCTTCCTTGCCAACCTCCAGATCTACTAATACTCAGTGAAGGATTCTATGCAGACCAAAAGCTTCCTCCATCAAAATGAGCACTTCAGAAATTGCCTTTCATGAAGGACTGGTACATATTTTAGCATTCTCAAAGCCAAAAATTATTAGATTTTTACATAGCTAATCATTAGAGTTAAGGATTTCCTTTTCAAAGTTGATCTAGATCCTGCAAATAAGATGGAAAGTTGTCATTTACCTCTGACTATCCAAGAGATTCCCTACAGAAGGTGGATTTTCATTTTGTAGATTATGTGTATTACAATAGCAAAGGAAATATGGTAACTGGGGCTGTGTTGAGAACATCCCCTTGGTTGGGGGGATGGTTTGGACAGGCATGCATTTTGAGAAAACATTAGTTTTATGTTCATGTGACTGAGTGGAAGAGCAGCATCATGCTACTGGTGCTGTGGGAGGGCACTGAGGCATTTAACAAATGGGAATAAAAGTGTGGGCCAAACCAACAAAGACATTTGTCTTTCAGAGGTACAAGTTCTTCCCTTCGTAACCATTAATTTGTGAGCAGAAGCCCTCTGTGCTAATGAGATTTTTAAAACTTTGTGGAAGTAAAGCGTATTTCACTGAGGGTTATATTTTCATGAACTTCAAGTGCTTAGATCTGCATATTGCCCTTGCCTTGGATCACAGCCCTAAAGACCAAAGCAATACTATAGGTGGCTTAGTGCAACAACAAAAGCAAAAAGAAACAGACACAGAAAGCAATGCACAAAGAGACAAACGATACAAAGCAGAACCAGACTTAAATCAGAGGTCAACCCACAAAATATTGTGAGGGGTGAACATGTGAAAAAGAAAATTCTTCCAAGGAAAGTAGTCACAAAATGGTTTCTGAGAAAGCTTCAGGGCTCCCTCATATGGGCTCCTCATGCAATACGTACCACTTGCTCTCCTGCATTTGGCTTTGGCATACATATGACACAATAAGAAAGCAGTCATGAACCAGTTTTTTTTGTTTGTTTGGATATGTTTATCTATAGAAATTTTAATTAAAATTTGATTTAAATAAGGTTTGTTGTAGGACTTAAAAGAGTTCATTATAACTGAAATTGGATATAAAAAAAAAGAAGAAAAAGAGAACAATTTTATTTTAAACTTAATTTGCTGTTCCTTCACTTAACAAGAGATACACCAGAATGTCTTGCAGAATTAGAATCTACTAGACCAACACAAGGTCAGAATAACAGAAGAAGAGAGAGAGGATACACTGAACCGTCTAGGCAGTCGGAAGTGAAACATGTTTCTTATTTCTAACCTATCCCATTTGCATAATGTTCTATACCCAGGAAAATAAACTCCAGTCAATATAATCAATACAGTGATGTTCTCTCCTAAAATACAAACCCTGCCTTGTAGATTATTAATGGAAAGAAGTTTTGACAGCACCTGTTCTAGGCCAGCATAAATGGAATAAATGTAATATTTTGAATATGTTTCTAAAAATTAGAGTGCAATATTAGCCCAGCTAATTTCAGTGGGTCAAAAGCTACACCACCAACCTTCTCACTGGATAGCTGTTGCAGATTTTTAACCATCCTCATGCAGTCCCTGCTGGCTGACGCTCAGGGTTGTCACTGTCAGTGTAAATAGTCAAAGGCTTGGAAAGCAGAAATGCTTTGATTTCTCATAGGAAACATTAGTGAGCAAATTGGCTACTTAAGTTAGGCATACTGATAAGTGTGAAGTGACATTCAAAATCAAGCACCTTCAGAAACATTTATTTTTTCAAGCAAAGTTATATGGCTCATCCTTAGTGCAAATAAGAGGCCTCTTCCAGGTCTTTCTTTTAACATCTGTACAATGACTTTTATATAACTCTATATATTTCCAGTTTCTCCTATGCATCCTAAGCTTGCTAGGTCTTTGCCCACATTTTTAGTTTTCCACTTATACCTCCCGAAGTCTGTGTCAAAGTTACACATGGACTGTCAGAAGGATTCTGAAAGGCAAGTTCCCTCTGTGTGCCAGGGTCTAAGAGCACATCCCAAAGGCAGACTCTGGCCCTGGTCACTTCTTGTTGGATGGCCTTTATTCAGGAAAGCTTCAGTCCTCATGACTGAAACAAAACATCCTCGAGGAACTTATGAATAAGTCCATTTGCTTCCTGCCTCAAACACTTCTAAAACATTAACCTAAAGCATAAACGTTTCTGCCTTTCATTTCCTTAGGGATGACAGGAGAGAGAGACGGAGATGGATTGCAAAAGCTGTAGTGCTTGTCTGAAGTTTTTAGCCTGGCTCTGGTCAGGCCCCAGGTGACCAGGTAATGAAAATAATTCAAACTTTACCAAAACAAGAGCCATTTATAACGTGGAAATTCTAGACAGACAGCTCCACAAAACCCTGGGAACAAACATGGAGATAAATCTTTGCAAGAAAAAACACCCCCTACCTACCTACTTACAAGGTCAATTCTAAATAGCATCATGGGGGCACAGCCCCCACATGTGGCAGAAAATTAGTTAGTATTAGGGGTTTTTAAATACATCCATACCTGTGTGCTTGTTTCTCTGGAGTCATAAGGTATGAGGAAACACTTGGCTTCAGAAATACTAGAAATGCTTTTGAAACTTATGCCTTTTAAATAGATGGACCTTGGGATTATTCCTAACAACATGTTCTATAACTGTAAATGAAAGAGGAAGAAATGAACCATGCAAAATGATTATAAAAGCCCCGATTTCAAATAAACACAACGCAGCCTTGAAACAAGACACAGGACAATATGAGGAACATGCATGAAGCAAGAAATCAGCTGGGGCTCTCCAGTAACAAAACTGGAAGCTTTCAAATGTCAAAAACCTCCCAGAAACAGGAAAAGGAGGATGGCTTGCATGCCATGGCATACAGGCTGTCCAAGCTTGGTGCAAACCAGCATCAATGAAGCACAGATGGAGGTAACCAGGACAGGGGAAGTGTGTGTTGGGTTTCCCGGCTTTGGTGGTCAACAGCCTGCTCCTGCACTCCAAGCAGTGCAGCCCAGCCCCGCCCTGCCCAAAGGGCTGCCCATCCCTTGCCCTGCCTTGGGGTTAGCAGGGGCTTCCCAGCCAAAAAATCCTGCAGTTATAAGGAAAAGTGCACATTAACTCATACAAGCTCAGGACCATCCCCAGGGCATGTGTGGAGGTGGAGCAATGGGGAACAATTTGGAATTAGAGCCCAGACTCTCCCATGAGACCACCCTAGACACTGCACAAAATGAAGTGAAAGTGAAGGCTCTTCTTTACAGTTAAATCTACTTAAAAGCTTTATCTAAGTTTTTATAATTTTAGGAATTCAACTACATTTGAATGAAATACTTTCAATGTGATATCTATCTTCAGAGTGTTTGCCAAGAAGTCTGTAGAGACCCAAATTGCATTTCTGTTTCCTGTGGAAAAACAGTAATTAGAACATTGACTTTTAAGCAATTACTGCCTTCTGAGGCATCTTAGATGTGTCCCAATAAAAAGATTATAAAACTTATTAAATGAGTTTCATTGAATCATACCCTTATCTCACATACTAAGCTAAATAATTTTATTTCAGTGTTTAGTCACAGTGAAAAACAGTATTTTCCATGCTTGCTGTTTTATAAGGGTAGAGTTGAGCAAAGATTCTCTCTTACTGTGTATCTGTTATCTGTCTGAACAGCGTGTACAGGACACTGTATTAAGATTATACAGAGGAGCTTTTTAAAGGTAACTATTTCCAAAATAATTGAAAGAGCAGAATATTATATGGAATCCCAAAATATGTCCACATTGAAGAAAACCCTTAGAATATGGTTGCTTCCTTTCAAGTTCATACTGTAAGAAGTGAAGGGTAACCCCCTTCTACTGCTAGTCTACAAGCATTTCACTCTTATCCAAAACACATCACCAGAGAGTCTTGGGATAGGCAAGCAGCTTCAGCCCTTCCTCACCCATCCCTGATAGTCACTCCAGATGCCTTCAGGTTATCCCATTACAAGCTTATCAGTTCCTTTGGATGACTCGATTGTCAGCTTTGCGATGATGGGCTGAAGGTATCTGAAAACATTATGCTGCCTAAACAGCCATGCTACAGAAGTGAATCAACAGAGGCTAGACTGAGTTTTCCAGTAACTCAGCAAGCTGATAACTATCTCAACAATTGTACAAAGTATTAACATTCCCTAAGAGTTTCTCCATGCCCTTAAGACCTGAAGCTTGGTATCCAAATTACAAGAAGATCACACAACAGCAAGAAAAAGAAAAACTTGCATCTACCTACTTTATTTGTACCCTTTTCCTGGTAAATCTTTGGAGAAAGAAGAAACATTTTCAGGAAAATTTTTATGGACAAGCTCAAGGATAACAATTATTTCTTAAATGACTTGTGAATAATTTTCCAGAAAACTATCGTTTTCACAGATGAGTTGTTGAAGAAATGAGGCAGATAGATAGGAACGTCATAAAGCATTCATCATGACTGAGTCACTCAAAGTCTGAAGTGAAAATTAAGATACAGAAGGATATATTCAAATAACGTTTAATGCTTGGCTTCATTTCAGATGAACAAGCATGCTGCAGTCAAGCTGAAATTTTTCCCTGTTCTCATGCACTGTAGGATTTAAAGGGTGAGTGCATTGGCATTTTGCATAGGTCAAACTAAGTGGTATCATAGGTTAAGTTCTGGCATTCAATTTAAATGCCCTCGTGTTTGTACTTTACAGTCAGGTTTTGAATATTGCTTGAAAAATTGTCTTCATCCAAACAAAGAGCGATTGCTGCTCAGGCCCCCTGCAAGAGTTTTCTTCTCTCTCCTTTGCCTTCCCAAGACAGAGAAATGCCTTTTCAAAGTGGCAGGGACACTCTCTACACTTGGAAGGGATGGTGACTTTTTCAGAAGTTTGGGCTGAATCTTTGCATGTCATGAAACAATTTGATTAAAAAATATTACTGGTACAGGAGTTAGAGTGGCATATGCAGACTGACTAGGAAATAAAGAGTCTTTGCTATTCCTTGTGAGATCTGCCTTCTAACGTTTTTTCTTTCACTGTTATAGCAAAGGCTCATCATTCTTACTAACATTGTGTGACTCAGAGTTTGCATTAATCACCTCCTAGGAAACCAACTGCTCTCAGTCGCATGGGTCGTGTGCCTCAGCTTTCCCTGCTCAGTGTGCTAGGGTAGTCACCAGCAATGTTTATGTTTGCTCCAGCATAATCACTTAGCAGATCTCCAGTAGTGATGTTGTTCAGGCCCAGATGATCCAATGTCATCAGCTAAGCATTCATATATAGTGTGTTAGTTTTGGACTTTAGTGCAAGATTTAATTGAACAAGATGAAGAAAAATTCTTCAGAGAAAGTTTTAAGCAGAAAGCTTAAACTGAACTGAGTCATATTTTGTGAGTAACACCAGTTGTAGCAGGCATGCTCAAAAACTTTCTCCTGGCTTTACAGAATTTAAGGAATTTCCAGATACCCCCTATTCTTATAAGGAACAATTCTGCTTCTTGCCAATATTCCCTCCCAGCACCACGAGGAACTGTATCTGTGCCCTTGCTGTTAACAAAAGACTTCCCTAGCTGAGTCTCTGTGCCCTTGCTGTTAACAAAAGACTTCCCTAGCTGAGTCATGCTATGAGACGTAGAGTTAACATGTTTAATCCCGTAGTTGCTTTTCAACTGGGATAGGGAATCTGTCCTAATCAATGCTGTCAGCAGATGTATCTCACGTGTACCACAGAGCACATGGCTGAATCCTATTTGTGCCATTTGTATCAAACAAATTGGAACTCTGATGGGGACAAGGAGCATACAGGCACACTCCCAGTCCTCTATTGGTACTCCTTTCTCTCCCACTTAAACTCTTGGAAGGACTAGGCAGCTCACTTTAGTTGTTCACCAGTCGGGGGAGAGAGGGAAAGAATCTCTGGTCAAACCAAAAATGAAACTTTGTCATGTGTCCACTAAAAAAAATGAAATTAAATTTCTGAACAATTAGATGGTATTTGAATTAGATTTCAATTAATTAGATTTCAGACACTCTTAAGGAAAAGGAAAAGGAATTTGGAAACAAGAGGTTAGAAGATATAAGTGCTACTTTTAAAGACAAAATAGAGATCCCCTAATAACCAAAGGCTGCCAGGTTAAAGAACTGGTCTGCAATATTTGAAAAACACATTCCTCACACTACTGGCCTGGAAGCAGGGATGTAACCCTCACTGCCAGGCTGTAGGGCTCCTGTCACTTTATAGCTGTGGCCAAACAAGACTTTTTCTCCCTTTGGAAGCTGTTAAAATATACAAAAGCTAAAGCCACTCTATTTCTAAGTGAGCACTACTACCGCAGACAAGCTCACTGTGTTTTGAGTTCATCCATTCCTAAATTCACCTTTGTTTTCTAGACCATCGTTGGGCAGACAAGCCATTTAAACCATATTTAAGGCCTTTCTTATTTCTCCATTTTGAATCAACTGGTATGGAAATCTATTCCTTTTTTATATTTCTAAAGTACCTGAAAAATGGGAATGTCTTACTTACAATTGCACCGCATGTGCCTTGGTAATCTCTTGCCCAGGCTACTTCAACCTCTGCCATTTCGACCTTTGCATCGCATCATGCTTCCCTCTGGTGTATATATAATGCTGCTAAATCAAATTTACTCTCATACAAATCAAGCCCTTGTCACTTCTCCTTTTCAAACACCTCCAGCAGATTCTGGTAAATTCCTATGTCACATGTGAGCTTCCTATCAAAAACCTCTTCATGTTTTCTAATTCTCAGGCCAATGCAATACCTAACTCATCCATACTTAAACAACCCTTTTGTTTTCTTTTCTGGTTTTACTGTTTTTCCTACAAAAGCCTTGCCTTTTTGCTTTTTTCTTTTGGGTCAAATGACTACATTTTCTTCATACCAGTCCTTCCTTCCAAGGAGTTTCTTACAGTAAGCCTTTTACTAGTGTTCAGACAAAGTTTTCACTGTCAGATAGACTTAGACAATATTATTTTGTTTTATAAACACTAAATACATAGTAAGAACCAGTAAATTATACTTACCAAAACTGCTTGTGGAAAACAGAGAAATCAGCCCAAACTAGACAGTGGACATTTATGATGCAAAAAACAGAAATAAAATTTTCAGCTCATGCACAGGAACTGCACCAGAGTTGAAGAGTGATAAGTACAGTGTGTGCGTGTCTTTCTGTCTCAAAGTCTGATTTTTCCCCATTTCAGTCAATGGAAGCTTCACCATTAGCATCAATGTGCCCAAGACCAAGCCTGTGAAGGGGCTACAGCAAAGCAAATTGAGCTCTCAGTTCTTGAAAGTCAGTAAAGCAATATACAAAGCAGGATCCAGGTGTGTAACTTCAAATAAAAAGCTGATGCAGGCAAGGAGCTTCTCTAACAAAATATGAAACATCTAATTCCTAAAGCAGAAATTATTGTTCCTGAGTTAAACAAATTAAAAAAAAAATAGATCTGTTTCCATAGCAGTATTGATTCTTCTGGAAACTTGCAAATAAAAGTTTGAATACATTTGTTTGGATAAAATTATATGCTATTGATTCCTAAAAAGTCCCACCAGTTATAGATTATAAACAGCCTTGCTTAGCTTGTAAACCCAATAAGTTTTGCTTTAGACCAGCTCAGTTGTTTTCTTTCCTCACTTGTTCTTTCAGGATCCATTGAAACAAATGTTTCTCTGCTATTTACAGCAGAGGAGAAGGAGCTAACATTCATAATTTTAGATCCTACTTCAGTATGTCTCAGTGCCAAATTGATTTCCAAGGTAGTTTGAGCTGTGAAGGAGTCTTGAACCTTGCCTGCAACTGCCCTCTGTGGAAGGCGGACAAAATAAGGCTTGCTACAGCCACTGTAAATACTGCCCTGCACAGCCAAAGCTTGGAGAGGAGAAGGTAACTCAGACATTGTCCCTTGGTAAATCCCCAGTGTCTGTAAAGGATGGCATGGTTTATTTACACATACAAGAAACTGTAGAGGAATTGTAACAATGCGCAGGAAAGACAAGAGGCCATAAAAATATATGGGGGAACATGGTAGGAAGTGGAAAGAAGAAGGTTCTTTTCCCATAGGAAATGCAAGATGAACTAATTCAGCAGAATGGTTGAGATGTGATAGAACAGAAACGAGGGCTCAGGTTTTCAGAAGAACATCTATATACTCTTACATCTAATACTAACACATACCTAATATAAGATTGTACTGCACAATGACATTGCACATACAGTCCTGGGGAAGACTGGTGCAGGTCAAACATGCCACTGGGAACATTTTCTAATGTGTCTAAATATTTCTGTATATGTTTTATACATTATTGACTATGGTTTCTTGAGTATTTTTGTTAAGAGCTTTTGTGATGTTGACAGTGGCTCTTTGAATGTTTTCATATCTGCGTTGGGTGCATTTGATGGGAAATACTCAAGTATATCACGACCCCATTTAAGTGTAACCCACTCCTTGAAGAGAGGAAGATGTGGTCTGCATTGGGAAGAATGAACTGGCTGGCAGAGAATTCTGTAAGTCCAAGTTTTAACCCATTTATTTTTTTGGAAAGATTATGCCTTTGAAGGGTGACTATGGAGAAATTCCCACATCTCCTATTAAAATGTTCCATCCTACCGCTTTTCAATAGGAAGAATGTCAAAAAGACCTTTTAGGCCAAAGAGTTCAGTCATGTTATTTCTACCATCTCAACTAAAAATGCCTCCTTGCACTATTGCAACTAGAAATATTGCCACATTATTTGTTGTTGAGCTTCTTCCAATAGAAATACCACAAAAATGCCTCTTCTGGGTATTTAGACTATGAAATTCTTACAAATTGTATATATCAACATAGCCCAAATTGGTACCACGTATTTTTCTTTTTAAACATTACCAGTGTTTTGTGGCATGTCTTCCCTCTCCTCTTTGGGAACACATCACCAGATTAGAGATCCTGCTGGGAAGAAGCTGTCACCAGAATTTTTATTTGTTAAAAGCAGAAGAAAATATAAATTATTAAAGAATGTATAAAACCTCATCTTTGCTTTAGAAATAAGTCAAAATGCCATCTTTCCCAGAGAACAAGATTGGCTGGTATATTTAAGCAGAAGAGACAGTTAAATGGATATCTATCTGGATGACTTATTTGTATATGTAGTTATATAGGTCTTGCAAATTCTGTTACCACAGCAGGCACTCGTAGGAAAATCACTCCAATTTTTTTAATAGCTTGATATAGTATATCTTCTAATTCAGAAATATATGGTTATGTGAATGAACAGATGTGTCCTTCATGCGTCTGTTTCAGTTTGCTGTTTAAAAAGTTCCAAAGGCTGGCTTGAAAGGTCAAAGCAGGGAATTAAAACCTCTGAAGTTCTTCTTCTTTAGTGACACAATTGCTGTTGGAGAGTAACTGAATCAAAAGGGAGGCGTCCTTTCTACATCATCATCACTTTCAAAAGGTTCTCTGCAAAAGACATTACCTTGAAGGCTCCAAAACTTGGAGGGGAGCTATCTAAGGTGAGAATGTTTGCAAATAAATATACAAAGAGTCACCCTTTGAAAAATCAAGCCCATAGCAATTTCCTTGGGAAAAATGCAGATCAAAGTTTTGTCATGTGCATTGTCAGTATGCACTCTCAGAAGCTCACTAGGAGGTAAGGCTTGCCTAAAGTTCATTGAAGGAGCAATATTAATAGTTTGTGATGAAGATGGTTGCTGGATTCCCTCCAGTTTGGAAAAGTTTGGGTTTAGTCAGGAAGCATCTGCCTTATACTGCTTTTCTTAAGGGATCAAACTGGGCCACCATCCTGAACAGGCTTCCCACCTTTCCAGCACTGTGCTCAAATTTAATCCTGAATCAGTGTTGTGTCTTAAAGCCTCCTCTAGGTAGCAAAGGTAATAACTATCCTTGCTTTGACTTCTGCAGCTGAAAGATCTGACCCATAAAGGTAAATGAAAAGTTTCTATTGTCTCTTAAATACGTTTCCATTTTGTGTCCAACCCAACAAAGATTCATCTTAGTACTAGCACTGCCTTTGGGGTTTTTTCAGTTCCCTTGAGCTGCTCACTGAACTAACAAAGCTCTGCGGCACCTCAGGGAAGACTGAGGTTCACAAAGGAACTGTCAGACCTGGTAACTGCACCACAGGTTTCCAGAGAGCGGTGTTTCAACAGACTGCAGAAGAACGGGGATGACTGATGACAAACAGTCTCAGCGTTTGAAGACAGTTCCCAGGCTGAGCACCAGAATGGGCTTCGGGTTGGTACCAAGAAATACAGACGTCATGCAGAGCCTCTTGCTCCTGTGACTCACGCTGCTTCTGTAGTTGTGTGGCCCCACTGAGCAGCCAGTACGTCGCTGTGGACACAGAGTACATCAGAAACGGGCCCACAGAGTGACCACAGAAGCAAGCAACATCTAGGTAGGTCCCTTTGCTGCAGCCTAATTCTTTCTTTTCTATTTTTTTTTTCTCACCCTAACTATTTGGCAGTCCCCTAAACTGTTGAGTAACTGGGTTAGAATTTTTTGTTTGTTTGCTTTAAACAAAATGGGATTGTTATTGTGCAATAGCATTGTTCTGGGATGCAGACAGCTTTTGCAGGCTGTCTGCAGCTTTGTATTTATAAAGTATTTGTGTTTTTAAAACAAAGGTCAGTGATCATGCTATCAGGTCATTTCTGTATCAGTGTCGCTGTGGGATCAGAGCCTGCTGATAATAGGGCCACCTCCCTCAGGCAGCTTAAGTGCAGCCATCTACAGGGCTGCAGGGTTACTGCAGGGGAGCCTGCGTCTTCCCATCCTGCCCCAACCACCCTGCAGATCAAGGTTTCCTTTCCAGGTGTTCCCTGTCCAGACAGGCAGCGGAGCTTGATTTAGTGCCGCTAGTAATCAGCACCTTGAGATGAATTAAAAGCAGGACTGTAAATCTTGACATGCTCTTTCATCCGTGAGTTTTTGGTTCTTAACATCAAAATAGATTGACATTCCTCTACCACATGGTAGGGTTGGGTCTTGTTTTACTGAGAAATTGAAGACTGCAGCCGCAGCGCTCATGCTGTAACGATATAGCGTGTGGGAAGAGTCTGAGTGACGTGTTGTACAGAGTATACTGGCTTTGTTCCTCTGGGATCCAGGTTTTCAGTCGAATCTCAAGTCCTGTGCTAAATGCGTGGTCTCTGCTCCACTCCTGCGGGAACAGCAGTCTGCATTAGGAAACCGCGGTTCATAATTCAGCAGACTCAGTAGCTGAAAGCCAGGAACCAGATTCTCAGAGAAAGTTAAATGATTTCCTCCTGGGCACGGGATCCCTTCTGCTCCTCTGGGCTCAGGTCAGAAGCTGCCTGATGGGCATCTTGCCATTGGTGAAGCCAAGGACACTTCTGCCAGACCTATCCTCAACCACAAAATGTGGAGACAAGCCTCTGTCATAGCATACTGGTGTTGTCTTTTAGCAGTAATGTAATCCATCAGTTTGAATCTGCTAATATTCCTCCCAGACAGCATTAATATTAGTCACAAATTAAAGGAGGAACCCTCTGGTTCAAAAAAGCCTTTATACTGCCCCCTTTAATAGCCATTGGACATGCAAAACCTGAATTGGCTTGCACTCTTGAGTTCAGTTCAAAAAATCCCAAACAGATACAGCTGTAGTGCCTTGCAAATGTCAAAAAGATTTTGTTTTTATGAAGGGAAGTTATCCCATAACTGTTAACAGAATCTGAAGATCGATTCATCTATTCATTTTAATCAGACAGAATTCCAGGAAAAATACTTTGGAGCCATATGTTTGACCAGGACCGTGACACAAATATGAGCTTCATGATGTGACCTAGACAAAAAGAGAGAGGAGTTTCAAGACTGGACGCTGAAGCCAAGCTTCTGTGAAGAGCAACAATTTTCTGTGTAGTGTGCAGGTTGGAGGATACCTCAGCCCAGAATACCAACCCTTCAAGATATAATCACAAAGTATGGTATGGAAGTTACAGAACAGAGTAATCAGCATGAGGCAAACAATAAGACAAAAACATTGGCAGGTGAGATAAACAGTAAAAAGGCTGCTTGGATCACGAGCTGATGTAGCATTGCATGCATGGAACATTTTTAATTGTTTTAAGAACTGCTAAGGAATGGTCTACATTTTGATCTTGCTTTTTAGATATGAAGTATTCCACCAACGTCAACAGAATTCCTCTGCCTTTATGAAAATCTGACTCTAGCCCAATGTTGTATGAATGCCTACATTTCAGCACATTATTCTTAACAGTAAGCCAGATCCCACAACAGTCAACGTCTGCTGATCAGTGGGAAGCCAGGCTGTAGCATTTGGTGTTCTGGGGAAAGTCTGTAAAAAACAAGGAGAACACAATTCAAGGGCTGTAGTAGGAATGCAGAGGTTCATGCGGGTGCCACAAGGCAGTGCTATGCAGAGGTCTGGGAACAAGACGGACAAAGAGCAGCAAGACTTTACTGCTCAAGGGTGCAATGGTGTTCTGACAGGGGAACACAGCTTTCAGGACCAAGTCAGTATCTCTGCGCTGCCCTGTAGAGATAAATGAGTTTGGAAGCTCCTTGCACTGGAATCTCACACAGAGCTGGGCTGCCTCATACAAACATGCCCGAGAAGTCTCTATTTTTGTGAGAGGAAGATAAATGAAAAGAGTACATTCATTCAAACAGCTGTGGTAAGTCTGGGTGACTTGATAAGAGCTGCATGGAGCCAAAAGTGTATAAAAAGATTGCCCGAAATTCTGTGGTGTACCAGAAGGCAATGGTCTCATCATTCCTTGCAGTCAATAAGACATTAGTCCATCTTTCACAGTGTCACTGGCACTATCATATCCATTCTCTCCTTCTTTCCTTCAGCTTCTTCTTTCCCTTTTCTTTCTCTCTGATGACCTGCTTTGAAGCTTCACTGAAGTCCTCCAGGTCTCATCACTCAGCAAAACCTGAAGTGACTGTGCTCAAAGCTGCAATTAGCAATTATTCTTCACTGTATACTTTAGAGACAACTGTCCCAATTAATAATGCTTTAGATTAAAACTTATCTGGGCTTTCAGCCACTTAGAAGCTGTCAAGCATTATACTTACAGCCATAAGTAAGTCATAAGTAAGGCCAAGATGGAGTGTGAACAATTACTTTTTTTCTTCAGACCACTCATTCATTACTAATCTCTCAGCTAAAAGTGTGATGACTGGAGTGTTACTTCAGGGAGACTGATAAGCGTGCTATGTCTTGGGGTAGAGGGGCCAGTATCTTAGAGCTATTTGTTTTAGATAAGCAATTAGGCCAACATAATCAAGCTTGTGTGGAAAAAAAAGAAAAAGGCATTTAATTCAGATCCTTACTTAGGCACTTCAGTGGATTTGCAGGAACATGAAGGCTAATTTAGTTGTAAGTTACCATATATATGCAATCAGGTTTGGAAATGTTTGACTTCATTTTTCATAAAAGAAACCAAACGGAAAATTACCTAATAGTAAGTACATAGGAAACAATAAAAACTGTTTTGGAAAAGGAGCAACGTAGCAGAGCAAATGTATCCAGTTATCAGCTGCGGCTGAAGAAGGTGCACACCTGCAGCATCCTAGAAATCATATCAGCAGTGCTTGAACAAAAGTCCAGGGAGTCCTGTGTTTAAGATAATAATTACAGGGAAAACTTGATGGGCAGCATGCTGTGGTCCTAATTGCATCTAAATACAAAGCTGAATGTTTTAAAGCTGGTCTTTAAATCAAAGCATATTCCCCTTTCATTACTGGATCTTCAAGGCAAAGTGAATTCATAGCAAATTCTGAGACTTTAAAGTCCTTTCCCATACATTAAATCATCAAAGACTTTTCTGCATGTATTTTGGACTGGCTTATGACCAAGCAGAGGAAACTTGACCATTTTCATGCTTAGTGTTCCCATAGCAAAAGAAAGCATCTTGGGTAGGAACAGTCAATTTACTGATTGTTAAATCCACACTACCTGTGTTTGTCTGAGCAGCGAAGAACATTATGTCAGGACTGGGATTCTTTCTAAGACTCAAATCACCACTGACAAGCAGAAACAGGGGCAAGCTCTGTCCCTGCACTTAGAAATCTACAGCCAAACTGCCAGAATATCCAGCCTTCAATGAAAAATAATTCCTAAATAACTACCTCTCTCTCCCAAAGAAAAACACCTCTGACCTTTGCCTTGCATTGCTAGGCCACTCTCCATCATTTTTGGTAAGTCGTGGGAAACGGGAGAGGTGCCCGAGGATTGGAGGATGGCAAATGTCACACCAGTCTATAAGAAGGGCAAGAAGGAGGACCCGGGTAATATAGACCGGTCAGCCTTACCTCCGTCCCTGGAAAGGTGATGGAACAACTTATTCTTGACTCCATTTCTAGGCATATCAAAGATGAGGGGGTTATTAAGAACAGCCAACATAGTTTTATGAGGGGGAAGTCATGTTTGACCAACCTTATAGCCTTCTATGAGGAAGTGACTAGGTGGACGGATGATGGTAGAGCTGTAGATGTGGTTTTTCTTGATTTCAGTAAGGCATTTGATACTGTCTCCCACAGCATTCTCATAGATAAGCTAAGGAAGTGTGGGCTTGATGATCAGGTAGTGAGGTGGATCAAGAACTGGTTGGAAGGAAGAAGGCAGAGAGTTGTGGTCAATGGTGCAGAATCTAGCTGGAGGTCTGTGACTAGTGGAGTGCCTCAGGGGTCGGTGCTGGGACCAGTGCTGTTTAATATTTTCATCAACGACCTGGATGAGGGAACCGAGTGTACTCTCAGCAAGTTCGCTGATGACACTAAACTGGGAGGAGTGGCTGACACACCAGAAGGCTGTGCTGCCATTCAGCGAGACCTGGACAGGCTGGAGAGTTGGGCGGGGAGAAATTTGATGAAATTCAACAAGGGCAAGTGTAGAGTCTTGCATCTGGGGAAGAACAACCCCATGTACCAGTACAGGTTGGGGGTTGACCTGCTGGAAAGTAGTGAAGGGGAAAGGGACCTGGGGGTCCTGGTGGATAGGAGGATGACCATGAGCCAGCAATGTGCCTTTGTGGCCAAGAAGGCAAATGTCATCCTGGGGTGCATTAGGAAGGGTGTGGTTAGTAGGTTGAGAGAGGTCCTCCTCCCCCTCTATTCTGCCTTGGTTAGGCCACATCTGGAATATTGTGTCCAGTTCTGGGCCCCTCAGTTCAAGAAGGACAGGGAACTGCTTGAAAGAGTCCAGCGCAGAGCCACAAAGATGATTAAGGGAGTGGAACACCTTCCTTATGAGGGGAGGCTGAGGGAGCTGGGTCTCTTCAGCTTGGAGAAGAGGAGACTGAGGGGTGACCTCATCAGTGTTTACAAATATGTAACGGGTGGGTGTCAGGATGATGGAGCTAGGCTTTTTTCAGTGATATCCAGTGATAGGACAAGGGGAAATGGGTGTAAACTGGAGCATAGAAGGTTTCACGTTAACATCAGGAAGAACTTCTTTACTGTGAGAGTGACAGAGCACTGGAGCAGGTTGCCCAGGGGGGTTGTGGAGTCTCCTACATTGGAGATATTCAAGGCCCGCCTGGACAAGTTCCTGGGTGATGTACTCTAGGTTACCTTGCTCTTGCAGGGAGGTTGGACTAGATGATCTCTTGAGGTCCCTTCCAACCCTTGGGATTCTGTGATTCTGTAATTCCACAGATCTCCTAGCTTGAGAAAAGAGGTGAGAATTCCTTGGCCAACAGTCTTCTCATGGAGATGGATCACCATGAAGGTGCCTCACTCTGATGTCCTCCTGTCAGACATTGCAGCAGTCATGGCACCACCATTTTACTTCAAGCAAGGGGCTCAAGGGGTTCTGTCTGTGTGTGAGATAGATACATTCATTACATGTATACTACTCTGCCAATCTGTTGTTAACATGTCATTTTTCTGGCACTACATGCCATCCAGAAGACCAGGTGGATGGCCTTTACCTATACTGAAAATGCCGCTAGGCAAAATAAAAACAACAAAGCCTGCAAAGAAAACATAAAGCAGCTGCCTCTGATGCAAACATAAAAGTTTAACAAGTGATACAGGTTTTGAATCAGTTGCATGTAAACTTCAGATGTAGCCCTTACGTAGTGCTCATAGTAGAAGCTTACACAATGTAGTAGGGAACTGAGCTGTGCCTGGCTTATGGTATACAGTTTTGCAGGTACAAGTTGCTTTCCACCTGCTCAAGATAAGTAAAGGTCAATTATTTCTATCAACAGGAACCTGTGTAGGAAAGAAGGAATCTATTGGGTTTCTGAAGCAAAACCCGAGTAACTAACAGCAGACACTCCACACTAAAGAAAAAGATTTTTACCACTGGTGGTCCAGACTCCAGTATTCTCTGATTCAGCTGTAATGAGCAAAAGAAGAACAGGAAACTGGCATGTATTACATACAGAAAATATCACAATCTATGCTTGTTGGAATGAAATTGCAACAATATGACATTGCAAGCACAGGGTTAAACACCTGCCCTCCTAATTCCTGACCTTTAAGTTCACTTTAGTGAGGACTGAGGACCTCAAAGGTATTGAGTGCAAGTGACTAACGGTAGGCTGGCTTTTTTTTCTTTACTTCTCTGTCTAGCCAAAGCCATCCTTTAGCACTGGACAGGAAAACATCTATCTTACAGAAAAGTTCAGGATGTTTGGTGTTTTGCTGGAGTTAAAATGAATGGTAAGCTTTGTGGTAGCTGAAAAATTAGAAATATAAAGGACATCTTTTGGACTAAACCAATTCTTCCAGAACTAAGACACTGATAGAGGATCTCAGATGTTCTTCATTGTATTAGGCAGGCAAGACTGGACATGGGCCTGCCCCATCCTCCTTAATCTCCTAGACGCAGCCCACAGAGCCAGTTTCTCTTTATTCCTTGTGCTAAAAGGGTTTTGCTTGGCCTCTACACTGTCCATAAACTGAATTCTTCAGTCCCAGCTTCTGACAAAGGTAATTCATGGAGAGCTTACAGCAGAGGTATCGTGGTTGTATCAGAAGGAAGCACGACAGGATAGATTCATCAATTAATTTTTCCTTATCCTTTTACCAGCTCTCTGCTTAGGATACAATAGTGCCCTGTTGTACTCAGGGGCAAAATTTGCACTATTTTTAGTCACTTGAAGCCAGACAGTCTTTGTGTTCACAGCTGAAGAAAAGAGACCATACCCAGCTGCTCAGCAAGGGAGTAGCATGTGTGGAAGAGAAGGAGAAGCAAAAGAGAAAGCAACATGTGCCTGTTGCCCTACCCCTCCTCCCACCTCGCCTCTGGTGCGTCCCCCAAGGTCAGGCACAATCTGTCCCTTTGTATCCAGGAAAAAAATAGGACGCAAAGTGTTAGGAATTTCCTAAAACTGTCTCGAATCATGTGCTGTTTAAGTAACTGTCATTTTGCTGCCTGGTTCATTGACACTTGGGTCTTAAATGGTGCTTGTGGAGGAGTAATATTTTCAGCTCTGAAGGGGTAAAGAAAACAGTTTCACAAAACTAAAACCTTTGAACAATGATATGCCAAGAAGGAATATGTTTATATGCTTATTTCATGTAAAGCCTGCATTCTCTTTGCATGAAATCAACAAGATGTTGAAATAAGTATTTCACCTAAGTGTAGCATGTAGGAAAGGTCTATTTTCATAGACAAAGTTAGAACAGATGGTTGAAGGAAAAATTAAAGACATCAGAAACAGCTGAATAAACTTTCATTAGTCCAAGAGAAAAAAAAAAAGAAGGTTTAATCTTCTGGTTTATTCTTATTTTCCTATTTACATTCTTTAAATGCACTCTAAATGGCATTCAACACTTTTAGTACTTTGTCTTTTTTCATTTATTAAATTATTTGGGCATAGATCATAATGTTTAAGGTCATGAGGAAGAACACTTTTAAAACAGCACTAGATCTACTGTTATTCTCCACGTTACTGTTAAAGTTATAAACCAAGAGGCACACAAGATTTCAGAGCTGTTATTAGTCCACACCTCATGAACACAGTATCAACAGAGCTGGGATAAAAAATCAGGTTCACCTATCAAAAGAAAAATAATCTCACTTATTACTTCCCTTTGAGAGGTTCTGCTGTACGTTGTAGCATGCAAATGCATGCCTGTGTGATAGCTCATTAACAGTTTCGCTTAATGCGTTCAGTGTCAGTGGAAGAAACTTTGCTTAGGTTGATGGACTGCCCGATGGATGACACACTGGTCAGATTATTTTTTTTTCTGGTGTAACTTCACTTTTTAGATTTAAATAGTGAAAAAGGTTCTGGAAACAGAAACAGCTTTTTGCTTGTTATGTGGTAGTTTCTGCTTCTGGGTACGCCAGAGACATTAGATAAGCAGCCCTTTTCAACAACAGTAGGTCCTATCTGTATGAGTCCTGATCTGGATTAAGAACTAAAGAGCAGCGCTGGAACAAGATGTAGACTAAAAAGTCATTGGGAATTAGACAGAACTAACATTACATACTGTAATTTTTTTCTGTAGGGGAGGCTTTTTTGAATCTCAATTTGCTAAATGCTTTTCTGAAACATACAATGAATTATCTAATTTGGGGACAGGAAGATAAAGAACATGCATTTTTTGATAAATAATGTATATATTAAAGTTCATTGAATGTGAGGCAGTGGTTTGGTAATCCTGAATTACTTTTATGACTGAAGAGGTCTCAGTACAAGAGATACTGGGGCTGTTTTCAGCAACAGCAATGAAAGAGAATTCTCATTATTATAACACAGTTATCTTCATTTTCAAACAAAATTATCCTCATGGTTAAATATATTTAACATGTATCCAGAAACAAGTCTTTGTTCTTTCATGTCAAATAGCAGCATAATCATAGCAATAGTTTAGTCTGAAAGTGTTAAGACTGTTGGCATATCCAAGTAGTTTGAGTCTTGCTGCCACCCAGGAACATCACCAAGTTATAAGTAAGCCAATGGGTTTTTTTATCCTTAGATTTTAAGTGAAAAAATGTGAGGTAAACTTTTTATTTCTCATACAAGTCCTCATGTTTTCCTGGTAGCAGAACAATATAGGCCCAGGGTCAAAATTATAAGGGTGAATTTAATGACTAAGGCCAGAAACATCTTCTTCTTACCTTTTTAAGGGAAGTTGTCTTTTCCACCAAAACTATGATTGCTTAAAAAAAAAACAAAATCTTATTATTTTTAATTATATATAATCATACATCAAACCCAAGGAAAATCAATATCATACACTAACCTCTGAACAAACAATAAAATGGGTAATTTTTTTTTGTTTTGTCATCAGGTAGTGAAATTATTTCCAACTGAAATTTGACAAAAATAATTTCTTCAGCATTTCCTATGAAACTAGTTCTGCTTTGTATCATAGTTAATTTTGATCTTTCATGAAAAAATGTGAAAATTTTGAGCAGCTTGTTTTTAGCCTATAACATAAAAATATTGTCTGCTTCCCTTCATAATTCCTGAGAAAGCACACTTGACTGCATTTTAATCCGCTATTTTTTACAACAGCATGGGACTTCTTGTTCAATAATAGAATCAGCCAAAGCTGTGTTTATAACTTGTATTTATTAAGAGAAAGAAGGCATTCCATAAAAAATTTGTTTTATGATTAATTTAACTTTGTTCCATTGGCTTAATGAGATCCATAGTCATATTATTCCAGTACAAGACCCTGAAGAAAGATAAATTTAATTTATGGGTAGTGAAGCACAGTAAGAGTTGAAAGCCCAGAGAGAAAACCAGCTGGTAGCAGAACAGGATCCAAAGAGTCCCTTTTGCAAAAGACTGTGAAAATATAGAATCATAGAATAGTTAGGGTTGGAAAGGACCTCAAGATCATCAAGCTCCAACCCCCCTGCCATGGGCAGGGACACCTCTCTCTAAACCATATTACCCAAGGCCTCATCCAACCTGGCCTTGAACACTGCCAGGGATGAAGCATTCACAACCTCCCTGGACAACCTATTCCAGTGCCTCACCACCCTAACAGGAAAAAAATTTCCTCCTTATATCCAATCTAAACTTCCCCTGTTTAAGTTTTAACCCGTTACCCCTTGTCCTATCACTACAGTCCCTAATGAAGAGTCTATCACTGTTATTAGAAAGATCTGAACTTTTATGGATGGATTGACCAATCCATTAACCGATTAACCAATGGATTTAATCAACCCATTGATATACACACATAAGAAAGTATAATCCAGATCCTCCTACTTTATTTTTTTTTTACAGTTTGAATGAGGCTCAGGTTAAGTCTTGCACCTGTACTTGCCTATGCCATCATTCAGTTTACCCTTATGTCACACATGCTGTTTGAACTGTTATACCTTACATTCAAACCACTTGAGCATTGCTGCTATGAAGTAGCAATAAAACAGCCAGTAGGCCACGCCTATGTCTTTATCATAGTAACATTTTAAAAGATACAGCTTATCAGCTTCTTCTTAATGACTATCTAAAGTAATTCCCAACTTTCAAGTATGTAGAATGGTCAAATAAGGCATTGGATGATATTCAGGTTTTTTTCTTCTGTCACAGCTAAATTTTCATTGTGGTTTTTGATGGGTTTTGAGCCAAGTGCTTTGTGAAAATCACCTGTTTCCCTTGTATCACACGTGTCATATCCGAAGAGCGCTTTTCATGTCTGCTGTTTAATTAAAACTGTTTTCTACCAACAGCATAAAACTGGAGATTAAGCCATTAGCCAGAACTAGGAGACAGCCTAGGTGAACATAGATTCACAGTTAACATCCTCTTTGAAGTCATGGGGAGATCATCCACGGTTTCAGTCAATGTTGTAGTAAACCTCTAACATCTGGTTTAACAAAACTTTAAATGTGTCTCTCTTTGAACTCCAGATTTAGCTATGCTTCCCTGCTGACTGGATACGTTCCCATGTTGTATGAAGAGACCACCTCTAGGCTCAATGACATCCAGAAACCTCTGGAAGAGATCTTGACAAATCAAGGCACTGCAGCTCAGACCTCAGTCTTGCCCTCATCCCTGAGATCTGGGACTATCATCCAACAGCCTGTCTTTGGAGCTCCACACTGACTTTTTGTAGACACTCACAGCTAACACAAATCCTCTCCAGAAGCCAATCAGATCCTTCCCTACTTAACCCCTAGGTGTGGTGTATGATATATTCACATTCAGACTTTACACAGTTCCTAAATACAACATAGCCCTTAAATGGCAATTTACAAGAGATAGGAAAAGTCAACAAGTGATCAAGCTGAATGCAAATCCTTTTCTATCATTCATTCTGTCACTGGGGGCCCATCTGTGTAGGACTTCAGGGTCAGAAAAGAATCTGTGCCCCAAGGGGGTCCTATACTGGCACTGCTCGTCCTGAACAAGGAGCTGCTCTCTATACACACCCCTTTTTTGTCTTTAGTCTGTAATCAGCCCCTGGAGCTGGTCAGAAACAACTATCAGGTGTACAATTAGAAGGTAATCTTCTCTACAATTAACTCTTCTACACGTGTGAAATACCTTCTTTTTTTGAAGCAAATTAATTATGAGTGGCAAGCATGCAAATCAGTTGATCTTGTTAGATTTGTTATTCTGTGCCACTATTGTGAGGGATTTTACGGCAGTTGCAGATAAAATTGAGTAACAAAGACAAAAGTGATAAAAAGGAATTCCTGCTTCCCAGTCACATGGGCAGCAAGTTCATAATTTCTAATAGGATTCACGAATTGTTATAAATGGATCCTTCATGTCAACACAAGCATTTGCAAATATATAGATGAACTGGGGGTCATGTGATACTGGTGAGCAGCAAGGCGTGATTCTTCCATGAATTTTAATGATAACCATGAAAGTAGATTTTGTTTTTGAAAAGTCAGCTATTCTTCGATTATGTGCTGTGAGACCCTGCTACAAAAATTAAGTGGTCAAAGGCAGGAACAGAATTGCCAACACTTGTGATTTTATTAGGAGAGAGATTGCTTTTTCTTAAAACCCTGGCTCCTGAAGTCATACGATTACAGGAAACTGTCATGTTTCATTCATTTAAAAGAAATAGTTTCTACCTTTTGCGGTTGTGAAGAAAAGTTGAAAATATAAATCCAATAGAC
This sequence comes from Neopsephotus bourkii, assembly GCF_033783945.1. Classification (NCBI taxonomy): domain Eukaryota; kingdom Metazoa; phylum Chordata; class Aves; order Psittaciformes; family Psittacidae; genus Neopsephotus; species Neopsephotus bourkii. The sequence goes on from NW_026902239.1 coordinate 8,983,808, forward strand.
AGGGCCACCAGACAACAGAAAGACACCAGCTTCACTAGTATTTTAAGCAATGTGATGGTTTATGAAGGCCTAAAGTTGGGAACACTGAAATAATGTTATTCAAACAAAGAAGGCAGTGAATAATGATGTGAAAGTAAAATCCAGAGTCAGAGTGCTTTCCCTATCGTACTAAAGAGAGGAAATAGCATGTATAGTGAAACTCCCCAGCTTCAAAGCTCATCCTCGTTCTTATCCTAGAGTAGTTGTTTAAAAATATGTATCTTTATTCTTGGAGAATGGAGCACGTACTATGTCAGATGAGAACTGCTAATACACTAATGGAAAGATAAGGCAATGTTTTAGGTCTACATGTTGGAACTTTACTTTTCCTGTTTTTCCTGATAAAAAAAAAAGGGGAGATATGTTAAATAATATGGAGCCAAGCTATTGCAGAATTTGCAGAAACTGCTTCCTGTGAAGAATTAAGGTTTAATTAGCTAAAAAGGAAGTGTACAGAGGGATGATAACTGAGAGTTGGTCACCCTGTCTCCCTGATGAGATTATCCTCTGTACCTCTGAACTTTATTATCCAAACAACAAGTCCATGGCGTGATTTGGTGCCTCCAATAATCTTGTGCTAATTTTTACTCATGCTGTCTGTCAGGAGGCCCTGAGTTGCTTGCAGAACAGCTCTAAATATAAAGAACATTTCACCACGTTAACTGTGTATGCAGGAGCATTATTATAGACACCAAAAAACCCCCACTGGGTCCTGATCCAAAGTCCGTTGAAATCAACATATAACTTTCAGATCTTTGATCACTTTTGCTTGGTATATTTTTGTTCCTTTATTTTAAAATCAGTTCACCTGATCATCCTAGGAAGTGTTGTCCTACGTCTTCTAAAATGGATGAGAGTGTGAAAACAGGATTGGATTTAACTGACCACTGGAGCACCACATGCAAAGGTCAGCAACATATTCCTTCAAATACATCCATCACCAGAATGCAGATTGAGCTAAGGACGAGCAACAGGTTGACAGCCTGGGTCTACTGCTAGAATCATCCTTTGTTTCCTTCTGGGCTCATGTACTTTCTGGCTGTGACCTGACTATGACTTGTAACTACCCATGTGCCAACTGACAGGCTCCACTGCCAGTTGCAAGTGATGAGACTAGTTGTGTCCCACCAACCACTTGGAGAGCCTCTGTTTACCATGCAAAAGGGGTTAGTAATTGCCACTGTTAAGGTCTTGGGGTGTTCCATCACCATTCAGAGCTCCCTATTGCAAACAGAAAGTGATCCTGACTGGAGCAAAACTGTAGTGTCAGGCCTATGGAAAACCTCACTCCATAAAAAAAAAAAAGTTTAAAAAGCCAGAATTAACCTTCTTCACTGACATTGTCTTGGTATAGGCAAGTACTTATTTGGGCTCCCAGTACAATGATGCTGCATTTTTTAGGGAAGCTATTTGGTGTGAAGATCTGTCAACATTAGTTCTTCAGGTATTCTGAGGGATTCAGAGTCGAGGGGAAGGAAAGCATATAAAAACCTCCATAAGCTGGTGTGGGCAAAAGGAAAGAACAAAATGAGATGATAAAGGGATTAAAGGATGATACAGGATGAGATGTAAGAGACATTGAGAGGTGTGGATCAAAAACAGCTGTAGGGATCTTACTCTTATTTGTCCTTTAGCAACAGTTTAAGAGCATTGCTGACTGCGGGACCCCACTGTGCCAGAAGTATTGCACAAACGCATTGTAATTTTTACAGGCATGCTCTGCCCTGAACCGTTTCTAATCTCAGCTGGTGAGCAAGGGCACAAAGGCACAAAGAAAGGAAGCAGCTTGTCCAAAGTAGGTTAGTAGCAGAAATAAAGATAGGATCCAGATCTCCTGCAGCCAACTGGATGCATCCCATGGAGAAAAGTGTAATCTGCCTCCCAAGCCCATGGGGAAGCTTCCAAGCAGAAAAATCTGTTCAAGAAAAAAAAACAAGGAAAAGGAGAAAGGGTGGGCTTGAGGGTCTTCACTGGCATACATAGGAAAATTCTGACTGTCTGTAACTTTCTCCCATTGGAAAGCTCCAAGGAAATAAACAAGTACAGATTATTTAAACAAAACCCAAGACTCTGTAGCTGCAGCACTCAGAGCCCCTGCTAATGCTGCAGCCCATTCCCTCTTCAGAGAAAGAAAAAGCATGGCAAAGACAGCACAGACCTCTCACAAGCGTATTATAAAGTGAGGGAAAAAGAGGATAAGTATGTTATTCTAAGATTTAGTGGTTTGGGGGAAATTCTGAAGCAGAACATTTCTTTTTAGCTAAAGAGCACAGACTCATTTCTTCAGATATTTAAGTCTGGGTTTCTTGCTGGTTTACTTCAGCTTCTGTTCCAAGCTGTTTCTGATCCTCATCTTTTGGCTGTTTAGAGATTTGAGAGACTGATAAATGGCTCCTGTCCATTGAATTTTCAACATGGCTGTGAAAAAACATGGTTTAAAGAAAGTGGCCTATTATCAAGCTAAGGTGCAATACAAATAAACAAACCACACACTTCCATACTACTGCATGGTGCCATTAAGAGGAGCTTGGTAAATTCCTTTAACCTCCACAAAGAAATTGTTAGCACTAACATCAGCTTGGTGTGAAATACAAACTTTTAAAAAAGAAAGCAATATTTTCAGTACATCTGAGGTTTTGTGTAGTGTGAGAAGTTTCAAAGCCAGCAAATAGAATTAAGAAGGAAAAATTAAAATGATGGGGAAACAGATTGGATGATCACATACAAAGAGTTGTGATCGATGACTTATGTCCATGTGGAGACCAGTGACAAGTGGTGTTCCTCAGGGGCGGGTGTTTGGACTGTAATGGTGCTGTTTGACATCTTTGTTGGCTACATGGACAGTGGGATTGAGTGCACCCTCAGCAAGTTTACCAATGATGCTGTGTGATTCGTTTGATACACAATAAGAACCTTGACATGTGTAAGAAGTGAGCCAGTGCCAACCTCAAGTTCAACAAGGCGAAGTGCTTTCCAGTACCTAAAGGGGGCCTACAAGAAATCTGGAGAGGGACTTTTTACAAGGGCATGTAGGGATAGGACAAGGGGTAACAGCTTGAAACTGAAACAGGGTAAATATCGATTAGGTATTTGGAAGAAATTTTTTACTGTAAGGGTGCTGAAACACTGGAATAGGTTGCCCAGGGAAGTTGTGGCTGTCTCATCCCTGTAAGTGTTCAAGAACATATTGGATAGAGATTTGAGCAATCTGGTAAGAGTGGAAGATGTCCCTGCCTGTAGCAGGGGGTTGGAATTAGCAGGGGGTTGGAATTAGATTATCTTTAAGGTCCCTTCTAATCCAAATCATTCTATGATTCTATGATCCATATCTCGTACAGGGAAAACATCAATTTTTTCCTCCAGGAATCTGAAAGCATTTTGCTTAAATGAGGCAGAGCACCTCTGTGACAGTGTACCACCATCAGCCATAAAGGAAGGCAAGCTAAAGTACAGAGATGTTAAAGATTAAGCTTTGCTACCTGCATCTCTGACCTGAGTTGAAGATCTCATCTTTATACTCCTTGTCTTTGGAAACTAGATTCTGTTGAAGGTGGTCAAAAATGAATCCAAAAAACATACTTTGGAAATTAAGTTGTTACTTCTAATTTGATCTTCCTGTTGTGCATGATGTATTAGTGTCAGAGAGGGTCACAACCCAGACATACTCACCTCTTGCTTCCTGTGTTAGTCACTCAGGTAGGATATATTGCCTGCGGGTAAGTACTGCTTGTTTTTTCTCAGATTAGTTCAATTTCTTACTCTATTTGCACACAGATGTTCATCACATGCACCCTTCTCTATCAGTTCAGGTAGAAATTTCCTTCACTTAACATTAGGTGTGTGGAATTTTGGATATTTTATGGTACTTACTGTCTCCTTTAATGAGAAAAACATTGCCAAAACTCTAAAATCATGAGTGATGTGTTACATTGCCAAGCCAGTTAAGGCAGGGAAGTTGCATGTGCTTTGTGTTCCAGAACTGAGCAGGATCGTCTTTAAACTGATGTGTTTCCAATACAGGTGTCCTGGGTTCAGCAGTAGCAGTCATTTTTCTCGTTCTTAGTAGCTGGTGCCATGCTATGGTTTTGACTTTCAGCCTGGGAACAGGACTGATAACACCAATGTTTTTAGTTGTTGCTCAAATGTTTAGTCTGAGCAAGGACTTTCTGAGCCTCATGCTCTGCCAGGGAGGAGGGGAAGCTGGGAGGTAGCAGAGACAGGACACCTGACCCAAACTAACCAGAGGTATTCCATACCACAGCACATCATACCCAGGATGTAACTGAGAGTGACCCAGAAGGGCTAGCTCACTGCTGGGGTCAGGCTGGGTATCGGTCGGCAGGTGGTGAGCGGTTGTATTCTCTTCCCTTGTTATTTCCCTTGTCATTGTTATTATTGGTGGTAGCAGCAGTGGTTTGTGTTATACCTGAGTTATTGGACTGTTCTTATCTCAACCTGTGGGAGTCACATTCTTTCAATTATCCTTCCCATCCCTCCAGGAGTAGGGGAAGAAAGGGGGGGAGGGGGAATGAGAGAGCAACTGCGTGATTTATGACTGAACTTAAGCCACAACAACAGGTTAACTTGTTATCAGCAGAGCTCTGAAAGGTAACTTCTAATGAAGAATTCCTTAGCATTCAAATTTCTCTGTAAGTTTAACTATCTTCATAAGATCTTTGTCAGGCACATGTAAAGGGGATCATTAGTCTGGTCATTAAATCATAGGACAGAGTCTGGCAACATTGATTCTGGTCTCAACTCTGCTATTGAGCTGCTTTGTTCAATGCAAGATAGTCTCAGTTTTCCCAAATGTCTTCTTCGATTAGGAGATTAGCCTCTATTTTCAAAACCAGCTGAGGGCAAATCCACAAAGAGAGTTGGACTAGACAAGAGACCAAAACTGAGATGGGCTGTGTCCTCAAACACAGACCTTGCACTTTGCTGTGCCTGGCACAGCAGGAACTGTCTCTTGCCCATGCACACACACGGCACATTGACATAAGACACCACCTGTGTGGAAAAAGCTCCCCTATCGCCTGCCCTCCATCTCAATACAGCTCTATGGTGAGCAGCTTCAATAACCAAATAAAAGTTCACAGGGCAATGAAAAAGTGTGGTGGATTGCTTAAATGACAACAGGCAAAACCAAACTTTTTTTCTTTTCTGGTAACCATAGTTTTAATGCAGATCAAGTCACTGATCTGGATCACCGTGCAGTACCACAGATGCTTGTGTCAGCACCAGGAGCTGATGGGACAGAGGTGTGAACAAGATGGTAGAGGTGGACAACAGTGGTAACAGTGCTGGTTTTAGGTGATCTAAAGTATGTGTGAAACTGTAGTATGAGTGAAATTAACAAACAGCTTCATTTTGTTTAACCTGCTGCTTATGGAAGTGTTCAGAAGAAGAGCATTCTGTAGAGTCTACCTGAAGGAAAGGTGACTGGATGATGATGATTGCAATGTTTTAAATGGCTTAATTTCCTTTCACTTTGCAAACAACAAAAAAAAAAAAAACTCTGTAGGGATTTATTGCTTAAGTGTTTAAGCACCAAATCCTGTTGATCTATGCACCAAAATTCACTTCAAAAGCATTGCCCTTTGTATTGCTGAATCCATTTATCTGTTTATAAAATATGACTGACATTTATCTTCACAGGCTTTATCTCTACTCTCACTCCCCAGTTGCCTCTTAAAAATAAAGAGGAGGCTGCCTGCTGATAACTTATAACATTTTTTGCATTAGGACCTATGTGTCTGGGATAGGGTTTCTGGAGTTCACACCACAGGATCACTCTGTGGCTGAGCTGAACATATTCCATTGGATCAGCACCTGAAAAGGCTGGCTGGGTATGGATGGAACAGATGTTTTAAAGGATGCAAGATCAGACTTTCATTAATAAAGTTCAAGGATCAATTAATTCAGGAGCCATCCCTGCCTCTGCTTTTTGATTATACCCACAGGCCTCACAGGGAACTATAATTAACGCTAAAATATGTGAAAGCAGAGACAGAAAGCGGTGCTGTGAAGAATGGGTATCACCCTTACAAAATCTGGAACCAAGACCAAACTTTCTGCAGCTTCAGCCTCTGACACCATTTGGTTTCACTCACCACATCTTTTGGGAAGGGGAACTTGGCAGGGATGTTTCCTAAAGGGATGTCACCCCACTGCTAGGTGCCTTGTGGGATGCACAGCTTGATAGGGTCCCAGACAGTGTCAAGGGGAGGGAGGCTGGTGCTTGCATCTTGCTGGAAGATGCTGATGGTGGGTCTGCAATGGACACTTTCCCTCCAAAATGGGTGCTATAGTCACAGCATCCTGAATACCTCCTCAGCTCCAGAGTTTCTGGGCCAAAAAGCCCTACTCATTTCAGCAGCATAAACACAATGAAACCACTTAAAAGAAGCATGAAGAGCTTGCCCTCCCCTCTGACCCCAGCGAAAGCATGGGCCCGAAAATTCTCCACACAGAAATAATTTGTTACTGGTAGCCTTCACACTAGGGGACATGGTAAGGACAGGATCCATCCCTACGCCAGATCATAAGGTATGCTGGAGACTGTAAGGTTTTCTACAACCCAGTGCAGGTGTGTGCTGCACTTGCTCCTGAAGGACAGATTCTGCCAACACAGTTGTAACTCTCCCCTAAAAACATGTCAGAAAAATTCCCCACAGCATACTCCGGGGTGGATTTATAAAATACCATTAATTGCCTCTCTTAGAGGAGCATATTCACACCGTGTGTCAGGAGGCAGCTGGGTCACCACAAGATCCCTTCCACCATCCTGCTTCCCTCATGCTGCAGCTGTATCCAGTCCTGGTGGTCCCACCTACAGGGGAATTTGGGGAAGAATTTTATTTCTTTTACACTCGAATTCTGTTTTTTGTCTTTTTCAGTCTGAGTGAGGTTAACCAGGATCTCACAGTTTAGGAGTTCAGTCATATTGTTAAACTCTCACAGAAGTATTCACACCATTTTTGCTGGGCTCTCTACCTTTGCTTAAAAAGCCTGCTGTGTACTGAAACACAGGAGAGAAGCAATGCTTGTGAGCATGTGGCTCATGTCTCACCGCAAGTGCACAGTGCTTACATACATGAGCTGTCTACGAACCGCAAAGCACGGGAGTGCTCACACTAACAAAGCCACATGGCAAAAGTAATTTTTGAAGCTGCCGCTGCTACCTCGGTGACATAGTTACCCAGTATGTCAAACCTCTTGGCACGTAAATAAATAATAAATAAGCCACACACAACAGGGCTGTTTTGCACATCCTCAGTGATGAGAGCAGTGTGCCCTTGTCTAGAAAGAAGGATGTAGCAAAATCAGTTTGTTACCAGACTGCACTGTACTCACAGGAGGCACGAGGATTGACAAGTGACAAGTGCCACACAATGATGTGCACCAAGTGCCAGCTCTGGGCCCCCATCCAAAGTGGCTTTTCTTGAGGAAAAGTACAGCACATCCAGTATCACCTCGCTGGCTACACTAGCTCCTTTCTCCTCCTCCTCACAGTATTTCAGAGATCTTCGCGGCCACAGCTGCAGGAGAAATCTTGCCTTTTTGGCGAGTACACAGGATGGCCAAGCATATCAAATGAGCTTTCTAAGCTTAATTGATAATGACAACAAGTCTAAGGCAATCATATATAAAATTCTCTTCCCTCAGATGTTGTTGGACAAATGCTGGCACAGCCGCCTTCCCTCACAAACATTTCAGATACTGTTTCTTACTTTTTGGCTAGACTTTTCAGTAAGACTTGGAAAAATACCAAGATTTATCATGGGCTTTGATTGCCTTTTTTTTTTTTCCCTACTTTTTTATTCTCATTCTCCTCAGACAAAACACTGCTTGATTCACTTAAAAAAAAACCCATCCTCTAACCCTGTTCTCACTTTCAGCTCTCACAGAGGGTTTGGGGTGAGGTCAGGAATGCTCTGAAGTGGCACCTTTGCAGACAGCATGTTAATGACACAGAGGTCAGATTCATTTCACTTACACCTTGGCTAATGGACTTTTTACAGAGTATATACACATACACACACAGCTTTCTGTGTCTCCATAAATAAAATCTCCTCTGAACACAAGATTGTATCTTTATAGGACTTTTATGAAGTGGCATTTTTCAGTGAATTTCACATAAGTACATGTCAACATTATGTCTGGACCACTGTGCTAGAGCTAGGAGCTGGAAATGAAGGCTTCCAAACATCAGGAGTGTTCATCAGCAGGATTCTGAAGCAGGCACTTTGCAGACAGTGGAAGTGCACAGAGCGTGGGGGTTGGGAGGAAGCTGGAATATGGTCTTGACCCAAACCCACATACTTTAGAGTCTGAATGGGTGTTTGGATCCAAATTTTTGGTTTAGCACATTACTGAAACATGAAAGCTATCCATGGAAGAGAGATCTGATGCTGAACTTCCTTCTCACGTGTGGAGTCCTGAGCTGTGGTTTGGTTCAAGTTCATGTGTAGGTGAAACATCTCTTCTTCACAGTGACCTACATTTTGTGGTTCAGCAGCTTTTCCCTGCAGCCTTTTCCCTATGCTATCTGAACTGCTGCAATCTCTATTTCCTCTCTCCCAGCCCTAGCATTCTACTTAAGAGTATCACTAAACAAGACCCTTGTATTTCCTCTGAGTCCCAAGAGGAAATTCTTGTATGAAGGCTCCAAGTGGGCTACTAAACATGATCACCTTGCAACAAGGAGCTGCCCATGCTAGCAGCAGCACTGCCAGCCCACCCATCACTAGTGAGGAGCCTGTGGCTAAGTGGGCATCAGCCTCAGCTGCACAATAGCCAGGACCCTCAGGAGGTATTTGGCTGTTAAAATCCATGTTACTGTAGCATTGCTCATTAAGCATACATGTTTCAGCAATGCAGAGGAGAAGATGGGAAATAACAGATTTTGAAAGGTGGCTCTTAAAAGATTTATGGTGACATTTCCAGCTATTTACCTTTCACAGGGTAATAAACATACTTGCCACACCAAAGGAAAGGAAAAAACAAAACCCAAACCAGAAATGGGATTTAGGTTGTTCATTTGCAAAGGAACTGGAAACCTAATCTCAGCCCTCTTTCTCTCATGTGGTCTCCCAAGTATGACCATTTTATCTGCAAGAGCAGTTTGTTGAAAACCCACACATATCGTCCATGCCTGTGTCTCTTCTATTCAGAGATAAATAAAAATAAAATGTCAATGACCCTCTCTTCTTCTCAATCCCCTGGTTTCCTTGTCAGAACAAACAGCTAAGTCTGAGACACCACTCCGAAGTCGTCAACTGTTCAGCTCAGCTGAAAACTACCCATAGCTTTCCACTGCAACATATCATACGTTGCCTGACTCACTAAAAATAGGTTGTATTTTTTTTCTTCACTGAAACCTGTACAAAAGAGCCAAAGTCTTGACAAATCTGCAGCAGAGCAGCTATGGCTTTTTATGACCATGACCTTAAGTGACAATGTTAATTTACTCTTCTTCCTGGCTCCATGCCAAATCCCACTTGCATGACCTACACAATGAGTCGAAGTTGTCCAAAGCAGACAAGAGGGATTTCAGTTTGCTGATGTGTAATTAGGCTCAGTAAACGATAGAGCTCTTCAGCAGTAAACCTAGTGCTGTTGGGGCTGAAGCAGGAGTGTGGAGTTGCAGGAAGAGAAGACAGAAGAAAAGGAAAACCACAGAGAAACTGCCTCCATAGGTGAAGATCTTTTCTCCCTTGGATTGAGAGCAACAAGCAAAGCAGGATCATCTGATCAGCATTACTCAGATGCACATCTACCTTTCCCCCTTCTTTCCTGGCCAATGCATTTTATGTGCATAACCACAGATGTCATGATTGGTAGGCCAGGAGCATGTTCCAGGTGGCTTTGGTTCTTGTCTCAGCCACAGAGGCTGGAAGGCAAGACCTAAGGGGACTGTGAAAGCATGGTGGCAGCATGATCATGTGGCTGACCCCATAGGAAGACATTAGCTTTTTCCACTGCTGAGTGACCAGTTAGAATAGCCTACTCCTGCAGTCTCCTGGAACAAAAACAATGTTGTTTCCCTGCACAGTGGATTGCATATCTGTCACCCAGCCTGGAGGAGAGATAGGTGCTATAACTTTCTCAGAGCAGCAGGGAGGGATTGTGTTCTGTGCACTAACAGAACTCTTGTAAATCTTTGGAAAGCAGAAGCACAGTTAGCCATCCTTTTTAACCATAGTGACCTGCAGGCCACACACTGAACTTGAAGGGGACATGTATTACACTTAAGCACCTACGCATGTTCTTTTTTCTGCAAGTTGATTGGGGCATGAGTCGTGTGCAGCACTCGACCTCCAGCTGGTTACTAAGGAGGATCCACTGATTTTTCTAGTCAGGAAAAGTCTGAGGACTATTAGGTTTCACAATCAACAATTTGGCTACAAGCCTACTGAGAACTGCTGGAAAACAGGCCAGAAAGTAGAAAATATAAATGTATTTAAAATGACTGTTATGCAAAAATGGAAACATAACAATTTTAGTTGCATTTATTTGTAAATGAAGCTAATTTGTAATAAGTTAAAGTCATGCAACTTACCCTAGGTTCCACAGGTCCTAGGGACAGGGCAGGAGACAATCATACTGAGAGTAAAGTGACAAGCTAAGGTCCCCAGGCTTGTGTAGCTCCCTCCTGCATCCTATATATGAAAGCCTTTCTTTCTTTCTTTCGTTCTCTCTTTTTTCTTTCTCTCTTTCTTTCTTTCTTACACTTTCTTGTACGCTTTCTTTTGCTCTTCTTTACTCTTTCTCTCTTTCTCTTTTTTTTTTTTTTCTCTCTTTCCTTTCCAGCCCTATTTTCCCCTCTCACGTGTGCTCTCCTGTTCCCATTTTCTTCCTCTTTGTGTAATACCTGTGCTGGACAAACTAATGTTTTGAGCTTTCCACAGCTCCAAAAATAATTACTTAGTCAAAATACTCTAAAAATTGTTAATGTAAACATCAAGAGAACTTTTTAATCAGACACAGGAGAAAAAGCAGATTAGTCCTGGGATCTCTTGTGTGGAGATCATTGGGCCATTACAGCAGCTATTTTCCTGATGTCTGCGTGGACTGAAGCCAACTACTTTTTGCTCCTGCTGAAGAATCAGGTTAATCAAAATGATGACAGCCAAATGGACAAAGAGCAGGATTCATCCAGGCCTCTTTGTCTGAACTCCAGATGGAATTAAAAAGTTAAAGCACAGACAGCATGTCCAGGATGGCCAGGCCCTCATGTGACAAGCCCTGTCTAAAAATCGTTCCCATTAATTTGCAGCTGCCAATCACCTCAGCATTCTGCTCAGAAACAATGGCTGGCCCCAGATCACAGCTTCTCCCCATCTCCTCACACTAGCACAGCAGAGAATTAGGGATTACTTTTTTGTCTTGATTAGCAGAGACTTCTTGGTGCAGTGCAACTGGCTTGGTGCAAGAAAATAAGCTGTTTGAAGGCTAAAGGACACTTTACACAGATGCACACCACCACCACCCACTAATAAAGAACTAAAACAATTTAATTGGTTACATTTAGTGGCTGCATTTGGTCTGTGTGAAAAACAAAGTTTTCAGCTTGGCACCCAAATTAGAAAAATGGGAGCAGAAGGCTGGAAGCTGGTTTGAAGTTAAAAACAGGGGAAACAAAACCCAAGATTCGCCACCCCACTGGAAAAGGAGACAGCAGCATCTCTGTTTCACCCAATAGCTCATGGGTGGCTGCTCTCGCCCAGGATGACCTTACCCACAGAAGGGCTGAATGTGGGTTCCAGTTGCTGCTTCACTGATTATAAGGAGAAGCTTCACCAGGAGAAATTGAGAACATCTTTCCTCAGTTGTCTATAAACCCACTGCTTTCTGTACTCTTGGAGGGGGATGGTAGCTGAGTTCAAAGTCAAACAAGTAAAGGAGGGAATGAAGCATGGCCTCACTCTGTGTTTGGAGAGTGCCCAGACAGAAGATGACAGCAAGTTCTTCTGCGGTTTTGGGTTTTGACTATCTCTATGCCCCAGGAGAAAATAGTACAGAAAATTTGACCCAAGTTCCTAAATGGCTGTAGGATGACTAAAAATGCATATTTGAAGGCATGTCGACTATTATCAACAAAAATAATCCCTTGTTCTATAGCTTCTCTACATTTCATAGTTAGGTTTCTATTCATCTCCTATGTAGAGAATTTACGTTTCTTTTTTAAAGCCCACATTACCAGTATATTGAACCTAACGCAAGATTCCAGCACATTTTTCGTATTGAATCATATTCATTTAAGGTATGCATAAACCTAAAGAAAAGGATACAGGAGGAATTTTGAAAAGTCAAAAGATAAATGGCAGCTTTTTGTTTTAATTCATTTTTTTAGATAATTAAATAGTCTTTTAAAAGAAAAAAACAAAATGAAATAAAACAAAACCACAAACCTGAAAGCAAATATTTCAAATTGACTTCAGAGGATGCTTTCAGTTTTTTCAGAAAGTTCTGAGTTTCTCTTTCAGTTCCACTTGAACTGAGGATCTTTCTCCAGTTGTTCTGTCCAGCAACTGAATTGAAAACCATTGTTCTTCTTAGCCTGAAATATAACATGAAATAATTTGTCACCTGAAATTGTTTTCCTGAGTGTATTACTCCTCTACCTGGGTGACTCTGCCTAAAGACATAAAGCCTGAGTCAATAGCCGTTTAATTTCTCAGACTTAGTCGGAGTCATTGCCCTGCACTTACTTGCTTTTTCTACCCATCTAAAGGCACATATACACAATGTCTAATACATGTATGATAAAAGGATGACATCATATGCTATTTTAAAGAATTATTGAGAGCGTCTATTATATGCCACATGAAACTCATGTAACTTCTAGATCCATATTTTAACCTATTATTTAGATTTTACCCATGAAGTCTGTTGTCATAGGGAGCGTAAGAAACTCTTAGCTATATGAGATTTAATACAAAATGACATTCTTAAAACCAATCTTTGCTAAGAGTACAAGAGAAAAGAGGGGAAATAAAGAAGATTAAAAAGAAGGAGGAGGGGTTGAAAAATCACATCACTTCGTTTCTGGGGAATGGAGCTTTTGCAAATTAATGCAGTCATTAACCATCTGGCTTACTAAATAGTTAGCAGAAGGTTCCTCTGAAAGGTTTGGCTTTACATTCACAACTGCAGTTTATTGGTCCGTTGGCACTTGCATGCCTAAACACAAGGGAAGTCAATACTGTATCATAGCATTGCCTAGCTAACACCTGGAATATATTCTCTGGAGTGAAAACAGCAGGGAACTGACCAGAAATAACCTCTCTCATATTATTCCTTCAATTAGACCAAAACAAGTTTCCCTTTGAAAACTTAATAATAAACACTGCAGGTCATTCACTTGTTTGGTGCCCCTTTGAGAAAGCTGAGCAGATGGGTCCCCTTATCTAGCCCCCTCGCTGTCACAGAGACAACAGCCACAAATCAGGACAGATATTGATTTTAATTGGAACCAACAGCATCTACATACCCTCTTAATATCCACATCTTCCTGCAAAAAAAAAAATACATCTTTTTAAAAGATCAGTTTGTTTTGTCCTGTCAGGTTGATTAGACAGAATGAGGTAATTCTTTGCAAGATGAACAATTATGCCATTTTTCAGGTTCACTGCTTAAGTAGATACACATAGCAAATCCCTAGGCAAACCCGAGGTCCATTTCAGAGCCTTTGTACATACAAGCAGCACAGATTAAAACATTGTTCATCCAAACTGAGGCAGTTATATTCTCATTATCAAACAGATTTGAAGTGTCGTCAGGGTCTCTTCAGTGATTTTCACTGAAGCATAAGTATTCCTTAGCTGTGGAGAGAACTAACAACACAAAGTGAACATCTACTTAAAATCAAATTATCTGGGACATTTTAACCACCCCCAGGGTATAAGCAGTTCTCCTCAAAATACTTGTAAATTCATCATGCCTGCCATTCCCTCAAGAACCTCACATGCATTGCTATTTGCCTTTAACATATGCAAGGAAGCTCCCCCTCTCTGCCCCCCCATGCAACTCTTTTTCCCATACGACATGTTAATTCCCGCGAGGGAGGTGAGATGAACAGGTGCCATGGTTCTTGACTTAATTGCTGTGAAAAGTAGAGCACTAATAACGAGCTGTTCACTGGAGGCAGTTTCCATCCTGGCAAAAGAGCCCTGCCAATCTGGGGGGTGCCAGCCAGGCAGTGGCACTGTCAGAGGCCTGCTGCTGAGACTGCAGTGGTGGACAGATTGTGGTCTTGGCAGCAGGCCAGCCCAAGGAGACCTTGCAAAGGTTATCATTGTCATCAGCATTAGCCTTGTGAAAGTGGTGAACAACAGCACCCTTCTGCCCCCTGGGAACCATAAGAAATAGCTTTAGGACTAAGGGAGTCATCTCAGGGGACCTCTGCAGGCCCTGCAATAAAACAAGCCATAGCATAAAAAGTACCAGACCCTGCTCATGCATATCCCTATGGAGGTCTTAACAGGGAATGAATGAGACTGGGGAACAATTAGGCATTGCACTAGGAGGCTGGGGAGCAAATGGAGGGAACATCAGGGCTTTTATTGCTCTCTTCACTATGGGACAAAGGACTGTCACAACATAGGCTGAAGGCAATGTAAAGTCTGTTTTTACCCTGCCTGTATACTCCATGCACCGACGGCCATGCCTGGGTATTTTTAGGTATATAGCTCAGAGAAAGGCATTCACAGGGACCCCAGATGCTGACACCTATACACTCCACATTCCCTAGCTCATGAAGCCTTACTACAAAAACAGGAGTGCTCCCTCCCATGTGCTGCCTATCTCCAGAAGAAATTCTTCCTCCATGAGGAGCATCCTTACTTGGCAGCATAATAGCCTCCCAAGGGAAATGGTATAACCTATGGCTTGAATCATTTAAAACTAGGTTGTAGCAAGTGCCAGCAGATGTAGGAGAGATAACAATCATGCGGGGGTTGGCGGAGGGGAGTGCAGGGGGGGAGGACTACTGTCCATCTCTGACATTTGTGCTTCCATGATTGATGAAATCCCAGCAACAGCTGCCCTCTTGGCTAAGACTCAACAAATCTAATGGCTATTAGAGTTTTTTTGCAGGACTGAAGGGGAACACAGAGATGCAGTGGGTCTCTTACACCTTGAAAATCGTGTAGCGCACTCAGCTCACTTCTCCACTATCTGGTATGCCTTTTAATTTCCCCTTGTTCCACTCATCTCCAGTCCCCTGCAAGATTGCCCTGTGAGTTTGGCAAGCTTTGTTTCTTCAAGTGCATGCTTATCATGCGTGCAGGTTTTCCCAAGCTCTCCCTGCCTCTATTAAATGTCACCCCCCCCCCAAGATGAACTACAAGACTAACACTAATTACCATAATAATTTGTTAGAGCATTGCTTTGATCTTTCCTCACCTACCAAGTCAATCCTGTTCTACTCCATCTCCAAAAGTGTTAGATGTGATTACATAACTAATTAACACAAGACAGTGAATTTTAAAGAATGTATGACAGTAATTCAGATAAAAGTTTTGATCTCTTTATAAACAAGGAAGCAGGCAAACTTATCACTTCTCAGGAGACCAACAGCGGGCCACTTATTGTCAGAAATCTAATGTGTAACACAAATGGCTTAGAACAGCACTGCTAAGCCATCAAGTTGTACTGTTTCCCCAATAGTTTCTGTAGAAAACACCGTTACTTTTGTAAAAACTCACAAACTTGAAATAGTTGTATTTTATTTAATATGTGAAGCACGGATTCTCTTTGATCAGGAAAATCCAAAATTTTTGAGAAGCTTTATCTCCTTCCAGGATCAGTTTGATTTTTAAATCGCAATAAGACAGTTTTGAGTGTTTTCAGATTCCTCACTGTGTCATCACTATTTCATTTCATAGCATGCCTGGCAAGTTATACAGATGAGCTTTCAATGTATTTCTTTGAATAAATAAGAAAGAGAAGACAGGGAGAATGATCACACATTATACTTTATTACTAGGTCAACTTACACAAATCCTTCTAACGCATGTTAACTAGGATTTAGGAAACAGAATCAGAGTGCGTTGGATTTATGCACTGGCTTCAGAGACTTTAACATCAAACCATGATAGGTAAAAATGGAACAGGAAACCAGATGAGTGTCTGGGAGCACCAGGAACTACATAACTGAGATTATTAAAGCAGTAACAGTCTCTGCATGACTGCTTCATGTTGTCACCTGCGGTATGTTCAATGTCAGAAGCTTTTGTTGGGTTTTAGAAGCCTCTGAGAAGCTATTGATCCAGCATAATTAAAGGATTTTGCTCATCTAGTATTTCGCAGTCATGGTTCCTACTAGGGTATGGGAAGTTTTTTCAGGGCAGATATAGCTGTTATGTAATGGCTAGGAAAACAGTGTTAAAAAAGAGTTACGGCCACTCTATTCATCTGACTGTATTATACCATGATACTTGAAGTGCAACATTACAATATTGCTCCAGGAAATAAACAGTTTCTGAAAGAGCGGTGTATTCCATACAGCCAGAGATAAGGGTGTCTATACAAAGTGCACCATACAGGTGCTATACATGGTGCACCATGCAGGTCTGTTTCCTCATCGGTTGCTTCATATTTCTTACACTGCTTAGTGTAAAGGAGTGGTCTGCATTGCTGTGGTTGCTAGCAAGATACGCTTCACAGAGTTTAAAGCATTCGGTAGGGGTTTGGCATGGTTCACATGCCCAACTGAGACATGAACAGAATCGGTTATGAGTAGGAATTAGAGCTTACAAATGCTGCTGAGGGAAGGAAGTGAGCCTGTGGATGAGGTGAAAAACATGTGCCTCCAGGAAATGCTCACAATTGTCTTCTGGTTTTATTTCCTGCCCTCTCTCTGTCTTCTCTCCTTTTCTTTCCCTTCCCAAAAGCAGTGCATGTGCTGAGCTAAACTTACAGGTTTGATTTTGATGACAGCTCTGGACTATGAAATGAAGGAATTCATGTTGAAATATTCTAAATAGATTTCAAATATGCCTGTTATAGTCCCTTCCTATTTTACAAAAAAAAAAAAAAAAAAAAGGGGTGGAGGGAAAGGGAGGAAGCCTAGCTTTTTGACAGAGGAAATATTTTATGTTTCTGTCAGCAGAGATACATGATTAAAACCTGAATATTTTTTGCAAGCTTCTCTCCCCATCCCTGGTGCCAGTCTTAGCATAGCATGCTACTTCAGGAGCTTCTTGTATGACAAATTGCATAGGAGCAGAACAATACATCATCAGATCTGACTCATGACCAGAACATTCATCCAAACAGTCAAGTCTACAGATCATTCCAGGGTTTACTAATGTTGCAGCATTCAGTGTGCAGAGTGTGATTTATTAATCTGAAGTTTGTTTAAATAAATAGACTTTGCAAACTGCCATGTGCAGACAGATCTCTTCACGTATGGACTTTACTGTATGGTAATGTGCACAGCTGAGAAACAATTTTTACCCATTTGGCAAACCAGATGATGTATTTCCTCCTGTTGCTCCTTTACCAATGAAAAGTACCACTATAAAACTATTGCCTATTTAAGTCATGCAAATTTACATTTCATCAGCAGTGACAAAATATTTCTTATATACACTGTTGCAGGCAAATGGCCAGGTCATTTCCTGGTACTTCAGTTATGTTACTGGGTTAAAATATAGTTCAGCATAACTGATATAAAAAAGCATATACCACTTATTAATGATATACTTGAGTTTAGAACCCCGAGACAAAGAATAGACAGCCTGTGTGTGGGGGCAGCTTCATTACCACTGCTTGCACCAAATTTGAATTTGACCTCCTAATCTTTGCAGGGCTATAATGCAGTTTAGTTCAGTCACTTCAGATTTCATTTGAGGTACCTTTCACTGAGAAAGGAATTTAGTTTCATGTGTGCTTGACCTAAAGCTGCCAAGAGAAAGTCAGGCAAATGTTCTTCTCATTTATACCATTTCAAATTTAACAGAACCCCTCGACATAAGCAAGAAGAGAATTTTATGCATTGTCTCCCTATATAACTGTGTATCTCATTCTTAATGACTGGAATCAGAAGGAAATTGAGCAAAAGTATAGAAAATTGGTCCCTTGGGTAATTTTTAATGATCTACAAATATAAAGGCTCTGTTAGCTCTTTCTCAGTTCTAACCTGATTGATTGCTGATTCTTTTGGAAAAAGAAAGGTGAACCTAATCTATTGCACACACTCTGAGGTGAACACTGAGATAGTAATGTTACAAGAACCTAAGCTCCCTGTTAGAGACGCTTTTTTCTCAGTAATGTTTTTGCTCATTGGCTTCATTACAACTGCCAAAACATGGGTATCATTTGAGAAGTGAGTGAAAAAAGTCCTCCTCATCTTACAAATATTTTTTCGTTTGTCTGGCTACTTTGGGACATCAGGGAGTTCATTTGCAGACAGGGCCAAATCCCAGTTTCCCTGTGAAGGAGAAAGCTGACATAAGTGAACACTTAGGGATGAGAAATGACTGCAGATTTGATCTTCTTGAAAACCCTGCAGCATCACAGAGCAGCAGCCTCTGTGAAATCAACTCAGCATTACCTTTACCAACTAAGTGCTAACTCCAAAGCCTATTTTAGGAGGCTGTGACCCATACGATTCAGCTCATAGAATCATAGAATAGTTAGGGTTGGAAAGGACCTTAAGATCATCTAGTTCCAACCCCCTGCCATGGGCAGGGACACCTCACAATAAACCGTCTCACCCAAGGCTTCATCCAACCTCATCTTGAACACAGCCAGGGATGGAGCATTCACAACTTCCCTGGGAAATCTATCCCAGTGCCTCACCACCCTAACAGTAAAGAACTTCTTCCTTATATCCAAACTAAACTTCCCCTGTTTAAGTTTTAACCTGTTACCCCTTGTCCTATCACTACAATCCCTAATGAAGCGTCCATCCCCAGCACTCCTATAGGCCCCCTTCAGATACTGGAAGGCTGCTATGAGGTCTGCAAGCAGCCTTCTCCAGGCTGAACAGCCCCAACTTTCTCAGCCGATCTTCATACAGGAGGTGCTCCAGTTCCCTGATCACCCTCGTGGCCCTCCTCTGGACTCGTTCCAACAGTTCCATGTCCTTTTTGTGTTGAGGACACCAGAACTGCACACAATACTCCAAGTGAGGTGTCATGAGAGCAGAGCAGAAGGACAGGATCACCTCCTTCGACCTGCTGGTCACGCTCCTTTTGATGCAGCCCAGGATACGGTTGGCTTTTTGTCATTTTCTCGTCAATCAACACCCCAAAGTCCTTCTCCGTAGGGCTGCTCTGAATCTCTTCTCTGCCCAGCCTGTAGGTGTGCCTGGGATTGCTCCAACCCAGGTGTAGGACCTTGCACTTGTCATGGTTAAACTTCATAATGTTGGCACCAGCCCACCTCACAAGCTTGTTAAGGTCCCTCTGAATGGCATTCATTCCCCTCAGTGTAAGAACCGAATCACAGACAAGTTCATCTGAACTTGAATATATCTCCATTCTTTCTAAAGGCTCCCTGTCTGATCAAGGAAGAGAAACAGGGGGATATTTAAACCCCTCTCTGAATTTAGGAATTGGTTAGGATCTAAGTCACCCTTCTAGCTTTGATCCTCTGTGATTCTATGATTCTATGATTGGTGGTAGGAAGGGAGATTCAGCGAGTAGATCAGGGTTATCTATGGCCTCCTCATCCTCTGGAAGCACTTACTTGCAGTTGCTGTATGATGAAGTAACAAATATTTAGCAGTCTGCCAAGTTAGTTACACTTAAATGCCTGTAAGTAAGCAGACTACATGACAGGTCCTGATCTCAGGCCTGTTTTTTCTTTTGCAGTATGATGCTAATGATTAAAACCCTCCCAGAAGCTTCCAGTTCTATCAGTTGTATTCTCTTGGCTATTTTGGAGAGCCTAAAGGTTCTTTATGAGGCCTTTTGTGCTCTTTCTTGCCTTTACAAATGTAGGCTGTATTCTATCTCTGCTGGTTCGTGCCATTTCTGAGGGGAATGGGAAATCTTCCTCCATGTAATCTGGCATGTGTTTGAAAGTGCAGAAGGACTAGACTCGTTCGTAATTCAGTCCCCAAAGCCTGAGATTTAACTAATCATCTAATTCTTAGTTCAGATGAGCAAAAATCCCATGAGTGTTCATTTAGTCTTGTTACCTTCTGGCATATTTCTTTCTTCTAACCTTTGGAGTGAAATAGAAATACAGAAAATAATTCTCTGCATTTTATTACAGAGAATTATGTACTTGATCAGAGACTTGAAAAATTATGTCCTGATAAGATACACTTTTATGCTTTTTAAAAATAAATAATGAGAATTTTCAATTTAATATTTTATCATGAAGGAGAAATAGATATGAAAGTAGAACGCTGTGTAGGTCTGTGTGTCTGTGGTTATGGATAATTCATTAAAAAAACTTTCTTAGTCCTGTCTGCCCCTGGAAATGTGAAAGGTTACCCATTTTAGATTTGCCACCTGTGAGATGAGGGCTCAGTAGTTCCTTCTTTCATCTTCCTCCCAAGGACCCACAGTACTCATTCTTGCTATAATGAAGAAGTTGATTGATGGATGTCACCCTCCATGCTGTTGACATCCTTATTTCCCCCTGCTTCACGCAACAGGCGCGGCCTTCTTTATCTGGATGGTTTCTGAGTGCTGCATCCACTGCACACTTCCACCACCTCCTTTCATGCCCACCTTCAGCACACATGCCTATTGGCAGCAACCTGTATGTCTGTCTGTTAGTGACTCTGTAATGAGACCAATTTATTAAGTTACACAATCCTACCTTTTTAGTGAAGTGGGAAAAACTGCACAGCACTCTGGAAGAAATCCAGCTTGGCTTCTAATTCTCAGGACTGTGGGAGGTAATTCCTTTGAATCCTAAAAAAAAAAACCACAAAAAAAATGAAAAGATAGAGGTAGGCTGGCATGTTTGAAATTAATTCACTTCAGGGCAGTCTTGTAATATTTTCTTACTGTTATGGCTTACTGTTTTACTACATCCAGAAAGGGGCCTGAATCAAAATGCCAGAAGCAGACTCCTCTGGGCTTTGTAAAAGGTCAGGTCCAGCCCAGCTGTGTCATTGTTTTCTTGATACAATTGCACTGCAAGTCATTATATCAGCCACTGTTTTTTCCTTTAAAAAACATACCATTATCTTATGTTGAAAAACTGTTGCTTCACTTCATATTTCATTACTGGGGATATGGAAGAAAAGAAGAACAACCTAGGTTAACCTTCATTGTGATGCTTATATTAGACATAGGATAGCAAATATTGGGATGCAGTGACAATGCAATGCAATGCTAGAGGCTTGGATGTGACACCTGAGCAGAGAGTGAGGACAACAGGCTATTGTCTCCATATGCTAGGCACTTTATAAAAGGTGGTCACCCTACATAGCCAGGACCAGCTCCAATAACTTGCAATGTAAGTAGACAAGATAAAACAAAACAAAACCAAAAAACCCAATAGGGAATATTTGAGTAAATATTAGAAGAAAAATATTTATTAACAACTTGTAAGCTAGAAATGCCCCAGATTCCAAAGTTCAAAAATCTATTTTGCTAACTGCTTAAGTAGAAGGCAACAATAGCAAGACTAAATTCGATTCAGCCTGTATAATTAAAAAACACAGTTTTGCTGGGTTCCCCTAATAGAGAGAGAAGAGCATATCAAGAGGATAATTCAGAGATTAGATAAATAGAAATGCCTTTTAGAGGTTCCTAATGCTAAGGTGGATAAACCTAAACCTAAAGGACCACCATTGTTCTGTAAGAAAAATAAAAATACCTTATATGCTGTCCTGGGTTAACCAGTAGCAGTCATTTTTCTCCTTCTCAGTAGCTGGTGCAGTGCTGTGCTTTTGACTTTCAGCCTGGGAACAGCGCTGATAACACTGATGTTTTTAGTTGCTGCTCAGTAATGTTTACTCTTACCAAGGACTTTCTGAGTCTCATGCTCTGCCAGGGAGGAGGGAAAGCTGGGAGGAAGCAGAGACAGGACACCTGACCCAAACTAACCAAAGAGGTATTCCATACCACAGCACATCATGCCCAGGATGTAAACTGGGAGCAGTTACCCAGAAGGGCTAGTTCCCTTCTGGGGTCAGGCTGGGTGTCGGTTGGCGGGTGGTGAGCAGCTGTATTCTCTTCCCTTATCATTATTTCCCTTATCATTATTATTATTGGTGGTAGCAGCAGTGGTTTGTGTTATACCTTAGTTACTGGAATGTTCTTATCTCAACCTGTGGGTGTTACATTCTTTTAATTCTCCTCCCCATCCCTCTGGGATCAGGGGCGGGGAGGAAGGGTAGGGGGGAGTGAGAGAGCGGCCTGCGTGGCTGGGCTTAAACCACAACATATGTGTAAATAATAATAAAAACACAATTTAGAAGCAAAACTTCTTTTTTTTTTTTAATAGTGAAAAAAAGGCAATTGCCAAATATATTTGAAAATATGTTAAAAAATTATTCATTAATTCTATGGCTCAGAAGAGAAACCTTTCTAGTTCAAAACTGTCAAAAGGAAGAGAAATACTGTGTATTTTATGTAATAGATAATAAGTGCCTATTGCCCTTCTCAAGAACTATATCTCCTTACTAAAAAAAAAAGGGCTAGGGACCATTCTTTCCCGCTGTTATAGCAAAGTGCTTTGCATCCAAATTTCCTATTGGTAGCAGTCTCTTGCTCATTCTTGCTGACTCCTGAACTGTTTCTGTGGGAACTGCTTGGAAGAGTGTTTTTTGGCACAGGCCAAAACTAGGCTAAAAAGCAGGATAACAAATTAACATTAGAAGTGATCATGTGCCAGTATTCTGGCATTGTTTAATCTCCTAGTGCAGAGACAGCCAAATTGGCTAAAACTGACTTACCTACAGCTACCTCAAGATTCAAACATTTAACCAGATCATCCAGGTATGAGACTTGCATATGAAAGCATAGTAAACAGGCCCTAAATTGCCCACTAATAGTCTAACTGTAGGGCACCTTACCTGGCAGCTAAGCAATGGTGCCTCTACCTAAATTCAGAGGGGTTTTATATACAAAATCCAAGATTTTTTATACACATAATCCTTAACAACCCATCCTTTGCCCTTCCTAATTTAATAGTCAAATTCAAAAATTAGGCCCTCCCAGCTCCTACAGTATCATGAAACTGTTTTACTGTATGTCTACATGAAATTTCCTACTATCCTTCTTCTTGGATCTCCACATATGGGCTGACTTTGAATAAGCATGTATATCTTTCATTAATTCATTTCATGTGCACTCCCTTATTATTTTTTTGGGGCCAAACACTGAATATAAAACACAAAGCCTGAATGCCATAAGAAATGCAAAGATGCTGCTCTTGGTGTTACTGCTCAAACCCAGGCTACCAGCTCCCCTAGTGGAATGTTCTCTGTATTGAACTCGAGTCAGGATTTTGTCTCTACAAATGCTTGGATCGTGAGCTTACAGAGACACAAAAATAACCAGAGCACTCACTAACCCCAGAGGACATTGATGCTGCCTTACCATCCATTCCTTGTCAGACTTAACGTATTTATTATACAGAACATCTTTGGGAAAGGAGCAGACATCACAGTGATTGGTGAACAAAAGCAGCAAAGAATAAACACAGTACAATGGATATCACTCATGCAGAGTAATTCATCTAACATACAGAAACAAGGGAAATACCCCCAATCAAAACTATCTGCTCCTTAAGCCTAAACATTCAATAACTTCCCAGCTTTGGAATGTATGTGCATCTCCTCCCTGGGTTTCCTGTGGTTTACATTATCATTTGCAAGGTATATTATGACAAGTTATTTACTTTGGGCCATAGCCCTGAGGCATTGGAGTGTCTTTCCTTTCAAAGAATGTCATAAATAAACATGAATAATCTGCATAAAGGGAGATGACTTTATCTTATAACAAATCAGAAGAGCAGGCTATTCTCCTCCACACACAATTCCCTATGCATATTTCTTTTTGTCTGATCATGAAGGCAGTAAGCTTTTGTGTGCCTGTTAAATAAATAAACAGACCTTTCCTGTTATATTGTACAGCACTGTAATTGCATTCAAATAGCAAGATGTTCACTTGAGTCAAACAGTTCTACCAATAAAAGCTACTATTTTACTGTCAACATTATTTTTAGTATGCTATGCTAACAGATGAATAATTGTTCAGCCAATAAACAAGTAATTCAGTTTAAAACCAGTAGCACTTCTCAAACAGTTCCTTAACACCACTCTCTGACATCCATTAGCATTACCTCATGAGTTAATTACCTCAAGGAAGTCTTTTAGATTAAACAACAGAGACTCACCATAGCCTAGCTCCCAAAATAGCAGAGAGAAAGGCAAAAATAGTTAGACATGCTGATTGTATTGTTATAACTTATAATTGTATTCAGATGTGGAATCTGATGTGCCAAAAAAACTGTAAGAGCTGAGCATGAAAGATCAGAAAAGTGACATCTGGTATTGGATGCCCCTCCAGACATGACTAATACCATTGGTATTGTGTAGGCTTTGCCCTTCCTAATTTAATAGTCAAATGTAATGATTAGCTCTGCCCCCCCCCCCCCCAAGCTCCTACAGTATCATGAGACTGTTTTACTGTATGTCTATATAAAATTCCCTACTATCCTTCTCCATGGATCTCCACAGATGGACTGACTTTGAATTGGCATGTGCATCTTTCATATTGCTATGGACAGTTCATCTCATTACTTCCAGCTGGTGGATTTACAACTGTACGATATGATTCCATACATTATTAGTGGGAAACAAGGGAAATTTGACCACTAAATACTGATTTTACGCAGGAGCAAATTTTTACTGTGCAGTATATGAGATATATATGCAGCTAGGCCCACACTTCATTTTCATTAAGGAGTTAGAGCTGTAGATTTCCAGGGCAGCACAGTCTAAGCAGTTTTAAGTTTTTAACTTTAATGAATATAATAAAGCAGTCAGTATTAAGAATTTAAAACTTTCTTCTTCCCTGAAGTTAATCTCTGAAGTAAGGAATGCAGATCTCATTTTTTTTTTCTAACCAGAATGTTTCATTCTCTGTAAGTATAGACATTTGGTGGTGCCACACCAGACTAGCTGCTGGCATTTTTAAACTTTTCATATAGCAAAGCAGAATAATAATATATAGCTTTCCTAGAGCTCTTTGCAGACACAGGCTTCAAAATATTTTGACCAATTGAAGTGTACTTACTCACCCTTCACTTTATTACTTTTATAACAAAAATATGAATGCAGCTACTCAGACGAGCTTAGGCACGAGAATTAAAGTGAGTTGAAATACCATAACGCTTTGCAAACTCTTACTCCTCAGTAAGTGGGACACAGGTTAAAAAAAGACCCCAAACCTCAAAGGTTCAAATTTTGTCACTTCAGCAGTGTGTAGTAGCACACCGGTTCTAACATATAAGGTACCATGTATGAGCCTTGCTTATGGTATGTTAACATCAACTTTTTATTTCAATTACTGCAATTATTGCAATTATTCTTTCTAATACCTGCTGTAAGGAACAGTTCCCATTCAGTTGGATATGAGTTGGCTCTATTGAGATCCATTAGGTTTTGCACCAAATTATTAAAAACTGATGTCCAGAAACCTGTTAGCAAGCCATAAAAAGCATACACAGAGGACCCAAAATTTTATCTCCATGTTGAATCAGGAAGACTTAACCTGAATATTATCAATACTGAAGGACAGGAGAGAGAACAAACCTTATGATTCAGAGGTTCACTCTGGTTTGGTGGAAGGCCCAATATTCGGATGTTCATTTAGGTTTCATCCACATTGTCAGACCATCTTTGATCTTCACAACAAGCCTGGAAGTTTTGCAAAACAGGGTATTCTTGTGAAACTTCCAGTAATTCTCTTTTTGGTTGGGCTTGAAATACTGTACAAGTAGTCTTTTTTTGTGGTATTTCACTGAGTTGTTAAACTCCAAGCACAGTGTCAGAGCTCAATAAATAATACCTAAGTATAGTCTTTCAACACTTCTGTTTCCAGTCCTGATCTGACATGGAAAGCGAAGAAGAGTGAAAAAACAAAGAAATGGTCAACTCAAGTCTCAAAACGTCTTTAGCATTTGGGCTTTTGTGGTTTTTGAAACCAGAAAAAGAGGCCCCATGGCTGCTGTGCAATAACAGTCACCGCCATCACTGGAAGAAAAAAGAGAGGTTTGCTGGCCATGGTCTGAAAAGAGAAGATGGTTGTGTACCACATGCGAAAGCCCTTCCAAAATTCACGCTAATAACAGGATTGAAGTTTAAAGCTAGTGCTCTGCATGACAAAACATATCCACATATCCCTTATCTTAGGCATTCAGAAGTTCTCAGGCTTAAGTCAAGCAGAACTTTTAAGTCTTTTTGGTTCTAGATGTTTTCTCCTTTATTTTCAATGTCTTCTATATTTTTTTTTAATCTTACAACAAATCTTTGGCTCCTTGTAAACAAAAAGGTAGCCAAGATGGCACTTCTTCCTGCCCTTATTACTGATAAGAATAACAGCTGTGCGACAGCTGGCCACCACAGCATACCTAAGTTGTAAAGAACAAAATGTCTTGAGTTTCAGACAACAGACATCAGGTTTTGGGAGAGGGTTGAAATATCATCAATTTACATTAACCCACATGCTGCAGCCATTATTAAAACTTAAATGCGTGTGATGACTGCATGGAACAAGCTTGTATTTCTCTAATTTGTAAGTTAGGCACTTTTTTCTCATAGGTCCTTATTCTGAAACTGAACAACAAATGTGTCCATTTTTCTTTGGGAGCAGAAAGTACTGAGACTAATGCTGACTTTTTCTCTGCTAAAACCTCAAATCAAAAAGAAAAACATAAATAACTGAATTTTTGCAGTTATTTTTCAAGTTGCATTAATTTGTTTTTCTGTCTGCTGAAAAAGTCTACATCCAAGGAAAATGAAAAACATATGGTTTAAATAGATTACTCATGAATATGAGTCAGTGCTGCTAAATGTTAGTATATATTCCACCTCATTAATGTGACAGAATACACTGAAGATATAAATTTATACATATATTAGGGAAGATAATAACCCACTCAATTATTATGGTAACATATGCAGAGATATACATGCATGCACTTGTACAAATGCAGGTAAATATTACACTTATTCTGCAGGTTACTTATATATGCTTGTATTGCACTGAAAGCAAAAATACATCATATTATAATTTTTCTTGTCCACAGAGGGTAAAATGAAGATAAATATTCCTAAAATATCTATTTACTTTTCCTTTTTAAGGGAAAACTTTTGGCAAGCTGACTTCTACAGTAACAGGGTTTCTGTTAGTATTATGTATTTTATATAATTGTCTTTACTGTCTACCTTGGTTTTTCTGATGCAGCATGTTCATAATTGTAGCTGAATATTGCCATGACTCAGCAGACTGGAATAGGCTTTGGTGATTAAAACTGTGTAGCACAATAGACTGTCTCCATGTGAACACACCAAAATATTCATTAACTTTGAATTTTTCACATACAACAAAAGAAAAGATTCAGTTCCAAATGCTCCCAAGAAATGTGCTTCACCTCTCAACAAATGATTATTTAAAAACTGTGCGAGTAGTTTAGTAGTTTAAATCCTGTGGTCTTTTGGAAACAAAGGATTTGACTAAATGAGGAATCTATCTGTGGGAGTTGAAAACATCCCCACCTTGTCTCTTTGTCACTTTGAATTATCCATCCCACAAGAAGGTATGCCATTCTCTAGCCTATCTCAGCCTAAACCCATTGCCATTACAAACTTAGTTTGCTAGACTTTGCACTGTGGCCAGCACATCGTTCACACTTGCCTTAGGCTGTTTGCTGACTCTGCACAGAGCTCCAGCAGGAGGGCAGCAACCAGCAGCCAGGAGATAGCCACACTCTGCACCACTTTCAGCAGAATCTTTGGAGTATATCTGACTGTGCCCTTAGAATTCTCCATCACAACATGTTTTGATTGTGGAATGCCATCTTATTTCATAGCATGTCCTCCTATTTCATAGAATCATTGAATGGTTATGGCTGTAAGGGACCTTTGCAGACACCTCTATAAATATACAAATAATGGAGTATCATCAGCAAACTTTGTTGCCCCACTGCTCACATCTTCCCTGAATTATCTATGAAAACATTGCTTGGGCCCATGCTCCTTAGGCCCAAGCACATAGTACTGTGAACCCCATGCATAAACTCCTTTGGTATGAAAAGTGACCTTTTACTCCTATCTGTTGCTTCCTTACTTTTAACCAGTTTTTTACCTCTGTGAAGATCTTCTTTCTTGTCTTATGGTAGGTGTGTTTCCTTAGAAGCTTTTAGCAAAAGACACTATTACAATTGAAGCAAGTCAGTTAAATAATCCACCTCAGAAAAAGAAGTGCATTTAAACACGTTTTAACCAAATTAAATGAAACTTTGGAAAAGACTTATTTGGAATTCTACCTTATTAACCAATAGCAAAGTCATAATGCCCTACACCAGACATTTAAAGTGCATTAACACATAGCGACTAATTTACATGAGCACCCATTCTTTTCACCAAGTCTAGACAAAACCTTCTTTTGGAAATGCCATGCTAGAATACCAGTCACAGTAACCTTACTATTAACTTGGAATGTGTCTCATAAGGTGGTGCATGTTCATCTTGACATCATTTCCAGTGAAAGACACCTTTTTGTAATTGCCCCATTGACTGGTTAGTGATGCAGGCTTGTCCTTTGCATCATCAGCTGATCATATACAGGGAACACATGAAGCGATTTTAATTTATTATTTCTTCACTTGCCAACATGACTTTGGTGCAACTAATAAAATAAGGAACATTTCTCTATGTTTTTTATTATGAACTAAAGATGTAAAAATCAATTTTAATGTTAAATGAAAAAGTTGCTATTCCATGGCCAATCTGGCATATAACTTGTCTTCCTGCTTCTGGTTTCAATAGAAAAGAAACGGGGCATAATACTTTCATAATAATTGAATTACATTATAAGCCAGGTCCTTCCTTTAATTTGTGTAGTAACTGCCCTGTAAATGGCTGTAGTGTTTATTCAGACAGATGTAGTTAAGTTGTGGTGACTTACATTAGTAGTCAGGCCAAATCAAGTTACTGATGACAATCCATTACTGAGAAATGACGAAGGCTGTGAAAAAAGAGAAACCAAACCTGAAAATACAAACATCTTTGAGTGTAAAACTGTGTTACTTGAAGGAGCATCTTACTTGGGTCTTTTAAAACTTCTGTCAGACACTCCCCACCGCCCCCAAGCCACCCCCCCCCAAAAAAAAAGAAAACAACCAAAAAACTATGAGTTATTTAGCTCCAGAAAACCTGCATTCTTTAAATTTGCTTTACTAAACCTCTAATCACCCAGTATCAGTGAAATTTCACAGGTCTTAGTTATAGCTCTCATCCTACGACCACAACAACCTGTGAACTTCCACGTTTTCTAGCAGACTTAATTTCTCTGACGAAAGGCAAAGTAGCTCACAAGTTTCATGTGGCATTGTTACAGTTTCCAAGTCATGGTGATTAACTTGCTGTGATACACAGTACAGTTGTTTTTGTAACTTTGCCCTCAGTAGGGTAAAACACCAGAGTAGTCTACGCGCCTGAACCATGTCCCAACTCCTCCTTCTGATTGTGCTGATTTTGCATTCAGAAGAGCCAAAGGCCACAAGTTTTTCCTTCAAAACTCAGGGTTCTCATAGCTGTAAAGTTTTACACTACTTTAGATAAAGCACAGGGTATTCATAAGGATGTATAGTGTCTGAATTTGCCTTTCTGTGAGATCCATGTTCAGAAGTTTCTCAGGAAATGCTCATGTTTTTACTGAAATCTGAAAAAATATATTGGGTCTGCTATTTGGGGTGAAGGAGATCATTATATCACCCTCATATCAATTTTGCATTTCATACAAGTGCTTTTGGTCTTTTCTTTGTTTGGAAAAATGAAATACTGGATGTCCAGTGGGCCACATGGCCACAAACCTTTCACTATTGACAAAGATAGAAAGTAGGTCTAGTCCTTTCACTGCAACAACTATGATCTGATGAAAGAATTATACAGGTTTTCACATGAATTGGAACAGAATTATTTTTTAAAAGGAGCTTCAAAGATGTTATAGAGGCCTTCAAACCCTCCAAAGACCACTGGCAGTCCACAGAGACTCGGCTGCTCTTCTCATTTCCAGCTAAGAAAACCAGAATAGATGGGAGGACATGAAGAACAAAAGCAGAAAATGCAAGTGTTCTGTTTTTCAGAAAGGGAAAAACATTTATCACACTCAATATGGTTCAAAGACATAAATACTTTCCTAGTATTGATTTTCTGTGTAAGCCACCACTGTCATTGCCACAGGGGTATTATGTGAGTGTGAGCAACAAAGGAGGTAGCCCACACAGTTCTGAAGGGGAGGGGACCAGCTCTTTTACAAAGATATCATCCACATTAATAGATGTTTTAACACCCCTCTCAATGGAATTTGAAGAGAATTATTAATATCATCAAATATGATTTTCCAGGCAAAATACTAATGGCTTACTATGCTCAGATTGGGGTAATGAAAATTTAATTTTGTAAAATTCTTTCTTGTTTAATTTTCCTTCCTCCATATTGAGAAAAAGAGAAAACTAAACAGTAGTTATGTAAAATCATTTTATCACTTTAGCCGTGAGAGTGGTAAAGACTAAGAATTAAATAGCGAACACTATTTAGCAATGGGGAAACCAGTCTAAACAATTTAACAGAATCTTCTTGCGGTCTGTGACAAAGTGATCAACGGGGAGGATGTGGTGCATAAAACTATTTGTTAAAAATGCAGCTTACTAGGATTTTGTGTAGGATAGCATGTAAGGTGCAAATATCAAGTATAACTTCTTCTCTTAGGCTACAGGGTAACTTCCCACTCTGACTTCTGTGGTCAGCAGTCAGCCAGTCAGACTTTCATATCATAATGCTATCCTGTATCTAAAGCATAGTCCATTTAGGAGTCTAACATTCTTCAGCTTATTCCAATTGCACTTAGTATCTGTGCAAAGCCACTGTGGCAGAAAATTAAGAGAAAAACATGGATCCCTCAGAGTGTAAAAACTAGTGCCTTCCTGGATTTTCCAAAACCAGTGATAAATCTGAATGACTGTTTCCATAAGTGTTTATGTTTGGACACTCAGAAGCTGAAGGCTCATAAGATAAACTTCAGATTTGATTCTACAAGAGTTGATAACTTAAGAAACTTGAAATCAGGGCTTTAAGATTATGGGGTTTCTTGGTGGGTTTGGTTTTGGTTCTTTCATTTTGGAAACTGACCTGAGGAGTGTTTATGAAGTAAAATGCATCACCAGGACTACTGGAAGAGGTCTACCAACATTATCTTTTCTCTGTCTGTGAGATGCTGCTAGTGGACTCCACAGTATCTTATGCTGGAGCCTAGGTGATTCATAAGTCTTTCCACTGTGTGAGGAGGCATGAAACCACTGACCCTGGTGGCTTGGGATCTCCAGCAACACATTACAACTGCATCTATTCTAGTGAAGTAAACAGTACCAGGAATTGTTCCTGGGCATTGACACTTGATTGTCCACAAAATAACAGAACAGTCCCAGGAACTTTTTTGCCAGAGACAGCTGCTATTTTCCCAATCAATTCTAGTGTGCGATCTGAAAAGTAGTATGCCCTATTTAACGTTTCCAATAGGCAAACTGGAGTTAGCTATCCTGTGATGATCTTCACAATACAGATGTGGGATCTTCCATGCCAGTTGGCTTTAATGCCAGAGAATGGCCCCAAGAACATTTCATTTACCAGAACAGACTTAGCCAAGGAAACCACTGTTCCTGCTCTGTTGGAATCAGGACTATGGTCCAATTACAATTCCTCAAACCTAGCATGTTTTTGCAAAAGATTTCAGATTCAGTAAATCAGTACTTTCTCATTAAACTATTTCATCAAAAGACTTCCAAACAATTTTAGCCATTCGTGTTTTCTTACCACACCCCAGGAAGAGCCTTGAATCATTTAACCCCAAGAATTCACATGCAGATGTGACTATAGAAAGCAGAAATTGAAAGTCAGAGGTAGAATGAGTACTTTGTGTCTGAATTCAGTTAATAATCAGCCACCTAATCTTGTTATAAACATTTTATTATTAAATATCTCTAGTTTTTCCCACTAATAGTGGGATGTGAGCAAACTGCTTCCAAGCATAAATAAATGAAAGTAAGTGGAATTTCATAGGCCTTTCTTTATTAAGGAGTATTTCTAGGATTCTCATAATTCTTGTTGCTCTACTTTGTCTCCCTTTTAGTATGTCAACTTCCTTCCAGTATTGTTATGATAAAACCTCAACACAACAGTCAGTAACTAAGTCAGCTAATACAGTTCACATAGGTAATACTATTTCTTATTCAGTTGTAATGTACTCTAGTCAGCATGTATAGGTATAATACCCTCTGCCATTGCAATGGTGACTTCCAATCAACTCTTTTCTATATTTTCTGTATTCCAGAATACAGGATGTTCTTTATCCCTAGTCAGGCTTTCTGCTCAACTGTGTAAACAAATCTGGTGTTTCAATGAACTGACTTGAAACACATGAAGATCTCTGCTTTTCACAGTAACACTGATTTTTGTGCTGTAAGGTAATATCACTGGAATTAGCTTATTAGACTGAAGTAGGCAGTGTCTGAAGTACACGTCCCTGAAGTAGGATGGTGTCTGATAGAGACATTTTTATAGGAATGGTTACCAGCATTATTAGCAGCATTAACTATAGCATATGCACGTTATGACAGTATTCAGCCCAATAACCAATATTGAACTACTCATCTGTAAAGGAAACAGCAATTTATAGGTTTCATTTTTGCTAATATAGCCTCACTCAGTTCAGTCTGTGCGTTTAAATGGAAACTACACTGAATTAACACAGATGTTCCATCCATGTTGAAAGGGCTCTTCAAATGGATTCTGAAGGAATACAGGAGGTCACTCGCATGTTAATGGGGCAGATACTATCATCTTTAGTCAGGATGGAGGATTTTGAACCTGAACATAATTGAACAGAAAAAAAGCCACGAGGACTTTCCCTGCAAATCTCCTAGAAGTGTTACTAAGTTCTTTTGGTTTTCCTCAGTGGCTTCTAACTTTGAGAGCAAACTGAGTCATCTTCGAGAGAATAGAGTTATTTCCAAGAAGAAAAAGGTTGAAAGCGAAATTTGGAGTCACAGCTACAAAGAGCAAATCCTTCTTTCAGGCAGGAAATTTTCTACAGTTGCACCCATCACCTACTTGACAGCTCAGATGCAATTTTTTTCTAAAATTAAACTTAATTCCGGTCTCTAAATGTTGCTTCAATAAAAGCATTATCCAAACGTTCTTATTTTGCAACATCTATTCCCCCATCCACCTCTATTTTTCTGATATCTACAGATGAATTTTCCCTTTTCTAATACCAGCGGTACAGAGTGGGTTACAGAAACAAACTGAAGATTGTCTGTTCAATAACAATTAAGCACCTGATTTAGGGAACCTGGATTTCCTGTCACAAAACACCCTGTCAGCACAGAATAAACCTTTATTGACCACAGTCATCAAAGGATTAATATCATAGACAGTCATCAAACAAGCACTCTGTTTGCATCCTTCAATTAAATTTTCCACTGCTATAAAATCTTTAGCACCTCAAGTACCTGCCACTGAGGCTCCAAAACTGCCTGTTCAAAATACAGTTTTTGTTTTCTTTGCTTTGCTTTTTGGCATTAACCGAATGAGTCCTGTAGCAGCTTTCCTACTTTTCAGTAGTTCTGCAAATTAATACCATTTCTAATCATATTTCAGCTAATATCATTTCTAATCATATTTCAGCTAAAACTACACAATGAAGACAGTAAAAAACAGTAGAAAGCTATTTTTGATTACACAGCTTCTTTCCTCTATTTTTTCCCCAAAAGGGACAGAACAATCTTTACATGCAAAAGGAGAATATGCAGAAAGAATGATAAAGGTCCAACATAGCTTTATTGGAATGGGACATAATGAAAAATATAAGGGGAATTTTGGTAAGTGCTGAAAGGAGGACTGGTGGTGTAAGAAAGTAGATGGTCTCTAAGTTGTTTGTCTTGCCCTTCACCAGAGAAACAGAGCCTTCTACATTTCAACATGGAAATGATTAGACATCCACTAAAATCACAGATTCATATTATCTTTTTCTTCTCTAACTAGATGACTTTGGAAGATTAAGAGATCTTTGAGTGCTGTTTGAGACAAAAGGATGTTACACAGAACTCATGTGTCAAACTTACAGCTTTATAACCAGCCCTCTTGGCATGATCACAGCATCAATCATTGTCAAAGGGAAAGCACGATTTGTGATTAGAATTTCCGAAGCCATCATTTAATCTTCCCTTGTTTCCACTCTTCATCACAGTACCTAAGGGCAGGCTGCACAAGAGACTTCCTTTGCTAGACCATCTCTTGACTATAATACATCACACAGTTTGAAGTACAACTTCATTCCTTTAGGCATTCCTCTTCCCATTCATGTGGTTCATTTTAGATGGGTTCAGCTGCATTGACAGCCTGCACAGCTGGAATGTAAACAAGGAGGGCTTGGCAGGAAAGGCAGAGGAAGGTGAAGAAGCAGGCTCCAGAGATTGTGTGGGGTAATATGCAACAGACCTGATATGATTTTAATTAGAGCACAAGCCACAGGATCACATAAAAATATTCAAGGACTTGTGGACTAGAAAACTCTGTTTAGAGGAAAATTGAGTGCCTTAGGCTGCTTCAAGGTGTCACTGCATTGGCTAGATTTAAATGTATAGCTCATTCCAGATTCAGTGTCCCCTAGTCTTTTTTAGAATGATAGTCACTTTCTACTCAGTTCTTGTCAGTAATCAACACGGAAGCTGCTGCAGAACAGTACTTGGAGGATATTTAGGAAGACCAGATTAAATAAAGTGGAATCAGAGCAGCTTGGTTTGAAGTTCAATCACTTTTGCTAGCTCTTGATGCTACAGCCTGCTGCTGCTTCTTACCTTCTAAAAGCAAGTTCCTTCTGTAAATGAGGTAATGCTGTTTAATTCAGCATGCCAAGCTGAGGAGCTAAGATGTTAAATAACCCTTCATAAGGAATATGGAAGGACTTCAAGTTTCCTACCTTTCTGCATAAATTATTATTATTTGTATTGCACATAAAAGCGCCTGTCAAGAGCTGTCCCATTACCTCTGGCATATCAGAAACATGGCATAACAGGCAGGTTTTTTCTCTGCAGATCTTACTCAGATGAGGAAAGCAACTATCAGGCTTCTGTTACAGGTAAACTGTTTTCTAAGGATCAAATTACTTGATCAAGATCAAACAAGAATCCCATGGCAGCTCGAAGAACTGAGACCACTTTCCCCATCCTCCAGCACCATAACCACAGAGGCATTTCACTTCTTTAAGACAAAAGCAACTCAAATGAACCTAGTGAGAAGGAGCAGCACAAAGGGAGTCATCTCATTACGCTGCCAGGGTTTAGAAAATGATGACTGAAAATAGCAGGTCAGGCAAAAGTTTTATTACTCAAACCTTTAACTAACTCAATAATTCTGAAAAACTTTCAAACAAGTTTTTATTTGCCATGTCCCATAAATGAAGGTCTAGATCACTGGGAGGAGAAGCACTTCTAGTGGAATGAGTCTCTACAAACAGTGACTCTAGTCAGAGGGACAACTAGGAACAAATACAGAGGACATGAGGAGTCATCTCATCTTCCATGTAAGCTAATTAAAAGATTCTTTGAAAAGCAGGTTAGTATGCAGTCATTAAACAAGTATTTTAACAGGTTCTTAAAGGTATTAGGGATGTGACCACTACAACGCATACTCGGAGAATTTTAAAAATCAGAATGTACTGATGATACATGGCTATGTTCCTGAGTCCCTTGTATATCCCTGTAAACAAAAAGCAGCTCTTTGAAGTTCTCTGACATCATTTTGTGGTGAAACTCATTGTATTGGGTTTGCATGGAAAGATTTTGGTAGCAGGGAGGCTACATGGGTGGCTTCTGTGAGAAACTGTTAGAAGCTTACCCTGTGTCTAACAGAGCCAATGCCAGCCAGCTCTAAGGTGGACCCACTGCTGGCCAAGGCTGAGCCATCAGTGACGGTGAGAGTGCCCCTGGAATAGCTTATTTATGAAAAAAGGGAAAAAAAACCTACACAACTGAAGTTGGAAAGAGGAGTGAGAGTATGTGACAGAAACAGATCTTCAGACCCAATGGTCAGTGCAGAAGGAGGGGAGGAGCTGCTCCAGGCATGGGATCAGAGATTCCCCTGCAGCCCATGGTGCAGCCCATGGTGACACAAGCTGTGACCCTGCAGCCCATGGAGGTTCCATAGTGGAGCTGATCTCCACCTGCAGCCCATGAAGGACCCCATGCCGGAACAGGGGGATGCGCAAAGGAGACTGTGAACTCGTAGGAAGCCCACGCTGGAGCAGGATACTGACAGGACCTGTGGCCCCTTGGAGAGAGGAGCCCAAGATAGAGAAATCTGTTCTGGAAGGGCTGGACCCCAGGGAAGGGACCCATGCTGGTGCAGTGCATGAAAAACTGCAGCCTGTGGCAAGGACTCACATTGGAGGACTGTTTCCAGTGGGAGGGACCCTGCACTGGAGCAGGGGAAGAGTGTGAGGAGTCCTCCCTCTGAGGAGTGTCAGAGACGTGTGATGAATTGACCACAACTTGTGTTCCCCTTCCACCTCTGCTGATAGTGGCAGATGAATGGTAGAGAATCTGGGACTGAAGTTGAGCCTGGGAGGAAGGGAGTGCTGGGAAGAAGGTGTTTTAATGTTGGTTTTATTTCTCATTATCTTACTCTGGTTTGGTTGGTAAGAAATGAAATTAAATTTTCTCGAAGTCAAGTCTGCTTTGCCCATTTCAGTAACTGGTGAGTGATCTCTCCCTGTCCTTACCCCAATCCATGAAGCTTTTGTTATATTCTCTCTCCTCTCTCCAGATGAGGAAGGCAGTGACAAACTGGCTTCGGTGGGCACCTGGAGTCCAGCCAGGGTCAACCTACCACAAATGAGAGTGGGATATATACCTGCCACAGCTCTATGAGTAACAAACAGTAGCATTTGAAAATAATAGCAGTGAAGTAAAAAATGCAGCCATCAAGTGTTTTGTTGTTAAAAGATACACGTCCATGATTAAATGTATTCTCTAGATCTGGTCTAAGTGTTACAGTATTGCTCTCTGGAAAAAAAGAGAACTGGAAGGAATTGAATAAGTGACACATGCCGCTTGCCTCACTGAATGTTATTTTAATACTAATGTGGAAATTTTGTTTTGTGCGCAAACACTTTTCTTTAGGGTGGATAAAAAAAAAAAAAGCTTGAAGAATTCTGTATCTATTTCACTGGTGATGACAAGTATGTTAATTGCTTGCAGATAACATCTGCTCTAGTGAAATCAAGATGCAGTCTCTCACTGGACTGCTAGTGCTACACTTTGCGCTTTGTCTAGGAGGTCTCCTGCTCTTTGCTGAAGTTTGAAGGGAGCTGAAGGGCCTTTGAATTTTTTGAGAATCTTCCAGTAAGTGAAACCAAATCTGCCAGGAGTCCTGGGTCATTGCAATGTCTCTCTTTGAGCACAGGACTTACCTTTGAAGCTCAGAGACTTTCACTGACCATGACGCCGAAGTGTGCTCTGGCTGAAACAAGTTCATGGTGATCTGCCAACAGCCCTGCATGAGAGAGCCTCTGATTTCTTTCTGTTTACAGTAGAAGGTGAAGGGCCTCTCCTGCTAGAAAAGCATGAGCCTGGTAAATATAATGTCAGATCTAAGGAGACCTTATCCTCTACAGACCACAGTTACAATTTTACGGTGTGTGTATGCAGACTCTGCCACGAAGTTACTTAACAGATGTGCCTACTGAGTCTGTCAGTTACAGTGCTGAAGAAGCAGCTCCAGACTGTTACCATTCCCTATTTCCCACCATACATTTGCATGTATGTTCTTTAGTAAACTTGTAGCTTCACTAAAATATTTGAATCTAATTAGCTCTCCAACATGAGGAAAAATCCCTAGCAATCTGATATTGCAATAGCATTTATGAGGGAACAAGGGGCAAACAACTCCCACTCTTCCTTAAGAGAAGACCATTATTAAAATCCTAAGGAGACAATGAATAGCAAGTAGAGGTCAATATGCAACTGCACACTTAATAGGGCTTGTTCTGTGACAGTTGGGTTCCCACTAAGAATAAAGTTCAGGCATGCACTGCAGGATGTTGCCAAGAGTTGCGCTGCCTGAGGGAAAAAAAAGGCATTTCTTATTTTTATTGAATTATTTTCCAAACTCTTCTTCTGTGTAGGGGTAGTCAACTGCACAAACATAGGATGGAACTAGAAAGCAGCTGAGTTGCAGAACAGGAGCTTATCATGTATTGTATATAACATCTACTGTGTATCTATCTATGGAGATAAATCTGTATCAGATTTATCACAGATCATTAAATGAATGTAAGTTAATGGTCTTTTCCTATTGTGCCAAAGGAAAATTCTGTTACTGAGCTGTGAAAAGAAATGCCTATAAACCGTTAAGTGCTGGCTCTGCTGCTTTGTGCACTGCTGGCAGGGCTGCAGTGGAGGTAAATGCATTCACCTCTTGAAGCCTAATTAAAGAAGGTTGTGGATTGACTAGAGAATCCCCACAACAGCAGTAAGAACGTACAGAAATATTGAAGGAATTGGAGTTACATTCCTCAGAGGAGAAACAACTAAGGGAAGCATGATGATGAGTCAAATACATGTAGAACAGCTATGAAGAGGGAGTTAATATAATGTTCTCCATGTTCAGTAAGGATAAGACAAGGGGCTGCAAGCAAAACTCACAGCAAGAGTGATTTCAGTCCAAAATCAGAAAACTTTCTAACAGGAACAACTGTGAAGCCCTGGAGCAAACTGATGTCAAAGACTGTGAAATCTTTATTACTCTTTGTTTTTAAGAAGAGGCTAGACTGCTCTTTCTGGTGTTGCAGCCGCTCCTGCAATGGGTTAAAAAGGTGTTTTACAAGGGTTCTCAAATGTATTGGTAGGCATTTTTATTATAACTTGACAGAACAAGAGCCACCTAAGGGAAACGGTCCTTCTTTTTTAGAAGGTAGTCTCAGAAATTCTAACTAGCACCAGTCTCAAGAGAAGCTGAGCAGCAGGGCTCCCCCTCATTACATCTCTGTAATAACAGGAACATAATTTCTCTTTTTGACCTTGTGTCAGCCAAAGTTTCAAGGTGGTTCTGGATACACCTTTTCCTCAAAACAAGCACACCAAGGGGATTTTCAAACTCTAAACTTGATTATTTTTGTTTGACTACATACTGAAATAAAGTCACTTTTTGAACAGCAAAAATGTTGATCAGCTAGGAATGACAAAATAAAGGAAAATAAATCTCTCCCTGTCCCCTTGCCTATTGTGCCACTGTGGGGGAGGGGGAGGATCCTTTCCCCCAGTCTTCTCTCAGCTCAGGAATGTTTAGTGGCTTCCTGGGATGCAACAATTACACACATTCCCTCTGCGTCCCTAGATAAAGTCAGTCTCCTTCTCTTACTTACAGCTGAGGCAAGGCTGTGC
The DNA here is from genome assembly GCF_033783945.1 of Neopsephotus bourkii. Taxonomy (NCBI): domain Eukaryota; kingdom Metazoa; phylum Chordata; class Aves; order Psittaciformes; family Psittacidae; genus Neopsephotus; species Neopsephotus bourkii. The sequence continues at coordinate 9,023,501 of NW_026902239.1, forward strand.
ATCTGCCCACTTCTCCTCTGAGGACCGGCGCAGCGCCTGCTCGTGCTGCTGGCCTCCAGCCACCCCTGCACTCCTCATCCCAGTCCTGCACACCCAGCCTTCACCACCAGTATTTGGTTTGTCCCCAGGTTTGTCCCTGGTTTGTCCCCAGGGAGGGCCCTCCTCTCATCTTCAGGGGCTCCCATCTGAATCCCCACAGTCACCACCAGAACCAGGGAAAAGGCGTCTTTCCTCCCTGCTGCTAGGTGCAGCCCCTTCAAGGAGCACAATATCTCACATAGGGTAAATGAATGAGCTCCTATCCATCACAACAAGTTACACCTGCTAGCATCACATTCACTGTCACTAAGAAAATGATTTCTGCTATTTTACCCCTTGCTTTGTTTTTACACTATTTTTCTTTTGGGTTTTCTCTAAAGGAATGTTTGAACATTTTCATGCACTGCTCTGCTCTCAAAAGGGACAGAGATAGTGTTTCATAATAATCCCAAATCTTCCAAATATTGCAGAACATGGATTGTGGAGAGGTGGGACAACACATGAATCAGTGTTTTGGTCTAGTGAGAAACTTTGCATCAATCAAGTCATGTAGTGTAACAGCATTCCTTCATCTGCAGAAACCCTCCACTCCTGCTCTGCAAAGCACTGCTTGAAATCTTTCTCATGAACAAACGAAGACCTCAGGTCTCAACAGCACAAGGAATCTCAGATACAGTTGGAAGTTAAAAAGGAACCAAACGAAAGCAAATTAAGTGCAAAATTAAAATAAAGTTCAGTAAATTAATCAGAGATTCCAGAGCTGGTTATTCAGTTTAACAGATAGTCAACAAGGTTTGTCAGCACTGCACACAAGAAAACTGCGGATTGTTTGCTTTTTGGTTTGGGGTTGGTTTTTTGTTGGTTTTGGTGTTTTGTTTTGTTTGGTTTGGTTTGGTTTGGTTTTGCTTTTCACAAAAGGGCAATACCATTCATTTCTTGCTCTAGAATGCAGCTCTGCAATTTCTTACCTGGTTTTGATGCAATACATATTTTATTGCTAACACTGCAATAGCTTTATTGCATGAAAATTTAGAAGAAGAATGAAGGATTTCATTTTATTGCATTCATTATAATATAGTGGAGTTTTATTTTATTTCATATATTTTAAAGCAGTTTTCTAAAATGAATACTTGAAATTAGGCTTTTTAGTTTATAGAAAAGACTTCTTGATTTTACAGAACTGCTTAACACCCAGCAGTAGCTATCACAGGCATTCAGCGTCCATTGCATGCAGAACATTTATTTGAACTTCTGGCTACTTAGAGCCTAAATTAAGGTATCCCCTTCAAAAAATCTTCCAAAAGCTGCTACAGGTTCCTTGTTTGCCAAAATTGTCTTTCCAGTTCACTCCATCTGTTTTTTTTCCCTCAACTCTGTATGAATACAACTATCTGTAATCAGATGTTGAAATTCCAATACTGAGTTTCAGTTTCTATTGTTTCAACCACCTGTTTATATTTCAGGTTATAAAAGTAAACGTATTCTTGTTAAAGAGTTTAGTTCCCCGATTCACTCTCACCCTCCACAACTTTTACAAATGGGAAAGGTTCTGTAATGTGACAGAATGACCTATCTACAGAAAGGCTACTGTTATCTACTCTCCAGCACTGGAAAATTTGGAATGTAAACAAACGTTTGTATTTTTATATAGCTAACCATACAGACCTCCTAATACTTCTTTTGTATTGAACATTTATGTTATATTGAAACAGAGAAACACAATTATATAATTGATGTGTTATTTTAAACTGCTACTCACACACATGCATTGATGCCCCTGTAACCATTACTAGCACCAAAGGCAAGAAAGAGGAATAACTGTCATGTTACAAACAAGCCATATATAAAGTTACACTGAAAAAAAAGTTTGTTTTTTTTTTCAATTGAAATGCTGCAAATCCCAAAATCAGTCACTTTTAATTATGTTCTTCCCAATTGCTTTTGTGACATTTTTATTATTTTCTGTTTGTTTGGGAGGTGCATTGTTAGGTTTTGTTTGTTTAGGTTTTTCCTTGTCTCCTTATCACTACACAGATATTGTAGAGATCTCCCACATACACAGCTTATTGACTACTATGACCTTAGTCTCTTTATTTGAAAATAACAAAATTTCAGCTGAACCATTTTGTGAATTATTCTGCTCTAGGATGCTTATTGTTATATACTAAAATAGATACAATACCATCCGTGGCTAAGAAGTCCTCAGTTGAAAGAAGATCCATAATACACTCTACCATAAGATTAATCGGTCTGATGGTTCAGCAGACACAGTTTTTTCTGAGGCTGTCTTGCTTTGACAATTTACCCAGAGAAATAACTTTTGAAGAAGTTCCTACTAGAACTCTAAACTAGTCAAATTATACTTGTTAAAAACAGACAAGAAAGTTAAAACCAGAAAGGAATGATAGGAGGGAGAGATGGGGTGAAATAAGTAGCAAACACTCTTTTGGGTAAAACTTCTGCAGACTTAGGTTCAATAAACTGGACCTTGTTATATCTGCTTTGAAGGCTGAGACATCCCTAGCAGACTTGCCTAGAAGATCACTTAAATATTTGTCAGGTGTGGAGCCAGTAATCTAAAAGTATTAACGAGAAATAAAAATATATGAAAGTTACAGAGCCTTCCAGAGATTCTACTGTGCACCCACCTTTGTGGTAGAGGATGAAAGCACTTCTATATCAAAGCTGAGGGATTTAATAAAGCTTGAGTCTACACCTTGAAAAGCCATTTGAAAGGTGGTGAATACACTGGAATCATATTTCTCCTTTCCTTATTGCCTGAACAATAAAACCCCCTATTTAAGGAAAATTGCATGTTTCCACTGTCAGTTGTCCACTGACAAACAGCTTTACAGATTGTGATGAAACAATTTGGCAATCATTTTCTCCAAGCCACACAAAGAAAAGAAAAATGTGCTGTTCCCAGCTCATATATGCTTTTAAGCATTTTTTCTTGTCAGAAAGAACAGCCCTTGCCACTTGCTTCAGAAGGAAAGAGGCAAGATTTATTTAGGTGGCACACAAGTTTAAAACGGAACATTACAAGAAATCAAAGAGTACCACGGAACAAAGGAACAGAAATTGGAGCCATCTGAAAAGATAGAAAACAAAAAAGGACATGCTAGAAAGAAAAGAGGGAAAATTGTGTCCTATAGCTGTTCTCAGGAAGCGCAAATCTGTCCCACTCACCATATCTCAGCTGTTTTATTGTTGGTATTCCAGTCACCCCCATGAGAAGATCTTGAGGACTTTGAGGGATATTTGGTTTTTCTTTCAGAGGAGGTGCAGAATCCATCCCCTGTAACCATCATCAAGGGAAATCGTAAATAGAAGTGCTCTTAACCTGCCCCAAAATGTAGCCCACTCAAGAAAGTTTGGGAGAATAAGTAAAGAGCTAAAAAGAATGCAAAGAGAACTGATTCAACAAAAAACTGATCTTGGACTCTGGAAATAAAAAAGCAAACCAAGAATGGTTAAAGTTAAAAGCATTAACAGAGTCCCTCAGTGAAAGTGTTGGGGATAGTTTTAGGTAATATTTGAATTTATGACCACAATCCTTTTTTCAACAAAATAGTGAGCATCACATGGAACTTGCTGATGAAAAAAGGGATGCAATGTCTGGTCACAAGCTGGTTACAATTTATAACAGAAGAATTAATTCAAGACTAGATAAAGCACTGTATGAACTAAAGTGAATTACCAAATGGATGAACACTTGCTATGCGTATATACATACACATATATGTACTTGGCCTTAACTCCATATGATAACTTTTCTAAGGGCTTTAAAAAAAATCATGGCTATTTGTTCTGGCAACTGGACAACAAGATGGTGTCCAGGTAGATGATTATACAGAATTTCTTCCACCACTTTCCAATATCCAGCAAAACGTAGATTTAATGCTAAGGGTTAGTAAGTGTAGCTAAGCAGACCTGCATGCCTTTGTTCCAGAACTACTGTAATTTTCTTTGCAGCATGTTTTCAAATGCGCTTACACTGTTTATTTCATAAAAACCTGTCACCTTTGCTAAAGTCATTACGGTAAACCTGTATCTAGGCATCAGATATTTCTGCTAAATGTGGAGGTGGGTTTGTAAAGGGCTTAGACTTGCCCTGACTCTTTTACCCTTTTGATCCATGAATGCAGTCACTGAACACCACTTAGAGCTCTAAAGGGACCGTTCACTTATTGGTCCTTTTCCCAACTACTTGAATCTCCTTGATTCAGAACTTTTACTAGGGAAACACATTTACCAACAAGTGTTAGCATTCACTGCAAACTATATACTTCAGCCAAAAAAAATTAAACTAGATGCTTTTAATTGTACTCCAAATAAGTAATTTGCTTTGAGATGATCTGGGCAAAAGAATCTTCATGATGATTTCTTTTTATGTATGTAAGTTTGATTGTTTAGTACCAGAGATGAAACAAGAAACCTTCACATGAGCTGACTTGAGCTCTAGATACAGCACTATTTCCCTCTTCATATATATGATGGGTGATTTCCTGACTTCTTAGAGTTCAGTTCCAAAGTTTCCATTGTTTCCAAAAGCCCTTAGATTCACTGTTTCATATTCAGTATAGGGCAAACAATGGAAATCAGGATCACATCATGACTACTTTTCAGTTACTAAGCTTCTTAAGCAATTAAGAAAATATTTAATGGACCATTCCTTCTGGATGATGCTGTACTAACAGGGATTCATTCAGAAAAGGGATGAAAAATGCACATATATACAAGCTTACATGCACTAATCTGTACTGCTACAGTCTGTAGCTGATCACATACATCAGCTCTAACACTGATTATTAACTTTAGAGAAAAATTAAACCAGAAGAATAGAGAAAGGGATGGGAAGAATGTCTCCCAGTGACCACTCAAGAAGAGATGCGGGAATTCTCCAGGCAAGTATCCCTTCTGGGTATCTTCTTCCATGCAGCATGTGATCCTCCCCACCAGTAGTTTTGCCACAGTAACTCAAACTCCCTATACCTGCTTCTTCTGTAAGTAACATTGACTAGAGCATGCCCTGGAAAGCCACTGACACAACAGCTCAGGTTACAGGTTCCAGAGCTGCTAGAGAAGGGCAGACTTGAGAATTTCAAAGCAAAGTCTGTAGCTTTGCTCAATTTAAAGTGCTTAAGACATTGCAACATGGACGTACTTCATTAAGCTGGCACAGCAGGATAGCTGAGAGCAACAAGATGGTAAACTCTAAATTTCTTGACCTTTATCTGCCACTGAGACTAAAGGCTCTTGTTTGCCTTTCTGAGCATTCATAATTTAAATAAAGCTTACTTCTGCACAATATAAGCAATGTAATGAAGCATGCATCACAACAGCAAACAAATCACTTGCCAGAAATAAGTCATGGAAAACGAACTAGGATTAACCCTTATAGGAAGAAAGTTGGTCATACAAACTTCAGGATATACAAATAATGAAACCATTCTTAAAAGTGAACTTAAGTTCAAGCGCATTTTATGAATAGGAAGCAAAAAAAGGCTCTGTTCTTTAGATACTTTATTCACAACAAGTAATTTAACCACATGTACTTCAAAGACGGTGGTTTGGAACTGCTATGTATACATGTGGAATCTACTGCCAAAACCTCATTCCACTTAAATTCTGTAGCTCATAAAGAGTTGTTTTCAGGAACACAAATGAACAGACCATGCTCTGAAATGTTATTGTGTGTGGTTGATGGTAGTAGAGATCTGTGATGCAATCTTCTAAAAAAAACATTACTGAATTTCATGGAATCATCATAGAATCATAGGATGGCTGGGTTGAAAGGAACATTAAAGCTCATCCAGTTCCAACTCCCTTCCCCACAGCTTCTCTGGGCAACCTGCACCAGTGCTTCACCACCCTCCTAGTGAAGAATTTCTTCCTAATATCTAATCTAAATCTCCCCTCTTTCAATTTAAAGCCATTCCCCCTTGTCTTGTCATTACATGCCCTTGTAAAAAGTCCTTCTCCAGGTTTCCTGTAGGCCCCCTTTGGGTACTGGAAGCTGCTGTAATGTCTCCCCAGAGCCTTCTCTTTCCCAGGCTGAACAAGGCCAGCTCTCTCAGCCTGTCTTCATAGGAGAGGTTCCCCAGCCCTCTGATCATCTTCATGGCCCTCCTTTGGACTTGCTCCAACAGGTCCATGTTATTCTCACGTTGGGGGCCCCAGAGCACAGTACTCCAGGTGGGGGTCTCATGAGGGCCCAATAGAGCAGCAGAATCACAACCCTCAACCTGCTGGTCATGCTTCTTTAGATGCAGCCCAGGATACTACCTGCTTTCTGAAATGCCTGAATTTTGTACTAGTGTTCAGATAAAAAATTGCTCAACAACACAAAAACTTACTATAAATTTCCTTTCAGCATTTACTGTATTACCAAAATAAGAAACTACAATTCCCTGCTACCATTGAGCCATTCAGAAGACAGTGGGTGACAGCGTAGAACAGTATAGTTTAATTGCCTTTTAACTTATTCTACAACCATACCATTTCTTGAACTGTCCATGTCATATGACATAACGGCAAAGCATTTGACTCAATAACTGGCAGCAACATTTGCTCACGTAATTAGTGGAGTGTCCACAATGATGGCTTAAGTTTCCTAGCACAGAAAAATAAAAAGCCAAGAGGAGTCTAAAAAAATGCTGCAGCATCTACATTGCTATAGGAATATTAATGATGGAAACCTGCAACTGATGGGAATCTTTCATAAATGCTGAATGAGATTCAGTCCTGAGTCGTACATGTTCAGTACATGTACATGTAAAGTTCAGTACATGTAAAGTACATGTTTTTTAAACATGCATTCATAACATTACTGCATCATACCTGTGTCATCCTTTAGGTATAAGTTAATCTATGTAAAGAATGACTTGATATGCCAAATCCGCAGGAGAATAAATGCTTTGAAGAATGGAATACACTGAAAATGGGGGGAGCTGTAACTGCTAGACACTGCATTGTTAAAAGAACAACAACCAGATCTCTGCCCTGTGTGCTTGCAGTTGGTGACGCATGTGCTAGGCTACTAGTGCATTCCAGGAGAAGACAGAGATAGATATGAAGAGAGAGGCTTTTTCTCCTTTGCTTATGGTGTTCACTGAAACATAAAGTGGGAAAAAACCAAGTATTTTATGGAGCTGGCTCAGACAGCTACACCTCCCCAGCACCTAGATCCTTGTAAATGGTACCCATATGATACATTCCTGTGCTCTTCTCTTACATCTTTAACCCCACTGCAGACCTGTTCTTAATCTATCTCTCATCCACAGGCAGAAGTGTACTGTTTGTATAATCAGTATGAGGAAGCTATGCACAAAAGGTTTTAGACAAAAGGTATAATTTGAAAGAGAATGCTAGATGAATTGTTCTACTGTTATTGTTGCAGTAAAGTCCCTTACTCAGTGTTAGACAAAAGCTAGTGAACATTCTTCATGAAGTTATTCCAATAGAAGGGCATTCTGAAATGCTCCAACACCCACTTATATAAAACAAATCATTCTATAAGCTAGCTTCTTTTTTAACATCCAATTTTAAATTTTCCTCCGTAAATGTTATTTCAGTTTCAGTCTGTAACAGGTCGGAGTTTGTTATAGATCACTAACTTTTTCCAGAGCAAATGCCTAATAACCTGACAGGGGTTTTGTGTAGTCAAGCAGAAATAGAAACAAGCAAAAACTTAAAAGCCTATTTCTGACTTATCACTAGGTGCTAAAGTCGACTTCTAGCCACTGCATTATATTGTACCCACAGGGTTCTGTCAAAACTCCCACGGCATAAAACACCTGTTTAGAAAGTAATGAAGCGTGAAGCTACCCAGAATTTTTTAAAACCATTAATTCCTGAAGTGACTTTAAAGCAGAATTTTAAAATTAATTTTGCTTATATCAAATAGTGTGATCCAGGACACAGTAATGCTTTGGTTAGGCTTTTTGGGGGGAAGGTTTAGAAATTTTCTTGATGTGTTGCCTCTTATCTCTGCTTCTAGCTTACTAAGACCCAGATGAGGCAACCTCATGCTGTACATTCTTATATGCTGCTGGAGTCCTTATTATGGTGGAAATTACAACAGCTTGGGAAATGTAATGCAGTTTCAGTTTCACAGGGTTTTTTTTTTTTTTTTTATAGCTTGTTTATTTATTTATTTCTCTGTGAAGAGTTTTCAGAAAGAAAACTTACAGACCAGCATAGAGATTAAATTGGATGTAAAATGAATACCTAAAACGACAACAGGTAAACAACAAATTTATTCTGTCAACTTGAACTGCATCCATTCCTATCTCATTGGGATACAGTAGGACTGGAAGGGATGACTTAGGCCATTGTTTACTCAGGAAACCATAATATATAATGAAATTTCTAAAGTCACAACATTTCATCAAAAATTGATTAGTGGGTTGGTACTTTTCCACAATGTCAGAAAAAACAATGTGAGAAAATAGAGTGTGCATACTTCAATAAAATGAGCCACATGGGAAATAATTTCCTAAAATCAAGCTCAGGATTAGGAGTATTGAATGAAAACATTAACATCCAAAAGAAATAAATGACCAGGAAAGCACTTAAGGCATCAAAGAACTGAAAATCACCAGGTCCTGTTGTCATCTATGTTCTTGGTGTAGCTGTTTATGTGTCTGCACAAGGGATTACCACCACCCCGCTACATAGCTTTGCAAGGAGACGCTAGTGAATGGATGACACATGGAAAAACAAAACTAATTTTCAAGTAATGACCAACTGAACGCTGGTCTCCAGCTGTGTGGAGGTCCTTAATATTTATGATGCCAAAGCTAACCTCTGACCATTTAGTCAAACAGAATGGATAAAAATGAAATACAGGAAGTGCAATAGCCCAACTTTTGATTCACGAGTTCATTGTGGAGGTTGTTAAATGTAACGAAATAATCCATACAGTAACATGGACAAGTTAAAAAAAGACCTATGATTCAATCCAATAGTCACGGTTATGGAAAGTTCAGTTCTTCTAGAAATGCCTGTCTTCTGTCATTCTGTCCTCCAAACTAAAACCACTGTGGTTAAGGGTGAGTTACTGTCATCCATCAAAACAGTAAAGAGTGCTGAGCTACTGTCATTCCTTGTCCTTATTAGAGCCTGGTAAGGGATCCTGCTTTTTACATGCTTATGCAGACTATTGTTGCCAAATTACAGGTATATTTGTACAACATGCGGCTTTTGGTATGTTCAAATCCCAGCCCAGCTACCTGCAAGTTTTTATTTTTCATAAAAACTACATGTCTTTTTTACAGCCAAGGTAAATAGTGACCTAATTGCTTGAGAGTCTTTTTGCTTCCTGTCCCAGATGGGACACCACTATGTCCAAAGCTGAAGCACTGTAGTCACGTGGGAAATAAATGTTAAAATTGGAGAGCTTGGCTAGGAGTTGAACTTGTGAATGACAAGAAACTAACTGTATGAACATTTGAAACTGAATAGACTCCTCTAGGGGAAAAGACGCACCTCAGTACGAGGTTGTCCTGAGAGCAAGATCATCGGATCTTGCCAACACAAGGACTGGTTTGAAGCTAAAATGGCTGTGTGAGCATCCTGGCACGTCATAGCATGATTGATACACAGTGGGTCTCCTGGGTTTGAACTGACTGTGTGAGGATGTCCATGAGGGTCAGTGGCTCCTTGGGGTCAGGCACCAAGAGCCATAGGGACTGCCCAAACTGAGAGGTAGATGGGCAGGGCCCTGGAGAAAAGGCTTTGCCTGGCTACCCTATGCCATGGAGCAGGGCACCTGGGGAGCAGCAGAGTTAGCTGCAGCCCCACACATCCAGCAGCTCTTTAGGGACAGGTGAGGATGGGCTTGTGAGTGAGCCCAGCTCAGTGGGACCCATGGCTGGGCAATACAGTTCTGTGGGGGACTGGAGCCTGATGCAGCATCACTGGAACAGGGGCTGGCTGCCCACGGGTCTGAGACGGGTTCCTGGGCTGCAAGCAGGGTTGAGGGAGTTTGAGGGGAGGGACTGGGCAAGGACAGAATGACCTGTGGATGCCTCCATGGCCCTGATCTACTGATAGATATGACCTTTAATTTATTTTTATTTTTTAAACCCAAATACTATAGTAATAAATGACATTAACAAAATAAGTTGGTTACTTTTATTTAAATGTTTTTTTTTTCCAGTCATATGAGTGATTTCAGGGTGTCTCAGAAAATTCAAATACTTATTTTCCTAAAGACTGGCAATCCATGTTGGCTGCTCAACTCTTGTACTGCTCAGCTCCTACTGCATGATCAAGGTTATCAAAGAAGCAACAGGATATTCCTCCACTAACCTGAATTTTACAGTCAAAAGGACAAGTAACAGACAGAAGTATGTGAATGGAAAGAAACACGTAAGCTAAGGATCAGTGTTGAATGCTCTTCATGAGTCCTGAAGAGTACTAAGGAGCACTTGCATCTAGAGCAGGCTGTGCTCTCTCAAAATGTTCTCTGAACGTCAAACAAAACCCCGCAGTGACCTTAAAAGAAGTGGGCAAAGGCAGAATTTTGGGAAAAGCCATGAAGGAACAAATTATATGAATAAATAACAATGCACAAGTCTTTCTTCATAAATCTCTTCATTCAACAACAAATAACAGTAACCTTGCCATCTTGCACAAATAGGTGAAAACCTACACCAAATGGATCTCATTCAGTATCTAATCCCCACTGGCAGTGCTAGAAATCATGCTGTTCTTTGCACATTACACTGTACTGTTTTTCCCTTAAATCTTCCCCTTTTCTACAGATAGCTCTATAATCCACAGATGTATGCCATTTGACATTGAATTTTTATGAATACAATACTCTTTTGTGACAGCTCAAGGTTCCAGGAATACAGTGTATGAACATGTAGACAACAGTGATCTATTTCTAAAGGGCAAATCTACACGGAGCCAAAATATTAGAGTCTGAAGAGACTTCATAGTTTTCCAAGGCCACCCAGAAGCAGAATTAATGACTGTTTTCAATACACCTTCTTATGTACATCTACAGCAATGGCTCTTCTGTGAATTAATAGAAAATAAATCTCAGGCACACTATGGAAAGTCCACTTCACAGAGAGAGATGAATTTCATGTATATTTTGAGATTTATTTTTTAAAAGGGAATTATCTTAACTTTAAACAATTTAGACTTCAAAAGTTAAGGTGCTTATTTTGGAGAAAAACTGTCACAGTGCAAATCCTGTTTCATTACTTTAGACAATAATAGAAGGCTATGGACTAAAAATGCATAAATGATGTTTACCCAGCAGCTACTGTCCTTTCCTGGCATGTCCTACCTCACTGAAGGCATCATAAAATATTGCCAATAATTCCTCACTGATAGTTGTCATGCTGTATTATTTTCCCTCAACATTACCTTTCCCATTGTTACTTTTGACATATTTTCCTCTGCTGTAGTAGTCTTAGCAGCTGACCTGTTAGAGCATGTATTTTTCTTCTAACTTCCATGTGTCTTAAGTATTGTATAACAAAAGCCTGATTCCCACAGCACTGTGCAACTTTCCCTTGTGTCCAGGTTTTGGCTGGGATAAATTTAATTTTCTTTTTGGTAGCTGGTACAGTGCTGTGTTTTGAGTTTAATGTGACAGCAATGTTGATAACACACCAGTGTTTTAGCTGTTGCTGAGTAGTGCTTACTCTGATCAAAGACCTTTCAGTTTCCCATCTCTGCAAGCGACCAGGTGCACAAGAAGCTGGGAGGGAGCAGTCAGGACAGCTGACCCAAACTAGCCAAAGAGATATTCCATGCCATACAACATCATGCTCAGTATATAAACAGAAGCATATTGGCCACTTACACTATTCCAGGATAGGATGGGTATCGGCCAGTGGGTAGTGAGCAATTGTACTATGCATCAGTTGTGTTTCTTAGGCTTTATGCCTCTATTTCTCCTATTATTGTTGATATTATTGCTTATATTATTATTGTTGAAATTATTACTATTATTATTGTTGTTGTTATTAACATCATCTCAATTATTAAACTGTTCTAACCTGCGGATTTTACTTTCTTCTGATTCTGCTCCCCATCCTATTGGACTGCGGGAGTGAGCAAGCAGCTGTGTGGTACTTAGTTGCCATCAGGGGTTAAGCCATGACACCTCATAGAGGCTGTAGCAAGAGGTATGGGCTGGCAGACTCCTCTCCGTGTCTCCTGATATTATTCATTGTGGAATCTTCGGCCAACGCTAGTCTCTATGGTCTTTTCAGTTTACATTCCTTGTTCTGGAAGATGCCAAGAAACAGCAAGAAAGCATTTATTAAATTAGACAGGGAGACATTACAAAACAGGAAGGGAGCTGGATGGTTGAGTATTTACCTTCAGAAGGTCCCAGCAAAAAGATTTGTTCTAATTGCTAGGCATCATTCAGCTTGGTAAGTTGTAGGCTTCTATCATGCTTCATTTGGCTAAGCTCCTCTTTTTGAACCACTTGTGCACTTGTGGCCCTTATGGAGGTACAAAGACGTATGCCGTTTTAAGTGGGACTATACAGGTGCAATGGAGTTAACTTATTGTTTTTCTGTCATTTGTGGGAAACTGCTGACAATACGATGAAGCTCAGAGAGTGACAGGTTTTTTGTCCTTTAGGATCTTCCTTTTTTCAAACAGGTAAAAAATGCAACATGTGTAACTCCAATTTTGAGCTCAGCTGAAATGAAATATCTGTTGCATTCCAAACTCAAAATGAAAAACTACTTTCTATGGGCTCTATTCAGAAAAAAAGACCAGTTTTTGTGGGTTTGGCAATGGTTTCTTTGTGGGCTTCAATGGTTTAACTTTCACTGAGCTGAAGTCTCAATCAAGAGCCAGAAGTTTCTCCACACCTCTCCCTTGAGAATCATCCTGGAGGTTCTGGCAGCAGTTCTTTACTAGTATTGAAAAGATGTCATGATCCCACAGCACATAATTTTGCTTTATATTTACTCATATCTGCAGTCTACTTTAACTCTGTCTTGACATTGGTCAAGTGTTAAAGTTAGCATATATGTGCTTAAACAAAAGGCAAGCAATAAGCAGCTATTTTCTTTTTTTGCTGTTGTATGAGTACAAACAAGTATCACTAACATAGAGTGGAGGAAAAAAAGTAAAACCATAAATGATGCAGTTATCTGCAAACTGGCTTTCTAAATGCAGAAAATACAGAGTTAAGGTTAAACTTAAGAACCCCAAATACAATAGCATGTGGAAATTTAGGGGACATACCAAAGCAACAGTAAATTTACTTACCCTACAGGATTCTACTACACTTCTTTTGGTTATGCCTCCTGTTTAGAATGAGTACCTGCATGCACTGTAATATAAAATAAAATTATGACAAAGGTATTCCAATGTGATACCAGATTAAAAAACAAACCAAAAAAAGCTTTTAAGAGACCTTCACTTTCCCCAGTGTTGCAAATATCTTGGTCCTTTCTTTGTAAACTAATGTTATAATAAACCTCTTACCACATCTTAGTTTCTGAGGTTTGGAGTGATGAGAGCTGCATAGTGTCCAGGAGCTAATTTGTTCTGTGTAGGATATGTAGACCTTCAACAATAAGCTGTAACAGTTGTCTGGAGCCACACACTGAGTAGCAATGATATAAGTACAACTGATTTCCCCCAATTTTTGTACTTGTGACTTTGCAACCTAAAAAAACATTCAACATATTTTATATGGATTATATAAACACATATATTGTATAGAACCAAACATTCTAATGCAGATGGAATATGAAGTGAGTATGCAATTTTAATGTGCTATGGAAAGTATTAGATAACAGGTATGTGCATTGACAGTGCCCCTAGCCCAATAATGTAATGCTGTTTGAAATGCATATACTCAGCAGTTGTATGGGTAAACAGATGCATAGGGAGTTCTAAAATCTCCTTACTTCCACTAGAATTAATATAAATGGTGTGACTGGGGACATTATGCATACAGAATATATGTGTGTGACTGTAAATGTCCAAACAGCCTTTAAAATGTAGCTGTAAAACATGATCCTGATGTGAGAAATTCTGAGTGAGAAAGCAGTTGAGACCATCACCCAGCCACTAGACCTGGGTTCTTCCTCTGTTCAGCAACAATGAACAGTCAGGCTGAATTGTGTCCAGTCTTTTGGGTGTTTTGAAACAGACTACTGCTAGTACAAAAGTTGTACATTTTTCCAGGTGTTCCTAAATTCATCCACACAGGCAGACAAAGCAATTCTGTGTACAAGTCTAAAGGAGAAAGATTTAATGAGGTCTGGAAACATTTCTTAATGCTGTAGCATCAAGTTCATCCTTCATAACATTTTCTGTTGAAGAAACACACAATATTATTCCCTGTTTGAATCTAGAAAGTAACAGTGCCATCTTAAAATGCAGGAGTGCAAACAAATCACCGTGGAGGAAGCTCAGACTTAGATTAGCTACATTGCTTGGAAGCATCTGCTATGCATCATCCCACATTTACCCCAGGGTACAAGAACACACATAAACTGTTATTGGGAATAATAGTTTTTATGTTGCAAATTCCCATCTAACCTTACCGTATTTGTTGATGAGCCAGTGACTTGTGATTGGATGGAAAGAAGTGAATTGGTTAATAGATTATATAAGACCTATTATTTGCCCAGAAAGTGATGATGTAAATTTACTCACCTTTTGGTGATTTTAGGAGCAAAATGCATGATTTTAAGTTTCTCAATGACCCTTCCTAAGGAGTGCTTCCCAATGACCGTCCCAAGGAGAGAGAAGTGCATCATTACCACTTAAAAGTTAATGGAAGATTTACCCTCGTGAGCTACAGAGGGTTAAAAGTGCATTTTTGCAATAGGTTTCATTAGAAGACCAGAAATGTGAAAGAAATGTTGGAAAAAATGCTTCCAGTCCAGTCAAAGGTCAACAAAGAGACAAACAGTAAGGAAGCAGAACTAGTAGGAGAGCTTTTCGTGAGTGGTAGTTGGATTTATCTCAGTACTAACCATTATGAATCTTTGATTATGGATCTAGAGGGATAGATTCAAGTCATTTAAATATCTGCCGTAGTTTAAGTCTATAAAAAATATGCATGAAAGGAAAAATTTGGGTCATTCTCTCCATATGGCTATAACACAGATTTATACATGAGGAGGAGTAGGTGACAGAAATTATTTCATTTCAGCACTGAAGGTGAAAGCACATTTGGCAGGAAATTTGTCTAGGGAAGCTGCAACACAAGATGGGATACATACAGTGATCCTCATATGAGAAGGTGAAATACCTCAGGGATGCTTACAGGATCAGTTACTGGAGAATTGTATGGGATTTCCACCCACATCACCCACATATGAGGAAACTGTAGGAGGCACTGCTCTGTTCTAAGTGTTCCCACAGCAATTACAGCCTTCTCCGAAGTTCAGGGTCTTTCTCTCCAACAAATATGAAAAAAGTAACAATGTAACTTTTTCTAATTTCAGAATACCATATTACTTTTTTTTGTATTACCAGTAGAGTGTAGATGGAAGACAAAGCAGTGGAAGTGATCCAGCAAAGCTAAACACAAGCTTATCACGTTACAGCCTAAATTTCGTATGCAGTAGAAAGCTAAGTAATAAAAAAACTAGCTCCTAATAGCAGTGTATTGCAATTTGGTCGAGTTCTGATAGAACTTAGAAGACAACATGCTTCGAGTTGTCTTTTTGAGTACATTTTTTGAGTACAAAATATTAACATAAAAAAAAGTATTTGCTAAATCCCCTGGGAACTTGTAGATTCTTTTTTGCCTAGCCTTGCCTTGCTTTGCCTTCCCTTCCCTTCCAGTCCTTTCCCTTCCCTTTCTTTCATTCTTTTGAAAAATGGCTTTAGAATTGAGAGCAGGGAGCAGCCCAGGCTGGACGCTATTAGGCTGAGCTGTTTGTGATAGCCTGGGTATTTTCAGTAAGTGGTTCAGCAATGGGCATAAGTCTCCATCACTTGGCTCAGCTGAACAGGATGGGAGGGAACCTGTTCGCAGACACACTGGGAATGTAATAGTTTGTCTGAAAAAAAAACATATACCAAAACTCCTGTCTCAGTGTGGTTGGAAACTGTTGTATATCAAGAGAAATCCAGACAAAAGGACAGTTCCAAGAGAGAGACTACAATGGCAGCCTAATGCAGTGTGACAGACAGAGTGAAATACAATCTATAGTAATAATTTGCTGCATTGCCGAAAGCTTGCCAGGTAGCTGATGGTTCTATTAGAAATGGACAATTTCAAGATACCTACAAGCAGTATGCCATGCAGCATCAATTAACACCTGCTCATCTTTAGTTTTTATAGGATGATTTCCACGATTTAAATAGCAAAGAAGGTTCTAGTTTTCCTGCTAACTAATGAAACAGGTGTCCATTTAAAAACAAATATTTGATTCTACTAACTGACTCAGGAGCCACAAAATCCATCCATCCCAAGAATCTTCATTGCTCTTCTTTAGAGTTTTTACAAGAGTTGTAAAAAAGTCATTACTGCTCATAGCATAAAAATATTTTCCTATTAAAACAGTGGCCTGCTTTTAATAAATCCCAAAGTTATTGTTGGCTCTGGAATTCCAGCATGTAACCAAATGAATATTTTTTTGTGTGCAAGTCATGAAACTTAATATACTCTGTAAAACTGTTCAAATCCTTCAACAACTCATTTAGTCTATGCAGATGTCAAGAGACACAAAGCTGTATTTTAAACTATTATATAGCCATGATGGGCCTTTCTTTCACTACTATTATCTCCATAAGCAGGAAAGGCTGTATTGGCAAGATTTTTACTGGGTTGCTGTGGAAAGGGAAATTTGCTATCCAGAGGATAACCTACTTCAGAGCTTTAACTGCAACTGTAGTACCTTTTATTAGATAGGTAATAGCAGTATCTACAGGAAAGTTTTTTATTTGTATTGCAGCTTACTCAGGTAAGTTGTTGGTAATCAGACAAGTTTCCTTGAGCTAAAATTTGATCTATTAAAGTCAAAGGAAATGTAGTCATTGCATTTGATACTGCTGTGATTTCACCCCATGTTGACAAGCACAAAAGATAACCCCAAAAGGTCTGTTATAGTCACTCATTTTTGCACCTGAAGGAAGGACTGGGCTGACTGTGCTCTCAGCTTCATCCACACGGAAGGCTCCTCACTGAACCATGGCAAAATATTGTATTGATTTTTTTTTCACAACCAAAACATTTCGTATTTACAGTTACTAGCTTCTGCACCTTCAAAGGCTCCGAGTTCTCAGCACCCTGAGAACATGCAGGCTGAGAAGCGTCAAACAACTGAGCTTCAACAGCATTTGGGTTGAGGCTTACATAGGGTTACAGGGTGTTCGAATGGATATCCTGAGGAAAGGCACCTAAAATCTATACAGGTCCCATTTTAGGTGCCAAGCTATGCTGCATCTTCCCTGACAAGTCTGAAATAACAGCAGAACTAAATTAGGCGTCTGTCTTTTTAGTTAGCTATGCAAATGAGAACCCCATGCTTCATAAATTGTAAGGCCTAAGGGGATCATTATGATCATCATGATCATAAAATCTTATTTATAGTATGACAGTGTTAAAAAATTCACTGAGTAATTTTACATCAAGCTCATAAGCCTTCTTTGAACTGTTATATGTATTTCAGAAATTTAAAGGCTTTAGATGATGCAGAGCATACCAGAAGTGGGAGAGAGTCTCAGAAAAGAAGCCTTGCCAAAAGTTGCTCTCAGTTTAAATTGGAGAGATGGGCTGCTTGAAAGGGTGTTTTGTAACAGAAACCTACCTGCACCTTTACAGTACATCTAGAACCACTTGCAGAGATATCCATCTATGATGTGGAATATATCTGCTTGAATTTGGTTGGCTTGAGTACATGTTCTCTGCCAGAGATGGACGCTGAATGTTTTTCATCCTGTAATATCCTGTCCTGGGTTCAGCAGTAGCAGTCATTTTTCTCCTTCTCAGTAGCTGGTGCAGTGCTGTGCTTTTGACTTTCAGCCTTGGTACAGCGCTGATACCAGCCATGTTTTTAGTTGCTGCTCAGTAATGTTTACTCTGACCAAGGACTTTCTGAGTCTCAGAGAGGAGGGGAAGCTGGGAGGAAGCAGAGGCAGGACACCTGACCCAAACTAGTCAAAGAGGTATTTTATACCACAGCACATCATGCCCAATATATAAACTGGGAGCAGTTACCCGGAAGAGCTAGGTCACTTCTCAGGTCAGGCTGGGTATCTGTCAGAGGGTGGTGAGCAGTTGTATTCTCTTCCCTTGTTATTTCCCTTATCATTATTGGTGGTAGCAGCAGTGGTTTGTGTTATACCTTAGTTACTGGACAGTTCTTATCTCAACCTGTGGGAGTTACATTCCTTTAATTCTCCTCCCCATCCCTCCAGGAGCATAGGGAGGAAGAACTGGGGGGAGCGAGTGAGCAGCTGCGTGATTCTGAGTTACTGGCTGGGTTTAAGCCATGACATATCCATATAGAGAAAGGCAGATCAGGTCCCAGATTCAGAAAGGTCACATAACTTAAAAAGACATTTTGAAAATCAGTTTTCCATTTTTATATTTCTAAAATCCTTCTTACTACCCATAAATATCTGTGAAACCCAGGTGGATTGTGAGCTCTAAACACCTTGGAACCAGCTGCATAATGGCCAGTGGCTCTTAGTTTTCTCAAATGGAAAGGTTTGTTGACCAAAGGCTCAGTCTTTGGCCCTGAACTGTTACAAAAGTTGCCTGCCCATTGAGTTACTTTTCAGAAAACCTTCCATAAGTGATTTGCTGACAGGACAAAGCAGACATAAGGGATTGTTTAAACAAACCCAGCATGGCACCCAGTGCCCAAACCAGCTGCAGTCACCAAGCAGCCTCTGCGAGCTTCCCTCAGCAGCAGAGGTGGTGGTGTCGCTGGTAGAGGCAATGCCTGAAGACCTGCCACAATGGCTGTCCTTGTCCTTCCTCAAGAAATTCCTCTGCTGGCAGCCATTTTAGCAGAGGGATGCTTTCTCCTCCTTCTTTTGGAAGTTGATTCCTATGGTTTCTTTTAACCCCAGCTGCAGCTTCCCTCCTTGTACTAATGAAGCGGTGAGCAAAGGAAGCACTCTTCAGCAACCTCTGCTCTGAAGAACAGGCAGAAGACATGATACATAAATGGGGAAAAGCATGCTGGGGAGCAATGTGGGTTATGGGCACACAGGAGACTATGCAAGTGATCAGGAGCTGACCCCAGAAATGTTGGCACAGCTCCAACCTGAAGACAAACCTGATTGTCTTCTTGTTCAAAGCAGCCTAAAAGAGGAAAATAAATATCTTATAAAGGAGTCAAAAGGGAAACACTGGGTCTCAGTGAAAAATAGGATGCTGTGACCTTCTACAAACCTTCTTTAGTATTCTTGTTTGAAGTAGCGATTTTTAAAGAAAGCTCTTCAGCACGAGGAAGATCCAGAGAGCGACTAAAGCTGTGTTTTATTTACTGCCTTACCTTTTTGGGTTTTTTGTTTTGTTTTGTTGTTTTTTTTTGTGAAAAAAGGACTGTACTTCAGGGTTATTGTAAGAATTAATTAAGAAAAATAACATTATAAGTTCAGGCAATTTACAGAAGTGGATTAAAATTAACCTGACTTTGTCTATTCTATGTGAGGACACCTAGTAATACAAACTTCATCCTTTAGAATTACCAGGAGGAGGTAATTAGAATCCCTAATGAAGTTGCTTTGGTCTAACCCCAGATTATAATTAATGTTTGATGCATACCTAATATATCATGTATCACTGGGGGGGGCAGAGGTAAGGTTGGTTGGTAGCTTTTCATGTGAAAATACATGTTTCTGTATTGGGTTCTTTCAATCTTATATTCATAATATTTTCTGGTCTTACAATGTTTGTTTTAGGAATACCACAATAGCCTCATAAAAGGATTTTGTGCCAAATCGCTGCTACGTATGTACTCTCAAACTAATTGTAGGTTTTATCTCGGAACATGTATGTGTGTTCAGTCACTTTGATGCAGAACAGCTAAACAGCAACCAGAAAACTTAATTTCAGTATCAAAGTGAAGTTACAATCTCTTCCCATAAAATGGTGTGTTTGCAGGCAGGCATCTGGAGAAGCCCACCAGTGCATGAGACACCTGTACCTACATGAAATTAGGGTCTGACACTGCAGTTAGCTTGGAAGGTTACATCAGCAAGCTATTTCAGCTGGAAGATGATATACAGCTCAAAATTTACCTGCATTTTTTACTGATTTTAATTTAATTTGTAAAGCAATACTCCTAAATATTTTGTATTTGTTACTTCATCCTTCAATTTTTAATTTATTATTTAGAAACATTGCCTATTTTCCATTTTAAAGTGTAGCTGTTGCCCATTTTGTAGAATCATAGAATAGTTAGGGTTGGAAAGCACCTTGAGATCATCTAGTTCTAACCCCCTGCCATGGGCAAGAACACCTCACACTAAACCATGTCACCTAAGGCTTTGTCCAACCCAGTCTTGAACACAGCCAGGGATGGAGCATTCACAGCTTCCCTGGGCAACCCGTTCCAGTGCCTCACCACCCTAACAGGAAAGAACTTCTTCCTTACATCCAATCTAAACTTCCCCTATTTAAGTTTTAACCCATTACCCCCTGTCCTATCACTACAGTCCCTAATGAAGAGTCCATCCCCAGCATCCCTATAGGCCCCCTTCAGATACTGGAAGGCTGCTATGAGGTCTCCACGCAGCCTTCTCTTCTCCAGGCTGAACAGCCCCAGCTTTCTCAGCCTATCTTCATATGGGAGGTGCTCACCCTCATGGCCCTCCTCTGGACTTGTTCCAACAGTTCCATGTCCTTTTTATGTTGAGAACACCAGAACTGCACACAATACTCCAAGGTGTTGTCTCACAAGAGCAGAGTAGAGGGCAGGATCGCCTCCTTTGACATTCCTTTGTCTCTGTTTTTAGAATATACCGTTTTAAACAATGATCTCCCTGCCAAAATTAAAAATGGCTTTTTCAGCTGACTAATTTCACTACCTTTGCAATAAATTTCTCTTTCAGAGCATCATAACTCAAATAACAGCGATGAGTTCAGAACAGCTTTATAAATGGTGCACAACTAGACAAAAATATTTGTCAGCATAATTTCACATCTCTGCCATCTCTTTTGGACGCAGACAGGAGATTTATTTTCCAGCAGCATCTCAAGCAGTGGCCTCCACTTTGTGTATACGATTATTTGTGTCAAAGCAATTTTGCATGCTTTTCAGCTGTGTTGCTAAAGGGTGGCTGAGATCTCTTGACATTTTGCAGTTGCATGCTGGGAGAAGTAGTCCCCCACAGGGCATACTTCCCATATTAAAAGGATTACAATCTCCCCATTTTCTGCATATCTGGTTTAGACCTTCAGCTACATGTGAGCTGCCAGTGCAATCGCTCAGTTGGGCAACATTTGGAAGTTTCTTTCTTAGGTTTTCCAGCCTGTTTTAATACACAATATCTGTTCTGTTCAGAACTTGGCTGTGTTGAACTTTCTTTTCTGGAACTGCAAAATATCATAAGTTTGGCTGCCTAGCACCACTGTCTAATGTAATACTCCCTAACCCGTCTTTAAAAAGCCTGCCAAAGTCAGATTACTGCAAACATGAAGATCAGATATGTCTAATATAACTTTAGAAAAACCATGTGCTGTTTCCGCATCACTATTATTGTTCTGGAAAGAAAAGCAGCAAAAACGATTTGACATCTACTGTCTGCTCTGGTAGTTGTGGTGGCTACTTAGAAGAAAAATGTATAACGTATATGGCAGTCCTGCAGGACATCTATGCTTATTTTAATAAGAATTCTATTAAGTCTGTAAGTCTAATTTACAACCCTATACTGCTTTCCTCATAAAAAAAAAAACAACAAACAAATGCAAACAAAAAAAACACAAAACACTTTCAGAATGTATCATCATTCTATACTGAAAGTGTCCATACCTGACACAACCAGAGTTTTCCCCCACAGCTAAAGGAAATGCCTCCTTCTATTTCTGCGTCAACCTAACATGCAAGCATTCACAGCAGTGGCTCAGGAAAGATGTGTGTTTTTCAGACATACAATTTTCTGTTCCTCACAGAGGTACAGCCATCATAACATTGAAAAAATATTTTCAATTATAAATGTCAATGTAAATGAAAATATGTTCTATGTACTGTCAGACAATCCTCCTGAACTCAAGACTATTTCCCCAGTTAATTGAGCTGAGACACATCAGTAAGCTTGATCGCATACAGGATTTCTTTCTGAGATGCACATAGTCCAAATTTCATGGAGCTGTTAAAAACACCTCATCAAAATAATATTGTTATAGCTCATTGTAATGTCCACAGAGCAGAAAAAATAACTCTAGAAGTCAATTTTGCTACAGATAAACCTTTTTTTTCCTGTTATTAAAGTTGATACTACAATGCATCTTCCAGTCCATAACTAAGTCACAGCTACGCAAAATATCTGTAGCTAGTACAGTAATTATCGTATAGCTAGGAGGGCTCCAGGACTTTATTTCCAGGTTCTTCTTCTGGTGTGCAGCTTTTTCATGAAAAGATGACCTTAGACAAAGCTGGCACAGAGGTGTTGAAACCAGGAGGTGGAATGGTTACCTTGAACCATTTGAGTTTGGAAATTATTGCTGTAAAATCAGTGGGACTGACTCAGGTCAAAGCAAGTAGACTTTGGCCACATTTGTTTGGCATCAGTGAGCTAAAAACCTCACTGAAAAGGAAAATTATATCTCTGTACTGTTTGGATTAACTCTTTTGCACTTCTTATGAGCACTCCAGAGTGCCTGTTCAGAATCTGAACTTTGTATTTCAATTCCTTTCTGT
This sequence comes from Neopsephotus bourkii, assembly GCF_033783945.1. Classification (NCBI taxonomy): domain Eukaryota; kingdom Metazoa; phylum Chordata; class Aves; order Psittaciformes; family Psittacidae; genus Neopsephotus; species Neopsephotus bourkii. Next base: position 9,046,378 of record NW_026902239.1, read on the forward strand.
CAGAGGGAATAACTCCAAAAGTACAACCACCTGTGAGAAGTGTGCAAATATGGCAGATTGATCCAGTGAGTCAATTCTCCAAACAGTGTTTGTTCCACACTCCTTGAAGTGAAAGAGATGAAAACAAGACACCTTCTGGGAATTTCTGAACACAAGATGCCTTTGCTTCCAGAGTACTGGTCATGACAGTCTTTCCATGTTTAGTGCTTGTCATGGTTTAACCCCAGCCAGACAACTTGTTCACCCACTCCCCCCCCCTTCTTGCCCTCTTCCTACTTGTGCACTCACTCCCAGTGAGTCGTGACAGGCTGGAAGCAATCAAGGCCCACGTTCCTCCCCCTCCCCAGGGGCTGCCCCCCCCCTTCCCCGCTCCCAGAGGGATGGGGTTAAACCACGACAGTGCTGAATGTTTGTTAAAAACTTTTAAACTTATTGTAGTCAGAGTACCTAAAAAGTGCCATAAAATGGATGTGCAGTGATTGAAAACCAGAATGCACTGTTAACAGAATAGCCAGCTCTTCAGCTCTTAGCTATCTTTTCCCCAGACCCTGGTGAGTGTCATGCTGACACCACCACAGAATAAAAAAACCTGCATCTTTTGTAGTTAGCATTGCCCTAACCTCCTCTCTTCGAGTTCTTGCCCTTCCTCATGGCCTACTGAGAGACACACTGTCAGCAGTCTGTCATGGGCCATGGTGTCCCCTTGTACATGGTTTGAAGGTCAGTCATGTACACTTATATGTATCTCAGGTGGCTTCCCAGTGGTGAAAAGGCAGCTGATTCTGCAGTGCTAGCAGCAGGAGAACAGCAGCTAGCTGGCTGGCTGGAAACAAGCAGCTACTCTGGGTGTACCCGGGAAAAGAATAAGAGCGTCTCCTTTGAACTAATCTGCATGTGCTGCCTATTCCATGGCTTTTGGTGGAGTCCTTACTTCCAACTACCGCAGTAGGGACCGAATAAGCACCAATCATTATATCCCTAGGGATTCATTTGTATAATCGGTGGAAAGAGGACTGCAGAATCTTCCATGCCTTAATACTGGGCCTGTAATCTCTAGATAAATACTGCCTCTGCTAGCAAACTGTCATCAATTAAAACAATATACTCAAAAATATTTAACGGTTCCAGTGTTAATCCCAGTCACATATCAGTTTCTTAACACTTTCTGGCCAAACTAACAGATACAGATAATAAATTAGTCCTTTGAAAATAAATAAATAAATACCAAAACTATTTTTGTGATTAGACAAACATTTCAGTGGGTATATGAATCTTTTTTACATGACACTCACAGCATGAGACAGACACATTTTTCCACATTAAGGTCTTAAGATATGCCATCAGTCCACTCCTCAGACAATTAGCATATTAGCTAAATTTGCTGACAGGCATTCTGTGTGAGATTTATATCTCTTTTCAGTCCAAGTGAAATATTTGTCTTTCTGCAGTGTTTTCCAAGAACATACAGCATGTTTGAGAGCTTTACTGTCCTATTTTGATAGCTAAGTCCAAAACTAAGCTTAAAATGAATTACCCAACCCTGCTCTCATGAAATGTCAAACTGAAGCTGGCAAAGGAGGATAACAGATCATAAAGGTGGTATTCTCGGGGAGCTAACTGGTGCCATTATGCTTTAGGCTCTCTCCATTGCTACACTGCATACCCCTACTTGGAGAGGTTTATAACTTGGCTGCAAAAATGTTTTCTGGGTGAAACTTGGCAGACAAAATCTTAACTTGAGAGCAAATACATTTTAAAACAGATATACACACACACACACACACAAAGTAAAAAAGAAAGAAGAGAAAAAGCTGTCTACAATGAGGCTTTGAGCAATGCATAGTCAAACTAAGTCAATCTGGTATGCTACGATACAGCCAGCACAGACCCATGCTAGCCCTGAGTAGGCTCTGCCCATTCTGTTCCCACTGTTCCTGGCTTTCACCCTGGAAAAGACAGGCTTCTCCCACTAGCTCAACTAAATCAAATGTGGGCACTTGAAAGCAACTACCATGCCTGCAGGAGGAGACAGGGCTGAAGAGCTTGTCCTGCTTGGAGACACTGCACACGAAGAGGTAAGTGCTCAGGATCACCGTCTTGTCCCTGCTCTTATAAGCCTGTGGCAGAACTGGGGCCCAGCCTTTCCATGGGAAAGATTTGATAGCTCTTTGAAAGGGCTTTTGCAGACACCCTTCTAGCACTCACACCTCTATGTTCACAGAATGAGTAGAAAAAGCCCCAACAGCAATATCTTCCTTTTCAGTTGTGTCCTTCCTGTAGGACTGTCAAAGCAAGTCAGATACTTGTTAAGCATCTTAAGATTCCCAGTATAAGACACAGTGGAAGCTGTTGACCATTTCACAAGTAGACCACGACACACAAAGTGGTTTCAAGAGCCTTATAGTCAAAGAGAGAATTAAGTCCTGTTCCACTTACCTGCTCTTATGACAGTGTTCTTCAGGCGCAGTAGGCAGGTTTCAGTTCTGTCATAAGTTATTATTCTTATCTGGGCCATGGGCCAGGCCCAAAGATTATCCCAGAGACCTGCAAACAAAAACCCACTAATCTCACCTGAATATCTGATAGATGCAAGAAACTATTCACTTTTCCTGGTCAGGCTGATGTACTACCTACCTTTATTGCAGTAGTCATGCTGTATGGCATGAATATATGGTATGGCTGGACAACTTGCGTGACGCTGTGTGAAAGATGAGAAAGGATTCATGTGTGCCCCCCACCTTGTTTTTTATTCATAAAAAATGGTAACTCTATTTGAACTAAAGCTGTTTGTTAATTCTAGCTAAATTAAGGAGAAGGGAAAAAAAAAAAAGGTTTCTGATTAATAAGAAAGAAATGCAGAAATTTCAAAACAGTTATTTCAGCACTTCCAAAATGAAGTGCTTTGCTTTTCTGGATTATATTCAAAAAGCACATTAAACAATATTCCATTAAAAAAAAAAAAGAAAAGAAAAAGGAAACAAAGCAAACCAGGCAGAGAAGGAACTGATGGCATATAGCCTGTAGTTTGGGCAGTCTGTTTGTGTATGAGAATCATTTTGAACATCCTGTCTTCCTGGAGAGGGCACTCACTCACCTTTGAACAACAGAGTTATTCTGATTTGTCCATTTTGTCCCCATAAAAAGTTCATTTGCTTCAACCCACCCCAGAATTCCCAGTCTCTGGGTGGTTAGGAGATGCACAAACTTGGTTTAACATTCCTGCTCTGACTCAGGCTCAAAGAAAAAACATCTTCACAGTCTCCTTCTCAGCAAAAAAGTAAAAGAGCAACACCTGGTAAAAATTCTGAATTCAAACCACAGACTTTCTTATTTTCTATTTTGTCTATTGATCTCAGAAATCAAGTTATGGACTGAATGAATTCATATAGAACAAACATAAGTTCTAGTAAATCCTGTGTAACTTCCCCAAAAACTTCTATCTTTAGTTCCTCAATGCTGTCCAATGAAATATCATTGTGTTAAGTCTGTGAGAAATGAAGCTAAACAATGACTTTCACAGATTTAACGAAAGCAACATTGTTCTAGAAGTACTCTTCCTAAGCTCTAGAAGCAGTGAAAGACATATGTAAAGTCATGAAAAGAATAAAACTGTGTAAGACAATATCCATTCTAAACTTCTGGTTTGGAATTTTAACTTGACCACTCAGATAATATTTTTTCTCATTTTCTTCAGTTCCTTTGCCTCTAGGAAGAGAATAAGTGCAAAATCTATTCTCTGGAATTTTTATTGAAAAAATACATCACTTCTTTCAAACACATACTTTAGCTCATATCTCAAATATTAGTCTAATGAGGCCTTGAGCCTGCAGGTGGGCTTATAACTTTATAGTACTGTCAATAAACTATGAATTTCTAGGAACAACATATAAATGTGGACAATAAACATCAAAATCAATGCCTGATTTTACAATGAGTAGGAAAAGTAAATGCTAATGCTATGAATTCAGCTCTTTCTGATCAACATGCACAAACATTACTAAATTAAATTTCTGACATTTGATTAGATTCATGTATCCAATACCTCTTTTGACCCAATCATCTACTCAAACTAGCGGGTAGAGGAATTATCATTTCATGCGTCCTTCAGTGCAAGAGGTCTCAGAGACATTTCTCACCAGTTCCCAACAACCAAGCAGAAAATATCATCTTGGGAGTTCACTCAGATTTACCTGTTCTTGAACATTTTCTGCTTCTTCTTTCCTGTACACTCATTGAAAATGATGCTATATGTATACTAAATTAAGGGTTTTCTATAGTGTTGTACCAAGAAAATTACAGCTTTAATTAAATATTTTCTATGAATGACCAACCCTCCATAGTTTATGCAAACTTGCAAGATTTTCTTGCAGAAGACACAAGAGTGTTAAAAAAATTAGGACACCTCAGTTATTAGGAATCACAACAGCTTCAGCCGTGGATGAAATTAAATCAAACATGAATTTTAAAAAATTGCACAAAGGAAACCCTGGTATCTTTATCTAAGGAATGCCATGGATGCCACCCTTAAAAGATAGCTGCAATAAAAGAAATGATGGGCTTAAATACTGAACATATTCTACTTACAAAAAGTGAAGTTCAGGTGTGTAATCTAATCTAAACCCTGTTAATTTTGTTTCTTTTCTTCTTTCTCTCGTGTTCAATCTTTCTCCAAGTCACTTGGTGCTCATTCTTCAGTAAACCAATTACTTCAGTGCTCTATTAAGTTTACATTCACTGCTCTCAATCAACTCTATATATTCATTAAATTCTTTCATGGTGCACAACAAAAAGACAGAAGAGAATTGAGATATAGAGTACTGGCCAGGTTTGATAGAAACTAAGGGACTAAACTGCTGCTAAAGTCAGTCCTTTCAAGACTCCAGAGAAGTTCAGGGTCACTCAGCATTTTCTGTGACTACAGTGGCAATATTTAAATGTGTAGGACTGGAGGGAAATCTTACATCTGTTCCTCACCATTTTTGGTTTGTGTTCTAGTTTGTCATCAGGCAACTCAGATATTGGACATGGATGCATCCCTGCACATCACTGGCTTGAGCAGAGATATCAGTGGAGGGTCAGGAAACAAGAAGGAACAAGAAGAGACTCCTGACTTATTAAGACCATTGAAAGCTCAACCATGGTCATCAACTGCATCCTTACACAATGCCAGAAATCATTCTAGCTCCTTTGTAAGGAAGCTGAGTTACAGTGCTGTGACAATAAACCAGTAATTTAAAATTAGTTATAATTGCCAAGCTTGGCAGGCTTTGAGATGGTAGCTATTTTATCTTCATCTAGTTGAAACAGGACTGCTCAATACAGGTATCTGCCTTTGCGCTTACCTTGTTAGTGCTCTTTCTCTCACTTTCTCTCTCAATGTAATAAGTTAAAGTTTTGCTACAAACTCTGCTATAATTTCTCAGTAATCTGAGAGGATAACCACAGCTGCAGTTTTGAGGTTGCCAGCAATTCCTGTTACTGGCAATTTTCCGTCAGTCTTGTTAAGAAAGTTGCCACAATTTTACCACAAATAGTAAGTCTGTGGCATACTCCAGAATTTGCATACAATTGTCATTATCTTACCAAAGTGATCATTTCTGTTAACAATAGCTCTCTAAAACTGCTTGAAAATTGGGCTTCAGCCAAGCCAATCTGGTTTACATTAAACAAAGTATTTTAATGTGAATCCTTTTAATAGAAATCATCACTAAAGTCACTTTGAAATCATGCCTGCTATCTGCAAGACTTGAAAAATTGATTGTATACTTGCTTTTCGGATTATTTGTACTACTTTTTCCACACAGAGACACACAAAAACAAAAATTAATAAAAAAAATTGGAAGCATGTTTAGCCAAAATTTAAGTACAAGTTATTTTGTTAACATTATTAAAATGCATATTCAGCATATTCATTTGCCTGCGTTAGCTCATAAATTCATGCAGCTTCTGAGTCCTTACACTGTGTTACTAGCAGTTTGGAAGAAAATCTATACTAAACTGTGTTTGTGTTGCCTTTTGATTTCATAGGTTAAATAGACATTATAGATGAAGTAAATTACAAAAATTCTAAAGCTATTCAAAACATTTGTAGTGATATTTAGAATCAGGAATCATTGGTTTGGTTACAGATTCTTAATGAAATGTGATCAAACTTCACATAAATTGATTAATTTTGACAAGGTTTCAGTTTGCAATGGTTTATTTTGCTTAAAATAACCAAAGCACCATGGATTGTCATGGTTTCCATTATATTATTCGTTTCGGCATACATGCAGAAGTATAATATTAATTCTTAAAAGCAAACTACAGTTTAACTAATGATTGGGACATTTTTCCTGTAGTCCGTATGTGTCGCACTTTCATTTGAGCTAGGTTTTCAAAAAGACTAAATATTAAAAAGCTTCCTGTAGAAAACTAAAAAGGTGAGATTTGTTACCAGAGCTGTTCTTGAAGTAAATCCAGGCATTTGGCATATAGTTTCTCAGCTGCACATGTAAATCAGGTATGCCATTGCACATACATTTTGCTTACACTCATGCTTGATCTTGTTTTATGAGTTAGCATATCACTGAGAAGGATGGAACAATTTAAACACTCTGAAGGCTTGTGGTTTTGATCTAAGAAAACATTGTGGTTGATTGTACAGGAAAAGTCCTTCCTAAAATGCTAAGGGAGTCATTTTTTTTAATAACAAAAAAATCACCTATTCAGCAGGTTTTAATTCTTTCAGAGGAACTTGACAGTATATCAAATTGTCCAGTCATTAAATGCTGACACTATAATGAAGCCGCCTTCTCTCATGATTGTATCATTCTCTCCGTTAATGAAAAGGCTTTATCCCAGCCATCCATTTAGTGGTGTTTTCTTTACAAAAAAGTAATATGCTTTACTGATAAAAATGGAACCAGTCTGTTCTTCAAGGTGGAAATTAAATTTCCAAACCTCTGCTATTTTGAAGGCTGGCACAAGGGTAAGTCTACAAATCCTAATTAATTTCAGTGGTGTTGGCTGTCCTTGAAACAAAACAGATGCTGGTGTTTTATTCTGCACTGCTCAATGTGAATTTTTGGGTTCTGGAACCCAATCAAAAGTGATAGGACAATTATTGGAAGCTTTCATTTACATTACCTTTCAGCATTTAACAAGCATTAGACTCCATAATTTTGAATGGAGACAGAGCAGAACAAGGCCCCTGTGGTCAGGACCCTCACGATTCATTCTCTTCCTTCTGACAGTGGAAATCTAACTGAGTAAAAGTGGTGTACATAAATGGACAAACACTGAGCTGAAAGATATGTAAACATTTATGGCTGAAATCTTTTGTATAGGACTCAATTTATTTAATATCAAGGTTTATAGGATTAGTGTAACTCCCACACGTAGCTAATCTTGTGACATCGAGCTTGGGCAGGTTGATAGAAGAGATTGTTTTCAGAAATTTTAAGAATAAATAAATTAATCATCGAATAATGAAGATCTTGACTACTAGCAAAATATTTCCTTAGAATGACTCATCTTCATAACAAGCTATTTCTTCCTGACCCGAGGGCACGTTAAATTTGTCACACAGTCCAACAGTATTTAGACTAAATGTGGTCTTAATTAGCACTGTTAGGGCACTCTTTTATTTGTCTGTGACCATGATGATGACTTCATAAATCCTCTGACTACTGTTTTTGATATAGTACTAGCTACTATATTACTAGGACTTTAGGCATATTAGTATATTACTCTTGTTCAGTTTCAGACTGAAAGGTTGATGTACCCTATTGCCTATGGGCTTGAGCCCATCCATAGGAAAAAGAAATCATCTTAAAATGCTACTAAAAACATCAATTTGGATGGCTTTCTTTACCCTAAAAAAGGGGAAAAGTTATGACCATATTAGAGAGTCATAGTATTATATTTATAAGCCAGAACAGAGTTTCTTGGTAGACTTAGAATATGGTTTTGACTGTTATGCACACCGTGAACAACAACTAGATTTAAATATGCCTTGCTTGTTCCTCTAGACAGGGCGTAATGGCTGTGCTGATACATACCATGTTGCATAGAGTTTAGCACAACACAATCACCACAGCCCTTGCTCTAGCTCAGTCTCCACAAGTCCCCTTTGCAAAGACTGCTCTTTGATTCTATCATGATGCACCAGTGACACACAGTAGTCCCTCCAACCAAGGATCACTGCTGTAGACCTCACTACATTTCTGGGAGATAGCTGCTGTGTTTCTCCAGTCCCACACTTGAATATCTTCACTTTATTCTAGAAACTCAGAAACTTGACTATACACATAACATTGAACATGATCTCCTAATCAAATGCAACTATCAACCCAAAGAAAAGTCATGTAGCAAACACCATATGAGAAAAACTTTCTTCTGAGTATTCACTCATTTCATATACCTCAACTCAGAAGAATAATTATTCTTTTCATAAAGGAATTTATCTTATAATGTTCATACAAGAGCTAAGCATCATTCACCCACTTTATCAGAGCTTTAGCCATTCATTGCAAATTTTTGGAAAGAAGTGCATTCATTTCCAAAACAACCCACTGCTTTTACTTTAATTCACATCATTATTAGGATATTGTAATAGGATATTTTAATAGCTACTCCAAACACATAAACAGTAGAGAAGTTAGACTGAAAGAGATCACAGAAAGGAGTTGAGAATCACATGTAGAAAACAGTAGAAAACATGTAGAAAACTAGTCCCTGATGAGTTCTCATACACGGCAACAGTTTACTGTGTCTGTGAAAGATAACTATTGTTCTGCATGTTATCTCAACTGCTTCTACAGTAAATGCTTCCTCTGTATTGTCCCTCAACAGAAAAGATCAGATGACACTAGGCAGACAATCAGACATGAAAAAGGTTAAGATTACAGAAGAAGAAATGCTTCTGCATATGGTCTTATGTGCTCGAGCACAAATCATTCAGCTTGAATGTTGCAAATGACTTGCAAAGGTCATTCAAGAGACTCCTTCCACTTCCATCTTTCCAGCTTCCCTCACTGTTACATACCTATAATATCTACACCCCTTCTGTTTATTTTCATATAATACCTGTACAGAGATTGTCTACAAATAGATTTCCCAAATGACTTTGTTTGAGTCTGATTAGGAAATCCATCCCAGAGTATCACTGAGCCATATTCATCCCTGAAGCATCTGGGTGGGACTGAAATTCAGCCTCCGAATTTGCCATGTTTCAAGTGCCTCTGTAGTAATCACTGTACCTCCTGTAAATTAATTTGTTTCTTAATTGTATTAGGAAGAAATCCAGAACAAACTCTTTTCCCTGTTGCCACCAGCAGAAGCTGTTGATGGAAAATGCTCAGTCATAGTGGACCTGCCAGAATGAACAGACTGTGGTTTTCTGTTCGGAGGAAGGAAACAATTGGGTTTTCCCACAAGCACATGAAAGAAGCTACTGTTTTGTAGGTAAACATAAGGGAAGGTGTGTAAGCCATGTACTTCCTTTTGCAGCCAGCTCAGTCCTGAAAGACTAAGATTACTCTGCACATATCTGAAATTAATTCAGGCTCAAGTAACACAACATGAAAATCCAACTGCTGACAAACTATAGCTCTTGAAATACATACCATGTCTCTATTTTAAGCAATAGAATATTCACCCAGCAGAAGTAAAAATTTTGATGACACCAACAGAAAGAGATGAAAACAATACTTAATTCTTCTGTATCTCCTTGTTTATTTGCTATAAAAACTCATTATAAAGATAGCAGGCAAATATTTATATCTTTATGCTGAGTCTTAAAAAAAGATAAATCAATCCAGTACCAACCAGATTTCTAATGTTGCTGTTTCTTCATTAGATTATTTAAGGCATATACAGAAAAGTGTTTAAAAAAAAAATGGGAGTATTCATTTCAATGTCTTATCAAGGCAGCCAATGTTAAAGATATTCCTCCAAATGACATGTTGCATGTCCTCACTATCCAGCTTTGGCAAATCCAAGGAAAAGACTTTATGGTTCAGTTGCTTTAGATGATCCACAATGTCGTAACAAATGATTGACAACAGCCACTGAATCTATGGTGTAGTGTCCCAACTTTGAATACTCATCTGCTGAGCTGCAGGTACTTAGAAGGGAGCTTTCTCATTTGCATTTTAACAACTTTGAGAAAAAAAACAAACTACAAAAAATTATGCTTTCAACTTTACTATACTTCTATTTAAGTTGCTCAATATTATTGACTGTTTTTCATATTAACTACTTATATTGCTTTAAATGTTAAGGATCATCTGAAAAAATAATATGCTTGGACTATGCCCCGTCAAAACTCTTGCCAGCTGCACCACTTCTAGGGAAAAAAGGGCCATTTGAAGTGCTGCAGTAGCAGGTGAAGCAGAGGGGTAGAAGCAGTCCAAGGTCTCATCAGGACAAGTTTACTTTAAAGTGTCATGTCCTGGTCTCTTACTGTCACACCATCTGTGAATGGCACTTCAGCTTTCCTGTATATACTTTCTTGGCCTAACAAAAAGCAAAGCATTGGACCCTCACTTTTTTTAATATAATTACCTTTACTCATATTATCCCTTTATGGTGATCACGGACCACAGAGGACCCTGAGCTCTTGTGAAATATTATAAATAAGGCTCTTGGTACAGCCTCTTGGTACAGGGCATATTTCCCCCACGCAGATCATGACCCCATCTCCCCACTCGACTCAACACAGGGTTCGGCCACTGAGTTCAGTGGGAGTAGGATGGGGCCCTAATGCTTCATCAGTTACCTAGTTGCTCAACTGCTCTGTAGCTGGTAGGATAGCAAGAGCTCATATGACACTCTGACGTAGGAAGTCCTCAGTTTCATACAGCCTTGCAATGCTCCTAGTCTCATCAGGGAGCCTGATAATCCTCAAATGATACTGTTGGCCTCTTACACTGTTGCCTGGTAATGAAAACAGAGAAATGCTTCCAGCAGTTAGCCATCACTCTTCAACCCTTAAGGGAAAACACGTATGTGAAGAGAAGCACACAATCATGGACGCATGTGCATGCATGCACACATATGGCTCACGTATATCATGAAATGACTGGGCAGAGCCATGGCTGGCCTTTGGAAAATCTTATCGGTTAGATTAAAATATACCTCACCTCTTAAGCCTTTTTCCTTCATGAACATAGTCATCTTGTTACCTCAGTGAACCGCATTTTGTCCAATGCCTTGTACATTTGAAAAATTATACGGTTAAGCAAGACATTTCATAATCATTAATCTATAGTTAACTCAGCCTGCTGTATTATGCAATACTATGAGGAACAGCTGCAGCCCGCTAACCAGAAAGCACTTTTATGGTTTCTCTTAAGGGCTATTAAATCAATGTGATGAGAGCACAGCTGGAAAAAATCCTGCAAAAATTTATCAGATCCCACACAATATGTAAAGGGACCACTCGGTGCAATTGCAGACTCAGCACCAAGCCCTCTCAGTTGAAACTGCAGGTGGAGGAACATTTACAGCACAGCTCGTATACAGTCCTGAAAATGTCTGCTGCCTCTCCCTTTTCTCTCATCTATGGGCTTTTCCATTTGGGCCTCACTAGCTGCTATAATTGCTGTGGATCCCTTAGGGGTAGATTAATGGGATCATGAGAGCAGCCTTTTCGGCAATTGCTATGCTGCCTGCTTATGTCATTCGAGGCAGAACTTCCTAACACTAATCTAGGGGACGCTAGCAACGCTGCCTCCCTTGCCTCAAGCACACTCCAATAGGGGCCTGGAAATCTCACTCCTTCCTTATTCACATTTTGAAACAGAAGGCACAGAAGAGGAAAAAAGCTATTAACCCATGAAACCCACGTGTTTCATGACTGTTCACACATCATAGATAATGCAAAATAATTAAGAAGGAATGCTATTACTCAGTTGTAATGCCCTGCAGAATTAACCTCTGATGAAATAGATAGAAGAGACTGGAAGTGAAAGACATAAGAATCAGAATAGAGGAGACAAAAAAAAAATAAAAAATCACTATACCTGCTTCATGGATGTCTAATGGGTTTTAAGCCCCAGAGAAATTTCCTTAACACCTTTCTTAAATGCTTATTAAGGACCTGATCTTTGGAGTCTGCTGAAGACAGTGCAGTTCTGCTGTGGACTTAACAGTTCCTGGATCAGATCCATAAATGATCCAAATGAAAATATAGTAGAAAGACAAGAGATAAGCATTGAAAGAATCCCAGAGGCAGAGGCAAAAGAGAGAAAATATTGTCCAAAAGGGATATTACAAAAAAAAAAAAAAAAACAAGCACAATTCTGAGAGAATCCAAGCAGTGGTCCATGGGAATTTTTACACAGTGGTGCAAAAGTAATCATTGCACATGCCTGATAATTGCAAGTACTGGGCTGTGGTCTAAATACACACTAGCAAAACTTGACATTAGGGTCCTTGATCCTACCAGACCTTACGTTACAGACTATGCAAGGCAGAAAACAGGAGTCTTCCTACTGCTTGACAAAAATGGCTGTTATAAAGCCAGAGAGTATATACATCTAGGATCATTATGAATGTTTTTATTTACAGTTTCCTTCCTGTCTTCTCCAGAATGAGCAACCCACACCGTCTGCATCCCTTCTTTGCTCCTCTTTATTTGTAAGACTGTGCTCCCTTTAAATAAGATGCTCATAAAACAGCTGCTGTGTTCAACACCACAGTATTACCAAATAGTTTAGGGTAACGACTAAAGTGAAACCAAGAAAAATCAGACTAGAAATGTGTATGTGTGGGAGGGAAGGTTTTGAAGTAGGAATGAATACCACTGCCAAATTAGAACCTATCTATATACACCACAGTTAGCAGTTTCCCACTTGCAAATGGAGCCATGATCTTAAAGGATCACATTTTGTCAGATTGCATATGTATAGTAATTACAGAATAACACATACCATCACACACATATGAAAATAAATATGAATTTGTATTATAAGTATGTATGTATATGTGTGTGTGTGTGCAAAAAATGTTATGTACATGATTCATGAAATGTATTTTAATCTGTGCTGCGTTTCATATTCATATGATACTTAGATTCACACACATACAAAACACATGTAATATCACACTGCGTTGTAATTAAAATTCAAGAAAGGTCATATCCCACTGAAACATCTTTATCCCTGTCACCCCTCCCAGCCAAAACCAAGCTGAGTCTGGTTCTGTGTAGCTTAGGAAGACTGAAGGACTCTCAGAAAAAAAGATGAAAAAACCCTTTTTCTGACCACCAGAGTCTATGGAAGATTTATCACTCCCTTCAGTGGGTGCAGGATCAAGTCCTTCTAAGACTAAATAGGAAGACCAGGATCAGACATTCATGCAAAAATCTGTGCTTGAGTAGAGAAAGCATCTGCTTCGCTTCCTGGGACTTCTTTATTAGACTGTGTACCAATATAGCAGGAGCCACAGGGAAGAACAGTTTGGAGTAAGGAGGGAAGAGAAAAAGTGTGTGACACACATAACAAATATCTACCTCCAGGCAATGCACTCAAAAATCTTGCTTCACGCTGTGCTCTCTTTTCCTTCTTGCCCTTACATCTTCAGGAGCTGCACCAGAAAAAGTTAAGGTCTTCATGGAAAATCTGCCTTATGGACATGATGCTTGAAGGCTAGAAGCATAACACAAACAAGAGATCCAGGGCATGGCCGAGGAGAGGGGCAGCTGGTGCTTATATTCAATAGTTCTTTAAAATTTTATGTCTCCCCAATGGTATTCTTTGTGTGTGTGTAAAAGGTTCCACATTCTCCACAGAAAAGAGGCTTAAAGAAAACTTAACTTAGTTTTCAAAAGTGCTATTGGTTCTTAAACATATTTTGAAAGGCTTGCTGCTGTTAAAATATCTTGACATAACCAAAGCAGAAATAGCCTCTGCAGTAGTTCAGGGTTCTTTTTACTAAGGAAGTCTGAAATGAGTTTCCAAACCCAAAGCAGGGGAAGTACAGAATTTTTAAATTTTAAAAACACAGAAAACCAAGACTCCCTAAGGTATACAAAAATGTAGAGGGAGAAATTCTATCTTCCCAGGGTTTGCCAAATGAAATGGGGAAGAGGGGGAACTAATTATTTTCAGAAACAAAAGAGAAAACAGAGGAGAAAAGCTTGGGTCATGAGCACCAAGCAGGCAACAAAAAGTCTTGATGCAGCACGCATTCTTGCCACTGGAAATTCAGTCTAGCATAGGATGCTCTTGGCCCATTAAAGCATTGTACCTTCGAATCAAGACATGACACACAGGAGTGGCCAGTAGATAGCTCTTCTACAATTGTACATTGACATGTGGCAGACTCATAACTGTTATGAAATACCGGGTTTATCAAGTCTGTCAAAAATCCCAGTAGAGTTGAAAATATAATCCAGTTCAGATTCATATTCTGCTTTAAATAGTAACTATGAAAGAGAAGACAGACCCTGACGTTCCTGCTACTTCAGCTTCCAGAGAATGTCTTGCTGTGCTAATCTTTATTCATAACCAGACATACAGAAAAGTACAAAGTGCTTATACCCCCTTAATATATTTCAAGATAATAAGTGGACAATGTGGGCCATTCACCTCCATTAAATATGACCACTGCTTCAATATTATTTCTTTTAAGATTTCCTTAAATATTTCACGTTCTCTTAAAATCTGCTTCTTGCAATCTTGATCCCATCTTTTTAATTTCATCCAATTTCTTACAGTTTAAGAGCATTTTTCAAAAGGAATACTTTCTCTCCTTAAAATCCTTCCTCCTTATCCTCCATCCCAAAACAATGTTTTTAATTAAAAATAAACTTGATTCAGGGTTGCTGGCAAACTCCCATGTTCATTCTTAATTCCTTATTCCACACAAAAGAAATTTCAAGGCCCCTGTAGGATTACATTTCAGAGATAGTAAAAAGCTTACCAGTGTATTTTCAAAATGCCCTGGGTTCAGGACATCTTAAGTACTTGCTCAAAAGCAGTGACATATATGGGAAAGAAGGACAAAGGACACTATAGAAGAGAAAATAATAACTTCTCCCAGACAGAACAAAAGTCTTCCTGAGTTCACTGTTGAAATTTTGGAAGTTAAGTGGTATTACTGGAAGTCTGTGAAGAATTGGTTACTCTATTTTTAAATCAAAGAGTAATGGCACAAGGACCTCTCCATTCTGTATTCCGTATCAGAGAAATTCAGACAAGACCTACATAAGAAACAAAGCATTTTGTTTCAAATATATCTGATAACTAAATCACCTTACTCATAAAAAAAAACTAACATGTAAAAGCTTTTAAAAAATGGTGGTAAAAAAAAACAAACAAAACAACAGCAACAACAAAGGCAAACTCCACAACCCCAAACCTGATAGCACATATATCCCTAGATGGAACAGTGCTTATTTGTTACTGATTTGCACTGTCCAGCACATATCTCATCTTCTGTGGCATAAGTTTGACTTACAACTCACTGAAGACTTAGCTATCATTTCCACTGGATAAGTTCATAAAGTCAGAACTCAACAAACTAATTTAAACAGAGGGTTGCAACCAACTGTCTGACCTCTTGTGATTATCATGGATTGTGTGCAGATAGCAGTTCAATGAGACACTTCTCATTGTCTTTCTGATTATTGAGCCCTTAGATGTCAAATTTGCTCTCAGTGAAGTTCCCATAGCATCCAGCTACCTGGTCATGGACATTCCCAAAGCACACAGCTCCTTATGGTAGATCTAGGACTCACAGAAAAACACAGACTCTTTCCTTTTGTAATTTGGAGAGGGATCCACAAAAACCAAGGCGAGGATAAGTAATTCCCTTTATCTGCTTCTTTCTCCCATTGAATTCCCTCCTTTTGTCAAGGTACACCTGCTCAAAACCAAAAACCTAGGAAACAGAGCAGTTGTTCATGATTTAGATGATTTGTATTTGGTTACCAATTCTCCCTGGAAGGCAGAAGAGTGCCCAAGTATCAGGCATATAATCAGTGATGAAATTACTTCATATCAAGTTACACACCAATGAACAATTACTAGTCTTTGGGCAAAGACTTGAGACACAGCTGGTAACTGCACCTACAGCATTAGGTAAAGGACCTCACCGAGATGAGTAAAACACAGATTACAGTTATCATCAGATGAACCTTGAAAATAAAATTATTTAATAGGACTCAGATTAATTTCTTAATTGTGATACATAGTTTTTATTTATGTATTTCTTTTTTCTTTATTTGGGCCACTGCATGCTTCATCAATCCACCTGAAAAGCAAGAGAAGACAGTAGGCACCACCATTTCCTCTCACATTTCTATAAGGGCTGGCTTAGAGAATTCAGAGATGCAATTCAAAGCAGTGAAAAGCAGTCTTTCAACTTCAACTCATGAACATTCGCTAAATTTCTCACTGATAATACATTACATAGAGTGCTGTTTTCCATGGATGACATGATCATATCTCTCTCTCTACTCTGCAGAGTTAGCTTGGCTAGCTGGCTTGGCACTAGTGAGCAGAGAAATCCTCTAAGTAGGTACCCTCTAAGCAGGTGCCCTAGGGGGGGAGAGAATCCCTCTAAGTAGGTACCAGGACTTAGGCCACTACTGTGTCAAAATATTATTGTGATGAAAAAGGTCAGGTTGGTGACCTTTTGGAAATGTCTCCTTAGTCCAAGAATCTGTCCTACCACCAAGAAATGAACATTCCTGATGACATGCTGTTAAGGCACAATGGAAAATTTGATCAACCGCCTCATTCACACCACTTTGTAAATGACCTTCTGCTTGGGAAAGCACTGCAGAAGCAATATTTCTTTCTTGATATATATAACATCATTCAAAATCAAAATCCAGTCCTCCCTTTGAAAGACTTCTGCCTGTGACAGTTTCAAAAAGCATGTGAGTACTGTAACACTGGCAGATTGACATTTTATTTATAGCTGAGCTTTGCAAATATTGGTGAAATTGCTATGAATTTATACTGCTGTAAAGACTTACACATAGTGATGACCTCTCATTAGAACTGATATTTTTACCCGTTAACTTAGAAAATATTAGTATGATGTGCTGGTCCTGAATTTACCCTGAGATGAGACCAGCAGGGAAGGAGCTGATAGGAAAACAACTACTGCTTTTACCCACAACTGCCTGCTCTCTTCTGATACCTTATAAATAAGCTTTAGTTGTATTTTGGCATTTGGTGATAGGGTGATATTTCCTTGGCATCACCATGAAATATGAATTGCATCACCATGAAATATGAATTATATCACCTATTGATATTCTTTGATATATATAGGCACATACATTTGGTGTTTTTCGCAGCAATACACATAAATAAAACTGAAGGGATTTAAATCAGGTGTATCTTTCGTTACAGGGACAGAAAATGTGGTATTATAATTTGTTGCTACTGAACGTTTTGGACACAAAATACTTGTCTACTTTACAAACTGGAAGCTAAAAGAAGTTGAGAGGAATGAATGAGAAGAAATATGGATGAAACAAAAAACCTAACAAAACCATATTCAATTTTTTTCTCCTAATTTCAGAAGCTTTGGATTGACTTCCCTTACCTAAGTCCAAGTAGCAGAAATTACAAGTTAGTTCAAGAGCTGCATGTTATTCAAGTTGTAAATGTATCTAGATGACAGAAAATTAGCATTATACATTCACTTCTGAGTAAGCCACTTACAAAGAGATTTTTTAATGGAAATTTATACATTCTTAGTTTCTTACATGATGTAAGTACTGAAATAGAAATTTTCCTAAACAAAATGAAAATCGCAGCAACTATCCAACTGGCCTTTAAAAGCTCAGCCTGTAATACTGTGTTTGTAAGTGTTTGGGTGTTTTCTTCTCCAGAAGATTATCAAATGGCAGCCAGAGACAGCTCAAGGTACAGGATCTACTTCTCTCAGGCTGTCAATCATGTAACAGCTGCCATTGAGCATTCATTTGGAAGGAAAGATTTCTTGTCTGCTTTTTAACCTTTCTGTAAATAACTTTTTTAGACAGGACTAAGAAGCACTGAAAGGGGAAAAGCCGATAATTCTCTAACCCATTGGTGTCAGTTCCATTACACTATACAGTCATCGTCAGATAAGGAAAGTCAGACAGGCGGATGATAAAGCCACCTCTACAAGCACAATTGCATTTAGAACAAAATTTTCAAGCAGCATTCTGGTCTGCTTCCCTAGCAACTAGGAGAGGTATTTTTGTCTCGGAATTTCATAAATGAGATTGAAGCACAAACAATACTATAGGTAACATTTATAATACGATTTTGCAGGAAAGTATGGGTGATGATGGCATTGGCTGTCAGTCTGAATCCATTTTTAGTGGTTATTAACAAAATTAACAGAACAACAAAGTGTCAATGATGGTACGGTAAAGGCCATTGATGTTGTCTGAAAAATAAGGAGTAACCTGAGCTAATCAAAGACAGGAGAGCAGGCTGGGACACATTTAATTATTTAGAATCACACCTGATTGCAGAAAAACAGTTGAAAGCTAGCTTAAGTGCCTATCTTGTTACCAGTTATATTATTATTAATATTTATTTTAAGAATAAGAATGGTTGCATTGCACCAGAATAAAAATCCTTTTAGTCCAACACCCTGTGTATAATACTGGCCAGTAAAGAATGTATGTAGACATTTCAAGAAGACAGCTTTTCTAAAATAGCCTTTCTTCTGGCCTTCCTTCTAATACACCATAGGTTAGGAACACACTGAAGCAGAGGTTGAAGCCTGACCATCAATTATAACAGCCATGGATAGATCTATCTATCTATCCTAATTATGTGATTATTTTTGGACTCATTTATATAGTGGGCCCCTACAGCATTCTCTGTCCATAAACGCAGAACATTTGAAAATGCATTTTAATTAACTAGATTCATTTTGTGTTCATTTCATCTCTGTCCAAAATGTTTCAGCTGGGGAGGAGGGTGTGCTAGATTTTGGCGTTGATTTGCTGGGTTTTAAGATGTTAGAACAAATAAGGATAGCAAACTAGGATCCTTTTTGTGGATGTTTTATTTGTAGCCTAAAAGGTTTTGTTAAAAACATCTAATGTAAGCTTACTTTTAATGAAATCCAGAAGAACAGGAAAGTAAAGTCCTGATTTCAGTTGTATTTCACGTTCCACCATTTGTAAGCAGTCACTGGATCTTCAAGATTTTATGTAAGTGGACCTCAAATATATTCACTTTGGCTTAGTCTAAAAACTTGACAGGCACCAGACTTTATTACGATTTTTTGAATACAGTTTTATTTAATCCACCTCTGTAGGTGTTAAACACACCTACGTAAGAGATACAGAAAGGACAAAAAGAAAAAAAGAATTATTTCAGCCTTTTCAGACAGCAAAGGAAGGAAACTTTATGGACTCCACTGCCTCCTCTAAGGCTTCAGAAGTGGTCAAAAATTAAATATCCACTCATAAAATTTTCATTATTGCCAAGAGAAAAGAATGATGGGGAAGGTAAATATTCTCTCAAAAAACTTTGAAATATTTTTATTTGTCCCAGTGTGGCCAGGTTTTCTCTTTTTTTTTTTTTTTTTTAATTAAAGTTTTACAGAATGCAAGCTTTTTACATGACAGAATAATTTCCCATGCATCACTGGTCAGGAGTGATTGAAATTGAACTTTGCCTACTTATGTGTTGCTTTTTTTCTCTATAATTAATGGCTGCCAAGTGATATCCTCTTATAACGAACTTTTCTTTAGTACCACCTATCATAAAAATTAAACAGATGCTGTCAATTACTTCTTGGTTTCAGAACAGAAACCATCCCAAAACAACTCTAAGAAGGGACATGATATCCCAAGGGAGGAGACATGGGCTGTGTCTGGCAGAGATCAGACATGCTTCCACAATATAAGCAGGCAAAACCATTGTAGAGCCTTTTCAGTGAGCAAGCAAGGTCTCTGTAGCTGCAGGGACAGCTGTCTGGGGGACCAGATCATGACTGCACCATCTAACTCCTCTCTCCTTTCCATGGGAGTACTAGCAAGCTTCAGGATATCAGACTTTATCTTCTAAGATTATAAGAATTTTACATAGATTCAAACAGGACCTTGGGTCAAACAGGACCTTAATAAAGTGCTATTGCCCACATTATTTACCTCTAACAGCATAACTGCAATTAGGAAGCAATAATAACCACTGCCTAGCTGAGTAAACAGGATACATAGAGATTTGCTCTGGCCAGCAGTGTTTGGAGGACTGGTGGGCAAATCACTGTATGAGATGGACTCAAGTAGTGCAATTACTCAAGGATCTATAGTCTAACTTCTTTGAAACTTCTTTGAAACTTCTTCTTGGTACAGCATTTGGTCTGCACCACTGGAATACAACAACATACAGTTTATTTCAAAGAAACATGGTAAGGGGACAGAAATCCTCAACAGATAAAACTCTTCAGCTTCATATAAGTCAGCAACTGCAGCAGGGAAAAACATTCACACTTCAGATCAGCTGGGAGCAGCTTCTGTATAACTTTGTCCAGGCAGACAGTTTGGACGGTAAGAGGGAATTCAGGTTAAAGGGTGTAGAGAAGGAGGTATGGCAAGGCTGCAGGTGAGGAAGGTGTAGAAAAGACCTAAGAATAATAATTTGTAGAGTATAGGTGAGTGGGAGAATGAAGCACTGCAGTAGGAAAAACAGAGGGCTTCAGAGAGAGCAAAGATTATTGTGGTGCAAAGGGAAGGTGATACATTTCCACAGCAGAATAGGCTTTACTTGTTCAGCTATTCACAGAATAACATACAGCCTTTGTGGTGGTTTGGAGAGGAGATGGAGTATTTTTTCCAATTTTGAAATGGATGTGTGAAGAACAAATGGCATTTACAGTCCAGAGAGGCAACATCCTCAGAGCATCTCCAGATATTTTATTACAGACATCTTTCAACAAGAAAAGTGGAGAAAACTGTCTCCTTTGCTACTGCTATCGCAGTATAAAATCTCCTACTTTCCATTTAGCTCATCAGTTTTGCAGGACTTTTTGCATTTGCCATTTCCAGCTCCTTCTCACCAAAATGTAATTGCAGGAGGAGCGCAATGCCATTAAAGTTAATACCTTCAAATATTTTATTTATTTTTCTAGAAGATAGATTTAGATTAGACATGAGGCACTTCACTTACTGTGAAGGTGGTGAGGCACTGGAACAGGTTGCCCAGAGAAGCTGTGGCTGCCCCATCCCTGGCAGTGTTCAAGGCCATGTTGGATGGGGCTTTGGGCAACCTGCAGGAAGGTGTCCCTGCCCATGGCAGGGGGATTGGAACTAGATGAGGTTTAAGGTCCCTTCCAAACCAAATCATTCTATGATTCTATGATTTTTTTATAGGTCTAATATTCAATAATTGGCAGAAAAATTTCATTTGGAAATGCATAGTGCCAAAGGAAAACATTCAATCTCTTTCCATTCAATGCCCTGAGTATTTTCTCACTCCAGGGTGTAAAAACATTTGTTCTTGATTCACAGGGTCATTCCAAATCCTTGCCAAATTATGCAAAAAGCTGTCAGATTTAATGGTGCAAGTGTCTTATTCCTTATTATGGGACTTGGACAAATAAAAGCAATGTATTGTAAAAACAGGAAGTGTAGCTACTGCCAAAAGTCATCACAAAAGATGTTTTTAATAGTATGCTGTCCTGTCTGCAGTGTCTATCTCAGGTATCAAGTCTCTCTAGGGTCTGAGTTTAATCTTCAGTGCAGCTGTAAAATACAACCAATAAACACTATTTTCATTTTATAGACACACAAACATTCTCACAGAGGCTACAGCCTCAATTTAGTAATGTACTAAGCCAGTTGTCTGGTGATTTTAATTACACACCAGACCTCCAAATTCATGTTTAAAGGTCCTACTGAACTGAAGGCCCAGCAGCTTTCTCCTGCACTCACTGCAAAATGCAAGCCATCCCAGAAATACATCCCCTTGCCTGGTTGGTCACATGTAGATCTTTGGACATAACCTTTGGTTCAGCAGAGAAATAAAATGAAACAAAAAATAAAAAAATAAAAAGCCAATAAAATAAAATTTTAAATTAAAATAAAAATAAAGAATAAAATAATAATTAAAAACCACCACAAAAACTGTGCTTAAATTTAATTTTCTGTGTTGTTTTCCTTTTCACACAAGGCAACTCAAAGAAAAAAAAAAAAGAAAAAAACATCCATTGGAGGGTTGAGTCCCTGCAGGAATATGAACTGCAACCACCCACCACTCCAAAGAGTGCCCTAATCAGCTGCCAGTGAAGTCCTATGAGGTGAGAAGTTTTAATCCTGCTTCTTTGGAGGCTGTCCTACTTTGTGTAAAACATCTTTAGACATATTTCAACAATACAAGTGATTTATCTGTTTAACACTATGGTCAAAGCACCTTTGACTCTCCAGCCTGCATGACCAGGTAATCATTTACAGCTGGATCATTTTGAAACTGATCTCATCACAAAATCAGAGTGAGTCATGAACTATTGCTGAGCACAGAAGGAGCCCAAAGGACAGTTACCATGTCCTCCCTCATAGTTTCTGCTTACTTATACTACAAAATGACTGTTGTGGGTCACAGAAAATCAAACACATTATTTTAAGTATGTGGAAATAAAAGATAGAAAAAAAAAACCTCCTTAAAATTGAATAAACAGTCTGAAATTATCACAAAAATGTAGATCTGGCCAGGAACTACTAATTGGATCTGTGAAATTTTCTTTTTGAACAGCCTTACAAGGATGTGATTTGAATTCTGCCATTAGAAATGCATTTCAGAGCAAGATTGTACTGCTCATTAAGTGGATATCACCAGCTTTCAGCCATTTCACAATCTTGCTTCCTAAACGATAGTCGTGTTGGCAGAGAAAGCTTTGCAAAATTTGATATATAATAAAAGTTAAAATAAGGATTTTTTTTTTGTTTCCACTTGAGTGTGTCAGGAAACTGGGACTGAAAGATTTATAGTTTTCGGTACAAAAACTAGTTAAGAATTAAGCAAGAAGGCACTCTTTCTCCCCAGGAAGAAAACCTCTAGTGTTACAGTCAATGGGATTTTTTCCATCCACTTCTATGAGAAGAAGATGATCAGATTTCAAGATGTAAATGGCAAGGGGAAAAAATCAGTGATCCAACTAACTTACTGCTTTTAATGAGAAGCAATGCACCTCCCAAATGTATAGCAATTTATTTGCATGGATTAAGGAAGGTGCAGTACCCCCCATCAGGTATCAAGACAACTACATCATTTGCACTCCTTCTCCAAATAACCTCTGCATGTAAAAACAACTGAAATGGATGATGAGAGCTTTATTAGTAGTGATCTTGGAAAATAAATATTCCTTCTTAAAGAGAAAGACTACCATAGGTAGTTGTTCCACTGGCTAATTTGAACCATAAAAAAAAAAATGGTACCTGTGCACTGTGCAGACTTGGTCTCAACTGCTCTACAGAAACATTTGAATACTTTGAATTAAATTAATAGTTCCTCAATCTAGGACAGTCACTGAAGTGCACAGCTGAGTATCTCCAGGAAATTACTCCTAAATGAGGATTTTCCAAACCAAATCTTGATCTCTTCTTTATGCTCGCTAAGCAATGAAAATGCATTTCATGTGAGACATCAGATAACTGAGGAAAGGGGGGGAGGTTGCATGGCCATTTATACTAGCAGGCTTTCTTTCTTTTCAGGCCACTCTTAATACAGAGCATCCTTTTTTTCTCATTTACAAGTGCTCAGAGTGCTTATTGGTTACATTGCTAAAGTTTTGCCTTTCCAAGCAGGCAGCACACTTTACTCTTTGACCCTTTTTTACCCTCCTGTCCATTTAGTTCCACTGCTATAGTATGACACTGGCTCCCCTTCTCAAAAGAAAGAAGGAGAGAGGAAAGTATTTTTCACTAAAATAATAGCTCCGCTTTTGGCAACAAACAAAGGATAGAAAAAATACATCCAGAGAAACTGAACTCTTTAAAAGTGCTTTTTTGCTCTTTGATGACACAGGCATAAAGCCAAAATTCACCCCTTGTACTTCATGTTCAAAATTTCTCCACATAGCTTTAAATTGCTGACAGCTCTTTAGCTGCAGCCATGCTACCGGGCGCCATTATAATAGTTCGCCATATTATTATGATGTGTCAATGTTTATGACCTGTATCCCCAAACTGGACGACATTCAAATCTGTTGACTGCTTCTAAATCACTTTTTTGGAGAAGACTTAAAGTACTGAGATCGCAACTAGAATTGTTATTGCTCAAGTGGCCCCATCTAATCTTTTTTTCATTGAAAACAAAAAAAGGTTACAGAATCATAAAGCCCATGTGGAACAAAACACAGGAAAATACTTGTTCTCATATAGAGGAACACATATAATACCCACAGCTGTATGAAGGCCCAGAGGGCTTTTTTATTGGTGCATGGATGAATTTTTTTATTGCTACTGCATAAAGTGTTCTTGACAAAAGTATTTGACCTCTGACATTAGCAAGATTTCCTCTTGGTGGCCATTAGAATATAAATCCTACTTTGTGTATTCTGACCTTAAATGATGCACTATCTGCAAGGGGGTTTAGTGGGAATAAAATCAGACAAACAAGCGAAAGAAAGTGTTTTGTTGCCTGGACATGGGCCAACGTGGTTTGAGGTGATTTCACTCACCTGAGCACTGAAAAACTTGAAGGAGTGTTGAGCAGACCAACCTGCTTCACAAGCAAGCAAGAAAAATGAGCAAAAAGAGGAAGGCAGGAAAAGCAAAGAGGTATCACTGACTACTCAGGGCTTATAGGTCTTCAGTTAGTATGGCTGAGTAATGTCTTTTTCTACAGTCAGGCAACTAAGAGAATAATGTGCTTAGCCTCAGGTATGATGAGCCTTTCCACCATCAGCCCAAGCCTGCCTGTTTGCATAGAGCTAAGCATGGCTAGTTGTCCATTTTGATGAAAAGATCAATCTGCTTTTAGTGTAGATACCTTCCAAGGATTTCAGTAGTCACATCAAACTTCAGTTGGCTGAAAAATATGAAAGTTAAGCTCTTTCTTATCCTTAAGAAAGCCTTTACTGATTTTATTTTTTTTTTTTGTAAACTTGATATCTCTGCTCAGCTCATACTAGCTACTGCAGACTTTCAATTAAATCAGGTTAACTGATCAGATTAAAAGTTTTTTGTAACAGTTTCGCAGCATATTTTTCAAGAGAATTTCCTGTAGGCACTGACTTAGCAGAAAATTGTCTTCTGATATTTGTCGGAGTTCTTGTGTCTTCTCTACCATAACTCTAGTTCTATGACACTTTCCATTTCTTAGATCTGATCACATCTAAAACACCCCTCATCATACTCCACCTTCCCTGGGATGTCCCACAATCCTGTGACCAATAAAGCATAAAGCCAGGAAAAATATTACATTATTGGCAACAATGCATTATCAGAACTTTAGTCCAAGGAGTTCTAACAAGTTCTGTGCCTTTGGTCTCATTTTTCAATTATAGCAGTTGTTAAGTCACACCCCTCTGAGTTATTCTTACAATAAATTACTTTGTCCATCTGGAAAGTCACAGTCCCTTCTGGGAAGCACTTCCAGCGGCTGTCAGGAGCCCACACCCTGTTTATGAGAAGGTCCCGCTGGACAGCAGAAAATATTGAGCTACCATTGTGACTCTTTCTGTACAACATTCACGCTGGTTTCAGTGGCAAATTACACTAAAAGGCTAGAAGAAAAATGAGGTAGGAGTCAGAATGTGTACCTTTTTGCTGCCTTTCTGTTGAACAACAGCTAGGGGTACCCAGAGCATCTGCTAACAGGCAATGTCTAGGATTTCTTTGAGAAGGAAAGTCCCTTACCCTCAGCCACCATATTTATGTCCAGTATTTGTGAAACAACTAACTTTAACAAGGCTTTCAAATGGCTCCATCTCATGAGACCTCCAGATTCTCAAATGAGTTGTTTGAAAAGGTAGTGAAAACTGGGTCATGGCACCCCACTCCTTCACCAGGATCTTTCCTTCACTTTGGTTGCATCAAGACGTGGACAGAAGGTGGAAGTGCTGAACCTGTTCTGCAGGTGGAGACCTAAAACCAGAATGGTGTTACAAAGAACTGCTTCTCCTTCTTCGCAAGCCTCCTCTAGTAAATAGGACATGGTGGTGGGTCTTAAGAAACTGAAGAAAGTCATGGTGTGTATCTTAAGAAACAGGAATGGGGAAAAAATTATAAAGCCACGCAACCTCAAATGTAGTGCAGATACACTTTAGTTACATAGCACCTTTCCATCGAGCAGAAAGTAGACACTGAGATGCAAAAAACAAAGCTGACAGAGTGGGCAACAGCTGGAATTAGAGAAAGCACTACTATTCACATTAACTGCAGCTAGCAAATACCTCATTGCCCATGAATATAGATGGCACTGCAGGCAATAGAAATGGATTCCTGTGGTGGCACAGTGTGAGACTAGATTCAGAAAGATTTGAGGTATAGGGAGTCTAACTCTCAAAGCATGAAGGATAAAGCTTGTTTATTATGCTGTAATTAAATATGAAATGAAAAAAAATATTTTCTTTATAAATGTCATATTTGCATCTAACCTACAAACACAAGACAAATGATTCTGAGGACAGGCAGATGCTACCTAATCAGCTACCTACAGCATGGAAACAGCAGAGAGACTGAGCGAATCTCACCTAGTCCAAAAGAAACAGCCATTTTCAGGGAGTTTCTAACTTTAGCGGAGAACACCGCAGGCCCCTAAAATAGCTACAGGGATGTATATGAAAAACAATATACCATGTCATGGCTGGCTGGTGAGAACAAGACAGAAGAGGGCTTGCAATGGAGCAATTGATGAAGATAGATTGATTTGAGTGATGTTTAAATTTGGTTTATTATGGGGCTGCAGTTGACAATGTTGCAGGCTGCTCACCTCCCAGAGAGATAGGCATGTGGGCCATTCTTTGATTTCATAAATCATCCAGGAACATACCCAGAGCATTGACCTTTTATGGGGAGGGAGCTCAGGGCATTCAGCATAATTTAACACCAGCATGTCGGATGGTGTCCAGCACAGTTTAACACTCCTTAACCTCTGCCTCATTAGACATCTGTCCTGTCATTTATCTTTCTGTTTATTTTCCAAGTGATATATTATCGGTAATAACTAAGGAATGGGCACTGATGTTACTCTCCATGGAGCTGCCATTAGTCAGCTGGAAGTCAGGCCAGCATCACTCTGAAACTGGTACACAAAACGGCTTTTAAAGGATTTCAGATTGTCTTTGCCAAGCAATTTCCTCTTGGCATGGGCAGCTAGCACCCCTTTTATATGATATTTTATTTATTTTTACTCTTTCCAGGCCACATTTTAAGAGTTTTTAATACCAGCAAGTATTATTACTGTTGGTAATAAGACATGAATTATTATTTTTGAAGCAGAAACTTCATCCTGTCTGTGACAACCACAGTTAAATAAGAAGCCAGCAGGCAAGAGGCAGAGTCTTCCATTTCAACCACATATATACACATACTTGTACACAGAGACAAATGCACATACATACACACAAATACACAAGCCCACACTCTTCCTTTCCACCTAGGTCATTGCCATAATGGAAGATATTAAGACTCCTTTCTAAATATAAATATTTTAGCATGTCTTCAATTGACTGAATATTGGAAGTTTCATTTATGCTGACATTCTTTATCAAGCGGCAACTGCTTTTCCAATATTTGGTATATTGAGTTACATTCTGGAAGGAGAAAAGAAAGCAAAGAAAGCATGGGGCCACAGTGAGGGGAAAATTAAATATACACATTTTTTCTATGTTGTGTAACATATGTGTTGTGATATTGGATGGGAAGTAAATTCCAGCAAAGATTCTTCTATGATACATATGGTACTAAGGTTGAATTCAGATTTCTAGCAGATTATAAAGAAGGTACAAGTTCAGAAGGGCTATAAATTTTAAAAAGACATTCCAGATTTGTTTATATTGTGGATATTTGTGAGTCAGCTCTATAATAGATGTAACACCTTGATAAAACATTGATCATGTTTTGTTTAACTGAATAACAATATTTTGCTCATAAATCCATTATTGCATGAAAGATATTGAAATTTTGAGCAATAACAAGCAATTTTATACAAGCAATATTACCACTGAGAAACAGATTGAAGTACTTAAGAAACCCATTGGCTGACCTGAAATGTCCTCTATTTAAACACACATGCGCTGAAACCTTCAGCAAAAAAAATAAATAAAAAAAACCCCTAAACAATATCAAATGTCCTGAGAAACTGCACAGGTATCCCTGAAATTTGGATACGGCGATGAGAAAGAGCAAAGCAATGAAGGCAAGCCTGCTGCTGGATCACACTGGTTGAGGCAGGCAAGCATAGCCAAAAAGGAATCCAGTGGGTGGGAGGGAGTTTGCTGGGGTACCAGAAGCTTTACTTTCCAGATGTACTTTATTTATACAGCGCTAAATCCTTTCAAAACTACCTACATCCCACACAGATTCTGTATTGCTGTATTGCTTAATTAATACCATCATCTTAGGTTTTGTCTAACACCACGGTTAGAGGAAAGAATTACACCTCTGCATATGCAAGTGCTTCCAAATCTAACATGATACCATGGAAGCCGTTTTGATATCATAAACAAGACATCTGCTCTTTTACTGTTTTGGTTCACTTTCTTCAACTGAGCATTTAGCTGTACTTTTTTGAAAGTTGGGATCACATAACTGGAGTTTACAGGCTTTAGGGCTAATGGGAGCTTCTAGGCAAACTCTCTGGCTACTTCTTCAGCAGTGAAAACAAGCTGCGTATACCATGATTCCTATACACCACAGGGCGCACTTAGGTATAAGGCAATGTGATCTGAAAATGAATCCAGCAAGGTGTTTCTGGGACCATGAAAACCACCTGTACAAGGCCCTTGTGAAAGCTCAAGTGTTGTTGGCCATTTGGGTCACCCACATTGTCAGAAAGGAAACTCATACCAGAACAGGTGCTACTGGGATGATCCAAGCAATGGACAGTTTATTTTACAAGAGGAAATTAAAAGGCAGTGGCTTATTTAGACAAGCAGATCCAAGCCTGAGAAGGGATACACTTGCTCTTTGCAAATACAGCTGGAGGATAAACACCAGAAAAGAGAAAGAGCATTTTAATCTTAAAGACAATGAATTGGCAGCAAAACAAAGAGATATAAACCAGCCACTAAGAAATTCAGGCTGGAAAATTATGTATAGGTTTCCAGCTCTCAGAAATGTGAGTTTCTGGACTTAACCACAGTTTTGTAGCCATGGGGTCAGTATTCACCACTAGTTTGTGGTGGATTATGACAGATTTTACATGAGAGAGAGAGACAGGCCGAGCAGACACTGTGCATCAGTGCCCTCCTCAGCAATCCACACCCTCCTCTAACTACCAGGATTCTGAGCCAGTCCAGACCATATGTCTAGCCCACATTCTGCATCTTCTCCCTTTGGAAGCCAGGGCATGAGAGGCACCTGTATGGAAATACCTCTTACATTTTCCATACTTCTGTGGTGTCCCCCAGATGGGAGTCCAAAAGCACTCCCAGCTTTCTAGGCTGATCTTGCAAACCTCTTTAAGTCATGCAAAATAACTTGTCTGAGGTAAAAACCTTACAACAGCATGGCAATCTTCTTTTCCTGTACTAGCCAGGCAAGGTAAATCTGCCACGCTCCCTGCTGTACCTCAGTCTACTGAGATGGGGACAGCCCTGCCTGCAGCATGCCCAGGACTCAGCCTCTGTCAGGCACATAGCCAGGGTCCGATCAGCCACTCACCCCTGCAGAATGAGCCTCCAGAAGTCCTTTTCTGTACCGTACACACATTGAACTCTGCACTCGTTGCTTAATCCTTCTTAAGAGCAGCATTTATATGTTTGTGTGTTTCTCCTAATTAAGTGCCAAATGTCTCGAGCTTTCTCCTCAGTGAGGGAAAATTCAACCCAGCCCAGCCTTGAAATAAATCTGATGACGCTAGTGATTCAGTCAAGCTACATGAGTCAAATTTGGCCCAGATTTTTCTCCCCATTAGTAACAAAATGTAAAGCTTTATTTTGAAAGTACATAATTGATAACACTGTCAACAAAATTCACCATTGCCCCAGCATCACCCTATAATGAAAAGCAATGTTAATACAACACAGGCCAGAAACAAAACATTGTTAAGCTCTGTGTTTCTAGTTAAATTCTAAGGCTTTTAATTTTTGTATGTTGAAGTAGAGAATGGAGTATACAGAATATTCTAAATCTATAAATGCATCTAATGAGTTGAGAAAAGAAAATTTAGTTTTTATAGTCTTCTGTTATTATTTAAAGTCCCAGACAGAGTTACTATAACATACACAAAATAGATTATGTTTAGCAAGAAATTTAAAGATCAGAATTCCTGTAAACACCAAGTTTAACATTTGGGTACAATAAACTCAGCTTCCCTTTCTCTGTTAATGATATTCTGGGTAAATGCCTGCAGATCATTTACTTTGGAAAAAAATCATATGAAAAAATAAAGAGGTTTTGTTCAGGTTCTTTCAAGATAGAAAGCATACTTGCTAGCACTGGGGCAGACCCCTGTCAAACACAGGTACATGCCACATGATGCTGAATCTGAATAAAACCTCCCTCTGGATTGTGGTGGCAGAGCTTTGAAACCTAACTTGTGCCTGTGCTGAATCACCCTCTGCACTGCAGCGGAAAGAGAGGGGGTCCCACCTTGTCTTTATCACCCAGCTAGCTCAGGTTGGAATTTGGGGTGGGTGGGAGGTTTGTTCTCGCTTCAGGAGAGATGTGGTGTATTTTCTCAGCAGCCTGGGACATTACCAGCTGACAGGGTGCCCCACAGAACAGGCACCCCATATTGGTCTGATGGACATGGTGTTTCAGGAATCGCCCTCAAAACCTAACAAACACAGATGCCCACACTGCCACACTGCGAAACACCATGTTGTAACCTGTGTTGGAAAACACACTGAGAACGGGTACCAGAACTAGTCTTTTAGCCCTGAGAGTCTTCAGCAGCCCCAGCAGTGTTTGACAAGAGCCACCAATCTGTGTTTGATTCTCACTCCAAAGAAATCTTTGAACAAACATACCCACAGTACACAGAAATGACCATGACACGGCTTTTGCTGGCCAAAAATGCCAATATCTGAATTTTTCCCAAGGAAAATGGCCATATTTTTCATTTTAACAAAAGTATTATTTTTTTATGGTTCATACTATTAATAATCCAGGATATCTCAGCACAAATGAATGACTGTAGGCATGCTTCTGTTCACATGCTGAGACATCAGGTATAGACTCACTCTGAGATGGTCACACTATGGTGTCACCTGGATCTGCTCCAAACCACATGAAAAAAGGGCAGTGTGATCAAGGTGAATATCATCAGCTTCACAAAGGACCCAAAGTCAGTAGGAAAGATCTTGCAAAAGAGACAAATACAAACTGGATGCTTTAGTTTCCTCTAAACTCACTTCCCAAATTTGTTCACCACCTCAGGTTCATCATAAATGATATTCCTTGCACATCAGCTTTTGTCTCTCATCCCATCACACACATTCCTCTCTTTTAAAGACATCTTTTTAGTCCTAAGAGGCTGCTGTTGTTGCAAAGCAATGAGTACGAGGCTGTGAAATTTCCAACATTCATAACAAGTTCATTTGGTCTTTGAGTGTTTTTCTGCCATTTTTAGTTAAACCACTCTGAAATATCTTTAGATGCACCAGTTAAGTTGTTGAAGTTCCTGTGACTTAGTTTCTGTTAGAATTCAGATTCATTTCAATAATGATGGGACAGAAATTTGGAAGGTATATACAGTTCCAGTAAACATAGGACCTATCCATTCCCAGTCAAATTCAGGTTTTCCAGGTGCCCCAATTATTTCTTGACACTGGACTTTAGAAGCAAAATTTATTTCCTAGAACCAAAGTTCTTTTTCCTAATGCAAGTGTATGAAGCAACATCATCTGATGTTCATGAGTTATTCTTTGTCTAAGTAGATTATCATCATTATCATCATACACAACTTTCAGAAATTCCTACTCTGAGTTTCCACTGTTTCGTGCAATATTGTCTGTTTCTTCACTGAAATGACTCCATAAATCTCCCACCTACATTTAAATAAAATACATGCATAATTCCTAAACAAGGAGATTTTGTACAATAGCATTTAGTATTAAGACATTAAGGGAACAAGCCTAGATGCATGTGAGTATCGCATCATTCCTCATCCCAGCTCCACCCGTATGCTATAGCTGGATGTATGGATGAGATAATAAAGATAATAAGATAATGAGATAACAAGATAAAAGTAATGGTCACTATGGCATCAGAAGTCCCTGCTTTTCATTAAATAAAAAGAAATTTTGTGTCAGCCCCATAAAGTCAGAAATACTGTTGCCTTTCTCCTGCACAGGATACAGCACAGCTCTTTCTGAAACCTTCAGACTCACTGACAGAGCAAAACGCAAGGAGCCAGATAACTCCCTTCCCCCTCACCCAAGAAGGCTGTTGAGCATACCTAACAGCCCAGAGCTTGCCAATTTTTTTTCCCTCTTAGCACAACGTCTCTAACAAATGTACATATTGTATCTTTTTTAAAGATTCACATGGAAAAACTTTTAAACCAAATGCCACATGTTCAAATGCCATTTCATTTATATGAAAAGGTCTTCTTCATTAAGGCTACAAGATGGTGGTTTACAATAAGTAGGTCTGTATGGTGAAGGTATTAAAGCACTGAATTACAGGTCAGTGTCTGAGGCAGCTGATGTTAATATAGCCAGAAAAAGAAACTGTGCTTTCAGTTGAGGTTTGGAATAAGGGGTGAGGCAGTGAAGCAGAGATAAAAGAAGTCTGTT
Source organism: Neopsephotus bourkii (assembly GCF_033783945.1). Lineage (NCBI taxonomy): Eukaryota > Metazoa > Chordata > Aves > Psittaciformes > Psittacidae > Neopsephotus > Neopsephotus bourkii. The sequence goes on from NW_026902239.1 coordinate 9,079,240, forward strand.
TTAGATAGCAGGAGCTTAAGCAAAGGTGATTCTCAAACCCATAGTATTTGGAAAGAACCGAGAAATCAAGATGTAGCCAGCCTAAGGAAGCAAGAGCAATGGAAAGAAGATAAAGGTTAAGAAAAGCTTTCTGAGAAAGAATGGTGGAAATTCAGGGAGGGCATTCTAAATTGTACAGAAACATGTAATAATATTGTAAACTTGTTAAAGAGCTTAAAAGACTAAAACATGTCCATAATCTGTATGTCTCTCTGTCAATACCTGATGTGCAGTAACAAAGGTCAAAGACTCAATGTTTCCAATAAAGGGCACTGTTCCACACTAAAAGTCCGATTTCTGAAATACTGGATGAAGGATTATTTTTGGAAACATAAGCTGGGAAATCATTAAGGCTTCACTGATTTACCAGCGATTACAAAGAGCAATATAAGAAGCGTTTATGAGTTCCTATCAAATATGGCTTCATTTATCTGTTAAAAAGTTCACAGAAAGTACAGGAAGTGAGTTACCTTATTACTTACCTGAAGAGTGGGGTCTGGGAGCAAATCTGTCCCCACATCCTTCTGCAATAGCTGTATTGTCTGAAAAGCAAAAAGGGCAGAGAGAAACAATGGGGAGAAGAGAGGGCAAGGGGCAAGGGGCAAGGGAAGGGAAGGGAAGAAAGGAGGAGAGGAGAGGAGAGGAGAGGAGAGGAGAGGAGAGGAGAGGAGAGGAGAGGAGAGGAGAGGAGAGGAGAGGAGAGGAGAGGAGAGGAGAGGAGAGGAGAGGAGAGGAGAGGAGAGGAGAGGAGAGGAGAGGAGAGGAGAGGAGAGGAGAGGAGAGGAGAGGAGAGGAGAGGAGAGAGAGGAGAGGGAGAGGAGAGGAGAGGAGAGGAGAGGAGAGGAGAGGAGAGGAGAGGAGAGGAGAGGAGAGGAGAGGAGAGGAGAGGAGAGGAGAGGAGAGGAGAGGAGAGAGAGGAGAGGAGAGGAGAGGAGAGAGGGAGAGGAGAGGAGAGGAGAGGAGAGGAGAGGAGAGGAGAGGAGAGGAGAGGAGAGGAGAGGAGAGGAGAGGAGAGGAGAGAAGAGGAGAGAAGAGGAGAGAAGAGGAGAGAAGAGGAGAGAAGGGGAGAGAAGGGGAGAGAAGAGAAGAGAAGAGAAGAGAAGAGAAGAGAAGAGAAGAGAAGAGAAGAGAAGAGAAGAGAAGAGAAGAGAAGAGAAGAGAAGAGAAGAGAAGAGAAGAGAAGAGAAGAGAGAGAGAAAGAGAAGAGAAGAGAAAGAGAAGAGAAGAGAAAGAAAGAAGAGAAGAGAAGAAGAAGAGAAGAGAAGAGAAGAGAAGAGAAGAGAAGAGAAGAGAAGAGAAAGAGAAGAGAAGAGAAGAGAAGAGAAGAGAAGAGAAGAGAAGAGAAGAGAAGAGAAGAGAAGAGAAGAGAAGAGAAAGAAGAGAAAGAAGAGAAGAGAAGAGAAGAGAAGAGAAGAGAAGAGAAGAGAAAGAAAGAGAAAGAGAAAAAAGAAAAGAAAAGAAAAGAAAAGAAAAGAAAAGAAAATAAAAGAAAAGAAAAGAAAAGAAAAGAAAAGAAAAGAAAAGAAAAGAAAAGAAAAGAAAAGAAAAGAAAAGAAAAGAAAAGAAAAGAAAAGAAAAGAAAAGAAAAGAAAAGAAAAGAAAAGAAAAGAAAAGAAAAGAAAAGAAAAGAAAAGAGTAAGGAGAGGAGAGGAGAGGGGAGGAGAGGAGAGGAGAGGGGAGGAGAGGAGAGGAGAGGGGAGGAGAGGAGAGGAAAGGAAAGGAAAAGAGAAAAGAAAAAAGAAAAAAGAAGAAAAAAAGAAAAAAGGAAAGAGAAAATAAAAAAGAAAAAAAGAAAAAAGAGAAAAAAGAGAAGAGAAAGAAAAGAAAAAAGAAAAGAAAAAAAGAAAAGAAAACAAATTGGTGTTTCTGTGTAAACACTTTGCACTTGGAAAAGCCTTCATCATTAGCATTCAGATATTAAAAGAATCTCTGTTCCTTGTTAGAAAAATAAATTTTGTCAACTACCCTTGTGACAGAATGGGATATATCTGTGTCAAATTACAAACCCTGTGTTGTATTAAGAGTGCAAACAAGCCAGGACATGCCCAATTACAACCTATTAGACTGTATTCATATGGCTGCTGGACCTAAAAAGGCATTTTGCACCTCAGCAAAATGCTAATGCTCATAAAGCTTACATCCCCTTGATTTGGGAATGCCTATGGGATTGGGTGCAAAGGGATACAGGTGAACTCTGCCCGTATTTGGAGGTAGTCGGAGATGAGGCAGCTCCGGTACAGAAGCCACGTAGGCTGTGTCTACACAGTCGATTGCAGGCAGATGTGAGTTCCCTTCGCCAGCACTCTGAACGAGCAGGCAGAGTTGCAGCCATGTTTACTGTGGCACAGAGTCCTTTTTGAAAGAAACAGAAAACAAAAAATCAACAGCGTTTTAGGTTCTGGTCCTGCCTTCCTCATAAAGATCTGATTTTGGGCCTCTCCCTGTCTATGCAATTTGTATTGTACTGCCAGACAGGGCTTATTAGTTCAGGCTCAGTGCTTTTCTAACTGCAGTTTTGCAGTCTCCAGACAAATATGTGCAACAAATGCTGCCTGCAGAAGACACACACTCATACATTAGTACACCATCAATCTTAAACTAGCTAAGCAAAACCACTCTGAAGCTTCCAAGATGAAAAAAAAAACAACAGCTTGGTCTAGCAAGACTGGGAGAAGAATGCAGATTTCTGATATGACCAGAAATGCCCACCTTTGGCTTCCTGCCACTGTTCCACTCCCATGGAATAAAAGCAACACTGCATAAGGAGAAACTCCATGGAAAAAGCAGCATTCTGGTCATTCACAGCAGTGTCAACACTGACTTTGAAGATTGTAAAGGAAAGGGAGGCTTGCTGGCTTTCTTGTCTGAAAATTACTGCTGGTTACACTAGTATTTCACTGAACCTCAGCTGCAGACTGAGTTACTCCAGTGCAATCCCATTGCACCAGTGCTTTGCTATATCCTTCCAGTGAGGTTATGATATGAACCAATTAAAGCAGAAAGGGGAGTGCTAGAAGGCTAAAGACATTTTTCATCAGCAGGGTAGACAGTGGCCTAAGCACATCAGTAGCCCTGTCATGTCTACAGCTCAGGTTTGAGAGCTCTGAGCCTCAGGACTTGTTTATAACATGATACTTAACTCCCAAGTGCCACAGTAGTGAATGATTCACTTTATGTATTGAATTTCTTTGCTGAGCCCAGCAAAGGAGTTAAATAAGAAGCTGTAGCTACACAATGTCTCTGGCGCAGAAGTGTGGGATGTGGCATGTGTAAGTAGTGGGATAAGTAAGTAAATAATGTGTAAGCAAGTAACTATTAAAAGATGTTAAGAAACATCTCTGTAATACTGTCAGGGATCTTTAAAATCTTAATTCACCTCCTGTAGGAATGTGCTACATTTAGAGTGTGGAGTTAGGGGGGTTTCCCAGGTGCATGAAACTGAAGAAGACAAACATTTATGACCACGCTGTACTAAGTAAGACATTGTTACTGGGACAGTCAGCCAGCAGTAATTCAAATTACTGCTCTGCCTGAGCCAGGGACTAACTTAAAATGGAGGTTACCACAGCATACGAGTGCTCTGTCCACGTGGATCTTATGAGAAAACACTTGTGATGACTCAGTCACTTTCTCCCCTCTACAATTCTGACCTGTGTTGATGGCAAGTCAATACAGAACAGAAAACAAAAACAAAACAAAAAAAAAGTCCTAACATTTGTAAAACAGAGGCAGAAGAATAAAAGAGAATGATGTCTTCCACCTCACTTAAGAACTTGGACACTGCTTGGAGTGGACATCTGTCTGCATGTCCTTCTGGGAAGTGCAGCTACTAAGAGGCTGATGTACCCAAGACATGTACTGGAAGCAATGCTGAATAATAGCCATATCCTCTATTGGATGGGATGTAGTGTCAACATGAGACAGGTGACCATGGAGATAGGAGCCTAGCTGGACTTTACATATCATTACTTAACTTTCATAATTTTGCTTCTTTTTTAAGGAGGCATTTCACAACCAATGCCTGTATTTTGTCAGCTTTCTCTAGATAGCCTCATAACTGCACATAGCCATACTATGCAATTCATTTTTCTGCTGTCTAGATCTAGGTTAGATAAACTGCAACAAGTACCCATTTCCAGAGCTGGGAGGATTTTGGAGGCAGCATGCTCAATTCCCTAAGAGAGATAACACACTGTACTACTCAGTAACCGTCAACACTGAAAACAAAGAACATCGCTGGAAACTTCAAAATAAGAAGCTAGAAATATGAAATGTAAACCATAACATAATACTGTGAGGATGGATGATTGTTAAGTGGGAACTCTGGCATAAGTGCAGACACTTGTTCACCCCATTCTCTTGAGCAGAAAATGAATATGTAGCCAGAACCTTCTTATGATCTTACTGTTCCTCAGAAGAAACACTCAAGGAGTTTTCCCACCGTGGCAAAAAAAGTACAGAAAAGTCAGAGGTGATAAATGTCAAGTTGCACCAAAAGAAGGTCAAAATTAAGGTTTCCATGGATAAGTGTCTTAGGGAAATATCTGACCCTCTTTCTGGGAGAGTAAAACTATAGAGTAAAGCTCTGTGTGTGTGCATGCTACAAGGCTTATTTAATGAAGGTTTATAAGATCAGATTAGTTTATGTAATTAAATCAGTAAAAAATAGAAGTTATGACAGAAAGTCATGAAGTTATAAATAACCTTATATGTCACTAATAACTAGAATAACTTTGTTCAGTTTTGGCCACTTTATACCAGAAAAATAGAGCGAAAACAGAAATCCAGAGGTGGATGTTATATACAGGATAATTCCCATTCAGTGACACAGTGGAGAAATGAAGACTGAAAGTGAGGATAAAGAGAAAACAATGAATGGTGCATAAGGATCATCCTTATCTACAGCCTTAAACACATGGAGCACTAGACTTGAAAACATTGCTCAGCAAGCCCTTCCTTGGAGCCTTTCACATAAGAGGAGGAGGAAGAGCTGCTGTTGTACCCTTGGAGATATTAAAAAGCTGACTGGACGTGGTCCTGAGCAACTGGATTGAGCAGGGGGCTGGAAAAGATGACCTTTGGAGGTCCCTTCCTACCTCAACAACTCTGTGATATTACTGTTTTTTGCTTATGTCGAAATCTGTAGCTGAGGGTAAGATCTTCATTTCAGGATGCCTTGTTCAGTATTGCAAAACTGAATAATAATGAATAATAACGCTCATAAATGAGCATTCTGAAAATATTCTGAAAATACAATCTGATCCAGGCGCATCAGAATATTTCATCTCAGACTCTAAAACCATAATAATACAAAATCAAATAATGTTCAAATTAAACAAGATTTTAAAATTAAATGCAAGACAGGATTTTTTTGTGTTTCTGGAATATTTTTTCCAAGTTTCTTTTATAACAAAATTATAGTCAAACTGACAGTTTTATAAAGCAATTTTCATTCCAGCAAAAATACATTCTCTACTTGAATTTGGTTTTATTAATAGAGCTGTGGCCAACTATATTCCTACTACTCATTCATTTGAAAAAAAAAAAAAAAAGGAAGAAGGATATCCAACAAAATTATCAGGCAAAATATTTAACACCAATAAAGGCAAGTACAGCCATAAGTTACAGCTGAATCCAGTCTTCATAGGAATCAAAACCAGATGAGATATTTAATACGGGTAATGAGCATAAGCAGAGTTGCAGTAGAAATAGTTTACAAAAAGCAAGATGCCATCTACCACATAAGTCAAATGTTAACCAACAGGAGAGAAACTTTCTCTACAAGCGAGTTATTTCTGACTGTCTGCTGTGGTATTGTATGCCTTTCCTTGTGAAGTTTCTGGTGACCCTTAGAGACAGGTAATGTATGAGCGGTCAGTCAGCTGGCCTGCTGCAGTTTGGCTCCATCTCTTTTACTGTACATCCTAAATGAAGATGTTTTTCAGGTTTCATTGCTAGAAGACCCATTTCCCCACATCATCTGTCCCCAGACTTTTGCATCTGCTGCTTCAGAATCATTCAAAAATTGCCTCACAAACTAACAACTCAATTGTTCATAATCACACTGCTTGCAAAAACCTCTTTTGGAGATATTTTTCACTGAACCACTTCCAGGGGTCCCTGATTTCCTCTGCTAGCATAGATCTAGCCATTTCTTTGTAGTTTCTTTACTGTGTTTACTTATTCAGATTACTTTTATGTCACGGCTTGCAAGTCTGCTCATACCTTTCAGCAGCATTTCCTCCTCTTGTTTAAAACTTGTTGAGTGCCTTCTTACATTTATGAGGGAGCCCATCTACAGTTCAACCAGAACACTAAATATACTATACGTTCTGTTTATTACATGCCCTGGAGAACTCTATTTAACAGTGCAGATAAAAAAATATTGGCTACACTGTTCTTAAAAGGAAAGAATTTAGAAGGAAGCTCACAAAAGTGCAATTCTTACAGCCAGTCAGACAGACACACTTATCTGATTCTCCAGCGTTACCTCACAGGCAGTAAAACACTTAGCTGCAAAATTTATCAGCTATGAGGTCATTAATAAAGCTGGTCAGTCTCAGTAGTCACTTTAAAGATGATAGTGCTCAGCGATACAGTAAAATGCTGGAAGATAGTTTTGTTATACGTAAGTAGCTGAGTTATGATTTTGTAGTTAAAAAAATTTTGACAATGCTTTCTTTGAAATTTCTGGCCTAGATTTTCACTCAAAGAGCCATTTACATACTAGACTCTTTCCATCAAGCTGGCTTTAAGAATCAAGGAGTACGAGTGAGACCTTGCCAAAGAACATAAAAGAAAATGCAAGAATTTAGATTTATAGTAGAGCTGGTACAGCTTAGCTTGGAGATTTCTCACCAGGCAAGCAGGCTCTTTTCCTCAAAAGAAAGCTCTTTAAGCTTGCAGGCTATAGAGAGTTTTACTAATATCCATGGAAAATTCGGATACGAAAGCAGGAAAACAGCAAAAATTTTTAAAGTCTAATTAAAAGCTATGCTGTCAGCACTCTCTTTATGTAAGCTTTTAGTCTGTACTTCTTCAACATTGTCCAAATTCCCACTTGAAGAAGCCAAGGGACAAGTGACCCTGCATGGAACTGTTATATATAATATAGGAAAGAGGACCTGAACCCATCTTGTTCACTAGTGATAATGCCTGTGGATCACAGCCTTTGGCTGAGCTCACCCACAAAGAAAGCTTTAACCTGCATGTGTGTCAGGCTCAAAGCCCACACACAGGCATCCTAGTTCAGCTCCAGTTGTAAGCTCCAGCAAACTCAGTATGCATGTAAGTGCTTGAGGCAGCCTTATATTCAGAAATGTGGGACATACAGAACTCCAGATGATCACAGTTGCAAATGATCAAGCATCTTAAAACCCTGCTCAGTCTCCTAAATAGAAATGCTCTGTACCAAAAGGTCTGCATTAACCTGCACAGGGCTAGTGGGGGCTGCCTTCTCTTGGCCTCACCCCTACCTCTTGCCCGTCTTTTCACACCTTCAGCAGCACCAGACTCTCTGCCCCACTGTATAGAAGCTGCTTCTTATCGGAACCTTAAATATACATATCCTAGAGCTACAGGGAAATTGCAATCTAAATTGTGCAAATTGAGGGCCACATCTCTCACAAGCCAGGCAGAAAACTGCTGAGCGCTTGAAGGTGTATTTTCACAGTTAACGCACACAGCAGATTGGTTTCAAATCAGGTGCCTAATCAGGGTTCCCAGGAAGGCTGCAGGCACATTTTTCAAAGATGAAGAGAAAGCCTTTCCTGCTACTCTAACTACAGTCATCATGAAATCCTGGAGCATGGTGCTGGTGAGGAGCAGGGTGTGTTTCTTCCCAGCATGTTCCTTCTCTTACATTTCATGCTGCTCCCTTTTTCCTAGGAAACTGTAAATACAATGTGTATCTTCTTACCACAGTATTTTTAATTCTCTCATATTTTCTTTCATTAAATCAAATGCACTTCTTCAAATACTATGTCATACAAGAGTTGATATTTAAGTGTTGTTTACAGCAAGTATCCAACTGAACAGCAGAAAGGAAAAACAAACTTTGCCATATTTTTAAACCTGATTATACCATCATGCACATCTCCTTACTGTTTTGCTTTCTTACTGAGATAATACCAGGAAGGAATTAATGTATAAGTATCCCACACTTCAGCTTACTAAAAAGCCTCTCAATTTACTCCCTCAGTTTAAAACTCAAGATATAGGAATGGTCACCATGGGGACCCTATGTAGGACACCACACTATGTAAAACCAGCTCTGAAATATGTTTCTCTAAATTTAGAAGTAGTCCCTGCAGACTTCATATGAATGGCTCTTCCCAGACACAGAGCCCTCCCTCTTGGCTTTATTTGCAAGCTGTGGTCTGGAAGTAGCCACAGACCCTCAGCCCCTTTGCTGCTGGTGCAGAGCAAACTGTCCAGGAAGGAGGGCATCAGGGGTTTGGAGGGTGCCCTCAGTACCAGAGGTCCAGCTCAGGAGAGGGACAAGGAGCAAAGACAACATTCCCACTTGTGGCCATAATAAACTTCTCACATGCCCCTACCGTGTCAGCAATGTGCTTCCATGAAGCAATGGCTCCCTGAACCTACCTGAAAACCTCTTGGAGAGAGTAATCACCTTTTAGAGTTCAGTTTAATTTGCAACCCTTTCCCCTGTCTAACATAGCCAGAGAAGGTGCATGACCCATTCACTTGACTGAGATGGAAAAGCTGTCTCTTGCCCATTTCATTTGACCAGTGCTCTGTTGTTTCCTCTGGTCAGAGATCCCTTCTCTTCACTGCCCATAGGATTATGTACTCTGCCTTCTGGGAAATCCATCATTGTTCCATAAATAAGATAATGAGTTTGCTGTAAAGCTGACACTGGTCTAACCTGCAAATACACAATTAGCATTAATTCCATGCATGACTTTTGCCAAATCCTCGCCTTGTGTCATCACTATGATTGGCATGTTTGCAGCACACATTGCAGGAGCTTGATTTGTTTCACAGCTCTCAGTCATTTTTATGTTCAGACATATAATCTAATGAGGTGAAAATGGAAAGCAGTCCCTGAGCATTTGGCTATTGCTGGGAAAGAATGCAAATTAAATATTTGAAAGAGAGAGTGGGGCATGGGGTAGTGTGTGTGTCACAGAGTTTTGGAGTTCCATCAGGTGCCTCACCAGCTTGCACAGCCTTTGTGTCCACATTGTCTGCCTGTTGGATGGAGCTAAGAGACAGAAGAATGACAGTCTGGGGAAAAGAAAGAAAGACAGTAATTATGGGACGTATGTGATTAGCATGGTAGCCAGAGAAATTAAACCACTAGTCCCAGGAATCTTCCCTTCTATAAGGTACCTGTGGTGGAAGAGAAAAGCTAATCACTACAGAGATCAGCTGGAATCCACTCCCTGCTAGTTTAGCTTGATTGCTTTTTTGGATACCTACTGTGGGGGTTCAGTTCCTTGACCTTCCTTTCTATAGAACTATATTGTCCTGCCATGAAGAAAGGCAGATTAAGAATTTACAGGGATCCTTCCATCACTGGACTTTGACAGGAGTGCTCAGGGAGTTCATTTTTCATGGCTTAAATTGCTCCAGGCCAGCATTCTTATCAAAAAGGTTTGGTTTAATGTAAAACACAGGCTTCTTTTCTTTCTTTTTATTTTTAGCTCGGTATTAAACAGCACTACAAATTTCCCTTTGAACAGCAAGTTCCTGAGCTGCTTTCCTTTGAATAACACATAAATTTAGACTAAACTTTATTGTTCCTGCATAAATCAGTCTAGTTAAGAAGTTTATAATTATTATTAGGGAGGCAAAGTGTTTTACATAACTGCTGAAAAGTCTGGAAAATTCCTCGTGTAATTAGACCACAGGTTCATTGTTTGCTTGCTCTTTAAAGGTACCAGCTTACAGGATAGTTTCCAAACTTTGTCTTTTGGGTGCCCTGGGACCTTGGCAAGGTAGGAAATAAAAAGAATTAACAGTCTGGTAAGCATTAGCTGGCATCCCAACCGTTACTTCCAGCAGGATTTTCCCCCACACCTCAAAGCACATGGTGCTGTTTCTCCACAAACACATTCCCTTCCCAATTTCCCAGGATTTTCACTACGTGGCTGCCATTCCTCAGGTGGTGCCCATGGCTTGTGCACCAGCACATCAGGACCAGGCAGTGAGGTGATAGGGAGCAGTCCTCTGAGACCTGCAGCAGCACAGCACTTCTACCTGGCAAGGGTACACCCCCAAGCAACATGAAAGCTGCTTTCCCCCAGTAGCACTGCAGGTACAGTTAGGCTGGGAGCCAAAAGTCCATTCCTCTCCCATCCCTTAGGCACTCCGAACCCACACTTCATCTGCAGAAATGTCTGAACTATTAACTGACAAGCTTCTGGGCACTCAGACAGGAAGCTGTTTCACTTTAGAGGGAATAATTAAATATAAATTTGGCAAGAGAGATGGAGCTGGTGTTAGTGTAATTCTGGAGCCTAGTAAGCACTCATCAAAGAGGATCAGACAAAGCTTTCTGTGCCTGCTCCAAGGACAGTGTGCATGGATTAAACCTCCCTGAATAAAACACATTCAGCTGAGGAAATAGGGCAAGCAGAAACTAGGTGTCCATCCACCACCACAGTTACACGTGCTCTTCTTCTGTTTCCTTGTCCTCTCTTCAGTCCGTCCCCATAAAGTCATGCTCAGATGGCCCCTTATCTGCAGCCACAACATATCTAGAAGGTGAGAGAAATAGCAACAAGGAGAAGTGGAGCTACAGATGGGGAAAGGACCCACATACATAACCCAGTCTATCAAATTTCAGCTGTTCCCTGAAGTTGCTATCAGACTGAGCACTGGGGGTAAGGCAACTTGGAGAACACTGATGTGTGGTTGCTTTTAAGGAGCAGGTCTAAAACAGGCACAAAATGGCTTAATGCTCTCAAGGCAAGGGTAATAGCCAGCTGGAGAATTTTCATAGAATCATAGAATAGCTAGGGTTGGAAGGGACCTTAAGATCATCAAGTTCCAACCCCCCTCCCACGGGCAGGGACACCTCACACTAAACCATATCACCGAAGGCCTCGTCCAACCTGGCCTTGGAGACCAGCAGGGATGGAGCATTCACAACCTCCCTGGGCAACCCATTCCAGTGCCTCACCACCCTAACAGGAAAGAACTTCTTCCTTATATCTAACCTAAACTTCCCGTTTAAGTTTGAACCCATTTCCCCTTGTCCTATTGCTACAGTCCCTGATGAAGAGTCCCTCCCCAGCACCCTTGTAGGCCCCTGTGAGATACTGGAAGGTTGCTCTGAGGTCTCCACGCAGCCTTCTCTTCTCCAGGCTGAACGGTCCCAACTTTCTCAGCCTGTCTACATACGGGAGGTGCTCCAGTCCTCTGATCATTCTCGTGGCCCTTCTCTGGACTTGTTCCAAAAGTTTCACGTCCTTTTTATGTTGAGGACACCAGAACTGCACACAATACTCTAAGTGAGGTCTCACGAGAGCAGAATAAAGGGGCAGGATCACCTCCTTCGACCTGCTGGTCACACTCCTTTTGATGCAGCCCAGGATACAGTTGGCTTTCTGGGCTAAGAGCGCACACTGAAGCTGGCTCATGTTCATTTTCTCATCAACCAGCACCCCCTAGTCCTTCTCCGCAGGGCTGCTCTGAATCTCTTCTCTGCCCAACCCGTAGCTGTGCCTGGGATTGCCCCAACCCAGGTGTAGGACCTTGCACTTGACATGGTTAAACTTCATGAGGTTGGCATCAGCCCCCCACACAAGCGTGTCAAGGTCCCTCTGGATGGCATTCCTTCCCTCCAGCGTATCAACCGAACCACACAGCTTGGTGTCATCGGCAAACTTGCTGAGGGCGCACTCAATCCCACTGTCCATGTCAGCGACGAAGATGTTGAACAAGACCGGTCCCAACACTGATCCCTGAGGGACACCACTCGTTACTGGTCTCCAGCTGGACATTGAGCCATTGACCACAACTCTTTGTGTTGCAGCCATCCAGCCAGCTCTTTATCCACCGAGTGGTCCACCTATCAAATTGATGTGTCTCCAATTTAGAGACAAGGATGTCGTGTGGGACAGTGTTGAATGCTTTGTACAGGTCCAGGGAGATGACATCAACTGCTCTACCCCTGTCCATCAGTTCTGTAGCCCCATCATAGAAGGCCACCAAATTGGTCAGTCAGGATTTCCCCTTAGTGAAGCCATGCTGGCTGTCACCAAGCACCTTGTTGATTTTCATGTGCCTTAGCATGCCTTCCAGGAGAAACTGCTCCGAGATTTTGCCAGGCACAGAGGTGAGACTGACTGGTCTGTAATTCCCCAGGTCATCCATTTTCCCCTTTTTGAAAATGGGGGTTAGATTTCCTTTTTCCAGTAGTCAGGAACTTCACCTGACTGCCATGATTTTTCAAATATGATGGCCAGCGGCTTAGCAACTTCATTCGCCAGCTCCTTCAGGACCCGCAGATGGATTTCATCAGGTCCCATGGACTTGTGCACGTTCAGGTTCTTAAGATGGTCTCGAACCAATTCCTCTCCTACAGTGGGCCCAAGGTCTTCATTCTCACAGTCCTTGTGTCTACCTTCCAAAACTTGGGTGGTGCAGTCAGAGCATTTGCCAGTGAAGACCAAGGCAAAGAAGTCATTGAGAACCTCAGCCTTCTCCAAATCCAGGGTAGCCAGCTCTCCTGATTGCTTCCAGGGAAGGCCCATGTTGTCCCTAGTCTGTCTTTTATTTGCAATGTAACTATAGAATCCGTTCATGTTATCTTTTACATCCCTAGCCAAGTTTAATTCTGACTGGCCTTGGCTTTCCAAACCTGGTCCCTAGCTTCCCAGACAACATCCCTGTACTCTTCCCAGGCTGCCTCTCCTTGCTTCCACCTTTTATAAGCCTCTTTTTTCCCTTGAAGTTTCCTCAGCAGCTCCTTATCCATCCAAGGAGGTCTCCTGGCCCTCCTGCTGCACTTCCTTCTAGTTGAGATGCAACACTCCTGAGTTTGGAGCAGGTGATCCTTGAATACCAAACAACAGTCTTAGGCCCTCCTGCCCTCTAGGGCTATATCCCATGGAACCTTATGAAGCAGGTTCATGAGGAGGCCCAAGTCTGCTCTCTTGCAGTCCAGGGCAGTGAGCTTGCTGCACGCTCTTCTCACTGTCCTGAGGATCTCAAATGCAACCATCTCATGGTCGCTGCATCCAAGGCTGACCAGGAGCGCCACATTTCCAACAAGCCCTTCCCTGTTGGTGAGCACAAGGTCAAGCATGGCACCTCTCCTTGTTGGCTCCTGTGTTACTTGCAGAAGGAAGTTGTCTTCCACACAATTGAGGAACCTCCTGGATTTCTTGTGCCGGGCCGTACCGTCATTCCAACAGATGTCAGTGTGGTTGAATTCCCCCATGAGGACAAGGTATGCAAGTATGAGGCTGTTCCTATCTGTCTATAGAGCACTTCATCCACAGATTCCTCTTGATTAAGTGGTCTGTAACAGATCCCCACAGTAATGTCCCCCATCACTGTTCTCCTTTTAACCGTGACCCACAAACTCTCTGTTAACTGCTCACCTGTCCCCAGACAGAGTTCCATACTCTCCAGCCTATCCCTAACATAAAGGGCAACTCCCCCTCCCTGTCTGCCGGGCCTGTCTTTTCTAAAGAGCCTGTAACCTTCCATTCCAATGCTCCAGTCATAGCAGTGACTTGAATTTTCAGTCAGATGGAGAATTTTAAAAAAAGGTATGTAAGTGCCCAGAGAGTTTAAACACCATCTAGGCAGAGACTTTAAGGATCTTAATTTTGAAGCTGAAGTTAGATCCACTTTGGAATCCCGTCTTAAATTCCTGTGGTGAAACAGAGGCCGACTGCTGCTGAAGTCTATGAGAATTTCACTGTTGGCTTCAGCAATGCCAAGAGCACACTTTTAGAACTAGAATAAGAACACTTATAAAGAATAATTGACTTGGCAAGTGACATGCCATTTTCTTTAGCTGTGTGATCATAAACGATACATGTATGAGATGATATACAAATATTTAATATGGCAATTACAATTTCCAAAGAACAAATAATCTGGTTTTGTCAGCACTGAAAGTATGTGCTTGCTACATTCTGTGTAAACCTACCTAAGCTGCCTGTCAAGTATATTAAAAGTCTGGGGAATCAGTATCACAGTCAAATGCTGTCGATGGATGGTTCGTACTTTGTGGGAAAGACGTGCTTTTCAAAGAAAAGGTTTTAAAACTTCAGACATATTGATGTATTCTTAGCTAAGCAGATGCTGTGCACTAACAGTGTGCCAGTATTCCCTCAGTGCTGGAAGAAAAATAGTTGATGCAACATATTTAATGAATTTGTTTAGGGATTTTGTATGCATATGGAAATAATTTGTTGCTCTACTGCAAAGTATGTTTGATTGTTCAGTATCAACATTTAACTAGAAAAAGTAGCTACAGTGCTCCCAGTCATGTAAAGCACAAGCTAAACTAAACAAAACCTGAAAAGCAGTTTCAGCATATCTCAGGCTCATTAGGAGAATAAATGATGAAAAATTTAACTGATGACAGGTATGCAGATTTCTGTAACTCAACAGTTTAATGTAAGAGTCTCGCTTGGGTCAGCTATGCAGAAGTCCTAAAAGACTGAGTCCACCTGCAAAATAAGTGGGCTGGTGAGCATCAAAAGGTTATGATAGAAAGTTCTAATGAAGTATTAAATATACAGTGCAGTCCCTGAAGAAAGAAATAATATCTTGTTTGTATATTCTCACTACAGAAAAACACTGGTATAAAAAGTTTCTTCCTTTATGTCTTTGAGATTCCCAAACACAAGGAAGAAACCCACATGGAAATACAGCCACATGTGGCACACACCCTGTGCAAAGTCATGCATTGCAGGTGATACAGGATGCATTGAATTCATTATGTGCACATTGCAGAGATGCACATGCACATCCAATTAAATATATTTCAGGCTGGTTAGATTAGTTCACATGCACATTTGTGCACACAGGCTATTGCATGTTTGGCCATTCCAGAGAAGTGGACAAATTCTTCTTCACACAAACTTCATGTCCGAGTAGCTCGGATTTTTTTTTCTATTTGGAATCCGATGATGGTGACGAGATTCTTCTTTTACAGAATATACTCATCATTCCAAAGCATGATTTTGTCATCCTTTTTTACTTTAATTGAGGTTGACAGTTAAAATTACTGCATGATATGCTTTCTCTCTGTGAGGGGCTACATGTAACTACTTTTCTGGTGTAAAATTCACAGAAAGCAAATTCAAAATGTATGTATTTTTATTGCTGCTTCAGTGCAAGATCCATTTTCCTGACAACTTTCTATCAAAATCCTTCAAAAGCATATTTCTTTAAGAATTCAGTAACCGTTCAAAGCTAATTACTGCCTAACTTGCTATTTTTCTTTATTCAAACATGTAATAATTATTTTTGCAATTAGAATATGCAATAATATTTCCCAAGGCTTGGGTTTTGTGAACCAAAAGACTTGCATATAGTTTCTTTATGCAGTTTAAGATGCAATAGTTTTGCAGATGTGAGGTTATAGCCAAATTGAAAATGAACCACTACAATTTGGGAAACACTACAAACCGGGCTGTTTAGGTTTGTACATAAGAAACAACTAGAAAAGGGGCAAGACTGTCTCCTAGACTGAGGAATTAAAATCTTATCATAAAATTTTAGCTGTACTTACCACAACAAATATTTTTAGGATTTAGTAGATTTTAGTAGATTTTAGGATTTAGTAGATGGGTAGATTTAGTATTTTTTCTACAGTTGTACACCTCCTGCTAGCAAAAAAAAAAAAAAAGTTAGGTTCAAATTCTAAAATATTTTACTTAAAAGTAATGAACATCCTAAGATCCTTATGCTTCCCAGAGGAGCCTTGATAAAACTGGGCAGCAGCTGTCTGTGCACCCACATTTGCAAGTAAATGCTTCCGAATTTATAAGTTTTGAATCACAGTCCTGAAAACAAAGAAGAGTTCTACGTCTCCCGAAAGATAAACTCTTAACAACCTACTTGCTTTGACAAACTTGGCATTCAAATCAGACGAGACCCAAAACCATGTCTGAGCCTTTTCCCATTCAGGGGCATAGTTCTCACCCTACAACAAATGTTCTCTTATGAGGCAAGTAAGAAAACTGTTTCAAACAACTATGTAATTCAGAGAAGACATCAATATTTTCATCGGATATTTTCACAGTAGTCTGTTACTAAAAGGGGGATGGTGGGAAGAAAGCAGTGGAGTCTGGATGATGCCTTTCAAATTATAGAGTTCTCATGTAACATTCTGAGGATTATATGTCATAGAAGGAAAACTTGTGACAGATTACATGCACAAATATAACTCATTTCTTGGGACAAACACTTTGGGAAATGAATTTTCTGATTACTTCTTTTCTCCTATCTCAGCCTTAAATAGGGATTTTGTATTTGAGCATTCCCGCTTCATTATGGAAGACACCCATTGCCTCCCTCTTGCTTTTCCTCATATCCAGGGGTGCCTGGGTGAGGAGACCAGGGGCACAAATAATTGAAGGCAAGCAATGAATTTCTAAAAGATACAAAGGTCTTCACTGAGGAAAGCTTTATCTAGTCCAGGTAATTTATTCAGGCTTCTCTAATCAATGTAAAGTAGGTTAGGACTGTCCCAGCCAGACAGAGAGAGCAGCTAAATGAGACACTGTACAGACAGATTGCCTTTCTGTTTCTATATTTTCCATCTGATATTATTTTCGAAGCTATTTGGGGCGAAAGGGAAATTTTGTCATGCATTCTATGTGCATGTAACACCCGTCTCTGGTCACAATCATGTCTCACTAGCAACAGAATAAATATGTTTTTAGGCTTGAAAGAAAAATATCTGCCTTTCCTTTCAGCAAACACATATCTGTTTGAAGTCCAGTAATTATTCTTATCCAGTTCAACCACTTCTGAGAAGGGAAAATTAAAGAAGTCCCATAAGATCCCAAGGGTTAATTTGAAATTACCTTTTTTCAAATATTATGCTAAATGTAGGGTATTTCCATACAGACAGGTACCAACAGGAACAAGCTGTTTTGCCCACCCAGGATCCAAACAGGCCAGATGTGGAGCAACTTCAAAACAGAAGTGCTTCAGTGACATTTCATATTCTCAAACTGTGGCCTCTGTTTGAGTGGTGAGATACTGCACCACTCTAAATCAAGTCTAAGCCAGCATTCCCTTGATTCCAGACCACTTGGAAAGTACTTGCTAGTCACCTCTTTCTATACCTATTTATTAAAAAAAAAAAACAAAAAAAAAAAAACAAACCCAAAACAACCAAAAAACAACACACCCGTATATTTTGCTTTAGAGAAGATTTCAAGTTAACCAGTAACTTACTAGTGTGCATTTGCTATTCTAGGGTCACAGGAATGCTCAGGCTGGATGGGAGCTTGGGTCCCTGGTCCAGCCCTGCCACAGTTATCTCAGCATCAAGGTCAGACAGTGATGCTCAAGGCTGTGGTCTGTCCTAACTGGAAACCCCTGCATGGAGCCAGCACAGCCTCCATGGGCAGCCTGCTCCTCTGGCCCCCTGGCCCCAGTTGGAACTAGATGGTCTTCAGGTCCTTTCCAACACTAACCATGCTATGATTCTATGACTCTATATCCAGTCTGCACCTCTCTTATTTTAATTTATACATGTCATCTCTTGTTGATCTATTATGTAACACTGTGAGCAGCCTGGCTCTGTCTTTATAAAGTATGAACACACTCTGCACGGTAGACCTCAGGTACAATAAATTTACCTATGCTTATGTTGTCACTGGCAGGCTGGGTTGAATTACTTTTGGGGTTGCATCATAAGCTGGCAGCTTCTTTAAACCATGGTGTTTTTTCTAGCCACAGTTCAAGCTGGCCATGCGTGTGCAGCTTTCTGAAAGTGCTTACCTTTACATCCAAGCGCTGCTCCCTTCATGTCAATGTGACTCCACACCATGGGGGAAGTAAAACATATATGGAAACATCTGTATGGTCAGGCTGAGATTATGCAGAAGGATCTTAGACTGAACAAGCAATAAAACAGCAGAATAAATTAATGGATATACATGTAAAGTGATATGGGGAAAATAATCTAACCTCATATATAAAAGAATGGCCTTTGAGCTGACTGTTACCACTCAAGAGAAAGACCTTGAGATTATGTTCTATGAAAACAACTTCTTCTTAGCAATCAAAAAAGCAAATTGAAAGTTAGGAATTATTAGGAAAAAAGTAGAGAGCAAACATAGTTATGCAGCTGTATAAACTCATGGTGTGCCTGTGGCTGCACAGCCCGTCTGCAGCTGTCATTTCAAAAGTATATAGTAGAAGTGGTAAAGATTCAGAGGAGGGCGACAGAGGTGGCTAAAGGTATAGAATGGCTCCCATGAGGCCGAGCTGACTGCAACCTAGAAAAGAGGTGACTAGATGAGTGTTATGACCACAGTCCACCAGAATCATGAGAGGAGCAGGATCTGCAGCTCACCGTCTTTTCCACTGACAATCATCCACTGAAACTAATAGGAGCCGGTTACAAAGTCAGCAAATGGAGGTAACTCTTGGTACATGAGGAAGTAGACCTATGGGGCTCGTTGTTCAAATGTGATTTGGAGTAGGGCTCAGAAACGGGATCTGTTGGTAATAAAGAGATAATTCATCAGACTCAGGAAATCTCCAACCTGAAACTAGTAAGAATCCAGGACCATACTCTGGAAAAATAACAAATATGCTTGTCCCTTCTTTACTCTTTTGGGGGTTACAGCCACAATTGGACACAAGACTGGATCGGCCCTTGCTCTGACAAAGTATGGCCTTTTTCATGTTCTGTTACAGGATCACAGTGTGTTTGTACTGATGTTTTGATGCCATTATAAATTAATTTCTTGATCATTATAAAGAACAAAACAACAAAAATTAATTATAAAATGTCCATAGCTCAAAAAAATCAGGTCTAAGATATTAAGAAAAATATTATCATTCAGAGACTGTAAGCTAGTAAAGAAAGGGTTTAACAAGAACCAGTAATGGCAGCTGAAGCCAGATTAGATGGACTCTATACAGGAGCAGTTAAGTAACATGAAATGGCCTGTGTTACACAGAGGGTCAGGCTAGATGATCTAATGTCCCTTCTGGCCTAAATATCTCTGAGTATAGTACTCTGGCAGTCACACAAATGTTGAAAGCAAACTCCAATTCAGCATGTTTTCTGTCAGCCACACTGTATCTAGCTAGATTTCCATGCCAGGTTTTTAAAAACTTGTCCTGTGATTTTATAACTGCACTTTATTTCCCTGCTTAAAGAAGATAATGCTGAAATTCTAGGACAACTTAGAGCCATCATAACCTGCAACCTTCAGTCTGCATTTATTTCTGTAAATATCTGTTTTAGTTTCAGTCAAAGAAATATTTTGATCTCTGTCAGCTCCCTGGTATTTTGTGTTCTGAATGCAGCTGCTCAGAAAACACGTTTTTTTTTTCTCCCTCAGTGAAATTTTGATTTCCACATTTTCTCATTTTCAGCAGTACTGTTAGACCAGTGAATCACATCAAAGAATTGCTAATTTTCCACAGAATAATTTTAAGAGCCTGGAAAGTGATTCTGGTGCATTGGGCAGTGCTGTGATGGGGACCTAGGTTGGTTTTAAAAACAGGGAAAAGAAGAAGCAATAATATGAGTAAACAGAAAGATTAAAAAATAATGTAACCAAATCAGAAAGAAGGGGAATTCTTTGATAATTCCCTGTGCTTTCCTGATTTAATACAGGTGATACCAGGAATTGCTGTAAGAATACTGGTTACAGTCACCATCCTGTATGTGTTTCCCACAGAACACCCAGAAATTCTTGCCTTCCTCTCTCCGTCACATGCTTTTTCCCTCTCTCTGAAACTAATGTTTCAAAATAATTTAAATCACATGTAAAAAGGCCTTCTAGTTTCAAGTTTCCTTTGGAGTAGCCTATTCACTCTAATCACCTCTGATTCATAATTTTGGGTGGCATTTACAGATTTCTACAAGTATACACAAAATCCATTCAAGATTTTATTAGTCCTGTCTAATAAAAACACACAATTGAAATAAAGCTGCTACTTTATCTAGCCCATAAACTCTCTGTTTGTCTACTTGGAAGACAAATTGTTAGTAAAAGTCAGTGAAAGCAAAGGTTATATCTGAATCACTGGTACACCTTAAAAAGCTCCTAATCTTATCACAAAGCATGAAAAAGAGCAAAGGTTAGCAGCAGTATCTTACTCTTTATACCATATGGATTGATTTTCAGAACACTTCTCTGAGATAAATTATTTATAGGCATCAGTCTGTGGTATCAGATTAATACATGCACTTATGAGTATGTAGACATGATTGAACGCATTAATGGGATTTTTTTCGCTTCTAATTACCAGGAATCTACCAAAGAACTAATGAATAATAATTTAACAAAAATATGAATCTGTGCCCACCAATCAATTTATCATCCTGACTCAAAGGATTCACTAATTTTCTCAATAGTGACCTAATAAAATGCTTACTCTTCACCTTCTGTAGAAAAGAAAGCCTCAAAATCGATACAAAAGCCTATGTGTGAAATGTGTTAAGGAAGAGATAGCTGTAAAATTTCAGAATACATTTACCAATGGGGTATCATAATTACACCAAGTTATTCTTAATGAGGTTCCAGGGAACTGATATTAATTCAGGTGGTAGTCAACAAATTCATGAGACATGAATAAAAGCAGCTGTACATTTTGAGAGTGATAACTTAAAAACTTAAACTTCTAAAAACAACACCCTGAAGTCAGACTCAGAAATTGCAAAGACAGTATCCCGGAAACAAGTGCCTGAAAAGAACTGATGAATCAGCAGGTAGAGAGCTGAGCCTGAACTTCTTACATGGTCTACAATAAAAGGGCAAATGCAATCCTTGTATGTATAAAGATGGAACCAGTACCCCTGTGGGGCGAGACTGTGGGATTATGGAAATGAATTTATCCCGCATACAGCACAGGCCCTGTACATTTTAGAGTGATGCACAATGCTCTGTTGCACGTTTTAGAAAAGATGGCAAAACAGTGGGGAGCATAGAGAAAAGAACAACAAACCCAGTTCAAAGACAGGAGAAAATGTTCTCATATACAGTTGGTGAGGGAGTAAGAAGCAAAGCTAGCTCTGTAGCTTAGTCAAGATATACATTTGGGAGAGGAAAGACACAGATTTGGAGCCATAAGAAAATCATTGCTTAAGATCTATGAAATTAAGTATTAACTAAAAGGAGACCAGACTTCTCCCTCAAATGAAAACCTGATTTCACTGACCTGTATAGTTGTGCTCATATTACCTGACTGTCAGAGTGCAAAGGCAAGCGGTTGCCCATTTCATACAAAATTGTAAGAGGAAGTATTTAGACATCCCACTTCCAGAATATACTCCAGTGGGTACAACATATGTTTTCAGTGTGGTAAGAATTAACTCTGGGCCACCAGAGTAGAAGAATTCTAACACCAGGTACAGGACATACAGTGTGCAAAGCCTGATCCAGGAAACATGGTCAGAAAATAAGCCCCACGATAGGTGTTGCAATGACGACAGACATTCCTCAGCCTGGTTTCACCCCAGATGTCTTTAGATACATAATTCATTTGCAAGACCAGTGTGTAGGAAGACTGTGCCGTCAAAAAAGCTTGTTTTCCCTCCAGTGGCTGTGTGATTACTGCTGAACACTGAGTTACCCCCTCCTGAGATGACCCTGGTCTCCAGTCCCACAGGTAGTAAAGCAACTTGAGTGGAACTAACAAAAGCAGTGACAGATGTTATGACTAGTAGAATTACCAGGCACCAGAGTGGGCACACTGAATTTAAAGGTCAAAAGTAGGAATTAGTTGGGCCATAGGCACCTACAGGCATATGCATACAATAGCATTTCATCTCTGTGTTATAGTGACCCCAGCTACCTCTGAGCAAAGTGGCTCTCGTTCCCAGCTGGGCACAGGGCACTTGTGAGGCGTTAGTGAGGTGCCAGCAGCCCATCCATGGTTTGGCACAGTTCTGAGCACAGAGAGTGTAATCAGTGCTCCCATTTGGCATGCCTGATGAGGTGGAGCAGTCACACAAATGTAGCCATCCTGCTCCTGATTACAGCTCCCAGTCTTCCTGGTCTTACTCAGGTACTTTCTGACACCACAGCAGTAATGCCAGATGTAGGTTTGCTACTTGTCGATGGCAGGACTAAAGAAGGTTCCTGCGTGAAAATGCTTGTCATGGTTGGCATGTGCAGAAGATGAACAAAGAATAGTATCTTATTAAATTTTAGTATATCGAGTGAAAGTACACTGAGTTAACAAAACTGGGGGAAGTAAATTCATACAGAAGAGTAAAATAATTAGCTAGCTTGATTAAACAAAACAAACCACAAAAAAACAAACCACAAAAAACCCCCAACAAAACAAAACAAAACGAGAAATGTCAGTATCTTTTAAATATTCAGAAGGTTGGGGTTTGTTTGGTGGGGTTTTTTTGCTTAAAAAATGATATTAAGGCCAGTTATCTGCTTTCAGTCTAGCAAAAATCCACTTGCATTCATGGTAGCTTTGCCTATGAAGGAGCTGCAGGACTGGGTTCATAAACATAAATTAAACTGCTGAGTGTATTAATTAATTTCTGTAAGTTTTCATTAGTTTCATTAATTTCTGTAAGTTTTCCTAGTTCAAGCACAGTCATTAATTTCTGTAAGTTTTCCTAGTTCAAGCACAGTAGGTAAATGATACAACACCTACCAATACTGTTAAACTTAATAGTTGGTCATTGCTTTGATTAAAATTCCATTTTTATAAATTTTAGACTACAGAAGGAACTTGGCACAAAATTTTCAAGCCTGGAAACAATTTTTATGCTTGTAGATTTTCAAAGGGATCTCTTTGGCTTCTTTTAAGTTACAGAAACATACGAAACACATAGCTAGCATTTGAGAAGGAACTTTTTTTCTTATTGCTGCCTTGAAGCAACTCTTGTATGGATGGAAATCCTTTAAAAGGTGTATCAGTATATTCATTAGCAGACCTAAGATTCCCTCATTTTTCACAGAGCACCTGTGTGTGTTTATAAGTGATGTACAGATATCAGTGAGGGGCCCAACCAGCAAAGACTGAGTCTGGATTCGATCATTACGAGAGTTCAGTGGTTTTGGATCCACGGATTTTGCCTGAGTCCATTTCTTGTAATGCATTTTAAAGGTAAAAGGGCTTCCCTTCTGCCAAGATGAGAGTATAGGGCTGCAGGGATTTGCATTTCTCTTGCAGCTGTAGACATCACTAGCAAACAACCTCAGTTCTGGAAGCAGCTTAGCTTGAATAGATCTCCATTGCGACACAGTACTCCATTGTGGCCTGTCTTCAGCAGCAGACTGAGCCGCACCAGCTGCAGCGTGAGGTCAGAGGTGACCAGGACAGCACACTGAAGTAATGCTTCAGCACTGCCCTCCTGAATATCACTGCAGCACAAGCCTTTTCTATTAGTGCCCTCAGCAGCCGGGAAGATTTTTGGCCTCCAGGCAGTTTATTGGAAATTTAAGGTTCTTGCTGCAGCTTTATGATTCTTCAAAACTAAATTTTCAGTAGGTGAGACAATAATCTGAGCCTCTGTGGCCATCAGCACTGGGAGCCCAGGCTGTGGGTCCTCCCCTGTACCCAGAGCCTGTGCAGAGGAGGGAGAGGTGGCGGATCAGGTTAGGGGGGGACAAGGCAGGCTGTGATAAGGGACAGGAGCAGTCCGTAACAGTTTAACTTCAGGTGATTGTTAACTGAATATCTTATTCATCACCTTAAAACTAGTTTATCTACAGGATATTGCTGGAAGTTCAAATTCCTGACATTCCACTTCCCCAGGGATTGCTCCAGCAAATGAGCCCCCTTAGTTTTTCTACAACTCTTCTCCTCAGTCTTTCCTTAGCAAAATGCAACTTTAAAGTCAGCACTTGACCTGAATTTTGCAAACCCACTGCCTTTGAGTATCATAAAGCTAGGTAAAAGCTGCTTACATACTGCCCTCATCAGCCAGGGAGGCTGAGTAGGCAAAACCCACGTTCTCAGAAACATTTTCATACAGAAGCTTCAGAATGAAACTCAGTGGCAAAATTATCAACTTTCCATTATGAAGTAGCCACAGTTCTATTATGCAATTTCCTATTTACTGCTGAATTCCAAGTCTTCTTGTTTTACCATTTTTTTTCCCAGGAAATTAGAAATTATCACTTTAAAATAATACTATAGAGTTAACTGAAACTGTCCAGGAAAAAAGTAACTTTTTTGTTATAGTTGATGAGACAAGGAATTAGTTTCATGAAAGAAAAGCTTAGTAGGGATTCTACAATAAAGAAGGTCTTTCAATTCCAAAGATTATGTTATCGGCTAAGTTATATATATTGCACTGATGTCTATATCTGCCTGTGTAGAGACACATACATATTTACACACATGCATACACATGCACTTCAAAAAACTATACTTACTCATGTTTGCTCTTGAAAAACAGATACTGTATGAAGGTAAATTCATATATAACATTGATTGAGGTTTGCTTTCATTGTATTTAAAATCCAGGAAGCATGTGATGCAACATTCTACAGTCTCTGTGCTACATCTGACTAGCTCATATTGAATACAAGCTCTGTTAAGTTGAAAGGATTTCTGGTTTGTTTCAACTTGAAAGTGATTTAATATGAGGCCCAGAGAGAAAATCTGTCTCAGTAATCAAATTATAACAAGTAAGGATTAAAAGTATTAAGAAGTTTAAGCAATCTTTTAGCTGCCCTGTGTTCTTGAGGTCATTTGAAGCTGGCTGTGGGAATAAGTAAAATAAAAAACAAGAGGGAAAAAAACAAAGTATTATAGAAGGGAATCAAAGAGCGTCCTTCAGGATTAGATTATGGTACAAGAAAGAGACTGAAACATTTTCCAGGATCCCTAATTCATTTTCCTTTGGGAGACATAATTTTGAAAGGGTATTTTAAGGGTATTTTAATGCCAATCTTCTTCCTTTCTAAACTGGATGCACTAACTCTTCAAAATTTTTTTTATCTAATAAAAAAAATGCAGATAACATCCACTAACTCATAAAATAAGCAGTTCATATAAACAGTTTGCTCTCCAAACAGACAATTTTAGGGACTGGGCATATGGTATTAGTTCTTTCTTATTTTTTGTATACAAATACAAAGAGCATATTAAGCCTAAACAGTAGCAAATGCATTAACATCAAATAGGTTTATAGCAGCTCATGTAAGTGCCTCAATGAAAAAGGCAGCCATGTCTCCTAGGCCATTTTAACAACATTTACAAAGAGAAAAACTAAACCAACTCACTACTAAGGTACTAGTGGCATCTCCAACTTGGTGCAGGAAAGGGCTGAGGTAATGCTACAAGGAGGTATAACTTTTCTTTCAATTAGTAGCATCTTTCCTAAGAGCTAAAATCCCTTAACATCCCTACAAATGCCTGGCATATCCTTTGAGATGAATTCCACTAATTCTGATTCACCCAGTCTGAGCCACTGAAGCCAATTCTGAAGTAGAAAAGGTAATTAATTCTGTTGGGAAAAAATAAAAAACATTGAAAATCACTTTTTTTTTATTCTGATCCCAAGAAAATTTATTAACCAGCTCTGCCCTGAGAATTAAATCTCTGTGGTAAGTCCTGAAAAATGCATATATATGGATAACTGTTGTACATGGCTGAGGTTTATTTTAGAGCAGAAGCTCAGGTCTAAAAATTTCTGCCCAGAGAACATTATCCCCTGCCAGACCCACCACTGTCCATCTCACCCCACTGTCATATGCTCTGTGAGAATTATAACTCTCTAGGGACCCA
The DNA here is from genome assembly GCF_033783945.1 of Neopsephotus bourkii. Taxonomy (NCBI): domain Eukaryota; kingdom Metazoa; phylum Chordata; class Aves; order Psittaciformes; family Psittacidae; genus Neopsephotus; species Neopsephotus bourkii. The sequence goes on from NW_026902239.1 coordinate 9,105,178, forward strand.
CCACCACCCCTGTGTTGAAAGGTTAGAACTTGCGTGCTGCCTAGTCACGAGGAAGAGGAAAGATTAGGGCAACAGTCCCTGTAAGGATTTTATTAGGTTGTGATGGAGGAATTGTGGACACCTGATCATAATTAGGTTTCTTCTAGCAAACGATAACTTGTTCACATGATTAAAAAAACCCCAGAACTTAACCTAAATGGGGCAACAGAAGTCAAAATGTACTGTGCAAGCAAGCTGGTGTCCAGATTTAATTGCTAAGTCTTCAAAAAGGCAGCTGCCGATTACACTTAGATGGTCTTTACATAAGTTCACTTCCCAGAGCAAACAGTGAGTCCATGCAGAGTTATGCATATGTGTGGAGGAGTGTTTTAAGAAAAAGTGGGGGGTGGGTATGGGTGTGTGGGTGTGTGTTTGTGTGTGTGTGTTTGAAATCTGGGTTGAGTTGAGCGTACATCTCCAAACATGGCTAGAGTGTAAATGCTCTCAGCAGATTCAGCTGCCTCACTGTGTGGCTGACCAGGGAGTACAGGGAGCAAATCTTTTCCAAACATGTTGAGCTACCCTTTCTTACTTTCTTTTTGCTTTTTGTTTTTTTGGTTTATTTTTTCCCCTGTAAACTGAGAATATGACTGACTTAACTTCTAACACATAAATCCAGCTGCCGCTTCCACAGTGGCTTTAAATTCATTATCCGTGTATTTTAAATCAAACTGCTACTGCCTGGGCAACTTCATTAAGGAAGTCTCCAAGGCACTGGGGCTGAGAGACATGGCTCAGCTGTGACCAGCAAGTGTAGCTGTGTGCCAAGCTCCCCATGTAGCTGCAGTGGAGGGTCCTGGTCCTCTGGGCAGGAGGCCTGCAGCACCAGCCGGACATGGTGAAGAATGTGGGGAAGGAAGCTTGACAGCAAAATGTAAGGCAGGTGCAGATGAGGGTGCTGGTTTCCAGGAATTTTACTCACAATTTAAGATTATGGTATATACAGCATCAGATATATACATGTATACACACATGCACATTATATATGCATACACATTTGTGTACATGCTGTATTATGGTCCAAGTATGCTGTAATTTCAGTCCCATTTTTAGACATGATACCTATGAAAGCAGTAACAATTTTCCCCTCAATACCTTTTGTCTTTTATATTCTCTTTTCCTGGGGGATCATAATATCCAAATCTGAAAATCATCAACCTGCACCAGACAGACCTTCAGTCAGACATTTTTATTGAAACACTGGCCACATATTGCTCTGACATGCAGCAATAAGTAAGATTTTTTTCCTATGAGAGGAATAGTGCTTACAATATTTAAGTTTATTATGCTCAAGTATAAAAATACTGTCAACTAATAAAAATCACATTTGATTTTACCTAAGTATATTATTTTTAGTAGCTGTGATGTCATGTTTCCATATACATTCATTTCTGTGAAAAACAAACCTCAGCAGGGGTTGTTAATTTTTGCATAAATATATACAGAAAACCTTGTATCTGCCTGAAATTCTCACCTGCTTTTCTTATTGCTACCAACCTGGATTCCCTTTGGGGAAGTCCTTGGTTGTGAAAGAGCTTGGGTTCATGCCTGATGGATTCAAGAAGTTGCCAATAAAGGACACTGGATAAAGATCTGATTGCAGATCTGTATTTGGCAATTACTTCAGAGTAGTTTTTCATGTGCTAAGGGAGCTGGCTCTTGAAAGCTCAGTAGGAGGTAAGTTCCCTCACTGGAGAGGGAATCTACTGGGGAAAGCTTTTGATGACATCTTTTAAAGAATGTGGAGGAAAGAAAACTATCTGACTTTTTAAACATAGTTGGGCCATACCCTACAGATCTTCATTCAGGGAGTACTAGTGATTTCAGAGAAATTGCTTTGGAGAGCCAGGGGTTTGGTTTCTTGTAGTTACCCAGTGCACAGATAGCAAGGGAGAGAAAACAAACCCTTATGCTTTCTCCATTTTGACTGATCACAAAGACTTTAGCTATAGGATGAATAGAGACAGTACAGGATAGTAAAGATATCCAAGAATGCATGCAGCAAGGGAAGTGCACCTCCTCAGAGGAATCATCTGCCTCACAGTCAGTAGTACCCCAATGGTAACTTGGATTTAGTCAGCAATAAAATAGGTCCATAAAGTAGTAAAGAGGGGTCCAGGCCATCCACTGATCAGAGGGTGAAGACCCAAGACATCTCCAGCAAGAGAACAGACTACAGAGGGAGCCTCAATCACTAAACAGTACTTCAGCCATTGACCCATACTAACCACATAGCCCTGACCAGAGCTACTGGTCACCAGCAAGGATAAAACCACTTAGCCCTAAACATGGGTTCTAGCTTAAGAACTAAATAAGGAATTCATGTAGGCCTTTAAAAACAGCAATATATTTGCTCACCATCAGGTTTCCTGACTTTGTTTTGTTTCAGGGCAGATGAGCTAGTGCTTGTGAAGTCACATCTGTGAAACATTCCAAGTTAGCACAGAACTAAAAAAAAATAATCAATCTACTGAATAAAGGATTTTCAAATGCTCTACAGTCTACCCTCAGAAGAAAAAAATACTCAATAGATGTCTGCTAGAGACATTCAGTTCCTTTTCTTTTTAATCCCAATAACTATCACATCCTCTGCATCCATCTGACCAGAGGAAGGTACAAACTGTATAACCAGAGATTGTAACACAACTGTCACCACCTGCAATACAACTACAACAACAATACGACTACAACTGCAGATGTACAAAGTACTGACTCTCTCAGTAGAGAAATCCTCTCCCAGCCTATGACTGTGACAAACTTCAATTAAGATTAGAGCAAAATCTAGGAGGATGATTTAAAATGAGAATCAAAAGGTTATAAAGCTAAATGCTTCTTCAGAGTCAATGGTTCTCATAGTGACCACTTGTAAAATGTTTTTTCTTGGAAACGCAGAGTAAACAGTTACTAAAGTGGGCCTCAGTGATACAGTAAATACATGAATTTATTACTACTCGCAGTCAGAGCTGGGTGAAGAAATCCAGGAGACACTATTTCAGAACTTGTTTTCCTTCTCAAACCAAAGGTCCAAGGATACAAAGTCATTCAAGCAACCAAAGAGCGGGAGGCGCATGTTTATTGTCTGCTTTGGCCCATCCCTGTGGCTCTACAGCTAAACAACCAGCTTCATCTGGGTCAAACTCAAAAACATTAGGGAATCATGTTGTGAAAAGTATGACATGATGTACAGCTGACATGGCAAATTTAAAGAAACGCAGTTTCAAATTAGTCTAATTTTTCTGGACTAATTAGGTTGTGTTTTCTGTTTGCAGCAAAGCTGTAAGAGTTAAAACTCTACTGAAAAAAATAACACCTAATGTAAACTGCTTTCTCTCTAGGCTTTGGCTGTATGGGACAAACCAACAACCTGTTAAACAAGAACATTAAAATTAGACAGAAAGTATTCTAAAATGAATGGTTTGGGTATGTCAACCAATGCACTTGAACTGCTGCAGGCATCTACAGTTTGAACTTTCAGCATATCTGTGTGTAGATATTCACCATTTCGGTATTAAGCAGCAGTACTTAACTTTGGATATAGACATTCAGCACCTATCTTAGACCAATGCGGCTAAAGAAAACAAAGGCAACTCTGATTAAATTGAGTTGTAAGAAGAGGGGTCCAGTGTTGAACTCCTAGACATACTTATTAGAAAAATATTGGTGATATAAACTAAATACAAGTGACATCAGATCTACAAAAGACAGTATCCTCATTGCAAATGACATGAAGCAGAACAACTCTATCCTGAAAACACTGTAGTACCTGCTATGGCTAGGAGGTTTTGGGTATTTGACATCATATATGTCTCCTCTTAATACTTATATCTGTAAAGATGTCTTTCCTTCAGCAAAATAGAGATTGACACAGCTTCACATCTAACTCATAGCCAGAACTGCAAAGTTACCGAAAAGAAAATCCTACATGTTCAAGCTTGTATTAGGGAAGTGAGATTTGACTATCTGTCCTACAACCCAGTGATTGCAAAAATAGAGAAATGGCTTTAGAAGGAAAGCCTGGAACCCCAGTCTTCCCACCCCAAACTGATTTTTCTCTTTGCTAAGCTACTTGTCAGACTTCTGCCTATGCGCATTTATGTTCTCTCTTAAAACAAATTCTCTGCACTAGGATGTTACTCAAAAAAACCCCAAACAGTTGATGAAGACTGTCTCAGCTTCAGGATCCCTATTTCTTCCCCTAAAGGCTGGTATGAAGTCTGTCCTATTTTGAAACATTTAGGGAATGCAGACTGGTATTCCTTTAGGAGCTCAGTCAGGAGGCAACTGGGTATTTTACACCAGGGTATCCTAGTGGGAACTATTTTTGTGGGAAGGGGAAAATGGAACATTGTGGATATAGTGTCAACAATAACTTCACTTTCTGAAGATCCCAAATTTGGGAAGTGCTTGTTTTTCTCAACAACACCTACTAAACTAAGCCTCTCTGGGAGACAGATAGAAAACACATTGGCTACATATATGCTACTAAATCAAATGAGTGGGGAACTGTTTTCTGTCACTGAGTCCAACTGGCATGGAGCAGCCTCTATCCATACTCCTAAATTCTCATCTTCCAAAATATGCTGGCAGCAGCCAAACTGCCTGTGATCCCTGAATGACCTTTGGCCTCTGGAAATCCTTACTGTACTCTGCAATTGTTTGGGATAGTGCTAGCTGGCCCAGGTCAAAACCATACTAGGAACCCTTCTAACAATTTAACAGTTAGATGACTGAGTTTTCATACCCAGGAACATTCTCAACACAGTCTAATTTATTAATATAGATGCTGTCATTTTAACTCTTCCCGAGACAGGCACAGCTGTGAGTTAGGGATTAATCAGACTAACTGGCAGGACTGGGGTAGTTCTGGAAATGTAGACAATTAAATTCAATTAAATTTTAGTTTGAAAGACAGACATTTGGACTTTGACATTCAGACTTCACCTAAGACTTCACCTAGATACATGGAGCCAAAATGTCTTGATCTGACTCTATAGTTTTAATATATCAAATGTCTTCTGAACGACCAAATGAAAGTATCTAGGCTCACTTTGCTTCACACACAGCACAATTTCCCTCTCCCAGGAAAAAAACAGCCGTACTGATGTTTCTCAGCTGCATGAAACACAATATAAAATTTATGCATGAAAGCAGAATTTGCTCTGGTTTTCCACTCCTCATGAATTTTTCTACACAGCTCTATGTAGGATGAAATTCTGGTTTAAAGGGTAGATTTCCCATGTATAGCTTGTTTGTGATATTATAATCTATAACTCTTTGCACTATTCCCTTCACTATTTATTCAACTTCAAATGTCTGAAAAAGAAACATTAAATCTGAATCCAAATCATAATCTGCTAAAAAGGACTCCCAGTAAAATTTGCTAGATTTCTGATGGACACGTGAATGTGCTGTTGCAAAGCCCACTGAGGATTCAGAAGTATAGAGCCTTAGGCTAGGTGGAGAATGTGTTACAAAAAGTAAGTATCAAAGTAACTGATAGATGAATATGTCAGATTAATATTTCAGTCTTGGGTTGAACAGCACAGGGAGTCCTCCTACATACTGAGGGGAAGGAGGATAATACCTAATACCTTCTTTTGGAGAACTACAACACATCAAAATTGGTCCCTTCTTAGCACCACTCTTCTTCATGACATGTTTGGCCGCTGTGCTGATGGAAGCAAAAATTCTCTAGCTCAATTCACTCACTGATGGACTTACTGGCTCTATGTAGTAGGTTGTGATGCTTACTACTCTGTGAGACTGCATAAATTCTGGGGTGCAAAATGCTTATTTTCATCCATTTCTAAGGTTTGTGTATGCTCTAAAATGTGTGCTATACATAGAAATAAAAGAACCATGGGAAGGAGCCAAGTCACCATGTATGGTGAGAATCAGTGAATGAAAGGAAAAAATGAGATTAGCTATCTCTCCTCTCCATATATATGTTATTTAAACCACAGTTGGAAAATTCTGAAGTTTGCTCCTCACCTCTTTCCAGTGCTGCAAACTTCTTAATTCAAGCTGTAAACCTCATTGTTACAGCATTTACTATACAATAATAGAAAATAACTAACATCTCTCTTCCACTTAAGAGAAAAGTCAGTGTCCGTACATTCTTGCACAGCTGAAGTAAAATCATCTTGCCAGGAGCCATGGGATAAATTAGACCTTAGAAAATAATCCAGATCTTCAAATTAGAGCTAGTCAAGATTTTGGCATTTTATTACAGGACAATTTTTTTGTGCACATATTGAAACATGCTGCTTTAGTTAGATCTAAACATGTTTATTTAATTAAATCTACATTTTCAGCAGACGCATACCATTTGAACTATTGTTTTAGAGGAAGAAAGAAAGCTTCTCACCTGTTGAACAGTATTCCAAGTACGGATAAAGAAAGAGAGGTACACCTAACTTCAGAACAGCGAAAGCCTTTCATAGGGTGCGTGAAAGATGCAATTCATGTCCATTATCAGAAACAGGCAAAACTGAGTTTCTATATCTCACGTGAGCACCCTAATTCCTGGTCTAGTCTACATTCTCTTTCTCTTACTGTCCATGAACCATTTCAAAAAGTTCTGGATTTTTCTTGGGGTAGAAAAAGCCTTTTTATCTATATACATTTTGTAAGACAAAAAAACCCCACCTTTTTCCTATCCATCTCCACTTCTGAACTCTATTTTCACACCCAGTATGCTGAACATTGATACAATTGTCTGGAAAAGCAACTCTTGAGCCCACAGAGGCAAACGATTTCTGTAGCCAAGAGCTGATCAGTGCAGGAGAAAAGTGAATAATCAGAAAGACCTGATTATGACTCCCTGGCTCTCTGCCAGCACCGGTGTCCTGGTTTCAATACCACAGAGACAGCATGCGTTAGAGCAACCCTCAGGCTGATCTAACCTACAGCAGATGACAATAGTCTTATGGTGGCAAACTGCCATCTGGAATTATCTGGAACACAGTAGCACTCATTCCCTCTAGCCTCTGGCATTATTATTGTATAGGCTGGAACTGGTAAAATTCAGAGCCATGCCAATATAATGTCTACTAAAATCTCCCTTCTTCTGGGAAATTTTCATTTGGCCAGATACAACTGAATTCCGGAGGCACAGAGCATACGAACCTGAGCGCTGAATCTGTCCCAGTGTATTTTTGGTCTATCATCTTGTTAATTCATCAGTGAAGAAAATCTTCTCAGCTTAGAAGAGTCCTGCTGTGGCGTCACATTTTGGTGATCCCAGAACTTCATAGTACACTTTGCACTAGAACTCAGTGTCACTGACGCATTTCAAAGTGAGAGGTCACATCAAGAGGAAAATTAGCCAAGAAATCTGACAAGATACAGCTTTCTTGGTGCTAATGGAGCCAGATTCACAAAAAATACTCCGGTTTCTGAAGACTAAAAGACAGCAACGCTGCTGGTGACAACCACCATCTCTTACAGAATTGCTGCCATGGTTATAGAAAGTCCTGTTCAGACAGAATGCAGCAGAAGAAAACAGGGATTTAATCAGGCTTCCCTAAATATGTGTGCAAGTGTTTATAAAATGACACAGTAGGTCTTTTGCCCAATTAATACCTGTGTCAAAAAAAAAAACAAAAACAAAAATACCAAACCAAACTTCTAATCAGTACAAGCTAGCAGTTGAAATAAGAAGGCAGTAGGACTACAAACTATCTAAAATTAGCACACAGTTGCCTAAAGTCTTTTCCTTAGGTGGAAAAATACCTTTAATTACTGAGCTTATCCTCTATGTTCTCAGTAACAAATATCAAAATAACCACCTTACCTAGGAACTGCTTATGAGAACCCTACAGCTCTGCTTCCCTCACTGGCACGTCCTTCCTCAAGCAAATTGCTCACCATCCATGCATTCCAGCATACTGCTGGAAACCACTTTTCTAATTTCCTAACCCAAAAACTTCATTTCAGAGTCTAATTCTGGAAGGTCAGCAGCACCACATTACTCACCTACCACAAGAGTTTTAAAAGACCACGCTGTAACTCATTGAAGTAGTCAAAGGCAAAATAATTCTTGTGTTCTCTGTACATTTAGTTCAAAGGAATATTAGTAAACAGTTTCTAGCTGGGTACGAATAAGGCAATCCTAGACAGATGTCAGCTCAGGGTAACTTTCATGTCACCTGCAACTCAATGCCTGCTTAATTTCCTTAAGCATAAACGTTTGCTTTCATGGTAAACATAACAAACACCCTACCTTGCAGGTGGAGCACAAAAGGGATGGTAACTGGAAATGTCAGCAAACTTGGCTTCTGCTATACTTACATTTCCTTTTTTCTCACTGCACTTCTCAAAAACACTTGCTCATTGTACAAGGTTTCCTAGCAATTTAAAAGAGAAATATAAGGTCTTTCACAGACGTGGATAAATTTCTATGTAAAGTCCGGTCCTGGTTTAAGACCAGCTGGCAAGTCCCCTCTAGGAGATAGTGGGTTTGATGGCAAGACAAGTTAGCATTGGCCTCCTTTGTCTGCAGTAGTCAACTTAATGTTAGATATTGAATTTAAAAGGCTACCCTTCTTTGTCCTGAACTTATCTGTGGTCCTTATCATGTGGTGTCTGCTCCCTAAATTATCAGAAGAGTTTACTTTCATGCAACTGAGTCAGAAACACAGATGTAAAAGAAAACAAACCATCAGATTTTGGTGTCAAAATTAAGACATCCATCATGGCCTTTTTTTTTTTTTTTCTTTTTTTTTTTTTTTTTACATTTTAATCATGGCATAAGTCTTCATATGTCCAAAGCACAAGGATCAGAGATTCCAACAACACATATGAGGACTCAAGCTTTCTGCAGATAAGAGCTTATGCTCTCCAGTCAGACATGGAGAAAATTAGTCACACATATGCTGCAATTGCATGCAAAGGACTGAGAATAAATGAGATTTCCACCATCTTATCCTTTTGTAGCAGATGAAAAAAATAGAACACAGTTCATTATTGTAGCAGATAAACACTTTAATAATGCAAATGTGCTTTTGGTTTTGGTAGTCCTTTTGCCAACTTCAGCAAAGGTTGGACATTTTAGACAATCACTACTCAAGCCTTATTAATTTCTGGAGCAGCTCCACTCAGTGTACTGAACTGACAATGATCTCAGAAACAGAACTACAGGCTGAGGAAAATTAAGTGAATAGAGTAACTGGGAGAAATAGAAGTCTGTTATATTTTGTGTGATTCAGCCTCTAGACATGAATGAGAAGCACGCTTTGCATTCAGCAAATACCCTTGAAATTTAATGGCACAGTCTAGTAACAATTTACTAAATGCTGGACATGCTTGGAGAGCATTCACATCACCCAGATTTGAGCAGCTAACCCAGTTAGCAGGTTGCTCTTTAGTCAAGGGAGGGAGCTAAGCCCAGGGGTTGATTCAAAAATAGAGAAGACTGAGAGATCATCCATCTACCTTGTCCCTTGTCCTAAAACAAGATCAGCCATTACTTGTACTTTCCTGATAGGCACTCTAACCTGTCCTTGTAAGCTGCTAATTCTGTGAAAGCTTCATAATCTCCCAAGGCAACCTAACAGCTCACAATTATTAGTATTAAAAGGTTTTCCTAATCTTTATCTGTATTGTTGTCATTCCAATTCAAGTCATTTTTTAATCATAATTTTGGTCCTATCCACACTGGACATAGATGAAAGACTTTCAGAGAGTGATTCAGAACAAGAGTCTAAAAACCAATAGCTTAGAGAGACCTGCTTTGCAATATGACCAGTAGATCAATGCCTAAATATAGAGATAGACCTAATCAGTTGGATTAGGCAGTTGGCAGTTGGACTTAATAATTGTTGGAGGTTCGCTCCAAATGAAACCTTTTCTATTCTTTTTTTTTTTCTTTTTTTTTTTTTTAGCAGCTGTATTTCCCTTTATGACACAGCTGCTTGCTTGCCATGGCAAGAATGAGAGTGAACTATTTCTTCAACACTGAAAGACATAAAACCCATGGCCAACTGAAAAGTAAAGAGCAGAGGGAAGTGGAAAAGAAAAGCCAGTGGCACACAATGTTTTAATTAATAATAGATTGCTGGAAGTAGGAAATCATGAGAAAAGTCAATATCCTTTACCTCACAATAAAAGTTCTTTTAAAACCTTTTAATATTATTAAACTAACAATTTCAAACATTTTAAAATTCTATTTCCCAGTAGGCTGGAGACTTGAAAGCTCACAGAGGAGTCTCTTTCAATAGCAGGATGGCTGATACGACAAAGAGCGTGACTCTCGTTTTTAAACTCTTGAGCTGTGCTTTTAGTTGGGTTTTTTTTCTATTAAATGGAAATAAGGAGTAATGAGGCGCATATAGCCTTGGGAGAATTTACTCACTCACTTCAGCAAGAGTACTTAGTTTGACCGGAATATACTGCGGCCAAAATGGTCTCAATACATACTGCAAAAATTGAAAATATTTCAGGAATAATGGCACGCTGGGATCACTACCTCATAGGACTTTGAAGAAAATCTTGGTGGTCTTCTCACTTTAGCAGAGGAGATTCAGGGCCAAGTCTTTGGAAAGGCTGCACTCTATTTAACACAAAGCCCAGGAAAGGAACAAAAGGTGGTACCACCTAACTGTGGTAGCAGTGTAAAATCCAAGCGTCTGAAGGCCTTCCACACAAAATCAATAAAATGCTATTATACCTTTAATCTCATTGTCAAAAAATAATTAAAGGGGCTTTAAATTCCCAAAACACTTGCAGTAACCACAGTTTTCCTAATATTCATATTTCACCCTCACCACCATGAGGGTGATTACCAGTTCCCCACACACTAGAAAACTTAACAATGTATTTATTTTGATGATGTTTTCTAAGGCAAATTTTTCCTTCATTTAGCTTTTCCTGTGGGAAAAAGAAAATGAGATCATATCACTAAAGGCAGCTTTCAGTAAGTTAAAGATTTGCTCTGATCTAACTCTTCTATACAGTGGCTGTCCTGTATGAAGTCTAGGGTGTTCAGTGAAGTTTACTGTTAAGCAGTCCAAATACTGCTAAAATTCATGAGGGCTTCCACTTCTGTTATGAAGAAAGTCAAAGACCTTTATATCTGTATTCCAAAAGTCCCTTTTTCTACTTATAAATAACATTAATTTTTTCAGAGATCACCTTTTCCTATGGTTACCATTAGGAAACAAATAGCATCAATTTTACTAAGCAAGGAAGAAAAACATGCATTCAAGTAACAGTTGATGAATAACACACTGCTAAAAATAAGTCTTCTATTTGTTTTCAGTTGAAGACAATTTTGTGGTGTAGAAATACATTTCAGAGTTTTCTCTTCTCACCAGGGAACTGATTTATTGACAACCAATTAGTGCTTCCAGATAAATCTCTTGTGTTTACAGCAATATTTCTGCCTCACTTAGTTTTTAACTGTTTAGTTTTATGTTCTCATAGACTTGTGAAAATTAGTTATTGAAAAAGCTATTTCTTCACTTTTTCCATCTTGCATGTCAGTGCCAGAGTCTTCCTTATTTTATGGTATAAAGAGCTTTGTTCAGGCTCTTTTTATATATCCCAAAGGATGGGTATTCTACCACTTTTCTTGGAAACCTTTCTACAGCTTAATAGACTTCATTATTAGCAAAAAAACCCCAACAATCCCGTAAATCAGCCTAATTTTCCTATGCTACATTTAAATGTTATTCTTCTTAGCTACAGTGTCCTGGCCCACTCTGCTCAATCCCACATCCTTCCTTTCTTTTCAACATTTTTCAAAATCCTTGGCTTAGTTTCCTGCACTAATAACTGTTGTTACCTGTTCCTTGGGAGTAAACCCTTTTCTTGGCAGGAGACACACAGGTAATGCTGGGTACATCCTGTTTACAGATATTTAACAACTTCTAACAGCAGTTATTTTTTTTAAAGCTAGATGACACCACCTGATATTACACTGTGGTAACTGGCTATAGACAGACCCAAAAATTCAGGTTTGCAGAATGCTCACCTAGCAAAATGGGCTTGGTCTGTGTTTATTTCTGCTAAGGTGCCATGTTTGTTCAACCAGACTGTAAAAACTCTGATAAAAAAGCTGAGACGTGTTACTTTTCATTACTCTTCCTCTCGGGATCTATAAAAGCACAAAACTGAACATCATAAATAGAACAGCTAAGCACAACTTCGTTTCTGTTCAGAATGTGTGTTAGCAACATCTGAATAGCTAAAACCATCAGCAGTGCTGCCACTGAGTATCCAGAGAGGTGGTGATGGAACATCAGCCAGGACGATGAAGGCACTATTTTAACTCTCATCAGCAATGCTAACACATGAACAGAAAGGTAGATTAAACTATTCTCTCACCCCTAGAGATTGATATTGCAAGACATATGGCATCTCTACTCTTTTGTATATCTCCCAAGGCCAGCACAATCTAACTTCTTATAACTTAGCTTTGTCCAGTTTCAGCATGAAATGTAACTAACTCTCTGTAAAAAATGAAGGTAGATAACTTATTGTGTGAAACTTACCAAGTTGAAAGAGAAAACAACAGATATGGTGGAAACCTTCTGAAAGACAGCTAAAAGCAAGCAGCTGAGAAGCTCCTACAGTGAACCAGTTGCTGGTGGAATAGCGAACGGCTGTGCTGGTGGCAGGTCCACTTCAAGAACTTCCTTTTCACATCCACTCTTTGTCAGCTGCCAGTTGTGCCAAATGTCAGATGAGCTTTTTAACATGGTTGCTCTGTAACACAGGACTTGAAAGCCTCTGACAAGCATGGGGAGAGTATCAAGTAATGGGGATCAGGAACCTTTCGAAATGATAATAAACAAAAGTTTAATTTACTATTGTTCATCAAAATGATGATTGATAAAAACTTTAAGACTAGCATGACTAACAAGGACAATGTATTACTGAAAAAGTAATCTGTCTTCTAAAACTTGCTTATGCTTATTGGCTATATATCTGAGAGAGACGTAGAAAGCAGGGTCTTTTGCAGGAGCTTAACAACCAAATACATTCACTAGCTAATAAGAACAAAAACATTTTAAAAAAATCACTAGTGAACTGACAAAACTTTAATAGGGAGGGGAAAAAAGATGAAATCAAATTTATGTGGTATAAATAATTTCTAAGGCACTCAAATTTCTATATGGACTATCTATTCTGTAAATCTTGACAGGTTTAGCCGTACTCTCTGAGAAAGCACTGTTTTGATAACTTTTCCTCAGGTCAATTTTATTATATTTTTCAATTTATTTCTTGAGCTTGAAAAAACCTCCAAGACAAATGATGATACCAGCAATTTTTGTCTTGCAAATGGTGCTTGAGGAAATGAGATAAATGTACTGCCTATAGGCATAGTTGTGGGGAAAGTCTTGCAATAAGACTCCATAGAACATTATTGCATATTCGTATAACTGGGAGTCTACACAACAGTTATCATGATGTTCTTCCTATAAATCTCAAAATCCTCGAGTGAGGATGGTGACTGTATGCATACAACATTTGTATGGAAAAACTGAGCTAATAATCTGGAAACAATTACTCAAAGTGCTGTTCCTTCCAGTAACACCACTTGTCTACAGTTCAGTGTGGCAAAGATTGCAGGTTATGATCCTATTAAACGTTTGGTTTACTGTATAGTTTTAAAACAAGTACTTCTCTGGGATTACAAAACAGTAGTACAAACTGGAGGTAAGAATGGACATAAAGTCTCACTTGGTTACATGTTTTTTTTGCTGGGATAGCAAACATTCTTAGTTTGTGAATTTATCCAAAGGTAGCTGGAGCTAGCAATACATTTCTGCTGAGGAGATTAAATATCAGGAAGTTTAAGTATTTAAGTTTAGCTATTCCACAATTCATGAGTGTCTGCATTCCTGTTTACACATTTTACCCACTTTTTGGGCATCTTTGATGTTGTTTGGTTACTTAACTGCCACTTAATCCACAGAAGAGCTAAATTTCTGCTGGTCTGTGTATGTGAAGATAAGACACAGATGGTGAGCTGCTTGAAGCCCCTGCCATGCTTCAAGTGGAACAGGAACTTGATCCTAGGCTGCCTGGTCCCAGTTGTGAGCTCTAGCAATTTGGGTAGTGGCCACTGAGGAGCAAATCTTTCTCAGTCTCTCCTGACAAATTTGTCCCATTTATAGAAAAACTTGCCCTTGGGAGAGGGATTGAATTCTGGTTCCAGTTTTCCTCAGTTTCCACAGACAGGAAAATTACCTTTCTGCATGTCCAGCTACAACAAGAGAGGATAAAAATTCCCTGGAGCAAGATTGCCACCTCTCTCCTCTCCACCCTTCTGGCAACTCAGGAAACTCCCTACTTGTTTCCAAAGATCACTTCCTAAGGTGCTTTACTGTACCAGAACAATGATTAAAACACCTGGATACCTAACTTTGGACTGAAACTTCCACAACATGCAATGCATTTAAGAGGTAGGCAGTGTGTCACTGCTGTGTTACCTAGGTACCTTGAAGACCTGTCATAAATTCCTGAACCTATTAAATTCAAAGCCAAAACCCTTGCAATACCTTTGAAAGCCCCAGTATCTATGAAAGAGAGACAAGCAGCATGCCATTTAATATATAGATTTAAAAGCAGTCTCTGGAAACACATTCAAGAAGGATCAGTGGAGATAACTGTCATGGCTTACCATACAGATCACAACACTGCCTGGCATTTACCACCACACGTTTGCAAATTCCTGTGGTAAGAGTGGCAGTGACTGCAGCTTTCATTGTTTTCTGCTTTTGGCAAAGTCCTTTTGTCAAATCCCTTAATGTCAAGGGCAGACTGTGATCCTATTGAATTTAGCAGCTAAACTTTTGCAGCTCCAGAGCAGTGGACAAGAACTTCTCTGGCTCAGGTCAGTAGTGCTGAATAAGCAAGCACGCTGCCACAGGCAACATCATGCTTTCCTCTCCCTCTAAATCCAGGCCATAAAAGCAACGGCCACCAGTTTTAAGCATTTTTTTTTATTTGTTTCTTACAACCATAAGCAACTTTCAGAGCACCTAAACTGGCTAGAAACACAAGGGATCACCACTCCTTTCAGACTAAAAGGTGAAGTTTCCCAGTATCCCAAAGGGATGTTTCTGGCAGCATTTGAGCAAGCTCCTACACATGACCAAAAATGAGAACAGGTACATCACCAGCTGCTTTTTGCTCCCTCATTTTTAATGGGGAAAAACAGATCAGAATTTGTGTCTGAATATATTTTCATACAGTTCATCTTGGTTTATCCATGATTAGAAGAATAAAAAAAGAAAAATCAAATTTGAGGTTTGTGCTGGAGACATGTGTTGATATGCCAATGTCCACTTATTTCTGTGAGGGGCAGTTGGGACCCATTCTTGAAATCTATACCTTTTAAGCATTTAAATAAATGATTTGCCAGAATTCTGGAGCAAAATAATTATTCAATTCCCAAAATAGAGTTTTGTATCTTCATAAATAGGTGCTTATGACATTGCACTGTGAATACTAATTTGGATATCTGAAGAGATGAGTGTAACGCTATTATACAAGAGTTTGCTATATACCTTTCATCTCCCTGTTACTGCCAGTTCATCTTCTTTTAATCTTCAGAATTTGTAAGTCACTAATGTTCAGTACCTTCTTTACTAGAGCAAAAGAAAGACCTTGTTACAAGAGTTCTCTTTATCTGTGGATATTAATCAACTGCATTTACTCCCTTAGAAGTAGGTCTAAACACTTGTAAAATATCCCACCAGCTCAAAAGGTTCACATACAGCAATAACACATAATTTTGACTTTCACCACAGTATGCCCTATTTTTAAACAATGAAAGTTAGCAGACAAAAATATATTTTGCAGGAAAAGGCAAAAACTGAATGACTTTAAACATTACTCTGGAGTCAAACTCTTTGAAAATAAACTGTAAGGTCATCACAATGATAATTTAGAACTACGTATAAATTCATATTTCATATGCACTATCTACTTGTTAGTCAGGCAATTTCCACTGTCTGTCTGTCTTTCCTTCTTTACAAGGTGATCCCTTTCTAGAGGAAAGATAACTCATTTTCAGCCCTGCTATTAATCTACCTTCAAACCAAAGCAGAAGGGTGGAGCCTTGCCTTCAGAGACTGCAAAGAAACAGGACCTCCTACTATTTGTTTCTAAACAATCTGTAATTCTTTCTTTGGTTTCACCATGACTACAACCTTTATAAACATACCATAAATTAACTAAAGTCATTCAGAGGCTTGGTTCCCAAACTTACTGGATTCCCATAAATCATATTCTGCTTGATGATAGCTGTGAGACTGTTTGGAGTGTTACTCAGAAATTGGTGATAGCAAAATCAATTCCATTTTTATAGAATATATGGTTCTAAGTGCAGAGAAACTATGAGCCCCTTTTAAAACCCAATCATCACCTTTTGTGTCACCAGAAAATTTAGTTAAGTAACTATTTTCTTTCCCTATTTTTGATAGAAGATGTTTAGAGATCACTGCAAGAAGCTTTTCTATCATGAGTTATAATGCTGTGATATGGGCTTTGCTCATTTGCAGAGTATACATATATACTCACCCCATAGGTGGAGAACTGGATTGGATAGAAAGTTATAAACTTCAGTACTGAAAAGGACTGAGCCTCCTGTAAAAAGCTGTCAACCCTGCATTTCCATATCAGACAAATCAAAGACAGGAATTTCTTTATCTGTCCATACGCGATTATACAGTGAGTGCTAAGGATAGAGGCTTTTCAGCTGCTACACAGTGATGCACAGTGCAACACCCAAACTGCCTGCCCAAAAGATAACTCATGCACCAGTATTAACAGTATAAAATTAGCACAGGACTTCATTACAATTAATTGACTGTGCTTTTGCAAGTACAGGTTCATGACTTTCAGCAGCAGTGCCAGCTGAAGTAGCTCTTCTCTTAACCCTACAAGTCCTTCTGATCCTTGCACTGCACAGTCTACAGCAGATCAGACATCTGGTCAGATTCAAAATAGATTAAAATGAGGGAACTTCCCAAACAGGCATGAAACATACAGTTTAGTAGAGCTAACACACTGTCCGAGTGCCCCTCTCCATGGCATCGCATTATCCTGAAAAGATATACTACCAGGCTTTCTCATTTATGGGATGGCAGGGGGTGTTTTGGCCACTGATATAATTAAACTAGCAGATATGGCTATGGGAAACCATACTGATTTTTCTATTTTTAATTTTTTTTTTTTTTTTTTGGCCATGCCTGCACCCTGAGGGTAAGTAATTTATTTGAAGTTACCTGGTGCTCTGGTGCTTTAAAATATTCAGTGGCACATTAAATAGAGACCTTTTGACTAATTGAAATGATGCACAATGCAGCTTTTTAGAAGTGGTGGTGAAGTGGTTTTTGTTGGTTGGTTTGGTTTTGGGGTTTTTTGCTTCTTTTTCCTCTGGAAGTCCATGGAAGCCCTCATGTAGAAGAATTACCCACATTTTATTCTTCAATTTAAAAATAATTCATCAGCTAATCTTTACTGCACAGAAAATTGAATCCTATTTGGACCAGTTTGTTTTCTGTTGTAGAGGTAAAGGCTGTCATTCTACTCATCTAAAGAAAGCTGTAACTAGATGAGTAAAATGTATGGAGGAAAAAGCAGCTTAAATACTAGCTTGCTGATGAAATGATATCATCAGGATGAATTGATTATGTGGTCTCCTTGAATAGGTGCACACTCAGCCACTATGACTCTTGTCATTTCCTCAAATTGACCCAGAAGGCTCATATTGTTATGTCTGTGCTAATCTGCATGATCCTCCCTTGCATGCTGACTTTGCAAGGACAGCTGTATTTCGGCAATCAGTTGAAATGCTTCTTTTGAAAATATGGTTATTCAATACGTGGTTTTTAATGAGGTATTACTATACGGGCTATACTATGTAGCTTCCCTAAGGATAAACTTACTCCAGATGAAAAGGATCATCTGGTTTAAAATGGTCAAAGTTGATTTTTTTTGTGATTTATTTTCAGCTAGCAGGAGATAAGGTACTTACCCTTTCTAAAACAGGGCCTAATCCTGCAGTCTGAACAGACTGATTGAAAAGTTACATTTAGCTAAAAATAAAAAAAAATAAAAAAAAATAGTATTTGTGAACTGTACCCGCAAATTCCAGAAAGGTAGACTGAAAATTAGAAGTGAAACGTTTGGAGATCCCTCCCTCAATTAAGCCCCTACAGATCTTGGTTTGGCTCATACCATATCTGACAGACCCACTAGAGTCTGGAATATGGGACTGAAAATAATACGGGAAAAAATCCCTTCATAAGACTTCTGTTCAAAACCACCAAACAAAGTAAGCCCATCATAATGGTATTATGATGTTCCTGCTTTTGTCATGAAGTGGAACCGATAACTTCAATCAAATGAAAAATAATGTCAAAGAGAGAATAACCCTCTTACCAAATTTATTATTCTTAAAATGAATTCAAAATATTTTTAAATTTTATAAAAAAATAACCTTCTTATCTGACTTGCTATTTTTATAATATATCAAAAATATTTTTAAATTATTTACAAAAATTGAAGCAGAGTTCTCCTCATCAACTACTCCCTTCTCCATGCTTTTTCCTCCCTCCTCTAAATTTATAAAAAAGCTATGACATTCACACCAACTTTCTCTTTTTGTGCTTTCCTGCTCCTAAACTCCCTTAGGAAAGACTCAGGATTGTGCTAGTCTCTTTATGTTTCTTTCCCTTATATTAATAGCACTGTCTTTGGAACCACAGTAATTCTCATTCTTCTTTACTGGTTCCCATATCACCAATTCCTGAAACACATTTTGAAACTTTTACTATTTCCTTGACCATTCTCCCGCTACAAAATATGTGAATACTTCTGCAAAGAACAGATTTGTGTATCATAAAGAATGCAGTGTTTGAGTAGCCCAATTTTCTTACACCTGTTTGGCAGAAAGAGTGTGCATTGTATTTGAAAGATAATGACTAGCGTATAACCCAAAGATTTCCCTTCTCTATGAAAAAAAACCAAACATGCTTAGTGCATTGGAAAGATAGCTTGACCTTCTTTCTTCAGGGAAACTGGTTTTGATTCATTATGGAAGCTTATCAAAGGCGGGAAGGCTAAAAGAATTATTTCAGTCCGCATTTATATGACCAGAGCTCATTCTTAATATGCTTAAAAAATTTTAAAAGAACAGAAATAATTATCTGAATAAAAAAATCGATGATACGCTATTTGCCAATATTTTGTAATCCATTGCTTCTGTATGCCCACTGAAAAGCAATGTTGGTATAACTTCTTTAGAAAAAAAATACCACAGGATTTTCTACTTGCCTCCAGCAATGCTTTTAATGCAGCTGCTCTTGCTATATCTCATATGTTTAGCTACAGTAGTCTTGAAAAACTCAAAATGGGTATAAGGTTTTGCAGCTTCAATATAATACAAGTTTAGTAGTCTCTGGCAATGATGAGCCATTTACTTAATTTTTGCGATAGTACACAAAGTGCCAGAGTCTAACATCAGAAAATTCTGTTGTCAGGTCAAACATTAAAGAATCGAATAACATCTCACAATTTTGGTATGGCTTTCAGAATGGTATTTTGCTTCACTTAAATTCCTATGACTAAAACCTGTTTCCTAAAGGGTCTTTTGCCTGAGTAAAACAGATCAGATTCAGAACTGATATTTGTCTTTCTTTCTTGTACTTTCCAGCACCCCACAAAAGTCAAGATAGACATACAAGCTTAAGTAAGGCACTTAAGGATTCCAATGGAACTTGCTTCTCTTGTAGACCACATCTTGCTTTAACTATTCAATTCAAAAACATATCCAAGTAATGTACCTTAGGAAAATGAAGGTGTTCTACTCACAGAAGGACTGTTAACCTTCCGGTACTCAAAAATTTCACTCATATCAGGAGATGAAAGTTTGGAAGTGTGGAAGACAGGGTAAAGTCAGTAATTTCAGTCAAACCCTTTCCACCGAGTTTGCAATGATTCTGGTTTGGACATGTTCTGGATTTTCTCAATAATATTAAATAATAACATAGAACTCTTTCTTTCATATATAGCCAGTCATCATAGTTAGAAATTCAGAAAAATCAAACCCTGTCAAGACTTTTTGGAGAAGGAGTAGACATAATGTCTGCTGCTTCATCTGAGAAGGAGAGAAAGGAAAGGGGAACTATGAAGACTGTCCAGCCTAATGTTTCTGGGGTAGGTAAGGGAAGCTTTGAAACTGTTCTACCATATTCTGGATGGCAACTGGACTCAAAACACCATTCAGCAGATGAGAGTAACTACAGCAATGGCAGCTCATACCTCATCCTGTCCTAGGACCTTTGACGGGGGAAAACAGAAAGATGGCACAGATCTGGTTGGCCGCCATAACCAAAATTTAACTCTCTTTGTTGATGGGGTGACATACAAGGACCTGAATGAGCTAGAGAAGTGGAACAAATATCTTTCACTTTGCTATGCAAAGCAGAGAACCTTTGGGTCTTGTGAATCTCCATTTGAACTCCTCTTGCTCTTCCTTCAGTTCAGATGTTTGCAACTCTCAGCTATGAGAATGAAAACACAAGACTGGGGCCTGAGGCTGTATTCTTGCCAGGACTGACATTCACAGGGCTGGCTAGACATGTCTTCTTATAAGTACAGGCAGAAGAGTACCCACACATGTGTGTGTTAGCATATATATGTGTATGTGAAAATTTCACTTTCTCTCCCATATAGGTTATAATATTAATGGATTTTAAAATGATATTCTGGAAGAACTCTTCAGTAGTGTTTCTTGGTAGAAATGTTTTCTGGATATTTTGCTCTTGAAAACTTTCTGGGTTAAGGATTGTCATTCTGACACACAGAGACCAAATTAGTTGAAAAGGTAATGCATTAAATCCTTACCAAATCACAGGTGCATGCTGCTGCAAAATTGGCTATATAAAATCTTAGGAAATAAAAAAAAAAAAAAAAAAGTTTTTTTTCCCCTTGACATTAAGTAGTTTATTTTATATGGCTTATGATATGCTTTCATAAAATACGGTGAAGACTTTAAAATGCATTAATTTTGCTTTATGTAAAAGAACTGTGTGATCTTGGACAAAATGATTGGTATAAAAAAATTTAATAACACTTAAGTTTCTGGTGATTTATGCTTTCTGAGGAATCCAGCAAACTAAGGAGGGGACCCAAGTATATGTTTGTAGACTATGTCATTTTCAATTTATTAACAAGCAGGAAGCAAGAGAAAAAGGATTACATGTTCTCCTTCTTCCAGCCTCTTTCAGGAAGGCAAACTCCCAAAATGGCTGGAAAAGTTCCAGAAGAGGAGTCTTGTGTCTCTCTGAATTTGGGATGAAGCAACTGGCAGGGCTCTGTGCCAAAAAGGTGTTGGCTGCCACCATGGCTGTACCCAATGTGGGCTTAGAACAGGACAGTGTTTCTATTTATTTTCAGCTGTTTTCTTACTCCTTCTTCTTTTGAAGAAATTCTTATAAAAACATTTATCTTGTCATCATGTGTAAATTATGTAGTATATTTTCAGTATTAGAAGGTTATGTCCACTCCACTGTGGGTTATATATCAAGATTCCTGCAGCTGTTCTGAAAAGTATTTTACTCTGAAGATACTCCAAAGTTCTGGTTGACTTGAATTTGGAATAAGGATTTTGCCATTATACGCTTTATGAGAGGGAGACTGGTAAATGTCTGGACTTTGGAACTGACTTTGTGATATTTGGACTGCACATACACATCATGTGGTGAATTAGCATGTGGTGTTCTTATGCAAACAATAAAAACAAAACAAAGAAAGAATTAAAAGTGCATTTAAGAAAATGAGTTTCAGCATATGACTAAAACAATCCCATAACTGCAAGAACTTTGCGGTAAAGGTACATATTTGCCAAAAATATCTGCTAGTGTGGAAGCCCTGTATTCAAACCCCTCAATTTAGCACTAAGCACAGATGCTGTTACTTAGTTAACATCAAGTATCATAGAAAAATTAAGTGAGGTCTAGAGACTGTGCTTCAGAGCAAGATGCAGTAGTCAAACTTACTGGGGTAAAATCTCGCTCCTGTTTTCAGCAGTATAGACCACTTTGTATGACTTCAGAGTTAGATCAGTCTAAAAGGGGAAAATTTGGCCCAGAATGTACCTAAAGACAAACAAACAGAAAAGTCAACGATCTTAAAAAGTAAAAATGATGGACATCACAAAAAGTTCAGCCAACAAGTTCTTTATCTCAGCCAACTGATAATCTCCTTTCAGCAACTGCAATACCCAGTCAGCTGAGCCCCTAAGAAAATGTAATGCTTAAATGCAGTGACAAGAATGGATTTTATTATTGGAGACAAAGACACACAATTCTACATTTTTAATACTGATCTCTGAAATGTTAATAACTTCTGCTATTTACCTCAGCTGAACGAAGATTTGGATCCCACTGCAGACCAGATAACATATAAACAGAAAGTAGCTTGCCCATCTAAAACATAACTGACAGCATAGTATCATAAAAACTGATTGTCTGCAAATTTTTAGTAGTTGGCTTCCTTTCAGATCAAAGGGCTTCAGTTCTTAGAACCACTTATATTGGAGATTACATTTGTTCTTCCTGGACTTTTCCTAAGCGGAAGGGTTTTCCCCAATGCAATTGGTCAAATCTTTTATATACTACTTATGTACTACTACCATAAAAAGAACTTCAGTAAGGCTGCATTCTCTATTACACTTAAACACTTCTGCAGCTAGAATTGATCAATTACTGTGAAATATTTTCGGCAAGTGTTCACTCTGATTTTGTAAAAGATACCTTTATTTCAGCTTAGCTTTTGCAAAGTTAATGATATGAAGTTTATCATCAGGAATATGGATTTAAGCACTTTAATCATACTTTAGAAACTGTTTACTGAAAGGCATGTTTACATCTGTCTTCTGCAAGCTTCCAGCTAAGAATTATGCATACGTTCACTCAGGACAAAGAAACATAACATGCAAACTAACTGGCTGATTACAGGCTGCTGCCTTTCAAATGCTAACCGTGAAAACAGATGGCTGATCAGTGAGCTAAAAACCAAGACTCACTAAAAATATTCAACAAACAAGTCTGAATGGTGAATACACTTGCAAAAACTGAATTACTCACGAATGATTCATGGTAAAGAAGGAAACTGTTGTGTATTATCTGCTCAAAAAAGTTTTAGGAGTACTGCAAGCTTCACAACATTTAAATAAGATACTTTTGCTGTTGAAAAGAAATATAATTAAAATGGATGGCTAATGATAAGAATTTCAGAAATGCTGCAAAATTCAATCAATCAGTACTCAAGAGTCTCATACAATAACAAAACCTAATTTCTTATCAGAGAAAACAGATACCTGAAACTGAAATATGGAAGCAGGACAAAAACATTTTTTTCAGTTGCGTAGGATGCCTTCCTCTGTTATATTGCTCTTTTACTCACAGGATACATCATAATGTATATGAAGCAACAATTATAGGACATGTTTGAATAATAGATTAATGTGACCTGATAAGGAGAACTTAACCAAGTTTTGACAAGTCTCCACAGATTTAGTGTTGGATCCTTTTTTTTTTTCTTAAGAATAAAGAATACTTTCAAATAAAGATTCACGCAAAAAATGCAACAAGGTTTTCGAACACAAAGGTTTAAAAAAAAAAAAAAGTAAGATTTAAGCATGGATAATAAAACTTTGGCTTCACTCATTTACATGAGATCTTTCTGAAAAATACAAATGTATCACCAAGTATTGAGAAAAAAATATATACCTAGAAAAACAGGTATTAAGAATAAAAATTCTGTAACCTTCACCAAGTCATAGCAGCAGGTACCGGGTTGTGTGTGGTGGATGGGTAGAATTGTATCTTATTTGCGTAGTTCGAGAGCTTGAATCCTCATAATTAGATTCTCTGCTGGCTTCATATGAGCTCAAGCAAGATTGAAAAATAATACATTAAACTAGTAGCATAAAGGTACAGTTTCAAACAGGCTCAGGAAGTCTGGAAAAAAAACCCTGCTTCCCTCTTAATCAGTTACCTTCTGCAATGTTTTTGTTATTAGAACTCCAACAGTTAACAAGGTAGTAAGAACCTTGCTTCTTACCATAAGGAAAACAGCAGAATGACCTGCCCCCAGTTTAATCTTTCATAAGCAGCAGAATTTGATTGTGTTTTCTATCAACTGAGTCTTGGCCTTGAAATCTGGGGTATAGATATTTATATGAATAAAAACCTCTGGAAACAGAGAACAATTTTGACACTGCAATTCAGAAACATTCCCATGCTGGCTGCTCCACTTACATGCTGAACAACTCTAGGAGAAAATGTTTTTATGTGTTTCTTTATATCCCCAGGAATGTCCTCCTCCAACAGCTCACATCTCTGGTGTAGATTAGTTATGGACCTTTCATGCTGATGAGGTAATCCCCTTAATGTACTATACACCATAGGATATCCTCCTCTGTTTCATGTCCTGACATTCCTAAAGGTCAGGAAAATGTTTCATGTGGTGCTAGACCCTATTTAAATGGGAAATTACAAGAAGAAACCAAACTTTATTTTTCTCTGAGTTCCTACGGATAGTACAAGTCTAGGTAAAAAAGGACTGAGAGTGCATCTTGTATTAAAAGTACAGTCATAGTTTTGCTCAAAATTTGATATGCATCTCTAAAGATTTAATTCCAATATAGTGATTGGTAAACAAAGTGGTACTCATATAGTAAGATGAGATCCATATTGTAACTGCTAAGAAGTTTACTCATAGAAAATGTAGACTTCACATCAAACAGTAACAGCATAAAAATAATTTATGTTGAATGCAAAAATTACTGCCCTAAACACATGACTTTTATTAAAAGTATACTTCCTCTGTAACAGAGGCATGTAAAAATTAAATTAACTCAGAAATAAAGATATTTTGTTACACAAATTATGTCTCAAACACAGTCCACATTTCTTTTCAAGAGGGATGCAGACAAGAGTTAAACTTACTGAGCTCTAAAACTATTATACACAAGTTTTTTAACAAACATTATAATTTTACACGAAATTAGCAAAAGAAAACAAAAAAGTTTGTATTTCAAAAGTGTTTCTTTACCGTTAGGAGTATTTTGATTGTTTAAGCAATAACTTCGTGTTAGTTTTTTAACGAACTGATATTAGTAGAGTTTTAAAGACCAGTTGCAGTACAGCTGTAAACATTCGGCTTTGAATTTTTAGAAGTTTTGTCAAAATAATATATATTTCTCAGAGAAAAAAATATAATGAAACAAAATATTTTTCAATTAACAATAAACACTGAAGAAATTAAATTGTTCACATTTACATTGGATCTGATGCCTTCTTCTTTCTCACTAACAAGAAGGGGGAAAAAAAATTAGGTTTTGGTTTGTTGCTGGTTTGCTTTCTTTTTTGTTTTTTGTTTTCTGTTTGGAGGGTTTTTTTTTTGTTTTTTTTCCTGACAATGACAGCATATTTCCACAATTTTTAAGCAAAAGCATAGCATTACTAACAGAGGTTCATCTTGTGAATTGTCTCTTCAAAAGACCATCTAAGTTTGATAAGGAACATGAAGTATTTGCTTCACCTACTCTTTTCACTATTTAAAGCCCAGTACCTGTTGATATTACTGATTAGGTTCCAGTGTAAATGTTCTGCAACACTGCAATCGTCCTCTCCTCTTCCCTCCCCTCCCTCCCTCTCTTCCCTTCAATATTGAAGGGTTAGCAAAGAGGAACTGAAAATACTGGGAAGAAACTCTGCTTAGTTTTGAAAATTAAGACTATTAGGAATGTTATGGAAACTGGAAGACACCTCTGGGATATGAGTCATAATTGGATTTTCATGCTTGAATAAAGGAATATGATATCAAATATTTAGCAAGAAAAACTTTAAAATATCTATTAGTCCCCTTAGCTGGCAAAAATAAAAAAATAAAAATCCCCAAACAAAACAATAAAACAAAACCCTGGAAAAAAATTAATCCAAAAAAAACCCTCTCCATTCTCAACTGGAGAGTAGCCTGATATTTTAAACTGACGGTTCTTAAGGGAATAAAGCATAGCTCCAGGTAGTCTAAGTTCCATCTGGAGTTTTATTCATTAGAAAATATCGAGAGTTCCTGAACTGCAGAAAAAAAAAGTTAAAAAAAATTAAATTTCTTAAAAGTTTATACATAAAATCCAGTACTTGCAGATGTGGAGAGAAGGTCTTCACACATCAAAACAAGCATTTTAAACTACAGTCAGTAGAGACAAAATAATACCTTTCTGGTAAATCACCAGATTTCTAAGACATCCTTTTAGAGACACATTGCCTTCTGCTTCAGCAGAAATTTCACCAAAAAGAGAGCCATTAGAAAAGTTTTCATTAGAAGAAAGGCATATCCAGCTTATCCCATCCTCTTCCTTGTGAGAGAAAGTGGGCAAGCAAGAAGTAGGAAAAAAACATGTTAGCAGAATTATCCAAGGTACAATTCATGTCAATACATGAACGTTTGTTTTGGAGAAGGTCAGTGTAATTAACCATCCATTCTACCCAAGTAAAGATGATTTGGAAAGGTGTATTCTTTTTATTTCCAGGAAAACCTTGCAAAAGATGCTAGGTTCATGAAAATAATATGCCAAAGTAAAACTGCTGTGCTTGCACTCTTCCTGTGTTTTTAATATTGCCTGTTCTTATAACTTTTGGCCAAAGCTGCACTGACAGCTAGCTGTTTAGCAAATAAGAAAAGTTCAACATAAGGCACAGTAGCGTGAACAATAAAATCAACAATAAAATTTGTGTTTGGAGGCACAAAATTACCGTACAATTAACACCTCCTCAAGCCAGTAAGTTATTCCATACCTTGTTGAGACTTAACTTCAAAAATTGCGGTCAACAAAAAGTATCATTAAGGCCTGGGCCCTACTTTCACAACCCCACAACGTTTGTGTTTGTGTTACAGAGACATTAATGTGAACAGGAAAAAGGAAGGAAGAAATGATATTTCAGAAATCTTGTGTAAGGACTACTATATCCTATGCTTGGTTTATCCCCAAATACAAATGTTTTTTGGGAACATTTAATATTTGTCTTTTACTCACAATTTAGGATAAACTAAAGCAAATTAATTAAAATATTATATATTAATGTCCATAAAAGCACAGAAAAACTTACAGGTACAGTTAAAAACGGCTAGACAATTCCCCAGGTCAGGCCTGCTATAGAATCATGAGGAAAGATACCAACACCATTCCAGTACTGATGTCCACTGAAATTCTCCCAGGGTGTTATGCATAAGGCAGTGTGTCTCCCAGGAGCTGGATATTTGCCCAAAGCACATCCATGGCTAGCAGGAGAGCACAAGCCAACAGAGCCACAATAGCCGAGACCAGGAGAAGCACGATATCCTGCCTAGACTTCTGAGACAGAAGCTTTCTTCTTTACAGCTATCTTCTGAAACAGTGGATTCAAACTCATTTCAGATCATTTGTATGCAAGACATTGTATAAGTCTGAAATAATACCAGTGATGGGGCTAGATTCTGATTTTTTTTCCTATTTGGAACCTTTCTTAGCCAACTGTTCCTTTTCTCATTCCCATTTTATAAACTTCAGTCAAAGAGAGGAAGAGAAAGCTGCACCTAGTTGTTGATGGCTTCTTTGAAGCTTTTTTCTTAAATTCTCTTGAATTCAGTATACGTTTCAAAGCCAACAGACTGCTGAAGAATTCTTGTGCTGACTACAGTGCCTAATCATCAAGTTAACCATTTCTGGTAACTTTCCCTCTTTCCACTAAAAAATAAACACCACCCCTTCCACATGACCCTGCCCCCCCCCAAAAGCAACCCAAAATGAAAAAAAAAAACCACAAATCAACCCCCCAAAAAACATGAGTTCTGCATGATTCTGCATGAGTTCTATAATTCTGCAGCCACTTATATATATATATACATATAAGCCCTGAGGAGAAGGGCTTGGGGCTGTTGGCTGATGAGAAGCTCAACTTGATCCAGCTTCGGTGTGCGCTTGCAGCCCAGAAAGCCAACCGCATCCTGGGTTGCATCAAAAGGAGTGTGGCCAGCAGGTCAAGGGAGGTGATTATTCCCCTTTACATTACTCTCATAAGACCCACCTGCAGTACTGTGCTCAGCTCTGGGGCCTCCAGTACAAGAGGGACATGGACCTGCTTGAGTGAATCCAGATGAGGTCACAAAGCTGATCAGAGGACTGGAGCTCTTCTCCTCTGAAGACAGGCTGAGAGAGTTGGGCTTGTTCAGCCTGGAGATGAGAAGGTTCTGGGAAAACCTTACAGAAGCCTTCCAGTGGCCTCAACTCTGGCAATGTTCAGGGCCAGGCTGGACAGGGCTTTGCGACCTGGTCTAGTGAAAAGTGTCCCAGCCCATAGCAGGGAAAAACTTTAGCTGAACTTAAGGTTGGACAGACATAGCACTAACTTTATCAGAAAAAGCTTTAGAAGAGGACTGTTACCTAGACTATATGAAAACTACTGCCCTCTTCTTGCAAAGCCAGCCCTTTAAATTTGCCAAGTATAGGAACCCACAATTAAACTTCAACATGAAAAACGAATTGTGAAACTATAGAAGCACAGAAGGTTGGTCAGACAATCACTACGCCATGTGCTTACCTTTCCCTTTTCCTTACTGCTCCCACCATTTTAGTATTTCTTTTTTAATTAGGGTCTTTCTTTAACTCATTTACTCATTTTTAATTGTGAAACAGCCTTCAGAAATCAGCAATATTTAAACAACTGACAGATTCTGGACACAGCACTGTATGCACGGTTTTCTCTGAAGAGTGAAAACAAACTAAATAATAATGAATTTAAACATGTCTAAACCCCGACCGGTGCGTTAACTTTAGCTTTTACTCTCCGAGTACCCTTCAACAGCTCAGACTAGAGCTTAGGATTTCAGCTATGCAACAGAGTTATTAAAACTGGCTTACATGTTACTTAAATGTTTTCCTAATCTGGTCTATTTATAAAACTTGGAGTAAATCTCATTAAAACTGATTTCAGTTATATAATCTGATCTGTGTGTACTTACCTGAAGTTAAACAAACTGAAAAATTCACATTAGGCTGTCAATTTCAGAGGTTAGACCAAACACAATTACACCAGTCTACACCTTATATAAGGGGTTAGAATATCCAGCTAATCCAACCCTATTTCTTACTACATATATTTGGAAGAGTTTGAACTTTATAATATTTTATTCAGGATATTTTCAATTGCCAAAATACGTATCTCTCTCTGTTTTTACACACTTAGGAAGCAAAATAGGAGTGTCTGTTTCTGTAGAGCCTGACTGACCTAGTGCTAGGAGGTTAAGGGCAAGCCATTCCTGTAGGAAGTGCCCTTGGTTTTATTTAAGCGCTGCAATCACATTATTACCCAGTAGTAAAGCTGTGTCTACATTTCTTTTGTAAACGAGAAGTAATTTTAGGGCTGTTTAGGCATTTTTCTACGCTCTACCAAGTTCTCAATGCACTCAAATTATTCCCCCAGGAAAGTGACCTTCTCAGTAAGAAACTTGATCTTACGGGTATCAAATGACCTGAAAAGATCTTTCAGAGGTATGGTCAGGATAACATTAATAACCCAGCTCACGGGAGAATATTATGTACCACAGCCTGTGTGAATTTGATGAATGTGGACTGCAAAGAAACTGACATAACCCCAACATTGTTCACCAAACAGTAAATGAATGAATTCCAGCTGACTACATCTGCAGAACTATGAGCTGTCAGGTAGGCAGACTCGTCACCAACTTCCTCAAAAAGCTGCAATTCTGTATTTAGCACAACAAAAATGTTGTCGGCATCTTCTCACCCTAGAATTGAAACTACTCAAACATGTAAGGAATTTGTTCTATTATGCTTTTTATCACACACAAGTATATTACCACAGCAGCTGCAAGTACAGTACCCTTAAAAGTACCAAGGAATATATATTCCAATACATACAGAGAGCACTTTGAACTGAAAAACTACACCCAGCACTTTGAAACACCCTGAAGAACTTAAATTTTACATATAGCTTGCAGCTCTGGAAAAAAGAATTTTACTTTACTGTAACTAGCATTTTTATTTGAAATATAAGTCACACCTTCTAAATATATATTCATAATCATAAGTCACCTCAAACCCCTATGTATTTAGGAGTTACAATGCCCTATCATTACTTGTTCTAAGATGATAAAAGCCTAATGGAATGCCAAGTCAGCAATTCAACCAATACAAACTATATATTTTATAGTTGATGTTGCTATATGAGAAATGTCCTAATCAAAAACCTCCTATATAATACTGCCCGCAGAACATACCAGTTTCTAAAAATGAGGCTATGCTGTACAAACAACTACAGGCCTATAACTAAGAAAGCTATCTGATGCTGAAACATCGAGCTTTGAAGAAAGAGAAATCTTCAGGATCTATCAAAGCTTCACATGTCTAACTTTTACCCTCTCAGCATGGATCAGCTTTTCTGGGGTGAATGGGATTTTTTTTAAACGTTAATCATCCCACATGTGTCAGCAGTGCAGGATTGTTAGAAACAAAAATATCTGGAAGTGTCACAGCCTATAGTACACTTTTGAGTAGGAAAATCCAGAATATATTCTCTAACAGAAAGTTACTGCAAGAAAGAAGACAGTTTCTGCTCTATCCCCATCTTATGGCTAGAAAAAGAACTGTCCTATTGCAGCATACATACTTCTGAATATTTTGCCTTTATTGTATCACTATAACCAGAGAATATTTACTATCTGCATTATGCACCTTAAGATTCTTTTTAGCTGTGTTTAACTGTGCACTCCTCTACATACAAGCACAATGAAACTCCAAAGGCATAAATATCACCTCTAGCTCCTCTGTTGATTTTCTGAATCAAAACAGCAAACTTAATGATTCAACATAACTTCAGATTCAAATAGAACAGTAATTATTTGGGCCCTAACCCATAAAAGTATAGAAGTTCAGATATTCCTGTTGACTCTTTCAGGAGTTGAACAGCCAGATCTCTCCGTAGATCTAACCTTCACTGATACACCATTCTTAATAGTCACACATTTTAAAAATACTTTTAAAACTAATAATCAGATTATTTATACCACTCAGGAATATTAAACTTACATACACTACAAACCAAAAGTATTTATGAATCTAGTTTTAAACCTTTAACAACTACTTTCTCCATTTATCCTGAAAGCAAAATGTTACAATGAGAGCTAAAATAGTGTATACTCCTCATGAGAAGACTTAGTCAAGTTGGCAAATAGCAGGTTCTCTCCCATCAGTTACTCTATACATGAAAAGAAACAAAAATAGCAGCAGCACCACCCTACAAATGAAAACATAGTTTTCCCTCATCATCACTCACTTACCAATAAACACTTCTCTTTTTGTGCCTTAATCACCTGTGATGCCACTCAATGGCCCAGAGACTAACCAGCTACATGAAAAACCAAAGCCCAAGACATGGACCACCTGAATTTTCCCACATTCTTCTTTTTTCTCCATTTTGACATTTCCCTCTTCCTTGACGGTCATACTGAAAGGGTGGAATAGGACATATCATGGAAGAACACTGGGAAAACTGCAAAAAGAAGAGAGAATGGAAAAACTGGATAATGTCTCAGTAAGCCTTTAATTTTTTAGGCAATCTATCCCACTTTCCTGAGGAAATGAAGAATCATAATTGTATTTGTCTCTGAGCACCTCTCCTTCCTAAAATCTCTTGACCCTTTAAAATGAAAGGAAATTCTATAGTGAGTCAATAGTCTCAATGGTTTCCAAACACTAAATTTCTCCAGGTTTCATGAAACAGTCGAGTAGATGAGATGCCTTATTAATGTATCAGCATGACTCTTCTCTCAATAATTCCTGCCTTTTCCTCCTAATGGCAAAGCATCAACACAGGAATTCAAATAAGAGAACCCAACTTCATTAAGCCTTCTACCACAGATCTACTTTAAAAAGACATTTTCCAGAACTACGTGCTTTGATGTTTTGTCATTAAATATTCAATAACAGCAAATTGGAAGTGTTCATGGGTATTTAGACAACATTCTGTAAGGAGTTTTGGTTTTAAAAACCCAGTAAGGATTACTGGTCAGAGAAGAGACCCTATGCATACCCATCAAGGAGTACAAAAGAGCTGACAAACATGAATATAATTAATCTTATGGCGAACATTCAAGAAAATACTAGAAAAACGTAATAGCATTGTGTATTTCTGAATGCTTAACCACAGTACATGAACCACCCTAATTTTCCATAAGCATTTATTTAAAGTTTAAGAGAGAAACCTGAACACCTGGCAAACTGTTTGGGTCTTCTGAGTACCTGTCTGCTTCAGCTATTATAAAACATTCACAAGGCAGGACGCATTCTGACTCAAACTTCTCAGAGCTTAAGAAAAAAAAAAAAAAGAAAAAAAAGCACCTTCTTAACCAGGAATACAGGCCAAAACCACTGTACGAAATATTTTAAAAGGAGACGGGTGGCTGGTTTAACCCTTCCTTGCCTCCATTCCCCAATGGTATCTGATCATCCACCTACTACATGAGAACAAGAACATTCTACTAAGCTCAGAGCAGATCTTGCTCTTAGGCAAATCAAAGAAGTGTAACTCATACCGGACATCAAAACAAGCTCCAAAAAAGCTACGGCACTCAAACAACTGTACAATGAGGAAAGGTATATGGTTATACAGGACTATAAGAAAATATTTCAAGAAAATGTAACAGAAAACATTTATAACAAAGGAAAAATCTAGTGTTGCAAGAACAATACTATTATTGTTGTTAGATCATGGACAGTAATTATACAGAAATATACATATCTATTCAGGTCTTCTTATTCCTGAGAATATAATTCAGATTATTTAATCCAAATATCCTCTACACATGCACATTCTCTGCTTTCTTCGTGGATTCCAAGAGAAGAAAATGCAGAACAAGGAATCTAGTCAACCTTACAAGAAGCAGACTGAACTAAGTCCTGTGAGCTAAGTAAAGCAGAGGAGTCATCCTTGCTTTCTGCGTGTCATAAAAGGATGACTTTTCCCAGGTTGCACAAGATTTTTAAAAGTATGTGGACATATGAAATTCAAAGTTGTTACATTGCTCCAGTTTCCTTAGACTACAAAAATATTTAAAACGCAATCTTTTTTTACTGAATTTCTAATATATGCTCAGTAACATGTTAAACAAATCGGACTAATCAATACATAATGTTTTTAAAGTTCTTTATTTTAAGAATACTTCACTGTGCCTATGAAAGATCAGCTACCACATAAGCCACAAAACTTTATTATCAATTCAAACTCTGATATAAAACTACATCTTTATCAAAAGATTTATTAAGTAAAGTGTTCAACAACTGTTTTAAAACATTAGAAACAGAACATGATTTTAATTTTAGAAATTATTTTATATACCATACACTTCCAGTCTTCTGACAAGTTAGGATGACACTCGAAGTA
Organism: Neopsephotus bourkii; assembly: GCF_033783945.1. Taxonomy (NCBI): domain Eukaryota; kingdom Metazoa; phylum Chordata; class Aves; order Psittaciformes; family Psittacidae; genus Neopsephotus; species Neopsephotus bourkii. Next base: position 9,138,687 of record NW_026902239.1, read on the forward strand.
GGGAGGAAGTAGCTTGGCATGCTTGCCAACTTATCTTCACTATTTGTACAGGATCGAACCTCAAACACATTGTAACACTGTTAAATTATTTTCTTTTTAAGATACAATAAGATACTCAGAATCAGGAGATAGACATCAACAAAACTATACAGATACTTCCACAACTGCAAAAGCTGGGTCACAGGATCTTGAATCAGTAAGGAAAAAAAAAAAAGTTAAAGCAGGCTTTGAAATTCCAGGGGTCTGTTTTCTAGCCTCTGCTTTTCTTTAAAACAACCTGCAAAAAGAAAAAAGTATATTTATCACTGCTTTTATCACTACAGTCAAGGCAGCAGTAAGAGACTCAAAATGCTAGGCTTCTCAGACCAAAGATTCACCCAGTCAAAGAGTTTGTTTCCAAGAGCAGAGTCACCAAGAGTAAAAGTCTAGTGAAAAAGTTATACATAAAGCAAAGCCATACAGAAAAATGCCATATCAGAAAGTATTTTGTTTTTAAATAAACATTCACAACCAAGGATTCTGTAAAATAAAAGGCTTATTTTAAAAACGAATGCTGAGAAATGGCAATGGTGTTCTCAAGCCCTCAGCAGATTTCTTGAAGCTCTTAACTATTGGGCCTAGGAGGAAAAAAAATAAAATAAAAAAAACCCCACGCAATTATACAACTAATTTGTGCTCAAATTTTCTTTGTAATGTTTTATTTCTTTCTATATCAAGAGTGCCTAGACCCTTGAAAGGATATCTTTTGGTTTGGAGTTTAAGTTGAAAAATGAACTTCAAAGCCCAAATAGGACCCATTTAAGTGCGAAAAATACTTAAATACAGACAGCTTTGCCTTTCTTCTCATCTTAAAAAAAAAAAAAGAATAAATAAATAAATGGAGCACAAAAATGTTCAAATGACGCTAAGATTGCAGTTAAAAAGAAACTACAAATGCTAAGATTCCAACTGTAACATTCACTTGGCTACCCTACACATCGTGTATGTATTTGTTACTATAGTAATAGAAAGTATCAAACTGGACATTTCACCAGAGGGAAAAAAGTACTGAAGATAAACAGAAGCCACAGGACTCAAATATCGGAAAACATAAGAGTTTTATTTTTCCAATTTACCCAGCAGTAGTAGGTAGCTGAACAGATAAAGAGACCGAGTTCCTTCATGAAACCTAACTAAAGCAGACATATCCTAGTGAGTGAAATGAGCTACAGAATACAAAAGGATTTCAGTCATACTCTGACACTACTCTAATTCTTTCTAGAGAAAGCTGCATAACACCTTCCTCTTTCCCTTCTTTTGCACATACACAAAACTTACCCACCTCTGTAATGCAGAAGATTTCTCCTTCACAGATATACATACAGCAATTTGTTATGCTGAACCACCCACACAGCAATCCACAGTTTAGTCTTCCCCAAAGAAGATTCCCCAAAGAATCTGTTTGTTCAAGTAGTACCCACACAATGCTGCAAGAATCCACTTCAAACATCTTTTAGACTAAGCAGGAAAGAACTGAAGGCATAAGAAAGATATTTGAACCTTTCTGAACTATTTCTCACTTGTCCCATAAAGTTTCATTTATGTTACTGAAGTTAAGACAGCATGCTTCCTTGATATGGTGTCATCTTAAATAAAGACCCTTCAAATTTAAAATTTGCGCCTGTTCCCTGGGCTTTTAGCCTACGGATGCTTGCTACCTGGTAGACTACTGCATAGACTTACCTGCATATTGAAACAATGAATTTAAACATGGAATAATCAAGAAAAATGGGGCTATATTTAATAGGGAAGGACAGTTTTCTAATATCTTGGTGACAGTGAATTATGCCAAGGATGGATTAAAGAACACTACATTTCGCAGGTTGTGAAAAACATACCTAACACAGAAAGCTTTTGTATATGATGTCATAATGCATTTTACATTAAACAAAAAAGAAAAATATTAGAAATGTTCGATTACCTTTGCTGCTAATATAATGTGCTCAGGCTTAATTATTCTACTTCTGTTCTGAAAAGCATTCGTCCTGGCTTCTTCTGCTAGACGACGGAGAAAAACCAAGAAGTTCAAATACACCTTTAAAAGAGGGAAGAAAAAAAAATAACCAACCCTCAAGAAGGATTCAAACTGTTCAAGCACAGTTTGTTTTTTCATGGGTTCACTGTCTGAGACAGAGATTTGCATATTAGACTGCTTCCAAATTCCTGAAAAGTGCACTCAGGAAAACAAAGTAACACTCATATCAAGTCTTAATAAATTCCCAAGACATTCCTTACTGCAAGACTCTCGTAAATACTGTTTAAATTTAGTATACTTAGATGATGGAAGTGCTCTAAATAGAATCACACAATAACTGATCTAAATAGAAATCCAATCTGATTTTTATTGCAGTTTTTTATAATGAAATGTAACATAAATATCAGAGAATAAGGAGCTCTTTTGCTTACTAGTAAATATGGACACCTTTCAGTGACTACAACAGCCAGACTTCTAATGAACAGCAAATTCATCCCTGCTTTATCACCAAATGGGACTACAGACAAGTTCAAGGACTTCTACGCCTTTCCAGTGCAAAGGAGCATTGACATAAATTTCTCCAGAACAAGAAATTTTCTGCTGTCAGGAGGTTTCGTATGTTTTTTCCCAACTCATAGTTGACTTAACCTTTTTACATGAAAAGAACTGGTAGGGCAGTATTTTGTTCAATACAGAATGCTGTTCTGCTAGTACAGAAGCAGCAAAAATTTTAACAGGGAGGAACTGCTCCAACTTGGACTAAAACTGCCAGCCAAAAGCACCCTTGTGTCATAAGGGACCTCTAGCATTATACAGACATTATGTGAACGATTTTAATAGTCCAACCTGAAAACCGGTAATTGCAACTTTCCTAATTGAACTTTCACATAATATTAACTTTGCTATGTAAAGTGTACAAAAATACTTCAATCAAGAGTTCAAAAATACTACCGAAACACATGAACATTTTATTTATATAAATTAGGTGATATTCTGCCATACCTGAACTGCAAAGCCTAGAAAGATACATGGAAAGTTACAAGTTGCAGTTTATGGGAAATACTTTGGCAGTGGGTTTGCAGCACAAAGAATCTGTTAGAGGATAAGTATTTCAGTGTTCAGATTACAAGCAATTTAGTTGGTTGGTTTTTTTAATCTCTTCAACTAAATGAAGCCAGAGTGCAATAGATAAATGTACATAATATTTGTAGTTGTTTGGAAGCATCATCTACTTACACAAAAAGCAGATGCTCCTGCAGATCTATTTAGTAAAACATCAAAGCCGTTTTTAAAGTAGTCTTTAGTTACCCACACAGAAATAACCTCCAACAGAATCAAACAGTGGCAATAAAATAGTATTCAACATTAGAATTCTCATTATTAGACTTAACAACATGGAGGCTAGATTTCTGGAAACAAGCTGGGGAAGAAGAAGGAGACGGAACAAAAGCTTCCATACTTGCAAGTTCTCCTGCTAAATTACCCTAAAGACAAGTGTTAACTTTAAAACTGCCTTTAAAAAATGCATCTTCCCTCAGAATCACTGTACCTTTATTTTTTTATTTTCAAAGTGAATTACCGCATGTGGAGAAGCTTCCCCTGAACTCTTATAGTCACATAGCTAAAGTCAGAACATTCCACAATAGAGTATGCACATTAATAAATATTTCAGATTATCCAAGGCAATTGAGAAAGACTAATGAAAGGCAGAATGCCTAAAAAACATGAACAGCACAGTTACTGAGAAGTACTTAAGTGATAAAACATTTGTTTAAAGACATTGCTTTACTACGTATTACATTATAGTCTCTCTGCATAAAATTCAAGAATAGTTTTCAAATATTTGTGAAAGCCACCTTACAGAACAGAATGCTCATATCCCATAAAAGAAAGGTAATAAACCTCTAAGAATATATGCAAAAACTCACAACACTGCTCACAGAGCAACTTGCATACACCTGTTCAATAGAACTAACAAACACTAGGGACAAGATCTGTAATTTTGTTTTGCTGCCATAACTTCAGAAAAATTCTTTAAAGTCATATTTTGCCTTCAATGTACACTTATTTGGCATTCTCTGACGGTAAAGAAAAAAAGGGGGGGTGGTAGTAATTCAATACTATACTTTTAAGCTTTTTCTGAAATGGAAATACAAACCTGCCTTTCTAGCATAGAACAAGCAGCTGAGTTCCTGCTTTTCTTTTATAATTTCCAGCTAGAACGAAGTTTTCAGATTTTTTCCCCTCAGACCACTGTGCTAAAATCTTAACCTCTTATTTTAAAAAGGTAAATAGCTGACTTGTAAGAGCATTGAAAAAACCTTAAACACTATTCCTACCCCTTCACTCAAAGATATTATCACACTCCTTAAAACAGCTTCTGGATCTGAAAGTCTGATGAAATTTATTAGTTACACTGTGCACAGAAAAAGATGTTAATACATAGGAAATAGATTCTGATAAAGGTTCAGATTTCAAAAAGAGATTTGATCAAAAGAATCTGGAAAGTGAAAAAGAAACTCCATTCAGATATTCAACAAAATTGTCTGAATTCTTAGGTCTTTCAAACTTTTCAATAATGTCATGGAAGAAGACACTGATTTAAAAAAATCAGGAAAAATACTCACTGAAGGTCAAGACAAGGAAAACAATCTGTCATAAGCGAGGCAGGCAAACCTCACTGTACTGGCTAAGTACCACTGCAGATTTAAATGTAATGCACAGATCATTCAGAAAATTAGCACAGAAACTTCCCTGCAAAAGACACAAGCACTTTCCCCAAAATATAAATGGGTTTGTCATGTTAAGACGGCTATTACATAAGTTTCTAAAGTATACAATCTAATAATTCTCACAAGGTTCCTAGGGAATAACAGAGACATTAAAAAAGATACTCTAAAAAATTGTTACTTGTCTAGCTACAGGACTACAATCCCCCCCCCCTTTTTTTTTTAATGAAGCAGAACTCCAGTTATATTGATTATTTATTCATAGAGCTGTTAGCCACACACCTAGTTGAAGAACATCACAGATGATCACCATCCCTGGACATTCCTATTTAAGGTAAAATAAAAAAAAGCTAATCCTCCTAAGAGCAAATGCCATTTAACTTGACATCACCAGAAGAGAGAATCTAAACCTCCTCCACATTAGAATTCATTCCTACCCTTTGTGTTCAAAGGAATATTTACATAGCCATACTTTAAGCTAGATCAAATTGCTGTTGTTTGTTAATTTCAGTCTCTTCAATTCACTGATTGTCTTTGTGGCCCATAGAACACCATGACAAAGACAAGGATGAGATGGAACATCCCTCCAAATCTTGGCTATTGGTTCCCACTCAGCCTTTTTCAGGCAGCTACACTACTTTGAAGCCAAATTAACATCACCATGGAAATAAAGATCAACCGTTACTAATGACTACAAAAAAAATATTAATTATTGTATAAATAAAGTTTGATTAGTTAACTACTGCATTCCAGAATAAGCTTTGAGTGGGTTTCCGTAAGGGGCCAGCTCCTCAGTCCACAGAATGCAGACAGCAAAAGCAGTAATGAGAGATCATATTTTTATTTTAACAGCTATAAAAATATGCTTTGCTTACATTCAAACGTAAATCCTCCCATGCAAATATTATATTCATTTATATTAATCGCATTAGGTATTTTTAAATTTTGTATATTTACGTTTAGCTTCATATATCCAGTTACCAAGCTTTATGATGCTGCAAGACACAACTTCTATATACGTATGAAACATGGACTTACAATTCAAGTCAGGGACCATATTAGTATATAGTACGCACTAATGCCCCAAGAACCACAAGCACTTGAAAAAAAAAAGGGCATGACAGTCACATAAGTTAACCCTATTAAGTCACTTCAGAGAATACTATTTTATGCACAAGTATTATTTTCTTTTCAATATGGCAGCTACCACAACCTCTCTTGAAGTCAGGTTTCCTTGCTGCACTCACGTAATATTTGACAAGCCCTTCCTGTGCCACAGATCCCTTACTGCAGGTTAGAAGGAATCCAACCCTGTTGCCTTAAGTTTTCTGAAACTTGTTCAATATAGCTCTGCTATCCCCACACTTTTATGGCAGCTGTTTTTAAATCATGAACAGGATCCCAACACCTCATTTCTTCATTAGATTACTAACAAGATTTGCTGTTACTTAGTTTTGGACAGAGATTTTTATTTAGATGGCCTTCTACAAAAACATGGCCAAGCTAGATGCTTTAACAGCTCATTAACTGTTGTTATGTTGTCATCAACTGTTGCCCAGTTGATTCATTTATGTGTATTTGAACTCTTAAACAACACCTACATGTTACAACCACATAATCCAAATTCCTATTTCTCAGCCTGTCTACATCAAACTTTTTGAACCTCAGTGTGTACACACAACACAGTGACATAACATATATGCATCAGGCTGTTCCTGAATCCCCAAACTGTCAGAAAATGACAATCCAGTTGCCACCAGCAAAGCAGAAAGCTGCAATCACTACTTTTTAGTCTTTTATTATACTAATGAACTACCTTCTCCCCGAAAACTTTGCCTCCCCTCTGCCTGTAGGTCACTGGGGAAACACAAATTGCAGTAACTTGACATCCCATTTCTCTCAGTAACTCCAAATCAGTCCAGTGAGCACAATCCATCGGTCCGTATCATCCAAGCGATAAAACATGTACAAACTGTTCCTCATCAGGGACACCTGCACCATAGCAACCTGAGCAACAGCTCCCGGCGGGGCGCCACGACCCCAGGCTCCCCGGAAGTGGCAGTACTCACGGAGCCGGAGGATTCATCCCTTCAGCTCACCGCGCTGCCTGAGCGGCTGGGGACCGCAGCCGCCTGCTTGGTACAGGCGCTGTCCCCGGCCCGTGCCCACAGAAGGCAGGCTAGAGGCTGCAGGGCCAACACCGAGGGGCTAAGCTGCCCGCACCAACCCCAGGCCGCGCACCCGGCGCCCGCTCCTCTCCTTCCTCACCAGCAGGTCGGTGCATGCCAACAGGCGAAACGCCGACTTCTCGTTCTTTAGCATCTTCCGCAAAGCGGCGCGGGGAGCCGTACGCCCCATCCTACTCCCACGGGCGCCGCCGACAACGGGTCCAACGGCTCCCGCCCAACCGTCCCCCGCCGTTCGAATCCACCGCCCTGGTGCAAGCGCGCGCACGCCGTGACGCACTTCCCAACGGCAGCGCGCGGTACCGCCCCCGGGGAGCGTTCCGCGTCCCGCCCCGCCCCGCCGCCGGCACGGGAGATCGCTACGATGCTTCCATGGAAACCGCGTGAAACCGCGGCAGTTCGAGTCTCTGCCAGAGTGGGTGGGCTGCGACAGAGAAAGCGGCGACGGACATGCGCTTGCCGCTCGGGCGCCTCCCTGCTCGGCCGTCTCTAGGCACGCCGGCAGCGAGCGGTCGCAGACGGCGGCTTTGTCGAGCCCCTCGAGTGCCCCGGGCCTGGCCCTCGGCCCCAGCAGCGCTGCCGCGACACTGCTACAGCGGTAGCCGGATCCAAAGCCACGCCGTGTGCGTGAGGCGAGACGAGCTTCTCAGTTTATAAACAGACCCCGGCTGGACAACTGCGGCAGCCGTTCCCTTCGGCAGCGGCTGCGTGTCACACCGCTCCCCCCTGTAAGCTAGCTGGAACGCGGTTTTAGGTCATTAACGTTTTACCATCCAGGACAAGAAGAAAAACAGGCGTGGTAGTTTCCTGGCTGCCTTTACCCGGTCTTCAGACCTGGCTGCTGCTGCCTGCAGAGGTGTCCCGAAACAGTGGGAATGTGGCACTGGTCAGAGGCACCGGTGTGGTGCTGCCTAAAAAAGCCTCGGGCCAAGACCTGTGGATTTTAAGCCGGCAAGTGTCTCCCAAGTGTCTTCTTTGCTGCAGAAGTCGAGGGAGTTGTAGAACACAATTTTTCTCTCCTTCATTGCCTTTTGCGACCCTGCTGGGAGATGTGACACCAAATGACCTAGGCAGGGTAGGCTGCATGATAGGGAGCCTAATTAGTACCATAAACCTACACTGAAAAGAGCCTAGAGTGGTAGTCTTGTGCTGCACTTAAATCCAGGTAAAGCATTGCACCAGTACAAGTGTGGCATTAACTTAATTGTACACAGAAGCACATACTCGTTCTGAAATCAACCACCACTTTAAAGTGTCATCCTCTCTCTAGCATCTGTACCTCCAACTTCTATTTTGGCTGACGCTGCTGACTGAATTGCAGGTTTCCCCACAGAGGGGCCCCTGTAGCTTGGCATTCTCAGTGTATTTGAACTGTGTGTACTTAGTTGGAGAAGGGGTCAGGATTTCATACTGAGGTATGGGTTTTCTCAGGATATTTGTTAGTTTTTTTGTTTTCTTTGGCCTATGGGATGTTTGCAAATATGAATGTTAATGAGCTAAATATGTTCTCTTAATATATTCAAAATTATCAGCATCCAGATATGCATCAGTTTTATTGTTGTTCTTAAATCTGTATGATCTGGTATTTTAGTTAATTTTGTGAAATGCACAAAATGTAGTCCAAATAGAAGTATGATATCTGACAGCAGGAGAGAATTTAAGATTTGCCAGTTCTTCATACTCTGTCACATATTTGAAAATCTTGCTTTGTTCTTTCAGCTGACTGTTGCCATTAATCAGCATCAGCAATGCAGATCTTGAAAAATCAGGGTCTTAGCATTTTTTCTGTGCATGTATAAGCACACTAAGACATAGGGGTTTTTTTCTGCAGTTTAATAATAATCACAGTTAGTGGCTGAGCAGCACTGCTAGAAGTAAACATTTGGGGTTTTTCAGTTAACCAAATGGCTATGACTCAGGAGCTACATAGGGTCATATACTGTAATGTTCATAATATACAACTAGGAACTTGCATTGGGATCAACAATAATTCATCATGTCAACAGATTCAGATCTACAGCTGGGATAAATCAGTAGCTCCACTGGACCTCTAGCTGAGAACTGGGCCTTGCAATCTCACACTGTCTGTGGTATGGCAAACTGTGAGTTGCAAAGTACCTCCGGTATAGATCTGAAACTATTAAAATACATTGCATAAATTTGAAACTGTGCAACGATCTGCGTAAAATGGCAGATACTGAAACTCAAGACTGGTGACTCTATCTTTCGTCATGTGCTTGCTATATGGACAATGAATAATAAAATCCACTGTTAAGTCTAATACTATTAGCGTTCTGTTAGTTCTGACAGTTTAGTATTTCTGGTGGGCACAGAAAATAATAATTTAAAGTGCTGTCTTAAATCCACTTATTTACCAGATTTCCTTTTCCCTCATGTTTTGAAACACGACATTAGTTACTGCATTCCTTATGTTTTGAAAAACTTATGACATTAGTTACTGCAAGCAATTGATACAGAGGTCGAATGTAAAAATGTTAAATTATAGGCTCTGATTTACTGGATAAACATGAACTTCAATAGCTAAAATTTCTCCGTGAATATATATATATTATTCTATTTATCAGTAAATATTTCTGTAAATATTATATTTTAAATAGTTTCATTTTAATGCAGGAATACTGTAGAACAAGAAAAAATATATTGCTATACATTATGCATTGCAGTGAACAAAAATTAGAAGTTAATTAAGTGAATACAGTTCCTAAAAATCACAACTGTTTAAATGATTTTATTTGTAGTAACACATGGATTAATGATTACAATACAGTGAATCATAGAAAACAGCAAATTCACATTATGTTTCTGATTTTGAACGTGACTGCTTTTCTTTCTGCTAGAATCCATAATGTTCTGTAATAATGCTTGTATGAAATACCATTTAAATAGCTAAATGAAAAATGCAAAATGTAATTGAAATGAATTCTTGAGAAGTTGAAATTGTTAATTTTGTCATGCTCATACAGAGTTATAAAAAAGGCAAGGTATGCTTTATAGGCACATTTTCATGTTTTGCCTGTTGAAAAGCCACAGGAGTCTTACACCCACTTTCTATAAGCAGTTACCTTATTTTCAAATAGTATTTCAAGAATTTTATATTTTTCCACTTTTTAACTCTTGAAGTTTTTAAGCATATGTTAGTTCAGATTGAAAACTGGAAGTGTTTTGTGGTTTCAGCTGCAGCACAGCATATTCCTAGTTTTTGAGCAATACTGAACTGTATTTTAGAATGAAATACATCATCTGGTACCGATGATAAGAGCTGAGAAAATGCAGCAATTAAAACGGCACCATCCAGATCTGACTTCTTCAAGCACAAAGCGCAACCTTTGCAGTGTTTTTTAATAAAGGCAATTTCAATAATTCAAAGTTATTTTGTCAGTTTGGCTTCCAGCTTATTTGGGTTCCTTGAAAACAGTTCCATACATTTCAGTGACTAAAAGGAGGCCAAGCATGGGGCCGTCACTGCTGAACCGCAAACCAGTAAATATTTTGTTCTGTTTCTGTAAGGAAAGAGGTTACTTTAAATACTAATTTTATCCACTCCTCTGATAAACTCTAAGAGGAAACAAGGGTAGTATTTAGAAATTCAGTTGAAAAGGCAGTGCCTCCTTTCTCACCTGAAACTTTTATAAGCTCATTTAAGTTGTTAAATTTTCTCTCCCAGCCTGTCCTTCATAGCTATTAGTTTAATTATTTTGCTTCTGGATTTGATATTATCTTCAGTCAGACTCTTCATCAGCTCTTCATCAATTCATAATTTTAGAATCATCCTGCCCAAAGAACACTGAAGAATTCCATTTTAAATGTGTGATATCTTGAAATTAATAATCACATTTTATAGATTCTTGCTAAGCCAAAGGTCCTTTGGTTTCTCCTCTAGTCAGGTAGAGACTGTTAAGTACTTTCTGGTGCTAATCCAGTTTCAGCAGTTGATGAAAGACTTTGAAACTTATCCTGGATATGAATGTCAAAGCCTAAAATCTTTTGATGTTTTCTTCAGTGATGAAAAGATATCTCTAAAACAGAGCATAACAATTCAGCAAAAGTAAACTCTTCTATAATGTAGTTGATAGGCTTGATCATAGTGCTTGGAGTACACAGACTGAATCTCGTGTTACATCTGTATACAATTTCTGTTGTATATGGGATAATTCAGGTGGAGTTGAATACTTTTGTAGAGAAACAGAAAAAGACAATTCAAAGGAGTAAGTTGCATGTTTTTCTCTTCTCCATGGAATTTAAGCAGATCTATTGCTTGAAAAAGAAGGTGAAAATGGCAATTTAAAAAAGAAACTATTGTGTCTGTCACTATTTATAGAATGGCAATAAATTAATTAATATAACTTAACTTTAATAGCAATAGTAAATACTAGAAACTCAAAGATGTACTTGGCATTCACCTTTTATTTCCATGAAAAAAAGAAGTTTCTAAAGTCTCTAGAATCAATTATTTTTAAGTGGGTTTTTGTTGGGTTTTTTTTTTTTTTAACCCTATTTCTATCAGGTTTCAGGCCCAGTATTGAACAGTGAAAAATAAGAAAGGCAAATCACAAAAAGCTACTTCTGAAATTCAGACTATTTACTGTTTTTAATGGTTACCATTTATATGTCAGTTTTGTTTTTCAGGACATTCTGCATATCAGCTCTCTACGTATAAGGCTGTGAAGAACCTGCCTAAAGTCCTGCCTGGCTTCCACAGGCCAGACGCTATCTGCCTGTTGTAACTGTTGGGATTGCATTCATAAAAAAGTAAAGGCATATAAATCACAGCTCAGCAGTGATTGTCATCTTCAGAGATATTCCTCATGTACTTGACATGTATTCAACTAAAAGTGTATCTGTTTCACTGCTTCTGAATTAATTCAATGCAGGATCATATTGATACATATGTCCAATACTTTATTTAATTCTATAAGAGAAAATTGTTTCCTTTAGGTTTTTCTGATGAAATCCAAGAAGATGAATAAATAACACCACAAATAATTACTTCAGATACCCACATTGTGTTCATGACTTTTCTCATTACTTTAGATTTTTGCACTATTTGCATTTTGCTCCCAGGCCTACTACCCCCATTTAATGCCCATCATATTTCCTCCCCCAAATTTCAAAAGGAGAAATGTAGTCCTCTGCAGATGTCATGTTTTCCAAGACTGTATACAAGCCACAAGGATCTTTGATCCTCCAGCACCGTTACTCTGGGCAGCTAATCCAGACCTGCCAAAATGGCCACCTTCTCCAAGAAGCTTTTACAAACCTAAAGAAATGAAAAATACTTGTTGCCTGCCTTCCAGAAAAAAAAAAAAAAAGAAAGTATTTTACGCAAATATATTACAAACAAAGAAAAAAGGAGAGTACAAAACATAATGACATTCCATGGGATCTTACTTTACTGAAAACTGGTCTAGTTAGCATAACATATTTAACAGTTAATGGCCATCAATAGAGAACTCAGGCAAAGATAGTACATGGATACATACTACTCAACTGCCCAGTTTTTTATTAAGTTTATCAGGGAGAGTAGATCAGTGGTGTTGAGCACAAGAAGGCCTGACCCTAATGTTTTTTCTTCTCTATGTTTTTCACATGAAGGGTAGCAACACCTTTTAGCCCCACTAAAAGAGACATTAGCCTTTACCTCCCTCATGAACCATGTTTTTTCCCTATTGACTTTTCTCCAGTCCAAAAGAAAACCCTAGAAGTCTGATACACCACAGCATTTTTCCTAATCCTTCCTTCCCTCTTCAGGTTATATCAGTTGTAACATTCTAAATGATGTGCCACAGAATGGTCTGCTTAGCTATGCATCCTTCCACCTATGTTCTGGCCATGGCTGCAGAGGAAAATGGGTGATCCCAGATTGAGATATTAACCCCTGCAGCAGTAGGATCAGCCTCTTGCTGGTTGTCATTAGGCCTTTGCTCTCCTATAATAGTGGTGGAAGCGGTCAGGAGGCCACTGTAAAAGAAAAATGCTTACTTCTTGCATGGTACTGACCACATGCCCTATGAATGTACTAAGACAAAGGGAGGTACACACGTATTTATTAACATTAAAGACAATTAGAAAACTGATCACATGTGTCTCTCAGGCCAAAACATAAATATAGCTGGGTTTTGTTTGAGTTTTTTGGTTTTTTATTAATAAACAGTACATGGTAACCAGCAAGATGCCTGCCTCCTGATCTGACCTGATGCCTCTGATGATAGATTGCAGCAAAATGAATTCAAAGAGAACCAATAAGGTGGCAGACATGCTAGATTTCAGATGAGGTGATTTGATTGCTAATTACTTAAATCTCACTTCTTGTGATAGAAGCCAGCCATGATGTTATTGTTATATGGGAACATGGTAGAAAAAATATGAATGGCAGCTAAAATAAAGCAAGGATTTAAGTACTGACTTTGAGGTGCATAGAATGCACCTATAACACAATAATGTTAGTGCACAAAGCTGGTGTGTATTCTGCAGCCAAGAAGAAAAGAGGGGGAGAAAATGGAGTATTTTTTATTACTTTATTTACAATTACAGCAAAAAAGGGAGTTAAAAAAGAATATTTTAGATAAAATACGAGTAATTCAGAATAGGCTGTGATCAGAATATGTTTTTTTCTATGTGGATTTTCAGAAGTGAAAAGGTTTTGTTAACTGCCAAAAGGAACACACAGTCACCTGAGAATTCAGTAATATAATTTATGCCAAACAATTTACCACAAATGGTTCCTCAGTGATCCACCTTCTTTAGCAAGCAGACATTAAAAGATTCATCTTCAAAATTAGGTTAAGAAATAATCATCTAGTACAAGCTGTGAAGAGAAGGATGCATAAATTCAATTACCTACTTGAAAAAAGTGATTGAAAATTTTAACATGAGTTCTGTATTAGCAAACACTCTGATGAAGGACAGAAATACTCTTTGGTTTCTGTCATTACTGAAACACTTGTATTCCTTTTGATTGCACAGAAATCTTCCTGAATATGACTCTATGTCATACTTTCCTCAAATTAGCAAACACCTTTGTTTAAATAACAATAATAACCAAAATATAACCCCCTTTGAGGCTATTCCAAATTGTATTCATAATCAATAGCTTTCTGAAGGTACCTAAATGAAGAATTATTTTTTTTTAATTGCTGCTGCTGTAGCAGAGATGACAAAATATACTTATTTGGAGAATATGGTGAAGTACTGGTATTACTAAATCCTTTGCTTTTCAGTTGGTTGTCTGCAAATTTTATTCTTAGGAATGTAGGTTTGTGGTTTGGGTTTTTTTTCAGTATCTTCCTATGTAGGGTATAGAAAGAGGCTTCAAACATAATTATCCATTGAGCTAAATTTTGTTTTATTAGCTTAGAATTATTTTGCTTTCTGGGGATGATAACATTTACAGTTTCAAATGTGTTTAAATGAAAGTGGTAGTTTACAGAGTAAAAGATCCTGTATATACTTCTTTGAATGTAAAACACCACCAGTAAGTATTGCTTAAATACATTTAACTTTGACCACAGTTTTGTAAATAAACAACTGCTGATATGAACTTTTTCTGTTCCTACAGAACAAACACACTTTCTTCAAACAGTGCTTGACACAAACTAAAATAGCAAGGGTGTAACGCTTCAGGTTAATAAAACTAAAAGACAGCAGCTGTAGCAACAGCCTTGCACAGAGGCAAGATGCTGCTCTCTGCTGTAAGAAACTGCATTGGAGCTGCACTGTAAGAATAACCATGTTGTCTGTGGAGAAAATAAGCCATATCGAATTTTATTCTACCCCAAAACTGCTATGTAAGCCTGTTGTTAAAACAGAACTGTACATGGAAACACAGTAGCTAATAGAACTGTTTTAATAAATGGAGGTGCCCTACTGGGTTTTTTTAGACACAATAAGGCTACCTATCTGAGCTTATGTAGTGTAACTCAACTACCACAACGGTAAGAGAAAGGTCTGTTTTAAGCTGAAAGTCACACTGCTTGCATCAGCAGAAATCCAATTGTAACAAAGCTAACCCAGTAAAAACACACAGTGAATCATAAAACAAATACAAGATTTTTTTGAAAGAGCATAACTGACACACTTGTAAAACAGAAGTCAGCTCTAACGACTCTAACCTTCCTTCCAGGTATTGCATGTAGGGATTTTATATTTAGATTACCTAGTCTGAATATTAGCAAAGGTTAAACTTTGGTTTTCAGTATACAGTGATGTTATTCATAGTAAATAAGGTTGCTGTGATGTTTCTTAGGTATCTTCACCTGGGTATAGGCTATGGCTCCTTAACATCAGCAGTGATTCACTACCTTACAGATCATAGAATCATAGAATCATAGAATCATAGAATAGTTAGGATTGGAAAGGACCTTAAGATCATCTAGTTCCAACCCCGTTGCCATGGGCAGGGACACCTCACACTAGACTGTATGTATCACCCAAGGCTCCTTCACCCAGCCTGGCCTTGAACACTGGCAGGAGTGGAGCATTCACAGCTTCCCTGGACAGCCCATTCCAGTGCCTCACCACCCCCCAAAGAAAGAACTTCTTCCTTATATCTAACCCAAACTTCCGCGGCTTAAGTTTGAACCCATTCCCCCTTCTCCTATTGCTATAGTCCCTGACAAAGAGTCCCTCTCCAGCATCCCTGTAGGCCCCCTTCAGATATTGGAAGATGTACTTGATGTACTCCCTTTGTCTCATACTTCATACAGGTGTACTGTGGAACAGTTTCCTTGAAACAGGTCAATAGCCTCAAAGTGCTGATAGTTACCATCATGACCGATGGCACTTTGCCCCTGTACAAGCCAACTACTCACTGCTGCCATTGAACAGCACAGAGGAAAACATGAAATTGCTGTTCAGAAGCAAAAGGAGTCAGGTATGTGTTTTTTGTTTGTTTTCTTGTTTTTTTTTTTATTGTAATATATTGACATTAAATTCTGCCCTGCCTTGTAGACCGAGTAAAAATATGGATATGCTTGACATCAGGATTTTTTTTATTCCAGCATGTTTTTCAAACTGGTCTAAAGATATTTGCAGTTTTGAAAGATGTGTTTGCATCTCTCTAGCATTCTACCAACTTGTCTGATGGTGTAGTGATATCTCTGGGTCTACTCTTATCTGCAAAGTGTCCTGGAAGAGAGTCATCAAGAGAATAAATAAAAAAAATAAATAAGCATGTATAAGAATATGGAAAGCTCAGCATAGACACAGTTCCTTTGGGGGAGTTCTAATTTACATGCCAGTCGGTTAAAAGCCCATGCGCGTTGGTATGCTCAGCTGTTTTGCAGTACTACAAGTAAGTGAAACAGCTGTAAACCTAGCTTAACTCTCCAATTAAGCTGAATTTATGACATCTTTACAATACCAGTGTAGAACAAAGCAGCTGGAGACAACGAATAATTCTGATCCTAGCAATCCCTTTTTAGGCTTTATTTGGCATTCTTTGGTCAGGCAGAAGTTTGCCAGTTTGTCTAAGATTAAATTTAGAGGCCTCTGAGAGGCCTCTAAAGATTAAACAAAATTATACCATAGAACACATGTTCATAAATGTATAGACTTTAAATGTTTCTTTGTAACATTATATTTTGAGCAGATTAATTCAATTTGGGTGCCTTATAAACTCAAAACTCTCACTGATTTCAGTAATTACGAGGATTGCACTTTAATTAGTTTTTCCTATTACCTTTTTTTTTTTTTACAAATAAGCAAATTGATTTGTATTTCCAAAATAAACTTAACAATTGCCTTCGCCACTATTCCTACATGTGTTAATTCTATGTGTGAATGGCAAATCTTCATTTGCTTTTTAGCTACAGGGGTCCTGAAATATGGTCCATAAATATGTTTGTTTGCATAAAGAAGCCACAGGCATCAGTATCTGCATGTGTGCTTCACAGAGTTACTGTTTTTCTTCGTGATTCCTAACACAGACGACAATTTGAAATAGTTGTCCAATTTTTTTCTTTTTTTTTTTTTTTGGCATCTGTTCTTTATTTGTGAGTCAGTTGCCTTTAGTAGACCCAAACAGCAGAATCTGGTTGTTCATTCAGAATAAGACTCTGCTTTTTGATCTCATTAGGTCTGTATAGCTAGGTCTCTACCTATGAGTGTAATGTTAGGACTACTCTTGGGTCTGAGAGCAAGAGGCATGCTACACCTCGGGTACCTATGGCTAAATTATCTTCTCCCTAAATGTAGCGTGATCTAGTCAATCCCACCACAAACCCTGCCAACACCATCCTCTGAGCTGTGCCCAGGAATTGGCTGAGAGAGCTAGCTAAGGCCAGAGCTGTCTGCTAGTTTCACGCTATAAACAGAATAATTACTACTATTGCTGATCAGACTTCATGCCTGTTCCCTCTTCAGTTTAGCATATTGTAACTGCAGGCATGGAGTAATGCAGTAATGATTGCGGAACTTTTGTCAGTGGGGCTGGAAGTCTTAAAAAAGAACTTTCATGAATTAAAAAAGCTCAACTATCAGGCTCAACAAGGAGACTGGTCCACGTCAGAATTATTTCTGGGGTTTATTTTGTGCTTGAACTAGCCCAGACCAACGATCAGAATATGGATCTCCCCTGTGCTTGGAGACTGTCCTTACCACTAACCTAGAAGATCAGCTGCTTGTGCTTTTTCTTTCTATAGTCCGGAATCATGATCAGTTTCCTACAGCAAGAGTATTTTGGCAGGTAGAATGGAAAATGTCTCTGAATGTCCACAGTGTGGTGGCTGGGACATGCTTCTGGGATATAGTGAATGCAGTTTTCATCCCCAAAATTTAAGGAGGAAATGGACTGAGGATCTTTCTCCCAGGACAAATGTAACTCACCACAAAGGTATCATACAGAATAGAAAGCAGAAAGTACTAGTTGCTAGTTGAGGATACAGAGTCTGGTCCACAGGCACTGCCCTGTGCTTCAGCCACTGTAAACAACTGGTTTTGTTCGTTCCTTTTTTTGTCATGGTTTTGTTTAGGCAGTATCAGTTGTAAAACTAAACTGCTCTCAGTTTTTAAGCAGAGCTAAGACTTATGCTGTCTGACACTCAAAGATGTGAGGGGGCAAGAAGGGGCTAAAAAATTTATTAAATCTTCCATGAAACAATTTCATTTCAAAATTTGACTCTATCTTACTCCAAAGGGAAACAACAATGCAATAGCAGAGAAACAAAATTAAACCTGCAGGTAAGTGACTACAGGTCAGAGCAAAAATCTGCAGGAGAATGTGTTGTATACATTTATATAGCTGTACGTATGAAAAATATAAGTTCTCCTAGCAGCAGTGCCTGGATCAGATCTATGATTCAGATTGTGTTCCTCTGGGGACATTGTTCCATACATATATAAAACTGGATTTAGCACTAAATCGGAACGCCTGCATTCTGGGCCCACAAATACGTACTCACAAGAAAGTACAAGACTGGGTTTAGAAGTTCTGTCTTTGAGAAGATTTGATTCCAGTTCTAACATTTCTCTGATAGCTTGAAGTCTGCAATATAGAAGCATGCTGTATTGCACTAGAAATAAGTCTGACTGAACCTATCAGTGATATGAATTTTTATATGCATAACTAGATGATTAATATGGTTTTATACAGCATTAGCTGTGTTCTAGCATATCATAAATCAGTGCAACCAAATACAGACATTAATATCCTGGGCTGCATCAAAAGGAGCATGACCAGCAGGTCGAAGGAGGTGATCCTGCCCCTCTACTCTGCTCTTGTGGGACCTCACTTGCAGTACTGTGTGCAGTTCTGGTGTCCTCAACATAAAAAGGAGATGGAACTGTTGGAACAAGTCCAGAGGAGGGCCACAAGGATTATCAGAGGACTGGAGCACCTCCTGTGTAAAGATAGGCTGAGAAAGTTGGGGCTGTTCAGCCTGGAGAAGAGAAGGCTGCATGGAGACCTCATAGCAGCCTTCCAGGATCTGAAGGGGGCCTACAAGGATGCTGGGGAGGGACTCTTCATTAGGGACTGTAGTGATAAGACAAGGGGTAATGGGTTTAAACTTAAACAGGGGAAGTTTAGGTTAGATATAAGGAAGAAGTTCTTTACTATGGGACTGGTGAAGCACTGGAATGGGTTGCCCAGGAAGTTGTGAATCACAGAATCACAGAATCCCAAGGGTTGGAAGGGACCTCAAAAGATCATCTAGTCCAACCCCCCTGCAAGAGCAGGGTAACCTAGAGTACATCACACAGGAACTTGTCCAGACGGGCCTTGAATATCTCCAATGTAGGAGATTCCACAAGCCCCCTGGGCAACTTGTTCCAGTGCTCTGTCACTCCTACAGTAAAGAAGTTTCTCCTGATGTTCACATGGAACCTCCTATGCCCCAGTTTACACCCATTGCCCCTTGTCCTATCACTGGACATCACTGAAAAAAAGCCTAGCTCCATCATCCTGCCACTCACCCTTTACATATTTGTAAACATTGATGAGATCACCCCTCAGTCTCCTCCAAGCTAAAGAGATCCAGCTCCCTCAGCCTCTCCTCATAAGGGAGATGTTCCACTCCCTTAATCATCTTTGTGGCTCTGCACTGGACTCTTTCAAGCAGTTCCCTGTCCTTCTTGAACTGAGGGGCCCAGAACTGGACACAGTATTCCAGATGCGGCCTAACCAAGGCAGAATAGAGGGGGAGTAGAACCTCTCTTGACTTAATAACCACCCCCTTTCTAATACACCCTAGGATGCCATTGGCCTTCTTGGCCACAAAGGCACATTGCTGGCTCATGGTCATCCTCCTGTCCACCAGGACCCCCAGGTCCCTTTCCCCTTCACTACTTTCCAGCAGGTCAGCCCCAACCTGTACTGGTACATGGGGTTGTTCTTCCCCAGATGCAAGACTTGCCCTTGTTGAATTTCATCAAGTTTCTCCCCACCCAACTCTCCAGCCTGTCCAGGTCTCGCTGAATGGCAACACAGCCTTCTGGTGTGTCAGCCACTCCTCCCAGTTTAGTGTCATCAGCAAACTTGCTGAGAGTACACTCAGTTCCCTCATCCAGGTCGTTGATGAAAATATTAAACAGCACTGGTCCCAGCACCGATCCCTGAAGTACTCCACTAGTTACAGATCTCCAGCTAGATTCTGCCCCATTGACCACAACTCTCTGCCTTCTTCCTTCCCTGGCTCCATCCCTGGCAGTGTCCAAGGCCAGGTTGGACAGAGCCTTGGGTGATATGGTTTAGTGTGAGGTGTCCCTGCCCATGGGAGGGGGTTGGAACTTGATGAACTTAAGGTCCTTTCCAACCCTAACTATTCTATGATTCTATGGTTTTATGATATCACATATACAGTTTTTTCCAGAATCAGTCCTGATTTGTCTATTATCTGCTCAGGTCAGCAAATCTATGTACATGTTAACATAAAAACCTCTCCTTAGGATGAGTCCTGAAAACCATTGCTCCAAGCAGGTAGAACACAGATGCTTTTCCAAATCTAAATGAAAGTTTAATACCTTAATACATGAAGAGCATCATGGGATCTCAAATATTCCTCCAATCTTTAAAGTTCAGTAAGCATCTGAAAATTATTAGTGAAGTTCTCACCCTGTACTTGTGAAAAAGATGATAAGGATACCAAGGATACTTTGCTGATGACCAAATTTTTCACTCTGTAGTTAATTCTTCCTTCTTAGTTTCTAATCACCTGCAGTATTTTTTTTATATACTTGAATTTTCCTCTTGGGCAGAAAGAATAAAAGCTACAAATATAACTTAAGACATAAAATGCTCATGAAATCTAATTTGTTGTCTCAGAAACTTGAACCTTTTCAGGTAATATAGTTCTATAAAGCCACATGCTCATAAGTTACTGAGATACAAGTTTAATACACATTTATGGCTTGTATTTCTTTTTAATAAAGTTTATGTTTGAAATACAACCAATCTTTCTTATCACTCAAATAGAGGTTACAGCTGCAAAAGAATCAAAATATTTTCTGAACTCTGTAGGATTAGTTGCAAACTCAGCATCCATTATCTTGTAAACCAGTATCATCACTATGTAATATGTTAAATAAATACAGCTTGTCTTTTACAAGATGTCTTCTTCCATTGACTGCCAACTGAAGTATAATAAAAATGTTAGAAAAAGAATCCTCAATAGCTGCATGAGTAGTTGTCCACTTACTCCGGAGATCAGTAAAATATTTGGCAAGGAAAACATGATCTGAGCACTAGCACAAAGACAAAATAGAAAACGTAGTTCATAGTGGAGTGCAAAGGCAAGAGTGATGGAAAGGCATTACTGCAAATATGTACTACAAAAATATACCACTCTCCACCTTCCCTGTTGCCTTCATGTGCAGCTCAACTACATCTCAGTAAAACAGTGTGCCCAAATGCAACTCAGGAATGCATATGTCGTCTCTTGCGAACACGTGCAGAGACAAACACCAACCCCATATTGCACAGCTGGAAGAACAATTGGAGCTATTAAGAAAAAGAGTATGTTTTTCTTACTGGGTTATCTAAAAGGTTGATTTGTAGTGTGAAAGTGTGTTTTAAACAGGATTATGACCACATTAAATTTTGCAAAATAAAGACAATGTAAGTTTAATAGTGGCATTTAAGTTCTCTGAGGTCTTAATTGAATGGCATACATTAGCAGTCAAAAATAGGTGATAGTTCAAAATCAAGTTGTAAAAGATCTGTAAATTTAAGTCGCTGCCTGACATGGGGGTGCCCACAGACACAGAAAAAAGCAGTGTAGGAAGCCTGACAATTTAACAGTCAATCACAAAATCACAGAATGGTTTGGGTTGGAGGGGACTTTAAAGTTCATCCAGTTCCAACCCCCCTGCTATGGGCAGGGACACCTTCTACAGGACCATATTGCTCAAAGCCCCATCCCCTATTACTGCCCAAAAAAACGTGGCAGATGTGCATAATGCACTATCAAAATCCCTGTGCAGAGACAGGCTGAGGTGCATAGAGTTGATCATGGGCAGGAGGCAAAAACAGCAAAGGAGAAGGAAAAAAGCAGAAGTTCCCTCACGCTCAAGACACCATGATTAGTTTCCAAACATTTCAGCCATGCATAGATAGTAGTATTTATTTACCTGAATGTCTCTATAAATAGTTTAAATTTGTTATTTTTAATAAGGTTTTCCCATGACACAAAGTTACCTTTTCCAGTAGATTTGTCTTTTGCTTCTTCTGGAAGAGGAGTTATATCTGGGCTAACAAATTTCCATTTAATAATGCATTAATGTTCCTCTTATGAAGCTAGATAGTTTTTCCATCACTAGTACTTCAGTATTTCTGAAACCAGGTGTTAATTTTCAGGGGGATAGGAGGTTTCCAAGCAGCTGCCAGGACTAATATAGCAGCCAGCAGTAAACGCTGAATAAGCTTAGGTACAAAATCTATACCATCTGGTTTCAGGAGTCCCCAGCCAAAAATGTGAGGCCAGTTCCTTTCATGTCCAGAAATCTTCCCGTTCACTGGGAATTGTGGAATGGATCTTACCTTTGCATTACCTTTTAATTCACAACTCGGAGGAATATTCAAATAATGGTCTTAAGAAAACATTGCATAACTTTAAAATAGGAAACTAAGTAATGTGCTTAGGTTTCATAATAAGAAAGATGAACACTAATTGACAAGCTGAGATCAAAGTCCTGGCTCAACCTCACAGTAGTCCAGTTTTCCAAGTTGCTGTTTCTCAAAGTCGATGATAGCTACCAGTGATCAACACAAAAACAGTCCCTCAGAGTAGTGGTCTCCTTAGACCAGTAAGTCAATGAGGAGATACAAAATGAAGCACTTCAGATTTGATTTAAGACCAGGGAAGTAAGGAATGTGGTCTGTCTTGGCTGCCAGTGAGGCAATACTTCTGGTTCCTTATTGTCTGAAGAGATCAACTGTGTTCTACATTAAAAAAAAGCTATACTGAAAGTTTTGATAAAAGAGTAACTTAAGAGTGGCTTTGTTCACAGACATGAGTATGAAGGCATAGATATAGTTTGGGCCACTAGAGATACCAGAGGAGATCCAAGCAACACTTCCACTGAAGATGTGTGGAAAAACTGTTTCCCGCAAATTTTGAAGTCCAAATCGTTTGGCTCTCCCTTAGGCAGTCATTTACAGCTATACATAATCCAAAAAGTCACTTCCTTATCAAAGCTGTGAAGGTACCAAGCTGTAATCTCATTCAAAGAGTCATTAATATCTCATAGCTTTTAATGTCTGGGTAATATATAAAAAATTGCATATCATAAGGAACTATGCAGGCCTTTTTTTTTTCTTTTACTATCATCACTGCTTTCAGCACACTGATTAAATCAAGTGGATGATTAAACCCTTTTTAGAAAGGACTGCCATGTTACTGTATTTGGCTATAACAGAGTAGAATGATTCCCCCGTGCATATGTACTACCACAATGCAGATAGACCAGCAACAATAGCACTCTTGTATTCCTGGTAACCACGAGTTTGCCTACACTGCTATATAGCAAGATTGCCCTGCGCTCTGTACAGCAAGTTAGAATAGCTTTATCGCCTGATCTAGAAGCAGGTTTAACTGGAGACACTTTCAGAGATGGGTAGATGAATACGGATCAGACTAAACCGAGTGAGAAAAAATATAATTAAAAAAAAAAATGTTTTCTCTCAGCACTGATCTCCAGAAGATTTAATGTTCTGAGGATTCATTCTGATTCCTCTGTGGCTAGTAGTCAAAATATTGGTTTGTAGCTGTTCACATAATAGCAAAGTGATGATCCTTCTGATCATATACACTGCAGTACTGTTTGATCATAAATTCCAGCCAGAGGGCATACTGAATTAACAAATTCACATAACAAGGTTATTTTATAATGCACTATGAATAATCATTTCAGCAAAAGCATTGATTTTTCTGTGTTCATGCTATGATACAATAGTAGTAGCATAAATCCCAAGGTAGCACTCGGTGTACTTTTAAGAGAGAACTTTAGTAACCTCATAAAAATCTAAAAGGCTGTGGTCCAAAATTCCACTTATCTCTGAATGTATGATAAATTGCCGATCCACAGATAGAGAAGTCTTCTGTATTGCATCCATGAAACATCTGTGACCGATAACTTACGCAACTGTAGTGCACTGATATTTTACAAACCGACAACAAAACACACACCAAAATACTACCAGTCACTGGCTAACTAGACATTATATTCCAAAGCAGTGTTTCCTCACTCTTGAAACCGTAGGATTCACACAGAAAAAGTAAGACCAGTCCACAGGCTGCAAAACCACTTACAGAATGGACATGCCACTGAGTTCAACCAGATCCAGCAGGCTTTCCTGTAACAAATTTCCGCCTATTTCATTATTTACTGTATTTATTGGGATCTTCCTACTTGACTATTTCTCATATTATGAAAGGTTCAGGAACTAAATAATACAAAACCCCATGGATCTTTACTTCATATTAATCTGGTCTAGTTCCCAAAATTCACAAATCACTTTTAATACACGAGAGAAAATATTTCAGTGAATGTAAGTACATCCACACAGCCTTTATCCAAGAAGAAGAAGTAGCAGGAATTTTATCACTCACTCTTCTTCAGTGTTAACAGCTAGAGGGAATACACTCTGGAAATCAATTTTCTTTTACAGGAACTTGATGTGGGTAGTCGCTTGATGTGTTCAGCTTCTGTATGGCCCAGATTCAACAAGACACTTAAAGTGTGGCTGACTTTATTCATGTGGGTATTTAGGTATGTGCTTAAGTACCTCGCTGAATTGGGGCTTATGTTAGGTCATAAGTATTTACTGGGTCAAGCATCCAGGCTAAAAATTTCTCTTTTTCCTAGATACACTGGAGAGACATCCAGTCACACAATACATTTGGAAGTGCCTGCAATGAATTTATCAGGTGATGTTACCCAAAGCAATGGAGAATGCATTTTTGTTCTGTTGGAGAAACATTAATTTGCCTTCTCAGTACAGACCCTGCAGACTGCTGAGAGCATCTATATGGGCCAAACTTCAGACATACACGTTAACAGAGTAACACTTTGTTTTAAATATTTATGCTGCTGCAGTATCCAGCAGTTGAAGCCAGTCTTATTCCTTATTGTGTTTGGTGCCATAAAGAAGCATGAGGTCCCTGCTCCAAGTAATTTACTTTCTTAAGAAGCATTGCACACCAGAACTAAGTAATCGGAGAGCCATAAATGTGCTACAATGAAACACTTACCAAGATAAATCAAAAAAGCAGATAATTTAGGAAGGAAATATTAAGTGTATGACTGCTTCTTTGTTCTTTTAAGCTCTGGCTATTAGCCCAGACGCTAGCCTATCTAACCCACAGTGAATAAGTTGTTTAGGAAACACAGTGATTCCAAGCATTGAGGGAGTATCACTGAAAAAGTCTGTTTTCTTGGAAGAAAAACTGTGATTAAGGTTGTGCTCTAGACTGCTGATCAGCCCTCTGTTACTGATTTCTAATCCTGTGGCATATTTTAGACACAAAGATGCAAAGTTGCTCAAGATTCTGTGTCAGAAGACAACCTTTGCGGCTGCTATCTGTTGCAAGGCACAGAGTCTGGCTGGGAAAACTGTTGCTTTGCTCAAGCTTTGACAGTCTTTGAAATTCATACTCATTGCAAGTGAACCATGTTCTTACCCCTTCTCTACCACTGCGTGTGTACATTTGCTGTGCATAAACTTCAGTATCCTACTCTGCACCTTACTGCCAAAATACTTACAAAACATTGAATTAGTGCTGTCTCTGAATAAAAGACTGTTACAGCTCAACCAAGAAGATGTACTCATCTATCTAATCAATCTATGCGTACAGAGAAGCCAGTCAGTGCGTGCATGGCTGTAATGGAGCATAAGCATATGGGAAAAGAGAGACTAAAAGATACTAGAGGAGGTTGCAGTTCCCAAGGAGTGTAGGACACAACCTGGGACACATTTCCTGGTGAAACCAAGTTTCACCAGTTCCTTTGCTCACAAACTGCATAATTATCTTCCTTGACTTACTTCCATTCAGCTGTAATAGATAGAAGTGTGCCCCAGTGTCTTGTTTTTGTCTCAACATCACGATTTCAACCATTTGGTTTTTTGCCAGGGCAAACTGTTTTGGGACTGACTGATTCTAAGTAATTCAGCAAGGCTGAATGTTGGTCTTGTCAGCTGTTGTGGTGTCTTTTTCCTTTTCTGGAATCAAAGCCCAGCAATCATTATATGCTGATCTTAACTTTGTGAACTCAGATGTCACTCTTCCAATTTTCATTCAGACTTTATGTACGGTTTGATTGAGAGTGTCACTTCATATTTTAAGTTCTATTCATGTGTTGTTGTTATGAAAATTCTTTGCTGTTTCCAAAAAGCCGTGGATATATTGTCATGGATTTGAACAGTGGTTATGTACTGTTAACGTCAACAATTAGTGGAGACTATTTGAGCCATGTTTAGTTTTTTCATGTAAATTGGATATAATGCTGAAAAAGGGGAAATCATTGTTAGGTTAGCAAAACTCCTGCCTTATATCTCACCCATCTTCACTGTGTTTTATTCCACTAATGGGATCTGTATGTATTTTGAACTCTTAAGACTAATATAAACTGTGAACATCTCTTGAGGAGGGCAAACACATAGCAATGAAATGATAGAACACAAAAAGAATGAAGATGAAAATTAGACCAGAAGATTGAAATCAGGACAGGTTTAAATCTTACTTTGCTATTTTTTTCATCTTGGTTGCCTGATAAACTACCAAGCAGGACAAAGTTCAGGAAACTTGATATACTGCATGTTAAGTCTTTGTTGTTATAAGGTGAACTCCCTTACTCCAGCTTGCTCTCCTCGTCTCCCACACTTGTTGTTTTAATACAGAGGAAAGTTCAACTCCCCCTGCTTAACTCCAGTGCCTCTTAATGAGGGAACTGTAACACTATCCAGTTGTCTCGCCACACGGCAATCAGAATTTCATTGCTTTGCACAGTTTGACTTATGTCAAAAAGGATGGTTAAAATTCACCCAAGTCCTGGAAACCTCCTGTTGAGTTAAACAGATCACATTTTGGCTGCAAGAAGATTTTTTGTGTTTGGTTGGTTTGTTTTTTAAATGGTCAAAGGGCAAGAAGTATTATTTGCAAAAGCTCTTTCCCATACTTGGTTCCTAGGATGCTGGCATCATCAAGATTATCTACACATCATATAGTTAGACACACATGCGATAGAGCTTCATATGCTAATACAAAGAAACAGGATTTATGAAAAATACATTCTGATCACACAAAATGGATCCTTTAGCCTACTGTGGTTAAAAAAAAATATCCTAGATCATCCCAATAGATTATTTTTGACAGTGTGGGCTTTACATTTATAAATGAGCAAAAAATCAGAATAGAAGGCTCAAGACCAGTAAATGTGAGTCATGGGAAGTAATTTATGGGCAGTAGCACATAAACCACCATTTCTGAAGCATTCAGGACAAGCTTCATTGAAGGCTCTCATGCACATTATATGGTTATTGCAATTGCTGCAAGAGAAACAACACAGGTAAACGTTTGCAAGCAGTTCGCTTATGCTTGCTGTAGCTCAAGTTGTACCTTACAAGAGTTCTTAAGCATGCTCTTTTTTTCCTAATATGTTGCTTCAATTAAACTGAAAACCATGAGTAAAAGAATGCTCTATTAAACTGTGAAGTTGTTGTATTGCAATACAGGAGTCCTCCAAGTTTATAGAAATAGGAATGTCTTTGTGGTATAGGGATAAAAGATTCTTATTAGACTTTGTGGGTCATCAGGTGAAGAGGGTATAAATGAGAGGCTGAGGGGAGAAATGTAATCACCACCTCAAGGAATGAAGGACACAGAGTTTGTGCATACAACATACATGCATGCCAGAGATCCTCTCTCACTGCAAGGCAGGGACTTTATGAACCACTTTGTTCAGTGCTAATCAACATCCCCATGTCAGTTCCACATTCTTGCTGAATACAGCATACTCTTGTATTCATTCTCTGCTGTAGTATTTACCAAGATAATAATTCTTTTGGCTGAAAAATTTGAGCACTGAGACTTTGTGGACAGGCTGCTCATCATCCATCCCAGTTCTGGTTCTCTTAGCACATTTCTCTCTCCTCATCTCAGACAAGGCAGGGCTCACACCTTCCAAGAGGAGTGAAGACTGTGGTATGCATCAGCATGGCCCAATGGTGTCTGTGTATAAGAAAGGAAGAGGTTGTACTTGTAGCACAGTATACACCACTGATGTGCATCAAGGACAAGACCTATCCTTTCACATAGTCAAGACGTTAACAGTGCAGAAAACAGGCAAATCCACCTCATTTGGTCAGAAGGCACTCTTCAGTGTGAATATTGCCTGCAACATCAATGTAGCCTATAAATGAAAAGTTAAAAGTATCAATGTGGTTCCAGCACCTCAGGGTTTGAATCTCAACATTTAGACAAGGTATATGGAACTGTTGCATTGCAGATAATTGAGGCGAGTCCAAACAGTGACCTCCAGCCAGCCATTGCTTTTATTCTTTACCTCTAATGCAGGTTCTTCTGTATCATTACCACAGTTAAATATGGTAAGGAAGAAAAATGCAGCACTTGTGAAATCTGCCTGAGAAAGCTTGGACTTTTGAGTGGTTTTAGGGTATAAGAGTTATGAATCACTCTTGGAGGAATCCAGCTACATGTAGAAAGTGTTAATGAGTTGTTATATGCAAATATTGAAAGCTTGTTTAAAATCTTAGTCTTTGGGTATGGTCTGTGCTACACAGATTTATCACCCACAAAGCCACATGGTCTTAAGCGAGGCCCAGTTGTGCTTTCAAAGACAGTGTGATGTAAGATAAGAAACTTTAGCCTATATATGCTGTGCGGAGTTTTACAAATGCAATGCAAACACTGGCAAACCTGTTTTCAGAATGGAACAGCCACATTACACAGCAGCTTATATTTTGCTATCTCCAAGGGCAAGGCTGTCTGTCAGGCATGCAACCTCTTTTCCCCCTGCCTCTTTGCCAAGACCTGGCTTCCTGGTCTTAGGGTCAGCTTTTATGCCAGCTGTATGGCCTTGAACCAAAGAGCTGTGAGGAAGGAGAAGCAGGTTTCTACCCTTCTTTCCTTGGGAGCTGCTTTTAAGCTCACACGGTCACCCTTGATTTCTGCCCAAGTGATGTTTGCAGCTGTGCCTGAGCCTAACTGGCTTGATTTCCAAGCTTGACCTTGAACCTGCCTCGTCCACGTGGATGTTTCATGTGCTCTGGACTCCCAGGTGACCCTAGTTGACGTCTCTGCTCTTGGCACAGCCTGGAGAAGCATCCTGTGGCTGACTGCAACACCAGCTTTGCAGTTCCCATGGACAGGCAGACAATCTGCAAGGTTGGCCCCAGGTGATCTTGGAGATCATCCCAACAGGTGGCATCCCACAGTCTAGATCTGACCACCTGATTTGCCCAGACAGGCTGTCCATGAACTGCCTGGGAGGCAGCTGTGTCAGGGGTCATGCCATGAGCATGATTTGGTATCAAAGGTTGTGTAGACATAGGCAAAGTGATTTACAAAGCTAAGTGAAGAGAGAGCTAAGTCTATTCAAGTATCAGATACCATAATTCATCATGATTAGCCTGGTATGATTCAACAGCTGTAACCATTTAGGCCATGATTCAGAAAGGCAAATACTTTAATCTAATGCTAGCAGGGGATTGCCAAGGAAAGGGAGGAACTGAAAAGAAAATATATCAAAATTTCAAACTTCATCCTGGAAACAGAGTTATAAAACTTCATTAAAATGTTTATGCTGAATGTATCAAAATATAACAGTTATGCAAAAAAAATTTGCTTCCAATTTGTTGAGAAGGATTGAGAGCACTCAGGATGGATGCAGTGTAGAGAAAACTTAGGTCCAAGAAAAATTATGAAGAGAGCTCTTCTCCAGCAGTGCCTTATCATGAAGGCATCTAAAATTCAGTGGGCATCTCTATTAAGTTTTTCAATAAAGCTCCCTAAGTGCCTCCACATCCATAGTAGGTCCTCAGCTGTAAGGCATGTTCTTGCTTATGCTCTATGCTCTACTGTGATCCAGAGATAAGGATGTCCATCTACATCTACAGCCTGGTCCAACTCATCTCGAGCGCTGAGGTCAGTGCATAGCACAGCACGGTCACCTACTCCCATCTAACTGTCAGTGTAATGCAGCTGAGTCACTGAAACGATATCAGGGTTGACAAGCCTTCAATGTCTAGTGCTCTTTTGAACTACTTACGAATCACTATACAAAAAAGTGGTCAGGTAGTGTCTTTGTCTTCCTTCAGTTCACAAGATTGATTACTTGTCTTTAATAAAGACCAAAAGGAGAGGCTCACATAGCCCTGGATTCCAACTGGGAGCAGCAGAGATCAGTAATTGCAACATAGTGTTAAGAGACACCACCACCAAGTAAGGACACACTGATAAGATCAGTGTGTGAGAAGAAGTGGTTAGGTCCTCTTTCACCCAATTTGTTCTTATAAACTGTTTACTACTGTCAAAGTAAACAGGTTTTAAGATAAGCTTTCTGTCAAAAGCAGAGTGAGTAGTCTTGGGGTGCGACTGTTTTTTTAAGGCAATTTGATATAAGCTACTTTTTTCTGCAAGATACTGTGTTTTAGTGGCAGAAGAAAAGTTGGCCATCCATTTGCACACAAAGAGTAAGGCCCAGCCTCCTAGGTGTTCGTATTTGGCATTAATTTCTCTGTGCAAATGCAATGGCCATTTTCACACAGTTTCCTGGCTACCCTGCACAATCATTTCAGTCTTTTTAAAATCAAATTTTTAAGATCAAATAATTTCCAGTAAGCAGTGCAATATCAATGTATTGACATTAATGTATACACTAAAGATGTGTTTTGTGTTATATGAGCAGTATAGCTGTAGAGCTGCAAGCTCTGGAAGACTTCCCACTAAGAGCAATTTCCCAAATCTGAAGCTTCAGAAACTGAGCAGAAAGATAGTAGTGTTGAAGTAGTGCATTTTAAAGGGAGTTGGGCACCTTAAAATTGAAATTAGCTAGAAAGAATGAATTGCTGAAGTCTGGATAAAACTGATTGGATTATTTCTTCTATGATAAGCTACAGGAAAATTCAGCAAAAGCACCTTGTGATACACCTGTGAGGAAGAATCAGGTTCCACAGTGGTAACACATGTAGACTACATTTTATATTCCCTTAAGAAAAGTGGTATCCTTCATAAATTGTGGCTTAAAAACAGCAAATTCTGATATACGCAGGGAGAGAAAATAAGATGTGACACCAATAGAAATCTGATTTTTAAACTCCAACCTTGTACTGTTAGGAAGTTTTAAATAAAGATGAATCTTAATTTCTTGAGGCTATTACAGAGCTAATACTACCCGAACAGTGTCAAAATACAACTCATTTAAACTACCAGATTATACTTTAAGGGTATATTCAAGAAAAGTCATTCAAGTAATGCCCACACAGTGATGTATGGCACCACACAAACTCAGAGAGACTGTTCTGGATCTGAGCTGGCTCAAACTGAGCTAGGTTTGATGTCTCTGCATGAGTTTCAGTTACCACACAACCTGAAAATCCACTTTTGGATAATCAAAAGTTGATTGTATCTATCATATACTCAGGGTGGGAGGGGAGCAAGGTTTGACATTCTGACCAGTCTAGCAACAACAGGCAAAATTCAGGAGCTCAGAGGATGGCTGAGATCGGAAGTAACTTCTCACAAGTGTCTAATCCACCACCCTGCTGACAGCAGGGTGAGCTAGAGCAGCTTGTCCAGGACCTTCCCCAGTCAGATTCTGAATTATCCAAGGATTAATATTTCCACAGTCTCTCTGGGCAACCTGTTCCAATGTTTGATCAGTCTTACCATAAATTTTTTTTTCCTAAGTTTCAGTGGAGCTTCCAGTACTTTGGTTTGCAGCCACTGCCTCTTGTCCTTTCACTGCACTTCTTACTAATGAGAAGTGTCTGGCTCCCATAACACACTACCCGGTTCCCACACTCTACCTTCATAGTAGAAAAGTTTTTTCCTAATGTCCTACAAAGACACATTTTGTGTCCATTGAGCCTTCTTATATATTTTGCTACAAAAGATGAAAGTTTGGCTCTGTCATCTTTGTAATTGTTTGTACTGCTATTAGATCACCCTTCAGGCTTCTCTTTGCCGGGAAGAAACAAGCCCAGTTCTTTCAGTGTCTCCTCAGAGGTGATGTGCTCTCTGAGCTCCCAACCAGCTTGGTGGCCTCTCTAGTCTCACTGCAGCTTCTCGCTCTTGAACTGGATCCAAAACTGGACACTGTACCCAGGTGTGGCCTCCCAAGCACTAAATAAAGGGTAGTTATAATTTCCCATGATCAACTAGCCATGCTTCCCTTAATGTAGCCCAACGTGCAGTCTGCCTTAATCATTTGTTGTTCAGTCAAATCCTGCCCTTGTTCTAAAACATAAATATGTAACTATTGTTTGAAATGAATCAGTAAGTGTAATGTCATAATTAACTTACGATACTCTTGAAGATATACCCCAGAGTTCACTATTTCATGATTCATTTGCAAAACTGTTGAACACAAGAAATTAATATCGCAGAAAATATAAAAATAGTTCAGTGAAACTGAGCACTACTAAGCCAATCTGGGACTTGGTGCACCTTCAGAGTTTGCACTGACTTATTCTTCTGATCTATGTGATGGGTCAGAGCAGATTTCTACTGCAAGAATGGAGCCCATCTGCAAATCAAAGATCAATCTTTCTTAGTCAAAGAGGTTAGGCAGCAGCACAAATTCCGAAATCAGTGTGTGGTATATGCAGAATCTGCTTATATCCACAAAAGTACTTCAAAGCCAGAGCATGCCTTTTATCGACATGCACCTCCACCCATCCCTTCAAAAACTCTCACT
Source organism: Neopsephotus bourkii (assembly GCF_033783945.1). NCBI lineage: Eukaryota > Metazoa > Chordata > Aves > Psittaciformes > Psittacidae > Neopsephotus > Neopsephotus bourkii. The sequence goes on from NW_026902239.1 coordinate 9,171,503, forward strand.
CAAAACCCAAATCTTCCATCCTGGAGTAGATCAGAGATTTCGGCTGAAGGCCCAGCAGTCCATGCAGTCTGTGTAAACCAGGCTTGGGTGGACTCTGAAATAGGATACAGCTTCTCTCTTTTCATTGTACAGGCAATGGTTTAACAATAAGCAGTGAAAGAGAAGGAAAATTGAGAGAACTGTATTTAAGCTGACTGTTGGGAACTCAGAAGCATAGAATCACAGAATGGTTTGGGTTGGAAAGGACCTTAGGATCATCTAGTTCAGGCCCCCCCTGCCATGGGCAAAGATGCTTCATCCTAGACCATGTCACGCAAGGCTCTGTTAGCCTACCTTGACACAGCAAGGCATTAGCATTTACTTTGGGCAACCTGTTCCAATGCTTCACCACTCCCATAGTAAAGAACTTCTTCCTTATATCTAACCTAAACTTCCCCTGTTTAAGTTTGAACCCATTACCCCTTGTCCTATCACTACAGTCCCTAATGAAGAGTCCCTCCCCAGCACCCCTGTAGGCCCCCTCCAGATACTGGAAGGCTGCTATGAGGTCTCCACGCAGCCTTCTCTTCTCCAGGCTAAACAGTCCCAACTTTCTCAGCCTATCTTCATACGGGAGGTGCTCCAGTCCCCTGATCATCCTTGTGTCCCTCCTCTGGACTTGTTCCAACAGATCCATGTCCTTTTTATGTTCAGGACACCAGAACTGCACACAATACTCTAAGTGAGGTCTCACAAGAGCAGAGTAAAGGGGCAGGATCACCTCCTTCGGCCTGCTGCTCACGCTCCTTTTGATGCAGCCCAGGATACGGTTGGCTTTCTGGGCTGCAAGCGCACACTGAAGCTGGCTCATGTTCATTTTCTCATCGACCAGCACCCCCAAGTCCTTCTCCGCAGGGCTGCTCTGAATCTCTTCTCTGCCCAACCTGTAGCTGTGCCTGGGATTGCTCCGACCCAGGTGTAGGACCTTGCCCTTGTCATGGTTAAACTTCATGAGGTTGGCATCAGCCCACCTCACAAGTGTGTCAAGGTCCCTCTGGGTGGCATTCCTTCCCTCCAGCGTATCAACCGAACCACACAGCTTAGTGTCATCGGCAAACTTGCTGAGAGCGCACTCAATCCCACAATGAAGAAGAAATTGCACTTCAAGAAAGGGTAGCAATCAGGGAATGAAAAAACAAACACTACCTTTTTAGAATAACAAAGAAGGAGTAAACTGATAAAATGACTTGTTATTTAAACTATATCCTCTGCAAGCCATCTAACAGTTTCCAATCCCAGTAACTTCAGTGGGAGAGGCTGCACTTTGTAAAATGCTCTCCACTTCTTTAGCAAAACCATGAGCTTTCTGGAACACTTAGCTTATACTAAGTAATCATATGCCAAGTATTGTGATGATGACTGATCTTGCTGCCTGAGTGGAAATACACAATAAGGAAGACTGGAAATAAGTAGGTGTTTAAAAGTACTTATGCTTTTAAGGACATAGTAGTGAAAGTGTCTGATGCTTTGAGCTGTGGCACTGTTTTAGAAAACATTGCTACTCAATGATGCCTGTCCCCTTGACTGCCATCATGGCCATTGAACCAGGACCTTCAGTAGCAGTGTGACCCAAGGGAAAGTGTGTTCTCAATGAAGCAGCACAGATAAGACCTGAAGCTTGTATCTATGAGGGGATTACAGTCAGGAAGCAGCAAGAACAGGATTGCCCCATGGAGGAGGACAAGTTAGCAGCCAAGGGTGATCCCAGCACAGGCTGTGCCCTCACCAAGGCACCATTCCATGGGGGCTGAGCATAGCAGGCAGAGCCAGGGGCTGTAGCAAGGACCATCAGCACCCCAACACAAGTGATTAACCAGGGCCAGGGCCTACCCACCAGCTCCAGTTAGGAGCAAAGGAGATAATCTGTGACATGACTTAAAGGTCCAACCAAGATATAAGCTAACTACAGAGTAGGTCCAGGGTACATTGGGGAAGCAGAGCTGCAGACAGGCACACCTACAGCATAGCTCAAGACAGGACCAGGCACCCGTTCCTGATCTTACAGGGAGCCCTTGGGCACAGGAAGTGTGGGTGAGTGTCTCAGGTGAGGTCATCTGGGGCCATTAAAGCCTATCAGTTACTTCACATGGCCTTAGTCCAGTATGAGGCATTACACTGTACTATAAAGAGATGTCATGTCAGAGAGCAAGAGCAAGCTGGAAGGGCAGCAGCAGGAAGCACAAGCCATCAACCTGGCTCTCCTTGTTCATAAGGACTAAGCACATGTGCCCAGAGAGGCCAAATCCCATTTGTGAGAAATCATTAAACCTTGTACTAAGACCAGCTGATATTAGTAAGGCCTCACAATCCTTGTTGTCAACAGCTCATTCTCATAATTCATGGATGCCTCCAATTATCTGTGGGAGATTTGCAAGCTGGACTCTCAGCCTGCGAAGGAGGTTCCACATGGGCAGGCACTTAATGAACAGATTGGATTATAAACACTAGCTAATCTTTCCCACATGTACACCTGAAGAATATCACAAGTGACAGATGTTTAAATTTCCAAGGAAATTAATGATTCCTAAAGAGGCAAGGCTTATCAAAGCTTTCACTGGGCCTGATAACAGACAACTACCAAGGGGCAAATTGTTTATAATAGTCTATAAGTGCCTCATTCTATAGGTTCATCATGGAAACTTTTATTGACATGGTCCCTTTTATTAATGTTTGTGCTGGCAAAGACTGGAACAGCTTTGTTCAATCTGATGATATTAGGCTACTAAGGCCTCTAATGAGCATCTCATATCTTCGGGTCACAGCCAGTTTAAATTGTTGGTATTAGGGCCAGGATACCATGTGCTCAGCTGAACCCTATGAGATGGCTACATTATGCCTGCCCCATACGGAGCTGACATCCTCACAGGGCCCATCTCTGAGACTGCTAAAACATTAACTTGCATGTGGTGGGTCATTTGCTGCATTTGCTGTCTTGAGATTCAGGGGTGGGATCAAGGTGATGGGAAGAGGGCAAGCCAAGTTTACCATGAGACTATAACCAACCTTTTCCAATAGACCACATATGGAGAAAGAAATGCTCTTCCTCTGTCTCCTTTTACAGAAAGCATGTACCTTTATATTAAGATGCAAAACCTCAGTCAGTCACCCTGCTACTCCTTCTTTCCCACAGAGCATGTGGCAGGACATGTTCTCATTTCCAAGGGGACTTTTCAGACCCTGGTTCTATTTAAAAGAAGGCATCATGAAAAAAGGGCATTCACACTGGCCTGTGAAAGTGGCAACATGGAAAAATCTTTGTTAAACTCAGGTTTCAACAAAAAGGAATTAGCCACAAGAAGTCATTCTTCTAAGCTACAAGTAATAGAATTCCCATGAAGAACTGTGTAGCTTGGGATTATTTTGAAGTTCAAACTTCTCTTCCTGATCAATGAGTGTTTCGCAAAGGAGCATGGAATTAATTTAAATTCAAGACTACAGACAAAACAAATGGCTCACAAATAGCTTATAAATGTTTTCTTGCATAATAATAACTCTCTGATCCACCACTGAGTTCACTGCTGAAGTGTCTGGCCACAGCAAGGGACCTGTTCCTCCTGCCACACTGGTGTAAACCAGAATTGATTCAGTTGGAACAAATAAATGGATGAAGTCAGGCTAAAGCAAATCAAACTGGGAGTAGTCTTACTTGTGGTTTGTAAACCCATGCTAACCTTACTGTCTGACCCACGGCACTCAATTAAGCAAATTTTGGATGTATGTCGTATATTCTGCAAATCAGCTCTTCCCAGTTTATGTTCATACAATTACACTGACTCTGCTTGGTGAATATCTGGCCTAGTATTTATTACTTTAATTTCTCTGTCATTTGTCATCAAAATTACTTGAGGGCTTCACTTAATATTGGAGCCTCCAATGACTGGATAAATATATGGGTTATTTCTTGCACTTTCTCTGACTAGCACAGCATTTTTCCTGGGAATACATATGAAAGAGAAGTAAATCACTGGCCTTACAATTTTATTAATAAATAATGGAGATTGTAAAATACAACTTTCAGGCAAAAGATGATCTGCGTCCTCCCAGTACACATGCATACACACACACACATTTCCTCCATTTTATTTTAGGATCTTGCATGATTGGGCTTTTTCTTCACATGTTCTATTAAATAGAATGCTCTATTATAACCGTAAGAGTGTGGTACAATATTAGGAAAAGAACTCAACTTGTAGGATATTTGAAATCTTTGTGAGTTACAATTTAAGCTTTTGTGTGTGTGTGTGTGTGAGGTAAAACTAAGAAGAGCTAGCTTAAGCAGGAGATGTTGCTAGCAGGTAATAGAACTGCCTTGGTCAAACTGACTGCTTAGTAACTTTCTGATGGATTTTTAACAAAATAAAATTCTTGAACAGCATAGGCTGCTCACTTGTCTGGTTTGTTTGGAGTTTTTTATTTTCTTAAGGGTATTTCTGCATCACTACATGGGTCTCTCAGTGGCTAATACAGCACTTTTTAATCAACTTTTAATGCCTCTTAAGTGACAAAGCAAAATCAAACAGTATGTTCTTTTGTCTGTATAAAGAACACATATAAATTGAGCGTATTTGTGACACCAGTTGGTTAACACTAACAAGGGAAGTGCTTAAGCCATGTAGAACAAGTCAGGCCTTTTCCTGGGCTTCACCTTGTTTTTTCCTCCCGTGATTCTTTCTTCAAAATTCCATATTTGCCTTGAATAAAGACCCTGACCCCTCCTTTGACATAGAAGCTTGAGAGAACAGGCTGACTGTTGGGAAAAGTATGGCATGGCAGGCAAGAAAGGAACAAGTGAGGAAAGGGAGAATAACTTTCCTTCCCTCGTTCTGCAGCCTTGTTATCAACGGTATAACAGTCTTGTCTTAATGCAACCTACACATCACTTCAGGAATTTCTTTGTGCTTTCAAGGACCACTGTTCCAATGCCTATGCCTGATTTTCAAGATCAGACAGCTCTATCTGGTGAAAGTCTTTCTGTGGCAGAAAGTCCAAAAAATAGAAAAAAGCAGTAACTGCTTTTCATGGATCCCATAGGAGGCATAGGTGTGGGCAAAAATGACAAAACAAACTCCTTTTATTCCAGGACTAAACATTTGCTCAGATGGGTTGAATTTACAAGACTATGTGCAACAGTGCCATCTGATGGGCTTACTCAAAAGGGTGTAAACAAGGTGACAATCTGCAGGCCTGGCAAGCTACCTTCAGTCCTAAGCAAAATGATGTGACCAGTACTAGATTTTACTGAAAGAAGGTGATGTCCAATGAATTCTTATTTACATAGCCTTTTCCCATGAGCCTCTGTCAAACTGCTTTTTAAAGCAAGGTTATGGGTATCTTTGATAAAGGTAAAAGGGTTAATATAAGTTCCATTGTGGGACACTTTATTTAGTATTGTTGAACATTTTGGTTGAGACAGTACAGCAAATGAAACATACAGGCCAAGCTAAATGCAGTAATTACTGGGCAATAGACCCTGAAATTTTGAAGCAGGAAGCAATGCAGTGGAGATGAAGGTCCAGAGGTCTCTCAGGAAAAGCTGGTATGTCACAGGCACAGACTACTACTACCACTACAGAAAAGAAAATGAAATACTACGTAATTGATCAGCATTTATGTGTTGTTATCTCTTTGACAATGCAAAAAACTGTGGGTTTCATCTTTGCAGAATACATTGCCCTTAAGTAGTTGCTAGAAATATGTAGGACAAAGTTAACATAGGGATTTTTTTTTTTTATTTAATTCATTCTTCTGCAAGACCCCAGTCAAATTACTTTGTTTTGAAGGATGAGGTGTGATCATTGACCATTAAGATAAATGTAGAAATGAGGCTTCTGAGTTTCAGTCATGTCTTCCAAGTGCTTGGTGTGGCTACTTATACTAGAGTGCCTCTCCCTAAGCCTCTTCTACCTATAGTTCATGAAATTATTATTATGTCATTAATATTGAAAGGATTGTTCTTCTTACATCCATTCCAAATATGAAAGTGACCTTTTAATTGATTTACATCTTCATTACTGTATTACAGCATAGGTAAAACAATCAATTTCCCCAGGTCTGAATTCCTGTGAGTACACAGAAGTGGACATCAAAATTTATTTCATTTGCTGCAAAAGCCATCCCTGGCCACAGAAATCAGTTCATGGTCGTGTAATGTAAACAGTTTTTATCAATGAGCCAGGAGAAAACCTTAAATCATTATTTATACAATCTCTAAATAACACAGACACTGGCAATATGTATAAATACTGGAAATATATATCAATATTGGAAAGAGAAGACTTTTGAAAAAGGCCTGAACCATTTTGTTGGTAGGATTCACATCAGTGTTATATTGTTCAGCATAGGTAAATGAAAACTGGGGAAAACATAGTACATCTTCTGGGGAATCACTTTATCTTCAACCAGAAGTCCTCTAAAAATGAACGTTATGATAGATAACTGGTTGAATGTTAACTATCTTCTTTTGTGTTTGTTTTCAACTTTCTTTTCTCTTAACTTTTACAGCTAAGAATCCTGACATTTTTTCTCCACAAATTGATTAGTCTCGGAAAGTAGAAGCAATGCTGAACCATTATCATGCAAAAATACTTATTTCCAGAGACGAACAATAATACACAAAATTTGGTTTTGGCTCTTGATTTTCTTTGGAGTTCTAACTCCTGTCTAGGGAATGTTTGTGGAGGAAAGCCCTGTTCAAACATCTGTCTCAGAGGGGGATTACGTACATAAGATATGAAAGACCAGGGCAGAAAAAAGGTTTGTGTTGAACCAGGAAAGGATTATTTCATTTATTGCTGTTTGGAAGGAGACAAGGAAATACGGAATGATGGCAGGGTCAGAGGGATTGGGAATGGTGAGATGTAGGCATCTCACACATAAAGCATCATTGCTGCCTTTGGAAAACTGAAATTAAATACTCAAACACTATGGTTGAGACATCTTATTGTACTTGACATTTCCTGAGTCTGCTCACGTCAGTCCTTGACATTAACAGGAGAACAATCGGTTCTCTGTCAAAAGCTGTTAATAAACCTGTTTCATAGGAAATCTCACTTCATAGTGGTACCTGGAGATAGTACTGATAGAATATTTAGATTCTATAATTTACACATTGACGGATATTAAATCTATAAGCTATTTTGCAATAAAAGCACAATGGAAAAACTCAGGTAACCAGCCTTTTCTTTTGTGTATGTGTTATGTGTACAGTTCAGTTATGCAATGAAAAAGACCAAATCCAGATGTCCTCAGCTGACATAGCAGAAAGTATGTCTAAGAAACACCTAGCCTTGCTATGAGTGGAGCCACATTGCAGGACACAGAAGTATAACATGGTTGTCTGTTTGTAGCTTCATGATCAGAAGAAAGGTAGGAAGCAAATATGCAGCCCCATATCTATGCTTTTATCTACTTTTCTTATTGATCCCAAAATGCTCTGGGAGCCATTCTACAGTGAGTGACTGATATTAAACTGATGTTTACCAGTTAATCTTATGTCTGATATCTCCTTTGTCAGTAAGTCTAGGCCTGGTTATAGCCTACAAGGTAAGATGGAAATGTGAACTCCAGCCAGTTATGTTGTCAGAGTGGCACTAAACCTGCTACATCAGTAGAACCAGAGGTGGAGGCTCATAAATCTCTGTGTGTGTGTATAGCTGCCATGATCTAGCTCCTTCTGGGACTCTGCATGTGGCTTCCAAATAGAGTTCCTGGCAGTTCATCTTTCTCATCTAGAGGTACATCTGTGATAAAGCAGATTTAATGGAGAAGACCTCGCAGTGGAATAACATAAGCTGTATGTTTTCTTTCCTCTCACCAAAAGCTAATATGCACTTTCTCTCCTGTCCAAGTCAGATTCGCTTCCCATAACAGCAGTCACCCATGACAGTCTCCAGTGTTTTATTTCATGACAAACCGAGCTTTATGAACTTTGTGAACTGAGCTTCATGAACCTTGGAGCTGACTGCAAGGGATGCTGAAAAAGCCTCAAACATTTGCACTTGGAATCGGGCAAAGCTGTGTGTTTGGATTCTAGCTTTCTGCCTGTGTGTCTGAGTGTATATGTGATCTAATGCCAAACAAGAAAGTTCATCTATGAATTGCAACACTAATGTAATGTGCAATGCATATGGAAAGGTGGAGCGTTCATTTATGGAGCATGAAACAGTAATATCTGTAACCCTTTGGTTTTGTTAGCCAAGAGAAAAACAAATCTTGTGATATTTTTGTTTGTGAAGAATCAACATTTTTTTCTAAGTTTGTCAGTAGAAATATTATACCATGTACTCTATTAACACCGATTTTAAAAAAGCTATCAAGTTAGTCCACTGGTTTAAAGAGAACGCGTTAGCACTTCCTTTTTTTCAAGTTGTGTCCTCTTTTTTTAGCTTTTCTAGTCATAAGTGCAGTGTTTCACTGCATATTTAGCATAAGTTCTACAGTTTCATGGGAGCATTCAAAACATGAATTCTTATGAAGCAGAGGCAGGACTGAAAAATATTAACAAGGTTTCAAATGCATCAGAAGCAGTAAGCATGGCAAAGAGTCTGTGGGGTCAATTGTTTCAGCTGTAAAAGAAGCTTTACAGAAAGATAAAGACCATTAAAGAAAAACTAAATTAAATCTTTACTTAGTGATGGAGGTTTCCACCACAGCCTTTCTTTATGGAGGGCTGTCTGAGGGGATGCTTCAAATTGCAGTGTCAGGAGAGATTTTTGAATAAAATTTATAAAACGAGAAGTAGGAAATCAGAAGGACCAGATGGTGTTCAGCCGGCCTTCCTGAAGGAGCACACATACAAATGTGAAAATGTCATGTGTTATCTGTCATTTAAAATCCATGTGATTCCTAGAGAAACAAAAAGGAACAAATGTGACATCGTTTTTAAGCCATCAGGGAAGATTTGGGGAACTATAGGTCAGTAGGTCTCACTTCTATGTAGGGGAAAGTACAGAAGCTATAATAAAATATAGAATTACTAGCCACGTGGAAAGATTTGATTTAGCAAGGAAGAGTCAAAACTGCTTTTCTGGATGGAATTAACAGCTCAAATATTAAATATTTCTTCAAAGTAATTAGTGACCACACAGACAGCTGTCCAGAAGTGCCCACTCTGTGTTTCAGGCACAAGAAATAGAGGGGAAAACAAAAACTCTGTTAAGTGACTGTATGAATCCATGTTGAATGCTGCAAAAAGAACTTGCTTACGGCCAGTGTCTCAAAATCATAGATGTGTCTATGTCTAAGAACGTCATACACTCACAAGCACACAAGCACTCATAACACCAGAGGCTACATTACAACAAGAAGTTATTCATTCCCCATTCTTCTGCACCAGAAAACACCTCCCATATATGCTCCATTCCCCCTGCCATCTACAGTAATTATGTGCACAGGAGGCAGGTGTCCCAGTAATAGTTCTAAACCTTTCACTTCACGGAAGGAGTCATTGTTGAGTGTTTTCTTCTGGAAAAGGCAAAGCAAGTAGCCTCTCGTCTTGATTCAAACCCTCTGACTTTTGGAATCTTCTGCTAAATTATATTTGCCATACAGGAAGGGTGTAGGAGGGAGGGAAAGAATTGAAAAACTCCAGTCTTGTGTCAATTATCAAGTGTTTTAAATTTAGAGATTTTCCCATCAACTAGAAACTAAATCCACTTGTCTATTGCCAGGGAAAAATGGGTGAAGATGCCATTTCTAAAGTGTGTAAAGACTTTGTGGTTCATTTCACAATAATATTTGTTGAACTTTTGTGGCATGCTTTCAGAAGAAGCAAGATGGAGCTGTGCTAGTCATGATTTGCTAAATAGTGTGTCCTAATCCTTACTAGTTTTTGTTTATTCATGCCTTCTGTGGGATTTACAGTGTTAGCTCATGGAAAGAAAATGAAAATCCCAGCAGACAGAGGAATGCAGCCTTCCAGTCCACTGCTTGGAGGCAGGTTTGGATATTTCTGTCAGGAGGACTTGCTTCACTTTTGACAGAAACCTATATGCACAGGGAATCGGGAAAAGGAGCAGAAATAGGTGGCCAGCTCTTCACATACAGACTGTGAGATCCAGGAGACAAAGCTCCACACATAAGATGACCTTGAAAACAGAGGTACAGCCCAGCAAGGCAATGCAGGGTGAACTGTGCCTGTCTCCCAAGAGCTCATCACACCCCTGTCCACTGTTTCTGACAGCCAAAGCTGTGGTCAGATAGAGACCATCTAGCTTTGGGTACCTCAGGGCACCTCCAAGCAATGTCACAGTGTGGAGGAGGATGCAAGGTGTGCTACAAGCATTCCCACGAGCTCTACCTCCTGCCTCACAGGTTCTTTCAAAGGCTTTCATTATCCATCTCTCCAGGCTGAGCTGACTGATAAAGGAGCTTCTCTTACTTTTGTCTCACCTGCTCTGAAACAGGATCTGTTCATCGTGAGAGAGCCTTTTGGCAGAGGAGGGTGCCTCCTCTTTGTTTTGTTTCCTCTTGACTCTCCCTGTCCATAACCTTGATGGAGCTGGAGGAGAGAGCTGCAGTGCTGCTGTGGGTGGCAAAGCCCCATCCCACCGGTGGGGAGCAGGTGTGGAGGGCTGGTGAACAAGGGAGGGAGTGTGTTGAAATCCTGCCTGTGCTTTTCCTGTTCAGGTGATCCTGTCACTGACAGATCTGGTCTGAACCTTTGCTACTGCTGAGGAAGGAGGGGGGTGGAGGGAGAGGAAAACCAAAGCCTGTGACATATAATGAAGTCCTTATGTGCTGAAAACTTGTATTCGATATGCCATAGACAGAGATGCTGACAGTCACGCTCTGTGCCTTGCAGGAAAAGGTTTTGAAGGGAAAATACACCGCCTTTGCAAATGCTGGCACAGAGCTGGAGTGGGCCTGCAGAGCATTGGGACTGTTCGATGATGACTGCTGTTAGAGACCTAAGGAAGAAGTAGTTGGATTTTTATTTTTCTTTTTACTTTAGTGCATAGCTCAGTTGCTGAGTGTGCGGAACAAGGACTGCAGCATCCAAGAAGGCTGGATTTCTGCTCCTCAGCCTCTCATGATCTTGGTGCATAAATTTATGCAAAGCTGCTCTGTTCTGGGCTCTTTGGTTTCTTCATCTCAAGTCTCTGAAGCTCTTGAGAAGCCAAGTATCAAATATTAACTAAATTCTCTTCATTTTTTAGTCTTGGTCAGTTTTTCAGTCCTCAAGAAAAGCCGTTTTTTACAAATCTCTCCTTTCCAGTGAAAATGCATTTTCCTACACAAGTTACTGTGAAAATGATGTGGTGAGACTCCATCAGGACAAATGTGTGTTCTGTGGCTGATATGCAAGACAGAAAAGATTCCAGCTGCATCTTCCTGTGCTCCTTTGAAGCAACTGGGAAAACGGGACTCAAAACCATGTAAAATTCATTAGTTTAAGCCTGACTGTACCTTGCAAATTTTGTTATGATCCATTAATTTGGAGGCATGTATTCTTGATTTTAGGATTATTCAGGATTTTAACATGCCACTTGAACTGCAGTATAAACTTATTTTGGATCAACTACTCCAGTACATTGTGTATTCAGTTTACACATCTCTTTCAGTAGTAATTCCTAAGGTTATCTCACTTCATTATTTCTCTTCATTTATAATACGGAACTCAGGTTTGCAGGACACAATTTGTGAGTTCCACAATCTCTCTCTAGTTGGTGTGATATGAAGTAGCAATTCTGCCACTGCAAACTGCAATATGGGTATTTTCAGCCAGAACTGGACAAGCAGATATGAATCCCTGAGACACCCAAAACCACATCTAGTATTCTTACTGTATAAAGAGTGGTCTGTCATAGCTGTATCATTGTATCCCTCTTCACCATATTGACACATTGCCATATTGCCACAGATCGACAACCACCCAGACTTCCCACACTATGCTGAGTGGTAGGGGAGACACCGATGTGTAGCTACTGTAGCTTTTCCCAGTCCAGGAAATTCTCCTCAGGATTTGCATGGTGGGTTGGCCATGACACACACATCCAGCTAACACATCCATGGGTAGCTTGGCTGTAAGGGCTATATATCTAGGGAAAGAAGCTGTGCCAGTTTGCAGCTGCAGCTCTGCACCAATGCCGTAGTTAGGGATAAATTCTAAATGTAGTTCTTCCCTTCTGCCTTTTCCAATTTCTCAAAATATTGTATGGAAATAATAGAAGTCAGAGATAAAACTTAAAAATAGAGGCCCCAAAGAACAGCCTCCCACCTGTGGTGGCGCTTTCACTGTGCACAGCTCTGGCAGTGATTCCTCAGATCCTGCGCTTCCTAGGGCTTTTTTTTTTCTTGGCTTGCTAGTTTGTCTGTTTTTTTATTTCAAATAAGTATGCCAATAAAGCATAAGCTTTTTTCAAATTAAGTGAGATGTACGAGGAAAGACAATTTTGCACATAGGAATGAGGAGCAGAACGGAATTATGCTTTATTAAAGGTAGATGTCATTTTAGGTTGTTTGAACCACTGTGACAATTTTTGCAACAGTACGGAAAGAAACTGAAATTTATATTTGACACTACATTTAATGCAGTTTTTTGTTTTGTAGACTAGTCAGAACACCACTTTTAATTCAAAAGATGAGAAATCTGCAATGGAAAACATTTTCTTTCAGTTCATTTTGTAGTGTTGTTGCTTCTGAGTCACTAGAATAGATTTTTCTATTACCCACATTATACTCTTAGAACATAAAAGCCTAAATGCAGAATAAATGCTAAGTACAAAACTTTCATCATAAAGTGTATGTAATAAAAAAAGCAAGCCACAAACAAAAATCAGAATCCAAAACTCTCCTCTCATCATTGCAACTTCATATGATATTCTTCAAAACATAGTCTTGCATAAATTATATGCCAAGACATGCTTTCTTGAACTTCATTTCTTCCATGACATAACCCAGGGCAGTCTCAAAAACTGTGATCCTGTTGTTTAAGACCATGATGCTGCAGTCTGTTGTAATTTCTAGCATGTAGACACTGATGGCTTGACAGGCAGAACAGACAGCTCAGTTCTAGTTCAAAGTCATTTATTTCAACAGTATTATTCCCATTTTTTCCTGTGTACAAAATAAATTAGATAGCTTAGATAATAATATTGCATTTCTGAATGCAAGCAGCAGATCTGGAGTTTTCAGCATTAGCAATGTCACTGTTCATCCAAAGGAACATAAAAATGTGCAAAAAACATTTGGGTAAGAGTTCCTCATGTTTTGAGTCTTTTCTTATACAAAACAAAATCCAGAATGTTTGGTAGCTGAAATTTACACAGACCCACGTTCAATTTTGGAAATGTCTGAATTACAGGATAACATGGCTTGCAGAGCTTAGGAAGGTTCTGTTTCTCTCTATTCAAAATTCAGATGCTTTTAGCCATGTCCTTTATTTTCAAAATTATCTCACATTACTATGAAGAGTAAGGATCGGGTTTAGTTTTATGAGAATTATCTTGTACTTCTGTAGGTAATATGTAAATGTTGACTATGATCTACCTTCTCCATAGTACAAAATCTATCACTAAAAATATAGTATCAAAGTAAAATAATTTCTATATTAAAACAGTATACAATATCACGTGTTACTCTTTGGGGGAATGTCATGGGGTAGTCAGTGCTGGTGAGCTCCCACCTACTGATAGTCCATCCTGCTGGGAATGAATGTCCACAGGCATTTGCAAATCTAGACCTGATTCCAGAAGTATGAATACAAAGATGTAAAGTTACTGCTTTGCTAACTAGATCAGATACCAGATTCATATCTACAGTTGAGATAATTCATTGTTGCACAAAGTTGTGATTTTGGAAAACAGGCAAATAGTTGCCAAGCTGGAAAGCAAGGCAGAAAGTAGCCACACAAATATGTTGTTATTATCTTTTCCTTGATGTGTTTCTACCATCCAGATGTCTCTGGACATCTGTCTTTGCTCAGCAGACACAGTCCCCTCACCTTATGCTTAGTAATTGAGAAAAACAACATATACTCAACTCAGCAACACCCTGTTTACAGGATAAAAGCTTTAATTTCAGCACTTTCAACTTGGAGTGCTATTTGGAAACATTTAGCTCATAAAAAGTCTTAGAGTTCACGCTTTGACCTCATCATGACCTGAACATTTTGTTAACAAAGTACCCTGTTAATGTTTTGACCAAAAGAGCGAACATACTTGGGGCTGGTTGTGTTGCCAAAGTGGTGCTTGCTCCTAAAAAGGGAAAGTTTTAATTTTATTTTCAAAAGCAATGTCTTACTCCTAACTATATATGGAAATGTCATCAATCAGTCCTGAAACAGAGTGCACTCTGCAGTGCATTATAATAGCTTGTGTTTCTCCATTCGGTGTAACAAACCTCACCATACCATAGCTTACAGCGGAAGTCTTATGCGTATTTTCACTCTACTAGCTGGAGTAAATGTGAATATAATTTTGTTTTTCATAACCAGCAGTGACATATAAAGTAATAACCTAGTTAAAAAAGGGGATAATAAAATACATAGCTATTCCCAGTCATATTTACAACAGAATTCTTTGACTAAATTGCTTTTGCTTGTGTTATTTTTCATTACCATGTAAACCACATGAACCCTTTCCCTCCACTGGCGCAATTTTTTGCTGTTGCCTCTTTTTTAACCTAATAAGCAACAATTTAGCTAAAAAAATAGGTTCTAATTATTTTTATCAGTAAAAATTTTTTATAAGTCTTGGTTAAGATTCAAAAACCAATATACACTATGCATATTTTAAACCAGTCATATTAACTCACCTTTTTTTTCATATGGAGCTTATCAAACATTTTGGGGTTTGGGAGGGGTTGGTTGTTTTTTTTTTTTTTTGTTTTATCCATTTTTAATCATCTAATTTAGTACTATCTCCTTCATGTGGGAATAACAAGCACTTCAAGGTCGTTTCAGAAGAGAATCTTAAGAACTCAAAACAGTCATAGCTCATTGGGTTAATTTGCAAAAGGGGATTCTACAAGTCCCTGACAGAAAAGTCCTCATGGAAGAAAATATCAGTGAGTAGACAGGTTGCAGGGAAAAAGGTGAAAGGTGATAATAAATGAGAGGGTTTGTGGCTTCTTAAAATATTGCCAGCTAAATGTAGGACAGCAGAGGCCTTGTCAAAATTAGCAGCCAACATGATGTAAGTGTGTAGGATAAAATTTATTATGTTGGTGAGGAAAAGAAGACTGTTGCAACTTATTTAGCTACAGGATATTGTTTCTGACACTTCATCAGCATGTTCTTATTAATGCAGAGGCTGAGCATTATTTGTGTCAAAATTGTCACTTGGATCCCACACTTCCCAGCAAACTTCTGTTTCTTAGTAATCTTCAAACTCACACTGTTATTTTTACCTTGGGGTTCAAACTATCTATGATGAACAGAAAGAGTCAGAAACCCTTCCCAGAGCTCAAACTACTGAATGCAGATTTGTAAACTTAGAGTATTTTAGGTAAGAAGTCTGATGATCTATAGGAAAACAGGATGAACAGTTAGAAAGTCTTATTTGGAAAAGCCTACCCACTTTTGAAGTACCCTGTTCCTTTAAGAGATTACACTATTTGTTTCAGAAAGTCCAGCTAATTAAAATGCTTACATTAAATACAGAATATCCTGAGTTACAGAAGACAGTTATAAAGCTTTAGGAGAACAATTAAATGTGGTTCAGATTTAAGCCAATCTCTGTAACCAGGGCTCAGGGGAAATCTTCTTCAGTGAGCATATTTTCATGAACATTCTAGGTGATGGAAAACAGAAAGTCCATATTAAATGTGCAGACAATAGGAAGGGTGGAGCTTCAGACATGCCAAAGAGCTCGGAATGATACTGAAAACTGAAGTTACACGGAAAAAAACAACATGTATTCAAGAAGGAAGAAAGCAAAGTACCACGCTTAGCCAGAAGGAATCAGCTTTTCAGATGCAGGATGGGGAACAACTAGTTAGGTAGACAAGGACGGAAGAGGATCCTGGGTTTACAAAGCACTGTTGCCAGAGTATAAATCAGCTATGTCATCCTGCTCTGGACAGGCCAAATGCTAAGCTAGGACTTATAAACAGGGGAAAAGGCATGCAGCAGCTTCTGTTCTACTCAGACAAAAAAAACATGCTGTTCTGCTTTAGTCAGTTTTAGTGTCTCCACTTCTCAATCCACTCTAGCTCTATTTCCTAGGATGATTGTTACTCTAGGCTTTACAATACCTTTTTCAGAGGATGTGGAGCCAGCCGCCATTGGTGATGATGAGCAGGGCTTCTGTGGTTTGTCCATCCTCCACGGCTCTACTGTACAGAGTGCCCCCACAGGGACTGGCTGCTTGTTTTGCATTGCTTTGTATTCCATTTCCATTTGAGAAGGTAGGCTCAACCTCCAGATCTGACAATAGTTCTGTTCCTAATTTCTGCCAAACTCTAGGCTCACCTCCAAGTTCTTTAGATAGGAAAATGTCATATCACATTTGTATTGCCTTCACGTTGGTCATTCTGCAGGACCACCAGGCCAAACATCCATCCAAACATGGAATGGAAGGGAAGACAGAAGAAAGGATAAAAGGTCAGGTCTCAAAGTACTGCACATAATTCATTGAGGGGAATGAAGAACTTTCAACTTTCACATCCATAATTTTACTTGACTTCAGGCCAGTCAATAAACACCCTTATTCTGAAAAATATGTTGTGCAGCTATTGAATTCTCATATTTTGTTCCACTGGCTTTTAAAGCCCTTCCTTAGATTTTGTTTTTTCTAATTGATTTCTGATGAGAACAATTACTTGGTCCAACTTAATTTTCATTTATTTTCTAAACTGTACGCCCTCCAGAAAGCAGAAACTGGCTAGTCACAGATGAATTATTGTAGACTGCTGGGGAACAGCTTCGTGAGGAAAAGCAGTCACTGCTGAAGTCCAGTATTCTCTTTAGCCTACAAAAGACTTAAAACTGGTATTTCTATTGCAAGCTAGTAACAACACCGGTTTCAGTTCCACCTTCCAGACAACACACCACCTCCCTCAAGTGGTCAGCAAAATTAGGGTTGTTTTCTCTGCTTCAAGGGCTGTTTTTTCGGACTGCCCAAAGAATGTGTTGAAGAATGCACTTCTTAAAAACGTTATTAATAGATAGAGTTTAAACCATTCTGCAAAAAAACACCCTATTTTGAGTGGTAGAAAGAGATAACAATCCTACAGAAACAAATACTTACCTAGCATCACTTGGGCACTGTAGACTTTTGATGAGAAGAAAACTGAAATAGCTGCTTTTATGTGGATGGGCTCTAATAGCTTGCTGCCTGCGGTTACAGGCATCAGTTACGGTCACTGCTACAGCAGGGGTTGTATAAGCACACATGCTAATCAAAACTGTGGCACATTTGGAAAAGCAGCACTGTTAATTCTGATGGTTTGCTCAGACCCTCAATAATTACAGTTTTCTTCTTTTGTTCAAAATGTTCCTCATTTAGAAACAGTTCTTTTGTAATTTGCTGCCTAACATGTGCTTGCAGAACAAACTGGAACAATGATGGGGAAGAGCTCACAGGAACTCAAACCAGAATTACATAAATTCTGAAACCAGCAATAACGATGGCAAGATAAAAACAGAGAACAAATAAAAAGCTTCACACATCAGGAAGCGACCCAGGCACACACTGTAGGGTTCAGAATGCAAATTTCTCATGGAACAATACACTGTAGAAGTGCCTCGCAAGAGTCACACACCCAAGACATCAAGCAATGCCTTTGTACATATGCTGACAATATCCACCATGGCTATGGGTAAAGAAATTCCTGCTCATGCAGCCAAATCATGCTTTTCTACACATCACTGGATACCTGCGAAATTCTGTGGGTATTATCCAGGATAAAACCAGACATTCACACAGACCACTATCCAGTCAGTGCTCAGACATTGTGATTTTCAGCATTAAATCACGTGAGCAAAGACTGATAGCAAACACAAGAGGAAAGCAGTTCAGGTAGAACTGGGAGAACAATGAAAAATCAGGATCACTGTAAAAAGTATCTTTATTTATAGTCTGACAAAAAATATCTAAGCAAACCTATCTAACAAAAGACTACAAAACACATAGGTTTAGAGAGAAGGCAAAAAAAACAGAGATGCCAAGTCACCAGCAGTTAAATTTGTTAGCACAGGAAACACACAGTCCTCATGTTTCAAGGCCTAAGTCAGTCCCCAGCAGGAGTCAGGAATAAAATTGTGAAGTACGACACATACAGCCAAATACATTATGAGCATTGCTCTTGCTAGAGGCAATGTTCTGTTCTAGGATGTAATTTTTGTTTCTTTTGCTGGGTAAAACTGCAATCAGGTAGTTCCAACCACTTCTTTTAACAAAAGCCTACTAATTAAAGCAACACTACCCAGCCTCCTTCTTGGCATTAATGAAGTGCCAGAGGAAGGAAGCCTTAAGCATTTATTTTCCTTTCAGAACATCTAATATCCCACAGTAAAGCTGGTGGAAAAATGGTAACACATTTCCTGACCAAGAAAAGAAAAAAAAGCGACAGGACGTATTTATCACAAAAGTTTGAAGTACACAGTTTCTTTTGCAGTCTCTCTGAAAGCTGTTGAAAGGATAACGTCCTTTGCATATTTGGAAGAAAAATAAGAGGAACGAAAAAAGGTCCTTCTTGCCTTACTACAGCACCAGGGTGTTTAGGTTGGCTGTTGCAGGTATCTAAAAACTACATCCAAATCAGACTGTACACAACTTGCAGGTGTTGTGACAGAAGCATGGCTGAGGATGACAGCCTTGTAGTACAGATGTGAATAGATGCAGAGGAAAAGGATGGTTTCAGATAACTTGCAAGGTAATCATTGCTAACTTTATGTGATTAATCTACAGCTACAACTCCCATCCATTTGTCTGCTATTTTCCCTTATTCTACTGTTCCCACCTTGAGCTGCCTTTCATTCATTGTGGAGTCTGAGAAGCCTGTAGACAGAAAAGTGATTCCTTGATACCAGATGCAAGCCAAACCAAACTCCCACCTCTAAATATCCCTGAAGTTTAGAATTGCTTGAAATTTAAACTCGTATCTAGATTCAAATTTGGCTGTTTGAGGTCATCTTTACATGTTTTTGTTTAAAAAATAGCATTGTCTGATTCTCCCAACCTTTTTTTACTTCAGCCTTTTGGGTCATGGTCAGATTAGCTTACCAGAAGCTCTGGTAACCTACCGTACACATCCCATTCCCTCCCCTCTTCACTTCATAATCTTCCAGAGATGAAATTCAAGATTGCCCACTAATTGTAACAGGACAGCTTCTCAGACAGATGACTTTCCAAGTAACCTTCTCATTCCACTCATATTCAGGGAATGAAAAAGTATGCCAGAGCCTTATGTGATGACGGATGAGGGCCAACATTACAATTTATGTTTGTGACCTGGCACACAGATGGAAACACAGAGTATGATTCAGTGGTTTTTTCAGCCTTAATCCCTACTAAAGAGTGGCTCTGCCAAGGTAAACGTGACATTTTAAATGAAACTGCTTTGCATATGCTGCATGGAACCTGAGATCCCACTTTTGTACTGCGGTTTCCTTCTAAAATGTAGCTACTGCCTGACAGAGCAGTAGGTGTGCAGTCTGGACTCCCCTGTGCTAACATTATTTGGTCTGCTTCAGCAAATGGCAGTGATGAGCAGACTGTGCAAAAAGAGTGAGACAAATGTTATTTGAACATTTACCTTCCCGAAGCTGAGAAAGGAGAAAAAGAAAAGGGCTGGATCCCACTTTCCTTCCCCACCCAGGCAACTCCCGAGCAACCAAGTCCAAATTAAGCCCCACATTTGTAATAACATCACATTTCTTAGTAAATCTATTACTAACTTACAGAACTAGGAAGGGCAATACATCTCATCATTATGTCCACAACTCAAAATAAGGTTTTAGCACTGGGAGCATTTTCCTCTTTCCCCTTGACATTGGTTCCTTCATGCTCTTTCTAAAAATGAAATATTGACAGTTAAAAAAAAAAAAAAAAAAAGGAGGAAGGTAAGGAATTCAAACAACTTAGCGCTCATAATAGCACCAGTCCAACCCAGCACAAAAAAGTTAGCCTCTGCTGAAGTATACAAGTAGTCAAAATCCAAGAGCTTAAAGGTACTGCACCAAAGCCTGAATGTTTCACACAGTATGTTAGAGATTGGAAGGGACCTCAAAAGATCATCTAGTCCAATCCCCCTGCCGGAGCAGGAACACCTAGATAAGGTTACATAGGAACGTGTCCAGGCGGGTTTTGAATGTCTCCAAAGAAGGAGATTCCACAACCTCCCTGGGCAGCCTGTTCCAGTGTTCTGTCACCCTCACTGAGAAGAAGTTTCTTCTCAGGTTTAAGTGGAACCTCTTGTGCTCCAATTTGTACCCATTACCCCTTGTCCTTTCATTGTTTGCCACTGAGAAGAGCCTGGCTCCATCCTCGTGACACTCCCCCTTTATATATTTATATACACTAATAAGGTCACCCCTCAATCTCCTCTTCTCCAAACTATAGAGACCCAGCTCCCTCAGTCTTTCCTCATAAGGGAGATGCTCCACTCCCTTAATCATCTTAGTTGCCCTGCGCTGGACTCTCTCCAGCAGGTCCCTGTCCTTTTTAAACTGAGGGGCCCAGAACTGGACACAATATTCCAGATGAGGTCTCACCAGGGCAGAGTAGAGGGGAAGGAGGACCTCTCTCGACCTACTAACCACCCCCCTTCTAATACACCCCAGGATGCCATTGGCCTTCTTGGCCACAAGGGCACAGTGTCGGCTCATGGTCACCCTGTCGTCCACCAGGACCCCCAGGTCCCTCTCCCCTACACTGCTCTCTAACAGGTCGTTCCCCAGCCTATACTGGAACCTGGGGTTGTTCCTGCCCAGATGCAGGACTCTACACTTTCCCTTGTTATATTTCATCGAGTTATTCCCCACCCAGCTCTCCAGCCTGTCCAGGTCCCTCTGGATGGCAGCACAGCCTTCTGGCGTGTCGGCCACCCCTCCCAGCTTAGTGTCATCAGCAAACTTGCTGATAGTACACTCAATTCCCTCATCTAAATCGTTGATGAATATATTAAATAATACTGGTCCCAGTACCGACCCTTGAGGCACTCCACTAGATACAGGCCTCCAACTAGACTCCGCCCCATAGACTACAACTCTCTGGCTTCTCTCCTTCAGCCAGTTCACAGTCCACCTCACTACCCGATCATCCAGACCACACTTCCTCAATTTAGCTGCAAGGATGCTGTGGGAGACCGTGTCAAACGCTTTGCTGAAGTCAAGGTAGACCACATCCACCGCTCTACCATCATCCATCCACCGTGTTATTTCCTCATAAAAGGCTACGAGATTGGTCAAGCACGACTTCCCCTTGGTGAAGCCATGTTGACTGCCCCTCATAACCCTCTTATCCTTGATATGCCTTAAGATGGCACCAAGGATAAGGTGTTCCATCACTTTCCCAGGAATGGAGGTGAGGCTAACCGGTCTATAGTTACCCGGGTCCTCCTTCTTGCCCTTTTTGAAGACAGGAGTGACATTTGCTTTCCTCCAGTCCTCAGGCACCTCTCCCGTTTCCCAAGACTTGGTAAAGATGATGGAGAGCGGTCTAGCAATGACCTCCGCCAGTTCCCTCAGCACCCGCGGGTGCATCCCATCTGGACCCATGGATTTATGGATGTCCAGATTGCTCAACTGGTCTTTAACCCATTCCTCATCGACTAAGGCAGACCGCTCCGTTGACCTATCTTCATCCGGGGTCTCAGCGGTACAGGGCTCTTCAGGACTGCCTCCGGCAGAGTAGACAGAGACAAAGAAGTCATTCAGTAACTCTGCCATCTCTGTATCTTCTGTCACCAGGGCACCCGTCCCGTTCATCAGCGGGCCTACATTGCCTCTGGTGTTAGTTTTACCTGCCATGTATTTGAAAAAGCTCTTTCTGCTGTCCTTGACCCCTCTCGCCAGCTTTAATTCCAAGGAGGCCTTAGTCATCCTAGCAGCTTTCCTACATCCTCTAGCAGCAGCTGAGCCATTCTGCACCAGAGCAGTAGGAACAGCACTGGTTTTCCTCACACAAAACCCTACCAAAACAGTTCACATGCAGTGGACAGAGCTATATCACAAAATACAGATCATCTCCCCACTCTCTTGCTCTCCCAAAGCCACTGCTGTGAGCATGCAATAAGGAGATTTATTAGACTGAGAGCAAGTCATTTCACCAAACACTCCATGGTCATCAAATGTCATCAAAGTCGTTATCTCTTACTATCACTAGCCAGACCTGGATCAAGTTTACAACCTGTGTAGTCTATAAATTACACATCTCCAAACATTGCATAAGCCTAGGGAAAGAAGAACACAGAGACAACTGGAGACAATCAGTTAACACAGGCTTCCTAAGCCTGCCTCTCTCTGCCTGGGGAGAACAAAAAGCATGTAAGTATCCCTGTGTCTTACTTCTCATCCACTCCCAGCCACTTTCTATTATTTCCTTCAACCAGGCATAGTTTATATGTGAAGAGGTGAAAAACTGAAGCCCCAGTAAAGTCAGAGCTTGCCTTGGGCTCCAGGATTGAGAATGAGAAGTACAAGATGCTATTCAGCAGCTTGCTGGTAGCACTCCCTTGCCCAGATTTACCCACATGTGCACCTTTTTTTTGAGCACTGACTTTTGAGCCTTTCTAGGAGCTTCCCTGCCTTATCTCTCAGGTCCTGCCAGAAGGTAGAGAGAGATTTCTATTTATCTCTGAACATGTGGCAGTCCTACAGGGACCTATTGTTAAGACTTAGGTAGCTGGTTTGCCTTTGAAAACAGTTTCTTTCTTATGTTCTACTTAATGTGTAGATCTGTAAATAGCTGCAGTAATAATTTCTACTTTTTTTTTTTCTGGTTAAATATGACCAGAGCAAGACTATTTCAGATCATTTATTTGATCTAAACCCATTAGTAAAAATGCTTTCAGCCTCTTAACACTGAACTTATGGGTATGAAGCGCCGAGAAATTCCTCTTCTTCCAGAAGAGAATCATAGGGAAATGGCAGAAGAGTTCATAAAGAAGTAAAAATCAGAAACATTTGAAAGACATGATTTCCATTCAACTTCCTTAAAAAGATTCTGAAAGACAGGAACTGGAAGAACCCCATGGATTTTTCTAGTCAAACAAGTATGAAAGGGGTCCTTCCTAATATCCCAGAGGTGGCAGGGATGTTGGGTATCTGCCTGCAGCATCCTAAATGTTTTAGCTTAGCTGCTGTTACTCTACCTCTGCTCTCATCCTCTAGGTTCTCCGGTAAAGCTGTCCCTGATCATCTGTATGCAGATACTGCCTATCAGGGATTTCTGACACAGATTTATGATCCTTTTAGCAAGGTCAATTTGGACTTCAACCACATTTCCAGGCAGCTAGACGCAGCATCCTTTCTCATGCAGCTATAAGATCTGCCTAATGCAGTGGAATCTTCTACTATTTAAATAATTTTTTCCAGACTATAATTTAAACAGGATTGGCCATAATTATGTATGTTTTGGAAACTGGAAAAAACGTAACATAGGAAATGTATGTTTCCGCCTTTCCATCGCTGATTTTGAGGCTCTCCAAAGAGCCTCAAAAGCTTTGAAAACTTTTCTTCTGCTTTCACTGATCACATCATTTTGATATTAAAAGTCAAAATGCAGCAGTTTACAAGTCAACAAACCCAGCACATTTTATTGCAATATAACAGGAAAGCATTGCATTGCAGAAGTTCCAATAGGACAAGGTATAATGGTTTTAAACTAAAAGAGGGTAGATTTAGGCTAGATATAAGGAAGACAATGAAGGAACATTCTTTACACTGGAATAGGTTGCCCAGGCAGCTGGTAGATGCCCCATCCCTGGCAACATTCAAGGTCAGGTTGGACGGGGCTCTAGTTGAAGATGTACCTGCTCATTACAGAGGGGGTGAACTACATGACTTTTAAAGGCTGCTTCCAACCCAAACTATTCTATGATTTTATTATTTTATCTGTCTTTAGAAAAGAAGTGCAGACAAAAAATGGGACGAAATGCAACTGAAATGCAGCTGGCAGAAAGGGGGAGAATCAGGTTCAGAGGGATAAAGGAAAAAAAAGAAAGGTGAAAAAGACACAGGGACATAGAAGCACATCCATGTGTCTCTCTACCTACCAGCAGATCATTGGATCTTACTAATACTTAACAGGGAGGGAGGGAGGGAAAACAAAGACTAAAAGCAACTTCAAAATATTGTTAGCTGTAAAGGAAAAAAGATGTGCAAAAGTATGTAACTGAATTAGGACAACCTCATTACAGCTCATTACTCCCTAAAAACTTTAGCAAAGATAGAAAAAATGTAGGAAGACAGTTTTAGTTGGCTAAGCTGTAGTGTAAACTTTGTAAGCTCTAAGAAGATGTTAAAAACCTTTGGACCATGCATTAGGGCTTCTTTTAACTAACTGGTTAGATATTAACTTTAGAAGCATACTGGACATCATAATATTTATGAGCAGATTTAGCTATTATTTTTATTGATATAAACCCCAATAAGATTCATGAGTCATTTGTAAATTTTGTTTTCAAGAAAAGAAAAACAAGGAAGTTGCAAAGAAAAGCCCTGACAGTAATCAAAAGAGGAGAAATGTAACCAAACTAGTGGAAATCTGAAACTGCATGTGTAATCATGTGAAGGTGCTGCCATACATAAACAGACCTCTAAGGTGTGTGTTGACTCTTTAAACCAAGGCGAATTCTTGGATGGGTTCCTGAGGGACTAAGACAATGACAGCTGCTCCCAAGGACTGTTAGCACTTCAGGATGATTCCACCTCAGGATGCAGCACTGCCCATGAAATTCTGCAAATGATCAAGGTGGCATCGTGTTCCTTTAATCTGCAGGCACAAGCAGTTTTATACAAATCCTCCTTCCACTACTTAACCCAGATTTATTTATTCTTCCTGTATAAATGTTCCATGGGCATGTCCATCTTTAGCCACTCTGTCCAAAACTGCCTGCTTTGCAGTGACAGGCACAAAAAGCTCTGCTGCAGAATCATTTCAGTGTACGAATACTGCACCTGAACACTACACAAGTCTCTAGAAGAAGCACAAAGAGTTAAAGACAGTCAGATGTAGTGTTGGTGCCTTGCCTTTCGAAAGTACAGGTTTAAAGATGGAAGCAAAAGGGACTGATCAGCCTGCGAGGGATTAAGCCCACACACTCCCTAAAAAGTGCTCTAACCACCAGATCATAGGGTATGCTGGACAAGAGCATTCCTCATTCTCCCTCTTGAAACTGAGCCACAGTGCAGCTGGGCATGCAGGAGCTACAGAAACAGCCAGAGAAAAGGCAACAAAGAATATGTAAGCTACTGATTAAGGCACTCATCTAGGAGGGAGAGGGTTGAAAAGTCTAGCCTATTCTCCCTGGTCTATTCTGGGTTTTCTTTAACCCACAACTAGTCCAGTGACCATCTGAAGGGAAACACACACGCAGCTCTAAGAAGTAGGGTGTAACCCTCAGCTTCCTCCCTTCACAGTCAAGTAACTAACTAATCAGTTAAACTCAACATGCCTCTTGCTGCCGTTTCCTGCAGGTTCAACAGAAGGAAGAGATACTCTTAAATGGGGTACAGTATGGCCTTGCCGCTTACTGCCTGTACAAAATAAAGAGAGAAGTTTATTCCTCATCCAGCTGAGCAGACCCAGCAGCGAAAGCATCCTGCTGCCTATGAGAGCACTGTGGCCACTGTTATGTGGAAAGAATGTCCCTCTGGTCCGCTCTTCCTTTAGGTACCTATCCTTAGAAAGTATGCAGACAAAGCAGCTTAGTAGAGACTAGCACATAGTTATTTCCAAAAGTGGGAAGAAGTAGGTACCTAAATTAGGTGACCTAGCTAACCATGAGAGGTGGCACTACTCACAAGACTGGCACTGAATGGGATGAGGAAGTTAAGCAGATGAACCTGATGCTGGTTTGTGCATATGTGTGTGTGTTTGAAAGAACATGAACATCTTCCAGTCTAGTGATTGCTCAGGTAATGTCAAGAGAAGTTAAGACACGCACATGCACAGACATAGTGTAATGATCCAGCCAGACTGCTATAAGCTTTTGGTTTCTGCTGATACAAACCAGATGTTGACGAGATCTGAATTTCTGAGTTTGGTTAACTCCTTGGAGCATTGTTTTAGATGAGGCATCTTTGCTCACAGCTCTCACAGCTCTCTATTCTCTCGCATAAGACTCACCTCAGCTGAACAGATTATTTATTGTCCAGTGGGAAATGTCAACTACATAGCATCATCTGAAAACTTGGAGGGAGGAGGGGAAAGAAAAAAACTGTGAAATTTTCAAGCCAAAACTACATTTTTACCCTTCATTTGATCTGATACAGTGGCTTGCTACTGTCACCTACAGATCCATTGATATGTTTAAGCAGACCAGAGAAAAACTTCACACTTCAGCATAGCAAAATAAATGTAAATTTAATGTACTGGTTATTGCAAATTGATTTAGAATTTTAGTCAAAGGATAATATCATCCTCCTCTCCTTTGTGATTTATTTACTGCATGAAGAACAGCTTCTCAGAGAAGTACTTCAGAGAGAGTGTACCTGGATAAAAGATTAACATCTGTCCATTTCTACTTGTGTGAGATAGTACACAACAAAAACATGGAATTTCAACAGCACCTAGAGCAACTCTATATAATTTCACAACTAGCATAAAATGCCTTGAGTTATGCCATCACAAGTGTCATACTGTGGATGTCACAGTGACGTTTGGGAAGGAGCAGATCATGAAAGGGAACTTTCAAAATTTTAGCTTACTGACTTGATCTTTGCTGCAACATAGCAAAGGCATGCCAAAGAGTCTACCCAAAGCTACTTCATGGGAGTCAAGAGCCAGCAAGGAGGAGGAAGCATGACTCCAGCAATGCTGCTGAGTCCAGCAAGAACAAAGAGTCCCATATGTCTATACCCTTCTACATAGATGTGGTGTCTGCTTTATATATAGTATTATGTGGTATCCCCACTATTCTAAACATCTCAAAAGAGCTGGAAGGAAGAACAGGGAAGACTAGAGCCCTTCCTGTGCAAGCTCTTCCCCTCCAAACTAGCTGCCCTGCATCAGCTTTGCCTCCCAGATGTCTTCAGTCTTTGTCTGGCTTACAAACGGGAAAAGCAGTCGGCCTTCTTTCCTGAAGGAAGATTGCCTCAAACACAAAAACTGTGGGAAAAGGCAGAAGACCAGACTATATGGCACGGCAAAGTCTCTGACCAAAATATCCTAAATTGCACTTATAAAGTGAACAAAAGATGGGCAAAAATAACATATGGATGACCTATAACAAACTTTTCACCTAGTTGATACAGTGTTCTTTTTGCCATTTTCACTTATTACTGAGAAAATGCAAGAGCATCTACTTTTACAGACTTGCATGGATGTTTAGTGCGCTGCTCTGCAGTAGCATACTGCTGCCTAGCTCACCAGAAATACATGGGTGTAGGACTTGGCAAAACTGACTTAATTGTTTTCCCCTGAACTGATCAATAGCGCCAAAAAATCTGTAGGGGTTATAACTGTCCTCACTGCAAGGATCTCTTATCATGTAAAATTTGAGTGTGCAGCTAGCTGTTCATGAAAATAAAATTAATTTTATGATCAGACAACCTATTTACATAAACATTGCAAAATCCTTTATTTGTTGGCTGTTTGGGTTTTGTTTTGGGCTTTTTTTTATACAAACTAGGTTGCTCTCCTTCCCCCAAATCAGCAAGGATGACCTACCTATGCCAAAGAGAAGACCAGATTTAGAGTAGCCTAGAAGAAAGCAAATAGCTGAAGAGGCCAGTTTCAGACTTGAAGGTGTAAAAGCATGCAGTGAGACAGATCTATAGATCTCTGGCTTACAAAGCCAAGGAGGACTCCACTATAAGTGGAAGCAAAAGAGATGATGTTTGCGGTACTGCATATGTTGAGTCCGTTCAGCGAGTAAATAATAGATCAGTCCACTGGATGTGATGAGTCTGCTGGGATATCTTCACATGTGCAAGAAACACCCTTCTTTTATTAGGATCAGAGAAGAGAAATCCTGAAACTCCCTGTTTTTGTGACTTTGGGTCAGAGTCTGGAAGAGATTGTGTTGAGAGCCTCAGTCTCTGGCACTAATCAATCCAGCGTCTTTCCTGAGAGGTAGAAGAGTTCATAACCATCTATACTGCCCACAGAACACTGATAGTAGTCTAGCAGGCTCACTGATCAGCCAGGCTTCTGAGTAATATTCAAAATGAAGCAAAATAATTAGCTCCAGCTGTAGATTTGGAACATATATCTAACTCAAGCATCTCTCTCTTTGAAAAATGTCCTCCTGTCAACGTTGCAAAAGCTCTGCTTGACAGGCCTGTTCTCCCTGGTCTCTGTATGGCTCACAGCCCTGGTACTGCCAGCTACTCTGCAATCATTCCCATTTATTAGCTGGAGGCTGACAAATCCATTGAATTCCACTCAGCAATAAAGCATGTAAGGAGTGACAGCGTCTTCTGCTTCTGGAATTACTCACTTGCTTTGGTTTTGAGCAGTTCTTAACTGCTTTGCTGGAGTGAACCAAGCCACACAGCACCATCCAGTATCTGGCACTGCAACTGCAGTCATACATCCAGTGTTCTACAGAGAGTTTCATTTAAAATAGGAAAATATAGATACAGAATATGGTATAGAATATGATATATCCTATGAGGTAGATACAGGATACAGTTACAGAAAAAGATCTCTATGGATATAGATAGGAATAGGAAACATCTATGAATATTCATAGATGAGTTGGTAAATCATGGAAGATTTGAAGGAAAATGATCAGAGGGAAAGTTACACGGGTGTGATCTACAAGCAAACAAAGAAAAACTTCAAACCAGACGTTTTAAGAGATCTTACTCTACACAGAATACACTAAAGGGAAATAGTCCTGGTTTGACAACGTACAGGACATGCTGGAACAGCCTAACACACAGAGATGACAAATTTAGGCTAAAGATCAAAAGTTAACTATAAAATCAGTTGGACAGAAGTGCAGACACTCAAAAGAGCCAGATGAAACCACAAGATCCGCAGCTGTGCAAGAACCAGTAAGGTACAACAGGACATGAACCAGGGCATGGTCCCACAAATGTAGGGGACCCTTTTTCTGGATCACCCAGGTTGATGTTAAATTTTTCCCTATCCATTGATAGACTAAACTTACTTCCGTTGAAGTCAGTGGGAATTTTGCCACTGACTTCCCAGGGAGCAGCAGCCCTGTTATTTGGCTGTGTACAATTTCAATTAAAAAGTCTATGAATCACATCATTTTGCCCTTGGCAGCTGAGACATGAAGACAGCGGGATAGGAAAAGAGCAGCTCAAGCAAATGGAAATCATTTTTTATTAATCTTCTTTTAAAGGAAGATACTCAGCAGAGCTTACTCCTTTTTTTCTCCCATTCTGTAATTAATAACTGTCTGGTGTTAAATAAACAAAATGATAATATCTTGTTTACTTTTCCCTATCTACAGGTTTGATCCTGAGAGATTTATTCACCATTCCACATTCCAATACAGAATTTTTTTCTTGTTCAGGGGTCATTCAAGTCCTTACTTGACTCAATTTTGACACTTAACTTGGGCTTTGGCTAATGGCACACCCTTGTGAACAGGGCACGGGGAAGCCTCTCAGGAGTACTTCTGTGAGCTTCAGTGATACCGTGGAGCTGACTAATTGCTCCTCTGCCCTTCCACTGCTTCTGTGTCATGAGCACCCAGCTGGTTTGAAACATACCATTGTATGTGCATGCCTGCATTGTAGACTTGGGTGTGTTGAAGTATATTTATCAAAAAAGCTATCCTGAGAACAAACTGCAGTTATGCGAAAACCTTTGTGTGCAGTATTTTCCAAAGGAATGTAGGAAGGACACAGGACAGGGCCAGTGGGTAAAGAGTGATGTTCAGATGGCCTTGGCTCAGCTCCAGCCCTCTTAAATGTCCAAGTACAAGTCTTTAGGAAAGTGCCAGAGTAGATCAGTAGACAGATGACCCTGCTGATTCCATTAACACTACATTCAAAACTGAAAACTGAAAAGACCCAACCCAAGCCTGAAAAACACAAGGCTAGAGGAAAAGGGTACTGGCTGAGCATAAGTGAACATGGACAGGGTGTGCCTGTCTGATCAGCCTGTGGAGAGGCATTCCTGTGGCTCAGGGATGCCGCTCCACAAGCCAAGCTACCCCACATCCCCATCAGATCTGTCTGGCTCACCTCCACTGCACTGCATGGTGCCGTCTCGGGCCAGCCCCAGCACCGACATCTCAGATGCTCAAGGCAGTTGGGTGTTTGGCTCACACTGATTTCAGTGAGATTTAGGCACATAAAGCAGGAATAACTTTGGATAATGTGTGCCTTAATTCCCTGTCTGTAAAACAAAGATATTTGCCTTTTCCCATACTGTCTGTTTTGATCTGTAAGACCTTTAGAGTACTTTCTTGCTTTGTGCATATACAATGTTTAGCACAGCAAAGCTGCAGCCCCTGAAAATGCTCTGTAAACGCAAACCAAACGTATTAGTAGTAAAAGCAGAATACACATTTTTATTGTGAATCAGCACTGACCTAGAAATAAAAATTCCCTGAACCTTCAGAAGCATTCTAGCTTTAGGTAAGTAACACCAATTGACTCCAAATATAGCTAGGGTCATTGACAATTGGGTTGACTCAAATGTACTCTGAAGATATATTCAGAAGTGTTTTTCTTCAGAGACAAAATACTACTCTCTCCCTCTTTCTCCCACAGGATCCATATTATGTAGCAATGTGACCTTGTTACTACACACTGAATTTACAGAGGTATTAAGATAACTCTTCCTCTTGCAAGATCAAAAGCATCAGAGCCACACCAAATCTTCACCTGAGTGAAACCCACTGATACAAAGACAAACCAAGAGAATGTGACATAAAACACTCACTGCAGCAATAGCCAACAACCTATTTTGGCAGAGAAATATTTGTTGTTTTTTTATGAAGTCATCAAGTCATGAAGGGGAGACTAAAAATCTCCAATTCTGTAAATCTACCAGGTCTTCTTCATGTTTTTTGCCATGCGCCCCTTGGTAGTCTTCTCATTTAATAACCATGGTCAACACTCTCTTTCCATAACACACATAATCTTTTGATACTGCATGGAGTAGAGTTCAGGACCTTTGCAAGCCAAGCCATTTTTGAGGGATTTATACAGTGAAGTAGAATTTCCTCTGCCCACCTGCAAGAGATGAAGAATTTCTGTGATTGTAGCTAATTTTTTAAAGTTTCCATTCATGTAGGGTTTTCTATTCAAAAAAGAAGCAGAACATTAAAGGGATTCAGATATATGTCTGCTACTTAAACCTTCAACAGGTCTCACAGTGTGCCACTTGGAAGAACAAGTTTGATTTCATTTGAAACAATCTGCTTGCTACATGTATTTGTTTCAGCTGTAAATTGTTTTGTTACACTATAAACAAACAGAATATAGGAAAGGAAAAGATCAATTACACATGCAGAATTTTTCCTCTAATAACATCACCACACACACTTGTTTTTATTGAAGTAGCAATCTGTTCATTTTCATTAGCAATGCCATGCTCTTAACAGCTATTAAAATCACTTCTAGAGGATCAAATTAGAACAATTAAATGAAAAAAAAATAATAAACCCTTCTAATACAAAAACAGTCTCAGTCTAGACATGTAGTAGCAAGATAGTGGCAAAAATTTTCATATCCCATGGCTTACTCCCTAAGTCATGCTGTCCCTTGTTAATAGAAAAAAAAAACCCTCAGATTAATCAAAAGAATACCTATCAGAGAATATTCCATTTGGAACACAAGGAGAAATTATTAGCAATGTCATAAAATCGCAGCTGGTAAGTTGAATGTCTGCAAGGACTGCAGACAAAGAAGCAGTGCTCAGAATTCTAAATTAAACAAAAATAAAAGGCCTCGTGGAAAATTAAGAGACGTGCACCTACATTTAAAATAAAATGTATGGAATAGGATGTTGAAGAAACTATCAAAAGCAGCAACCAAGGAAGAAAAATTACTACAGGGTACATAAACACTAGTTAGAGGAATAGCATGGCCTTCTTCCATCTTGGAAGGCTGTTATGTTGCTAAAAGGCAGCAGTAAAAGATCAGAGCATTGTTAATCAGCATGAAAGGAGATCAGCCAAGAACAGCAAAAAATAAATATATTTTTAATGGCTATTAAAAATCGCAGGTCTTCTGGCCAAGCAGGGAGTCTGGGATGTCTGGTTACCTCACTCTAACAGGAGACACAGTAATTGAATTTACCCTTTTGTGCTTACACAGAAGAGGCCAGTTTTAGCAGCACCTGAGGTATGCAGAAACAGGGAAGCCTGGACAGCTGTTTTACCTGTCTTTTTGTTGTTGCCTTTGCTAGGCAATGGCTTCATCTCTTTGTACAGAGCAGTTGAATATGCTGTGGCAGTGAACCACTGTTCATAACAATAGCTTAAGTCCACAAAGCCTAAGTTCTACCTATGTTTAATAAAGTAGGTAGATTTCTTACAATATATAGAATAATGTACATAATTTCTATCCAATAAATACCATGCCTACATGTTTTCAGCTGGTGTTGGGCCTTTAGAGGCACTTAGACAATAGAAAACACCAGAAATCTTAACTGCGGGGAAGACTGTCAGTAGAGCTCAGTGAACGAGCAACATGAAGAGCAACACTTCAGTGTTTCAGTAACTGTAAGCCTCACAAATCAATGATGTACCTGCTGGAGGAGCGGCACATGGAGCCACCATGTTAAACAAAATATTATCTAAATCCTACCCTCCTGAAGGATTTCGATTCCTGAATGGAATTTTAAATCCCTTGTGGTCTTTCAGGAGCTGCCAGACATCCCTCCAATGACAGGCTAGACTCACACCCAAACGCCATCTTGCTAAACATATTTTTCAGGAGGGCATACAAAATGAGATAAGACTGCTACTTAAACATATTGGGGACTGCTCACATATGAAAGAATTTGTCTGCATGTTGTGACTTTCCTCACTTTCTAAAGCAGAACTGGATCCATCTTTCACAGAAGTTTCTGAAGTGAAACAGAATTAAAAGGCGTATTTCATAGGAATATTCAATAAACATGATGAAGTACCTTACACCACATACCAGCTATTGCTTCAGTGGGACCTACTGCTAAATGTATGACACTGTGACCAAGGCATTGCATACAGCTGATGACACACTACTCCCGGGAAACTGAAGACTGAAAAATAAAAAGCATCTAAAACATGATATTTCTGGTGAATCAAATGCCAGCAAACTGTCTCACCCACGGATCATTTAATATGCACTTTCAAAGCAGATGTGGTTTCTTTTAGTGCTGTTTACAGATCTCTCAAGCTGCAAATACAATTCCTTTCGTTACTCAGACTTTTTCCCAGCTGAAATATAAGAGCGATACAAGTTGGAGTGTTATTTTAGGATGTCTCTCATATTTTTATCTTGCACTGCTTGTTAAAATGTCTTTGGCTCCCATTTGAACATCTGTGGAAAAGGCAAGTGGGTTTACATTTCAATAAGAAACTTCCATTGATTGTTTTTTCTCCTGAATGAAATCTATCCTCCTATTTTCATGTTTTCATGGGAGAAAATCCAGTTTTCTTCTGCAGTTCCTTATTTTTGTTTGGTTCTTTTGTGAAACCTTTAAATTACCTCTTATTCTTCAACTGTTTGGGAGAAAGGAAGAAGGATTCCTTTCTTCTCCTCATGTTTTGGCCATTCATTCGTAGCAGGATCTCAAAATGTATAGATTATATTCACAAGTAATATATCGTGATATTTTTTACTCAGGTAGCAATTACTGAGACAGCTTTGGACTTTTAAAACTCCATCTGTTGTTCAAGCATAAAATTCAGAGGTAGTGATTGCATTGATCTATGTGAAATGCCTCATACGTTAACCAAAGGCAGTGCAAGAAATCAGCAATTAAGACCCATGGTATGTTTCAGCTGGGGTTCAGAGTCTGGATCTGAAACTGAACCAAAGCCAAGAATAATGCTCCATTTATTTCCATGGCTTTATTCCTCATTTAGATTAAAAAGAAAAGGAAAAAAACCACAAAAGTGCTTTAAATCTCACAAATTGAATGTAATCAGAACTGTACAGTTTAATCCCACAGGTTCAAACTCAGGAACTAGAGCTTTAATTTTCAAATGCATGGGGTTTACAGTGCACTTAAGATGGTCCAATCTAGCACTTCACTGTATTATTTTAGCTTATTTTTTTAAATAAGATAAACTGTAGGTCAAATGCTTTTGCCTAAAACAATGTTGGTTGTACAGTGTTAAAATCAGAGTAAGTCTTTTCAGGTCAAGGCATTTTGGTAATTTGTGTTAGATGTCACATAGGCTACAGGGATCTGTTATGTATAATATTCCTTTAATTCTTAGCACCAGCAACAGTTTACTCTTTGACAGCTCTAATTTCAGTTCAGTTTTCATGAATTCTGAAAGCTATCCAGAGCTACAAAATTCACAGCATGAGATTAGATACCTTTTCGAAGTGGACTTTACCACCTGTTTTGTACGACTTCATGAAGTCTGGGGTTTTTAATAGCATCTCAGGACCTGTGCTTTCAAACTTGATCACAACCAGAAAGGCAAAGAAATTTTAGAATTGCTTCAGCATCATTGCTTTATTCAGCTGGAAATAACCTATACTTTGCAGACAGAAGCACAGGGGAGTTGGTTATGCCAGTTCATCTGTCTCTGATCTGTATCACCTGACTCCTGTGCTTAATAAGGATAAAAAAAGGTTATTTATGTATACTGAAAAGGTGACTTACTGCAAAATCCTACCACTCTCTGCTTGGGCTCCTCTCATCCCTCCTCTGTAGGATGAAGGCAAAGATCTCACATCCTCCTGCTTTCTATGTTCACCTGCAACTTTGAAAATCATCTGTAGGACAAAACCCATTTGAAGAGAGAAAAAATTGGCTATCCTGATAATAAAAGTCTGTAACAGAAATCTGGCCTGAGAAAGGAGGTGGGAGAAAAGGTAGATATTTTTCTTACTCCTTTTCTTCATTTTTTTCCTGGAGAAGGCTAACTGCACACAGAGAAGCACACACAACCAAACAAATCCTGCAGACTCAAAAAGAAAACAAGCTTCCGGGGAATCCTGTTTGAGACGGGAGTAAATGGGGAGCTCCCGTGTGACTTTGATGACAGCACACTGTTTGCTTCTTTGTGTTCCTTACTGTGATCTGAAAACAGAGACAAGGTTTCATGGTTTTCGCTTCATGAGCATAGCACAGAAAAATTAAAAATATGGTAGAACCCATGCAAAAACAAACCTTTACCTGTTCTGCTGCTTTAAAGCCTTTCACCCAATTTATTCTGATCGTTTGACTCCTATAAATTAAGAACCAGATTGACAACACCTGGTAAATTAGTATATCGCCACTAACTAAGTCAAGTTCATTTACAGGAGTCCAAATCTAAATCCTCTGTTGCCTTGTGGTATGTCTTCTGTAGTAAGCAATTTCCCCAAGCTGTTTAATCACTTTGGGTTGTTAGGATATTTTTGCACTCTATTAATGAGATTAGCTTTATTAGATTTATCTGAAGTTTCAAGAGATGATGTAATTCTAAATGACTAAAGCAATAAAATTGAGGATGTTAAAAAAAAAAATCCTAACAAGTTTGCCAGCATTGTAAAGTGAAAAAGAAGCAGTCAGAACTGGCAAAAAATCCAACATGGATGGGGCAGGTTATGACTGGGAAATATGGAAAATTATTTGTTCGACTGCATAATGACTTAATAAAAATATGTACTTTACACAGTGCAGGCTACTATATCACCATTTATACTTGTAAAAGCAATCTCCTTTTATCTCTCCAGGCTGTGGAACATCTGGTAAGCAGCTTCCACTCTGCATTCTTTGTTGCCCATTGAAACTTTAAGGTTTGAGGAAAACCCATTACCCAACTTGCCCCTAAAAAGTAAATATTTTAAGAGATCCACCAAAATGTCTGAGGATAATTCATGTATTTATAGACATGCAATTAACTTTACAGTTCAAGCCAGTTCTGTCTCAAAGGTTCTGCAGCTGATGGTGGGAAACCTGTTTTTCATGGCAGATGGATGAGAGAAAGGATAGCCCTTCTCAGAAGGAACATGTTTAACAACTTTTGAGAACCGAGCCATACAGTGCAACTAAATCAAATGCAGCATCAAAGTCTGAAGATTGAGCTTCTTGAAAATATTTCCACCATGACTCAGGATGGTTGTGGTCGTCTTCACTTCTCTCAGCTGGCTTCTCTTATCATACCTACAGGTGACATGAGGAGAGCCATGGGGCAACCATGGAGCTGAGCTTGCAGGTCAGATTCAGAAAGTCTCCTTTGGACATTATTCTGATCTTGTTAAAAAAAGGAGGACACAGGATTGGAAAAATATTATCCAGCCTGTTTATAAATCAAACCTACAGATTTAGTGCAGCTACAAAACCCCCCTTTCCCCCTACCCCACCCCCAATATTTTTACATTCCCTTTGCTCCAGAGCAGCAGGTTTTGAAACACCCTTATTTTTTATGTGGTTTGTCATTTACCAAACTTACTCTCAGCTCACAAAGAGTAGCTGGATGCTATGCAATAGCAGAAGACATAGACAGCTCTGCAGCAACTTTGCCTTCCAGGCACGCTGCTAAACCTGTCGCCAGGGCTCAGTCCTCACCATGCTCAGCAGGATCTGAGACCAGGGACCTGTCCAGGACTTAAGCAGCACAACATTCAGACCTGCCTGTGGCCAGCCCTTCCAGAGAACCCTATACAAGGGATCTCAATGGTTTTGCCTGTTCCACTCTTTCACAGACTTCTAGGGCTGGGGCTGGCTTCACACCACAGCAAATTTCTAGTGATAGCCTGACAAAAAAAATCTTTGTGGGGGCAGTTGCTTTGACAGGAAAATGTCTGAATTGTTAACCATAGCTGTTAGGAAACTGGGTTGGATAGGCCAAGTAACGCCATGGTCCTAAGGATGAAAAGATAGGAGTTACATCATTTCTAGACATCGCAAAAGGACACTGAAGCATGAGTCTGAAAAGGTTTGCTTTAAATTAGCATTGAAAACATATGCACAGGTCCTAAATTGAGCTCTTATGGCTCATACGATTTGTTATACTGGCACTTCCCGCCCCTGGCTTTGTCTAATCTTACCCAGATGTGCTGTACTACAGAGACCCAGCCATAAGGTATGCACATTTACCGCTCCACCCCAGCCCTGCAGACTGTCCAACAGGTGTGATTGCTGAAGAGCAATACATCCTGGTGGTATCAAATAAAAAATAAGAGGGAGATGCTCTGGGTCAACAGGAAGGTGCGAGGCAGGGAAAGGAAGTTTACTTGTTTTAACAACTAAGTTGCAGGATTCCCTGGAGGGAGCCCATGATGCCAAAGGGAAGGTACAACCCTCTCCCATGAGCTCTCTCCACTCGTCTACCCCCATCTCAATTGCCTCCTCCTTCCTGACTTTGAAGAGGAGAAAGAAAGAAGATCCCTTTCTTGTTCTTCTTATGAAACAAAACTCTCCCTCTTCCTCCTGACCTGCTCTGTGGATGAAAAGGGAGAATGAATCCACAACATCCCCCGCCCTGCAGCTCCCAGGCAGGGTAAAGAGGCACTGCTGGCATGGGTTTCCTTGTTTAACTTTAGGCACACAGGGTTGAATTTATGCTCTTAGCTTTTAGCCTGTTTCTTTTTAAAAGAACATACTGGATAAAAGTCATTGCTTAGAGCAAAAAAAAGACACTGGGCTTTGAGTTTCATTCAATTTATTAGTCCAAGCTGACTTGTGGCATAACTGTAATTGTTCCAGCTATCTGATTAAACGTCCAGCTTGCTCCGGCTCTGTGACTGTTTCTCCTCAATGTAACTTGTAGCTGTATAGAAAGGTTATGAGTCTCAGCACTTAGAGTAGACAAGGAAAACTATGACTGTTAAGTTCACAGGTTTCAGTATTTAAAGGGCTGGGTGCTTTTAATCTGCATATGCTGCACTTAAAAAGTTCTCCTTTGCCACTATTCCTTCTAAATGACCTACTGGAATGCAAATATGTAAAAAAGAAAAAAATCAGCAGAGAATGGTGGCAGCAGCAAAACGCTAACAGAGAAATAACAATTTACCTGTAAGAAACAACCAAAACATCAGAAAATGTGATCTAGCTAAATAAATAAAGTGAAGCGTGAGCTTAAGTATAGCCTGCAACAGTTCTACAGAACTAGAAAAAGGACTCTTGGTCTGTTAGCATACGTCCGAGGAATGCATCAAGTCCTGGGCAGGGGGAGCTGGGATGCTGTCCTGGGTTCAGCAGTAGCAGTCATATTTCTCCTTCTTAGTAGCTGGTGCAGTGCTGTGGTTTTGACTTTCAGCCTGGGAACAGTGCTGATAACACCGATGTTTTTAGTCGTTGCTTAGTAATGCTTACTCTATGGACTTTGTGAGTCTCATGCTCTGCCAGGGAGAAGGGGCAGCCAGGAGGAAGCAGAGACAGGACACCTGACCCAAACTAACCAAAGAGGTATTCCATACCACAGCACGTCATGCCCAGTATATAAACTGGAGGCAGTTACCCGGAAGGGTTAGATCACTGCTTGGGTCGGGTTGGGTATCCATCGGAGGGTGGTGAGCGGTTGTATTCTCTTCCCTTGTTATTTCTCTTATCATTATTATTATTGGTGGTAGCAGCAGTGGTTTGTGTTATACCTTAGTTACCAGATTGTTCTTATCTCAACCCATGGGAGTTACATTCTTTCGATTCTCCTCCCCATCCCTCCAGGAGCAGGGGGAGGAAGTGGAAGCGGGAGGTGAGAGAGTGGGCTGCATGTTTTTTTCTGGGTTGCAAACTGGGCTTAAACCATGACAGATGCTCTGCCTCATTCAGGAGCCAGGGTGGAGCTGGCTTCTCAGCAGCATTCATCTCCCTTCCCTGATTTCCAGGAGACCTCTCTGTGAATGCCAATGGTGGTTTTCAGGCATCTCTTTATTTGCAGACCCCCTGGAACATTAGGCTGGAGAGGCAGAGTACATTAAACTGCCCTAAATCCTACTGCCAATGGGCTTGTTTTTCTTAGTCACCATTCACAGCCCTTTTCAAAGTAGTTCTAAGACAGTCCAGAGGTTTAAAAGCACTGCCTTTAGACCCTCACTTTTGGCAGCAAGGGAAGGAAAAGAAAAACAAAAGCTGTGAAAGCATGCATCCATCACAAGTGAAAGTCCAGAATGGGCAAAGATTCATGGGAAGTTCTTACAGAACTTGTTACCCCCTATCCAGGAAGGTGTTTAGGATTATCCTAGAAGATGCATCAGCTGCTTTTATCCCAAGAGAAACTGTCATAGGAAGATGGATACGATGGTAGAGTCTATCAGAAATGCCAAAAAATGCCATGCGGAGAGCTCTGTTTCTTTTGGTACCAGACTTGTATGAAGGCAGAGGCTTGTTCAGGAAATAAACTGGCTCTCATGTAATGACAGGGACATAGCAAATTCTGTCCTACTTCAACCTCTTCTGAAACAGAAATTTCGTAACCAGCACATACATGGAATAAAAAGGACCCAGAAAATGCAAGTGAGAAAGGGTACATTGCTCTTGAATTAAATGAAAGTTAATTCAGTATTTTCAGAGAAAATGGCAGCAGCCCTCTTCAAAGCAGAAGTATCTCACCAAGTGCCCACAAGGATGGTGTAATGAGGCGAGAGGTCTTTGTGATTTCGGGATTAGGCCCTTTGGGAATGAGTAAAATAGACGGTTGTGTTATGCTAATAATATTCTTCTGTACACTTCAGTCTCCATAATGCTCTGGACACAAAGCATTTAATTTAATTAGGGATAGGACAAGAAGGCCATGTTATGGTTTTGGTTTTGAAGAACTACATTAGTCAGGTTGTGATTTGCACAACCCAAATCAGGCGCGGTTTAAATCCAGGCTCCATTTTTAGCCAAACCACCAAAGTCCAGAGGGGATAGAGGGCCCAGATCAAAGGTTTTAAGTTCAGTCTCATGTCTATAATGGACAAACTGGAGTGGTTTGGGTTTGACTTTTGCAAAACCTCATCACTCAGGTTTTGGTTTTGCAAAAGCAAAAAAAAAACTTGGAATCGGTTTGAATGTCATTCCATTTTACCTGAATCATTAAATCTGGGGGAGAGGACGGGGTTTGTTAAAGACTCCATTTATGCCCCATCTCCAGCTGTAACAGTATTATTGTGATTTTTCAGGAGACAGAAAAAAAAAAGCAGCCCCCAAAAAAGAAAAAAAGTAGATTATGAAATCAGTTTAGGACTCAGTTTTTTAAGATGCTAAACAATTCTGCAAAGTTATTGAACTAACACAGTTGCCAGTACCTTTACAAGACATTGAAGGCACATGGCATTTTGTATGGGACTAAGCCACTGGCACTTTACAGGTCAGGTCCTTCACTGGCAGAGCTGTCACTATCTCTGAATATTGATAGCCAAGTATCTGCTCCACTGAACTGAATCTCACTGCTGTAATCAAGTATGTAAGTCCCAAAGTCAATTTTGATAGAAGTAATTGGAATAATAAGATGTTAGAAATTTAAAAATTGAGATGACATTTGAAACCGAGAATTCATATTCTCTGAGCTAAAAAGTTAACACTGTCCAGTACAGGATATGTGTTGGGAATGATTAGAAAAAGAACATCTGATTATCAGTTATGAAACAGCTCATTTCAACAATGCTATTCATAGCTTAATTCAGTAATGTTTTATTATTCCTTCTTCTTCCTCTGGCTCTGCGTTGATTTTTCCCAAATGCAAATTCATATATAAAGCAAGTTGCTGACATTATCAGTTGTAGTTATGTCCTCTAGAACAATTTTTCCTCCCCCTTTTTGATTGCTCTATTTTCAGCAAATGAAAAGATTTGAAAGAAAATATAGAATCATAGAATAGGGTTGGAAAGGACCTTAAGAACATCAAGTTCCAACCCCCCTGCCATGGGCAGGGACACCTCACACTAATTCATTTTACCCAAGGCTTCGTCCAACCTGGCCTTGAACACCCCCAGGGGATGGAGCATTCACAACCTCCCTGGGCAACCTATTCCAGTGCCTCACCACCCTAACAGGAAAAAATTTCCTCCTTATATCCATTCTAAACTTCCCCTGTTTAAGTTTGAACCCATTACCCCTTGTCCTATCACTACAGTCCCTAATGAAGAGTCTCTCCCCAGCATCCCTATAGGCCCCCTCCAGATACTGGAAGGCTGCTATGAGGTCTCCATGCAGCCTTCTCTTCTCCAGGCTGAACAGTCCCAACTTTCTCAGCCTATCTTCATACAGGAGGTGCTCCAGTCCCCTGATCATCCTCGTGGCCCTCCTCTGGACTTGTTCAAACAGTTCCATGTCCTTTTTATGTTGAGGACACCAGAACTGCAAACAATACTCTAAGTGAGGTCTCACGAGAGCAGAATAAAGGGGCAGGATCACCTCCTTCGACCTGCTGGTCACACTCCTTTTGATGCAGCCCAGGATACGGTTGGCTTTCTGGGCTGCGAGCACACACTGAAGCCGGCTCATGTTCATTTTCTCATCGACCAGCACCCCCAAGTCCTTCTCCGCAGGGCTGCTCTGAATCTCTTCTCTGCCCAGCCTGTAGCTGTGCCTGGGATTGCTCCGACCCAGGTGTAGGACCTTGCACTTGACATGGTTAAACTTCATGAGGTTGGCATCAGCCCACCTCACAAGCGTGTCAAGGTCCCTCTGGATGGCATTCCTTCCCTCCAGCGTATCAACCGAACCACACAGCTTGGTGTCATCGGCAAACTCGCCGAGGGCACACTCAATCCCACTGTCCATGTCAGCGACGAAGATGTTGAACAAGACTGGTCCCAACACCGATCCCTGAGGGACACCACTCATTACTGGTCTCCAGCTGGACATTGAGCCATTGACCACAACTCTTTGCATGCAGACATCCAGCCAGTTCTTTATCCACCGAGTGGTCCATCCATGAAATTGATGTCTCTCCAATTTAGAGACAAGAATGTTGTGTGGGACAGTGTTGAATGCTTTGCACAAGTCCAGGGAGATGACATCAACTGCTCTACCCCTGTCCATCAGTTCTGTAGCCCCATCATAGAAGGCCACCAAATTGGTCAGTCAGGATTTCCCCTTAGTGAAGCCATGCTGGCTGTCACCAAGCACCTTGTTGTTTTTCATGTGCCTTAGCATGCCTTCCGGGAGAATCTGCTCCAAGATTTTTCCAGGCACAGAGGTGAGACTGACTGGTCTGTAATTCCCTGGGTCATCCATTTTCCTCTTCTTGAAAATGGGGGTTATATTTCCCTTTTTCCAGTCGTCAGGAACTTCACCTGACTGCCATGATTTTTCAAATATGATGGCCAGCGGCTTAGCAACTTCATTCGCCATCTCTTTCAGGACCCGTGGATGGATTTCATCAGGACCCATGGACTTGTGCACATTCAGGTTTTTAAGATGACCTCGAACCAGATCCTCTCCTACAGTGGGCCCAAGGTCTTAATTTTCACAGTCCTTGCGTCTACCTTCCAAGACTTGGGTGGTGCAGTCAGAGCCTTTGCCAGTGAAGACTGAGGCCAAGAAGTCATTCAGAATCTCAGCCTTCTCCAAATCCTGTGTAGCTAGGTCTCCCGAGAGCTTCCTGAGGGGGCCTATATTGTCCCTAGTCTGTTTTTTATTCACTATGTACCTACAGAATCTCTTCCTGTTATCCTTAACATCCCTAGCCAAGTTTAATTCTAACTGAGCCTCAGCTTCCCTAACCTGGTCCCTAGCTTCCCAGACAACATCCCTGTACTCTTCCCAGGCAGCCTCTCCTTGCTTCCACTTTTTATAAGAATAAGGCCCTCCTGCTGCACTTCCTTCTAGTTGGGGTGCAACACTCCTGAGTTTGGAGCAGGTGATCCTTGAATACCAAACAACAGTCTTGGGCCCCCCCTGCCCTCTAGGGCTATATCCCATGGAACCTTACTAAGCAGGTTCCTGAGGAGGCCAAAGTCTACTCTCTTGAAGTCCAGGGCAGTGAGCTTGCTGCACACTCTTTTCACTGTCCTGAGGATCTTGAATTCGATCATCTCATGGTCACTGCATTCAAGGCTGCTCTGGAGCATCACGTTTCCAATGAGCCCTTCCCTGTTGGTGAGCACGAGGTCAAGCATGGCACCTCTCCTTGTTGGCTCCTGTGTTACTTGCAGAAGGAAGTTGTCTTCCACACAATCGAGGAACTTCCTGGATTGCTTGTGCCAGGCCATACCATCATTCCAACAGATATCAGGGTGGTTGAAGTCCCTAACATAAATAACAACTCCCCCTCCCCACCTGCCAGGCCTGTCTTTTCTAAAGAGTCTGTAACTTTCCATTCCAATGCTCCAGTCATAGGAGCCATCCCACCATGTTTCTGTGATGCCTATAATGTCATGCCCCCATAGACGAGCACACATCTCTAATTCCCCTTGTTTGTTCCCCATGCTATGGGTGTTTGAA
The DNA here is from genome assembly GCF_033783945.1 of Neopsephotus bourkii. Lineage (NCBI taxonomy): Eukaryota > Metazoa > Chordata > Aves > Psittaciformes > Psittacidae > Neopsephotus > Neopsephotus bourkii. The sequence continues at coordinate 9,215,107 of NW_026902239.1, forward strand.
TAGAGGCATCTGAGCCAAGCTCCAAAGGAAGCCAGCTCATTGGCTGGAGCGGCTGGAATATATCTACACTGCTCCGAGCATTTATTATAGGTGCTGGCAACTGACTGGGAGTGTTGGGATGGAATGATGCCCCCCTCCCCCAACACATCTAGTTTAAAGCCTCCTTGACCAGTCTGGCAAGCCTTCTACCAAAACTGCTCTTCCCCTTCTTTATCGGACCAGCTCCACCAGCCCCTGCTAGACCTGGCCTACAAACTTGGGTTCCATGTTCAAGACACCCAAAGACCTGACTGTGACACCACCCTTTTAACCATTTATTAACCTGGCTAATCCTCCTAGTTTTTCTTAGGTCCTCCCCTGTATCCTGGAGAATTGACGAAAAGACTATCTCAGCTCCAGAGCCCCTAACCACCTCTCCCAGGGCTCTGTAGTCCTTCTTCATGTTCCCCAGGTTACTACTATCTATATCCCTAGCACCCATATGTATCACTAGAAGCGGGTAATAGTCCGTGGGGTTTACTAGAGCAGACAGCCTCTCTGCAACATCCCTGATCCATGCCTTTGGTAGGCAACACACCTCCCTTGAGACCAGGTCAGACCAACAGACGAGTGCTTCTGTTCCTTTCAAAGTAGAGTCCCCTACTACTACAACCTGCCACTTTTTCCTGGCAGCACCAGTAGAAATCTTCTTTATCGATTGCTTCTAGTGCGAGTGTGTTTCCTCATTATCCCCCTGCAGGACAGCAAAGCGGTTCTACGTGGGGACAACAAATTTAGGAGGAAGCCCCTTGCTTTTCGTTGTCTTCTTCCTCCTTTTTTTTTTTTTGTTGGTTTGTTGTTGGGTTTTTTTCATTACTAATTCCCAGCTTCCTGGGTTAATGGCCTCCTTCTTTCCTTCATGAGCTAGAGGGGAAGCTTGAGGCCCCTGCACAGTTTGGGCCTGTAGCAAGCATTCCTGCTTCCTCTCGGCTACCCTGACATCTTGCAGCCTATTGACAGCATCCCGCAACTCAGCCACCTGCTGCAGGAGAACCTCCACCAGGGAGCACCCAGTGCAGCCCTGCTCACTGTGTACCTTTCCCTCACCAGAGCAGTGCAGGCAATATTTACACTCCGAGCTCTGCACTGCAGCCTCCCCTCTCATCGGCTCTGTCTGAGTGCCTACGGTGGCCACCGCAGGGGCAGCCAGAGCAGAGCTCCCACAGCGGACGCTGGTCATACGGCCTGTGCTCACCTCGCGGCGCTCCCCGGGGGAGGTTTTTACCGAGTCAGGGCTGGCGCCGCTGATCCTGGTTCCGCCCCCGGTAAGTCCCTGCTCGCCTCAGCTGAGCTGCGCTCCTGGGCAGGTCCTGTCGAGGACTTGAGGCTCCCTCGGTGGCTCTTGTCTCTCTGAGTTGAGGCTCCTGGATGCTGATCTCCCCCGCTCCGGTGTTCAAGGCGTCCTCTCTCGAGCTACTCACCTCAGCAATTTAAATATATTTCAATAAACATAAATATTCATCAGTATAGTGAAGAATCAGACCTAACTGTTAAATTAGGTATTCTTTTTACTTTTGAGTAGAACAAATGTCAATACATGGTTCATTAAAGATACCTCCTTTTCTCAAATAAATTTGGGTTAGTTCTGTAGTCAACAATTACACATCTGTAGAGTACTATCAGAAATTAAGTGAAAATATGTTAATGAAAGGTAAAATATTTATGTCATCTTCTTGCTAGCATTTTGATCACCAGATCCCTCTTCCTATACTGCTCTATCCAAACTCTATTTTCACACTCAAGTCCTACCTCTTAATTTTCCCAGATGACTGCTTCTTCTCCAGGTTCCAGGACTTGATGATGAATGTATGATGAAGCTTTACCACAGACGATGTGATAGAGCTGGGCCACTGGAGACATTTACTTTCCACAGGTTCCTCTCCAACCTCCTCAATGTGTCCAGGTTTCTGAAATGCCAAGATCTGTAAAGGAGCATTCTGGAAGACAGAGGGGATTGGAGGCACCTGTGCTCATTGTCTTACTAGTCATTCTTGGTCATTGTTAATGAGTATATAATACATTAAACAATCTTATAATAAATTGTCCTATTTTCTGACTTCTCTGGGTCTCTGTTGTTTACCACAGAATCATAGAAGCACAGAATAGTTAGGGTTGGAAAGGACCTTAAGATCACCAAGTTCCAACCCCCCTGCCATGGGCAGGGATTATACATTCTTCTTTTTCTGCTTTGTCTTTTCTTTACCTTTTTTTATTTATTTTTTCCTTGTCACCTTATCTACTAACTTCAGACTATGCCTTTTCCCTCCATCTCTTAACCACAGCTCACCCAGATCTTTTTTCTCTCTTCCCATCCATATACCTATGTCCTTAATGTCAAATACTTGTTTCACCCCCTTCAGATGGACTCATAACCTTATTATGTAACTTATTATTACACTGTTGTGTAATAATACACACGTAACTTATTATTACGCTGTTGTATTATAATGACAGCAAATTACTCTGTGAAGTTGCATGCCCCCTTACAGACAAACCAAGGATTGTGGCTCCTAAGCTTCCTGTAATTATTTCACACACCACATTCATCCCTGCAATCCTCAAAACTGCCCTGATCCAGTTTTCAAAGACTAGAAAGCAGTAGTATGATTTCACATTTTGTGTGAAAAATATATCTGATATGTGTCTGAAACAGGAACATAACCTTATGTCTTCCTGAGTGCAAAACAGCATTTTATATTGCAGTTGTAAGCTCTACAAATACCTTGGCTTTGCTACAAATACCCTCCTACTGCATGTGTACCTAACCTATAAACTACAGCTTTGAGAGTAAGAGGCTATGAGCACCCTGCATACTATAGCTTGAGACCCTACAGCTCCTGTTAATGTTGCCTTCAAATACACAGGGAACTCAGTGCCTTTCTGAATGGAGCATTGCAGGTTGTTAAATCCTTTATTATCTGTATTGTGGAATGAGGTTAGAGGGGGAAGCAGATTAACTCAAAAGAGCTGCTCTGGCTGTCCTGTGATCAGGTTCTACTCTAGCAGCTATTCTCTTATCAGGAAAAAAATAGGTTTTCCTGGTGGTATGTGGTTGCTCGTTGTCTTCAGGCCCTAGACCTTCTTCCTTCCCTGCCAAAAGGAGGTTAAGAGCTCATTCTAATTTGGGGGGAAAGGTGGGATCAAAAGTATCAGACACTTTCTGAAAATTATTCTCAAAGAGAGGATTTCCCAGATAAATAAAACCAACATTGGGCTGTGATAACTGTAAACTTGTTTCCCACTTAATGTCGTGAGAATGGAAGAAACTCTCATGAGGTACTGCTCAATCCCAGTGCACAGATAAGAGCATAAAAACTTTTAGTCCTGTGCATGCTGGGGATGTAGGAATGGACTGCCTCACTGAACCAGTACAGGATGCTGATGAATTCCAGGTGATGCATGACGCGTGCTAATAAGAATGGGGAAGTGGGTGATCACGTGGAGACAACCAGTGTTTTAAAATGGAAAACAGTGATACCTTGTGGAGACAACCAATGTTTTAAAACGGAAAATGGTGATACCAGCTAGGGGGAAAACGCTCCTTTGGAATTCCCAAAACAGGCCCAATGTTTACATTTCTGGCATAAATGCCTTTCACATCATGAATACTAACCTGTATTTTTCCAGTTTCCTCCCTCAGCCTCATTCAGACTTCCAACAGCACTCCAGACTCACTATGGAGTAAAAGCAGAAGGAAAAAAAAATCCAAACCAAAAAACAACACACACAAAAATAACTTTAAAAAAAAAAGTGTGGATAAACAGCAAAAGTTTATTTTTACAGACAGCAAAATCAGGAAAACACAAGTCAGGGGAGATTGCTCAATACTGAAAATAAATCCCAGGTTTCAGGGCTCTCACTCAGTATCCTGAACAAAATATCACCTTTCTATAACTCATGTTGAAAAACTGTCAGTGGTAAAATGATAGTGCCAGGAAGGGCGTTGCATTTCCTCAGACCAAATGTTCAAAAAGCTTTTTGCTCCAATCATAGTGATGAAGGACACAAGAGAGATTTGTTGGGAAAAAAAGTCAAAGCTTTAAGATGAAGGGGTGTTAGTTTGGAAAATTTTATCACAAAGGGTTGTGGGAATTATTTTTTCTTCCTTTAACTAAGGAAATGAAATGCAAACAAGTCTCCTTTATAACTCATTTGAGATTTTTAAGCACTGAGAACTCAAGAATTTCATTACTAACAATCCCATGGCAACTGTAACTTGTGCATACTGCACATGTATATGGCACCATAAAAGCTAACACTCCAGACAGTAATAGAAAATTTCTGAACAATACTTGTGTACTGTGGTGGTTATTGCAGAAATTAAAATACTGATTTCCATCATACATCTTGTATCAAAATGTCAGCCAGAAGGCTGAAGTAACATTGGATAGGTTTCACTCAACTGTTAAGGCACTCTCTTAACTTCCTGGGAGAAATTCCCTTCTCTACATTGTCCTTGAACCTTCTCCACCTTTACCAGTGAACCCTCTCCACCTTCACACACCTTCATGCTGTCCTTGATTATGTCCACTACTATAAGCCATGAGATGAAAATCGCTGCAGATCTGTTGCATGCATGGGAGGATGTAAAAGGGTGGCAGCACACCTGCAGGGATACAGGAACACAAGAGACTGAAACAAAGGTGGCATCAGTTGTGTACCAACTCTTTGATCCTACCTGCAGATTTGAGGTGTTAGATCATTCTGCTACTATAAAAGAGAAGCTTCCCACACCCAGGGTATAGGGTAAATTCCTCTCTATTATGCACAAATCCAGCATTCAGGGCAGTTAATCATAGTGGAAACAGAGCTTTGATGTTTTCTTTATGTGGCCTCGAGGTTATGTTTGGCCATCAGGCAGGAAGTCTTGCTCAGGGCATCTATATTCAAAAAATAGTAATAAACCTTCTGTGAAATGTATAGTATATAATAAGAAAGTTGTTGTGATACCATCTTTCACCTCTGTGATAGCAGCTGAGCTTGTGGAAGCCAAGCTGAGTCAGGAAAAAGTTGTATTTATCTATGGATGTCTCCAAGACACACCATCTGCCATCCACAGCCAGAGAACCACTGCAAAGCTTGTCTTGGTATCTCCGTCTGCCATCTGGAGGCAGAACAACCATGTAACGTGTTCAGGCAACAAAGTTCTTTGAGTCAAGCCAGGGTACTTGCAGGAATTATGAGTTTGAACAGTGTATAGGTCCCGACCTGCCACGGAGGAAGCCTTGGTGCTGCAGCACACAGCTGGCAGCTGTCAGGAAGCCTGCTTCTCCTTCACCCATGTTCCCACATTTTCTGCTTGTCCTTCCTGAAACACCTCTGCTGCCTTTTGCTCTTCTGCTCTCTCCAGCACTGCTCCCAGGATGGGTTCTGCTCAGCATCTGGCTCACTCCTCTCCTCCAGAAACAGTTCCCACCAGCTAAAACAAGCAGACCATAATAATCAGGACCACATGCAAAGCAAACCGAGAAGGTCTCTCCTATTTACAGTGCATCTCTTTGTTCTGGCCTGCTTCTGGAGAAGGGAGCTGTGAACTGGGAGGGAATCACGGTGGGGATGAGGGAGCTGGTAGCTTGTAGGGAAGCTGAAGATGGAGCTTGGAGCCAGGGAGCTCCAAGCTGAGTTGGCTGGGGAGCAAGTGGAAAGATGAAAATATGGGAGACTCCTGTGTTTCTGGCAGTTGTGGGACTGTCTTTGGCTCAGAGCACAGTACATGACTGGCACAAACAGCTATTTGGAGGAACAAGGGAAAGAGAACACTGTATATTTCACATAGAGTTTGACCCTCCATAATCAAATTTGTTAATAATAACCAACAAATAGCTGAGTAGTAATGAAATGATACAGAACATGTTCTGTGGAAATTTCTAGGCAGTACCAAAACTCTCATTCTGAGTTCTGTAAAACACCACCCTTTTAGGGAGGAAAGAAGCCGTCTGAAAAACAGCCTTCCTGTCCTCCCATAGGTCAGATGCAACAGATGGATTCAGTTATGGCAAAATCAATAGAACAAAGAAAGGAATTAAAAGTAATCAGGTAGCTGAGCACTAATGCATCCAAGAAATTGAATCAAGGCAGCAAAGGAGGACATTGCCAGTGACTGGGAGCAGAACAGGGGAAATGTCTGAAGGAGAGGGAGAAGGAAAGGAATTCGTGGGAGAGATACAGCAAAGCAGAGCTAGAGACAGACTAGAGTCAGACTTCCAGACCTGGAGTTTCCCCAAGCAGCTCTCTTCGGTGGTATCACACAGCCACTGCTCATACTGGGGAGCTTCTCACGCTGAGGAGCTTCTCATACTGGGAGCAAGCTTAGCTGGCCTCTGCCATGCAACAAGGTTAGGCAGATTCCCCTAGCAAACTCCACCTTGCGTGGTGCTGGGCAGGCAGAAGACCTTGGGTCTGAAGGTAAATCTGCATACAGAGACCTAACAGGAATACAGAGAAAAGTCTGAGAAAGACAATTCTGCTGAAGCCAAAGATTGTAAGCAGGAGGGGAAGACAAGTAGCATGCTTGAATCATATAAAATAAAATCAAGCTCCACGAACTGGCATTCAGTGATTCTTATGTATATGTACATATATGGTAATCCCTGACTCACATGATGGAAAAGATCAGAACAAAATATCGTAACAGTCTCTGCTGACCTTATACTTTATGAATCTCTGAATTATGAATTTCTGGTTTGAAGGTGCAGCCCTCTCTTGGGTCCAGCAAGGTACACCAACAGCGCTTTAATGGTGAGCCAAATGGGAACCACACAAGGAGAATAAAGTCATGAACAGCCAGGCAGCGGGGCTATTGTAATCACTTTTTATACTACTATTTAGGAAAATCTTAAAGGTTCCCAGTATTTTTTCCATATGTGAAAAAAATCGATGCAAGATTCTGGTCTCAGCATGGGGACAAGTATCCAGGCCTGCCTGGGAAGGTTCTGCTCTGCAGCTGGTCATTTTGCACAGCTAATCTCACAGCCGCCATGCAGTTCTGTCAGCACAGTGCTGCTTCCTGACTAGCACACTCCATGAATCCTACGTACTGTCAGTGCATCATGCAGAGAGGATTTTGTTTATACACACACGCACGTGTGACAGAGCTCCCTGGAGCTGTGTGCATTATAATCTGTGCTTTGACCTTTTCAATTAGCTGGCTTTGATCAGACTGTGAGATTTTTGTTGAGGATGTGCTATATATGCAAAGCAGATTTTGTGCAGCATGGTAAGGACAAAGCAGTGGGATGGTAGATGAACAAACAAACAAACAAGCAAACAAACCCCAAACCTCTACTAAAAATTTGATTTTGCTGTCATATGATTCTATTTTGGCTTCTGTTTACAACATTTAAGGGTAGCCACACTGGTGGCTGCAAATTCCCCTCTTTAACTTTGCTGTGGTCCTCCAGGTCATCCCATAACCGTCTTTTCTCTCCTTCATATTTTCCCACATAGATCATTGTATTTGCAATTGGAGTATTGAAAATCATAAACACTGAATTGTTTGCCTGCCAGCCTTGGAAACACTGCAACCACTCCACGTGTTCATCTGCTGTCCTCCCACTCCACTTAAGCCACTGCCAAAGCTGTGTGACAGTTGTCCTCAGGGCTGCTTAAGGGAGACCATGCCCTGCCAAAGGGAAGGGTGCCTTTAGCACAGCTCCACAAGTGCATACATGAGCAGGGCCCCAGAGATGCTGTGCACCCAGGAGGGGTTTCGGTCAGGGCTGGTGCCTGCTCCACCATGGGATAGAAAACATAGCTAATTAGGGTCATTTATTCCAGCCCATGGAGAAGCTGTTGATTTTAAAGGGAGCTATGTCGATCCTGGTTCTGCATGGAGCAGCTGTGGCCTGGCTGGGGTCATCTGGGGTGTCAGTGAGGGCACGGCTGAAGTTCACAAACATGTCCCAGAATGACCCAAATGGAGAAGAGGGCTGTGGGAAAGCCCATCCCCTTCCCTGGACAGCCCTTCTCCCTGGTAAAACAGAGGAAGCTGAGATCACTCCCTCTTGGTATTGCTTTTGGTTTGTCGAATTTGAGAGTCCTGCTCAGAAATTTGTGAAGCTCATTACACAAGATACTGTGAAAATAAAAGTGAAAGCTCCTGCCCCACTTCTCCATGAGCTGCGCAGGTTTTCTGTTGTGCTGTCTTCCTTTCCAGTGCTGTTTTTTGTACAATAATAACATGCTCAAAAGTCTCCAAAGCTCCACTTCAATATAAACAGCAAATTAGATCTACCCAGACACAACTACCTTCAAATAAATTCGCAGTCAGGGACTGCCTCAAAGACATACATTTGGCATTATATATCTGAAAAAGCAGTGACTGCCCTACTTTCTACAAATTATCTGCCTTGAATTGAATTCCACCTTTATCATACATTGAAAATGAAGAATGGAGGAGAAATACTGGAAGGGAAAACCTGACTGACACTTTCCTATGTACTCTACAATGATCACTCCATCAGCCAAAAAGGCTTACTTCCAGCTAAGGACTCTGACCTGTAAGGGGTATATCACTGACAGGGATATTTCCTCTGAGCTAAAATGTCAGAATAAGAGGTTTTACCGCTCACACTTAAAAGCAATAGCTCTGAGAAGAGCAGGTAAAGACAGTAGGTTTGGGGTTTTTTTTTTAAATTGCTGTTATATTTCTAACGCTTGCACAATGACCGTATCCTGAAAGGGGCGGATTTTCTGTCTTCTGATTTAGATCAGAATAGTTATTAGGATTTCAGGAAAGAGTTATTGTTCCCATGTGCGGCAATTTTTATATGGCCAACAAAGCTTTGTGATGTTTCTAACATATGGTGTGAGTGCATTTAATGGTTGGACTTGATGATCTTAAAGGTCTTTTCCAACCCAAACTATTCTATAATTCTATGATTTACTTGACAGCTCACTTTATATTTAGTCCAGAAGCTTGGGTTAGAAGACATAGCAGTGATTAGAAACTCCTTAGCTCTCACCTGGCTCTTCTCACTGGCTCTCTGTGTGGCTTGGGATGCTAGGCTAGAGCAATTTTCAAAAACACCCTCAGAGCAGGACTGCTGAGTCTCTGGCTAGTGCTGGACACTGTAGGCATTCTCCTTACACTCCTATAAAAAAATCAAATGGTTGGGGGTTTTCTCTCCTGAAGCGCTCACCTAACAAGTGCCTAAAAGTTCCTGGACATAAATGTCTATATCAGTTTCCCTGTTTCTAAATGCGGTACACTAATATTAATATGCTTCACCAACATGGGCCAAGAATCAATTATTTAAAATCTTTACAAACCTTTGATGTTCACTTTGAATCAGTTCATACTCAGTCTCTTTTATTTCAATACAGAATTCAAGTCAGGTTGAATCAGGATGTACATGTGCTATACAGCATAAGGAGACCTTCCTTTACAGGCAATCCAGAATGGTCTGATTTCAGCCCAGTTCTAATGGCAATTGATTGAAGTGTTTACTGTAAGTCCAACAAGTCCCAGCTGCAAGACTCCTTATGCAAATGTGCAGGTTGACTGTTGCCACTTATGCCAAGTAGTCTTCATACAGGGTTTCTGAGCAGCTAGCAGACTGGAAGCTCTACATCTAGCCAAACAAAGTGAGAAGGCAGTAGGGAATTGCTAAAATGTTATAGAGGCAGCAGGGATAGAATAACCCCTGATTCTATCTGCAAAACAAAATTCTTCCAACATAAGCTGTCTCTGAATAAAGCCACATTCTGGTGATTGCTTCAGATCTTTACTCACACAAATCATAGCCATTCACTTTTTTGAACCAGTGTTGCTCTGCTCTGTCTGGAGAAATTGGCAGGGCTATGAAAGGGCTGCCCACCTTCCTTACAGCAAAGTGCTAAGTGCATTTCAGGAATAAAAAAAATACTCAATTCACAGGTGACCAGCTCCATAGAAACATTGCCTGTTCTTAAGTATCTCAGGCTCTCCCCAAGGCCTTCTTCTCTGGGTCCTCACCTGTCAGTGCTGAGATGAAGAATGTTTTGATGGGTTTCCAGCATTTTCGTCCTGTGCCCCAAATGCGAGGCATATGGGGAGATCTCTGTGACTGAGGTCTCTTTACAGGTCATCATGCTGGGCTCTGCTCCTTGAGTGGGATATTTGGTGGGCTTGTGATAAATGGAATTGTCCCCTACTCCCCATCTCTGTTATACATTTAGCACAGAGAAGTTATTAAAACAAATTTAAGCTTTAATATGTCTATATGAGGACAATCAATTTCATAATTTCATAATGTGGCATAAGGAACAATGACAGATTGATCGTCTGATGACAAGCAGCTTCTTTAGCAGGTGTTATCTTCTTGCAGGCTACGTATTGTTGTTTTCCTAAAATTGCCAGGATCTCCTTAAATCGATCAACCAAACATGGGTGCTTCACGAGCAATTGCCAGTTTCTGAGTAAAATTTTCAGAAGCACCTTTGTTATTAAGTCCTGTTGACTTTGAGTGGTCTTAAAAATCAAATGAATGGTCAGGTTACTCAGACCTGTCAAGCCAGGAGTTACCAGAGGTTGTGTGCAAGCTGAATGGCAGTAAAGGTCTGTGTGCACACAAATGCAGTGTAAATTGATCTAATTTAAACCTCTCATGAAGTAAATTCAGACCTGCCATAGACTGAGAGTAGACACATGGAGAGGTATTGCAGCTTAGAGGACACATGGTAATCTGCTATGCTGCAGGAGCTCCGTGGTTGGTCTGGGCTTTTAGGTTCTCAAATCCCATTCAGAAATGGAACCGAGGCACTTCAAAACATTACACAAATCTCGTTTGGATCTTGACAGCCTAAACTCAGCTTTGTGAGCGCTACATAGTTTTGAAGGCAGTTTTAGAGATAGCTGCTACCAATAATAGCACTTGCGGGAAAAGAAAAGCTATAAAAAATAAAAGGCACCTCTGACATAGCTTCCCCTTCTCCCAGCTGAAGATACTATGGGACCTTACAAGTAACAATGATTCCTGACTCCCATGCAGAGCACAACAACTGAGCTCAAATAGTCACAGTGAGGAGAGAACTTGGTATTGGAAAACTGAATTCCAATGTACTTAGCTTTACTTTCAGAAAGGTTTCTAATGAACTTATCATGTAACTTCCATAACAAAGCGTGTAATCATTCCCCTTTTTCACTGACTAGTAGCCTCAGGTCTATGGCTAAGCTACATGCTACAGTAAAGCTGTTGTTTTGTTTGAATTTAATTCTTAGACCTAACAAAAGGACACCCTGGCAGAGCTTGTTTAAAGTAGAAAATTGGTTACATCCCTTGAAGCTCAAAGAAAATATAATTTATTATACTGTCTTCTCAATGCCTTCATAAGCATTGTCCATTTTATGTAAAAGCATGCCAATAGATCAACCACTAATTTTTTGAAGGTCAAGCAAAAGGTTTTGTTTTCCTTGTAGTTGACTTCTGTAGGTGGAGAAACATTTGGCTTCATGGCTAGATGTTCTTGGAATTAATTTTCCAGAAGTTCTTGTGCTACTGAATGTCAAATATTTGTCACATCATTCTGTGGAGCTAAATCTAATTGCCACCTCTTTGAAATGTTTCTTTGAACATTTCTGTGGCTTTTTAATTTTCGTCTGTATTCTTTTCTTTTCTGCCTTTGGCACTTTTTTTTCTTTTTTTTTTTTTTTTCCTCCAAAGCCTGTTCTGAATCTAAAAGAGCCTTGTTAGGAGCCAGGCTACAAATTAAAATTGTAAGTAAGTAAATGAATCTTCACCACTGTGTGCTGAATTCCTTAATACTTTAGAAAAGGGTCTCAGTTGCCCTATTGGGCTGAGAGAGGAAGAGTGGCTGGCCATGGCAAGAAGCCATGCATGACAAGAGTCTAGCAGAGAAGGTGACCTCTGGATGCCTTAAAAAAGAGCAAAGGTAGTTACAAGAATGCAACTCTTCCCTCACTTAATCTCATTCAAGGAGCTGCTGGAGGGAAATGCTTTATGTCAGATATTATCACAGTTTCTTTCCCATCGCATGGGTTATCATATACTACTCGGCATCAGTCCCAAGGAACTGGCTGCATCAATATGCATGAGGCTCTGGCTATGCAACCCATTTCTTTGCTTGCTGTGGTGAGTCAAGGTGGAAGGCTGTCACATCACGCCCAGTACAGTGTGCATGACAGCATCCTTTCTGCCATGGCCACCAAAGCTCATCTCACCTACTATTAAATGCCAACAGACATCTGCACCTGGACTAATTGTCTAAACTCGCTCTATAGGTAATGGGGGGAAACAGACACACCTAAAATGCAGTTCACCTCTTCCTAGGGCTTCCTAATTCATCTTAAACAGGGCAAATGAAGTGCTCTCCTGATATGTCCATTTCTTTTCTTTGATTGTAAAGGAAGTAAGCTCTGTAAGTCCCTAAAGTTAGTTTACATAAATGTGCTCTGCATATCTGTAAGGACTAATTCTCTTTTTACGGTGTTGACATGAGCAACATTTGTTGGATTTTTGCTTCCTTCTACCATTTGTTTACAGACCACTAACTCTTTTTCATATTTTAATCTCTTTGCCTTTATTACATGTACAATGCACGATACCTGTTGTTCCTCTGTTGCCTTGCTCATTTACTAGACACCAGCAACATGATTGGTGCTGGCTGCATCACAAAACATTCACTCTGAATTCACTGACTGAGCAAAAGTAGCAGTTGAACAATGTTTCAGAATCAGAGAGAAATTCTACATCTCTTCCTGAAAGATGTAGAATCATACATCGTCTTCCAGATGAGAGAGGTAATAAAAATAGCAAGGATCACACAGCAGATTGGGGACAGATGATTTCAGAACATAACTGAATTTTGGAGAGAGTGCTTGGGTGTGTTGGATGTAAAAGAATTCCTTAGAATTCTTCTAAGGAAGGAAAGGAAATTTTTTCACAAGGACAGAAGAAAAAAACTAAAATGAGAGAAAGAAAGAAAGAAAGAGGATTAAGAATGCAAGAAATGAATGAGGGCCGTTTGGAGAGGGTGCCTATAAATCAATCTCACCTCCTGCTCTGCTACAACCAGCCCAAATATTAGAAACGCCTGATGGTACCCTCCTTCTTCATGCTGCTTCTTCCTGCAAGCAGCTCATGGTTTTGCCCCTGCCCACGTCCCTGAGGAAAGAGTCTTCCCTCTAACAGCAGCCAAGGTAAAGGGGTGGGAGAGAAGTACTGCAGGGAGAGATGTGAAGAAACCATTCTGGTCTGTCCAGAGGGAGGGGTTTATACCCTGCTGAGATCTAGAAAAACAAGTGGAAACTGTAGCCATAAGTTTTGAATAAATAAAGTAAATATTAAAAAATAAACCCCAAAACAGTTCTGCAGTTCTAAGGAGAAAATAATATTTGATTAAAAGACAAAACATGTATGGGGTAACTTTTTCATTTCCTGTTCATGATGAAGGTATTACTGACATTACTTAAACTGTGTTGAAGACATATAACGAGAGTCTAAGCAGATATAAATGTTCTTTTGGAATGTTATTTATAGTTCCTTGGTACCCAATGCCAAACGTTAACAAGGTTTATGAGAAACCAGTGGAGACTGTAAATTGTTAGAGTTCTAATTTAAATCATGTTGCTGACTCCATTTGTTTCCTACACATTGATCTGACATTCAGATAAATCTGATAAAACTCTCCAAGTTGGAAAGAGATTTGTTTTCTGACAGCGGGAATCTAACTATTAGACAGACAAGGACTGAGGTTATTTGGAACAAAGCTACAGGCAGTAATATACCACACTTGAATACTTCTTTTTTATTTATTTAAATGTTACAGTATTTGATAAATTGCTTATGTAGCCATTTAACTGACTCTTCTGGAAAGTGTTTATTTGCAGTCACCTCAATGTCAGCAGTGAAATGAGCTGGGACTGAAATTTCATTAAGAAAGTCATATTTCATTATTACGGCCCCAGCAATCATCACTCTGTATACATTAAGTACAAAACCTATAGATTGTTTAAATAATAATACAGCTATAGCAAAAAATGGGCATGAGCCAGACAGGATATTCAGTGTTAACACACTGGCCATACCAACAGGCTGGACTGTTATGAGACAAATAGCTGAAAGAGTACGTGGGTCTTAAACTTTGAATTTCCTTTGATTTGCCCATTTCAACTTGCAGCCTTCATTTCCTTCAGTGCAAAGAAAACCTCAAGGTACCTGCTCTGTGCCAAATTAAGCCTTTCTGCTCTAAGACGTGAAGGAGAAGGCCAAAAAGGAAGGGAAAAGTTATGACAACCTTCCTTAGGATGTCTCCTCTGAATGCTTCCCTTAGGACAGAAGGTGGTTTCCATCCTGTGAAGGGAAACCTTCACACAGGGAAGGTTTAAGGTTGCAGAGGTGGGTCAGTCCCCCATCCCACAGACAGCCACAGGGTCCAGGGCAGGGGCTGGTGCCCTCTTGGTTTTGAAACTCCCACCATCTTATTTCCATTTCAGAGCACCTAAGTTTAGTCTTACTCCAGACACCTCTGTAATGTGTGTCTACAAACCAGCCTGTCCCAGTTTAGCTAAATCAGCTTAAGCATTTCTTCTCCCAGAATACAAGTCTATATTGTAAGGGTTTGGTATTCCTATGGAGTGGCATGGTTCAGAACATATGAAGCCAATAAAGAGAGGGACGACAGACAAACAGGCAAGCAGGGCTGCAGCAGACATGCTTCCCAAAGCATGAGTGAGAGTCCACAGCACAAAGCTCAAGGCACGGTAAAGCCTTGACTTAAGAGGGCTTGTTTTGCCTGGGTGTAGTCCTTAATTTTTCTTCCAGTCACGTACCCTGTCACCTGAGTGGTCTGGTGCACCCCAAATGTCACACGTTGACTCAGAAGCAAACTTCAGTATTTGCATCTGACTGTGTTATGAAGGTAACTTTGGGTTTAGAAGTCTCATTTTAAAGAAACAGCATTTGGAAATGACAGCATGTTAGGAATCAGGAGATGGAGGACCTTCATGGCTCGTTATGCCTTGTAGAGATTAATGATACATAGAATTCTATTCCTATAGTCTGTCGTCAGAAGAATTCTCAAGGAAAACAGGCATGTAGAAATGAAGACAATTTCGACATAGTAAATAGAATAAATCATATAAGGCACAGTTATACTGGGGGTTTTGTATTTGCTTTTGAATATACCAGGATGAGCCAAATGAAAATCAGAATATCACAGGAAAATGGGACCAAAGGGGCCCTTGAAAGACAAGCAGCTCTTAGACAGCTTATCTACACCTTCTTTCCCAACAGCATGATTTGAACCCTGAAGAAGTCAATTTGTGTCATAGGCTTCAGTGGCTTTAACTCAACTCCTCAGTGTTTTACAGTCCCTTTAGAGCAAGAGAAATCTAGCTGGCCTCCTCCTATACACCAAATAAAGTTTCCAAAATGGCACCTCAGCCTTGCTGACTACACGCTCTCCTTTTTTAATTGTACACATGTATCCCTGAGAAAGCTCACTCCAAGTTCAGGATAAACTCATGTTTCCTCTGCTTGCCAGAAGAAAATGAAAAGTAAAGCCCCATCAATTTTATTGCTCATAATTGCGGATAAAATACAATATATTTGGCTCGTATAAATTTGCTAGCAAATTATATTCAATAAAACTCTGGTGAGCAATTTAAAAGCATAAATCCCCCCATGCTGAAAAAAAGCTCATAAATTATACAAGAAAAAGGAGTGATTTCATCAAAGAGCCAAGCTCTGCCCATGGAATGTTTCAATAGTACTGGATTTATAGTTTTATGGGAGATGATTTATGATCCCTAATTTTCTGCAATAAAAAGCTCAGCGGGGATTCTCTGAATGAAATATCTTTAACAAAGAAATAAATAAAAAAAGAAAAGTCCATCTGAGAGAGAATGCAGACAATGCCATTCTTGGAGAGCTGTCCTTTTCGTGTTCCATTAATCACGGAAGACCCTAATAAAGATTGCAGAATGAGAAAGGAAAGGAAGACCATTAGACTTTGAAATAGATGCATTGCACAGTTGGAAAGGGCATTTTTAGTAATAAATTCACTCTTGATACTTCTTAGCCACTGTCTTTAAATAAGAATAAAATGATCAGATTGGTTTAAAGGAAAGGTTAAACATTTCCAAAACACACAGGGATAATTACATCGTGTAAATAACCTAGAAGGGGAGGTTGTGTATGAAGCCTTAGCACAGATGTGACATGTGATCACAGCTAGATGCACAGAGAGATTCACTTCCCCTAATTTTAGGGCTCTGATTCACAATCCTTGCCAATGGTGGTGACCAAAGAGGTTATTGTTCCCACAGGCCATCAGTCACTGGGCAGCAGAACTATGAATCAGAGCACACATCTGTTAACAGATCACAGACCAGGGTGCTAAGGTAAAGTGAGAATAAGACTTAAGTTAATATGCCAGGCTGTGAAATATGACAGTTCAGGAGATAACTTAATGTCTCTTTGACTGCTAAAGGGATGGAATAGAAAAAAATCTTCAATCACCTTTTAGAAACTACATGTCAGATTGAGGACTGTCCTCCCCTTCTACCATACCAGTTCTCCATACACAGCCAATGACCCTAGTATATAATAATTGTCAGGATAAGTAGGAGCAGTGAAAGTACCTACATCGCTGTGGTCATCAGCAAAGACTCAAAATCTGTCACTGATCTTCCAGACTTTGAGAAATAGAAAAAGGGTGAAGGTGCAGTTCAAGTAGATTTTCCATTTCTATTCACTGGATTTTCCTTGGTTATTTCTCCTGTGTAAGGGCTCTAGTCTAGGCCTCCAAGATTTCAACTTCCATAGCAAAAAATAGACAGAAGCAGTTAGGGGCTGATCCAATGCCCACACAAGCCGATAGACAAAAGGAATCTATTGCCTTTGTTAAGTATTAGATTGAGCCCTTGCCTAAACCCATGTAATACGAATGAAAAGAAAATGCTTGAAAACATTTTGCTTTGACAGCAAACAATGGGCAGAAAAGGTCAGTGGAGATATTTGACTGACCAGTCTTTTTCTCATCAAGTATTTTATGAAACAGCACAAGAATTGCTGAAAATAACCTTGGTTCAACTAGCTTTTTCTTACATAGCACAGCAGATTAAGTTGACAGAGCTTCAGGGAAGAGGGGTAAGAAAACTGCAGCAAGGAAGAAGATCTTTCAAGAAATTAATTTAAACTCACATTGCAGCTCTGGAAGACTACCAGCGAAGTGTGTTGAGGCGGAACAGCTGGCTGAAAGGAAGGAAGTGTGTCTTTGGAAAAGGTAATTTGTAAGTATTAAGCATGCAAGATTTGCTATCTATCATCTATCCCCACTCCAAAACACTTTACAAGCACTGGGCATTTTGCCCATGTCTGTCTGGCAGGACCTGGGAGCACTTCCTAGCTCCTCTGCCTAGGAATTCACATCAGCTACATCCAATGCTGTGTTGGGAGCAGACCCAGCTAGAGACCGGTCGCCTCCATCCCATGGAGTGGAAATAGCAACTTATAGCCTGGGAGGTAACTGCAAAGTGCCCCTGCTGCTCTCCTGATCTGGACAGAGAGTATGTGCTTGGAGCTAACTTACCCCGTACCCTTACATTTGTGGCTGAAGCAGACCAGGAGTTGGCATTCATCTCGTTCATTGTTTCTCATTCATTGTTCCCCTAAGAAAAAAGAAACAACAAAACAGGAAACCCATAGCCTACAGCTTGATAATTCACTGCTCTTAGAGTTGTTTTTCTGTTGTTGTTTGGGGTTTTTTTTACCTGAGTATCTGGACTGTATTTCTGATTGATCAAGAATGCAAAATAAGACCTGGGGTTTTTCGCAGGTATAAGTGTTCTAGTTACCTACAGATATTCCAGTAAATAGACCTATATGTTTTTCATCCACTATTGATACCAGAAGAGACTTTAGGGAATGTATACATGTAGCCATATATTAACATGTCTACTTGGCATCCTAGTGTACCAAAAATGTAGCATTTTCTTATTCAGACAGTGGTGTCTGGCTTCCATGCCAAATAGCAATAACATTTATTCAACATAAGTAGACGCATCTCTACAAAACAACAGCTCCCCACAAAATAAAGGCATTCAAAACTAGAGCTCCGTGACCCAATCAGTCAGCTGAATAGATTTCATTTCAGACAAAATGAAACTTATTTTTTATATATCTTGGAGATAATTCTAACATTTTAGTAAATGAAACATCACTGATGCTGCAGTGTCCTAGTGTGTCCCTTGAAGTACACCAACTGGCTGATCTAGGCAAGAGCTGTTTCTGTTTAGGAATACCTGTTCCTGAAAAGGCCTTTGAAAAATGCCTGCTTCCTGGGATCTTCCACCTAACTGGGGTAAAAAAAAAAAGAGATGGGGGTAGGTATGGGAACTCAGTATGGGAAGCCATCCCTTAGTTATTTATCTTGATCCACAGAAGAGATCCAAACCAGACATCCAGACTTTTACTTGATCCCATATGGAAATTCAGGTCAATAAACATGGTAATTATCCATGGCATTGTGAAGCCTCACTGCATTACTACAGGTTCCCAACGATCTGCTACAATAAAAATAGGATTTTTGAAAAACCTGCTCATTATTAGTGCCTAAAATGGCAGAGCTGGATCACCAGAATAGATTATGTTCAGAAAAGTGAAGGAGCCCTGCCTGAAAGATTTTCATTTTTCTTGTTAGCATAATCTGAATACAAGAGGTCTTGAAGCTACTAAAAAAGGAACCAAGCAAATAAGAAGCTGGTCCCTTAAACAGAAATGCACAAGAGGAAATCCAAAAAGAGACAAAACAACTAGAAGACAAATGTACAGTAGGCATAAAAGAAGCAACATAAGCTGAAGAGCAGTCCACATGAGGGGAGGAGAGAGTAAGGGAGGGAAACACAGGGTAGGGGAGGCTAAGAGCTTACTAAATAAGCCATAAAAAAGCCAGGGACCCCTTACCTGAATATCATGGTGTACTTACTCCTTTCTCCAGTTAATTTCAAGCATTAAAAAGTTGAAAATGGCTCAAAAAGAAAGACAGAGCAAGAGGGGACTGTGTGCTTTACCAAGCGCCAGTTCTAGGATGCCCCTGAGTGAATCAATAGAAAGCAAGAGAAAAAAATACCTGGAGGGAGTACACTAACTTGTCTACATGCCTGCTGAGGCCATCAGATATCTTACGGTGTTTCTGGGCTGCAGTGAGACAAACTGGTGCTGATATTCATGCCAAGCCACAGATACCACACTCAATTTGTTAGGGAATAACCCCAGGTCTTTCCAGCAAAATATTCACTCCTTCCATATCCTGCCAGTGAGCAATATGGAAAAATTTCCCTCTAATGGGTGAGTGCTGTGTCCTAAAACAAGACTGAGAAACCATAGCTTGTACTTCGTGCATGAAAGTACTGGACAATTAGAAACTCAGCTGAACCATGCAGATTGTCTGCTGATGAGGGTAGACGCTTATTAAAAAAGCGTGGAGGAATTTATTCTTTGAAGTTTGCAGCTGTTGCCATTTCAACCACAAGGCCAAGCTTACATCCACGACAGCTGAAAAACACAGCACAGAAAAAAAGAGATTCATTTTCAACAGGAGGCTTTTGTTTCCTTCTGTTTCTGTGGCTTTGTCAGGGCAAAAGGTGATTTGTTTCATACCCCAGGAAGATGAAGTCTCTTAGCCTGGACAGGAGGAGTGTCTTGGAGCAGTTTCTGTCCCCTCCAGGTGGGAGGTCAGGCTGTTTTCAGTGTGAGTCTCTCCACAATGCCTTCCTCCCTTCACACTCTCCATAAAATTACTTCTACCAAAACCATACTTCTTTCCTAGAGAGAAGCCAGGATGGGACTCAACTAGAGATGAAAGAGAACATAAGTATTCATGCTTACTTTCTTTTCAGGTTACCTGTTAAATTACAGCAAGGACTCTAGAAATGTGTTTTTCTTCTACCTGGATGAAAAGCTTAAGGTCTCTAGCCTCTGATGTCATGTATTTAATGCAGTCCATTGAACTAATGATAACAACCTTCCACTATCTTGATGTTTTATTCTTGATTGATCTAAGCGGCTGCCTACTTGTTCTTCACCTCTGAGCTGAGTGATCTCTTCACTGCTGTTCCAAAATCAGTGAAACAAGATTAAGACATTCCAAGACCAAACCTTGACATTGCCACATAGCCCCATTTCAAATTGTCTTAACAAAACCTTTTCGGAAGCATCCTCAAACCTGTAGGTTGCCTAGTCTGATCTGAAGAGCACAAGTGTCAGGATAGGCATCTCTCTACATTCATTACACTGTGTGACTCGCAAGCTGATGTCCTAGGGACATCTGTATATGTGATGAACAAGGAGCAGCTTAGTGCATATTTGTCTGTGTAGTACATGGTGTGATGGACACAGAGCTACTCCACAATAATTTTAACAGTGTGCATTGGCCTAATTGCTGTTTATTGCACAAATATATTTGTTAAGTTTAATAGTAGACTGTAAGGAAAACAATCAGAAAGGAAGAAAAATGGCTTGAACTCAGCCAGCCCTGCAGTTAATACAGGACAATGGGAAAGTCATGGGCTCACAGGAGTCTGGTTCAGCTTCCTGCAGGGCCTACTGAACTGGTTGGGAAAAACAAAGGCAAAAGTCTGACAACCAAGAAGCACAAATGAACTCTGGCTGCATCAGCAGGACTCTCTTTTCAGAGCCAGGGAGATCTTGGGGAGCTGTTGAGGGGCACCAGACCAAGACTCTGCCACTCACTGTAGTGTCTGCGAGTGAAGCAAGACCCTGCCTCAGTTGCCAAAGGCGCAGAGCTTTGGATAATTTGGAGGATGGGGAAGAACTGCTCATTTGTAAGTGCTTTTTGGAAAAGGAAGCAATACTGTAGTTTTGAGAAAGTGACTTTGACATTTTGTGGGCATTTTTTGTCATCCTGTCCTTGAGGGAAAGTCCACAGGCATCCAAACATGGCTGGACACTTTGTAAAATCTTTCCTCCCTGTACTGCAATGCCTGGCAACTCAAGGAGAGATGAGACCCAAACTCTTGAATTCTCCCTCAGCTGGCCAGGGCTCAGTGCCCAAGATGAGATCAAGACCCAGTTGTTTGTAGTAACAAACTCTGGTGGGACTACAGATATCGAGGCCACCCTGTGAGCACCACAGCCCAGGTGGTCCTGGATCACCCTGGTCAGACACTGGCAGTTGGTTCCTCCACATCTTTCCTGCCAAGAAGTGCATCAGATAGTGCCTGATGTCTGAGCTCAACTGTTTTCTTCTCTTGTGGGCTTTGCAGTCCATCAGATTCCCAGCACCAGAGGGGCAGAAGTGTTGCTAGTCATGCAGTCAGAGTGGCACAGAGTGTGCCTGAACAGATGCACAGAGCAAGCTTATACCATCTGGAGAAAGCATTGCCTACTGGCACTGAGGAGGGTAACATCTCTTGCTAGGATGTAGTTATCCTTTGCTCTACTGCAAATAAGTAATCTAGGCTGGTTTAAGACACCTAAAATGATGTTGAATCTGTTAGCCTATTACTGATTTTGCAATACATTTGCAATGGGGTATGTACCAAGCCTGCTCAATTCCTGCCTTGCAGCGTACCGTCTCAGCATTGCTTTACCAAGCTGCATTTCAGTACTAGCGGTTCTCCTCTTCCAAAATCAAACTGCTCACTTAGGTGAAATTTCATTGAGATTTCTGTGGGCATTATAGATATGTATCCCCGAGGAAGGACATAGCCTTGCTGAGCAACAGCGAACACGCACTGTCTTATACATATGAGGACAAGTGACTGCTAGGTCATATTTAATTTACCCTTACCACACTGGCCATAATTCTGTCTGAAGAGAAGAAAACATTGCATGATAGGGAAAACAGGCAGACCACAAACTAAGTGTACACCACAAAATCCAGTACTGCATGTTGAGCAAGCAGATGCCACTGGAAGGAAAGTACAATACTGTAGGTACTAAAAACCTTCAACCAACATCTGCATTCCTTTATTTCTATCTTAAAGTCTCCTTTAATAGCTGGCTTCATGATCTTATTTTCGTTCTTTCAGATGTAAAATGGTGGTAGCCTATACCTGCAATTCTCTGAAAGACATTTTCCTTCCTGCTCAGAAAATAAGGTATTTCCTTGCTACAAGTGAATTAATGTTCATCTGAAAGATGATTTCTGACCAAAACTGATGGGTTACTTTAGGGAAGGTCATATATGATCATAAAGAAAGCAACATTTGTCTGAAGAAAGAATGAGCAGCAAAAACAAATGTTTGTCAAACTCATGTAGCCTGAGCAGCACCTTGTCCCTTAGTGGGACCCTAATCTTGAAAAGCAATGCTAACAAGGTGTCCTGGGTTCAGCAGTAGCAGTCATTTTTTCTCCTTCTTAGTAGGTGGTGCAGCGTTGTGTTTTGACTTTCGGCCTGGGAACAGTGCTGATAACACCGATGTTTTTAGTTACTGCTCAAATGTTTAGACTGGCCATAGGACTTTGTGAGTCTCATGCTCTGCCAGGGAGGAGGGGAAGCCGGGAGGAAGCAGAGACAGGACACCTGACCCAAACTGACCAAAGAGGTATTCCATACCACAGCACGTCATGCCCAGGAAGGTAACTGGGAGTTACCCAGAAGGGCACTCTCTTCTCGGTCGGCCTCCTTTCGGCAGGTGGTATCATATTTTCTTCCCTTGTTATTTCCCTTATCATTATTATTATTGGTGGTAGCAGCAGTGGTTTGTATTATACATTAGTTACTGGACTGTTCTTATCTCAACCCATGGGAGTTACATTCTTTCAATTCTCCTCCCCATCCCTCCAGGATGATAGTAGAGATAGTAGAAACTGTGTGGCTGACTGGGTTTAAACCACGACACAAGGGAAGAACTGGCCCATAAGAACAAAAATCTTTTCCCTTCTGTCCACAACTGCTCTTAGAAACTGCAGCTCAAAATCTCAGCAGGGAGCTGGATGCTGAGTACCTCACGGTTTGGATGCACAACTTGAGAAATATTACAGGGGCCCAATTTTAAAGAAGTCCTCTCAAAAATCAGGCTTTGTTTTGGACATCATAAGTATCACCAGTCAGATGCTAAGATCTTGGATAGAAAGTGTCTCTTCCCATAGCAGCATGCATATCTTCACAACAGGAACCCAGTCTGCTGTTTGTACTGCTTGGCATTCTAACCTCAAGTAAATACATAAAGTAATCTGCAGGATATGTCTTTGAGCATGCTTACATGGTAATAATGATGTTAAAGTAGAACAGCCGTATGATTTATTATGCCTTGTGAAATAAAGCAAAGCCAATCTTTTCCCACCATGGAAGTACCATCACAGTAGAAAATGGAAACAAGAAAAAATGAAATACCACCCAGGCCTGGTTCAAGCATGCAAACTTTCTAATAAAATATCGGAACCAGATGCTGCTAAAGATGAGTGATAATTAAAGAAGATAAATTAAAGAAATGTTTTTCCAGGGAATGACTCTACTGCACACAAATTGTTTCAGCATGGGGAAAAAAATATAATAAAATTACTGCTGCTGCCTGTTTTCAAAAGTTTCCATTAATAACTCAAGGCAGGTTCCCTGCTAAATTCCCTCATATCCAGGCTCCCTCTTTGCCTCTGTTGGTTTAATCTTGGTGTGGTTTAGCAGAGTGAGCAGAGGATTGAGCGCCAGGAACTCAGTTCCAGCACTGACTCACTGTGTGGGCTCCCTTATGTCATGCTCAGGGCAGGTCAGCCTTGGAAAGCACATCTTTAAAAATGGGGGTGCAGAGCCTGACGGTGTCCCCACTCTTCGTGTCAGATGTGCACAGTTCACCAGAGGTTCTCCCCTGCCTGATAGTCCAGCAAACTGAGCTTGGGCTAAGCTGGTGTAATGTGACTTTGTTCGGTCTGGTGTCTCATCACAAGCAGTGAGTACACTGGAAGCCAAATTGTACAGACACCTGTGCAAACTCCCTTCAGGAAACATGGCTGGAGCGCTGCAGATGAAGGGCAGATCCAGCAGACCCACTAAGACCACCCTGGAGCTTTATGTGCTTGTGTATAAACTCATCTTAGTACAGGTTGTTGTTAAGTTTCATTTTGGCTAAATACAAGATGATGTTTAAACTCCTCAAAGACTTTTAATTTCTTTAGATTTCTTGCATGCAGAAAGGTGCCTGTCCAATTGCTGTAGGCATTTTCATAGCAAATAAAATAACGTGCTGCACTGGGAAAGGAAAAGAATAAAATGAAACCATGTAAATACATGGCCTACTTCCCTTTTAACCACATGTTCCCCAGGCTCATAACCTCTGTGAATGCCTATGAGGAATAATGTGGTTTGCAGTTTGCCTTTAAAGTCAACAAATCTGGCCTGTTTCAGGCTGAACAAGGGTTCAGACACAAGATCGGGTTCCCCTTGCTTAATGAGCTGCCATACAGTGAGTATCTGCATGAGCACAGCTCACACATGGTGAGTGCAAGGTGAAACAGCACAGCTTCAGCCAGCCTCACCCAGGTTCCTGTCCCCAGGCTTCTGCCTTGCTTGCCCGAGGGCTGAGGCGATGTGTATGGCGGGTCAGCACAGGTCAGTGGCCGCTTCCCCACTTGCTAAGCTGGGGTAATGGAGCTGCATGAATTGCATGCAAATGTCAAAGCAAAGACAGCTTCATGAAGGACACTGGGCTCACTGCTCTTTGTCCTGCATAATGAAGTCAAACCAAATAGAAGAACAGGTACGGGCCTCTCAAGCAGGCAAGCTCCTAGCTATTTGCAGATGTTTTGGCTAAAACTGGGAATTTATACTCAATTTGAGGCTCCATGCAAGATAAGTCTGTCCACAGGCCATCACCTGTGGGTCCTATCCCCACCACTCCCATGGCAAGGGGAGCTGCACTTGGTGCCTTCCCCTTCCAGGCCTACAGAGAGGAATCCATTCACAAACAGACAGGGAACAAGTGGCAGTAGCTATGGCTGCTTCCAAAAGGGTAACAGCCATGATCTGCTAGTCAGACTTGCACAGGGAAGAGCAGTGATGACTACAGCTCTCACTTGACCCTCTAAAACAATGCTCTAAAAAATCCTCTATTAAGATGCTCTACCCCCTTTGAATTTGAAATAAGGAGTATTGGTTACACACATTTCATAGGGAGCCTGGCGACTTCTCAATCTCTGCTTCAGTCCTCATGCTACTGATGCCATGGGGCATCTGCCCAAGTCACGCTTCTCTCCTGCAAATCTGTCCCCGCATCCTTCTGCAATAGATATATTGTCTGAAAAGACAAAAGGGCAGAGAGAAAGAAACAATGGGGAGGGAGGAGAAGAAGAGGGGAGAGGAGGGGAAGGGAAGGGAAGAGAAAAAGAGACATGAATCTGGGTGTGTAATTTATATATGAGAGAAAGTTTAAATCCGTGTGATTGGCAAAAATACAATGCTACTAAAAGCCACAGACATGCTAATTGGTGAGTCATTTCAGTAAATCCTATTGATCTTGTAAGATTGCCAGTTTTCAAATTTCACTTTTGCTTGAAACAGCTCAGAAAACAAGACTTTATCAAAAACTCATGATCAGTGACTTCTTAATCCAATATTTTTGTAAATGTAACTTACCTATCCTGAGGGGTGCTTTTGTTTGACCAAGGGAAACAGTTACAGAGAGCTTCCCGTTACTCACCTAAGCCTCTCCCAGGAGGAGATGCACAATCAGGACAGGCCAGGTCCTGTATGTTTTTCTTCTGCAGCTGCAAACCAAGATATTCTTCTCAGTGGTGATCTCTGCTGCAAGTAACCCGGTTTAGGTGCATAAGGAATAACCACCAGCGGCCTTTGACACCTGAGCCATGCCACTACAAAGGTGGGGAGACATGAATAGTCAAGCTTGGCTCAGCTCAGTTTCTGCAGTTCTTGCAGCCATGCCCAGCACAGGAGCTCTGAGCTGCTCAGAAATTTGACTGACACCATTGTCTTGCTGACAGTGAATGAACATGACCAATGTCTGACAGTCCAAATATGAGCTTAGAACGGCAATTCACATTAAGACACAACAAATAAAGAAGCTTTCACCCCATTATCCCACTCCTCCTTTGTAATTTCGGCTGTAGCTAAGGCAAACTTGACAGAAATAGCCAAAGCTGGCATCCCTGGCCATCCACCCTGCTCCTTTGCCTCAGGTTAGGAAGGCCTTTTCCTCCCTGAAAGAAGCACCATCAGCTGCCAGGCAATTCCGGACTTCAGAGATAAAGGGACAGGCTCCTTCTCTGGCTCAGACAGTGTCAGTAAGCAGACACAGGCTTTCCACATTCCTAAGCAAAATATTTACTTTACAAGCACTGAAACAAAATTTGGAAAAGTGAAGAATAATATTTATTTTGACAACATTAAATTGCATTAAGGTTGAAAGTGAAAATTAGATGCATGCACATACACCGAGGGCATTATCCACTAATCACAGGAACATAAAAGAACTGGAAAATACCCTCCTCTACTGCCACTATGAAAGCTGGTCTGGACTAAATTACAGGCAAAATGTATAATTAAGCAAGCTATTATTATCCAGTGTCTTAGCAGATGCTGACCTCCTTTATGGTGATTTGGATGGGAATTCAGCCGAGGTTTGATTTCACAGCTGTGTCCACGATGCCTTGGACCTGTTGTTCTGCCCCAGAAATTCCCAGCATGTTAGCACTGGTGTGTAACTGCGGTGCTTCCAGTTTCCTATCCTCACCGGCTGCTGACTGGGGAACTTTTCTTTAGCTTCCTGGGAAGGAGAAAATGGTTTCACTGATGTGTCAGCCAGGCTTTATATTTGAAACCAAACCTGTGTTTAATTACTTTGAAGAAGCTTTAATATTCCACCAGTACAAGGAGGGGGGAACCTTCCACTGCTGTGCTATTCTCTTATTTTTATTTTTTGCAGGTGTAGGCTTGTGGCTTAGTTACTGGAATAACAATTCTGCTGGAAACATCCCTGGCATGAGAGATGAGCTGCCAAAGTGTTACAGGCTCAGTAACTTGTACATGGAAATGAGGATCCAGGGAACAACATGAACATCAGTGGCCTGAGGAGCTTATGATTAAAACATGATGCTGAGCTCTTATGATTTCTACAGCTAATTAGCAAGATTTATAAGCATCTAACAAAACCCAAGTCTGAATAAAGTAATGATCCTTATTTTCCACTTGGAGCAGAAAACTACTCCGTTCTAAAATAGCAAGGAAAGCAATAGAGGAACAAACACCCTTATCTCTTCATTTGCCCGCAGTTTAGCTTAATTGCTTCTCTCTTTTCCACAGGATGAGTGGATGTCTCTCAGGTGGCAAGCATGAAGTCTGTGACTTATTCACATCAATGGCAATACCTTGTTGCTTTAACAGAGAAAAAGCTTCCTACTCTTTCCTTATGGCTTCATACTAATGCCAGTTTTGTTTTCCAACAGCATGTTGGGGGAATGTGAGATGTCTGAAAAAGCCACTTCCACCAATATATACTTGGTTGATAGTGTTCTCCAGAGGTGCAAAGGAAAACGCGGGGGGAAAGGAGGGAAGAATAAATACCAAGCTAGCCCATAGAGGAACAAAGGGCTCAGTCTGAAGCCCTAGACCCGCAAGGTCCCCTGCTGTTCCCAGGAGGGCTTCTGGCTGGCAGTGCCAGTGTAATACACCTGGGAAGATCCCAGTGTACATGAAGGGGCTGTGCATGAGCCAAGCCTTTTCCCTATGGCTTCTGCATCTCCAAAAGCCCAAACACCTTCACATAGTCACAGACTGGAAACCCCTGGCCAGGGTGTGAAGTGCTTTTATTCTGCCTGGACAGCCCTTTCAGCCAGAAAAAGAGACATTTCGAGAAAACTAGATTACATGGACCTCTCACTGCATAGAATGAGCCTTGCTTAATGTGTAGATAAAAAGAGGTACCACTGGGAAGGGAACTGCTACAACACAGATTCACAGCTGAAGTCAGATGTGGTGACTGATTTTGTTGTGATTTGTCATGATAGCTAGCTCCTGGGCACAGCACAGCTCGGATTTCACTCAGAACGCAGCTGGCTGTTTTGGCCAGGGTGCTCCTTGCCCAGTTTGCCTTTGGGGAAAGGCTCTCCAGACACTGCGTGCATTGCCCTTTTTCAGCATCAACACCAGGCACCTCTCCTGTTTCTAGCCAGGGCTGCAAGGACCTGAAGTGGGTCTGTGCCCCCCTTGCTAGGAATCGTGACCCATGGTGCCTGGGCAGCAGTGCTCTCCTTGGCATGGAGCTATGTGGAGGGAGATGTGCTGTGTACAGTCATCCCAGGCAAACCTGACTTTCAGAGGGCTGTACTTAATTTGTTGTGAGTTATGAACTTTTAGCAGCAGGCACAGCATCTTCCTGTGTCTATGGAAAGTGCTTTACCCATTCTGTATGTCACCACAACATAATTAAAAATACACTGTCTTTCTGCACAGTTGGTGTGACCACAAAAGTCCATTTATAAAGCTCCATCTATTTATACTGGAACTGTGTTTCCTCAGCTTAGAGATATACAAATATTGGTATGACATGCTTCATGGTATCCTAGCATTTTATTATTTTTAATGAACCACTGTCATCGCTTCCTCCAGTATTTCTTTTCCCTGTTCCTGTATTCCTAGACAGTTGACCTAAATGGGTATAATGGGACAATTTCCACTCCAACAATGGTTTGGCACTTACATTAAACAGTTCCTGGTAGCTGGCGCATCCTTAACACTCAAAGTTTACCAAAGTTTATGGTGAGACCCACACTGGAGTGATGCCATATTCTCCATTTTCATCTCCAAAACCAATTAGTTTTTTTGGTGACGTGAAGTGGGAGCAATTGCACAGAAATATTGTTTGCGAATTTCTGGTCTAACGTTAGACGGGAAGGTTTAGTCAATGAACTTCCTCCAAAGTGGCACCTACCATCCTGCTTTCTTGGCCAGAGGTGCTTCAGACCACAGGAATATCACATCAGCATCTTTGACTGCAAAATGTACAGTGAGTAAGTATCTCATTATTATTATTATTATTATTATTATCTCATTGTATAAACCCAGGGCTGCATACGGATGCAAAGCTTCAAAACAGGGCTGTGGGTGAAAGGATCTTGACCTTCTGGAAAAATGGATTGAAGGCCTGTGCTTGGCCAGCATCGCTGGGTCGCTGGTAGTCCTCAGGCTAGAACTAGCAGCAGCAGGAGCAGAGCAGGGTGGGGGGCACCACACTGCAGGGCAGCATAGGGAGCAGGGTCTGCCCAGCCTCTTTTACAGGTGTGCAGGGAAAAAGGGGAGCAATGGGCTGCTGGGGCTCTCCTCCCAAGCATGTGCGCTCCAGATGTGCCAGGAGTGAAAGCTAGCCAATACGGATTATTATTTATAATAACAATAATAACAATATTAATAACATAAGAACATCTGGTAGTGGTTTTTTCCATCTACCATTTGGCTGGAGGCAGAGCATCCGGGTGACATGACAATCCTTATTTCTGTTTCCAATTTAGCCCCAGCTCAGCTGCTGTAGTGACTCGGAGACAGGCGCTTCCAGGGATGCACCCCTGGCTCCCAGGCTCGGCTGGCCCCGCAGGTGTCACTCTGGCCACCTAAAATTTTCTGGGGTTGGGTTTCCTTTATTAGCTGTTTCACAGGAGATTGCAAGGGGGTTTTTTACACTTCCATGGCTCCTTTCCATCCCGCCCTGCAGAAAGTTACCCAACTACAACGGTGTGCGGTTTCAGACAGAAAACAAAAGCTAGCTGTTTGAAAACAAAACTGAAGGGGCCCTATTACGCATTTCATGCTATTGAAAGCATACTTGACTAAATACATATTTAAACCATTTTGGTATTGTTTGGAATTCTAAGGCTTTCAAATGTGTCCAGTAAATATATCAACTTCCACCTCCAAACATTTCAGTTTTGACATGCAAATAACATCTAGCCTGAAAAATTAATGCTGTGATTAAGAAACAGTCCTCAAGCTTCCCTTTCCTCATTATACTGACACAAAACTAAAAGCAAAATTACTATGGAAGCTGCATCTGCTGCTTCTGAAATGCATATAGATAGTTATAATAGAAAGCTTTTTACCCATTCTGCTGATCATTAGTTTCTCCCAGCAAGATGTAGGCTGGGTAGTTAATTTCTTCTGGATGTAGTGCACAGAGGTTGGATTGCTCAGTCACATGCAACAGGCTTTTGCTTCAAAGCAGGTAACACATTGCGCAGACTCTCAGCTGCTGTAAATTTATACAGGTTGATGAAAAAATGTACACTATTAAAACTTTGTGCTCAAGAATAACATTCATTTAAATACCTGAGCTTTCTCTCTCAAGTCTTTAAAGACCAAGATTTATATAGAGCAAATGAAGAGGCCCCCTTATGCCTTTGGAGGCGTGTATCCTGTTCCTGTCCTTGGGGTCAGCCAGCTCTGCATGTATGCTCAAGGACAAACTAGGCCCCAACACTCATTATATTGTCATATTTGCCTACGAAGCAGCAAATGTTACTGATAAACAGAAAATCTAGGCCTTTGGCTCAGCTCTTGTCCAATTATTAAAATCAGTTGCTTTAGATGACATCTGAAATACATCTATTTCTTCTAATGCAGTTTACACACCACTCTGTGGATAATAAGTTAGATTTAATCTAATTATCCAGCTAGACCTCCATGCAGGGTCCATGCAGGGCAATGCAAGACTGCTTCCAGAACCTTTGGCTCTAGTGCAGTGACTCTTAAAAATATCCAAACCCTCCCCCCAAAAACCCAACAGTGAAAATTTCAGTAGTGCATTGCTATTTGTAACTGGCAGAAGCCAGGAATTTGGGTTAATTCTACCTCCAGCCTTATTTTAACCCCCACATAGGCTCCCTGTTGTCACAAATATTATTAGCATATGAAATCTGTTGACTCCTAAGTTTGGGGAATTCCAGTGGTGAAGGAATTTCCATACCCTTAAATCTGACACATTTTCTGAAGCGGATGCTCAGCTAACGCATCTTACAAAGCTCCGCTAGTTGTTTCCATGTTAATTCACAGAATCTAACAGCCAGGAGCTCTGACATATGAATATTGGGCCAGAGTCTCATCCCTTGGCCTGGACAGACAGTGGCTCCTTGCTCCCATTCCTCTTGGGAATGCTCATGCTGCCAGCCAAGTGGGACACAGTGCTCACCTTTCTTGGGATGATTGGCTGTCTTCAGGTGCAGTGATTGCGGGGCAGCACACAAACAGAATTTGGCAGCCAGAAGAGATGGGGAAGAAGCAGAGTGGGAATGAGCAGACCTGGGAAAAAGAAACTGGAAAGGAACAAACAGAGAGCTGTAATCAGAAATCATCTGAAGAAATGCTGTTAGTAGGTTATGCACAACAATGTCCTTGATAATAGTCCAGGACTCTCAATTTGGGCCAGGGAACTGTCAGCTACAAAGGAGTAAGTCATTACATAGGTTCATACTATTAATAGTGACAGCGCTCAGTAAATCTTACCTCATGTGCTGTAAACAAGTTTTTATTCCTGTGGCTCAGGACAAGTCCTTTCAAAACTTAGAATTTATCTGTCTCCCAGCTACACAGACCAGTGGTCCAGCTTTGCAGGCAGGACTGAAACACTGCAACACTGAGCACTGCACTGATTGCATACATTTTTTAGCATAAATAGGTATGATTCACTGTCCTCTTGCAAGATACTGAGCCTCTCAGTTCATTTTCTCCTCCCCTTCCCACATTCTACCTCTCTGAAACAGGGTCTTCCTTCCATTCTGCAGTGCATTCCCTCACATACAAGGTCTTCTGGTTTATGTGAACTGAAGTATTTGTGACAGTCACTTGGAAGGGTGAGAAGTGGGTATCTGCCTCTGAAAGATTTGGTGTTTCAAAGAAGGGGTCTGCCTTATTTTACCATCAGCGGTAGGCAGTGAGCCAGCCAGTCTTTGAATACTGAGCCTCTGTGCAGCAGATGACTGAATACCATTAGGCAGAGGTGCTCTGCTCCCCACTCCAGGGTTTCAATAGTCTATTACCAAGAAATCCTGAATATTAACATTGGTTTTCTGTTAAGATTTTCATTGGTCTAAAAAATGCAGGTCTAGAAGACTGATGAAAGGTCCCCAGAGCAATGTGTGTTACGGTGTCCTCCAAAATCCAGAGAGAATATTAGTGGTTCACTCTCATATTTCTTCAGACATGCCTTCTGAAAGAAAAGCTTGTTTAGTGCTGAGCATCATACTGTTGTGAAAGGATAGAGAAATCAAATAATAGAAGCACATGCTTCAGACTACGCTAAAATATACCCCTAGAAATAAATACTGCAATTGTGAGGCAATTTTGTAAGACAGTACTGACAGGCAAGACACCTTCCTCTCCTTAGGGACATAAAAAAGAGAAACTTCTTTCCCAAAAAAGGGTTGGAGGGGAGTAGACACAGTCTACCTGAAAATTAAATCTGGAGTCTCCAAGAGCTTCAGGATCTTCAAAGCACTGATGCTCACAAATTTGCTTGAACATTTTGTCTTGTTCTTCAGTGGAGGAAAAATGTTGACTAGATTTACCTTGATTTCCAAAACCAATCTGTAGGCTCGCTGAGCACCAGGCACGCTGGGTTACTGGATTACTTAACACTTCCACCTATGTGCTTCTGAGTGTTTTGGCCATGGGACCATGGATTACTCTGTCTTCTCAAAGAGGATGCTGCTAGGAGCATAGCTCCCTCCTGACACCAGGTTAGTGTTGCTGGCCATGAGCTTTGGCCTCATGCTGTGGGGGAAGGATTCATAAAGAGAGGACCCTGGAGCGGTCAGTAAATGGGAGATGAAGTGAAGATGACTAGTGTCATAGTGATTGCTGTCAGCAAGCTACTCAGAGCACAGTCCCTTGCAACTTCTTTATAAGGAAGGACAAAAGACTCAGGCTGGGGAAGAGAAGCCATCCAGCTCAGAACCAGGATGGAGAGTCCATCTCTGCAGTGGGTAAATAAGATAGGCCAGCTCCCACCACAAAACAGCAGAAGCTGGAGGGCTAAGCCCACTTAACTTTAACCAACTTTTGCTAATGTGGGACCTTAAACCACACATTTTGGGGGATCAAGAAACAAGACTGCTACTGGCTGCATTACAATGAACAAAATGAGCAGCAAAGTGACTGCATGTGGGTAATAAAAATAATAGCCGGTGGGAAACATGCGGAACCATTTAAATGATGCAAGAGAAACGATATACATCTGAGTATATTTTTCATAGGAAGAGACGAAAACTGGTCCTCCAGCAAAGCTGGGGTACAGCCAGGGACTTGGATGTTGCAATGTTTTAATTTGCAGATTTCTTGTTGCCTAGCAGACTCCTTAGCCACGAATTAGACAGTCAAGATACCACTCCCAGGGAGAATTAGGTGCCTTAGTAGTCCTAGTAACCAGCACACTGAGCATGGAGATATTTACACTGGCCTGGAGAAACCACAGAACAGAACAGGACCACAGTCAGAGACAGCAAAAATATCTCTGCTCAGTGTTGAATCTCCTCCTGGAAGTAGGTGTTCAAGCCCAATTAACTTTGTCACAAAACCATACTTTTCTGTTTTCTTTACCTCACACTGCACCGAGTATCTCAGTGGCTAGATCACTCTCCACAGAGTATGAAAACCTGCTTCAAATATCCATGCTGCCTGATCTGTGGCAAGGACTTAGTCATGACTGCTGCACATCACATATGACCAACTGTATTATATCATGTTCACCTGCACCCTCTCCCTCTGCAGTGACTATGCAAACTGAAATGCCTTCAACAGGGGAAACTGAGAAAGGCTCACCTTAAAATAGCAGGCGAAGCAGTAAGCTGAATATTGACGGTGGATGCCAGGGAATGACATTCCAATTTTTGTTCTAAACCAGCTAGGGAGTACGAGTTTGCAAAAATGCCCCACTTCCCAGGTCAGCCTTCTGTCTACTGGGTAACATCTATCAGTACATCCTGAAAAGCTTCATTTTTGCTGCTTGCAAAGAGCAAGACTCAGTCTGATGATAATTGTGAAGGCCAACCTACAGCTGCAATGGGGGAAGTTGCGCTGTTTAAGAAGTTGCTCTGCAAGAGCTTGGGGGTAAGTGGGGCTCTGAGAAGAGGGGCCACACCAAAGCTGAAGCTGCAGTAAGCGGGACAACAGACAGAGGTTTAGGTGGACAGCATGGCCTTTCAACTGTGCTTAGAAATCAGGATTTAGGTGCCCTGAGAAATCTACACATCTGATACTAACACAACAATGCCATAGCTGCCTCTGTTACTCACAGTAAGGTGAAGGTGCAGATAAACTTTGCAAAAGCTTAATGTGAAAGAGTTTCACAGCCAGCTATTTATCAGCATTTTCTCACCCCTGTATTAGGCATGGAAAACTGATAGACAGACTCTTGTTATCTTCCCTTGTGTTTGCTACCTTGATAAAGAAGGCTGTGCTCTCCCAGTCAAAGAGAAGCAAGCTGTGTATTTCTTCTGTATTAGATGAAATATCTGTTGAACTTTGCCAGAAATTCTCCTTCTCCTTGTGCTACTTTGTTAAGCATACAAGAGTAGTATTTATGTGAAACCAAGCGAGAGCTACATCCAAAAAACAACAATCCCAAAGAATATTTATGTGATTTTATCCAGCTAACAAAATGCTTCTGCATGAACAGAATCTATTTATGTAATATTATTTCTGCATATTGCTTGCAGGCAACCTCTCCTCTGAATCTGGTTGGCATGCAGACCCTAGGGCACTGAAGGAACCTGCTTTAAAATGATTAAAAGTACACTTCTCATTGCCAAATTTAGAATATTCTTGAAAGCCTAACCTTAGAAAATCGCTTTGAAATTGGCTTTAATTATATATGCTTTAGACTCATATTACAGAGTCCTTGAAATTTAAGATAAATGTGCACTAATGCATTTCCAATGCATCATTACTCCCAGCCTCAGATTCAGTGTATTTCCGTTTCTGTGTATCCCAGGGAAACTCTGTTTCCTTCTGTAGACAAGTGATTTTCAGTCGTGTCTTATCTAGCTCCTTAAGACAGGCTTCCCTACTAGATAAAGCACTGCAGCTTGAAACCATGGGAAAGCAAATGCAGACCTCTTTGCCCAGAATGACCATAAAGGAAACATGCTCTCAATAAACAAAAGAACCTTTCAGTTAATGATGCAAATGCCAATAGCCATCTTGTTTTCTGCTAAGAGAATATTCTAGGCTGAAAAGACTGAGATAAGCAGGACTCAAGCAGTGGTGTTGATGTAGACGTTTGATTTGACCAGTTAGTGAAATATGCTTCAGAAAACCCTAACAAATCTGATCTGAGAAAGAAGAGTCAAAAACCAGATAATTTTTCTAACCATACAAGACCGTCTCCCAACTCTCAACAATACCCCAGACTACTCCCTTGCTATAATTAAGGTTATGTGGGGTATTATTGGTGGCAAAAACTTTGTCGAATAAACAGGACCTATTTAGCAATTGGCTGGACAAACAATAACAAACAGACCATGAAAGCAATAATCCTGTGCTGGCAGAGATGGACAAGGGATGATCTAATTGACCTTCCACATTTAAGCCTTGTCATCTATCGCTGGTTACAGACTACAGAAGAATGAAAAAATGTGTAAGATGAAAACAGGTTTAACAATAGAAAAAGAAAACACAAATGCAGAATGCAATAGGATTGCTCAAGATGCAAATTATAACCAGATCCAGAGACAGATTAAGAAATGATGAGTATACTCAGAGTGCCAGACTCCAAATAGTAGGTTACTGTAATGCGTCCTTTTTAACCCCACTCAAGTCAGTACAGACAGCAGTACACTTCCTTGCCAGGACTTGGATCTCTTCACATTCAGGACGTAGATAGAAATGCAATTCAAAGCGCCAATTTTAATTCTAGGTCTACAGAGCATTAGAGACAACCTAGAGTTCATTTTACAACAGGAACAGTCAGGGAAACTACCTCATGTCATCCAAGGCAGCTGAAGGCTGGATAAAATCTGTGTCTGTGGAAGAAGGTATAATTGACACATCACCTCTGAATACAGCTCTATAAACTCTTGATTTCCCAGAGTTTATGCTAGAGGCTATGCTAATTTTTCAGCTGCAGTTAGCTGAAAAAAATGCCTTGGATTTCTATTATAATCAACCTGAAAATCTTCAGTTTGTAGAATAAGTTAATGTGCATTGCTTCAGTTTCTTCTGATTTGTAACGTACACCCTGCAGCCAGCCCCATTAGGCTACCAGGGCCTAAGGACAACAGCATGCTAAGTGCTTTTCTACACTCTTCAAGATGTAACCACAGGATTATCCACCTTTTTGTCCCAGGCTCAAGAGTATCACCTTACCAGGCAAAATAGAGCAAAAGAGACTGTTCTCCCGCTATAGAACTGCTCTACTTCCTTCCTTTGGGAAACACTGGATCTGCTTCCCAATTCTTGGTAAAGAAACAACTCTAATGCATCCCCACTTTGTTCAGCTGAAGCTAAAAAGCAGAAATTCTTTAAAAGAGGGAAAAGAAGGAAAAGGAGGATCCACAGCTCTGCTCTCTCTCATCTGTTACTCATCTTAAGGTCCACTGACCTCAAGGTTTTCTGTAACATCAGGAGGTGGCTCCTAAAATGACTACCCATTGCTTCAAGCATACTCACAGCTTTCAAGGGGCTTTGCTGGGAAGCATCACTGTCTGTTTGAGAAAACAGTAGGAGCCAGTCTTCAGACAACAGGTTCTTATGGGTTGTCAGAACCTATTAGCTGGTAGTATGAAAGTGACCACTTATATTGCAGTTTTCCAATTTCTTCTCCTGCAAGTAGAATTCATAATAAGTTTAGGCTCATTCTATTCCTCAAACTCTTTAACAAGAGCAATTTCTGCCCTCCATTTCTAACAAAGGGTCCCCAATCTCAGTATTATCCCAACTGCTCTACTAAAAGGTTACGGATCTCTACTGAACAATTTCTTTGCAAATCAGATTGACACAGAGCAATTTCCTTGGCCAAGGAAACCAAGAATTCAGCCAAAAAAAAAGACAAAAAAAGCATTTTCCCCCTCAATTTTCAGGCAAACTCACAACTGTAATAATATTTGAGCATATTTTATCATCAAAATCAACTACTTCACTCTTAAACAACTTACACTATTCAGCCAACAATCCAACTAAACTGCTGGTCTGTCCAAACAATTACTCATATTTTAAACCAATGATAACAGGCAAGACAGTGGTTTCCATAATAAATAAAGTGATCATTTTTAGTAGAAACCATACTTAGTGTCTGTTTCTCCAATATATATGCTATTTTATGTGTATTGATGTAGCTAATACTCAGATGACAACCAACAGAAAATAGGAAAGAAACCGAGGCTGGCATAGATCCTACCTCCTCCTGAGTTTCTGCTTCTGGGACAAGAGTCAGGAAAATGAAAGGTCTTGGTAAATGTCATTCTGCCATAAGTAATGAGAAGGAAAGTGGAAGGTGAACCCACAAAAAACAACAGAACAAGATGAGACCTTGGGATTTCAAACACTCTTCCAATTCATATAAATAGAGGCTACTTCCTTAGGGTTTAAATCCCTACCCCACCTTATTGCTCTGTTGCACATTATAAGCAGATGTCCCAACCATTTACCTGACTAGATTACCACAGTATGTTCCCAGACAAACTGCTGTCACTAGGAGAACTCAGGTCATTGGTGCCCAGTCCAAAACATATGCTGCTCTACACCTGCAAAGGGGTGGGCATTGTTACTGGCATGAAACAGACACAAGCACATGGCACATTTTGGTCCTTCCAAGCACCACACCTCAGGACACAAGTGTTCAACAGTAAAAGTATTGACAGCACAAAATAAAGCAGCTCAGCGCACCAGTGCTCCTCACCATGGTGAGGAGGAGAATGAGTATCTATCTTAGCCTCTGGCACCCAGGCACAGATCCCTTTTCTCTCTAACCCCCCATGTAGGCAGGTGCTAAGAGGGGACGCGTCACTATGAAGCTGGCTGCAGCCAGACTCCCTTTCTCACAAGAACCAGGTGAAATAAAGACCTGGGGCCTTCAGAGCACAAACCCAGGCTTTGGTGGTTTGGGCAGGATCCTGGGTTTTGTTGTTTTGGGGCTTTTTTTCAGACATACATTTATGTAACAAGGGACACCTGAACTAACTGAAGTCTAAGTAACCATGTGGGGAAGGAACGGGGGGAGGAACAGGGAAAGGAGTGGAAAAGCTTAGTCTTCAGTAATTTACCTATAATAACTTCCGAAATTGGCTAAGCACCTAAGCATGTGTAAAACTGCATAGCCTGAAGTCTTCCTCTGGATCACTTCCAAGACCTTAATGCATATACAATAATAATTAATGAGATTACAGATTTTGTGAGATCCCGTTATTTCAAACTTAATGCAAGAACAACAATTTTGGAGGGGTCAGTTGCCCTTTCTTATCCAAAGGACTTGCGCCAACGTAAAATTACTAAGTGGGAGGAGAATTAAAGCATGTCACTGGAAACTGGACAATTTAATTCCCTGGAGATATACATCTGGTTTTATAGTTCATTCTTTGATATTTCTCTTTAAAAGCCAGAAAAAGTACAAGCAATTGAATACCAATTAAACCGTTACAGTGTCTGCAGGGCTTTTTTTCCGTTACAGGTTCAGTAATCTAAATGAGGCATTTTAGTTACTTCTACAGAGTCCAGATTTACAAAAACACACACACCATCAGGCACACACACACACATGCCTTTGAATGCTGAAAACCCTGGTTTTATAAAATCAGTTCTGAGGAAACTCAGAAGGAACAATGAAGTTATGTATCTAACAGGACAGCCAGCACAGAGGGATTATTTTGAAGAAAGGCACACCTTTTGCCACACTCAGAACAGCTGTATTTTTGACAATAAGTCAAAGTGAAGTACATTCATCCATTGTAGCTACAAAGGCATCCTACAGTTACAGCAGGGACTACTGAAAATTTACAGCCCTTGTGCTTTGAGTTATAAATAAAGCAACCTGTGGGACTGGGTACTTAATGCTTGTGATTCAACAGGTATTCTTTACCCCCTTTTCTCAGAACTTAGGTATTAATGCAACAGATTAGTTGGACACTTTAAAAACTCCCCTATCCAACTTTCCAGATGCTCCAAATCTACAAAGCAAAAAGCAACTGGTACCGAAATACAGTCTTTGGGTACCAAGCTTACAGACTGGCAAAACCTTAATCCAAGAAGTGGTTAGGTTTCCTGCTTTCTGCCCAGACTATAAAGAGGATGTAATATTTCATGGTAAAAGATTGCCATGGAAGATATTTGCCTGCACTTTTTTAGCGAGTTTATTTGCCAGATATAGGGGAATGGACCATTAGGTATTTTTCCATCTCTAGCGTCTGTTATTCTAAATTCATCTCAGAATAGCAGCCCAGTATCCATTTGTAGCAGTGAAGGCTTAGAAAGGTAGAATTAAGCATAGATATTAAAACACAGGCAGCTGGAGCAGCCAACACGATCAGTTGTCCATATCTGGTAGACAGTAATCGGATAGTCTAGCCTTTTGCCTTTAAGACTGAAAATATCCATCACCATGGAGTGGGAATTCATTTCTAGGAGAACAAATAGAAAACTTTGAAAATAATCTCCTAGGCGTCTGCTGGAGGCATCTCACCACCTTGTCCTCTGTCTTTGTGGTGATGTGTTGCATCCTGCGGAGAAGACTAAGACAGACTCTGAAATCTTGTGATGTTTTTCTCTTCACCTTGTCACAGGTCTGCTGAGTGATGGAGAAGGATCTGAATGGTCTGTTCTCTCTGGAGTGAGAGAATAGTGTCAGCGCTGCTCTAGATTTCAGATCTGGCAGAACGTGCCTGAAGGTGACGTGGAAGAACAGTAAGTTTTAAATGACATCTCTGTTCTCATATGACTCTTGTGAAAGTCTGCCATTAATAACAAAAAGCTTTCTTAAAAACCAGATGTTATTCCTGGGTCTCTCATACTGAGTATGTCAGCACAACACTGAGTTAAACAAGGCAGGCGCTTATTTTAGATGTGGAGCGATAAGCACCAATTATTTATTTCTTTTAATGAAATTCTCTAAGTAGGTTTTAGTCCCAGCACCATTGGTGCTCA
The DNA here is from genome assembly GCF_033783945.1 of Neopsephotus bourkii. Taxonomy (NCBI): domain Eukaryota; kingdom Metazoa; phylum Chordata; class Aves; order Psittaciformes; family Psittacidae; genus Neopsephotus; species Neopsephotus bourkii. The sequence continues at coordinate 9,255,175 of NW_026902239.1, forward strand.
CAGGCCAGCAGTGCTCCATAGATAAATCAGTCTTTCTTGACATGAGCTCTCACAAACATTTTTCTTTGGAAGCCCTAACACAGTCGGGTCTTTCGTGGAAAAACTCTTTCAGACAAGCTTTGAAGATAACTGCTACAATGAAGGATTAATTTTCTTAGTTTCCTGATCTTGATCTGTTGCTGTAGCATGGTATAAAATAAAGAGAACCTTCCTTAAAAATGACAGATAACAGCAAATGAAACCAATTGTGCAGATTACAACCTTTGAAGTTTTATTGAAGATCATATTAATTGTCCAGAAAAAAATAACAACCATTGACAAGTCCTCCTGCATTATTGCTCATGGTACCAGGCAGTTCACACAACCTGCGTTTCGTTCAAGAGAATGAGAAGTATATTGTGGACAATTACCTCATAGTGCACCGTGAATTTCCCCACCAACTTTAAAATCAGCCTTTTCTTTCACCACTTTTTCAGTTCTTGTCAGTGCTTTTTCAGCGCACTCCTATGGGTCATTGGTTCTTTCCAGTTGAAAACAAATTAATATAAATGGTGCCTGCAAGCACTAAAATATTAAATGCTGTAACAGAACTCTACAAAATTAGTAGTTTTACAGATATATCCAGATTTAGATTTATACATCCAGAACATTTTTCTTACCTGATCTCCTAGCACAGAAATTGTAAGTATTGTGAGCTGGTTGTGATCAACCCTGGAAAAAAAGATGGTAGCGTAGTTTGGGAGCTAGCCTGAGATTTGGGAGATGTTAATTTTCTTGCTCCACTATGACACTCCCGTACAATCTTGGGCAAGTCAGAAGTCTAAGATGGGAATAACGTATGTTGCATTAGGATCTTATGAGGACAAATTCATTCAAGAATACAATACACTCAAATCATAGAATCATAGAATGGTTTGGGTTGGAAGGGACCTTAAAACTCATCTAGTTCTACCCCTTCTGCCATGGGCAGGGACACCTTCCACTAGACCAGGTTGCTCAAAGCCCCATCCAACCTGGCCTTGAACACTGCCAGGGATGGGGCAGCCACAGCTCCTCTGGGCAACCTGTGCCAGTGCCTCACCACCCTAACAGTAAAGAATTTCTTCCTTACATCTAATTTAACCTCCCCTCTTTCAGTTTAAAGCCATTCACCCTTGTCCTGTCCCCCTTGTAAGAAGTTCCTCTCCAGATTTCTTGTAGGCCCCTTTAGGCACTGGAAGGCTGCTCTAAGGTGTATCCAAAGCTTTCTCTTCTCCAGGCTGAACAAGCCCAATTCTCTCAGCCTGTCTTCACAGGAGAGGTGCTCCAGCCCTCTGATCATCTTCATGGCCCTGCTCTGGACTCACTCGAGTAGGTCCATCTCTTATGTTGGGGGACCCAGAGCTGACAACATAAATAGGTAAAATAACTATGCAAGCTCTGAGGCTGGAAGCTTAGCAGGATAATTTGTAGGAAGAACGGCCACAGCTCTATGTAAAAGGAATCTTTACCCTTCATTCTTGAAGGGAGATGTTCCACGTGGGAAGATGATGGGAGGCCTCAGAGATGAATGCCTACTTGCATTTCACATTAAAAAAATGCCTTCAGGCTTCAGGCAGGATATAAATCTGGTTTACCCACTGCAGTCACACTCTTGTGTCTGCAATGTCACTCTTGTACCACTTCATTATCTCAGCATATCAAGTACAAATACCCCCCACATAGCACCTCATTTCAAACGCCTTCCAAAACTCCTCTGCTTGCTGCTCTTTGCTGGGTAACTGACTTAACCTGCTGCAGAACACTGCTCATCTCACATACTACTCAGGGTGGGATTTTCTAGGCAGTGTTTTCACACTTTGAGTCCAATTTATGTGCTGCTACTTACACCTTACCCACAAAGGTGAGGTCTGTCTCACCAAACCACACTCAGAGAGAAAAAAACCCAGCACATCATCACACCGGGTACCCAGGCATGCTCTTTGAAACACTAGGGTCAGAAAGTTTCAGTATCCAAATTAAAGGAATCCCAGGGTCCACAGACTAGGAGGAAAGAACAAATTTCTCAGTAAAAATAAGTAACCACTGGGATTCAAATCCAAACAGGACAAAGCCTAAATCAGAAACACATTATGCTCCAACAGAGCCAGTTTCACAGGGTTGGAAACTATGATGACCCAAATCAGTTTGGAAAGAGAATCTTTGAAAGGAAAACAGAAGTAATAATTAGGAGGCATTAACAAAGAGAGCACTGAACGCCTAAAGATCTACAATCACACACACACACAGAGAAAAGGAAGTCTTTGCTGCTGTGACACACAGCATGGCTGGACTTCTCTATACCTTAAACTCTCCCCAACCTGAAGAGAGGCTGCAAGTGCCCCAAGGCAGCAAATTTCTTCATGCCCCTTGGAGTTGCTAAATCCCATGGACCAAACATGGACCAAAAGCCCAGTTGCAGCTTCACTCCTGATCCTCATGGTTTCTCTGGGTTAACTTTGACACATCCTGTCTCTGGATCACAAGAAAAGAAAGCTTTCAGCAGCCAAAACATAGTTCTTAATTTAAAAGAAAAGCACAATAAAGCATAAGTTGTGAGTAAATAGCCCCCACAGGCAATACTTCTAGTTTTACTTTATCATCCTTAACTCAAAGACATGGCCAATCTGTGCTGGAAAAAGCAGCTAATTCTTTTCCTTCTTCAACCTTCCACAATTCCAGTTTAACAATGCCCACTGTGACACAAAAGACCATCAGCTGCTTGCTTTCTCCTGCCAAGAGGTTCTTTGGCAATTCATTCAGGAGCTGCAGTCTCCACAGTCAGCCTGAGGTGTAGGAGTGATGTGACAGAGACCACAGTTTCCTGATCACAGTGAGCCGATCCAGCAGCTCACCTCCAATGGAAGAAAACTCGCTGCCTCGCAGTACTCTTTCAGCAAAAAGAATAGGTTTCTGCTGGCATAGTAAGTTGAACTGGCACAAGAAGGCTCCAGTAAGAACCAGAGTCAGTGCAAGAGAGGGCAACTCTGCCGAGCACAGTGTGAGAAAAGCCAGGATTAGGGAAAGGAAAAGGCACAAACGCCCTCTCCTTTCAGCAACACTGCATTGTCACATTAGCTTCCCTGCTTGTGAAACCGCAGGCTGAGGACTTGCTGCAGAGCAATTACTCATCTGCAGAACCTTTCATGAGAATTACTCTGGTACTCCCAAGCAGGATTCGTATCTCGCCCATCAGCTCCCCAAAGCACCATACATATAAAGTAACCATCTAGTGAAAGGGGGAGTAAAATTAGCTGTACAAATATTTACATAACCCATGAAAAATGTACAAGTAGGCAGCAACTCTCAGAACTCTTAAGCCAGAAAACTGATAAGGCAGCCAAAAGGAAATAAAAGGAAATAAATTCTGTGACCACCAAAAGACACTGAGATTTGATGAGATTTCATGTTTGGGTGTTTGCTGTCCTGTGTGTTTCTTGAATTCTTGGGTGTTGCTGTATACCAAAAGCAAATTGCTTGGCTTTTGGATGGACAAAATAGGAAAAAATGAAGATGCAGAACTATTTAACAAATAATTTTATCCAACATTATATAAGCAGCAGCTGATACGCATATATGGCCTCACTGCAAACAAAGAGTTTCAGTATAACAGTAGACATCACCAGCAAGAGTAAGTCTTATATGAACAAGTCTGAATAGTGAATATCCAAGAGCTCTAGAAGAGCAGACTGACAAGCGCTCTAGACTTATTCCTCCCCATTTCCTAGAAGGAGACTAACATGACTGCTCTAGATACAGATCTTGACATGAAAGATTAGGCAAGTCAAACCTCAGCCTAGATCTTGATTGTTGGTGTGTTGCAGAAACTGAAGATATCTGGAATAAAGAGACTCTTGTGCCAGTTTTGTAAAAGACAAGGTACTGCCCTGCCAACTTGGTGTGCTGTACCAATCTCGATATGGTACCCAGTCAATGAAAGAAACCAGAAAAGAAACAGTCACTATCACTCAGAATGGGCACCTGGAGAGCAGCTTCATCAAACTTGTAGCGATTCCTGAAAGCCTGCTCTCTGAAACTCTCAGCTGCCTCAGCATGGTTGTGAAGAGAAGAATGAACCGAGCAAGGTCTTAGCAAGCTCACAAGCTTCCAGAAGGCTCTCCTGGCGAGAGGGAGGCGGGGAAGGAACATCGGCCACTTGCCAGAGATTGGTCCATCCAATTTAAAGAAATTAATGTAATTGTTTGTGGCAGTGGGAGAGCTTGCAGCTGCTGGCTCCAGGAAGCCTGGACAGCAAGGAAACACAGCGCCAACACTGTTAGAATTAAGCAAGAGAGGTGAGCACCCAGCAGCTGGGACTAGGGAAGCGGGGTGGCTTCATGGCCCTGCAATGACAGGCTTGCACACACACAGCTTTGTCATTGTGAACAGCTACTTCCCAGCATGGCAACTTGCTCTAAAATCCATGCTGGCTATTTATACGTAGAGTAGCTGGTATGAGATAGAACTTAACCCCCCCCCCCCCATCCCCCCCACCCTGCTGTCAAAACCTCACCCTGCAAAATCCAGGGGTCTGTCCTGCAAAGGGGAGTCCCCACAGGCAACTAAGCACCATTTGCCCATTCCATGCCCTGCATGCAGAAGCCTGCTACCCCAGCCCAGGCAGGGGAAGGGCAGGGAGAGCACTAACAACTGTGTCATTACACAATTATGTTTGCTTATTTTTCCCTTTTTTTTTTTTTGCCTCAGAAGATAAGAACAGTTGGAGAAGTATACACTGTGGGGCCTCAGCAGATACACTGCCAGGACTTGCTGTTTGAGGCTTTCATCCATCCAGTTTTAATCCAAATTAGTAGGAGCTTCAGAAAGGGATTCTGGCAAAGTCACAGCTGGAGAGATTTCCACCATTAATTCTGCCAGGCATATAAAAATACAATTAACAAAAAAAGAAAGAGGGGTGAGATGTAACAGTTCTTTGGCACAAACATGTTTTGGTTTGATTTTAGAGTAAAAACAAAAAAACAAAAGAAAATCTATATTTAATTAAAAAATAGCCCATATCTTTTTCTTTTTTGACATTTTTACATACGACTAAAAATGCTATTCTGTGGTGGTTATAAAACTAATTCATTACTGAGGTAGACATCTCTGCTTTATAAAGAGGCAAGGCAGCTGGGGGTGAGAGAGGAGAGGGGGTCCCTGTCTGGGGTTTTGGTCGGTCATTCCCCTAGCAAACAGTGGTAGTTTATCGAGCTCAGCCTTACAGTTTGTCAGGTCACTCCAGACAACAGCTGGACAGGGAGGCAGAACAAATGCAGGCAGTGCTTGAGCACTTGTGCACTTTCTCCCAGTATACACAAGCATATTCACCACTGTCCACCCCAGCTGCTTTGCACTGCCAGGACTGAGCAGAGGCATCATGCTGCTGAAGAAGCTGCTTTCCAGTAACTACTATCAAAGAACCACCCCATAGCATGTTACCTTTGTGACTGCTCCTGTGCAAGCCATAGAGAATAAATATGACATTTTACAAAGACCAACTTTGACTACTAATTACTGATTAAAGCAAACCAACCCCTTGTCTCATGTAATTTCATTACCTTTTTCCAGGGAGTGTCGTGCTAAGGAATAAGGTACAAGCAATGCATACAAGTGTTCTCTGTCACATACACAGTTTGAAGAGAGAGTAGAAACGTCCCAAAATTTTTCTAAATTGGTAAAAGGATGTATATTAATGACACACAAGGTTCTCTCAAAGGCAAAAGCATATGTCATAGAATCATAGAACTGAATCATAGAATAGTTAGGGTTGGAAAGGACCTTAAGATCATCAAGTTCCAACCCCTCCCACCATGGGCAGGGACACCTTACACTAAACCATGCCACCCAAGGCTTTGTCCAAACTAGTCCTGAACACTGCCAGGGATGGAGCATTCACAACCTCCTTGGGGCAACCCATTCCAGTGCCTCACCACCCTAACAGGAAAGAATTTCCTCCTTATATCCAATCTAAATTTCCCCTATTTAAGTTTTAACCCGTTTACCCCTTGTCCTGTCACTACAGTCCCTAATGAAGAGTCCTTCCCCAGCATCCCTACAGGCCCCCTTCAGATACTGGAAGGCTGCTATGAGGTCTCCACGCAGCCTTCTCTTCTCCAGGCTGGATAGCCCCAACTTTCTCAGCCTGTCTTCATACAGGAGGTGCTCCAGTCCCCCTGATCATTCTCATGGCCCTTCTCTGGACTTGTTCCAACGGTTCCAGGTCCTTTTTATGTTGAGGACACCAGAACTGCACACAGTACTCCAGGTGAGGTCTCACAAGAGCAGACTTGAGGGGCAGGATCACCTCCTTCGACCTGCTGGTCACGTCCCTTTTGATGCAGCCCAGGATATGGTTGGTTTTCTGGGCTGCAAGTGCACAGTGAAGCCGGCTCATGCTCATTTTCTCATCGACCAGCACCCACAAGTCCTTCTGCGCAGGGCTGCTCTGAATCCCTTCTCTGCCCAACCTACGGTGTACTTGTCCTACAAGTGTACAAGTGCTGCTCAGATTCTGGTTATTCTAGTCTCTGCCACAACTGTTACTGCAATAAACACACTGCACTTGCCTAGCACTTCTAATCTCAAGCTTTATGCACGCAGCTGCCATAGAACAGAACAATTTATAAAGGCATGGACTGTGGACAGAAAGGAATCATTACACCCATCACATGCATTCACACAAAGAACAGGACCACAGCTCAGTGGAGAAGACTGCCTGTGTGTAAAGGACCTATCCTAACTGAACAGATCCAACTACTCAGGATTTTCTCCACATGCCTATGCTTCATCTTTAGCCAATAATCATAGTATTTTATGAACCTTCCCTATTACTCATTAAGAACTTTCATAGCTAAACTCATCCTGGACTGAAATTACCCACTTGCATTTCTCCTGCCGCATTCAATAGAGAGAAAGATGAAGGTTTAGTCTTGCCTCCAAAATGCAGTCACCAGCATAATGCCTAGGGCTCCGTGGAAACCTCCACTACCAGTCTCAGGACAAAGCAAAGATACTCTGTGCTGTCCAGCCATGGCACTGAACATCCATCCTTAGTCACCACTCAGAGGCATCTCATCTCTTGGGACAGACTCTTATAGAAGGAAGTATTATCATTAACTGCTATGTGACTATTTTGACAGTGGTATCTCCTTATGGAGATAAGATTGTTTAGTTAGGAGTTATGTATTTGCTTAGAATTACTTACTTATCCTATCATGTACAGCAACATGAACTGTTATTTTGCACTTTATTAGTGAAAAATTTGTTTAAAAGAATCTGTGAAGAAAAAGTTTTAAATTAGAATTTTATACAGCAAGTGGCATTTTCACTAGATACTGTGGCCTCCATAATAACAGTGCTGGTTTGACAGCTTTAGGAGGTAAGATTCTTTTTTAATTTAAACCATTTTTATGTAAAGCAACAGAAATTCTGGATTAGAATCTCAGATGATCATTGACAATCATTTTATCTTTATACAAAACAGTCTCTTTTCAGCACCCAAAAATGGAATCTAAATTAATTTGGGGGGAATTTTAAATTAAGCAGAACATCCTTTCCCTACTCTGTTGTACTCCAAATACTCCTTGTCAAACCCAACATGCAGGGTTGCGGCTTCCTGTGCTAAGGTCTGCTGTGGGTTGCCAGCAATCTATAATACATCTCCTGGTTACCTTACTGAATGTATAGATGCACAAGATTGTAACAGTGGCAGAAAAGATGTTAAGATCTTCCTCCTACCAACGGATTCTATTTTTTAGCTGTCCACCTCATTTTAGCAACCTACAAGAATTAAAGAACTTCCTTGGCAAACTTGCTTTGAGGTTCAATGCCCTTAGAGTAGTGAGACAGATTGTCCTTTCTCTGGGACCTCAGGACTGATGAAGCCTTTTAGCTGCCAGAGAGCTGATGTCTCTTTTGAGTGGTGTCCTCCCCACCCATAGGCTCAGGAGAGCTGTAACTGATTAGAGGCACTGTATGAAAAAACAGCAGCCACAACAGAGTACTGCAGTGAGAACAGTCGCCAGGATACATACATAAACACAGATTTTTACAGCCTAATAAGCCAATAACAGAACACCAGAGAAATACATTTAAAAGGATAGTAGCATGGAGACAGGTAAGATATATTGTGCTGGTTTAAGTTACGTGATCACAAAAATTAACAATGTAAGACAAGGTTAAAAAAATACATTTTTTTTCCAAGTAGCAAGCAGAAGAAAAAAGCAGAGAGAGATACTGGCCTCTTCATTCTCCTGGGCACCCACAACTCTTTTCAAGGGCAGGGAAGAAGTTTCCAGACTGAAAAGACAGTCTTGTTCAACTCTGGACCTCAGTTTAAACAGCAGATGAAACTAAGCAGCAAAGAAAGAACACATTTGATTTTTATTCTCGGCTTCTGTAAAGGGGTGAAAAGGAGTCAAGAAAGTGAAACATGGTGGTATGGGAGCTGTGCCAGCAGAGAACAACCTTTGCCTTTTGGAGGCTTCATCATCCTCCTGTCAGCTAACTACAGAACTGCTTGTTGTCCAACAGGAAAACCCATAACAACTGTGTGTTATCTGCTCCAGTCTTTCCCATGTCAACTGGACATTTCTGTCTCTGGAAAACCTGTGGCCAGAGAACAGTGTGAAGTCACAGGGTCATCATCGCTGTGGCACCCTTCTCTCATGCTCTCCATATGTTTTTATTTGGGGTTTTTTGTTTTAAAGAGATGAAGCATCAATACAAACAGCACTGGTTGTCACAGCAGCAACAGAAAGCATTGGTTTTTTATTTCCAGGTCTTGTTTCCATGTGGGTTCTCCAATACTAACATGAGCTGAACTCATATTATAAACTTTTCCTTCAAAGACATTATCTAGGTCTTTTTCTTCAACACCTTTGCCTATTTCTACAGAATTTGTCACTCCCTGTTATCTGTAAGACCTCATCAAACCTTGACCTTCTGTCAAATTTGTTCAAATTGGCACTAATTACAAAAAGCATTAGAGCAAAAGCACACAATTAATGCAGAGAAAAATCTGTTACTGCTACTTTTCTACTTCTTCTTCCCAGATACATGAGAGGATTGGCATCCATGAATGCCACCACCACCAAGCAAAGGGATCCAATGAAAAGAGGGGGCTCTTTCCCTTTCTTGCCTCCACAAATCACTCCCCACAGCAAGAGACAGCCTCTGCCCATACAACCTCGCAGCCGTTTCCAGCTCCTTCCTCCCTTCATCTCATTTGCTGCAGCGCAACAAAGCACTCCAAAAATAACATTTATTTTTCAAAACTGGAAAATGGCACAAACCGCCCCACAGGAGAGAATGACAACGGCATGAGTTCAGCGCGGGCTCGTGAACGGACATTCCCTGCCAGGGACAGGAAACTGGAACCTCACAGAAAGAGACTGAATGGAACCAGATCGAACAAAGCGCCAGAAACCACGGCCATCGATGGCCAAAACCTGCCGAAAGGATAACTCACCTGCCTGTCAGTCCTTCACTACAGCGAGCACAACTGTGTCACAGCTCTACAGCCATAAACGCCTCCGCCTTGCAAGTCTGCACGTACAATAGCCTGGAGCATGCATATGAAGTGAGGAGAAATTTGAAGATGAGAAATATTTCCGACTTACAGCTTTAAAAGTGGGGATCAGCAGGGCTTGAATGTTCGATTTCAATCCTAAACTATTTTGATTAGTGGATGTTGATGCAGTATCTCAAATGCACTTACAGTTTCTGTTCAAAATAGTATCCTTCAGTAATGATAGAGCTGTTATGTATGAACTGCTAGACAGAGGCCACACCATTGCTGCTCAACGGACTGAAAGTTGGACAAGGCAGAGGAGGAATAAACTAAATCATTCTCTTTGAACAGACAGAGCCAGGTTTGCCAATACCCTACATCTTGTATAACCATTTAGACCATGTCTATGTAGGGTAACTTTTATGAAAATGAAGTTATAAATGCATAAATCCATCTAGAAAAATTCCTTACCTATGAAGAACAGAATGTAATTTTAATTTGTAAAGTAATAAAAGCTGAATGCCAAATTGTAATGCTAAAATTGAAGTCAGAAGTTGTACGAAGACAGGTTTTCAGAAGCAGTAATTTTTTGATGTAATATTTGAAAGTGATCAATTCAAATTCTGCTTTAGAAAAATGTTCTGAGCTTTGATCCTGCTCCAAGTTTAGCCCAGAATAACTATTATACAGCTGACATTAAAAGTCTCAAAACAAAGTGATTTATAATGGAAACACAGAAAATAAATCACTATTTCAGAACTTCCCAACACACCACATATTAGATCCAGAAGGTCAGACAAAGTTGTCATTGAGCATGTGAGCTCTCCCTGCTGCAGTGAGGACAACACACAGAAAAGCAAATTGAGTTAATGAACTCAATCAGATATACAGAGTGACTCGTGCTTGAGAGGCACTTAAAGATTATAATGTACCAAAGACTGCAACATGATCATAGTTAGTGACTTGCAGCAAGTTGAGAAGCAAGGCTTCCTCTGGCTGGAGCATGCAGATACATTCACCAACGCCCTGCTGAAGAATATTTGACCATACCTGACCCCCAAAATAAGAAGAGCCATTAACATCCTGAATTAATGGGCTTAGTGATTTTTCAAATGAGGTATTTTCATGATGGACATGGTGTGGATTCAGCAAAGTTTGCCCTTTAACAAATACAGTTCCAATTTCAAAGCTTTGATTAGGCTTAATACCATTAGGGAAGCATTACTGATTTTATGCTGTTGTTGTTACTGCTTTAACTATCAATTTCTGAACCAAAAATTGCAGACAGTTGGCTTGACCAAGAGTCAAGGTTTAGGAATGCAAAAGCAAATCCAAGGTACAGATGAGCTTCAGATGTGGACAGCCTTCACAGGGTTGAACAGGCTCTCCAAAGTTTGTCAGGTCACAGAGGCTTTTTTTTTTGGGGGGAGGGGGAGGTGTGTGTGCACATGCACACACATTTGTTTCTTTGTGTTTTTTGTTTGGTTTAAACACTTCTGGCCTCAGCCAGGGCAACTGGAATTCATACGAGCAGTTACTGCATGCAACAACTAAGAAAAACTCACAACAATCTTTTGGTTTATTGTATACCATGTACAAAAAAGCAAAACAAACGAAAATGATCATCTTAATAAGCAATCGTTAATCACCACCACGTGTGCCTGAAACAGCCAGATGTTTACAGTTTAAGAAGCCAAATAATACTACTACTTTTTTGTAAACACTAATGGTGAAAGAACAGTAATAATGGTTTTAGTCAATCATCATTAGTACTTGAAAGTACAAATATAAATTAAATAAGACTCAAAAAACTTGTACAATAAAATCTGCTATAAACAAAGCTAATTAAAAAGAACTGCTCTCAACCTGTGTTGTGGGTTTCATCTTGTTTTAAAATGTTTATTTTTCTGAAGTATCCAAATGAATGTTCATATCCAGATGTCCTTACCAAGAAACACGACCTTCATTCTTTCCTCATTTTTTAATCTATTTATATTATATTTTACTTTTGATTGTCTTTTTCTTCCTTGGCAATCCTCTTTGTCACACCACTGAAATACTTCTCACGGAAAGAATTGTGTCCCCTGTAAGGCAGATATTGTCCATCCAACAAGTAAGAGTTCTGATCTTGATCCTGCACGGTATCAAAACACAAGCATTAGATTTTAAGGTAGTACGTTCAGCATGTATTGACATTGGTTTTCCTCCAGCCTTTTTCAACCAAATACAATCAAAAACAAAGCTGGTTTTTGGTTGTTTTTTCATTTGGTTTGGTTTGGGTTTTTGTGGGGGTTTTTTGTTGTTGGGTTTTTTTTTTTTTAACAGTTCAATGGCAAACGTTTAAGTCACTAGATTGATTAAAAATATTACAATGCTAAGGCTTCTACTAGGATTAACAAGAACACATACATTCTCCTGCAAAGTCTTAAAATCTAACAGAAATGAAAATCCGTATGCAATGAATACTCATTTGACACTGATCAAATACAAGCTGTAAGCAGATAAGGGTTTTTTTACTGGTTATTTTGGGATTCTATGTACTCATTCAAATTTTCATGATTCTACCCTGTACAGCAAAATGATGCAAGTGTTCTATACCAAGCAGCTGAAGTTTTAACAGCGCTGCATCACTGGAAATATCTCATCTGACATCACCAGGACCCACTCTTTGGATGAATGAATGAGAGCAGAGGTATGCTGCCATGCAGACTTTTTATGAAGAAAAATATAGGGATAAGTTTCCAGAAAAACATACCATCTGGATAATTCAATCACTCAAACGTTTGTGGAAGGCAGAAACAAACAGAACACAGGTGGCTAAAAGGAGTTCCTACAGTTACTGAAGCACAACCAGAAGATTTTTTCTTGTTCAGTATTCATGTACTTTGGAAAGTTAAAGTTGACACACTAAATTCGTACACATAATACCCATAACACCTATCTGACATCAGCCAGGAATGTTATACATACAAAAGTCTAGTTCATATAGTGGCTTTATACAATTAAGATACTTGTCAACTAATGTTATCAATACTGTAAGATAAACAACACATCATATTTTAATCTGAGTGCTGACAAAAACCAATGGCAACTTTTAAAGACAGTTTTACACTTATGGTTGATGTCAGTTTATTATGTTCAATAGCAAGATGGAACTGTGATAAACAGCCTCACACAGGACAACTGAGCTGCGCAAAGAAAAAACAAAAACAAGCGTACGAGAAAATGAAACCTCCATTCCACTAAATGTTTCAGAGTTATTTGTTCATGTCTAAAAACAAGGTTACTGTGGAATGCTTTAGAGTAAGTAGTAGGAACATGGTGGTACATTTAAGTCAGTATTTTCATATTACAAAAGTATTACTATGCAAGGATGAACTAAATCCTAGTGGACAATCTTCCCTTTAGCTCTTTTGTAGCCTTTCCAGTCTTCCACCTAGCAAGACCAACATCTCATCTTGCTCTGGATATACTAATTCACATTCTAAAGGAGTGAAACAAAAGGTTTTTCAACACAGCAAGATGTCTGTGTGCATGTACAAAAGTGCCCTCTTCTGGACACAATGAAATATTCCTCTGAAGCAGTTCTCATCTACCACCCTAACAGATAATTTAAGCATGCCACCGACTTAAATTAGCCTACTGTATGTTAAATGTCATTGGATACGTAACATGTAAAGCATGTACACCTGTAGCAGCAAATTAGTTCTATTTAAATACTGCACTGTTGGAAAATTACCTCAGTAAACCCACTGCAGACATAGCACTATCTGTGGTCTTTTGGTCACCTCTGAGAGACTGCCATCTCCAAGACTGATTATCAACATACTTTTAACATGCCCATGGGAAGCCTGGGAGGAAGAATACTACAGACAGACAGGTAACAAGGAGGATTTAAGACACACTCCTTTCACAGCCAGCACCCATTTCTCCAGGTCTCTTATACAGGACCACTCTGAGGAAAAGAGCACTTCTTATTCCCTTAAATCTGCAGGTCAGAAATCCTTCTTTGACCTAAACATATAATTTTATACCTTTGGGATGTCTTTTAACAGTAATTCTACATAATTTGCTTGTTTTGAGAAAAGGATGGGATATTTCACTCTGAAGGATAATAATATATGTATGGGTCAACGGTATTCTAACATAAAAATTAATCCCACAACCTCTTAAGAGGTCACACATCTGTACACCATTCATCTTGATTCCTTAAGTAACAAACGCTGATTCAAGGTGAAGGGAGTAAGGAAGAAAGGCATCATCCCTCTGCCCCCAAGCTGGTTAGAGCAAAAAGAGGATACAGTATGTGAGAGAACAAACTTTAAGCTAAACACAGCTGTAAGAGGAGCATCCGCATTCATCAAACGGAAGCAGGTTTGGGGCATCACTACACAGCAGAATCTACTTTGTAAATCCAGGCCTCATCAAAACTATGCAAATCACCATTCACTAGATGAGAAGAGATCTGCAGTCAGGCATGGATTTCATGGAAGAGGTTACAAAAGAAGCTCCTGGCCCACACCACAGTAATTCCACTGTGAGAGCTCCTTTTCCCTACCTCTTCCCTGTACAGACTTGACTGCCCCATAGAAAGATGGCGTTGCTTTAAAGAAAAATAACAGATTGGGAATTACTTCTCAAAAAGAGAGAAAACAAAGTAAGAAATCCCAAACTACCTGTAGATGCCACTCTATTGACATTTACTAGTCAAAACAGTCATGGGCAATGTTCATTAGGGTTCACTGCCCATAGAGAATGTTCATCAATGTTCATTGCCCATAGAGAACTGATCAAAGTAAAAGGAATTCTTGGATTTCAGAGACTAACAATTTTGGAACAATATCTAACTTAGGGTATTTGATACCTACACAGGAAGCCAAATGGTTACAATTTGAACACCAGGGATAGGATGGATTTAACTCTACATAGGTAAGAACTTGTCAGAAAATAAACTTCATGAAACAATTTGTTGTGACTATTTACACTGTAATTTGCCTGGCCATCAGGCACCATCTCATTTCAATAGGGAAGCCAGTCAAACATCCTTAGTTTGCATAGCATAAGTTGGTAGAATATGCATTCTAAATATCTGACAGGAATGTTTTACAGTAAGAGAAGATCCCTTATGGAGGGTGGCAGTGTCAGTACTGCTTGTGATACACAGCTGAATGTAGAGACGAGTAGCATCATTTTCCACTTACTTCCTTTGAAACAACTGTACATAGTTTTCAAAGCATGAAGTTTGCAATTGGTTATTCAACAGAAAACAGTGAAACTTCCCAAGAAATCATTTCTACATCTGATCAGTAACGATCAGCCTGCTTGGCACTAGGCCAGCTCCTTCCCTAGTCTGACAGCACTACCAAGATGACAAAGACTTCTTTCTTTGCAAAAGTCAGAAGAACTGAAGTAATTTGTTAATCACTGGTGATTCTTTATCATCATCTTTGGTTCTCACTTTGAATAATTTAAGCTCTCAAAACAGCAGGCTAATTGCTAACAACAGTTATCACGTTAAACTTTTGCTCTGAAATGTTTTATGACGACTTTGTGACAACTGAAAACCAACGAGGCTCTTGTCAAAGTGCATGCTACCAAACTGCTTCTAGCTAATTTGAGTTTTCAACTCAACACTTACTTGCTCTAACGACAACACTAAAAAAGGTGTGACGTATTTCCAATAAATAATGAAGGAGTTGGAAGAAAGAGGAGAAAGCTTAAAGATAACAAGGAAGCTTTATTCTTCCTTAGATCTTGGCAGATATTAAGTGATACTGTAAAGGTTTATATGAATCTAGCATGACACAGTTCAGCCACCGGGCAATTACCCATATTCAGGTTTTGTTTAAAAAAACCTAGAAATCTTCTTAGCCTTATCACAGCTTCCTACCACCCTACATCTGGTGCTGGACAGTAGCTATAGAAACCACTTGTACTAATGTTATAGAGCTATAAACAGTACAGAGCAGCTTCCAAATCAGGGACAACAGGGTCATATCCAGGAACAGACACTGCTAAATTCAGTAGAAAAAATTCTGCACCAGTAACAAGTGACCATGTGACGGGAAATGTTTGACCCATTCAGTATGGTGGATTTCTATGCCTGATGCTCCAGAGTCCTTTCATAGGCTTTCATATGCTCAGAGCTCATCCCTCAGTCAAATTCTGTTTCACCTTGCTGCAGAATTTCTAGGTGTCCCTCTTAGTCCTTGCCAGTTACAGACCTATCCTGCATTATTTTTTATATATTTTTTTTTAGAAGTCCAGATTAGAAACTTCAGAACCAGGTAGCATTTACCAGCCACACAGATTTCATGTATTTCTGTAAGACAGCCAGCAGAGGAATGAAACAAATAATTCAGCAATAGCTGTAATAATTCAACATGGGGAAATCAACAAGCCTCAGAAAACAAAGGCAGACATACTGTTGGAAAGCACAGAAACACCAAACAACCCTACAGGTAAACATTGTTAATAAGTTCACCCCTTCAGAAAACAGTTGGCTGACAGATTCCCAAGAGCCCTTGTGGTAAATAGTGCTGTAGGTTTCCATAGTCCAATTTTCCTACTGATAAACCACTTACTAGTTATTTGACATAATTAGGACAGTTCAAATCTAGGTGGCATAGACTGAAACCTGTCAGCCTTACACAACTGTATTTTTAAGGCTTTTGAAAAATAAACTGGCACAATGGAAGGTATGCTTTTCTTTGATTCGGGCTGTAAGGGCTGGTTCAAACCTCCTCTGACCTGAAGCAATAGCTACTCAGCCAACAGCTTTCCAAACTTCTGCTACCACTGTATTTCAGTTCTTACACAGGAATGAATGCCTACAGTTTTTGGAGAGCTGAACGGGTGTTTTTATTGCTTAAAAAAAGCCTCCCTTCACAGTTCAATGAGGGCAGCCTCACATACAGTCTTGCCAGCTATAGTATCAATTAGAAAGTTTAATTTCAGGTTTAGAGGAATACTGGGGCAATTCGTACCCATTTGATATCAGAAGGGACAATAATGTCCATAGAAAGAAATAATACATTAGGCTAGTAAGCTTTCACCTCGTATCACTTCTGTTTTGTTCCTCTCCTGCTCCACACTCCAGTTCTTCACTTCTCTAAGTCTTCTGCCTTCTGAGTTTTAGAATACTAAAAAAGTCACTAGCTAGCTACTGCATTAACTTTTATTATTATGACTATAATTTAAGACTGGGGAGGAGGGGAGTTACTAATGACCACCATGGCTATCCAAAGAAGAGCCTTAAATGTTAAAAACCAAACAACTCTTCTGCTCAGACTGTCCACATTGGAAAAGTCTGTTCATATCAACACCGTGCTCAGTAAGAAATCTCCTTCCAGTTGCTGTGATTTCATCATAAACTTAAGGAGAACAGACTGGATGTTCACAAGACGGTGACTTTTTGCAAGGTTTTTAATCCGAGTTTTATGATCTTCATGCTTATGATGAATTAGGATAGATCAATACTTCAACTAGACATACTCACTTTTTACATTCACTCTGGTCTCCTTTATATTGCAAGCACAAGCAAATTGCACCACCAATTTCACATTTAGTAACTAACTGAATTCATCTCCAGTTAAGAGTTTAGGGTGTTAATAGTGGAATTGAATTTGCTGTGAAATCTGCAATTCATTATTGGTGGCATCACTGGGGAAACCAAAGGACTGCATAATGAGACTACACAATTTGTAAAACTTCTTAGCCACTTGCAAGTACTACATTAAGCTGAATTAAGAGGCATTTGAGAGTGCCTGTTAAAAACCACTCTAGTAAAGCAGACAGGAACTGTCTGGAAATGCAAACGTTTGTATATTCATAAATATTCACTTTTTGGGGGGGGGGAGGGGGAGAAAACCAAATAAAGACCCAACTACTGAATTTTAGTCATATCTGGGGAGTCAGAATATCCAATTCAAAGATTGCTCAGGATATTAAGACAGGAAAAAACATTCCAGATAAGGGACACTCAGCAGGAAAATCCTTGATAGCTAAACAAGAAGACCCTAAACCAACCCACGCTAGCTAAGGAGTCAATATGTATATTGTTAATTAGACAAGTTTTGCATCATCAGAAACTGCGCATGGGTCTTGGTATCTTTAAAATATTTAAAAGACATCTGGAGTCCTGACTGTACACACCTGCACAGCTTTATCTAAGCAGTAAGCCTGCCAACAAGACTCAGGTGTTCAGAGCTAAACACTTCCAGGCGCAAACCTGTCAAAGCATGTACTGAAGAACAGGTGATGCACAAAACAAGAATAACAAATGATGAAAGTCTATTCACAGAAGGGTGGATATATTTTTTAAATCAGAACATGTTATCCTACAGCCCTGGCAGTAATAAAACTCCTGCGGAAAATTCCTACGAACACCCTAAGACACACATGTCAAAAACTTACCCTCTTGGTTTGCTACTGGTGAAGTTGGCAGCTCTGGCTCTGAACTCCACACAGCATTAAAAAAAAAGCAGGTTCTGCTTGAGAATCTCAGTCACCATTAACAATATGAATGCAGCACTGAAACCCTGCTGTGTTACTAGTGCAAGCACCATGCAGACACAGCAGCCTGACCATTTCCTGTCATTAAAAATAGCTCTTCCAACTGACAAGGAATATACTAAAAACACTTGTTCACTGTTTGCATGTGTTTTCATTAGGAATTTGCTTCACCTTTGTTTAGTATCACTTTTAACAGTATAAGGCGATAGAAGCAGCAAGAATGGAAGAAGACTGAATGAAATATTCCCTGATCCTCAAAGAATAAAGCACCTTAGGAGAGGTACTTAGTGTGTCCCAAAACAAACAAAAAAAGCCAATGTATTTCTGTACTTATGTCACTCTGTGAAAGGGGTTCACAGACCTCAGTTTTCCAAGCAAAGCACATGCAATTTTCACAAGTAACTAAGTTTGGAAATTTCTTTTATATTATTAAGCAGCCTGCTCAGGATGAAAACTTTATAAAAAACTGAGGAGAAAAAGGAAAAGACCAAAACTAAAACAGTCCCTTAAATCACTACACAAGAAATGTGTGGCAATTTTATAAAAGCACTCTCCTCATAAAACACCCAAGTGTGATAGAAATAAGGATCAAATGCTGAACAGCATGAACTTTTCCTGAATGCAATAGCTCCTATTTTATACAATATAAACAAGAATTCAAACTTACCTTGAATTCTTTCACCTTTTCCATGGTTATCAGGCGCCTTGATGTGTGGCTGGAAAGCATCTGCTCACAGTTGCTAATAAGTTTCAGGCACGGGTGGTGGGGAATGATCTCTTCTGTATATCTGGAAGAAATAAACATTCATAGAGCTGTAAGCTCATGAGCTGGAAGTCTTGCATCTGAAACAAAATTCATACAGATTCTTCACAAAATGGCTTACACTAGAAAGTTGATATACATTTTAATCTGATTAAAGAAACTCAGGTATTGGTGATCGAGAGTTTTTACATCATAAATCCCAATCATCTTGTGACAAATGTGTAGAATAAATTAAAACCTCACAGTAGAAAGAACACCCCCCACCCCACCCCCATATTCTACATTTCTGGCATTTCTTAAGAATAACAGTGAGGTATTGAACAAGAGAGACAATACCAAATACGGACTCGAAATTAGGAAAAACCCCAAGCAGTACTACTTCTTCACATTGTTCTCAAATTTGCATATCACAAAACAACCTTTGAGTTACTTCTCATGTGTGTAATCAAGTCACTACTTCTGCCAGGTGAAGTCAGAACACGCTTTTTGACAAAGGAGAATCAAATTAATTCTCAACTGTTTTTTCTGTTAGATAAGACTTTTGATGCATCTATTACCACCAAACTGCCTCCTTCTCTTACAAAGGCAGGCACCTGCCACAACATCTTAAAAAGTTTCTCTTCATGACCACATAAAAGCCTGACTGCAAAGGAATTAAAAGAATTTAGACTCAACAATGATTTCAATGTCAGATTGAAAGAGTAAACTTCGGAGTGAGATGCTATCTTACAGAGGGAGAGATCATTATCACTTTGTTAAAAAGCCTTGTCTGTTAGCATCAATGCATATATTTCTACATTCTTTCAGGTAAAACTCAGAACATTATCAAGTAAGAAACATAGTAGCTTTGTTTTTAATTTAAGGTAATACACAAGATCTCAAATAACACGAATCTGATGGCAGGTGTTGCCAAATAATATCTGATAACACTACATATTAGTAGACAGTATCTTGCCTTCCCCCCACATACCTGATGTTTGTTCCTGTGTTCATCGTGATAGCTGAAATTAAAGTGACTATACTAACATTCTGTGCAAATATAGGGACTTCAGTGTTTCAGTTGTATGTACAAATTCACTTTTTAAGAGGCAACCCAAATAGAGCTTCAGAAAGCTGACATCCCCAAAACAGCAACTAAAGTAGAACCAGAACATGCAGTTCATAGTTCTCTAAAGTTAAACCTTTATACTGCTGTACTGAGGAAGCATGCTCTTACCCATGTTCAATGAGCAGACAAAAAGCTCTGGCATTTTGACAAACTCTGCTATTTTGAGAATAAACTCAGTAATTCCAAAAAGAGGTTACTGACACGGCAATCTAAGAACTCACAACCACGCATGTTCAGTCAGAGTTAAGCACATACAGCCAGACATTTGGAACAATTAGCTATAATACTGTTAATGGCATTCACTGTTTTGTTTGTGAATATTCTTACAAGATAAAAAGCTTCTGATACCAATTCGATCACTAAAAAGAATGCAAGCTACTAAGTGCATTCTTCTGTTAGGGAAGCATATTACAGAAATGGCTACTTTTGACTTCCCAATTTTCAAAACTGCATGTGATAATTATACATAGGGCAGTCACAACACATTTCCATGGTGAAACCGGGGACAACAACCACCTTGTAAGTATGGTTTGACTGTGCATAAAAACACATGACATCACGTAAGTTACCTTCAGAGCACATCTACACCTTGAAGATACTTAGAAACAGCTACTGTACATTACCTTCTCACTTTACTGTGAAACAGTTTCTGGAAAAAAATAAACCCACAATCCCCCCCCCTCCCCAAACCTTAGATAAGAGATGCTGAAGTAAGGTATGCAAACAGGTGTGTCTCCTTTCAAACCCAGCTTTAATCTCAGGCTGCACTACTGAGCAGACAGCATCTGCTGACCTCTCTCATCCTTAACAGGGCTGCTCCCCTGTGCTTCTTGCCTCTCACTGCCATCTCTTGGTCCCTTGGCTTTTGATTTCTCAGAAGAAAGATAAATTATTACTGACAAGCCCCAGGCCCAAGAATGTTCTCTTACAGGACCTTGTCATGCATCTCTATCAACTACTCTACTAGAAACACATATTAATAACAGCCTTGCCACTATCTTAGAAATCTATCTGCACCTTGAAACTAATTTTCTAAGTTTAAACCTAAACCCATTAGACATGCATTTGCAAGGACAGGTGAAGGCTTTTTCTTTTTGGTAATAGTAAGGAATTATCTCCATCTAAAAACCTTATTTAAAAATCTGCTTTCCCTTATATGAAATTTTAAAATATGAAGTCTGAGCACTACTTTCAAGTGCTAGTACTGTGGAAGTTCCAGCTGTACTACGCCTCAAAAGAAAGCACAGTGAGAAGACCTGAAGAGGCCTACAAGAAAGCTGGAAAGAGGCTTTTTACAAGGCCATGTGATGATAGGACAAGGGGCAATGGCTTTAAACTGAAAGAGGAGAGATTTAGATTTGATATTAGGAAGAAACTCTTCACTGTGAGGGTGGTGAGATACTGAAACAGGTTGCCCAGAGAAGCTGTGGCTGCTCCATCCCTGGCAGTGTTCAAGGCCAGGTTGTACGGGGCTTGGAGCAACCTGGTCTAGTGGAAGGTGTCCCTGCCCATGGCAGGGGCATTGTAACTAGATGAGCTTTAAGATCTCTTCCAACCAAAACCATTCTATAATTCTATGGTTCTACATACCAGAAACAAGAATACATACTCAGGCCTGTATATCGGCAGCCAGTAAACTAATCTTCCTCCCAACACCAAATACTCTGCTGCAAACTTCAATAGGTCAAAAAAGATGTCACTCAGATGATAACTGGATGAAACGAAGATGTGATTTTCTGTGCTAAACAAAAAAAGTTTACAAGTGTAAACATAAAAGCTCAGGCAAAATCTACATTTTTAATTAAAAATCCCCAAACCCAACAAAACTACACAGAATAGCACTGTGATCTGTAAAACTACAGGAGTACAACCTTCTACACAGCTTCTAATATGAGGAATATGACTTCCCAAATTCCCTACTGGGTCTTTAGACTATCATCTTTATTGCTCATGGAAATCAAAGACTCAGAAGCATACTGGGAATAGTTATTTTGCACAGTCCCTTTCTTAAGGGCAATTCAGAGTAAAAGACAGAAGACAAGGAAGGCCAGGCAGCCGAGAAGCCATATGTTATCTCTGAAGAGAAAGGAGCAGTGGAAATCCAAGAAAGAAGGCTAAGGTAAAATAAAAAAAAATAAAAAAAATGGAGTTATTCTATTTTAGCCTGATTTTGCATTGTGCATAGACTGAGGGGAACTTTAAGAATGGGAAACACAAGGCAATTAAGGCTCAAAGAGAAATAGGATTTGGAATCTGATCACAAGCAAATGATAAGCAGGGAGAACAAAACCAGGAGGATTTCAGGAAGTGACATGTTAATTTTGCAAACAGAGCAGAATGAGCTTTTGCTCTTTATTTATTATCACTACCTCTATTTTTTTAACTGCTGACGGGCAAGCAAGAAGTAATAATGATTCTAAAACTGTGACTGGCTTTCCATGAAGACATTTATATTCTACAACAGACAAGACAGCTCACCTACCTTTTTTCAGCTGTCCTAACTGTTTCCTTTTGTGAACCCGTTCTGCGAGTAGCTTCTCTGATACCATATGGTGCTATACAAAGCAAATGCACAAGGCAGAGATGAGAACCTCACTCTTTGTTCAAATAACGTAGTTATATTAGACATATACAACAGTGCACAAACTGTGCTTATACAAAAGCTCTTACAAAGTAGAAGGGTAATTTCCTCAAGATCTATTAGAAGTTCCTTGCTCAAAAAGGTTATTTTAAAACTGTTTCAAAGAAAGCCCTTCAGCTGTAAGGCACTTCTAGCAGCCTAGGTGTTTACTGCTCTAGAAAGGACAACGCTTTTCTGTTTTGTTCATTAAAAGATATTCCTTACTTTTCCAACATGTGACTAACAATCTCATCTTTTGTTTGACAGACACAAACATCTCCCCTGTAGCACTTAGCTATACATTTTTCAAAATGAAATGATATATATTGGAATTTCTTGCCAACATATTACAGAAATGGTAAGACAGGTAACAAAAGCCAGAGATGGCTTTTTCTTTTGCATTTTTACACATTTTCAATAGCATAACATACTTCATGTTGAACACGTCTGGTTGTGTGAGTCTTTTGTCAGCATCATGGAAGCACCAATATAACCATTTTGCAAATGAAGAAGTTGTGACACAATTCACAAACTTAGTTCTAAGCCATATTAATATTCTACATTGCCTTATTGCCAAATAAAAATTAGCAGGCAACCCACAAAGCTGCACTCCCTATATTCCTCATTAATATGAATGTGTCATCATAACAGCCAGCACCAGAGAACAGAAATTGCTGTATCTAGGTCTTTTATTTATTCTCTTAGCCTCTACTCCCTCTCACACATAACAAATGGAGTTAAGTACAAAAGATTTCTAAAAGAGTGAAGGATCATTTCAAACTGCTGGTGTGCCTAGTAGTTAAGTGTACCAAAAATACACTAAAACTTTCTTCCTGGAAGCATTCCAATAAGCACTTAAGTCTCCAGAAGTCCATCAGAGCTGCATGGCCGATTCCAGTGTGCTGCAGTTCAAATCTTAACAGCAACATGGAGCATTCTCATAACAAGCCTCTGTGCATCAGTAAAGTTATGCCTTTACTGAATGAGACTTCCTTGAAGGATAATTTTCAGCCATATTGATTTCTAGTGGTAAATATAATATGCTGTCCACAGAAGAAAGTATTATAGCCAACTTTGTTACACATCTGTAACTATCCTTAAAATAAATGCAGAGATATCAAATGCAGATTTCCACAGTGCTGCTCTCAACAGTAAACTTTTACAGCATGAAAACTGCAGGCCTGAGCACTCATCAACACATTAAATCAATGTACATAAGCGATAATCTTTTAGTCACTGTTATCAGGCAACAAAAAGCAGTACAAGCTTACGATCTGTAATGATTGCATCGAACAGCGTCCCTTTTCGCCATATTGGTCTTGAAGAATCAGAAACTAGTGCATCAAGGTAATATTTCTCTAAACCGTACTGTCGGAGATTAGCTCTGATATTTTCATCTGGCCCTCTCCATTTCTGGTTCTTTCTGGTTGCTTTACCTGGGGGGAGAAGCACATGGAACAGAAAAAAAAACATGTTCAACAACGAACTATTTTATAGGAAACACTTTCAGAAACTTTGTGATTCAATTTAAAGGAAAGTAACTGTAACATTCAAACCCAGCACTTATCTCCAGCCTTATTCTACTCACTGTCACAAATACTTACGATAAACTTCACAAGTAACAAGGAATAATGAAAATACATGCCAAATTCTACTGTACCATCTGCACAGGGTATCTAAAAATGTATTTGTAATAA
This sequence comes from Neopsephotus bourkii, assembly GCF_033783945.1. Lineage (NCBI taxonomy): Eukaryota > Metazoa > Chordata > Aves > Psittaciformes > Psittacidae > Neopsephotus > Neopsephotus bourkii. The sequence goes on from NW_026902239.1 coordinate 9,279,406, forward strand.
TGCTAGTTTGTATGATGTTCTCACTATACATCAGTCGTAACTGTGTCCAATGACTCTCATAATTTGCACTGGAGTCTTTCAGAGAAGTAAGAATGGGATTAGTCTTCCTGGGTTAGGTTACGAGAAGCTTCCCCCATCACAGACTAAGAAAGCACACAGCTGTTGCAACTACTATTTGGAACCTTGTTTTGGTTTTTATTATTCCTTTTATTAAATATTTCCTGATTAAATAAGAGAACAGCTTAGCTAGGATACATGTAAATTAGTTAATAAAAATAACCATAACCAAATAAATCCTGTGAAATTGATGTTGCTTTAAAATCCACTAAGTATTATCTGCTACCATCCGTATTCTTAAATTCCAGAGAGTAAGATTTCTGTGGCTTAGAAATATGCAACATACCTAATCCATGGATTGTATTGTAATCTATATCAGTACCACAAACATATGCTCCAAAGTGTGCTGAGGAGATTAGAAGGCCGCCTATGAAGAGGAGAAAAGGGGAAAATATAAACTGCTGCCATAAATGTTACCTGTGCTAGGATTTTTTTTCTCGGGAGCTTCAGGAGTTTACACCAGTAGCAACACACTACACCCAATGCTAGACCCAAGAAAAAAAAAAAAAGAAAAACAAAACAAAAACCAACAAAGTAAAACTACCAACCACTTAGAATCATGATGCAACTATAACCAGTGCTAACAGCACTTAATAACACTAAGTCCCTTGTCTGCTATACCTATCTTCCTTATCTTGCTATGCCCTATGTCACTCCTTATTTCTGGAGACTGTTCTTAGGAGCTTGCTTATGGTTTTCTGTATTTCGAGGCAGTAAGATCCTTTAATCATTACATGAACTGAAACTCTTAATTCTACTTGGCAAGGAGCAGAATTTCAAATTGTCAGAAAATTTAAATTGTTGGAAAAATCATTACAAAACAAATGGCAATTCTACCAACATCTGTTCTCAAAGTCAATCACCTTAATTCTGTTTAAAATCAATCCTGTTGCTGATTTTGGCCACTCCCTGAGTAAGAAGCAATGGTCAAGAACCTTCTAAGTATTTCCAGCGTAAACAGCAACATCAAAAAGTTTTCTATAATTGTTTTGCTGTGTGAAAACTATAGAGATGCATTTTTCTGTGAGTATGCTGCCTATTTTGTCAGTATATTTATCAGCAGGATCACCCTGGAACTAAACTATTTTATTAAACATTACTATTGTGATCTGCTTTCCTAATTAAAAACATAACAAAAAGCCAGAAAAGTACACGTGATTTCCACTTGAAATTTGGCAATGACTGAACAGCCACCAGAAAAGAGCAAATTATTTTATCTCTTTAACAGCTTTCAAATGAAAAGATGGATGGACAGCAGGAGATTATCAAAGAGCTGTGCTGTCAAGTTGTTAATAAGGAGGTATGCAGCTCACATGGTGAATTAATGAGAACAAGGCTGTGAACCCCACACTACTGATGTCAGCTGCTTATGGATACAAACAATCCTGCTAAAATAAAGGGGATGACTGCTACAGGACCAAGGGTTGAGCAAGCAAGCTTGCTGTGCAGGTGACTCCCTTTTGCTGCAGCGTGGAGTGGCATCTCAAATGGCAGCACTGCTCCATGCCACCCACTGAGCACTGACAAATCCCTAACATGCCCTGCATGCACAGGCTAAAATCCCTGTCTTGGGCACTAGAAAATTCCTACACAGTGTGCTAATGAACTTTACCAAAACTGAAGGTGAGGGAGAAAACCAGAAAAAATTCCTCTGCTTTTTTTGTGTGTGAAATGGATCAGGGAAAAGCAAGGTTACTCACCCCAGAGGAGTCACCCATTTCCCTTCTTGGCTGCAATCCCTCAGAACAGATGGGCAGTACCTCCAGAGGGTCAAGACAAATTTAGCTAGCCCTGACCCCAAGTATGGCATACCACCCAGTCCTATAAAAAAAGTAAGAAGAAAGTACTTTGCCCATCTAAGAATATTTTTAATTACAGAGGAAAAAAGGGTTTCAGTTAAGAAAACATGAACTTACAGCTTTTAATAAATTTCAGGTGGTACTAGCTCAATTGTGTTCACACAGAAGGTGCATGAATATTTAAAAACTAACATGGCCAGCCCTTTGCCCTACTATGGACAAAAGAAATATAATCAAAGGGTTAATCAGTGAATCACTGTGTCCCCAGTGATTATCAGCAGAACAGTGATGGCACAGAACTTCACACCTTTCTATCCTGCTCTATTTCCCCCATCTCTTCAGCATAGGTGGGGCCCTGGTCATACCACTATCCTCCAGGATGTCAAAGAAAACATTTCTGTCATTTGCAATTATGCAGTATCACGGGCAAAGTAGTGACAAATATCCTTCAACAAGCTTACTGAGCTATCCTGAACAGATTGTCGAGGAGAAAGTACATTCAGGTAAAAGACTTAATTTATTCTTCCAGAAACCTCCAGGTTTTCTTCTGCCCAACACTGAGGAAAGAATATTGAAACAGTTTACAGAAATTCTGTTTTATATCTCAAAACCAATCCTAGCTAGTCCAATTCTGCTTCACAAAAAAGGGGACTCAAGTCTCCTAAACCAGCCTGGTCAAAAGCACCTTTTTATTCCAAGGACAAATTCCAATTGCCCACTCTTACACCAATGTGGAAGACTTGTGACTTGGCTCAGTCAGCAAAACCAGTTTATTTCCAACAACCAAGCACCATCTTGCAAGGCCATTCTAACTTGGTACTATTAACCTTTTCAGCATAAAAACCAGGAAGAAGCCAAGCCAGGTATTAAAAGTTGCACCAATAAAGAAAACTTGAAAATGCTCCTCAAATCCTGAATGTATGTTCTTTCCAAACCCATCTTCTCAAAGTCACTGCATCACTCTCAACTACCTCACAGATTTCCACTGCCAGGGCACTGCTGCACTGACAATCTGGAAAATCCTCTAAAGGACCTCAAGAGACAACTGAAATTCCCAGGGTTTACCCACCGAAAGTAGGTGGCAAAGGCCACTGTTTACTTGTTTAGTTATAAATACACTTTAGTGATAAATGGTGTACTACCCAGTATCTCCAACTTCCCAAAGTACGCTTAAATATCAAGCCAATATAGCCCAGATGTCTCATGCAATAAACCCACAAAAACTGCAACTGAAATCATTAGGCAATCTGAGAATTTTGTGTATGCTACGTTCTGAACTGAAACACCTCTTAACATTTATCTTGCATTTATTAACATTTATCTTGCATTTCTATAGCTTCACCACTTCAGTGTGATTTACCCTTCCTTTCTTTTCCTCAATTTTCACTTAAAAGGAAATAAACAGAGAATTTTCTGTTTTAAGTTTAGCAGATTTTTGTAAAAAGACACAAAACCATAGACACCAAAACAGAACAAGCTGCTTAGAAAAGAGGCAGAGGACTTTCCTCAACCTTTCAAAGAGTACTACCCATCTACAAGGAACACAGGAACAAAGAGGAAGAAATTTTGTAAGACATTATGGTGCAGGCAAAAAAACAGGTCATGAATGAACAAGAATTTAAGACAAAAACATACAGTTCACAGAAGCCTCATGTTTCTGAAAATATTAAATCCCTGGTCTGTTTTCTATGGTACAAAGAAGCCACATACTAATACGAATTTGTCCTGCTAGTGACACTGTAGTGTTGTCTTCTCTCCCCCTAACTTCTCTGCAGTGATTTCCACAGCAAATTCTCTTCATCCTCTCATTAATGTAAGTATTTTTCATTGTACATGTCTCACATGTCACCTTCTTGATCAAAGTTTAGTAAATTCAGGTCAGAAACATAGCCTTTGTTATGCTTTTGGAGACATTACTATCAGTAGCTTAACACAATAGACACTTGTATGATTAAACAGCAGGAGCTGACACAACAGATCTTCTATTTCACCGACAAATAGCTGAGCTTCCCTTAGGCAAAACGCGCGTCTATGCCACACACAGAGTAACATGTGGAATAAGAGCTCCCCCTCCTGGCTCAATTAGGAAAAGTTCAGCTGGGGGCGAATACCTTGTGTGAGCGGTAGCATCTGAAGACCAGACATGATGGTACAAGGAAGTGATCGCTACCTTGAATGCTATGACCTAACTACTGCTATATTGTGTTATATGCTCAGAAGTGCCCTCAGCACTCCTCTAAAAAGCCACCTCCACAAATGCTGCTCCTTGTAACATTCTGAAAGCAGCTGCAGGGAGCACTCCAGCCAAATGCCAGTTTTTGGTCACTTGGTTGCCTTAAGCAGTCCATGACAACCACGAACTTGGTGTTTTAAGACACGTTACATGAAGTAATACAGTGAAGACAGACTTCTCAGAAGTGTAAAATAAACTGCTGACATTTTCTGAAGTTGATCTCCTTCCCCCAAAATCCCTTTTAAGTTAACAAAACTTTAATTTTAGAATCACCATTTTGCTTTTGTATCATCTCAATTACTAGTTGAGCACCAGAAGCCACTGCACCAGGAAAAGTGTGGTGTAAACAGTCACACAATCTCCCAGTTTTTCCTACCAGGAGAAAAAAACCTAAATATATACCTGTTCCCACAAATGGATCATATACAACATCGTTGGGTTTTACTCTCCCATGGTTTGCCATAATGAAAGACAGGCAGGCATCCATGCTCGTGTTTCCAATGAAGTGTCTCTTTTTTACACTGTAGGACTCAATAAGTTCTCTTTGGCCATCTGCAATCTGTTGAAGCATTTAAAAATCACTGTCAGGTCTTAGATACTTATATAAGAAGACATCTAACAGCTTGCAAGAACTGAAGCAAGCATATTCACGCACCCATCTACCAAAATACAGGTGAAAAGGCTCTTCTGGAACATTATTAGGGTCCATTCCATAATCTTCTAAAATCCAAAAGATGTGTTCTGGTTTCTTTAAATTTACTTTTCCTTTGAATGGCAGAAATTCAAGGGCCTGTACAACAAAATAAAACAGAATAAAAAAGTAACAGGGTCAAACCTTTTAAAGATGCACCCCTCAAAAAAAAAATAAAAGGGAAAAAATAAACCAGTTGTGAATATGATGCATTCTCAATTTTCTCTGGATTTACAAAATCCCTTCTCTTGTAACTAAAGATAGCTCAAATAATTAAGGATTAGCTATCAGGAACTGTTTTTAATTAACTGAACAGAATTCAACTTTAGAATAAATAAGCTGTACATATTATACAATTTTCAAGTTGCAGTGATGATGAAGAATGGAATTTAAAATTTCAGTAATGCGCAGCTACACCGATTTACACAGCATTATTTCATGTACACAAAAACTGAACAAAGAGGAAAGGGCAGCTACTATGAATACAGATCATTTCAGTCTCAGTAAACTAAGTACATAGACTAAATAGGTGCTAAAATAACATGTGGAAGAGCAAAAACTAACAGTATTTTAGAAAAACAGTCTAATTAAAATACTGATATAGTTAGGAGAGCACAAGTGTAGACAGGAGCATAAGGACAGAACAGAAAATCAGCCCACAGCTTGCAACTTAAGTCACTTGTTCCACATTCTACAACAATAAACACCTAAGATGGAGATCAAGTAACAGATTTTCTAAACACTTAGCACCTAACACTAGCCACTTGAATCCTATAGCTCTGGGCAATAAGCTTTAGTTTCCCAGGACACTGGGCTGAAATCAACAGTGATATTTGTCTTTACATAAGCCTTATGTGGTCTGTTCAGAGAAAAAAAAAAAAAACAACAAAACAAAGTAGTGAATTTTGAGGGAATGTTAATTCAGACACAAAGATCTCATTTAGAACTTAGTAGACATAAGCCGTAAACTGCGTTAAGACCTTCAGGAAAACAAAAATTAAATAAACAGCATGGAATTAAGACCAACATGAACAGATGAAATTAAATGTCAGATTTCTTAAACAACTACTTACATCTATCTTTTTTATTTTCTGTGCTTGGGTCAGTGTTTTGTTAAATGTATGAATATGTATTTTGTAAGTAGAGTCTGACTGCAGATATGGAAGCTGAAAAAGAAGCAAAGACACTTTCATTTGTACAGCTTCAGTGCTATTACCCCATTTTTTATAACAAATCTGGTCATTCTACAATGGAGCTATGGCATTGGTGGATAGGAACGGAGCAATTTATGTCATCTACCTGAACATGTGCAATGTGTTTGATGTTGTCCTGCACAACATCCTTGTTTTTAAATTGGAGAGGCATAGATTTGATGGGCGGACACATGGTGGAAAACCAAGAATTGGCTGGATGGCCACACTCAAACAGTTGTGGTCAACAGTTCAAAGTCCAAGTGGAGAATAGTGATAAGTGGTGTTCCTCAGTGGTCAGTATTGGGACCGGTGCTGTTCAGCGTCTTTGCTGGTGACAGTGGGATTGAGTGCACCCTCAGCAAGTTTGCTGATGACACCAAGCTGTGTGGTTTGGCTGATACCCTGGAGGGTAGGGATGCCATCCAGAGGGACCCTGACATGCTTGAGAGATGGGCCATTGCCAACTTCATGAAGGTTGGGTCAGGACACCTGGGTCAGGACAATTCTAGGCACAGTTACAGGCTGGGCAGAGAACAGATTGAGAGCAGCCCTGAGGAGAAGGGCTTGGGAATGTTGGCTGGTGAGAAACTCTGCATGAGCCAGCTTCAGTATCTGCTTGCAGCCCAGAATCAACTGTATCCCAGGCTGCATCAAAAAGAGTGTGGCCAGCAGGTCAAGGGCAGTGATTTTCCCCCTCTACTCTCATGAGACTCCACCTCAGGGTTCAGCTCTGGGGGGCCCCAACATAAGGAGATGAACCTATTGGAGCAAGTACAGAAGAGGTCCAAGAGGATGATCAGAGAGCTGGAGCACCTCTCCTATGAAGACAGGCTGAGACAGCTGGCCTTGCAGAGAGGCCTCAGAGCAGCTTCCAGTGCTTAAAGCAGGCCAATAGGACCACTGGACAGAAACATTTTTACAAGGACAGGTAGTGACAGGGCAAGGGGGAATGGCTTTAAACTGACAGAGGACTGATTTAGATTAGATATTAGGAATAAATTCTTTAATTTTTGTGAGGGTGCTGAGGCACTGGCACAGGTTGCCCAGAGAAGTTATAGCTGCCTCGTCCCTGGAAGTGCCCGAGGCCAGGTTTAACAGCCTCATCCCTGGAAGTGCCCAAGGCCAGGTTTAACAGGCCTTTGAGCAACCTGGTCATGGAAGGTGTCCCTGCCTGTGGCAGGGGGATAGAACTAGATGATCTTTGAGGTCCCTATCAAGCCCAAAACATGCTATGAGTAAGGAACCATTTTATCCACATGTTTTATAAGCATACCATCTTGTCCACTGGATAGTTCTTCAAAGATGCATAGAGCTCTCCTGCAGATCTTCCATGACCCCACAGTTCAAATACAGATCTGAAATTACAAAGTTTAAGAGTGCAGTAATGCGGAGGGACAGAAATACCTTACAGATACTTCTTCCTTTTAATCTTCTTGGACAATGTACTTAAGCTTTGCTTCATGGACTGCTGAAATTCAGTAATTAACTCTTAGCACATGCTTAGGTTTTGTTCTTAACAGGACACACTTAATTTTATTCCCAAGGTGGTTTTTCAATTATGCTTTTTTGTTTGGTAACATGTCCTAAAAGTTAAATTTCAGTCTTAGTACCCTTGGCTATCACAGACCTTTTCCTAGCACACAGTGATATCAGCAAATGAGACAAAATTCATTTGCACCTACCAATTTGATGAGGTAAGCAAAGGCTGAAAAAGGTCAAGAGCAGACTTACAGTGTTATGCTGCCCTGGAGTAACACAAATGGTCATTATATGCAAGACGCAGTTTCACATCTCAGAGGTTCTGTCCCGTTTTAAGATGTGGTTATGACGTTTGACATTTTGAGATGCTGAAATACTGTCATCTTATTTTGCCTGTTTTCTTAATGTCAGCTTTAAGTATTGCCTTGAAGATGAGAGAACTGATGCTACTGTAATGAAGGCTAACACCACATCACAGACCTCTCCCCCAGCAGTCAAATATCTCAACCAAGTGCCTTTCCATATAAAAGACAAAAAACCAAACCCTTTTAGTACAGGAATCCTAATGTCACTGCATTTGTTGTTAGACACTCATATGCACATTTGCAACACACTATAAACACAGTCTTTAAGGACTAGAATACTATGGAGCACCTTTTCAAAGAATGTTCAAAGATTTAGCTCACTCAAACAAAACCAACAGAACTACATTTTACTAAGTGACAACAACAGATACCAAAGCCCAGTGATAATTTTGTTAATGTACTCCTTTCCTGAATAAATTAAGGCTGTATTTCTAACCTGCACCCTACCCTGAAAAAGAGAGTGCTTTTTTGCAGTGCCTATTTTTTAATGAAAGCATCTGATTCATCTACTGTGAGAATTTAAACTGTATTTATAGACAAAGCAATGAAAATGCTGACAGCATAAGCCATCAGAGAACTGAATCTTTTAATTTTATTAAACTGTTAGAGAAATTCTTCTAACAGGCCTGCTTCTTACTTCTACACTTACATGTGTATGTGGGCAAGGGGGTGAAACCAACACAAAATGTTGGGAAGATTTTGCTTAGATAAATGTATGCTTCAGAACTTCTAATTTTTATTAGCAATACAATGGAGATGCTTCAGCAATCTTACTCTAAAATAAACATACCTCCCCACAGCCAGTAGTAGGTCAGTAAGAAAATCTGGACCTGTTATGCTTTCTACATCAGATAAGCATACATTAGCTTGGAGAGCATGGCATATGAAGCATCTGCAAACTTCTTTAGACATCTATGGCTGCTTTTTGAAGTACATTACAGCTTTTCTCCATTGGAAATATACTGTCATAAAGACAATTTTGTACACATGGGGTTCCTTTAGGCAAGAGTGGACAGCCCAAGTCATTGCAGGTAAAACTGAACACCTGACACAAACAGCACTCAACAGGGACCACGCGACACTGCGCAGAGGCACCCAAACTAACTCTGAACAAGACAGCACAGACTTAGTATGGTCACAGAGTCATACCACAGTCATGTTGCTTCTCATTCTGAACCATACCTCTGAGGTATCTCTCAAGCCTCAACAGAAAGCATGTTATTCAGACACCTCTGAAAAAGACCAAAAGCAGCTGGAACAATCACACTGTGGCATATTTCTGTGGTCTTGAATTTTCTAGAAAGACTACTGTTGCAGCAGTCTGGGCTGAGGGCTCAGATACCAGCACTAGGAAGGCCCGTAACCTTTCCCTTACAAACAGGATTTTCATTTTTTTTTACACATCACTAGTTTTATCTTTTGATTCCAGACGTATTTTAAAACAAGCCAGTAACTAAACAGTACTCAAGGCAACTAAAACACTGTGACACTACAGGTCAGGTACTGGCTCTGCAGTGAAGAACACTGCTTCAAGACCCTGCACTGATTGTACACTAAGTAGAGAATGGGCATGCTACACAATCAGTCCTATAGGCTCCAGTAATGTCTTCTCAGTTCTAGAGGTAATCGGAGACTGCTTAAGACTCTATACAAAATTAGTACTAATTTTATATACGTATATATATGAACAATTTTCCAACACTTATATTACCATTTACAAGATTTTTCACCTCTTACTTTGCACATACTGTCCGTTTCATCAGTCCCCTTGCCATCTCTTCTGTAGGAATATTGAGAATCCAAAATGGAGACTGAAATAAAGAGAAGATAACTGAGGCAAATACCGAGCTGGAGGATGTCACATGGCTTACATAACTACACGATTCTGTTTTATAAAAACAGAATACGCATGCTGAAGATTTTAAAAATAGATAAACAGGTGACCTGTGCAGAGAACATAAGAATAAAGCTTTTAATTCGAGACAAATATGTATACTTGGCTTCAGTGTCTGAGAAATTAGTAGGTATTTCATTTTCCCACCACATCTTTGACTTGGTAAAATACTATTATTTATGCTTCTCTAGATTATTCATCCTCCAAAAACTCAAAATACCTCGTTACGTACAAGCAGTAAGTAAAACTCAGTAATGTTCTCTGAATAAGCACCAAGACCACAATCACAGAGCTTCCTAGCTTCACTCTTCCAAGATACGCTGCCTCACTGATTTAGTCAAACACTAAATTCAAACCACTGCTGATTTCCTGGCTCGGATATTCTGAGAAGTCAGGAGAGCCTCCCAGCAGGTGGCACTGCCTCCTTTCACACCGTTGATTTAAGCCACCCTGAGGTGCATGTCATGCATCTTTTTAATCAGTCCCGTGTCTTCACTGAATTTGAGAATTGCCTGGTTTTGGAAGATGCCTTATTTCCCTCAGAAAATTCCAAATTTATTCTGCGACCCACATTTAATAAAAATACTACAAAAACCATACTTGCACACCATACCTGCAATCAAGTAAAACATTAAGCTCTCACTTACATTTACACGAATTTCCTGCTCACCACTGAACTGTCCACCGTGAAGTGAGAGCAAAGATTTTATTTCCTAAAGTGAAAATATAAAGGTCAGTTTTTAGAAGCATTAATTAATGTTTCAAAGAAAGGAAAAAAAAAATCAGCATGCATAAATTCTAATGCAGATGGTGATCTCCACAGGAATTATAACAAACTGAAACAAGAATGGCTTAATATCAATGTTTTCAATGCATGACAAAACAAAGAAGAGTTAGTAGGTGAAACAATATGATACACCATTAAAAGTGTTACTTTTTCTTGTTAAACTAACTTACTGGGTATACCTCAACAGTGCTCTGCAATGCCATGTTATTTTACTAATTCAATAGACAAATGTAATTTTTAAAAGACACTTTAAATATTTTAAACTGGGTTTGTGTCACTGGAAAAGGGTGCACAGAGAATCTGTGGATGCCTCATCCCTCGAAGTGTTAAAGACCAGGTTGGATGGGGCTTTAGGCACCCTAACCTAGTGGAAGGCATCCCTGCCCATGGCAGGAGGGTTGGAACTAGATGATCTTGAAGGTCCCTTCCAACCCAAACCATTCTATGTACTATGATACTATGAATTATAAGCAAAACATCAGAGATAGCAACAGAAGAATGAACAGTTTTTATTACCAACTAACTGTGGGAACTGACAGTGAAACACTAAACATAGATATGTGGACAGAGCAGAGATCCACAATTAAATTCAGCTCTTATGTACTGTTCATGAACTGAAAAAAATTTAGACTCTCCTGGAAAAACAGACTCTCACAACATTTCTCTTACAAAATTATTCTATTCTTCAAATATTTTTTGGACTTTCATGTAAAAGCCATGTCTCACCAGTAACAATGCCAGACCCAGCACTGAGTACCAATTCCTTTTCTGTTACCTCTTGGCTTTACGGGTATCTCAACAGTTTTCTTCCATAGGTGTCTTTTCCCAAGTAAATTAAATCATTATTTTTCCAAAGTAAATGAAATTGAGCATTTGTAAATTTGCAAATGAAACTGACATTGCCTTATTTGTTTCCATTTGCATAGAAAGGACATAAGAAAACACTGGAAGGAAGTCTGTTACAAGAGAATAGAAGTTTATGCACAGCTATTTTGTTGTATGGTAATGGGATAGAAAAAGCACCTGAGATTTTACACATGATATTAGTGGCATCTCCACACACTACTGGTAATATTAGCTACATAAAAGTGACAAGAAAGAGAAGCATAAAAATCACAACCTGTGAGAAAAGGCTTGGAAAGAAATGCAAGCATGACTTCTACACACATGAAGGTTGCAGATAAAGGAAAGTAATATTTTTGACATTTACTAAGAGGAGATGAGAGCACTGGCTTCAGATGACAGCAGTGCTGTGGATGAGAGGTTGGGAAGATCCTTACAAAAGTAAAGACAGTGAAGCACCGGAACAGATCTGCCAGAAAATACTGGTAAGTGAACATCTGACATGCATCCATCCACCTGTCCATCAGAGACACTGTGTGCTGAAAAAGGAATCAGGATGCCCGATGTCAGCCCTCAGTATCTGACTCAACCGAGGAGAAACCCCAGACTATGGAGCACAGTTTCCTACCGACTAAGAAATAAGAAAACATGGAACTTCATCCTACAGGCACTTAACCACAAATGTCAGCTTCAACAAACACCTTGTGCTGTTGTGATCTAGCACCATCACCAGAAGAAAAGCAGGCCTCTTGCATCCCATATGCAGGTGTGCTAGAGCTGGAGATCAGGCAGCTGCATCTTGCTAAGAGAGTCTGTCCTTGCTTGTTTCATTAAGTTTCAGACAAATCAGGTCCCTAATGCTGCTCATTACAAAGCCAAACATGTGGTTGAGCAGTCACCAGAGTACAAGGAAAGGGAAATGGAGCTCCTGGAACAACCAAATAGAACTACAGCCTTCATGAAAAAAAAAACAAAACAAAAAAAAACAACAAAAACCAACCAACCAACAAACAAACAAAAACAACAAACCCTTGCTGTGTACGTATGGATCATCTTTCTTTTACTTAAAGACTTTGCCTAAAGAAAAACTGGTTTGATCATAAACAAACTCCTGTTCCAGTCTCACAAAGCAGACAATAAAAAGTATGCACAAAAGCATGAAAAATAATGAAAACAAATTATACAACACACATTAAGTATTTAAAAACGTGTAAGGATGACCTACCAATTCTAACAAAATAACTCTGCATTTCAGCACTACTTTAAACAACAGCAAACCACGCTGGATATCCTATTACTAGCTCTTCAAGATGGTGCCTAGTGGAGCGCTTAGGAGACCAAAATTTTTGTAGTGTAGTAACACTTAAGTCATCCTGGGAAAAAAATAAATCATAACCTAAATTTTAAAATCAGAGGGTTTTCTTATAAACTCATAAATTGAGTGTTATATTAAACTAGATATGCACCAAGGGCGCAGAAAAAAACACCAGGACCTCACAAAGAATAGCAGGGAGCTTCAGATGTTACTTTTTTTTTTGTTTTACATGATTTCTGCGAATACCGCTCAGTAAGATGAAACCAATTTGGTGACAGCCAAGAGGCATAAACATGCCCATGGCAAGCAGACAGCAGTCCTCGAGGCAGCAGGACCTGCTGGCTTCCGCACCCTGTGCGCTGCTATCCTACCACACAGGGTTTGCTCACGGGTCCTGTGTCAGCCAGAGTGGCACAAACCCTTCTGATCACACGGAAACCAATACTCAGGATCAAAAGCCAGAAGCGAGCAGCCTTCAGTGCCGTCAGTAAGACTCTGAGGAAGGGGGCTTGTGACCAGGACTCCAGCCAAGGCACTGGAGACCTCCATTAGCTCCCGGCCTGCGAGGCAAGACATTTCAGGGAAGCCCCATCCTAGCTGCACCCCAATAAAGACATCTGGCCCCTCCAGCGCCGCACAGCTCCACCAGTGACTGGGTCAGAGAGGATCTCACCTGTTGCCAGGTCAGCACCAACCATTTATGTACCCACACTATGCTAGTGGGAGCAGATACATAGTTAAAAAAAAAAAAAAAAGTCACCACAAGACCTTAAAAACACTTCTGTAAACAAAGTTCTCCCTACCAGTTTCCATTTCTGATCTGAAGCCCCTAGTACTTTGCTGGCAACCTCTCCTAGCTCCAAAGGCTCTTAAAAGCAGACAGTCCTGCCTTATAGGCACCATGAAGAGGCTGTCCATGGAGGCTGAAGCAGGAGGAGGAAGCTACCTTCCGCTAAGCCCGAAGGCAGAAGGCGTAGCCCCGCGCCCAGCGCCGCCTGACACAGGACGCGGAGAGGGAAGGGCCTCTGGCGCCCTTCGCCCGGCAGCCGCAGGCGCTCCCAAGACAGGCGGGGCGGGCAGGAGGCGAGGCCCCACCGCGACCGGCCACTTCCCGGGGACGCCCGGAGCTGCTCCCGAGGGCAGAGGCTCACCCGGCCCCCACCACAACGGGCCAACCCTCCCAGTGCCCTGGGCACAGTCCTCATCCCGACGTGCTCACCGGCAGGCGGAACTCGAGGTGCTCCTGCGCCAGCAGCAGCAAATACCGCCGCAACGATACTGCCGGCAACGCCATGTCCAGCCATTCCCCGCCTCCCCAAGCCGCATGCGCTGCCGGGCGGGCCCAGCGCCGCAGCGGGAGCCGGAGGGGCGGGAGGGGCGGGAGCGACGGGAGGAGTCTGCCGGCTTCGGGGGGAAGGCGGCGTTACCAACTCTACCACAGCTGCCGGTAAAGGGTATGGGACTAATAGACTCCGCTGTGGGGCTCCGACGGCGGAGGCTATAGCCACGGTGCAGGGGACGGGATAAAGTACGGCTCTCGGTCTTGATTAATTACTGCTTATTTCACCTCCTTCTCACTCTTTTTTTTTTTTAACTTACGTCACGTGTCAGTGCAGCGGTACCGGTATATAAAGAAGTAAATAAATACATGTGTACTAGTCATGGGGGAAGGCTGCCGTTTCGGGCCGTGCACCCTTGTCCGCGCAACTGCGGCCTCGCCTGCCCCGGGCAGAGCTCTCCGTCGGCAGAGCAGGTCGTTAATAACACCAAGAATTAACAGGCGCCGAAGGGGTCACGTCCGTTTTTCCAGGGGAGGGATGTCAGCTCTGGCGACGTGGGGGTAAGAGCAGATAGAGACAGAAACAGATTCCCGATAAAGGGACAGAGAGAGATGTGGCTGTCCAACAGGGGCTCAAAATAACCAAATAGGCCTTTATATTGCATCTATTGTTTTATTAACATTTAGACTTGCTAGCTATAATCCCTTACTCACTGCTTTCCCTGTTATGCTGAGCTGAAAAGTTTGGCTTATCCAGATTTCGCTAAGCTTTTTATTAGGACGAGGCCAGCTCAGCGCTGAATTCATGTTCTGTATTTTCTGTGCTAATTTTTGGACAGCCTTTTTTTTTCTACGACTAAGATTTTGCTCATGACCTGTGAGCCCTGCATGGGCAGTGTTCTATATGGCCCTCCATAATCTCGTTTTGCAGTTTCTTGTGTTCTGTTTTCCTGCAGTAATCAAAACTCAGGCTTGCTGTAAAGCTTTAGGTGTGACCATTGACAAGAAAACAATCTAAATGTGAACTTTCCTAGAAGAGAAAGAGGTAGATAAGGATCAGAGTTTTTTCACCTCAGCAGTTGAGTGCGGAGACCCAGCAATAAACACTGAACTGCTGACAAACCCCATGTGTCTGAGGTTGCTTCCAAAACCTTGAGGTTGCTGAAAGACATGGAGTGAAAGAAGTCTGCTTTTATTTTTCCAATCTGTCTCCCCTTAAATGTCTTAGCTGTATAGCTCCCATTTTAGAAACCCCTTAGAAGGGAGTGTTATTGGTACAGTTTAAGCTGAATCTCTTTGAGACTTGCTTACTTTATCTAGAGAACACTGCTGTCTGCTCTCAGAAGCTGAATGCCTGTTTTCCAGTGATATTGTTTTCCAGAGAATTTAAGTGAAGTCCTGTTTTTTCCTGCTTTTGTCTAGAGGATCCATGGATCCATGCAAAATTACTGGCAGTCTTTATGTGCTGCTCAGGACAATCTGAAAGTGTATGTATGTTAATAAGTAAGACTTGCAGAGTATTTGATTCTGACATAAAAACAAAGTGCTTTTTAGATGCTGTGTTTGAAAACTTTACAGACTTGTACTGCCTGAGGAGAGTCATGAAGTTTGTCAGTGTGGGTTTGGGGAGTCATGTTGACAACACTACATAGCTGTTTTAGGGAGGGGAAGGAAGAAAACAAAATCACTCTTTTTAGCCTTCAAGGGAATTTTAAGGATGCAAAATGTAATTACTCAAATTCATATTTATCTAGGAAGCTAAAATTAACCACCCTTCTCTCACAAAAAATATAACAACAGGATCATATGGCACTCATGAGTTTCAATTTAAAAGGGGAGGACTATGAAAAGCTGTTATTTCATGTGTGTTGCTGCTTGTTGTTCTGTGTTGTCTTTTGCAGCCATTGTGTTGCCATCTCCAGCTCACCCCATGCACTTTTCTAGACTCAAAAGGCAACATGAGTGGTGTTTGACTGAAACTTGCATGTTCTGCTGGGAACTCTGGGAGAGCTCTGTCGCTGCTCATGGGGTTCACATGCAACAGCAGCTATGTATGTATATAGGCAAGTAAGAAACCTTACCAAAAAAACCCACAATGCTTTTAAAATAGACACACCTAATCTATAATTCAGTTATTAAATTGTTTAGAAATTGTATTTCTTATTTCCCCATAGAAAAGCCAGCACTAATCCTCTATTTTATTTCTGAATATCTGTAAATAAAGTAGCAGCTCTACTACTATGCTGATGGAAACACTAATGTGTCTATTCCAACAGGTGAAGGATACAGTCAATCAAATACATGGTTATAACACATTTGGATCTCTATAGGTACTTATAAAAGTCTGTCCCTAATTCATAAGAATAATTACATACTGCACAGATACTTGAAGTACTCATAATCCCATGTGTAGCAGTTCCCTTGCTAGCAGCCTGCCTGTAGGTTTTAGTAGTCAGACATGGCTGTGCAGCACAGCCGTTTAAGGGAGAACTATCTATTCTGATTTGGTTTTCTTCACTATGTAGGGCATTGCAGACGGTGCCAAGCTCACTAACTGGATTTTTACTTCTCTCTTCAGTGCCCGATGAGGAAAATCCCCCTGGTCCCACCACATATTGGCATTATAGATACTGTTTTCTGCGGATAATAATTTCTGTCAGTGTGTGGGAACCTCATCAGCACAGTGTGGGTTTGTCCACCTTTAATCAGTGTGCAGGCAGGAGAAAGGGTGCCCAGTCCTGCCTATGGGTTGGTGCCTCTTGCAGAGTGGTTTGCTCTCTTGCCTGTCAGTAAGCCTGTGCTGAACAAGTCAGCCAGCACAGTGTCAGATTGTTTTAGAAGTCTGCAGGGCTGTCGAGGGTAAGGATAAAGTTCTTTAAAAGGCATCATTGCATGAAGAGTAAGTACTGCACTGCATTTGTGTTGCATGGGGGTGTGGGACTGGTGGTACGCCCTATAACCTGTAACTTACTGCCTGGTATTACAAAATTACTCTGAATTTCAGCTGAATCGCTTCTACTTTCTTCATTGCTGTAAAATTATGGGTGGACTTAACAAAATCTTCAGACGTTTAACAAGTTTTTCACCAGCAAAACTCTCTCAAAAATTATCAGGCTGATCTGTTGTTTTTGCTTCACAGCCGACAGCATACCCAGGAACCACAGTTACAACCAGCCATTGATTTTTTTCCTGCTTGAGTGCCATAAAACATTTTCAAGAAATGGAAGAAGATAAAGGGCAGAGTGCTAAAGCTACCAGTGTGGTGGGTGACTTGAGGAAAAGTTGGCAGACCTGGGCAGAGGATCACATTGAGTATCAGAGAAAGAACCCATTCAGCAGCGAGGACAGGCTTGCATCTAAACCGGTGCATACTCACAGAGGAGATCCTACCTATGGGAGACCCCCTGAAGGGTCTCGGACAGAGCAGAGAGGGAAAGATGCTCAGTCACACGTGGGTAAGGAACTTGAAGAGCTGTGCTTGATCATCAAAAGCATTGGAGAGGTGGGAGAAGATGGACATGTGAGTGTAACATTCGGGCAGCTGTTTGAGACATATGTGACTATTTCCAATAAAGTAGTAGGAATCTTGTTAAGAGCCAGAAAACACGGTCTGGTTCATTTTGAAGGTGAAATGCTTTGGCAAGGAAAAGATGATGGTGTGATCATCACTTTACTAGAGTAAGGCTTTTTCATCTAATGAATTCTGCTGCATGGTTCCATTGTAAACATGTATCTAGATAACATCTTTAAAGAGGTTTTCATTACCGAATTCCAACTCAGCTACTTACTGTGACATGAGCAGGAGAGAAAGTGGGTGAAAAAGATAACGGTATTTTTGTAAAAATGGTAGAGATTTGGACAGAAACCATAAATGATGAACTAACCAATCACACTGCCATTGGATTGTCCTTTCATTATTATAATCCACTACCAAATATACCACAGTTCTTCACATAACTCTGCTGGCTTACTGCTTTAGGTTGCAGAAAGTATAAATTACGAACTTGCTACCATACAACACTGATTCTTGTGTGCTGGGAAATACTGTGTGTGGGACTTTGATTTGTAAAACATGGAGTTGGAGACCTTCATGGGAGCTCATATACTTCAAAAAAAAACCAGCCCTGTACATAGCAAAATTTAGGTTATTTTTGCATGGTGATACTGAATATGGAAGTGCTTTTCATGAAGTATATGAAAGTTCCCAAATTTTCAGAAATATCACAGCAAGGGTATTTGATGGTTCCTAAATGCGTTGCATCTTGCGTGTGTTTTGGAGACATGCACTGCTCCTGGTATTTAATAGTCTGTTCTTATCATCGTATCTTCTCCAAACCTTCCATGTCTCATTTTTCCTCTGTATCTCACATCTTTTTTACCTATTCTGTTCTTCTAATGCTGTGTCAGACTGTAGAAAATCAGAAAGTTCTGCAAGCTTTTTTGGTGAATTCAGCTATACCTCTTCATTGAAGGTAGGGTGCCACAAAAAAACATGTGATGTGAAAGACAGCAGAAATTGTTTCTAGTATATTAGGGCACTGTGTGTTCATGAGGAAAAACCAAAAATCTAGCACTGTTGTTTGCAAGAGGAGAGTAGAGACCCTGTAGTACCAAATGCATAAATAGAAGTTTAGCGGTGCAGTCTCATACCTTATTTCTGTGGAGGAGCTGTGCTTTCAGAGCACAGTTGGGAGTTTTCCAAACTGGGAGAAAAAATGGTCAGCTAGTTGAAGCTGAGACCGAAAGGTGACTGATCATGATTGGTTCGAGGCACTTTGGGGGGAACTTTTTCTGTGCTGAAAACAAAACCAAAAGATTGGTTATGTACGATAGTTGTAATAATGCTATTAAAAATAATCGGGAGCTGTATATACAGCAGTTCACACCAAGAAACTGTATCATTAGAAAGACAAATATATCTATATAAAATACATATTTTTATGAGGGTAAATAAAAGTTTTTATGTGGTGTTAACTACACTACTTGATGGATCTTTAAAGTAAGATATTCTCTTGCCTCAAAAGGATATTGAAATTTAATATAAATTATGAACTTGATAAAAGTGGTAGATTATTTGATGCTGATTATACAAAAGAATAATTTTCTTGCAAAAAGCTTAAAAGAGTGGTTTTTTGTATTGACATTTTCATCCAATAGGGATTTGTATTAAAGTAAGCCTTTGACTAAACAAATAAAAATACAGATTTCATTATCCCTCTGCAGCCTTCTCCTAGTGAAAAGACAAAGTAGAAAAAAAGGAAGAAATTAATGTGCTGAAATAAGTGGACAGGGGAATCACATGCAGGTAGAGCACGCATGGGGAAACAAAGGATGGGTCTGAATCGCCACATAATTTTACCAATTTTACCATGTTGGAAAGGGAAGATGTACTGCACTAGGCATTGCTGGTGTGTGTTCCCTTAGTTTTCCAATCCAGTCCTTCTTCCTGCACAAATTGTTATCTTGCAGCTGAAAATGAGACATAGATTTTGTGAACTTAACACATTTGAAATGTGTTGTTGCTGGAACAGCATTTCTTGCCCAAATGACATGAGTGCACCTCAGTGGATTTTGGTTCCCATTAGATAAAGCCTGTACATATATTTTGATTTCAAAATGAATCAAACTTTTTACAATACAACTATGAAATGCAGGTTGTTTTAATACTAACAATTTTGGAATCTAGTCAGTTCTGCCATAGCATTAGCTCATAGCTTGCAGGAAGCAGTAGCAGGTGGTTCAGATGACACCAGCTCACTAACAGGATGGTGGTAGCAGGAAAACCAATACATTACTAGACACTGTACAAATGATACATTAAAGGACACACACTTGAGGCAGGCAGTGTGTAGCCTGAGCACTGTAAGATGGAAGTCCAGCTCATGTATACTCACTAGTTCTTAATTAAGGCTGGCTCAGGTGGCTAAATGTCAGGAATCTAGGCTTCCAGTGCCATGTAAGTAGTTAACGTTCGATTCTTGCATGGCCTCTGCTGCACTCTCCTGCTGCCAATTGCTTTAAATATCACTTGAGTACAGATAGAGCTTTAAGCACATCTCTGATCAAAACAAGCAGGGTAAGCCCTAATGAAGTGGTCTTACCCACTTCATAAGCAACTAAAAAAAGCCCTATCATGGTATTTTGAATAAAACCAAGGCTTGTTATAAAAAAACATTATTTATAGCGGAATGGGGAGATTTTAAGAATTACAGGGCCAAATTTCCTTCCAGCTTTAGATGAATATTCTCTATAGGGTGACTGAGATCTTTCTATGTGCCCATCCAATACTTATGAACACCAAGCTGACAGACTGGGGCAGGGTGCAGGTTGACAAGTCCAATCTCCTGCTTCCAGCAATAGCCAGTATTTCAAGAGAAGTCTAGAAGGTAGATAATACAATTGGTCAGCTCGTCCACTAGTACACTCCAGAATAAGAAACTACTCTGAAGCCTTTAGTCACAAATGCATCATATTGAATGCACATGACTCAATTTAGCTACTAGTTCACAAGCTTAACACAATTTTTCTTCCTCATCTGTTATGTGGAGATCAGACAGGCATCTACAGATGAAACAGGAATTTAAATTTTTCAACAGGCAATTTTTTTTTTGTAACAGGCTCCCATTAGAGTAAGTGGAACAGAATTTAGTAATTATTTCTAGTATTAGAAGTTTTCTAGTATTACAGCTTATCTGGAGTAGTAAGTAAACTCTGACCTTCTAAAAGGTGTTCTTGCTCTACCGAGTACCTTTCAGCTCTTCAAATCTCTCCTAAATTTCTTTGTGGCAAGCTCCCTCAGTGGTCTTTTCCTCTTCTGCCACTTGAAGCCTGTGAATTCTGCAGCTGGTTTAGACTGTACACTCTATGGGGACTACCTGTATTTTGTCAAGCACTGAAGGCACTTTCAGCACTTCAATAAATGTTGCACATCAGACTGCAGTTGACAGCAAGTGAATTTTTATGTTTCCAAGTTTGTCAGATTTCAAATGTGATTTTCACTGGTTTGCTTCCATTTTTATGCTTCTGTTTGCCACTCGCACTTAAGATGACTTCAGATTACCTTGATTACTACTAGTTACTAGTTTAATCACATGGTAAATGCTGTCCTTAGTCAAAACACAAACCTGTTTCTTATTCTGGATTTAACAGTGCTGTGTATCCGTTTCATCCTTTCAGAGGGGCAGTTAGTGCTTAAGTGTAAAAGCTTTATTCTCTGGGTTCGAATTAGGTTGGGAATTAATGCAAAACAATTGAACAAAAAAGCACAAATAAACCTTTGTATTTCCTAAACTTGTAGTCAAAAAAGCAGCTTTTCTCAGGACAGCTAATACTGGATCAAAGAACAACAGAGCCAGCAGCAGTGGCTAAACCACTTTGCTTCTCCAGGCTCCTGAAGAGCTGCCAAGTTACGCTCCAAGATAGTTTTATTGCTCTTTGTGCTAGAGATGATTTTGGAAGTTTTAAAATGATGTTAATAATGCTGCTGTAGAAGAAAGTGACAGTTAACCGGGTCTGCCCACCACCTTTTCCAGGGGCTAGCCAGGAATTCTGAGTGATATTCAAAGCATTAGGCTTTTCATAAAGTATTTCTTTGCCTAATTAAAAAAGTTACCTGCTGAGTGCAAGAATGGTTGTCAATATGGAAAGAAAATGGAACACAGTTCTATGCTCAAAAACACTTAACGAGATACTGAACATCCGTCTCAGTAATTAATGTGTCTCTGTTTAATGCTTTGTTGTTTGAGCCGATTTGAAGCCTGTCTGCTGCTGTCAGAGACAACTTGAATTCCCTATCTTGCTCATCAGTAAAAGTTTGGAAGCTAGATTGTATACTGATTTGTACCTTTTCAGTCTTACTGTCATTACTGGGACTCTTCTCAAATGGAAGACATAGAAGTTGATCTTTATGCTTGTGTGTACATTTGAGAACATACTGGGTGTGTCTGGGATGGAAAGTTTTCTGCAGAGCAGCCTGTAAGGCACTATGTTTTGGGTTGGTGATGGAAACAGTTGCTTAACACACCAGTGTGGTTATTGCTGGGCAGTGCTTGCACCATCAAGGCCTTCTCTTTTTCCCGCTCTGCCCCTCCAGTAGGCAAAAAGACTGCACACCTGACACAAACTGACCAGCAGGGATATTCCATACCATACGAGAGGCTTTGCTGGGGTGGAGGCAGCCACTGCTACTGGCCTGCTTGTAGGAGGTCATGAGGGATTACCTTTGCATCATATAGGTTGTTTTTTTCATTCCTCTTTCCTTCACTTACTAAACTGTCTTTATCTCGACCCATGAGTTTTTTCACTTCTACTTTTCCTATTCTGGAAGACATACTGGGTGTGAATACTAAGCAAAGGGCTATCCACAGCAAACCCCCCAGTCAAGTCTTCCACTGCACTGGGAGATCATTCCAAGATTAGCATTTATTCTGTTTATTAATCCTTTTTGACAAGTTTGTGTTGGTACTTTAAATATCAAGTCACAGTTAAGTACAGTCACATAAATTAATTAATAATAGATCAGAATACATATACATAATTCTTGAAAGATCTTAATGTTCAGATATTTCACAAAGCTAGGAGCCAGCTCAAACCTCCCCATCTATTGCACAGAAGTAGTCAAAGTTCAGTGGCTTTAATTCACACTTACAAATTCACACTGTTACAAATTTAAACCCTAAAGGGGTGCAAATGACATATGAGTGCCCACTAGTAAGAATAACAAGACATTAGGAAGGTCTTACAGAAAAGAGGTGTAAATTCTTCCAAATAGAAAGTGTTGATATTCAGAAGGATGTGAACTTTCTCAAATATTACATACAGTTCACTGTAAGAATTTTACAATACATTGTACAACTAAGGCAACAGGTGCTGGATCAGTGAAAAACACTGAGCAGATACCGTTCAGGGAAGCTTGCAGGTGCAACAGACCACCAACACCTCAACTGCATCTAAATACATCAGCCAAGGGTACTTGACTAACTGGGCATTGAGAGCTACTCTCTGCGAAGGAAAATCCACCCGGTGTATTCTGGAGGTCTGACCTTCCAGTCTGCCTTAATATGGTATTGAAAAGCAGAGCACTAGCACTACTCATTAGAGTCATACAGGAAAGGCAAAATGTTCAGCAGATTCCTTAACCAACCCAACTTGTTCTAATTTTGGGCTCAGTCCCTGCTATCAAAATTCAAATCGCATTGCTATTAGCAAGCCTGCCACATACTCACTCCACTCAAAACACATTTCTCTTAGGACTTCATTTAGAATGCAAACTTAGCCAAGGCATGAGTAATCTCCAAAGAACTTCCAGTAGGAACAGTATCAGAACCATCTACAAATTTGGATTATTTTTTCTGTTATCACACAGAAGAACAGTATATTAAATCAACTCCTCTTGAACTCTTCACGTTTTTTGTAAACAGTTAATTTCAAATATTGTGTAAGCACGAGGGGAACAACCTTTAAGTTCAACATACAACCACTTACACAGACACTTAAACTATGTTCTACGTTATATAGCATTATGATATCTTGGGAACCTATTGTACTAACATTGCCACTGTCATGAAAGACAGGTAATATATTAAAGTGGTTTAGCATCAGAAAATTAGTAGTGTTCTTTCAGCATGTACTTACTAATCACTAGGCATAGCTAGCATATTATACAAATACAGATGGAGACTTAAATGTTAACTACAATCCTAGAACAACGCCACTTCAAAATAAAAGCTTGATTCTGCAACAAATATTCCGGTTGTTATCATGTACATGCTGTTAGTAGTTAACTTGTGCCTTAGTTGCAATACATTCTGTTGCTATACCTGCGTTTTACTGGGGAAAGTTCTCTGCATGTGTGCCTATGTGTGTGTATGTATTATGTAGGCATATACACAAATACAAAATTATAATTAAAATATATCACCTTACTGTCAGAGAAGTACATAGACTAAGTATCCAAATGGGAAACTTAGGTCGGCAGCTACACATTCTGTGTGTATTTCCTCATAAGGAACTAAAGCTCTTTTTTTTTATCCTGGTTTATTATTGGCAACATCAAACTGTGCAACCTTAAAGCAGAGGCCAAAGCTGAAGAACAAACTGGCTAGCGACACAAGGCTAAGAGTGCTTTCAGCTGGCAGCATTTTCAGTTTGCAGTCGCTCAATCAGTTGTTCAGCCTATGAAACAAGAGAAAGCAATGTATTAACTACACCGTGGACCTTCAGTTTACTGAAAATTCAATTTTAAAAATAGTGATACTGACAGAGCATTTACTTTTCATTTTTGCAGACAAAGCATAAAACAAGCAGAATACAATGACTGTTTCAAACAGCAGACTCTCAGTTTCCATCAAACTCCCATTAGGCCAACAGAAAACAGAACCTATGTAAGTCAGAGGATGCTTAAGCAAATAAGTAGCATATAAAGCTGTGTGGTTTTAAAGACCTCGTAAGACAGCAGCACCCAGAACAACCAAGGTCTGAGAACTGGAATTCTTTGGGAGACAGGGTGTTGTGGCCTCTCATCACCCAACAAGCTGTACACTACTCACATATGTTGCTGAGGGATGGAGTGCATTCACATATGTGGTTCATGTCATGAGACACACATCCATTCTCTGGTTATGTAACTATGCTCACACATACTTTTCTCACCATGTAGTTATTTATGCATGTAGCACGTAATTGGCACAGCTTTATCTTGTATATTTAACAGCAGCAGCCCACAGAGCCCGCAGAAAGGCTCCGGGCAGAAAGACAACACTGGCCTGCCAATGTTGTTCTAGTAGGCCAAACTGGGCACATTGAAACTAGCATGGGCACTTCTGAAACAAATATTTCTGTTGAAGGATGTCCATATTGGATAACCAAACTTGGTACTGATCTCCCTGTCTAATCCAAGACAGTAAGCAATAAAACTACACAGCTATACTAATTTGACGGCCAAATATCTGTGTGATGCTCTACAGTACAGCAGAGACATCTGCTTTTTTCATGTTAGGTGTGATCTCCAGCAAGGTACTACTGTGAAGAAGCCAAGTTTTTTCTCATTAAGAGGCTATCTATATTCTTCAGATTACCTTTTTTGGCATCTTTCTTTTGGGGATGTGCAATGACCTTCCATGGCAAGAATCACAGAATGGCTTGGGTTGGCAGGGACCTTAAGATCATGTAGTTCCAATCCCCCTGCCATCTAGTTCTCCACCTCGTCACTAGATCAGACCTTCCATGGCAAGAAGCAAAAGCATCACCCTGCCTGCAATAGAACTTTGCGAGTTACATCTCTTAAAAAGAGAAGCTACTGTAACTGCCCCCCTGAGAGAATGAAATGTGAGACAGAAAGTAACGCCGATTCTCCAGGTATCCTCAAACGTTGCATTTTCTGCCTTGTTGTGCAAGGACAAATAAGCTACACATCTCATTTGGCATAAAGCATTTGACTGTTCTGGAAAATGTATCCTGAAGTGTCCAAGTTCACAATGCCAGACAATTCACAGTGCTGAGGGAGGACAAGTGACAGGCCGGAGAGTTCCCATGGCTGCGTAATGCTTTATGTTTTTAAGAGCTGGATCTGTTCAGTAACTACACCTGTATGCTTTGACTAAAGGGAAAGCAGAACACATTTCAAACACAAGTAAAACTGAATTTTACAATACACAGGGATGCTGTAGCTATATTGCAAGGACAAGTTCTTTGCTGTATCAAAACAGTGAGAGTAGGCTTTAGTCCCTGAGAGAGGTATTTTCAAAGTGATGTAGTTAGTGCCGGTTCAGTCTTACTGCTTTTCTGTACTGACAAAAATCACTACAAACCATGTTTTTGTAAAGCAGGCACTTGTTTTAATCTAAAGATGTCAAGAGGACAAAACCCATGTGACCTCATAAAAGCAATCATTAAGTGGACGCTTTCACCTGAATTGGATGAACCACGGTGTATGCACAACAGTCCATCATATTTGTACATATCCTTTTAAATTAAAGAGCAAATATTTACAAAATATTCTCAGAAGCACATCACTAACCTCAGCTATGTATTAGATCCAGAACTACTGTACTGCTTGCTGCTAATGGTACAGGCACTCCATTCCCCTTAACAAGCGGGTTTTACCATTAGATTTTTTCAAATAGTTACTGCAAAATATACATAACAATGACAGTAATGCAAAAGAATTATTCTAATAAACTCTGGATGTAGTTAAAATGTTAGAAAGACATCGTATTTTCAGCTTGCAATTGAAAACCTATCAAAAAGCTCACCTGCATTATACTTACCGTGATAAACCAGTAGGAATTGATTCTGTAAAAGAGTCTGGATAAGAATCCTAGCTGGCTGGCTGGGGCCAGGACATGAAGATGCAAGTGGGAGATTGAGCAGAATGGAGGCCAGTGAAAACCCATTCTTCAGAAAAGGAAAACAAGTAAAGAAATACTGGTAATTCAGGAAGAAGCGGAACATTGCAAGTTCTTTAACATGAGCAATTAACAACTCATGGCACTTTCCTTGTACATAATGGCAGGAACAATAATATACCTTTCATGGTGCTTTCAGGGAACCTTTTCAAGAGCCCACTGACCTCCTCCTTCACATCTCTGTATTTAAGACACATTTTGATGAAAGGAGGGTTTAAAAATAAAATGTATCTTAAAGGTGTTATATCCAGTTCTCAGCTGGAAAGCCAAGTGTCACTAGATTAATGTAGTTTCTACCTATTTTTATCATGAAGGCCCAGCCCCCTATACCATTCAGTTTAAACTACAGGGTGCAGCACCGAAATCAAATGAATGCAGATACGACTGAAACACAACGCAGTGCCCTGCTAGAACAGGACAAAGTTTACTTCTCTTCTGGAATCTAGGACTTTGAGCATATTGTCAGCTTGTACTTAAAGAGCAGCCTTTTAGGTAAGTTCTTTGAAGTGCCCTCCCTATCCCAAGACGTGGTCAGGAAAGGATCTGAGTTGGAACATAATCTGAGCTGGAAATTCATCAGAAAAAAAAAACAAACTGAATACCAGCATATTGTACTTGAGAATCCATGCAATAATTGAATGCAGACCAGATTTCTTCAATAAATCACACTGTACTTGTTGCCACCACCTCTAAAATAGCATTCTGAAAAGCAAAACAACCATACTCAATAAACACAGAAGGTTTCCATTACATACCTTACATCACTCAAGTCACTAAAATTATTTCTCTGGAGGACAGCTTTTCCAACTTCCATCATTCTCTTCACTATTAAACACAAATAAATTTGAATTAATGTTTAAGTAGTATTTTACACATCATATGTCAAGTGATTTTTTAAAATGCTACTCTTCACAATATTAACTTCAACAAACTAATTACACTAAGATCACAAACTTTTTTTTTCAAGATACAAATATGGCAACTACTCACAATCAGAGACTGCCGAGATGGTGTGGTGCAATGTGCAATGATTGACACGAAAGTTGCTACTGTAACCAATTTCTACACTACTGATGCTCTTAAGTGTGATATTATCCTAAGAACTTTGTACAAAGCCATGCCATCAGCACACCCTCATGAAAAAAAGTAACAAATATTGACTGGTTAGAATTATGACATTTACACTAATTCCAGTGTTGTATCTCTACACAGCCATGGGACTTTGATCATGGGCAGCCTGGGCAAGTTGGGAAGTTTCAGAGATGGTACATGAATTTAAATTAAAACAAAACTGTCAGTACTATTTATTACTAGGACAACATTTCACCAGTGTATCACTGAGAAAAGAAGCAACACTAAGGCAAGTCTAAGGAATTGTCTTGAAGCCAAATGCATATAGAAGTTCTTTTCTGGAGAAAACTACCCTATGGTTAAAAGGAAAATACAGTAATGCAAGATTTGCAACACACAACTGTAACGCTTTTTTTTCTTGCACCACTTATAAGTTTCCCTGAGGTGGAATCTCTTCGGGCACATATGGGCTGTAGTTTTTCCTGTTACTCAACACACTTGAATAGGCATTTCTTGTGAAACAAATAACAGGACAATGTTTTCTTAAGAAAAAAAAGGAAAAAGAAGCCTATTAACAATAAACCATAGCTTCAGAGTTTTATAACCTTATTTTTTAAAAAATTATTGAAGTTTCTTGGAAAACCATATCCCTCTTTTTTCTCTCCCTTTTTCCATGAAAAATAACACTTGTTTTAAAACATACATTTAATAAAATTCTGCTGTATTTTAAATATAATAAAAAATTGTACATATGCCTAAGGAAACAATAAAGTCTCACATAAATGCCTTAAAAATAAAGCTGCAGTTACAGGAAAGTGCAGAGGCATCTCTACTCCATGCAAACAAGAGACTTCATACAGTAGTGCAATGTTTTTCTAACATGGCACAAAGTGCTACTCTAGAATAGTATATGAATCTCCCAGCAAGTCCAAGTGTCTGCCTGCACTGACTCGTACCATCTATTTCCGTGTTTACATCCTCAACCAAATGATGCTCAGAGGCATAATTTACTTGACAACACACTATTTAAGGCTGTGTGAAATTATTTTCCTTTGAACAGACACTTGCACTCTTACCCAAAGGTATGTGTTCTTTCTTCAGTGTTTTGCAGTTTCCCATGTGTTCCACCGGCACCACCAGGTAGTGGTGGGGAGCTCCAGGTCTGCAATCTCTAAAGCAAGTAAGGTCTTCATACTAAAAAAGACGCAAACACAGTAAATTGATTAGGACGAGGGTATCAGCAAAGAGTAGACGGCAAAGTCCACATTCCCCACATCAATACTATACTTAATAGAATATTTGAAGTAGCTAGCAAAAACCTTCACATTTTTTGGAGCTAGCCTCCAGAAAAACCTGTAAGGGGGATTTGTGTCCTCAGCTGACCTGCAGCCAGGATACCTCCGTGTCGGTTTCTAGCTGTTGTGCCGACCTTTAAGGATGGAGGTGTTTTCCTTCTGACCGACATTTCACTCCGATCTCCACAGAAGAGCCGAGGTCCCGCAGCACTACCCCAGACCCTCCAAGCCTTCCGAAGACAGGCCCTTCCCGACCTGGCGGCCCGGGCCGAGAGGGTGAAAGGGAGGAAGGGCCGGCACCAGCCGGACGCCTCAAGGCCCAACCTCAGGCTTCGACCTCTCGTTCTCAAACTGCTCCCTCAGCCCTCCTCCCGGAGCACCACCCTCCCCGCGGGCCGCGGTGCCGAGCAGCACCGCGAACGACGCAGGGGCTGTCTCCGCACCAACATGGCGGCAGCCAGCGCTCGGCTCTCCGGTAAGAACCGACAATGAACATCCGCCACCGGCACACACCAACAAGACCCCCACCCCTTCCAGCGGGGCCCCGGCTCCCACGGGAGAGGATGGGGGCGGTGGCTCCCGGAGCTCCGCCCGCGGGACGCCCCTGACCCACCTCGGAGGAGAGCAGCGCCGTGCCCGGCTCCTCGCGGCGGGCGATCCTGCAGAACACGCACTTGCTGTCGTAGCTGCCGCCCTTCCCGGCTTCGCTCCCCTCAGCAGCGGCAGTAGGAGCCGCAACCCCCTCCCCGCCCGCCATTGCCGGCCGCCCCACAGATGCGACCCCTGGCGGCGGAGGCGAGGCTGCGTCCTCACCCCCTGGCAGAGAGGGCTAAAGGAAGGAGCGCCGGGCGGCTGCGTCAGCGCCCCGCCCACCTGCCCGCCTCCTGCACCGCCAGGGGGCGCGCTCGAGTCTTGTTTTACAACCACCCCCCCGTAAGTGAACCCCAGTGTAAGCCCCTGTTACCTCAATGAAGCCTTCCACAGCTGAACCAGGAGTGCTCAGAACCTCTGCCGCAGGACAGCCTCTTCTGAACAGGTTAAACGGAGCTCCCTTGGATTGCCACAGCCAGGCACACACTGAATTACACCCCCCAAGCACCAGTAAAAGCACATGAAGTCTGCTCACCCTCAGTTTTCAATAAAAATGGTAGAAACTGACAATAAAATAAGTAAAAACATTCACATCACAGAATCACAGACCGGTCTGGGTTGGAAGGGCCCCTAAAGATCACCTAGTTCCAACCCCCTGCCATGGGCAGCAACACCTTCCACTAGACCATGTTGCTCCAAGTCCCATCCTAGCCTCGAACACTTGACTGCCAGGGATGTGGCAGCCACAGCTTCTCCGGACAACCTGTTTCAGTGCCTCACCACTCTCATCACACCAGCTACTTCCAAAGCTAACAGAGACTGTTTCTACGTGGTAGCTAGCCTTCAATTTCAAAATACGTGTTCTTAATACTTATGGTTTAAAACGCTTGCACTGCTCATAAGACCAGAGGTGTAGAGCCGCAGCATCCCTCACCATGGAATTTCAATGTTTATGTTCATCCCAGAGTCCCACTGGCACAAAGTACTTATCCCACATACGATAGGCCACAGCATTTAAAAACTTAACGAGTTGCAAAATTGGGAATGAGATTTTTCAAAATGACATTTCTTCCAGAGCACAAGCTGTGCTTGTATGAATAGAACATGGCTAGCTATTCTACCTGAAGCAGCTCATTTGCCAGCATTTGCTGACCCGCACAGCATGAGGGAAACCCTCTGCAATGAGCTAACCTGCTCCTTTTCCCTGCTATGAACAGCCAAGAGAAACACATTCTGAGGATCATTCTGAAAGTAACTATGTTTTATTCTGCTCTAAGGCCAGCGCTGTACAGAACACCCAGTGCAAAACCTGCACTGAAATCAGCACCAAATCAAACAGCCATCATTGTCTGGGTACTTAAAAGCCTTATTGCGAATGAGCATTTTATCAGTGCCCTGAGTCAAAAAACTTTATCCAAGTACCACTGAATTACATGTGCTTCATATTGCAAGAACAAGCTTTTGCTCTCCCTCCGAGAGGAAAAAAAAAAATAAAATATCAGTGGTTTTTCTAGTGATCATAATTTTCCTCTTACTTTAAGAAAACTCTGCCACTTCAACTCCAGGTTCACAGACAGCACACCGGGTCCACTGCATGTGTAATCATTGTTTTTTCTTAATGCCACCTCTGTGTATCATAAAACCAATAAAACCCACGAACAAAGCAGTTTTAAGGTATGTATGCCTTTGTTGTGCTAGGGCAGAAATAAAAATACACAGACACTTCAGCAACATAAAAAAGGTGCATACAAAAATTATGTTGGTCAAAAAAGATGAGGGAACACAGGAAATTCACTACAGAGAAACAGGAACTACTTTGTAACAGCCTTTGAATAAACACAAACCACAGCTCTCTTTTAGGAGATGCTATACCACACACAAAAAACCCAAGCAAAAAAACCCCAAACCTCCTATCTCTTTACCCGTGTTTCTAAAATGCGATATTGCTGGAATTCTCTTTTAAAGGGGAGGCACAGGTATTTGTCAGCATAACTTGCAATTTAAGATGTATCCTTTAACATTTACTAAAGTTTAGGAGTAAAAAAAAAATGTAACAAGTTTCTGAATGCATAAATTCCTTTATTGAAAATATTGTGATAGCACTGCATTACATATATTCAATATTGATAGTTTCAAGGGTCACAGAATTTTGATTGAACAACACTGTTTGGAATATACAGATATGCTCTGACAAGGATAATATAATGGAGTACGTTGTAGGCAGCACTAGTGAAATGTATGTAAAATGCTGAACTTGGTCGGGTTGGAGTTTTTTTTAACTATTAAGTGGTCTGCCACCATTTAAAAGAGCGAACAGTATTTAGTATTCCTGGTATCTTCAAAGTGTTACTCTGTAAGTGACTTCCAAAATATTTTACGTTACCAATAAAAACTTTATTTATGGCTGTAGTAGACCACGCAGAAGGGAAGTGTGAAAAGCTCACGTGCAGCGTGCTACAGGCTGACTGTAAGATAGCATTGGCTTTTAGACTGTGAAATTTCTGTGCAGGATTAAGATTTAGTAATGCTTTTGAAAGAAAACCACTTGCTGGGTTTTTTTTAATCTCTTCAAAAAGGGAAGAGCAGTAACTCAAACTGAGCTGTATTAGTTAATAATACTCCAAAATTAGACTGTACTGCTTTAATGCATGGAAGCACACTAACATTTCTAAAACCTGCTTTTATCAGGACAGTGACACATTTGAGCCTAAGGCAGGAGAGCATCCTAACGCTGGTCAGGCCTGGATTGTGTAAGCAGAGCCACCTCTTAATGGGAAAGCAGAATTCCTTAGCAAACAGTGAAGATAGCTAGTCCTCTGTCACACTCTCCCTATTAACCAAAATTTTCATTTCCTAACATGGGAGTCTTTTCAGTGTTGGGGGGGAAGAAGGGGAAGTATCAGTTTAGTTCATGAAAAGCAAAGAACAGTATTTACTTGCCTGACAAACCTTAAACCAGCCTGTTGCTTTAAGTCTTTTTTGGGAAGGAAATCATATATATAATTACTAAGAAAACAAGTATTATTACACTGACATGTCCTGGCCTGTTAGAAAACAGCATTCTTCTCTAAATCTCAGTTGTATTTTCTCCTTAACAAATTCTTCAATTTGTAGATAAATGCTCATAAAAGCACAG
Organism: Neopsephotus bourkii; assembly: GCF_033783945.1. Classification (NCBI taxonomy): domain Eukaryota; kingdom Metazoa; phylum Chordata; class Aves; order Psittaciformes; family Psittacidae; genus Neopsephotus; species Neopsephotus bourkii. Next base: position 9,311,898 of record NW_026902239.1, read on the forward strand.
TGGGTAGCTTATTTTGAATCACTTGGAGGTGATATAAAGAAACAATCCACTTCAAAATGTCCTTCATAAACAGTCAAATAATACTAGGGCAGATGCTCAGAGCATGCTGTCCCAATCCTGCTGACTGCAACAGAGCTGATACAGTCTACAGCAGGTGGTAGTCTGCCCAGTGTCTCCGTGAACTGACAAAATCATCATCTGTTAATATGAATGTGGCAACCGAGTTAGGAGGAAGCACTATTCCCCTTTTCTCTCATCTCAGGAAAAAAAAAAAAACCAACAAAAACCGAACAGAATTATGCACTCAAGTGTTTCTGCCAGAAAACAAACCCTCTAATTAGGGTAAAATGAAAATGCAATCTCATTTACAAAATAAAAATATAAAAATCAACTTCAGAAATCAAATAAATTGATTCAGAATAAATGCCAATGCATAAGAAACCTACCTGAATAGTATTTATCAAATTGAGATTTGGAACATTAAAAGAAAAAACTCAGAGCTAATACATTTACACACCCCCACAAAAAGAAATCTGCTATACAATAACAATAAATAAGAAGACTTTAAAAACATGTTCCCTTAAGTGCTGTGTACACCTATTTGATTCTTTTCCATGGCAAACAGTATGCTGTAGATTTTGGTAAAGTAACCTTTTATTTTTGGTTAGCATTTGTACACTGAACATAATTACACATGGAATGTACTATATATAGTTTTCCCACAGGATTTTCTTCACAGTTACAGAAAGAGTTTTCAACTTATACACCATGAATGTTTTCATAAGCATCATTATCTTCGACGGAGAAGTATTGGTGGAGGAAGTAAAAAACACTTCAGAATGATGTCTTACTGTTCTGTCTCTTACTGCCTCTCAAAACCAGCTGTTTGTTCTTGGGTTCGTTGGGGTTTTTTTGCGTAGTCATGCTCTGGTACAAACTTGAGGAAAAAGCGTGTAACATTGTGAGGCAGCCTGCACCTTCTAGTTAGCTTTTAAGTGCCTAACGGATCCAGTCCTTAAGGCAGTCTGTATTTCACTCAAATGTCCATACTTCGATGTCTTGTATTATGAAATCTTCTTTCTTGGATAAGATGTCATTATTGAAGGTGCTGCAGGAGTTGCTTCGCCCGTGATACAAATCTGCATCTAACCACAAGCCAAACCGGCCACTAAAAAGGAAATATACAATAATTTTGGGGTTATATATATAACAGTAAAAATACCAGAAGCTGCAGAAACCACCAGAGCAGCGATACAGAAAAATCTAGGTAATTCCGAAGAGCTCTTGGACCAAATGTGAAGACCTGAATCTCAGAAAAACACTTGCTAAGAAGCTCACAGAGCAGCCCCTCACTTGTTTGCACCAATAAGCAGTGCAGAGGGCAGGACTGAGTGTGTGCCTACAGCCCCTCCTGCCATTTAGCTGTTCGAATCCACCAGTTGTAGCTATGGCCAAGACTGGGATGCAGACACAAGGATCCCTTCCCCATCTCTTCAGCCCCATCTGCTTTAGGAGAAGGAGGAGGGGTGTTTATACACTCCCGATGCAAACCATGCCCAGATGTCCTGTGGTGAAGCTGCAGTCAACCCTTGATTTCATACCCACTGACGTTTGAAACTCAGGACATCATTAAGCACTGTCTGTATCCTTGCTCTGTGTATCAACAGAGTAACAACAATTTAATAAGGACCACATGAGAAACCTTAAATGCTGATGGCAAAACTGCTGTTAAAGATTATCTTCCAGTGACAAACCTCTCCAGCAATGAGACATGTATCTTACCAAAACATCTGGGTTTTTTTTCTAACAAAACCCCAAAACACAACAAACCCTACTCACTAATCAGTCACTTTCTTTAAGCAATAGAAATTCCTTTGGTTTTGTAACAGAAATCAGACTGGTGAGATATCTGCTCTAAACAGTGTACTAAAAAGAATTTCAACCATTTTACCGATTAGTTTTTCTTGCAACTACCACTGTCCCTATTCTCATTTAAAAAGTTAGGTACAGAATTGGAAAACCATTCACTCACCCTCCACCTCCGAGCTCCAGAGAGCTGGTGTCTCCATTGATGAAGTAAGTGTTCTCTCCACTCCATTTGAATACCTAACGCAGGGAGATAAGAGGGGAATAAATATACGTTTGGACTGTGAGGGTTCTTATACTCTAGAACTCCTGAGGACCAACTCTTAACATGTCTTTTTTGGTGTGGTCATATTTTATTTTATTTGTACTTAAAGGGGGAGGAAGAGGTAATAGGTAGAAAGGAACAATCATAAAATAGTTAGGGTTGGAAAGGACCTTAAGATCATCTAGTCCCAACCCCCCTTGCCATACATATTTAAAACTATGAACAAGGCACCCTAATCCTTTTTGAAATTCTGCTTGCATCTCTAAATCAACATGTATTCTGTTAAAAAGGAACAATGTGTTCAATATTGAAAAATGCATAAGCCGTTCAATAATTTCTTAATTATTGACAAATTAAGAGGTATTTCAGCAGCACTGTGATCTCTGTTTTGTCATCACTGTGATCTTAAGCATGTGTGAAATTATACCCTATACTTGATATCACTGCCTTCCAAGGCCAGGCTGGATGTGGTTCTGGGCAATCTGATCTAGTTGAAGATGTCCCTCCTCATTGCAGGGGGGTTGGAGTAGATGACCTTTGAAGGTCCCTTCCAACCCAACCAAATCTATGATTCTATAAGGTGAGTCTTCGGCAGTCCACTCTTTACTCCTCTCTGCTTCCCCCTTCAATCTACTTAAAATCCTCTCCTCACCCTTCCATCCAGACTGTCCTCTTGGCACTTCAGATAATTACAGCCACTTCTGCATGAAGCACTGCATTGAAGCAATGAGTCATCAACTGCAGCCATTAACAGCTGGCACATCTTCTAAGCTCAAATATGTCATCTTCATAAAAATCTCATAAATATTTCAGAACTGGATCCCAAAAATCTTCCTCAGGAAAGTGAACACCCACTTACCTTGAAATGTGGACTGAATGTGTAGAGGAATGTTTCACCAGTACCATAGTAATGGTCACTAAACCTGAAGGGTTGCGTAGCGTACGCTCCAAATATCTGTGAGAATAAAACGGTTAAACTACTTTTGAGGACAGTGCAAAATTCAAGGGAACAATCGCAAAATTCAAGGGAACATTTCAAACTACTTTCTAAAGAACAACTGAGCTGGTGTTTCCTGTTAGGAGAACCAACTAGTAAAGTACATCAGATGAGCAAATCTTTTGTATCCTGCAAGTTAAAAGCCAGATGACAACAATGGCAACAGGAATGCCAACTCTAGGAGCTACTGAAGTACTAGACCTCCACAGAGGCATTATTTGTTACAGCTTGTTACCTGAGATACCTAAAGAAGATACTGCCACAGGCACTATTAAAATAAGCACTCGCAGCAATTATGAAGATGGTGGGATGTGTATGTCTATTACTGTATTGATATACTTTCCTGCCTGTACTTTTAGTTTAAGCAGTGGAAAACACAAAAGAAAACACCAATGCCTTATTTTGGTATGATGTCATTTCACAGTATGACTAGCACTTCATATTGATCACTTTTCATAACGTTGCCATTTCAGCCCAAATCCCTTAGAACAAGCACTCCTTACCTGGTTGTCCATATCCTTGATGACAAGGAGAACTGGACTATCCAGAGATGACGATCTACGGTACAGAGTCTTCAGGCTAGTCCCGTGTTCCAGTGTACTGTACACAAGCCGCCACAGATATCCCTGCACTCGCGCGGGCAAGCTCCGGGCAAGCTGGACAATGAATGGGAGGGAAACAGTTACATATTCAAGAGACTGGGTCACAGGAAGTGCCTCAAACTAATCCCTTTCTGCAGGGGCTCTGAACCAAAATACAGCTGTCAAGGAAACAGCTGATGCCAGTGGCTTCACATTAACCACATGTATGCGGCCTTGTGCTCTGAGCCCAGCTGCGTGCATTCACATAGCCTTTGAAAGCCTTGAAAACTAGCACCCCCTCTCTGAGCACTGAAACACTTGCCAGTCCTCAATAACACAAATCAAACTCCAGAGCTGCAAAGCGTAATAATGAGCTTTCCAGGTAAGCCAGTGCTGCAGCAAACGGGACCTTGCACAATGGCACTCCAACATACTAAGCACTTCACGAACTCTTAAAAAGCACTGGTATTGCCTCCAGGAGGCAGGATGTCCCACACTCAGCAGAGACAGCACCACAGCTAACAAGGACACTTTGAAGGGTTTCTAGCAATACCTGCTCTATGTGCATATTCTCCAGAAGAGCGCTGTGATGCTTTAAGACAGGCAAAGTATCATCATCTTCTTCTTCATAGTTACTGCAAATGCTTTTTCGTCGTTTGGCTTCTTCCACGGTAATGATCTGAAGCAAAAGAACAAGTGTCCAACCTAAAGCACAGCTCTTACATTATCAATCCTCTGTTGAAGCAAATTAATTTTAAACAACATACTCCTCAGCTGTCACACTGTGTGGAACAAAACCACTGTATGGGATGATTATATCAAGCACAGGCAGTGTTAACCAAATGGGGAAAATCTTAATTGGCAAGGTGTCTTCGAGACAGCATGGACAGAATTTCTTCACACCCTGGTGACCTCCCAGAGCTGTAGAGTTCTTTGGGTTTGATAAACACTGAAGTAACAAGGTGGCATCATGTGTTCGGCCTCAGACATACTTGGTCCCAGTCAGAAGGCTTGTATCAAGTGCACCTACTTCTTCCAAGACGCAATACACACATCTGAACTAGATGTCTTATGGAAGTCTAAATGAGGAGGACACAGAAACTTCTTTGATTTCTCTCATGCAGCTAGTTAAGTACATCAATTATTTTCTCAGGTGCTAATGCATGATAACATAAGAAGGTTTAAAATTTCACTTTTTTATTTAAATAGCAGCTTTTTCCTGGTTTTCTTTACTGACTCAGACATGGTTTTGTGTTCACAAATTTAAACAAAATGAATACAACAAAGAAGTAAAAACGTAAACCAACTTGAACAGATATTTTGAGTTCTTTCTTGTAGGAAATGTAATAAGTACGATGATTTTGAGCATCCGCTTTATGTAAGTTCTTGAAAATACTCATTCTGAGAGTCAAGATCTTTATAAAATACATTCTTAATTGAAAATGATCAAACAGCTCTCAAGGAACTTCTGTTTATTCCTTTGCCTAAGACGTCATAAAGACTTCATACTTCATTGTAGTATTTTAAAAGGTGAGTCCACACAAATATTTCCAACATAGGTTTACATTTAATACCTTAAACACAGCACAGCCTTCTCTCCAGCGACTACAGGTAAGCCACACTACCTTTTCCCATTAAGCTGCGTACAAAATGATGATGTGAGTCTGTACATTTAAAGCTTGTCTGTAAAAGGACTTGGCAGCCTATAAGGTGCTGAGAGAGACGGGTCAAACTCTGAACCACATGTGGCACAGGCAGCATTCAGGAGCCCAAACATGGCATGGGGCAGGAGCTGCCAGGCTGGAAGCATCCACAGTGCCCAGAGCTGACTGCAGAGGGGTGGGAGCTGCCTCACCCCTCAATGGCAGCAGTCTGGCTGGGTGTTGTGGCTTCCAACAAGCTGCTGCTGGGGTGCTCAGCCTCCTGGCTGGCAGAGGGAATCTCCTGGCACAGCTGGAAAGCTGCTAATCCTCCAGTGCAGCAGCTTGGGGCGCTTAGTGACTGACAGGAACTTCAGCTCTGCACAGCACTGGGAGGTGAAATGAGGCCCACTGTGCTCAACAGCAGGCCTTTACCTGGGGCTTGGTGTCACCATAAGGAGCAAGAAACAACAGCAAGAGCTCAGAGATGGGGCTGGGGAGAAAGAAAAGGCGAAACAAGGAGGCCTAAATACAAACCAAACAGGAAACCTTAAGCTACTATCCTTCCATGAGCATACCACCACAGAGGTCTTATCTTGGAGCAGGAACCTCAAGATGTGGCTTCCAACTCCTGGAACTGGGCCCGGGGCAGCTGCCCTGCGCAGGACCCACGCACTGGCACCCCAACACACACAGTGAGGCTAGGAAAAGAGAAGAGGGCAGGACCACAGGACAAACTCCAGCCTGCAAAAGTGGTGCTGTTAGGTGCCCCTCTACACCCAAGGCAGGACAGGTATTTCTGCCAGTGATACTGCAAGAGCTGTAGAGCTGCATCCTGCTCCTCCAGCCCAGGCTCAGCGGGATCTAGTCCTGGGTCTTCTGAGGATTGCATAGAATCCTGTGCTGGAAAACTTTCCCATGGCCAATTTCAGGAAGGTTTGCACTACAAAAATAATTTATTTTTTTTTTCTTTTTAAAAAGCAACGAACTGTTAAAGGAAAATGGTCTTCCTGCTTTTATCCTTGTTCTTTTTCTGCCTCCTGAATGGCTTGCCTTCCCTCCTCATCTCCCAGGCCATTATTTTATTTTATTTTTTTTATTTTTTTTGGTTAATGATCACCTTTTTTCATCTTAAATTAAAAGTATCTGTCTTTCAAAGTTTATTTTCTAGGAATAGTTTACCCCAGGGGGAATAGTGATAGTGGTGAAGTACTACAGTAAATGAAACAACAATAGGTATCTGTAGCAAAATACAACCAAACTTACTGACACAGGCAACCACAGGAAACATACTAATGGAGCTGTGAATAGAAATTGACTCCAAAGACAGTCAAGCCCCCCTCTTCACTGCATGAGTACCTGCTCAGCCTGTAACTGAAGCACACATTTGAATGAAGCTCAGAGTCAAAAACTGCAAAAAAAGGTACCTGCAAGATTAGGTATTTACAGGCCACACAAACTCAGAGACAGATAAAAAAAAATAAATCAACTACTACAGAAACTGGATCTACAAAATCCTTTGAAGATTTTACGGGACTGAGAAAGCAAGCTACCTGGGGTCTGAATACCCAGTTAAAATTCATCTCAGTACGAAACACACTTTTTACTAGAGCAGAAGTGCTGTATCAGACCCAGGCTGTTCAAACAGGGACACAGTTCAACATACCTCCACAAAAGGTTCCTCCTGGTCAGGTCTGGCATAGTAAAAAATTTGAATATTCAAAGGCATTTGTTTCCGTTTAATCATCTAACAGTTTATTTTGCAGTATCCACTACACTTCCCTGCTCTAATGGTAAGAGCTCTTGCCCACAAGCATGACAGATGGCTACTGCCAATGACACGCTGCGATAAAATTGCTTATATGCTTCTCTACAGTCACACTTTCTGTTTCCCCACAAGGAAGAATGAAACTTCCACAGTAAGCATGCCCAAATTTGGACTTTGATAAGGATTTCCTGGCAGACATACTTTAAATTTGTAAAGCCTGAATATCTCACAAATAAAAGAGACACACCTTTAGAAGCAGTTTCCAGAAAATACTTCTCCCAATACATATTTGAATAAAACAATGAGAGACAAGCTCCCAGGCTGCCCAGACTTCTCACAACTCTGTTCTTTTGAACACTAGCTTTCATTTTGGCTTTAAGAAAATAGCATGAAATTAAGACTGGAACAGTGAAATCTAGTGCAGTATATGACTGCACGCAGCTCTGAGCAAAACAAGGAAGTGCAGTATATGACTACACTCAGCTCTGTGCCCAACAAGGAAGACTCTTTTTTTCCATCTTGCAGTTCACAAAACACCAACATTAAGAAACTATAGAACTGTAAAATAACAGCTACTTAGGATTAGAGGTTATGCTGCTACATCTTAAATGACAAGCCCCACTCCCGAGCTCTGTTTTGGAATGGGACAACACACCTTGAAGTTAGAAATTCTAAAAAAAAAAAAACAAAACAAAAAAAAAAACCCAAAAAACCTAAAAAGAAAAAAGAAAAGGTAGTAGAACCTTAAAAAAAAGTTTATGTTTAAGACTTTTTTTTTAATTCATCATCAAGAGATTCCCCACTTTGGGATTTACCTTTTCTTTTTTTAGTTTATCCCATAATCCTTAGCACAGCTAGTGCTTCAGCATTCAGAAGCATCATTAAAAAAATGTTTGCAAGCTTATCTGCCTTAGAAACTAGGCTTTGTATGCTCAAGAGACAGACAGATAAACATAGGCATGCCAACTAGCTAAAACTGATTGCAAAAGCCCCCATACGAAAAAGCCAAAGTCCAAGGATAAAATTTATCCATCTTACAACCAACACTCAAATGGTATTGCTGCGTGCACCTGAGAAGCAAGGGTCTGGCACATCACCACATACCAATCCATTCTAACCAGCACACAGATATCTCTGTTGGTGTTTATGTGTACATATACATTTTTGAGATTTTGCTTCTAGCACATATAAGCATGAATTTGGCAACACTGACAACATAACACCTGTATAGTTTTGCAGAAGGCTAACATCACACAACCAAAACATTTACACAATTTCAGCTGGTTTGACCCTAGAGAGCTCCCAGTTATTTGCCTGCTATTTCTAGGGAGAGAAGGAAGCCTGAAGGAATACAAGTACATTTGTGAGATAGAAGTATTGAGGAGACTTCTATATGAAGCAGCAAGCATTATAAATGCCATAAACATCAAAAGAACAATTGCCTAGATTCTTAGAGGATGCACACTTGATAGCACATGCTTCATGTACAGGCAGAAAGCACTCACCTCCCAGCTTTTAGTAGTGGGTTCACTGAAGAAATTGTCTATCATATCAAGCTCCTCCTTTTCTACCACGACAAAACCTTGCTCTTTGGCATCTTTCCCATATATTTCTGGTGACCACTGAACAAAAAATGTGTACAGGTGATCCACCCTATAAAGAAAAGAGGAGACAACTGTTGTTCAGTGGTCCATGAACACAGGACTACCAGGTACTACAGAAGTTTTGCCCAATGACAAAAAAGGGACAACTATACAAACAGGATACCTGTGGAATTCCACCCTCACATTCCACAAAATGCAACAGCTCCCTCCACCTGGCAGCCTGAAGCACTTCAAGGTTTCTCTGCTTTCACTCCCCACAATGTATTTTTCTTCTCCCTTTGCTATATGCACAGCCAAAGCATCATGGTAAAGTGGGTGGCTTGTCCAGTCCCATACAATTTGTATTAAGAAGTCAAACTGAGTGGTATTAGGTCATACTCACAAAAGCCAAGTCCATAAAAACTTACTTCATTTATTTAATTTGAACTCCTGCATAAAACAAGCCATGTCACCAGTAGCATATGCCACATTTCTAAAAGTTAGACAGACTAACCACAAAACAATTCTTCATTCTGTTAGCATTATGAAAAAGAGCAGTTACTAACAGCTTTGCTAACGATATAGTACCAGCAGTGTATACACTTCCATAAACGTAGTCAGCTCTCTATAATTGTCTTTCACGAGATGTTCTTTGACAGCATCCGTAACAGTGAAACAATTTCTGCAGAAGGAATTTATGTAGTATATTAAAATTAAAAAGAACACATGCAATTTCAAATAGGAACATAAACCACTGCACAAGAAGTTGAAATGCCAGCAAAAAAAAAAAAAAAAATCAAACCCCAACTAAAGAGAGCAGATAGAAAGACAGTAAATACGCATGACACTGGAATTTTCTCCAGTTATTCACCAGATACTCTGCTCCATTCCAGGTGCACAAGCTGGCATTTGCCATTTCTGAACTTCCTGATGCTTCTATCAGCCCATTCCACCTTGTTGTTGTCCCCCAGAACAGCAGCTCTGCCCTCCAATATATGAACACTCCCCATATTTGCTGTCATCCCCCAAAATGACAACAGTGCAGTCTTGTCACTATGTCCATGTCACCAATGAAGGCATTTAAAAGTATCAATCCTCAAGGAATACCACTTGCCCCTGGCTGCCACTCAGACTAGCTATCAACCCTTTGAGCCCAATGGTCCAGTCAGTTTTTCATCCACTTGGTGGTCTACCTGTCTAAGTCAAATCTTTCCAATTTGGCTCTAAGGATATTATGGGCGATTGTGTTGAAAGCCTTACTAAGGTCATAGTAAAACACCAATCCTCTGTTCTGCCTTTGTTCACAGAACTGGCCATCTTAAATAGAAAACTTATCTGGCTCATAGAAAAATGATTTTCCTTTGGTAAATCTTCTCTAGCTGTTCCTGATCACTTCTTGCCCTCCATGTGCTTGGAAAAGGACTTGCTTCATAACCTTCCAAGGACTTAGGTGAAGCTGATTGCCCTGTGCCCCCAGATCCTCCTCAATTTTTCTGAAGATGGTTGCAGCATTTGTCTCTCCAATTATTAAGGACATCTCCCAGTGATCATAACCTTTGAAAAGGTGATAGAAAGCAGCCTTGCAATAATATCAACCAACGTCCTCTGTACACTCAGAATATTTCCTGTCAGGTCCCCCTGACCTGCATATGCTCAGTTTATTTAAGTAGCCCATAACTAAGTTTTCCTCTACAACAGACAGATGCTAAATAAACCCAGACCCTCCAGCTTTACAAAGCAGCAGCATAAAATGAGAAACAGGTGACTGTAGAAGTGAGGTCATTCTCAAAGGGGATGCAGAACATCTCCGCTCTGTTAATAAAATTGTAACAGTATGCTATGGTAGTGTTTTCAAGCTACAAAATGGAAAAAAATTGGAGACAGTTTTTAAATAGAAAGCCCACTGCTTGAGGAACTCTCTTACAGTCAACTTGACATTTGTGAAGAAACTTATCCTAGAGCTCAATAGCTGTTTTGGTGATCATGTTTATTAGTTTGTCATGCACTAACAGAGGAACATCAGTAAAACAGAAAGTACTTAGAAAGGAACAACTTCAGAAACCTACAGTTAATCACTCCAGAAATAAAGCAGTCAAGATGAAAAGACGGTAATAGAAAACTTTTTAAAATAGAAAGAAAATACAAAAAACAACCTAGGAGATACAAATCGAAAGACAGAAAACTGATTCAAGAGAGATTTCCCTCTCCAGCTGTAGCCAAATTAAAAGGAAAGTGAATACGCTCACAAAAATGTTCACAGTTAACACACACACACAGATACCATAACATAAAATAGAGGGAAAGAAAAGGTTTATAGTGAATTATATACATTCAGTAGAAAAAGAGTAAAAAACATGACATAAATATCATAATATCATAAATATCATGACTGACATAAATATCATAAATATCATGACTGACGTCATCACCACAACCATTTCTGCTGATGATCAACAATATCTGACTTCTTTGAGGGAAGAGGCAAACCAGTTTTCCAAAACTGATGTCTCCAGGTCAGTCACAGGTCGGGGGGGTGGGTGGGGGGGGTGTGTGTGCTACTTCACATTTGTGTCTGGGGGTGGAGAGTGGAGTTGTGTGTATCCTGTGATAAATATACAAAGGCTCAAAGTCCAAACACAGTTACTGGCCTAGAAACAGGAATTAAATCAGGAGTCCTATGACTTTGTTACAAACATGCCTGACTAGATGATGATCATTCATGAATCTTAAGAAGGTTAAGGTATCATAAGCCCTCATATGCTTATATGAGCTTAACCAGACTTGTATGAGCCCTCACTGTAATATATTAAGCTATAGATACAAATGGGTTTCATCTGTATAGTCAGATACCTTATTTATCAGGATTCCATGAGCACTCTATTTGTAAGAGGCTAATTCAAAAGGAGTCTAAGCTTTATGCTACCTATTCCATTCCATTAACAGAAGTATGGAAGACTGATGCTTCTGCACCAGGACAACCTTAGTTATTGTCCCTTTATGCAAAGCCCTATTGTAAGCGCATGGAAGCATCACACAAGTATTCACTCCACCTAGCTGTGCTCCAAGTTGTTCCAGATCTCAGCTTCAACCCTATCAACTACAGGGTGTTACGCACTAGATACTAACAGGAGTCACAACCAAGCAATATCTTGCTCTACAAAAGGAAACCCCACAGGAACAGTAACCAAAATAAACCAAAACTCACCCAGTGCCTCAAACCAACCAACAAACCAAAACCCACAAAGTATCACTGGGGCAGGAAGCAAAGACTGAAAAAGAGAAGCAACCCTTGTTACTTTTCCTCGCTGAAAATCTGCCTTCTCTCAAAAAAGAAATTTCCTAAAAAGCAGATGCCCTCTCAGCAGCATGAACTTGATGCAGTATCTTTTATATCGACACTGATGCAAATTATATATTAATAAAACAAACCCATCTGCCAAATATGTATTATAGATAATAAATGAGATTTACTTCTTGACTGAGAACTAGTCAATGTCAAAATGAGGAAATTATTTGTTAGGACGTACATTTATAAACAAATTCTACATTATTATCTCTGTCCCTAATGTAAGGCATTTACTTCTGCAAGACCTTGAGGATACATCTGTGACATAATTACTGATCTACTACTACTCAAAATCCGCTAGGGTGGAAAATCTACAGATCATTTAAATGTAAATCCACATAGTAAGAGCACGCACAGACTTACCTTCTAATACTATAAGCTATTCCCATTGCAAAACTTCTCAGCAAAAGAATCAACCTATTAGTGTCCTCTCTGCTCAGCTGAACCTGACACGAAGCTGCCCTACCCAGAGTAATCTGTATATAAGGCAGCTCCAGATGCCCACCACCCCCATTACGTGCTAAGGTGAGCACCACTGTGATCAAGCAGGCAGCACAAAGCAGCTCATTAGTCACTGATTAACTCAGTTGTGCTGTGCGGGTCATAGGGTGATGCATGCCTATGGGAAGGCATGTAGGAAGAGAAATGACCTACAACAGCTGCAAAAGGCAGATGAGACTTACTGGCAGCTTTTATAGATTATCACCCTAATCTCAGTATTAATAATATTTCCAGAGGCTTCCATGGAAGTACATCTCCACCCCAGTGCAGCCGTCCTGAAGCCTGCCAAGACCAGGAAAGCAGCAGCAGTCTGCAAGAACAGCTCTGCTGGGAGCAGTGGGCTACGGAGCCCAGGCTCAAAATAGAGCCATTTTCACAACTGATGACAGAAGCACTAAGAGATCATGGAAAAACGTAATTGTAATTAAATGTGAAACAAAGGAAGATTTAACTTACACAGTGGTTACAGGCATGCACACCCATTTCCTCACAATGACACAGTCCAGGTTTGGTTTTGTTTTTTTGGTTGGTTTTGGATTTTGTTTTTGGGGGATATGTTTGTGTGCAGTTTAGGGGTTTCTTCTAATTACAGTGAAAGGTTAAGATGCTTCACAAGCTACCACGACTGCACTGGACAAAAAGTGTTTCATTTATGCTGCTTTACAGGCAATGAGACAAGAATAGTAATCTTGTTATTTTCATACATAAATTTCATTACAGATTTTTTTAAACTTAGTAAATTATTCTGATAAATTGTATCAAAAATACATTGCAAAGCAATCCCAAATGCTCTACTGTCCATGGCACAGTCAAGATGCAACACTGATAAATTTGTACTGTTCAATACTGGTGCAAGAACATCATGGGCAGGTAAGAAACGATGCATTTTGATTTGGGAAGGCATTAGAGTTTTTGGTGAACACACTGACTTGTTAAGCAGACAATGTCTTGCATTAATAGGAAGGAATGAGTCTCGCCTTTAATTTTTGTCCCAAGTTCTACATGGTTTTTTATGTACCGCTCTGGTGTTAAGACAGGTGTGCATGAATAGTATCAAAATGACCCAACCCATGCTACATTCACCACTAATTTTGATCAAGATCTGAACAGCAGCCAGGACATCAAAGATCTGGCCTCTCAGTCAGCATGGCCAAGCACTGCTGAAACATCCCACGGCAGGAATTACTTTTTCCTCATTCTAAAAACTGAAAACCAATCAGTATCACTGTTTATATATGGGTAGGGTTCCCTCACTATTCAGAAAATTTCTGCCCATAAAAAAACAAGTTGAGAAGTCTTTTTCCAAGTTTGTGTTAAGAAGCTTAACTGATCAGAGACAACCTCTCTTCAGCTCAGCAGCTTTATTCAACATTAGACACACTATCCCAAAGCAATAAACTGACCTTGTGTTATATTACAGCATCACTCCAACTCCTTTAAGTATTTACTCACACTTCAACCTAGAATTTTCTGAACCTGCCCTTTTGCAATCCCCAAGGAGCCAAGGAGTGGTTCAGCAAATAGAAAGCAAAACAAAAGCTATCTTCAGCTACACTCCCTATGGCCACATTCCAGCTGGATTTAATTTCTCCTCCTCCTCCCCTGCGTCCTCCTCCCTGCTGGTCTGTTCAAAACACTTATTTCTAAAATACAGGAAATAAACACTTAAGTCAACACCCATGCTACAAATTTGAAAATGAAATTAAATAATCTGGAAAACTATTAAAAGAAAAAAGTTACTGAATGTTAAAAGAGACACCTCTATGCTGGATCTCCAGTTCAGATTCTTCCTTCCTGGAATTTAATTTACCATAAGTGTGATCACTGATTTCCTTGTTTTGGTTCATCAACACTAAAAAATTGCTTTAGCTGCCTTTTGGGAACAGAGGGACCAAGGATTTGATTCCTCACTGCCAGTGAAAATTCTCGTGTGATTTTACACATTAATCTCTTTGTTGTTGTTGTTGTTACAGTACTATTTAGGCATTCATAAACACCTACAGGCACATAAAACGTTAACGGATTTTATTGTGAAAGAAGGTACCTTTTTTTTATGGGCCTGAAGGCAGACACAGCCACACCCATTCAGCTGGGAGTGTTTCCCTTTTCCACATGATGCCCTTTGCTCATACAAAATAACAATTTTTTTAGGACTGGCACCCTAATGGATTCCTTGCCTCTCTTGCCACTGCTCCCATTTTTCCTTTTCCCTCCCTTCTCAGACTACAGCCGAAACCCAGATTACCCCTCAGTGATTTTATTGTATACTAGCTGCACGTATACCCCTCTTTTCATCTTCCAAGTAGCACCTGATCCTTTCTTCCTCCCCACTGGGAGTCACATTAAACCAGCAATAAATACTGCTTTATCGCTGGTATACAATGAAATGAGGGTACCCCTCCCCTCATCTCAGCATCCTTGCTGCATTTCACACCTTGGACCGTGTAGGAAAAGTCAGATTCAATTCTAGAAAACACTACACATTTTAAAAAACCCCAAAACTAAGAGACAAACACATTCTTGTGCTAGGCACTCCAGCTTACCTTTCCCGAGGAACAGCAAACCAGTACTCTGGTTGCTTTATCTTTTTGCTGTACTGTTGAGACATGGTGGTGCTCTGAGATGCAAAGGACTTTCTCATAGGCTTGCCTACTTTAATGCACAGAAACATTGGAGGAGTCTTGCTCTTCTCCTCTTTTGAAGGAAGCATATCTAAATAAGAGACAGGAGAAATGGGCTGTTCACAGGCAAGTACAAATACTGCAGATGATAAAACATTATCACAAAGATTAATAATCTTATGCAAAGGAATACTCAGAGGCACCATACACAGAATCACACCTGATACGTCATTCAGTGGCAAAAGTGGTTTAATAAATCCTTCATCCTAAACTGTGTACATCCCAATTTCTTCACAGCCTGTATTCTTCTCAACTGTGCAGCTATGTACAGAATAGCATATGATAAATCATAACAGTAAAATGACCAGGCTGAGTGCAAATGGCACACAAAGCAGGCAAGTAATGGGGACAGGGTTTGACTGGGCTCAGGAACCCCTTCCACTTGAAGGGTAACCCTGCACACATGCACCCAAAGCCTGATCAGCTCCTTAACTCTGACGGTCAGCCAGCCACACTAACACCTTTAGTCTGCACAACACAGGGTCAAGCAAAAGAGCAGTGTAAGTTCCTTAGGCAGCTAGTGCAACAAACAATTGCTTCTTAAACAATAGCCTCAATTATACTGAGGTTGCCTCCTTC
Organism: Neopsephotus bourkii; assembly: GCF_033783945.1. Classification (NCBI taxonomy): domain Eukaryota; kingdom Metazoa; phylum Chordata; class Aves; order Psittaciformes; family Psittacidae; genus Neopsephotus; species Neopsephotus bourkii. Next base: position 9,327,705 of record NW_026902239.1, read on the forward strand.
ATTTTAGGTGTACACATACAGCCTTTTTTTCCCCCACAGGGAACTATCACCAAACACAACTTAGCAAGATACACACTATTCCAAAAAACAGGAAAGTCATTTTAAGAACAACTGATTTTAAAATTAAAACTTCCATTCTAATTATCTCACACCAGCTGATACGAATCAAGGGTTATGTCCAGTGGTTCATTAAACTACTAGGAGAGGAGCATCAGTGCTTCAGGATGGACTAGTGCTTAGAGGCACCAGGCTGCAGTAGAAATAGCAATATGTGTACACATTACCTAAACCAAGATCTTATTTTGTTTATGCTTTCCAGTAACAGCCTGAATTTTATTTATTATAATCCAAAAACCAATTAGGACAAAATGATCAGGCAGTAAGACTCTACCTATATTCCTATTTATCACTTCTTTAAGGGTTTCCATAGCATGAAAGACACTACACAGATGCAATTAGTGTCAAGAATACTTTGGTACCCCCAGTAACAGCAACACACTGCTACTTCAGATACTATCAGATATTAACTGAGAGAATTCACTGAAGCAATGAAATTTACCAATACAGAGTGACAATTCCTAGGCTATGATTCCCCTAGACAGGGACATCCTGTCAGTAATGTAACTGAATGACATTTTCTCCTTAAAGCCAGTAAACAGAGGTAAATTATATAGGCTGAGAAAGCTGGGGCTGTTCAGCCTGGAGAAGAGAAGGCTGCTTGGAGACCTCATAGCAGCCTTCCAGTATCTGAAGGGGGCCTATAGGGATGCTGGGGATGAACTCTTCATTAGGGACTGTAGTGATAGGACAAGGGGTAATGGATTAAAACTTAAACAGGGGAAGTTTAGATTGGATATAAGGAGGAAATTCTTTCCTGTTAGGGTGGTGAGGCACTGGAATAGGTTGCCCAGGGAGGTTGTGAATGCTCCATCCCTGGCAGTGTTCAAAGCCAGGTTGGACAAGGCCTTGGGTGATATGGTTTAGAGGGAGGTGTCCCTGACCACAGCAGGAGGGTTGGAACTTGATGATCTTAAGGTCCTTTCCAGCCCTAACTATTCTATGATTCTATATAAACACAGATCACTGAATATGGAAAATACTCACAAGCTATTTATCAAACTAGAACTTCAGGCTATTCGAAAGGGTTGTTTTCCCTCTAAACAGGAGATGATGAAAAACAAAATATGCAAGAGTCAAAGAATAAAGCAGGTATTACAGAAACATGAACTTCAGAGCAGAAGGCTATCAATTCAAAAGTTACCATCATCATGCTGTCCAAGTCTCAGAGGAAACAATGATAACCAGAGACCTACCTTCAATTGGCACTTGAATTTTCTGCAGCAGCCATAGTCTGATTTCTGATTGATTGTCTAACTGTGTTTCTTGACAGGTCTTGTCTATAGCTGGTACTAATGAAGAGTCCACAGACTCTTTCAGATCCTTTTGCTCTGCTGCTGCTGAGCTGCTTTCTAATGAAGGTTCTTTCCTTTCAACACAGCAGGAATCAAGCTCCATACTTTTAACTGTATGGACTTCATTAGCTTGGGACTTTGAACAACTAAGTGTAAGGTCTATGCCAACTGTTTTATTGTTTTCACCTTTCTGGATTTCAGCCTTGTGTAAGTCTTCAGATGACTGAGACCCATTCCCATCCTTATTGAGGTAAAATTCAATAAGTTTATCTTTTTCTAGCTCTTTCTTAGTGTCCAATGCAGTTTCCACCTTACCTGTTGGGGAACTGACACATTTGTTTACTTCTGGAATAACATCTTGCTTTTCACACAGCTCTAAGTCTAAGTCAGCTTTAGGTTCAACACTGTCCTTTTTTTCCAAGGAATCAACTGTCAATCGCTCCTGGACTTCTGTAGTGTGTTTGGTTACCTGCTGCTTAGTTCTCCCCAACTCCCTGGGGTCAGCCAGCAAGCCTTCCATTACTGAGCCTTTCTTGTCCAACCCTCTATCCACATGAGATGATGTCTTTTCCAGCTCAATGAAGTCATCCTCTCCTACTCCCAAAAGGGATTTTTCTTTGGTTTTTATATCTGAAGCATTTTTTTCCCCAGAAGGTTCCTCTGCACATGGATCCAAAGCAAACCTTTCCAAATGTTCAGTGGCAGTGATGTTGTTGGGAAGCTCCAGTGACTTTGACTTGATTGAGCTTGTACTCTCAGAGGACTGAAGAACTTCAAAATCAGCAGACTTCTCCTTATCTGAAGGCTTTATCTGTTTGGCACCCAAAGCAATGCATGGATCCCCATTCTGCTGCCTCTTTTCCTTGCTAAGGGATTTGAATTTGCTGAAAGGATTGATGTCTTTCTCAGAAGATAGGTCTTCCCATTCTCCTGGCCTGTACAGAGGACAAAGATCCTTTGGTATGTCACTGTCAGGGAAAATGACGGATGTACATATGATGTTAAAAGCAAAATGGAAACAGAAAAAATACTGGAAAAGAAAAACTAAATAATATACCAACTTAAGCTCTGAAATGCAATAAAAAATTACTTTCTCCAAAATAAACATACATCAGTGAAAATAAGTGACTTGAAAGAAAATGGAGAAAAATGCAAAAAAGATAATATCAAAATAAAAGGAGTAAGCCATTTGGCAGAACATGCCACACGGGTGAAGAAATGGTATGCATGTAATAACAATGTGCAAGTCATCAGAAGTTCAGTAACTGAAAAACCACAGGACATGTATCCAGCTGCTGGGATTTAACTCAGAACAATATTAATATAGTTATTTCCCATGCCACCCATGCTTCCCTAGTCAGCACAAATGTATTTTTGAGAAGAAAGCAAATCATAGATAAGCTGTATACCGTTTGAATATGTTTACTGCAAAAGAGTAACAGGCAAAGGAGTTGGAGTTTCTTCCTTTTATTTTTTCTCTAGCACTCAAATGTAGTGTTTGAATGCAGACTTCCCCAAAGACCTGTTTTTAAAGCAGGACAACCATAAAACATTTCAGAATGGAAAACTCTTCATACAACTTGAACTCTTCATTGCCACTAAGAAGTCTGAGGTGAATGAGAACACAAGATTCTCATTACTTAAAGGTTACTAAGAGGGTACTAAACACTCTAGTAATGGGTGTAACAAATATCTGGAACATTTTTCTTGAAATGAGAAAATGGACAGAAGTAGACGAATTTCACCACCAAAGAGGTGTTGCCTACAGTGACAAAACCTTGTTTATAACAAATACATAAGCAGTGCCTAGACTATGCATAAATAAAAGCAGTCCACCCCAGAAAGTATTATGTATTATAAATGGTAACTATCAATGCGTTTCTGGTTCTGAAGTGGAAATATTCCACAGAGCGGTATTTCTCAAAAGTCCTGAAGATGGCAGGTAAAGTGGCTATTATCTTCAAAAGTTTTAAATATTCCTCTCAGAACAGCCCTGTTAACACAACAAATGGTCCAAACTGAGATGGTGCAAGAGCCCAACAATGGCAAGCCACCAATGCTTTTAATTACTGCATTTTACTCATCTCCCTTGCACACTGGTTGTCACACTCATGACCCATTTTTCTTTAATGCCACGGCAGTGTTCTAAAAAGCAAGTGTAAGAACAACACAAGTGAATCATTCCTTTGCTGGCACTTTCCTCCCTTGATTTGTTTTATTCTGCTGCATCAAAACACTTTCCTTCTGTTACCTCCCCATACCCCCTCTTTATGCATGACCCTTACTGAAAATCTGTAAACTTAAGCTCAGGGAAGAACACTCCTTACGATGGCAATGCATCTTTAATCTTCATGTGAGAGATGTCATTGTAGAGAGCGATTGAGACAACCTCCTCCATGGGGCAGATGAGCCCATATTCTTCACAGCCATTCTCAATTACCAGAGGATCAGACTTATGTGGGTCAAACATGATATTGTTTGGAGTTACTATCATGACTCCTCCGACTACACCCTAAAATAGGAGAAGGAAGAGTTAGCACATTACATGTACTTCACTTATCATATGGTATTGGATGTTACATTACTATCCTAAAAAAAAAAACAACCTCTCTCCTACCTCTTCATAACCCATCATGCAACGTTTGCTAGCAAAACATTTTACATCAAACTAGATATTGTACGGAGAGCAAAGAAATAATTGCTTAGTAACATGCCAGTTCCTGGCTGATAAGAAAGAACATCTGAACTATTCAACTTCCAGTGCTGGCTTCTACAGGCTAAAACTGCAGATTGTAATCAATCTCAGACAAAACAGGTTAGTGGATTAAATAAAATAAAACTGAATATTAATAATAAAAAGTACCATTTTATTCTAGATACAGCCACCTTCATTTGATACATGAATTTAGATGCAATCAGCACACCTGAAGGCAGTTTTACTCATGGAAATGTCAAGGTTACTATTTCCTATGCTAAGCTATTTTATAGGTCTCCTTGATGTGCTCTCCCTACATGAAAAAACACTTCTATATATAGGGACCTGATATGAAACAGTTTCACCCTGATTTAGAAGGAGCTTCTACCACTGATTCAAGCATATTTTGCATGGCTGTAGAAGACATTTAAGTCTTCAAAACATACACTGGCCATGGATCTGATAAGAGGCTACATCAGCCATTATTCATCCTCCAACCCATGACAACTGACCATTTTTCAAGGTTTACAGAGGATAGAGCAATGTCTTGCTTCTGCACCCTGTCATCCAGACAAGGTACGAAATTCACCAGCCAACTCAGAAGCTCTATGTAAATCATGATGGCTAATAGGAGCCGCAGAGCAACAAGGGTGACCTACTGTAGATATTACTGATTACCCAAAGTCATTCACAAGGCAAGTCAAGTAAGGCTTGTTGGTTTGGTTTTCTTTTAACTGTGTCAAGCTGGCTTAGCACTGGCAAGTGGGTACATGCATGCCTGCTCCTTTATAAAGCAAAGTGTGTATGTATTTCCCATTTGCTTCTCCTGTATGACTCACATACACACACCTAGTTTGTGTTTGGATGAAAGAATCAAAATCAAGTGCAGAGGTTTCTCCCACAGGTCTGTATTAGCCAGAAGAACAATACGTCAGTAGGCTGTACCTCCTACCCAGCCACTGCAGGAAGCAAGGGAACAAGTGATTTTAGCTACACTGGCAAAAGAGCCATCAGATTGTTCTGACTGCAAATTACTTTTTCAATCCTGCAGCCATAAAACTGGCAAGCTGTATTCTCTGCACCTAGCAAGCATCACATAACAAAGCAAAACTACTTCCTTAATTTACATGCAAGGCATCAAGTAGGCCTCTGTTACTTTCTACAAAACAGCAGACTGAAAAATTGCAGAGTGGTTTAATACAGTCTACATCCACTCAATGCGAAAAGAAGCCAGAAACTGCAGGTGTAAACACATCTATCTTACAATAGTCAGGACTAAGGGAAAAGTACATTTAAACTACAATGGTTAGCATCTCCAGTGTTATAAATTCCAGAGAATTTGAAAATCCAGATGTTTAACTGAAATCAGAGTCAACAAGAGTAGATATATCAAAGTAGACAGCTCAAGAAGACAGTGTCTTGCAGCCTTGAGAAGAGGGTAAAATACTGCCCAAGCTTTGTGCCATTGTTTCTAAAACAGCTGCTGTAAGATTTAGGGTTGCAGTGCCAGTGGGAACATGCATGTTACAAGAAAGCTTGTAAGAAAAAAAAAAAAAAAAAAAGGTTGTATCATGCAATATTTATCTTTTTATTAGGATTTGCATGACTGACATTCATTAGTGAGTACAGAATCAACATAGATGTATTTGGAAATACTGCTCTGGAAACAGTTAAAATTTAGCTTAAAGTCATAAATGAAATAGATAGGTATGTGCTCATTTTATAAAGCTGTTGCTCAATGTGATGGAAGTGAACAACTAATCCTGACATGATACAGCTCTAAAGTGCAGCTTCTCTGTGTATCTAGCAACACACTCTTAAATAGATAATTCTAGTAAGGTAAGGTATGGTAAGGGAATGAAGACATACAGAAGAGGCATTCTTTCATAAAGCAGTTATTACAGATTAGGCAACTGAAAGAACAAAAAGATACAGCATATTGCTACAGTACCAATGAACACAGCAGTGACAGATAAAGCTACTGTTAACATTTACACTCTTTACAAAGTGGAGCATGTTTGACTCCCCCAGTATCCATTTCTCACTTATCCAAACAGATTTTGCTTTAAAGACTCCCAAACAATGCCCGAAAGCCTGGTTCCACCTACCTTACCATCTGTGAAGTAACGACAGTTCATTTTTAAAAATTTGACCACCACAGGCTCATCCTCTTCTGAAGTAGAAGACAGGACTCTCTCAACGGGTTTGAAGGCCTTTCTTGCCAAATCAGCATCCTTAAAAAAATAAAAGGCTCAGTGCAGAGCAGCAAAACCAGAATCGTATTACTTTTAGGTTCTGGGCAACAAAAGGCCAGGTTCAACCAACTGTTTTCCTTTTGCTTAAGGAAGAAAAAACAGTGGTCACATATGCACACTCCCCACAATATCACCTGTGGAAGAAAAAACTCGTAACACGGCAAAAAAAGTCTGTACAAGTAACAGGCAAGAAATTACAAAATGCCACAGCAAGTCAGCTCACCAAAATTCAGTGAGGCACTCTCATTTTATGAGAGGGCCAGTCCTGCTACCTTATCTATGCTGAAGACCTCTGCACACAGTGAGTGCACTGGTGGGATTCCCCATGCAGGGGCACACTGCAAGACTAACGTAAAACACAGTTATTCACCCCAGATTTCTCTCCACTTTCCTTTTCATTAGTTATGGATTTGAAATGTTGTAACTGCTTTAACATCATCAGGTGGACAGCTAAACTCCCTAAAACAACTATATAAAGTAATCATGGCCAATCACCCTTCTAAGGAAAATGAATGATCAGCTATGCCAAGGCTTTCACAAAGATTAAACTCTCTATATAAGTACCACCATAACATGCTCAACTAGAAAAAAACCTGACTGCTCAAACTAAACTAACAGCCTCTGAGTTCAATGTTCCCAGTGCAGGATAAAGGCTCTGGACTGCAGAGCAGCATAAAAATCTCCAGGGTGAAACTACAAATAATTTTTCATACTTAATTTTCCATTATTTAACAACTATACAGTACACTATTTGCAATTGCTTTGACAGGCTCTGGGCCCAACTGAATTTGTGCTGGGTGTCTACGCTTAGACAGTAAATTTGGTTGTACAGCAAATTAAAATTAATGTTACTGAATACACTTACAAGGTGTGAACTGTAACCTCAAATATTTGCTATTTACACAGTCTTCAATCTCAGCTTCAGAATCAGAAATTAATTTCTGAGTTGAAGACCAGTGAAGCAATGTTTGACTTACAGGGAGTTTATCATATTCAGCATCTGATGACGAAGGAGAAACGGGAGCACCAGCATTGAAAGAGAGCCTCGCAGCGCTTGTTTCTGGCACAAAGAGAATCTAAATACAAGCACACATGTCAAAACAGTAAGCCACAAGCTTTAAAAAGTTAATCGCTATAAATACTAGGTCTACTAGGAAGGCAACCCAGTACTGATCATTCACAACTGCAATGCACTCCTTATTCTTATGCACTCCTTATGGTGGGACACATGCAGATCTAATTAATTAATTACAGGATCTAGCTCTACACTTTGTTTAGCAGCACAGGCAAGAAAACAAAACATTTTCCACAGACTGACAAGTTCCTTTTCCCTGCCAAATTTACAGTCTCTGGTCGTCTTGCAACTATCGCAACTACAAAACAAGTAACTGCAAAATCCCTGTTACTAGTCATTAATTTGTAACAGCAAACTCTGGTCCAAAGAAAAAGCCATTGCTGAAGATGGGGGATTTTTAGTGCTAGAAGTTTGTAACACCTCACTATAGGTTGATTTTTTCCAAAAACACATTTGCATTTCTAAATGTAAGAAAATATTCTTCATATGAACCAGCACTTTAGCATCATGTACTACATTTAAAATAAAACCCAAACAAATAAAACAAACTTTATTATAAAACTGTAGATAAAAATATAATGCTTTGGTTTAATTTTCACATTCCCTCACAGTGAGCATCCCAGAGTTTTAGTACAGCAGTACTAAAACTGCAGTACGCTTTGGACCTCCACCCCAAATAAAGTAACAGTCATATGTTGCAAGTAGCAAAGTAAAGAAAGATACTTCTAAAATAAAATAAAAAAAAAATTCACAGTTTTGTTTTGTACAAAAACTGTTCAGAAAAATAAACCCACTTTCTTTACACCAATTTTTGTCTGCTGGGTGTTCTTAGGCAAGTCATGCCATCTCTTCGTGCCTCAGTTTTACCATCTGCAAACTGGGAAACTCCAGTTTCTTCATATCTGGGAAGTAGAAGTAAAGATCTGCTCTTCCTGAACCAGGTGTCAGCCTTCACGTTTGCTTTTCCATTACCTAACTCTCCCCAAAACAGTCTATCTCCATTTCTTTCTCATCTCACAGGAGAATGACTCATCCCCAACATAACGGCAAAGAGCCATTTCAATTACTGTATCGAATTCTGTAATTCTTTAATGTATTATACATAGCATTTATTTAAGCTTCCCAAGAATTCAACTCTCTTGCAACAGCTACATTACTCTCTTGAGCTTCAGAGTCCTTTGTAAGCTTTAGTGACAGCAAACAAATACCAGAAGTCAGATACAGCAACTACAAAGCTCCCCCCCCAACTCCAGGTAACGATCTCCCCTTTGAGGGATTTAAATTGCTGTCCATTACGCTGGTATCCAACTACTTAAAAGATATATGAAAGTAGTAAAAAAGCTTTTAAATACACAACAAATAATCAGGTTTCAGGTACTTAACCCCCCCCCCCAAAAAAAAAAAACACACCACAAACAAAACAACATAAAAACAAAACCAAAAAACCACCATAAAAGATTTACCTGGCCTGGCACAATTGTCTGTGTGAAAAGTTTATTGAGCTCCACAAGCTTGTTTGGTGTGATGTTAAATTTTAATGCTATGCTGTTTATGGTGTCCTGATTCCCAGCCTGAAGGAAGAGTTGAAGCTTAGTACACCATATTGAACACATTCAGCACAGCAGAACTAAAAGCATGTAACAAACTGGTTGCAGTAGTTTCATGATCTTAACACAACCTCTGTTTAACAGGTTACATGATAAGCAAGCATCAATAAAAAGAAAAAAAAACACGCTGAACTATACAGCAGGTATAATGGAGAAGCATTACAGATGTCCCTCCTTTCTCATAAAACTTTAAAGCAGAACCCCCTTATTTAGAACTGGTTTGGCAAGTGGGAAAAGGACAAACACTGCAAAGTTCATTAAACCTTCAGCAGTCACAGCGTTCAGGCATTTGTGCTGTTCTAGGGTGGGACAGATGCTCTGCATGATGGAGTAAGGTGCAGCTCCCACTCAAACCTGGCCACTCACACAGAGACTTTCTGGGCAGAGCAAGCCTTCTGAGCCGCTGCCACAGTGTGCTGCGGCCCTGCTTCAGCTTAGAGAAAGAGGTCTCGCATCGCCTCAGGACCAAGCACAGACCAGGCAGCTGATGACCCAAGCAGCACTGTGGAATGCAAGTATTTTTCAGGATAACAAATCAATTGCTCTAGTAAAGAGCCACGGTGCTGGAGTAAAAATAGGACTGGCAGTTGCAAGAAGAGGCAGAGAACCTTGGTTGAACAGTAGTTCAGGATGTGAGCCTCGCCCTTCCCATGCAACGATATTTGGAGCAATCCCTACTGAGATAGGTACAAGCTGTAGCCAGTATTCACTTAGTGCTTTCAGTTCTGTGCTACTGGCTCCCTCCTGATCTCAACGACTCCATTTTCAGAAAGCAGACATGAGCAAACCACACACCGATACTTACAGTATATTCTATGGTACCATGGGGTTTCTGAGAAACCATTTTTTTCTCTTTCTTTTCATTGGTTTTGTTTTGATTGTCATCTAAAGAGGAAAAAAAAAGATTCAAGTATTCAAGTAATCTACTTTCACGGTGTTTGCCTCTCAAAGTGTTTTGAAAAAAATCTACAGAATTTTCAAATTTCAGCTGTGAACAGGAACAAGAGGACACACAGAAAATATCTCTTAGACCTTAAAATTGCACTGTAAGGCAAGCAAAACTTCATCAAGTACAGCAGGCTTAGTAATCATTCAGGATCTCTGCAAGAATAATGTATACATGACACATGCTCCCATGTTTTTCTCCATGATTCCTACACAATTCACCTGATAGATACAGGTACTTTGCGTGATGAGCTGCTATGAAGGCTGAGATAGAAACCACCAGATGAATGTATGCACAGACACTGCATCGGTACGACCACAACAAATCCTGGTTAATCACCACTTCACCACCAGTACGTCATATTTAAGTACTATTTTAAACTCTGAAGGTAAAAGTATGCCAAGAGTCCTGCGTAACAGGCTTGCATGCAGTATACTCAAGCATCAGAACGAATAAAGCTTATTCAGAAGACATTTTCCATCAGCCACAATACACAAAACTCCCTGCACTTGCAAGACTCAAAAGGCACCCATGAGCTCTCAGCAGTGTGAGCAGGGCAGCTGTTTCCAGTTCTTACTGGAGTAGAGGACAACCAAAGCAGAGGATGAGGGCCAATGCCCACTGCCCAGCCAGCCCCAGACCCACGAGGTTCCCCGTGTGCACCCAGAGCCCAGACCCACATACCTGGGGGTGGTGAGGGTGGCACACAGCCCCAGCTCCAGGAGTGGGGCTGGGGTGTGGTGAGGCTGTGCATGGCTGCCCTGCTTGTCCAGCTTGCTTGCTCCTGGCCCCTCGGAAAGGTCCTGCTGCCTCCGGCACGGGGCTACAGCCCAGCCAGGACAAGGAGAAGTGACAAGGCAAGGCAGGGCTCAGCCTAGAAACACTAGCACCCGGGGTCAAAAGCAGAGAGATGAACTGCTCCTGGGGAGACTGTTCCTGAACTCCAAGCTGGCAGCTCCAGGAGGAGATCAGGGAGGAAAGGATGGGGAATGGCAGCACAGGGCTTCTGGCTCGCATTCAGGCTTTGCTGCAACCTTTGCTATTTCCAGAGAGCAAGAGGCAGATAGTAAAAAGAAGGGTGAGGATTCGTCTGGCGCACTGTAATGTACACAAGAAGAAAGGAGGGGCATGGAACCGAGCTGCACCTGACCCTTCTGCCGGCCCATTTCCACAGCAAGGTTAATGGTCAGGGGCGGTCTCCTTCAGTTAACAGAGACTCACGAGAGCCCTGAACACACATCAAAGCATTACTGCAGGTGTACATCCCACACACATACTACCTGCCAGAGACGTGGGCACAAGAAGCATCACGGTTAGCAATATAAGAGACAGCAAAGATGCTTTTCCCACAATGTAAGAGGCGGAAAGCATGTAGGGACTAAACATACACAATTTAAGTGCATGTGGATAGTACATGTGGCGTGAAGGACAGAGGTAGGAAGAGGGAGATGAGGACGATGCTGGCTTGCCTTTCCCTGATAGCATTTTGGAACAGAGCATCACTCAATGATCTCAAACATTTCACCTCTAAGAATGGAGACCCACAGTAAAACTTTTAAAATTAGCATTCTTGCTGCCTTTTTCTGACCATCTGTATTTCCAACATTGTCAAACCATCCTCCTCTGATTAAAGTCAAAGCAGTCTATGGTGAAGGATGGAAAACGGGGTAATGACAACATTAACGACAACATCAGCAGGGCACTGTATCAAGCCACCAGAAACACAATGCTAACATAACAAAGATGCAGCAAATTTTTACATACAACTGGTAGTACGGACACAATTCTGCCTGAACAAACTCCCCCATCTATCAATGTGTGCATTCATGCTATTTTGTGCTACACAAGAGATACACCACTTCAACTACTCCAGGTTAAGGAGAACTGTGTATCACACCCATGCAGGCAAAATACCCAATCTGACTGTGACCTATCACTGGAGACTGACAATAAAGGTTTATTATAGGTAGACCTCATCTTCTAGTAAACTATTTAGTCAGGCTGGGAAAAGTACACAAGTTTTCAGATATGTTAACCCTTGCTTAGCTCTGGAAGAGCACAAAAGGTAGGAAACAGTTAAGAGCAATTATTTCATAGTAACTAGACAGGCATCAGTAAGACCTTGAGGTGGGGGATAAAGTAGCCTAGAGAGATGGATGTGGGGGGACAGATTTTGTAAGCCCACTTACTGTATATGTAGAGAGGACCAGGTCACAAATTATGTTCTACATGAGTGGACATGTCAGAAGGGTGGGAAGCCTGGCTAAGCAAGCAAAACGCCACAATAAACTATTTCTCCAGTTCTTTTATACTCTCTCAGTTCTCCTCCAGGAAGTCAAATGTTTTCTGACATGATGTGAAGGCAACTAGCTCTAGTAGTAGTACCAAAGGCACCCAGAGCACGTGGAGACCTCAGTAACCACATTTCTTTCAGAGATAACTTTAATTAAGAGATCCACATCTCCGCAGGCTTTAATATAAATGCTACTGGCTACTTTTTGAACTTGGACATATAGTGGTGAAGTGACTCACAGCTCTGCCTCCCAAGTTTCCCTTACACGTATACTGAAGATGGGATTGCACAACCACAAGAACTAACTAGGTGCTAATGCAAATCTGGTCACACTGTATTTTTTAGGGAAGGGGCAGAGTGGGTGTACTGAACCTCTCCGTGATTCCAGGAAACATGTAAAACCAGAATTATGCATAAGCAGTAAAATCAATGAGCAATGAGAATAACAAAGCCAAGAGAGAACAGGCAGGAAAATTCAAGCATATTGAAAATAGGTTAGTCTAGAACGGGATCTTTTTCTGCCCTTATTATTGATATACTTATCTCAGTTTCCTAGCAGACTACTCATATTTCATTTTGCAATGCTATGGAAAACCTTAGGGAAAAGGGAAAAAAAAGAAAAAATTATTTAGGAATAATTTGGAAAGCAACTACTGAAGGATTACAACAAAGAGGTCAATCAGTTATCATTCAAAAGACCTTGATGCACGATAGGAGAATTACACCTCTTCAACTACGTAAATAGCTGTGTAAGTAGATAGGTCAAGAAGCATCAAAAGAACCACAGGCTGCCCACAGTGACTTGCAACACGCCACTGCAAGACGGTACCATCACCACCACCGTTACAGACTAACCTCTTGCTGGACAAAATCAGTGTGAGGTTTTGCAGTACTGGCAGGGACACCCACAAACTTCCTGACAGTTTCTGAGCCATCAGGTAGGTTGATGTCTGGCAATACTAACAGGAATGCTGAAGTAAACAAGGGGCCAAAGGACTTCCCACACCAGGTAAACAAAGTTGCTAATCCAAGGAAACAGAGGCAATGGCATACTTGGACCTGAAGTCCATTTTACTCATTAATCTCCGTCTTACCAAAGAATTCAGCATCATGTAAATATGGAATTTTTTTCCCGTCACTAGCTCCCTTGTCTTCCAGAAATCATGGCTTCCCCACAGCAGAGGAGCAGTGGGGCACTAAACTGCACAGTCCCTTCAATACCTCCACACTGGTCCTATGCCAAGGAACCCCACAGTAGCACTGCAACCACACTGCATAAGCAGTGCTTACTTTCGTGTACTTTGTACTTGATTTAATTTCACTGAGCATCCTAATTGATGTTATTTTCAGGGTAAATAAGTAGACAGTCCTTATTAACATTCTGCATGCCACTCACAGTGTCACAGATCTCCAGCATTTTCTCCATTTCACTTTTTCAGTTTGACTAATACTAGCATACTTCAGACTTTATTTCTCTCATCACACAGGCTGTCCTTCTAGTTAGCTTTTCTTCTCCTACCCCATCTTTTCTGAGATGAAGGAAAACTGAACGCAGATTTTGAAATGCAAAAAAAAAAACAAACTGTGTAATGACACAGCGAGAATTTCCTTAAAACTGTAAGGTATTAGTCATATTTTTCAATGTTGCTAAGCACGTCACTACTGCTTTAGGACATTCCAGTCCTATGTCTCTATGATAGATTTGTTAAGACAAAATAGAACTATATTACCACAGTCTAGCAAAGCACCAGGATCAAGGAGTGAAAACCTGAAGGCAGCTTACAAAAATCTGAAATGCAATAAATTCAGGGCAGAACGGCTATCACTTGGAGTAACCTAATCAGAGTACTGATAAGAAATTAAGCAAACAAGGCCTCCTGGGGTAGTTACCTTATCAGTAAATGAGGCCTGATACCAACTATCTTGACAGAGAAGGAATAGAATAAGTATCACTTAAGTCATTCTAGAGAGACACAGAGACCTAAAGAATATGAAAGAAAGTCCTGCTTGGGCTGGTAGAGAAGGAATACAGATCAGTTTATCTGAACAATTTTTTTCCATTTCTGCTTTTGAAACTGACACTTTCTTAACTTTAAGCAATGCTGTTACGTACAGGTTTGTATAGAGGATGATATAATTGCATCTCCACAAGCACCTTTCTGGCTCTTCTCATGGCCCTAGAAGTGCACTGAACAGCATACACACTAAAATTATTACTTTTGAATAGGAAGTCTTTCTCTCAGCTCACCACCACCACAAGGGCCAAATCCCTGTTTTGAGACCCTCCACCCACTCTGACATTCCAGCACTTCCCAGATGCCACAGCAGCCTTCTAGGAAGAAATATTACCCCTCTTTTAGCCAGCTGCAGCAGCTGGGGTGCACATCAATAAAAATGTGGCCATCTGATCAGAGCTATCTCCCTGAGACAGTAAGTTAGACAAACATTTTCTGCTCAGATTTGGGTAGTGGACTGCTACCATGTTAAAGGAAGAAAAGAGAAAAAAACCCAAACCAAACAACCCCACCACCACCACCATCTTGGTTGTCTGGCTTTCTACCCTGCTTCCCCATTTTCCCCACAGCCTACTGCCAATTCTTCACCTTGCTTCTGCGTATTTTTCCTCTACTGAATCATATTACTGGCTTCCTCCTTCTCTACTGCTGAAGTCACTTGAAACAAAAAGGCTGCTGTCCTCTATCACACCACACTTGTGATCCTTTGCTAGTGAAACTCCTCCTGCCATAGAAGAATAGCAGTTCCTCAATCAATACAAATCCAGGCACATGATTAAGTATCTATGCCTTAAACAGCTTTTCACTGTTCTCAATAAAAACTGATTGTGATTCTCCACTAGAATAAGGAGATCACCAGAAAATACAGGGCCCAAACTAAAATGACAAGGAGTTCAAGGAACTGATATAAAAAAAGGTAGTATCTTCTGCTATACATAGGTCAGGTATTTTAAGGCACACTTAAATAAGAATCTGGCTATTGACATTCATGCAATATTCATATACTGCAGCCTCTAAATGAAAAAATGCAAATACCATAAAACTCCCACCACTCAATTTTGGAAGGATGTAGGTTCATGCCCTCCAACTGTCAAGAGGAAAAATGGACATGCTACTGTAAAAAAACAGTGAGGTGCAGCCAGCAGCCCAGAGCTTTAGCTCTAAATCTCAGCTGGAAAACACTATGACAGAAGTTGAAATATAGTGAACTAGAGTATTGCTGACGCTGTGTGTCACCAGGGACCAAGAATGCAGCACTGAAGAGGGGTGACCAGATGACTCTTTATATTGAATATTAGGGTCAGAAGGGAAGTTTTAAGGAGAGGATGCACAGTGCTGTGAACAGGGAGGGCATGCAGAGGATGAGCAGTGAAGCCAGAGGGTTCCTGGCATTTGCTCTAGGTGCTGTCTGAAGACACAGGAAAGATTCATGTCAACCAATAACCTTGTATTGGGCAGAAAACAAACATACTTCTCCAGGTAGAGACCAGTACTTAAGGAACAGGTCATAGCGACGTCTGCCAAAGCACAGCAAGCCTGTAGGGAAAGTCATGCTGTAAGATGCATGTGCCTTGTTGATGGAGGCTGCCTCTGCTCCAGCTCCACTGACACTTATCCTGGGGAAAAAGGAGGTGAGTGGCTCCCAGAGAGCTCTCTCTCACCTTTGTCCAGGTGCAAAGCAGCGTATCTTCAATGTGAAATTTGGAGTCATGGGAAAGAAGAAAGGGGAGAACACAAAGACAGAGGATAAGGGTCCTTGTAGCCAAAACCAGGCAGGACAGGGCTATTGTGAGAGGTAAAGTTTTCTCATAGAGCAGCGAATATAGGTGGGAGAAAAAAAAAAAAAAAGAAAATCAAGATAATTCTTCGGGATCCCAAATATACTCTTCAGGTTTGACAAGGATCAGGCTTTGCTGCTAAATACACATTATGAACAAGTTAAGATATGCATCAGCTGGACAGGAGAATAGCTCCCAGCTGGAATTATCGTATCTGTTTTTCTTTACCCTGGAGTAAACTGGTTACACATGCTTTTCTTTTGTGTTGGGGAACATGTCCTACACGGAGCAGATGCTTTGTGTCCTAAGCCTCTCTGAGGCTGACTGGGTGCGTGAGCAAACATCATCTCCAGCTGCCTGTGGATCAAAACAAAGATCACAGTCCCTTTTGAGTTTCAGGCAGAATTGTAACACACACTGAGACTGTTTTTAAACAGCTGGTAAGATTTCAATACATAATTTTGTATGTCCCTAGGGAATGTAATGCACAGAAATGTAATTATCTTGAACATCTCTCCAAAGGAGAGAGTAGTTCTGTGTTTCAAGATGTGAAAGGAAAACAGGTAAGAGAAAGCAAACTCATTTCTGTTAGTCACACTGTTGGGGAACAGTTGATATGATTTTTAAACCAAGACTCCATGATGCATCTGGAATACTTCTGTAAGCAAAGTGCTTGCAGACACAACTGAACACCTCCTTACACAAGGGTGAAACACGCACTGAGACTAAGCAAAAACCTAGTAATTTGTTAACTGTATTATTAAACTGTATGTGGCTTTGCTTTTGGAGGAGATGTAATTGATGCTGAGATACTAATTGCTCCTTCATTTTGGGGTAGGATTTTTGTAAGTGCTTGGGTCAGGTCTTCCAAGAGCAATGTAGGGGTCTGAAGTAACTGTACCACTACTCATGGAGATTTTACACTAGAGCAATCCAAAATTTTTACTCCTTAGTTTATTGGAATTGACAATTCACGCTGCCATGCCATAACACTAGAAAATGTTTAATCACCAAATGAAGGTAAAGGGTAGCGTCTGCTCTATAGGGGCTGCTCAGATACCTAAAGTTGAACACAACCTGTACATCTGTAGACCTTTGTGACTTGGCCAAGACTGTACAGCTGGAGCTGGGCAAGAAACTTCACTGCAGAGGCAGTCTAACTTTACATTATAAATCAGGTTTGTGCTTTTCAATTTGTACAAAATACATAATTCCCAATTTATATTTGTTCAAGGCAGCTATACAAATGAAAGACAGAAATCTAAGTGGTACAGGAATTAAAACACACAAAAGGAGAATACTTAGGAGAACAGGAGAAAAAAATGAACAGCTCTTAAATTAGAGGGTATTTAGAGCATACTAAAAAACTGAACATAACCGTACAAGACCTTGAGCTCAAAAGCAAAATCAGTACTGCTTATGTAGAGGAAAGCGTTTACAGGATGAACCAAACTCCTCCATATGCAAATACTTCAAAGAAAACTAAAGAAACACATGTCAAGAGTCATTTGATTTCAGTGTAAGTGATGCAATAAGAAGAAAACCCACACAGCTGCTGACTTGACTTCAGAAAAGGTGCAGTGGCCTAGAAAATCAATTTGGTAGCTTTTAAACATAGCTTACTTTTAAGCATAGCTTACTTAAGGCAGAACCTAGGACTGAAGTTTCAGAAGATTTAAAAAGTTAGACCATAAAGAAGTAAGTATACAGCTTTTGTGCTCTGTATTCCTCATTATTCAGCAGTGACAGTGACACCAAATTCTACTTCAGGGCAGGCACAGGGGTATGGTTTCATAAGCCAAATGAATAGCTCCTAAAAGGAGAGTAGCTATTCTCACATCTCTTTCTACCTTGGACTCTGGCTCTCATCTGATCTCACAGAGAGATTACCCAACTGGTTAAAATAATTATCTCAACCTTTTTCTTTGCTGGTCTAGTGAATTGACTCATTTTAACTTCTGGTCAGATAAATGCCAGTGCCAGTTCAGAGGGAGAGAAAAAAACGTAGCTCCTAGCAGGGGGAGGAAGCAAGAGACCTAAGGGTTCACACTGGGGAACATCAAGTTCTTTGTGGCACTCAGCAGTAGTCTGAAGCTATTGCCTAAGGAAACTATAGTCACCAGACATACGGACATAGCCTAAATCTAGCCTGGAATGCTTTAAGGAATAACTTCTTAAAAGAAAGCCTTTTTAGGCATATGAAACCTATTTTTGACTTGTGAGGGACAATCAGAAAGATTCCAATGGCATAAAATCAATAGGTTTTAGCAACAAGTAAGTTGACTGACAAGACAACAGTAAGGAGAATTAACAGATGTTAACAGGGAAGAAAGCACCCATTAGTTTTGAAATAGAGCTTGAACCAGATTAGTATTTGTAAGGAATTATACAATTACTATCTCTAGGGAATCACAAAACTGTTACTACAGCAAAGAACAAGATACAAGCAGCTCCTCTAGTACCAGGAATAAATTGGTAATACAAGCATCATGGAATTACAAGCTATACATCCTAACAGCAGAGTTAATCTTGCCTCTATTACCATTTCATACATTTTCTAGAGTGCTGTTCACCATTAATCACATTCATACGTGAGGTTTTAAGCTGACCAACACTATTTCAAAATGCAACAGTGTACAATTTGGGTTTATTCATATTATGGTATAAAAAAAGTTTCCAGTTCCTCACTTCTGGGGAGTTTAAGTTTTTTGATTACGCTTTGAAACAGTAGATAGTTTCCCAGCTTTTGTTTCTGCACATCCTGCATTAATGTATAAACTCCCAACCCATCCCAACCTGCCTAAACCTCCCAGAGCGAGGCAGCACTTAACCAAGCTTGGTGCCAGCACTGAGTGAAAGAGAGGAAAAGGGGGGTGTGAGGTTGGGGGAGAAAAAGGGGATGAAAATAAAGAAGGGTAGGAGTGACTGAAATAACCAGCCCCATCCCAGCTGAATCAGTGGGGTGGTAGATCCAGGTCCTAACTCTATTCCGCCCTTTTTCTAAAGGACAATTGTTTCGTGATCAGCCCCATGTCTGTTATATGTTAGCACAATTCTTTTTCTGAAGGCTGCCTTTAGTTCCTACTGATGCAGCCTGGATACAGAGACGTGGTAATTTTAACTTGCAATCCACAGCCAGGTGTCCTTCTGCACACTGTTGCGTATTGACAAAGCAGTGGTGAAACAAAAGGAGATCTTGTTACATAAAGCTTTAAGCATAACATTCAAAAGGAAATCCATGGAAAATTTCAAATGGGAAAGTATCTGCAAGTGCTCTCCTGCATTTTTGCATATACGATCTAACTACACTTACTGTGGATATACTTGTAACCATGTATTTATTCTGACCCTGCACAGCCACAGTGAAACTCTGACATGCCTGTAACAATAGGAAGCGATGGCCATTTCTGTGATAGGAGCTTGTTCTCAGACGCTCTGGATAACTACATCACGGTATCATGAAAACTGCGGACTCCTCCTGATCTACTTTTCATTTATCACTAATAATTGTCTCCCCACACAAAAGACGGCCTGCAGCAATGGATGTCTACTACTTAAAGGCAGCTTAAACAGCTACCAGCCATGAGTTCTACAGCTATTAGGGGTGTAATTACGCAGCGTGTGGGTACACATGCTGTTTTCAACCTTAGAAGTGCAAATACCAGCCAAAGCAAAGATGCAGCAATAGGAACTTCAGCATGGGCTGCTACTGGTGTGTGAGGTACACATACAACAAGAACCCCAGAAGTGCACTATTATATCCTCCAGACTGCTTGGTAACAGTATGGTCTAGCTCCCCACTAGCATGATTATCATTACAGAAGTACACAATGTTAAGTCAACCTTCCACAGAAATACCACCTTGCATATGACAGTTCACAGACTCAGCATCCAGAAACCTCCTCCCCATCCAGAGTTCAGCTTTACTTACATAAAAGAAATGAAAAGATTCATATCATCTGCTGTCACTTCTTCCAGTTTCTAGTTCAGGACCATTCAATCAACCCCAAAATCCCTGTGTTTGACAGTCCACCCGCAAAATATCCTGATATCCTCGTGTGTTTGTATAGGAAAAAGGTCCTATTGGGTGCACTGATAAAGTAGAGCTGCAGGACAAAATGAATTTTGTGTTTCACCAGACTTATCATCCAGTGGGACCTTAGCTGTTTTACCACCTCACAAGAGAGACCACAGACTTAAAAGAGAAGTCATATACACCTCAAAAGTTAGGAAGGTGAATTACACGAATGAACTACTTTCCCTGGACTTCTTTAAAAATCAGGGGGAAATTCTCAGTTTAATAAAGACAGTAACAAAGTACCTTATAAGTGCTCCCTTGAATAGCTTTTCCCACCATTATTCAGTGGAGTGCAGTATACATCACCTGTAGATCTCTACTCCATGCAGGTGTTGGAGCTACCAACTCATAATGAAGATCAAACTGCACAGCACAGCTGAAGTATGTCAGTCTTTGAATGCTCTACAGAAATATGCTGTTACTGGGAACTGCAAGAAGCAAGGCACACATATCCCTAGATCAGAGAGACAAGGTTGTTCTTATTTTCTGTCACTTGTCCAGATGAGCAGTTCAGACATTTGGTATCTGCGTGGTCAAGAGCCCAATTCTTGTGCAAACTCTACATCCCATTTTCAGTGGTGTGGCAGATGACATTACCTGTGAACCTTGCTCAGATAAGTGTCAGTACCTAAATTCACCTACCACAAAAGCACCACCATAAAATTTCTCACTGTCCATTGTATCAGGAACTCAGACACAGTACAGAGTGATGAAAACCAGTCTGCCAACAAAGCAGAGCTGAGAGAAGGAATACTTAGGCATCACAGAAGAAGACATGCACATTTTAGAAAGCTGTTAACACTACACATGCTGTTTTCCTTCATTCATTGTGCTGCTTGAACACAAAGCACCTTGACTGCGAAGGCTCTGCTATGCAAGTCAAGCAGGACATCTCTTCAAATCACATGCTGCATGTACCACTTATCTATTGGCTGGTGATTACAAAGTCATAGCTTAAAAATACAGATGAAAAATCACAAAGACTCCAGAGATACGGGACATGCCCTACTTTTGCGTGCAGAGATGAAATCAGCATCTGATGTGTTGCTGACCACCAGCACTTCATCATATAGCTCCTCAGCTAACACAGAAAAGAGCAATTTAGTTTATACACGCTACTGATCCCAAGTGTGATTTGCTGCATCGCATCACAGACATTGTGACAGACTGATGAGACGTGAGGAAAAGTCAGTGTGGAAAGCTAGGAGCGAGTGTTACAAAATGAAAAAGGTGTGACTTCACTTTGTATTATTATTTAAACACATGTGAAAGGAGTTCTGCTTTTCGGAACATTTGGGTGAACTTCTAACAGTGTATTTCACGCACAATATGGGAATTTGTTGAAGAAGAGAAATTAAAAGCCTGCCTTGAGGATACCAGGCTTGAGTTACATAGAATCCCTGAGAATGACTCCCTCGTGCCTCTGCCTGGAGACCAGAAGATCTACAGTATGACTTCAAATGCACTACCTCATGTTCCTTATGTGCTTAAGAATATTCCTGCCTTAAACAGACAGAAATCTTACAAACATAATCCTCATTCTGCAACTACAAAGAGAATATTCTGCCTCTTCTCTGTGGGCAGAGATCCCCCAAAGAGCTACAGGGAATCACTAGGCAGGGGGAGAGACTTCAGCACTGACATACCAGGGATCTGCAAAGAACTGCTTCACAGGTACCCAAGGCATGGGTCCTGGGGACCTGGGTGAGGGAAGAGGCAAAGGATCCAGTCTGCCTGGTCAACAGCCCTCCCGGGAAATGCTGAAGAGAAAAGCCTGTGTGAGTCCAACCCTTTCCCCCAGGACAAGACACACTACCAAAATCACCTCCAACGAACTGCACATCCCCTGCAGGTACCCAGAGTAAGAGCGCAAGACGCAACAGGCAGTTCAGACTACCCCAAACATGCTGAGCCAGGGGTGATCCTGGAAGTGAAGCAGTCACTTACTGCACAGACATGTTTGCCTTCATTACCCCTGGCAGAAATATGACAATTCTCTTCATTAATTCTCTTGACACGCTTCCCTTTCCCCTCCTGCACACAAACACCTGCCACAGCCTGGGAGTGTGCTATGTGACCAACCGCTCCACAGCTTTCCTCCCTTCCCTCGAGGGCCACTTTTCAGAGATGTTAAGTGCATCTGCATTTATATATAATTAAGAACATAAATGTTCACTCTTCCTGAAGATTCAGGCTATGGGAAAAGAGACAGCCCTTGGAAATGCATCTGGTTCTTTCAGCAGCGAGATCAGTTTTAGCTTATCAAACAACAGTCATGTTATCACCCTAGTCTGACCTCAGCAGAATAGGTCACAGGACATCACCATCTTAAATTTTACTTTAGTAACTGCTATAGTAGAATATAACTTTTAAAAAGCATTGAACCCCGGTATTTTTTTCCCAGTGACAGAAATGCCACTTTCTAGTTTTCTGCCTAAATAATTACTGCTACTGTTAAAAAGGTGTCCCTGATTTCTAATCCTCACTTGTTTCTGTCTCCTAAGCCTGCTCACCCTGCTAAAACTCTGCTACGATATTTTAATTACTTACACAAGTAATTTAGAGTAAAGCTCTGGGTCTTTTTCCCCCCAAGAACAATTATAACTGAAGGAGTCTCTCACAGCTTTCTCTAGTCCCCCAAAATTTGCTTCCTCCCCAAGCTGTGCTGAAGAGAGCTCGCAGTAAATCAAGTCAGAGAATATGAGTCAAGAGCAGAAACATTCCCCGTCCCAGCACCCTGGGTTGTGGAGGTTCAGAGAAAGATAACAGTGACAAGTAAAGCAATGAAACAGCTTACACGTAAGGAACACCTCTGCTCCTCAGCCTGGAAATGATGGAAGAGGGGTATTTTATAGAGAGAAGAGTACAAAAAAAAAAAAAGAAAAAGAAAAAGGAAGAACCTTAGGAGGCCCGGAGGTGGTGACTAGGTACTGACTGTTCAACTTCTATCTTTCCAGCTGAAACATACATTAGTTTACTGACTATCAATGGCCAGTCTACAATTTGGTTTTATGTATCCATATGGCTTCACTTCCATCCGACATGAGACTTCAAAACAGCTCAGTCTTCTGTCTTAACTATAGGCTTTGAGGCAACTTGTGTATTGATAGGCAATACCTATGGATTACATACAAAACACCAAGTTTAACTTATCTTTTACTTAGTTTCACAACAAACAGGAGCTTATCCATCATGACAAGAATTAAAAGAGGATTCCACAAGCAACTTTGAGACATTTCCATCCAAATGCTTGGAAGTGCCAACAACATTACTTCTGGTACTTACTGCTCAGATCAAATTCTCCTCCCTGTGGACAAGGCATGCCTTCTGCTTGAGACAGTTTCTAGTAAATACCAATTAACAACTCATCTTGAATATAACCTGGTGGCCTTAACCCTGATCCATCAGGATTTGAGATCATTAGTTCTTATTCCAGAACAAAGTGATCAGAAAATAGCTGCTTTTCAGTCATTTCTCCACCTCATTCTTTCCACATGGCTTCAGCAACCAATGCCAATACATCAACTGCCTGAAGCTTCCCAACCAGCTGCTGCCTACTACAATCAGTTTACACTCGTATGTAAATTATTCCAAACCCCTTGTTATTCTACACAGGCAATTACAAGCAAAGCTCCTCCCTATGCTGGTTTAATTTTGAGATCTTTATTCTGGAAGAAACAAATTATTTCCCTTTTCACCCTGTATCTCATTTTTGCTGCGTGAAGCCAACCTGAAACACAAAGGCTAAAGCAAGGTCTCAGAACTTGGGAAAATTCAGATCCTGCTCCTCTTACTGTTGTATTAAGCAACTTAACACAATAATGAGAAGCCCAGTTTGTAAATCACCTGGATTACTCTAGAATACAAAATACTTTGCTACAGGAATAGGGTTTCAAAATCAAGTCCCCAGAGATTAGGGTTGATTATAGTTAGCTAATTACCAGCGAGAACTTACATGAATTTTCTTATTTTTTTTTAAATGCACTCTACCTTTTTATGGCTAGTACCTTAAGTTCTCAGCTGCATCCTACTGCTGAACAACCACACCAGGTAGTACAAAAGACAAAACTAGGACTTGTTAGTAGAAGGAAGTTTCAATTTTTCAACTCAATATATATTGAAAAGTCCACTTCAGATTAAGCTTATCTAGCAAATGACCTACTTATTAGAAACTATTATGCAACCTGGATTCGGTAGGTGCCCCATCTTTCTGTTAAACTTAAATTACCTATAGATTTTCTGTATTGCAAGCAACTTCCAATTTTGAAACTGCGTAAGCATGGCTGGTATCATGGGAGCGGCCTTCTCTGGTTCTGTGCCAGTTGGGACAAACCTCACCACATTATAAGTGATGAAAATTGCTATGCCCTCTCTGGTTTATTCACTAATATTTGTTCTTGGCCAGCTACCCAGAACATTCAGAGGTTTGGTAACATGCAGCACTACTCCTGTATCACCCTCTGCCCAAGTGGTGGCAGGGAAGACAAGTCAAAAAGGCATCAGTTTTCTGCCTCTGGATTCTGGGGAGATACTCTGGCTCCTCCTGTTCAACATGTAATATTCTATCTCATTAAATGGGCACACACCATTTTCCCTCTCATGGTGCTTAGGACTTTCATATGTTTTGGACAGAAACCAGAGCTACAATAAGAGGAGGTTTTGTTAAGTCTCACCTCCCACTCGCTGCAGAAATTGAACACCATACAGTGAATGAGAAAGATGGCTTTATGATTAGAGAGAAGAACCAACTGGATTTTGCTTTGCTGATAAGACAAAAGTAGCATGTAATGTGGCACAAGTCACCTAAACCAAACTTTTATTTATGATGCATTCTTTAATGAAGACCAAATCCTCACATAGTGCCGATGGCTCGTGTCTGCAAGAAGAATCAGTGGAATCTAGGAATATTCTGCACATCTGGTAGAAAGACACATTATATCATGCTGGAATAAATATACGGATGAAATTCAGTGTTGTGCTCAACCCTAATTTACACCATTGTTACACTGGCTGCTTTCAGGAGGTCACATTTTTTTCCTGTCTTAGTGCTTTCAGTGGCAAACCACAATCACCTTTGTTCATCTTAGCAATTCCTGACAGGAATCCTGATTTCCTTATCTCTCAGGAGTCCATTTAACAGATATATCCCAGAGATGCGCATCCTGCCCTAGAGCAAATAAACTGGTGTTTCCAAGCTGGTAACAATTCCACTGCTGGGTTCCCACAACTTACCTCCTGTTTGTGAAAGTGGTTTAGAGCCCATGACACATGGGGGGGTGGGAGGGGTGGGAGGGTGGGGTAGTGGAACCAAAACAATTAGAAGAAAAAAAAAAGAAAGAAGGAAAGAAAAATAAATTCAAAGCTTAGCAAATCAATATCTTCCAACAAAAACAGGCTTCCCACAGAAAGTGTGTCTGAATGAAGCACCCAAGCTGCAGAGTTAGGTCAACTAGTTTATCCCAAGAAGGGGAGAGCACCTTGGGCACTGGGTACAGTGGGCATGGTGCCTATGCAACCACTGCACAGGGCAAGGCATCCTTGCAAGCTTGACAGCAGATTACTGCAGTAGCAACAGCAGAAAGGTAAAATAAAGCTAAGAAGCCAACTATCACATAAACTGAGAGAGGAAGCAAGAACAAGGAGAAAGGAATGTTATTTCCCCTAGTCCTCAGGAAAGAACAAGCCGTATCAGCGCTCCACCTGTTTTAAGACGAGAAAACAAGGGCTATACCTGCAAAGCTATGTCTTATAGGCTGGGATTTGGAGACCGAATGATAAAAATTACTCCAGAACTAGAGAGCCACTGAAGAACATTAGTGCTAAGAGAGAAGAAAGTATGAGGCTATACTGGAGAAACCATCTGGCAGCAGGACCTGGTCTGCCATTGAGCAAAAGAAATGCTCAGCACCTCATACCATTAGGTTATTTCTAACGGTGCCACCACAGTGCTAGCAGATACGCTGTACAGCACAGTGATGGCTGGGAAGAGGGACGCTGGAGGATCCCTTTACACCAACTCCTCCTCGGCTCGGCGGTGCCACCCACCGGCTGCAGGTATTAACGCAGCCCGGCCCCGGGAGATCAGACGAAGAGTTCCTGGCTCCACCACTGACCGCGCTTCCATCTTCTCCACATCACAGAAGTTTTTTAAGCGCTCTCTTTCCTGGACGGTGTGTCAGGGAGCACTGCCACCTCCAGTTCTCTGCAGCTTTTAGAAACTGCCTTATAGTCTTTCCACCGGAGAAGAGGGATTTACCAAGCCAACAACATCTTTCTGACACAGTATCAGCCCTTGCAGAAGTCCATTAAAATGCATGACATTCAAACTGAGAGCAAGGATGTCACAGCATTTACAAATTCATAAAGCAAACACATTCACAAATTTTTAATGAAGGGACATGGTGTGCAAGGAACAAATTATAGTGAGATGTGAAGTTCCTAGCCCAATCTCATAGAACAATAAATAAAGAAGGATTTATAGTCCTGTGAAATATGAAAAGGAGATTATTCAGAGGACAAGGGTCTTCATTCTGTTAGAGTGACAGACACAACCCTTGTAGTCTCAAAGCATCTTATGACAAGACCTCCATTAAGCCACAAAATAAAGTATGTATGTAATCATCCGATCAATACACGTAACAATATCCAAGACTGTTGCTACATCTAATGTATTCTTCTTGTGACTAGGAAAACTAAGCATTTTGGCAAAGAGGCGCAGAAAGCATTTAGAAAAAGAATTCGTAATTTCTGCATCACATTTTCTTAATGTCCTAGACACCAAGTCAAAGCTGGGTAATTGGGAAGAAACAACCATCAAACAAAACCCCAAGCCCTTGTGCAAACACACCCAGAAAAATGGTTAACCATAAGAAAGAGAGAGGGACTATTTTAGTCACAGCACTTCACAAACATCAATAAAGGGACAACTCAGAAACTCATGTGGAAGAAAAAAAAAAACCTGCAGGAGATGCATCCATTATGTTAGATATGAAGACAGGTGTATATACACAGATAATCCCTCACAGCCAATGCCATGAAAGCAGATCAGCAATTAAGAAAATAAAGTCCTTACAGTGGCACCAGTACAATCCTACCACTTCAGCTAACACAGCTTCCAGCGGGGAACTGCTGACTGAGCATCTCCTGGCAGAACTCAGCTCTGTGAGACAGATGGTTTTGTCCTCTGCCACATTCAGGTAAAGGCCAAGTATTTAAACAAGTCCAGTTCTTACAGGCTGCTAGGGGCATAGGGAGAGCTCTCAAACACTGCCCGGGATGCTCACAAAGGTAACAGCTTTCAGGAGAGCGGCACTAACAAACAGCTAAGCAGGTAACCACCACCAGGTATAGCTGCAGTGGACAGAGGCGGCTGTAAGGCATGCAGACTAATAAATACTATGGCAACTAAGGATTCTGCTGAAATGACTTTATTTGAGAGCTGCATAGGGAACATGGAGCTATTGCACTTGTTTCACAACCAACTTTTTTCCATCTCTCTTTAAACTTTCACTTCCACAATTCTGATGCTCTAGCTGGGTTAAAGCCTTTACTTAGGAACAGCCAAAAGCAGGCATTTGAACAACAAGGGAGTCTCTCTCTCTACAGCTTTTGTCAGTTGGGTCTGTGCTCAAGACAATAGCAGCATTAAATTACTGTAGTTCTCAACAGAAATTCTGTAATTCTGCAGAACCCAGAGGCTTTGCAGAACCATGGCATGATGGACAGCAGCATGTCAAACTACCCCTGCAATGATGCCAGTGCACACAAAACATGGGAACACTTACACAACAAACATTAGTCCAACCTGAGTTTGTATTGACTGTTGGATCACAAGCCAAAGACAACCTGGAGAGCTTTACATTCTCCCTCACCAGCCCTGCCTCACTCTTCCATGAAAAGAGGGATACCATTGTCCTCCTTGTCGCTGCCGCAACAACCTACTGAAACACTAGCGAAACAGAATTCTGCTACCTCACAAAACCCTAAATTCCCCTAGGTACAAGCAAACAATAAATCAGTCTTTTAGCAGAGGCACTTTAATAGGAATGCAACAGAAGTTTGTATTTTAGTGTATTTGCCTTTTTTAAAAATTACCATTCTAAAAAACCAGAAAGCATTCGCAGGTTCATTCATTAAAAATTCTCCAGTTTTCCTCCACAGATTTCATTTCAACAGAAGCATAGGCAAGACTTGAGACAGACAAACATGTTTTCTTTTAACTTCCAAACTACTGATCTCGCTAGATTCAGGCCTGCCAAAAATTCTGGACTGATCAATAAATCACTGTAAGCTCTTGAGCTTGGCAGGAAACACCACACCAAGCTTTATCTTCTTTTTTGCAAGTCCTGTGTTGCCTCACAAAATACAATCTCCAGGTGTCGAGCAGTCTGCACATGCTATTCAATGCATAACAACATTTTTACCATGGACTCATTTCTTTCTCCTACTTAGGAGCTGTCCATTCACACACACACTGTGAGCAGGAAAGAAGTCTGCTTTGGGATAGCTACAATTTTCTGTTCCTTTCCTTCTCTTCACAGGATTCCTTACACAACAGAACCAGGGTTCCCTTAATCTAAGAGTTCATTCCTAAATTATATCTAAAATTACTTAGAGTATCTAAAAATTTACAATCCAGAACTGCAAACAGATGTGTGACTCATCTCACATATTTATGCAAAAACTTTTTTTTTCCTGGAATTAATTGCAAGAATAAATCTAAAGAAGGTGTTTATGATTAACTAATAACCAAAGCTACTGATACTGTTAGCAGGGGTGAAAGGGAAACAAGCTTTCCAGCATGTAAGTCTTTCACATCTTATTTAAAAACATATAGTTAATTTACTTACCTGCTCATACTTCAACAGACAGAATGAATATGAATTAAGACTGAAGTCTTAAACAATATACATCAATTTATGAAATGACTCCTCCCCAAAAAAGCCACAAAATATTGAAGACAAATCTTAAAAAAAAAAAAAAATACAGTGATAAACTTAATTGTTGCCTAAAACAACACTGAGACTTAGATCTGAGAAAGAAGAAATACATATTTTTTTGAGAACTGCAAGGTTAAAGTTAGAAGCAGATGATATTCAAAACTACATTATTTTGTTTGGCTTTACAGGAAGGCTGTTCAAAGTCAATTATTTTTTTAAGGAAATCCTACATAATATGTGAAAAGTACACTACAAGCTATCAAAACAAACATGTTAATGCTATAGTATTTTGAAATACAACTCACCAGTACTATAGTATCTTTTAAGTTCTGTGCGTCTGATGTCTTTCAGTTGGTTGTACTTTTTCTTTTTCTTTTCTTTGTCTGGAGCTGTTTCCTTTTCCCCAGCAACTTTACAGTTGTCTTCAGAGGAACTGATTTGCTCCAAAATAACTTTACTTTCATCATCGTTCTCAGGTGTTTTGGAAACAGGAGATCCAGGGGAACTGGCAGAGACAGTCTCAGTGTTTTGTTTGGCTTGCCTTTTCTTTTTCAAACTATGCATAAAGAAAAAACCCACAACATTAACATGATACCAACCTCTACAGACAAGTTAAGTCACTTGCTAACTTGAGGTTTTTTAAATTAATTTAATACCAGGAGTTCTCAGAATTCAGTAAAACCCACACATTTTGCATCAGTAACTTGGAAACTAAGATTATCCAACAGCATGCTCTACAATCATATCATCATCTCAAGGCTATCTTCTCAAGAATAACAAAAAAGGTAATAAAGTTTTGCTACTGTTTACTGAGGAAGAGGGACAGGGAAAAAGAAACAACATTAAGAAGTTGTTTTGTTTTAAACCACCATACATCCAAACGCAGAAACAAGATACCTGCAGTCATGTTTTCAAGATCGAGGTTATGATAAAAGACAACCTCAGATCATAATGTATTATAATGCAACAGCTAACATAACAATTTCACAGCCAGCTGCTCCTGCTTTATAAAGCTGTTTGTTTTGATATAAACTTGTTATTTCTTTCCATTTTGTCCAAGGTTATCTCCCAGCCACCACCAATGCTTCTCCACATCTGTTCTTGCACAACCCATGCCAGCTTGTACTCCAAGTGTCACTCAGCATCCCCTTCGGCAATGTGACCAATGTGGCTGCAAAGTGCTTATGCAGGAACATTTTCCAGCTCCTGTAGCTCTTCTGAGAGAACTCTTAGCAAGCTGCCGATAAATCTTCCAAATTATCACTATAGCAACAAGAGTATTTTCTTTTTAGAAGACTCCTTAAAGCACAGCTCAAGTGAGAAACATGTCTCAGGATTCCTAACACTGAATTTTTTGCTAAATCACCATCTTTAGCACTGACTCTGCTTAGCGAGAGCAAAGGCTGACTTAAAGGGTCAGCATCAATAACACAGTCCTCAGTTAAGAATCTCTGACACGTACCACACAAAATGAAAAACTAATGTAATGGACCTTCTCTCTAGTAATTTAGCTTTTAAGTTACAAGGTACCTAAGAGAGGGAGTAGCGTATTTATGTTGTTGATGGTAAAAACTGTTACAAGCACAGGAAGATTTATGCATAGAAGATACAATGGGTAACCACAAATGGTAAAAGGTTACAAGATCTCACAGCAGTAGTTTACATAGGAAAAACCTAGTATCTTCAGTTACTAACATAATGCAGGAACTTCAGAAATTCTTCCAGCTTTTTTTTTCATATTTATATGCTCTTCATATATTTTTTTTACAAGCTACAACATAAAGATAAATGCACAGCACATTTGAAAATTACAGTTAAGACATTTCAGGCTGCATACCTTTCTTGTTTTAAATAAAACCAATTCCTAAACTTATATATCCAGCTTGAGACCTCTGTGAAGGATCAGTTTATGAAACCACGTGTGACCAACACACTCCAGTGAAACATTTCAAAAGCTGTGTCTATCCCACACATATGTATATGTGTTTCTTAAATGCTTCCCAAAAGACAGCAGCAGAAGATTCACATTCTGTAGCCAACTCAGTGAAGATGCTGTGGTTCCCCATTCATTCAGATCCACTGATTTGTGAGACAAGTAGTATCAGTAGTTCAGGCTTTGCACAGAAAAAGAGATTTATTGTGTGTGAAACTTTACATATCAAGTTCTGACTACATGTGAAAACAACCTATAGGGATTTATAAAAGATAAAAGTGAATACATCTATATAATAAATGAAGTGTTTTGTTTAGACTAATGAAAATTCGTGTACGCAGAGGAAGCTTATTTTTGACTAACACACCAGTCCTGAACAAAGGCTGCTGTGGCAACCGCAAAACATTACAGTCACATTGCATACACAATGTCTATATTTAGCCTGGCAGAAATCTTTGCAAAGCAGCCCTCTATGCTGAAACAGCAAGTCCTTACCATGGCTGTACTTGATTCTAGACTTGTAAATGAAACACATCCCTGACTTTGACTCAGCAGCCTTCCTGTATGTGTGCCTATTACAGAGTACCCAAATCATCTGGTCCAGCAGATGTGAACTAGCAAGCACCCACTAGCAGCCCCGTTTCTATGCACACTGCACCGAAGACTTCTGTCCCCAGATTCGTAGTCTATTTCTTTTGATCCTAAACTCTATTAAGTAAGCTTTCCATAGTATAAATGTAGTATGTCAAAACAACAAAAAAAGCTGCTAATGGAAACACTGAACCTTTTTACCTTTTTTTTTTTTTTTTTTTTTTTTTGAGGAAAAGGAAGAATAAAGAGGAAAATCCTCTCTTACAGGTCAACAGTCTCCATGACAATACTAACAGCTTCCACCGGTACTCTCCTTAAAATATATTCATTTGAATGAGTTTTCAAAGTTGCCCCAGGCAACTTTGAGAATAAAGAGCTGAAACAGAACTGGTCCACTAGTGATAAAAAAAAAGGACAGATGACACCCTGAACTGACTCAATGCAACATACCTTACCAATGCTTTACCCCTCAGTGTTTAATCTTGCCCAATTCCCATATACTACAACCCACCGAGAGCTCACTACACAACCTATAGCATGCCCAGCAAGCAGCTGCTGCTGCAAATGGGTAGTGCCACAGGGACTTTTCGGGTAAAACTGATCAAGAATCTGTGCACTCCGTAATTCCTACTCCATCCTCAAGGCAGGCATCAGATTCTGAGATGTTGCCAAGCCTACTCCTCCTGCCCACTGCTCTAAGGCAATGACCATGCAACTCTCAAAGCAGCAACCTTCGCACTAGAAAAAATACTAGATGAGGGCCAAGTATCCACAACATTCCTCACAGGACTCAGACTTACTACAACTCTGCCTACGGTTACGAACTCTGCAAGGAAGATGCTGCTTGTAAAGCCTGGCCAAAATTACCCCAAACCCTCCACTTGACTTAGTCAACTGTAATATGCCAAGGAATCAAAACAAGCTTTCAATAGCATTTTAAGCTATAACAGCAGCCTGAAATTTACTATGCTTTTTGACATTATATGCACCCTCTTAGTAAAGCAAATACAAAGTCCTCCACACACAAGGCAATTAATTAGTAACACACACAGGTATGGTGCAGCAGTTTGGGCTGTGAAGAGCACATGTGGAGGGTTTACTGCTTAAAAAAAACTCCATCCCCTTGAGGTATCCCCTACAGCCTCCACTCGCCCTTCTCTCACACTGACTTGTGCATCCCAGCAAGGCAGGTTGGGCACTCACACACACTCACAGCCCCTGTGCTGCTCAGATTTCAAACCCACCATCTCCTGAAGAAGTTGGAGGCTGAAGGCTTCATCTGCTCTTCTCCCAGCTCTCGGGTATCACCCACCTTCACAGCAAAAGCTGCCATTAACACCGATTCAAGAACACCATTTGTCAAATTACTTCCTTTTTCAAATACTTTAGAAGATTTTAAATGGTTTTGTTCAGTTTTGAAGGTAATTTCTCTGAACAAAAACAACATTCAGCCTAACGGTTATGAGAGCAAAGGGGAGATGAAGGCCAAATAAAAAAGTAAATAAACAAACGCCCTCAGTGTCAGGTTTTGTAATTAAATCGGCCTTCTGGACAAAACAATATGCATCTTTTCCAGTGAACAGATAAGGTGTTATTGCAGAAGATGTTTGTTTTTCAGTATCGAAGTCAATGAGTATGCTGTGTTTTACCAGGGAAGTTGCTACGGGAAGGAAGAGGGAGAAAGAAAAAGGGAGGGTGGGAGAAACAAACAGCTTATCTGCAAAACCACTCTGTTTTCTGAAGAGTCTTACACATCTGTAATTTCATTTAGACACCAGATAACATTTCTCAAGCTAATTGGTTCTGGCAGGCAAAACATTTCTTCTGAATTTATATAGAGGCAGCTCCTCAAAGTGTCTTCTGAGCAACAACTGGTAAGCTGTTTCCTAAGTCCGTCCAAACAGAGCTTCCCAGTGAAAGTTTTCAGTTCATGTATGCTCCCGTATGTATGCTCCCGTATGTATGCTCCCGTATGTATGCTCCCGTATGTATGCTCCCGTATGTATGCTCCCGTATGTATGCTCCCGTATGTATGCTCCCGTATGTATGCTCCCGTATACAACGGATGGCATGGGGGCTTTTCCACCAAGTTCCAAGAGAATCAGAGGAAGAGGTTCTTAATGGGCACTGTGAGATGGATGCAAAGATCTTTCAGACATCTACCTTATAGAAGGAACAGGGAGCAGAAGCTTTCTAGAACACAAAGAACATCCCCATACCATTTAATGAAGACTAATGAACTGAAATGGACATAATCTCACAACAGGCAGGTAAAAATACAAGGTTAGCAGTGCTCACTTAAATCAATTTGCAACTGACTGCTTAATAGCTCAGGCACTGACTTACAGGAAGAGACAGGGAAGATTTCAAGAAACAGCCTGCTTCATCTTCCAGACCCAAGTCTGTCTGACTG
This sequence comes from Neopsephotus bourkii, assembly GCF_033783945.1. Lineage (NCBI taxonomy): Eukaryota > Metazoa > Chordata > Aves > Psittaciformes > Psittacidae > Neopsephotus > Neopsephotus bourkii. Next base: position 9,361,735 of record NW_026902239.1, read on the forward strand.
CCTACAAAAGGCAAATACATTTTTAAAATAAAAGAGCCTGAACTGCCATTGCACTAAGAATGTACATAGTTGGTCTAAAAAGAAAACTGATGAGAGAAATGAGGTGTTATTTCATCTGCACAACTTTCATTAGAAGACTACAAGCAACCAGTAAAGCTCTGCAACTTTTGACACTGACACAATAGAGAAATGGAATCTGATAATATTTCTTTTTTCCTAGAAATTGAATTCGGTTTTGGTCAATAGTATTCAGCAGAGATGCCTAACAAACAACTGAGTAAGACCTCAGTTGATATATAATAATTAGACAAAGAGCACTACATAGAATATTCTAAAACAACTCCTAAAGCATGATTTTTATGGTGTATTAAGAAAAAAAAAAATCATATACTACAGACAATTCTTGCCTTAGAAACAAAAGCATCAAACAAAGTGGCACTCCAAAAATGGTAATAAAAAACAAAATAAGAGGGAAGGGAGAAGAAATCTTCATTTTATCTTGAAGCTCACACAGTTTTCCTTTCGGGAATTTTCCACAATGTGCATCCTCTAAAACATGCCTTGATATCTGGCATACAATCAGCTTGACATCCTGCACAGCACAAACAGATCATGTTCTGCAAATGCTGGGTTTTTTTCAAATCCACTTATGCATTTATGCAGTCAGATTAACTGAACTTGTAAAAAAGAGCTTTAAAACACTTCAAGCATCTTAATCTGGTTTGTTCCTAGCAGGATTTCTGTTCATTTACTTTGTATACAAAATTACATACACCCCAATTATTTTATTCAGAATTAAACATTTTCATCTTAATTCAAACCTCTGCACTCAATATGTAGTAATTCCTTTGTACCTTACATGCATTTCTTCACCCATCCAGAACAGCTAAATAAACACATGACATTAAAAAAATGATATACAGAAACCTGTCGTGGTTTAAACTCAGTCAGGCAGCTCGTTCACTCACTCCACCCCTCCTTTCCCTCCCCCTACTCCCGGAGGGACAGAGACGAGAATCAAAAAGAATGCAACTCCCACGGGTTGAGATAAGAACAGTTTAGTAACTAAGGTATAACATAAATCACTACTGCTATCACCAATAATTGTAATGATAAAGGAAATAACAACGGAAGAGAATACAACACCCCATCACCAGCCGACTAATAACTCGCCCCCCCCAGCCCAACCAAGCACCGACCGATACCTAGTCCAACCCCACAGTCCTAGCCCTTCCGGGTAACTCTCAGTTACATTCTGGGCATCACATGCTGTGGTATGGAATACCTCTTTGGTCAGTTTGGGTCAGGTGTCCTGCCTCTGCTTCCTCCCGGCTTCCCCTCCTCCCTGGCAGAGCATGAGGCTCAGAAAGTCCTTGGCCAGACCAAACATCCGAGCAGTAACTAAAAACATCGGTGTTATTAGCACCGTTCCGAGGCCGAAAGTCAAAAACAGATCACTGCACCAGCTACTAAGAAGAAGAAGAAAAACTGACTGCTACTGCTGAACCCAGGACAAAACCTTACAGTAAAAACTTCCATTAGGCACCCACTGGTTAGATCCTAGTCAGCTATATTCCAGCCCACACAGATCATACATCTCCCCTTCACCAGACTGGTGCCAGCACAACCCAGCCAGCTCCACGCACTGCTGTGCTCTAGTCCCATCTAATGCAACCTTACGAATACACAATCTCAGACAAAATAAATCATTACCGTTTGCAAAGCCAAAAGAAGTCAGACTGCTTGCCAGACTGCAACGCTTAGCTCCGGACTTCCTCAGTGTGGCTACTTTCACTTCTCAACAGGAATGAATACAAAGCTGTTCCCCCTCGGTGAGAAATCTTCCTAAAGCTAAAGAGCTTCCGCCCTGCAAAAAGGCATGCTCCATAAAACACCAGTCATTTCAGGCTGGTATGCATCCTGTTTTGGAAATGAGCAAGCCACAAGGCTATATGTTTACTATTAAAACAGACTATCAAGGGAAAAATAAGGGATGGAACACATTTCTTATGAGAGATTTAAACAGCTAACTGCAGAGGGGAAAAAGATTACAAGAGAAGTAACTGAAATAGTTATCAAGGACAACAATGTGGCTTCAGACACTAAATAATCCATAATCTGATCTTCATTCCAAATGACATATAGCAACTAAATAAAGTTCTGATTAATGTCACAGCAGCACAGGTCAAAACAGGAAATTTCAACTTTTACCAGAATTCCTGTTACTAATTTATAACAAATGCCAGCACCAGGTTTCACACATGATCAGTCATCAGCAACAGTCAAGAAAGTTGGCATGCTCCAAAGAGTAAAGTACTGTACTGGCAATCAGGGTTATGTCCATCTTCTTCTTGATACTGCCCTTAGCTTACAAAAATAAGTCACTCCTGTTTCATCATCTGTAATGTTGAGGGAAGTATTTCTGGCAAAGCTATTCTGGAAAAGTAAAGACAATGTACCTTAGACAGGAAAAAGTATGCTAATTTTCCTCCCAGTTTTCTGATTGATATCAGGAAATTTTAAATACCCACTTAAGCTCTCTTACATATATTAGGAGGGAGGGCAGAAATAATCCCAATTTCCCAGGATAAAATTCAAGAGAGTTTTGAGCTGTCAGAAAGTTTTTACTTTCTTAAATTTAGGAATATAATGCTATCATCCAGCTTAATAAACTATTTTCAAAGGCAAAAGGTATCTCCATATTTTCTGTTTACTTAACAAAAGAGGTTATGACGTATTCAGCACGCCATTACCATGACAACAATTTAATAAAATCTTTTCCCTAGGGAAACGATTTTGGAAACCTGTTTTATTCAGTTCCTTCTCTTATAACCTCACTTTACTGCAGGCTCTCACAAAACAGCTTTAGGCAGAAGGCAAAAATGAAGAAATCCTTCCCTTTGGCCAACTCCTTTAAGTGTGCCTGATGTTCATTTAACAGGCTTGCTCAATTAAATCTGCATCACAGCTCTCTATCTTGTCAATAATACCAACCTGACTCTTACCACACTCCCATCTTGCTTCTCTTTTTCTCTGCTAACGATGCCAGATACTCTCTCCTACTGTGGTTGTTCATTAATCACCCCAAACTACTCCTACACATGCAACGGATTCTTCATAAAGCAGCTTAGCAAGACGCTCTCCCTGCACTGAAGCCCTGCCAAGGGAGGAACGGCCTTGCCCGGACACCTCCAGCCAGTGCTGCATTCCCTCCAGCTGCTGTCCCACGCTCAGTGCCAGCTCCCTGAGCCACTACTCCCCTTGACATCAGCTAGCTTGAAGTGGTAAGAAAAAGGTTTGCACTGCAAGGGCTGGGAGAAGAGCAGCTTCCACTGCTGCGAAGCACAAGGAAATGGTAGCTGCTTCTCCAGCAGCAACAGGGAAGAGAAGAAATTGTTGCTTTCTTCACAAAAAGGATCTTAAATGTTAAATAAGTCAACTCTGAGTGAAGTCACCTGTATGACTTCTGACTGGTAAGGTTGGGGGGATCCAGAAGTAACCATGGTCAACAAGTCAGTAACCAAACTGAAGTAAAAATTACGATTATTTATTTATTTAAATGACTATTTAAGTGTTAAAAGAGAGGGACTGAGATTTAAAGCACCTGTCTCTCTCAATTAGCTTCTGCTTTTACTTAAGAAGTAACTTTAAAAATTAACACTTAAATGTCACAGCTCTCTGCATCATTGCACCACTGTATGAACAAAAGTAGCTTAAAAAAGAAAAACACAGAAAAAACTATACAACTTCTTTTCTTATTATTAATAGAGAAGCCAGGTAGGATGGAGAAGCAGCACTAAAAAGAAAGTCAAACTTATGTTTTTAAATGCTAACTTTCATAATCATGCCAGATATATCCAAATATCACCACATATTTCTCAGGAAATCTGTTAATCACAGCTGGAGTTCATAGCATGAGAGAGCTGTGCATGTGCTTACAAAAAGGTTGCAAACTCATCTGTTCAAGAACAAATCTACAGCAAGAAGCATATTGACACAAGTGGAAGAGGTTGTATTTCAAGTATTTCACCATAATTGCTAAAAACAAAACCAACTCACTGCTGAGTCTCAGTTCTATGTTTGAATTCACTGTCCCATGTCTGAATTCACCGTCTCCAAAAAACTCGCAAACTAGCTTCCACATTGAGCAGTTTAATGGGCTTTCTGGATTGAGTTCCCATTAACTGATGCTCACAGGAGAGGAAATGCCCAAGTGCACTAAAGATCCTGCTACATGGGTTATAGTTCTAAGAAACACCCAGCAATGCTGCTAATAGGTGGGAAAAATAGGAATCTGTAGCTTCAGTATCTGGAATAATGACTGATATTGTCTCATACAATGGATATTTCATAAACGGGAAAGATAATCCCCCTCCACCTAGAGGAGGTGTTTGCATCAATGCTTCTATACAAAATAATATGGCACCACCTTTTTAATACCAAGGTCAAAAGTCCATTAACGATAAGTATCAAGATAACACCACAGGGTAGGGCTTGCCTACATGGGTCAGTCACATGGCAGGCTTGTACCAAGAAAACTTCTCATACATATATACCTTATGCTAAAATGAGTATTTGCATGGTCTGGTATTTTCCAGTAGCCAAAGCATTATAACAGTGTAGTAGGTCCTCCATTATATTTACACTTCTTAATTACAATGTCTTAAAATTCCTCTGGTTTTTACATCAAATATTGTAATACTTATGCTTTTATTTTTGACTAAAAAAATGTTTGGATTTTTTCATTTACTCTTCAGCTAAAACTTTAAACAAGTGATCAAAATGCATATGGTTGAAAGGGAAGTAGCTACTACTGCAGGGGGAAAACAAAAGGCAAGAAGTAAACCCTGCCTTCACCAACACGACAGAAGGGACAAGAGGAGAACACAAGAGGTTCTGCTCCATCTCTATGTTCTCTGGACTCTGTAAGCCCAGAAAGTCCCACCACACTTCAAGCAGGCACTGAATTAGAATAAGCAGCTGAGGAAGACAGAAAGTTGGGATCTGCTGTTTTAAGACAACCCCTCTGCTTAACACCGACTGTCCTCACTCCCGGCAGCAGCCACATGGACAGAGGCTGCGGCAGGGCTGAGCGCCTCCTCCTCCCCCGAAGCTGCGGAGCAGGAGGGCGGCAGGAGGACGCAGGCCAGCTATCGTCAGTGCCCTGCTGCGCTCAAGGACAACGGCCTCCTAGCAGATGCGGCCGGCTGGAGCCAGATAAGGCGGGTGCTGTGCGACACGCCGTCCTGCTGCCTTCCACTACCCCACCGTGCCCGTTCCCTTCGGGGCTGGGAAGGAAAGCCTCCTGGCACGCCGGGTCCGGGTCCGAGTCCTGCTCCTGCTGCGGCAGGTGGGTGGGGAGCTGTTAGCCTCCCTTCCTCTCCCAATGCCCTGGCATTTCACCTGCAGCAGCAGCACCTTGGACCTGCTCCCACCACCGTTTCTACAGCTCTGTTCCCACAAGCAGTTTTCACTGGTGTTGAACGTAACAGTATGACTCCTCATATGAATCAAATTGCTAAAATGCTCAAATTGTTCACGGGACCAGTGTCATATGCTGTAGTTTTAATGGACTCCGAGATTGCAGGCGAAAAAACCCCAACGGGGGGGGGGAGGGAGAGAGGTGGTAGTGACAGCATTTGTAACACGAAATACTTCTATAATGCCAAGAAACCCTTCCCAGCCTTAGGCAATCAGAACTGCTACATGCAGCACCTGCTGTGCTCCAGGTGGACAGAGAAGCACCATCTTTTTACCACAGATACTGAACATACAGCTAAATCTTCTGCTTAAGGAGATGTGATTTTTAAAGGCTGACTGAAACACGTGATTAACACCTTGAAGCCATGTATTTATAGAAGCATTACTGAAAGCAAAAATCGAGCAGCTGACAGAAATGGACTGTTATGTCAAAACCATAAAATACAATTTCAATTCACCTGTGACTGGCTAGATGTTTACACCTACTGAAATAAAAACAGCCACTCCAGAAAAATAGGGGTAGAGAGTTATTGTAGTATATTAAGTGCTACACAAGACAAGTTCTCTGTGTCAGACTGCTGTCTGACAGGAAAATAGTGCATTTAGACAACCAAAGAGCTGATTTATGGCTCATTTACATTACAAAGGTTTTACAGCACAAGGACAATTCTCTCCCTCCTCCCCAGATTCCTAACCAGTTCTCTGCTCTCCTTGGGATCTTCTCTCACGTAAATCAAGACGTCAAATCCCACACACCTCAATGGAACAGCACTGGAGACTTAAGAGTTTAGCTAACACAGATGCTTAAATTTCAGATGATCCTAGGCAACACTCCCTGCCCAAACTACAGAATAGGACCAAAAAAACCCACTGCAAACCTACTTAGAACACACCTCTCCATCATCAGATTGGTAGGGGCAGGGTTTGGAGAAATCCTGTCAAAACCCAGTCTGGAAGCTAGATTGATGCTGAGGACATAAAAGTTTACCAGGCTGGCACCAGGGGGAACTTAATGCCATTGGGAATATCCACACAGCCTCTCACCCTGCCCAAGGCCCTAGGGAAAAGGGGAAAATCTTTATTGCCTGGAAGAGACAGGAGTGGGAAGCCCAGTGTCCACAGGCACACAGCAGCTACTAACAGCTCCAGTTCAGCACAAGCATGAAGTGTAGCCGTGCAGGATCCACAGCACTTCTCCTTTTACCAACAGAATTCCCTTAGTTAGCTATATAAGGCTTTCCAATTGCTTGGACAGAGGGGGGGAAAAATGCCTCTTTCCAAATGCACATTCCTGCAGGTATAATTCGTATCTTTCCCTTTAAACATGCAGCACTGTTACCAGAAACAGACCATCCCACCAGCCAAACCAACTACCTAATGTAACATGGCACATGCAGAAACAGAAGTGCGAAAGTGTGGAATCACAGCAGCAGACACAAGGCAAGCAACTTTGGCTGTGGGCCAGAAACACCAGAAACCTTCGCTGAAGGGGCTTATCTAGCTTCTTATCAACCTAGGCTTTCTTCAGTCCAGCAAACCCTGGCATATCTCACAATGCTGATTCTTCTCCTTCTCGAAATACTGTACACCACGTGCCCTAATATCATATGGTACAAGGCTCCAGAAAGCTGACGAGGACTGCTGCCACAAGGGGGTAAAACAGCTGGATTTCTCAAAGCACAAGCAAGAGAATTAACAGCACCACCAAAAAGTCAATACCATCAGGCATCTCTTCAGGTGTGCGCCTCCCTGTCACTTAAACAAAACTCCGGCTGCTTCTGGAATGGGCTTTCATGCCACAGCACCTCCTTCATGTCAGCTCTGCCATCCGTAAGAGATGTGGCAAAACCAGAAGACTGAGTGGGACCACCTCTTTCAGAAGGATGTTTCGCAGCATCGCTTTAAAACTAACTCTGGAGCCACACATCCACCACCAATTATTAATGCTGAAGTTCCACCAGTGTTTAAGCTAGGCTTAATTTTTAAACAGTTCACTGGGATTAAGCAGAATTTTATGCAGTAGGTCCTAAGAGCAGAAGATACATTTGTGAGGCTGAAGGGATAACATCACACACTACAGAAACACAGCCTAGTGTATAAAATTACATATATATAAAAAAATAAATATAAAAATATTTATAAAATAAATTATATTATTTTCCTACAGACAACAGTAAAAAGTCTGTATCTCACCTATCCAGAAAACCATCTTATGAAGGCCCCAAATTTTATAGCTTTTAGGATACAGCATCTTTAAGTCTTTCCAAGAGCAAAAAGGTAGATGGCATGGCCCACCAGGAGCCTCCAGCACACCCCTCATGCCTGGCAGACACAGCTGCAAGCCACGGGGAAGAAGACAAAATACATTACAACTATGGTAATAGCAACTCTTATCAAAACTGCACAGCCTCCTACATCAAAAGGCCTATCATGTAACTATTTATGTTCTAAATGAAGGCTAAGTAAGTTCCTTTTTTTGCAGTTTCTTTATAAAGGCTGATAAGAGACACCCAAATATCCCTTTGGGACAAGCAAATATAAGGTCATTGTATGCTTGCTGGCTAACAAGCCAGCTTATACATATCTTGCAAGGTCATCAGTGAAAATTCTGTAATTGCTGGTGTGACACTGCATGTTTGAAGAGTAAATAAACAGAAACTCTTTTCTCTGCATATTCTGTGATTTAGTCCTCAAAGAAATCAAGAACATCATAAAATTCTGCCTTTCTTCTCTTTCCTAAAAAAAGCCTCTTTATATACAGAGCCCACACTGTTACCCAGTCTCACTTCACATGCAGACGGAAGTGAACGGGTGAGGAGATTAACCATGCTTCCCATCTCATGCAAGCTTTCTATCTCCATAAATAGCATTTCTGGTACTGGAAAATTTTGTAAAACCCCGAAGAAAGCCTCAGGGCCCCATTAAATACTTCCACTAACTCTGTTATCCAATAACAAAATTCTTCTTCAGTCCTAAATGACTCCAAACTCTTGAAGATAAAAGCACTGGAAAGAACAGAGGCTGCAGAAACCACTGCCTGGTTTACGCTTCCCAGAGGAAGCACTCACATTGAGAATAATTCAGTGATTCACAGGCTAAGTAGAGGACAGTAATTCATGCTCTTCTGCTGACTCTCATCCTGTACCACAGAATTACAAGACCACTCATCTCAAAACCTCACAGTACAGAGAGCTACAGGAATGTGAGATGAGGACACAGTTCCCAAGACAAGCAGCTGTTCAACATAACTTTTCCCCTGCACTGCAGTACACATCAGAGAAAGCAGGTTCAACTTCCCCCCTCAACTCTCATTCTCCAGGTTTACAGCCATCATAAAAGAATTTCTTTATATATATATATGTATATGTATATACACACACCAGTAAGTTTGTGAGCAATGAACAGCAAGTGCATCTCAAGCTTCTGAAGGCCTTAACCAACCTCCCAAAGCTCTCCTCAAAAGTTCCTCATGGTGCTATCTGTGAAATTCTAAACACTCTTCAATGTCTGAAAACTACAGTGATTGCAAAGGACAGATGAAATGCTAACCTACACAGCACCAGGCTGCAAGTCTGCTAAAAACACTGAAACCTCTTAAGTAACTGTAAGGCAAATCACAATACTGTATGTTTCAGAAAGTATTTAATGGGTTCTCTCAGTATCCAACATAGCAAATCAGTTATCCTGTGCACACACCCCTAAATAACAGATCAAATAATATCAATTGCACCCCATAAATCTGAAATAGTGGTATCTGTAGCCTTTTCTTAGAAAATAAAATGCATCAGGCATACATGTTATTGGCCAAAACAATGTGAATAAAATGCAATACTGTGTTTTAGTTTCAATAACAGGATTGTGAAGTAATGTTTATATGTCTGGAAGCAGAGCTAAGAAGTTTCCATTATACAGATGAGCTGAAATGATGTATTATTTCCTTGAGCCATTTAAAAAAAAATTAAGCATCTCCAGGATCTTGGCTTGACTATTCTTCACACCCAAGATAAACCTCCACAACAGCTTGTTTTAAAAACAATGTGTGGAAACTTTTCCTTCCAAAAGCAAGAAATAAATTGTGGGTGCTACAGGAAACCTGAATAAACATCAACACTTTGGCTCAGCAGAGCAAGAACAATTGCAAGGAGATTATTGCCAGAGAAACAGTGATCCGAGGAGCATGCAGCAAAAACCGTTACATGGATACGATAAGACTGGCCAGCAAGGAAAGTACCCAACAGAAAAACCTATGACAAAGTCTCATGTACAGGAGATGCCCTCAGAAAAGTATGTGCATATATTCCTTATCTGGGTTTCCCTCCTTCCTAACCATCATCAATACTCTCTCTCTCAATACATTCCCTCTGTGCTTGCTGCATTTTTCTTATTTCATCATCTTTCTATGTCTTAATACCTACAGGAATAAAAAATATGAAGCATACAAACACTGAATATGGGAATAAACCAGAGCAAAGCCAGGAAAATTCCAAATTAGATGTTTATAAACCTATTAGTTTGCAATATGTAGAAGAATGACCAAAGGAGTTACCACAGTGCATTGGACCAAGGGTCCGTGCATTCTGCCTCCAACACCAGCCAAGAGCAAGGACCAGGGAAAGACCATAACCCTATAACAAGTATGTATAAGACTCCTTCTACAGCTAAGTTTTCCATATTCCAGCTGTTCGCAGCTCTGCAGCTACATATTAATGAAGCCTATCTCTGTGGGCTGTAGATGCTTCAACGGAGAAATAAGGTTAGGTCGCAAACACCTAATGTGATTGGAATGCTGTATACCATTTCTTGTATGGTCTGTTTTACTTATTCTTAGGTATTTAAAAATAATTAGAAGAAGAAAAATAGCTGTAAATTAGAACCTGGTAACAGGCAAATGGCAACTGTACTAAACACTTACACGTATCTTTGTAAATCTTGGGTTTAATGTACAAACCTTAATCTGCATTAATGTAAATTTAAGTTCCTAAGCCAAGAATCTAAACTAAAAAAGAGCATGCTGTAGATCCATTTATTTACCTTAAATATTCACATCATACAGCAACACAAGGTGAATGCCAGGCTGAACAACTGGCTTCAGGTTCTGATACAGTAGTAGCAATCTGAAGCTAAGGGGAGTCTCTGCCTGTTCATATGGGCTTTGGAGCATGTCCCAGGCATTTATGTAGTTTTTCAAAAGAATGGTAACAAGACCAATGCAAATTCAACAAACACAAAAGCACCCAAATCCCAGTTAGAATATTTTCCTTAGTAGAAGCACTTCATGTTTGACCTCAGAAATCTGTCTCAGTGATGACTGAGGAAAAAAAAATTATATATGTAAAAGAGACTGAGAACTAAAATAACTAAAATTCGTAATTCCCCTGGAATTTATTAAAAAAATCATTTAATGTAAGTACCAGTTTTGCAGTTCATCTGTATACAGCATTCTTCAGATTAAGGTCACCACAAGCTGGAGACTTAACTACTGATAAAATTAATGTAAGCATCTTGGTTGACTTGTTGAAAAATAACAGTTTTTCAGCTAAAGCACTGCTAAGTTCTCTGCTAAGAAATTAGTAGAGAGCTACTTGACACAGATCATAGATAGATCATATAAGCAAGGGAATGCTGAGCAACTGAGGAAGGCCAAGAAACACAGAAAACTTGAAACTGAAAGCCCCTTTTTTCATTCTTTCAGAAAGCTGTTCAAACTCTTATCTTAAAAGTTCTCATCTCCTAGAACTTCTTGTCTAAATATATCCATATCAAACAATAGCGCACACAAAGCAATTCCAGTTTCAAGCTCTACATTTGGTGTTCCAGGCTACCAATTTATATCCAAGGCAATTCTTTCCATATGACATATGTCACTCATTTTGGTTAATTTCTTTTTAAATTAAGTCATAATCTTAATAGCTGTTCATTTCACAAGGTTTAATACCTCTGAACTTATCCCTGCTCAATGGGCAGGGGAAAACTGAGAGGTTCTCCATTCTGTATGTAGAGAGGGAAGATGAAAGAACAGGCATAGGGAAACGTCAAATTGTACCAGGGTTCAAGGGTACAAGATCATAGTAAAAAGCACCAAATACCAGAGTGAAGTCAGGGACCTAGTACACACAGTTCTGTCACTGTACATCTGCACTATACTGTACATCTATTTTTGAACTTGTTGGACACCAGGAGAGACTTCACAGCCAGAGGAAACAGTTCTTTACAAGAGCTGGCATAATGCTGTTTGGGAGCTAATGGCACATAATACTGGGATGATGTCTGTTTGGGAGCTAATGACACAGAAGTCAACAGAAGGTTGACTTCAAACAAGGTTTGAAGAATTAGGTAAGAAAAACTTAACTACACAGATTAGTCTTTAAGTAGGAGTAGCAGTCTTAAATAAGGACTTATTGCATAAGAGAAATTTATGCTTGCATGTTACTCTCATACTTCTTGCCTGTTAAACTCCCACAAGCTGTAACATCTTAGCTGCATAAGGAATCTAAATCAGTCTTTAAAAAGTTATGTAGATATTTCTATTTTGTTAGAAAAGTTACTTGCTTCATTTCTTGCCAACCAAGGAAAAAATAAGCCCTTCACCACAAAACAGTGTGTAAAGCAGCATTTGGTAGGAAGCAAAAAAGAATGGTGAGGGTTTACTTACATACTTATGGCTTAACTTGCCATAGGGAGGGGGGAAAGCAGACCCCTCTCCCCCACCCTCCTGACATGGGGTACAGCTCTCCCTCCTGCTGGCAAAAAGTCTACCTCATTTCCCATTCTCTTCCTAGGTAAGCAATAGTCTTCCCCCATAAACATCTGATCATAGACAAAAATAACAATGTTCAGGCAACAGGGTAAGGGGGACAGTACTTATCTCATAAGAATGTTTACTATACATAAATTCAGATTTCATAAATATTATCTTAGGCTCACAAAACACATCAGCAATAAGACGGGAAAGAAAAAAACAGTAATGGAAGTAGAGGTGTTGGGGAACCAGCTGAAGTTGCCCCTAGCTTAGTAAGTATGAGCCCAAGCTATCAGGAAATTCAGGGTGTCTGAAATAGCACACAAAACAGTATGAAGGTGAAGACTTCTTAAACCTGGGTGTTTTAATTCAAGGATAGAAGAGGTGTCTACAGATTATAAGATACAAAACAACAAAACTCTCAGCAACAGCAAAACATGCACTTGATGAAATTATCTCTGTGTCTCAGTATAAGGCACCTAAGCTGGGAACTCCAGTCTACATCAAGTCAAAAGCTAAATTGTTTGAACTGCCTTAATACTAAAGGCAGTATATAAGCAACCTATTATTACCAGGTACTCATATGACATTTACATGGGTCATCATGTAAAGCATGATGGACTTCAGCTTTTAGAGTAAAATCAAGGACATGTCTATTCAGTTCTGCTTCTGTCCCTGACTGTACATGAAGCCAATGTACAGGAAGGTAAGCTGGGCATATACCACCTTCTAACCTATTTTAGCTTCTATTAAAACATGCCTTGAGGATCTGTGAGAACATTCTTGTGGAAATCATATGGGTTTGCTTAGAGTGGGAATTTCAGTGGGAAAAAAGCTGCAAGCCAGCAGGGAAAGAGACAGATGTCTTCCCCAGAGTTACACAGTGCTAGAACTAAGAATTTATTTCAGGTCGTTCTGACCCTTGCCTGATGTCCTACACCCATATAAGACACACTGCCCCTCTGAATTTTTAAAAGAGAACAGTCATAGAGGACACAGAAAAACTGCAAAACAAATGAAATTCACATCAAGGACTTTGCTGAAAGCCTCTTGGGGCTATCTGTTTAGCAGACAGCATTTTGAAAGGACTCAAAGCAGTTTTCAAAACTGAAGCATCTTACACGGACATATCTCTCAAAGCCTGAGTCTTCTCTAGCAAGAAATTACTTGTTCCTTAGCACAATCTCTTTAGCTACTTCTGCTTTCTTCTTCTCGATGCCTTCTATGGTATAGGTGCCATTGTTTTTATTTCCTTCTCAAAATCCAAAACTGCAACATTCCTTTCTGTTATCATCAACATACTTGCATTTCTCCAAAAAGAAAGCAAGTTACCTGGCATTAACAGATGTCCTTCACCATGACACTTCCTCAGGTCTTTAGCCACCACTATATATCACTTGAGTTTATCTTCACTACCCAAAAGGGAAAAAAAAAAAAAAAAACACACAAAAACCCACTCCAAATAAGGTATACAGCAAGGAAAGAACTTTCTGGATACATAATGAAGCATGTGTTTCATTTTTTACGTACTTGAAAAATTATAAAGCCTTTTGAAACAGGCAGAATGAAGAGTTCTGCATTTTAAATGAGATTGAAATAAACCCTGTAACCTTACCGAGCAAAATAGCCTTGTCTTCGTTCCTTCTTCTCTTCCTTGGTCTCCATTATGTACAGTCAAATAGGCAAGGTGAGCAGCCAAGCGTGATGCTCTTTTTCCCCTCAGTACCTCATATCCAGGCAGAGTCCTCTATATATAACATTCAAAAACAGGAAGTTCATAAATCAACATGTCAACAACACCTACAAAAAACAACAGGGTTGTGGAAATGCAATTGACACAGTGACAAAGCAAAGTAAAACTTTAACCAGTCAGTGCCTGCCATGTGATATCCATTTAGTACACAAAGAGATAAACCTCAATAAATTCACTTAGCCAGTTTCTCCAGCAGAGGAAGAGAGAGACAGCAAAGCAGGTAACCCAAAAGGCAGTAGCAAGCTGCCTGGAAACATGAAAGTATTTTGCAAGCTGTTAAATAGTTTATACCAAAACATCTTCCTGGTTTCATATGTTTTAGAAACAGGAAGATCAAGAGAAGCTTTGGAAATATCCAGTACAAACAGTATAACCAGAAAGACACATAATGTTCACTTTACAAAAATTCTGTAAAAATGTGAGGAAGAAGGAAGTTTTAAAACAATGTAGAGGAAAAAAAAAAGAGCAATTTATGTTCTTTACACAGGTTGGATCGTTGTGAACGCATACATAAGTTTATATGTTGTGAACATATAAACAAGTATATGGGGAGAAACACAATGGACCTCCTGCTCTCCATATGAACTGCAGTCACCTTAACATACGCACAACTAGGGAAGGTTTTCCGAGAAGGTGGGGGGGGGGGGGGGGTGTTAATAAAAAAAGTAAAAAGGAGACTGGTACCACTGACTTTTGACATGGAAATCACCACCTCTTTGCAGAATGCCATACTGAGGCACCTAGAAACCAAGAGTTGGGAATTTCAGAACTGTTTGGTAGTTACAGCAACTAATGACATGTCACATCAGTTCCTATCCCAAATTCCTGCCAAGCTGTTTTATCCTTTTCCCCTTCTCCAACACACATTCAAGCTACCCTGACAGCTTGTGCCCATGAACAAAGTAAGTTAACCTCTTAAGAATTCTTTATCAGTATTTCAGATTAAAGATCAAATCAAAGTTACTACTAAACATTTCAGCTTAATGGGCTGTGTGACAAAGAAATAGAAGCCACATAAATTACAATTCATAGCTAAAGAAGAAAAATTCCTCTGGGACGTAATCGGTTCCCATTATTTTCCCCTCACATTAAAAGACTGTAAGCTACAAACTGGTAGATGTCAACAAAAGAAATAATGTAGCAAAATCAGACTTACCTACTTGAAAAGCCCAAGAATACAATTACCAAGATTCTATAAGAAACACCTGCTATAATTTTCTCTCCATACTTACAAAGCACTGGTCCACAGCAATTAAAGTCCATTGCTTCAAAATGCGCTTTTTATTACTCATTAATTTTTAATAGATCCAGCACATCAAAAAGAATCTAATCTCTCTGATTTTTAGGCATCAGGTAGAGTCTTACAGTAATGGTCATTTAACATGGCAAATTTGCCTATGAATTCTTTGGCTTTATAAAGGGAACACTGTTTTATCTCTTCAAGCTAACACATGCGGCAGTCTTCGGCCGGACACAAAAAACTACGTTACAGCAGCCTAAAAGCAACATCAAAATGATCTGTCCTGCCCAGATGGCTGGTCTGCATGAAGAGGTTGCATATTTCCTGATAATTTCAGTGCATTCTTGTCTTCCCTGCTGGAGCATGTCCTTACATCTTCGGAGAATCAAAACTAGTGGCTTTGTGAGCACTGGATTTAGAGTTACAAGAAATCTTTCAGAGCAGACAACTAAAATTTCTACAGCAAAGTACAAAAGGTTCAGTGAAAGAGGAACCAGTCTTTCCCCTTTGCCTTCATGACACTTACTGGTGTGTGCACGCAGGCACGAACAGGCCAGAGCTGCACCTCCCACTGACTCTAAAAAATATTAAATAACCACACAGCATCAAGATAGTATTAAACCCATGATCACCAGAACAGCAGGACCTATGGGAACAAGAAGAGGGAAGTGGGGAGAGCCCCTCTCACTTCACTGAAACACAATCAGCTAGGATGAATGGAGGGAAGTGAGATCTGTCCTCAAGGACTCACCCCATGCAAGGGTCAGCAGAATAGTTCTTCCATTCATCCTCTTCCTCTCTCATGATCTATCAATCCCACCCAGGGGAAAAACATCCCTGCTACAGCATGGAGGGGGCAGATACAGCGAGTACTATCAGCATGGAGCCATGAGGACAAAACCGTGCCTACCCGTAGCCCTGTCGTGCCCAGTGCCAAAGCAGCTGCTCCCTGCTTCTGCAAAGAGGGGCATGAAGAGAAAGGAGATAGGGCTTAACCCTAGACCTAACCACAGATGCTGCAGCCAAACCAGGAGGGCACTATTCAGGTTTTCTGTTTGCCTTCATCAGCAATAAACAAAGCTAGCAATGACAATGTGGGGTATGGAGCCTGTTCTTCCTACACCAACTAAAAGCCATTCCAAGTCCTTTCACATGGTGAGAGGGAATAAATCAAGAACTCTAAAGAAAAAAATAAATATATTCAGAACAGATGGGCGTTCAGAATATTGGAATGTTACCCATGGATCAGGAGTAACAAAGGCATTCAGGTGGCTCCGTTTTTTTCCTTCTGCTCATAAAAAAAGCACAGGGATCTCATATCCAGTCACAGATTAATGAAAATTTTCATGATAAAATAATTTAACATCAGGTCCCACTCTGCTGACTTAAAAAACTTACTTAGCTCCCCTTCATAGAAGAAACAAAGGTGGCTCTATTGGAAGCCATATTTAAGTCTGAAAATCATACTTGGAAAATACAGTACTAGGAAAAACAACCTGATTAGGAGTGCCGACTTCATAACCTCTGAGTTCACCTCTCTTGTTGGGCATTTTGCATGTACCAGTTGGCTTTGAGGAGGAAAACCAAAATAAAGCCTGAGAGCTAGGAGGATCACAGCATAACATGCAAGAACTGCCACTGAAACCTAGTATTTCTGAAAGGTCGCTGTCAATTTTTAGTTCTTTAAGCTGTAATAAGTAAAAGTAGAAACCCCACATTTACTTTACAGGTTGTCGCTGATGTTTTAAAGTTACATCAAAAAAAGCAAACCTACTCCACACCTTCCCCCTACCTGTCCTTTGATACCTCCCAAGAAAGAAATCCCAGGTATTCTTTATTATCTCCTTAAAATGTTATTAAGCATACATGATTAAAATGAATCTTGGTTTCCTAGCTCCTTTCTGGTAGAGACAAAGACTGAATCAGGCAGACTATTAAAAATGCACATATTTGGGGGATATTTATATGCTGAGAGACAGACATCTTACTCATATGAGTATAGTCCAAACTCAAATGATGATGTCATGGTTTAGACAAAGCTGATTTTCAGGCTGTTTTACCCTTTCTACCCCAAAACAGAAACCAACAGTGAAAAGTTTAAATTACGTGTCAACAGGAGTACTAATCCTTTTATTCAGCAATTTCAAGAGGACAGATATCCCTGATAGACAAACCAGACATTTAAGTATCCTGTTAAAAATTTGCCACTCTCCAAATTTAGCCTATGTCAGCACCCAAAAATTTTATGAAGAGCAAAATACATAAAAATACACTGTGTTTTTTGTTGTTAGTCCTACCGCTCCGGATTTTTTCATTTATACTAGCATATTTTTGGATACTTGCTTTGTCTGGTTAGGTTTAGCTGCCAGGGAGTTTTGGAGATGTTACTGGGAATTTGTAATGAACAAGCAAAAAAAGGAACAGACTGAACTCCTGACTATGGCAAGTGCACTGCAAGTCCCACTGATCTCCCAAGACCTCTAGAAATGCTGCTTTCAGCCAACACTGCAGGACAGCAGCCTCCTGTCATGGTACATTCAAAGTAGCAGAGAGGAAGATGCTTTAAGTGTGAGGATAAACAAAGGGGAAGGGAACTGTACTTTTAAGGGGAATATTAAAAATAAATAAATATGTGAACAAAACAGCCTAAGTCCTCTGATAAATTTATTGTATTTTTTTATTATACTTCTCTTTTTCCTCCCTTCTCAGGCATGAAGAATAATATACTTTAACTGCAAATAACAAGGCAATTTACATTTTCATGAGACAACAAAAGGACCTGCTTGCCACGTTTAGGGATAAGCACCCAGCAAAATAAAGCATCAACTATCAATCCTCCAATTGTAAGCATTACTTTCCAAAACTGTGCACATGAACAACAGCACTAGCAACACAGAAGCCAATGAAGTATCTGATTATTTTTAGAACATTCAGTGGACTTGATAGCTTGTCTCTGGCCATCTGTACCCACTGCAAGTCCTGGAAAGATATACAGAAATAAAAAATAAAAAAAAATAAAAATAAAAAAAACAAGATCGTGCAATTCTCTAAATGTATTTTCACAGCCCTGTAGAGTCAGTATCTCTTAACCTTTCATGAGGCAGGAAAATGCTGTAATGTCCTGCAACTGAACTATATAAAATATCCCCACACACTCAAATGAGAGCAGAAGAGCAACATGTGAAATCATGCCCCCACTAGCTTTAGTCCCAGCAGCAATGAGAACAAAAGAGGAAACTTTTGACTGTGTAAGATTCAAATTGAAACTTTGGGGACCAGTAGCACAATCTCACCTCTGTCTGGCTTTGCAGACATACGCATAAAAATTAAAAACTCAGAGCCACAAATGATAATAAAAAGCCTAACTCCTCTGAGGGTCTAGGTGTAAATGGCTCTCTCAACTCCTTCAGCAAGTACATAAAAAAGCAATGAACTGACTTTAGGCAAACCAAGTCAAGAGCAAGCATCCTATACCTTAGCAGGGGACCTACAAGGTAAGCAAAGGTGGCAGCGATCATACTGTGAAAAAAAGAGTTAAGGAAGGCAAGAGAGGCCTAAGCACAAATCTTTCACAGTTAGGAAGACAGAGCAGATTAAGGCAGAAGACTCCCAGTGAGACAACAAAGTGGACATGGTCACGCTAAGGATTTAACAGTGAAACCCCAGTGTGCTGAGGGAACAGCATGCTGCTCAGACACACCACACAGCTCTCTGGTGCAGTACCACATACATTAGGATTTTTATTTTTGCCTCTCTCTTTAACCTGTGCCCTGGAGACCACAGTCAAACACTGCATGCATCTGCTCATAGCACTGCATGCTTCCTTACTATCACCTGCTGTAATAGGAACATTCAAATGTTCCTACCGGTCATTTTCAGACATGAAGCATTACTAAAGATTCTACTTAAATCTGCAACTCTGCAACAGTATCTTCTTACGGATAAAAAGCCTTCTGGGTACATGGGCCAATTCTGACCCCTAAAAAGTATGCACAGTAAGAGAGGACAAGGATTACACCAAGTCAATACTAGGACCAAAAAATGAAATATACGTATGTAGTACTTCATGAGCAATACTAAAAATGTCTATCAAGCTGGCAGAATAAAATTGTAGAATAAATCACAGATAGCCGGGAAGCATTTTCAGTGTATTAGATCTGAAACTGAACCCTTGAGGGTTGCTGTCTGTGCCTCTGGTGAGCCCAAAGCAGTTTCCAGGGCACTGTAGAGATGCAAATAGATAAAAACACAAGACTGCATCATGAGGTCACACACAACAGCTTTAAGTGCAAGGCAAGAGAAACAGATTAACACGTAAGAGGAGATGTGTTATGACTGGCTACTGGGGCATACGAATGCATATGATTAAGCTTCAGAAACCAAAACACTAATACCAACTCTTGCATTCATTTCAACAGACACACCATTTTAAAAAACAGGAAGAGCAAAGCACATGAACACCTCACGAGAAATGCTAAACTTTGTGGCATTTCATTAGTGCCTCACTGACTGAGGCACTCACTAGGCTGAGTTTTACGGATTTTATATTCTGTTAAGTGTATTCCACACAGTGTAATAGTAAAGATAAATTTCAGAATCAACCCTACAGCATCTCAAGATGAAAGGCAACGGAAATGCACATCCAGCAGAGAAGATTAAGTTACAATAGTTTTAGCCTTCTCTTCAGGCAGAGTGACCTAGCTAAAAGTGATACTGGAAGCTTTCAGGAAAGCACTAACACAAGCCTGTAAAACACAGCACAGACTAATTACATTGTTAGATTAATTAGAATGGACAAAAAAAATTGTTTATTCTAAAGCTATTTTAAGGTAAGTATGGAATTATTTTTATACAATCACATAGCTACATTACAATGAGCACATAAAGTGTAATGTTAGTTCTAAAACTCTAAGAAGCTCTATAAAGTTCCAGTCCATTATATATGACTGAAGAGTGCTAAACTAACCTAGGAGAGCCTCTCCACCTTGGTGAAGTTGAGGCTGACGACTGAAGCCTTGCTTAGGTAAATGACCCTTATTTATGCACACAGCTCCACTGACCTTTAAAGTATTAAGCCTGTTGTGTTTCCTGTAACAAGGACACACTCTTAATATCCCCAATTAATTAAATGCAAGAATTAAGAGACTGAAAATAAATTTGTATTTGTTCAGATTAAACACAGAACAGTATCACAATTTCTCTACCTCCAAATGGAAAGAAGGAGATTTGATGTGGCTACTGCACCCTGTGGACTCTCAAGGGCAGTGAAGATAAGATCTAGAGGCAAAACAGGCAAAGGAAACAAACACCCCTGCTCTTGAGGAACTGGGTGCAATCTTTAGGAGGTTATAATCCCCACTACAGAGGTGGGGTAAGCTAACAGTCCAAGCATTTTCGTTCCCTACTAATGCAGTAAGAACAGGCCAAGCTTAGACCACCTTCCATTCACCAACTGCATCTGCAACAGCCTGTTAACAAGAACAAAGTTTAAATAAAATAAATGGGTATCAATGTAACAGAAACATTCCTGATTCAGAAACAGAACAACAATAACCAAACTTGATTCAACTCCAACGGAATCCCCAGACAAATTATTTCTACCTTTCTCTGGAGAAGACTTTCACGCACCAACACAGGCTGCCATGTTTCACACAGTGTAAGCGGAAGCAACAGTTACCAGAAATCCCATACCACCAGTGAGGGTTGTCAAGAGAAAGAAAAAATACCCAGATTTAAACTTCCCCCACTGGCAGCTAAACATCACCAGATGCATTTTCCATAAGGAACAATGTATTTTACTGTGTAAGACAGCTGCAGTTGCTAGACAGACACTGGTTTCAGAACACAGTGCGTGCATTAACAGGTAAAGAGCTATGCCACAACAAATTCAGAAGTGCAGTGCTGTTTGAAATCAGGCCACTTAGGAAGATTTTAATTTTTTAAGTCAACAAGAACATGGCTGCAGAAGCTTTAAAGTGATTAATACCTTCATTTTCTTGTATCCCTGCTTCAATTCACCCCAGTTCAATTAAGTGTCAAGCCCACAGACTTTCAATGCTCGCCTTGTGCATAACATGAAGAGTCTGAATACCAAACCCTGCGTCTTCATGGACTCTTGACAGGAAACACTGGCCTTTGCCTACCAAATACTGTAACAGTAGATACAAGATGGCAGAAAAACATCAGCATTTAGATAAACAGAATTAATTTTGTAGCCACTGAAATATGAAAACCTCATACATGTAAATAAGAGGAACACCTAAGAATTTGCAGGGTGCTGGCTCCAGTTCATTCGCATTTTCATGAGATCCCACTTGAAGTACTGTGTGCACTTCTGGTGTCCTCAATATAAAAAGGACACTGAGCCATTGAAGCAAGTCCAGAGGAGGGCCAAGAGGATGACAAGGGGGCTGGAGAACTTCCCATATGAAAACAGGCTGAGAAAGTTGGGGCTGTTCAGCCTGGAGAAGAGAAGGCTGCATGGAGACCTCATAGCAGCCTTCCAGTATCTGAAGGGGGCCTACAAGGATGCCGGAGAGGGACTCTTCATCAGGGACTGTAGTGATAGGACAAGGGGTAATGGGTTTAAACTTCAACAGGTGTAGTTCAGGTTAGATATAAGGAAGAAGTTCTTTACTGTGAGGGCGGTGAGGCACTGGAACAGGTTGCACAAAGAAGCAGTAAATGCTCCATTCTTGGCAGCATTCAAGGCCAGGCTGGACAGAACCTTGGGTGACATGATCTAGTGTGAGGCGTCCCTGCCTGTGGCTGGGGGGTTGGAACTAAATGATTTTAAGGTCCTTTCCAACCCTAACTATTTTATGATTATATGATTCCATTAAATTTTAGCTACTTTTATTTACAAAGCTAAGCCTCTCCGATATTCCCCATGAAGCACGTTACTTTCATCTTACAGGTGAGAGACTCAGATCCAGAAGTACCTTGTGGTCATTTTGCAAAGCTATCACAATACCACAGATCTTGCAACTGCAAGGTAAATGGCTTACCCTTTGTGCCTTTCTTTCCTGGGACACCTGGTGAATAAAATCAAGTCTGTGCTTACACCACATACTAAGGCATTTTGATCACAGTTTACATTGCATTTCTGAGTCAGATCCTAAATTAATGTACAGCACCACAGTTCCACCACCACAGAACAAGACGAGGATACAGTTTACCATATCCAGAAAGGGTAAAATAGACGTCACTGTTCCCTTACCTCTCACTGAAGCATGCAGGCACGCACACAAAGGACTTTTGTATAGGTGCTTAACAGTTCAACTAAAATACCAAGTACTTGCCAGTTTTCTAAAAATAAAAACTGATGAACATTCAACACATGAACTAGCATTTAGACAATCCCCTTTGCACTACCTTGATGATTTGGCAGTTAGCACCAGCATGTCTCTTGCCCATTAACAACTGCTAGTTTCATGTTCTGTTTAGAAACATTTCAAAGAAAGCCTGCACATCTGGTTTGACAAGGTCAAAACATATGTATACAGATAAATACATCACCCCCAGAGCCAATGAGATATGGGCTCTCTCCCAGGTTTCTAAAGGACATGACCAAGACCTCCTTAGGTTCCCCTCTCTGAACCAATCAAAGGGACAGAAGCATTGAATTAAAAGCCACTCCATCCTCACCACTCCTATGCAGCAATGGATTATGAGAGCAAATCAGGTAACAAACAAAATTAGCTTACTGCCTCATGCCACCTCCATGCCAGGTGAGAAACCAGAAGAACTGTCTTATGTTCCATACGCAGCATGATGTTAAAGGCCATTGGATCCAGTGTCACGTATCCCAGGCCCAGATATACATCAGAGTTACTTCTATGAATTAGTTTACACAGGGCTCAAGCAGGATTTGCACTGGTGAAACAGCAGCACCACTGTAAACAGATGCACAGCAATGTCCTTTGGTGATCAAATGTCCTTTGGCCAGCCAAAGTGCAAAGCCAAAGAAACTGGGCTTTTGCTCACCAATCTCTGACTGTTAAAATAGGTCCATTCAACAAGAAGCTGCCAGTTGTAAGCTGCCTTTTGCCTTTCTCCCTTTCACCTGCTTCAGCAGTTTGCTACCAATCCTGAACCCAAAATTATGATACAAATTACCTGCATGAGAGTCAGCAGAAACCATTCGGTATCTGTGGATCAGTTTATATGCTGCCATGCCAGCTCAAATCCACTTCCAGCAGGCTTTGCTGCACACAGCTGAACTTCAAGCACACCCTACTCCACCCCCAAAGGCAGACCTGCAGCAGAAGGCTTGAGCAGACAACCACTGATTCAACTCCTTGAGCAGCGACTTTGCTCAGTGGGCCTCAGCAACCACGCACTTTGGAAACATGAGCGCTGCTGAGACCTACAGCCAGTGTTCATGAGATGAGAAACAGACCACAAAACACAAATACATGTTCTCAAGCTTCCCAGCAAACTTACTCACTTCTGAGATCTTTTCTCACCAGCCCAACAAAGGCATTAATACCAATGGTAAACAGAGGTAGAGCAGAAAGAGTTAGATATTTTAAGTCACTTAAATCACAAAGACACAGCTTGATGCTCAGCACAAATACTTGTACCATAAATCACAGGTACCGTAAATCACCTTCTACTTACAATTAGTTTAAGTCCCAAAATGCTTCATCATAAAGTTAGGTTTATATTTGTAAATATCCTCACTGTACTTAGTGAGACTTGGTTAACATGTTCTCAGTGCTTACCGACTAAGGCCATGCAGCAAGAAACTGATAAAATATAAATAATCCCATAAATCTAATAGGAAGTTCTAGAACTGGTCACTGGTTTTTAGGTCAAGAACATTTCCAACAATATTCATAACCATGCTGTGAAAATTACTGGAAATTTTTCTTTAGCATATACCCATCGTTTTCAGGTTTTTTCAAAAAACCCCTCAAATTAACAGCCCACTGGCACTACACTGTGAGAGATTAATATTTAAATACTTCCTCACTTCACAAAGCAACTCAAGAGCTTCTTGAAGGTAAAATTATGATTTTTGAGTTTCAGCTCAACATCCTCTTTTCAATCGACCCTGAGTCATGCAAATTTCAGGCCATTTTCTCTGTCACCTACTTCCCAACTGAGAAGCAAAGCAGCCAAGGACTGGGGATAGAAAAGAGTCTCACAGTAATGCAACGCAAACGTTTTCCTAGCTGTATTACTGTTAACAGAACCAAAATGCCAGGTTACCATAGCAACTCTCACTGTGTCACATTGCATACACTGTACATTAGGTAACATACCGAACAGTTTAATAGTAACAGAAAATACCATAAGTTTGTAAGGTACAAAATCAATGCTGGAAACCTCCACTGTTTGTTTTTCAATTCCTTAACCTGCAACATTTATTGCATTACAGTCTGTTAAGTGTCACCTTGTATTATACCAGCACAGACAGCTCCACAGGTGCTCAGATGCTGGCAGCATTTGTGGCATTAAAATTACAACGACAGAAAGTTGTATCCTCTATCCACTAGAACAGGCTTCAGACTATGCAAGAGAAACGATGTTTCTAATTATTTCCTTCTTCCTTGCAAAATTCCTTTAGGTATTTTGTAACGGAGAATGATTTAGTTCACAGAATGATTTGGTTCACTTGCTCCCTAAAGCATCACCAAAATCTTTATTATCTTACTATTTTCTCTTCATCCATCTCCAGATTGCTGTACAACACTACATAATGTTTGTGCCCTTGTACTGAGTTACCCTGCACTATATAAAAATCAAACCTCCCCTCTCAAACAGAATTCCCTTTGTTATACACCATATCACAGCCACATTTACCTACCTAATTAGTCTCTCTGAATAGCTGCTTGCTTCTTTCCAGAAACAGAAAAATAAGTTTTCTCTATTTTTCGGTGTTCTAACCATTTGTGCACAGCTAAGTGTCTGCTCTAAGTTATGCAGGTAAATAGTCAGCAATCTATTTCTGTGTATGCAGAAAAGGCGGAATGATGGAATGATTCATACAAAACAGCTATATGCTCTCCTTTTTTCAGCATATTTGATCTGAACTTTATTTGCTTAACTTGGTTTCAAAAGAAAAAAAGAACAAAAATAAATATATATGCTTGAATTAAGGTTCAGTGCTGTTGCATTAAAAAAAAAGTGAAGAAATTTTCTGGTAAAACAACAGCAGTGTATATTTTATTTTCCAATTACGCAAGTATTTTAAACATTATTACTGAACCGAAGCGCTAGTGTTGAACAAAATAGGCAGATCTTGAAGCTGAAATTCAGACGTCTTACACTTGACAGTACTGACACAGTAACTCAGCATTTCCAAAGGTAGATTCTTCTTTTTTCCCAGGGAGGGAGGGAGCAACCCCAAGAAACAAGCAAAAAACACAACAACAACAATCCGCTCACAAAATTTGACCTAATTTTACAAATAGCTTGCATTCCTCTAGTGCTGCATTCTCATGGAAGCCATCTCAGCCACATCAGCAGGTACTGCAACATCACTGAGCTCCCTACTCATGTACCAAGTACATTCAGAGGGACAATGCACTTACACTTGTTATGCTTGTAACGCCTAAGCATACGTAGGCAGAACCGGGGTCCAAAGACTAAAGCTGCTAACTTTCCATTCACCACAAGTTAACACCTGTCATCACTGGTAATGGCAAGTGTTTCAGATCGCCAACATGTTTCAAACAAAACCATGCCTTCACTTGTTTACAGCTACATCACAGTAATTGCTTTGCCCTTCCTCAAGTTGAAACCAGCCAATTTTGGGTTTTTTCCCTAGTCCATGTTAAAGTCTCCTTTTTTTGAGGGGCTGTAGTGCTTCCACTTGTGGTGTTAAAATTTGGCAGAAAGCAATTCCGACCTTTTCAAAGTTGCTCTGAAAAACTGTCCAAACTGAGTAGAGACCTACACCTTTAAGAAAACAGGAAAAGCAGCTTACACCTACCCTATCTGGGTGCATTAGTGATTTGTAGTTTAAAAGGACTGATGCATTACCCGTGGAAAGCATATTACAAGATGTGGGTTAAAATGCACACTTTCAATCTCAAACACATGGCTGGGCTAACCTAATTTAACGGGTAATACCTGGCAGTAGCTTCCACAGGTCAAAGTTGTTTTTCTGAGCTATCTGCTTGATGGACTCGGTAGAGTTAAAAATAAAAAAGAAAAGAAAAGCAAGAAGAAAGATATGTTTCAAGGCCAGATAGAGTAAATACCAGTTTATAACAGAGTACGCTGTCATCCTAGAGCCTTTCAGTGAGAAAATAATCATCCACAGCTTTTTCATCACAGAATTCACAAAAAATAGTATGTGGTACGAAGAAGAAATCAAAACTTAAAGCAGTTACAAGGTAAAACTTTTATTTTAAAGGCAATATAATGCTGACAGGAAAGCAGTTAAGAGTAGAAAACTGTACTCAGTACTGAAGTCCTGATTTCAGTGACATCCACGGAAGTTTGATTGTTTATGAAGTTTCTAGATACTAAAAGAACAAAACAAACAACCAAACAAAAAATACAGCCAAAAGAGAGGCTTTTAAAGACCTGTTATCAGTTACTGAGATATGATAATAATTTTGCCCAAGAAATACATGTTATAACTTGAAGCCCCTACATCCAAAATCCTACACTGGCCCACGTGGCAAAATGAAGACATTACAGTTACCAAGTACAAAGAAATGCACATTTTTTAAAAGCACCTAAAATCAGATTTGGAGTGGCCCCTTCAGCTCTTCTTTTGCAAACCTCCTCAGCTTTCTGCTGGCATCTGCACAGCCTGCCCATGGCATTCTTCAGTCATGGCCCACTCCTAGCAGAGTGGGGCCCCATTCCGCAAGGACCAGCGTGCCTATGCCCTACCAGGCCTGAGTATGCACCTCCTTCCCAGAAGGAAAACAAGGAAGGGAATGCACCTTCCTTGCTTTTCTCACAAGCTTAATCTGAAGTGCACTCATTTGACCAGAAGGGTTGGGAACCACTCTTCTGGGTGCAGTGTTTTTTCCACAGCTTACCATCTGTGGAGTCCAGGAGAATGCACCAACACACAACACTGCATGAGGTCTGACTGCTTCCTGGAGTTCATGTTACTTGCTCTTCCCACCCTTTCTGTAGAAGATTCTGGACTTCTCCTTGCTGTACCATTTTGGTCTCAAGATCAGTCTCTAGTCCCATAAAACCAGCCTGTTACCTGCCAGGCTCAGCCTGGAACTGGGAACTACCAGAGCAGGGCTCAGAAAAGGACACAACTAGTTGACAAAACACTGAAATTTACTACTCACACAACAGGACCAAGTGTACAGCGTCAACAGTGGAGGAGAAAAGAAAAACTAATCTCCAGCTCCTTAATCTCTTTTCATGACAATCAACATGTTAGTTGTACTAACAGAAATGATGCATTACAAAGGGAAATCCAATTTTGAAAACAAATAACCCACCTAAAAATGTATCCACTGAGCAATCAGTTAGCAGCAGGGATCAATTTTAAGAAATCCAGAATTCCTGTATATAAGGAAACCAGCGTGCACCAGTGAGTAACCACACTAGCCCAACACAGGAGATTTTACCTGCTATCCTGTCAGAATGACTGTAGCAGGACACAGATGTAGTTGTCATGGCAAGTGTGCGTCTAGCCTCTGTCCAATGATGTGCTGTTGCCAGCCATCTCCCACCATCTACTCACGACTAGCAAGGCATACTTACCCAACACAGCTCAGCAGCATACACTGGAAAAAAAAAAAAAAAAAAAAAAAGAACTACAAAACTACCCCAAACCATGAAACAAATTAGCTGAAAATCAAATTAAGTTTCTTCAGCTGATACTTCAGAATGAGGACTGAAGAACAACTCACCACACTGGCTGAAAGCCACCTCTGTCATTCCTTTGCAGTTCTCATTTCATCTCCTAACTGCTCTGATGACTACTTGGACTGCTTGCTACTTGACCCCACATATCTGGGTGGCAAGAGGACTATCATGCTCATCAGCTGTTGAACAGCTGTTAATCATATCTGCACAAGCGACTAGTTTACAGCAGGCAAAGTCAATCTTTCACCACATACCTGGACACATTTCAGCATACTGTGCCCTAAGAAAGCAAGAGTCAGTTTTATCTCCTTCGTTCTCCACTCATTGTCACCAGGATGTCACCACTTGTACCACTCATCTACTGTACAACACCCATATTTCAGAACCTTTTGGGACAGATATAACTAACTGGATTTTATGCCATGGGCTATCACACCTCTGATCTTTAGCTACCAGTCTTCAGTAACTTCACTGCAAAACGTGTGATAGACAGCCAGGATAAGGAAAAAAAAAGAAAAAAGAAAAAAAAAGTACAGAAAAAAAAAAAGTCAAGTGCTGCTTATATATTACAAGTGAAAATTTGGGGTTTAAGACTTATTCTAAATATCACATAAATAACCTTAATGTGTAAAATTATTACACTCTAATGCTTCTCTGAATTATTTGAACCTTTGTGAGAAAGTATGAAGGAAAAACTCAAACCATTCTCTGGCCAACACAGCTTTGCTGAGCTTGTTACAGCTAACAGAACCTGCATACAGTCTTATATCCAGCTTTATGAGAAATGCCCTGGTCTTTGGCATCATTACAGCTACTTAAAAAGCATGCTAGAAATACTATTTCTTAAGCTGACAGTAAAATAAAGCCCTTGCCACTAGAATGGGGCATTACCCAATCACAGGACAGTTAACTACAGCAACAGACTAGTGCTACCTACTACTGTGTTATTTGTGCACAGTGACTACTGACACAGTATGCAAGCACTGCTGAGCCACTGGTGATACTGAGCTGTTCCTTGTAGCATCCCCTTGAAGCAGCAATCTAAGCAGATCCCAATTAGTTTCTGCAATCACAGCATCACCTGACCTGGCAGGAAGTCATCAACACCTCTTCCTCTTAGAATGAAAGGTGGCAGTGGTGTTTCATAAACATTCATACTTCTCTATGTGCTCCATTAGTTTAGAGTATTGAAAAGGAAAAAAGAAAGTAAGACAGATGGCATGTGGGACAGAAAGCAGAAAAACAGACAGGAGTAGCAGCAGAGAAGAAAGACCATTGTTAGAAAAGGTTACGTTTAATTGAAAAATGACTCAGGGAATAAATTACCTTTTCTTCAGATAAGGCTGAGTTCATGAAAGCAGTAGCTCTCCCCGTGACTTGCGTAAAACAAAAGCTGTGATTTCCTCTAACTGGTACAGTGGGACAACTCTTTGTCTGCCCCGGGAGTCTTAGGTTTTGAGAAAATAGCTCTCATATCTACAGAAGCACTATGAGAATATCCCAAAATCAGTCACTAATGGATCAGACTACTGTAAGAATTTCCTTTCTAGAAATTGGTAGCTATTAATAAGAGGCTTCTAAATGCTGCTAGCTGAACACAGAATGAAACAAACAATCCTAATTTGACACTGTAACAAAAAAGTAAATGCAAATCTTGCCTGTTTAAGCAGGTATAACTTCCCTGCTCAGCTTGGATGTTTTCTGTTTCTGTAATCCAGGTTGATATTACCATTACTTAAATATGAAGGGTAGTCATAGAATGTGCATTTCAAAAAGAATGTTGAAAAAAAAACCCAAACCTGTAAAACATATAGAGTAACCACAACAAAGGCAACAAAGGAAAAAAGTGACACTTCAGTGGGATCTGCAGGTAGCATATCAAAGAGGAGGCCTACTGCTTAATTACAACAAATGAGTTCTACAGGGGACCAAGTAAGCAGGGAAGAGCTTCATCTAGCTGACAAGGCCACACTACACAAGGCATTTGAGCCATGCAATTAAAAGCACAGTTCACATCTTGAAAACAAGATAAACAATGAGAAAGGCTTGTTAAGATTATGATGAGTACTCTATCCATTGAGACCTTCACATCTAAGTCAGAAGTCTCCCTAAAGGATAAACTACGATTCCATGACAAGTCATTAAGTCTCAAGTAAGTACAGTAAGTCATTAAGATGTGATAAGGTACCAAGTTGAAATACTGGTACTATTTCTCAACGATTGGTCAGAGCCTGGAAGCAGCATAGGTGCACCTGGAGGAACTCACCCTTCTGCACTGCTACCCACTGGGAAATACCAGAAAACCCCACAAAGCCTGCCTGCACCCTGTCCCTGTAGGCAAGCAGAGAAGAGACTGCAGATATATAATCACAGCCCCCTGCCCTGCTGCAACATGCTGCCTACCCCAAAACTGAACAAGCAGCTCATACCAAACACCTTCCAGCAGCAGCAGAACCACTCACACCCACCTGACATTTTGAACAAGAACAAAGGACAGCTTTCCACCTACAATCAAAAGGGTATGCAAAGAAAAGGGAGAAGAAAAATACTCCTGTATACGTGTTTAATGTAGCAATTAGAAACACTATGTTTGTGGTGGGAATATAATCCCTCTACCTTGCTGTGAATTTTGTCACTACCTCCCTGTTCCGTGAGTCCAGCACACCAGCAAGGGATAAATAACATGGTAATAAGAAAACCAGACACATTTAAAATAAATAAAAAAATAAATCTGAAAACTTGTATCTCCTACCCTACTTTTCTTTCTGGTCAAAGCGAGTGCTCTTAATGTTGACTTCCCTCCTCAACTGCAGCATTATGTTTCCTCTTTTTGGGAAAGCAATCTTAACCCCCAGGACAAACTCACAGCAGCAGCGTGACTTGCTCATTTTCCTCCACAAGGGCACAAATTCCAAGGCCCAGTTCCTTCAACAGCAGGGAGCGAGAAACCACCAACTCCATGGCAGGTGGCCATCCTCATTGCCAGTATCTATACTACCGAGCAGACACCTCACTAAAACAAGAGCTGCTCCCATAAAGCTTTAGACCTTTTTGGTTTATTGATCACTTACTGAGGAGGAAGAGATTTGTCAATCTGCTGGTTCTTGGGTGATAACACTAGATTCACCCCACCAGCAGAGCTGAAGACCACAACTTCCTGCTGCTGTATATAGCACCTGCCGAGATACAGAGGGCACAAGCCAAGAGCCAGACAGGAGTTTTTCTCAACATTGGTTATGTTACAGCTTTTTTTCAATGCCTGCTAGAAAGCAGAGAGAAATTAAGTCGCTTTGTCACTCATTTCCATCATAATTATAATTTATGGACATCGCCAGCTGCCTGGAGCAGCAACTTCTTGTGCAAGCTTCTGCAGCATGATCTGACACAAACTTCCCACCTCTGAAACATGCACACAGGTGGGGGACTGCAGGGACCCACTCTGGCTGCAGTACCCATCCATTGGACTCTCACAGTTTCATTAACAACCTTCCTGAAGAAATGTTTTCTCCAACCCAAATCACATTCCAATGAATTCACCTTTATCTGAACAGAGAGACTTATTACCTAACTCTGCAAGAGGTTTGCAAATTGCCCACTTCAATCAGGACCATAAGCTAGTCATGTATTTACTAAAGCCAACCCCCAGCTGATTTTAATCTTTTCTTCCAGAACCATGGATACACAAAGCAACAAAGCCATATTCTTACACAACCAGACATGGACTGTTCCAATCAATTCTAAGTCACTTTAACTCCAAAGGGAATCACTTATCATTTTGCCATGTGACTAAATGGGAGTGTGGCCACCCGTGTGGTGAGAAAAGCACACTGGGCAAATGTGAAGATCAAGATGCAGAGACTGGGCCTCACAACTGATTTTGTCTGAATCAGATTTTCTAGAAGCATTTCTTTCTTCAAAGCATAACACAGAATAACAACAACAACAGTACTGAATTTAATTGAAGCACAGAATTCCCTTCGAGACCCAAGATCTTGATCCATTATGACAAAAAATAAAGGAAAAATCCACAGAAAGCCATCAGACAGGATTTTGCCTACATGCAGTCCCATCAGTTTCAATATAACTTCTCAGAGCCAACACTACTTGCCTGTTTAGAGCCTTAGGATACTTCATGTATGTTTATGAACATTTTCCAGTAAAAGCATAAAATAGAAAGCAGAACAAAATGCACCAGGACTTACAAATTTTTAACGAATTAAAGACCTATATTCCTGATAAAGTAATTTTCATTCAGAAAGTATGCATGCATACTTCTCTTAGCATTTTCTATTGCCTACTCCATTAATTTTCTAAAGTCTGCATGTGCATACATACATATCCAGAAGAACACTATGAGCAAAATGTGACTTCTGTGCTATATAAACACTTGCTGACACAATATGCTGGGAGAGTTCATCAATATGCATTTTAAGTATCATCCAAACACGGGCCCTTATTCTGGGTCACAGCATTTGAGGCAAACCATAATCGACTAATGGGCACCTACCCATCTTAAAAGTCCATCACTATGCATTAATATAAGAAATGCATGACTACTTAGTGGGAGCACAATAATTGTGGCACGTAAACACATAGTAAAAGCCTGTTACTGAATCCAAGCGTTCACCACCTTATTTCATCAC
Source organism: Neopsephotus bourkii (assembly GCF_033783945.1). Taxonomy (NCBI): domain Eukaryota; kingdom Metazoa; phylum Chordata; class Aves; order Psittaciformes; family Psittacidae; genus Neopsephotus; species Neopsephotus bourkii. The sequence goes on from NW_026902239.1 coordinate 9,394,392, forward strand.
CTAGAGGACAAGCAGTTACTGCATCCTTTAGCACCATAACATTGCACACGTATCACTAACACACAGGTAAGCCACTCCAGCCAAAAAAACAACTCCGAAGCAGGGTATGATGAGGTACACAGTCAGTTGCACAGATTAAAAAAGACAAAAATCAAAAATCAGTTACCAACACACCTTTGGCACCCGGCAGCACTTCTTAATCATGACAACCTGAGACTATAAATTAATATATAGCGAGCCTGGAACATTCCAGTGAATCATCCAAGATCTGGGGAGGGAGGAAATAAATGAGGTTTGGAGCCGTGAAAGCCAACAAAGCAACCCCTTCGGCTGTACCGGCTGGTTAAAAGCGGCAGCAGAGGCGAAACCCGGAGCTGCACCGCAGACACCACGACCGGGCCGGTCACCGCAGCCCCCCGCTCACGGCCGCCCCTCACCTCCCGCGATGCCCCGCCGGGCCGGCTCGGTAAACAAAAGGGCAGGCAAGCTGCCCCTCCCGCACCGCAGTACCGACGGCGCTAGCCTCAGCCCACCGCCTTCCGGGGCTCCGCGCCGGTCCGCTCCAGCCCCGCCGCCCCCTCCCACGCAATGTCCGAACAGCCCCGCCCGCCTCTTGCTTGCCTGCCTGCCGGCCTGCCTACCCCCTCCGCCCCGCCCCGCCCCGCCCCGCCCCCCGGCATGGCGTAAACAGGAAAAGGACGGGGCCTGCCCGCGGCGCGCACCTGTAGGGCGGGGGGCGAGCGGCATGGCGGCCCCGCGACCCACGGGCCCCCCTGCCAGGAGGCGGCGGCAGATCGCTGCGGGAGCGGCGGCTGCTGTCCTCTCTGCTCGGCCAGAGCAGCGCCAGCGCCAGCTCCAGGTCCGCCGCTGCCCTCCGCTCCGCCCCGCGGATCCCGCCTACCGCCCGGCCCCCGGGGAGCCGGGGCTTGGCGGGCTCTGGATGGTCTTGCGGCTACGGGAGCTTGCAGCAGCGGAGCGCCGGGCTGGAGGACATGAGCACGCTTTCCCCCTGAGCCGCCCCACGGGCCTCAGTCCCGCCCGCCCGCTGGCGAGCCCCGTCCTGGGGCAAGGGGTCTGGCTCTCTTTGGGGCCAGAGTAATCCGAGCGTGGCATATTGCTTCACACAGGCCAAGCGCCGGGCTGTGCCTCTGGAGAGGAGTTTTCTCAAGGGCAGTACTAAAAACAACCGATCCGGGGAATGGATGTTAACCAAAGCCGTTAGATCCATGGGAAACTGAAAAGCCTGCAAACTTCTATCTGCTGTTCCCACACCATCAGCATGCAAGCTTCACCCAACCCCAAAACCAAAACCTGACACAAAAACTCCATTCCCTTATCCGAGCCAACTCCAGGTAGCCCTTCTGGGTGTTGACAGCTAGCCTAAACAATCTCTAAATTCCTATTTCCTCCTTTGGCCAGTAACCAGCTCTGAAAGACTGGAAAGCTTAAGGAAAGGCTTACAAATGCTTTGTAGTATCATTAACTCTCAAATTCTGCAAGACAAAACCATGAAGATAGGCAGAAACTTGCATAAGTAAAATAATACAAATTGTATGCATATGCATACAGAGGCTAAGACAGTGTACCAGTGTCTCAAGGCAAGAATATTTTAGTAGGTATAAATCCAACAATTTTTAATTTTAAGTAAGGCAGATATTTGTCAGAGGCCTATTTTTCAATCTAACAGCTGCTTAAAGGTCTATTTCAAAACCATACATGTTGTTTTCAGGGCCAAATACAACTCCAGTATGGACACACAGCCACCTCCTACCAACACTACCATCACCTTACTCGTAGCATGTGCTTTCTACCACTCGTGTCAGTACTGGGACAGTAACTGTCTCAGTTCCTCCACTAAATTTGCTGCTGTACTTCCAGCTAAAATTGAAGTTTACATCTATTCTTTTTTATCCCCCAAACAGTTTATTTTGCAAGACATAGACTCCTTTAAAACAGAGTTTTCCTGCTTAGAGGTTATGTTTTAATAGCATACTGCAGTTACAATATCTTGTATCTATATTACTACCCAGGCAAAAATTAGGCAAATCCAAAGTTATACTGGTTAAAATCTCTGACCTCACTGGTACAAGGATTCTCTAGTACAGCACAGAAGAATGGGGCCCTGCTCTCAGTTACTCCTCCAGCACCACTTAGATTACAGAATTGGGGAAAAAAAGGCAGAAAACTGCAGACCAAAACCAATACCATTTACCCAACTTCTCTGGCCAAGTTGCAGAAGGTATGCAGCCCTATCCATCAAAGTGGTGGAAACCCTACTTACCTCTTAGCTGAACTGGCACAACGACAGTGACCAAGACCTTGTTTTAGGTCCAGGAAAAGTTGTCTCTGTTCTTATGTACCAGTTCACTGCCCATCATCATTCTAAGCACAGTCAGCCCTGCTGTACTGGGTAGAAAGCTCTGAGGACAGTGCATAGGTTCCATATAGCAGGCTGTTGTGGTTTGAACCCAGCCACACAGCTCGCTCTCCCATTCCCCCCCTTTTTCTCCCCCCGACTCCCAGAGGAATGAGGAAGAGAATCGAAAGAATGTAACTCCCACGGGTTAAGAACAGTCCAGTAACTAAGGTATAACACAAATCACTGCTGCTACCACCAATAATAAGGGAAATAATAAGGGAAGAGAATACAACCACTCACCACTCACTGACCAATACCCAGCGCAACCCGAGCAGTGATCCAGCCCTTCTGGGTAACTGCTCCCAGTTTATATAGTGGGCATGACGTGCTATGGTATGGAATGCCTCTTTGGTTAGTTTGGGTCAGGTGTCCTGTCTCTGCTTCCTCCCGGCTTCCCCTCCTCCCTAGCAGAGCATGAGACTCAGAAAGTCCTTGGTCAGAGTAAACATTACTAAGCAGCAACTAAAAACATCGGTGTTATCAGTGCTGTTCCTGGGCTGAAAGTCGAAAACACAGCACTGCACCAGCTACTAAGAACGAGAAAAATGACTGCTACTGCTGAACCCAGGACACAGGCAAAGAAATTAAGTTACTCCAGTATTTACACTGCCCCAGGCATTTCACATACATATTCTAGCCTACTGGCATGGTGAAGAAATCACTCAGACTCCTGTCAGACTAGCAGAATAAGCAGGCTGGGACTGGCACAGAATCGTTGTACAAGTCATGATTACAGCACTCTAATTTAGTTTGGGCCTCTATACAGCACAGAGGGTAGAAGATGGTCTGAATGGGTAGCTCTTTCCCCAGGCAATGTGTTCCATGGTGATTCATTTGAGTACAAATGACCTAACATCATTTTAATTCATTGTCTTTGTGACATCAATGTTTAGAATCTAAAATTCATGTCACTCATTCATTTCAGGATTGGGCAAATTTATTTTTCACTCTTACTATTTTTATAGGGTGTGATTCATGTTATTTATTTTTTTTTAACATCTGCAACTGTTAGCTTATAGTTTGTTTATTTAAGGAAGACAACCTGCCATAAAGAATTACACTGCTGAGCTTGAACACCGTAACAGTCCTACTGTTTCCAAAAGGAAGTTTCCAAAACGAATTAAAATAAAGGTGACACCAGCCTTTTCCCCCTTAGCAGTCATCCTGGTTTTCTTCATTATTCTGACAATTGCTCACCATGAAGTAGTCACAAAATAGGTCTCATACAGGCAGACTCTTATGCATACATAATTCAGGCTCTGCTTGATCCTACCATGCACTGGGGGTTGACTTCTGTAACAATACATGGCTATTTTTATCCTGGTTTCTTTGGTTTATGTAATGATGAATTTTCTGACTGTCCCCAACTAACCCTGTAACTTTGAATTGATTGTCTAGATGTAACTCAATTTGACGGAGGTACTGAAAATTTCTGCAAGTTTCACAAAAATGAAAGAGAAACAGGCCAGAACTTGAAACTTAATCAGAAGTTCTCCTCTGTGCATCCATTTCTGCTGTTTAGCGGAGCAAAACAGAAGTTGCTTCCAAAATGTTCTGCAGAAAAAAGACTGTAAAAGAAAAGTAATTTGCTGAGATATGTGAGATGATGATTAAAAAAATCATATTTGTTCCAACTAAGGTATTTTGTTGACTTCAATGACACTGGATGAAGCACCCCTTTGCCATAGTTATCCTTGAACCTCAGAATCATGTGCATTTTACCACAGGGTAAGAGGAAAAAAGCTGACACAGGTTTTCCTGGATCAAATCCAGTGTCAGGGGAAGAACGAAAGATCAACGAAAACAATACAAGAACTTGTAAAAGTATTTATAAAAATATTGTTAGTGAGTTACGCCGCCATTTTTCTTCAAGATCTTTAAAATATTTGCTGTAAATAGTCGGTGACCAGTCTGCAGAGCGTTTAAGACCTGACACTGCAAATTCTCATATGCTGCCCCCTAGCTCTAGTTTAGTTAAACTACAAGAAGATAGAGCAAGTCACTGTACCGCTTGGAAGATGATTTTGGAGCTAGGAGTACCAGAACTGCTGTAACATTTGGACAACGACTTTTGAGATTTTCCTTAGATTATTTCCATAAAATGCGATTATGGTGAAAACAGATATCAGTAATGTAAACTACAGTAGTATTTTAGCTCAGAAAATCATTATAATCTAATAGTTAAGTAACCATTCTGACCACATGTGGAAATAAAATATAAAACCGCAAAAGTAATTTGTAACTTTGCTTCCCTAAAACTGGGATGATGTACATTTTAAATCAGGCTAACTTAAAGCAGAAAAGCTGATGTTAAGACTTTCCATATCAAATATTCACTTGAAGAAAGAGAGGAGTGATAAATACACACATTACATATAGTTATAACTACCATATACAGCTTTTGTACAAATAAGGATTTTCACTACTGCTGAAGCATGTACTCCAGGTAGTAAAGACAATTTGCACTTACCATTATATGGCCCTGCCTTGGCAGGGGCATGGACTAGAGGATCTCCAGAGGTCCCTTCCAACCCTAATGATTCTGTGATTTTGTGATTATACAGGGGAAGCGTACTCAAATAATGTACTTTCAGTAAATTAGCACATTACTTTGATGCTATTCTTACTCATGTTTATATAGTAAGCCTACTGTCACACATAACTCACATGGCAAATTAAAGTAATAATAATATGCAATATATTCATATGGAACAGACAAGTTAATTGCACGCTGCTTTACAGCTTGCATTTAAAGTAATTGCTCTTATTTATCAGACTGCAAATTTATTTAAGCTTTGCACACCGAACTCTGAGAGCTGGGATACAGTACCTTGAACACTGTTACTCTCTTGGTTTTACCAACACACCACTGTTCCGTTAAATGGAAAGAAACACTGGCCTCCGACATTCCTTCCCTGGTGCTTTTGGGAAGATCATTCTTCTCCAGCTAGCATCACAAGGATTCAGGCACAGGCACTGGCTGCTGCTGTGCTGGCAGGAGGCTGAATCGCTGACAGCTTCACTGATGCGTTTCTCTATCAAGTATAGGAAGTCAGAGCAGAGGTGTAATTTTTTGTCAGTGCACATGACTTGTACAGAAAAGAAAGCTACTTTTAATAATAACTAGAGCACATATTATTTTGAGTGCTACTTCCCTGGTGGTCTAGTGATCAGACTCCTGCCTCCCACAACCTGGGGGAGATTTCTTATTTCAGTAAAGTTTCTCTAGTACATACATACAGAGTTTTCACCACTCTTAGGGCCGTAATAAACAACCCTTTCACTGCTCAAGAGAAATTCAAGAGAATGATACATTGCACATCTCGAAAATAACTTGGTAATTGTCAAGCATAAGAGAGAAGTATTTGTTTCTATATCTTAACAGTTTCCTAAGCATGCACAAAACGCATTCCCCTGCCCTGCTATTAGGCATGAGATCCCACCTTTCATAGGCTAAGCAACTTTTCTGAAATTGACAGGGTAATATTTTGTCTGTGTCCCACAGGCAACTTAAAAATCAGGGGGAGGAGGTCACCCCTCCTTTTCTCTGAGGTGTTACACAACAGAAGTGCTCTTAAGAGCAAGCAGTAGCAACGACCCTTCTCTAACACATCTTCAATGCAGCTGATATGGACCTACCCTACTTTTAACCTGTCTCAAGGGCTGCTAGCATCACAGCCATGGAAACACAAAAATCAGTACCTTCCAAAATCCACCTGAGAAGCACCCAGGGTGGGGAAACACGTGCTTTTAACCACAACTCTGTGGTGAGAAGCATACAAACTCCTTTAAAGCTAGCTTAGTTTCTGTGGTGTAGCACCACCATAATATTTGGTTGGTGCCCCTTGCAGGTTCCGAGTTGCAGGAAACCAGATCCCTTTGCCTTTCCTCTGAGTTTGTAGAAAACCAAAAACTTTGCCTTTCTTCTCAAGACAGTGCACAGATTACCTGCTAGGACCAGGCAACCTCTTTCATCTAACCACATCCCCCTCTTTGCAATGGCTTTAGGCTGCAGTGGTGCCTCTGTCTGAGCTGTGCTCTGCCTCCAGGGCTCCACAGCTTTGTCTGCTCTAAGGCCTTAACAAAGCAGCTGTAGATAGACACGTGAAATGAAGTTCCTGCAGTATCTATGTGTATTTAATTGGGCCTGATTATAACCTCACATTTTGTAAGTTACCTACCTCACTGCACAGTAATGTTGCTCAGTTTGGACAAAAGAAAGCTCCATCACAATCAAGACATTTTGGTCAAGCCTGCTCCTATGAAGGCTTTGGGATGAAATGAACCCTTGGCTGAACAGGGACTCAAGTGAGAGGAAACCAAACACCCAAACCTCCCGAGTACATCCCTGAGAAAAACGGTCTCCCTAAGTTTGTTTTCAGACTCTAAAGCTTTCAAAGATAAGCTAATGCGTATTTGCAGAGTCCACAAATAATATAGGCTGAAGTTTATCTATCTTCACATGAAAAAGGTTACTTTTATAGTGCATTTCAGACACGGGTGTGTGTGGTGCGTGTGAGAACTAAAGAAATTTGCTTGTGTACAGCAAACCCTCTTACATTATGGACACTAGTAATAGGAAAAGATCACTTCTGCTAGTGCAGCTCTCAGATCCACTTTGCTCACGAAATCAACACACCAGAGGAAAAAGCACTTACGCGTATGTGATTTGCACTGATAGCAGAGCTTTCACTCCTCTTTTAGAAACCTTACCAATAAAATACGAAGTCACAGATTCGTAACTGTTGTGTAAGAGGGCCCTGGCAGCGCGAGGCAGAACCCCCACCAGTGTCGTTTCCCCTGTGGAGACACGGGCTTCCGCTTGAGGCAGGCCTTTGATCGGCTCTCCCCTGCAGACCAAACACCGAAAACCGGTGAAGCTGCGAGGTTTTGTCTCCACAGCTGCCTGCAGAAGAACCCAGGCGAGGGGAGGACAGCCCCACCGGCACGCTCGCTCCCGCCTCCCGGAAGCGGCCGGCCGGGATTCGCAGCGCACAAGCAGCTGCAGACTGATCTTCTGAGGGACGGCGTGAACAGGCAACACGAAATGAGGAACACCCACCCCGCACAGCGCTGCTCCCGACAGGGACCGCCCAAAGCCGGCGCGGTAACAGAGGGGCCGCTGGGTCGCGCTCAGCTCCTTCCTGCGACCGACCCGCCCTTTGCGCCGGCTGCGCAGCGCTGGTCACCGCATTGTGCGGGGCATAGCTGGCCCCTCTACTGCAGCGCCAGACTGAGCGCAGGGCCTGGGCTATGTCGTGCCCGGCCTCCCACCGCCATCCCGTATCTCACCCCGTCTGGGATGCTCCCTCTCTCCTCACCCCCCTTCCATGGGTTGGAATGGAACGTCCCTCACTACGTACAGCTGCCTCCGGGACTTGGTACTGCCCGAAAGAGGGGAGTACAAAGAAGAGAAATTACCAGGGTGGCAAGGGGCGTGTATGTGAATTTATTCTTGAGAAGCCTGATAGGAGGCTTACGAAGACATCCCTGGTGGTCTAGTGGTTAGGATTCGGCGCTCTCACCGCCGCGGCCCGGGTTCGATTCCCGGTCAGGGAAAGAGTGTTTTTTGTCCAGAGTTGCCCCAATTCTTTCACTTTTCAGGATTCTTTTCGAGCGATCTTCTCCTGCTGTGTATTTTTTAGGGAGCATCCGGCCGGCTGCTGTGCGAGCTCGAGGTGTCAGCGTTGCTGTCCAGGAGAAAGTTTTAAAACACATTTGGCAGCTTGGAGGAGTCATGCTTAGAGGAAGCATGCAAAGTCTTAGGGCCCTGTGCAGGTGCAGTCAGGAGAAGCCCATCCAGATGCAGCGTCTGTCTCCCCTCACAAAACTGCCTATGGACACTCCATGCCCACCTAAAGGGTTTCTAGGGCTGCTGATCAGTGTCTGCCTAGAGAGGCACAGGTAGCACTTAGAAAAAAACATGTCGCCCTTTATTTTTAGCTGCTCTGATAGGTAAGGGTGTTCCCACACCTTCTGCACCACAAATGAATGGTCACTTGGTGCTGTCATGAATCCTTGAGCAATGGGAGGGGTGACCTCCTTAGCTGTCATGATGCCTATGTGTCCCTCTGGCCGAGTGGTGTTTCTCTCAGAGAAGATGGGAAGGGTTTGTTCCCAGCATCTCTGTTCTGGCAGGAGCAGGGCTGCAATTCTTCATGGTGTTTACTCACCCAAGGAACAGACAGACTGGCTCTTTGCAGTGTATTGATGGTGAAATGCCTTACCAAGTTGGTGGAAATAGTTGCTGGTTTTCTACCTCAGAAAATGATGGGTCATTTTAGAGCAGCTAAAGTGAATTTTGGGTGTTTCCCAGAAAAGGTATAGATACGGTTTTACAGAATAGGAATTAAAGAAGCATTTCCTTTGTTTGTTTTGTTTTGTTTTGTTCTGTTTATAGTAGTATGTTTGGATGCTGTTAGCACCATGAGTCCAGCTTTAGAGTCACTTAAGAAAGGGTAATCATATGTAAGATTTTAAAACCTGGGGAAAAATATCACCATAATAGCTCGTGCACACAAAGGAAGAGTACAGTTTCCAGTATTTTGCTGGGAATGGAAGCATAGTCTCTTGAAGACAGTACCTAATGGCCCTCCCAATCCCTTTTCAGTCTGATGCCAGACCTGAAACTGATCCTCGCACAGAGAAAAAATATCCACCCCGTAAAGAGAGGGAATTTGTCCTCTTGCAGTCCTCTGCCACTTCAGGTCCCACTGTGATAAAAAGTGTCCTGGTTTTAGGTGAAAAGATGCCAGGATCAGTCCTCACCTTCATCATGGCTTGAACAGTTACGGCACTTTCTGACCCCCTGATTCCTGGGCCTTAGGTTTAGTGTGATGGAGGGAAGGAACAGCATATGTGTTTGTTTTTCAACAGGTGGAAGAAGCCTCTTTCCTGAAGTCTTTGTTGATATTTTATTTAAAATAATACATAACTTGTGGCACTGCCATGCTGATGCCCCAGAAAAAGCAGGCTATTTTTTTGAGAGAACTGACAGTACAGTCAAAAGCACATTACAAAGATGACATGGCACATGGCTGCACAGGCTAGAACAGAGGTATTTCAGTCAAATATAAGATCAATATGTTACTATTATCACTGTCATCATCATCACCACCACATTCTCAAAATGTAGCTGTGGTATATTCTGAGATACTGGATCACAAATATTTTTACATTAATTTCTGCTCTTACTCAAGAGCTTGACCAATTGCCTTCCATCTCACAGGAACAGTCAGTAGGAATGCACTGCAGTAGAAATAAGGAAAGTAAAGGAAGACAATACCTTAACTACAGATCAATTTATACCAGCAGCCGAGTTTCTGTTAGCTCTTAACTCTTAGCTCTTTATATACTTCATTGAAAAATTTGTGAACAGAAGCTTTCATATCCCAATTTGATCTTTTATTTCTGGCGTTTACTTTTATTTCTGGCTACCCCCTTTAAGTTATACATTAATTCCACTTAAGTTGTTTACAATCTTACATGAACTATCTTGCTTGGGAGTGAACATAAAACTTTGCATTACTTTCACAACCAGTAGACGTTTTAGAAAATGAAAATGAAAGCTCCTTTTGTTTTTGTTTTGGGTTTTTTTTTTTTCTCCTTATAGGGATATTTTCTACGTGCCCTCTTATTTCACTCATATCTGGAGCACACACAGGCATGCAGTTATTGGATTTATTCTGTTTCCAGGACATTCTGGTGGCCGCTTACCCCTTTTTCTTTACTGTGGACACAAGTGTAATTTCATGCCATCTTTTGTAGGATGAGCCTCTGCTTCTTGATATAAGCATCATTTAAACGTGCCACGAGGTGGCACCCCGGTCCCGTGTCTGCAGCCACTCACGCTCGCTTCCCAGAATGGTAACTGCTCTGAAGATTTGCAGGCTGAATTCCATAGGTTAATATTGCGCCCATTTAATTCCAGTGAGCTGTAGAGTAATGGACACTGTATTTGCTGATAAAAGCTAACTTTTTGTACAGATGAAGCTGCTAGTACACCAAATTATGTGCAACATGTTTCCTTCAGTCTAAAGCTGTACATGGAAGCTTTACAGTCTTTTAAACAGTCTTAATGTAGCATTTAAAAAATGAGAAGTTACAACGGAATCTTTAACACCTCAGTCTGTCTGTGGCATTTATATATTGACGGTATATGCCATTACCAGAGAGATGAACCATCACATGGCTGTCAGTGGCCTGTCACTGGCCAGCAGCATCTCTGCTTTTCATGTGTAAGTGTTGAAGATCATGGAGAAAGTCTGTGCCAAGGCAAAGGAGGGAACCAGAATTTCTGCATCTCAGGTCAGGATCCAAGGGGTTCAGCTGCCCAAGGAGACAAAATGGGTGTGATTTGGTTCCCTTCTGCACACATGCACAAGACTGGTGAACCATGGCAAGTCTGTGCTAGGATGTTAGTGTCATAGGACACAGTCAAAGGGCACAAACATGTCAAAGTGTTTATTAAATGGAGAGGGAAATAAAATATATGAATAAATGAAGATGCTTTCAGACACACAATCCCTTCTCCAGGTATTTTTTTCCCCTGCCTCCTATTATCTCTCCCAAAAATCCTTACTGTAAAACATTGCTATCTTAAAATATAACTATAGATCTCTTTCCTAAGTACAGATCCAATATGGAACACCTCCTGGACAGTAAGATAAACTGAAAAAATACAACAACATCATTTCAAATCCTGCTAGGACCGTCCCTTCAGAACTACAGTTGGAAAACATACTCTGAATCATGTTTTAAGATGTATTATTTTATCCAAACCAAGGCATTTTATTTAAGGTGACGGTAATGAAAGTCCAATGCAGAATTAATTACCAGACGTATTGCTAGGTAATACTATCCGAGGACCATTTTCCAGAAAGTCCTTTTACAGGAGCAGTTGTCGTATCCTATTAAGAAGTGTTCTGATCATGAAATTATGAAAGCTCTGATCCTTTTAAAAGCCTGAACCTTTTCACTTACACGCTTAAAATCTTCTTTCTAGACCCCTTTCATTACTGCCTTGTGGCTACAGTCAATCATTACCTTCTGCTTTTCCATGCTTTGTTTCCCATGTGCTCTTTTGATTAATCACATTTTAGTAAACTATATTGACAATGTTATTATGCTGTGCCTAATCTTTGTCTTGCTGTCAGGAAAAAGGAGCTGGGAGGTGCCAGCTTCCCCCAGAAGCAGGGAAAATAATAACTGACTATAAATTGATATTACAACACATGCTCTGGCTGGTGTTGCTGCCTGCTGCATGTAACAGAATAGCAGTGACCCAGGCGAGGCCGAGGTGACTGATGGAGTGTGGCCACAGCAGGGTGCCTTCTGCTGCTCTGCGACCAAGCAGCTATGCACCCAAACTGACCCCGCATCCTTTGCAAGGGATTTTTTGGCATAAATGACACCTCTGTATTCCTTAAATGGCTTAATTGGGATTGTGTAAACTGCAGTTCTGCACAAGCAATCCAGCAAAATAAATGAAAGAAACAGGAATGATCTTTCCCTCTGTTCAGATAAGAGCCTGCCTGTCTAATCCTATCAGGATGAAGTTTTGCAGTGTATAATCTTTATATCCCAAGGTGGGTACAAAGTTTCAACTTCAGATGTGTTTGGACTGTGGCCATGGGTGAATCAAAATGGAGCATCTTGCTGTAGCTTGCTAGGTGGCTTTCATCCCTCCAACCATGGGGCACCCATCTCTCCTTGAGTCTGAATCTGAGTGTAAAAAGCAAGTGAGCTCCTATCACTGTGACTCTCCTACCAGCTGTGAGGCTCACAAGGATGCCTTGTGTGCATGCCAAGCCCCATTCTACAGTGCTCACCTTTGGGCTGCCCATCGTGACTTCCCCAAGTCTGTGTTTGGGGAGAGTGATGTGAGTTGCTGGTGGCCCTGCCTGTAAATGCAGGCAATATGCAACAGCTCACTGCCACATGCCGTACTGCCATGTTTCTTCAAGAACACAGAAGTTTAGAAGGGGTGTGCATCACCCCCCATCATTGCTGGGCAGTTTGGAGTGGTTAACTCAGGGCAGCAGGAGCAGGCAGGCCTGATTCACCTCACCTAAGCATGGGAGCAATTCCACTGTGACAGCTCAGCACAGCAATACCCAGAAGTAGTATCCTCTCCTTACTCATCCCCATCATGTTGCTATACTTGCAGGTGATTCAGTGCTTTTGAAAACCAGGTATCTTAAGTTCTTTTGTACCTAGTTTTTATTACTGTTTGCCGATCCTGCTTTAAGAGTAAAAAAATGAATGGTTAAATGTAACTGAATAAATTCTGCTTCTCCCTTGATCATACAATTTAAAGGAGATTTTTCCCTCCCCTCTGCCAGATGTGATCCCTTATGCCATCAGAAATTTGCCTCACTCACTATCAGCTGGATTCCAGGAGAGTTACTATCTTCTAGTAACTGAAGGCTTATGGTAAGGGCCAAAAACTAGTTAAGGGTGCTCACAAGATGGTCATTAGTTTGGAGACAATCTTTGCTCGAGTTTGAGGTCTAACTAGACAAGATCAAGGACAAGAACATAGTAACAGTATTCCCACTTTACAGGTGGACAGCCAAGAAGTGGACTAACAAACAGTTGTATTTCTGATGTATTTAAACACTCAATAAGAGCTTGACACCTACATATTTTTACAAAACAGACAAGTGAGAATCAATCCTCCAAAGTTTTGGTCCTGTGGGGGCTTAAAACCGTTAGTAACTATTTATATTAATAGTCCCACTGAGGAAGAACAGTTCCTCTGTGTCCCTCAGAGAGACTTTAGTCACTCTGAAGGATCAGTCCTTAAGTGCATGTTGGTGATGAACTGTCGGATTGATTTTGAAAAGCAACAGGGAATCCCCCCCTTAGCTAAAAATGTCATGCACATCAATTGTAGCTAAAGAATATCTCTCCAACACTTTTCTCCTCTCAAAAAGTTATATACAGGAAAAAAAAAGGCTTTATTTCCCTTTTTTGTCTCAAATTTCCACCACAGGCACAGAAATGCCCCACTGCAAAAGCTGGGCATACAAGCAGGCAGATTTTACATATTTATATTGAATTATTACTTGTCTACTGTTTTGTTGGTGGCTACTACAACTGGGAATCCTTGGGTTTTGACGGTCACATCAAAGGAGCTGCTCTGGCGTGAGAACCGGTCAAAGTGAGCCAGATAATTAATGGATTTATTACTGAGGTCGGTTCCCATGATTGTCAGTGGGCAGCAGCCACTGCTGTGTCGTAATCCTCATTCTCTTGGTGAGGCACATACTGCCTTAAAAAGGTTTAATGATCCAATAGTGATTTACTAATGGGAATCTTTCTTGTGGGTTTAGCAGGCCTTGGAGGAGGACAGAGTGGCACATAAAGGTCAGTTTTCAGCAGTATTGAGAAACATTTTCATTTGTTTTGAGGATCCTGTTTGTAGCAGTTTATCCACTAACTGCAAAAATAAATTGATGGGACAAAGTCATTGTAGCTGGGCAGGTAGTAGACTCGTGATGATGACATGAGAAGGAAAGGAAGCAGACACCAGTGACTGGCAGATTGTTGCTGAAGATCTGAGATCAAAACCCACACACTTCGGCCTTTATGATCAATGAAATAAAGAGTGCGTCAAGAGAGACCATGACAGCCTGAAGAAACCACAGGCTGCCAGCTGGTTCTTGCCACCAGCCCCTGCTGAGGCAGCTGCCTGGCAGAGACTTTTTGCTATGGTTGCATCCCCTTTCTCTCAGGGAAGGAGGGAGAGGGTTGCCTGCTGGGATGGCTGCCCAGAAAGAGGGCAGGGGAGGGAAATGAGACAAGGAAGTGGCTTTGCCTACCCAGAGGGAAGGAGATGCTCCTTGCACTGAAGGAGTCTGTGTACCCTGCCAAGGCTCCTCCTTGCTACCCCAGTCCTCTCCAGAAAAACAAACCCAAGAAAAACCAACCAAAACAAACTCCCTTTTCCTCCACCAAAATACATTTAGAAAGCAACAGAGGGAGAAGGGGTGAGGAGAGAAACACCATTATTTTAAGGCTTGTATACTAAAGCTAAGGGTTGTGCTGTGAAGTGTCATTAAAATGTGTTTGTGATATCCACACAGAGCAGACCTCCTCTTGTTAAACTAGTTGCACAAGTGTACCTTGAATGCATTAATATTTTGTTTTAAACTCCTTGAGGGAGAGTCCTTCTCCTAAAGAAAAATAGTTACTTGTCTCTCTCATATATGAAAAATAAATAAATAAATGCAGCATTCAGAGTTAAACCAAAACTAAGAGGGGAAAAAAAGTGTAGGCCTTTAGGTAATTGTAATTTTGCCTGCTTAGATTTATAGATAGCCTTGTAGTCATTCAATTAGATTTTCTTCTAGCACACAATAATACAGAATACTGTCCATGCCTATTCTTTACAGGTAAACCACTTTTCTTTACATCTTTCAGTAAGACATCGTTTTCTGGAGCAGTGAGGAGGTCCATAGAAGGAGGTCTTGAAGCATAACTTCTATGAAGATGTGGGCAAAGTTAGAAGTTTGCCAGCTGCTAGGCGATTGCAATCACAACTTCAGCGTTGCGTTGAGGTAATTTTTTTTCATCTTGAAGACTTTCATTTGTAGAAGAGAAAAATGCTGAATATGGACTGTACAAAAAACAAAATCAAGTCAACACCTCAGGACTTTCCTGTAGAATAAGTAGTAGCACTGTTCAGATAAACATTGTCTAAAATGTTTACCTTTGCTTGAATTCAGTATCAGCAGTTGTAGCTGTAAAAAAGGAGTCCACCCCTCCAGACCATTAAAGTAATTCAATCATCTCACACACTTCGTTTTGCTTCCCACATTCATTTCCTTTGTTTCTGAGGTTTTAATTTCTAGGGTACAACACTAATTCACACATCTCAGCTTGCACTAGCACCATGAATGCACCCCTTTAGAAAGAACACCCCTTTAAAAATAAATTATATTGACATCATCTTACAATCACTGCCACTACTGCAGCCAGACCATTAAAAGAAACTCTGAAGTTAGTGTTGAATGAGGTGTTGACTGGTCTTAGTTTTACAGGCTCGATAGAATATAACAACACATTATCATCAAATAATTTTGATGCTGTTCTGTTGGTTTTTTTCAGGTGAGAAGAAAGCTGATTCTTTGAAAACATTAAATCAAGTGTGAAAATATATTATTAAGCTTCAAATCCTATCCAGGGATGATACAAGATGGAGAAGGAGAAATTCAGTTGCCTGACCATATATATTTAAGTGCCACTTAAGCAACCTTGAGTTTCCCAGGCATTTGCACAGTGCTGGCAGAAGTGACACAGGACACAAAGGGAGACCTGCACTTTCCAGAGTGACAGTTGGAGCCCAGCTTAGGAGAAGGAAAATATTTAGGCATCTGAATACTGACTAAGTGATTATACTTACTTATTAATAGCATTTTACATCTTCCAGCAGTAGCAATTACTGGAGCATGAGGAACCAACCAATCAAAAGGAATCCCACCAAAACCAAACCAAACCACCTTTTTGCAGGTAATTATCTGTCAAAATTTTGTTCTATTTGCAAATCACGAAAGATTGAGTTCACCCTCAAATTGAGATCCCAGCATTTCTAGCACATGCCTGGTGCTCCCTTGCTTATAATTTCTGGTCATGGTCAGATGTATTGCTTGTGGTCATCTGTTCTGAGGCCTTTATGCACCAGCTTCCAAAACACAAGTCTGTGTTGTGCAAAATACTGAAGTAGAGGAACAGAGCACAAGTCAAAATGCCAGGGTTTAGTAAAATAATATTCAGTTTCAGGTAACAACCTCACACAAATGAGGCTGGGCACACGATTGCTTGCAAACAAAGCCATACCAATTCCTTTATCTTTTTTCGAAGTTGAACAAAACCATCCGTGACTATTAGATGACTCAGTTCCTCATTTGTGTGATCTCAAGGCTATCTGTGCCTATAAAAGCAGATGACTAATGAGACTGGTGACTAAAGAGCTGCTAACAGTCCACTCTTCAGTAGTATTTTCTGATGTCGTATCTTCTGATGAAAAGATGCTTGTGACCTTTCCTATTAAGAACAAACACCTCCTTTACAATACCTCTAAGAACTTGCTAATATTCAAGTCCCAGGCCTCGGTAAATGCCCTTTACCTATCTCATGGCATCCTGATTGAAGTATCATTTTTCAGAATAGCTGCAAACATTTTAAAGGCTCACAGTAAGGAGGCAGCAGCGTGAACTGACACCTCCTGGCTGTGACTACATCTGCCTGAACAACTGCCAGGCTATTCTGTTTTGAATATATGCATTCAGCCCTCAGCCGCAGTAGCCGGTTTTTCTTCTGGGGCAATACCTAGTGCCGGATTTCCTCCAGTCGCAATCAAAGCCAAAGGAGGACAGGCAGCACCACTCCTCTGTTGCCCATCTCCTCTCTAGGGTAATAATCTTCTCTCGGCAGCTTAAGTGCTTCTTATTTGCACTGCTGAGGGCTAAGGTTTCCAGCCTGTTAATGCTGAGTGACAGAATTGGTTTTTAGGTTTTTCCTCTTAAGAAAAACATTCTAGGAAATTGCATAACCTTCTTTGATCCTCTTGATAACTGGAATTTAAGGTTGCAAACCCACCCATTGAAAAGTTATTCAAAGCCAGCTGCTTACTATTCAGCAAGCAGCCTGGTTTGTCTTCTTGTGCTATGTGCTATGATCTAATCCTAAATTATATAAATCACAGACTTTCTTCTTCCTTCAGGTCCATTCATCATTGAATGCAGAGTAAGATAGAAAAGGGCTGAGGAAAGGTTGCATGTGCACAGACACAAATCCTGCCTTTTGGATCTTGGTTATGCCAAGGAAACAGCTTACCCTTGCTCTGTCCTAAACATTACATAGACTCCTATAGCTACAGCCAAAGCCATTAGAGGCTATTACTCTCTGATACCTTTCCAACAGCACATGTGAAATAGGCTGCTTCTCCACTAGTTTTTCGTTTGGGAAATTTTCATCCACTCCAGGGAGGTAACATTCCCAACAGAAGCTAGGGATAAAGAGGCATGAAGACTGAACTCCCATCTCATTTCCTGGACCCTTTAGGTGACTCAGGTTAAAAGACAGAACAATCTAAAAGACAACAAAACAAGAAATAGAGGAGACATCTGCAACCCAGTGTTCATGAATTTGGCCTATTTTGTGACAGTGAAAACGGGATAAGCCTAAACACACTGGATGCACAAATCCATCCATGGTGCTGTTCCAGAGTACTAAAATAACTATACTTTTGTCTAATTGGTATCTCAGAAACTCTGAAAGGCCTCTCTTTTTTCGGACTCGTTTTATATTTAGAACTAGGCAAAATGTTGCATTTGCAGCAACAAATGGTTATGTTTGGGGGCACATCAGTTAGAGTGAAGCCCTTAGGTAAAACCAAGTTACTGGCTGCCCATTTTTAACACAGTAAGATGCCTGTGAAACCTCCTACCAGGCTTTTAGAGGGCAGGTTAATAGTTAACAGCCTAAAGTCAAGTAGGGCTGCATCCTGCTCTTTTTCATGTAAATAAAGCCGACTTTTCATCTACTTGCAAGTTGGCTAATGTCTTTTATTCTTGAAACTGCAGAAAGTGAATGGCACCTGAACTGAATGTAGCTAAAGACGCCTGAACAGTAGTACAGCATTTGTGCCCCGAGTTAGAAAATGTCAAATTTCCCTCAAACAGAACTTCAAAGAATATCAACGATTTACAGTGCAGGGGTAGCAAGCTGCCTTCCCCCTCTTTTGTCCATTTTCTCCGTGGGACTGCCTGCTGTTCAAGCAAATCACTATCCCTACTCGCCTGGGTGCTGGAGACCAGTTGGTGCAGGTGGGGATGGGTTACATGCTTAACATTTGAGAGAAAGGGATGATGGGGTGAGCCACTGAGCTGAGGCTGCATATTGATGACAGATGAAGTCTCTATCTGGCTGTAGGATGATCACCCTGTTTCTATGGCTCAGTCTTGTCAGCTGCTCCTTGGGCATAATAATCTTTTATTGTCTTCAGGGCATGTAAGACTTTGTGCTTATCCTTAAGAGCAGAGCTTTATAGCCCTTCTACAGATGGGCTTTGCAGATTCAGATGCAACAATAACAAACCCTTGCCTCAGTAAGAACCGGTAAATTAGAAGACCAGAACTGGAAGTAAAAGCTACCCTCTCAATCCAGATATTTAATGATGTCATTGGCTTACACTCTTCCCCTTCTAAACACGGGCTCATAGTCGGGATCTGAAGGAAAGCTGAACCTAGAAATTCCCACCATTTTGGGGGCTCCCCAGAATGTGCAGATGGGTTTGCATCATTAAGCATACTGTCAGTGCAGAACCAGTTTACAAGCCTGAAAACCAATGTTGCTCTACCAACTGCTTTTTTTCTGCCTATTTCAGAGCACACTGTGTAAGACAGGCTTCATGCCTGAGCAAGGGGAGCAGCAGAGGACAGAGCAGCCTACAGGCTTGTTACCTGTGGCACAAATTGACTTTGAGTGCACAAGTATTCCTCAAGAGCAAACAAAAACTGCAACAAATAATCCATAAAACACAGTCAAAAAGGACTTCGTTTAATTAGTGATATGTAAAGGCTTTTGCATAGAAAAAGGTTAACAAAGTAATGCATAAAAGACCAACTAGGTACAGTATTTTTAAAACAAATATTTTAAAGTATATTTTGCATAATGTTTAACATTCTCACTGCTTATTGCTTTCTCCACACAGCAGAGAAATCAAGTGCATAATAATACATGCTGTGTTTTATTTTTATTATTTTTTAATTTTTTTACATAAAATCTCTAGTTCTTGACTGGATGTATTAAAATACTTAGGTTATTTTAAGTCACTGTAATAAAAAATGAAAGCAAACCATTTTATGCAGCACTAGTTGTCTGGGTATTGACAAAATAATTTACTCACACCCCCCTTAATACATTCATTTTGGTTTGGAATCAAACCCATGTTACAATGTTGGCATGTTAACAGCCAATTTTAAAACTGTCCCTACCATAACTTCATTCATACCCAGAGCGATCGTTCTCCCAGAAGTTGATAGTGAAGAGGAATCTTGCACAGAATCAGCTAAATGTCCAAATACAACTAAATAAGTGAATTTGAACTCTTAAAACACTGAGTCTCTTGTATTGGCATGAATCAACTGCATCCAAGTGTGCACAATTTAAATAGGTGTTTACTTTTGGGTGCATGACAAATTCACTGTGCAGATAGGAGCTAGCACCATATTTAAACCATAAAAAAGGGTGCCTCAAGGCTCACAGGCAGTGCTGAAACGTTCATTAATCCCAGCACTGATAAGATAATTGCTTTTACCAATGCTATGCTAGATGTCACAACCTGGCAAGTCTGTACAAAGAAAGTGAACTAAGGAAGCGAGAACCAGGCCTGTCAAATTGAACAATCTTCCTCAGTAATATTTTGGCTAAAACCCCCTGTCCCCTTCAGAAGCATGCTCTTTCGTGGAAAGGTGTCCCACTTCTGAAGTTGAATGCAGAATTTCTCCTCTCTCCCATACCATTTCCATACCTGTGCAATGTTACTTGTTTTAGCAGAACACACATATATATATATATAATTTTTTATTTATTATTTTTTTCAATGTCAGGCACTTATTAAAGTCAAACTCTTTTTCTAGCCTGGGGAAGCCCTGGTAGGTGCTATCCCTCACCACTTTGCCAAAGAAGGATGCATAGCTGGAGAATTATTAGTTCTAATGTCTACATATTTCTATGTATTCCCAGGAAACCTCTACATGCTGACATGATCACGCTGTTATGAAAGCCACTGCTGCTCCCTCAAAATGGCTCCAGCAAATCAGAATGAGAAGAAGAAGGTATCACTCCATGTCCTCTCCGATGCCTGAAATGAGGATAGCTGTGCCATTCCTTGGCAGGCTTACCAGCACCTCCCAGGCCCTTTGGGTGAGCAGGAAGGACACGCTGAGTCCTGAAGGCTCGTGTCTGGGAGCGTGTGGGCACATGGGACTTTGTGTGCACGTGTGCTGATGGAAAGGAGGGAGCTGGACTGGGAAGGGAGACGGGGCACTTAAAAGGCTCCAACTTCAGTCCCCCAGGGTCGGTACGGTTTGGTGTTGCCCCCGCTGCCAGCCTGCTGAGGGCTGGCAGTGGCTGATACGGCCAACGGCGGGGTGATGGCTGTCGCTGCAGCCACAGCGGCGGCAGCTGCGCTGGGGGGGAGCATGGGGAAGGTGCTGGTGAAAGAGAGGGGGAAGCTCTGGGCAGCAGCTGTAGCTGCCGCTGCTGCGGCATGCACGGTGGCTGAGAGGGATAAGAGGGAGGTAGAGAGAGGAGGGACGCAGGGAGCGATGCTGGCAGTGGAGGGGACTCGAAGTGCAGCATCGGCATGGGCAAAGGTGGCCGTGAGCAGGGCAGAGCCGTGGGGGGGCACGTCCGAGGAGAGTCTGCACGGGGTGGCATCAGAGGCGTGGAGTCCGTTGGGCTGCAGCAAAGCGGCAGGGAGGTGGTGGAAGGCAGCTGCCCAGTGGTGAGGGTGCAAAGGGTGGTGGTGGTGGGCCATGGAGGAGGTCATGGCGGCAGCTTCCCTCTGAGAGGCACAGGTGCTCAGGTGAGACACAAGTCGAACACGCAGTGGGTCTGACGTGTCGAGGCCTTCCACCGAACTCAGGTACCTCGCGACTTCTGTCAAGCACTCCCGGAAGCCAATGCTCATGAAATCCATGGCCAGGGAATGGGCATCAAAATAACCTGTGAGAGGAGGAGGGCAAAAGATGCATTGAATGTTGAGGCAGCTTCCTGGCTGACATGGCCAACCTGGTCCTTGCGCAGCTGCTGCGTCTCCCACTTACGGGTTAAGATTTGCAACACAAAAAGTTTGTTCTCTGATCTGTAAATGATTTGCGTGGCCATTCCTGTAATGCAATAGGTTGCAGTTGTTTTTGCAGACAATATACAAATGAAAAGAATTAAGTCCATGAGTACTCATGATACTTAAAAAGATACATGATGCCTCTCCTGAAATTCCTCAGCTAGCTGCTGCAGTGTTGTATTGATTCTGCACATGTGTGTGAAAGAGACGTTTATTCACACAAAGAAACAGGCTGAGGATCAGAGAGCTTGCATGTACTACCCTGCCTTGTCTTCCCTGTGCTGGCATTCATCCTAACGCTCTCAAACTAATTCTCGACATGGTGAGATAGTTGTTGTAACTGCTGCTGAGGTCCCATCTACTTCACAGAGTCATTAAGACAATATGACATACGGTGTTACTTAACTGCAAACTAAAAACATCTTGTCATGACTCTGCACACACACAATAAAAAGCTTTACTGAGAAAACGTTTTATGTAATGCCATTGCTAATTTGGAGATGGAAGACTGACAGTCATATGGCCCATGAGGTATTTCAACAAACAGCAACTGGAGCTCCGCGGGCTTGGGACAAAAAAGCTTTTGGAAAAAAAAAAAATCCTTATTAAATGCACATGAAAAGATATTCCCTTTCTAAAAGGGTCTAGCATCAAATCCTAGTCTGCAAGCTGCAGCTCTTCAACCACAAAAACCTATTCCAGTTTTTGGAATTTTCCTACTTAAGTTTAAAAGTACTCTCCTTGGGGGAATAATGTCCATTCCATTCCCAAGCTGGCATGGCTTTTTTTCCCCCTCTGTCAGTGAACCTTTTAGGTATGCGTGACTATGATGTGTGCTAGTATATGAAGATTGAGTGCCCTTACTACGGAGTAAAGTGGCAGCAATAGCTGCATTAGGACTTGTGCTCTCTGGCATGAATCATCTCTTTCTGAAAAATGCTAGCATCCTAGATGGCTTTTTTTTTTTTTTTTTTTGTTGCACTGGTATCAACTTTCAAGATAGAAAGGAACATTTCCATTGCTGCGCTCCTGCATTATAGAATTCACCTGGACACATTTATAGTTGTCCCTCCAAATTCCCTGCTCACTGTACACCCCTTCTTGCCAAATTTCGGCAGCACTTTTGCTTCAATCCACCTTGCTCAGCTGAGGCTGTACGAAACCTAGGAGAAGCACCAGTTTGACCACCAGATTGATGAGCATGAGGGCCTGAGGTCTTGTGTCAGCAAGCACTGATTCCTCCCAGCTTTTCTCCTGCTAAGCCCACTGTAACCAAGGGATCTGTGACAACACCACGGCTGAGTGCCCTCCTGAGAAACAAATGCCAGGCAGGGCAGCGGTGGCAAGCTAGCAGGGTACCTGCTCGGGTGCCAGCCAGCCTGGCGTGGGGACTGACTCCATGCCGGAGGCTCCAGGACCTCTGGCAGCTTCAGAGGGGCTGACATGCAGCCAAACCTGCCTCCCAGCTCTGGCCACAAGTCAGCCAGCCTGGGAGTCTTGAGAGCCGTGGCTCAAGCCAGGGCTTCCCAGCCTCTCTCCAGACCAGAGGAGACGTGGGGGATGTGGTTGCCACCAGCTTCTCTGGAGTCTCAGCTGCTGGCTCTGTGATGAGCCGCCCCAAAGCCCTGGTGATCCTGGCTCCCTCTCAGTCTCCGATGGTGGCTGAGACATGAAAACAGAGGGGAGATGAGAGCTGGGACTCCCAGGCTCCATTATATTTTGATTTTGATGGTTATCTTTTCCAGGTTTCCCCTTTGCCGTCCTCCCTCTTCTCAGAAAGACTGAAAAATATTTTTCTTGTTTGTTTCCAAAATCCAAGAACATCCTCCACCACCACCCACAACGTGGACAGGCTAGCATTATGCAGTGAGTGGGGTATGCCAGCTTTACTTGGGCTATCCTGGTAACCTACCTGCTCTGCACACAGGACACAGGCTGAGTCGTTCCAGCTATATTAACCCATGTTGCTGACTCAGGTGTCAGTCACCCAAACTAAATTTGCAGTGAAGCTGCAATAAAACCACACCAAGGTTTCAGCAAGCGACTCACTGTTGACAAATTACTCCTCCCCTGCGCTTGTTTGCAGGGTCAGCGAAAATTCCTGGACTCAGGCCAAAACATAACTCAACATGCACAGGAGACCATTGCCCACACCTGCATTAAGGCAGCAGAAACATGGATCCATGCAGGACCTCAAAGGCAGTGGCATACCTGCCTGGAGAGCTCTGCAAAGCAGAGCAGAGACAGGAGCCACGTTAGGTTTTCTTCTGCCAAGCCCACCTCAGGCTCAGCGTGCTGAGCAGTGGCTGACTCAGTCAGCCCAGCTTACCTAGCCCCAGGCATTCCCCATCGTGGGTGTCCTCCATTTCTGCATGAGGAGGAAGAGCTTTCCCCAGTTCCTCAATGCAGGGGACCATGAGGGCATCAGGCCACATTTTGCCCTGCTGCAGTAACAGCTTTTGTACATAGGAAAACTGCTGGAACTCATTTTAATCCTGATCCAAAAATGTTTCTGGCTCAGAAGATGAGCTACAAAGTAGAAATAACTACACTTGCAAATAAACTTCTGCCTTAAAAACACCCTAAAAATTATATTTAAAGCTGTTACTTAGGCTGCAAAGTAAAACGTTAAGCAAGCAGGAAATGCAGGCTTAAACTTTGCTCAGTACTAACTGGCAAACCTCTTTTTCTTAAAGTTTCTAAATCCAGGCAGGGAGAGATTACTCTTATCTCTAGGTCAGAGGGAGAAGATAAAGCTCTAGTATTTGTGAAGTGACTGAGTATTATATGGATGTGCCACCCACTATGGACCATGGGGTGAATGGAAGGCAGCTCTGGGTATAAACCAGAATCACCTCTCCCAGCACCTCAATGTGTCATCCTTCCCCACACTGGCCTCCAGTAGCCACAGGCACGCTGGTGTTAGCCAGGGCAGGGAGAGGCATGGCTGTGGTGGCAGACAAAGGAAGAGACCGCATTGACCTGGAACTGCTCACAAAATCCAGCTTGTCCTGCAGCAGCCAGATGCCGGGGCTCTGCTGACACCTCTTTCCACCCAGCAGCTCCCATCCCAGGCACTTTGTTCCCTGCCCCACTGGCTGGGCCACCTCACCTGACCCAATTATAAAATAACCCCCTATAAGTTTTTTTGGGGTAGAGAGGCAGGTAAAGGGGGGTTTATACTAAATTAAGCCCCCAGTCAGGTTCACCTCCTGGTCTCCCACTATCAGCTCAGACATTGGAGGGGTGGGAGCTGCTTCAGCTTTTCAGAGGAGCGCAAAGCAGGGTCAGGTTGGGTGGGTTAGCTGAGCTGCATATTGCATGGGGAGGACAAAGCAGAACAACCATCGTTTCCCCCAGCAGCAGAACACTGTTCAATCTGTGCACTAGGTGACACAGCTTGTGTAAAGCCAACATGCCACCATGCAATTGAACACGGCACCATCTCACACACACACACACACACAGGGTCTGAATTTAAATTGCACAAGCACAATCAATTCCAGTGTTTCATAACTTTCAAGAGTGCAGCTTTACCAACTAAATAGTGCTTTTTAAAAGACACTTGTAAGATATAAATATGAACCTCTTTTAATTTTGCACGTTTTCTGAGGAATCAAGAGGCATGTTTGTTATATGAAGGGCAAGAAAATTCCTTTCACAGCTTATAGAACAAGTTACCTATGAATTTTAAGCTTAAGTGGACTCTCAACAAAAGCCTCTTAACACCTAGAAAATAGGTATGTCAGCCTGGTGTCAATTTTCACAAACAACAGAGTATCAGCCTCCAGCATGTTTTCCCATAACCATCTGTTGCTAAGCATGCGCCAATTTTGAGTGCTATAATCACTGCAAGGTACAGAGAGGAGCAGTAATTCAATCACTGACTAAAAACTTTAATCAAAAAAGGAAGACAGAGAGCAACAGCAGCTTCTTTTCTAGCCTTTACCTATAGAGCCAGTGGGTTCATGAAAAATCGGCTGGTTTCCATTACAGCAATTTGAACCATAATCACGGTCGATGGCACGGGACGTGAGACTGTGCTTACAGGAGACCGGCAAGTTTTTCAGTCCAAATAAGTTCCAAACCCATGACTACACAGAATACCTCGTGGGTGGCTGAAATCACTTGGCCTCCAGCCTCAGGACTGTCAGCTTGCACAAGTGAGGTGCGCTTGGCTCCCAGCAGTCGGCTGATCCAGCGGGTCAGCCAGTGCAGCCCCTGCGTCATGCCAGTGCCCAGGGAGCTGCCCAGACCTCTGACATACAAATACACCATGCAAATGTGAACTCAGAGTCTGCTTTATCAGGTACCTGAGCTGCAGAGAGCAAGTCTGGGTTTTGTTCTGGGGAACAAGACAGTCTAACCTGGCATTTAAAAGTCTTTCCAGAACAAAGAAAATACATAAACAACAATGAAAGTTCCTCTCCATCCACTTCCTTCGGTATAGCTGCTGGATAATGAGGTTTAGCTGCACAATTGTTGCCACAAACCTCCTGTTTATGTTTGGTGTTTGTGTATTTGTTTTGTCTCCCTGTGCAGATTTCAGTGCTCTTTGGAAACCCCAAACAAATCTCTGACTGGGCTGCCTGTGAATGAAGCCTTTACTCCCACAGTGTTATGAAAGCAAACACAAGCCCAGGGTCAAGTGCTTCTTTTGTCCCAGTAGTTCTTTCCCACGAGTTCAATCCTGCCATTAGCATTGATTTCCACTCCTTTAATCTGGAAACGCAGCTCATCAAAGCACTTTTTTTGCTGAGATTTCCCCGAATATTAGAAAAGAAACCATGGGCTCCTTACCTTTACCTCCAGTCGCCTGCAGCATCTTCAGATGATCCACTGTCATTTGCAGTATCTCCGCTTTTTCTAATTTGGCAGATCCCTTTGAGATAAAGAGACTCATATAAATAAAGGCTTACAAGTACGAGAAACTTTAATTTGATATACTTTCCACTGAGCTCAGCCTTATGGTTTCAATTTCCCCTATCATTAGGACATTGTCAGCTTAATTCTTTCGTGAGCATCTGCCTCCCAGATCTTGTCTAAGGACTAATGCTGTCTCCGCTCTAGCTATACAAGCAGCAGCACGATTTTGCTTTATTAAGGCTATAGCTCAGGGTAGCTCTGGCCTTGAAGATAGTGTAGAGATGACATCTTCATGAAGTGAGATAAACAGGTAACTTCCTGGGCTTTCTTTTTAACAACAGACAGAAACGGAGGGCTGGCAGGTCAGGTCTGCGCAGTTATCGATGAAGACCCTGGAGCAACATACTCTTTTGTGCCTTTACCAGTAGGTGTCCCTGTGGACACATACACCCAAAAGTATCCCTCTTCCTTAATAGCTTGTTAATTTTCGACATATCATTTGGCTGCTGACTATTCTATACTCATTCTCGACTGAAAAAACAACCCACAATATTTTAAGTTAGCAAAAGGCCTAGTTTTCTGGTACGTGAAGCTAAATACTGTGAAATAGTTCAGCTCCTCTGCCAGTAAAAATCTTTTCTGTTAGTGAGGGTGGCTCAGAGATGCAATAGGTGATGGAAAACTACCAAATACAACTCAAAAGGTTGTATTAACATATTAATTTATAAATAAAGCTATTTTGAATGGTAGCATTTCCTTCAAAATCTGGAGAACACCCAGATGACCGAGTTTACCATGCAAATGTTATTCCAGTGCAAGATACTGTCCCTTGGCATCAGCCAACACCAGGGCTGCACAAACTGCAGTCACCAGTGGATCACATCCCACAAGCCAAATTTTTCTCCTATTTATCTACTCTGAAGCCTCACACGTGCAGGTTAGGCAAGGCTTACACCCTCCCCCTCTGCAGCCCTGCTTCATCGAGGCTTTCTAATCTCTGAGAAGGATTCTGGAGCGCAGAGCTGCAATTTGATTTGGGGAAGGAAGGAGGGAGAGAGCGATGCAGAAGCGAAACTAAAACTCCAACTTGGAAACTCCAGTGAGCTGAATGTCAAGGAGCTGAAGACGGCTGATGACTTTGCCCTTAGCATATCTCATAAAAATGGTGGGTCTTTCTGAGCAAAATACAGCATGCACTCATTTTGACACTAAATTATTTTTGATCTGCTTATTGCTTTTGGCGCTTTCCTTGTGCAAAGGTTGGTGTGAGTGTGAATTTTTGGTCAGAATTCCCATTTTACATGCAACTACATCCTGTAGTTTTCTCAGACTTCATCTTTTCCATAGACACAGTACAAACTGTCTCAGTAACAGTGACTAATAGCTAAAAACTGCATGGTGCTGGGTAATTTCCAAAGGCTCTGTAGGACTTGCTTTATAATGTTTGTGGTTTTCAAGAAGTAAACAATAAAATGGAACAAACAACCGTTGTCTCTTGACCCTGTTTATCTAGCTGAAGATACCTCTGTCACTGTTTTGCTAGAACCTCCACCACGGCATGACTACAACTAGTAGTTACCAAAACAATATTGCAGGTGACAGGTGATGCTGTCATCACAATTACAATACTTCAAATTTCTCTATAACCAGGTTTTGTTCAAACCAAGGATGTAACAGACCTAATATGGTGCGGTACCTACCACATAATTAACACTGACATTCAGCGCCTCACAATCCTGCTCTCAAATTCTACTTTCTGTTATTTCATTTTACTATTACAAGGAAGTCAGGTTCTTTATTTTCAGTTGGGTCTTTTTATCGCAATGTAGTGTCAACTGCACATATCCATACATCTTCAGATACATCCAACAAAACAGGAATAAAACTACGTATTGAACCAAAACCCTAAAAAAATAAATACAAATCAAGGTGTGGAAAAATAAACATTTGAATGGCAGAAACAAAATGCTCTTTTTTTAAAGGACAAATTGTATTCTAAACTTTTGGCCTGACCAAGGAGCTGAACCAAAGCTAGCTGGATCCTTACAGCCTTTGCACTGCATACTTTCTCACTGAATGTCTTTGAACGTATCACTGACTTCATGGTTCATGGTCCCTTCCTAACGCGCTGTTTCTACACAGTCACTCTAAAATGTGAGTAATGCAGGTTACTTGCTCCCTTTTCAGGAAACTGGGTTGATTAGTTTGCAACTGAAACGACAGATTAAAAAAATAAAGGATTCTTAAAGTAGGTGTGAAGCAGATTATATTTAAAGGTTTAGACAGAAGGCAAACTGACACCCAGGTTTGGGGGAATTGTGTTGGGTTTGTTGGTCGTTTTGATTTTTTTTTTTTTTTAATATGGAATAAAGCACATTTTTAACAAACCACTACTGGAATTCACTGAAAGAACAGAGGCAACATGAACAGAGTTACCCTTAAGGGAAAAACAAGCCAAAGAATGGAAATGTTTTTCAGCCTTATAATGAATTATATTTCTAATAGTTTTGCCACAACAAGGCATTTTATTGAAATGCCTGCTTTGTGCCAGATCAGGACACATACAGTATTATTTTAATGACTTTTACAAGAGAACTAATATTGCCAGATGAGATACAGAATTTGAAAATAGGAAAAAAAAGGGCTTACTTGTTTTTCAAAAGCAGTTGGCACAAGCCGCCTCAGCTCTGATAAACTGTTATTTATACGATCACGGCGCCTTTTCTCTATAATCTATTCCCAAAGAAAACCAAAACATGTTAAGTTTAGAAAAAATGTCAACGGGCAAAATCAAAGCATGCATGCAAATTCTCACACGGAAAAATAATTAAATGCAACGTACCCCTCTTCTTTTCTTTCTAGCCATAATCTGAGATGTTGTTGTTGGGGAATTTGATCGAATGACAGAACTATTACTTTGCCTGTGAAACAATAAAAGTATGTCAGGTGTTGCACAACTTGGCACTGATCTTTGAAGACACCTTAGGTCATTGTTATTAGTTATGCATAGTCCTTCACCTGCTGTTCAGTGCTTAGAAGATGTGCTTTGCATTGCACAGTATTTTTAAAGAAAACATTTAATTTTTGACAGTTCCAGAATATATTTCGAATGGACAGAATACCCTGTCAGCAATAAAGTCCCTTTCTGGAGACAGGTCACTCTCCTGCCCAGGAGATTTCGTTTCCATTGCATACAAAGCCCTGCCTACCAAACACAGGCTGAAGAACCGAGTGCAAACCCACGTGAACCACGTCCATATGCTAACAGTGGTGGTAAGTAGAGGTATCCAACACCACAACCACTACCTGACCTGCTAGGTTTTGACATCCTGACCATTGCTACTCGAGTCAGTAGATGCTCAAGTCAGTTGCCCACCCCAATCTGCTGCATTGTCCCACATTAGGCGCAGAATTCAAAATCCACTTTTAAACCTACACCACCCACGAGCATGGAAAGGCTTTTATTTGATCATGTGTAAGCAAAAATATCCGATAGCTTTTAATACTGATCTGGACGCGACAGGGCTCCAGAGCATGTGTCCCTAAATTGGCAAGACTAGCTGTGAAGGCCAGCAGGGTCCCGCCGGACTCCCAGCCATCCCATGTTCTCGACTAACACGGCTCACGCTCGGCTTGCAGAAGTTACCATTCAGGTGCCGTGGCTCCCTGATTACTTTCCACAGCTCACTGCCCGCTGGCGCACATTCCCTTAGGTTGTCCGGCCTGCTCAGGAGCTATTTTGGAAAAGATCTGATTGAAAACGGCAAATTAAGCGGAGCTAATGAACTGCAGCCTGATGTCTCCCAAGCTACTTGAGTGCTCCGGATTATTTCGAGGCTCGGGCAGCTATACCACGGGGCAAACTGGTCTTTCAATAAGCTACTGGTTGACCTGGAGGAAGACACTACAGCCCCACCCCCTTTCGCTCCCCCGCCGGGGCAGCCAGGTTTCCGCCGCGCTCTACCCGAGTCCCTCGGAGACGGCGGCCCCGGAGGAACGGTGTGTGTGCGTTCCACTTACCCTGAGTAGTTGTTCTCGCTCCCCACATCTATAGTCTCATCCATGTCGCTGTCTGAGGTAGTTTCCTCACACGGTCGTTTCATCGTGGGCACAGGATGCGGCACAACTTATAACCGGGATGGGAGCAGTGATAAATAAATCCGGGGGGGAGGGCTTCGGTGCGGCAGGGCACAGCTCAGCTCTGTAACGCCAACACAGAACACCCTCTCTGAAACGCTTTCCCACGCCGCGGCACAGCCTCAAGCCCGACGGCCCGCCCCCGGCAAGACCCGCCCCGCCCCGCCGGGGGTGACGGGCGGGGAGGGAGGCCGCCCACCGCGGAGGCGCGGGCAGGCAGCCGCCGGCCCCGCAGGAGGGCTGCCCGCCCTCGACCCGTGCAGGGTGGGGAGCGGAGCGGGGCATTTGCCCCCCGCACGGACTGGGGGGAGGACAGGGCTCCTGGGCATCGCCGGTGCTCCCCTTCGGGGGAACAAGTGGCATCTGGCCCCTAGCCCTCCCATGCTGCCGGAGGGAGAAGGGAAGAAGCCCCGCCATCCCACCTATCATTTAGCGCGGGCTTGGTTCCCCTGGCCTGTAAACTCCGAGCCGAACCAGCCCCCCTCCCCGTTCCGCAAAGCGCCTGCTGGCAGCCCTGACCCCCGCTTCTTGTGTGCCGCGGAGTGTCTTGTAGGATGCAGGAAAGTGGGTGTGAGGGTTGTGTGTATCCCGGGAAAAGTATAAATCCCGGCCCAGCCAGGCAAGCTGCCCCGTCCTGGAGGGCTCTCACGGGCTCCCGAAGGGTAGCGGGCACTTCAAGGTACGGGAAACAAGCGCGGCGATAATCCAGGCTGGAAAAGACTCGGAGGAAGTTTAGCGGCTCGGTTACCGGATCTGTAGCAGGCGGGTTTTAGTTTGCTTTTGTCTGGGATTCCCCCTCTCCTAGTTCGTCTGTCTTGTGTTTTCCAGTTCCGGCTTCCTGACAATATACATTCGGAGTGGTACGATCTCCGCGGAAATGTAGTTTTTCACCTTAGGTGACTGTGCCCCTCTGCCTGTCCCTCTTTTCCGTCCGCTTTCCCACGTTCCTGGGAACGCTTTTCTTCAGCTCCTGCTGCCAGAATGTTGCCCGGGAGGGGCCGGGGGCGCTCGGCGAGCTGCGGCCACGAAATCGGCCTGGACATCGCCGGTTTTTCCGGCTCCTCGGGGGACATATGGGGTCAGGGATAGGCTTGCAGCCGGGCGGGAAGGCGGCCCCTGTGGTACCGTTCGGCACGGGCAGTCCCCCCGGCGGGGCACCTGCTGGGGAGAGACGCGGGAAGCAATTACCGGGGTCACCGCAAAACGATCAAGTGGCGAGGCGTCTCGCCGTCGGCGCGGCATGGCCCCGCGACCCTCATCGTGGCGCCGGGGCCGCCCTGCTCTCGCCTCTCTCGGTGTCCGGGCGGCGACAGCACGATGCTGCGCCGGCCCGAAGCGGGGGTGAACGACGGGTCAGGATCGTGGAGAGAAGGCTCCGGCTGCTGTTTTGGGCAGGCTGCAAGCTCTGTCGGCCCTGCCTGGGGAAGCGAGCACCTTCCGAGTGCGGCTCCGTTCCGTAGTGCCGGGGCTGCTTCTTCCCCAGCTGCCTGCTGTTTAGCGACTGTGCTGCGGGTAGCTCGGTTTTCCACTCCGTTAAATTCTGCCGAAGTTACAGGTGGTTTAGCTCCTTTAGTGGTGTGCGTGCGAGAAAGGGCCGCGGCGAAAGAGAAACCAGCAGCAGCTTCTTTTTTTTTTTTCCTCCCATACCCTCCATCTAATGCAATTATATTTGGTGGCACGTCGGGTGTTTCCCCTTTCATGTGGATGTTGCTACTATGTAAAGGAACAGGGAGATTTCATGCCTCATTGCCCTCCCGGGAGATGCCTTTCACACCCGTATTTGAGGAGCTCTGCGGCTGCTTGAACACCACAGAAGCAGCACCCGCGGGAGAGGCAAAAGCAGTCCCTGGGAACTTGGGACTTGTATTCCCCGCAGTGGGCGCTTTGATGGGATCTGTCATAATTAATAATAGTAATTAATAAAATATTCCCCCCAAAGTATCGGGATCTTTGAGGAGAAGTGTAATAGCAGGAGCAGTCTCCGGCGCCCGGCTGCGATTAGGCGCACAAGCGCTTTAGAAACCTGGGAGCAGAGTCGGCAGATTTACTGCTGGGCGCGGGGGATTCTAGATGCAATAAATAAATAAAAAATAGCAAAACTTCAAACTTCTCTCTGTTCTCTGCGCTGTAACGACACGAGGGGAGCACCGAGAGACGGGCCCTCTCCTGGTACCTTCGGGCCGGGGCTCCCCGGGACCAGCAGCCCCGGATCAGAGATCGCAGAGATTTGGTAGGTGCGAGTTAAAGCCCGTGTCCCCTCGCCCTGGCTGCTGCGGCTCCGGGCGCGCCTGCGGGCGCTGCCGAAACGGGGCCATGGACTCGGGAGGCGGAGGCTGGATCCCGCTATGCCACGCCAATCACCCCAGAATATCGGTGCGTTTCCGAGCCGTCTCGGAGTTTTGCACAGAAATCTTCAATGTCACGCGTCGCTGCCACTGGATTTGTACTTTCTGCTCACTCGGGCAATAGTTCCTGCTGCCTTATGATAATTTTTTTTCCCCTAGGGCACAAGTCTCCCGCGCTGTTCTCCGGAAATCTGAGCTACCCTGTGTTTACCTCCCCGAGCAGAGCTTATGTCAGCGTTGTTTGTCGCGGAACCGGCTACCAAATCCTCCTGGCAGCCTTACCGAAGTCCCTCCTCCGGGAAGCTGCTTATATTAGCAGGCAATTACAGTTTCATCTTACCATTATTAATTATTATTTTATTACTATGGCTATTATTATTATTTCATTTATTAGATCTACTTGCTCTTTGGGGGAAGAATTACGGACTTCCCCAGGGCGCAGCCAGGTCCCGGACTCGCCCGCTGCGGCAGGCAGGGACTCTGTAGACTCTCCACGGCCCCCACGGGCAGGGAGCTGGCAGTACCGCCAGCCGCGGGCAGGGCCCGGACTGCGGCGGGCCGCCTGCACTCGGGGACCCACCCCCGCGCGCGGGGCGAAGCTTTTTGCTTTGCTTAGGTCCCGGGTGGAAGTGTTTACCACGACTCAAGTGTCTCTTTCTCCAGTGGTCCGCGAAGCACTTGCTGCAGTGAGGATTACCGGTTCTACTAGCAGCAAGCAGCGTTGACACGCATGCATTTGAAGCCCAGAGAGATGCATCTTTCCCCGTCCCCCACTGCTTTTCCCTCCGAAGAGAATAAGCCATCCTATCCCGCCGTGCCCCGCCGACGCTCCCTACCTCCCGCCTGGAAGCCGGGGGAGCTGGGGCAGCCCCCCTTCTCCAACCTTGCTCCCGGCAACCCCCTGAACAGCTTTGCCCCGGGAGAGGCATCCCGGGCCAGCGCGCAGCGGCTTCCTGGCTCCGCAGACCCCTTGTCCCGCCGCCGCGGCCGGCCGGGGGGTACGGGAGGGGTCAGGCCGCTGGGGCCGGTGCTTCCCCGCTGTCCCCCCCCGAGCGGCTGAACGCTGGGGGCGTTTCGAGAACTGGCTTTCGGAAAAAAGGAGAGAGGGACCTTTCTCGCTACGTCTACAGAGCCGGCTCGTCGTCCCCCCTCCCACCTTCCCGCTCTCTAAAACGAGGTTTCTATTTCTATAGGATTTCAGGGTCGCCCCTTTTACCTAGCTGAGAGACGTTTAAGATTAAATAGTTTTAAAGAACATTTTAAAATTGAGCGTGGCCTTCTGAAGGAGCTCTGGTTTTACCCAGCAGCTCTCTTCAAGGGGACTCAAGATTGACCTGAGTTTCTTTACAAGACACGGAAGGCACACAGTGTTTTAGTTTTAGAGATGTTTTCCTTTATACTTCACCCTCTCCCTCTTAATAAACGTTTGCATCTCATTTCCTTCATCCAGTAAGCAGCCTCGTAGTCTAACTGTTCTGTTACTTTTCAGTTTCTCCTATTGGGAAGCTCTAAGAACAGTAGAGAAAGACGAGCCGCATTCATGGACTGTGGACAACAATGCTGTATTTTTTTTCTGGATGAACGCTGCACTACCAGGAAGATCTGTGAAAAGAAAGCAAACCTCTTCTTGATTCTTATCTCTGATGTAACTAAAAGGTTAAGATGATTTCTGGCTAAATTCATACAGACGCAGGATTGACAGACTGAATTAAAAACAGAGAACTGAAGAAGTCATGTTATGAAGCTGAAGGAAATAATGCTCAAGAGGCGGAGAGACCTTAAAACGTGTGTTTTTTTTCTAGACAGTGGCTGCAAACGGGTGGAAATAGATGTGTGGCATTTCACTTTTTTTTTTTTTTTACATCGTATTTGACTATTAGCTGGGGTGTAGGACTCTTGTCAATGGGTCAAGCAGGGACCAGTCCATTGGTGGTTGCCGTGATATTACAGTAATTGCATAGGTACTGGTATAATTGTGCTGCCCTGAGGTGGATGTTACCATTCCACAAGATCACTACAATTTACTTCAGTTTTGGGAAGTATGAAAATTGCACAGAGACTTGCTGTAAGAAACTACAATTTCAAGCTGAGTATGATTAAAAAAAAAAAAAAAAAAAAGTAGGAAGGAAGAAAGATGCACTGTGTATTTATAGATCTTTCTCACAGTAGCATCTTTCAATGTTTATCATTGAGTTACACCTCTGCAAATCTGATCATGGTGGAGTAGTGAAGCTGACTATGAGGTTTTCAGGCTGACCACTGAACGCACAGCTCTGTGTTCTCTGTGATGTGTCACACTACTTCTCTGCTTTCAGTGCCTACAGAGGTCAATGAACGCACTCTCTTGGGTCGAGTGCTTCCTCCTGGCCCCTAGTCAATAGGTGCTGCATGTTTGTCCTGTCCTCCCATTCAATGCATGAAATGCTCTCTCTGAGAGCTGTCACTACACGGTAGGTGACAGGGAAAGGCAGGAATACCTCCTCTGACTCCCACAGAACTGTGCCGTCCGGTGATAAGGAGGATGGTTGAGCAGCATGGACGGGCTGCTGGAATTGTTGATCCTTAACTCCTTGCACCTTGGCACACTTCCTATGTGAGCTCAGGCCCTCAGGACAATTAATTAAAGTAACAAAAGGTGTAAATTAAAAGTGCCTGTGAACTGTATTGAACCTCAATTTACATGCTCTTATTCACAACAGAATCGGCTGCAATTTGATTTAAATTAATTCCCTTTCAGAATAAAATAACACTGAGTAGAATAAAAGCAACTTTAGTTCTGAATGGATGTCTACATAGAATTGTTTGTGGTTTAACTAATCCACTTAAAAAATTAAGCCTATTAATTTCCTGGACATTTCTATCTAGTCTAGCTTGCTTTGTCTATTTTAGTTGCCTATCAGTAAAATGTAAATGGTAATTGCCTACTAACTGTTTAAAGTAATTGCATTGAAGGATCTTAGTAACTGCGGCGTCTTGCTTGCTATTGAGTGTATGTGTTCAGCAAAAATCAGGTCTTGATTTTCTACACATGTGCAAAGTTCTTGCTTCGTAGTATTTTACAAGGAGTATACCCAGTTCTAGATACCCACAGGAGACACACAGCAGTGGAGAATTAAGGCCTCGTCGTGCATTTTAAACTTTCACTGAACATCTCCTTGGCTTTGGCTCTATTTTCTTCAAAGACTATGGGCCAAGATTTAAGAGCTCTTTAACTTCAGTTATGTTAATGAGCAGCTTCATCGGTGTTAATGGAACTAGGGCACTTTATTAATGGTAATCAGGCCACTTAATTACCTCACAAAAATATACATGTTTTTCTCCACAACACAAATTAATATTTTAGAAGTTGTTCTATTAAAATCCATACAGCTATTGCAAGAATAAAATTAACCTATTATAATGAAAATAGAGTACTTACTTGTAGAAATGAACACGTAAGCGTGGCTTTCTCATTTAGACTCATTTCTGTTTAAATTTTCACAGTGATGAAGCATGGCTTGACTCATTAATGGCTACGTTAAGGCTGCATAAACATATCCTGTTTCGAAAAGGGAGAACTTGATTTTTTAAGTCCAAATTTGGTGGGTTTTGGACTAAAGGAATTCTGACTTTTTTAGTTCCTTCCTAGTCCACTTCAGTATTTTTCTCTCTTGAATGTTTTCACTCCAAATGGGACTCCTTTTGTGCTTTTCATTTGCCTGAAGAATTATAATTGAGTTTTGTTATTGGTTGTTCTTTTAAAATAAAAACCAAGATGCTTCTCAGAGAGTTAGAAAGGAACCAGTTTTCAGGGACTGCTAAGGAAACAGCAGTGACATTAGCTCAGTTTTCTTTACAAGAGAAAATGGCCTATCATCTTCAGGCTTTAAACCTAGCTGTTAATAATAAAGCATATCACCTAATTGTCTAAAAATACTCCTGTACATAGACTATGCATACAACAAAAATAAGCAACCCCAGATATTCTGTCTAGATCCATGGTACTTTAATGAACTTCCTCAATAGCAGTAGTCATTGTTGGCACCTGGAAGTGAAGGTGAAACTACAGATCCCATAAAGAAGGTAAGTAAAAGGACCCTCTAAACATCTGCTTTTCAGTAGAAGATATAATCTCTGGGAAAAAAAAAAAATGAAAACTTTTTCCAAATCTCTGCAATAAACTATGTAGGGTCAAAATGAAAACTCAACTGGTAAAACTTGCACCCAAATTAAGCAGGCATAAATCCAGACAAGAGCCAGAGTGTTCTGCCACAGAATAATTTGCATCAGGATCTTAAACCAAAGACAGAAACTGGTTTTCACCAAACTGAAAGCTTTAAAGACTGCCACAAATGTGTGTCCATGCAGAGAACTGTTACTGTAAATTGCAGAAAGTTCCCTCTTGTCAATCACTCTCATTTTCCAAGGGAGAGAAACTGTTTCTGTCTTGGTTGTCCTGAGTCTTGTGTCCTACAGCTGCCAGTGCTTAAGCAAGTATTTTTGTGATTCTTTAGTTAATATTGCATTTGATCCTGCTGAGCTTAATCAGGAAAACCTGTGTTGAATGAATATGACTTTTGCTTCAAGAAAGGAATTGAAGAGCTCTCTGTAGGAGTTAGGCCTAATTCCAGTTTTCTTCCAACTTCTAAAAGGAAAGGGTACTGTCAAGGTATTTTTGATTTATGGTGATAAACATTTTTCTGTCTTTTGAAATGTCATATTTCTTTGGTAGGTATTTTAGTTTAACATCTTTCTGGTTAATTTTATTCTGTGTACCTTTTTTCATTTATACACAACTGAAAAAAAAAAAGTCATATTACAGCAAAAAGATCAGATTTTCTCTGAGAAAAAACCTCTGAAGCTCTTGAGGACATGTCAGACTAATTGTCAGTGACTTGAAAAGTGTTCACTGTTCTTTGTGCTGCAAGAGATGAAAAACTCTGCGCAGACTGAAGGCTTTCCAAAATGCTAAATGCTTTCTTTTGCTTGGTAAGTTGTTTTCTTGTGTTTTATATTACTGTGAGAGAGTGGTTCGCTTTTGGTGCTTGCCTGTTTTGTGTAGCCGTTGGTGCTTACATTTGTAAGGAGCAGAAGTTTCATTTTAGGACCCATGCTATTTCTGCTTTGGATTCCATCGCAGGATGTGAGGTGGCCAGCATCACTTCTCAAGCCTGTGACCCTTCTGGAGCTGCAGCAACTGCATGTTCCCCTGCCAAAACACCATGAGATCCCTGGGTGTTATCCTCCTGGTGTTGAGAATAAAACAAATGCTGTTATTTTATGTTTCTTCCCCTCAGACCCCACTTTAGTTGCTGTAGCATTGTTTTTGACCATGGAATGTTTAGGGTTTTTTTTCAACTGAAGATTTTAGCTTCATTTTCTCAGCCAAATTTCAGGTCTCTGAAACTATCTCTTCTTTCAGGCCATCACTCCTGCTTGGGAAGCTGCCCTCCCTGGCCTTCTTCAAGCTGTGCTCCTTAGCTTCTTTTCCTGCTTTTGATTGTCTTTTTGTTTTCAACTGCCCTTCATGAGACATGCTCAGGTCTCAACTTTTTCTCCCTGTTTGCCAACTCCACCTCTAGAACCAGCCTAACGATGTTCATGTGGACCACAGCTCACAGAAATCAGTTTCTAGCAGTGACTTATGGCCAGTCACAGGATTGGCTCTTAATATGGTGGGGTTTTTGTCAGGCTCTCGCTCTTCATATAATCATAGAATAGTTAGGGTTGGAAAGGACCTTAAGATCATCTACTTCCAACCCCCCTGCCATGGGCAGGGACACCTCACACAAAACCATCTCACCCAAGGCTTTGTCCAACCTGGCCTTGAACACTGCCAGGGATGGAACATTCACAACCTCCCTGGGCAACCCATTCCAGTGCTTCACCACCCTAAGAGGTAAGAATTTCCTCCTTATATCCAATTTAAACTTCTCCTGTTTAAGTTTTAACCTGTTACCCCTTGTCCTGTCACTACAGTCCCTGATGAAGAGTCCATCCCCAGCATCCCTGTAGGCTCCCTTCAGATACTGGAAGGCTGCTATGAGGTCTCCATGCAGCCTTCTCTTCTTATGTCCCTCTTCCATCTTTGGTTGTTACATAGCCAGTGTGGAATTTTCTTCCTAAAGTTCTCATCTCTGCTTCCTTGCACAAGATTGAGGGCATCAGTTGGTGAGAAAGGCTTATAATGCTGGTACTTTGTCTGCCCTCTTGATTGCTTTGATGTGAAGATTGTCTTCAAGCACAGCTATCAGGTCTTTTTACAAAAGCAGAAAATAATCTTTTCTGCTAGATAGACTAAACTTTGTTCAGGCTTCTGACTGATTTCGCAAGCACATCTCTCTCTGCTTCTGGGGTGTTAGAAAAGCTGTTCAGTTCACCCTTCTAGAGAATGGCTCTGGCCATATCGCTCCTGTCGTTTCCTCTGGCTCACTCATTCCTATTCTGCCTTAAATAACCTGCCTTCACCAACTTGGACTTTCCCCAACCTTCCCTCACCCCTGGCTTTTCTCTTTACGATATTCTCTCCTCCCTCCTTCTACTAGTCCAGTCAGGTAACTCTTACTTGCCTTCCTTGTTCTTGTGCATGCAGAGTCACCAAAATTTTTTGGTGGATTTTCTCACCAAAATATTTTGGTGGATTTTCCAGACATGCTCAGGGTTAGCGGTGGTTCCACGGGGCTCCCAAGCATGAGGGCTCTGACAGTTGTCTGTGACATCTGCTCAGACTCTCCATACTGATTTTACAGGCTCAGCAGATGCTCCCCGTTGCAGACTAGTTCCAGTATTTACAAGTTACATTAGACTAGTAGTGTTATTGTATCTCCTTTATATTGTTTCTGGGCATAAGCACTGTAAACCATGGGTGCCCTCAGAGCTACTAGATATGTCCATGTCCCTAAGATACCAAAATGTTCCACTCAGCCTTGGTGCGCTTGTGGTCTGGGAGCCGCACACTGAGGTTCTTTGGTGCACATGACTTATTTTGTGAGGTGACATGTCAGAGCAGCGGCACTTGGATGCTATCACCCATCCACCTCTGTGGGAGACTTGGTTTCCCACAATCAGTGGGATTTTTCTTCCCTGATAGGGGAACTCCAGGCCAGAGTTGCATCCTGCTGGCTCTGTCAAGGAGGAGGGAGGCGAGAGGGATGAACTCCAGAAACCTCCCTGCTGCTGCCCTTCCTCAGCTGCAAGGGGGTCCAGGTGGGTACATGGGGCTGGGGAGCGCGAAGGGAGGTAGAACATTTCCTGAGGCAGAACTTGTGCTGAGGAAATGTGCTGGGCAAACTTTCCTGCTCTGAGAGTGTGTCTGACAGTAAGGACAACAAGGGAAAATCATAGCGGGAGAGGGGATTGTCCTACAGAGCAAGTGTCCTGATGCAGGCATTTGCCAGGTACCTTCCCATGCAATGGGTACATGTCACTCATATGCTCTGCTTCCAAAGCCAGGTAATCTGCAGGGCTTAGGGGCTTAGGGTACAGTTTCTTCCAGAGCTTTTCGTATGGTTTCACAAAGGTCAGAGTCCTTGCGCTCAATGAGTCCATGGGCTCACCTGAAGTCCCTCACTTACATTATTAATGAACCACCATTTCATTTGTTCCATTCAGCAAAACATAAATTAGAGCAAGTAATATGTATTTAGGACTACTCTTAAAGCAGTTTCTCCAGGAACATTTGCTTTCTGCTTACTGAAGTTCTCTCAGATAAAACCACTGATACAAAGAGAGAAAGCTCACAGACCAGATGCAAAAAGGACATGTCAGCAATGCCTCATGAGCTAGAGGGAAATGTCTGAGGGAATTGTTTTTTGGTCCATTGATTTCTTCTGTATTGATCTCTATCTCTATAACAGGAATCAAGCAGACTACTGGAGTGATGTTAAAGAGAGCATGTAAAGTTATTTAAAATTTAGAAGACCTGGCAATAGCAGTGAGGACACAGACATGACAGAAAGCAACCTGGAGAGCTCAGAAAACACAACCCAAGGTGCAAGGTGAATGACCGGGAGTGCATTCCAGCATGGAGTGGCACAGAGTGTTTATAATATAACAAGTTTATAAAGTGGCTGAGCTGGTCAAAAAGCTGTGCAATTGTGGGGCAGACTCACACAGGTACCAAGGGAGTAAATCCTCATGGTACAGTGAGTTGCTGTCAGTGACAGAAGCAGGCCATTTATCCATCTCTGAAAGTTTGGGATGCCTTCCACTGAGTGTTTAATGCTGTTCTTGCCTTCTCGTTCAAGTTAAATCTTTTTGGTCTAGAACATGGCTTGTACAGGGACCAGAATAAAAATGAGAAATACTTAGAGAGGATGATACCTCTGTGTAGGAAGAGAACAGAATTCCATTGCTAGGGCCAGAAGTAGTACAAAGTGCATATATCCACGCACTTTGTTCATACACCTACTTCTAACCCTCCCGTTCTCTGTGGACACAGACAGCATTTGCTTTCACATCACCACCCCTTTCCTTTTTCATGTGTGCCTGTGCAGGTACAGACTCTTTAGTGAGGGAGAACGTAAGCCCTTCAAAAACAGTGGAAGAACCTGTTGAATTGATTTTCAGTGTAGCCAGTTTTGCAGCGTTGGGTTGGCTGGACTTTTAATGTTTTGCTGGGGTTCCATGGTTGCTGGCAAAATGCCTAGGGCAGTGTTTCACAGAGTCATCTAAGGGAGAAAAGAAAACATCCTAATAGAACACATTCCAGGAGATGACTAACTTTTAAAAATACTTTCTGATATTTGCTCATATAACTCTACATCACACACAGAATTTTAACAGATGAGAAAATGCACCACTGACATATTTTTTTCCTACATCAGTAGGTATCTTATGCAGTAAAGACATGTTCAGATACCTCTTGTGAGATATATTACAACACTAAGATCACAAGGGAGAGATGAACACTTGTTTTGAAATACGGTGTAACTGATCTGCTGCTGTTTTATACTTTAGTAGGTTTGAGTAGTCCACACAATGCCTTATAGAGAGACCTCTGATGTTTTAGTAATAGGAACTTTTCTCCTGATTTCTATATAAGCACTATTGCATAGCCGAGTTATTAATCACTTCATTTACTATGAATTAGCTAAATTAATAGCTGGTGCTTAAAAATCTGTATCTCGTTAATATACAGTAAGTCAGCTTTTGAGTACGGGAGCAATTCATGTTGAAATATTTCCCTTGTATTTTTAACAGATTGAGTGCTCTTCCTAGACTCAGAATACCCAGACTTAGTGGCTCCCACATAAAAAAAAATATAAAATTGTTCAAATGGCAAAGCTGCAAAACTCCAGTTCAAAGGGTGAAAGTTTTGCAAAGTGTTCCAGTAATAATAAATGTAAATTTTGCTATGACCACTTGGTGTCATCTAGTCAGAGCTAGTTAGTTAGCTTCTTGTTTTAGACTTGGTGTTGGTGTTTAAAAAAGTCACATTTAATCTTGATTATCTGAGAACTGGGGGACCAATGCTAGCTCTTATTTTCCCCAGGTGAGCTCCTCAGAGACAGCATTGCCAGGTCACCAGAAGGCCACCAGCCTTAACGACTGTATTCAGTCTCAGGAAAGTTGCTTATGGAGCACACCTAGGAGTGTGGCTAAGACTTTTTGCCCTGATTGCAAAGGAGAGCAGACAACGTGAGCGCATCCTGCTGCTATGCCTGAGATCAAGTGCAAGGGTCTGGTGTCCATCAGACAGCACTATTAGGTGGCACAGGTGGAGCCTGCAGGAGCTCCCATGCAAATCCAGTGTCAGCCCAGGACAGCTCTTCTCTCACTCGGCAGCATGAGCCCTCCACCTCTTTGCCAGTCTGCTAGCGAGAGAAAAATACTCAGCCCTTGAATGAGACAAACAACTCCAGGTCTCTGGGGGAAAGCACATTTTTCTAGAATTCCTTGTGAGGTGAAACACTGGGAATATTCTTTTTTTTTTTCTTCTTTGTGAAGAGCCTTTTTTGGGTGACCCTGCAGTGAGTTACACCCAGCAAATGGATAATTGCTTGGAACTTGGAATCGAGGCTTGGAAAATATTTTTGTGTTTAAATCTGTACCTAATCAAATATCTACTCACTCTGTGAGGAGCAAGAACATGGAGCAGAGAAGGGGAATATTTCACATCAGCAGAAATGAAATGCAATGATTTGGTTTGGTTTCTTTGCTACCACTTAAATTCAGTTTACCAGGAGATGGATTTAGAGAGAGGATGCTTTTGAAAGGGTTTTAATTGTTACATATGTCAGAGTTGGCTGGGTTTTACATATTTATGGCAATTGTTTTTGCTGCTGACAGACTAAAGAATCCGATTGTGTCTGGTGCTGCTTACCACAAAAAGTGTAATATAGATAGTGTAGAGGAACTTGAAAAAATAGAGGTAGAATTAAGTGCAATTACTTAAATGCAATAAATGAGTAGCTGATTACGTACCAGAAAGAAAACTGTCACACCTTGTCAGCACTGTGACAACCCAGTTATTCAAAGATCAGAGCATGGTAGATTGATGTTGACAAACTGGAGGGAAATCACATAAAGCAACTCAAACCACTTTTGGACTTTAAGGACTGGTTTATGGGAAAGATGAAAACAGCTTGATAAAGCCTGTCTGTCTAGGTACTTGCATAACAATAATGAATGTGATATATTATGCTGAGTGTTGAAGGGCTTGGTGGAAGCTGAGGGATCCAGTAACCACTTACAAAGTTGTAGGCTGTAAACATGAAGAAAGGAAAGAAGTGGGTAAGGATTACTGAAGGAGCACAAGTGCTAAGATGAAAAGGGGGAAAGCTCATGCCAAACACTAGGAAATATTACCTCCTGTGAGAACTGTTAGGCTGTGGTCAGAAGTTATACAAAACCTCTCAGCTGAGTCATTTAAACTGAATTGTAAAAAACACTAGAAAATATGCTGTATTGGCACAAGGCGAGCCTAAATCAGGAACAACCAGCCTACTCCCTGGTTTCCTTTTTCCCAAGGGGCCTGTACTGCTAGGATGGTAGATACTGACTTAGCAAGAACAGGGATGGCTGGAGGCAAAGAGGGAAAATTCAGTACGTGAGTTTTGTGCATCGTGGGGGCTTGGCGTGGCTGCTCTTAGCAGATGCAGTAGCCCCACGGACACGGCAAGTTGCACTGACAGGCAGGGCACAAACATGCCCTGTCCTGCAATAAGCTATTGTATCAGCTCAGATCTAATCTTCCCTGTACTGCTGATCAAAGAGGTCTGTGAGGACATTATGCTAGAAGACGTAATGGGGCAAGGTGGGGGATCTGCAACAGCTGCTCCTGTTGCATCTACGTGCATGGGTGGTTGTGCGTGTGAAAGGGGATCAAGGCAGGAGGCTTGCAAAGATATTTCACCTTGCAGTGCTGATGTGTTTTCACCTCTTTCTCTTACCACCACAGATTTCCCACATTTTTAGTTCAGAAGAAAAACAGTTGAACCTGAACATTTTATATTTCCTTCCTTTCTTGTATCGATAAGGTAGGAGTTACAGGGATCTGGGGGGAAGCTCTGCAGCAACTGAAAACAGTCTGGAAAAAAAGAAGAATTGCTCTCTTGGGAGCCTCAGAAGAAAGCTGCAAAGTGACAAAAAATTGTTCTCTGCTGCATGGAAAATGTTGGGTCTTACTTACTCATCCTGCTGAGGCCACCATGGAGGCTTGGTGGTGTGCAGCTGCACTCATCATGCATATCCAGCTAGTGTTATTTCCTTCTC
The DNA here is from genome assembly GCF_033783945.1 of Neopsephotus bourkii. NCBI lineage: Eukaryota > Metazoa > Chordata > Aves > Psittaciformes > Psittacidae > Neopsephotus > Neopsephotus bourkii. The sequence continues at coordinate 9,438,712 of NW_026902239.1, forward strand.
CAGGAGATGTCTTCCCATGGCTTTATCCCATCATGGCCAGCACCGTATTCACCCATCCAATATCTACACCCGTTTTTAACATGAATCTAAACCAGTCTTTAACATAAATATTGTCTTTCTTCTGAGGGAAAGCTTATGATTTTATAAAGTCTCATTTCTCAGTCCCTGTTTGTTGGAGAGTCTTATTTTTAATTTCATTTGCAAAGGCCATGTCAGAGTATGCTGTGAAGGTGATTGATAAGCAGGAGTGCTTATTTCCCTATAATACCTGTAACTCGATCATAGCAAAATTATCCCAAAGACACAAAGAATTAAGTACCACGTGGACTTTAATGTGATTTATATTCACAATACTCCTCCAAGCTGCAGAAATGTTTTATCTGGTGAAAAATATTATTTGTCTTATGCAGGTGGGTATGGGATGGGCCGAGGAAGAGATTCACAGGATAGCGAAGTTTTAACTCTCCCCATTGGCTGGCAAAGCCCATGTCTTTGAGTTGGTCTCCTGATGATGTGCAGGGATGTCATGCAGAGAATGAAGTCCCTCTGAGCATCACTCACACTCTGGGATGTGTAGTGGCATGTGTAGTAGACATAAATGACATTTACATGTTGCTTAGCATGCTTTCAGGACACACTATGGGTATGTCCAAGCCCCAGGCCTTTCTGGATCTGCAGGGCTGCTGTAGGACACAGCCTGAATGTAGAACACCAAAGCAACCCATGCTCAAGGTTCTCAGCAACACAGCCAGCCTGATCTGAGGTGAGTGGTGAAGAGACTGGACTTGCCCTAAGAGAAGGGAGAGAAGGAAAGAGAAAATCTGAGGCAGAGAGCTGTGGGAGAGCCCAGCCTGCTGCTCCTGCTCATGTGTGCACGCCTGGTGAAAGAAGGAGGGAGGATCCCACCAGCAGGAGGTGGTCATGCAAGGTCAAGCAGCATGCTGAGTTTTGCAGGCCTGTGCCACCAGCAGAGCAGACCACAGGGCTGCTACCCTCAGCAGGCCATGGCCCTCCTCGGCTGCCTACGCCCAGGCCTAGAGCTGTGCTAGAGCCAGTCCTTTGAAAAACAGCCAGGCTTACCTCTTGCTCTCAAAATCTACTTAGAGATGCAGTGCTTGTTCCTTCCATGGCTCAAAACTGATGGATGTTGGAGTGGGTATTTGCATTTGCTTCTGTTGAAGTCATGGCCTTTTGGGATGATCACAGGAAAAAAGGAATGAGTGGACCTCCTCTTTGCATGGACAGTACTCTGAACAAGACCCACTGCCAGCCTCCCGACAGCCTGGCATGGAGGAGAGAAATTTCATGGATTAGTGACACATGGCCTTGTGCCCAGCCAGCACAACCATTCTTCTTTAAGTATTTAGTCAGTAATACTAATAACTCTTAATTATGGTACATAGTACTTTTCAAGTATTTGGATTTTTGGACATTTTGACCTAGGGATCTTTTTTTCTTATGATGTATTACAGCAGGAGAAGCCAGACACAATGGGAGTCTCTTTGCTTATGAGAGTTGTGTGAGTTGCAAGATGACAGAATGCTCTGCAGAAGGTGTCCTCTATCAGAGCCTTTGGTCTCCATACCTGAGTGTGTTAAACTCTGGCTGATCTGCTAAGGTCCATCCCTTCTCTGTCTGTCAGACTTACAAGCTGGGTAGCAAAAAGTGGACGTGGCAACTTTCAGTCTTTAATAGGGTCTATGATCTGTTTATTTGGTGATGTATTTTTAGCAGAATATGATAGGTATCATTTTCTGGGAGAGAAATGCAGTAAAAACTCCACTGAATAAATACAAGTTTTTGTTTTCAACACTCTCCTCCTGGACTCCCACTGTCAAGTGACTGCAAAATTCAAAGAGATTATTTTGGTGGTTCAAAAAATCTGTCATACAGATCTGAGTTTTTTTCCTTGTATTTGTCAATGTGTGACTAAGCCCAAGTATTACAGGAAACATGGAAATATTTGGGCTTTAAAGAATGGCTGTGGAAAAAACCTCCTACTGATTAACAACTGCTGTTCAATAAAATAATTTTCGCATGTCCAAACTGCTGATTGTTCCAGTGAGGGTTAGGTTCTGACCAGAAGGGATCCCACCATGTCATCAGCCTGGGTGCGCTGAGAAGAGGCTTTTCTGCAGCCATTTCTTGCTTCAAAACAATGGAGAAAGAGAGATGCCCATCTTCACTCCTGCTGTGCAAGGATCTGTTTAGTACAGTCTCTTCGGGTGGCACCAAAACCATGCATGAAGGAGCTAGGAGAGGAGCTGGAGCATGCATCTTTGTTTCAGAGATGCAGCCCACTGGATGATTAGGAAGGCCCAGGTAGGATAGAAAACAAAAAGGTGTCTCATGCTTGTTGAAATGTTGAGGGTCAGTGTGGCTGTACTGGGAGCTAGCTGGAAGGAGAGCAGCATCACACAGGGACCCGTGTGATGCTCACCTGCAGCTTCTCTATCCTGAAATTCTCCCTCTGTGGCAGGGTCTCAGGCTGGCTGCTCTCATGTTGTCCATTGCAGGGCTGGCACTTGGGCTGTCCACCAAAGCCCACCAAAGCCCTGGCAGGCATATGACTGTTTTGTTTTAATTGTGCCAATTCAAACAATTCAAGTGCTCACATAGACACACACACACACACACACACAACTTCTTATTTTTATCTTTGTTACATTCTGTGCCTGTTTCTGCTGTGCTGTGAGGCTCGGGTCTAGTTGGGTTGTCTTGTGATGCACTGGCAGAGTGATAGTGGATGGTCTATTTCAGGTGATGTGCACAGTGCTACAGCTAAAGTGTTCACCTTGAACCAGGGCGTCATTCATGGCAGGTCCAACATTCCTAGCAAATATGTGTTCGCTCTGCCAGTTTCTCACTGGGTACAAGACACATCTTCAGCTCCATGCAGTTGTGTATTCTTAATTTAAAAGTAGCTGAAGGCAGCAAATTGATGTGACTGCTTTTTTTTGGTGTTTTTACAGGCAGACAGCAGATGCCAGGGAGGGTTGCTTACTGACATTAATCATTACCCTGTTGATAGCCCTGGGAAGGCTGCTTTAATTGACCAGAACTGAATCCAGTAATCATATCATGGAAAATATACATCACGTTTATTTCAGTAGCACATCTGAATTACAGTAATATGAGTTCATGGCAAAATTCTCAGTGACTACATTAGAAGCAGGAGCAGAGCCATTGTCTGCTAGCACAGATGTAACGAAGCTGTGCCCCACGGTCTGTTGTGCTTAGGCAGGACAGTGAGTCTATGTCCAAAAAGTCGTAAAATTACCCTGCAGGATCCTGCAGCCCAAACCCTATTCAGGAAAATAAAGAGAAGTCGATGCACGGCAGTTTTAGAATTGTGTTTTCTATTGTTTTTTTGAGTATAGCCCTTCAGTGGGAGGGATGGCCACAGTCCCTTCAAACAGCAGATGTGCTTTAATAAGAATACATAAAAGAGACCATCCAAAGAAACAATAATTACAGAAGCATCTCCTTTTACCCAATTATTTACAGAAAATGGTAGTTAAACAAACAGCTGAGAAATTAAAGCGAGAAAAAAAAAATGTCCTGAGATTTAGTTTGATCACTTTATGCCTGGGAAAAACAAAAATAAGTTAATTATCAAACAATATTAGTATATTGACTAATGTGTTAATGGATTCAATTTTTGTTACATAGCATCAACATGTTAAATGTTACACTGAAAAGAAACAAGGATGAATAGCTGGCCAATATAGTCAATTGAGTACAAAAGGCCTTACAGTGAGAGTTGTGCCGTTGTTTCAGATATTGAAGTAGTTTATTACTATAGGTTTTTAGATCAGTGCCGATGTATTTCTAGATAACACCCACTCCCTTAAACTTTGCTGTTTCTGGGAAAGGAGATATAGTATACTGAAAAGCAGAGTACACATAAGCAGTAAGATGTACAATGTACACATATGCATATACTGAAAAGTTAAGTAGCTTTTAGTTAGATAATTGCCTTCTTTCTTGCAGGAAACGTGTGTTTCAAATCACCAGGAATGATCTGTAATGGTTTCAAAGGGGAAATTGGTGATGACATTGGTGCGATGGATCAGAGCTGTCTGTCAGTTTCAGGGAGGTTCCAAGGGGAGGTAGAGCTGAGGTAGATACCAGAATTAGTTTATGTTCCTTTATATTGTAGTGGTTTAGCATTAAATTCTTTAAATATAGCTTACTTAGTAGGGAAGGTAGCCTCTTCATAGTAATAAGGAAATATCTAGATTGCTGTTTGTAGCTGCCTTGCCTTCAGGAGGAAATCTACCTGTGGGGTGCTTAAAAATTCAAAATTTCTAAAAAAATTTAATCTTTCTTTTAAGCTATTATAATAATGCAGAAAAACTAGACAATGCTCAGATTTAGCCTTTTTGTTTCATTTCTCCAGTAATAGATATATTGCAGTGTGTAAGACAAAATGATTCTCAGCTTAAAATGACTGCTGCCTATTATCCAGCCATATTCTACTTCAGATTTTGGAATCCATGCGAATTTTAATGGAGAATCTCAGTTTTCAAACATTCGTATTAGTCGGCGGAGAGAAAGTGGAACATTTTTAGTTATTCTCTAACCTGGTCTGCATGGGATCTCCTTAGAAAAACTTGCTATGTGTGGATCAGTCACATCCTTGAGTGACTGCTGCCTTAGGACCTCCCAGGCCAGGCTGAATGTGCTAGTCAATCATGTGATTTCCTTGTTCCAAGCTTTTCATAATGAAATCAGGAACACAGTGAAGTTGGAACCCACCTTGCCACAACTTGATCCTCATCTCTCTTCTCTGTACAGATCTGTACTTTAAAGCACTGGTGAGAAAATTCACATACCTGCTGCTTTCTCTGCATTCTAGAAATGACTGTGAGGTGAGTAACATGTCTCAAGAGGAAAAATTAAAAGGATTATGTTATCAAGACTGAATTTCATTTTGTTCTACTTCTAGAAGGGGTTGAATTACATTAGTGATGAATCCATGTTTGAATTTTTCCTGGCAGAGTTGACAATGTGTGAAGGACTTGGTAATGAAATGCTTGCCTAAGTGGCTGGGCTTCCAAATTTTCCTCTGTTAGTGCTCAATAAATGTGCAGACTGGTTAATATTCACCTTTTTCCATTCTGATGCTTGGCCCCAGCTGTTTTTCTGAGCCCCAAAACTTTGTTAGGAAAAAAAAAAAAAAAGACTCAAAAGAATGTGATGCTACTTTATGGAGGAGAAATCTTCTCTTTTTACCCTGGCATTAAACTCCTGAAGGTGAACAAAGAGGGAGACGTGTCTAGAAATGCACAAAGAAGCTGAGCTAATTAAGAGAGCTCCCACTGCCCCCCTTCATGAAAGCTGCTATGCTTTAAAACCCTGGAGATGGTTTCACTGTGAATTTGTGAGGTTAGGAATACAGCTGGGATGCTGAGACTGTGGGCTGGGTGGTATGTATAGAATGTGTTTGATCAGTTTCCCTGGTTGTATTAGAAAGAGATGGCATAAAACAAATGGGGTGGAAATAGGCAGAAAAGATGAGCAGCTCCCTCTGGGATAAGTTTGAACTGATTTAGATTGTGGGAAATATTTTTTTGTGTTGGGTGTACTTTTTCCTGGAGATTTCAGTAAGAACATTTTTTTTTCCTCTCTATGTTTATCAACGACATAAAAAACAGGTTTTGAGCCTTTACAAACATGAGGCTTAGACCCTGCAGTTCACTCCTGCAGATGTTAGCATGGCATGCTACAGCCCAGCATTCTGTATATTGACATGAGAATACCTTGCCAATCTCATCTTGCCCATGGCATTTTACACTATTAATATGACTATAGCTATCTATATATATACTTATACATATATATATATTATTACTTTACTTGCCTGAAGCGTCCTCACTGAGGGGGTACTTGAGCAATGATAGGTGTAGGTTAAATGTATGTAGTTGCAGCATGCTGGACAAGCAGAACCTGGGTGATGCAGGACATGGAACCTCTCTTTACAAGCCACTGTCATGGTTTAAATGAAACCAGGACAGCTCCTGAAAATGAATAATGAACCTTCACTGCATCCCATTAAATCCACCAAAATTTAGGCCACCCAGGAGATGACAACACATTGGTAAGGAGATTCTTATGGTACTCGGTCCTTTCAGTCCTATTAACAGGCAATAGCTCCTTCACTCATCCTTCAGTAAGAAGTATATGAAAAAATTCTTTACACCATCCTGAAATGCATCAGAATCCTTGTGTCTCCTTGTCCCTGGTTAGCCCAGCTCTAATCATCTGATTCCTGCACCAGCAAGGGGGGATTTCCTCACTTGACAGGACCATGGATAAACTTGGCATAAAGAGCATTAATAATAACAGATGTTGTAATGTTTTTCTATGTTTACAAGACCCCCGTGTGCTCCATGTATCATTTGAAATTATATTGAAATGATTGATTTTCATTTAATTAATACAAGATAAAACATTTGCAGAACAGCTCAGGGCTTTTGGAAGATGCAAATAAAGAGCTGTTAAGTCTGTCTGAGAGCTTGGTTTGGATGTGACTCCACCCATTAAAAACTTCTACTCAGTTAAATGCAAAACTATAAGTTTGTTTCAGTTTCCTTTCTGTGGTAAAGATGAGAGCTGCAAAGAGGTTCTACTGGGAAAGCAGTACTTGTTAAGGAAAACTAAAGCATCAGAATTAAAGGGAAAACAGTTTTAAAGTTTATTTGAAAACTATGCAGTAATTTATGACTGCCTGAGCTTTTCTTTCAATGTCTCTTCCCTCTGGCTTTTATTCAGCAAGCTGCTTAAGCCTATGGCTTGTTTAAAGCAGGCAGAAGATTAAAATCCTTGTTGAACTGGGGTAGGAACAGTTACATGTTAGTTCATCTCAGAATGATAAATATTTGCTCGTATAAGCTCTATGCAAAACTTAATCTTTAACCTCATGAAAACTCTGATATGAGCACAGGACTTGTATTCTTGCATAAGCCTCTCAAGAAGTTCTCCATGTACACATGGTGCATGAAGGGCACCTTTATTCAGAAGCAGCTATGGATCTGTAGATCTGTGATGATTCATTGAGCAATTTCTGGTGATCATGGAAACCTGGAATTTCCTGGGGCAGCAGCAGGAGTACTAACATATTTGGCAAAGGAAATGGATTAACCTAGTTTTTTTTCTGCCAACCAGGGGACATCACATTCTCCCTCAGCGTGGCAAGAAAGGGACTAGTAGTCAGCCTTTGAGTATAAGTTCCTTTCTGCTTTCTCACATGATAGCTTGTAGTACAGGAGTGATGGGACACTGGGGCAAGTCATATCCACAGCAACCAAAAGTTGGTTGAGTTTATAGTTTTTATGAAGTGAGTCAACTCATTTAATCCTAAATTGTAGCAGAAAGTTGAGACATGCTAAAACAATAAAGTCTGCAGATTCAACCCAGAGCTCTTAACACATTTTTAATCTGAACACTACACACAATGAAGCAAGGAAGACAGACAACAGACAGATTACTTACCAGTAACCAACCCTCTTTGAAATAGGCAGTTTCTATGTAGAGTGACTCAGTGGATGAAAGTAGATACGCTGGTTCATATCTGAGCCTCTCTCCGTCTCCCCAGGTTTGCCAAATGCACATGAACATGGCACCATCTTGATCACCATGTCCCCAAAGAGACAGATTCAGAAGCCTTTAATGGAAAAGGAGATAAGTGTACTGTATGTTCAGGCCACACATTGTGAAACTTTCCATTGCTGTTGTTCCGGTCTTTGAGGCCACATACACCTTCATACTGGGAGTACCCCCAAGCTGTAATGCTATGCATTCACAGTAGGTCTTGGCCTCCAGATAAGTGCTCAGCAGATGTCATGGACAATGCCAGTCCTCAGCAAAGCCACCGAGCTTGCTTGGAACTATTGTTGAACACATTGCTGTAAGTGGTAACTAGTAAAGGGCTATGTGAAGGAGATCAGCCACTACATCTCTCCTCCTCTGCAAACAGACTGCCATGAATTACCCTTTCACAAAGCATCCCCATAACAAGTCATGACATTAATTTGGGCTCAGAGGGCTGTCCCATGAGAGTGCTGAGTGCCACATTCATGTCCCTCTGAGGATCATGTAAAGGTGGGAGTAGGCTAATCAGTCTTCGGCAAGCATTTAGCACCATATCTATGTAGACAGGCTGGTGTTCAAAACCCGCATGTAGGTACATTGAGAGAGAGGACAAAACAGATTCATTTGGCTGCAAAAGACAAAAAAAACCCCAAAACCCAACCCAAAAGTCTGACCAAAATGCAGTGCTCAGGAGCACTCTGCGGATTTGTAGATTTGGCCCTGGTGAGTTATTGCCTCAAGAGGCAGAGCGTCCCATCCCCTACCCTGTGAGAAGTTAGAGTGACTATGGTCCCCTTTGTCACCTCAAGGAAGCTTAGGTACTGGTAGCACCATCCGTGTGCTGGGGCAATGAGTGCCACAGCTACTTGGCTGCCACTTTGAGCAGAAGTCTAGGAAATTCAACTCAGTGAGAGATGAAAATCCATGCCCTGCAGTCCCTCTTAGGCTATTCACCTACAACAGCCTCTTCTAGGTGGGGAGCTACTCTGCATGTCCCTTTCTAAGCACTCCCACTCAAGAGGCAGAAACCTTCTTTTCCCTCCTCTTTAGCAACTGGAAGATTTGAAAAAATGCTTTCCTGAAATCAGGCTCTGAGCAGACTCAAATTGTTTGAACCACGCTTCTTCTAGTACAAGCAAGGCAGTTCTGGTTTTTCACCATATACCAAAGCCCCTTATTATTTGTCCTCCCTATCCTGGAGCCATTCTACCACCATTTCCAAAACTGCATTTTGCCTACACTGCTGAGAAGCCTTGAGATGCCTTTACATTAAAAAATATTAAAGTCAGCTGAATAGTTAGGAATGTGGAGGCTGAGAGAAATTTGAGTAATAAGCAACCGTATTGTTTGAGTGAGGCTCTTTGCCTGACTTTGAAAGAAATACTCTGACATCTTAGGTATGAGGTGATTTGAAAAGCTTCTTTTAATTATTTTGTATTTATTTATTTTTCACTCCCTAGGTTGCAGTTTTAAAGCTTAGTCCCTGTATCTCCATAGACCCATATGCTGGTTTGTCACTCATATCTCACTGTTGCCTGCTTTACAAGTGGCTGGGCACTAGTATAGGCAGCTCAGGAGTCTGAGGTGCATTGATCCAAACCTTAGCTATGACAGCAACACTGAGGTGAAGCTATGTCAACAGATTTGGGGTCTCTGGTATTGGTACTCTGAGCTCTGCGGGAATCCAAGACCCAATTGTGGTATTTTGGAGTAAACATTTTAAAGAGAAGGAACAATTTCCAGTGAACTGTAGGGAGGGTGGGAGAGCAGCTTTGCTGTTAGACGAGGAAGCTGGAAAGAAAGGCTTTTGTTTCTTCCTGCGTAGAGAGGTCACTCAGTGTCTCTGAACTTCCAGTTACCTCCTATAAAAAATATTACAGCTGTTAATGTGACCCATTGTAGTGCCCAAGTACAAAACCGGACAAGCTGAATGGCAGCGCTGGTCTTCGGGTTGTTGTTTTGTTTTTCTCTGGGAAGAAATAAAAAAGAAGCAGAATAAAATGGGTGCAAATTGTAAAGTCTTTTCTCTCCATTTTAAATTGCTGTAATAAAAGCAGCTAATATATAACAGCCACACAGAGAATAACACAGAGGGGGAAAGGAAAAGTAAGGTGGCCTTACAGCTTAAGAAACAGAGCTCATTAGGGTGATTGCAGTGCTGCATCGACACAGGATTAATTCCCCTTCGTGCAGTACCTCATTTAGAAGTGGTTTGAGGATCTCTGCGGGGAGTTACCTGGGCTGTGCCCTGGGGATACGTGTTTCCTGTGGATGTACATCTGCTCCTGGGAGGTGCCCAGCTTCTCTCCCACCTCTGCAGCAGGGACCACAGCCAGACCAGCTTACCTGGTGCTTCCCCACAGATCGCTGTGGTAGATGGGTGGTGGCCAAGGATGCACTCATGGAAAAGCTCTGGCTGCCTGTTCCTGATTGCCCTCTTTTTGCAAGGGACTGCTGGTGGCAGGCGTGGGTGTTTCTGTCCACCAGCTTGGATGAGAAACCTAGCTGTTGGGAAGGGGAAGGGGAAGGGGAAGGGGAAGGGGAAGGGGAAGGGGAAGGGGAAGGGGAAGGGGAAGGGGAAGGGGAAGGAGCAACCTACCCATCCTGGGCAACCCAGCTGGGTTACATCTGCTATTAAGAGCCTCCTGGGAAAGGTGGGAAATGGAGGAGTTAACTTGGTTCCTGCACACCCAGCATCTCTGAACAAACATGCATGCCTTGGTCAGTCGTGCCTCTGATAACTCCTCCGGGCTCCTTTCTAATTCTGTAACAGAGAAGCTGGCACTGGCATGGCATTTGCAGCAGCCAGCTGTGTCCTACTTGGAAAGCAGCACTTTGCTTCTGCTTCCTGGCTTCCCAGTTTGTCCCAGCTTCAGAAGAATCCTGTGGAAAAAAGTTGAATATCAGGTTTGTATCAGAATAAATGTATATGATGGTCTTAAATTAACATAATGCAGGGAACCTTATTTTTATACTTCCTAAATTTTAAGTGCCTGGCTTTGCACCTTATCAATATTCATAGAGGGTTTTTTTCCTTAAAATTTGATGTTGTTACGAGAAGCTCTGGCTGCCCATTAAGCATTATGAGCAGTTCCCAAGAAACCCGCAGGTTATTGGGAAATATATTAATTTGTTCCAGATCTCACTTATCACCATTGGTTTTGGAAGCCAGCAACTTTAAAGCAGAGTTGCAAATTGTTTCAGCATGTTAAAACCCACAGTGGTGTGTAAGTTCATCTGTATATGCCATGTGTCTTAAACAGAGATGTGCATTTTATGTCAAACATTCAAAATGACCACTTAAGAACATGGGAATTTATTTAAATTTTGGCTGCCCAGTAAGTGTTTGACTATGTTTCCACTAAATAATAATGACATCAAGAGCTTTGTTAAATTAACCACAAGACCAGTATGCATTTCCTATGGCTTTCTCAGGGGACGTCCAGTACACTAATCCTGCCAAAATGCAACATGTTAAAATATTGCAGGGACTGAGTACGTGTAGAACAAGACTGCAGCTGACAAACGACTGCCAGGTGCTAAAGTCCAGTGTAGACCTACATAATTTAGGGTTATTGCTGCTATTCTGGAATGTGAAATAAATCCAGCATCAGTTTGATGTCAGCTGCCCTGGGGTGGACAGATCACTAGAATATGTAGCTGAGGATGCTCTGCCAATGCTGGGGACGTCACAGCACATATGTTTTCCTACCTCTTGTGTACCATTGGGTTTTAGCACTGAAAACTGCTGCCCCAGGCCATGCACACAAGTAAACATTGGCTGCTGGTTTTTTGCATGTGTGTGTTTAAGTCTGTCTTTGCTCAAAAATCCAACTGGAAATGACTGTTGAAATTCCGCTGTCTATTGATGAAAAGTTTCAGAGAGTTGATCTTGCTATAGAAATAATAGTGAGTTAGGTATAGCATAAAGAGCATATACTTTGATAAAGAGTTACAGTGGATTTCTTACAAGTAAAACAATTTGATAAAATGCAGAGCTTAAAAACAGTTTATGACTGGGGGGAAAAGGGCTGGATTTGTTATGTTGTTGGCTATAAACAGTTTACTTAGCTCTGATGCTGAACCAGCCAGGTAGTTACACTAGTGTCCAAATGGTGTCCAGCTCCAGGATCAGCAGAGGCTGTGCTGAACACAATGGAGGTCTGCATAAAGCATAATATCCCCTCTGGCACATATATCCCCTGCCTCCTGGGCACTTCTAGGAGCTACTGCATGTTCATAGCTTTGCCCTTGGGACTAGGGGCTCAGAGCAGCTCCAAAATGATAGAAACCACCTTGCTCATGAAACACTGGAGATAACCCTGTGAGCAGTCATGCTTCATGCTTTGGGGTCAAATAGCTGCTGCTCCAGAAAAAGCAGAGGCATTTGTGAATATCTGGCAATGATACTTTGCTGGAAGATGAGGAGCAGAAAACGGACAAAATTCTATGCATCAGTTCTGACCCTCGGACAAGTGAAAATCGAAGCTGAACAAAGGGAGAGGCAAGGAAAATTCTATAGGCACAGAAAGGAGAGCTTCAATGATTGAAGGTTTCTGACTTACTGTATCACCTGTGTTGATCTGATCCTCTTCTATCATGTCTATTCTCTTCAAATCCAGCTTTGTAAGAGTGATCTCAAGGAAGCACAACAGCTGAGTTTCACTAGAAAATTGCTATTTATTTTTTTTATTCCAAATAGCCAGAAATAATGTAGGCATACACAATAATGCAGACAATGGTAATGAACCTGAAAGCACCCATAATATGAGGGTAGGGTGTGGAAAAGCTAAGTTTCTGCATTGTGACTGCTTACTATATCAGTTAGGTTCTCAGGGTTCACTTTCTGGCAAATTGATGCCTTTTTTATGAGCTTTTTATGAGCATATGTCTTTTATCTTGCTAACAACCACTTGTTTTGTGGTAATACTTAAACAAAACTGAAATGACTGTATTTCCAACAAGCCATCCCTTCAGCGTATTCAGAAGCATTTACCAGTGGTACAGCATCAAAACTATTTTTGGTTTTTAGCTTCAAAAATAGAATAGCCATGCGTTGCTCTCAAGTAGCAGCATTTTAAAAGATGATTTTTGGCAGGGAAAGAAGGACATCATCATAGTGATGTTGCCAAGTGCATGTTTTCTGACAGAAATAAAGTTTGGGTGTCATGTACTCTATGATAATGTGGTCATTTGAAAAAATAATGAAGGCCATTCTTAAGGAAGTACCTTATTTTATATGATGTAGAAATTGTGATTGATATATTGGCATAAAAACACTTTTAGCAAAACAGTTTGAGGTCATAGAGTGCATGGATACCACCACAGCTAAAAGAGGTAATTACCACACTGACAGCAGCAATAGGAACAACTTCTGGCTCCAAAGTTGATTCTTGACAGGTCAAGAGATACTACCATGCCTTTATTCCTTTTCCTTACAACTTTGCACCTCTCCTCCACCAAATGCATATCAGCTGATCTATTTTCCTCCCTTACTTCCTGTACCCAAAAGACAGTCACTGTTGGATTGCCATTACCTAACTGTCTGAGTTAATTAGGCATGCAAAAGTAGTAATTGTCTATGTAGTTACCTACTGTGATGGCAAGCATTTACACCAGGTATAATCAGCAGCTGCTGACTTTCCCCGATAGAGTGATCAGTGCATCAATCACGTAGGTGTAGCACAGGCTGGGAATCACAGCTTTAGGGTAAGGCCTTGATGAACATAAATCTGACTCCACGCTCACTTGTCAAGCATCCAAGTGAGTCAGTTGTGTGGCTCACTGTAGAAACCATTCTGGCTGTGTGTTTATTATCACTCTCAGTGAAGCATTAGTAAAGTCGTATCTTTTTGCGGTATTGGAAATACAAGAGAATAAATCTGTATGCCCAAGTGACTCCTTGTGGTATCACGTTCAACAGGAGTGAGGCATGCTCATTCCTGAGGTCTTAGGGGGGGTAGCCAGGGCAGCTGTGCTGTAATACAAGCTTATGATAAGGATAGTTCGGGACATGTTTTTTCATATTGCCTGGTTTAGCCATGAAATATCATTCCACTCAGAAAGTGAACAATTGCAAGTAACAGGAAACCACAGTTTTACTGGCTAGTGACTATTTCTGGTTTACTGACTAGTGACTATTTGCCCACTAGATGGCTGTAATTGTTGAAGGTAAGTACCTTAGACGCTTGGAAGGGGCTTCAGTCATCTGAATCTACTTTCAAATCTACTTTTTGTTCTCTCCTGAGCTCTTGTACTTACTTTCATTACTTAGAGATCATGAGAACTAAGAGACAGTAGGGGCTGGAATTCCTCAAATCAAAGTTGTAAAACCTATCTCTTGGTGTAAAAGTTGTAAAATCTAGATCATCCTTGGCAAGTAAGAACTTGCAGAAATGTGTCCAGTTTTAGCCTAATGAATTGTTGTGTCAAGCAAGAATTTACGAGTGAAAATTGAAGGCTACAACGAATAGAAGAAGGACTTAATCAAGAAATAAACCTTTTCCTAGATACTAGAAAATGTAGGGACAATTTGCAGATGTCATGATCTTCACTTAAAGAAATAACTTTGCAAGTAACAGCAGGTAAAGCAAGATGTGTAAAAAGAAAATGGAAAAATTAGTGCATCCGTTGTACATAATGATGTTACAGGGTTTAAAGATATTATAAGTATTGTGTAAAAGCTAAACAAACACTTTGTCTCAGCTTTCAATAATGATGTTGGCCATGAAGTAAAAAGTGCGAAGGTGAATGGGAATAGGTAAATTAGAATGAGTGTGGTGGAAATAAGACTCAGATAAGCTGCTCAAATAAGACATGGTAGATTACATAAATACATAAGAGTCAGTTCAGTGGGCTTGACTGAAAATCTTCAAGCCATGCTTCCCAGTTCAGGAGTAGTCTTCAAACCTCCAGCAGTTTGTAGCTCAGGGACTTACCTACCCACAGTAAGTGTGGGGAAGTGTGTAGCTATTAACCTTCAGTTTCTTCCTTTTTTGTTGACTCATTCATGTGCCCCTCATCTGTTTTCAACTTTAGTTGTCCACAACATTTCAGGACAAGGAATTCCAGAGGTTACTTGCAGCTTGATTGACATACAACCTCCTTGTGTTTGCTTTGAATGCATCTTCTTCTTGGATTGGAAGAGACAGTGAGGAACATGTAGTCTCCAAGTCTTCTCCATGTACTCAAATCAGGGCACTAGACAATCTTCACCTGTAAGACCAGTCAGAGAAGTTTAGTTCTAGCAGCAAGGATTTTTTTCAGCACGGCTTACTGCTGACATACAGAATAATTAAGGTAATGGAGATAAACTGAAAACAGGACAAAACATTGCCTTGATTGCTTTGCCTTGATTGCTTAAAGCATTCCATACTGACTTTTTTTTTTTTTTTTTCAGAAAACAAAGTGATTTTCTACTTTAAGGAAACATAGCATGCCCAATATTCTTGGTCACTACTGAAGTATCTGATATTGTACCACCTGAGAAACTGACAGATTTGAGAATATGGAGATTAATATGAGATACCTGAGTTGCACATAAAGGGAAGGGACAACATGTTGTGCTGAGAAGAAACCTGTCAGGCTGCAAGGAAGTGCTCTGATACCATGTCTTGGCACTGGTACCGCTTAATGTTTGTTTCATGAGCTTGGCATAGAAAACAGGAATAAATTATGAAAACTGACAGTGAGAAATAAAAAGAGAAGCAAGTCAAGATAGGTCATTGCATAAAGATTACTTTGAAGGTTACTTTGAAGATGACTTCAGCAAAAATAGGATGGAATTTAATACGAATAGCAAATTATTGCATTTGGAAAGCGTTAGAAACATCTGTTATAATCTGGGTCTCTGTAAAAGGTAATAAAGACTTAGAAACACCAGTGTGATTTAAGAGTGAAAATGTTATTTATCCTTAGATGTTTTGTCAGGAATGACATCCTAGGTGGAGATAGGAACGTATTATTTTGCAAGGTGCTTGTAAGCTTACATGTGAAGTTTCATTTTCACTCTGTTTACCCCACTGCAAGAGAAACGAGTTTGGACCAGAGCAGATGCAGAAGTGGAAAAGGAGAGTGATCACAGGATCAAAGATTTGATTTGCAACAAGAAAATAGCAGAGGTTGGTGTGTTAGCTTAGTGGTGCTGGGGGGTATGTGATTACTCTTTATGAACACATGGGGGGAGAAGATAAGCTAACTAAAGCTAATTTAGAAAGAAACTAAATGCCAATGTAAGCACAAGAACAAATGGCTATGAACTGACTGTAAGCTGGTAGGAAAAAAAAATAATCATTTTTTGATGGCATTAGGTAAGTACATAAAACTTTGCTTCTATCAGTTCCTCTCATGATAAAGAGGAGTCCAGGAAGATCTTCATTTTATCATTTTCTGTCACTGACTGATGAACCATTTGCTTTCTCCCTTCGGGAGTTCGCACTGGCAATGCATGCCCCAGTGAAGGGCCCTGTCTACTTGATGGTACCTTTCCTGGTATGAATTATGTGCCAGCCTTGAGCAACTGCCAACGAAATGTACAAGAGCCTTGGCACATTTGTCTGTGGTTGGTCGCACCAGTTTCCAGAACACAGTGTCCTTCCCACTCTCTTTCGGAGAGCCCTGTCTCATGCTGCCTATTTTTAACTCCCTTTTTGACCACTTTCCATGGTGAGGAGTTTGCCTCCAACCTCTTGTAATGCTTTTCGTGTCCTCCTTCCATTTCCTTCATTTCTCCGCGCCCCCCCCAATCCTCTCTTTCCCTCGGTAATTGTAAAGCCTGCACAAGGCTGTCTTTGAGATATTTCAAAGGGACTTAACACTCCCTAAACAGAAGGTTTTCAAATGCCCTCATCTTTTCTGTCCATGACCATACTAGCTGATGCATCTACTTTTTGTCAAATCAGTGTGGTTGTTTTCTGGTTCTCTTACTAAGATTCTGAGAAAGCTGCACTAATCTTATATACTTGTAGTGCAAGACATACCTAGGTAGATGTGTATGAAATGCTTGGAAAGTATTGCTCCTAACATTCAAGACTAAATTTCAAGATTTCACACAGCCTTTTTAACGTGTGACTGTAGGGCTGGTTTGTGGTTTCTTTTACATTACCATTGAAGAGAGGGAAGCCTGTGTAGAGAGTCCTCTCCCTCCCCTCACTGTCCTGGTCTCTTAGTTCATCAGATCTGGGATTTGGTGAAAAAATGCTGGAGCTGCCTCCAGCAATTACACCTGGATTTCCTGCCTTTGGGACCAAGGGCATGAGGGAAGGAGGGAGTGAGGCTATATGTCTGGGTCTTTTTTGACTTTCCCCACAGAGTGAGAAGTTTGAACATGCCTCAGACATGGACCTGGACTGGGGAGCTGGTCCCACAGCACAGCCTGGTGCTATATAGGCTCTCACCTGTGAGTAGTATCAATTCATCTTATGGTAGTTTGTAAAGTTCATTTTAAGGGAGGAGCATCTTAAGCATGAAGAAAACATCTGTTTTGCCCAAAGCTGTGGTGGGTCTTGTGACTGACTTTAGAAAATCTTATCCCCAGATCCAGACATAAAGTCAGGTCAGCAATGAACTCATCAACATCATGTTTGATATTGAGATTTTTTGCATATTTTTCCCTTTACATGACCAAGCATTTTGTTTCCTCACTTTTCATTTATATGCATTGCATATGACAAGATGAAAACCTACTCCTGCATTTCAGAAACAGAAGGGCTTACCAGGATCAGAGAGGCATATGATGAGATGCTCTGAGTTGCAGTGCTGTTTCCCATTACCTCATGTAGATTAGCTAATGTGATGTTTCAGCAGTGCAAGTGATGAAGGTTACATATGAAAAGCAATAGATGACAAGCTGGTCCATCTCACAGTTACGTCACTCTTGTATGACTTTCTTTGCACATTCCTCTTTAAATGACAAAATAACAAATGGTGAATCTGTACCAAATTATTCAATTTTCAATGCAAGACACAAAAATATAAATCAAAGTGGTCTTTGGGAAGCCAACTCTAGTTTTCTGCTTTTCTTGCAACAAAGGACCTGTCTCAAATATCTGTGGGACACCACTTCCAATGCAAACACACCATGGTTAATGCGTGGTTTGAAATCCAACATGGGCATCTGAGACAAGAGCACATCCATCGTTTATTTTTTATTTTTTTTTTTTGTGCCAGTTTGCTAAAAGCCCTCCCAACATTTTCTATAATATTGTCTTTCTTTTCTGCCTCCATTGAAAGGAGCATTCTGAGAACAGAATCTTTTTTCCTTGAGCTCCCAACTACATCACAGGTAGGATGCAGAGAGACATGTTGGGGTGTTTCAGTTTTGCTGATTTTTGATAGGTAATTTTTGTGGAAATTGATAAACAATGTGGATGTCACAAGTAAGAGCAACTGCAGGGAGCTGGGAAAGGAATATGTGGGTAGAGACTGACTTGAGCTATCACTTGGTATCTCCAAAATGCATAAGAGATCGGGGATTATTTATGAAACTATTTAAAGGAACGGAGGGACATTTTGAACATGCGCCACCAATGTGTGCTCAGCAGATGACCCTGGGTCACAGTGACATGTTAACATCAGAGTAATAAGGGATATTAGGGAGAAACTGTTAAGGAGGACTGTTCTGCTTAAGCATAACTGGTGCTTTTCATAGTGAGATTAGCTTGAACAACTTTCTTGAAACTCTGTGTTGATACTCAACATTCTCCAAAACAGGGCAATGGCTGTTCTGAGATTGATTTCTCAAACTGAATATCCTGCATGACTTCTCCCAGCAAAGCTCCCCCCAGTGACTCAGAGTGCTGGCTAGTGCAATACTGGGCTCATGGCAAGTAAAATACCACTCCCTTTTTGTGACTGAGTCCTTTCAGGCTCCCCTTAGTGCATCTCCTGGCAATGATTAGCAACATCTACTTATTTTTTTAAAGGCTACTCCCCCTCCCATAGGCTCCAGTCCTGTGAAGTCCTTAAGGAAACATACCAAGATCTGAAAAGCTATTGTTTGGTATTTCAAATCCTGGTCCCTTTATGTCCAGCTGGTGGGAAAAGAGGAGAGAGAGAGAGAGAGACAGAAACAAAATAGGAAGGCGACAGCAGGGAAGAGGAGGGTAAGGGAAGTTAGAAGTTTAGTGCAAAACGGATAGACCTAGGGATAAGCGGATCTGAAGGACAGAGAAAAGTGGGACAAAAGTAGAGCAAGATATGCTTAGTCCTGATCTGCTGGATGTCTCACAAGGGACTTTATGCAACCAGGGGGAAGTTTTCTCTTATGAAATAGCCTGTAAGGAGAAGTAATTAAAAGTACAGGCACCTCAATAAACAAGGCAAAGATTAAAAACCAAAATCAGACAGAATACCAGCAAGAAAGAGAATGAAAAAATATCTAAGAAGTATCTGGCATTTAAAAGCAGGATTAAAAAAACACAAACAAAAAGCAAGTATTCTGTAAGTGGCTTCCTGCCAAGGACAGACGATTTTATCTCTCTGTGCCGCGGTTCTTCCCACTGCAGAATGGAGGCATGGGTGCTCTTCCAATTTTTCAGAAATATTTGAAGTCTAGGAGCTGTTTGGATTGTTGCTAACAGTGGATAACGTAGAGTGAAGGAGGCTTGCTTCAGAGATGGGGTCGTCTTGGGAATATCAAAACAAAGACAACTTCATAACAGCCACCGATATGTAATAGTGCTACTGAGACTTTATGGGTGAAAACAAGGATATATTTAACAAAGATAAAGAAAGCATTAACAACACACATTAATAAGATTCAGCAATACCATCATGCAAAGAGTTGACATGTCGTAACTTTAGTATTTCCCTCCCTATAGTTAAAGATTTATTTTTACCGTTTGAAGTTTAATATATATTTTTCTTTTGGTTGGACTTTACTCCTCCCATTCCTATCGCCAAGCTGCAGGTCATCAGATTTTCTTACTGTCTATGATGGAAAAATCTTCAGAATAAAGTCTTATCTTTGATCGGCTGTTCCAAACACATAAAATATTTACAGTCTTATATCCAGCGGTAAACGCAGTTATAGTCTGTATTTGATAATCTGATGTTGTGCTTCTGATAGTCGTGTATAAGTGTTCATGGGAAGCTCTGTATGGGACTGTTTGGCACATATTTAGGTTCTTTTCTTGGCTGAAATGAGTTTGTGAAATGTCTCACACTAGTAACAGCTGAAAATTATAATAATCTCTTTCATCTTTGACATCACTGAAAAACACATGGTTATCCTCTATTGCAAAACCCTGATGGTCTTTGTCAGTTGCTTGAAACTTTGGCTATGGCTGTATATTCCTTACCAATCCCTTTACTGTCTGATTTGATCTCTGTCTCATGTATAGTCACATTGTGCAAACTATTGTATGAAACTCTTTTTGTTCAGCACCACTATGCCTTAAACTTCACTTGGGTCATAGCAAGGTTTGCTCCATGCTCAGAAAAACAATGTCAGTAGAAGTCTGGATGAGCTTCAGTTCTCTCGTATTTCAAACAGTATGTAGCTGCAACAAAGACAATGGATTTTGACCTAAGGTTTGTATTTTCAGTGTTTAGGAATCTCAAAAAGATATGATAGGTAAGAAGTATAAAACCATAAGGTTACAGTTGCATTTGTATGTTAGCAGCAAGGTACTGAAATACCCTTTTTGTTTTTTTAGGAATGCAGCTCTCTTTCTCCGTCTCACAGATAAGTGTGTGCAGAACACTCAGCCATAATTAAGGATGGAATCTCTTTTCAATTCCACTCTTCTGGCTGCACAGGGAGACCTGCTGGTAATTTTGTTTAATGAGGATAGCCCCACAGAGTGTCTGTCTTTAAAATTCTGTGATTAAGAAATAAAGAATGTGAAAAGCTATGAATAGGAAGCTAACATTTTTCTTATGCCACTCACTGATTTACAAACCAAGTGTGGACTACTTGTCATCTGGAGCTGGCCTATGGAACTATTTCACCAGTATGATGTTTTGAATTAAGAACTTGATGACAAGGGTTCCTGATGGTCTGCAGGCTGGCAGTGTTCAGTGGCTGCCTGGATTCAGCATCATCAGTTTGACATAGGTTTTTACATATCACTTATGGTGAGAAACACCCAAGTGCCTTCTTGTGATGCCTTAAGTGTGGCTATACAGCTGCAACATGTGGCTCATTCTTTCTCCCATTCTTGTTTGCCAGTGCTCCATCTTAAGTATGCCTGAATACAGGATGCCTCACGTTTCTAATGGTAAAAGGTAAGGATGAAGTTCCTTTCTCTGGAAGCATAAGGAGTTGTTGGAATTGAAAGCAGTACTTCTTTCTACAGGCTGACAACACAGCTACCAGGTGCTTTCAAGTATCACTGCTGTAATAGAGAAACTGGGTCATGCTCCATAAGCTATGTTGTAAAGGGGTTGAGCAAACCTGATTTTATGAAGACCGAGTTCCCTCTACAGATTTTAGTTCTGGCTTTGCGATCCTTGTGATCATTGTAAATGTATGGCTTACAACCAAACCAGGAATGGAAAGACTGCCAAGATGCACAATATAAGATAATATTTTCAGGTTTGATTGAGACTGTAACATCTATCCTTATATTGTGGTATTAGGGATTGCTATAATACTGCTGTCGGTAAAGTACCTGCAACCCCATGGCCAGAAGCTTTAGGGATGAAAAAGCTATTGACTCTCTATTGAAAACAGTAAAGCACCGTCAGGCAAAACTTCATCTGCAAAAGAGAAAATTAGGAGGTAGTTTATCAGAGTTGGATTTGCACTTTGGAAGTTTAATGAGTGTTATATTGTAGCAAAGACTTGATGTCCATAGTTCAAGACTTTCTGTGCAAGGTTGCTGCAGAAGGCCTCATCTCTGGGGGCTTGCAATGGATTGAATGCTAGTGTGGGGTGATGATAGGGAGGATCTTGCAGTGAGAGTTGGCACAGCAGTACCTTCATTCCCTCTTCTAGCCCTCAAGGAGACAGGGACACTGAGTTAGGGAGTGATGCTTCCACAGTAGTCTAAGCAAGCTGTATCTCCAACAACAGACAGACCTGCCAGGAGAAATCTGGGCTACTGCCCTGCATTAATGTGGTCTTTGAGACGTGGTGGACCTGGTATGGCCTTGGACAGTCTCCACTTCTAAGAAAGAGGGAGCTAGAGAGAGATCTCTACCCAAGGGCATTAGAAAGATGTCAGAGGAATGGGTCTCTATTTACCTTATCCACTGTATTTCACTAGACCTTTTTTTTCTGGCCTAAGTTCATGACTGCATTCTCCACCCTGTTCTGAAGACTTTGTTTCTACAGTCTTGGTGTACTTGAATGAGAGAAATAATGTGGGGAACAGTCCTAGGGGAGAAACACTGATTTTCTGCATGTTTCTGTATTCATCTTGAACCAATGCTGGTATTTATCACAAGACAAACCCACAGATGCTAACACCTAAAAGACACATGGGACTCAGAGGGTGGCCAGTCACAGAGTGGTGGCAGCGCAGCTGGGGTGTGCTTAGGAAGTCTTTGTCGTTTTGAGGCTGCTCAGTGTAGTACGTTCCCAGTACAGATTCCCAGGGCGTATCTCAGGGACTGGTGACACTGGCCTCAGGACAGCCTTCTGCCCTTCTAAATCATTGTCTTCTGTTGGGATGAAACTTCACAAAATAGCCAAAGATCAGAAGTGGAAAGAGGCAGCATTACAGAAAAGACACTGATTCTCTTATTTCCTCTCCCTTCCTGCCCCCTCACTGGCTCATATGGGACCTGCTGACCACTTTCTTCTGCCTCCATGGAGTGAGAGTGCTCTCTGTACCACAGTAAACTTTTTCTCTGTTAGATCAACCCTGGAGACTTAAAACACACTTCTAAAGTCCCTATTGCCTGACTGGTGCAATGTCCTGTATCCCTGGTGCTGATCACATTCTGTTGATTTTACTAGCCACTTTACAGTTATCTTTACAGCATTTTTCTGAAGTCCTCTGGCACTGTTGCCTCCCTATCAGAACTGGGAAAATAGATTTAAAAACTAATATTAATCCCTGTTTAAACTGATGAGTTCCTGCAGTACTTTCAAGAATGGGAGAAACTAGTGAAGTGGGCAGGAAGCTCATGGGTTATGAACATGCGTTATTTCTATAAGCACTGGATTTTTTCCATCAAAGTACAGGAGAATATGTTGAGAGGGTTTGTCTGGAATGTAAATATACACAGTATTTCCCCAGTGATGGCAAGGTGCTAAAGTGGAACTTCTTTAAACCCACATGGAAGGTATATAGAAGATTATACACACACATCTATATTTTCTCATATTTTTTTTAAACTTAACTATTTTCTGGTAAAGAAAAAGAAAACCTCATTTTCTGCTAGGAAAAACTCACAGCTAGTAGAAAAATTATCCTTCCCATTCTTCAGTGTATAATGAGATGTAGCTATGTTTCTTCACCTTTAAGCTTACAAAAACTTCCTTGTTTCTATAATCATGTGGGAAAACACTGCTGGCTCTGTATCTAATAACTACAGAAGTGAATGTGGTATTTCACTGTCCTCTTCCTTGTTCATTCTTGTATCTACTGTAATGATCTATTCTTTGAAGTTCAAGGTGTCATACATTCAAAATAAATGCTGGAGGTATAGCCATAGGTCTGCATGTGCCATTCATGGCATTAACTGTTATCTATGCCCTGTTTTCTCCAGGGAATGTTTGACCTGACACTGCACTGAATTTATGAGAGTGAAATCCCTTCACAAAGGCAAGTGCTGAAAATTTATTATGTCTGTTTTACCTTGTGGGAAAATTCTGTGGTCTACAAAAATCTAAAACATGAAATTAAAACACACAGCATCCTGGAAGCAGGTTACCTCTGCTGTACTTTGAGTGTTATCTTAGCAAACTTCAAATTGCAATCTTCACAAGCTGCAAACTGCACTGCACCATGACTGGCCAAAATATAACCCTCATGCATTCTGCTCCATCTGAGGGCTATGAAGACAAGAAAACCTTGCTCTGTTCTCTGTGGATGGTACACTGCAAGACCTAGTAGCCTGGTCCATCACACCTTGTCTATGGGCAAGTCCAATGTTCAGCCCAATACAGCTTAATTGATTGGCTAAAGAACAAATTACAGCTCTGCATGTTTCATGTTGCCATCATTATAATTCCTGCTGTTGGTTTGGCTTTGCTTTCATGGTTACTACTGAGACAGCTAGAAGAGGAAAAAAAGATGTATAGGAGGGTGCAGTTGCAAACCCCCGCACAACCTAAAGAGCAGCTGAACAGCTGTATTTTGCTTCTCTGGAAGATAGGCAGAGCTGGAAGACAGGCAGAGTCGGTGAGGATGACACTACTTGCTTCAGTAAACAGTAGCATTACCCTGCATCTCAGATAAATGATCTACTGTTTTTCTTCACTTGTGCCTTTGAACACCCCACCATGCTGTATGGCACAATAACATTTTCAGAACATGCTAAGTTTTGAACTGCCTTCCAGTGTCTGAAGGCTGCCATGCAGTGAGCCTGCAGAACAGCTGAGTCTAGGGGATGTTGCCTTATTTGAACTAGTATTATTTGTGCTAATGCTGCATGTATGTTAGGCAGCATATTCTTCTGCTCCCAATATCTTACTCATCACTACCCGTCCTGAGTTCAGCAGTAGCAGTCATTTTTCTCCTTCTTAGTAGCTGGTGCAGTACTGTGTTTTGACTTTCGGCCTGGGAGCAGAGCTGATAACAGCGATGTTTCAGCCTGACCAAGGACTTTCTGAGCCTCATGCTCTGCCAGGGAGGAGGGGAAGCCAGGAGGAAGCAGAGGCAGGACACCTGACCCAAACTGACCAAAGAGGTATTCCATACCACAGCACGTCATGCCCAGGATGTAACTGAGAGTTAGCTGGAGGGACTAGGGAGCTGCAGGGTTGGAGGAGGTATCGGTCGGTGCTTGGTCGGACTAGGGGGGGCGAGTTATCGGTTGGCGGGTGGTGAGGTGTTGTATTCTCTTCCCTTGTTGTTTCCTTTATCATTATTATTATTGGTGGTAGCAGTAGTGATTTGTGTTATACCTTAGTTACTAAACTGTTCTTATCTCAGCCCCTGGGAGTTACATTCTTTTCAATTCTTCTCTCCATTCCTCCGGGAGTAGGGGGAGGGAAAGAAAGGGGGGAGTGAGTGAACCACAACACTACCAAATATAGAGGCTCAGAGAACATCCACCTTGTGGGAATGGAAACATCAAAGATGGGTTAGCTGAGCCAGGGCCAGGTGTGAAATGTTATAGTTACAGAGACCCTGAGTGCAGAGACCTTGCCCTGTGGAAGTTGACAGGTCCAGAACCAGTCCCTGTATGGTCAGACACCACCAGTAAGACACATTTGAAAACAGTTATTTTCAGTTCCATGCTTTAACCCAGTATCTTTAAGCTACTGCTTCCACATCTATCCAGAGGAGGTTTCATGGGATTGCACTACTATTTTGAGAGCACACCATGGTGGGTGCGCCACTGTGATGGGTTTTGTTTGTTGTGTCTCTGCCACCCAGCAGAAATGCTCCTCAGGCCTCACGAGGAAGGTGGTGGCACAGGAACACAAAGGAGCAGAAATCAAAGTCAGGCAGCCTGACAAAACATCAGTTACAGCAGTTTTGCTGAAAATAACATCAGGGATCATGCAGCCAGCCGATCTTAACCAGAGGAGGATCTGACCCTATATTTAAATCTATTTTGGTAATACATATACTAAGTAAGATCAGTAGCAATGTGATGGTAGGCTAAAATATAGGTATTTGTTCATACATATTTTATTTCATACACATCTCTATATAGGTAGTTTTATACATGGCTTTGAAGCATTTGCCCTGTTACCTGTTTTTTTATTGTGTGTGCGAAAGTAAAGACATCTGCTTGTGAGGTAGCTACATAGGACTCTCATGCAGAGGCTGATGAAGGCCAAAAGAACCTAAATTCTGCATTCCCACTAGCAAAATTCTCTGAGTGCCTTCAGTTCTTTATGTCCCTGGGTGTGGAGAGCATATGAGACCTTGCTACCTGGTACACCCTGCAGGGCAGGTCCTGATGGATGACATCAGACATACAGTGGACCACAGCAGACATACACAGTGGTCTGCACCTCACACACCCAACCTTCCTGAAAACGTGGTGATGGGTCAGAAACAGAGGAATGGTTGTTCAGAGGTGGCTTCAAAAGGTACTATATCAAAGGACTAAGAAGAAGAGAACAATTATGGGCAGCTGTTACTCAGGGAAAGTCTGAGTAAGAGACAGTATGCTTGCTGCATAAAAAAGCTTTTCCTGTGGCACCACTCTCACACCCTTCCCTGGCAGAAGTATCACTCTTTTCTCTCCCTTTGTACCAGCTCTCAGAGGCCTCACCCCATCCGCTGCTGTGCCTGAGCTGTTTCTCATGGCAGCCAAACAGTGAGTTTAGTTTCTGTAGCCAAAGCCCACGGTGGGAGTGAAATAGAGCTGGCTGTCTGATCTCTGTGGTTATCTGAGAGGAGACATTGCAGCAGCAGGATTAACACTGTCCTCCCCCTAGCTGAGCACAGCTCTCTGCTCCTAACCTCTGTCTGTGGCACTGTGGTGACAGAGGAGACTGCCCAAGTGGGCACCAGGGAGTCCCCTACTGCCAAAACGGCTCCCTCAACATCCAGCTGCTGTTGTGAACCATTCACAAATTGCTCCTTGGTTAGAGCACTTGAGTAATATGGTTTTTAGTCTTATTATAGGTGCAATATGAAATACTGGGATAGATTGGTAAAACCTGCCCCACAGCAGCCAGTAGCACCAGTACTCTTCAGAAAGGTTTGAAACACAGAGGCTTTGACAAATCCATGTTGGCTGTACTCCTTTCCTCATTATCTTTCAGTTGACTTATGAAGAGTTTATTTAATTCTTCAATCTAGTATTTTTCCCACATTAAAGATAAAATGACTGCCCTACAATCCCATAACTTCTCCTTTTCCTGAAGATACAAGCGCAATTCAGCTTACATGATGTGAGCATTAGATGTCCAGTTTAAAGTAGTTATCAAGGTTCCCTCTGTAATTATGTGAGAGATGGGTGCCACAAGAGAGTCATTTTAGGAACCATCTTAGGATGAGAAAATTACTTTCTAGAGAAGACACTTGTCTCCAATGACTGTGCAGTGGGGGTTATTAATAATGAATGACTTTCAGATGATCTGTACTGGGTGAAATGAATGTCCATTCTGCACTTGTCTGCCTGAGTCCTGTGAACCTCCAAGGTGGTTTCAGCTTGTTCTTAAACACCCTAAAATAGAATTAATCAGGAAGCTGATCTGGAAAACAACTTGACAAACAACTGTCCTAAATGTTCTCTATCTATCTTCCTCTTAGCCTGAGAGCTGAGTTCTGGTGTAGGCTGTGTTAACTGTGTGACTGCATGCAAACTTTGTCTTGAAGAATGGTGGATTCAAAGACTTAATATTTTGCCTTCGCCTGTGTGATCAAGTGGTGCCATTCCTTCTACACTGCATGGTGGTCAAGCTCTTTCCCCATCCTCTTACTACTAATGTAATCAAAATATGTTTCTTTGTGGCCTTTTATGTCTGCTGGTATGTATATGCTGTAGAATTATAATTTCAGCCATGTAGAGATCTATTTTGAATGATTACTTCATAGCTGCCTTGTAAATTCTAACATGTTGAATGTTTAAAGAACACAGACTGGGATTAATTCACATCATAGACTAATATACTGCAAATGTCCTTTTAAAAAGTCTTTTGTATCAGTCCTCAAAGAAGGCATCAAGCAATAGGAAAAACAAACTGAGAGAATATTGAGAAGAAATGAGGTTCTTCTTAACTCTAAATGGTGTTAATTATTTTTATTTTTTTTTCATATTTCTAGACTGACACTGTTTGCACATATGCTCCAGAACAAATTAGTGTGGTGATCATGCAATCAGGTTGTTTTCAGCTAAAGTTCTAAGACATAGGGTTTTTTTAACTGTAATATGGTGGTAGTCATAAAAGTGAATTTAAAGAAACAGCATGAATGTTCTAGCACAGGATCTACTGTAAATATAAGTAAGCAGTATAAAGGTAGTTGACATCATTATATCCAGGCCATGGAGGAAAGAGGTATACTGCCAAAACTACTTCTCTAGCAAATGCAGCTGTATCTGGAGGCTTTGCTATACAACAGCTAAAGCATCGCAGCCTGTGTGTGTGAGAAGGGTGGCACATGCCCTTAGCCCTGTCAGTGCCCCTTGCATTCCCATGAAACTCTCACATGCACTGGGCCATGTTTCTGTACAGCTGCTACACATGCTGCTGAAAGCAGAGGAGACAGATACGATGTGTAAGGCAAAGCATGTATCATGCTATCAATTTTTAAGCACCGTTGAAGAAGTGATGGTGCAGAGTGGTTTTTAGAAATAAACTGAAAGGATTAAGTGTCCTAAGTGGGAGGTAACAGCAACAGCAAGAAAGCAGTGACAAAACTTGGTGTGACACTTCCCAAATTGCTAGGCAGGCTTTTCCCTAGGTCCACAACAGCCAGCCTGTGACATTCTTGCAAGCTAAGTGTGGCTTTGCGACAGGACACCTTGCAGGAAGACTAAGCGCTGTACAAAGGATAACACTTTCCCCGTAGGTTGTTAAGGAAAGAGGACAGTCTTCCCTAGGAGTAAGGAATGAATCAATGTCCCGGCATGAAGCTAAGGGTTTCAGACCTCCATGCTCATTGTCAGAGCTCCAATAAGGCTTTTTGTAACAGTTAGTGTCTCCTCTAAATTTCAAGCTGAGAAATTATGTTCTTGTCTGTTTTCCTACAGTGGTTTTATTTGGGCGTGATATACTTATTGTCTGTAGCTGTTGCAGTGTCCCTGTTTGTTCTCATGGCTCACAAAATGTTCCACCTTAGAAGCAGCCGCCTTTCAGGGCTAAATAATACCAGCATATGCAGCACATAAAATCCTTCGAGATTCCACACAATGAAACGTCCTATATTTTGAACAATATAGGAGTCTTCTTGTTCTTTTAGGCCTCAAACAGGAAATATTTAAGCACATTTTTAATTAAGTTGCATTGAAGTTAGTGTAATTGAAGTCCATATTTTTAGCATGTGTTTCTAATTAAATGCATCCATAAATGCTTTCCTGATCAGAGGTCTTCAAGCCTGTGGAAGCACAGAAGCTGAAGCATTCAGTTTTGGCTGCTCTGGGTGCTGAACTGGGAACTGCAGTTGTACTTACAGAGTCCCAGCCTCAAGGCTATGGTTTGCTTAAAGTAGTACGGGAAGGTATGGTGCTTATGCGTTGCACAGAAAACAAACACATACATAAAGCATATAACTAAAGAAGCACTAAAGCTGAAGATCACACACAAAAAAATTAATCCTCCTGACATGCTGGTTTGAAAGGACACACAACAGAGAGCCTGCTATAAGCCATTCCTAGTTTGCTCTGGCTGGAAAAAGGAACAAAATTACACAGTAAAACACTGTTTGGGGTGAGCAATGGTAATCATGCTTTTTCAGCATAAAACACAGTTGTTTTAAGTGACCATTCTGCACAAACAGGTTCTCACATGTTTCAGTTGTCTGTTCACTGGAGCGCTGGGACTCTGTAATAGTTCTGCTGCATGAAGGAGGTATTTGGACTTTTGCAGCTTGAGATCACCAAAAGGCAAAGGACTCAATCCATCAAGATGCATACTACAAAGTACCTGGCTGGTTGGATACAAATGTCTGTAAGTGCAAGCTTAATGCCTTTATGATAAAAATTAATTACTTTTTATTATTTTCTGTATTATGTCAAGTAAGGAATATGACACATTTTTAGCCTTTCTTCCTACATTTGCAGTTAGAAACACAAATTAACAGATTTACTTCATCATCTATAGGTAATGACAGCAGCAATTCTTTTTCAAAGAGAAAGGCAGGATCTGGTTGTGATTTTGTGAAAATAACCTGACAGTCATTTTCTGGCTTCTTTTACTGTGCTCATCATTTCACTTTTTGAATAGCTCATCAACTTGTAAAAAACCAAGAACAGAAGGAGATTTCTGTGTGTTCCTCCAGCTCCCTTTTTTGAGAGAAATTTTCTCATGTGTTTTTAATTCTGAGCTCTAAGTGGATGGAGGATTAATGGTACCCTGTGTTTCTACTTTTCATTTCAAAGGCTGTGGATGTTGGTATCTGAGTCTTCCTGCTGTCTTTGATGAGCATGTTCTGCAGCTGAAGGCTGGCTGCTGAGGCAGGGAACCAGGCTTGGACTCATGGATCTTGACAGCTCCATTACCCTCAGGAATGAACCTGTCACAAGAAGCCGTTGTGCTTTAGGCTTGGCCCACAGGTAACTTTGATAGGTCTTACAGAGGGTTTTGACACAGAGGACAAAACCTTCAACTTCTGTTGAAGGATGTGCCTATAAAGCATCAAAGAACAAACTGCAAAATGTGATAATGCACTAAAGAGGACATTCAGCTAAATGTTTGCACAACGATTGAGAAAATGAAACAATAATTCAGTGATTTCAATGCAACAAAATCGAATATGATGCTCATCACTTTCAGTACTGGAGTTATGAGTGCACTGCAGGATCCCAACACAGTTTGGCTTCTGATCATCCAAAGAATACCACCCTATCCTCACATGTAACCACCCCTTGTGCTTCTTGGGGTGGTAGCAGCCTTAGCTTATGTATCTACCCTAGTTCCAGACAGACTGCTGCTGGAGCTCTGACTTGTCCCTCTTCATGCTTGCGCAAAACAGGGCTGAGATAACAAACACTCCCTCAGTGGCACTTGACACTTCCTTGTGCCACCCTTTAGCACCCTTCAACTTCCATCCTCAACTAACTAGAGGCTGTTTCTGTCATTTTAATATCTCGTTTTCTTGATCCTTGACAAGCAGAGATAGCATTGCTCATTTTTGCCCTCTCCCTATTCCTCTACAAGCTTGTGACATTAGTCACAAGTCTGCGAGTCCCAAATTATCTACTGAAAGGTTGCATAAATGTACTTTATACGGTTTTACACTTCTATTTTAATGTAACTCTTACAATAAATTTCATAGCCCCATCATGTGTTTTGCTGTTCAGGAGGTAATATCAGACCCAAGACGGACCCTAGTGTAGGTCATGCCATCAGAAACGGATGCTGTCCCACACGTCTGATCATGGTGAGCAGGTGTGGGAGCGGTAACAGCATCCATCAACAGACCCTGACATGGCAAGTGACAAAACAGGGCCAGAGACCATCCAGGTGCTTCTGTCAGAAGCAAGAGGACATGGGGCAAGCGAACAGCATGGGTCCAAAGTCTATCCAGGGTTAGAGATGGCACTGGAGACAAACTGCAGTGTACATCCAAGGCACAGTGTATCTATAGCATAGGTCCAGTCCATCCAAGAGATAGGGCTAGAAACCAACATTGCTACAGTGCCTCTAGGACAGGGACTGACTGAACTGAACTAAGGTCGTGAGCTGTGGGCAGGGTAGGGGTAGCCCAAAGAAGGCTGGCTGGGGACAGTAAGACCTGTGGGTGCCCTCAGCACCATGACAGGTAAGGGGGTTGCTGACGCTACTGCCAATGACATTTCCTGTGATTTTGTTTTACTTACTAGTGGGGTTTTCTAGGAAATAAGTTTCCCAACATACCGCTCTATGTTATACATGTGTTTGCTCCTATTTGCATCTCTCAGTATCTTTCAAACTGGCTGGCAAGTCAAATAGAGTGGTAGGGATCACCAAGGTAGTAATGATATTCCTGCAAGCTTCATGAAATCAGAAAGGCCTATTGTATCACCCCAGCTGAGAGAAATGTTGAGGAAGCACGGTCCTAGTAGACACCTGAGAATCCACTGGAGACAAAGCTTTCCAAGGAAGAAACTTTACTCCTCTCTGGACACCAGCTTTGAAACCCAAGTCTGTGGGAAACCACGTGCCCTTTGAGCTGGCACCCAGAGTGACGCATTTGGCGGGCACTTCATTTTTCCCCCCTTGCACCTTGTTTGGCAGCAGCTGACTGTGAGCAGCCGGCTAGTCTGGTCAGCCACATTGTTCTAGCTTTTCCCTCAGAAATAAAGGTACATTCATTAGTGTTTGCAGTTAGTACTTTTTGTACCTTTACTTGTAAGGAAAGGAGTAAGTGGCAGCAATAGCAAGAGATTTTACTGAGCTATAAGGAAGAGGAAGCAATCTACACAGGCACTGCGGGACTCCAAAGGAGCAGATACAGACCTTCACATTCAAACTGATGTTTGGCAAGGAAAGCAGCCTTTACGCAGTGCAGTTCCTCTCCCGAGCTAGGCACAAAAAATACTCTATCCTTTCATCACATATTAAAAAAAGAAATAAAATCCATAAGGCATCAGGGCTGTATATGAGAAAGACACACAAGAAGTAGCAGTGCCCCAGTGTACAGGAGGAGTGACAAAACAATGCTGCCCTCTTTTCTGTGGGCTCCCATGAGGCTGGGTTTGTATCATGGAGAAGAACAATCCATTTGGTGTCCAGCTGGAATCTCAAATAACCATCTCATTTTTCTTTTCCAGTAACAGGGCCAGTTTTGTGCAAAGAAGTAGGCATGGAGGTCTAGAGACAGCAGAACTGTTAAACTGATGTCTAAGTGCAATTGCAGCTGGCAAAAAATTAGAATGAATCTTCTTGAAGTAGGGGGATACTTGAATACAGAAGTTGCAGCCTGAAGATGTTTCCAGGGACAACTTTGTACTTCCTTCCCACTGGTATCGTTACATTTTGTTGAACATCTCTCATAGTGGACAAGCATGAGGTTTGAAGAGTGCAGGAAAATATTCTGCAAGTGTTCCCAAAAAGCCTGTGACTGATATGGTATGGTTTGGCTTGTCCTCAAAATGAGATTTTATGCACTCTACCATCAGCTTACAATTGAGATGATTTGTGCCTGTGAGGACATCTTCTCTATAGTTTTTAATACCTTACAATAAACAAAAAAATCATTGCTAGCCCTAGTGCAGTGCCCTTCCCTATTCCTTGTCACTCAACCGCTGAGCTTTGGAAAGCTTGCCAAGTCCTTGGCAGAAGCTTCTTCTCATGGGAGCAGAACTGCAGGATTTGATCCAGGAGAAGAGACAGGGTTTTCATATTTTATTCTAATGTCAGCAACAGAAACCTTCAAAGCAGAGGAATACTCCCCAGCTGTGAGCTGGGTTGCTCAGGAGGTACCACTCCTGTCGCTTTGTCAAGCCGATCAGGGTACGAAAGAGCTCTTTTTCTAGGCTGGATGCACTGAAGAGGTGCCAGGGCATCCCACCCACAGTCCTCGTTAAAGAAAAATAACAACAGCACAAAGCCCAAGGATTGTTTTCGTATTTGTAGTATCTCAGCAACGGCTACTCTATCATCTGTTTTTGCTTTGGTGATTTCTTTTCTTATTAAGAAGAAATGCTACATGCTGCCACACAAGTAGCTGACCTCCTGCTGCCGGTCAGAGGCTGCTTGGTATGTCCAGGCGGGATGGACTATGGGCTCTGCTGTGCTCCCTAGCTGTTGGACCTGGCTTAGAAGGAAGTGGCCCAGACCAGGACTTTGCAATTGTTCTGTTTTCTCCAATAAATCGATTGTTCACCCAAAGAAGTTCAGGCTTTTGACACTGGGTCAAGCAGGACAGCTAATATTGGCTGATGCAAAAACTAACAAACAAAGTTCTGGAAATTCCTGACTGTTTCATTTCGACATTTTCAGAAGGAAACATTGCATTTTGGAAAGCTTGATTCATGAGGTGATTTAGTGGCTTTCACAATGCAGAGAAGGAGATGGTTGCACATCCCTTCCCTGCAACTCATTCTTGTATTCTGGTGTCTACAGCACTTGCCTGAATGGGTAATTAATTACTTTAATTACTTTCTATAAACGGTGATGAAGCTTCAGTTAGAAATATCGGGAGAGCTCCATTCCAGACCACCCTTTCTGAGTGTTGAGACAAGCTCTTGCAAAGCAAATGACCCAAATTTAAGTGTGTTGTTCTCTGCTGTAATGACACAAGGAGGAATGTTGAATTTGTGTCCCCTTTGAAAATACTGCAACAAATGAACCTTTTTTAAGGATGCAGGCTCAGAGCACAACGCATTCTCAAGGTTTTTCAAGTCACCTCTTGGTAAATTCAGCCTTTAATTCCCAAATGTCTTCAATTAAAGTTTTCCAAAATCAGATCATGATTCAGAAAAAAAAAACCCAATTAAAATAGTTCTGAGTAAAACACTGAATTTGAGTAATATTTTAGGAAACTGTACTGCAAATTAGGAGATACAAGGCCTAGCACATTTATGAAGAGTTAGCTAGTTAGATAGCAGGATCTCTGAGATGGAAATCATGTTACTCTATTTATGTCTGTGACAGATGACACCTCACTGGTGTAGAACTTTGTGTGAGTATCAGGCAACTCTTTTGCAGTCAGATAGTTGTAAAAATTTAATGAGTTGTGAAATAGATTTCTGGCCTATGGACCAATCAGTATTTCTGTCTGTAGTGGAGAGCCTGACAAACTCTGATAAAGGAAACCTAAGGCATCAGAAACATGCAGGAGAGTACTACCTCATAGCAGGTAGTTATCCAAACAGGATGGTAGTGTAGAGTGACAAAGCTGAGCTTGCTATCAGCTGTTGGTAAAAGATAAAAAGGGAAAGTCATATGTGGACATCGATCTATCTGCTTATTCTTTGGGACTACCATACAGGCTGTCAGTGACGTTGGTGCCCCTGTGGCAGGCACTGCATAAACATAGGGAGAGAGGCACTCCTGGGCTTTAAAACCCACAGATATCAGGTGGGGAAACAGAAGAAATCATCCTATTAATGTACAATTTCTTCTCTCATCCAGCATTTAAGGTAGTCTCTACCTGTGCAGGGACTGAGCTTAAAACACCTGAACATCAGTGCTCTGACCATATGGCCATGTGTCAGAAAGACTCACAGGAGCATCAGTACAGCACAACTGACTGAATTGAGTCCCGGTCACTCCACAGGCAATTTCTGTCCCAGCCACCAGGGCAGAGAGGATTACTTCTTTCCCTCCCACACTCCACCACCCAGCTTGCTTACAGGCTCCTTTGTCCTTTGTACTTGCTCCCTTTGGTTAAGGGACTGCCCTGGTCCAGCCGGCAGGAGAAACTCTGCGTGTACTGGCTTAATTGAAGGTGGTGGGGAGCACAGCAGGAATTGTTCCTGAGTATGGAAAACAATACTTATAAAATCACTTCATAGTTCATAGTATTTTAATACAACTTGTGTGAATACAAACAGCTTCAAAGACCAATGTCTACTCAGAAATCACTCTGAACTAAGAAGTGCTTATGGTTTTCCTCTTTGAAGTCTACCTGTATTTCTAATCCTGGAGCAAACTGGAGTTTCAAGAGGAAGGGAAGATGACAGTGCTTTCTGTATGGAGATACATGAGTCCTGAAACAAAAAAAAAGAGAGCGTGAATTTATGTTGTAATTTTGTAATGCTGGAGAACACTGGGGCTCAATTTTTGATCATCAGCTCTAAAGTCTCACTTTAATGAGCATCATGGCTGAAAATAATTCAACAATGCATATAATGCCCCGGCTACTGATTTTCTCATGATATATGGATATGCAAGTTAAGTTCACAGTCTCAGGTGGCCTCTGGGACTGAAAATCCTCAGGCTATCTGTGCCCTCCCTAACACACTAGGAGGCTGGAAATGATGCTGAACGTTACCCACTTTCCTGCATTTTCCAAGCAAACCTGGAAGAAACCAAGAACAAAAACGTTTGGTGCCCTTGCAGCCCTAAGTGCAGAACTTGTCTTTTTGAAATGCTATGTCAACAGCTCTTCACTAGCAGGGCCATTATTTTTATTGGCTGTGGCTCTCTGGCTAGTGTTGACAGGTTAATTTACAGTAACAGTGAGAGTCACCTTTACTCGCTATACCAGAAAACACAGCGCACTCCGTACTTGAATTGCCACACTCTTGAGAGCAAGAATGTTGGGGAGCAAGCATTAGTGCTGCCTTGCAGCCTCACAAAGGCACCTGGGGACTCTCACAGAAGAATGCTCTTTTAGTGAAATCATTTTTGCCAGCATATGTGACTTGAGCAGGAATGGTTGCAATTATTTCTTACCGTGCTTATTAGAGAGGACATATGGGAAGATTAGCCTCAAGAATGTCACTCTTGGACGTGGTCTTCCTATGGTGACTGTGCCACAGTTTTTTTCTTTTCTTTTTTACTTCTTTTTCCCTCTTTTCAATATATCAGAATACATTGTGAGAAATTTCCCTTGGTAATGTATATAGATAGTGCTAAACAGATCCCAGGAAATATTTTGTGGGGTGTACTTAAAGGACTCCTTCCCTTCACTTCCTTTTCCTTCTCTTCTCTTCCTTTCCCTTCCCTTCTCATTACACAGATGGTGAAGAAGCTATGAGAAAGCTGACGGAGAGCACATACATTGGAGTAGGACAAATTCAGAGCAGCTAAGAGAGAGGGATAAGTACTGCCAAGAAAATTATGACAGCCTGGGTGCAGATCAACAGACCTTACATCACAGGAAAACTGGAGAAAAAGAAAAACCCAGAGTGGTTTGTTTGTTTTTTGTAATAGGACTGTTGTAT
The DNA here is from genome assembly GCF_033783945.1 of Neopsephotus bourkii. Classification (NCBI taxonomy): domain Eukaryota; kingdom Metazoa; phylum Chordata; class Aves; order Psittaciformes; family Psittacidae; genus Neopsephotus; species Neopsephotus bourkii. The sequence goes on from NW_026902239.1 coordinate 9,474,862, forward strand.
AAATCAAGTGAATAAATAGTGTTTTAATCCTAGCAATATCAGATATCAGAACTTTAGGACCCTTGCAGCCTCCTGAAATAAATTGACCATGCACTATTTACCAAGCACATGGCAGCACCAACCATCAGGTAGAAGGTCTTTCTCTTCTTTCATCATTGGTGGACCTTGTGCCACTGAACCAGCAGCCCTTAGGCTCAGGTATTCTGTTTTGACTGTATGGCCATTATAAATACAGAAGATGTGCCTCTTGTATTGTGATCATATTTGAATTTGGGATGGTTACACTCTGCTGAAGTGGTTCTATGAGTTTGCAGTATGCTTATTTCATAGAATCATAGAATGCTCAGTGTTGGAAAGAACGTTAAGATCTTCTAGTTTCAACATCCCTGCCATGGGCAGGGATGCCTCATACTAGACCATGTCACCAGGCTTTACTCACTACTGACATAACAAGAAAAATGTCAAAACAATTAATGTATTTAGTCTGCAAATCGTAGAATCACAGAATAGTTAGGGTTGGAAAGGACCTTAAGGCCATCTAGTTGCACCCCCCCTGCCTGGGCAGGGACACCTCACACTAAACCATGTCACCCAAGACTTCATCCAACCTGGCCTTCAACACTGCCAGGGGTGCAACATTCACAACTTTCTTGGGCAACACATTCCAGTGCCTCACCACCCTCACAGTAAATACATGGCAAAAGCTTTTTGAGAAGGTTCTGGGATCTTTCTGCTGTAAAAATTTCACATCTTTGTGTTTAAAATTGCTCAGTCACCATTCTGTTCTCATCAGCCAGCTCTTTGAAAGTCTTCATGGCACTTTTCCATCCTGCTGCCTCAGCTGTAGCTCAACATCTCAGAAATTGTCAGAAGTTCCCACCAGCTTGGAGAGTCACAGCAAATCAGAGAGAAAGCAGATGGGAGGAAGTGTGAAATCATTCAGAGGTGGATTAGAATAGAAAAAAGTGAATCTTGTTTTTTTCTGTTTTCACACACAGATTTCTGTGCACACACTGGCATATATGCAGAATCACAGAGGAGTGTCACTGAAACATATCACTCCTCAGTCACCGAAGCAATCGTCTCTACAACACATTTGCTCAGAACACATGTATTTAGTTTGCAGAGAAAGGTTCGTTTTTGTGATTAAGATGCCAGGTAAGGCTTGAAGAAGCCATATTAAGCTAATATATTTCCTCTTTTAATTTGTAGTGTATACCTGTCAGATAATTGTAAGGGTAAATATATTGATAGGGTAAAATATTCAGCTATTAAAGCAATGATGATCAGGAGAAAACTATATGTAGCCATCTTCCTGTTCTTATTACCTGACACGTATACTGCTGTTTTCAAAAGATCTGTTGAAATAGGGCTTCATTTTGGCTGGAGGTGAGAATAAATATGGCAAAAAAGAACTTGCTGAAATAAGCATTACAGAATTCAGCTTCTTCCTTTTGCTGTGCTGGAAAAACAGGTAATCAGATTTCCTCCAGATCATCACCCTACAACTAGTAAGCCCTAAATAAATCATATGGTAGCCTCTATCTGTAGTAGCTTTTAGCATCAAGTGTAGCTTGCTGCTAGCTTGCCAGTTATACCTGAAAAATTAAAGAACAGCTCACAGAATTGCTTTTCTTTCCATGTTGAAGATAGCTCATGCTTTTAAAGTTCAAAACATCACTGACTTCATAGAAGCACTGTGAGTAAGGTGGGATCTTCATAGTAGCTTAGGATCTTTAGTGCCTCAGTTATATGAGGACAAATGGAAGATTACTAATTGCAAGAGAGTTTCAAGAACCTTCTCCTTGAAAATCAAGCTGCTTTAATATATTTTAACATAGGCACTAGCAAGCCATGCAATCTATGAGATCAGATTTAGGAGGAAAAGGAAAAAACTTTGATGTTGTGCAGTAGCATCATGAAGGCAGGAAGGCTGTGAGTAATGGTGTTTTGTGTAGAAAAGCTGCTGCAGAGCCTACCTGGACTTGTAAAGGTGTAGGGCTCCTTTGCTGCTCTGTGTCACTGCTGTAGCTCTGGCTAGGGGAGCCTCTCCATGTCTGTTGCCAACAGAGATGTTCCCACAGCCTCCTTTGCACTGCTGTAACTCAATCACTGTGTGATAGCAACAGACAAAAGCAGAGGCACTGTATCAGAAAACCTCTTCTGCTTTGAACCACAGTCTCTTTTCTGTGCCATCTCTCTTGCTCTCAGCACAGCCAAAAGAATGCCAGAGAGACAGAGTTAAACACACACCAACGAACCAGCATGGGAGGATGCTCCCCTGCTGTTGAGACTATCTATTCTAAGTGTGAAGGCAATAACAACTCTCTTATGCAAGGTACTAGCCATTATAGATTCAGGATGAATGTTTCCAGCAATTACTCCACATCTGTGGTCCAAGACACACTATGGCAAGGAGTGTAATAAAAGCAGAGAATCATTGTCTGCTCCTAGACTGACAGTGAGCTGAGCAGGATCTGTCGCTGTCCCTACTGTCCTTGCTGCTTCTGTGTGAGAAGTGGAGGGAGAGCATAGGAGGGATAGCAGACATGGTCTAAGCAGAGCAGCCCATTGTGATGTTGCTAGGATGTCCTTGGGCTGCCATCAAACTGGTTTATTCCCCATGGCCATCCATGTTTGGGTGACGAGCTTGACGGCAGCCCAAGGACAACCCAATAGCCCCCCCAGAAGCAGCATGCATCTCCAGCCTCACAAAGGGTTCCAGCCTGTATGAGTCTTCTCAGGAATGTCAGCTGTGTTTTAAGGGGTTCAGCACCTGCCTTGCAAGGGGAATGTGCTGGTGCTGAGAGATCCTCACTTGTGCAAAGTGCATTGAACCCAAAGATTTTCATCTCTGAACTCATGATTAGCCTTGGGTTGGAGGGCAGACATTTACTCTCCCCGGGGACCCAAGATTCCTGTAGCTCTAGAAGGAGTCAGGACAAAGGAGGAGTTTGCTTTGGTAGATGAGGATTGGGTTAGGGATCAGTTAAGTAGACTGGACATCTATAAATCGTTGGGTCTGGATGGAATACACCCACGGGTGCTGAGGGAGTTGGTGGAGGTCATTGCTTGGCCACTCTCCATCATCTTTGGTAAGTCATGGGAAACAGGAGAGGTGCCTGAGGACTGGGGGATGGCAAGTGTCACGCCAGTCTATAAGAAGGGCAAGAAGGAGGACCCGGGTAATTATAGACCGGTCAGCCTTACCTCCGTTCCTGGAAAGGTGATGGAACAACTTATTCTTGACAAAATCTCTAGACATATCAAGGATGAGGGGGTCATTAAGAGCAGCCAACATGGTTTTACCAAGGGGAAGTCATGTCTGACCAACCTTATAGCCTTCTATGAGGAAGTGACTAGGTGGATGGATGATGGTAAAGCGGTGGATGTGGTTTTTCTTGATTTCAGTAAGGCATTTGATACTGTCTCCCCCAGCATCCTCATAGATAAGCTAAGGAAGTGTGGGCTTGATGATCAGGTAGTGAGGTGGATCAAGAACTGGTTGGAAGGAAGAAGGCAGAGACTTGTGTTCAATGGGGCAGAATCTATCTGGAGGTCTGTAACTAGTGGAGTACCTCAGGGGTCGGTGCTGGGACCAGTGCTGTTTAATGTATCTTCATCAACGACCTGGATGAGGGAACTGAGTGTACCCTCAGCAAGTTTGCTGATGATACTAAACTGGGAGGAGTGGCTGACACACCAGAAGGCTGTGCTGCCATTCAGCGAGACCTGGACAGGCTGGAGGGTTGGGTGGGGAGAAACTTGATGAAATTCAACAAGGGCAAGTGTAGAGTCTTGCATCTGGGGAAGAACGACCCCACGTACCAGTACAGGTTGGGGGTTGACCTGCTGGAAAGTAGTGAAGGCGAAAGGGACCTGGGGGTCCTGGTGGATAGGAGGATGACCATGAGCCAGCAATGTGCCTTTGTGGCCAAGAAGGCCAATGGCATCCTGGGGTGTATTAGAAGGGGGGTGGTTAGTAGGTCAAGAGAGGTTCTCCTCCCCCTCTATTCTGTCTTGGTGAGGCCGCATATGGAATATTGTGTCCAGTTCTGGGCCCCTCAGTTCAAGAAGGACAGGGAATTGCTTGTAAGAGTTCAGCGCAGAGCCACAAAGATGATTAAGGGAGTGGACCATCTCCCTTATGAGGAGAGACTGAGGGAGCTGGGTCTCTTTAGCTTGGAGAATAGGAGACTGAGGGGTGACCTCATCAGTGTTTACAAATATGTAAAGGGTGAGTGTCAGGATGATGGAGCTAGGTTTTTTTCAGTGATGTCCAGTGATAGGACAAGGGGCAATGGGTGTAAACTGGAGCATAGGAGGTTCCATGTGAACATCAGGAAAAACTTCTTTATTGCGAGAGTGACAGAGCACTGGAACAGGTTGCCCAGGGGTGTTGTGGAGTCTCCTACATTGGAGATATTCAAGGCCCGCCTGGACAAGTTCCTGTGTGATGTACTGTGGTTACCCTGCTCTTGCAGGGGGGTTGGGCTAGATGATCTTTTGAGATCCCTTCCAACCCTTGGGATTCTGTGATTCTGTGATCATGTCATTCTGATACATGTTCAAATTCAGACCACAAGACTCTGACAGAGCTACAGAGCTGACATGTTCAGGGCTACATTCCCTTTATGCCATTATCCAGAAGGGAGGAGAGGTAGGCTGGTTAGTGCTAGACTACATATTTAAATTATTTCTATGAGCTGAAAAACAGAATTCATAGCCAAATCCTTAGTTTAGCAATCTGTAACATCTGTGACAGATTTTTAAAATTAACATCTCTGTCCTGGTGGCTCCCAAGCAGCAGAAATGTTACACATTTTGCCTTGCATTTAGGACCCATCATCTTTTGGGACCCACAAAAGCATCCCTGGTTCACATCATGCTGACATCGGTAGCATGTCAGTGAAGAGTGAAAAAAGTGAAATTCCTCATCTGGATTGTGGCTGGGGCTCTTCCATAGCAGCAGTTTCACCTACAGCCAAGGTAGACCCTGGCCGTCTTTTGGTACCTGCTCAGGAGTCTCACATTCCCTCAGCCAACAAGCCTAAAGAGCCAAAAGAGTTTTCCATCAGCCAGAGACCTGGTGTTGCTTACTTCCCTTCTCAGTAATGTTGTGGTGCATGACAGCAACTCTCTGGTTCCAGTTTCAGTAATCCTTTCCAAATCCTTACTTTTATTGTTGGTGGGAAAGAGCTTGCTCCAGTTTCTTGTACTGTCCTTCTACCTCTGTGACACCCCTGTTGTGACAGGCAGCAAGAGAGCAGGTCATGGTTCTGCTGGATAGTTTAAGTTTTGAATCTGCATTCTTTTGCTGAAAGCATCCATTCCAATATGACATTATTGCCTTCAGGTATTTATTTTCTAGATTAGACTATAACATGGTGATTTTGGTGGGAGCTTCAGATAAAAGAGAGCAGCATGACAGAAAGTGTAATAGCCTTCATTTAGACGAGCACTGCAGCTGGTGTAGCAGGTCTAACTAGAAAACCGGAAAAGTGCGAGAACAGAAAACTTAAAAGTTTCAGTGAGTGATTTCTGTTGGGAAAAACTGCAAGGATCTGACCTCTCGACCAAATCGGTGTCACCACTTATTTCCCATCTTATTGGTTCCATGTTGCTCCTTGTCCCTGCTTGCTGCTGTTCCCACTGTGCCAAAGGGACAAGCCCTGACTTTAGAGGCCAAGGGCTGCACTTTCCTGTTCTCTGAGCTCCTCTTTTCTCATGACAGGGTCATAAGAAGACGGTGTAGCTGTTACTATGAATTATGTCTGCACATAATTGACTGAGCGATTCAAATGTCAATGGCAATTCATGCTCTTCTCTCAGATGTCATTACACTCCTTAAAAAGCCCATGATCTTCTTTATTATACTAAGAATGTAAACCCCCCCAAACTCCCATATTATTACAAGAGGCCATTATTTGTCACAGTCATATATCTCATATGTCTTTACTCTTAACAGAATTATTTTAAGGGATATTTTGTTTATAAAGAAGAACACAAAGGAAAAACTGAAATGTAGGCCTTGCTGCTCTTCAGAAGTAGTTATTTATAACTACTTTTTTTTTATTCCCTTAAAAGCTGTGGGTCATGGCAACACAGTTGGTTTTGCTCTGGCTAATAAGCCATAGCTTGCACTAATGTTTTGAGGGAAAGTTTGTGAGCCCATTATGAGCAGCTCACAATCAGTGACAGAAAACATGTGCCTGCTGTGATCTGCTGAGAGACCTACTCTCTTTCTTACAAGCAGTCCATGACATATTTCCCCTTGACTTCCCCATGATTTACTCCAGAGTAAAAGACCAGAGGCTGAAATCAGCCTGACTGGGAAGAAGTGGCAAAAGCACCCCATTGTGACTGGTCCAGAGGCCGCGTTGTTGGCATGGACTTCCTCAGGAGATGGTGCTTCAAAGACCCAAAAGGGTACTGATGGGCTTTTGGTATTGCTGCTTTGGAGACTGAGGAAGTTGAGCAGCTGCCCATCTTGCCTGGTCTCTCAGAGGATCCTTCTGTTGTGGGGTTGCTGAAAGTCAAAGAACAACAAGTGCCAAACACAAAAACAACAGTGCACTGGCGGCGATATTGCACCAGTTGAGATGCCCTGATTCCCATCCATAACCTGATCCATAGCCTGGAGATCCAAGGAGTGATCAGCAGGACCAGCTCACCCTTTAATAGCCCCATATGGCCAGTGCAAAAGTCTAACGGAGAGTGGAGACTAACAGTAGGCTATCATGGCCTTGAGTGCTGCCGTACTGGACATGCTAGAACTTCAGTATGAACTGGAGTCAAAGGCAGCCAAGTGGCATGCCAAGATTGATATTGCCAATATGATTTCCCCAGTCACACATAGGAGAGGACAGATTTGTTAACCGATACCAGGACTCTCGTTTAACCTTTTAAAAAAGCCTCTGCCTTGTACTGCAGACAGTCAATAACTCATGTGGACTTGCTGCCTGTGAAAGGCATTCATAAGGCATGAAAAATCAAATTAGTATTTTAGTATCTTAGTGGTATTTAATGAAGAATATTTAATAATTTAATACAAAAAATCCCTCCAATTGATACTTTCTTGTTTGACACTCTACCATGAATTCATTAATAACAGTGATTCTCACAGAGCTTGGGGAGGCTGCTGAACAAGCATCCAGGCTGCATCGGGCCCCTGACTTTGTTATTGAACAGAGATAATAATTGGCTGGATACTAAACAAAACTCAAAGTTCACTGACAGGACCAAGAAGGTTAATCAACAGAATTCAATTATCTGACACATTTTAGGCCAATATAAACTAGGCAAAGCTGAAGGATTCACACAAATCATGGTTGCTGTATCTGTAGAACAGTACAGGGACTTAGACTAAAGATGCTGCAGGCAGGGGTACTGCTATTTTCTATGGGGCTTTGCACACAGAGCATTATGGGGTCAGGCACACAGCCAGAAAAAACTTCCTGTGTTTAGGGAGCACACAGGTGTTGACACTTAGAGCTCAGCAGGTAAAATGTTAGTGAATGAGCCTAAACAGTAATCAGGGCTCATAAGTGCTTTTATGCCAGACATATTGATGAAAATGGAAAAGAAGTTACCTTGAGGTTGATTACAGAATTACTAAGATATCTCTTTTTTTCTAGGAACATGAAAATTCTCGTATTGGACCAGTATGTGGCTCATCCTGTTCAATACACTACCATAAGAACCAGTCAGCGCTAAATACCTGATTCTCCCCAGCAGGTTTCCTCCCTACCAGCAATATTTAGAACCATATAAATCCTGAATCAACAGGTTTAATGACTCCTGTGGATTTTTTTCCGCATTATATTTTATAATTCCTTGTATTGTTATTGTTCACGTAGTTGTCCAATTTCTTTTTCAAATGTTAACTGTCCCAGGAGCACCAACAATTTGAACTTTCTGTCTCAGAGGCACATTGAACAGGTATTTTTACTGAGGCCCTCCAGAAGGTACGTGACTTTTTCTGGTGGTTAAAATAACTGGAGTATTTCTTGGATGATAGGCAAGAATTACAATTTGCTATGCCTTTCCTTTGTCACTTCTTTACAGTTATCCCAAGGAAACATCGAACCAACTAATTTAAGAAGAGAGAATTTTGGAGAACTCTGTTGATCTCTCCACTTAGAAAACTAACTCTTCATGGACCCTAGCTTTCTCCTCACTCTGCTATTTTTGATTTGTAGCCAGATTTTGTGCAGTGACAGGAGTTTAACCCTATGCAGAATTGTTCTCTTTGATTTTTTCTATCTTTCATTTAAAATTACTTCAGTTCTGGAATATTATTCACCTGTCGATTCAGACTGAGTGAGGTCCATGTGGTTGTCTAATATGCAAAGTTCATTGCGCAGTGTCTTGGCACCCAGTTACTGCAATTGATTCAAATGTTGGACATTTCCTCTTCTGATCCCCTCCTACTTACGCTTCTGAAAGGGCCTGTGTTTTTAAAACAATGGCGATAGGAAGTGTATCACGGTACTCACAAAAGGGGCTCCTACAATTAGAATTTGGCTAGACAAAATGCAGCAAATAAAAGAGTTGGAGCATATTAAAGCTTAAATCACACAATCTCAGAGCCGTTATTAGGAAAAATGGGACTGGCCAGACCTATTATTAATGATAAGAATAAAGGCAGCCCAAAGGAAAACACTAATGTGTAATGCATTTTGCCTTCCAGAAGAACGTGATGCATGCATACCAAACAGTAATAAAGAAGACTGCAGAAGATCTTGAGACCTATTTTTAATGTGCAGCCAGCTACAGGCTGAATTGTGTTACCTGGGGAAACTGAGGAATGTCCATCATTTGAGACCTTAAAGAGGGGATTTCATGAACATGTCTGGAATAGTTTAGATATAGGTCTTTCCTTGGAGTCAGGCCAGAAAATCTCGTCGAGCCCTATAATCTGTCGTTTAAAGGCCTGCTCATGATACTTTTGTGATGCCACAATTGTAAATGGGTCTGTTCCCCTGCTTGCTACTTGCTTGGAAACTGTTTACTTTGAAACTAATCCTCGGTTTCTGGTGTGACAAGAAACTCTTACAAAGTCTGTGTTGTTTCCTAACATGGAGCCTGGATTGTTCCATACACAAAACATATTGCTATAAAATCACTTTTCTGTGTAACAGGTCATGATAACACCTATTTTGTGATTCTTTTGTTTGTCTGTTAACCTCTGATACTGAACCAGTCCCATCCCTTTGAGAGCTGGCTTACTGCTCTCTATTCTCCAGAAAACTTGGCTTACGTTGTACACCAGTGCACTTGGCCTTTGAAAATTGGCTTGCAGTTCTCAGACAGAAGCAGGGTCAGAATTAGTTCAAAATAAATTAATAGTCAGAAGTTCTAACTTGCTAAGCTGCATGCAATCCACCCTTCAAAGGATATTCACCAATTGCTGTAATTGCTCTCTTCAAGGGCTTCCAAAAAATCCTTGGACATGCTAATTAATGCTGTTTTAGATATATGTTAAGGTATTTGACCTGAGAGTTTAATTCTACAGTTTAATTCCATAATGATTGTAAATGGTAGGACTGCTGCATATTTAAAAGAACATTAGTGTGAATTTAGCTAGCTGTTGGCAGTTTAACAGTGACTAACAGATATTAAATAAGCATGAAATTCTAGTGGTGAATGACACTTTTATAGGGGCAAGGGCTGGAAGCTGCACAAGGAGAAAAGATTGCAACCATCCATGATGACCTTCCTTATCCCCCGGATTTTAGAGTCTTTGCACAACTTTCCCAGCATCAGGACAAGTCTGGGTTGGTGGCAGGGCCTTGTTCTTGCAGGCTTGGGTGGCACATAATGAATTTGGTGGGATTTGAACTCCTTGATACATTGAAGTCATTGACACATCCCTTGCTGATGTCACTGGCACCAGGATTTCCCCAAAGGTCTGAATTCCTCAACCACTCAAAGTTAGTTGCATCTTCCAGTATTTACAGTGTCAAGGCAGAAGTGTGTGAATTCTACCCATTCTCCTGCCAGGTTTTTATTTTTATTTTTTTAAGGTGGATGTCAAAAGAAATCAATTGCCCAGGGAAAAGAAAGAGAAAAGGAAAAGGAAAGGAAAAGGAAAGGGAAAGGGAAAGGGAAAGAAAAGGAAAAGGAAAGGAAAAGGGAAAGGGAAAGAAAAGGAAAAGAAAAGGAAAAGGAAAGGAAAGGGAAAAGAAAAGGAAAAGAAAATGAAAAGAAAAAAAGAAGAAAAGAAAAGAAAAGGAAAAGGAAAGAGAAAAGAGAAGAAAATAAAAGAAAGGAAAAGAAAAAAGAAAAGAAAAGAGAAAAGAAAAGAGAAAAGAAAAGAAAAAAGAAAAGAGGTTGATCCTTTTATTGTTACTGTTCAAAAGCATCTCTTTGTTTTAGGAACAAAAATGGTGGCAAGTGACTTTTTTCCACCCTACAGTGGCTGTATAAACTTCTGCTACCAAGGGACAAACATCATTGATTTGACTGACTTATTCAAAACAGGTCACAAAGCTACAGCTTCTTGTGTCAATTCTCATCATATACTGATGTGACAGGTTTTATGAGTAAAATACGGACAGTTGCTGTCTGGGAGGCTGCCACATCTTAGCTACCCCAAACCCTCTGTCCTTGAAGAGCAAAGCTTCGAAAAATTAGGACCATGTTTCAGTCCAAGCGGTACAATATGCTTTTCAATGAAGTGTAATATATTGTTTTAACTGAATAACTTTCTTCTCCTCCCCTCCCCCCGTCCCTCCCCTACTTAGGGGGATGGGGGAAAAAAAAAAAAGCCGTGGCATCTTAAACTAAAGCACACTTCAGTCGGTCTCCCTGTGTGTGCTCCCTGCCAGCAGCCACAGCATTTCTTTCATCTTGGCTTCAAAGTGGTGCTGAGAGGGGGAGGGGGGCATTTAATGAAAGAAGGGAAAACAAACAAACAAACAAACAAACCCCAAATGGGGGAGGAAATGAAAAATAGCAGTCTACCTTTCAAATCTGAGCGTTGCCTGCAGGCACGCTCTGCAGTGGATGTTGCACTCAGCTTCAGCCCCTTGTATTTTTTTTTTTTTGTTATTGCCACTTCCCATGCTGGGAAGATTCTTGTCATCCCTCACATATTTTATCCGCAGAAAAGGCTGCCCTGCCCTGTGCTTGGTGATTGAGGCTGTGCCCCTGGTGTGCCACACTATCAGTGGTTCCCAAGGCTCCCTAGCCTGGGAAAAGCTGCATGGAAACGGTCCAAAATCAGCATTACATGCATTATTGTTCTTACTCTCTCTGATTAGAGTGCACACAATGAAAACAACAGCAACAGCCTCGTTTTCTAGCCCTCCTCCCAACACAAGGCTGTTCTTAGACTGTTTTTCTTTCTCAAAGACTTCATAGAAATTAACTGCTTCTGTACTGGTAGGTCCCAGGCATCCCAGCTGCTTCTCTGGGGAAGCCAGAAGAGCTCAGTCTGACTGGGAGCAACATTTTCAAAAGCATCTAGTTGACTTCTGAACTGAAATCCTTTCTTTTTTGTTAATAGGTCTGGGTGTAGGCTGCTTTGTTTATCACTGGAAATGCACTTCTCAGATGTCTTGTAATGTGCATGGCAAAATAATCCCTGTAAAACAAAACAGAATAGGCTGAAAGATATTTAGGCATTTGTCTCTTGAATGCTTATGTGTTGTGTTAAATGTTGGATGCAACACACACACAGTGACCTAGCAGTGGATCACAGCATCTGGGTGTCCCCAGGCCTAACACCATCACTTTTTGGCTTAATCGCTGGTTAAAGGGGTCTTGCTGACATGGCTGAAAAGTGCCAGAATGGACCACCACTGCACTGCTCTAGTGGCTATGCAGTTGTTTGGCAGGTAATAAATTTCCTGAGGCTCTCAAGTCTGTATGTTCCATGTCCTGGGGTAGCCTGTTTGGCATGGGATAAAACGCAGTTTCTTCTCTGAAGAAATGGTATCCAGTGCACATGCCAAGCATAGAGAAATGCCTCTTCAGAGGCACTGAGTGAGGCATGGGATTTCAGGCTGACTCCTCTCCTCTACATTTAAAATTCCCTGAAATACATTAGCTGGCGTGTCAAAGAAAGGAGGAAATGCATTTTCTTCCTTCTTAACAGGTTGGATCATGTCCCAGAGTGCCAAGTACCTGCATCTTGAATGTGCTCAAGTATTTGCTAAAAGGTGAACTCATAAGGCTGTTTCATAAGAGAAAAGTAGATAGCCCTGGGTGCCAAACATGAGACAAGGCAAGTGACAGGAAGGGCTAAATGTGGTTTTACACATACACTTACCATAAAGTACATTTTTTGTTCAGTTGTAATAGATGTTACTCTTTTTCATTTTTTAAAGTATAAATACACTGTCTGTCTTCAGGACACTATTGGGAACACATGTAGGAACGGGACTAAAATGATTTAACGCTTGTTTTCTGACTTTGCTCCTATCTTCCAGCTGTATTGCAGAAAGGGACCCCTGATGATGTATTCCCTTTTTCACTGAGGTGTAGAAGCACTGTGTTCCTTCAAACTCAAGGACCTCCAAGAGCCCCAACAGTTGCTTGTTCCCAGGGACCCAGCATCTGCAGAGGTACCTGGGGGGTTAATGATGGATTTTCTTTAATTGCCATCCAGCAGATGAAAGACAGATGTTTGCTTTTAAACCACTTTCAGACCAGAGTAAAAAGCACTTTGAAATCTGAATTTCTGCAAAATGAAGAAAAGAGAAACACCCTTCTAGGCAATGATAGTCTATTCTTCTGCTCTTCAGCTGGGTTGAACTTAACCATGGAAAACAAAAACGTAGCGTTGCATAGTTCTGTTGTCACTTGTTTCAGTGTCACAGTGCTTAAATAGGCAAGATTTTTCTAACTTTTGACAGTGCAGCTTGGAATTCCAGAACCTACTCAGCATTTTTTTTCTGCCTTGTGCATCACTTGTGGTAAAAATGTGAGAAGAAAGTCAGTTGATGTGTTTTTAAGACTCCATGGCACAATGCAGTAAAAGATTCTGTTTATTCTTCAAAAGCTCTACTAACATCACATTCCTCAGAAAAATAAGGTTGTCTCTTTTTATGCTAACGAAGTCCTTACGGTCCAAAGGCAAAGCTGGGCAAATTTCTGCTCTTGTCTTAACTGATTGCTATATCTTTGGTCAGGATTGATCCTTTATTTTTCCTCTGTGTTATAATTCTTGCAACTCTTGGGGGCTGCATAAAGAAAAAAGTGAACAGAGGGCTATAAGAAATAATTTTAATTAGCTTTTCTGAACTTTTCCATGTTCTAAAAACAACTTGCGTTATTTAGCATGTGAACTTAAATACAGCTCGGATGGGACTTCTGTAGCAAAAACATTTCCTCCAATAAAAACCTGGAAACTGGCTGTCATTACTCTTGCTTCTCTTTCTTCCAAAATCAAGCAGTTGTGCCAGCTTCTTGTTTGGTTTAGCAGTCTCAGTCAGAGAGATATCATGGCTAATCACAGTATCATTTTCTAATGTTCACTGGAAGGAAATCTCAAATTGTTCTTAAGAATTTAAATATTAGGCTTGCTATAAATCTGATTAATCAGGGGCACCAGTTCTCGAAGGCAGGATGAATACATTTCCTAGGGAATAGTAAAAAAGAAAATTAAATACCATCAAAACACATTCAGTTTATTGAAGACTAGTCTTCCCTGATGGATGGTTTCCCTCTGCTCTCATTAGTTGATTTGCCTATATATTTCTTTAATTAATTTATTAAAGTTCAAAATTCAAGGGAACTGGCAAAACCTATCCCTGCACTCTTTGTTAATATGCCCAGCATGAACTGAACGCTTGCTTTCACCTGTACAATGGGCAAAGACATAGCAGTTGTGTTGTGCCATGCAAGGGGACTGTGACCGCATGTTCCGGTCTACATTGCCATATGCCAAATAGGAATGTCCATTGCAGGATGATATCTGTGAATCAAGAAGTGTGAAGGCCAACCTCATGTGAAGTGCTGTAGTTACCATCTTGGACAAGTCTGACTGAAAGCTGGAGGGAAGTAGGCCCTACAGTTGCTTTGGAAAAAGGTGTTTAGAAGATAAGTCAAGCAGATGCTTCAAAAAATCCCACTTTAAGTTTTCCTAGATGTAAACTATTTCTAAATCTACATTTATATAATCTTACATAACCTTTGCACGTGGTTTTGTTTGTGCTAAGTTACCACCAGGTGCAAATATCTGACTGAACAAACAGATGTGCTCTATGGACTAAAAGAAGCTCCCTTGGAAACAGCTTGGACTTTCAGTGGGGTACGTAGGAACCGATTGAGACATAGATTTCACTTGGGCTAAACTGCCACATAAATCTGGTGGGAGTGCTGGCAGTTGATGTGGAAACTGAAAGGGCTGTTGTCCTGGATCCCACCCCACCTCAGGGCGAGTGGGGCTGATGTGGCCACCAGCCCCTGTTTTGAGGTGACAGCAATCCTTCAATGATGTGTCCCTAAATGGTAGCCAGGGCCCTTACCTCTCCCTTGCTGCAAAGCCATCCTTTCATCAGTGCTCTCTTTCCTGGCCCCAGAGGGAATGCATCTACCTGACCACTGTCTGGGCTTATTTGTCATAATTTCTCCTTTCCATGACAGCCACGGAGTTTCTTGCAGTTACTCTGCTTGAGTACAACAAGATGGGATGAATCCTGGCAGTGAACAGGCTAGAAAGCAGTTTTCCTTCTTCCTTTCTTAATATTTTATTTGTGGGGAAGCCACACGAATAATTGAAGATGCCTGTTTGCACCCACTGCAGTCTGTGAGTGGTTTGAAATGTAAACATGTCAACTCACAACTGGGGCTTGAGAAACACATGTGCAAAAAGAGCCGCAGGCTGTTTGTCTGTCTGTCACACTTACCTTCCCATCAACTCCCTTCGCTGCTCATGCATGGGCAGCCCAGACACAGGGTGTTACTATCCTATATGACTCTGTTGCAGGGTTCCATGGAAAAAATTGATGTGGAGGAGAATGGAAACATGCACATGACATGAAGTAACCTTACGGAGCATTTTAGACAGTAAAAAGCAAATGGAATGGTAGACTGGTTTTTTTCTTTTTTTTCTGTCTGACATACAAATTGAGATCATCTGAGGCTCCAGTAGTGGTGCATTTAAAGAAACTGAAATGCTGTGCAGAAATACACAACAGGAACAGCAGGCAAAAGGCCAGTGGGGAGAAAGAAAGAGATGGAGAGGCCTGGAGCATTGGACAGTCCCTCTTGCAAAGATCTGATAAGGGGGTAACAGGAGACAGAAGTATTGCTTAATAAGATGCCTTAAACCCCAGAAATAGTACAAAACCCCAGGGTTCTCTAAGGAGTGGCAAGGTTTCCAAAGCCTTCAAAATCTGATTTTACTACATACAGGTCAGACATTGGGTGGATCAGGTTCTCACCGCAATTCTTGATCTGGTGTGATTTCAGGATGCAAGTGTAACCTCAGTAGTGAGAGTGTAGTGTACCAAATCAATATTAAAGAAAGATTAATGTTCAAACTTCTGCTATCCTAAAACCCTAGAGCATGTGGGAGATGATACCATTTCATCCCTCTAAATCTAGGACTGGGGGGGGATAATTTGTTGTTAGCTATTTAGAGATACTGGTTTAAAAATTAAGAATTTGGAGAAATGTCAAGAGAAGCATTTTCTGTCTAATTAAAACAACAAAGTGGGCACATCAGACCCTAGAAGAGTTATCAGGAGACTGCTCTGAATATACAGAGGAAATTTTTATGAGGTTTTCATGACAGACAGAAATATTTGAAGACAGTCATCAAGGCTTTGTTCTCCTGGTAAAGAAGCAGAATGAGTGAATAGGATTTTGTAGAAATTGCAGTTAAAGCCTACTGTGTTGAATCAAACTGAGAAATGTATCCTATCCTACCAACAGTTTCAAAAATGTGCATTGATTTAAAAAAAATGAAGTGGTAAGTGAGCAACAGCACTATGTCAAGAATAAAGCTGGTGCAGAAAACAAGGTCTGGTGTGCACTTCTCACCAGCTTTGCACCCGTGTCACATTGTTTGCTACAGTGGACCCAGCCCTGATTAATTGCCCTTGTCAGTCAGATCATGGGAAAGAGTCTTGAAGGCAGACTGATACTCCAAGGGCGTGTCAGATGTGAGGTTATTTGATTAGTGTCTAAGCTGAGAGCAGATCCATAATGTTTTGAGTTGCTGGGCTGTGCAGTGACAGTGAGTGTACAGGTTCTGCCTCCTGTTTCTCTGTGCGACTAAAGGCCTCCCTCCTAAATGTGTGCATGCTGCTGTCAAAATCAGTGGGAATTATGTGAAAGTATTGGAGGATGATGAAGTCATGGTGTACTTTAGTTTTCATCACTTGTGAGAACTGTCTCACTGCACTGTTCATTTGCTAAGGACTGGTTTCTGCAACTTCAAGCCTTTATATTAATGATAATAATGCCTAAATTTTTTTTTTCTTGAGCTTTCCTGAATCAGTTCATGTATCACTTGTATCTAAATTTAGCCTGGGTATGACTGCTCTAATATTTTCTCTTATTTCATATTCATCTCTCTTCTGGCTGCTGGCTTCATTTCAGACAAAGAAAGTCAATATTTTCTCTGCAAGTTATTTCACTTTGTTGGTCTATGATATCATAGCAAATGTCAGCTGATCTTATGTAATATAGAGTTGAAGACAGACTGTTATCCTTTCTTTTACAAATAAACAGATCTAAATAACATAGCTTCATGGTCAAATTAACTATTTTTAGAGCTATTAAAGCAGTTTAAACCGTTCTCTGCTGATGAGAAAGTTCGCCTGTTTTCACGGTGGTCTCTTGTTTCTCCTCTACTTGCATTTGATCTCTCTAACACTGACCGTTTTACTGGTAACAAAGTCATTATTCACTCATTGCTTAGCAAGTCTGAGCACATTTTATGGTTAATAGCTGGATTGCCAGCATGATCCAAAATTAGCCTTTTTCTGCTTATTTTTGCTTAAAGGCAGTACAAAACTCCATGTGTGGCAGGAAGCAGCGAACGATAGCTGCTGTGTTTCCTCACACCAAAGGGGCTAAGTCCTCTGCTTTTTTGAATGCAGATAAGGCTGTTGTCAGCAAATGAAAATCTGGTTCAACAGCATCAAGAACCCCACCATCAGGCATTGGAACAGGCTTCCCAGAGAAGTGATGGAATCACTATCCCTCTAAGTGTTCAAAAAACGCGTAGATGAAGCCCTTAATGACATGGTTTAGTGGTGGTCTTGGCAGTGCTGGGGTAACGATTGGACTTGATGATCTTAAAGGTCTTTTCCAACCTAGTTGATTCTATAATTCTGTGATTTCTTCAGTCTGTGATTTGGATAGGAGCTGGATACTTCTGTTTGAGTTCACAACTGTAAACTGGCCTTAACATGTCCATGGTACATATGCACAATAGTTTCTGGCCTGCGCAGGGAGTGGGAATTAGTGACTGTGTAGGAAGACTGGTGTTTGCACTGTGTCACTGTTTTCCTTGATAGGATGCTGCTGGGGGAGCTAGAACAAGGCAGCAGAAGCTGCTGGTCAGCCCCGACAGTCAGATTTTTCTCTCCCAGCATAGTGGATTAACTTCTGCTGTTGGCAAAAGGGCAACAGGAATGTATTTCAGTATCTCTTCCTCTTCATAAACAAAAGGAAAGGAATATGACCCAGAAGCTGACTAACAAAGAGCAGACAAGTGCACCCACCCATTCAACCTCCCTTTCAATCACTCACACGACGGCTGGCTCTCAAGGCCTGTCTAGGTCGTATTATGACTCCTTTATTAGTGTTTAAGGTCACCGGGAGACATGCAAGTGCATCCTATATCAGGAAGTGTAGTATGTCTCAAGAGTGAAATATTTGGCTGTTAGCAGGAGCCGTGGCTGCAACTCGGAAATCCCGGGAAGTGCCTGAAGGGCAGGCAGGCTCCAGGCGCCGTGCTGCCTCCCAGCAGATAGAGCCACCGGGAAGCGGAGCGGCTTTCCTGCCATTCTCCGCACGGGGCTGCCTTCCTCCCAGACTTTCCTACCGAGTACCGACAGCCTCCTTTGCCACTGTCCAGCTGGCTGTGGGCTGTAATTCAGAAGAAAAGGCCTCCACTAAGTCAGGTACCCAGCACAAAAATATGCCGCCATCTGATCCGGTATTGTTGCTCCTGCAGGAAGGCTGATTAGGAGCACATAACATGGGTGGGGAGGAGGTGGGTGCCAGCCTGCAGCCCTGTGTGAGCAGGCAGCAGATTTATAGGTGTATTTATCAGCCCTGGGTTGTGGGGAGACTTGGCAAGTGTGTGGAGGCACGCTGTCCATGGCACGAACCACATCCCAGTTCTCACAGGCACCCACCACCAGTGGAGAGGGGAGAAAAGCAAGAGATGCAGTGCTCAAGCCTGTTTCCCAATGTCTTTAAAGTCAAGGCTGGAGGACTTTGTGGAGTCACAGGTCCTGCAACCAAGATTAGATCACAAGTGAGAACATCCTTGAAATGTATAAGATGACAGTTCCATAGCTTTCTTAGTTGTACCCACATCCATTCTGTTGCTCTTCTGGTCTGATTTTAACATCACTCAGACATAAACTACACTCAGAGTATGCACAGTTTTCATACAGCATGCCTGAGAATAGCTAAGTAAAGCTGCTGCTGGCAAAATTTGAAGCAAAAAGGGAGGCAGAAACAGGATTGTTTCTCCTTATCTACATGATAAAGTTCAAAATATTTATGTTGTATTAGTACGTGCAAGGATAATATCCCCTTCTCTTTATTGTCCTCATGTAAAAGAGACAGAGGCAGACAAGGGTGTGTAAGCGCCAACAAAAATTTTAACATTGAAATGCTTGTCAGCTATTTCAGCTCTGGTCTTCTTGCAGGGTTGAGGATTCTGTCAAAACCACGTCTAACTTCAAATAAATACTGTAAAAGTGTTTTATGTTACAGCAGAAAGAGACGATTGAGAAATCGTCTCAGTCTAACAGATTACAATGACAACATCTCTAAACCCCTCCAGAACGTTTAGCACAAGTAGGTGGAGAGAGAAAACTCCTGGTAGCACTGATGCTACATGTGTATTTCAGTATAGATAGATCCTCATTTTCAGGTATTAGCAATGTTTTTGTTTTTCCAAATTGGCCTCAGCCAAACTGTGTGTATGTGTATGTTTGCACGTATTTGTGAGTGGTTTTACACGTGTCTGTGTGCATGCGCTGCAAGCATATATTTTATTGTTTGGGGTTTTTAGATTCAATGAAATGGAGAGTCAGTCAAAAATAGAAGAACATGGCATAAGAAACATTGAAGCTAATTTGAGTTTACAAAGTCTCTGTTCAGAGCCATTTTTCATTTCCCCAAAAAAGTATTCAAATTTTAAAAGAGATATTGTTATTAAAACATCATTAAATATCACATTTGAAACACAATTTCAAAGGAAACAAACCAATAACCATCTTGGAAAGAAGGCTTAGTAAGGGGAAAAAAATTGGCAAATCATTAAAGTGTTAATAATACTTAGATTAAATGTCTGGGCTTAAAGGAAAAACTCCAATAACATCACCAATGTGTGGCCAATATTCATCATTTTAAAATACCAGTTTTTTTTTTATGAAATATTTTTGCATGTTTGGGGCTGCTGCAAATTAATTTATCTTTTATTTTCTTTTAATACAATTAAAGGAGGAGAAAAGTCACATCTTATAAATGATGGGTGTAGTTTTAACTTCCTGGCCCTTAGTAAATTTTCACACTACCAAAGACATTTTATTACTACAGTTCACATAGGTAAAAAGTGCTGTATCTGCTTACAAGAAAGAGCTTTTACTGGTGATTATGGCACATACCCAGGTGCAGTAGCAATTGATTATTGCCCTTTATACACTCCTTTGTCCTATGGGACATCCATCTGCCATCACAGGGCACCTCCGAGCAGCATCTTTGCTCTGGGTAGCTGACACAAGCATGCACAACACACCCCCAAGCACCTTGGGCAGTCAGCTCACAGATGGAGATTTTCTTGAGTGCTGATTTTGGCAGTCAGATCAGATTAGTTGGTCTAACTTTATGCCAGCTGGTTTTGACAGGCTCATTTATTATACTGTAATTTATTTATGGTTGCACTGCAATAAAAAACATTATGCCTCATATCGCTGCCTTTAGAAGATCATCTACAATTAATATTACTGATAGCACCCAGAGGGTCAGCTGGAGACTTTTTGGAAATGTTTATCTCAACAAACTTCATGTGTGGTTTTCCCTGATATTTCCTTGCCTCTCCCTGGAAGGATGTCTCTCCTACCCTAGTAAAAGTAGCAGCAATACGTGAGGAGATGACGGTGATGGGCTGAGGGTTGTCTCCTTTCCTCTTTCAGAAGGGAACACAGTTTTCTCCTTTCCTCTTCCAGAAGGGAACACTGTTCTCCAGTTTAGACCGCGCAAGCCTCCGCAGGCCTGGGGAAGTTGTGAAGGCTTGTGTGCAATCTGTTTTTCTCACGCAGCTCTGAGGTCAACAGCGTGACAAACCTGGCTCTGTGAGACATACATAGCAGGCTCAGAGCATTAATAAGCATTTTTCTTAGCTGTCACTGTAAAACAAGTCTTTGCTCTGTGAATCTGTTGGGAGATATTTACTGCTTGATTAAAAAAAAAGCAACTGTTGGACAGATGAAATTAATTAAATGTTTCACTTTGCTAACTAAAATTTCGTATTATCCCTCCATGTAGGCTATTATAGGTTGCATGATGACTAACCTAAACATTATCACACGACAGGCTGTCGTCTTTCATAAACATATGAGAATTGCTGTAATACTGCATAAACCCAAGTTTGGATGTTGAGAAATATGCAAGTGTCCAACATGAAAAGAATCATGTTTCTTATTCCACCACTCTGGCCAAATACCATGTTGTCTTTACTGGAAAACTGGTGTTCATCAAATGAGTTTAAAGCTGAGAGTGGGAGAGGGTGGGACATCGCATTCTTGAGAAATGACATTATAAATAATACGGTACTGCTTTGTCTTTGTGCTGTTAGTAATTCTGGGATATTATAGACCAAACATGGAGAGCACGCCATGCTGTGCTTGTGCTTCAGCTTCGCTTTTTTCTTCACACAGACTATATAACGTGATCTGTTCTCACTGAGGCTTCCCATTCCCATCAGCTGCACTTTCTTGAGCTTAAAGCTTGAGGTCAAAAAATATCAGACTTTCTCAACCTTTTAGCCCATAATCAAAAAGAAAAAGGGAGGGGAGGTAAGAAAATCCAATATGGCTTTACTTTTATTTCTATACAAAAAAAAAAGATGTTATAGAGGAAGGACAGCACTAAAGGAGTCGGCAAGAATTTGAATTTGAAAGGCTGTGTCACAGAAGTGTTGAGGTAAAAGCACTTTTTCTGCATGGTAGTGGCTTTCTGGAGACTGTAGGTTCTCAGATCATAAGCACTGAAGAACTGTTTTAAAGGTGCCATTTTTAACCTGTAACTCTTGCCTGTCTTAACATAGTGTTTCACCAATTGAAATAGGATAGGCACAGTACTGTAATGTGTGCTTACCATTCAAGATGTGAAAAACAACTTTCACTAAGCAGGCTTGGAGATCTGCAGTATCAGCCTATCGTGCACTGTGCCTGCTTTGAGGGTTTTGATGAGTACATCAGTCTCACATTGGAGGTGCTGCTGCTGTGTGGTTTTGTACTCAGGAACTGGGTGGATGCTCTTTATCTGAAAGATGCTTATGACCTCTTCTAGCAAAGGAAACAAAAGACGAAACAGCAAGTCTTTTCTAAATTTCTTATATGTACTTCTTGTTTTATTAATTTCTTTAGAAATTAATTATTTCTGCCATCCTGGCAATTATCAGGATGTAACAATAAATAGTAATAATGAACGAGTGTTTTAGAAGTTAAAATACCTTTCTTGTGGGAGCATTTCCTGAATGGCCCAGCGAGATGTGGAAACTTGGAACTGTAAAAAAGTGTGACTTGGCTGCAACAAATCCAAAGGTTTTGCAAGGCTCTCTCTCACCATGTTTTTTCTCTTGCCATTTACCTCTCTTCTCCCCCCTTTCCACTCCGCCTTCCCTCCCTTACCTGTTTCTACCCACAGTGCACAACTTTTGCAAAGGAATGAGATAGTCTGCTCTCAACCTGCCTTTGTAGGCACAGAGGACAGCAGTGAGAAAGAGCTCTTTGCTCAGCAGGAGTCTTTAACACACTGCTATCCTGCTTTAGCATCAGCACCTTGAAACCTGGTAGATCATGGGAGCACTCTAGATGACACGGAAAAAACTGTTAAGTGTGGCTGAGACTTTGAATGTGTGTCAAACACCTACCTAAAGTCAAGGTATACGACATTCACTGCCCTCCTCTTATTCACAGGGTGTCATCACAGAAATCATTGATATTTGTCTGGCATCATTTGCCCTTGGCAAACACATGTTTGCAGCTCCAAACCTCCTTCTTGTCCTTCTTGTGTTTGGAAATGGTTTCTAAAATAATCTGCTCCATCACCTTCCCAGGGGCTGTGGTGAGACTGACCAACCTGCAATTCTTTGCATCCTCCTTCTTGCGTTCCTTGAGGATGGGTGTGACATTGTCTTTTTCCTGCCCTGAGGAGCCTCCCCCAGGTGCTAGACCTTTTGAAAATTATGTAGACTTCCCTCACAATGACATCATCCAACTCCTCTGACACCCTTGGATGCATCCCAGCTGGTCCCAATTTCCTGTGCACATTTAAGTACTTGTCTCTTGTCAGCGAGTACTGCCTCATTCTCACAGACTACTAGCAGACTTAGGGATCTGTGAGGCCTGGTGACAAGTGAAAACTGGAGCAACAATGGCATAGAGGTGCGCCTTTTGGACACCTTTCCCTACTATGTTCCTGACCCCACAGAGCAACAAACCAACACTCTCCTCAGCCTTCTTCTGGCTGCCAGCGTACTTACAGAGGAAGCCTTTCCTGTTGTCCTCCATCCCCCCTTGCTAGCTTCAACTCCAGCTGAGTTTTGTCTTTCCTCTCCATCCCTACATGCACAACCAATGTCTCTGTATCCTCCCAACTAACCCTGTGGACAGCCCAGAAGCAAGGACTGTCAAGCCCTTTTACAATACTCTTGGTTTACTGTGACTTGTCAGTAGTAGAAAAAGGTCTGCTCCCTTCAGCTTTCACATCCAGGCTAACACAGAACAGTTTTGAGCAAAAACTTTCAAACAGGCTTCGAAATGCCAGTGTTTGTGTGCAGTAAAATTTATGCAATGAAATCTGTGTTTTCCTGGGAAATAGTAAATACCTTTTGGAATAATGAATATATTAAGGAACTCTTGGTATTCCTTCATAATAATAGATATTTCAAAGGAAGATAAGATGGAATCTTTAATATATCTTTAAAAAAAAATCCAACAAAAACTTCATTAGCTGCTTGAGGTTAATAATTAATACTGTTAATTCTTGCAAGCTGAGCACTGTTTTATAATAGGATATCAAAAAGACAACTGCAGAAAGAAGGTTATGCCAGGCCTTCAAACAGTTAGAATTTTGGACTCAGTTTCTCAAGGTCCTGAGATGATAGCAGAGCAACATATATAGTATTCCCAGTAATATGAAAGACTGCTATCTCATCACTTGACAATCTGACGGCATGTAATGAGTATACCTCATAGGCTGTTCATTACCATGACAGACTTTTAGTTTGTCACTTGAGTTGGTTAAATTATGTGGGCTAGAGGGATATCCTGATAAAAGAGATTAAATTTTTATGTCAATCACAAACAGTAAGTTCCCATCTTAAAAATTTTAAATATACAGGAATATAAAATTAAAAGGAGTAGTTATCAATCTTCACAAAGCAATTTGTTTGCTTACTCTATGGTAGTTATAAATATGGTTTAACATGCATTTTATTTATTTCTGTGGTGGATGTTTGCAGCTTCTACAGTTGGTAAATTTGTAAAAAACACAGCATAGCTACTTAATTAAGACTACAGATGTGGTTTGGACTGCTTTGTATTTGGGATAAATTTTGCTTTTAGACTCATGGAGGCAAAGAAGACAGTTTTGCATCTGAGTTGTTTTGTTTTGTTTTGTTTTTCTTTGCTTTGTTTTGTTTTGTTGTGTTTGTTTTGTTGTGTTTGGGGAGCATTGTTTTCTTCAAAGTGCCTGCATAGAAGTTCACATGAACAGGACTGCAACAGAGATTTTTAGAGAAACCCTGGGAAAAAAATAAGTAGAATAATATATAAATTGCATTACAAATATTTGCTGTTCTGCAGAGGATTTAGGAATTAAGCTGCAAGTGAATGAGACAATGAGAACCTTTATGCAGTCAAACACTTGTTTCTCTTTTTCATCTGTTTATGCTAATGTAAGTTTAGTGAAATGTTTCTTTAAAATCTGGAGATATCCTGCAGGATAAAATCGGTTCCAGAAAGCACCACATTATATGGCTAGTTCTCTCTAACTTATTGACCATAGAAAATATCTGTGACCGTTCGTATTTTGCATCTCCATGCAAACTTAAAATTCAACACAGATATAAAGCAATACGCATTCTGGGATATAAAACCTGTTGCACATTATGCCAACAGTGGAAGTAACTAAATCAGTACATCCTCTGAGGCAGATCCAATTTAGTGCAACGAAAAGCTGCACTATGATCATATCAGAATTCGTTCTCCACCCTGGAGCCAATAACAGGGCTGTCATGAACTAATACTATTCAAATTTCTGTCCTTCAATTTGTAGTGGATGGCTTTGAAGTATTACCTCCAGTGTTAGAAAATGAGAGAAATTTCCACTGCAAGAGAGATAAAAAAGATACATCTTCTGGCAAAGACCTAAAACTGTGTACTCAAGGGTCTACAGGGCCCTAATCTTTTCCCCTGTAAGGCAAACTAATTTAAGAACTATACTATCAGGCTTATAACAGATGATATGAACTCTCTAGGGCACATTCGGGTAGTAGATTGTGAGCATTAGTTGCACAAAATTGATTAACAGAGCTGTGTAATCAGAAACATAGAGAAAGCTTATGGTGAAGGTCCTGCAAGAAGAAACTTGTTATTACCTATTTGAAAATGCTATACTAGCATATAAATAATTTGGAAAGCATCTATTTCTACTTCAAAGACTGTCATCTCTGGTAAACTCTAGTAAAGACGGCTCAGAGTTGTCCTGACAGAGGTTAAGTTTCCTGTTCTTCCCCAGCTGCACAACAGGAAGGCATGGTAACTGAGATTGTATTGCCTATCCTGTGTTCTGCTGCTATGCAGATTTAGGGATGGGATGCTAAGCACTTCTCTAAATGTAAAGTTCATTAGTATGTTACTGGCCTGGGTTACCAAAAATATAAGACACAAGATAAAAGCTGCAACAGAAATCAGGATAGTGTTGAAAAACAGCATAGTAAATGTTCTCAGCAATATGTTGTGGACTATCTCAGAGGACCTCTTACTGTAGGATGCTAGAGTTTCTGTATCACATGGTATGAGTAATGTAATATGTCTCTGCATTTGAACAAAGTATTGCAAATTGAACACTGAACAGATGAGGGCCTATAATTGCCAAGGTCTATGAACACGGATTCCATCACAGAATGCCACATGGTGCTGTGATGGCTGTCACCTCCTGCTTGAACATGTCAGAGGAGCTGTAGGAGCGGACAAAAAGGTTTATATAGACTGAGCTGGATCCCCGAAGAGGTAAAGAACAAACATGGAGGCAGGGTGCTTTGCAGAAACATAGAGCTTCCCTAAGCCTAGAGGCTCCAGCTTCCGATGTAATTTAGAGCAGCCCAAGAGTCAATCTGAGCTGACTAGAATGATAACATAAAGCTTATTGTGTTGGTTGAGTGTTGCCCAAAGCTGTCTAAACACTAGGAAAAAACTGATAACAGAGGAATCTTCATTTGCTCTTTATTTCTTTATTCCCACTTCATTTCTTTTAGTTAAGAGGTAGTTTGTCCATTCCCCATAGTTTCACTCACTGTGAGCTTGCATCATTGCAACTGAAGGAGCTTTGTATTTTGCTGGAAGTGGAATTACCTCAAGGTAATATACTGGTAACTGGTATTTCCTTCCAGGAGCAGCATTTAGACTTTGACTGTTGCTGGGTTATATGAAACCAGTGATGATGAGTGAAGTCAGCCGGGTTTATAATTTTCTGCTGGATTTCATTCATATTTCAAAGAGGTTTAAGAAGAATAGGTATCATGTTGTCTGATGCCAGACATACTGCCAAATTGTCTGAGTCCTCTACAGCTTGTGCCTTTGAAAGAAAACATTTTCCTCAACTGGTAAGCACTTCTGATACACAAAGGGGAACAGCTCTGAATATAAAATCAGGGAGCTGCTTCATTTACGTAAAGGTAAGGATCATATTGTCATTTTGTTCAATATGAAGATTGAATATTTGTTATATTTTCATTTCCAAAAGCAAAATGAAATGTCTTTTCTCTAAGGTATTCCACTAACTTGGTCATTTGGTGCAAAAAGTACCTCTCATTTCCTGTAGTCTGTTTTAAAATCATGTAACGACTTTGAAATATTCAATAGATAAAGCTTCATAGAATGATTTTACATTCCTGAGAAAACTGGACAAAAGAATATAAGTAAACATAGAAGTATGGAAAATATTCCTATTTTGACATTTGTACTGAACATATATAGGGTGAGAAATCAGATGAAAAGTATAACAGAGAACTAATAATTTTGCTTACCAGGACCACAAATACGTAGCCTCGCAAATCTCTCCAGGAGGAAGATAGCTACACTAAAGCTGTCAATCTCTTTTCCCAAGTAACAAGGACAAGAAGAAACTGCCTCAAGTTGTGACAGGGGAGGTTTAGATTGCATATTAGGAAAAAATTCTTCACTGAAAGGGTTGTCAAGCACTGGAAAAGTCTGCCCAGGCAAGTGTCTGAGTCACTATCCCTGGAGGTATTTAAAAGACATGTATGTGTGGTGCTTAGGGACATCATTGTTCAGTGGTGGACTTGGCAGTGCTAGGTTTACAGTTGGACTTGATGAACTTAAAGGTCTTTTCCAACCTAAATGAGTATGATTCTATGACAATAACGTTTAGTTACAAAAATTCTTGCACAATGGGAAACGTAACACATGCCAAATTTCTATTAGCAAACTGAAAACAAAGTCTTACATCGAAGTTAGTATATTGAAAAGTACACTGGTAGAAACTGGTTTAAGATGTTGCATCAGCTGCTTTTAGACTGGAGATTTTGTTACGCTGATTGCAACAGGAAACAACGAAAGAAGTTTTTATTTCCTTATATTCTAAGGTTCATAGGTTTTCCTTAGAGGTAGAAAATAACACAAATATTTCCTAGAGTATCTAATTTTGAGACAATATCATCCCTGACTGACCAATTTGGTGGCCTTCTATGATGGGGCTACAGAACTGATGGACAGCGGTAGAGCAGCTGATGTCATCTACCTGGACTTGTGTAAAGCGTTTGACACTGTCCCACACGACATTCTTGTCTCTAAATTGGAGAGGCATCAATTTGATGGATGGACCACTTGGTGGATAAAGAACTGGCTGGATGGCTGCATGCAAAGAGTTGTGATCAATGGCTCAGTGTCTGGCTGGAGACCAGTAATGAGTGGTGTCCCTCAGGGATTGGTGTTGGGACCAGTCTTGTTTACCATCTTCGTTGCTGACATGGGCAGCGGGATTGAGTGCGCCCTCAGCAAGTTTGCCGATGACACCAAGCTGTGTGGTTCGGTTGATACACTGGAGGGAAGGAATGCCATCCAGAGGGACCTTGACACACTTGTGAGGTGGGCTGATGCCAACCTCATGAAGTTTAACCATGCCAAGTGCAAGGTCCTACCCCTGGGTCGGAGCAATCCCAGACACAGCTACAGGCTGGGCGGAGAAGAGATTCAGAGCAGCCCTGCGGAGAAGGACTTGGGGTGTTGGTTGATGAGAAAATGAACATGAGCCAGCAGTGTGTGCTTGCAGCCCAGAAAGCCAACCGTATCCTGGGCTGCATCAAAAGGAGCATGACCAGAAGGTCAAAGGAGGTGATCCTACCCCTCTACACTGCTCTCACGACACCTCACTTGGAGTATTGTGTGCAGTTCTGGTGTCCTCAACATAAAAAGGACATGGATCTGTTGGAACAAGTCCAGAGAAGGGCCACGAGGGTGATTAGGGGGCTGGAGCACCTCCCGTATGAAGACAGGCTGAGAAAGTTGGGGCTGTTCAGCCTGGAGAAGAGAAGGCTGCGTGGAGACCTCATAGCAGCCTTCCAGTATCTGAAGGGGGCCTATAAGGATGCTGGGGATGGACTCTTCATTATGGACTGTAGTGACAGGACAAAGGGTAACGGGTTAAAACTTAAACAGGGGAAGTTTGGATATAAGGAGAAAATTCTTTCCTGTTAGGGTGGTGAGGCACTGGAATGGGTTGCCCAGGGAGGTTGCGAATGCTCCATTCCTGGTGGTGTTCAAGGCCAGGTTGGACGAAGCCTTGGGTGATATGGTTTAGTGCGAGGTGTCCCTGCCCATGCCAGGGGGGTTGGAACCTGATGATCTGAAGGTCCCTTCCAACCCTAACTATTCTATGATTCTATTCTATGATTCTATTCTATGACTCTCAGTGGAAATTGTTTGTTAAGAGACTGTATGCAATCACTACATCATCTGAGCAGACCTAACAAAATAATCTACACATTAAAAAAAGTCAAACAAACAAAACAACAACCTCCCTTTATTTTCAAATGGAAGAGGAGCATAAACTAGAAGGATACAGAAGGAACAACATGACTGGCTCTGCTGGTTGTCATCTATACCTTACAATATATCTTCTAAATTGTGGGTTATAACCATTTCTATCTGAGCAGTACTAGAGAAGTGGAAGTGAAAGAGGATGTAATTATTTAAAATCACTCTAAAGAACAGGATTATAGGGATGAAGTTTATATGTTACCAGATACAAAAAGAATGTGAAATATTGTTCCCTCAATAGGCCATTTTAAGAAAAAATGTGAAGATAATAAATTCAAAGGTTTCCAGAAACAAACTTGTTAAAATGTTTGTTTTAACATGGAACCAAAGTCAAACCACTAGTAACAGAGAAATCCAAGTGTTGTCACATTGCAGCAAGTGGCTACACAGCA
Source organism: Neopsephotus bourkii (assembly GCF_033783945.1). Classification (NCBI taxonomy): domain Eukaryota; kingdom Metazoa; phylum Chordata; class Aves; order Psittaciformes; family Psittacidae; genus Neopsephotus; species Neopsephotus bourkii. The sequence continues at coordinate 9,503,966 of NW_026902239.1, forward strand.
TGCTCCAGATTTGGGGTCAAGTTTTTACAGCAGTGATTTAGGAGCCCAAGTCTGATGAGCATTCCCTGTGGCCACTCTTCAGTTAGAAGTGGCTTCTTTTCCTTCAGGGATGGCAGGACAGATGATACGGCCACTATTCAGCTGCTCCCAGCCAACTCTGTTAACTTGTATTTGTTTAGACTATGAGGCAAATGGCAGCTGAGGCAGACTGTGTGCAAAGAGGGGAAGATGCCTAGGGAAAATAAAATAACTTGTCAGGGTTACCATCCCACAAATTCCCACCTTCTGACAGGACAGCGAGAGATGAATAAACAAGCAACAGAAAATCCTGAACATCTTAAAGAAGTGAGAGAAGTAGTTCAGACAGAAATGTTAGACAAATCTTAATTCTGTGTGTACTGTTTTGTTTTTTGCGTATTTTTTTCTTTCTTTCTTTCTTTTTTTTTTTTTTTAAGGATAGATTTGTGATTACTCAGGTGTGATTGAGGAAGGCTGGAGAATTTACATTTGGATATTTATTTCATAGTAAGCTGTGATAATATGAATGTATTAGAGTAAGATACAGTTTGTTATCTATTATTTTACTCCCTTTGGGTAGACCATACAGTTCTTCAAGAAATGTCACAGCTGAAGCTGAGAGTTACATTTATACCAGTAAATAAAATTAACCAGGGTCGGTTTTCTACCCCGGGAGCTAAGCAGCATAGTATAGCTTGTGTCTATACAGCCAGAGTCTTCCTTACTGCTGTGTGTGAAGAGTCATAGAATCACAGAATGATTTAGATTGGAAAAGACCTTTAAGATCATTGAGTGCAACCATTAACCTAACACTGCCTAGTCCACCACTAAACAATGACCCTACATACCACATCTACATGTCTGAAACACCTCCAGGGATGGCGACTCCACCACTTCCCTGGGAAGCCTGTTCCTGTGCTTGACAACTCTAGACCTCTCCTGGCACAACTTGAGGCAGTTTCCTCTTGTCTCTGCCTGTGCTATCCCCAGGCTGCCCCAGGACTAGCAGATGACCACCTCCATGTTCAGTGCCGCTCAGGGTGCTCCCACTGCTGTGCCAGAGAGGACAGGTCCTACCTGTCAGCCTTTCACTGTCTTAAGTCCTGGGGCCTCCAGCATTTCTCCATGTCTATGGGCAGGCAACTGAGGGGAATCCCTTGTGAGGATCTTCTTCTAAGGTCCCTTGATAAGAAGGCAAGACAGAAGGAAACCCAGGTTGGGAAAGGCAGGTTAGGGGCCCTGCACCTCTCTCTAGGAGCTGTAAAACCACACCAGATGGCAGTTAAATTGCTAAAGCTAGCTGGAGACATGAGAAGTTTTCTAAGTACTTCTCCTCTTCCACCTAAACAGGTCAGAAATAGTCTTGTTTGTACGAAATGTTTTGAAGGGGACTGTATTTGGGAATCAGTTTTGGCTAGACACTGTGTATTCTTTTTTATCTGAAACTAGTTTTTATGGTGGACTAATGCCACTATTCACACCAAGTGAGGCTTTAGGATTGAATTTGATAACATTAAGGCATGGTGAAGAATTAGTTAGCTCTGTGTTGGGTTGCAAAGGAGCATCAGATACTGTACAACAGTTTTATCTTTGTTTAGTTTAAGTGATTTTCTTACACAAATCTTGGGGCTCAAATCAGGGTTTTCCACTATCTGTCTTATATTGGGCAAATAAATGTTCATTTAATAGAGGGCAGTATTGCATTGTATATTCTTATACCTATGGACATACATAGCAAATAGATCTCAGAAGACTTTTTCTTTGATTACATAGTACTGCTGTGAATAATCATTTCAGCTTTTGTTTTGTACAGTTACAGTTCTAGTTTTCTAAGGGCTGAAGGAGCATGTACGTGGGAGTGCAAAGGCTCGGAAGAACAATGTTACCAAGCCTGTTAGTAAAGAAAAATGCACGTAACAACACTTGGAGTACTTAAGAGCAATTTATGTAGTCATCTAGATAATGTTACAGGAGTTACTGTTATACTAAGTGCATAATACTGTGTTATTCCTGCTTATCTCATTTCAGTTGCTTGACAGACAGTTCTTGTACTAGACCAGTTCGTGCTCGTGTGAAATAAACAGCCAGTATAATGCATAATCAGTCTTATTAATGTTTTTACCACCTGGAGCCAGAAATGGGCTTTCAGTCCAAGGAACAAGGAAGCTCCTTTCATAACTTTTTAACGAGCTCACACTCCCTCTGTTTGACATCATGCTGCACACAGCACGTCTTTCAACAGATGTTGTAGAGCCTATTGATGAGTACCTGCTCTTTTCTTACAGCTAGGGAGTTATTTCACTGCCCAGAAATGCAAGAGGTAATGATCAGAGAAATGTACATGTAGGTAAGGATACGCATAATGTCCTTTATTCACTTTATTGAATATTACTTTGATCCAGTATCTAACGGAGTCCTGTTCTCTGCTAGTGTTGACAACACGTTTTAAAGACTGAAAAAACCCCACCCGTAACTTGTTGGGAGGGGGCTAATATAGGAAGCTGTCATTGTGTATGATTAGTGGTGTAACAGTAGGGGTGGATGGGCAGCAGAGAGACTGGCATGCTCTGGAAGACTAATACAGCCTGCAATTCAGGAAACTTTCCTTGGTTATACCAAAGGTAAAGAATACAACTTGATGAATCCACATACATACAAGACTGTGTGTATGCTTTTTGTCCCTGGGACAGAGTAACTGGAAATTGTAGTTTTCAGAAGTAAACCAATGTGCTTACTTTCAAATTTACCTTATCCCAAAGTAAATATGAATTCAGAGATTGTGAAATGGGATAATAATACAGACTATATAAAAAATGAAGAACTATGACAAAGATTCTATGATAACACCACTGAGGAATGTTTTCCCCATTTTGCCTACAGGTAAAAGCCTTACAGTTTTTCCTTTTGAGTTTTGGTACTTTCATCCATAAGACATTTGAAACATCTCATTCATATTGAATACTGGGGAAATAAATATATTACTTATATTGGACCATGTTGCATTATCTCATAAAAAGGAATATAATCTGCTGGTAAAGCCTGTAGGAATGTAATAATTCTTTTTATATGTTACAGCTAAACTATCAAATCCACCAAACAACTGAAGATCAAGGATTAAAATGGAACCTGCATCACAATCTTAACTACAATAGTGAAACGTTGAGTTAATAATCTTGTAAGGTATAATGCTCTGCCATTCTCTTTCTACTAATTGCTATCAGAGTACCTTTTTCATTCTTCATTGCATAGTGTAATGATTTTCTTGATGAGAAAAAAAGCCCACTGTGGTCACACAACACAAAACACTGATCAAAAACGAGCTCATATCATCAGCCACCAGCGTAAATGTGCTACAAACATTGACAACACAACTGTAGCAGCTGTATTTACACCAGATCTTGCATTATCTTCCTGTGCTCCTCTAACTTTGTGCTGGTTCAGCTATTTTAAGTCCTCCTAAAGTTGGAATAAAACTGGAAGAAAAAAGCCTAAAACTCGCATAGACTCTGGATAATGTGACCAAGATGTGGTTGTGTGATGATGCACTCAAATCTCTGAGAGATGCAGGGTGAAGAATGCTGACACTTTGGAACTGGGATAAAGCAGAAAACTTTCATGGGCCAAGCCAAACCCTCGGGCTGGAGCCCCAGTCAAACATTGCCTTGGTCACATACCAAACATCATTGCGTCAGCCTGTTCCTAGCAGGGGTAGGAGGGGACAGACAGCTGACACCTAGCGCTGGCACTTGAGAATAAAAGGGTGAACCAGAAGGAGATTCCTTCGATTAGCCCCATTTGTTCTGAAGGAGTCATCATGAATTGAAACAATTTTATCAGAGAAATTCTTCTTTCATCGGAGAAGGGGTGATTCCTCACCCCCAGGAACTCTCAGTAATTTTATTTCTTTATTGGAGCTCCCTTCAAAGAGACTTCTTATAGGGATCAGACAGTCTCTGTTTGAAGTACACTTGAATGCACACTGTAAGAATAGAGAAAACTCTGGTAGCAATTTAGTAACAATATTTTTTTCAAGGAAGGGGAAAACGTATGAAAATACTTTTAATCAGGTCTCAGGAGTGTCTTCTATGGCCCTTAGTAGTCAGATAAAAGGGTCTGTGTGATGTTTACACAGCCTCCTGCAGAGTAATTGCCATAGCAGCTCATATAAAAGCAACAGTAGAAAGGTGTAAAAGTCATTTGCTGGAAGAAATAGGAAGCAATCAGCAACACTTTAAACAAATTATTGCCATGAAATCACTCTCTCAGCTTGAGATAAGCACTCCTGTGGCTTCTCCTCCCAAGACATTTTTCTGCTAAGTTTTTATTCATAAAATGAGAGTATGAACTGCAGTTACGTTTTACGCCAGTGCTGAATACGCTTGTCCTCAGGCTACGGCTGGTGGGCCTTTGCGTGTGTGAACGTGTGAATGCCTGTGTCTACGTGTGAATGTGTGTGTGTGTGCATGAGCTTTTCCGACGTGTGATTAAGAGTGATGTTCTTCTCCCGTGAAGCAAAATTCTGCGCAGGCTAAGCTGGTTGAAGTGGCTGTTTGGAGTAGAGCCATCTGCAAACATCTCTGGTAGGTAGCAGAGCTCTGAGCTGCCCTGAGAGGGAAGCACTTGGCACAGGTGAGCTGTGAAAGGAATGTCCTTTAAGGGGGGAAACCTGAAGGATGGAAGAATTTTTTCGGGCTGCCTGTGAATCTGGGCGAGTTCTGTGCCTGCCCTGGCTCCCTGGGAGATGCACTTTCCTGGCACTCTGCCTTTGGAGGGAGAAAGCATTGCCTCTGTGAATCCCTTACCCTGCCCTTGGTGAGAGGCCATGTCCATGCTGAACATATGGCTGATGTTCCAGTTCCTGGTTACCACATCCAAAGAGTACTCGAACTGCGTATTCAGTTTGTTGTTACAGGAAACTCAGAAGTGGTCACTTCAGAATAGTGTGATTCTGACATACTTCTGGGTGTGCAGAGTTTTGGGCTATTATTTCTGCTTATTCTTTCTTTTTTAAAAAAAGTTCTCTTTTGCTCTTTTGGGATCAGATGGCTGTGGGGGTAAGAAATAAACATGAGACCAATGACTTCTGCCTTCTACTGAAAACTGCTGAAGTCTGCCCGTTCCCCCTGATGTCACTGGTAGGATTAGTAGTGCAGGTGGGGATTTAGCAGATGAGCTCTTGAGAAGGAAATTCTTAGTTTGTAAATCTTCTTTCTGAGAGAAATTTGGCTCTCTGGAGATGCAAGGCTCCAGCGTTATGATTCGAAGAGAAAAAACAGGAATAGCAATGGTAATATTCTGTGTGCATATGTGCGGGACTGGGCTAACAGGAAGTGAATTGGGAATGAGGTGGGATGGTCCTAGAATATGGGGAAGGGGCAGTGACTAGGAGGGATGGGATGTTACAGGGCTATCTTTGCTGTGAGAAAATGGTCGTTGGCATTTGCAAGCCATGCCCAAGCAATGCAAGCAGGCTAGGAGGCACCCATCGGCGCTGCTCCCAGGAGTCTGCCAACAGCCAAATGGCAGAGGCAGCTGTGGGCCAGTGCTTAAGCCTTTTCTCTGGCCTTGCTGCATTTACTGGAGCAGACACAGCTAGAGCAACACCACCATGCACAAAGCAGAAGCTGGTTTGGGAGAAAAGAGATCTCTTCTGTGAATGAGGGGAAATATTCCCACTGTTCCCAGCAGGGTCTGACAGACAGAGGCATTGCAGGTGATCCTTAAATCAGTGAGAAGAAACTGATAATGGAAAGCAGAGAGGCTGTAAGTTCCCAGTACAGACTTATGATGGAGAAGAGCCAAGAAATCCCCAGCTGCCTGTTTTTAATATATATATTTTTTTATTTAGGTGAACACATGCAGCTGCAGGGATAGTCTCTTCAAAACCCAGGCTCTGCTTCTGTCAGATGGAAGAGATTTGTGGGTGTCACAGAGTCAGAGCTCATAGACTTTCAGCAGTGCTGCTGAAGCTGTTGTAAGGTCTAGTTATTCTTTTGTCCCTTTCTGACCAGCCCAGCACCACACATATTGCAGCACTTCCCCACTTTCTTGGAGGTGGCTGTGAAAGAAAGCTGCTGCTGGTCTTTGCTGCTGCCTTGCCATCAGCCTGGGAACCTTCTCAGTCATACTGGAAAACACTGCAATTAGGTTTGTTATCACAATGCTGATTCCTTTTTAACTGCAGGAGCTTAAAAGTTATTGAATATCTTTCACTTACTTGCACCTAAGTATGTGACACCAGTCAGTCTCTTTTTTCGTTCTGAAATGTCTCTGAAGTTGGACTCATTTTACATTTTCTTATCAGTCATTAGTTATGTTCTGCATTTCCCTTCAAGCTACTGTATTTTCCTTTCCAAGGATTTGCCTTTTGTTAATATTAAGTGGAGAACAAAGACTGGATCCATCTCTGGATTTAAACTTCACCAAAATTCTTGCATAGTGCAAGACAGAGTTTGGTCAGGCTCATGTCTGCGTGGAAAATATTCAACCCTGTCTCAAGGCTTGTTTACATGTTTTTTGATTTCAGTATTACATGAACCAACTGCTATTTAATTAGTGAGGCATTGTAGAAATTCTTCTTATGGGTGTAATTTGCTTTGATCTCTTGCCTGAGGAAGGAGTTTAGCAATGGAACCACTGTTCCTTCCTAATACAAGCTCACATAATTGTAGTTGCTTTGTCCTGGCTGCAGACTAGATTATTTCTCTACAGTGTTTAATATATTGCTTCTTCCTTTCAAATATTTTTTCCCTGTCAGGAGCTTGCTGTACGCCTCTCACTTCTTTGCTAGTCCATGGTGGTTTAGTCTTCAGGCTGCATGCTGCCACAACTTTTTTATTAGGGCCTTTTGACTAGGAACGTGATCAGCAAACATCTTTTGGAAGCTGGATTTGTAACCTCATGGGTTGTTTCAGATCTTTCTTTTGCAGTTTTTTACATATACATGGAGAACAAGCAACATCCAGCAATTCTTACCTATGCAGTCAGCAAACTTGAAAGAGTAGCACATGTGCAGTTATTTACTTGTTAAGATATCACTGCTGCATTGGGGATTTCTGGGGCACCTATCCTATTGACCTCTTTGGTATTAGGTATCCCAAAACCTGCACATGATGCTCTTTTAATTGTATTTACTGTGGCAGGAAGGAGTCTGCGTGGACGTGCTGTCAAGCAGAGAGCAGGGGTGAGTCTGTCCTCTTTCCTTCAGGAGAAACAGCTGGGCTGGAGTCAGGCTGGGAGGAGAGGTCAGCCGGTCACCTTGGGGTCAGGGATACAAAAATCTGAGTTAAAGTTTTGGTTTCCACAGAAACAGCAAGTCTTCCCTCACTCTTTTTCATCTCTTTCTTTCATCTCTCCCAGCTCCTCCCCACAGTCTTGGCATCTGAGGTACTGAGGCCAGCTAGCTCATCTTTCAGCAGCAGAGGAGCTGCTGGCATGCTCACTGTTCATGCCTTTAGCAAGCCCAACAGCTCAAATGCTCTCCTCCACTGGAGGCAAATCAATAGCTACCTATGACTGTAGAGAAGACCACAATGTGCCCCCCCCAAAAGTGGAGGCTGAACCAGCACCCAAAAGGGCAGAACAGACCCTAACCCTTTAGCAAGGTGAGGACACAGGAGAACCTCATTGCATAAACTAGGAAAGGAAGGAATGCAAAAGGAAGTGCTGCAAGAGTCAGGGAGAGGAGAGTAAGTCCCTCCTTTCACTGCCCACAATCTCTGCGGAAGTAATGTGCATGAGTAAATGAGTCTTCCACTTGTCTATGGTATAAATTGTGGGGGATGAGGAGTGAACCACGTGCGTTTGCTTGGAGTGATTCTATCAGTGACCTTTGACTAAGGTTTCCCCTGTAGATTATCGTGCTCTTCTTTCCATCACTTTCTGAGTCTGGACTGACAGCCTCTGCAGCTTCCTCTAAATAAAAACTAACACACAGCAAAGCATGGCAAACAATCAGCATTCAACCAGTGCTACAGCTTCCTTTCTTCTCATCTTTTCTCACTCACTTCTGTGCCTACTGCCTCTGAAGTTTAGCATCCACTCTTCTTTTAGGAAGAGCAGTCTAACAGATTGAAGAGAGCTGGTGAAAGCAAAGGAAGCTCTTTACATGGTGACGTCTCTCAGCATACTCTGTGCCTCGCATTCTCAATGTGTAAATGTGTAAAATTCTCAACTCTATAAAATGGGGTGATACTTCCTTGCTAAATTCAGTGAATGTGGAAAGGTGACTATGCAAAATAGCCAGAAAGACAGCTGGATAGCATGCTTGAGGAAAAAGACAATGCTGAGCTTATTTTCCTGGCAGAAGGAAAAGTGAAGAAGCCTTAATTTAATAGAGCAGGATAAAGCCATACACCTACATGAGCTGGCAGCTGTGAGAAAGAGGGTAAAACCCACTTGGTGTGCATTTACGAGCAGTGCTTTTGGAGTGCCCTGCTGTCATATGTTGCTGTGTCCTTAGCGTCTCCTTGCTGAGTCAAACTCCTGATATCTGGGCAAAGATTGTACTCTGCTCATCACACAAGAAGCTATGCAAGCTGCCTAACTCATCTCTTGAAGCAGTATAACACTTTCTACAGTTCAGTACCCTCATTCTATAAGCATACTCCTCTATACAGGTTCCAGTATGGTTATTATTATGGAATGGACCTCCTGGTGGACACACATTGTATGAACGTGGGTCAGGAGTTCACAAAGTAAGTACTGCAGCACTATATTGTAAAGCTTCCTGCTTGCTTGTGGAACAGGATTTAAACAAAAGGCAGCACCCTTCACTATGACTCCACGTATTTCGGCCCCAGCATCAAGGATGAGCTGCTCACACCCCTGTGAGGCTGCCAGCAAAGGGATGGTGTCATGCAGGGCGTGAGGAGCTGGTGAAGGGCAGCCTGAGGGTGCAAAAAGGGTGTGCTAGAGGCAGCTGTCCTCATCTGCCAGCGCCTGCAACACAAACGTGCCCCGAGTTAGGTGAGGGCAAGTGGTTGTGATGAAGGGAAATAGTTAAAATAAGGTAGCACATGAACAGCCTTTGAAATTCCCCAGCCTTGAAGAAGAAGGTAAAGACGCCAGGTGAGATAGGAGGCAAGAAGGAAGGCTTGCTTTTTCTGTTTGTCCCTTTGTTGCCCTTTTCCTTCCTACAACCTTTTCCTTGGCACAATGAGTCATGATCTTGTGTCAGAGGGATGGGAAATTTTGAGCCATAGGTTGCTCTGTCACAGACACATTCTTGACCCAAATTCCTGCTGATCTCAGTCATCTCAGCTCCACACAGCACACACCGCAGCTGCTTGCAAAGCAGTGGTAACCACCTGGCTGCCTCCAGACATGCATTCCTAGGACTCCCAAACCAACAATTTACGTTGTGGTAAAACCTCAGTCTCATCGTGGCTCCTCTTGAGCTATAAAACTGAGGTAACAGGTAGAGACCACACTTTCATCTTTCCCAGTCTATGGATCTTCTTGTGCTCGTTATAATTACCCAGGGATTTACTTAGGCTATTACAGGCCTGATAAAGGCCAGACTTGACAAAATGGCTATTCAGCCACCTCAGAAAAGGACAACAGGATGCTGAGGCTGTCACGGTGGAGCTGCTGCCTCTGCTTGGCTGGTGTCCCCAGCCAGGTCAGCCTGGCCCCAGGCTGCTCTTCAGATTAATTGCATTTCAGCAGCAGCAGAGTGCCAGGTGCCTCACCATTTGTGTCAGGCTCATGTTGCATCAGATCCATTCTGAACATGGGAAACTGCAGCAGATAGATAGCTATCAAACAGGGCTTGAAATCTGGTTTAGACCAAATCCTCCTTCATACTTGGAACGGCTTCTTAGGATACCTTGCACATGTGGGGTATGTGTTAGTAACCAGTATTTCTGCATGGAATCTTAGCTCATCCTCAGCCAGGATTTCAACAATTAAATAGTAAGCTGGGGAATAATTGCTAGCTACCTTGGCATCCAGAGGGGGAACAAGTCCAAGCTGTATGTGATAGGCATTGAGGCTGGATAGAAGTGTGGCACCTGGTAAAGAAGGAGACTCAGTTTTCCTCTTGCACTAGGAAAATTTGCACTCTCCCTTGTACTTGCAACATATACAAAAATGCATATTTACAAATAAGACATGCCTACAAACACATAATGATAACACATAAAATACTGAAATCCTTGCTTCAGGGTCCTCACACCTGATCAAAAAGTTTTTAAAAACTTGAGGATATTTTAGTTATTTCATAAGCCATGACTAATATTAAGAATGACACTACTTTCCCCAAACAGCATTTACTCATACCTTTCCTAAGCTACAGAGCTAGTACCAGCAGTAGGGAGCATTGCTCTTGCTTGTGCTTGGATCTGCAGAAAAGTGGATGTGGGGGGTGATGCTAACTGTCCTGAAATCAGTGGAAAAACTTGTACTAGTTTTGTGGGAACAAAGCAGTCCAGAAGGTGCTTTTTCATTAAGCCATGCAGCAGCAGTTCGTGACAGATCACATATAAGCTGTTAGTTGGTGTCTATATTTCATGTGATAAATCAGTGCTTTACATAGAAGCAGACTTTTTGGTTTTTTGCGACTACTTTTAACATGAGTGTTTTATGGATAAAAAAGCACTCTTGAGTGAACTGGAGTGTTTTGGACAAAGAACTCCTTCAGAATCTCAAGCTCCCTTCTCTTTTCTGTTGAGCTAAATACCCCAATCATCATAGTAAAACTGCAGGGTGATACACAGAAAATGTAATCCCAGAACTAGAAATATAGCTACTTCTTCTTTAAAAAGAAAGTGCAAATATAGGAGCAAGGTTGCACTTTCTTTAAGCTGTGTATTGTATATGTGAAATAACATTAAGCATTAATTTCTCTTATAAGCAAATATAAAAACATTTTCTTGAAGTTTAGAGGGGGTTTAGAATTCAAGTCTAGTAATTTTCTTATCTACATTAGTCTTCAAAGATTCCATTCATTAATGTATGCAAGAAAACAGGTAAAATCTGAAATTACCCAGATCGATCAAAAATATCTTTTAAATGCATGGTCCTGTTTTTTAATAAAGACAAGCATCTGCATAAAATCAGCACTCATGTAAGATATAAATGAGGATCACAGTAGTTCTGGTCTGAGGGGAGATTTACTGCAGCATCACATCTATCCCATAGCACAGAGAATGCTCTTATGCCCGACCTGATCTTAGCATCAACAACGATTTCTGTCTTGGATTTTGCTCATTGCTGAAAAAGCAGCTCCCCCTCTTGCAGCTACTTTTCATCTCAGGTTTTCCTTTTCCACTCTCAGGTTGTGTAATAAGTCACAGCAAGGACATCTAATCATCTCTAGAATGTGACAACATTTGGTTCAGACTCTCTTATCAACATCACCTTTCCTTCTGCCTCTGCCTCATCCTTAAAGAAGACCAGGCAGTGAGCCTTAGAGATCAGTCACACGTCGACCACTTCTTCAAACACTTCACGTGGGAAACCATTCAGAGGCATGACTGCTGAGATGCAGACCTGGAAAATAACTGTCATCGAGACCTTTACATCTGTCAAAGGAATTTCAGCCCAGTGACATCAATTTGCCCCTACTTTAAAAAAAAAACTTGCTTTAACAAGCCCTTGGATTCTTTATGACTTAAAACTACTGCTGTGGGGCATTACTTTGGGATGAGTTCTACTTCACGCAAAGATTGAGCCAAAATGAAAAACCTGTTTATTATATCGTATGTTGTAATTAAGATTAAACCGTGTGCTTTGTTTCCTTTGTTCCAGTTGATGTATGGAAAACCCCACACTTCTGTATACCTAGTAAAGCTGATCAGATCTGGCTCTGAGCTAATGTAGCTGTGACAGTAGCTGTGCAGCCTTCTGTCACCTTGCTCTCTCCCTGGCCCCCAAACCACCCTTTCCTTGTTCCTGTGGGTCTCAGCCACTTCCCAGGCTGCCACAGCAGCTCTGCAGAAGGTATGGACTGTTCTGTGCTCCTGACTGCTTTTGAGAATCTGTCAAAGGGCTCCCAGCCTTTTGATGTAGGACCAAGATCAGCCAGGAGAGCTGGGTCAGGCAGGGAGTTAGACCTAACCCCAGCCATATCAGGTGAGGAAGGTTGGCTTGGATCCTGAACGCACCACCTCAGCCTGGGCTTGACCCTAAAGGTGGTGGAGACCCACTGACTTTGATAGGACTGAAGGTTGGCTTGCATTGACTTGTTCTGCTTGCAGCACAGAAAGCCAACCGTATCCTGGACTGCATCAAAAGGAATGCGACCAGCAGATGGAAGGAGGTGATCCTGCCCCTCTACTCTGCTCTCGTAAGACCTCACTTGGAGTATTGTGTGCAGTTCTGGTGTCCTCAACATAAAAAGGACATGGAACTGTTGGAACAAGTCCAGAGGAGGGACACGAAAATGACCAGGGGACTGAAGCACCTCTCATATGAAGACAGGCTTAGAAAGCTGGGGCTGTTCAGCCTGGAGAAGAGAAGGCTGTGTGGAGACCTCAGAGCAACCTTCCAGTATCTGAAGGGAGCTATAAGGATGCTGGGGAGGGACTCTTCATTAGGGACTGTAGTGGTAGGACAAGGGGTAATAGGTTAAAACATAAACAGGGGAAGTTTAGGTGAGATATAAGGAGGAAGTTTTTTACTGTGAGGGTGGTGAGGCACTGGAATGGGTTGCCCAAGGAAGTTGTAAAAGACCCATCCCTGGAAGTGTTGAAGGCCAGGTTGGATGGAGTCTTGTGTGACATGGTTTAGCGTGAGTTGTCCCTGCCCATGTCAGGGGGGTTGGAACTAGATGATCTTAAGGTCTTTTCCAACCAGAACTGTTCTATGATTCTATGATTTTATAATAACACTTGGGTACCATGTATTATATATTTTGTTGAATCAGGACCTGATTGTGCTGGTACCTGATAGTGCTGGTTGTGATTGTATCTTGGGTACCATATATTATACATTTTGTTGAATCAGGACCTGATGGAACCCACTGCAGAAACACTAAATTCTGTTGCATATACCTGCACTAAAAAATACAGACCCTGTTGCAAACCTGATCACTATTGCATCTTGTTATACCTCACAAGGTGCTAACTGCTTCCTACCTGAGCATTTTATGTACAGTGGCATTAGAATGTAATGGCATTTAGTGCCTTACAGAACATAACTTTGGTTATTTGGGTATTTGTGCAGAAAAATTTTTAGTTCTTCAACTGTGCTCATTTAGGAGCATGTTCTCTGAATCCTACATAAATCTCAGTTTAAATCTCAGTATTTTTCAGGGGAACTGCAAATTATACATTTTTAATACATCTGAATGCATCAGTGATAACCTGCTGCTACAATTGTGAAATGTAGAAAACATAGAATCACAGAATCATAGAATAGTTAGGGTTGGAAAGGACCTTAAGATCATCAAGTTCCAACCCCCCTGCCATGGGCAGGAACACCTCAGACAAAACCATCTCACCCAAGGCCTCGTCCAACCTGGCCTTGAACCCTGCCAGGGATGGAGCATTCACAACCTCCCTGGGCAACCCATTCCAGTGCCTCACCACCCTAACAGGAAAAAATTTCCTCCTTATATCCAATCTAAACTTCCCCTGTTTAAGTTTTAACCCATTACCCCTTGTCCTATCACTACAGTCCGTAATGAAGAGTCCATCCTCAGCATCCTTATAGACCCCTTCAGATACTGGAAGGCTGCTATGAGGTCTCCACGCAGCCTTCTCTTCTCCAGGCTGAACAGTCCCAACTTTCTCAGCCTGTCTTCATACAGGAGGTGCTCCAGTCCCCTGATCATCTTTGTGGCCCTTCTCTGGACTTGTTCCAACAGTTCCATGTCCTTTTTATGTTGAGGACACCAGAACTGCACACAATACTCCAAGTGAGGTCTTACGAGAGCAGAGTAGAGGGGCAGGATCACCTCCTTCAAGCTTCTGGCCACACTCCTTTTGATGCAGCCCAGGATACGGTTGGCTTTCTGGGCTGCAAGCACACACTGCTGGCTCATGTTCATTTTCTCATCAACCAGCACCCCCAAGTCCTTCTCTGCAGGGCTGCTCTGAATCTCTTCTCTGCCCAACCTGTAGCTGTGCCTGGGATTGCTCCGACCCAGGTGTAGGACCTTGCACTTGGCATGGTTAAACTTCATGAGGTTGGCATCAGCCCACCTCACAAGCGTGTCAGGGTCCCTCTGGATGGCATTCCTTCCCTCCAGCGTATCAACCGAACCACACAGCTTGGTGTCATTGGCAAACTTGCTGAGGGCGCACTCAATCCCACTGTCCATGTCAGCGATAAAGATGTTAAACAAGACTGGTCCCAACACCAATCCCTGAGGGACACCACTCATTACTGGTCTCCAGCTGGACATTGAGCCATTGACCACGACTCTTTGCATGCGGCCCTCCAGCCAGTTCCTTATCCACCCAGTGGTCCACCTATCAAATTGATGTTTCTCCAATTTAGAGACAAGAATGTCGTGTGGGACAGTGTCGAACGCTTTACACAAATCCAGGTAGATGACATCAACTGCTCTACCCCTGTCCATCAGTTCTGTAGCCCCATCATAGAAGGCCACCAAATTGGTCAGGCAGGATTTCCCCTTAGTGAAACCATGCTGGCTGTCACCAAGCACCTTGTTGTTTTTCATGTGCCTTAGCATGTCTTCCAGGAGAATCTGCTCCAAGATTTTGCCAGGCACAGAGGTGAGACTGACTGGTCTGTAATTCCCCGGGTCATCCATTTTCCCCTTCTTGAAAATGGGGGTTATATTTCCCTTTTTCCAGTCATTGGGAACTTCACCTGACTGCCATGATTTTTCAGATATGATGGCCAGCGGCTTAGCAACTTCATTCACCAGCTCCTTCAGGTTCTCTTACACAATTTGCATTTAAATTCTGTTGAACCTTTTCATCAAATAATCTTCTTTTTTTTTTTTTCCCTTCTTCTTCTTTTTGCTTTGGTTGAATACCAAATCACAAAATCAAATCCAGATACTTCAAGTGATGTGTTTTGGAAGCAAATGCTATCTTGCCTCTTCTTCCTTTGCCAGTAACCTTATACAGATGTTAACTTTCATTCAACTCTGTTCTTTTCTCTGTAGAATGCCAGGTAGAATGTTTAGTAAGTCTAAATAAAAAACACAAAACCTAAATCAACGTTCAGTTTTGACCTTAACATCCTCCTTGTTATATCAAAGTTTTTGCGCCAATTGAGGAGTAATGCTTTGAATTCACACAGTTCCTTTTTCCTGGAGATCACACAGATTTTAAAACAATTATCCACCAGAAAGAACTGCAACTATTTATCATATCTCTTAGCCTAATTTTCATATGATTTCCCTGGCACATTAAGTGTTGCTGTGATATTTTGCCTTCCTTTACACCTGAACAATAATCAGAGTCAGCTGGAGAGTCAACTCCATCAGCCTCCCTGTGCTGCAGCCTGGCAAGAGGGGTTGGTTCTGGATGTGATTATAGCTCTTCAAGAAGCCAATGTATACAAGAATAATATATATATATATAAGTAAAAAATTTCTCCTTTATTTCCTCTTCTCTTTCTTTCTTTTATTCCTTCCTTCCTTCTTTCCTTCCTCCCTCCTCCTTCCCCTCCCTCCCTCCCCTCCCCTCCCCTCCCCTCCCCTCCCCTCCCCTCCCTGTCCTCTCCTCCCCTCCCCTCCCCTCCCCTCCTCTTCTCTCCCCTCTTCTCCCCTCCCCTCCCCTCTCCTCAGACTGTGCTGAAGAAATGCAGAGAACAAGTCAGATATGGAGGAAATCCCATGCATTCTGGATTGAGCACAAGGGAAGTGTATTAGGAGAAGATGCTCCTTGTAATGGAAGAAAAAGTCAGCAGACCATAGTTGACTCAAACCTGGTCAGCTGTGGCTACAGAGTTGTCAGTCTGTATGTTTCTGCTGAAGAGAGGGTAGTAGCTTATTTCCAAGAGACCTTTAATTGGCTTTACTCAAGTAACACAGAGTGCTGATAAGTTATCAACCATTTCTAATCAGACACTAGCTCAGTTCTACAACATCCCAGCTAGACCCATTTGGGCAGTGGTAATTTTGGGCCTGTAGCTGGAAGCAGCTGCTGGAGCAGGCAGAGGCTTTGTTTAAAAATAAATCAGTGAGCAGTTAAAAATCTGTCCTCTGCAAAAAAAAGTAATGTTTTCACATCAGAGGAAAGAAAATACATTCCCTAAGGGATGTGCTTTGTTTGTGTACACGGCAATGCAGCAGCCTTTCTAATTATCACCTAGTCAAAGAGGATGTTTGCTGTTCTGTGTGTATGGCTGCATGTTAATCATTCCTGGCTGCGTTCTCACCCCTGTAATTTCAGCACTCATCTGTAATGCTGGAATGCATGCCCAAAGAAGAAAGCCTGCGAAAAACAGATTTATAAGCAAAAGGAAAGCAAATCCCCTCCTCCCTGAAATCTAGAGCAACAACCTCCCTCACATGGTTATGAGACTTCAAAAAGATAGATGTAGTAAAAAATTGAAAGCATGCTTTGGCTTTGTGTTTAGGAAGCGCTGGCTCAAGTAGCAGCAGGTATCTGCTTTTTCTGCTTTCAGTTTCCCCACATCAGAATTCAGTCTATTCCCAAACACATGCCATGAGCACACACACCAAGCAGATACTTTTATTTTCAACATAGATGCATTCCACCTCTTCTGTACAATTCTGTGACCACAGACAGAAGGTATCTCTTGCAGGGACCCTGTCATTAGTAATATTCTCATGAATTTCCTTTTTTTTTTCTCCTTTTCAACTTATAATCAAGACACTTGCAGAATAGTGAATATATTTCACCATGAGTGGAACAACATATCTGTTGGTGTAAAAACAGGTCTTTCTCACAGAAACCTGCAGCATAAGTTATTCAAAAGCACATTGCTGCTTCATTTTATTGCAGAGGTATGAGGGGGTCTTCTTTCTTTGCATAGTTCTGAATTCAGCTTGTGTACATTGTGTTTTAAAATAAAGATGTCATGTTTTAAAGCATGGAGTCATTGAAATACGAGATCATCTATTTCCGGTTTTCATTAATGTAAGCTTCACATATCTGCTCACCATGACATACTACAAAGTCCTAGCCAATCCATCATTCAGAAACCATGTCAGACTGAAAATCAGTGGCTAAAGCATGCTGCAGCTCCTGGCCCATGTGTCCTCAGCTCAGGAACTACAGTGCTTGAGGGGATGAGCCAATCTCGTCTATGCATCCCTGAGTACCCATCCTCGTGCCTGCCTGAACTGAGGAAAGCGGATGGTGCACCTGTATACACAGAGCCCCAGTGCCTGAGAACCTTGGTTGTGCAAGGAACTTGTGTGACTTGTATTTTCAGATGGAGAATCTGAGGCACCTGGAGATGATGGTTGAGAGTCACAAAGGGGAACCAAATTCAGATACCCCTAATGACTTCACACAAAACCCCCTCTACTTCTTTGGGAGAGTGGGCTGAAACCTGCACTACCTCAGCTTTTAACTCATTCCTGTATCAGCTATTTGCTTTTCTTCCTGCCTGTTTAGAAGATAACATTACAGCTGCAGGTCCAGCCCATCCCCAGCCAGTCTGGAGTGCCTCATTCCTGAGCATTGGCTCCTCTTTTCCCCAGGCTTGTTTGCAACGTGTCATTGATGGTGATAAAAGTCAGCTGAACTGAAGGCAATGTAAACAGACAAGTACTGTCTTCACGCTGTCCCTCTGAAGAGCCTCCTAGAATGTCTGGAAAAAGGATGTGAACAGTTTATTAAGGGCAGCGTATTAAGGACATAACTACCCTTTCGGTAGCCTCTCTGAAGACTTGTAACAAAGTCGCTCATTTCTTCCACAACCACAAATCAGCCGAGTGTGGCTTTTCTATGAAATGGGACATGGCTTAATCAAACACAAAGCATAGCTGCAGCGAGGCATCGTCTGCAGTTTGCTGGGGTTGAGCTTCATCCCTGCTGGAGGAAGGAGCTGCTCAGAGCACCAGGAGGCTGGGCTGCCCCTCTGGCCATAGGATGCTCAGGCTTCTATCAGACAGGCTCTTTTAAATCTGCAGCCTTACTTCCAATTTATTCTTGAGAAACAGCAGCCCCTAAGATAAAAAAAGGGAAAAAAAAAATAGAAAAGAAATAAAAGCAGCTTTCAATTCAAAGCGCATAGTTGTGAAAAAGCCATGCTCTGAACTGGGGTGAGGCAAAGCAGCTCAAGGCATATATTCTACCCCAGCCTGTACTTAATTATGTGTTTTGAATTGAAAACAAACATTTTTAAAATGGCTACTGAGACGCACTTCTCGAATGAATCCAAGATGGTGGCAGATGTTATGGCTTCTGTGATAAATGATTTCAAAGGCGCCGAGGCCCGTCGCCTTTTTAAAGTGACAGCACTTGGGTCTCTACAGCCACTTTCCAGCTCTGCAGCGGTTTCTTTGCTTGACTGTTTTTGGGACGCCTTTCCACTCCACGTTTCACAAAGTTGCCACATCATTCAAGTGGGATGAAACCGAGCCGTTTCTGTGACATTCGTGCAGAAGGACGGCCACTGTGATCTTAAAGAATGTGGCACCCACAAGCAAACACATGGCTTTGATATTCTTTATTTTATTCAGAGCCCTCTAATTTAGAAAGCCATGTGTCACCAGGCAAAACTGAATGCTTGCTTGCAGCGATCACAGCCTTCTGCCTCTGTCCTCTCTTCTCTCCCCTGCAGCAGTTAGTGAACTTGCTAGAGAAGTTGCTCAGGAAATTCCCTCCCTGCCATCTTTAAGAAATGTTGTTCACTGGCTGCCAGTTGACCAAGAGGGTAAACTGAAAGAGATGCCCCAGCACAAGCCTGAAGAAATGATGAGCTCTATAAAAAGCCCAGAAGCCTATAAATCATAACAAAGAGCAAATTGCCAGCTTTGTCTTAGTAGATGTAGAAATTACTAATATCCCAGAATTACAGAATCAGAATAGTTTGGGTTGGAAGGGACCCTAAAGATGGTGATCTATATTTCCAGCCCTTCTGCGACTGTCAGGGACACCTTCCACTAGACTAGGTTGCTCAAATCCCTGTCCAGCCTGGCCTTGAGCACTGCCAGGGATGGGGCAGCCACAGCTTCTCTGAGCAACCTGTGCCAGTGCCTCACCACCCTCACAGGAAAGAATTTCTTCCCAATGTCTAATCTACATCTACCCTGTGAGAGAAAGGAAGGGAAATAACTGTGGACCACAATATAATGTACTAGATTAAGAAAAGGTCATCTAGCTCATATTCTCTCAGATGGAAGTCATCTCTCAAATAACTCTTATAATTTTACAGTATGTCACTTCCTTTCTTTTCTGTAGCTCACCACTGCTCTTGGAGAAGGCTGTACTTCCCTGTCTCCCTGGCCTAAGCAGTCTTGCTGGTTGAAGATTGTTCTGGGAAGGTGAACAGCATGGGTCTGAATCCTTATAGATACGGGAGATGACTCTGAAGAGCCTTCCAATCTCTGGGACACAAATCCTCATCAGACCCAGGTGCCTCCCTGCACCCTCACTGCGTACTGAAGGTGTTTGCTGATCCCCATGAGGATAAAGATATCTTCCTCTTCCCCAGAGATGCCCACCAGCTCTTGGATCTGATGTGAAAAACTGGCCTTCAGTGTTAGAAAAATACCTATGCTATCCTGCAATGAAGGTGATAAAAGAAGGTGAATTAACATCAAACTGTGTTCCACAACCTGTCTAAAACTGTTTTGTAAAGAACAAATTTAGTAAGGGTAGTTAAGAAGATTAAATGATTTATATTCAACTAAATAATTAATTATTAAGCTACTAAATATGCTTTTGGTGATCCTTTTATGCTGACAACACAGCGTCTCTGTGGCTGGGAAGAGTAATGAAATATGTTTTGCCTCACCCAGTTAGTTCTGCTTGACCTCCCACTTGACTCTGTTACACCTTGCCTGTGATGGAGACCATGACCTGCTCTCAGGTTTCCCACTTATGAGTGTTGAAGTGTTAGTCCCATAATCCACTTTGTAAGTGGACTGTAAGATGGGTGCATGAGGCACAGGCAAATTCCTGCTGCAAGAGATAAGTCTCCAGCAGTCACAGGCATGCAGATCAGAAGGTGCAGGCTGGGGTCAAGGTTCCAGATAAGCAGAAGGCTAGTTCTGGGACCATCCTGCTCTCTCCTCCCAAGGAAAGGCTTGTGGCTTGTTTTCCTTGCTATTTCATCTTGTAGCAGTACAGAGATATCTTCAAACATTGCCTCAGTTATGGAGTTTATTAACACCACTTCCTGTGATAGCAATACTATGATTCTTGGCACAAACAGGTGATTTCTGTATCAAACTCTTCAATCTTTGGATGTAGAACCTAAGTGGAATCTATGAACTAATTAGCAGTGCTTCTTAGGAAATCTGAGAGATTAGTCTCAGCATTGCCATTGACACAAGATGAAACTTAACTTCTTCAGCTCTGCATGTTATTAACTAGTCAGTAACGCTGTTCTTCACTGTTACAAAAAATCTAAAAAGTATGCAGAGCTCCTGTACATGATGTTATACTCAGCCATTCTGCCAGGAACAGCCTTTTGTAGTATGAAATGCACAGTGACATATACATGATGGCTCTCAGCTTATGGTGGGATTCTGAATGGTGAGGTTTTTTATTTGTCAACTAGAAACCACACCAAAATGTTACTTCTCTGCAAACAGACTTTGCATCATTCTGGCACCTCCTGTCTTCCGTAGTGTGCGTGTTTGTGTGCCTATACTTGCCATGTCTGCATGCACATACAATCATGCACACAATGGTCACTTGTCTTCCAAAATATCTTGGTATTACTGTTTGATTGTGCTGTATTGCAAATATACACACTCTTTCTTGACCTAGGCTAGGTGCAGGGATGGCAGTTGTAAGACAGCAATTTCATTAATATCTATGTTGCTGTTTTCCTTCCAGGGCTCTTAGCTCCCCTAATTGTATTTCACAGTTAGTAGACTTGTTCAGAGGTAGGTCCCAGAAAAAGACACACACACCTACAAACTGGGTGCTTAGCTCCCAGAGTGCAATATGAAGGTCAGAGCTACACCCCTCCACCACTTCAAGGAAGTGTGCTGAGTGCTTGATCAGAGAGACATCTGTGGTCAGCTAATGCAAAACAAAAAGTGTGGAACTGTGCTGGAAATCCTGTCCAATTCCAGCTCTCAGAGCCAGGGCTAGGGCTGCAAAGCTGTTATCTTCCTCCAAAGTGGAGAGACTGTCTGTCTTTACATGGGACTTCTACCTCAGAGCAAAATAAAATGGGCAGATTGTGGCTGCCGCCACATTGCATGTGACAGTCCTCTTGCTTAGATCATTCTCTTAGATGATCCTCTCTGACCACTCAGAGCAAAGAAACCTGGAGACTCATGCTGCAGTGGGAAGGGATTCAAGGCACTTGAAGCTGGGCATCCCATCCTAGCAGACTGTTGTGTGTGCCTGGGGGATATTTTGCACTATCCTTCTGATGCTTTGCCACTGTGCAGGGGAGGAAACTGCACAGGGCAGGACAGACACCAGCTTCTTGCCTTACAGGGGACTTTGAGTGAAGAAAATAAAACTCAAAATAATCTTGACAGCACTGGTTTGGCCTTTTCTGCTTTTCCTGAGAGAAAGCCTTGTTTGTAGCCGTTTACCTCCAGGCTGTGGCTGCAACATGGGATAACTCCTTGCACAGGAGAGGGACCAACACCAAACACCCGGCAGAGCTGCCTTCCTTCCCATTGCTGCTTGTGTGGCTGCTGTTGGCACGTCCTGGTTGTGATGATGAGAAAGGAAAGCCACTTCCACAAATGCCAGAGTGTAAAATGATGATGAGAGAGGAAACACCAGAGACAGAGGAAATGGGAAAGGACAGTTTGACTTGCACAAGCGGGCAGATAGGCAAGTACAATTGGGAAAACAAATAAACTGTCAGGGAAAATAATGAATAGAGAAAACACACAGGGAAGAGAGAGCCTGATCTAGGATTTGTAGGCAGCGAGTTTCCCCCCGCAGTAATATTTCAAGGAAAGGTTAATCAAGAAAACACGGAGGGGCATTTTTAAGCCACTGGCTACATCTTTGTCAGTAAACTAAACAGTGCTAAAGCCTATTCTCTGGCCTCAAATCTGAAGACAGTCTGGCCATGTAGGTAACTATTAAACTCTCCTAACCTCTAAAGCAGAGTGGCAACAGGTAAGCTGTCTAGTGGGAACAAGACATGTGTGAGCCGTGATCAGAAATTCCTTGGGAGAATTGCTAACTGGCATGGCTAAACTGTGCCAGGGACCTTTCAGAAAGTTAAAAATGTTCATGACTAAGTTCACGTTCCCAGAACTCAGCATGTTTATTATCATAGATACAGACATGAATGCCAGTGTTTTTAGCACTCCCATTAAAAGCCATCACAAGAGGATTGTAAGGATAGAAGCTGAATTGTAGAAAGTATAATACAAAGATATTGGGGTCATTAGAAATGGCAAAAGCTCTCTATGGGATCCAACATCATGTCTTGAAGAGTGGCCAAGGACAGAGCTTTCAGGGGAAGCTGGACATACACATTATGGAATAGGTGCCCTGTGGCGCAACATAGTCCCATGGTGCACAAGTGTATGTCACTTTCTGATGTAACTCTGAATGAGTCAATTTACAAATAAGTTTTGAAAGAGTAGTTCATATCATCTATTTTCTGAAGGAGACCCTAAAATACAAAGTATACTTTATCAGCCCATCATGTTTTTATCTTTACTTTGTCCATTCACTCACACTGGCTGTGTCATTTGGAGCATCCCATGATTCTGTCCTTGTTATTCCTGGGAGTAATTGACTTTTTCTGCCATCAACCTGCTGCTTTTTTTTTTTTTTCACAGTAAGACAGAAGCAAAGACTTGTCAAGAAGCTAAGGTAATAAGCAATCTAGAATTTGATAGAACATCATATATGTTCTGAGAGAAATGTCCTTAGATTATATCCAGTTGTGTTGGTTTTGTTGATGAATTTGCAAGCACCATGGAAAAATAAACCATAAACTGTACCTGCCAGCAGTGTGTTTAAAATGGTCTTCTGAAGATGACTCTTCCAAACTAATTAGGTTTCACACTGGAAGCAGGATGGGAAATGCTTTACCTGTAGGAATACTTGTGCTACTGCTTAACAATGCCAGACCAAAGTTGCCTGAGGAACTTCTGTCTTCACTACAGGTATGAATCAGAAGGCATTTTAAAATCTAAATTCTATTGATTAGCCCCATTGATTCCTGTGGCAATTCCTGATTTTCACTTACACTTACAAGTGTAAGTTGGAGTCAAGTCCACTGTATTTTACAGGGTGAATTGATCATAAGCTAATGAACTGATTAAAGGCTATTAGACAGCCAGACTGAAAAGGAACATGCTTCATTCTCACCCAGGTCCACTTCTTGAGCACCTACTCTCTAAGTCACCTCCTTCTACAGCAAGCAGTTCTTTCTACGCTACTGAGAGATAGGTTACACTGCTATTGTTTAAAGTTAGGGGTAGTTTGGTTAAGCTAAACAATGTAAATGACTTGGACAACAGGTAGAATTGCTGGACAGCGAGGAACTAATTTCCTCGCATGCAGACTTGGAAACCAGTCTCTAGAGTTGCAGAAAAGCACAGTAACACTACTAACTTTAACACCACCTTACACCGGTGCAGTAGAAAATGGAATGTGGCATGCTGACCTTTTTTTTCCAACCTGGACGGGCACAAGGTTCTTCCTTAAAAAAAAATAATGACCCCTGACGTCAGTTTTGTTATTTTGGGTAGAGTTCCTTCTTTCAGGCGGGCTTCTGTGTAACACACGAGAACAATTTCCAGGCCCTTATCAGAGCACCAGCCAAGGAGTGTCTAGCCGACTATCTGCACCTACTGAAAGAAACAATGAGAACCCAAAGGCAGACAGCAAGGCAAGCGCCGGTACACCCTCCCCGGAGAATGGCAGCAGGGGTGGGAAGGAGGGGCAATCATCGCCCTGTTGGGAACATAATAGCCCCCGGATAGGCCACTGCAAACAGGAAGGGTGTGGACAGGATCTGAGTGCAGCTGCTGCTCTGCTAACAGCATCTGTTCCCACCAGCTTTGATCTGTGGGCATGCGGCATTTTGTGCCATGAGATAAACACGCTCTTAGAGTGGGGTTTGTTTGCCTTACACATATCTACCTAATGAGCTGTGTGCCCAGACAGCCATACACTCCAAATCCAGGAGGAACAAGAAAAAGCCTTTCTGGGAGGGTTGCAGCAGGTCCTTGCAACCTTTTCACAAGTCCACAAAAAGTGACATCATGTGCAAATTGCTCACCAGCCCCAGGTTTCTCACAGACCAGCATAATCACAGTCCTACTATTGCTCATGTAAAACTGGCTAGACTCCTCTTGTGCTTGCCTCTGTCGTTAAATCCCTCAGAGCAGAGTATTCAATTTAACAATTAACTCTCGTGAAGAAAATCATACTAGTTGGCTTCTTGGCATGGCTCAAGCACTTTGTATGCCCTAGCTGCAGCCATTAGGTTTGGAAACAAGCAGGGGATTCCAAGTTCCCGATTAACAAGAGGCCAGAAACACTGCCTCACTGGGAGTAGACTTGGAGCTGTGCCTGCAGGCCCAATCCAATTCCCGCTGAAGACAACTGGAGGGCTGTCCCGAAACTTCAAGGGTGCTGTGGCTCCCCTGGCAGATGAGGAGGTAAACTGCATAAGTGTTGTGGTCTGGGCTGTTTTACAAGCCTCCGAGGTCTCTCACCTTCCCAGCAGTCCAAAGGCTCACACTGAGGAGAAGGGAGAGCAGCTGCCAGGTAGCTGCTTCATACCCACATTCAGAGGTTATGCCATTGCACAGGGGGATGACTGCATTTGCACATGGCATCTTAGAAATGTTGGAGTCTTCCTGCATGTTCTGCTTCACTGGGAGTAAACCTGGGACAGTGGCAAACTACCTGCAGATATTTTGCTGGAAGAAAGAGCTGCGGAAAAAGTAAGCAGGTCAATATGTACTGACAAATCATCCTTGGCTCTGCTGCAACGTTATTTGTAGCCAAAGAACTGTGAGTCCTGCATGTCCTATTTAAGAACCTCTCTCAACCTATGAACTATCTGAAGGGTCCCTATGGTGAGTAACCAGGTGCAGGAATCCATCTGGAATCATCTTCCTGCAGTCAATGAGCAGTGTTGGTCATGGCGTGATGATACTGTACATGAGCTGAAGAACAGGCAACCAGTTGTGAAAATGCGAGAAACTGTGGGCAAATGCTGGTAGATGGGGTTCTGTGTGCTCCTTGTGCCGGTATCCGAGGCAAGCATGTCACACTGTGTCATAATAATGTTCAGTTCATCTGCACTCCTGGAGTAATTGCCAAATTCAGCTGTGTACAGAAGCGTTTGCTGAAAGCTTGGCTGGATCGAGAAATCTTCTCAAATGTGAAAAATGAGTCAGGTGGACACTGAAGCCCTTGACTATGTTGCCTTTTGCAAATAATTTGTATCTCTGGGTTTTTCTTTTGAGATTTTCATTAAGGAGAACAAAGCAGCAAAACTCTAATTTTCAGATGACCAAATCCATTTGGGCAAATCTACTCAGAGAATTATGTGGTGGATGATTGTTTGTAAGCTACAATAGGCCAAGTCCTCCAGTTGTTACCTTTGATCAACTTCATGACAGTTTGCCAGAGTTAAAAATGAATTTGTACCTTAGGAGATGGCACAATATAATTAACACTCGGCTATTATTTGGTGGGGTGTGTTCACTAACAACTAAATAGATCATGCTCTGTCCATGTTCACAGTTTGTGGTTCTTCCCAGTTGAAAGCTGCAGGCAAGTAATTGTTTCTCTCTGCATCAAGGATTATGCTTTTTGGGTTTTTTTTTGTTTTTTTTTTTTTTTTGACTGTGGGCTTTAAGACTTGCTTCAAGTCTTTTTTGTTTTATGAACTGTAATATTGCTGTGGTTTCTTAAATTTTGAGTTTTCATTGACAGTCATTATGGCTATTCCAAAATACCCTTCTTACACTGGACTTTACTCACATTCACTGAAGTAAAGAAAAATACACCTTCTTTTTTTTTCCCAGGAAAGAAACATAATACAGAAGGCACAGGACTACCAGGATCCAAATCACTGTGTTAATCAAATTCTTGCAACCCCCAGGTGTAGCCATTCTGCAGTGGGCAGCTATGGTGGGGTTCTAAACCTGGGGTACAGGGAGCATCCACAGGGCTCAGGCAAAAGCTCCACAGCACGTTTCCCTTGAGCTTCAAAGAGTTTTGGATCCAGCACTGCAGGCACTTGTTTCAGAAATACAAGATTGTGGGAAAGGGAAGAAAAGGCATTAAAATATCTTTTTGTTTTGTCATCTTTTTAAGTTCCTTTCATCTCTGACCAGCCTAGTGCACTTTCAAAAGATTCTTCCTACAATATGTGGACTGTAGTAAATATCAATAATTTTACGATAACCATATTTCTCTGATTTACAGCCACAGTTAAGAGAAAGTATCTGATAGATAAGAATTTAGAAAAAATTAAGTTACATGTGATATATATGTTATGTAAAAGCTTATAGGAAAAATCTCAGCAAAAACACTGACTAAAGCAAATGTAGATACAAAAGTCTCAGTGTTTTTAAAGAGCGGTTAGAGTTCATATATTATGATCACAGCAGAAGGCTAATTTCTAAATCTATCTGGTGGTGGAAAGTGTCTGGCTTCTCTACACTGAAGAGGAGAGAGCAAACATAGAGCTGCTGCATAACTAAATATACTCCACTGTGCACTGTGGTTGATTCGGTCTTTCTTCTGTGTTGCATGAGTCCCTGTCCTTCAAGGTCTTCATGTCCTACCTCTATTTCCCATCAGTACCAGGATCATGTTTAGCTCTCTGACCCTTTGCATTTCCCAAGATCCAGACAGGGGGTTGTTTATATTGCAGTCCTGAGGCATACCATTTATTTGTCTTCTTTTGACTGATTAAGTATTTGTGGAAATTTCATTTTATGCAGGAAATAGCTATAATCACCAGCAAATGTGACTTTAATAATTAAGACACTGGGAGCCATTTTTTGGTTGGCACTAAACCTCACACAGAGTAAAACGTTGTGATAAAATAGTCTATTTTCTTATCTGCATTTGGAAGTCAGGACAAATGCAACTGATTAAGAAAATCTTCAAGCAAGATACCATATATCCCCTCTAAAATTAAATTCTGGCTGAAGATTCACTTACTTCTGCTTGACACACTCAAAATGCAAATAATGACAGCAAAAAATGAAGTCCATAGAATATTTTGGGCTTGAAAATAATACAGTTCTTATCATATCTGATGGGCAAAAACATATAAAGAACAATTTGAAAAATTAATTTGTGATTCTGTAGAGGCATTTTATTAACAATTGATTTTCATTTTGTAACTCAAATGCCAGTGAAATATTTTTGACATATTTGGTCTTCTATCCCAAGGAGGGTTCATGTGAAAATACATATGCATGTGCAGGTTAGGGCAGCCACTGACCCTACTTCCATTGAAATAAATGGAGAGACTCCATCACTGGGGTATTAAACTTTAAATAGGATAACAGAAATGTTATGGAAAAGACCCAAGCCCTTTGCAAATAGCAGCCTTGGTGGATTTGTTTCTCACCCATCCCCACTGCCTGCAGGACGCATGACCTCAGGCTCCCTACCCAGACAGTCAGACACACAGTAAAAAAGTAACATTGGTCCTGGGAATCATAAGGGGGGAAAAGGACACGTCCATAAACAGGGACAAACATCTTTCTCCAAGCAAGCTGTCAGATCCATTTAAGCAGAGACCTGCTCAATCTTTTCCGCTGGGGCCACTTTTTCCTGTCTGGGAACGTTTGTGGCATTGCCTGTCTGTTCCCGAGCGACCATCTCTGAGAGGTTTAGATAAGGCAAGAAACTGCACTCAACAGTCTTAAGATCCCAGGCTCCAAAACACAATGGGAAGGCTGTACTTTTGCTACCACTCTTTCAGAGGAAAAAAAACCAAACCAACAAAAAACCAAGCACGTATCAGCTAAACAAAAGTTATATTGTCTGCTGGGAAACACTGATCCTTAGCAATTGTTCTCATTTGTATTTATGTAACAGAAGTGCTTTTTGGTGGTCTAGCTCAAGTATTAGTATGGGGGTGGCAGTTCAAGCTTCAGATATGTAGCTGACTCTGGAATAAATTATATGAGGCAAAGAGAAAAAAAATGCTTTACTACCTGTGTCAGCTTTAAGTTGTAAATACCTCAAAGCAAAGCTTGTGTCATGTATTAGAATACAAGGCAGGACACAGTGACTGAGATTGCAAATCTTATTAGTAATATCTTCTGGGGCTTACAACGGAGTGGTTTACTTTCAAGCAAGGAAATAAAAAGGTACTTCATCTATGGATACACAGTGATATTAAGCAAACATTTACATATCATAGAATCATAGAACGGTTTGGGTTGGAAGGGACCCTAAAGATCACCTAGTTCCAGCCCTTCTGCCACGGGCAGGGACACCTTCCACTAGACCAGCTTACTCAAAGTCCCGTCTAACCTTGCCTTGAACACTGCCAGGGATGGGGCAGCCACAGCTTCTCTGAGCAACCTGTGCCAGTGTCTTACCGCCCTCACAGGGAAGAACTTCTTCCTAATGTCTAATCTAAATCTTCCCTTTTTCAGCTTAAAGCTATTCCCACTTGTCTTGTCACTACATGGTCTTATAAAAAGCCCCTCTTCAGATTTCTTACAGGTCCCATTTAGGTACTGGAATGCTGCTCTATGGTCTCCCTGCAGCCTCCTCTTCTCCAGGCTGAACAATCTTTGTGTCTTCATAGCAGAGGTGCTTTAGCCCTCTGATCATTGTGGCCTCATCTGGACTCACTCGACTTGTGTCTGGGGCCCCAGAGCTGAACACAGTACTGCAGGTGGGGTCTCACAAGAGCAGAGTAAAGGGGCAGGATCACCTCCTTTGACCTGCTGGTCACGCTCCTTTTGATGCAACCCTGGATATGGTTGGCTTTCTGGGCTGCGAGCGCACACTGCTGGCTCATGCTGAGCTTCTCATCAAGCAACATCCCCAAGTCCTTCTCCTCAGCACTGTTCCCAGTTGTCTCTGCCCAGCCTGTAGTTGTGCTTGGGATTGCCCTGACCCAGGTGCAGGACCTTCCATATCATACAGTGATGTTAATCATTGAACAAATATAAATATCTCCTATGCCTGAGTACCTGTCTTCTAATGTACCTGAGATGTAGGTAGGATTTGCAGGTGTCTTTTGTACGCAGTAAAATGATTAGAGACTCCTGTGTACCAAATGACTATGAGGAGCTGCAAATGACTATCTTTTAGAGTTTAGGAGGATGCAAGATCACTTGGTCCAAACCACCTTTGCATGCAGAAACACTGTGTAGATCAAATACAATTATTATTTATAATTTGCACTGGGAATGGACATGATCACATGTGATGTCTGTTTCCAAAAGACCCTGTAAAATACATGCAATGAGAAAACAGCCCGTGCTACACAGACCTTGAAAGACAGGACTGCTTTCTTGTTTTAAAATATGTAGCAGCTGTTGATAAAGGAGTGACGTACAGAATTATGGGCCATGCCTTTAGCTGGTATATATTGGCACAGCTCCAGGGACATCAGATTATGTGCCATGCTTTCAACTGGTATATACTGGCACAGGTCCAGTGACTTCACAGAATGATGCTAATTTACACTAAATTTATCTGGCTTTATATCCATAGTTATTGCCAGAAACAATACATAGTTATAAGAGAGAATTATTGTTTGAAAGCTTGAATGAGAGGCAGGCAAGATGCTTTCTGTCTCCCAGCAGAAGATGCATGATGTTTTTCCCTTTTTCATCATTCAGGAAAATTGCCAAATATGGGCTCAGGCCAGCACAGGCTGAAATCAGTTAAAAGTTTCCTTATAATACCCTGGGATTTTTGCTCTTGGATCTGACACTGCTTCAGTGGTGGAATGTATTTGGCTTGGTGTAGGTTCAGATCAACACAGTACTTTTGATAGATACATAAAATAACATTGGGAACATCTATCAGAGGCAGTTAATTTTTGCTCTTTGGATGAGATCACACGAGACATTAAATCAAAATCAAAGCCCAGGTCTCAGCCCTACTTGTCCTTTTTAAACTGTTAAAATCCTAACTTTAAGATGAGGTGCTCCTGGAGGAGGTTGTCTCATCTCCAAGATGTGGTGTGAATGGAAGGAAAGCCATGGGAGGCAGGAGGGGTTTTTGCAAAGCCACATGAACCTAGAAGGACAAGGACCCTGGCTCAGGCTGTGAGTTAAGACTTCTTTTTCTTCACATGGCTTCTTTTCAGGAGCAGCAGGACAACCACCAGCACCTCAGAGGGAGGCTTTCAAGATAGGATTTTCAGCCTGGAGCTTTCAGCAATATGTTGTGTAGACTTGCCCATGCTGCAAGTACTGGATCTGTTGGCATGAAGAATCAGTGTCATATGTAAGTAGATTTATATGTGCTTTGGTGGGAAGCTGGGACCACCACCAGTGGACAGGTATGATGGGTTTCTGGCTATGCATTGAACAGCACAGTGCTGTCTGGGTTTGTGCCCAGGTGAGCTGTTGTAAGGTGGAGCTTGACAAATCTATGGAAGAGGTTGTATGATATGGTGCCAAGAAGAGCTCTGGGACAAACTTTACTTAGGATGTCCTTTCCTGTGATGTGTTCCTGGCTATTACTCCAGCCCTGTTAGCAAGTGACAAAGATTATTATAGCTGCATTCATATAATATCCTGCCTCAAAGAGATGGAATGCCTTAGCTAGCTAGAGATGGCAAAAAAGCATTATTTGAATGTTATTTTTGACTGGTTGAATTAGCTAGTTCATAGCAGTGGGAACAGCAAGAACATGTAAGACTGAAAATATTTTCTATTTGATAAAATAGAAAGAATATGATTGCACTGCTAACAGAAGCTGACTTTTTTTTTTTTAATGGAGGAAAGGGTGAAACTTAATTTTGTCATTGCTTACAACTGAATCAGAGGTTTAAATTTCCTCTGAATCATGAACTGTTTAGAGGAGCTGAGCAATACAAATAGCTGACCAGTACTAAAGCCAAATTTCCAAGGTAATTTAATCTAACACTGCTGTTGTAGCTTCACGTAAATCAACAGAGGACTGTGCTCAGTTATTCTACCCTTGGCCAAAACCCAGTGCTGTTTAGCTTTCAGACTTGTCCACTGAGACTACAGTCTGAAATCACCATCAGAATGGAAGTGCTCAATGCTATCTTGTTAAGGAAAAAGTGTATTCAGATATTATTTTGCTAAGTTGTTTCAGTATGAATCTTCCCACTCGAATTCCATAAAATCCATTTGATTTGTTCAGTTAGCTCCAGTCTGGATTCATGTCTGAAACATGATTCAACTGCCTGATTCAATTGTCTTCAATTTTTTTTTAAAGGAAAGATCTTAATTTCTGTTAAAATATTATAATCAAACCAAAACAATTATTTGAACATGGTTGATTGTTGAAAATTGACTTTTAAAGCCATTTTAAGCATGAAATTTTAGAGATTGCAGAAAAGTCACCGGGCAGTTCTCATGTCTAAAAAGCACTAACAGACAAGATTTTTCTGAGTTTCTTCAGAAAAGAGAAACTTATTCCTTGTCATGCTTTAGTACAAAACAGGTGTAGTCAGGAGGTTTGGGTCAGTCATGGTGAGGGAGGTGTTTTGGCTCCTGTAGTCTAACAGGAATATTCTTGGAGAGTAGGAGAAGACTTTGTTTTCCACAGCTTTAAGTCAACCTCTTCAGAGTCCTCTACTTAATTGGAGTCTTTCAGAGGAAGGCTGCTGCATGACATACTGTACTAATTGATCCTCTGTCTGAACTGGGAGAGTTTTTCTGACTGATGCAGGTGCTCCTGGCATTTCTGCGCACTTCTCCATACATTCTCTTCACATTTCTGGACAGTTCTTCATTGCTGGAGTTTTCTAGTTTTGATGTATGATGGGAAAAGCCAGAAACATTAATTTTAGATCACGACCTGAATTGAATAGCATG
Organism: Neopsephotus bourkii; assembly: GCF_033783945.1. Classification (NCBI taxonomy): domain Eukaryota; kingdom Metazoa; phylum Chordata; class Aves; order Psittaciformes; family Psittacidae; genus Neopsephotus; species Neopsephotus bourkii. The sequence goes on from NW_026902239.1 coordinate 9,536,013, forward strand.
AACATCTAGGAGCAAACTGGGCCCATTATGTCTGGAGAAGCTGCTAGATTTCCAGAAGATATTTGGGAGTATTATTTCACAGAAAACTATTGTACAGAATGCTTACAATTAGCACTAACTTATCCCCTATTGTCAAAGTGGTTATTCATTAAATGACTCCCCTCTTTCTAATTGATGTTTTGACAGCGTATCATGTGAACCAATGAAGACTTTTCTCCCTGCCATTTTTAAATATCTGAGAAACAGACACCAAAGGGATTTTTAAGTTAATTAAGGATTCAGTTGGGTTAAAAAGAATATAAGCCAGATGATACTGTGAGGCAAATTATGTTAATGGCAGACATAGTCATTAGCATTTTGCTCTGTGATGATTCTCAGACAGATCTACAAGATCCTTGTCCAACAGGGTCGATGCTAATTAGGGTGGCACTGAAGAAGACAATAAACTCTTAACACCAGTACATTTACATGTATGTGAACGCAGTATCTGGTTTTCCTTAAAGCACATGAGTTGGAGCTTCCGAATAACATCTCAAATAAGAGAACTGGCTATTCTACTAACAGGATGATGTGTTGTGCACTGACTCTAGTTATTCCTAGGGAAAGCATGCATGAGTTTGGGAGAAGAACGCTATTCACAGCTCTGGAGATGAATGATGGAAGTAAACAGGGCTGCCTGCTGCCCCCATTGAGTTGTGTCTCCTGTGAGTCTGTGCACAACAGTCTGTGCACACCCTGTGCCAAGCTTCACAGGAAGCTGAAGAGCTGAAGAGCCTCATCCATAGATGTCAGAGGATCAGGTTACCTTCATTCATAAAAATAAGCGTGGGTACAATTAACTTCTCAGCTATCCTTCATTAAAAGCCAAACAATCCCACATTGCAGGTCGCTTTCCCTACTTCCCACACTGGTTTTGTGTCATTCTGTCTTTCAGAAACTACACATTACTAGCATCACAGACACTTAGATCAGCATCTTAAGTTACAAAGCAACTCACTGGATTTGGGGTTTCCTGTTTCACCCAGACATGTTGCTGAGTTGCTGCTGGCCCCTTATGCCAAATTTCAATGCACAGTGCCTCCCATTTTATAAACTTCTCTTCTGATTGATTATAGCTTTTTGTTTTCTATTTTGTAACTCCATGTCCAGAAGGGTGGTTACATACTTAATCCTCTTTTATTTCGCCAAAACTTAAAGAGTTAACAGTGAGAGATAAATTGCAGATTATTTCATTACAGAAATTTTTTGTGGGATTCATCCGGAGGTAAGTAAGTTTCCAAGGAAAAGGTTTCCAAGGAAAAGATCTCCCTCCTCTCTACCCACCCATTTTAATTGTCACACTCCCTTATACCATTCTTTTATCATTTGTTATTTTTATTCTTGTATAAGGTACAAATTAAGGCTGCAAGAGCAGGCTCGTAAGCCTGATTAAATTTAAACGTGTCCTTTGCATGCAATTTATGTCAGTAAAATTAAGCATTTGCACTTACATTACAGGGAGGAAGCTATAAATTATAGCCTGCTGATGAAGTGTTTCATGTAGAAATAGAAAAGCAAGGGGTTAAGTGAATGATAAAAAGTTGACCTTTTTTGCAGCAGCATGTAAGAGAACAGAATTAGCTCCACACACATATCCTGACTTTAGTCAGGGATATATAATATAACTAACTGGGGACCTTAAATGATGCAGGGAGGTTTGAAGAAAAAAAAATACAGAACTGGAAGTAGCTTCAGAAATGGGAAAAAAAGAATAAAAATCCAACAACTAAACAACCCAAACAAAGGGTAGTCGATTGCAAAACCTAAAACCAGACCACCACCAGGCCACCCTCCAAAATGTCCCAAACTCTGAAAAGTCAAGATCTTTGTTGTACAGCATATTTTTAAGGCTCATATGACGACAGTTTCCAGACCTCTGTCATGTTCCTTAATGAAAATGAGTTCCTTTCAGACTTGAAAGCGTATCACAGAACTGTAAAGTTCTTTTGCATTTAATATTGCATTAGCTGGGACAAGGATATTTGTATCAGAGGGTCCGTAACAGAGTGTTCCTGGCTTGCTGGAAGTGTTTGACTGACCAATAGTGACAAGTGGTCTGAAAAGAGAAAATAGTCAAAATAAGAAACACTTGCTAAACAATTCCTCGAAGCCAGATTTTCATCAGCTTGAGAGGAACTGCACCAGTTTGCCCACAGCAAGAAGCTTGCTCGCTTTCATCGGAAAGCTGTGGAGATTCTCACCGTGAGAAAAATTGCTTCTCAGACTACAGAAGATACTGACTCCCACCTTGCATACTATTTAGCATTAAGCCACAGGAAAATCAGCCAAGAATTTAGAGAAAAAACAGACTCATACCCCACACCTCCACACCCCCATAATACATTCCCAACCTAGGTATTCTACAGTACAGGCAAAAGAAGCTGCCCTAAGCCTTGAATATTAACTGTAGTGATTGAAATGTTACATTTTAAAAAAGCCAAACCTCGGAGTGTGAACACATTCTGAGTTTGCTGGTGGTATGCACAGCGTTCAAGACACTTGCAGAGCTTCTGCCACCCTTCTGTCTGAGAGCCAGCCCAGGTAGGAATGTGACAGCCTGACAGTCCTGGCACTTAGGCAATGTTACTTGCTCTCCAGATTACTCCTGCTACGGCACTTGAACTCTTTAGTCTCTTAGCATATTCAAACTCCCAAACCACAGAGTAAGAGATAATAAACCTCTCTTTATCTGCTCAGTATTTGTAGCAGTTTCAAGCGTCAGAGTCCTGTGCTACTTGTTCTTGCTTTTTCACGTAGGAATGCCTTGTTCTTCTGTCTTAGCAGCTTTCTGTATCAACCACTGCCATCCAAATATAGGAAAAAATGTGAAGGATTTTAACAATTCAGCTGAATATAACACTCAAAGAACAAAATCCAGCATCTTGCATTACATGATCAAAATATACTAACTAGCTCTACAGCTAAAACATAACAGAAAAGTTTCATAAATTGAACCACCACTGCTGATATGTTATTAATACATTTTAGCTGCAGAGCTAATTAATACAGTTTGTTCAGCTGATTAGACAGGTAGTGTTCTGAGTCTTTTGATCACCAGTGAAATAATCGCTAATCAAGGGCTGCCATAGATAGCACAATGCTTATAGGGCTGCAGACACCATTGCACAGAGAGATCCTGTATTATGTCTCTGAAATAACACTGAAAATTCGTTTAAGGAAGCTTTTAGTCCAGGATCACCATGTGGACATGTAAGGCAAAAAGCAACAGCTCCCATAGTTGTCACAAATTAAATCAGTTCACTTGCCGTTGGAGGTTCATTTGCTTCGTTCAATGGCCTATTGGTTTTCTTAATTCAATCCCAGATTTCATGTCAGTATGGCCTACGGAAAGACATTTTCTCTTAGCATCTCTGTATCACTTTCCTCTTTTGGTGCAGCCTAATTAGATCTGTCCTGCTGTTTTCTTCTAAAAATAAAGCAGTTTCCAAACTCAGAATTATTATTCTATGGCATTATTACCACCTCATATACAAACTGCTGGCAATTGCTTGTGTTTTATGAGAGAGTTTTAGATTCCTGAGAAGAAACAAGTGGTGCCAAGGAGATGAAAAAATTAAATAGGAAACAATGCAAATAGTTCGGTGATGTGGACTGTCAAACTTACCTTGCTAACAGGCAAAGCAAGTGATTAAATATTTATTATATCAATTTCCGAGTAATTATTTTAATCATAAATAGCAGTAATAGAATGATTACTATGAGCAATATTATACCATAAAACTCCAATTTATCTCTAGTCTGCTGGCAGGTTTTTTGATAAGAAAAGGCATCAGAAGACGACTATCACACCTAAAGCCAATTTCAGACCTTAGATGATGCAGTGCTGTTGCATGTATACTAAAGGTCCACATCCTTCTTGTACACTTTCTCCAGGCTGCCACAATGTGAACAGATTTAGCTGTATAAAGCGTATCATACAACAGCAGTAAAACAACTTAGAAAAAGGGAAAATACTTTGAAGACCGAAAGAAAATGTATGCCTAGAATTCTGTATGGGACAATCAGAAACTGGACTCCTCAGCTCATGGGGGATGAAGAGGAAACAGGGTAGGAGGCAGGGTAGGAAGGGCTCAGCCAGAGATGTCATTAGAAATTAGGGATGGCCTTGCAATACAGCAATTATTGGCCTATGTGATAAATTTGGCAGCCTGTATCACAATGTTGCACAAAGGTCAAAAAAAAAATAAGAGACTTTTGGGCAATCTTAACATTTCTGTAGTACACTTTTTGTATGATGACCTCAACTCACTTGTGCTCCATAAACATCCTATGTACATAACATTATTCGGAATATTCACTGTGTATTTGTGGAATAGTTGCTAAAATATGCTTTGCAGATTTTAGAGCAAATCTAATATCTCATTGCATGCAAACTTGATCAACAGAATTTACAATTGCTCTTGTGTTAGAGGAATGAAGGACTGATTTTCTGTGAGTCAGAAGATGGCTTCTGTAATCCTTATTGCCTTGAAAGGCTGTATTGTTGTTTTCATCACTTGACCCATTACTCTTTTCATCATTTAATTAAATTATAAACTCTCTTGCTGATGCCGCTTGCTTGGATATTTTCCCATCCTTTTTTGTATGAACTCCTGTTCTCCTACTGCTTTTTCAATTTTCTAAGCTGCTTTGCCATTAACATCACTGCTGGAAGTTAGAAGCCTGTCACACAAATCCATTTAAAGCAAGATCTGGGGCTATTTTTTTTATGTGATACAAATTTAACACAAAAAAAACCACACCAAAACCAAACCCCAAAACACCAACCCCCCTCCCCCCCCCCCGATTAAATTGTACTATTTCCTCTCCTTAAAGAAAGTGCAAGAAAAATGAATACTTGTCTGTTCTCACATCCTGTGTAGGAGGCGAGCTGGGCTGCATTTACATAGAGGAGATGGGATTTGGAGGTATGCTGTAGAACAGTCACAGCTCTCCATAACAGAACACTTTTTTTCCTTCTTTCAGGAGTCAGAAAATTTTTGCAAAGTAAAACCAACTCAGCAACTTTCCACTGACAAGTCACAGAGCATATTTGCAGCATTTTGTTTTAATTCTTAAGCTTGTTTAATTTATGATGTCCCCAAGCTTCCCCCTAAAAAAAACAGCTGCGAAACCAGACGTATATCCCCAAAACTTTAACAACTACACTTTCCACACCATGATAACTTTAGTAAAGCTGACATTTATAATGCAGCAGAAACCTTGTTTCTTGGAGAGCTCTGTCCACCACCAGAACCAGGACAAATGTAGTATATTTTGGTTTTGTTTGCTTGTTACAATGCTAGCATGCTGACATCATGTATGCTCTCCAGTGCTCAGTACCACGTTTTCAAGAAAGGAAAAAGACTGTATATGAAAGTACTTTGTCCATCACAGAACCAGCTTCCTAAATTTCAAACTAAGCAGGTCTAAAGTCTGATCTGTGTTTATTTCATGGTGTTGCTGGATGCTGTGTTTCTCATATGTATATCTAAGAATCTCCATTGCAGAGCTGGCAGGCTTATATGGACACATAAAAATAATGTAGTTAAAATTGACACAGTTCATCTGCATCACTGCTATTTGTACTGGTAGAAAGTTTCTTCAACTAAAACTTTGGTTTAAGTCAAATGTTTTCATTAATAACTATGATCACCTGGGCTGTACTTCTGTATCATTCCTCCTTCATGCTCTGGTTTTCTGTTTACCTGCTGTGAACAGCAGCTTCTGTATCATTAGGGTTATATATAGCAGAAATGATTTGTTATTGAGCTGATTACTGTGATCAAGGCCAATCTGTTAATACTGGGTGTTGAAGATTACGAAATGAGGATGTTTGTAAATCGAGTAAATGAATACTGTTTCTTTTATAGACACTCTGCTTCCACTGAAATATCTTCATTGGCTGCACATCCCTCTTGTGAATTCCTTGAATGAAAAAGTAACAGGTATTTTCCTTGTAATACACAATTGCTTTTCAATTCCAAGTGTAGCTGCAGATCCTAAAAGTGTTACAAGACATTAAGTTTCATTGCAACAAGTCCCCTTCCTATCATTAGCTCATTTAACATGTAGTACTGTATTGCAAGATGTCATTTTCCCATAAAATTGAATTCATCACTACACAATGCATTGAGATTATTATTTAATTAACAAACTAGTTAATCATTAATTTTTCTACATATATTTCTATTATTATTTGTACTACAGTTTCAGGCGTGCACAAGCCTCATAATGTTAAAAGCTGTATACCCATGTAAACAAAAATCTATACTCAAGCATCAATAGGCTGATGAAAGTTTAGTCTTGATTAATTTTAAGATACAATAATTGAAAGGTAAAGGTTGCAGAAAGAATAAAAGGAAAGCCAGCAATTTTTACACCATAATCCTTAACCTCAGCCTACCATATGCTCTGCAGGGTGCTAATGCGCTAATGCACAAAGCACAAAGCACAAAGCACAAAGCACAGGAGAAAACCACTGCTGGTGCTGCTGCTATGCTTCAGTTTATGTGAGGCAATCAGTTTTCAAGGCTCTCTGCCCACAGTGTTCAAACTGTAGAATTTCCTTTCACATTAACAGGCTGGAGTCTAAACACAACCAAGGAGGGTACTTCCCACTTTTCCCCCTCTGCCCTGATGTTTACTTGACTCAGTACACCTGTGGCAGTGGAGGAGGTTTGGAAGACATACAGCATAGGGCAGGAAGATTCAGTTTTCAGTATTTTAATACAGAGAGAGACCAGGATGGATGGAACTGGAGTCAAATGCTGCCCTGGGGACGTAGGAAGTTTATAGAGATTATGATATAACATTGATATAGTAATCTCTACTGTGTGAGTAGTATTTTACCCAGCTATGTTTTTATGACTAAAACCAGCTAGGTTTTTTTGTTTGTTTGTTTGTTTTTAATGTGTAAAAACCTCCTTGGGGAGCCCTGTCAAACAGAATACATCTGCTTCTTTAGCCTGTTATGACATCTGAGCTTGTAGAACAGACCATCACTGGATTTTCCTAAACATGCTTCTTTTCCACTCAGATGAGAAAAAGACAGTTTGGTTGCAATCAGTTACTCAGCTTGTCAGCTTTTCAGCTGTCATACCAAACTGGAAGGCTGGCTGCTACATTAAACCAAAACATCAGCCTCATCTTAAAATACCTGCCCCAGCAGTAGCACAGGGTAGACATCTCCTTTTCACACAAACTGTCTCAAAAGGCAATAAGAAAGTAAGGCTTACTAGATCAAATCAAAGGTTTGCCTTCCCAGAACCTTGCCTGATAGTGATGAGTAAAAGGTGTGTAGGGAAGGTGTAAGACTAAAATGACTATGTAAAGGGACATCCCCACAATGTTCCACTAGCTTCCAGTGATTTGTTGCTCTCAAAGCAGAAGTGGAATTTTTGCATTTAATAATCCTTGATAGAACTTTCTTCAGTAACTTTGTCCAATAATTTTTGCAGTTACAGAGACTTTGATTGCCCACAATGTCCTGTGGCAAGAAAATCCATGGCTCCACTATATGTAATGTGAAACAGTATTTCCTTTTGGTTGTTTTAAAAACTGACTTCAGTTGATACTTTCTAGTTCCTGCACTGAAAGAACATCTCAGCTGTCATCCCCAGCTTTTCCTTCATGACCTCTGTTGCGGGGCCATCACTCATTACTTTTCCAGGTACAGGTGTGCTCCTAGTCTATTTGGCTCTTGTGCTGAAGCCTCTCCATACTGCTGATCGTCTCTGTTCCTGTCCTCTGTGTTTGTTATAATCCTTCTGTATCTTTCCTAAGGTAAAAAGGCCAGAACATGGAAAAGGCTTCATTAGAACAGTGCTGAACACCAAGACGGTGATATCATATATCTATTTATTACAAAACAAAGATTTTAGTCTTGAGTAACAGCAACTCAGAGTCTATCCTAGTAGTTGTAGGGGTTGGGGGTGCATGTGTGGAGTTTGCACTTATCTGCGTTCAATTCCACCTGCCAGTTTCTATGACAAGGTCTTCCTGCAGTTTCACATCGTTTTTTAACACCAGTTCAAAACAAATCATATGCTGCATCCTGTGCAAAGAAGGATCCTAGTGTAGAAATGTTCCCAAGCTGCTGTAGTGGAAATATAATTTTGTATGCGTCTTCTTAAAAAGAATGTCATTTTGTTCTTTATCACAATCACTAAATCATCTCTTGTCTTACAGATTCTCTGCCAAGTTGCCTCTTTCTAACATGTCTGAAAAATAGTTTATTATGCATGTTCATGTCTTTTGCAAGTAGTTTCACAAACTTCCCCTTTTGGGGGATGGAGAGAGGTAGTCTTCCTTTCAACTTTCCAGAGCTCATGATCTTTGCTATTTTCCTGAATTGAACACAACCTTAGTGCACTGAGGGATGCCTTTTGAGTTGGTTGCCCTCCTACCAACTTTTTAATGGCCTTTCCATGATCTTTTAAAAGATATGGTATGTATTTGCTCTGTGCCTCTGATATACTATTGTTGTGGTTTAACATGGCAGGCACCTAAGCACCACACAGCCACTTGATCATTTCTCCCCAGTGGGATGGGGGAGAGAATCAGAAAAAGGGTAAAACTCATGGGTTGAGTAAAGACAGTTTAATAGGACAGAAAAAGAATTGAAAATAATAGTAATGATATATATTATCAATACACAAACCAAGTGATGCACAGTGCAGTTGCTCACCACACGCTGACCAATGTCCAGCCAGACCCCTGGCCAGTTTCCCCCAGTTTTATTATTCAGCATGACACTATATGGTTGGAATATCCCTTTGGTCAGTTGGGGTCAGCTGTCCTGGCTGTGTCCGCTTTCAGCACCTTGTGCAACCCCAGCCTCCTTGATGGCAAGAAAGTAGAAGAAGCTGAAAAGTCCTTGACTTAGCGTAGGCACTGCTCCGCAATAACTAAAACACCAGTGTGTTATCAACATTATTCTCATCCTAAATCCAGAACACAGTGCTGTACCAGCTACTAGGAAGAAAATTAACTCTATCCCAGCTGAAACCAGAACAGCTATTTTTAAATTATCTGCATGCCACACTTGCAGACTTTACTCTTTAGAAGTTTAAAGTTTCCTCTTTTATGTAATCTTACATGTTTTTAAACACATTTTTACAAAATTCCCCTTTTTGAAATGAGCCACAATGATATAGGTATGGAGTGCTTTTATTGGACCTGCTAGGCTGTTGCATGTAAGCCTATTCTGGTCCCTGTTACAGAGTGCCTGTTCCACAGCAGCATTTATGAATCAAGTCCAGTATTACTCAAGGCAAAGTAAGGAGATTATTATTCCATGTAAAGTTCCCTGAGTACTTGGTCCAGGAGGAGGCAATGAAGAATAACTAAACGCTTAACTTTGACACTAGGTCTCAACGCAGTACACCCAGGAGTGTTTGCGATCTCCTGCCACAGCCACATTTCCTGTCCCTGTGTTCTCATCTCCACCAGCAGGTCACAGGTGTTGCTGCATTCCAGTGGATCACTGGTTCCTATAAGCATCGTACAGGTGGCAGAGGAATGCCCTTTAAGCATTGCCAAAAAATAGCAAATAACAAGAAGGCAGAAGTATTTCTAACCTGCTTAGAAAAGTCAATTGAGTTTCAAGGCCTGAAGCAGACAGACTCTGATGAATTTAGAAATATAGAGCTAGTGTTGGAACTAAAACTACAGAAGTTTAATTATAAGGGTCTTGCCAACTGTGAGAACCTAATCTCTAGGCAGCTTTGAATATATGACCTATTTTTTATGTCTCTGCACTGTATTACATTGCCAAGAGATGAAAACAGAAAACTGTTCATTATGGGTGGGTTATTCCTATAGTGGGTTCCCCAGGGTCTGGTATTCTGTAATAAAAAAAAAAGTTTTAATTCATTAATAAAGTAAAAATTAATAAAACTAGTAATCTATGTAGAAGTCAGGCTAGCTACAACAGCTAGCAAAGGTAGGGATGGTGGAATGGTATGAAAGAGTATTTAAAGAAATGGTACGACAGAAAGAGGGATAAACATAAATAAGACTCTTGTCTTTCTAATCTTGAAACATTCATTCCCTTGTTCAGAATGAAAAAGATGCTAAAGACAAGTAGGGTATTGTACTGAAAAATATTGGCTGCCTGATGGCTTTGGAAAAAAACATGCCATGTTCACAAATACCTCCCCTGACCTGTTTATTAAAAAGGACAATAAATGACCGAGCAGTGAATATTCAGGGCCTGGGAGATTTTATCAGGCATAATGTTTCTGAAAAAACTGGTATGATACAGTTGGCTGTGGGAAGAACTGTGAATTCAGATCTTTCTCAGGTCAGCTGATTCTGTTCCCTTTCTAATTCCATGTACAGTTGCTATTTAACATTTTGCCAATCTTCTGGGAAAGTCCGTCAAACAAAGGTTTTGAACGTGACTTGCACAGATTGCTGACTGCCTTTCACAGCCTGGACATTTTATGAAGTCCTTCACGGATGACCGTGTTTTGTTTTATTTCTTAATGCATTCCATAAAGGAAGAATTCTGAACTAAGCCACTGTGATTGCACTTAATCAACTTGCAAACACACAGAAGAGAATTCATTATATGACTATAGTGAATTCCTGCTATTTAAGGATAGTGTCATTATGAACAGAGCTTACTGAAACCAAAATGCCTGAATTTATTTATAGGTCTTATGTACAAATGAAAGGAGCAAAGGAGGTTTAAAACATCTGATATGCTTGCTGTAATGTTCACTTTCTTGGAAGTTAGCTGCAACAGCAACAAGTGACCAAAGGTGAGACGTTGTGCTCACCATTTACCTGTATCTGCTGCTGTTGAAGTTTGCAGGAAATCCCCCATTTACCTCACAGGAAAAAGAATTACGCCAATGCTAAGCTCTTCTGGAAACACATACACTGGAAAAACAGAAGACTGCAGTTAATATGATTCTAGTGTTTCAGAAGCGTTAGGAAGCAGCATTTAAAAATGCTAAGTATTTTGCCCTTGGAACTACAGAAATGTTTTAGAAACCTTTATCAGGAGTTCAGGGAGGTTGATGCTGTAGCCAGCAGAGGTACAAATAAATAACCCTTCAGTGATGTGGGATCCCTGTGCCACAACTCTTAAAGGTACTTCAAAAAAATCAATAGATTGATGAAATATTTTATTAAGCTAAGATTCTTTTTACCTGCTGGGAAGAGTAACAGCTTTAATAAGTTACGAAGAGAACTTTTTTAGACTCTATTTAGTCACATGGAGGAAAAATGATCCAATTAGTGGTTTCAAATATTTTATACCACTGTGGTAATTTCTGGTGCCAGCATACCACTAACATCTGCGCTATTTCACAGAAAGGAATGCTACAGACACTGTATATGTTACCAGATATTCATGGCTTGCCTATCAAGGTACTACTGCCCACTGGTACTGGCATCAGTCAAGAAGAGCCCCACAGGAGTCAGTGGAGTTGCCTCGGAAGAAATGAGATCAAAATCAGGGTTTGTATCACCACTAAAAAGTATTGCTTTTTTTTTTTTTTCCTAAATGTGTAACTCATAAATCCCTTGAAAACAAGTAATGCCCCACTAATTCTATTTCTTTCATAATCAGGCAGCTAGTCATTTCCTGGCCCTGGCATAAGTCATATATCATGTCAACTTATTGGGAGAAATGCAAATATTAACTTCTGACAACTTTTACTATTGTTATTATAATTATTTTTATTATTTACTTATGAAAATCAGCGCACAGACTCTACCGGTCACTGTTCCAAAGAGTTTTCTCCTTTGTCCACTGACTTCCAAGGGACATGGATTGAATCCAAACAGACTTGCAAGTCGTTTTCAATGAGGGTCATATCCTAGCATGGAATTATTTCAAGCTGAGCTGACTAGGAATTTGGCTCACTTGCACTTTGGCTCATGGTGGTGTTGCCCATCAGGTTCATGATGACAAGTGAACAGGAAATTTCACCACTGCGTCATCAGAATGGTTCAGATTGCTCCAGGTGCAGCATGGAGCCAACCTTTCTGTAGAAACCCTGAGATGTGATACACAATGAAATCACTGTCTCTTGCTCTCCTAACAGCATGCTTGAATAGGCTGTGGTGAAACCTCCCCAGGGAGACAACAGAAGCCCTATCACATTTAGAGCTGGATAGTAGGAAACACTTATGAATGTACTGTAGGGAGCAATTCTTCTTGGCAGGGTCTGTGTTAAGTGATGTAAGAGAGGGCTTTTCAGCTCTTTTTCTGTGCCTTTGAGGATATAGTGTTGCTATTTGGCGTTTCTAAGCAGAGGCCTGAGCCTCAGAAGGAAAGATACAAAAGAGGAGATAATCAAATAACTGATTTCCTTGCATGCTTTCCCTGTATTCAAGGAGTTTTCAGAAGTGGGATGTTGGGCCAGAGGCAAACACTGATAAAGTTATGAGGAGCTGAAAAGCAAAGTGGTTATTGCTTTGTCCCTTTGGGTCTGTTTTCCCCATTATTATCTTAGTATTTTCTGTCACACCGCTATGCACAGATGCTTTTCTTGAATAACACTGGAAGGTTTCAAATCCATGTCCAAGATTTTTATGTGCTGTGACATCTACAAGAAACTGGCAGATAATCATAGCTCTGTAGTTTCAAAAAAGTAACAGTATAATTAAAAAACCTACAAACAAAATGTTACTAATCAGATGGTGGTCAGTGATAGAGATAAAAGTGTTGTAATCATGTTCATGCTAGTTCTTGCTAATCTTCTATCAGGTTTTTTTTCACTCTTTTTTTCGCTCTTCAGCAAGTTTTTCATTAAACAGATGGAGCTCTGCCAGATTCAGCTTTCATTCATATCATTGTAAATCATGACTGAAACCTGTGGTATTATTCTTGCTTTCTCCACACAGAACTTAGATGAGCTTTCAGACTGTTGCCTTAGGGCTCAATACATCTTGATACCTTTTGGAAAAACATTTGAAAAGCGAAAGAACAGTTCTGAGGCATCTTTCCAATCCTTTTGCTCTTTCTATCTATTCTTTCCCTCTCCTCTCCTCTCCTCTCCTCTCCTCTCCTCTCCTCTCCTCTCCTCTCCTCTCCTCTCCTCTCCTCTCCTCTCCTCTCCTCTCCTCTCCTCTCCTCTCCTCTCCCCTCCTCTCCTCTCCTCTCCTCTCCTCTCCTCTCCTCTCCTCTCCTCTCCTCTCCTCTCCTCTCCTCTCCTCTCCTCTCCTCTCCATCCATATCTTTCTTTCTTTGCTTGCCCGCTGCCTCAGGCTCATGTAATTTTCCCTGACTTTCTGGGAAAAAAAAAAAAAGCAAAAGAAAAAAAAAAAGGCAATCGTAGTGAGCTGGTGAGGTAATTTGGAACATATCCCAGCATTCCAACAATGCTGTGCTAAAAATCTGAAATACCCACAGTTCAGAGTTGTTACAATGGCATACCTACTCTTTCTGCCATCTGTTTGTTCTCTCACCTGCAAGCCTGTTCACATGCTAAAATCCTCTTATGTCAAAAATCATGCACAGTGTTAAGCTTCATAAAAGCATGAAATGTGAGACTTCAGTAATAGCAGCATACCCATATAGCAGCCTTAACACTAGGATTTTCTTGTTGCCTTAGTTGTTCATGTATTTTCTTTTGTATCCCATCTCTAGGGAATAAATTATTCAGTTGTTACGTTTTTTGTTGACTCACAGTCTAAAATGAGTGCTGTTCAATATCTTGACTATCATTTTAAAATGCCCCAGGCTTTTGATAGCTGGGCAACCTCTTGATAACGTTGTGTTATATTAGGAAAAGACAGGAGTATGGTCAGTGACATTGCTAGGCCATTCAGTAACTTATGAAGGCAGATGTGCTTTGGAAATATCTAAGCGGTTACATAGAATAGGTATGATAGATGACACAACAACCCCTAAATGAAACAGGCTTCCAATCCTCATTAGGTCACAAATGATACATTTAGAACTTCCAATTCAATGTGTTGCAAACCCTCCATGTAATTTCTATAGACGGCAATTTCTGTTCAGCAGCCACTGAAGACGGCCATCACTGGACTTAGAACAATGATGTTCTCTATCACCCCAGCTGGGTTTACAAGAGCGAAGTACCTCCAGCACGTGCAGGTTCTCAGTATTAAGCTCAGCACAAAATTTCACTATTTATCAGGCACTGTGCTAACAGGGTGCCCCAGAGTAATTTGTTTCTAAGAAATACATTCTTCCTCTTTCCTTCCCACTCTCTTCACTTCATCCTGCTGCAACTGAGCTCCACTATACACCTCAAAATAGTTGGTACAGATCTTGCTTGCAATAGGCCAGCAAAACCTTGCCAGTGTCGGAGCCTTGGAAAGCCAGGATGGAAGATGCTGCTGAAGAGTAAGGCAGAAAACACAGGACTGCAGTTTCTGTGGAGGCAGCATTGTCTGTTTCTGCCTTCACTTCTACCGTCCATTAGAAGCTGCCCCTACCTTGCTCTTTCCAGCCTCTTCCTGTGGCTCTGTTCCAGCTCTGGCCAAGGGTGGAATAATCAGGTCCCTGCCTGGCACAAGCCCTCATGCTTGGGGCAGGAGACAATTTTGCCTATGCTGTAGGCAAATTCTGAGCTGGTTCTTGTTACCTAGTCACGAAGTTCAAATTTTACCTGAAGAAAGTATAATTTATTTCAGTTCTCTCTGCATCTTCCTCAGCAGGTTACACTGTCCCCTAGTTGCATCATCCTTAAACAAGCCTAATATTGCATGAGATAGGCTGTTGCACGGCGAGTATATGCATTCTTTTAGGACTAATCATTTAAATTTGGCTTCCAGCATTTTTTTCTGCATATAGTCTGGGGCCAAAGGACATAGTCCCCTTAGTGTTTAGGAGATGCTAGATAAAGAGAAGTTGAACATGCTGTGTTGAGTGCTGTAATTGATGACACATTCCTGTGGTATACTTGACCATTAGAACAGCTCACTTAAAACAATATTTTCTTTTTAGAAAGGAAGTTGGTAATCATGTTGTTATGCTTATCTGCTTTGCATTTTCAGTTTAAATATTCAGGTGGTATTCAGTGTATGGTTATTGGTTACCAGAGCATGTTGATTCAAGTTTTCATTATCCAACTGCAAGCTGATTTTGTCGAATGTTATTTAAGCATCTTATTGCTGCAGATTTTCATGTATGGGCCTTTTAGATTTTAATTATGAAAGTGGGCCTTTTGAAAATACTGTAATCTCTAACTGCTTTGTGATAAAAATGGCTGTGACAGGTTTGAATCTGGTCAAGTCCATCCACAAACCACAGTGACCAAAATGACCTGGTTGTAGAAACCGTGCAAGGAAATACATTATCTAAAGTGCAAATCTAGCTCTGAAGTTTATGAGACTAAGTGGAGTCGTGCCAAAACAACTCATTTTACTTGATGGGGATGAGCTAAACCTGTATTATTGACGAGTTTCTAGTGTTTTGTTGGCATGTAAAGGGATATATGGAAAGAGTGGTCTTACATAAGTCCTACTTCCTCCCTCTAAGCCTCATCACTCCCTCCCACTCAGTGTCACTCTGCTAGCCTAGCCATTCCCACCCTCTGCTGTGAAACACCACCATCTCACTGTTGCCCTCACTGTCCAGCACCATGCAAGCCTCATCTGAATCCCAGGTTCTTTTCTCTACTCTTCCTGTTCAGACTGCCTTTGCCTCTTACCACCCTTCCTCAAATTTTCTTGACACTTGGAAAACCTACAGAATTAATTCAAGTGGTTTACATGATGGAAATGAAATTATGAGAAAAGGGAAAAGATGATCTATCTTCCTAGAATCATATAATGGTTTGGGTTGGAAGGGACCTTAAAGATCACCTGTCTTCATAAGAGAGGTGCTCCGGCTCTCTGGTCATCTTTGTGAACTCCTCTGGACTTGCTCAAGCAGGTCCATGTCCCACTTCTGTAGAACACTGTTTTTGTAGTTACTATTTCCCATGAAACTGCTATGGAAAAGGTCCTGCATTACAGAGTATGGACTTCATTGCATTGGGATTCAACTGGTCTCTCTTCAAGTTAGGTGTCTTTTCACATTTGCCATCTCTGCTCCTTTGGAGGAAGTGATACTGACACCTCAGGAAAGTAATTCAGTGCACCTATCTGAAACATCTGCTTCAAGATGGTGTTACCTTTGCCTCTCCACTGAAAATAGAAGTTGTCTAAATAACTGACTTCAGCAAAATGCTAACCTTTAATGTCTTGGGTTAGGTAAGCTGAATCCTGTTTCAAAAGAGTAATAGTAGCTCTTACAGAGTGTGTGGGACAGTAGAGGGTTGTATTTCCAAGCAAGAATTTACAAAACTACTTACTATGAGATTATTATTCTTCACTATGCCCTGAAAAGTTAGAAACTCACCCTGAATGAAGACCTACTGGCTGAGTTAAACCTACGGGCCTCTCTTAGTAACAGACACTGTCTTACTTATTACAGAAATGGAAAATTAATACTGCAAAACACTGCTGGAAAATCCCAAAATAGTTAATGCAGATGTAAATTGCCTGGGCATGTTAGTTAAAACTTCAAACCTGCATACTTGATTTAAGAGACAATTTAAACCTCACAAAACTACTAAGGTAAATAAATCCTTCATTAAAGAGAGGCGTGCTCATAAAAATCATCTAGTCTGTGGACTAGAACTTTTGTCAGCAGTGACTTCCTGTGTTCCCTGGACTTTGTGAATGACATGCATATCTCTGCTGTGAAACACTGAGTTCACACTATACCCAGATATTTTATGAGGCCTTTAGTCTTTCAGTATTGCTTGAGAACAGTTTGTAAACAGTATTCAAAGTCCCAGTCTGAGATCTGATGGGATGCAATTCTGCCATGAGGTAACACAAAAATAACAGCTAAGTCTGGACTGATCATCTAACTTCCTTTGCTGGTCAGAAACAAGAAAAATTCACAGGGAGAGTAATCTCATCCTGAAAAAGGCACATAAAATAAAATAACAAAAAAGGGCACATAAATGAACAACTGAGAAACCCTTTTTACAAAGGACATGATGGTACTGATTTAGGTATAGGTGAATAAAATTTTCTTTAGCTTCATGTCAGGCAAGATGAAGAGAACATTCTTCTTTTCAGGATATTAGAACATAACCCTTGCAAAACAAACAGGCAGCTGGAAATTGTCATGCAGGAATACCACATCCAGCTCTTTATTTCAAGTTTTAACAAGTGAAATTATTTCTAAGAAGCCTAATTAAAAGAGGATTTAAAATTTCAGCTAATCTTTGCAGGTTTACAATATTGCCCACTTCCACAAACATATGCCTCTGCTTGCTTCACCTTTTGTTGTTCCAGATCTATTTTTAGTTCAATTGTTATTAGAAACCCTTCACACTGTTGAACACTAAACTGCGCTGGCAGCTCAGGAAGTACAACAGTGAAAGATCTACTACATAGGTTTCTTGAAGCTCCAGGTTTTTTTAGAGACTGTTAGAAGGTTATTGGATTGATTTTCAAGCGAGGCTGCAAAAGAGTAATCCAGTAATAGAACATTTTAAGATTCAATTGTTAAATGGAACCATTACTGCATAGTGTGAATGTCTCAAGTTCAGCCTCTGAGTATTCTTTGAGCTTGAAATGCATTGCACCAACAAACGGCCCCACAATTTAGTGTAAGCAAACCCTTTTACTGGCATAAATTTTTGTGTACTCACCATGAGAGAAAAAGGAAAGTATGGGGTCAGTTTTCCCTCCTCTATGTCCCACATAATGTTTATTCTGCAGTGCATTGTTTGTTTTAGCTTGATATTTCTTTTTAAAATGTCTTTACTAGACTAGAGTGCTACAATTTTAAGCCTCACAGGCAAACTTCAGCAAGTTATGAATAACTGGGGAGTGGGATTTCAATGTAATTCAGGAATGAGAACTAAGCAAAGAAAAAATATTCAACCTTTTCATGGAAGGATTGAGTATTCTTTTCAAAGTCATATATCAAAAAGCCACACACAATGGAAACATTCTCTCTCCCTAGAACATAAAAGAAGAGGGAACTGCCTGTTATGTGTTCTGAAATGATCCCTTTTCATTACAACTTCAGAATTTTTCTCTCTGGGGATCACTGACTTCAAACCATGAAGAAAGGGAGAAAAGACATCATACTATTTCCATTAAAATCAGCCATGCGTAACCTATATTTTTTCCTTTTTTTTTTTTTCCCATTTCACAATAATATTTGCATTCCAAAAAAAAAGTATTCTTTTTTTTTTTTTTAATGAGCTGAGGTTAAGAAAATGAGGTTGCTGCCGACAGTGCTGTTCATAACACTTGCATCTGCCTTGTTTTAAGCTAGCAGCAGAGTAACTGCTATGTCTGTGTGAAATTCATTAGAAAACAAAACATTCAATCCTTCTTCATTTGGCCTGATCCTTCTTGTTTACCATAATTAAGTTATAAGAAAACCATCTTACACAACATTCTCTCAGTCTTGCAAATGCATAAGCTAAAATTGAATTTTTTTATAAATGATCCCATATACAGTGTATTCACAAAACTTTTGTGTATGAACAGTTAGAAAAGAAATAAGAAGAAATGATCCAGCGACATTAGAAGAGATCTGGATAAAAGGTAATAATATGTATGATTAGGCAAAGGTTTCATCTGACTTTTAATGAAGTGAAAAAAAAAATAAAACTAACAAAGAGCAGTCAGTATAACACAAAGAATATAAATAGAAAGAGCAACATAGTTCCAGAAAAGAATTTTTCCAGGTCTAATGACACTGAAGCAAGAAACTAACTTTGGATGTTTCGATATTAGAAACATAAGATTACTGTAGCAAGAATAGATAAAAAATGAATGTAAGACATAAATAAGACTAATAAATGAAAGACAAAACAGCACTTGTCATTCACATATTGTTCTTTAGGTGTTAAAAACATTGTACAGACATTATCAATTAGCTCCTTTATAGTATCTGTTTGAGGCAGGTAGATTTTTAATCCCCTTTTTAAAGATCAGGAGACTAAACCAGAAATGTAAAATGGCTTAACCAGGGACCACATAACAGGATGAGGCCACTTTAGTCTCATTCTTGTATTTATTCGTAAGTATAATGCTGCAGTAATCGAAAGATCTGTCTAAAGCATACTACATAATGCAGATTTTTAATTTTCTACATTCAAATCATAGCAATTGATGTGGCAGCAATTATGGCAGCAATAGATGCCATGATTGTTTCTAAATTTCTGAAATGTGAGCTAGCAGTAAAAAAAGATAATGGCATAAAATTATTGTAAAGTCAGAGAAAAATTACATTGAAGTTTTCGTATCTTGTAAATAAAAGGCAACAGGAAAACATTCAGATGGTAGTGTCTGGAGGGCTGAAATGGTTTCTCAAAACATATTTTACCAATCCTGTTGCTGCAGTTGCTTAAGCCTAGACTCTTCCAGCTCTGTGCATCCTCACAAACTTGTGCTAATAGTATTTAGAGCGATTCACAGATTACAAGAAAGGCTAACAAATTTATTTAACATTCACACATTGATGCAAACACATGATATTTGACATAACTTGCTGTCAGCTTCAAATCTCTGACCTTTGCAATATTCACACCCCACTTGCATTTCTGCAGCCACACACAGTTAGCAAGATTCCATGAAAGCAATCTCTACATATAACTGGAATTGCTAGTTAGTGTCAGGAAAAACTGTTTTGAGTTCATTAGAAAAAGTAATCTTCTCCAGAAATGAAGACTGCAAGTAGGATTTGGAATTAAAAGGTACTCTAAAGATGTTCATTGTTATGATCAGTATAAAGAAAATGACACTTGCAGTATGTTTGAACAGGATATGATTGCTATGTCTCATATTGTTTGGTAGAATAACAACACAGCATAGCAGCACTGATTTTGTCTTGTCTTTTCTGGAATTTAGGAGTGTAACACTGGGAACTGAAACACTTCTATTTCTTCCTGGTGCTCTCAAAGACTAAAACATGAATATATTTCTTTTGCTGTCATCAATTCATTCTCACATCTATACTGGTTTTCAAAATTGTTTGCTGAATAACTATGGGAAGTGATCTGGATGTCCAAGTGATGTTAGATTATTCCTTTGTTTTATGAAAGTTGTGTTCTGTATTACTCCCAGCCTTTAAGGGGTTTATGATCTTTTCCCACTCCAAGTCATCTGCAAAATTGATTAATATGCTTTCTTCCAAAAATTCCTGAAGCTATTGCATGCGGAAAACCCCCGGAAGGCACCTTCTCTCAATTAGCACTGGAGGGTTTTTTTAAGGCATTTCTCTGCATTCCCGTACTACAGATTATGACATCAAACAATTGAGATTAGGATCAGAGTCTGAACAAGCAGGAAGGACATATGTTCTTAGGGGGAAAGATCTCACACACAGAGATATTTTCAGTAAATGGCAGATTATAAAAGCTCAACAAAAGCCTGGGCTTTAATTCTTTTGCCACTTTTAAAGCAAGATTTTGTTCTCATGAAAACAGTAAATCGAGAGCATGAGATCCAGTGACTTGTAGCAAAAGCCCTGGTGAGGCAACTGTTACTCCTTTGGAAGCTTTTGTGAGATCCCCATGCACAGTGTTGCCAGCTTTCACCATGTTTCCCTGAGGAACCAGGGTGACTTGGTCTTGATTTAGACATCAGACAGTGCTAGTATGAGATCCAGAGGAGCCCTTTCTGATGGGCCATCTCCTTTGTCTCTGCCTCTAGAGAAAGAACAACCCAAGCATGGGCAGAGAGGCAGAAGATGACAGTTCTTCCTGAGGGAAGGCAATTTTTGCCATCATATTTACGCTCATCCAAGTTGTCTTTTTGCTTTGCATAAGGATTAATGTTAGGAGGAGAGATATTTGGTGATGCCACCTAGCCACAGGTCACTCCTCAGAGCTGGAAAAGAAGTAAGGAGGTGAAATAAAGGCTGCATTTCCCCAAACTCTGGCTGAATGGGGATATTTTATCCTATTGAGGTCTGCCAAGGCACAGAAGAAGGATAATCGTCCTTGTTCTGGAGTCCCTGCTTTACAGAGACCCCCATCCTTTCTTAGGCGTAGAGCACTGAGATAAGAATTAAAATGAAATCCGGGGTGACTGGGGTGGTTCTTATCTTTTATGGTGGATTTGCATAGTTCTATGGTTGAAAACAAGCTTCAAGGCAGTGGCCAGGCTCCTTATGCCCAACATTAGGCACCAGCAGTTCATTTTAATAAGAAAGTGGACTATTATAATGAGCTGTAATATATAGTCCTGTCAGATGAATTTTTAACAGAATATGATATTTAACTTAATGTCACTGTAAAAGCATACTGGATATAGAAAATAGAGGAGATTATTTTGATAGTGTAGAGTAGCACAAATTAATTAGGAAGGTGACCTTGATGTTTAGGTATCAAAAATATCTGTTAGTTAAATGACTAATACCTTGATTTTGGAGGCCTATTTGCCTTCTTATTATCTACTTAAATCAGACACAGACTTGCTCAAACACAAATGTGATGACATTAAAAAAGAGGGCCCATATTTTGAATGTTAAATGTATAAACCCAGCTTTTTTTTATTAATCAAAAATTTTAAAATTAGTCAGTTCCTTTGGTCTCCCAAAGCCAGTACTTCCCGGGCACTTTCCTCAGTGATGTACCTTCATCCAATAAGAAAACTAGCTATGCAATATGTCAGATGCATTTAAGCATTATTTCCATGGTCAGCAACACAAGAGCTGCATGGCAACAGATGCAGCAAAGCAATTTAACTTAAGCACATCATTAGGAAAGATCTGCTTGTGTAGTCCCACTACGTTAAATGTAAATGTTACCGTTTAAAATCACAGCTAGCCCTTTCCACAGTTGTAAGGGAGTGGAACCAGACAGGAGAATGCAGTGAGAAGTGTATTTTAACCTTTTCTTGCCACTTGGAGGAATTCATTTTTTCTACATAAAATCTAAGCTACTGTATACTTTTTAGGGTTTTAAAAACACAGCAGCATTTGCCCTGCCTACATAAAATGTCATTATTTTATTAATTCAGTTGACATTTTTACATGAACTCCAAGCATGCTGTGACCTTCCTGTTCAGGTAAACATTGTAATTTTTAGAATGTGTTTTAATCAACATAAAACTTCAAAAGTGATCAGATTAAAATATTTGTCTCTGTTATATTGTCATAATAATTCTGTATTATTATGCTGTACGCTTAACCACTTAATTCTCTTTCTACTTGAATTCATAGGAAATAATTGACTGAATCCAAGTGTTTTTTCATACTTAGAGAAGCTATCTTAAGACAAAGTAAATACTTTAATTTTGTGGTTTGATCCTATATTGTCTGGAGATCTGAAAATACCATTCTAACATTTCTCCTGAAAGGCATTCATTCATAGAGAAAACCAAAAGGAAAGGAAGTGGGAATGTTGTCGGTCAATGCTTATTTTTTGTGAACCTACAAGCTCAGGCTAGAGTTGGTTTATTGGGTCAGATGATACTTCATCATATGAAGAAACATCTTTAAGAAATTAGGAACATCCTAGTGGCTTAGTATGAGCATTCCATTTATATTTGAATGAATTAAACAATGCATTTTCTTGAGAGGCAAAAGGAAACTTTCCTCCTCCTACTCTTCTGATGTTTAATTTTAAAGTTTCCAACCGCATATGGTTGATGTGCTGAGGACTGCTGGAGCAATGAAACCAAGAATAAGCGTTTCGCACTATAATTTCATGAACATTAGGAGACATAAGAGCCCATTGTTAAGAAGTACTGATTGACCCAGAAATCAATCTCTTGAATATATACATGTCTCACAGTTAAAGAGAATACGATATAACTAATTAAAACAGCCTTCATTATGCCATGTGTTAAAAGCTGAGATAGCAAGCCTTGAATAAGAAAACAGGAGGAAGGGTACAAAAGAGAGAGCTAAGATAGGATATAGAAAACTTAAAGACAAATTTATTATTTTATACAGGTTTACTATTGCCTGGAAGAACAGAATTATGGGGTTGTTAAGGTAACATTTTCTCCTGGAGGCAGGAAAGAGGAACAGCCTTTTTGAGGACTTTTTGAGCCATGAATTAGGCATATTTATGTCTAAGAAGCTTGCGACTGTAAAAATAAAAGAAGATAGAAATAAAGAGCTAATTGCCTTGCTTGTAAAAGGTAAAGGGCAAGTAGCTGGAAGGGAAAGACACTCATAGGCATAGGACTGCTTGAGCTCACTGATATGTTTATCTGATTTTTTTTCTACTCCTGGAACTTACAGAAAATGCAGGAAAGAATAGAAAAATGTAGATGTTCTGGTAGCCTCCTTTTCAAACTGGAATTATTTTTTCAAAGGCTAAGCGTCTTCTTCTGCTTCTTCAGTTAGGAAAATTCACAGAAAGCTCTAAAAACACAAGAATACACAAACCCACTAAAATACAACACTTAACTCACAGAAGCAAAACTCCTGAAGCACATGCAAACTAGTCCAGAAGTATGATTTATGGTTGCACTTTGTCTATGGAGAAACATTTGTACAACACATGAAATGCAGACGTACACCATTTATAGGTATCACTGGCAAGTACATCTAAAAGCAAGGTAGACAAATAGATTTTTCATTATTGTCACCTTCCTCTGTATAGCCTAGATGTTAATACAAGTTTTACTAAAAACTACTGGCAGCTTTGTAGTACATTCATCAATATTTAAAGCTTTAAAAATTAAAGAAAATATTCTTTCTCTGAAATAGTAAGTTTTGTCCTGAATGTGTATAATTTTTTTATTTGCAAACATTTTTGTCCCAAGCATAACAAGGTTTGTAGTTTTTTGCTTCTTTCTTTTTGCTCTACAAAATGTTCATATTTTCAGGATAATATCCTTTATAGATGTACTTATATACTTAAAATTTAATTTTTCAATCAGAAGATGGTGATAGAAAAATTTCAGTTGTTCTGTCACTTCTAGATTGCCCACTTATGTGAAGGGCAAAGCATTTCTGAAACTGTGCTCTCTATCCAAGTCTCTCCAGCACTCTGTTTTGTTTTTCAGCTCAAATAAATTGAACCCATCAAAAGACTTTGTGTTATTCTTCTTCCTGTTTCATTCTATGCCAGTCTCAGCACTTGATGATATACAGCTCTTCCTTCCCTCAACAGTTCCTTTCAACGTTTTTACAGTATTTTCTGACTGTAGCAGCTCCCTGTGTTTGAAATCTGTTCATATAATTTTGTGATCCTAAAGACTTAACTTTCCTTCTGTACTTATGTTTATCACATCCAAATCCCATTTTCAACTCCTTTGACATTATTTCCACCAAACCACATGGAAGAACACTAAATATGCTTCATAAATTCGTGTACTTAAGCACCAAAGAACCTATACCAGCCTTACTGGCATTGCAAGCCATTTTACATCTTTTGTAGATTGATACACATCTTCAGGGTGCAAGGTCTTTCTCATATTTCTTTAAAACTGTGGTTTAAAACTAAAAACAAAAAGAAAATAAATTTAACATTTTAATACAAACACAAGAACATCGTTTACTTGTGAAAATGCACTGAAGTCATCCAGAACAGCATTCTCCAAACAGAAGTATACCACATAAAACACTCCTCCTTCTGTGGATACAGCTCTCTCTGTTTCTTGTATACAGATGTTAGTGCGGACAGTATGGGGAACATCTCATGTTGCACTCTGATGACTACCAAGAAATACTACTGACAGTCTCTGCTCTCTGTCTCTCTCCCTCTGCATTCAGCTTGGCCCTCTACTCCACTGTAGGGAGTTTACAGCATAAATTACAGGGACACTAGAAACTTCTGGAGGGGTGCTTAAAGAACCCACAGAGACTCTGGGCTCTTTTAAGAAAAGGAGGTATTTATGCACATAAATTCTGGCTTTCAGCGAATTCAGTGGGAGTTACAGGGCTATATGAATCTGGAAGGTGTCAGGAAGAAGGTTGTGCAGAGGAGGGACACAGCAACATACTACACCAGGTGATGCTGGTGGCTCTCCCATACTCACAGGTGATGTTAATCTGTCCCCGAATTAGGTCATAATACACAAGTCCTGTCTTTACATAAAAATCTGAGCACCACAATGCCTAGATTTTCTACCCCACAGAGGAATTCAGAATCACTCTGGCACCTCAGACTCCCTGCACTGTTAATACACAACATTAGCCTAGGGTGCCGGACACTTAGGAGTAGCACCTTGGTTTCCCCACTCTATGACACCCAAAGGAAGGAAAAACCTAAAGTTAACATGCTAACCTTACCTACAGCTACAACTAGAATGAACCTAAGAGAGGGCATGTTTAATTATAAATAAAAAAACAAGGAAGATAAATTCTGTAAAATACACTCCTTGGAGCAGGAATCAGCAGCTATCCCAATTGCTCTTTTTGTCCCCAGCCTTCTGAATCCAGGATCAACAGGAGAGGCAGAGAGATTGTGAGAACATTAAACTATAGTTTGTCAATCAGTGCAGCCTCATAGGAAGTGGGGATTTGAAAGGGAAAAGCCAAGCTGAGATCCTTCACCATCTAGCTGTGTAAACTAATTTCTAAATTACTGCTTAAAGGGATTGATGCAAATCAAACCAAAATAAACTCAAAAGCCAGTGATGCTGCTTTTTGTAGGTAGCCACTTCACAGTATATTTTTGAGGCTGTTCCAAGAATACCTTTGATCAAGCACCTGTAAGGACTTAGCAAAGGAAAGACACATCTCTGAACCTTGATCAGGCTTAGATGTCAACTGAAACTTGGCTGTCCAGCTGTTTCAGGCAAGATACTTTTTTTACCCATGGTAGACCTTCGAGGTGTCTATATAGTTTTAGGGTATAAAGTTTCTTCAAATTTAGGTGCCATCTGGATTAGGTTGAAATTGCATAAGGACTTTTAGGATTTTTTTCTTCCCATCAAGTTGATCAATTTTCTCCCAAGTTCTGTTTTCTTCCACTAGATCTATCTGCTTTAGATCCGTTCACTGAGTAAGAAAGGAATGGGCTATGTCTCACAGAAGCAATGAATTCCATCGAAGTTCATCCACTGTATCATTTTTCTGCCAGGTAATGGAAGGTTTCATGTATTTGTGCCTTTTTTTATGAACAGTTTTGCTGCTTTTTTTTTTTTTTTTTTGATGGAGAGAAACTGCAACTGTTAATTGGCATAGATGCACTTCAAGATGAGTTGGTCACGGAAAAACATGCGCTTCAATGTGAATCAGAGCAGGAAAAGGAGCGAAGGAGAAGAAATCATCATAAAGCATGGTTCTAAGGAATTTTATATTTTTTTTTTGTGGGAATGTGAGGAGTGAAAAGTAAGCTGCATAAATCTGTGTTGTTCATTAAAAGAATACAACACTGTTCAGGCATGACCATGTTCCTTCCTATTAAAAACAGTATTGACACCTGACCCGATCTGGGGAAAAATGGCTGATGAAAAGAGACGTTTTGGTGAATAGATTTCCATTTAAACCTAGTGACAGCAAGACAATGAGTAGATATAAGCAGTTTCCTTAGACCAAATTCAGTAAAGGTTTAAGGAATAGAAAGGCCCTCAGAAGGCTAATACAGTCTGGTGGCAGGGCATAGCAAAGTACCAGCGCTTCTGCAGAAGATCTGTTATTACCTAAAAATAGCAGACACTTGTTAAAATTGTAGCTGCTTCTCCACAGCTTTAGACTGGTACTATTTCTTAGTTTAGATGCCAGTGATTCCTAAAAGCCAAGGCAGCTCCTATATGCAATTAGAAAGAAAATATGCTTTTGAACCCCAGGAAAGCTTTCCTCCCAGCTCTCAGTTTCCTGCTCAGGCTCTTTGTGAGGCAAGTGGTGAAACCAGCTTTTGTGAAGAAGAACCACACATGCAATCCAGACCTCTTTGGACAAGGCACCATCATTCATGTCACTCACATGTTGACAAACACTTTGGTTGTGTTGCTAGGGCAATGTCATTGGAGCAGTGAGCACATCCCTGCTTAACACCCTGCCGAGGGCGACAGGGCCAGGGGGCAGCTGGACCAGATGGTTCCACTCATTCCCAGCAGTCAGCCATCGCTCTGCACACGGCTGAGTGGTAGCCGCTTTCCAGCCAACCAGCTGGCTCAGAAGGCTAGTGGGCTGCTTTTCTTTAATTGCTTCTTTTCGAGAAATATATCAAAGGCCATTTTCTTCTTCTAAGCAACACATTTGGTCACTCAAAATATTTCCAGGCAGCGCAGGCTGCAGCAGCAGTGTTAGAGATCACTGGGGTGTTGAAACACAGATGTGTGAGGGGCTTGAGCAAAAGACAGGCAGTTGATGGTGCTCACAGCCATAAAGGGTTGCTGCCTTTCCCCTGGCCATCTCCAGGGGCTTTTTGCAAAGCACACCTCTTCATTAAACCCCTGGGTATTTGGACAGCCGTGTGCATTTGAGGTGAGGCTGCAGAAGGTATCGTGGGATCCGGGGCAGGAGAGCGCATTGGTGCCAGAAAGAGAGATATGTTTGGACGCTTTCCTTTCTCTTCTTCTTTTCACACAAAAGCAGGGTGTACCTGCTTTTATTCCATTTTCATTTCTCCTCGCTCCATGGGGGGAGTGCATTGACCCAGGGGGGTTGCCACAAAACATGAGTTTCTCATCTCGCCTGCGTGTGCAGATCCAGTTTCCTGTGCTTGATCGCAGATTATTTTCTCCAGTCAGGAGACAGCTGGTTTGGCAGGGCTGAGCGTGGGGCTGCTCCAAAGGCAGCACCAGGGGCACTGCGGGAGGAGGGCTGCCATGGCCCGGCAGCCAGATCTGTGCTGGAGGCTGCCTGTGGGTGACCGGCAGCAGTGAGAGGTCCTGTGAAAAGCGGCGGGGTGGCCTCCCCTGGCTGCCCTCCAACCAGGGCCGTTCACAGGCCTGTTCTCAGCCTCTTCCACAGGGCCCAAGCAGGAACACAAAATGAATTGCTTTTTTTTTATCGTCCTCAAAGATGCCCTTTGACAGGCGGGCCTGCACCATCAATGGTTGGTTCCCCATTACTGGGCTGACCCTGGTGCCCCTACCCTCATCCTGGCCTGGTAGCAGGTGATGTTCCCTCATCCCATGGATGCCCTGAGAGGTCTCAGCCCTGGCATGAGATGTGGCTGGACCGCAGCACCTCCACTGGGACCTGTGTTTGGGGTCGAGGTCTGTGCTCAGCACACACAGCCCCTGCATCTGTTGACTTCCAGGAGCAGGAGGTGGCCAACTGTAGGGTTTTACAGTGTGTTTCTCTGCCTAGGCTTTGTTCTTTCCCACCATGACTGCCCTAAGGGCAGCCAGGTCCTCCAGAAGACATGGTAGTTGATCCACCCCAGGCTGTCCTTCACTCCATTTTGGAAGCTCCCAAGAAGACATCCATGAGTCACCGTGGTGCGAGTGAGCCCTCACAGCAGAGGTGCAAAGGGGCTGTTTGATGTCATGTGGTGGCTGGGTTTTGTGGTTGGGCTTTGGAGACTGTATATCCCGGCTTTTGTGCATCTCAGGAAAGGAGAGGGAATTGACTCAAGGAAAATAAATAAGGACTTTTAAAGACATGTTTATTTATGGACAGGCTTTCATGCATGCATCTTACAGCACTCCACATATAATTAAAACAAGCATCACACTCAATATGATTCAGAAAATAAGAATGTCTTTAAATACAGTTTAACTGCCAGCAGTTTGACATACTTCATTCCTCTGGGGAAGGACTAACGGAGACATGAAGTTATGTGACTACAGAAGCCTCAAGACATGGGTATTTTTAGGGGAAGCAATTGACCTGTGACAAGGGTTTAATACAAGAAATACTCCCAAAGCCACCCATCTCCTGAGGGCAATCAGGAAGCCTCGGGTGGCAGTCGGAAGGAGGATGGAGAGTGAGGTCAAGATCCACCAGCTCTGCTCCTGTGGCTGGTCTCAGGCACCCCATGGAGACATATCTTCACCCAGACAGATCTTCAAACATTTATATTGGTGGGGCAGTCTGAAGGCTACTTAACATCAGTAAAACAGTGTAAGATCCTGAATGCCTGCCATAATTTTCTACCATTTCTGTCCTTGTTTTATTTCATTCCCATTCAGGTATGCAGGCAGGGAGGCATGTAAATCTGCCCCAGGTGTACACTGCAATGCCATGCAAATGGAGCTGCAGGAAGAGCTTCTGGCTGCTCCAAGCCATATCTTGCAGTGCCCGCTACCAAACTGGGACAGTAGGAGTTTGGTTACAGCCCTGAAAAAACAGAGGTGCTTTTCTGCACTTGTCACTGTGTTGCCACCAGCACTGATGTAAGCCAGCACACTTGCTCACAGCCTCTGTTGAGCAATCAAGGATGAACGCATGCAGAGCCTTAAATAACCTCAACCTATAGTTGTTTTCTTTTTCTTTCCTTATCATCATAACTGCCAAGTCAGAAGAGCAATGTTTTTGAAGGTAAATACTGGTCTGGTATCATGCCACATAGCTAGAAAGAAGAGTATGTAGTCACCTAGTGTTTTTTACCTATGGACATTTTACCACTTTCACCAGCGTTCTTTCCATTAGACATACCAGGACAAGGGTGTTTCTCATGGGATTCAAAGGTGATTTTATTTTAAATACCTCTGGAAAAATAATATGCCAGTCTTATACAGTCTGTGATTTTCCCACATTCTTCACAGCAACATAGAAAACTTTCAACTTTTTTATGTTTTCTGTTTATTATCTGAACATATAACAGATTAAAACTTAAACAGGGGAAGTTTAGATTGGATATAAGGAGGAAATTCTTTCCTGTTAGGGTGGTGAGGCACTGGAATAGGTTGCCCAGGGAGTCTGTGAATGCTCCATCCCTGGCAGTGTTCAAGGCCAGGTTGGACAGAGCCTTGGGTGAGATGGTTTAGTGGGAGGTGTCCCTGCCCATGGCAGGGGGGTTGGAACTAGATGATCTTAAGGTCCTTTCCAACCCTAACTATTCTATGATTCTATACTCCTATATTTTAGGGGAAGAACTTCAAATTTGTTTTCACAGAATGGTTGTTCTGAACCTGAAGCATGAACATGCAAATATTGTGTGTCACCAGGTCCTTTATGAGCAACAAATTAATACTGTAGATTTTTTTTTTTTTCTTTCTTTCTTCCTTATTCCGGGTCATCCCAAAGTATGCAGCACAATAGGTACCTGGCCCTTTTTTCAGTTTCCCCATTCTGTGAAAAGTGTAATTTTACTATAGCTCCTGTTTACCTCTGAGGACCATACCAAAAAACCCAAAAGAACATGAATGCAGTCAGAATGAATCTTTTTTAACTCTAGAATCTATAGGATAAAAGTTACTCTCAAAAAAATCCAGTTTTAGATTACAGATTTATGAAATCAGAGCCCTAAAATGATAGATTTCTGTGTATCATTGCAAATTCTTGAAAAGAAAACAGTCTTATTTATTCTGGATACTTTACCAGCATATTGTAATTATACTGCTGTATCTCATGTCTTTCATAAAATGAAAGTTGCATATACAAGAGTGATGTATGTTCTTACTCTTTAATTTTAAATGCATTTTCCATTTTTTTTTTATTTTAAATGAATTTAAATGCATAGATTCAAGTCTTAGCTGCTTTTTTCTTATACTGAGTAAATAAATTTATTTCCAAATTCCTATATTTGGTGAATGGGTCTCCTAGTCTGATGGATATCCTCTATACTTCGCATGTATCTAACAGGACAAAAAAATGATACAGACATGAGAAAATGAAGCCAACTTGAAGCTGTGTGCTATTGTGTTATACAAATATTGGTGCTATAAATGCAATGGTTTTAACTCAAGCTTCATTGTCTCTGAGAGCACTGGTAGGGAAATGAAGAGGCATCCTTGGAGCAAGGTTTTCTCTGCTGAGTTGACTGGAACTTTGCCACTGATTTTACGTGGGCCACATCTGAACCAGAATTTACCCCAACTGTGTAGGGTCTAGCCCTGCCACTTATTGCAGGTTACACACAATTCAGTGGGTTTCTTCATGTGGGAATAGACAGTGACTAGGTCAATTGATTTTACCTAGGCAATGCATCTACTAACCTGTTTCCACTTCCAGGAGCAAATCCACAAAGCTCGGGAAAAATAAACAGAATGTGTGTGGTCATATATTTATGTACATAAATATATACAAGTAGTCAAGGCACTAGGACACTGCCCAGGTGTGAGCTGCTTAATGTGCGTGAGTGGGTTTGGAGAAGGAAAGGAGTCTAATAGTGCAGTAGAGCACTATTAATGCAGTAGAGTGGGAAGGTGAAAGGTGGTAGGATGATGCAGGAAAGTATTCAGATTGTTATAGAGAACAGAGGTACCCTTTCAACTTGCTGCCTTTGAGGAACTTCCCAGAAATTTTTCCCTTTTTGTCCATTTGTCCAGGAGCTTGGTGGTCTGAACAGAGAAGACAAAAGGACAAAATGGTATTTGCAAACAAAGAAAAGATGTTGAACATTATTTTTCCTTTATCACCTTGGAGACCTAACTCTTTGATGCATGTTAATAAGAACTTGATCTCCAGAACATATCCCTGGGACCAATATAAAACCTACAGATACAGAATTTCAAAATGCTTTAAAAATGGGTTCTGATGTCATCAGACTGGCCATTTTCAGGTACATAAATGAAATGCAGATTTGTGAAAACTGCGTCTTGTCTTTCAAGGCTAAAAAATGTGCTTTGTGTTCCTTACTGATCTTCAAATATCTCAGTCCCATCCAAAGACATGGCTGTGTTTTCCCATGCACCAGGAGGAAATGGAGCATCACATTGCCCTACAGCTGTGACTCCCCCTGCAGTGAATAGGTGATGACAAATGGGACATTGGTTTTGGAATTCACATGCTTTCTGAAATCCCATGTGCTTGCTGGTGGGCATGGCATTGTTTATTCTCTTCATTTTATACTCAAATTTTCTTTCTGCTGGTTTATCTTAGAGCAGATAAAGACAATTACTATCTGTGTATGTATACATTGCTAGTATATGGAAAAAAATTCAGCTATTTCCTGCTCTTTTTCCACTCCTGCCTCCCACCATAACCTAGCCCAGCCCAGCCCACCCTAGGGAAGCACTGTTCATGCTGAGGGAGAGCATTGTGTGGGTACTGGCAAGTGCTCAGGGGTTACATTGGGAGGGAGGCAGCAGCTGAGTCAGAAGCACTGTGGTAGTGCTGGGCTGGGGATAGTCAGCAAAGGAACAGTGGAGAGACAATTCTGCTTCTGGCTGCTTTCTGGTGGCAGTGCCATTCTCATCAGGACTATTTGTTTTTATAGGCTGCCCTTTGTTGACTTTAGGCTTGTTTTCCTTGCCGTGCAATACAAATATTCTCAGGCGTTAAGCTTTCCTTGCCCCACTGCCTTTCTTTTCATCTGGGACCATATAGGAGCTAAATTTAAACCTGATTGATAGTGTTTAATCCAGAGAGGATGAGGGTGCCGTTTTCCTGTTAAATGTTCTCTGGTTTGCTTCTTCTGTTTACAATCATGTCTTTAAAGTACTGTAGTTAGTCCTGCTTCCCAATGAAATCTATTCAGCCTTTCTTGCCGCTCTGGGATAGTTGCTCTTAATTATGTGGAGCCTCATGCCGCTTTATCTGATCCTAGATGGAAAAGAACAACAGCTATAGGCCTTTAAACCAGATGATGCTATGACTTACATAGTCCCTCCATTATAATAGATAGCAGGCTCCAAATTCCACTGTTGTAAACCACTAAACATGGAAATAAGAAAGCAGTCCTGGTTGTGTTTTCCCTTTCCTGACAGTCTTTGAGAAACATCCTCCTTGAGCAACCACATGTACAGCATAACCATATGAGCTCTTTTTTATAGCTCTGAAGACAGCAATCTTACTGTCTCAGTACTGGATATCAGTAAAAATTTTCTCTCTACCAGATGTCTGTGTGATCTTATACACATTATTTGCACATACTTTGAGCATGACACCTCTTGCTGATGTCAACCAACCATATGTATGGGCTTTTGCTGACTTTATTTAGTTACTTTATACCATCATTGCCTCTGAGGTAAAATTCTGACATTCTTAGCAAGATGGAGGTGTTTAGGGCTAAGGAAGGAAAGGCAGGACATCCTGATTTAAGGCTTTACGCATTTTTTCTGGAGAGTATATGCTCATTTATTGAGGAGTCACAGCCTTCTTTTTAAAAAATGGTTCCTCCAGCACTGTTGAAATACGCACACATGCACACACATAAAAACAAATGAAAGAAAAACATCTGAATCACTGTGAATTGGAATTCTTTTTAATGGTTTAAAAAGCTTTTTTTATTTGTTCACATCTATAGTCATGTCATATTCTTCATTATGTACCTGCAGTGTTCATTAAAGGACATTGACAGTCGTCTACCTACATATATGTAGATTAACAAATCAGTGCTTTTCCATGGTATAACCCATCAGGGTTAAAAATTAGATTTTATAAGTGTTGTGGTTTAAAACCAACTGGTAACTCAGAACCACGCAGCTGCTCGTTCACTGCCTTCCTTTTTCCTTCCCCCACTCCTGGAAGGATGGGGAGGAGAATCGAAAGAATGCAATTCCCACGGGTTGAGATAAGAACAGTCCAGTAACTAAGGTATAACACAAACCACTGCTGCTACCACCAGTAATAATAATGATAAGGGAAATAACAAGGGAAGAGAATACAACCCCTCACCACCGCTGACCAATACCCAACCCAACCCAAGCAGTGATCTAACCCTTCCAGGTAACTGCCCCCAGTCTATATGGTGGGCATGACGTGCTGTGGTATGGAATACCTCTTTGGTTAGTTTGGGTCAGGTGTCCTGTCTCTGCTTCCTCCCAGCTTCCCCTCCTCCCTGGCAGAGCATGAGACTCAGAAAGTCCTCGATCAGAATAAACATTACTTAGCAACAACTAAAAACATCAGTGTTATCAGCCCATGCTAAAAGTCAAAAACACAACACTGCACCAGCTACTAAGAAGGAGAAAAATGACTGCTACTGCTGAACCCAGGACAATAAGTTGCTGATGAATCTATCCTAAAAAAATGCATGTCTTGACCCTGACCTTGCTCTCAAGTAGCTGGTGCTTTCTGTTCACACAAGTCCGTGAAAAAATGTCAGTAATATACAGAATTGTGAAGATAAATTATTTTTTATATTTATTATATAGCAGAGAGTCACCACACAGTCTAGAACCTTGACAGTTTGTACACACAATTATGCATTTCTGAAGTGTATATTCTCCTGTAGAGCTATGCAGGTATATATCCACATACTCAAACTCACTGCCACATGCAGAGGGAGAACACATCTTAACAAGTACACCTCTTGAGCTATGTTGCTAGAATCCTTATTGTTTAGCTGCTAGGAAGCTAATCACACCAGACAGACTATGTGTTAAAAATGATACTGGATGAAATAATATTTAATTGGTAGTGGAAAATTTGGAAACAGAGAATTACTGTCCTGAGAAATACAAAAACAGTGCAAACACCACCATACCACCACCCTAGCCCTCTAAAAAACCCAACAAGGAAACATGAGGAAAGTTAACGGGAAGAACTGGAAAGTAGTATATGTCCAAGACCCTGTGATGCTGTGAACTGCTTGAAAATGTAAGAAGGATCAACCAATCTTTTTAAGAAAGAATCACAAGAAAACAATATAAACAGATCTCTGCATTTTACATACACAAGATGAGGGCTTCACTTTACCTAGTTTAGTTTCGCAAAAATTAGGTGACTATCTTCGGCAGTGCTTTCATCTCTCTCTATCAGGATGGGATGTAAGAGTGGCCACAGGAATGTCTGTACTACGTGACAATAAATGTCCCTTTTACCTGGTCTTCCTTCTCATCAAGCACTGATAAGGCATTTAGCTTCTCTAAGTGATCATCACTTAGCCTGCTGGACTCTCTAGAGCACATTTTGCTCCTTCCTGATGTGCTAGAAGAATTTAGTTCTGATTTTGAATCCTTCAGCACTTGCTTCTTGCTCTCTTTCATGTTTTTATATGTAATATGCTAGAATACTTATTATTCTATACGTTTTCTGCCTGGATACAACTTCATCTTTTTAAAGAGTATCTTGTGTCTGATAAAGTACCCTATTTTACCATCAGTTTCCTTTTAACCGTTTTCAAAGCCAATGGCAAGATTTCAGCACTGAGTCATGCGCTATTATCCCCACCACTCTTAGCTGCACCTTCTAGCTTCTTTCTCAATGAGGACTATCAAACATAGTCCTCATTCAGAAGCTGAGCAACAATTTTTGACTTTTTTTTTTTTTTTTAATTTTTGATCTATGATGTCTGGAAAGTCATCAAATCTACATACAATGAAGTCATGATACATGAAGAAAACTGGCAACCCCAAGGGGATTTATTCCTCCTATCTTGAAACCACACCTGAAACTGGCTATCTCGTTTCATCACTGACCAGAGGGAGATCTGGGTGATTATCTTAGATGTTGGGCTGGATGACTCATGGTTAGTGTGCTATAGTTAGATTTATTTCAGCATCAAATAATCCAGTGCTGCTTCCTCAGTCAGCTTGGAAAATCAGCAGTGTTAGGTAAGAAACAAATTGCCATGTGTAGAAGCACATGAAATAAAGGCTTTGATGAAGACACTAGTTACTGGAGATAAGCTGCAGAACTAATTTGACAACAGCTGACTTTCATCAACTTCAGCTGTTACAAATATACATTAACCTAATGGTGTTAGATTTATGTTAGTTGAAGTTACTTGCTTTTCTCCAACTACCTGCTTTCTGCCAAGCTCCTGCAGCTTTTCCTTCACCTTCATACATCACTAAGTAGGAAGGAGGTCTGGTTGGGATATTTTTTATTTTTTCTTTCCTTTTGCTTACTTAGCTGGTCCAAGTTGGTGTGTGATCCCGAGATTGCTATTGTCAGGAAAGGGACATGGGGAGATGTCTACCAGGAGGTAGTGAAGGAGAGAACCATGGCTTGGGCACAGGTTTGCTCATCAACTGGGTTAAGCCAGTGGTGAAACCTCACCCTTGATTAATAAATATTAATTATCTTTCAATGTTACCATTGTAATTAATACTCTGTTCCCATTTCTTTGTTTATGCCTCACCCTGGGGGAATAATTTATATTTTCATTGTGTTTCCTTGCAGAGAAAAGGCTAGGAACTGCATTTTAAAAATACAAGAAAGCTTATTAGCCCCTTCAACCCTATTTTAAATCAGCTGATGTTAAATGACGCACAATAAAAATACGTTAAATCTTAGTAAGAGTGGTATGTGTGTGGCCAAAGAAAAATCGTCTAACCCACTAGTCTGAACAGCAGTGCTTCCTTTGTGGAAATTTCATGAGTGCAGAATGCTAGACCTGCATCTAGCATTGAAACTCAGTTTTACATATTTGCTGTCTTTCATGTATATGTGTATATCTGATAAGGCAGTGATGGCATACATGTGGAGTTCTAGGAAAAAGCAGCTAAGTTTTAATTACTAGGCTCCAACCAGATATGCTGGCCCCTTTAGGGGAACATCAGGAGGCAACTTGTCCACTAATAAAAAATGTTTATGACAAACATCATGATACACATATAAAAGGCTACCATAGAACAATGTGGGAAAATACGTCATCTTCAAAATGAAGAGGTAACTTGTGACATTGCATAATTTTTTTTGTGTAAGTCTCCAATAGAGGACAGACATTCCTTGAGCTTCAAGAAAGTTCTTCTAATGTAAAGCAACTGTGCAAGGGCTTAAATGGGACTCTAATTTACAGCTTTCAGACTGTCCTTTTCCAGCCTATTTAATTTCTCTATTAAATACGGGCTCTGCCCAAGTTCAGAACTGTGCAAGAATCACTCTCCCCCTCCCTTGTTACTAAAGTCAATGACTAAACTTTTACCAGTTTGAATGCTACAGAGCTAAACCCAAAATTACTGCAGGTCTCCAACACAACTAATCATGAACAGACAAAAAACTCCTCTTCCCCCATCTTGGTGATGTATTTCTACAGTTAGTTAGTTCATGGTGTTTGAGATTTTGTAATTCACACATGAAGTAAAATCCTGTATCTGCATACCCAGGACATGCCCCAGCATTGACTTCTGTAAATGGGGAGCAACCTGTGGATTTTAATATGTTGCTTTTGAAACACGCCTTTCTGGTATTTATGAACTGCTTTTCTCTGCAGGTAGAGCATTTCTCTCTTCCCTATCCCTTCTTCCCTCACTCTTTTTCATATTCACAGACCCAAAATGTCCAAAGTGAAACTACAGCTATAGACCCACACAGATGCTCAGATAGCAGGTCAAACACTTCCTGTTTTCACATCGAGACTGAAAAAAGTTCCTTCTCTCTTGCTCTGATCCTGTCTACCAACCTCTCCAGAGCTGTCATTTTGCCAGACTTTGACAGCCAATAACTAAAGAACCAGCTTGAACTATAACATCATCTTAACATAGTTAAGATACCCTCTATAATAACTATGATGATCTGCTTGGCAAAAGTATCTGTTGTTGAATGAGTAGACAAGGTGTCCTGTGAGGTCTCAAAAAGCCCAGAAAATACAAGTTTGGTCTTGGACTTCTCAGTTTCATCTTTAGTTCTAAAAGAGCAGAATAGTACAAAAAAAAACCCAAAAAAACTTCTGAGTCTCTTTCAATCCACAGCAATTGCCTGAGGGGCAGTCTTGTCTATTATGTGCTTTTCTTGTAGGCTGTTTCTGGTAAACAGTTTGCCTTAAAAATGTCTGTCACTATTATCCTTGCACTTACAGGGAATGTTATTATTATGAATGCACAAAATGTCCCACTGAGAGAGCCATGTAATCAATACAAGACTGCCTGATGATGTTCTGAAAAATGTTCCTTGAGAATCTTTCCGTATAGCTATTTCTTAAACTTGCTCCTTGTGGTAGAGTAAAATTGCCCAAATTTTTCCAACAGAGAAGCCTCCAGTAAAAAAACCCAAACAACTGTAGATGCAGCCTGATGAGCTGCAGAAGTACAAGAACCTTTGTATGGGCTTTTCTCTGTAAAAAATCTTTATCTTCTCCATGATGCTGCTTAGTTAATCTGAAAGATGAGTGTCTATTTGTTACTCTTTGACACGTGAACCTTCTGAAAATTGAAGTCCAAGCTGCATTACGTTCCCTTCTTAACTGCCAGATATATTGCATTTATCTTTACTCTGTTACATGTACTGCTGGAGAGAACGTGAAAAAAAATCAAAAGCACTGCAAATTCTGGCAATATGTGCATAGTGGTGGTGTATAGGATACACACTGAAGAACATAAAGTAACACCACATCGATTGGCTTTCTATTAGTACTACAGATCTATCTCTGTCCCTCTACTATCTTGACCCATCTGGAGGCAAAAATATGTTCACGGTACAATTCAGTTCCTGAACAACAGCCGAAGATTAGTCATAAAATATTAATGTGACCAATATATATTATGAAGTTACAGCCCAGTTTGAGAAGAATTCACCAAGATCCTTACATCCACCAGCAAGACAAATGATGACCTCAAAATTCCCACCTACGTTTACTTTTATTTATTGTAGATGAACCGTGTTACTGCAAAGAAAGAAGATTTCTGTAGTGTAACTTCAGAACTTTTGTTCGTAAAATGCAGGAAGTTATTGTCTCATCTTCCTCTGGTGAGACCTCGATAATCCTCACCTAGGGAAATCAAATGACCTTGGGACCCCAGGCCACTACCTCATGTGAATCATGTAGTAAGAAGAATAGAAGGAAGAAGGGACTGAGGTCAGGGAAATTTGACCTATGTGAAGGGTCAGAGGAAGTGAGCTTGTTTAGTCTAGAATGAACAAAAATGAGGGAGGACATGATAGCAGTTTTCTAATATGTAAACAGTTATAAAGAAGATTAATTTATTGCTCACTATGTTGACTAGTCTTAGGACAAGAAATAATCAGATCAATTTTAAGTAAAAGGCGTTTAAGTTATGTGTGAGGAAAAAGCAATCCATGTTGAAGAAATATTGAACCAGCGGTGCAGACATCCTAGGGAGAGTAGAGTATTTTCTCCACTGGAGATTTCTGAAAAGAGGTAAGATAAACCTCCCATTCAGATTGTCTTGCCATATGTCGTCCTACCTCTGAGTAAAAGGAGGACATTGATAATTCTCCGTGGTTCTTAGCAGCTCTATATTTCTATGATTCTAGGATTAATTTCTGGAGCTATGTAAGGTCTCCAGCAGCACCATGTTCTTTCCAAAGCTGCTCAGCAGCCTTCTATTTCTCTGGGAAAACCCTTGGCATCCATGGTGCTGAATCATAGGTCCTTTTCCACCTTGACCGCCACACAGAACCTTACTATGCTTACTGGATGCAGAGAAAGAGTGTGCTAATAGATACCCAAGATAACTGTTTCATCCTGAAAAGGTTTGGTGTTGTCTTCCCTTCTACCACTTACAAAAAGCTACATAAAAAAAAAATCTACAGTCATGTAATAAAATGAATGATGGAAGACTAAGCCAGCCAGCCAGAACCTTATAGTTTTAATATACAAACACCACAGCTGAGTACAAGGTGAGAACAAAGTCTATTTTTCTTTTGTCCATCTTGTAAACCTGCTTAGCAATTATATCCAGCATCTGCCATTGTCAAGGCCTTGACTATATTTGTCCAACTAGTACAGGAAAACTTCCTTCTGCCTAAAATGAAATCCTACGTGTTACAGCTTACATTTTCTACTGTCTTATTAATCCTTTGTCTTCTTGCCAAAAGAGTATTAAAAGTGCCTTGTATAAAAGGAAGAATCTTATGTGTCTCTACTCACTTAGAAACAACTAAATTGGGAGCAAAGGAAGTAATTTGCCTATTATGTTCTGTGGGTTGATAACAAATATGGTTCTTTATAACCACACAACAAATATAGGTTCTTTGTGCTTTTTTCTTGCTAGGTCTTCCTTTCTTCTAATAGCCTCCCAAACCAATCCTGTTCTTTACATACCAAATTCTAAAACACTTGTAATGCTGCTCAAATGGGGGAAAGCAATTATGGAAAAGAAGAAATGGTTTGTCACTAGTGCAGTTCATTTAATATACTTCAGTTGTCTTCCATGGTTAGAGTTCCCTGCTGAGTTGCCTGAACAGAGGAGTTCCTAATATTCTTCGTGAATGTGACTGATTCTGATTACCGTATTCAAAATTAAACCTTTTTTCCCCTCTCCATTGCTATTTTGGAGACCCACCTGTCCACAGTGGGTCTGTGAGGATGTCTCAAAAGGCTCTGGAGTTCAACACCAGGCCTATAATGGGTATAAATGAATGGCCTGTGAGAAAGAATGCAAGGAGGCCACCAAGCTCTGCTTCGTCAGTTCTCACCATCCCACTGGGAAGAATAAAACCCTTAAATTGTTTCTTGTTCCATAAAGTTGTCTTTACTCTTCTAATTACTACTGCATTGTTGAGCAATCAAGTACGTGATTTCTAGCAGCCCCAGCCAAAAGCCATTGTCCCAGTCTCTTCAAATCTGGCTTGGAGCAAGCTGTAGGTTGCACAACTCATCTGATCATGATACGCATAGGCAGTTTAATGAAACACCTGGTTTTCCTCTAGAATGTAAAATCCGTTGCTTTTCTTCAAAGATGGTATCCTAAGACATTCTATTGCTCTTTGCCATGGCATGTTATATTTAAGCTATTTCACTGTTTCCAAACACTTGTGTTGCTGTATAAATGCCCTCTCACTGTAGCTTAAAAAATACTCCCAGTAACTATAAACTGTGCTTTCCTTCTTTCTTTTTACCTCAGGAACTTCTGCCATATGAGAAAATGGACATTTAAGGATGAAAAATTCCCTATAATCCATCCTTCCATCCTCAGTGTTTGAGATTCCTGTATACTTTCTCTGTGGAAGTTTGTTTTCAAATTATTCTTTGTTTTCTTGACCAACAACCTGCCAATCTTCTCCACTTTAACACTGTTTAAGAGTCTTCATGGCATCCTTATTCTCTGTCCCCTACCTTCTCCTGTTAGCACCATTTATAGTTTACCAGCAGAAGTCCTTTCCTCTGACTTTGACATAACTTCTCTTTCAAAATAGGACAGGTCTCTCTTCTCTCCTCATGAAAACTGCATCCATCTAATTGGGAAAGTGAAGGAAAAGCAAGAGCATTTCTTTCCCTTTCCCTCTAGTTTAAATATCCTCAAAGTGAGACACTGGCTTCATCATAGATGAGGGGTATGCAGTCTGCTCTGGTGGTTGTCAGCAATGAAAGTCATATAAAGTCTTTGGATTTTCAAGCGTCAGCCAAGCTCAAATCCTCTAAACGTGGAGCTGGTATGTGCATGACTAGCTCATGAGCTGCACTGGCTCAAACAAGCCTGGATAGTATATAGAGATGTGGCTGTGGGTAAGCCGGATGCAATGGTGTGACTAGACCACAGATCCTGAGCTGGCAAGGGAAGTGCAGTGGGAGTCAAGTCAAAGCTTGGAGCCTAAAGGGGAAGTGTGTCATCCCCTGTGCCAAAGGATGAGCTCTCTGCACATTGCAGAAGGAACATTGCTGGTGCCCTCATCATATACACAGAGTTACAGTGGTCTGTTTTAGGCATCCGCAGACCAGAAGATTAAAGAGAAGACAAAGCTGTGACTGAATTTGCTGTTTCACTTTGTTCTTAGCAGAATATAAACTT
Source organism: Neopsephotus bourkii (assembly GCF_033783945.1). Classification (NCBI taxonomy): domain Eukaryota; kingdom Metazoa; phylum Chordata; class Aves; order Psittaciformes; family Psittacidae; genus Neopsephotus; species Neopsephotus bourkii. The sequence continues at coordinate 9,577,605 of NW_026902239.1, forward strand.
ATCAAAATTGTAGCTGAAATTCAAAACACAAGGTGCTTGAGTCTGCATTTAAAGTGTTTTTAAGAGATCCAAAGTGAAAAAAATCTGAAAGTAGAGTGACATAACTTATTTGGCACTTATGGATATGTAAAGAGAGAAACTACATGTTGTGAGTGTTATAGTAACAGCACTTCATAGTAGGGTAGGGATCCCCTCTTAGCACTGAAAATTGAAAAAAAAATTTATTAAAAATCCCTAGACTCAACTTTTATTCTGAGTATTTCATCATATTGAAATTTTAATTATAAATTATTTATTGTGCTGTGTTTTGAATTCCTAACCCAGATAAAAATTCCAGTAACTGGTTTCGCAAAGTCCTGAGTAAGTCATTGAGAACGGAAACCATTGTTTTTACATTACAGTTTTGCAAACAAATGGGCATGTCTTTCAATGAAACCAATGGGAACACTAAGCTTTGTCTTCTGGGAATATTAAAAGTGGAGACTATTAGCTGATCTCCAAGAACACAGCTTTGTGTCAGGTTCTATTTTCTCTGGTTTTACATGTAAGTTTTGCACACACATGCTGGGCCATGGTGGAGCAATTTATTCTCATACTCCCTCATTTAAAAGCATATATAGTAGTTTAGATCAGGACCAGGTTTATATTTCCATTGTTCTTTTTCATCTTAAAATTTAGTTTCAACGTGGGTTTTGCAGAGGTATGCATATGCAGGGTGTGAAAGGCAATGTGGAAGAGGAAGCTGGACTGGTACATTTTTGCTTCCTCCATGGAGCAAAGATGACAGCTGGGATTCGTGTGCCTAAGCAGCGTCTAATGCAGGAATGCTTGCAGGCAAAGTGCCATGCCACAGGCTACAGCATGAGACATCAAGAAATGGAAAGAAGAAAACCACGTTAAGAACTGCAAATTACTTAAAATCTAAGGAAAGAAAACTTTGCCTGTCTTACACAAAACATTTATGAAAACAAGCCTTAAACAAAAGGATTTTTGGAAGTTTGGCATGTTTCCAAGGTGTCTTTTGGAAATAAGAAAGGGAAGATTTATTTGAAGGTGCCTGTAGGGGGAGATGGTTGCCCAGGAGATGGGCAGCAAACATTTCATCTCCAAGTCCCCAGCCCAAGCCAGCTTCGCTCACAAGTGGCCAAAACCCCACTGTATTACTGTCATTAGGAAAGGACATGAATCATCTGAAAGTCTGTGGAAACATGAAAATGTCTGATTCAATAACATATATAATTTCTTACAACCCTTTTGGGGACTTCTGAAGTACACACAAACTTCTTTCTGAATGTTTATACAAATACCAGTCTAGAAAATATTAAACTTTTTCATTTAAAAAATAAAACCACTAACTACACCAACTAACTTAAAGTTTCTCTTCACTTCCCTTCCCTTCCTTTGACTTGTGAAGTCCCTTAAAGAAGACACAAAACTTAATCATCTGTTTTCTTTTAAAGTATATTAGAACATTGGCATTATGGAGAAAAATAAAGTATGTTTGAGACCATTTTTCATCTACAAAAACAGTAATGAACAAGGCAGTAAACAAAATGTATTGCAGCAGCCACTGAAGCATGTTTTAGTAAGCCATGATATACTAAAAGGCAACTTGATCAGATTTGATTCAGGGTGATGTCTTCCTTTAATCCACTGGAGAAGAGAACAAAGCTTAAAAGATTTTATTTAATAACAAACAGACAATAATATCAACAGTACTTCCCATTTAACTTATGGCAACCATTAATATGTGTTGTGCACATACCCAGGCAAAAGAGACACTTTCCCCATTTGGTTGGTTTCATCTTTTGAAGCATGTCTCCATCAAAAAGCAGATTTCAATTTCCTTCAGGAACCACAAAATACCCAGCTCTTTTCCCCTCCCTCACTGTGGTTAGAAGTTTACTTTCCAGTTGTGGTAAGTGCTTTGCACCATATTTGTCTGCATGTTGTTTGTTTTAGGAGTGGAACATAGAACATACTATTTTCAACATAGTCTTCTACCAGGGGAAAGACTAACAAGCAAAAGACGGTACAGAAATAGTTTAATGAAATTGTTATGGATAACCATACTGGTTGAATCAGAAAGTCTGTGAATGTCTCTAGAGCATAGCTGAAGGGCTTCTCCTGCAAGAAATATGCAACTGAGCCATTCACACAAGCCCAACCAGCAGTGAAACTGGGTTGCCCTGGTTTCTTCATGTAACCCCAGGCAAGTCACTTCACTTTCCAGATGCTTCATCCATATAAGGGACATTTTCTACATATAATTTCCACCCTTGCTTCTTCCAGTAGCCTTACAGCTTGGTAGGACTGACACACGTACAGAGTTCCTACAGTCTTTTATATCGCTGCAATGGGAAATTGACATTGGCAGTTGGTGAAAGCGTAGTGTTTCATAGCAAGTAGGCAAGCTGTCGTAAGAGGGGTCCTAGTTTCTGTAATTTGTCTGTGTGATTATTCTGTCACCAGCAATTTCAGTTCCTCCCATATATTTCTAAGCAATTTGTGAGTATGTAGGCCTGAATAAGGTTTGGACTTCTTTTGGAGGACAACAGAGGTGGTGGTGGAAGCGATCACTGTGTAACAAGATGAAAAGGTTTGTCATCTCCCTTTCTTCTATTTACTCTGCAGCAGAGAGGGAAAATAATAGTTAAACCAAGATTAAAATCCTTATTAAATGTGCTTCAGTGTGTGTGTGAATGAGTGCACATGAATATTTTTCACATTACAAATTCAAAGTTGACCATATTTTGCTTCCTGAAGAATTATCTGCATGAAGACATATAGAATAACATATCTCTAAGCAAAGTCTCAACAGTTTGAGAAAGATGGTTTTAATTCATTATGTATTTATTTATTGTGAGCAACAGTTTAGTGCAAACACTTTATAAAGAGTTGAACAAGATGACCTAGAAGATTTTATCCAGAAGCAGAAAAGAATCAGATGAAATTCTGATACTTCCAAGTAAGACTCATGAGGAAAAATGTGTATGTTCCTTGTTTGCAGGTAGAAAACATGCTTTACTTGTTTCTTGATTTGTCAGGTTTGCTTTTTATATTTTTGCTTTTGAATTTGTTCCTTAAGCTTCTGGCCTCTATTTCCTATGTGAACAACTGCAGATTTTGCATCTACAGTGATTCCAGTTTCATTACAGTATTGCTTCTCCATCTTTTCATACTATGATGTTGAATATCATACGTCTAACCAGTCTGGTTAATGAAAGCAAGATTTCCAACAGCTACAAGGAAATACTGTGTGAATCAAAGAATAATAACGACACGCAATACAGAGGAATCTAAATCTTGGAAAAGTGTGATTTATTTCTTTTTTTTAACCATTAAATGTAGCACACAGTAATAATAAAGTAATGCAATTGGCCCACTGTATTTTGAATATCATTTACCTAAATCTTGTCACATCTCTGACTTGAGAGGGAAGCTAATAATTTGAGTATGCACAGTGTGCCCCAGAAATTACAATAATCTGGCAGAGGAAATCCTCTCTATTATTTGTTGTGTCATAAACTGATATCATAAACTTTTATGAAATTTTTATCTAGCTTCTTGGGGTTTTTTTTAGGGGGGAGGAGGTGAGTGGTATGAACCACTTAGAACTGATGACCCTGAGGTAACATTGCTGTGTATATTGGATAGCATTTATGTGTAGCGTAATTTCATAGAATCATAGAATGGTTTGGGTTAGAAGAGACCTTAAAGCGCATCTAGTTCCAACCTGCCTTCCTTGGGAAGGAACACTTCCACTAGACCAGTTTGTTCAAAGCCCTGTCTAACCTGTCCTTGAACACTGCCAGGGATGGGGCAGCCACAGCTTCTCTGGGCAACCTGTGCCAGTGCTTCACCACCCTCACAGGGAAAAATTTCTTCCTAATATCTAATCAAAATCTACCCTAATTCAGTTTCAAGCCATTACCCCTTGTCCCATCACTAAAGAGTCACTCCCCATCTTTCTTGTAGGCCCCCTTTAGGTACTGAAAGGCTGCTATAATAGGTTTCCATCAGAAGACTGAATTTGTCCTACTGAAAATTGGGCCTGTTTGTCCACAGCTAGGAAAGCTTTGTCTTTCATTAGTTTTTGGCATAAGGAACACCTTGGAAGAAAATATTCTATTTAATTAAGTACAGCATGAACAGCAAATAAAATATATGAATGAAAATGAGTAGGAACTTAAATGGACAAGAGCTGACAGGGCTGCTCTGTGACATTTTTAGAACCTACAGTCCATTTGTCTACATTGTCTTTTTGGTTTGTTTTTTTTGTTTGGGTTTTGTGTTTTGTTTTTGTTTGTTTGTTTTTTGTTTTTCGCATGTGCTTGCACTTATGTATTAATACTTTGTATTAGCCTGCAAAGAAATGTCAGATTTAAAACTGAAAGAATGGAATTTTAGCAGTTTTGCTAACATTAACAAAAGCTATGTTTTTGTTTAATTTAAATGTTTTAATTTAAATCCCTGTGTAAGCAACATTGAAAAGTACTAAGGGTTTACTGAAGCTAATATGAAATTAAGAGATTTTTTTGCGGGGGGAGGGTAATTAAAAATCAATCAAATCAAATCACTTGTACAGCCTTTTAAAAATAATTTTTCAGGACAATTCCCATTGATATCAGTGAAAATCTTGACTAAGTGTAGACTGAATTAAAGTGAAGAAATATTTACGGTTTAGCCAGGAGGATTTTTTACTGCAAGCCTGTAACATACTCTATTTTAGGGGCATTTCCAAGGTTTTAAAACCTGTATTTAAGTTACAGATTATTTTTTTTTTTTTAACACTTAGTTTCATGTGGGAGGGAGTTTAGGAAACTTTCATGTTAAATTGTGGCACATCATCATATATGCTAAAACTGATCCCCTTTTTCTTTCATGTTGGTTCATGTGAATCTGTATCTGTGTACCTTCTAGGCATCATATTCAGACAAATTCCCTGTCAACGTGAAGCTTAACTGAACCATACAGAACAGTGAATCTTGCATGATTCCAGTTTAGTGAGTTTTCCCCAAGCTTTTCCAGCTGCTGAGCCCAGAGTACTCATCAACATACAGTTGTGGTGTTCCAGCTCACCTCAGGTGTGGGCTGATTTCCAACAGCTGGCTCAGGTTCTAGTGTGAGGTTTGCATTGAAGGCTTGGCAGGAGCACTGTGCTTCCCTCTGAGGGAAGGTAGCACAGCCATTGCTAAGCTTCTCTGAAATTAATGCTCGTCCTCCAGGGCAGAGGGATCTACAGAGAGCAGCTGCCAATGCCAGACACAACAAGGTTGTGCTGTGCTATGCTCTGACTCTGCATGAAAAGGCAACTTGGTTTTCAAGTATCACAGATTTAGGTTTTGATCTAGGTTTTATTTACACACAAACCCCCACTTTTTTACAAGACTGGCTGGGACATAAACTGGGGCTTTGCTGCTCAGAAAAATGGTATGTGACTACCAGCAGGGAACCTGTCAGCTACTACCAACACTGCATTAAACAAAGATGCTGAACAATGTTAAGTACTGTGGATGTTGACAGGTTAATGAAAGCAAGAGATCTACAACCTAGCCAGCCCACAGAGACCTACAGCTTTAGCTGAAAATGTCTGCAAGCAAAAAGAGCTCCAACAGCAATAAGGATGTTTCTGTGGTCACCTATTTTTGAAGCATAGTGGTTACTGTGCATACATATGAAACATACAGTCATCTGTGTAGCTAACTAGTAAACACGTGATACTTTATTGTATTTTGTTTGTATAGAGACACTGGCATGTGATTTCTGGATCCTAGCTGCAGGGTGTTATACCCATTGCTTGCTGTTTGGCCAGTACTCTGCTGCTTGTCAGACTGCCTGAATGAACTAAACTTGAGTAATGGGTCTGATATCAAGTCAAATTTGGAGCAAGGGGAAGGTCTTGTCTCCAGTTAATGGGAGTAGTAGCCCTGGGAGAAAAAGTCATTTCCATCTCCTACTAATCCTAACTCTATGTCAATGCCTGCTCTGGAAGACCAGCATTGTCTCAAGCACTGATTCTAATCAGAGACCAACACAAAGTCTCTCTTGTTTATGCCCAGCTCCATTTATCCAGCAGCTATCTTAAAAAAACTAACAGTGTCCATAGCATGTGCTGTTAGCATGAAGCCTTTGCCTATACAAAGGTATGTGTAGGGTGTACTTTAGGAGCAGATTTTTTGCCTGAAGGATTGCAGACCTCTTGTGGACATCTAGTGCTTCCTACCATGACAATAACAGTCTCTAACTGTCAATCACAGCTACTTAGCTCTTTGACCTCTGTTCTTTGCTGCAATGAGAAGACAGGATGCCATGTACTTCCAAACAGCACCTGGAGAAATTTAAATGGAGACCTCTGATCTAGTAGTTTGTATTATATACTTACGAGTTTCAGTACACTCCATATTACTTCTCAGACTTGATGGCCCAGGGACAAACTTTTCCTTAGACCCTTTCAGCAAGGAAAACAGATAATTTGCTGAAGTTAGTACAAGGTATTCCAGAGTAAAGCCTGTTGATGGTACAGGGATATTCCCCTCTCCTGACTGGGAGGAGGCAGCTAATAAGCAGCACTAGGAAAGAAGTAGAAAAGCCATGTAGTAGTGCGAATATCTTTTCTACTTTCGGAGAGCCAGAATAAATGTGATGTCAAGAAAGCAGTATTCTATATCCCCCTTGAATCATGAGAACAACTACCTAAAGTATAACGCAGCAGCATCACATTCACTGTTTCCTTTTGAAACTGAGAGAAAATTAGGTTGTCCAACTTCACTCATTCGGGAATTTGGCCAAGATAACAAGGCTAATCTCGTTGCCAAATCTATGTCACAGGGTATTCATGTGGTCAGCACCTTGGCAGCTGCACTGTGCACAGCCCCTGTTTAGGTAATTCCTTTCATACGAATCTGTAGAAGTACCTGGCTTTTACATGGAAAGTAATTGTGAACCGGAATGTACTTATTGCATGAGTGCAGCAAAGTATTCCTAGAAAATTGTTTTCCTCCTCCCTGCTAATCGGTTACAATTGCATGGGATAGCCAGGGTGTAGTACAGATGGAAACAATCAGAAAAATATTCAGTTTCCATTAGGAGTTTTGTTTTTTTTCCAGAAAGCTTAGAGTTTGACCATTCTTATTTTGATGTTCTCCAATCTCTTGCAGCACTCTTTTTCTAAGAACATCTTGATACAAGTTTTGGAGTTTGGGTAAAAATTCATTAGAACTGCTAACTTTTTTAGAGGGGAAACCCATGTCTTGTCCAAGGTGACTCTCCACAGATGTCTACTATAATCAGTGGAGTGGCAGATACTCCTCTAAGCCATGATCCACAGCTCCCACTTCAGGGTCCTGCTCTAAATCTGGTAATGGCACCAAAATTAGGTGTGTAAGGTGAGGTCAAGTGAATTCTTCCCTTTGGTTCTTTCTGATGACAAGTGGGCTAACTTGCAGGAGATTTGCTAAGATACCTATTTATTTTCAGAAAAAACAGTTAATATCCAGAGAAACAGTTTAGACACGTACAAATAGAGCAGGAAGGAAATATTCCTAGCTGCCACTTTATGGCTGATTGACCCTTGCCTTGTGGCAAGAAAAAATACTGAGGAGTTACCACAAATCTCCCAGATTGTTCCTTGTACCAAAATGTTGTCCTCTTTCTAGCTCCCATGCAGAGAATTCCAGCAGAAGGCATTCTGGGGGCAAGCAAAATGCCTAAAGGAATTTCATACAGTGGTGATTTTGTAAAGAGTCATTCCAAAAGGAATGCGTGTTGGGATTACTGGTAGCGTACCAAGTTGGTGCGTATCATGCCCCTCAAAAAATCCACATCATTATCACTGGCACAAATATATATTTCCCTGGTATTCTTAATATAAGCCAGTATAGAAGAAAAAGTACCAAAGGGAAGGCATGACAGATATGAATCACTTCTGTTAACTTGCAAAAGCCATGTACATGTGTCAAAACAGCATATTAAAGTGGATTAGCCATTCATACAAATAAGAATAACATGTGCATTTGTTTCATCTAGGATAAAAATCACAAACGCAATCAGTTCTCATGCAGCATATGTGAAAGAAAACGTGGCACAAAGGACAGATTACCCCAAGTGTTCAGATACATGTTTCAAGCATGCATATTACTTTTTTTCCCAGCTTTCAGGTTACTAGTCTGCTCCAGCAGACCAGAAGAAACCACAGGTTGAAGGAAGAAATAATGACTTTACTCTTCCAATTTGTTCTTGAAAGTCACTACTTATTTGTCCTGTTTGAGCTTTTTTTTCCATGTGGTTTTTAATCCTATTCATGTAGACTTGCTAAAATGACAATGAACTGTACACTAAATAAACTGTAATAAATACAGTTTTCTGGATAATAAATATATATTTGGACATTTTTTCTATGGCTCCTTCAAATGATAATTCTACCATATATAGAGCTGCTGCTTAGCATGCACAGGTCACACTTTCTAGCAGCTGGACTGCCACTCAGCCATGCACGACAACCACGTTGATGGATGGACTATATTTACTTGAAAGATTTTGGACCAAAGAAGGAAGCTACAGCTTAGACGACATAAGTGTTTTGTTATTACTACATAATATTCCTAGTAATTTGCTTCTTTCATTAGATTTTGCAAGCAGGTCCCAGTCATGCTTCAGAGATGATGGTCACTTTGCTCATCGGTTCTCACAGCAGAAATTTGTAATTGTCTAAGAGCATCAAGCTATGTAATGTAAAAAAAAAAAAAAAAAAAAAAAACTCAAAAAACCACCAAAACCATCCAGGTAGAAGAGCAGTATATCCCTTGGTAGAGATGTAAATCCTTAGCTCCAGAATCACTTCCACAACCTGTCTGACAGCAGGGGATGAGTCACAGCCAGACAGACACCCAGCCTCACTGCCTTACAGGTGTGCTTTCTGAAAAGCAGTCAGATAAAAACATTTTGGGTAGATAAAATCATAGTGGTCAATTCTATGATTTCTCCTTCATTTTCTTTGACTGTTCAGCATATTCACATATCGCCCACTCTGAAATTCTACACCAGTGTTCTGTTTATTTCATCATTTTTTTGGTTGTTGGGGTTTGGGGGGTTTGTTTGGGTGTGTGGGTGTGGGTGGTTGGTGGAGAAGGTCTCCTTGGGTGGAACAGGTGGGGCGCGATTCTTCCTGTGTTGTCTTTTCTCCTCGAGACTAGTTCTTCGTGAACTCTCAAAGGAGTCAGCGGCATTATGTATGGTGTGCCTCCAAGTCTCCCAGCAATGACAAACTTACAGAACTATAGTATTGCTTTGGAGAACGATTAAAAAGCTTGAGATACATACAATTTTGGTGACAATCCAGGTAAGTACACTTATAATTGCAAAGATGCTGCCACAGTTGTCCTGTGTTTCCAAGCACAGAAATGTCACGGTTTCTGTCAAGCACTTCTAAGAAGCACTTACACCTTGTGCAAATTGCACCAACACATCCCTGACAGCACAACCTTATTGCTGGCAGAGACAAGCTGTGTGGCAAGGCAAGGCAGGAGCCTCAGGATTCACTGGTGGATTTTGTTAAGTGATGGTTAAGTGTTGGTTCTATTTAGTCGTGGGTAAATTGGGAGAATTCAGTATAATCACAGCACTGGCTATCAGGTTGTGGTCATACATTGCTGTCTGCTGCTGTTAAAATCACAGAATCATGGAATCAGAATTCATTGAGCCAAATTAGCTTTGTCGCTGGTATCAATAGCAAAGGATTTGATTCTCGGGCACCTGGCTGATAATCCACTTGAATTCTTTTAATATTCAAATAATGTATCTCCTCGAATACAGGTAAGTCGGTAGCTTTCATGTTTCCCCTTAAATGCCAGAAATCGAGTGAATTAGAAATCTCAGTCATCCCTGAACTTTTCTGCATTCCCATCATTCAAGAGTGGAAAGAGTTTTCTGTTTTAACTAATTGGAGAAAAAATATCAGTATCCAGCTGAGATGTAGGGTAGGTTTTTCTCCCAATGGAATGAATTCCCCCACAGAAAATGGACATTTGTGCCAGAAATCAGAAGACTGTGATTAGGGGTATCAAGAGCATCAGAAATTAATGTTGTATTAAATCCTTGTGGTTGAAATGAAGCCACAACAGTCAAGCCCTTTCTCCCTGGATGTGCACTATGCTTCATTGCCCTCCAGTTTCTCCCTTCTTTCTCACATTTCACAAATTGAGTGTATGTATGTGTGTGCATACACGTATGTGGGAGGGTGCTAAGCTGTGCTTTCATTCTGCTCTGTTTCCTCTGGTAGTGCCTGCTTTCCACCCTGCTGCTTGTGCTGCCATTTGTGCCAGCAGCATCTATGCACACTCAGCAAATTATGTGGCGTCACCTCAGAAGCCAAAGGAGGAGGTGACCGTTGGTGGGCATCTTTCTCTGCCTGACTGCACATGTAGAAATAGTCCATCTGCACAGGTTTCTCTCTGTGCAGAGGGGACTAGCAGGTTATTTTTGCAACTTACTGGCTTGAAAGCTCAACATTTTAATGCCTCACTGATCAGAATTGGGCACAATATCCTGAGAACATGAGAGCTGGCCTTGGAGAATGATGCTTATGCCTCCCCTATTTTTCCATCTTCATTTCAGCAGGCAGAGAGTATAGTCAGTGTTGAAAGAAGATGTATAATAATGCCAGTAATTTATAAGCTGGCAGTATAAACTATATCCAAGTTGGATGCAGTTTATAGAGTCAAGGAACAGCCGTTCAAATTTCTGAATATCCCCGTAACAAGTACAATTGCAGCTGGTGTTGCTTTGCCTTCCTTCTGTCTCTTCAGAGAAAGCTTGGCTGGTAATAAACAATGCTGGAAACAGAAGTGGGCTTTCATTCACAGAGATGGTCCCTTCAGCTCAGGTAAAAGCACAAGTGAAAGGAATGCTAAAAAGCAAACACTGCCACTACATTTGCCATAGTTACAAATCTCTGATCTCAGCACCAGGTAATGGCACATCTTCAAGAAGTGGAAGTAATTTTAACTCTTACAAGAGTTTAAAGGTTAGTGTTATTTTAATGAAACCTAAAGCAGGATGCGCTGGGGGCAGGAGGAAGAGCCTGTCATTCTACTACTAGTGGTCTCCTCACCAGTGTAGGAGAAGACTGCTTGTTCATATCCTTTCCAAAGCCACTTGTCTTGCTCAAAAGGGGAATGATGTTCTACAGCTGGATCCTGCTGGGGTGATACTCTGAGCCGTGTCTCCGAGGCCTTGTCTCCTCCAGGAAAAAAAATAAGCTGGTCCTCTGGCCATGTTTGCTTGGGTCTCCCAGCCTTAGCTGGAGCATTGCATGGGAGCTAACCTCCACTCTGGCCATTGGGTCTCCACAGTCCCACAACTACCATGATCAGTAATGGTGCTTATGCTGTGAATTGCCAAAATGTCCTCAGCACTGACCCCAATGCCACCCCCCCCAAAGTATCAGAGATGATACAAAGCCCCTCACAGGCAGCACTCCCAGGGCTTTGAGCACCCTACTTGGTTTAAAAAGACTAGCAGAGAGATTCTGAACTCCAACTGCCTTTGCAGGAAAATTGTCTTGGAAAGCAATTGTTCTCCCCAGACCTTGGGGAACAGTCTTTTTTCATTACAATCATTGTAAAGGCAGTGACCTAAGTGCAATGGTGCTGGAACAGCAGATGCATAAGTAGTCCTTCTGTATTATCTTGTTTGTGAAAGAGAAGCCACATTTTGAATCAGTGTGTCTCAGTGCAAGCCCTTTGGGCCATAAATAATATGTGATATACAAATGATATTTCCTTTAACAGAATAGTCCTGGTGCCCTTAGGAGAGCCAGAAGTTATTTTGAATTTATGCATTTGGCCAAACACCAAATATAATGAGCCAGACAAGGTAAAGCAGTTCTGTACTAACATTTGACTTGTAATGTGCTTATTCAAGTGCTTAAGCTGTGACATGCTTCAACATCTTCCTGAGGTTGGTGTCATGTAGTCAGTTACTACCTCCCCTCCCACCATGGAAAACATAAACTCCGTGTCACTTGTATCATGCTGGAGTCTCTAAAGAACCAGATGGCGCAGATATGGACTCCTTTTTGCCTGATCTGTGACTGAGATGTAAGCACAGGGCTCTCCATGTGTCTTTAATGTATCTTGTTTAGGGCAAAGAGCATATTTCTATTTATGTCATGTAAAACAGCACATATTCCCAGTGTTATGGTGCTATAATGCTAACCACATTTGTCCCAGAATTACTTACAGAATCATAGAATCAACTATGTTGGAAAAGACCTTTAAAGATCATCAAGTCCAAAATAGGTATCTTGTAAAGGAAAAACATCATCTTGAGGGCTTTTTGGGGGGGAAGGATTTCATGTCTGCAATATGCAGATTTTTTAGAAAATGGGAAATCCTAAAACAATCCCATGACAGAAAGTGAAAAACAGAGACGAAGAATGTAAGAAAGATCAGTTCTAGGAAGTAAACTGTTTTTTGAGGTAGTCATGCTCCGTACAGTAAAATAAAAACTATAGTTTTGTCTCTGACAAGCTATGTACTTTGTTTTGTACAACAGATTCAACTTTCCTTTTTATCATACTTCTGACAAAAGGAGCCACACTACAAAATAAAAGATGCACAGAAACAAAAGACTTGGATATAAATAAAGGTGAGGTACATCAGATCTGGGGCACATTATCTTCCATATGAAAAAAAAAAAAGAAACAGCTACCAAAACCTCATAACATTTCATGTTATTATACGAATGAATGGAGGCTCTAGTCTATGATCTTTTCCAAAGTGCTTCCTAAACCCTATCTGGAGCTTGAATGAAGTCATGTTGTATACTTGCTCTGAATTTGTAAATCCAAGTAATCAATGTCTAAGAACATTTCAAAATGCAATTTTAAGTATGTCTCCTTAGTATTAATTTAGAAATAGAAGGTATTACTTTCTAAGACAAATGAACTTCTAAAACAAGCAAAGTTTTACTGCTCCAAGAATTACTTGTTAACCACCCCACATGTATCAAAAATAAGTAAGTGTAGTAAGGAATCCTGCTGATATTATCTATTCAAGTAAGGTTATTTGGGTATATAGGTGCAAACCCATCTTTCAAACCTAGCCTGGGTACAATGTACAGCAGGTATGTGCAGCTACACTGGTGCAAGCATCACACAGAGCCTATTTCTATTTCTTGCTGCTATTGCCACTACTTTCATTAAAAATCCCCTGCAGCATTCACAGATAGGCTTCACACCTTCCAAACACACAGCCATAGCCACGTACATACCTACAGATGCAGTCTTAGAGAATTTACAGCCCACTCTTCATTGCCATTACCTAACCCACTCTGCCTGGAAAAGTCATTAATACATAAGGAAGACTTAATTAGACTGACCAAGTGGTGATTTATTAGCCCCATATTTAAATGTAATCATCATAATCTAGGAAAGAAATATTGTCATTCTTTGCAACGGAGTTCCACTGGGTTTCCCTGACAATAATTTTAGGTTTGCAGAATATCTATCTGCAGAGGAACTCCTATCATAACTTCTGAAAGCACAGAGGCTGGCACTTCGAACCCTGGCATCTTTTCTGTTCTCATAGATTACCCAGCTATTGCAATTATTTATTGTTGGGCATAGTATTCCTGCATTCGCTATGTATCCTACAAACAACTTACTTTTCCTTCAGGCACCAGTAGTTCTGCTGACATCAGCTGAAGTAGGATGAGCTTAAGTTTATTATCAAAGTGTTCAGGATACTGGTTGGGCTTTTTCTGAAATTCAATGCGAGAGCCATGAAGACAGGTCAGCTGCTTAGTGCTCCAGAAAACCTGAAATAAACTCTGCAGAGCTTTCTGCAAGTCTTGTTAGTTTTGAAAACAATGGGAACTTGAGTGCTTGATATATTTGAACAAATGGAGGTAAGTCAGCTCAATGAAACCTTTCCAAGTAACTTAACCGTAGCTTTCAAAAGCATCCAGGCAAAGGTAGGGTTGCAGCATCAAGTCATAATCAGTGAGACAGACCAAGATGCCATCTTCACTCTTTATAGGGTTGGGGCTGGTTGTGTAGCCCACATAACATGGCACGGGACCATGTCCCTCCATCAGTAAGAGAAGGAAGGGCATGGAAGGGGGAAACCCCTTATAGTTTGCTTCTAGTAAATCTCCTGTTTTCTCAGGCATCACATTTTGATCACAACTTCTATATTCCTCTGCCATGTTCTTGTATTTTTCAGCAGCCTAGCTCAAAGCATCCCATCTGTATGAACATGTTTCCCAGCCCTAACCTGGTGGAAAGACTGGAAAAGCATTACTGAACAGCCACTGTGACAGTGAATTTATGTCTGGGCTGCTCTCCTGCTGAGGCAGGGGCAGGACCCAACCTGTGGGTTGCTGTCATCCAATCTCTCCATAAACTTCTTTCTGCTTTAGCCTATGCCTTTAACTGCACCCACAAGTCTCTGGAGGATCCCCAAGATGCAGTTCAGCAGTGCCTACACAATCTTCATCTCATTTCCATCTGAGTGCCTACTGTCCCTGTTACCGGACCATGACCCAAGCTTCATGAGTCCTCCCATGAAACTTGCTTACAACAGATGGAGGCAGGTGAAGGAAGTTCAGAGACCGAAGAAAAAAACAGAAGGAAAAGCCTTTTATCTATTTCAGTAAAATTTGTAACTGCCAAATGCATCTTCTCTGTCCTGAAGTGATAATCCTGTCCCCCTTCTGGCGTGATCCAGATGTAACCCTGGGAGAAGGAAGTAATTTATCTCAAGTCCTGTTGTTTTAAATGTGTGTCAGCCTCTAGGTTAGCATCTGAGGCCACCCGAGACACGTTTTTCACCTGCCTGCCTGCTCCTCTGCCTCCAGTCACCCGGCAAGCAGAGCTGGGGACTGGGCAGATGCAGCGGGAGCCCCGCACAAAGGGCTGACATGGGAGCATAAGAGAGGCTTATTTGTTTCACACCATTTCCCCAGCACCCATGCTGACAGACAGACAGCCTCCCACCAGTCCCTGTGGGGCATTGAGCAGCTCTGACACTGTGTGCATGCAGCTGGGAGGATGCCAGAGCTCTGCATCTCCTACCTGTTGCCTTAGAAACATACAAAGGGACATAGGCTTGTTTTCTTTCATCCTTTCTTTTTCATTTTTCTTTTGCCTTCTCTTTGCTCCTTGGGTAATGCACTGTGTGCCAAGTCTCAAGGTGGGAGGGAAGAGAGGAGTTAAAAAAAGAAAGGAGAGAGAAATGAGAATATCAAGACTAGGAAACATATTTTGAGAATAAATATGAAGGCAAGACACATTGAGACTGCTCTCAGGCTCATCCCTGACTGCTGTACTTCTGTAGTGTGCAGTAGGAATTCATGGCTGCCACATCAAGAGCAGTTGTATGAACCAGCTCTGACATCTGGCTTGCATTGAGGGATCTGAATGCTGTAACTGGACAATGTTTGTTTTCTCTTGCTTGAGCCTGAATCAAAGTTTTAATTAAAGAAAGTTCAGAGATGCTTTCAGCAGGGCTGCCCAGGGTCAGTGTGCAGAGGGTGTTTTCTTGGGGATACAAGCTGGTCATGGTATGACCTGCTCCTGAGGAGATGGGTACATTTTGGGGTGAGAGGAGTTGCAGAACCTAAAGCAACAGAGACAGATTACTCTCAGAACGACCCTATAACTGCCTCTGTGTACACAGAGGTCCAGAGCCGGAGGAATAACCACTGTCCCCAAGGATCCCATTGCCTCCTGTGTGCCTCTTCTTTCTGCCAGCAGTTACTCCTGTGGCTCCCACCCTTCTCACCTGATTTGTCCCACAGTTCCTCCTTCATTTAAAGGCAGCCCATGGCCTCTCCTTTCACCCTTTCCAATGAGGACCACCTCAACAATACCCCCTGCCACTCCTGGCTGCAGCTCTATTGCTACTTAGCTACTACTGTAAACTATTAGTTCTCAAGCTTTTGTATTAGGCAATATCTTTTTTTTTTTCAGATAATTTTCAGACTGTTAGTGAACCTTTAGGATAATTTTGAAATAAAACAGCCCTATCCCAATTTCTGAGCAGGCAGTACCACCGTAATAAAATATTTCAAGCATCTCAGATCTCTAGAAACCCCTTGAATCAGTTCCCAATCCCCATTAAAATTGCATCAGCAGTTCATCTCTCCCAGGCTATACTTGCTTGGAAAAACACCCAGTATATATCCTATGCCTCCAGTGCAAAGCACTGCAAAGCACATTAGGCAATTCATCCCGAAGTCAATATGTCAATCTGCAGCAGCAACTGAAAAACAGAAACCCAAAGCAGAGAGGTAGGTCTGTGGGATCCCCTTCTACAAAGAATGATATTAAAGGGCATTAATCTATTGGATGTAGCCAAGACTTCTAGATTGGCTGCTGGTGATGTCACAGCCACCCATGTGCCCTATAAATCTATTTTTGCTTTTATGTGTAAATGACGCAATTCCCGCAAGCTTCCTCAGGCAGGGTTCATTATTTAATTTCTCAGGTGGATGAAGTCATGGGCTTTGTGGTGTCTGCGGCCACCCACAATGTGCTCTCTCTGCCCAGAAATGAACCTCCTCTTAGGCCTTGTTTTCTCAATCGGCATCCACAGAATTAAAAGTCCGCTGACCACTGTATGTCATGGGAACACTTGGGAAACCATTTCTGGAATGATAAAACCATTTTGATCCCAAAATAATGTGTGTGTTTAAACTAAGACCTTTTTTGATAGAAGATAATTAGAGCCAAGTTTTGGTATGGTGGCGCACATTAAGAAAAACCCCACTTTTCTTGAGCAAACATCTACTTGGAAAATAACGCTTGCCAAGCAAGATAAAATCCTTGCTTTACTAATATTCTACCTTTAACAGAATTTTATCCCAAATTTTCTTTACCAGATGGGAGTGTATCTTTACTAACATCCTGGGGCTCCTAAGTTGTTCCTGGGGTGGTCCTCACCGCTGAAGTCATAAGAATTTGTCTCCTTTGTCCTGCCTGTTGGTGATAAAATATATCTCATACTTGTTTTAATCCTGCTCAACTCAAATCCTTGGGGTTGTTTACCTAAATGTTTATAAATCCAAGGAGTTACTTATCCATGAAAAACAGTTTCCTGAACACAGAGTCTTTCCTACACTGATCCAATTGGCCCTGAGGAATTAGCCTTCTACATACATAATACTACCTAGTGTGACAATAACAAACCCAGTAATTTTCTGGTAATATTCGTGATCCTCCTCTTTTTGGCAAATTGAAATATTGTGTCTTATTAGCAATTAAAATAAATTGAACAGAGCAGTGCAAAGGTTAAATTATGACCATATAAACACTGATTAGCATTCCTTAAACTGTGTAAATCCTTAAAGCCTGAAAGGATAATCTTCACAAATTACACTTACATTCATGAACCTAGAATCAAGCATCTCAAATAAAATTAGCTTTTCGAAGGGCCTGGTCTAAAGCACAGTGAAATCTGTATGAATCAACTGTATCCCAAAGACTAACAGTAAATTTCCTCACTGCCAGAGTTAGGCTTCCTACTGAGGAAACAGTATAAATGACAAGAGTAGATAAAAGCATTTTATTTATATAGGAAAACAAATATATTTGCAAATACATGCTTGTCGGCAAGCTCATTCTTCTACAGTAACAAAGCCATATACAAGCTACTTCAGATAGTGGCTATTTAATTTGAGTCTATATGCATCATAAATCTTAAAAGAAGAAGAAATAAACTGAGAGACACCATTTTCTCACAGAAGAAAAGATGATGAAGGGATTTTTTAATCTACAAGGTTGTGAATGACAAAACTACATTATTTAACTTCTCAAAGAACTTCAGAAAAAAAACCAGCACCATGAAAAAAAATGGATGTTCATGCTGTAGACAATACAAGCGGCTCCTGCCATTTATCACAATGAAAATGGTTGAAGATGTTTCGGGACAAGATGTTTTCAGCAAAGAATCTCAAAACAGCATTTTACTTTCTCTCCACTGTATATAAACCAGAATTTAAATGGTAGCAAAGAGAAAAAGAAGACTCATAAGGAAACTTCTTGTCCTTAGAAGCACTTTTTTACTCAGGGAGAATTTTTGCTGTGAAAGAGGCAAGACAAATGCTGTCAGGCAAGTGGAGCTCGTCAAATGATTTTCTCCCAAATATTTCTTCCTGCATTTTTATTCAGTCTTTTCTACGCTGAATGTCTATTGACCAGGATTTCATCACTGTAAAGCTGTTCCCCTGTACTTTCCATATGATTTTGATGGCTAGAGCGCTGTACCAGACATAGACCATCTATTGCAGGGCACAAGCCTCATGAACAAACCCCACTGGACACAGCCTGATGCTCAGCCTTTGACAGCACTGCTTTTCAGGAGCAGTACATCACCCTCCATAAGGCTCATCACAGTGTTCAAAGAAGGGCATGGAGGTTACACCACAGGTCCTACAGTGATGTGCCAAACCAAACCAAATTTGGCAGTGCTAACTTTCAAATATTAGGAAGCGGTACCACCTCCACAGAGGGTAGGAACAGGGACTTTGAGCTGAGACACGCTTTGCAGGACAGGCCCTTAGTGATGTCCTCCCTGTGCCTATCCTGCCAGGTTTGATGGCAGCACTTGGCTGGCTGGAAAAGTCACTCCATGTCACAGACCTGCAGCTAACTCCCAGAAAGCCACACCATGACACTAGCCAGGCTTAATCCCCTGCTGCACACACACAAGGTCTGCTGCTTCCCAAGTCTTGAGATGGCAGCCCAGGCCCTAAAGGCTGCACCGTGGAGGGCAAAGAATAAACATCCCGGCACCGCAGGCTGCCGCTGGGCACCCTGCATTCCCATGAGAAACTTGCAAAGTCGGATAAACTGCGTCACAGCAGCCTGCAAACCAGAGGCCTGGGTGGTTTAAAAATACTGCCTGACACATATTTCCCAGGCCATATATAGTTCACACATCTCACGGTAGCAGGAAGGAGCTGCAAAGACACACAGTGACACAGAGAAGGAAAAAAGCAACGGGAGACACAACTGCCAGCATGCAACAAAGCCAGGTTAAAAATAGCTGGGGCTGCAACAGCTCCCTTCTGGTGGGGGGGTACAGGGCCGCTGGCTCTCCCTGCCCTCACTGGCCCCTCTCCCTGCTGCCTATTTTATGCCAGGAGGAAAGGGTCAGAAGGAAGCCTTTGGTTCCTGTAGGCAGGAAGAGGGAAAATGACAGCCCTGCCTACTTTGACACTGAGCAGGCTTACCCAGGCTTGCACAGACACCCGGCTGGACCGGAGCTGCGGGAACCCCTTCCTGAGGGGTGGGATGGGGGCACAGGAAGAGCACAGCCTTGGATGGCCTTGCTCACAGCCCCCAGCAGCCACAGGCATCACTTCAAGCGATGTGATGCCACAATGCCCAGAGATGTGCTATCATACTGCACAGAAGGGAATGCAGCCTGCACTTTGGTAAGGGTTTTGTAACAAGTCTCATCTTCCTCCCCACACCCTGTGTGTGTTGAGTCCTCACACGGAGGCAAAGCCGAGCTGTCCAACCCTCCTCTAGTAAAATAAGGAAAAAGCAAAAATCACTTGTTTTGCCCATCACCTCTTCCCTCCTATAGTCATTGCATAAGGAAAGCAGCAACACGCCAAAAGGAGAGATGTGAACATCTTCGCCGTCACCTTCTCCTAGCCTGATACCTTGCAGGGAAAACACAAATATGAACATGTGTGCCCACAGGTGAGCCTGGCCTCCTGAAATCTCCTTGCCTGTAGGGATTTCCAGCAACCAGGTGAGCACTGCCTGGCCTGTGGCTTGTGTGGGGAAAAAAAGAGGTGTTGATATGTCTCCAAAGGCCACGCGATTCACTGTGGGTTAAAACATGACAAGTTTTAATTTGTTCCTCAGTATGTTGGGATCTTTTTATTTTATTCTTAGTCCTTGCATCTTGCAGACCTGGCTGCCCAGCTGCAGACAACTTCTGTCAGCTCCTAGATGCTGACACGAGGCACCAAGAGGGGTCTAAGCCAAAAGCCCAGATTCCAAACATCCCTGAACTCTGGAGAAGTTCAAATCCAGAGCACAAATCTTCAGTGAGAAGAGGAAAGCTGTAACATGATCCTAGCCCTGAGCAATAGAGGTAACACTCCAGTGTGGTCTGAAGGTGACTTCCAGAATATGTGGTGTGGAGCAGAGTGAAGGAGAGCGAAAAGCACAAAGGCATTTTTCATGTTAACAGGGTGTTTGCTGTCTGTGCGAGGGTGGGGAAGGCTGCTGACAGAGTAAAGGGGGTTAAGAGAGGTGACTGAACTCTGAATGGAACAAGGAGTGATATCAAAGAGCCCTGTAGGCTGTCAGAGAGGTGTCAAAAGTCGGGAAGGAGCAGAAAGACCAAGAATGCTAGCTTTCAGTGAGAAGTCCATCAGAGCACATCTGCATATCTGAGACTTTAAGACTGACAGCTACATTCAGGCTCACACACATCCCTGCCATGCCCTCTGCCTGGCTTTCACATGGCTAAAAATTCTTCTAATGCCTCAGCTCCAGTTCGGTTTGTAGGGGAAGGATGCCTCCAGCTAGAAGGGCAGCGCTGGGCATTGGCTGAACCATGCATGCGACAGCGAGCAGCACAGGACCCTGTGCATGCTGCCAGCAGCACTCACACAGCATGTCCAGCTAGACAGGCAGTGTGGTCTTTTCCCTATGGAGCACGAGAAACTGAATGCTGCTCCTCTAGCCCTCCATCAGCTTGCATCCCAGGCTTGAAGGAATTAAAGCCAGACACTAACTTGCCTTATCTAACTATCCAGCTGTCAAGGTTGCACAAGCAGAGATGGCTTCATATCAGAATATGGACTGATTCCTGTTCCCAGAAAGGCTCCTTGGATGGCTCACAGGGAGGCAGCAAACAGCCTGACTGGGTTTGCCTGATGCCATATTAATATGATGGGTGTGGGTAGACATACCAGCTTGAATTTAGAGAGTACCAAGCTGCAGCAACAGGGAACCACCCCCATCAGATTACACAGGGTTAACGTTTAAGGTCAGAGTGGTGCACATCTTAAGGTGATAGCAGTTCAGGCCATGCTTGCAGGAAGATAGGATGACAAACCCAAGTGTGACCATGCACAAGGTGTGCTTGCAAGAATGACCATGTGTGTGCCTCATTCCTCTCTCATGAGCCAGAGGAACAGAATCCTGGAGATATCTAACCTCTCTTCAGCCAGCTGCCAGTGACTGGTTAGATGGCTTCTGTGGCGTGCCATGACACCAGCTACGAAGAATAAAGGATAGCTTCCTGGCTCTCACTTCCTCAGTTAATGAATACCACCACTAATTAACTGACAGTAACGTGGAGTTATTCTTGGCTGAAGGTGGATCTTACTGAGGTCTTTCTGCTTGCGGG
This sequence comes from Neopsephotus bourkii, assembly GCF_033783945.1. Taxonomy (NCBI): domain Eukaryota; kingdom Metazoa; phylum Chordata; class Aves; order Psittaciformes; family Psittacidae; genus Neopsephotus; species Neopsephotus bourkii. The sequence continues at coordinate 9,598,985 of NW_026902239.1, forward strand.
TTATGTAACTTAATACCCTGTGAGGCAGTTTGGGGTACAGTGTGAGAAAACCACTTGGAAAATGCCAAAGCAATAATCCAAGTCAGGATTTCCCCAGTAAGGTAATATGTTCCATACTTGCTGTGCCTTTGAGAAATTAAGAATTGAAGTTGCAGTGGCTCCAATGGGATGTTGTAAAGATTTCCAAATGGGTTGATGGAAACAGAGGACTACTGTGCTTAAGAGGTGGGTCCCTCTTCAGAGCAAAAGAAGATCAAGGCATTTATTTTTTTTCTTAAAGCAAACCTAAAGACAAAAATCCCACCCTGTGTAAAGTCACTCGGCTACCAAAGGGAAGGCACGCGGCTTCAGGCAGGCAGGCAGCTCTCCCTTTGCAGCAGCGGGGTCACACCATCCAGCCCACGTTAGGACTGGAGCTGTACTCTGAGTGAACTCTACCAAATTAGCTGTACATGATGCTGCATTCCCTCCTTTCTTGGAGGATCAAAGTGCCTGGATCCAGTCCCAGCTTTCTGCAGATAAGCAGGTCACAGGACTAGTTTGCACCTCTGTGCTGCTTGTAATACACTGTGTTAGAGATTCCTCTGGATTTCCTAGTTTGTGCCCATATACACTGGATACTTCTGGTCAATTTTTTTTCTTATTAGTGACCTAGGATACTTCTACAGACTCTTCCTTAACACCAGTACAGACTCTGGTAGTGTTACCTCTGATTATAAACTGCTACTGCTATTCATGCCCAAACACTCTTTATAATTCCCTTGTTTTGTATGAAAAGCTTATTCTATCCTTCAAAAGCCTTCTTCCACTAGCACAGCAGCATGAGGGCAGGAACAACAGCTCAGCAGCCTGATGCATTAAACCTTTTCTGAACGATGGTGGGAGAAAGACAAGGCTATCTGGTTTGGTAAGCCATGAGGCATCCCTAATGCCTAGGCAAAATGCATATGAAGAACAAGGGGTTGATGACAGCAATAATTGGAAATGCATTTCACATGTAGAAAAGTGTTAATTAGTTGTTTATCTGCAGGCACACTGTGGGCTTCACAATGGCACACGCAAGTTACAGCCATTAATTACTAGCAGGGTCTGAGAGACTGTCTCCGTAATTAAAATTTGTTATCAAGCAGCAGCAATGAGTGATATGAAAGACAACAGCAGAACATCTACCTCTATATTCTTCCTTAAAAAGATAACATGGGTTTGTGTCATAGGACTGAGTGATAAATTGACTATAATTTTAATCGTTGCTGATGTTTAAGCAAGAGATACATTTGTAAAATGAAAATGACAGCTTTAGAGCGAGTCATATTTTACCTATGAAGTTCATCTGTCAGTAGAAGCAGACACATGTTGAAACTATGCAAGAATTTATGTTAAATTTGGCAAGTAGTTTTAGATGAAAAAATAGAGATAAAACTGAGAAAAAAAAATCAAGCTGTTTTATTTAATTTTGGAATGACCTAATGCTCCTACTTTAGTTTAAAAATGCAAACAAATCCCTGATTTGTCCAGAGTACTCTGCTGATTTGAAGATAAATATATTTTCCCATTATCATACCCAGTTATAGCAGCAATGAATAGCACATGCTCCCGGTGTCTGTCCTCTCTGGAACATAAAAAAGTTTAAGCAGTGAATGAGGAAGAAATTTAAATAGAAGAATCCTATTAGTAAAATAAATTATGTGGCAATGCTTTGGATGAAAGACTTAAATGTTTTAGTTCATTTGTAAAAAATACATTGGGTATAATAACAGAATAGCACCGAATTAAACTTGCACAACTCCAGTGGGACTGGAAGCATCCTGAAGATTTTGGCTTGGAATCCTTATTTACAACATTTTCTTTAAACTGATACTGGAGCAGTGAACGCCATTCCCAAAATAAGAGTGCTCTTCATAATTATTTTCACAGGCTATTTTTGAGAAGGTTGATGAATTTTAAATGATTTCCAATGAGCCTACTTTAAAAGTTACACATTTGTCTTTGCTTGTTGTTAACAAAAATATTTGTTATTTAAAATTACTCATAACCTCCTTTCCAGAATATTTTTTTTGGCCAGGAAATTGTCTAAGACAAGCTGTATTTCCCAGTCTGTATCTGAGCTGTGTTCATCACTGACCGTGACTGTTGCATTTTCTGTGCTCTGCTGGGGTGGCTGAAAAACACCTGCAAACAAGGATTTGGAAGCACTGTTTCCAACTGTTCACTGAAACTCACATTTCCATGTTTTTCAGGTCATGAAATATCTATTTTTTTTCAGGAATATTATAGCCAAGTAGCCAACAGAAAGGTTTAATGAGATGTTTCTGTGCAGAAAACAGGAAAAAAAAATGAGCAGAATAAAGTCCAAACCAATACAAAAAAACTGTATTTGGTACAATACACCCTCCATCTCACAGCTTCATCCAGAAGTGAAGAAAACATTTCCCTGTGTCTAAGGACTCCCTGAAGAGGAATGGGCTTTCAGCAGGGAGGACGCACAGCGCTGTGCAAGCACTTCGCAGCAAGGAAATATGGGATCTCATGGCAGCCCTTATTGTAGAAGGTCTTCCTTTTAAATATGCGGCAAGTCACAAATTCAAAGAAAAGAATTGCATGAAAAGGAGCTGTAACTTTATATCTAAATGTGTAATTCAATTATAAATTTTATATCTTGGCCATCGGCCACAATAAATGTCCGATCAATCTGTGTAAAAGAAGAGATCATATTTCAAAAATGAGAAGTTAAAATCCAAGACCAGCCCTTAATTACCAGCCAATGACCACAAGAAACCCTCACAAAACCCCAAATTCAATTACCCAAAATATTATTGCTTGACAGTACTTTAGCCTTCTAGTTTGGACACTAAAACATTCCTGATGAGGAATGGGGAAGGGTGAGACAAACATTTTTTCCTGTGCCAACAAGATTTTCTTAAGTGGAACAATTTTTTCCTGTCAGAATAGCTTCTATCTAAACCACTTACCTTATAACACAGCTGCTAGAAGCAAAGTTACGAGGGAACGGGAAATTGCAAAAAAATGGGGAAAAACCTTGGGAAAGAAAATGAAAGAAAAGAAACTGAAAATAAAAGAAATTCAGGGGGAAAAGAAAAACAAAATTGAAAACTGAAAAAAAAATCCAGAAAATATTAGATCATGCAAAATAACTTTTCTGCACATCCTTATAATTTTTTTCCTTTCTATACCAGAATGTACACAAGAGGAAGTCAAATAACAGCAATGAATAACTGACAACCCAGTGTAAAAAAAATATCCCAAATCCCTGTGAAATCAGGGATTTTTGAGAGGATTTATAGTTGCCCCTTAGAATAACAAAAAAAAAAAAAAAAAAAAAATGCTTACCATTAGTAGATTTGCAGTCCACACCAGAGAAGTTACACAATGTTGGGCCATGAAGTGAGGCTAAGGAAAACGTCATTCCTAAATTAGCAGAGCTGAACTTAAGTCAGAAAGTAGAAGACTTCCCTTTCTACCAGTTAATTCAGACAGCCAGTCCTCTCCAGCTCGACAGCCATCTGCACCTCTTTAAGTTGTCATATTTGGTTTGATTGAAATGTTCACATAGTAAAAAAAAAGATTAGAAGTTCAAAACTTTCAAACAGCCAGAATGCTACTGACATGCTTTGTAAAAATCAAACCTATCTACCAAAAAATGAGCAGCTAAACAAAGAAGCCAATATAGAGACATTTTACTGGGGTCCGTTTTATTGTGAATTGTGAATTGCACAGTAACTAGTTTACAAAGCTCAGCCAACTGTGTTATCCAAGACAATTATAAATATCACCCCAACATTTTTTTAACGTGACTCTTTTGTAGCATTATTTGGAATGACCCTCCAAACAGCCAAAAAGTGGTGAATACTTTTCACATTGAATCATCGCTGAAGCATTGCTGTCATCTTCCAATTGTCACGACACCAACCTGTCAAGTGACCTGCAATGGAACACTTTTGCACAGAAGTTTATCAGGGTGCTTTGCATTGGCATATTGCAACTACCAGCAGTCTTGAAATGCCTTCTTGAGCCTTCAAATGCATGCTGTGCCACTTTCACACTCAGAGAGCTGACAGGGATCTTGCTGCTCTACTTATGAAAACATTCACTAATACTGCTCTTAGCAAAACAATAAAAAACAAAATACATATTCTCACAGAGCAGAAACACAACTGTACCTAGGAACGCATATATAATATCTGCCAATGTACTTGGTTAAAAGCCTAACACACTTCACAAAAAAGCTTGTCTTCTATTTAAGCACGTCCACACAACATGTAAATTGGTTGTAAATTTGCACTGAAATATAAAATATGCTCAAGACTAAGTGTCAGAATCAAGTTGATGCTTGTTGGATTTGAGTTTGTTTTGGTTTTTTGTGTTTTTTTTTGGGGGGGGAGAAGTTGGTGTCTGCATATTTGTCTTACCTAAAGAACCTTAGTTTAAAAGGCAGGTAAGTTAAAATGAGTACTTTTCTGCACAGCAGGAATTCAGGTTGATATTACCATATTAGAGTCAGGTTGATAATTACCACATTAGATTTCCCATATGAAAAATACAGGATACGAAAAGCAGCAGTTCCTCAGAAGACAATTTGCAATACTGAAAAATCCTTGGGAATCTCGATGGTGCGTGGCTGCAGGTCTTGGCTTTAAAAAATTTTGAGGATTTATGATCCATTCGCAAAGAAACAGTAAAATTGTGGGTATAAAGAAGCACTTTGTAAAAATCCTTGCATAAATTTTTACCTATAAGTAAAAAATATGGAGTCAGCAAAGTAAAAGCGGAAGTGTTAACATCTCTAGTTCTCATTCTTTTACTTTTGCAGCTAAACAACTACACATCAGAACTACACATCTTCTTAAAGGTGGCACCAAGGAATGATATTTTGTCACTTAGATGATAAAGGCAGGTTGTGGAGTTTCCATCCTTGGGGACAATCAAAAGCTATGTAGACATGGTTCTGGGCAACCTGCCTTAGCTGACCCTAAGGGTTGGACCAAACGGGCTCCAGAGGTCCCTTCCAACCTCAACCATTCCATGATTCTGTGAACTTCATTAACAAGAATGATGTGTGATGTTGCAAGAATGTGTCTACTAACCATACTACTGAATACTGTGGATGTGCTGTACAACAGAAAGTATATTTAACAAGAAAAAATAAAGATAATTTTCAGAGTTTAAATAATATTCAGTTATTAAATTCTGACTTCCTAAAACATGTCTTTCAGCTGATGCCTTAATGCATTTTTAATGCTGTAAGATTAAAGAAAATTTTCTCTTGCCTGAGTTCTCTAAGTCTTTATTTGATGGTGAGCAGGCAAAACAGTGGGGATAGCTTACAGCTGTAAATACTGCATTTCATTAATGGTTTGTCATGGCATGCATGATGAGTTTACATGATTTTACAGGTAACATTTAACAAAATTGCCATTGCCCATTCCTACTCCACACTGTGCTTTGTATAAGAAAGAACTCCACAACACAAATATAAACCCATATTCACAAAGTCTGTACCTGAACCACTAGCGGGGCCTTTCTTTTTCTCCACTCAGAGGCATCTTGGCCAGGGATTATGTATAAGATCACAAATCACAGCATTTGTTTTCCAGTGCATGCCATTTCTTACACTTTCTCAGGAATGCTCATCCGCAGTTGGCTCCTCCATTCCCATTCTATTCTTTGTAGTGGCAGATGGCCTAAAACAGGGAGCAGTAGTGGGACTTTGAATACACTGTAATTTTTCAGAAATCTACTGTGCGCTGTATATACTCCATCTCTCTGTTTCTCCCTTACCATTTTCCTAACCAGGATGAACTCTCCACCAGCCCCAAGTGGCTCCCCAAAGCTTGCATGCAACTGCAGCTACTTCACATAAGTAGTTCAGGAAGATTGCAGTAATTCCCGGATGTTAAACTGTGCCTAAAAGAAAAGGATTTGCTGCTACAAATTTGAGTTGTAACAAAGGTTAGTTCTAGGTTAAGAAATATCGGGTAGTTGTAAACAAAAGATTAGCTTGCCCTACCTCTTGGAAGCTATAATATTTTTTCCATCTCTCCCTTCACAGTGCCCCATAGTTTGGCAAAAGCTTATCTCCTACAGTCTGCATGTGGAAGAGTTTTGCTTATCTATCATGTTCATTATTATGTGGTTAGACAGTAGCCACCACCCGCTCTTAACTATGATGTGAAATGAGGAATGCGTGAAGATTTACTGCTTACTGTCTAAAGGCAGCTTGGAAGTACATCTCTGCAGGAATAAACTTGCTTTTCAACTTAAAAAGTACAGCATGCACCTTGCTTCAGAATACCAAGGAAAATCAACATAGCAGGAAATCCCCATGTTGACACACTCAGGTTGGTGCCACCATTCTGACCTAATGAGGAAAGGAAATGACTTACAAGTAAGACCTACATGCCGGAATCAGCAGCTTCCATGAAGCAGCAAGGGGTGTTCAAGGCTTGGGCTCAACTCTCGTGGTGGCAGTCACATCTATAGCACCTTCTCAGCCCCCCAGCTTGTTAGAAATAATAGAAATAGAGATCAAATTAGGAAGAAAAAGTTTACAATGGAAGTCAAGAAAGGCTGGTTTCTCTTTTTCGGCTGAACTGCTGATGACAAGACTGTTTTATTCCCCCAGGGGTTTCCATTGATCCCCCAGTACTGCTCTTACTAGGCAAAAGATCACACACTGTCACTCGTCTTTGTAGATCTCTCATGCTTTGCCTTCTACAATTGTTCCACAGTGGAAAACATCACTTGCCACTTTCTGAATACTGCCATCCATTGCCACAAAACACACTGCTCATAAATCCAGGAGGTCTTGTGGGACAACAGACAAAAGCTGCAAGTGGGCAGCATTTCACACAGCCAATTTTGGGAAAGTGGTGAGAAGGAGCCACCTTGGACATGCCTTCAAGTGGTGGGGTGCAGGTATTCCCTCCAGCTATTTTTGGGCTGTGGGGAGGAAAGCCATCTACACACCTCAGCCTCACCACAGGTTTCTGAGGTACTGCCCATGGGGCTGGAGGACCAGGCCCCCACTGACTAATGCTGTGCCTGTAGCAAGCCATTGCTGAGCCCTGTGGGAATGCTAGTGCCTGCCTCAGGCAGGGCAGGATGGCAGAGACTCAGTGAAACCCCATGGCGACGATCACACACCAAACTGAGGTGGCTGGCAGAGGAAGGTAGTCTTGCACGTTTTCCCTGTGGCCCCATGTCTTCCACAGGCTGGTTCAGAGGTAAGCACTAATTTAAGGAGTGATATCAGGGACTCTGAAAACCCTCACATTTTCAGCTGTCAAAGCTCAGAAGAATTTTACCTCAATGTCTCCTTCCAGCAACACCGTCTCAGCAGCACAGTGCCCCAAGACACAGTATCTGCCCAAATGCTGCTGAGGGCAGGGTCCCCCCTAGGCCGCCCCACCTCCTCACAGCTACATCAAAGGGCTCTCCCTAGAACTTCTTCATGAGTTTTCTTTAGAGTCTGCCTATTGGCATTAAATTGTATATGCAGTTTTTATTTTTTTTAAACAAACAAAGCCTGCAAGTCTGACAAGCAAGGGCAGGGATGCGATTAGGCAAACATCCTATACAGACGGTTCCTCTTTCTGTCTGTCAGCTTGTAAGTGCTTTCTCTTCTGGAACTATACAGTACTAACTGAGCCGGAAACAGCTATTTAAAAGTGATTATAGTGTGACATTTTTGTTTGACCTAGCATCAAGCCATGTGCAGCTTAAATGTCAGCAAAGCTATTTACTACAGGGACGGACAGGCCCTAGCATGCTTAAGTCTACCCAGCATCTTAAAACTGCTTGCTGTCTCCACTCGGTGCACATGAATGACACTGAAGCCAAGATGTAAAGTACAGCACTCTGTAAGCTGTGATGATTGACCAATATGCTGGGTGGCACAATGCATTCTGCAAGAGGCTCACAGGGAGGAAGACAAAATAATGGATAATTAAAGTCAATCTCAGGTTAGAAAGCAGAGACCCGTGCAAAAGGTTCCCATGGATTAGCAAGAGCATGCCAATAGGTGGTGTGTTTTGTCCAGGGATGTCTGAAGAGCTCAAGTATTTGGACAAAAAAATAGCAAGCAGATTTATTGTATTTATTTTCATTAGTGCAGGAGCTGTGTAGGTCACACAAGGGAGGAAGGAGCACAGCCCCCAGCTGTGGCTGTGGATCCTGCCTTGAGCAGTCTCTTTGCAGCCCCTGGAGCAGAGCCCTGTGGCCTCAGGGCTGCAGCTCCTGTACGGGCTGGCAGAGCACAAATCAGGCCGCCCAGCTGCAGCTGCCACGCAGGGTGACAGAGGGGAAGGGGGCTTCACAGCTGTGTCACCAGCCAGAAAAATAATAGTTGAGCAGTGGGGGAGCGTAAGGCTGATGCAGCTCATTACGTGCACCTCCCCCTGAGTGAGAGCCAAAGGGAATGGAGCCGCCTCAGATCCTGCAAGGACGCACAAGCACATACAGCTATAAAGTGATATACAGTTATATAGCACCGTGAGCTCTCTCTGGAAGGCACTGAACTGATTTGCAATGGAGGGAGATAAGCATACTTATAGGTTCTTAATGGGACCAGCGGTGTATATTTGGACAGCGTTCCAGCCTGACCTTCTTCTCAGAGCCTAAAATAACAAACAAATCAGTGTGCCTTTATTTTGAGAAAACACTGCTCACAGTAATAAAGGTGGGTGGGGGCACTCAAAAAGAAGCAGAGCTGTGATAAAACTTTAATTTTGTTCTTCCTTGCATGTCAGAAAAAAAAAGCAAACAAAAACGTTCTAATTCAGAGACTCTTTCAGGGTTTGTTTTTCTTTACATTGTTACATGCCCAATCACATCTGATTTTGGAAGCTAAGCAGGGTCTGACTTGGCTGGCATCGCGGAGACTGCTGAAAATGCAGTAGACTGAGTGCTTGCTATACGAAGGCACAGTGCCTAAAAGCATGGCTGGAGGGGAATAAAAAGAATATTCACTGCTTTTCTGTATTTTAAAATGCTGCTTTTCTTCACATATAGCAACTGAAATAACACTGTGACCAAAAATAGCATCATGAATTTTAAATGAGCATTTCTCCAAATAATAATAAAAAAAGACTGCTTGAGAATACTGGTTAATACTTCCCAAAGTATTAACAGCAAAACCCTTTAAGCAAACTGATCATCAGGTCATTAGAGATAGGAAATAAAATCTTTATTTTCTGTCTGCTTGCAATTTACTTTACTAAGTGTTGACAGTGGCAGGGGACTGTTAAAATCTCTTCAAAACTCATTTAAGTTCAGTAAGTGAAAACAGTATAAAATTTTTAATAGAAAAGATACGAGGTAGCCAAATGACTTTTTTTTTAATGTGGGGTTTACTGTTGTTCTTGGTGGTTTTAGGGTCAAAGGGCTTAACTATATCGTCAAAAAGTTCCTTCCTTCTTGTTTTACCTTAGAAAATTCCAGAAGACGAAGACTGATCTGTTATGATTTTGCTTGGAGTCTTCCAAGCAAGGGTTAAAATTTTAACAAAAGTTTTCTTAATTAAAAACGTTCATTAGTCATTCAAGTTAAAATAAATATTGTTCTTAAAAAATAACAACTACAACTCCCTTCCTCTCTTGCTTTCTTATCAAATGTCTTCAGTGGGTACTTTTCAGATCCTGAGTGGGTCTTGTTGTCCAGGGTCATTTCTTTGTCTTTCCCACACCCCCCCCCAATGCTAAAAAGGCAAAACTGACAGTAAATATGTTATGAAGAAGATAAACACCAAGCACACCTTTGAGTATCTTTCTTCCACCTCTAAACCAGAAATAAATATGATATGTGAGAGCAAGGCGAGTGCCATATCACGTAATCCTTTCCCAGGTAGTGCCTAAGATGCCCTCATTCAGTTTTGCAGCCCTTCTTTGTTGTATCAAAATGTGAGGAGTTTCTAAATCCTGATTTGGATGCATCTCCCAGCAGCAGAGAGAAACCAACAATTACTGAAGCAAAACAAGTTGGTTTTGGTTTAACAGGTTTTTACTTCTAAGCTAGGCTTGTGGTTTCATTTAAAGTTTGAATGCTTCCATTCTCTGAGAAGCCCAGTGGCTTTTCAATAACAGAAGATCAAATGATGTTAATCGGGCACTGTGACCTAATCCTCTAATTCATCTGCCTTTTTACATTAGAAATGTTCTGCTCATGTAAGATTGATTTGCTCTTAAATTGACTTTTTTTCCTTTTTTAAATGTTGCATTCTAAAGTTCTACTCCTGGCTCCGCAGATCTCTTACACGAACAAGGGAAGACAGCTTTTTCTTCATTTTGTAGGTTTAGGTATGCTAATCCTATGGGCTTTGATAGAACACCTCTTGTTAACAATACAAAGCTCAAGATGTTATGCAACAGCAGCGAGAAGAACATTTTTCTTTTTGGTAGTCATCCCACAGGTTACCTACCCTGAAAAGGGCTCCTCTGGTCAGATATTGCCGACTATTGGAAAGCTACCATAAGTGTACTTTCTCCTTATCCTTTGATACAACTTCCACTAATGTTCAGACACATTTCACCAAAGACTGAAATGATCTCCTCATTTCCTTTTTGTTTACCTTTTCTGATGCAGTGGCTCTGGTGCACTGCGGGGCTGCTGAACCACAGCTGGGAAAGGGCAGATGGAGCAGTACTCCTCCCTCCACATTGCACATCTCCGGGTACATCACAGATTACAGCTGCACCTGATGTGCGGGATCACAGGAGAGAAAACAGCCCACTGGGCTGCTCTGCAGATGACTGACAGCTTATGTACTAAGACTGCTTCATGCTGACATCCAGACAGGGGCAGCTGGGTGACCCCAAACAGCCTCTCAGATTCAGCAGTTTTTCTGACACTGTAACACCAGAATTGCTACTGAGCAGTACAAGTACCAACAGACAGACTATTACCACTGGTTGTGTCCACCAGCCTTCACAGCAGCAACCCTTAACAATGGCCATGCAAGGGGAGCCCAGACAGTTTACAGGCCACATGCATTTAACTGTTTAGTTCCCATGCACAAGCTTGGAACTGAAACTCTACAAAGCCTGTTGACAGCCATCACTCCTACAGTGACACACAGGTGTCCACATTCCTGCAGACAAACCCAAAGGCTGGACCCTCCTGAAACACTATGGTCAAATGAGTGTTAAAGGCCAGCACAAATTAAGTGTTGTTCTATTACCCCTAGGCTGGATTTGGCAAATATTTTGCTCTTATGAAACCACACCTGGAGTCCTGTGTTCAGCTCTGAAGCCCCCAACATAAGAAAGACATGGACCTGTTGGAGCAAGTCCTAAAGAGGGCCATCAAAGATGATCAGAGGGCTGGAGCACTAATCTTGTGAAGACAGGCTGAGAGATTTGGGGTTGTTCAGCCTGAAGATAAAGCAGTTTTCTAGTATTTGAAGGGGGCCTGTAAGAAATCTGGAGAGGGACTTTTACAAGGGCATGTAGGGATAGAACATGGGGTAATGACTTGAAACTGAAAGAGGGCAGATTAGAGATTAGGTATAAAGAAGGAATTCTTTAACGTGAGGGTGGTGACACAAAGAGGTTGCCAACAGAAGGTGTGGCTGCCCCATCCCTGTTGATGTTCAAGGCCAGGTTGGATGGGGCAACCTGCTCTAGTGGAAGGTATCCCTGCACATGGCAGAGAGGTTGGAACTAGCTTTAAGGTCCTTTCCAACCCAAACTATTCAATGATTCTGTGAATATTTACAGATAATAACAAGCCCATAGTTAATACTATAAATGTTAACCTGCTTCCTATGACCTTTCCTGCTTGAGCTGCAGGGAAAGTGTCAGGAGACAACCTCCAGCCCTTGGCATAAACATCAGTGTGTTGTGCCTCTCTCATGTGCTTGGACAGCCTTTGTAGGGCTGCATGGAGCTTCCTGGGCACTGGGACACACAGTCCAGCATCTGCACAGTGGGTGGCAGACAGTAGAGAGGCACAGAGCTCACACATGCCTGTCACTCCAGTTGTTTGCTTGTTTGATCTTCTCTGTACCACTGCTGAGGATTCTTGCAACAGATTTTCACTAGGTACCTCTACACCATTACTAATACCACAGGTAAAGGAAGGTATAATACAGTCTGGAGAACTAAAATGATCTTACAGTGTCTGACAGGTGCTTTTCAATCTTTTTCTCTCAAGGAGGCCTTCAGGGCTGTTGTTGCTGCCTCTTGGGTCTGTGATACAAAACCATTTTGCTATATCCAGGGAACTACACCACCTTTTTATTTTTTCCCCCTTCCTCCCTCCATCTCCCCTCCCTGACAGATAGTAACAAATGAACCCAATCAATTAATTACTTTTCGTGGAGATATTTTGCCTACATGAGGTTCGCAGTGTCCATATTGGCAGAACACAGAAGTTTTCAAAATCACATGTGTTACTGCTGGCATTGCATAATAAAAACCACAAGCTGATTAAGATCCACCTCATGAGGCCTCATGGCCTCTCCCCAGTCATCTGGAATTTGCAGAGACGATTTTCATATTACCGTGCCAAGTGTGTAAAGCATTCCCCTGTCCCCAGCGGTATTGCTTAAACAAACGGAAGGGTAATCTAAGCCTGGCATTGGGCAGCAGCTAACGTGGTCGAAGCAGAAATTTGTGGACAGAGAGCGCCACCTCCAGTTACCAAATAATAATTACTCTGTGGTAACCAGCTAGAGGTATTTCTCCTTTGGAATCGCCATCTGTTCGGGCAAAAGATGGAGGAAAAAAAAAACCCTCTCAGAATTATGAAAGATTGAGAATTAAGTCTTAACACTATCTTAATATCCTGTAGGGACACCATGCAAATCCTTGCTGAAGTTTCGGAATTAAATAAAAAAGCTGCTTAAAATTGCAAGGAGTTGAGCGTCCTGAATTTGTTTCTGTTTTCAGGCTACTTAGTCAAGAATAAAACCACATTAGAACTTAACAAAGCTAAAATTTGTACTATATCATGGTCCTCCACCCTACAGAAAGTCTATGCATCTAATGTGTCGTGGTTTAAACCCAGCCAGACAGCTTGTGCACTCACTCCCAGTGAGTGGTGCCGTCTGGAAGCAGTCGAGGCCCGTGTCCCCCCACTGGGGGCTCTCCCCCCCTTCCCCGCTCCCAGAGGCATGGGGAGGAGAATCGAAAGAATGCAACTCCCACGGGCTGAGATAAGAGCAGTCCAGCAATCAATGTACAATACAAATCACCACCGCTGCCGCTGATGACAACAATGATAAGAGAAAATAACAAGGAAAAAGAATACAATACCACCCGCTGAAAAACGAGTCCGACCCAGAAGACCCCCTGTCCTTCCAGGTCACTCCCAGTTACCTCCTGGGTATGACGTGCTGTGGTATGGAACACCTCTTTGGTCAGCTTGGGTCAGGTGTTCTGTCTCTGCTTCCTCCTGGCTTCCTCTCCTCCCTGGCAGAGCATGAGGCTCACAAAGTCCTTGGACAAACCAAAACATCATTGTTATCAGCTCCTGTGGTACTGGGTAGAAAACTAGTGTAAATAAGCAGAAGAATCATATACATGCAGAAGAATCATATACATACAAATACTACAAAATTTACAAACCCCCCACTACATAAATATTACAAAAATACATTTAAATGCACAAATACTAGTATTACAATTATTGTCAGTATGACAAAATTTACATACAGTCAAAAGTTGCATAAATACAAATACCAAATAATTACAGTGGTTGGATTATTTACATGTGTATTTCATACATATTTTATCCCACAAAAGTGGTACATATGTTTGTGTACACTTTTAAAGAAATCTGTGATGAAAAAAACAAACCAAGACATGTACAGCTGATACCTGAGAAATTATTCTCCACTACGATGCTACACATGATGTTGTTACCATCCTGCTACCCAGCAGTTTTCTGTTCTTCTGAACACCATGGGAAACCTCAGGTATCAAGCAAATTCACAGCTCCAAAGTATTCAAATGAAGCACAGATATTAAGTGCATTACAAAAGCAATCTGAGAGTGAGGGTGTGCTGCTTCTGATAGCAGCCTCTAAACTAAATGGACGCCCAAGGTCAGGGCCTGTGAGCCCAGCATCATTAATGTCATAAAAGAAGCATATCATAAGGACTAAGAAACTAGATGTTCTAGAAACATATCTAAAGGACACCAGTGGCAAAGAAGTCACAATAAAATTGAAAATCATGTCTCCTCACATGTGTTGTACATGACTCATCCACATTAAAGAATAATTAAAGAATTTGCAAAAGCAAACTGATTTAATAGGCTATGAATACTAAACATGTATATTGAATAGATTCAGGAAGGGTTAAAAGACAAAGCAGCTGTTACCAGCTAGCCTTAAAAACAGCATCCCTGAACTAGATACAGCATCTAACTTAAATTCAAATTATCGAATTACTCTTACTTTCATGATTGTCTGAATTCAGAAGATATTTGACTGCCATTCAGAAAACCAGAAAGATTCAGTCTGCAGCCACAGAGATTGCAAGATACAGAAAATTAGTGAAGCTCTTTTAGAAAGAGACCTGTAAAGGACAAGAAAGCAATCAAGAACAGCTGGCATGGATTTATGAAGGATAAATCACACTTGGCTAATCTGATTGCATTCTACAATGAAGCGGCTGGCTATGCGGACAATGAACGAGAAGCAGACACAACAGATCCTGACTTCAGTACAGCTTTTGAAATAATTTTCCATAGCACTTTCACTCATAAACTGAGGAAATATGGCATGAAGGACCTGGCTGTTAGATGCATTGTAAGGGGTCACATAACAACTGCTTACAGCTACTTAACGGGGGTTTACAAACATGACAGAGCTAAAATCTCCCTGTTAGTGGCAGGCAACACAACAGAAAACCATGGGCAGAAGTGGCTCAGGAGGTCCAAAGAGGACACTGTGAAACAAATTATTTACTTGGAAGGTTGCTAACCTGGACAAACTATGAGATTCTTATTTTGGATGGCTGCAAGAGCTGTGAAGACGAAACTGCAAAAGATGTGATTTACTATCAGCAGGGAGGCTGGACTGTACAACATCCAGAGGTCCTTTCCAACCAATCTGCTCATGATTGTGCACAAATGTAAATTTGCTGACCTTCCTAGTCTGTGATTCTTTGTTGCAGGAAGATAGCTTTAAAATGGTCACCAAAATGTTGTATGGGCTTTATTATTAATTTGGGAGCATGTCTGAGTATGCACATGGGCAAAAATAAAAACACTCTGCCATCTGTTGGTATCTGCCAAACTGCAGATGTTCTTTCCTGAACACAAAGGTTTCAATCTGCTATAAGCAATATAAAAACAGCAAAGAAATGCAACGCATTTTGAAAGCCCACCGATTGTAAAGCATTTCAGTGTGTTACTTACTCCACTTGTGAAAGTGATGGAAGTGTCTGTAGCCAGAGTCCAAAGTAATTTAAAACTATGAGTGCAGCAACTCCAATAACTAACACCTCATCTCTGAATAATTATGTCAGCTTGCACTATTTACCATTGTTGGGTTTGCCTGGGTTTTTTTAAGTATGCTAAAGGCCGTGGATATGATCAGTTTTGACTAAAGTACAAGCTATTCCTGCCTATCTGACCTTCTTCCCCTCCCTCACACTAGGGACTTATCCCCCTTTTCTTCTGCACGCCAGGAGAGGTCACACCACTTCCTTACCCTGCACTGCCCTGCCCTTCCCCTTCTTTTTTTCCCCATTCTCCTTCTCCTGGTTTCTCTTGATGCTTGTCTCGTTACGATAGCAGCCCAAGCCATTCTTACTACTACATTACTTATCGCTGAGGAGCCACAGCGCTGAGAATACGGTTCCACCACGCACCGGTTCCCTATTAACACCCTTTCCTCCAACAGCCAGAGAAAACTCCAGCAGGCGGTACGCTGCTCTGCACCCCGCCCGCCCCGCCACTCCTTTCCCTTCCGTTCCCCAGCCCCGCCTAGAGGTGCCGCCCGCCCAGGCCGGCCGGGGGAGGAGCGGGCCGTGGTAGCGGCTGCATGGCGGCGGGGGCGAGCGGCGGCGGGCTGCTGCCCTTCCTGCGGCTGCTGGGGCAGCTCAAGGTGGGCGCGGGGCCTCAGGACCGGCCGCTGCGGTAGCTGTCCGCGGGGCGGGGAGGGGAGGGTTTCCCCAGCGGTCACCGGGGTGGGAGCGGAGGTACGGGGGGTTCGTGGAGCGCGGCCTTCCGGGCCTGGTAGCGGCGTGGCCGGCGGAGAGCCGGGGCCTTCGGGGTGTGGGTGGCGGGAGTGGCGGCGCCTGTGAAGCGGGGACTGCCGGCCCCGGTGCTGGGCCTGCCCGGGGAGACGTGGGTGCCGGCCGGAGGAAGGCAGGGGTGGCCCGGCGCTTCGGGGGATCTCCGTGAGGCTGACGAGGGCGTCTGCTGCTGCTGCTGGTAGTGCTGGTGCTTTCGTCTCGCCTGTGAGCGGCTGTGTAAAGGCGTCTTCTCACAGCCTCGGGAGAGCACGGTCCTGGGGCAGGTGTTTCCGGAAAGGGTCAGGGCTCGCTGGAGCATGGAGGTTATGGTGGGGTAAGGGTTCTGCGGGTGTCTCTGCGATGAGAGCCCCAAAACCTGACTTTTAACGTTCATGTTCGTGTGACACTCTCCTTATGCAGAGAGTACCACGGACAGGATGGGTGTACAGGAACGTGGCAAAGCCAGAGAGTGTATCCGATCATATGTACAGAATGGCGATGATGGCTTTGGTGACTGAAGACAAAAGCCTTAACAAGGACAGGTGAGATTGCCTCTGGTTATTGTGATCACCTGTTAATATTGTGGACAAGCTGCAACCAAAATGCTAAAAATAGCTTCATCCTGAGGAAGGGCTTTTAAACCATACTGAAGGAGTTTAAAATCCTTCCCCCTCTTCTCTTTCCTCTGTCTGTTGGAAAGGGTGCTGTTTACCTGGAGAGCTGAAAGAGGCTAAAATCCTTTAATGCCAAACTGCTATGTTGAGGCAAGTTTTAGTGCAGAGGCTCTGGGCTGGCGTTCTCTCAAGCTGTAAGTAAGCAAGCTGAAGACACTCAGTTAAACCACAGCTTGAAGCAACAGACAGCAAAGGTAAAGCTGTATATTGTGTGGAACAGCAATAAGAAGCCTGAGCAATCATCTAGAGTAGCAGAAAACGGTCATTGTCGAATGAGTTGTCAAGTCTAGTATGGGATCACAGTTATTTTGTCCTTCCTGAAGCTGAACTGAATGCTGTTGTGAGTATTCTGCTGCACACTGGCATAGCTACAGAGCTGTGAGTGTCAGATTTTAATCTGAATTTGGGATGACTCCAATCAGATTACCTTCTACATGTTGCAGGAGTAATAGGAAGTATATAATGTAGTTAGTCATCATAATACCTCTGAAAGCCAAACATGCAGAAGGAAGGGCTGGCCACTTGGGAAGAATATATGGCTGCTGCTAGAGGATGTAGGAAAGCTGCTAGGATGGCTAAGGCCTCCTTGGAATTAAAGCTGGCGAGAGGGGTCAAGGACAGCAGAAAGAGCTTTTTCAAATACATGGCAGATAAAACTAACACCAGAGGCAATGTAGGCCCGCTGATGAACGGGACGGGTGCCCTGGTGACAGAAGATACAGAGATGGCAGAGTTACTGAATGCCTTCTTTGTCTCTGTCTACTCTGCCGGAGGCAGTCCTGAAGAGCCCTGTACCACTGAGACCTCGGATGAAGATAGGTCAACGGAGCGGTCTGCCTTAGTCGATGAGGAATGGGTTAAAGACCAGTTGAGCAATCTGGACATCCATAAATCCATGGGTCCAGATGGGATGCACCCGCGGGTGCTGAGGGAACTGGCGGAGGTCATTGCTAGACCGCTCTCCATCATCTTTACCAAGTCTTGGGAAACGGGAGAGGTGCCTGAGGACTGGAGGAAAGCAAATGTCACTCCTGTCTTCAAAAAGGGCAAGAAGGAGGACCCGGGTAACTATAGACCGGTTAGCCTCACCTCCATTCCTGGGAAAGTGATGGAACACCTTATCCTTGGTGCCATCTTAAGGCATATCAAGGATAAGAGGGTTATGAGGAGCAGTCAACATGGCTTCACCAAGGGGAAGTCATGCTTGACCAATCTCGTAGCCTTTTATGAGGAAATAACACGGTGGATGGATGATGGCAGAGCGGTGGATGTGGTCTACCTTGACTTCAGCAAAGCGTTTGACATGGTCTCCCACAGCATCCTTGCAGCTAAATTGAGGAAGTGTGGTCTGGATGATCGGGTAGTGAGGTGGACTGTGAACTGGCTGAAGGAGAGAAGCCAGAGAGTTGTAGTCTATGGGGCGGAGTCTAGTTGGAGGCCTGTATCTAGTGGAGTGCCTCAAGGGTCGGTACTGGGACCAGTATTATTTAATATATTCATCAATGATTTAGATGAGGGAATTGAGTGTACTATCAGCAAGTTTGCTGATGACACTAAGCTGGGAGGAGTGGCCGACACGCCAGAAGGCTGTGCTGCCATCCAGAGGGACCTGGACAGGCTGGAGAGTTGGGCGGGGAATAACTTGATGAAATATAACAAGGGAAAGTGTAGAGTCCTGCATCTGGGCAGGAACAACCCCAGGTTCCAGTATAGATTGGGGAACGACCTGTTAGAGAGCAGTGTAGGGGAGAGGGACCTGGGGGTCCTGGTGGACGACAGGGTGACCATGAGCCGACACTGTGCCCTTGTGGCCAAGAAGGCCAATGGCATCCTGGGTTGTATTAGAAGGGGGGTGGTTAGTAGGTCAAGAGAGGTTCTCCTTCCCCTCTACTCAGCCCTGGTGAGACCTCATCTGGAATATTGTGTCCAGTTCTGGGCCCCTCAGTTTAAGAAGGACAGGGACCTGCTGGAGAGAGTCCAGCGCAGGGCAACTAAGATGATTAAGGGAGTGGAGCATCTCCCTTATGAGGAAAGACTGAGGGAGCTGGGTCTCTATAGTTTGGAGAAGAGGAGATTGAGGGGTGACCTTATTAGTGTATATAAATATATAAAGGGGGAGTGTCACGAGGATGGAGCCAGGCTCTTCTCAGTGGCAAACAATGATAGGGCAAGGGGAAATGGGTACAAACTGGAACACAAGAGGTTCCACTTAAACTTGAGAAGAAACTTCTTCTCAGTGAGGGTGACGGAACACTGAAACAGGCTGCCCAGGGAGGTTGTGGAGTCTCCTTCTTTGGAGACATTCAAAACCCGCCTGGACACGTTCCTGTGTAACCTTATCTAGGTGTTCCTGCTCCGGCAGGGGGATTGGCTAGATGATCTTTTGAGGTCCCTTCCAATCTCTAACATACTGTGATACTGTGATGCAGAAGCTAAGTACATTACTTTTGAATGCTACGCTCTTGTACAAAGGGTATTTATACTTGAATCTGCATTTACAAGCAGCAGTAGCTAGAGATGAAGAATTATAATCATGTCTAGAAAAGAAATGAAAAACATTATGTAAAGTTTAAAAAACCCAAACCAACCTCCACGAAAGACCCACAAAACACAAATGACCTGTGAAATATTTGAAGGGGATAAATTATGTAGTCTCTTACCTCAATGAATAACATGATGTAACTTCAAATGCTGAAAATCTGATTATTCTGTCTTTGCTTCTTGCCAGATGCATACGATTAGCTTTGGTCCACGATATGGCAGAATGCATTGTTGGAGACATTGCTCCTGCAGATAATATCTCAAAGGAGGAAAAACACAGGAGAGAAGAGGTATGTGCATAAGTTGTGAAGCCACATCTGTGAAGTGTTCTGCATGTTGTTCTGGTGGTAGTGAAAGGACCTTCTAAGCAATGTAATACTGCCACTGGCACCAGACAAGTGTGCCACAGACAACCACAAGTTTTCAACGCATTGTGATTCCTTGTATGGGTATTGTCACCAAGTACAAAGTAGGGAAGGAGAACTTTTGAACTAATCTTCATGTTGGCCATTTATTCCTGAGCTGGCTGGATTTTTGATAACCTGAATTAATCATATTGACCAGCCTTACCAAAAGGTACGGAGCAGGGAGTAGGTGCTCTGAGGAATATGGATGGCAATTTGTGGTGGATCATTTGCATGGTGTCAGATCATGTGTGACAGGGACTTTTATTTAAACCATTTGCACAGGGCTCCAGAGACAGATGTCTGGTGGTTGGTTTTTTTTTTTTTTGCCACGAGTCTTTGAGTGCAGCATTCCTGGAGTTATTTTATGTTTGGCTTTGTACATATAGAAATATGTATACAATGTTGGTTTGTCATTTCTGGGTTGTGTTAGTTGAAGAAAATGTAAACTGCTCTTCTAGCTGCCGCTAGAGGGCAACGTGATGCCTCAGAAACTGTAGAGGCTCCAATTAGCTCTTCAAAGAGTGTAAAAAATGCTGCAATTATTATTTCACCACCACCACTTCTTTTGCTTTATCTCTCCTCCACTTGCCAGAGGATGGCAGAGGTGGCACCCCTAAGGCTGAGGAGGGTGCCTTCTATTCCTTTCACTTGGCCTGTGAGCAGCTGCCTAAAGGCATCCTTTGTAGCCTCGGGAGCCTGGTCCTTGGACGGGATTCCTCTGCCTTATCTGTTTAAAACCTGGGGTTGGGGAGCCTATGATGAACTCCAAGAGTAACCTCCTTGCTATGAAATTGGAAATTAAAGATCAAAGGGGTATTCAGTATCCTTGAAGTACTGTCTTTGCTGACTGTAATTTTGGTTTGGGCTTTTTTGGGGGGTTTCCCCCCAGTTTATTTCCTACTGTGTTCTCACACTAAACAAATGAACAAAATAACCTCTCTTTTCTGGAAGCCTCCAAGGGTTGTTTTGTCACTGAAGATCAAGCTTCAGCTTTGCCTAGAGGTAATTCTCACTTGGATTGAGGCAGTAAAAAAGATATTTTGATGGCTAAGTATGTTTAAGAAGTTTCCTTAAGTATTCACAGCTCCTTCTGCTCCCATTTCACTCAGTGAGGACTTTGCTGTTGACTCTGTGGGAAGTATGGTCAAGTATTCAACATTTAGGCTGACTGTGAAATACTTCGGTATTTACCAAAGGTACCCATTTCATGAGGGGGCTTGAGCCTGAATTATTAGTATGCTGCTTTTTCTGCAGAGTTCTCCTTTTTTCCCCTTTGCTCTACAGCTGACGTTGAGCTGGTTCTGAAGTTTGCTGCTCATGCTGCAAGTTTAATCAGCTAGCCTCACCAGGGCTCAGGCAGCAGAAAATTAACATGAACAATCATTTTGGCCTGATAACCTTGAAATCTGATGAGCTCTAGAGCTGGAAAGGTGGAAAGTAGCAAGACCTTGATGCTTCAGTAGTGGGGAGCAGCTGATTCAGTTCAGCTATATGGTGAAACTGTACCTTGTATTTGGGGAACTAATTGTGGCACAAAACCTCTGTCTTGCCTGTGATGTTGATTGTTTCAGAAGCAGCCCTTAATCTTAATAGGAAAAGAGTAGAAATATCACAGAAGTGAGACTGATCAGCTGAGAGAGCATGAACGGTTTCTGCTTGCTGATACCATCAGTTTGATACTGTTAGACCTTGTACCAGGATTTTTGTTGTTGAACAAATGGTGTCTCAGTCTAGGAGCGCCGTGTTTTATTGCTGTAGGGTATTAAGTGGATTTATTTAATCCCTATTTTTCACAATTGGGGATTTTTTTTACAGTCTTGTATTGCGTGGCCTGAGAATCAGTAGCTGTTCATGCTAGTGGAAATGTGCTGCTTGACTGGGAGGGGGCAGTTGCTTCTCAACACTGCACCTGTACACCTAGTGAGTTCAAATGTTGCATCCACTAGTTAAATCTGGGAGGCAGAGCTGGTAATTGACAGCAGTTCCCTGGCTTTCCTGCCTTGCTTTGGGCTTTTCTCTGGACTCTTGGAAGACGTTGGATACACATTCAGGCTTTTTCTTGTGTTGTAGCCTACCTGTCTAACAATTTAAGCAGCTCCCAGAAAAATTCTTCACTGAGTGGTCTTACTGTTTCTTTGACGGGTTTGTATACATGTGCACTTCTGAATACTCGTGGTGGGCTGACCCTGGCTGGACACCAGGTACCCACCAGAGCTGCTCTGTCACTCCTTAGCTGTATAGGGCAGAGAGAATGCAGCAAAAGGCTCATGGGCAAGATAAGGACAGGAAGAAGTCACTCAGCAGTTACTATCATGAGCAAAACTGACTCAGCTGGAGAAATGAATTTATTATGAATCAAATCAGAGTAGGAAAATTAGTAACAAAACCAAATCTTAAAACACCTTGATTTCCCCCGTGTCCTTTTTTACTCAGGCTTGGCTTTACTCCTGAATTTTCTACCTCCTCCCCCCCACTGGTGCAGGAGGTTCTCCAATGTGCATCTCTCCCATGGGCTGCAGTTCTTCATGCACTGCTCCAGTGTGGGTCCATTCCATGGGGTGCAGCCCTCAGCAACAGACTGCTCCTGTTTGGGTCCTTCACAGGGCTACAAATCCTGACCCCAAACCTGCTCCAGCATGGGCTTCTCTCTCCAAGGAGTCATAGGTCCTGCCAGGAGCCTGCTCCAGCATGGGCTTCCCACGGGGTCACAGCCTCCTTCAGGCATCCCCCTGCTCCAGTGTAGGGTCCTCCACAGGCTGCAGGATATGTGCTTCACCATGGCCCAACATGGGCTGCAGGGGCACAGCCTGCCTCACCATGGTCTGCACCACAGACTTCAAGGGAACCTCTGCTCTTGTGCCTGGAGCACCTCCTGCCTGCCTTCTCCGCTGACCTTGGGTTCTGCAGAGCTGTTTCTCTCACATACTCTCACTCCTTTCCCCAGCTACAGTTGCTTCTGCAGAGCAACTTTTCCCCCTTTAAATATGTTATCCCAAGGGGATAAAGCTTTTGGGCTTGGCCTTGGCCAGCAGTAGGCCCATCTTAGAGGTGTCTGGCATTGGCTCTGTTGGACAGAGGGGAAGCTTTTAGCACCTTCTTACAGAAGCCTTCCCTATATCCCCCACTCTACCAAAACCTGGCCATGCAAACCAAATACAATAATATACTGTACAGTGTATGTTTGTACAAACTTGGTACCAAGTAGTTAATTCTTTGGGGGAGCTGGGGTGGGGGGGGAGGGGGAAGTGATATGCTTGCTCAAAAAATGGATAAATAGAAATAGCTTTTTATATTTATTTTTTTTTCCAGGCAGCTATGCAACAACTGACCCAGCTTCTATCAGAGGAGCTCAGAAAAGAAATCTATGAACTCTGGGAAGTAGGTTTGCATTCTTTTAACCCTTTGCTAAAATTAAGTGACTCCTTGCCCTTTTTCTGTTCACCTCTGAAGCGGTGTCATCTTTTCTTTTGACCTCAAGCAACATAGATTCATTTGCTTTGGAGGTACAGCTAATGGTATGAGTCAGGGTCACTTTGGAATCCTCTTGAAACAGAAATCCCAAACTTCTGTAAAATAACCAGGTTCTACCTTTGGCTTTACAAAGCTCCAGATGGACCTGTGTCGTGGTCTGAGGTGATTAACCTGTCCAGGACTTTGTACAACAGAAGGAAGGTTTTGTCCTCTACATCCAGCCCTCTTGAATATAAACCTGTTTTCTTACTGCAGTATCTCTCTTGTTCACATTTGGCCATTTGTAGCTCATGATTTTTTAATACAGAAAAAATAATGGGAGTTGATGATGTTACAGAGTATTTTCTGCTTTTTATGCAAAGAATGCGTCTTCCATTTCTTTCTTATGCAGTTCATTAGGCTAAAATATTTAGTAGTAACTTCTAGTTTAAACTTAAATGTGGTGTACTGACTCAGAAGAGTGCTTTTCTACAAACAGCACCAGTTACTTGCTGGTTTGGGTACCTTAAAATGTTTGTTCTAGAAAGTATCTTCTGTATTTGAAGATGATTTAACTTTTTGATTTGAACTCATGTTGTTAATTAGGATCTTTACACTTGAAAACCAGGGATGATTAGATTATCTCCAGACAACTCAAGATAGTAATTATTGTGCTTAGTCTTGTCCTGCCATACAGTTGTATGAGGACAAATGTATCTATGATCTCCTGTTCACATGTGGCTGCAAACAAAGCATTATATGTTTCTTGGACTCTCTGACCTGAAACTGTATTTTTATGTTGATACTCTTAGTTTTTCACTTTGACTGTTACTAAATTTGAGACATTTGCAGCCAATTTCTGCCTCTTGTTACAGCACTCTGTTTGTTGGGGTGCGTTTCTTCTCTTCTCTTTCTAGTTGTGGTGAAACTGGCAATGGGATGGGTTTTCAGTGTTGCCATTCAAGGTGTAGGGGGCAAGTCAGCATAACCAGATCTGGGAAATAATGTGTGTGCATTTGTTTAGTGAGTACTGGTTTCTTGTCTTTTGGAAAGCTGTTATAATTGGGAAAAGGAGGTTTTGATAAGATTAGTCCTGCAGGATTTCTTTTATTTATTTTTTTGCATATGTTATTTTCCTTTGCCCCACTCTGCTCTTCTGATGGTATAGAGCTGGTTCAGTATGCAGTTAGTTCTTCAACACGTTAGCTTTTTATCATTCTCATTAACTATAAGTTAACATATGCATGCTTTTGATAATTCATTCTTTGTTTCTACCTTCAGGATCATTTGTTGGCATTGAGTCTCTAACGCAGTAGCATGATTGTAACCCATTTAGCAGCAAGTGTAACCTAAAAATCTGTTATTCACATATAGACCCTCTGGTCTTATTTTAAGTGGAACAACTAGGTGCTTATTAAAAAGGAAGAAAAAATGCAGAAAACAAGCCTCTGATCAGTTGGTGTTGATACTCTGCTCTCAGCTGGCCACAGGCATTTCCCTCTTTCTTTTTATGAGTGAAGTTTTTATTCTATTTTATGAAGTTACAGCCCAGAGCTGAGCAGTGGCTGGAACAGGATCTGCTGACATTCTTAGCAAGCTCCTGCACTGCTCTGTCCTCATCTCTGTGCCTGTTTCCCTTTCAGCTTTGTCTCTGCCCTTCTTTCCCTTTCAGCCTTACAAGGTCTGTTGCTTTGGACTGGATTGACAGGTCCTCTGCAGGCCTGCTGGAGGGTAGAAAGGTGGCAGAAAGATGCTTCCAATGTATTTTGACTTTATAAATAAATCCAGAATTATTTTTTTTAAACATTAAAGAAAAAAAATTGGCATGTTTCAACTGTGTCCTGCTTCTTTATGTTCAAGAGCAAAAGCACAGGAGTGTTTTTTAAAAGACAGACTGTGGTGTTAGAGAGACCAGTTGCTGTTTTTCCAAAGCTTAATGTTATTTCGCTCTCTTAAACACATGCAGGGAGGAAACAGTAAGTGTTTATTTCAGCACTGCACAGTAGTACATATAATAGCTGCTGTTTCTTGAGGTTAATGCGAGCTGAGGAATGAAAAAGGTCTGCTGGGTTGTACGGCACAAAGAGGTTGATAACAGATTGATACTCCCAGTTAATTTCTGAAGGTGGGATAGACCTTTATAGGCAAACAGCCATAATTCTTTTCCTAAAGTTCTCCTTTTTAGTGGTGCCAAGAGTTTTTTTTTTCTTTTTAGTAGCCAAAAAAAAGAATTATGAATAGTTTTAAGAAACTAAGTAGTAGTATTTAAACAAAATTTAAAGATAAGGCAAAGCTGAGACTGAAAAGAGGAAAAGGAGTTTAAAACATAGAAATGGAATTGACTACTGGAAAAATGATCAAAATGTAACTGAAAATGTAAAGCATCATTCAAATCCAAATAGGGTGGTATATAAATCAATCATGGCTATCAAAGTCTGGATTTCTGACTTTCAAGTGTAAAGCAATAAGCGTAAGAACAGGCTCCTAATAGTAGTCAGTCACACTTATCTGAGTATTGCTGTGCTGGAAGTTACAACCGAGGTTCTTTCCACTGTGAGTGACACCCACAGTTGTCTTAAGGGGCAGAAAGGGATGCCATGTGCTTTGGTCAGTAGGAACAGCTCTTCTGCAGTTGTGCTTCTCTTGCCTGCAGAATGACTGTGTATCGTAGGTTGGGTTCATCTGAAAGCACAGATGGGCTTGGTGTGGTTAGTGGTGGTTAATGAGTCTCTGGTCTGATTATTGGTGGTGGTGATGGATGGCATCAGACCTGCTGAAGGTATCAAGGTAATGGTAACCTGCACAGAAAGAAGCCTTTTCCTGTGGTTGGTTTTGGGAGTCGGGAGAAGACCAGGTGATGAGAGATCAAAAATGCAGTTAAAAAAGAGAAAATGAAATGGCAGACCTGTCTGCAGCCATCACAGGAAGCAAATGACAGCAAAACTGTTCAAGTTGTCTAAAAACATGAATACATAATATCCATACTCATGGTAACTGGAGAGAGGGAAAAGATAGCAGAGAGATTAAAGGACTTAAAGTCGAAGGGGAGGAAATCCATAAACAAATCCCCTTCCTATCTTCTAGGAAAGACACACATAAGCAGCTCAGACAGATTAGACCAGAGAGATAAAAAGGAATGACAGGAGAAATGTAAAGAAAAACTCCTTGCAAAACTAGCAAGTAGTGGAGAAAAGTGAGAAACAGGCCTTAAAACCCAGTAATGGTAATGCACAGGTACACACTCTGGTGATTGATGGCCTTAGCTTGGCCTGAAAACGTCTTTCTATGAAACTGTTGTTAAATGGAACCTATTATTGAACTTGCATATTGTGTAAGGTTGTCTCCATATCATCCCTGATTCAGCCAAAATGCTTGGTATGTTTAGAGTTAAGACGTGAAAGAATCGTGTTCGTAAGTTCTATTACATCGAATTAAAATGCAGCACATACTTAATTTCAACTGTTCTGCAAGTGGGTGAAAGTAGTCTTAAAAAGCAATCTTAGAAAGACCTAACTATCATGAATATTTATGGAGTGGCTTGTACTGATGAAGAAGATTCTAGATATATAAAGAGCTTCTAATATTCTGTTTCAGAACAACAAATTTTTTTGTCTCATAACTGCAAATCTGTTCAGGAATATGAAAACCAGCGTACTGCAGAAGCCAAGTTTGTAAAGCAATTGGATCAGTGCGAGATGATACTGCAAGCATTTGAATATGAAGAGCTGGAAAACACACCTGGCAGACTGCAGGATTTTTATGATTCAACTGCTGGTATGACATTTGGGCTTTTTTGGGTTGTTTTTTTCTTTTGTAAATTAAATATACAAATTGCCTTTTTTCAGATAGATGTTCAGAGCAAGTGAGAGCTTATTATTTCACTCATTGCTCAAGTACCTTAAACACTTCTGGGGAAACTTAATGCAGAATAAAAATACCTTACTTTTATATATAGGCATTGAACCTGAATTTCATTTACGCCAAGTTCCTTTTACATCACTCCTTACCTTTTGTTACACTAACGTATGTTTAGGGATCTCCCTGTAACATCAGAATGGGGTATAACAGAGGCTGGAGGCTTCACCAATGCACTAGCAGCAGCTTGTTTCATGAACCAGTGAAGTAGAACCTGTTATCCCTACATGAGCTGTGGTCTTGTGTGGCCTGTGTGAGGTACATGTGAGAACCAGCTCAGTGAAATGTTTTAGGTGCAAATATATCACTTTTTATTCTATTCACTGCTGTTTGGCCTTCTCAAAATAAACTGATAGTTGAAAGAAAAAACAGGTAAAATAGTCTTTACTGTGTTAGCAAGTGAGTTGAACACCAGAAAAGGACTGTGGCTTCAAGTCATCCTGTCCTGGCAAAAAATTAGGGACAGACAGTAGTCACCAGGTGGTCTGGGACAAATCCCATTTGTACCTTGGTGACTCCTCAGAAATAATAAGCTCTCTGAAAAATGCATTAATTTGATTAGGGAAGAAGGGAAAAAAGAACAGCATCTACAAAGCTGAAGTACTTAATTTTATAATTGACATCTTTGCCCTCCTACCAGAATTCAGGAACTTAAACTGAGCTGGTGTCTCAGTAGAACCTGCAGCAAACCTGCCCCAAGGGCAGCTGTAACTGGGGTGGTTTGCTGTAGCAGCATACACAGTATGGGATTGTCTTGGTCAGGGTACATCCCCTTTTGAGCTCTTAAGGGTCTTAACAGAGCACGAAGTATTTAAAAAAGTTTTTGGGTGAAGGACTGTGACTACTCTTAGGCATTCCATGGGTGGATTAAACTGGGAGTACTTTGACATTTATTCTGAGCCTAAAGCAATGTCACTGCTAACATTTCACTGCCAACCTTTTGCACACAGGAAAATTAGAACATTTTTAACTAACTGTCCCTTTCTTCTGTTTTGCAGGGAAGTTTGTTCACCCTGAAATACTCCAGCTTGTATCTCTGATCAACACAGAAAGGAATAAAAAAATAGCTGCTACATCTCCTCCATATTTGTGAGGTGCTCCTAAACACTGTAGCTATAATAAATACTTTGTTTTATATTACATGTGTTGTATTTTCTCCTCATTGCTAATTCTTCTGGCAGATTTTTTTTTTCCATGCATTTACTGTTGAGAATTCCAGGACCACATAGATAGGAGCAGGTAGGACAGTTACCTCCTGGGTCAGAGTTTGTGTTGTAGACCAGATGTAGCCTCTGGTTGATGCAGTCCTAGTTACAAATAGATTCTGCGCTGGGGAATTTCAGGTAAGTTTAAAAATCAGCTGATTGCAACCTAATCTATTCATGTAGTGCACTGACTGGGACAGGCAGTTCTGTTCTGTGATTCATCAGTATGTCTGCATTTAAGCTCCAGCTGTATCAGACAGGATAATATTTATTCATTGCACTACACAGAAGTGAAGACCAGTAAGTGTGTTTCTTGAGAAGCTCTTGACAGAGCCAGACTTAGCAATGAGATTTCTTTGGAGTGCATAAGCCTTAAGAAGTGATGGTGGATAACACTGGAAATCTTATTAATTAATTTTCTCAATGCTTATTGTTTCATGCAATTTTTACACTGTTCATGTGTTGTATCAGGGAAGGGTGCTGATGTTTCTGGAAAGCCAGTATTCCTGACACCCCTCACCCCAGATGGGCAGTTCTGGAGACTCTTTCCACAGGTATCTGGTAATCACAGAATAGCCAAGGTTGGGAGCAGTATTTTGACTTTGCAGAGTCTAATGTAAAAGCCTGAATGTCCATGTAGCACTAGCTACCCTGTGGAAGTAATAACGCTAATGTAAAAGTACCGTATGGTTATCAAGTAAAGCTGTAGTCGTGGCAAATGCCATCATGAGGCCAAGTGTCTGTGCTACTAACTGTTGTGTCGTGTGGAGCTGGAGACTAGGGTGATGCCACAGTTACTAGATAAGGAAAGCTTGCACCTGGACATGGTAAAGACCTGGAGCTAGCTTGCTTGACTTCAGCGCCATGTCAAATGAAGCAGCATAAAACTAAATTCAGTTGCCATCCCCTTTTAAAGGTAGGTAATGTAGCTGAGCACACACCTTCAGGCACCATGACTCGGAAATGTCTCCTTTACACAAACATCAAGGGCCTGCCCCAAGCTTGTGCTGTGTTCTGCAGCTTGTGTGGAGCTGCTGGGAGCTCTTGCCTTGGTGGCTGGCACTGTGCACAGAATCTGCAGAGCATGTTGGTCCAGCTGAGATGGGGGATGCCCACTTTGCACAAGAAACCCCACAAAGCAGCAGTTGTGCCCTGTGGCAACCCCAGAAGAACAAGATGAGCTTTACTGAGCAATAGAAAACTGATTAGTGGTTATCAGTGGCTGATTGTTACACCATAGGGATGATGGAGTGGGGCTTGTGAAACTTTAGTGATTTTATTCCACTGAGAAGCATGAAAATCATAGACACCATTAGCTTGCACTGAATGCCAGGCATGAAAGAGCTACAGATGCATTAGAAGACAGAACCAAGAACAAGAAAAGTGGCCTTAAATGAGGTGTTTAACAGAAAGCCACACAGCATGTGTGCTACCCCAGCAGGACCAGTTTGTTCCTCCAGTGCTACAGGAGGCTTTACTGGCTGGGAGCGTGCTGCTGTGCAGGGGATCCAGGGGAAGGATGGCATGCTGGGCCCCAACCAGCTGCACAGTGGTGCAAGAAAGGTAAATACCAGCCTGGAACACAGAGACATGGTTTGAGTGTGAGTTGGGTAGGGTTTGGTTTTGTTTGAACAAATCCAGCAGGTGCTTCATGTATAATTACATTCCTATCTACTTGCTGCAGCTCCAATCATATGTTAGGTTTGGGCACCGCATTTTAATAGAACAAGGGAGCTAGCTGGAAAGAGGCTGGAGAAGAAAACATGCTTAGAAAGTATGAGCCATGAGGGCTCATGAAGTGAGGCTTCAGGTGGTATGAAATGCACTGTTCACGTGTAGAAGTGTACCAAGCCCTGGCCATGCCACCTGTGAGGGGAGACCACCTCCTCTCCTGATCTACTCATATCAGCATCAACCTTACGCGTAGTAGCAACTGCTGTAGTGACAATAATGTGTAAGGATTGCTGTGGAAGAGAAGCTTGTCTGATGAAGTTTGTCTGGTCCTACACAAGCTTTTTGCATTATGCTTACTAGGTGTAGTTAAAAGCAATTTACTGCTTTTCCATAAGCATTTGTCTATGTATATATATATATATACACATACATAAATATGTAATTAAAATGAGGTCTAAATTGGTGTCCTGTAGAAGGTGACAGTCGAACTCCATGTTCTAACTTTGGTTTGGCTTCTGTCCCTGCTCAAAAGAAGGTCATAGACCTAGAAGATGTTTTCTACACTGTGCTTCACTTTTACTGAACAATTATTTTTCTCCTTTGAACCTCAGCATTTTCAAAACTTAGATGACATTTCCATGGGGAATTTCAGGCCCAGGAGGAACTGGGCAGATTTTAAAAACTAGGAATGGCAGATGAAGTTTTGCTATGTCACCAGAGTATCAAGGTAAACTGCAGGGCTTAAAGATGCACAGTAAGACTGGTAGAGACACAGAATTGGAAAGAGAACATCACAAAGTGTAAGAGAGAATTTATTTTTAATAAGAATATCAATAATTTACACAAAATTGACCATGAGTATCTTCTTTAGTTAAATAAATCCATGTTTATGCACAAACCCACTTAATATAAGCTAGCAAATTGTCACAAGAAACCTGAACTACAAAATACTAACTAGATTTGCTTCCATGCTAAAAATCACACTAAAGAGGCATTTGATATAAGTGTCCAAAGTTAACTTATGTCCAGTAGAACATTACAAGAGGACTCCCAACTCTGCATAAACTATAACAAAAGCCACGCGGGGGGGTGGGTGGGGGGAAATCACTTAAAGCCAACTTTTCTCACAAGATTTTAAGCAGTCTGTAACTTCACACTCACTAACACTGACCTGAAGCTTTGGCTATGCTAAAAATCCACATCCATTTTGAAAGTAGCCAGACTCTTTTCCATCTTGTTTATACTTCACTGTGCTCATCTCAGTCTGGTGAACTGAATAATTCAACATGCAGACTGTCACGTGCTCACTAGACAGCAAGAGTGTAACAAGTGTGCTGCACTTCGGAAGAACATTAAAAGGATGCAAGCAAACATGCTGAATCAATCAAAGCTGAGAGATGGCTGGCTTCTGGTGATCAGGCAAATAGATATAATGTGGTAGGTGGGATTATGACCCGGAGTGAAGCATGACAAAATGTGACACCAAGAGTAAAGTCCCTATTCATCTTGGGTGTTGTAACAATTTTATGCTAGCAGCTCTGGAACATGGGCTGAAGGCATGGGTGCCCTAACCTATGGCACATCTTAAGCCAAGTGTTGGGTTTGTATTCTTTCACTTAAGGCTGTGTTTTGACTGAGGCTTATAAATACCTTCCCTTATTATTTGAAGAGAAGATACGGAGGCAATAATATTAGAGGTTCCCTCCACTCCACCTCCTTCTGTAATTAATTTACACTGTCAAGTCTTAGCAAACCAGAGAGTAAGCTATGGTAATCTTAAAACTGAAGCTTTTCCAGTTACAGTGATCACCTTGTGATCAATTCAGTTTCCATATGAATTACTAAGGTGTCTCCTCCTGTCTTCCTCAACTCTGCTGACTAATAGGTGGAGGGCAACACCAGGCTGTACCAGTGAAGGAGAAAAAAAAAACCTTTTGTGACAATAAGTGATTTTAATTCCATTAGAAAATAGGCCATGTACAGACACTCCTGCTCAAAGGGCATGTGGTATGCCTGGTAGGCAGCTGGTATAGGGACTCGTGCTGGCAGTAGGAATCATTGCACAGCTCTGGGTCCATCTGTCTGATGTGGCACTGAGAGGGGAGTTGGAAACCAACAGAAAACTGAACTAAAGAAACAAACTGGGGGAGTGTTGGAGGGAAGTTAAATGAAAACTCTTTTGGTCACATAACGTAGTATTAAGAGCATTTCAGTCAGTGACTTGCATGTGGTTTCTATGGTGTACAAAGTACCTGATGATAAAATGGACCATCAAAAATACAAATAGGAAAAGTTTCTCCAGCACAAGGCCAGGAAGGCAACTGACAAAACCTGGTTGCACAAGTTGGGTGGTGGGAGAGGTCTGAAACTCACTGGCTGGGCAAGTCTGTCCAGAGAGGCCTGTGAGGCTCAGGAGCGCTGTGGTCTAACACTGAAGCTCTTCTTCACTCTCAGGAACTCGGGTGCCAGCAAGAGAGCTCTGAGCACTGGCATGGGCTGTAGAGCTGAGAACTTCTTCAAAACTGCCCCCTGTGTTGCTTGTCCCACCAACCTTGGTCTGAAATATGGCAAACAAAAAAAAGAACAGCAAGTTCCTCTGCTCACACTGTAAGCAAGTCCCATTTGCATTCCACCCCAAGGCCATGAAGGGTTGAGAACTGTTCAAAGCAGGCAGAGAACATGCAGGATTGGGGTCTCCTTAGAACAAAAGCCATAAAAACATTCAAATAAAGAACCCTCTTCTCTAGGGCTCAATCATAAAATCTGCCAGTGGCACTTAACATACACCTAAAGGAACTAGTCCCTAAGCAGATCCTGGGCAGGATTCCAGATCTACCAGTAAACTTAGTGTGGTTCTATACATGAGTAGCTCACACTGGTTTCACTGGTTTTTTTGAGTTCTAAAAGGTTGGATAAAAGATGGGTATTGAAATGATCAGTTTCATTTGCTGAGTGAAGTGGCCCATCATCAGCAACAGTAATAATAATACAGCTAGTAATAATACAGTAGTAATAATACAGCTCCTCCCAAAATACATAAACTGTACTGGGACTTTGGACAGCAGAAGGAATATAATAACCAAAGAACAAAACCAGCGGCTTGCCTCCCTGTGGGTACTTTTATCTGCCTAGATACTGGTATATATAAAACTGCCCACAGCATTTTCATGTGGGGAGGGGAGAGGAAAAGATACCAAATTACATTAATGATATTAATGAAATTAATACCAATGTGCTCACGGGTCATCTACTTTCAAAATGCTTCAGTTTGCTGACCTTGTTAATGTAAGTATTAAAACCAAAACCCAGTATGACTAAATCTCTGAAAAAGAGTTTTCCTAACAAAGACAGAGCTCTGGGTAAAAATCTGGAAATGGTCAGGACTAAGCAATAAAGAGACAAAGTAGTTTTGACCAGGTTGCCTTATTAAGAGAATGCTCTTTAGTGGTTCACCACCAAATGATGCCCACTTGAAGTTGATTCAAACCTGAAAATAGGGCAAAACTTTTTACTCCATCCTAGAACTGCTACAGGACTTAAAGACAAGCTGGCGTTTTTCCAGTCTGTAAGCTACTAAATGCTTAAGAAGATTATTTTAATTAAATGAACTTCATGTCCTCAGTTTCCAAAGGATTCTGTGTAATCCTTTGTTTCATCAGGAGCTGGCCTAGCTTGAAAGTTCAATAAAATAAGGTAGTAGTACTAGGCTTGATATTTGCTCTGACAGTTTGAGTCACTGCTATTAAAAGTTCTCATCCCCAGAGGTAAAAATGTGTATCCAGTCTAATGGGCTGTGCCTACTTCCAGAAAGTACCAGTCCATCCCTGGTTTTTGCAAACAGCAATACAAAACACATGCATTGTTAAATGTTGGGAGGCCCAGAACTTGCAGTGAAAAGGAGCCACTGCCCAGTAAAGCTACAACTACATTTTCGTAGCAAAACTCATGACTTTTATTTGCCAATTAAAGTTCTCAATAGATTTGGACCGATCAGAGTGATTGTGAAAGCAGACTATTCCTGCACTGTTTTAAATGACTCAGTGAGGTGCATCTGAATTTGGACGCCTCACAAACATTAATGCAGTTTCATTTTCTATTTGCCTTTCTGCCTACTCTTCCATATGAAAACAAGAATAGTGTTAAGTTACTTTACTGAATGCCTCTGGCCAATACTCCTGTGTGTACTCAAACAATTTTTTGTTTTGTCCTGCTTAATCAAAGATTCCTTAAAGGATGATCAAAGAGCCCTCTGAACACAACTGGCTAAGAACTGGCATGACAGGCTCCCCTGGAAGACCACCTTTCCTTAACCAGCAAAACAAGATCAGGCTCCTGAAGTTCTCCACTCTGAGAAGTGGTCTTCAGAGCCGTGCAGTTTGAATTGACTTTCCCTCTTTCTGAATGACACAGAGGCAGCGGGACACACACACTCCTCCCTTGATGCAGAAAGGACATCACTCACATTTGTCCTTTACCCCTCAAAATGAGGCAAAAGGCTTTTAAGCTGTCCCTCTCGCAGGTTGGCCTAAATGTAAGATGAACAGATTTGTGGAGTCTAGAGTAGATTAGAAGCAAACTTGGGAGCTAGAAGTACTACCGAAAGCCCGGAGAGTAGGTTTAGTGACTAAATGGGTACAGAAAGTACTTCACTTTTCCAACTGGTGAATGGTGAAAAAGGAAGAAAAAAAATCCATTTCAGATCTCAGGAGTTACAATGAACTGCATTCCCTATCTAAATGGGTAGAAGGAACACAAAGGGATAAGCAAGTGGTATGCTTAACTGCAACAGACAAGAAATCAGACCTTCTAAGCTGATGCACCCCACTGGATGAATGATTTCTCCTACAGTGAGACTGAGTAAAAAAGTTGCAGCTACGGTGAAAAGAATGAATAGGAAAGCATATACAGGCACTAAGCTAGGGCTCTGGAGGTCTGTGCTCTGTTCTAGTTCCTTGGGATACGCCTCATCTTCCCTGGGATGCTGCCTCCCACCTGTGAAACTGAGATGATGTTTTCTTCTCTGACACAGTGCAACGGAGATCACATTACCCTACACCATCATGTTGTCAGAACAGCTTATCACTAAATAAATGTGAACACTCAAAAGCTGAAAATCATAGAGCAACTCTGAATTTTGATGGACATGCTTATTTAGAAACATAAAAATAAGTCAAACTCTGTGCTGACTTTCCTCAGACACTGACTGGAAAATCTTATGTGCCAAGGATAAGACAGACCTTCCCTGTGCACCTGCTGCTTCTGTTCTAGCTGCAATCTGCATTTGTTTAAGGAATGTCCTTCTGTCCCAAGTGGAAGGCCATTTTCTCACCGTTTTAATGCTTTACAAGTTGTAACACCCCTTTACCTTCACCTATTTTTCAACTGTATTCTCAGTTCCCCCTAAAATGAGGAGTCATAACCTGGCTTTTGTCCACTGACAGCCTGTACTTGGAATGTGTTGGAATCTTTATATCGAAGCAAAGTAAAACATCAGTTTATGAGAACACTTGACCTTATCTGATGAATAAAAATCATTAGGAGACAAACCCTCTTGTTCCCCACTTGAATGTGCCTCTCCATGCAGCAAAGATTAGCTCACTGCTCTGTCCTGCCAAGTGATACTGTCCTTAACAAGTGCTGTTAGTTATAACCGGTAACTTTGTCATCAGATCTTCCTGTCCCACAGCAAATTGAGTTTTGCAATTTTAAATCCAGACAAAACATTGCAATTTGAGAGGAAACACACCTGCATTAAAGAGAGACAAGTTCAGTGCTAAGAGCCACACAGGTAGGGTGAGTCACACCAGAGCTACAGGACAGATGCCATCAGCTGAACAAGAGGCACTTGGTGAGCCCATCTCTAGTTATTGGCAGTGGGGTGGCCCGGGGATGGGACCACTTATTTAATTTGGCAGACAGCAGAAGTAATTTCTTAGTAACAAAGCAGAGAAAGACTGTTTCTTTGCATAGTTTCTTTGGCCTTCATTTGCCACTGGTGTTCTGTGAATTTCTTGATGATCGGCAAGTTCAGTCAGTCTGTACAAATGATAGAGACTAAGCTGTCACAATATAACACACCGCCATGCAACCGCCTCTGACCTTTACCTTAAGGCTTGTGACAGTGGTCTCAACCTTCTCCTCAAACGATTTGAAAGTTGGAGAATTCCTAGGAAAAAAAGGAAGTGGAAGGTATGAAGAGTGAGTTGCAAAAAAAGAAAGTGGAAGGTATGAAGACTGAGTTGCAAATGTAAAGGCGTAACTCCACAGTTTGACCAGTTCTTACCAGGCAAAAAGAGTAAAACAGACTGAGGCAGCACAGGACTGTAGACAGATAGGGTATGAACAGTAACTTGTGCTCTGTCAGTCAAATCCAATTATGGTAATCGGATGAATATATTTTAGCTTCAAATTTGCAAAAGCGAAACCTGTCTAGCAATTGAAACAAAACTGGCTTGGCTACCCTGTTCCTACAAGGACAAACAGAAGCCACTTGGAAAAATAATGCAGATTTACCTTTTGTTCTGTTAAACAGGTGATAAAAGGGTCAAAAGGAGAGAGAAACTGAGTTTTATGACTTATATTTGACTGACAGGTCACATTGGTGAATGCCTGCCTTAAACTATCAACCTGCTGCAGTTGGATGAATTAACGTCCATCATGTAGTTAGGAGATTTGTTTTCCCCACAGGCTTTGCAGGGAGTGGGAGTATTCATATACGCAGAGGCCAAAGGGATGAAAAGAAAGCTGAATCCAAATTTTATTGAAAACAGAGATTTACTTGAACAGATATCAATATTTGGCTGCAGTCAAGTAAAGCATGATTATAGCCATTAAAACATGAAAGCACTCATATAAAATCCCTCCTAAGAACACAATCCAAAGCCTGCTGGAGTGGAAAGCATCTCTGACATTAATGGGCTTTGGATGATACTCTAAAACCAGCAGAACAACTGAATTTCAGATTCAGTAATACAAACCTGGTAACAATCAACTATCCTAATACATCTCAGAACTGCTTCATCTACTCAAAGGCTTGTGCAAGAGATTAACTAGTTAATACAATTAAAAGGAAAAAACCATCCAACAGATGGCCTGTCCTGCAGTCCTTATCTACATGAGCAACCTTAATTGATTGAAGTGGGACTCTGCATCCAACTAAAACCTGCAGGATCAGGATCTAAGTATGCAAATCCCCCTCATTACACTGCTGAACATCACCATAGCAAATAAAATATGGGTAGTGTATTACCTCATTGCAGGCATGCTTATGGAATGGCGAATAGAGTAACTGTGGAATAAAAGCAAAAGATAAGGAAAAAAAGCTGTGAAATCCAGTTTGCAACATGGCTATAATATTTATTTTTTAACTTAAATTTTAAAATGTATTTCATACATTTATATTTTTATTTATTTAACTTAAATCTTAAAATGTATATACATATTTTTAAGAGTGCTGGTACTTTTCCTCTCCTGATGGCAACAGCTTGTTGCCATCCACTCACCTGTGGATTCCAGCTCACTTTCAGCACTGAAGATCTTACCACAACATTCTCATGACAACCGATCAGCAATAGGGCTCAAAGCAATGCCAAACAGTTCCTGGCAATACCTATTTAAATGGCTCAGACCCCTGCTGTCTACAGACATGCAACATGTGACAGAGGAACAGAGTGATGCCTCTGTGCTCCATAGTGGCAGATGATAAGCTCTGCTGGGTGAGAGCACCTTGGGTTTGTGATCACAGACAGAGCCAGTCTGAGGCTGTAGGTAAGTCGGCGGCAATTGCCTTTGTTGCACGTACAGTGTCTACAGTCCAAATAGCCAGTGCTGCCCCCCAATTTGTATAGGCTCCTGCACAATATGTTGCCTAAACAAGAGGTTTCTTCAGCCAGATATGCAGCTGCAGCAGCTGCTGTACCCACCTCTGCAGGATGTTTCACATCCTTCTTCACACCTTAACATTACCAAGGCTAGAAAGCTGTTTTCCACAGCTCTTGGCCATCTCTCCTTGTGACACTTCCCTCCTCAGACTTCCTGGCAGCCAGAGGATTGAAAGGCTGTCAAATGAAGGATGGAGTCTCTGCATCACTCAAAAATACCCCAAATTTTCTTGCACCTTTAACCCTGCACATGGCTGCCCGCTTGGCTTATATTAGCCATGTTCATCCACCTGAATCACCAAAGCCAACTCTGCTATCACAGCATCACCTATTCCTTGCTGCTGGGAAGCATCAAGCCTGTTCTGAATATGGATCTTTATTTGAAGTACAAGAATCACCCATAAGTGCATTTAGATTTGAACACTGAAAGTAAACTGTGCACTGCAAGAATACATACTGTTTCAAAAATTCGTGCTTGGCTGCTTTCAGTGTTGACTGACAGCTGCAGCCTGCTCTGATTGAGAACAGTGAGAGCTTTACTTTGAGGGGTACCGACATTTGGCTGCAATCAAGCAAAGCATGATTATAGTATTAAAAAATGAAAGCTCTATATAAACAGCACATGTGCTTGTTCTGAACCATACAAATTTAGAGCAGCATTATGTCCGTATCCACACAAAGGATTATTTTTTTCCAGATTAAAGATTCAGAAACGGGGACAGGAAGGAGGAGAGAGCTATTTGGCAAGCAGGTGGGACAGAGAGATCTTATACAAACTGTTTGCTGTTGTGTATATTTTGAGTGTTCTGCTAAGCTCAGATAGATGAGAACTAACAGCAGACAATGCAAATGTTTCATGTTCAGTTTCTCACATCATTTTGAAGACTTTCAAAAGATTAGCCCAAACATTTCAGAAGTGTAGCAAATCCATCCTAGTTAAATTAAACAAGCATGCTTACCATTTTAGTCTTTTAACACATGACAAATAGGCAAGAACAAGAGTTTGGAAGCATTTCAGCATAGGCTGCTCATCTTCTAATAGCAAAATATTCCAAATACGATCTTTTAAGTAAGAATACATTGTGCCAAATTAGATTTGCACAGCTGAGGAATGGCATGTGACAGACAATCTGAATACTAAATGCATACTTTATTGAATTCATCTTTTTATTTCTAAGGAGGTAAGGAAGCTATAGGAACAGTAACATCTTTTACTAGAAGCCTAAAATGTTAAGCTTTTTTAAAGACATACATGTCTGTGATCAGTGCAGAGGCAGAGAACAGAGATCCTTCACTAAATACTACATTTTGGTTTCATGTCAGAGTGAAACAGGAAAGTCAGTCTATGCTCCATTTTGAAGTTCTGTCAGTGAAGTAACAGTTCATGTTAGGATCACTTAGCTGAACAGAAAAAACTGTTCTTGAGCTGTCCTATGCACTTGGGATGTTACAAGGGCACAGACAGCAGGGGATTCAGGGCTGTTCAGCCCCTCTGCTGGGTGAGCTGATATAAAGCCAGACCACTTTGCGCACACATGAAATTGTTTTAAAATTCATCATATACTGAAGTGCTTTACAGCATCAATAAATCAAAGCTCTCTATATAAAGAACCCCTTTAATCATGTTAAGAACTTGGCCTACTCTTGGAAATTTCCCCAGGACTCAAGACTTGTAAAGAGTCACCATGTACACTTCATGACTAATACACTTTTGCTTTATTGAGGAGGAGGTAATTAAATACTTCATACAATCTTTATAAAACTCTGCTGGCTGAGTAGGATTTTTACTGAGCATTTGTTACGTTCCAATCTCTGACAAAAAAAAAAGATGGTTGAGAGATTGGGATTATGTATAAATAGGCTTTTCCAAGAGCAACATCTTCTGAATGTGTTCATTATTTGAATTTGAGACTAATTACCCAAGAACAAGGCAAACAGACCAGTCCCTTCCTCATTGTACTCACCATGCTGTAAAAAATGAGGCATTACAGTTTAAGTAGAATGTTTTTATCCTATATAATGATGCTGAAAGGAAAGAGGTTACTGCATTACATTCCATAAATCAAAACCTGTCAAGTATAGAGGCAGTATTCACAGAGAGTAATGTGTCTTACCTAATTGAATGTGATCTGTGGAGGATGCACAAGGAAAGAAAAGCAAGAGTTAAAAGTATTATGAAAACGTAACAAAAAACACACATATATAATATTTGTAGCATGTCAAACTGCCTTAGGACAAAAATAAAGTCATTTGCATTCCAATCTTGATGTTGGAATTCACACTGGAATGTGGATCAGTTGAGATTCCCTCAAAGCAAAAATATTCACACAGACTCCTCTACTACACGGTCACCTATTCTGTGTGCAGAATCCCACCTCAATATCATTAAAGAGAAAGTATAGGCAAACAGGAATTGTACATGTACACCAGCAGCAAATGTCTTTTTTCCCCTCTAAATTTCTTAATCATCTCTCAGTTGAGAAGGGTGTCGTAAAATATACAAAGCTTTTAATTCCTAAAATGACATTTTCTAAAATACCTGCTCCTTGTTGAAAACAATAATTTAAACACTTTGACACTGTTTTCCAGCTCACAAGGAACTTAATAATTAAGGCAGCAGAACTGGGAGAGGCACAGTGATACACAATATTCAAAGGTTGTCATTAAGGTTCCAAAGTTGAGAAATGCGGTGGTAGACAGGCTCTCCTTTATCTGTGTGTTACTGATGTAGTCTTTAATTACAGACCACTTCAAGGGAACACCTGCCTCATGCAGTGAGCCAGATAGATGGTGAACAATTAATGAACATCTCCTCAATACTTATTTTTCATATCCTTTCTCAATGTGTGGTGTGATGCATTATTTACTGCACAATATTCATATCTTACTCTGAAGAAAAACATTGATTTCTTCAGGGTTATTTACAGACTCATCATGTATATTGGTGCCTTTCAAACACTCACGGATTTATCTTCATAACACTTCTCGGCTTAGACCAACATAAGTAATGCTGTTGCCATAGGTAGCCTTCTTTTACTACCTGCTGACTCCCAGTAACAGTCCACTCCCTTCTCCATGCTAATACAGATACAATACAGCCACATCGTAAGGAAATGTGTGATACCGCAGACGTCCAAAAACCATCCCAAACGAAGGGGCAAGTGTCAGTAGAAATGAGAGAAATCAACTGCTTCACCCATCAACAAAGAAATACTTACATTCTGAAGCAAGACAGTATTACCGTTTCTTTTATAGGGGATACCAGAGACACAGAGGTTTATGAATGGTAGTTTCGGTTATGACAGCTACAATATTTTAAGGAATTCAGCTCAGCGAATTCAGCAGCATTTTTAAGTCCCCAAAACATCTCTAGATCATGGAAATCCTGGAAATGATCAACAAAAGGCTACACAAAACCCCCACCACCACAAAAAAAAAAAAAAAAAAAACCAAAAAAAAACCAAAATTCACAACAGTAAGGGCATGGCAAAAACTAACTCTCACAGCGCTGAAAGAGATTCATTATATCTGAGCCATGTAAAAAAGATATTGGCCTAACTTGCTTTATTCCAATGAGAGAGATTTCACAGCCTTCAGAAACAACCAGTTCAGCTGCATTTGTGAGCATTTTCAGTTCCCTATGTCCTCTTCCTACTAAAGCAGTAACACTCCTTACACTGTACTTCATTAGTTCTGCGAAAACAGAGTGGACAGGCTTATCAAAGTCAAGCTCTACCGCATCTCCTGCCTCCCCTATGTCCTCTATGACAGGTGCTGTCAGATCAAGATAATTGCTCTTGACAAATCCTTTTATATTTTTGCCATTATGCTATCTCCTAGATGCTTAGAAAATAACAGGTTAATGCATCCCCCCCACACAGACCAGTACCTGCTTTGTATTTCCCTGAACTTCCCTTGCCCCTTTCCAGAGGGATGAACTTTGCCTTTGTCCACCTCTCTATGACCTCATACACCTTCTGTGCTGATTCCCATCACTTTAGAGGGGCACATTCAACTGCCAGAGTCATGCCCCCAAACTCTTTCCCTCCCTGAAATCTTCTGCCTCTTTCCACATGTGCCTTCCAGCTCCTGGTAGGAAGGAGGCATTATATTACCTTCATTCATCTTGAGAGCTGGCTCATCCCAGGCACTGAATTTGAAAGGGGTCTGTGTGATTATGTAAAGAAAATGTACCAGACAGTTGAATGATGTATAAGCAGTGTAACTGCTGACACCCTAA
This sequence comes from Neopsephotus bourkii, assembly GCF_033783945.1. Classification (NCBI taxonomy): domain Eukaryota; kingdom Metazoa; phylum Chordata; class Aves; order Psittaciformes; family Psittacidae; genus Neopsephotus; species Neopsephotus bourkii. The sequence goes on from NW_026902239.1 coordinate 9,641,169, forward strand.
TTTGCATGCATGCCTTTGTTAGCTTCATCTTTAAATACGTTTACTTGTGTAGTAGTAATGTATGTAGTAGTACATAGTGTACACAGTTTCCTATTTTTTTTTAATTACAACCCACCTATTTATTTTTTTTAAGCAAACCAAAAACTCAGAAAGTCTTCCACTTTACTTCTAAAAAGGCCATCAGCAGGGCTGAAACTCTTAGCTCCACATAGACAGCTGCAGAGCGGTCCAGCAGTATTGCAAACTTTACCAATATGCAAAGGAGCAAGGGATAAAGACCTTCAACTCTGTATCACATCTCTGCTCTACATGGCAAAAGCCACGCTGAAATGTTAGTGTAACATCTGTAAGAGCCAAGCCCTATGGGTCTTCCTTCTTCCCCTGTGCCTTCCTTCTCTCTGTCAGAAAATGTTAAAGGACATTACATGAGCTGGGGGTAGAGGAGCAACAAAATATCCTGATGGTGTATCATTAATCAGAAGAATCTACTATCTTAACTATATTACTAATGCATGGTTTCTGTCCCAAAGCAAAAATCTCTGCATACTGTTTTTATGTACTCTGGTACTTCTAGTAACACAATAATCTTAAATGGAATGCATTACAACTATAAAGAGACCATACAAGTACTAATAATTACTACAAAATTTAGAAGATGTAAGATGCCAGTGATTATTTATGCACAAAATGAATTACAGAGTTAGGATGCTGGGGTGGGGATGAAAACGAAGTACAGCAGCTTCATGAAAAATACTTTGTCCCCAAGGGCTGGCTTCTCTGTTCTTTGGGACATGCAGAATTTGGTCATTTTTCTTTCAAGTAGATTTCCTCTTCTTGAATTCTAACACAGCAAAATAACACATGTGGGGGAGTCTGTTGCTGATATATGATATTTTAGTAATATTTTTACAGATAACAAAAGGTAAATTAAGACCCTGTATGTTCAGAAACGTGTTTCACTTGGTGCTTTGAATAGCTAACATAGCAGACAACCTGAAAAAACAGGATTTTGTTTCATAAAGCAGGAAAGCTTCATTGTTTAGAATCAGTCTGACTACAAACCCTTTCAAAATCACCGTTGCCACAGGCAGGGGGTAAGACTGCTGAACATACTGGGAATTATGATGATCATCTGGATTTCAGAAATCAGTAACAAGCGTCTGCTTTAAATGAAAGCAGAACAGGGATTTGCATCTGGATGCAAATTGGCGACTATCAGCCTTACTGCCTAACCAACAGAATTAAGCTACAGTGTGATGTGTGCTTAAATCATCATTATGAATGGAGGGGCAGTGATAATCTACCTGAAATGATTTGGATTAGTAAAAAGCAAACAAACAATGAAGCATGCCTCCTTACACCTTATTCCCCCAAACAGAGCTGCGATTGGAGTGGGAGAGGAGAGGATTATTAAAAAACATGTTATTTAAGGGATAAGGTTTGTAGTGTGACCCCACACAGAACTGCATCTGTCCAAGCTAAGCCAAGATCTCAGCCCAGCTTTCTTGCTGAGGGAAGCATACTGACCATTACTCTAGATCTAGGATGTTCAGCAAACGCAGAAGGCCCAACTTATTCCGTGCTTTATGTAACTATGAGATACTGGCTGTGACACTTGATGCTTAATCATCAAGCATCAAGAAAATTCTCCTTAACAGAAAACAGCAAGTGTCCACAAAAAAAAAAAAAAAAAAAAAAAAAAAGGCAGTGGTGGTAGTTCATACTTTCCTGGGAAATTCCCAACCAGGTTCAGGGTAGTAACTTCAGTCAAAGAAAGCTACTAGAAACAAGCTTCTTGATTAATCAAAATGTTTATGGACTTAGCCTCTGCTTTGAGCTCTTGGCTAAATGGCTAACAGGATAAACACCACCCATCTGCTTTCCAAGCAGCAGTCAGAAGCATGACTGCCATGGGGGTGAGGGATCGATACTGATAGACAAGGCAAAAGAATATGGTAACAGTGATTAATTAAGGGAAATATTAAAGGAAAAACATGCTTTATTGTAGGAAAGACATTTCTGACATTGCAGTTAATCCCACACCCTATGCAAAGCAGAAAAAACAGGACCTGACAAGCACATAAGAAGTCCTGAATTGTTAATCATCCTTCCCTCTATGATCAGGAGCCAGTGTTCAAGATATTCTCACACCAGCTCTTTGCTCAGTGCTGTAGAACCTAAAGCATGGAAGCAGCACCAGGACTTATTCACTGAGCAGTGAGCTTGTCTTTTATTTTTTTACAGGAAGGAGTGTTAGGAAAGAACAGAAAATGAAATAGAGGGTATAACATCTCATGCATTTCTCAAAAATATAGAATACAATGCTAAATGCGGAAAGGCAGAAGAATAAACAAAAGTAGGAAAAAGGCTTGTGAAAGCAACTCATGCAACTGAAGCCTCTGCCTGGAAAAAAGGAAACTAAGTAAGCAGGGGTAATGGGTTAAAACTTAAACAGGGGAAGTTTAGATTGGATATAAGGAAGAAGTTCTGTACTGTAAGGGTGGTGAGGCACTGGAATGGGTTGCCTAAGGAAGTTGTGAATGCTCCATCCCTGACAGTGTTCAAGGCCAGGTTGGACAGAGCCTTGGGTAACATGGTTTAGTGTGAGGTGTCCCTGCCCATGGCAGGGGGGTTGGAACTAGATGATCTTAAGGTCCTCTCCAACCCTAACTATTCTATGATTCTATGGTTCTAAGTATCACATTCCTCACTACAGAACATGGGAGACTGAAAAGTCCTTCATCAGGGTAAGTGCTACTTAGCAACAACTAAACCATCAGTGTGTTATCAGCATTGTTCTCAGACTGAAGTCAAAACACAGCACTGCACCAGCTAATAGGAAGATAATTAACTATCCCAACCAAAACCAGGACAGTGAAATAGAATAAAACCACAGGAAATCATGAGTGGCATGAAGGACAGCAGAAGGACTACACTCAGTGTTTCTCATAATAGAAGGGGCAGAACACATCAAAGGGAAGAGCAGGGAGACTGAGAATAGCAAATAAATGAAAGAAAAAATAAACCACACACTTCTTTACCACATAACTATCTGTTCATCTGGGAGACAAGAGGTGTTATGAAGGTCAAAAAAGCTGATACAAGTTAAAAGACTTTTAAATGAAAGTTTTTAGCCCTCAGATTGCTGAATACTAAAAAATGTATTAGGAAAATGTAACTGCATGCCTCCTTATTCTGATATCCATATACAAACATATAAATGTTTAAGTGTACCAAGCTCAAACAATTCTTAGTTTATGTTCATACCCTGATTACAATTCACTCGCTAGATTTCCATTTTATACTGCAATGTGGAAAAAGGCATTGTAAAGCAGATTAAGATTTTCCTTCTTTAATTTCACCTAGAAAACAGTAGCACTTCCATACATGGTTTATTAAGCTGTACATAAAGGTAGATATAAAGGAGGGACTCTAAAGTTTTCTTAAAATTCAGATTAAAAATGAAAAGGGGGAAAAATAAGTTTTATCTGCCAAGAACTATGCTCCAGCCATTTGCAGCAAAAAATCCAAACCCATATGTATTTGAAAAACTGTAAAATGGACTCATACAGCTCTTCAGATATGGTTATCTCCTTCATTACAAAATGACCAAAAAAAGTGGAAACATACCAATATCTCTAATAAATAATCATGCAGCTCAAACAATATACTGTACAGTTACCCATGTCCATTTATTTCATCACAAAAAAAAAAAATCAACTCCCTAAAACACCTGAGAAATTCTATAATGCTGCTACAAATTTGAAAACTGAAGTGCTGGCTTACAGTGTACAATTTCTTCATTTATGATCTTATTATGAGGAAATTTAAGATCAATACTTTTAAAGATACATCAACATAAAAAGCCTGGCATTCAGGCTGCATGTAAGTGACAGTTCGTCTCCTGACCTCAACTCCTGCTACTTTCATCATATCTTTTTTTTATAAATATAACTGCAAAACACAACTTTCATTTGTACATCTTGAAAAAGCTGATAAAAAATAGCCTGGGTTTTTTAATTATTATATATTTATCTTTCCACAAGCAGCTGCAAGGCAGGCTTGTTTTCTTCAGATGACAGTGGCCTTCAGAATCCACGTATGAATAAAATTGGGTTAATAAAGATCTAACAGCAATTTTTCATTCCATTTCACTTGTACATTTCCTTGAGGTTGCCAAGTTATTCCAAAAGGATTTCAAATTGCACTTCTTTTTTTTTAACTAGGACTCAGGTAAGAATTATATTTTCATTTGTCACTATCCCTTCTTTTGTTTGAAGTCAAACTATGTTGCACACTGATGACAAGCTACTTGAATGTTTAAAATGCTAATGCAGAAGTCAAAAAAAACCCAACTGACAGGTGACTTATACTTTTTGTTCTCCAAATAAGATCAGAGAAATACCAGATCCCTGTACCTCATATCTCCAAACTTCTTGCTGATAGCAGTTCCTACATTGCTGATAGCTGCTGTTGCTTTTTGTCCTGCATGGCTCAGGGTCTCATGTGTTTTCTTGTAGCTGAAAAAAAAAAAAACAAAACAAACAAACCAACAAAAAAAACAGAAGCAGTGATAAGTACTAACAGAGGCCAGAATCCCCTGCAATTAATTAGCTTTTACCTTATCTCCACATCTTAAAGTCCCATCCACAGAAATATTAAGAAACACGGTAACTGCAGCACAAAACAAATTACAAAGCTGCCTGCTTCTGCACAGCTTCCTAAATGCAGTTTAATCCCAACATGAGCAGAACACACTCCAGAACAATCCTTAACCGTGTCTCTCCCCCTTCCAGGTAATATCCCTTGAGGGCAGCAACAAGGCTGTTTGAAAGTGCAAGGCAGTGATTTGTTGAGTACCTGTTTGATACAATCTCTGCTTATAGAAAATAATATTTACATCACATAAGCATTCTTGCAGCAGATACCAAGTTGGTAGCAAAATCTGCTGTCTAGAGCACAGAAAAGAATCAGGACATACACAACTCTGCCTTTCTGTGCACATACATGAGGTACATTTAACAGATCACTCCAAAATTATTTGTTGATATTTCAAAATTAGACACCATTTACCAAATCTGTTCCCATATGCCTCAATTTTACTTTTAACAAAAAATTCTTTAAAGGAAGAAGGCTTTAGGAGACACAGAGAAAGAAAAAAAAAAAAATCCAGACCATGAGTGCATATTCTTAATAGGACTCAATCCTTTCATAAGTCATTCAATGCATATATAGTATATACATTCAAATACAGAATCACAGAATCATAGAATAGCTAGGGTTGGAAAGGACCTTAAGATCATCAAGGTCCAACCCCCCTGCCATGGGCAGGGACACTGATCCATAATATATATTCTGACCCACATAGACCCGTTAGTACAGTTAAGTTGCTTTCTCAGAGTAATCAATAAGCTTTTCTGCACAGATGGTTTTCTGCTGACTGAACTCTCAGCAAATCAGAGACTTCCTTCCAAGTAAATTATCTGATACTCCCAGTGATGCAGACAAGCTCAGAATTAGAAGTACTGACCTAGTAACAAAAGCAGAGCACATTACAATCAGTCTTGTATCCTGTGGTGTGCATTGGCAGGCAAGAACTGAAGAAATGATCATGAAAAATTCAGAAATAAAATTCTATTGGTTCTAATTCTCCTCTGAACAAAATCTGTAAGATTGCAAATGTGTATCAAAATACCCTGGAGACAAATAAAAAGACCCCACTGCCTAATTTCCGAATCAGTATTTTCTTATTATTTTTAGGCATATGAAAGCAGTATAACTTTGTGGATGCAGGAGGGGAAGTAAGAGAAGATTAACATTTGCAATACAGCACATCACATTTTATATCAGGTCCTTTTAGCCCTAGCAGTACCTATTGCTTAAAGTCCTTTGTCGAGGACTGTTTTACAAGTGACAAGTTAAAAGGCAGATGCCATGTAATGCTCTGTTCTTTCACACAATATTTTTTTCAACAATGAATCTTCCCCAACACAAGTATTTTGATCTTAATATTCCTAAACCACAAAGTTTCTTACAGACTACTGATCTAACAAGTTCTAAAATTGCCAAGTGAAATGGCTGCTTCTATGAAGCTGGTTGTTTTGACTGACTAGCAAGGCAGTCTACAGGGAGCATTTTAAGACTAGTGTACCAAATCTCTAGAAACCTAGAGAATGATAAGCTGAATCAATCACATACACAAAGTTGAATGAGAACAACTGCTAAAACATTGCAACAGTGGCCACAAATTATAACTAGAAAGGAAGGAACACTGGTTATGCCTGTTTTATTTATTCTGGTGGAATACAGAGACAATAAAGACTGTTTTCACTGTGTTTCCTTTCTCCTCAGCCAGTCTGTCCCTGGATGTTGCAAGACCGCAATGCTCTTATTTCACTGAGATCTCATTTTCTAGTTCAACTAGTTTAATAGCTCTGTCATTCTCTTGCTGTCAGTGGACATATTCTCATATAAACTAGGGTTGCATGAGATCCTAAACCAGATGTTAATAATGCTTCAGATAAACTGTGAGCACATCAGCTTTCTCATAAGTGTTGCCTATGAAAAAAAAAAATTAAAAAAAAAAAAAAATCAAATATTCTAATGCCTATGGCATTGAAGTCTTTAGACATTTTGCTAGCAGAGAAGCTTCCTAAACCATTCAGCACAAGTGGAATTTTGCTCATGACAAAATGAAGGTCAAGACTTGACTTCCAGGTCTAAAAGGTCTTTGGTATCAGAACCTATTTATGGACAGGTTGACTGCGCACAGCAAAATACTTTGTAGATATCCCTCTGCAGTGATTTTTTTGTTTGTTTCAGGTTTTTGGTTTGGGTTGGTTTTTTTTGTTTTGTTTGGGGTTGTTTGGTTGGTTTTCTTTAAATACACCCTGGAGTTCATTCACAGGCATATTTAGTTTAATGACAAAACATCTCCATGTCTTACCTTTCTCCTGCAGGTTATTCACACTGTGTAAAGCTGGTAAAAGAATAGTCCCAAATGGCCCATACAGCAGACAGACTCAAATTCAACTGAGAAACATTAAGAGTCCCCTAGTATTTCTGTACATCACATTGGTCAGAACATACCTTCTGGGAATTGGCTGAGATTGCACTGATTGTGGTGTTCCAACTAATATTATGGTTCAACTACCAAGGAAGACATGGAGACTGCATTTATGTTCCTCATATTTTTGACATTATGTAACACTGTAAATCCAGCTAAGACTGTTACACAACTGGTCTTTTTTTTCAGCACTAACTTGAGCAAAAACGACCTTTGACATGAACCCCTCCTCCCTTTGGCAATGTTGAAGAAAAGCTTTAAGTCGTAACAAAATAACAAAGCTAAAGATGCAATGCAACATGCAATGCCTGTCATGAAAGACAAAAATCAGTAATTTGTATTTTAGTCAAGCTCACTTATAGCTCAAAAATAGGCCACTCCATCCCTGCCTCTCCACCATCATGCATATTACTTGATGCCAAACACTCTGGTAACCATGAGCTTTTCAACAGGTCTCTGACCTCTGGAAATCCTTCTCACTTGTATGTAGCGTAAATAATATAAGCCATCCATATCCTTGTGTAACAAAGGTTTGTAGTTTTGCTTTAATGCACTGAAGAGTTTACATTATTTTCAGAAACCTTAAGCATAGAAATAAGGTCGTATATTCCAACGAAACCTTACATTTATTCATTGGAGTACTATAAGTATGGCTTATGTCCCTCTAAACCACCAGCTGCTCCAGCATGCTAAGTCATTTACACCACCTGTGTGTTCTCATCCTTTGAGCCATTGTGGGCAAGTACAGACTGCCCAGCGGATGAGGACAGGTGACAGCAGCTCAGCAATCAGTAAGCCATTGTGTGAAATAAGATCATTGACACTAAACCTTAAGGCATATATGCTCCAGCAGAAACAAACTCGAAGAATTTGTAATACAGAGATTCGAGAATTACCACCTTTTCCATCCAACCCACAGAGTGCCTCGTCACACAAAGGTATCATTAGGCTCTGTGCCTCTCTTCATTAATACAAAGTAACCATAACTTCTCCGAGTTTAACAGTGTTATGCCAGATGCCCAGCAGCATTAGTGAAAGTAGAAACAGTCTACCTGATTCATGCTGTTACAAGAGGAATGCCTTCTCTTGTTTTGCTGCATCTAAACATATGACATAGCACAGAAGACTTGCTGGAAGTGGCTAAAAAGGATCATATTCCATGCTTAGCACTTAAGAATTAATATTTCTACTGCATTTCATACATAAGAAGGATTAAACACAGTATACAAATTCCTGTCACAATTGTAACCCTGTTAATAAAACTCATCTGTGTCATTTTGGATGTTACCTTTTTATATTACATTAACATAAGAATTTCATCCATCAACTTCAGATGATATATATTTTTTTTTAAATTGGGTATTTCTTTAACAAAAGCAATTATTTATAAAACTGATTATTAGAGGTTATCATAAAATCTGCTGATATTGCAGTTAAATTCTGATAATATGCCCAACACACTTAAAAGAAGCTTTAAAGATAACTCATATCCCCATCACTGTAAGACACTAATTAGGCAAAATAGATCTGCAGCATATTTTGACTGCATTTTCACCTGACAGTTTACTGCATTTGGCTTGTACTATCATAAGACAGCCAAGTCTCACTAGCTGATTTTTACAGCCAGTGACAGCAAATGAAAGAACATCCCACTTCATAAAACACAGTATGTGAAGAAAATAGTGCTTCATATATAGTAAATAGTGCTTCATATATAGTCAGGCAGCAGATACATAGAAAGGTCAGAGAACTGGATGTTTAAATGTTCATCTGCAGGATAAGACAAAGTAATCATACTGCATGCTGCCTGATCTCAACTCAGTACAGAATTGCCCTTCACATGGCAGAGTTAATCTAACCTTCCTTCATAGGTGCAACACAGGGGCTGCTGACAGAAGAAGACTACCAATATAATATTCGTATTTTGCATGGCACAGTCAACCTATTGCAGTAAATTATAAGGAACTTACATTCAGCTTCTGTAAAATTAGTACATTTGCTAATTAGCACATCTTCATTCAGCACTGTCCCTCTCCATCAATGCTTGCTTGCAGAATTAATCCATTTGAGAAACCCTCTTCTATGATAAAGCTTACATAAGATGCAACAAAATGCAAACAATTAACAATAAAACCATACAGTAGAGCAGAGCCTGGCAGCACAAGCCATGGCCTATGGAGCTTTCTTAGTTTTCAAACCATTAGTCAGCTTAAGAATGACATTTCTGGAACCAATGTAAAACATCTGGATCTCTGAGAAACCCTTAGCTAGAGAACTACTTTTCTTGTTGATTTTCTGGAGAAAAAACAAAACAAAACAAAACAAAAAAAAACAACAACAAAGAACCACGGCTCAGCATTAACTGAATCATGCTAATGTTCTAATGAAATAAATGCATATATGATGGAAGATAACGTACACAAAACATTCTGTAAGAGCATTCATATTGCCATTTTGCCCACAAATAAACTGTAAGGTGTTGTGCTTTTTTATTACTTTTTTTTTTAGTGCTCATCTGAAATTTATTCCAACTTCAAAACCAAACAACAGATGTACTTTTTTTAGACATTCTTCCCTTTGCCAAGTATGTTAAGAATTAATTGAAACTGTGCTGGCACTTGGGTGGGTACATATGCCTAAAGCAGTCAAAGGAAGTATGCCCCAGGCAGTTCCTCTCCCACAGAGAGAGGAAGGGCAGAGCTTAGGGAACTGAACCTCTGCAGCTGGCAGGGGACCTGCCTGCAGCCAGAAATCTGTGTGCAACACACAGAAGATTCAGTAGGCTGGAAAGTCACAGGTCAGGAGGGGTGCCAGACAAAGGTGACAAATATTCCATGCTGTCCTGCACTGTAATCTTAAAAAACTATGGAAAAATTTGGGATACAATTGTGTGAAATGCACTCTTTGTGCAATGCAGGGTAGAATAGGGGAAGAAAAAGCTGTTGTGGTATCATTAACTTTCAGGTAGAAAAGCCACAATATGTTGGCTTAAGCACAGATGAGCTTAAAATGTTCCAGGCTAAAACTTCACAGTTCATCACACCTCAAACTATGCCAATAACACTGTCTGTGGGCTCTGTGCTGTACACTAGATCAACAAAATTATGCACATTAAACATATTCCAGCCTCTCTTTTCCTTTCTTCCTTTGCCTTTCTTCCCTTCTGCTCCATTTCTCTTCCTTCTTTCTGTTTCCTTCTTTTCTTTCCCTTATCCCTTCTCTCCTCCCCCCCCCCCCGCTTCTTTTTCCCTTTTTTTAATTTCTGTTTTACCTTTTCCTTCCATTTTTCCTTTTCATTCCCTTTCCACTGACCCTTTCCTGGATATTTTTAATCCTGGTAATCTCAGAGACTCCAATTTACACTCAGGCCTCCCCTTTCTTTCTTAGCTACATACATACGTATTTTCTGGTGCCCAATGATAATTACAGTGGGCTTTTCCCTGAGAAAATAACATTACATTCATCAATTCAGAACAGATCACCTAACCTTGCTGTGAATTTTCCATTAGCTGAAAGTTCTGATGTAAACAAGTGGAAAAGTAACAAGAATAGACAAAGATAACTGCTTTCTCCAACCTTACTACTCCATCCTTCAAAATTCAAAGCCAGAGATATGTGTGGAAAAGGGAAAAGCAGCAAAAAAATTACCTTTTAAGAAGCCATGAACATTGCCTGATTTGACCCAAAGGACACAAATTCAGTGGAAGTGAGAGGCTTCCTTTACTTCCATACAGCACAGACTCACAGGCAGGTAATGTGCTTGCTAAAGCCAACATGTAATTTCTTCACTTACACAACTGCTACATTCACTTGCAGATTTAGAAAAGAAAATGTTAAAAGGTGATTACACATTGCAATGAACAGAAACACCCACAATTCTTTTACTACCACTTATAACAAGGTGGGGGGCAACACGGTATGCTGAATTCCTAAAAGTCACAGTAGGACTGTGGTTGTCCACAAATTATATCTGACTTCCAGAGAAAATTCTGAACCCATGGAACATTACTGTATATTTAAAGTTACACTAATGAAGACTGCAAGTACTTCAGATTGTAAGTCCAAGACACATGCAGCGCAACTATTATTTTCTATTTTCTCATTACCTGGCAGAAATTTGAACTACAAAATGGTAAGTTCCCACTATTTGTGGAAACCATACAGTTGTCCTCAAGCTCTCTATCAGCAGAACTAAGCCTGCTCACATAGCTTTCAGCCAGTAGCAAATGAAAAGGTCTTTATTCTGTGTGTGAAGGGAAAAGACAAGTCCATGTTGAATGTTCGTCTCAAGTAATTACATGTAAGAGCACAGCAACATTGAAACCTTCCTAAAAAGGCTTCAAAAGACAACCATCACTTAAGAAAGCCCCAGGCACCATCTTGGAGACATGCTGTCTGGAGTTAGCACTTACAGTTCTCTTCATTCTGGCTTATAATTCATTGCATTTTCCTTTTCTATAACAACTGACAACTTCTGTCTGTGAGGGCAAAAGATGAAGTAATTTTGAAAACAGTTTTGTGAGATTCCTGTCCTAAATGGCAGTCTTGAATGGGTCCATTTTCCGTCACATCATAGGCTTCCCAAACACCTGGCTGGCATCAGTAACCATGTGGGCTTTGAGACATTTCACTTCAATATACTATTACAGCCCCCAAGGAGACAATGGGTTTTCTTTAAGCTCTTAGCCATTCTAATAGTTTACTGCCCATGGCATAACTGCTGCTGACAGTGGTCTGAACATCTGGAGTATTGGTTTGTGGTTTTCTTTTTTTCTGGGGTGAGAGGGAGGAAGGTTAATAGTAAAACAAACCATTTTCATCTCCCTAGAATCTATCTCTGTAGTTGCATTACTATTGTAACCATGGGTTGAAAGATTATCCACTTAAAACAGAGGAGGCATACGCCTTCTAATGGCTGCTAACATTTCAAGAAAGAATGACAAATTAGATTCTGGGAACTATTAGGCTGAAGCGAGTTTCTTGATGGGTAACTTTACAGATGCAACTGCTCCTTAGAAACTCAGTAGTACCGAAATATGTCCTGAGAGGACAACACTATGATGTTCTACTGTGTTGTTTTGTTTCTTTGTTTGTTTTCCAGAGTAGTACAGAAGAGCACCATGTTAAGAGCTGTGGGACAGCCAAAGCTGAGCATGATTATGACATACATGCTCAGCAAAGGCTAGTGGTATCTGGTGAAAATGCAACAGGCAAGGGGCACTAATTGAACTCAGGAAATATTTAAACAAAAGAAAAAGGTTTTTCACATTAAGGGTAACTAAACACTGGAATGTGTTGCCCAGATTGGCTCTAGAGTCTTCATTCTTGGAGATGTTAAAAATCTGACTGGACATAGTTCTGAGCACCCTGCTTTAGCTGACCCTGCTTTGAAAGTTGGACTAGACAATCTGCTGACAATGCTGTCAACCTCAGCGATACTGTGACACTGTATAAAACTAGGTCAACCTTTATAGAAGCCATCTTCATACCTTAATGCACTACACAGTGAAAATCTGAAGTACAGAAAGCTAGAAAGAGCACCACCAATCAAGCAGCATTAACTACATAAACATACTGCATTCAGGTTGCATAAAACCTTTCCTTTGTTGCAAAATGTTAATTAGAAAAGCTCAATTATGGTCTTTGTAAATATCCCTGTAAAGACATTTTTTACGATTTCTTAAACTAAAATAAATAACCTTGAAATCCACCACCATTACCCCGCTTCCAGCATCTAAATAAGAATGAATTATCTGTGTTTAAAGTACAAATAAAAAAACCTGCTTTGCCAGAAGCTATCTGAATATCCACCCACCTCTGTTCACTGGAAACCTGATCTTTAAAAAGGTGTGTGTGGGAAGTCATTCCAGTTGAATGCCTTACCACCATGAAAGCAAATTAAACTTAAGGCAATCGTTTGCTCTCTAGTTACTGATATCTTCTATAGTAGAACGCCTGTCTTCCCTAACGCAGAGATTATACTGAAAATCAGTGCACTGAAGAATAGCAGAGTAAATGAACAAGGAGTGTGAAAAATGCATCATGATTCTGGTCACCATCATAAATGAATAACTTCCATACAAGGCTGAAAAATGCAAACAACATTACAGGTTTTATTTAGAGAAAAACAAAACTGATAAAAAAGTTGATTTGATACATTAGAAGCTCCACACTACATTTGCAACAGTAATGTCTTACTGCAGGTAGTTAAATTGCTTAAAGCATGAATTAATAACAAGGAAACGGTCTCTGTACAGAACTTTAGGTTGAGCCTGGCAGAATCTTCCATTTATGGAGAACATCAGTCCACTACCTTCCAGTTCTAGCTTTCCTCACTACAAAAACTGTTATCTTTTTTTTCCTTTTTAATAATAGGGATTCTTCAATGACAATCACGTACATGTTAATCCTGCTCAGACTAACTCCTAAACTACCTGTGGCCACCATTTAAAATGAAGAGTTTCATAGTCAGAATCTCAAGTTTAAATTTAATCATTCCAGGTGGCATCCATCCCATTAGTCAGGTTATGAGTCTTAACTAGCTGTTCAAACACACCTTACTGTTCCTGAGAAAAGTTCAGCCCTCTGCCTCTAAGTCCACTTTAACCCTAAGAAAGTGCCCCTAAATGGAGAGCTTAAAAATAGTTTTAACAATAAGAGGACAAAAATTTGGTGCTTACTTGTTCTCTGTGGCTTTGAAAAGTTCCCCATTAAAGGAAAGTGGGTTTAACTTCCAGGAAAGCACAGCAGCTACAAACCACAGAAGAATGCATGAAAGCAAAATCTGCCTCCCTAGAAACAGGTCTTTCTAAAATTTAAAACCACTAATTGTGGATTTAGAATCCTAAAGTACAGGCATGTAAATATTTTGAACTTTTATTTTTTAAAACTGGCTTTTCCTCCTTACTAAATCAGAGAGTCTTGGTGAGTAATGCTATTCCATTTCTATTTTGGTGCAGCAACAATGAATCACCTCTATTACTTAACACATCCATTCTGAAGAATGCTGGATTACCATGATATGTACTGGCATCAGTGTACCGGCACAAGCATCAGCCAGAATTATACAGCAACTGGATCATGGACATCAGGGTTTTCAAGGGCGCAAATGGACTTCTGCTGATCGGTTCCATGTAACTACTTGTGGATGTTCACTGCCTAATGGCTTCTTAGTTTTGAAACCTGTCTTTAAATAAAAAGTAGCAACTACCTTTCTGATAATATCTCCTAAGTCTCTCTGTCCTTGTGGAAAATGTCAACATTGTGAAGGTAAAACAAAAAGCTGTCTTGGAATTTGCTACCAAATTTCAAGTAAAAATAAAAGCTTTTCTGTCAAAATTTTGTTAGTGACTCCTAAGTAAGTAGTTCAGGTGTCTATTCTAAGGCTCAGTCTGTCTGGACTGTCCTCTCCTAGCACATGCCAGACATCCTCACTGAGCCAGAATGGATGATACTGTTAATGGCATGTCATGAGAAATAAGACACAGCTGAGAAACTGTCCAGAAATTAGAGACAGGAGACATACAAACTACATTTCTTAATAAGGGGTTCATGCTCTATTGGACTTCCCATTAAAAGACAAAGAATGATAATTTTCATGGGAAAAAAAAAAAAAGTACATTTTTACTTATTTTTTCCAAGTCTCTGTCAGGACCTGGAGTGCACCAAGAGGCACTGCAAACTCTCCCCCTCTCCCCCCACTCCCATGGGTTTGGCTGCCTAGGCTCAGGGTCAGCTCTGACACAGCTCAACTGCGTGACTTTGGGCAAGACTGTGGTGACAGCGCTGAGCAAGAAAGAGGCATGAGAAGCCTTGTTAGGCATACCTCCACTTGCAAGCTACACTAAAGCTTAAGCTGCATTTAAGTCCTTGGTCCTTGTTCAGGTTATGTTACCACTGTACTTGTATCTGGACAGATACCTCACTGATCTTGACTCACATATTGGACTTCCTGGCTTGACTTCAACCTGGCTCATCAATACAGACTTATCTGGAGATCTGAACTCCTGGCTTGACCTTGTTTACTGTCACTGGACCTGCTCTTCTCCCTTTGTTCAGGTACTGTGGGATTGCTTCTTCATAGATGATGCCACTGCCCTGACTGCCTTGCTGTCAAATCCCAGCTCAGCTCTGCTGTACAGCAGCTCACTCTTGTTTCACCCTAAGTTTCAAATTCAGCTGTCAATTGAAAAGAAAAGGAATTATTAATACTCTCATAACTTTTCAGACAGTACTTGATGATAAGCGGGTGGTTCTTTCTCCCAATGTTGCTATTAATTCAGCCCAAATAGTTTTAGAGGAACATGACAAGTTCATATGTGTAAGCATAAAACCCAGTATGAAGCTAAGACAAGCCCCTCAGTAATTATTATTGCCTTCCTAGAGCTTTGGAATTTGTAGTTTTATTTGCCACCTCTCTTGGTGACACTATCAGATACAGAGCAACGAGTAACACTACCTATCCTGGGTTTGACCATTAATTTACTTTTTTTTTTTTTGTGGCAGATTTGGGATAGGTCTTACCACTATGTCCATATGTGTATTTTTAACTCCTTCCTTATGTGAGACAAAAGGCTTGCACCAGCAGTTCTTGGCAGCAAGCTGCAGCCTAAATAACCTCCCTCCTCTGCTTCCTCATCCAAGAACTCGTTCATTTTTATAAGGCACCTTTCTTGAAGGCAGCAACTGACTTGGACTAGACTTCCACAGGACAATTGGTCTGGTTAAAAAAAAAAAAAAAAAATTTTTTTTTAAATTCAAGTTAAAATCACTGCAATGACAGCAGCGGAGTTAACAGTTCTTCCTATTTACGCGTTATCTTTTACCTTGGGAACTCAAAGCTGCATTTCATCGAAAACGTGTGAACTAGTTACACATTCTGCACAGTGCTAAACCAAGGCTGTGAAAGACTTCCAGAACTTGCCTAAGAACACACTGCTGAAAAATAATAAAAACTCGAATACATAGAGCTTATGACAACCTCAAAGATGGTACAGTTACTCCAACACATCTTTTTGTTCCTTTTGGACAACGAAAAGCAGGAACTAAAGAGTTAAACATCAACTGATCCTGTCAGTATTCTTTATAACTCAGATTGTGGTACTATTTTTTTAAACAGTTGCTAATATTTTGGTTTAAATTTATTCTTCACATTGCCTCTCTTGGAAGTTGAAAAAATATAATACATCGAGATTTAAAAATTCTCTCACCCTTCAGGACTCTTAAGAATGTGTCATGGGACAGAAAGATAACCTTCTCAGGACCACAAGAGTTTTAGTCCCTGCTATTTTAGGAGAGTGAGGCACAACACAGTAGCAAAGCATACTGCTGCTGTGGAAGGCTTTTTTTCAGGTCTCCTTGCTCTGAGAAGCTTTACATGTTTGTCCCTGTGATCTGCTCATTCAGACAGGCATTTCAATCGCTAAACTTCATACCAGAGCTCATGAAGTCAACACCCCCAACACGGTATACAACATAAAAGGATGAACTTGTGTAAGGTATGTACTCACGCAGAAGTTGTCTGCACATCATGCCAGCTTTTGCTAAAGTTCTGTTTCAGCTCATTCATCAGACTTATGCCAAGCTTTTGCTTAATTTCAACCAGGTGCTTTTCTTTGGCTGCTAACACTTGCCGCAAAGTTGAAATTTCATCCTCTAGCTGAGAGAAACAAAGAGGGAGGAGAAAGGAAAAAGGTGTTAGCCTGTTCCAAAGGACTGATAAATACAAAAACTGTTAACAGATTAAATGAATCTCACATAAACTTGCATTTTCTGCAGGTGACTAGAGACACAGAGAGATTAAAGTGATTGTGGAGTTCACAAAGACATGTCCAGAACAGGGCTGAAAATACACTAAATTACTGTGTCAAACTGTGCCACCTATGTGCACCGTCATACACATGCACCTGGTAAGAGACAGATTTCTCCAGTAAAGGACTATTGAGCAACCTGACCAAGATTTGCCTTGGGGCATTAGTAGTCTCCAACACCAGTTTTTCATTCATTAGTAAAATGGGAACAGGCAGAACAAGAGAAGACTTGATAATTCAGTCAAATATCTTTCCTTGAATGCACAGGCTTTTAACTTCATATTTGCAGCTTTTCAGTCTTCCACTCATGTCATATGCATTTCTATATACATATTTTAAGTCCTACATATTTTGAAACAGTAACATAAAAATAAATAGCAGATGGATTGTTAACATGAGTGAACAGGTCCCGCTCAAAGCATAGAAGCATTCAGAATACAGCAGATTAGTCTTTTCAGAGCTCCTAGTTATTAACCAAACCATGCAAATTCAAGTTGCAAAGATGCCATTCAGCCCAAACAGAAGGATATAACTCTCCCAGCAGTAAATGTCACTTGAAACATTTAAATTAAGACAGTATTTTAGCAAGACAAGGATCAGAACACACTGAGAAGAAAGACCATAGAATCAGCCTGCTACTGGCTCAGGATTCTCCCCCTTGGGCAGCCCTCTAGTGAGCATGGGTAAGCCCTCATGGTGAGCATTCTTCATCCTGGAGCCTCACAAGCTGATTATACTAGCAGCACACAAAGGTACTGAAGGTAACAAGGGCAAGTGACAGCAGACCAGCTGCCTTTCACTTCAGGTTTAGAAATTCCCCTACCAACTGTGTTCCTTCCTCCATATGTTAACAGAATAACATATGGCAATGTATTTGGTTACCGTATGTTAAGCTCCCTGGAACCACAGTCTCCTGTGACTTAACTCCATAGGCTGCAGGGAATGAGGCAAGCACCAGCTGAATCAGTTGCTGACCTCCAGGGCTATATATAGGATGTCAACACTAGCATCATCTTTACACACTTAGGCCTTCTGCCTCTCTCTAAAACTGGCTGCAAGCTCGTTGTTCTTGGAAAGGTCTCACACTTGAATTCCCCACCTATCACCTTCTGTTTTGCCACTACCTGCTATCTAAATTATTAAAGCAGCTCAGGAATTAAGCAGCAACATTATTAACACAAAGCAAAATCATTACTTCAATGAAGTAGAAGGCATCAGTTTCACCAATGCCTGTGATGCCAACACTTCACCAGTAGAATCATAGAATAGTTAGGGTTGGAAAAGACCTTAAGATCATCTAGTTCCAACCCCCCTGCCATGGGCAGGAACACCTCACACTAAACCATGCCACCCAAGGCTCTGTCCAACCTGGCCTTGAACACCGCCAGGGGTGGAGCATTCACAACTTCCCTGGGCAACCCATTCCAGTGCCTCACCACCCTAACAGGAAAGAATTTCCTCCTTATAGCCAATCTAAACTTTCCCTGTTTAAGTTTTAACCCATTACCCCTTGTCCTGTCACTACAGTCCCTAATGAAGAGTCCCTCCCCAGCATCCCTATAGGCCCCCTCCAGATACTGGAAGGCTGCTATGAGGTCTCCACGCAGCCTTCTCTTCTCCAGGCTGAACAGCCCCAACTTTCTCAGCCTATCTTCATATGGGAGGTGCTCCAGTCCCCTGATCATTCTTGTGGCCCTCCTCTGGACTTGTTCCAACAGATCCATGTCCTTCTTATGTTGAGGACACCAGAACTGCACACAATACTGCGAGATCTCACAAGAGCAGAATAAAGGGGCAGGATCACCTCCTTTGACCTGCTGCTCACGCTCCTTTTGATGCAGCCCAGGATACGGTTGGCTTTCTGGGCTACGAGCACACACTGCCAGCTCATGTTGTTTCTCATCAACCAAGACCCCCAAGTCCTTCTCCACAGGGCTGCTCTGAATCTCTTCTCTATGTAGGATACATAACAATCCAAAATTGCTTTATTCCTTCTCCTGTCCTTTATGCTCTGTTATATTCCCAACCTGTAAATGAGAGGCAATGTGAATTTGTCTTCTGAGAGGATAGCTGCTTAAATGCTTACAGAAAGAAGAAATCACAGATGTCAGCATTCCTCAGGCAGCAGTTCAGAGCTCCCTTTAGCTGTTTCCCACCCACAGCAAACCCCTTTGTGCACAAGTCTGCCTGAGTAACACTGCTAAAGAACTTAAGGAACTAAGCCTAATAAATCAAAACAAAGGAATTAATTAATTAAAATAGAGGAATTAAGTTCATAAATTAACTTAAGGAATTAAGTTCCTTCCTTAACCAATACCAGTATCTTTACATGTACATAAACAATAATGCTTTCTATATGAGCTAGCACTAGGCTGATCATTAGGTACCTAGATATGTAAACATCTGATGGCTTCTATTAAAATTGCTTTCCAACTGTTCCATTGAATAGACACCTAAGGCTGTAAAGCCCTAAGCAAGCATTAACCATGTGCCCAATGGCATTAAGTATGAACATTTTTTACTGCATTAAAACCAATATATTATCTTTCTTCAGAGAGCAGTTTTGAAGTGCCACAATCCTCCTCAGGTCCCATGATTTTAAAATAGTGGTAGATACAAAGCCTCCCTCAAGTGCTCAGACATCAGTGATTGAAGACTGTGAGGTAGGTAAAAAGTATTAGGGCTCATAGCAGGATCTTGAAAAGCATTTAAGCAGGTTACAAACCTAACTCCTATGGAAGTCAGGCATCACCTGCCTAGGCATTTTTGAAAAGTACACTCTTACAAATGCAGAATCCATTATGAAACTAGGGCTTAAGCCAACAGAAATACAAGTTTCTACTCACATTTCCTTCTAAGTGCAACAGAATTGTAAGAATATAGATGAACCATATAGGAACAAAGTTCCCTTCTCTCTTTTTGTGGGCTTAAAGACACGGAGAAAGTTACAGCAATCATGAAGTCAATCCATGGGACCCTTACATTTTGATTAGCCATTATATTTAGTAAACTAGTGATTGCTATTGAACTGCTACCCTTTTCAAAATTGCCGAGTATTATATATCCACTAAAATGCATTAAATATTATGGAAATGTGTGCACCTTAATGTTTAAAAGGAAGTAGTTGTAAAAGCCTTTAAAAAGAAAGTAGTTGTAACTGTGAACAGAATAACATAGCACAAAAAATAACAGGCACTTCATCCCTGCACCAAATCATATAGCTCAAATTTTACACCTCCAGGCTGAGTACCTGTTGATTTGCAAGTTTTTCCTTGGGAGAACAGCACCCAAAGACATCAGGGACACTCATAAATAAAATCAGCCATAAGTTTGCAGAAAAAGCTACTCACATCTTTCCTCAAACTGGGAATAAATATGCAGTAGCACACACAGCTGGATTTAGAATATGTGTATCAGCTAGCAAGCTTGTACATCAAAACAGCTAGATAGCTGCTTTTGTGAAGGTATGGGAGGGGGAAGACAGCAAGGAGTATATGACTACTTTGATGGGAATAATGGAAGGACAACTGACAGCAGTGAGTGAGACAGCTCAAAACCTCAGCCCCCATAATGACTCAAGAGTCATTGTAACATGCTCCTCACACTGAGGAAGGAAGAGGGGGCTGGGGAAGAGGGATTCTGTTCTGCTAACAGGCTTCTGGCCTTATGTAAATTTTTTCGGCTACAATTTCCTGCTATTATTCTGAAGTGACCTCTTTCACTTCTATCAGTCATAATTCAAATGACCGATAGAAGTTTCTGTAGGAGTTACATTTTTTACCTGCACTGTAGAAATTCCAAGGATTGATTAAAGTCAGAGCCCTGCTGCATTAGCCAGACTACAAATACAAGAACAGAGTTAGCCCATACTCTGAAAAGCTTTCAATACAAAAGAGACTATGACTCTTGGAAGAGGAGGAAGAGAAAAAAGGCAGAGAATATAAACAGCAGACACACAATAGAGATGAAGCATGCATTTTCTGTTTAAATACATGCACAACAGGTGTTCATGACACCTCGCCATTATATCAGCTATTAAATAATTGCAGTATTAAGGAAGATTTGAACCTTTCAGAACAGTAACAAAGGTGCTTGTTCCTACAGGCTCAACCAGGTATTACCAAACACATAAGGGCATGGAAGAAAACAAAACTACCAGCAGTGGAGGAGACTTGAAAGTAAGGACTGATAGTTTTTCAAAAGGAAACATTAGCCAATTCCCACAGAGATTTCCTTCTGAAGGAATCAAGGCCTGACATGTTTTTTACAGTATTTTCTAAAAATCATAAGCCCTCTTTCAGTTTAGACTTTGCTCTTTGTAACTTAAAGTTTTCCAAACCTTTCTTGCAATAATTATTCATTTTATTTTGGTTCTAAGCATAAGCTGTATTCCAGAAAACTGCTGACAGCAATTCACAAAATAACTTCTAGGTCAGACAAAATCATAATATTTGAAAGACAATCTCTCACTTGTGTGTTGGTACATGAATTAAAGCATTTCTAACATAAGCCACTGAGAATTCTCTGCTCCCACAGGAATCATCAAGCAGAACAGTTGCCCAGAAACTGTTGAGTTTAATTCTCTTCAGAGAGGCATACCATTCTCAGATGGTTGCAGGAAGATTTTTCCCCTTCCTTGTTTCCATCTGCCTCTTAAGCTCCTTTCACCAGAAAAGAGAATCACAGAACGGCTGAGGTTGGAAGGGACCTGTGGAGGTCATCTGGTCCAAGCCCTCGGCGCAAGCAGGGACGCCTACAGCCAATTGTTCAGGACTATGTCCAGATGGCTTTTGAGTATCTCCAAGGATGGCAATTCCACAGCCTCCCTGGGTGACCTGTGCCAGTGCTCAGCCACACTCACAGTATTTCCTGATGTTCAGAGGGAACCTCCAGTGCTTCAGTGTGCCCACTGCCTCTGTTCTGATGAACACCCACTGATGAACATCCCAACTCCTATGTGATGAGCTGAAGATGTGAAGTTCCAGCTACCTTCTTATTACTTACAGATGTGACAGGATCAGCAAAGAAGTAAAAATTAACTAGCAACTTAGAAACACAAGGCTTGATAAAACATTAAAAAAAACCAATCTTCTGGTTTCTGTTTAAGAGAAAATCCTAAATCAACTCCATAGGTAAATGACTTGAAAGTCATTAAGAATGTGACTTCTTAAGAGTATTTAATATTACAATTTAATATTAAGTTAAATATTTCTGTTACATTCATTATTTCAATTTAGACAAAATCAACTCCTCATTCATACAGATGCGATTTGTTATTTGTCTCATATGTAAAATAAATACTCACTTTTCCCCATTCTCTCATTACCCACTTTTAAATTTCACTTGTTTCTGCAGTATTCAGCAGCAGTAACTAGAACTGAATCCACCCTCCCACTGTAGACCAAATCTAGACAATCTCTTTAATCTTTGTAATAAAAAGACCACATGGTTCACACCTTTTTCCTCCCATCTCTTTATTATTAAGAATTATTTTTAAACCTCTTTATGGTGTCATGACATCAAGTTCTTTAATTAAGCAAACAACAAATGCAAAAAAAAAATATAACCCTCTCCAAACATGACAGTGCCAAAGGAAACAAAAATGTGATGTGCTCATCACCATTAGTCTCATCTGTAACCATCTCCAGCTTTTTCTCTGAGCACCACACAAAGAATCTTTTCCAGGTTTCACAACCACGGTAGCAACAGTATTACAGATCTAGTAAGAACAACACATTTCATTCTTTATAAAGGAAGGTTTACAAATGAAAGACACATCTTGAATACAAAGGTAAGGTATATTTAACTTTCTCTCTACAATCATCAAGTAAAGATATTTAATCTTCAAAAAATATCTAAAGAAATCCATTGCTTCACATTATTGTAGCCTAAAATAATTTTACTAAAAAAGAAGATAATAACTTTATGATGTGTACTTCAGCCTACAATTAATAGCTTCCATTTTAATGATGCAAAAACAGTAACACTTACAGAAATTCAAATTCATTACCTTGGCTAGCTCAATCTTTAACTCTTCTTTTTCTTCTTCAGAAATCATAGTGGTGAAATCAACATCAGTGACCACATCATCATCTGCTTCATGTAAAGACTGGGTTTCCAACAGGCCTTAAAGCAAAGAGTTAAAAGGTCAGGACAGCCATTATCAATTATCTCAGCTATGATACTGACTGTCTCTAAAATCTAAGATTGATAGTATATTTACCCACAAGGAAAACGAAACAACGTTTTCCTGCTAAAGGTCATTTGGATTCTGCTCCTCTTTGTTTCTGAAAAGCTATTAGAAGTATCAGATGGTAATGTCTGCACGGAAGCAATTTAATATGTGAAAGTACCACACATTCCCAGAAAGCAACCAACTTGGACCCCAGTAGTCCCTGACAAAGCATTTCCTTGCTTCTAACAATACAGAAGTAAACAAAAAGAAAACAAACAAACAAAAAAAACCAACCAAAAAAAACAAACAAAAAATCTTTTTCTTTCAAAATAGGAAAAATAGGAAAGCTGGCTAATGTGGATCACTGATGTGAACAGTGGCAATAGTATATTGAGCAATACAGGAAGCAGATGAACGAGCAAAGTTTGCTTTAAAGGTACCTCTGATTGCAGCAATTTGAGAACATTACAGCTGTACACAGTTTGCAGAAGCAAATGCCATACCTACTGTCTGAATTTTCTAAATGTTAAGGATAAGCATACCTTTATCGCCTAATCTAAACTTGTAAAGGGTTAACATTTATACTGGATCTCCAGTTACTTTCTTCTTCTGCATGTTCAAGACAAGGATCAGTATACACGATAACCAAGATAAGCACATACATAAATGTTTGTGAGACCTGGGCCTGCGTGGTATAATATAGAGAAAACAAAATATATTCTATCTCCCAATCATTCAGTAAAGAGAAGAATGATGGCTGTGGTTCCAGCCATTAACAGCCTCTCATTCTTCATTGTCTGCAAAGAAAACAATGCAAAACATAAGGTAACAGAAAACATTCTCACTCCTTGGGGACTTCTTTTAAATTTCTCAATCTGTTTCTGTTCTGGGAGAAAATTCTGCTCCAGACTGCATCTGGAGCAGCACTTTTCCCCGTATTTCAGTTCTTTAGCAGGGTAATCTGCCATCTCAGCTGACTCCCGACATCTGTATACTGCTTAATACATAAGAGAACAATTCCCTTCCTAGGTCCACAGAGGCCTGTGTACTCTATTACATGGCACCTTAGAATTTAACCTTCTTAAGTTCTGGCAGTAGGGAATATAGGTTACAAGCAGCAAATCTGAAGTATTCAACAACTTGAAATTGAATATGTTGTATTTTCATATAGAAAGCGAAACTCTCTCCAGCTCTCTCTCATTTCTTCCACCTAGAGTCCCCCAGGGTACCTGGATTTCCTCCTATTTAACAGAACAGAGCTGATTTGATTCATACCATCAACTTCAGAGCACAAAGTGGTGAACTCAACCTTGTTAATTACAACCTCCCCTGAGTAGGAAGATAAAGAGCAGCAACACAGGTGCTGAACCCCTGCCTGGCATGGTATGCAATAATAGAACACCACCCTCAAGCACAAACCCTTTTAAAACATGAAAGCATACAGAAGTAGTTGATACCTTAGCTATTACCCAAAAGCAGCTTGCCAAGAAAACCTCAAGTGTTGAAGTACCAACAAAAGAAAAGCACATTTGTTCAGCACGAATACTCCCAAATCACCTTTATTAAGAATCCTCCATCTCTAAATACAACTGTTTGATATGTGTTTGAGGTTTAATAGTGTTGCTGTGGGAATCAGGCTAAACTTAGTCCCCATGGTCTTCAAAGCAGTCTCTTTTTTCATGGATGGAGGAACACCTCTTGGAAATACCAGGAAAAACTTCAGGGGCAACAGGGATAAGTCTGGAAACCCTTAAGGAAATTCTTGGGGTAGATGTGAGATGATTTAATCTTGGAGCAACCAATCTTTGAGCTAACAGAAAGGCAGATCTGTGCTCAAGGGACAGCATTAGTTTGGGATTGGCTAGGTAAGGAGGCCAGAATTGGTGGATAACAGTTTGAGATGGAAACCAGCTGAAATACCAAAGACAACTAACAATTAGACCCAGTGGTCAAGTTCAAACTTCAAGATTGAACTGAAATCACAATTCATTCCAAAACAGCACAAGCATATCAATCTTTGGCATGATCCTCTGCAACCCCATCCAGTGCCCGTCCTTTTCCCAATTCTTATCTCTGGCTTCTTGTCTAAGGCATCTAAAATATGACCTGATCCTTCAGTCGCCACTTTCTTGCTCAAGCCACTACCAGAATCTTCCCTAATGGTCACTGTCCCCCTGCAAAGACTTCACTTCAGCTACCTCGCAGTTTTCATCTGAACATCACCATACTGTGGGTCATGGTCTTCTGCCAGTATCAGTTCTGAAACTTCCTCACACAAGCACTACTATGATCAACCTACTCTCTCACTTTTCCCTTGCTGTTCTCCTCAGTCTCTGTCTTTCCTTTATGATCCTTTTTGTTTTTCCAGCCACATCTGGTAGCTCTCAGTCCAAGACTTCACCCTCTGCTGTCATTCTACTCTTCTGAAGACAGCTTCCCTTCTCACCACTCACAACTGACCAGTCAGTCAGTCCTGAGCCAGGTCTACCAGCATAGGTAACATGCTTCATTTCTCGTGCTAGGTCATCGAAACTTCTCAGTCTCGTTTCCCCACTTGAGCAAGAAAAACTCATATTTTTAATCTGTCCTAAATGTTTTTAATCTTCACCAGTGTCTGGGGCTACCTTCACAGACCACTTCTTTAACCTGTCTTCAGGTTAGGAAAGGAAGAAAAACAACCCTCTGAACACATTAGGAAGAAAACAGGCTTCCTCTGCCCTCAGCCAGATCTCAACTTTTTCCACCTATTGAGAACGTAAACATGAAACATTGTCCCTGTGATTTATGTCCTAGAGAATTTAGCATCCACAATTTCAAACAATTGCACAGCAAGGTACGCAGGCAAGGTTCACAAGACTTTGTAGTTCTTCGTTGGTTTAGGTTTTCTTTTTCTTAAATTTATGTCCCTGTCCCTATTTCCCCTCTAAATAACCACTGAGTTCGGTATTAGATTTCAAACAGAGTTAGAAGTCTCTTAAAGAAGTTTAATAAAACACTCAGTGGTAGAGAAGACTTAATGTGATTCCACAGACAGAGAGAATGCCAGATGAGGTCATCCTTGGATGAGATGCTAGAGAAACCAAATAGGAAGGAAGGGTCATTCATAAAATCTGTTCTACAACAAGAGAAAAAAAAAGCCCAAGTTTGTACTTCCAGATACCACAGCCTCCATTCCACCAAAGCACACCTTCTGTGAGGTTCCTACAGCACCTTACCCAGGAGGAGCTTGGCACCACCTCAGGAGAATAGTATTAACTTAATTCAAGGAAGTCAGGCAACCACAAGACACAAAACTATAACAAATAATGCTAACAACATTTAACTAAGACAACTTGTTAGTTCTGCAGTCTCCAAGGAGAACAGGAACCTGCAGCAAAATTCACACCAATATATTTAAGAATTGTAATGACTCTAGTAGCAAACCAGCTCCTACTGCCAGTAGCTGCTGACTCCAAAATATTTTCCCTCCTTCTACCCTGTGCAAGAAGCACAGCCTCCTCTTAACTGCCACTGTAAGGTCTTATCAACTAGGCAGCCCAGAAAACAGATCTTTCAGACACTGATTATAGACGTACCAGGTATGAAGCATAATAAAATACAAAAGCTCAGTGGGATTGGTGATATGTCTTGAATTAACCACACGAGTAACTCTAAAAATCAAGGAACAAGGTAGGATCCTATTTGGTGTGTTTAACGTAGCTACATATTTTGTTAAACACACATTTTGTTAATCTAACAGTTCATGAAAATGCACACAAGGATGAGTTGATTCAGCCAAATGGTTAGAGCTGAGTCCTAGAATCTAAGTATTTTTCTACACTATAGAGAGTGTATAGAGGCATCTAAAAATTTTAGGCATCTAAGAATTTTAAAGTTCTTCACCATGTATGTCCAATTCCAAAAATTATGTACTTCACTCAGAAAAAAAAAAAAAATCTGCACTTTAGCAATGCAGGCATTTGTCTGTGCACATATACAGACATCCAATTTACACATACAGTTCCTGCAGCTGAACACATAACATAGCTCTTATCGCTAGCTTCTCACTTTTTTCCTTTGGGGATAGAAGGAACTTAACTAGTTTTCAATTCACCTGGAATTAAATCTATCTACATGGTATATATCTATGGAGATAACTACTACAATAGATATCTACACATAGTCATAATATAACTACAGTTATGCAAATAATCTGTAACTTCTCACAGTAATTAAAATACAGAATGGCATTTTGATCAGATGACCAAGGCAAATCTTTCCTGCAGCACTGGAATATGATAGCTTCTACAGCAAACCTCAATTTACCTCCAGGCAATACCCATCTTTTTCTTTAAATGTGCACTCTTTTAAATAATAGTATTCAAATGATCATTAGCTGCTTATTAAAATAGGCTTGTTGGGAAGCTGCAAATCAGGCTAGGTATCATTTCAAGGTTGTTTTCCCAACAGCTTACTGAAAGTCTGGGGAAGCTGTAAAATCAATTTAAATATTTTTTTCTCCAAAATTACAGGATTGGGGAAGATATTTATTACTTCCTAACTCTCAAATAAGGCTCCTTCTGACAAAATACAGGAGCATAAAATTTCAAAGTGAAACATTTTCCAATAGCTAAATTAGTTTTCCCTATGAAGCCACAAGTATATGTCTGGTCAGAATCATTACTGTCAAATTACCAACCGTTTTATGTGCAGAGAACTGAAACAGTTCTACCTGCATGCTCATAAAAGTAGAGTTTGGGTCAGGGGTAGTATCAAAGAGAGAGAGGGAAAACAGCCTTTGGATGTTCAAGAGCTCTAGGACATAGTCTACCATCTCAGAATAAGTGGCCTCAGTTGTCCTGGAGCAGCTCATTATGGACTTTCCTAAGCCTTCCCATTCCAACCCTTAACCCCTGAAAAAAACAGACATTAATAAATCTATCCACATCTATGAGACAGATTGGCAGGTTTCCAAACAAAGGAACACTTATTTGAATATCTTGGATAAACATTCAGTTATAATGTGCTAATTATTTAAACAGTTTTAGTAAAGTCAAAAGAAATTAATCACACGTTGAGGATCTCTATATGTTATTTTTCCCCCAGAAGCCATTGACACAGATGCCAATCTATGTCTGCAAAGACAGACAATCTGCACACAAATAACTGGCAGAAAACAGACTGCACAGCTTGACCACTGCACTGAGAAGCCATACATATTGGTAAGGAACTTGATAATCATCCTAAAAGCAGAAGTGCAATGGATGAAAGTGAGAATAGCAGTCATGGTAAGCAAATATATAAATAAAATATATAATTTACTAAGAGTAGGTACCAAACTTCAATCCAAGCACTGGTCTTCCAAATAAAATAATTACCTGAATGTCCAGAAATGTAAGACAATCTCAGGCATTTTATCCAATAGCTAGCTCTCTTTCTATAAAATAATAATGCTGCCTGCCTGGGGAAGACAAGGTTGACATTGCTTTTTAAGCTGTAGCTATGGAAATTCAAAGCAATTGTTGTGAAATGTAACAGTTTAAAGACAGCAGCTGCTTCTTTCTATCACGTCAATACTGAAAGTAATGACAGTATTGTACCACTTACAGCGCTTTCTAATGATCATTATGCACAACTTTCCATGAGGTCAAGGGTAAGAAAAAGATGCCACAAGTGGAAGGGTTAGCATCTCTTTTTTCCTTTTTTAGGCAGAACAGAAACAGAAAAAAAGATGAAGTCACGATAGAATAATAGGCAATGAGAAAGTGGATGACACTGAGTCACAAAAGAGACTTGTTCTCTACAAATAAGGTACTCTAGAAACTGCAACAGACTGCATAAAACAAATGAAGGAATAAATCATATATAATCAGGCCAGAGAAAAAGCAGTGTAGGGGAAGATAAGAGCTATGACATGGAAATGCTGGCAGTCAGAGGTGGAAGTTGTCAGTCACATTTCTTAAACCCACCCTTTCATACTAAAAATACAAAAAGGTACGTTTTTCTAATCTCAGAATAGACAGGCACCTTGGGTCCCATTCTCAGCTGGCAGAAGTGACTGAGATCCCACCAATTCTGTAATTAAGTTCACACATTTACTTCACAATCAAAATCACAGAAATTTAATGGCAGGATTTAATAACCTTTCCTTCCTAAGAAAGGATCAGTTTATTGTACTTTTCTAAAGCCAGGTGCAGAAGTGTATCACTAGATAGCAATCTAACAGCAGTATAATTAAACTGACAAGCCTCCACAATTAACTTCCAACAAAGTATCTGTGCTGCAAGAAGTGATAAAATTATATTTTTATTTAAAAAAGAAATTCTTAAAGTAGCTATAATTTGCATTCTTTAGATAATAAAGCACATAACTAACAAGATCTTTGTAAGTCTAATTTAAAAAATGAGCAAAATCGCTGCAGCCAGCAGATTGCTTTCTTTCTCACATCTCTATCCAGCCATCTTAATATGTAAGGCAAACGTGTCACTTTGGATCCTGTAAACTTACTAGGGAAAACACACAGGAAACAATTATAACTGGGTATATGACATATTCTTTATTCTAGCTACTTTGTACCCCTGCACTGTTGCCTTCCTAAGGGGGATATCATCTGACAGTACAGACTTCTTCCAGGTTTCCCTAAACAAACTTGATCTACTCTTGGATGCATCTACCTGTAACACAATTGCATACACACTTAAAACCAATGAAAATAAAGCCCATTTATATTAATACTACTTGAAAACAATCAATTTTACCAGAGAAAAAGGCCATGTCCTCCCCTGCACAGGCCTTTTGTTTGAAATATAACACAATTTTAGTTGTTAAAACAAATACTCTAAGTCTATTGAAAAGCAGCTCTAATTTGTGCCACCTCACTTCTTGCAAGGGCACTGCCTTACAGGTAAGTATTCATTGCTGTGGTGGGTTGTTCTGATAAACCTGGAATATGGAGTTAGAGTAACAAATTCCCTGGACACAGGCCACACAAAATACTTCTCAATCAAAACACCACCATCTAACCAGGCATGTTCAGCTCAAAGTTTCATTTGGCTTTCCCTGTTTTGTTTTTTGGTGTTTTTTTTTTTTTTTTTGCCTGCACTCTGAACTGTGAAATGAGGTATTTATTATTCGGCTCTTAACGTTATGCTCCGTGTTAAGGCCTTCAGAGTTTTTGGCATCATTAATTTTGTAGCTTTGCCCACTCAGTGTTTTGTAGCATGCCATTACCAAGAAATGTGTTCACTTGGTGAGGCTGTGGGTGGAGACATCTGGGGTTTAGGGCCCTGGATATCTGTTCCCATAGAAACAGGTTTCTTGGCCTTTCCTTCTGTTAGGGTTTGAAGACAGGAGGCATGCCTCTGCAGTTGGCCTAAGTTACACAAATGGTGGTGCTGCAGGAGTGGAGGCTAATTAGCAGAACAGGAGACAGACACTGGCACTTCCAGCCACACTGTACGGGCTCAGTTCTTGAGGTCCATGGTTTATCATCAAATACCACCCAGAACTGCAGCTGACACAGAGACAAAGTGGGTTTTGACTGCTTGAAAATCAGTAGGGAAGATATGCTCTGACAGCTGCTCTGGACACACTGATGGCAGGCCAAGTGGTAAGAGAAGGAAGGGGTTTAGCTAAGCATATGGCATGAGGTCCTACACCCTTAAGGTTTCATTAGATCACATGCAGTGGCATCACTTAATGGGAATCACATGATGGGAACATCACTTAACCCTCTAATCCATACAGATTACCCAGTCTGTTACCATACCTATTGTAACATCTGTACCTTAAGAAGGTCTAGAAAGAGAGCACAAGACAGTTCTTGTCTTTTCTTTGCTCTTCTACTACCTTACATAACAAGATTTTAATAAGGATGACAATGAACTTTCCCAAAATAAACACTTGCATCTCTGCTAATAACTTCTATTCACATCTTCACCACTATTCAACTTAATTGTTAAAAAAATTTATCCACTCTTACCCTATCCCTGCCCTTGATTCCCATGTGCAGCACATAACTATAACCAGAATACCACTGCTCCTCTTTCACGATGTGCTCATGCTCCATATTTCTGTGCGCATTTGGACACAAGTGAGCAGCCTCTAATTCTGGATCTAAGTCTAAATCTAGTTCCCATCTTTGACTCTCTCTTGAATGGGTATAAATTATTATTGTTACATACCCTTCATTATTCCTTGTGCTTAGTGCAGACTACATCTATACCGCTCATTATCTATGTGTTTCTATTTTTTATGCAATTTAAAACCACAAGGGGAGACATATTTTTCCCTCTACCTGTAGTATTTGACCTCCAGTTTCTTGACAGTATCTGTTATTTAACTCTACAAAGACCTTATTTAAATCTTCAAAACCAAAACCACGTTGTGATTCAGTTTATTTGAATTATTCAGCAGCCTTTTTTTTTTTTTTAATCAGGCTATTCAAGTAATTGTTCCTTCTTTACCATTCTCTTTTCTTAGATATCAAAGCTTCTGCACCACCTGACCCACAGCACAACTGAAGGATTTACTCTCGCAAGACCACATGGCTTTCTTGGTTCTGTCATGTACAGCAGCAGTTAGATAGCTTAATTACATGACAAACATCATTCTCCCCGATTATGACTTTGATTCCTTCCTCCCACAGTAATAAGTTAATAGCTGCCATCTGCCTATTAAAATACTTCAAGCAGAAGATAATCTTCTGTTCCTGGCATAATTGCCCCTCTAACTCTGTAATGTACATACATTTTACTTGTCTATAAGGAAAATCTGGTTGTGTTTAAATACAGCTATCTCTGATCACTTTTTAATGAAAATTTAGCATGCATCAATCCAACAGAGAAAGAACACAATGCATTTAAGGCCTTCAGAAAGTATTCTAACTAAACACATTTGCTCCATATCATTCTCTAAAAATATGTTAGGATTTTCCAGAGTGATCTGTGGTCCACTCAGTGGAGTTAAGAACATTTTCATTACAGTGTGAAAGAAAGAGGAATTAGATAAGCACCTAAAATGCCCTAGCCAGCATCAGCAGGACAAGTTATTATTAAATCCACCTAAAGCACAAAGAATACAATTATTCCAAGGAAACTGTGCAAAGGTATTTTAAAACTTTAAGATGGTTATGAGCAACCTTTCGTAACCACAAACCTGCGCCACGTTAGTTCCACCCAAGTGGCAAGGCAATTTCCTGGTGAGGAAACTGGCGAAAAAAGAGCACTTGAACAAACAGGTGAACACAGAGAAACCTAATCCATTACTGAAGAGGCAAACATGGAGAGCATCAGCTCCCTTCAGCCACAATTTATCAATATTTACAGAATATAAATCATATAGCCTTTTAAATCCACTCCATACATAGTTAGTTTTCAATCATGTTTTGCATACTTCCTTATTATTTCTAAATTAGTAATTTTAATTATTTGGCAATTATTAAATACAATTTTGGAATGTGGCACAAATACTAAAGAGATCATCTTGTATTTGGATGGCTGAAGAGGAAGAGCTTTTCACAGGTTAAAGCAAAATCCAGTCAGAAATCAGGCTTCACAAAGGGAAATAAAAATGAGAAAGAACGGTTTTCAGAAGAGTTTGAGCAGGACCTGGTTAGGATCAGGTCCTAACAAATTCATTAACGATCAAAAAAAAGTAGCCCTTTCAGCTAGAAAGCACATGAAAATAAACTGCACTGCCTCCTAGACAAACATTTTGTACACTTTTTACTCAGAAAACCAACACCGTATCTGTGGGCACTTTATTCTTGCATGAATATAGAAAATGTTTTCAGAGCGGAATTCCATATCTCTCTCTGCCAAAAGCACCACCAGAACCTTTGTTCCTGTGATACACTAAATGTTACTCTTGAGTTTGCATTTTGAGGAATCTGTTGCTCTTACAAGTACTTTAAATGCTATTGTCTTAGAAAAAACATCAAAAGTCTAATTTGCCTTTAGAACAGCAAAGTTTAAAAGTGACTGCTTTCCTTTACATATTTTAAGTACTTTCACTACTTTACAATACTTTACTGACTAGGTTCTTGGTAGACCACAAGGATAACTGCATGCTAAGGCAAATTAGCAGTGATACCAGGGCAACTTAATGAAACCCAAACCCCAGAAAACTAAAAAAAAAACAAAAACCAGAAACAAACATTTTTCTTGATAGTCCTCCTTGCTTAAAAAGGAAAATGGAAGACTCAGTCTAAGACCTTTATCATCATGGTAAGATGGCACTTGAGGCAGTATCATTTTACGTATGTCACGCTCTTGCATTTGCTTTACACTTGTGGAGAAGAAAATTTGCAGAGAGATCCTCATTGTTGACTTTCTACTTGTTTTAGCAAAGTGCAAGAGAGAGGGAATGAGAGACACCACAAGAGAAAGAAAATGAAATTTAGTGCTAAAGTGTGGTATAAGCACTTGCTAAATGACTGCACCTTTTGCAGTTACCTGCCTGTGGCACTTAACCAGGCCACAGATGCAGAAGTATGATGATGGCCTAATAGTTTGCTATTATAATATGATTTTGATCCATGAATCTCAAAAGGTGGCTAAGCAGTTTTACCTCTGTCCTAGAGAATCAAACAAATCAACTAATATGGCCAAAGTTTTGAGAAGTGTGACATCTGGTATTAGAATCCACATTTATTAGTCCCTTCTCATCATTTCTTGTACTCAGTGGGTTTAGAGAACAC
Organism: Neopsephotus bourkii; assembly: GCF_033783945.1. Classification (NCBI taxonomy): domain Eukaryota; kingdom Metazoa; phylum Chordata; class Aves; order Psittaciformes; family Psittacidae; genus Neopsephotus; species Neopsephotus bourkii. The sequence goes on from NW_026902239.1 coordinate 9,674,897, forward strand.
AGTAGCCAAAATGCTCAGCTTAGAGAGCAGAGATAGGACTACAGCAGACATTTCTAAAATTTGGCATTGCAACTGTGCATTTCTATGAGATAAAGTAAAACCAGATAAAACTAGCATGACCAGATGCCATATTTATATAGTATCCCAAGAGGTATTTTTTGATTAGACAGGTCTAATTTTACCCTTGAAACACTTTCTGAAACGAAGTGTTGACTATAGTCTTTCTAAACCCAAATTACAGGACTATGCTAAAACAAGCTGCAAAACAATATCTAAATTTTTAAATATGGCCACATAGAACATACTTCAACACCTCTGCAGACTTTTGCCATCAATTCTTGACCTTCAAGCAGCACATAGCCTAAGCAAAGCACCTCAAAAGTTCCATGCATCTCTGTACTGTACTACACAATTTAGGAAGCAGAACAGCATCATCAGACTCATCTTTCCATCAATGCACTTAAGAACACTGACAGAGAGCAGACTCAGACTGTACTTGTGTTACCTCACAGCAGGACTCGGACCAGCAGTCCTGTGAAAATAAGAAGATACAAGAGTAAACATAGAGCAGGAATTTAAAAACTTGATTTAGGGTTTGATGTGTTTGATTTTGCATGTTCCATATTTTAGATCTTCATGTTTGTAAAACTGGCAAAGTTACAATGCCTCACGAGACTGGCCTTAGATTCTAGAGGATGTCTCTCTTTTACAGCTCTTCCAAATCTTCTCAGTTCTCACGTGCAGCATGAAATCACTCAAATGTTCTCAGCCTCAGCAAGCTGAATTTCATCCTGTGACAAGTGTCATAAAGCTGAAAGCAGTATAAGTTCAAAAGGGTAAAACAGAAGCACTGCATTTGATTTCAGACATTTATTTGCTTAAAATCTGATATAGCCAGCAACACATTCCATGCATATATTTTCCCTCATTTTAGTATAAAAAGGATGAAAGAGCAATTATCTTGAGTACTGTGCACTCCTGTTAAATATTAAAGAATCCTATTATAAATTACAACCCTACCATTTTCACTTGACCTCATCTTCATGCCATCTTATTAACAGAGCAGCTGAGACTTCCACCATGCAGTCAAATATGCAGGTTATCACTGGGTGGTTCAATTACCTCAATATCATCCTGACCCTTTGTGAAGTCCTCTCTTCTGCTTTCCATAGCAGAGCAGTGGTGAGCACAGTAAGGAGACCGCATAACCCGCAGATAACTAGACTGAAACCTGAAGCCTCAGAAACATGTATGGCCAGGCACTCTCCTTGCGAAGATAGCTGGGGAATATAAATGAGACTACTCACAATGGAAGGAACTAGCAGCTACTGCTGGGAAAAAAAACTAAGGTTCCCCTTGCCCCATCCTTCCTGTTTTCTCACATGTATCAACACTGACCAACCTGTGCACTGATGGACTTACCCAACAAGAAAGGGATTTTTTTCTCACAGAACAATTACACTAAATCAGCCCCAAACTACTAGTTTTATTATGCCCTTAAGGGAAAGGTGAGCACAGAACAAAACAGTCAGTGTTCCCTGCTAAAGCCACCAACCTCAAACATGAGGCTAGGGAAGATGCTTTCCAGCAAGACTGTGCTTTGGCATGATGGCCAAAACACATGGCTGCTGCAACAAAGTCAACAGTTCTGTGTGTTCCATATTCCCAACTTTTCACTATGAAGTAGACTCTCTATCCAGATTCATATCCATATTAGTAACTATGTGAATAGCTAGTGATGAGAAAAAGGGAGAGAGAATGCTGACCAAGCTGTCAACACCCTGTTTTGGTGAGTCTTGTACATCACAGGAATGCGAGACCTCCTCACTATTGCCTCCCAACAGGGGAGACCTCAGACCATCTGACTGTGAGATGAGAAGTGCCACTGGTCTAACGGTGTGACTTGTAACACTTTTCTTCTGATCATAAACTCCAGCCAAATGGCATGTGCTTAGGTGCTGCCTCTCTGCTCCATAACCTTGCATGCCAGATGGAACTGGCCTGAGAATGACAGATGGCACACATCAGCTGCACGAAGCAGAGGAAAGCAGTGCGTGCTACAAGACACAGGTCTTGAGGAGTTCCCATCGTCTAACATCTGAACTAACTACACCTCTCACCACAGTATTTTACAGTTATATGCATAGTCAGAGCAAACTATTACAGCTACAGTGCACCACTAACAGAAGATGCAGAACAGATGTCAGGAGCAGCTGTAAGAAGAATAGCAGCTAGGACAGGAGATGCCTCAAAACCCTATTCAGACACTAGAAATCCAAGAAGCTGGTTGAGCTACCTCGGCTGGTAAAAGTGCAAAGAGCAGAATGCTGCACATCAAAGCTTTACCAGGGTAAGAATCATGAGAGGGTACAACAGAGAAAGGAGAAGGTACAATTATAACTGCATGCAAACAAACAAAAAAAAAAAATGGAGAGAGAATTATTGCAAAAGGAGAGAGATGCATTAAAAGCAAAGCTTCAGTGCTAAAAGTCACATTGATTCTCAGATGAAGATATCCACAGTACTGTCATTATTAGAGACATTCACAGCTTTAAACTAGAAAGCAGGACTACACAGGATAGTCAGCTAACCTAGACCTGGAGTAGAATGAGTGTGATGAGAGGCAAATACACAGTTCTGATCTTCCTGTATTTCAGAGAGAAATACTGTTCTTCAGACTTCCAAACTCTTCACTTTAAAAATGCCTGACAGCCACAGGAAGGAAAACAAATATGCTCTTACGGAATTTTTAGCACCCAGCGTAAGTATAGCTGACCCTGGGAACGCAGCAGGTAACTCTAGTACCATTAAGAGGAAAAAGCAATCAAAGAAAAAAGCACCCAGAGGCTTGAAGATAAAATTTATGTAAAGTACAGCTTATGATTTTTATTACCTTTTGGTGTTTTTTTTTAACATGGAAAATATGGTTATTTCTTTAGAAAACAATTTTAACATTAATTACTATTACTCTCTGTCTGGTAGACTCTCTCATCTAGTTAGTGTGAATGCTGAAAGACATATTCAATATACTCCAATGTAACAGTAATACCATTTCAGCCTATGAACTGTCTCTACTGCTTTAAGACAAAAAACAGAGAATTTAACTTCCACAGTCTTTGGAGTACAGACAGATGCTATGTTGTGCCTTGAACGACACAGAAACTCCTGATGTTAGCTGTGCCCTCTATCTTGATACAGTTACATGTAATAATACTTCTTAATGTCCACAGATTTAAGATTTATAAGGCTGATTCATGCTGCTATTTAAAACTGCTGACAATTATTTTCCTGCTCTGGAGAAATCTACATTTTGTATTTACATGTATGCATTTCTTACACATGAAATTGATCCACAGTCATAGCCTCCCTTAAGGACAAAGTAAAATGGCACAAACAACACAATTATGTAGAAAAGCCATTTTGACAAAAATCTTTAATATGTTAAATATGAAAAATTCAACAGAGCTTTAGAATTTATAGCTTTTACTTTGTCTTTTCAATTCAAATGAAATCCCAGCAGAGCACACTGGAACAAACCACTCAGAATTCATTTCTCTGTGGGCATTTAAAGGGTCCTTAGCAGCAATTCATAAACTTATTAAAATGCATACATATTTGTCCTGCTATGCAGATACTTAGAAGTGTTTTGGTTTTGTTTTTTTTTTTTTTCCCCAAACAAATTGTTACTGTTCTTTTAGTAACCTGCCATAACTATGCTCTGCAAATTACATAATGGGTTTGAAGAATTCAGATTTCTGGCCAGGTACTTAATTGTTAATTCGACTGTATTAGACACATACAGGTTAAACACTTTTTGCCAGCAAGGCTCCGTATCTGTAGTAGCATGCACTGAATTAAATCTGGAAGGAAAGAGGGACCTTTTGGTATAAAGGTTTGCTGGCATGCAAATACTGACCACAAAAATCTTAGCTTGTATTGTTAGCGTATCAAAGAAAGATTGTTTTAGGTAATGGGCGACTGTTCTGAAAAACTGTAGAAATAAAACACACAGGTGAGAAACAGAAGAAAAAAGTGACTCAGCTGAGTATAGCCTTGAAAAGTCCTATATCTGTCTTTCTGTTAACTAAGTTTAAGATTACAAAACCAAAACAAACAAAAAATGCTCCTGAGCTCCTTCATTGCATGCAGAAAAATGAAGGGCTAAGAATGCCTAATTAGATAACATTAAGCAATATAAAATGCTTTTATAGTCTCTCACTAGCCAATACATATTCATCCAGAAGAATTTAATAAAGACCTGTGGTACTAACAAAGTTGCTAATCAAAATGTACATTAGCAAAACACATTTCTTGCTTTGAATTTATAACACCTACTAATAATATATTTATTCATTTTACCAGTCAGGGAAGGTAGAAAGTTCACATGCACATATACCACTATCTGGCTAATGAGAATCAGATACTGCTTTCCAACAGTTCTACAAAAAAAGTTATCAAATCCTTCACATATGAAGTTCCTGTATAAAGAACAGGAGCTCCCATTGGAAAATTTGTTTAAATAAGTGTTACGCTATAATCTTAAAACTGACTTTAAAAAACCCTGGAAACTGAGCCAAAAACCTATTTATTTTGCCAATCAGCTTCTGCTATGTATCCATTAGGATAGCACAGGAAAGGCTTTCTCTTTCACAAGCATCATGAACTCAAATTTCCCACCATATTCCTTTATGTACAACTATATTTGCAATCAACATTTGCCTCTTTGATGTGTATTTGTTTAAGGCATTTTAAAAATATTCTGGAAAACTATTTTGTCAGTTAGTTTCAATAAGCATACATCTCCCCCTTAACTTCATCTCCCCATTTTAGAGAAAACATAAAATGGTTTCTAAACATCCTGCTTTCTCAGAAATACTTGTACTACCTGCTTTATACTGTTGATTTACAACATGTGTGGCCAAGTTACAAGGTTCTTCAGAAAAGGGCATGTAGGGATAGGACAAAGGGGAATGGCTTTCAATTGAAAAAGGGTAGACTTAGATTAAATATTGGGGAGAAATTCTTCATTGCGAGGGTGATGAGGCACTGGCACAGCTTGCCCAGCAAAGCTGTGGCTGCACCGTCCCTGGCAGTGTTCAAGGCCAGGTTGGATGGAGCTTGGAGCAACCTGGTCTAGTGAAAGATGTCCTTGCCCATGGCAGGGGCGGTGAAACTGGATGATCTTTGGGCTCCCTTCCAACCCAAACCGTTCTGAGATTCCAAAACAGAAGCAAGACCTTAAAGGTGAGCAAGACCTCTGTATGCTAAATACCTTAGGTTGACCCAAACATCATCTAAACCTTCCGTGAAAAGTTCCTTCTGTTCTTTGAAGGCCAGTTAACTTTACCCAGAGAGAGATGAATAACTAACGTAATCATAATTGTTGCAAAAGAAGAAGTTCATTTTAAACTAACGACAGCAGTGTTTGGCAGAACCTCAGACACGCTTTAGCAGACGCCGCTTTAGGCTGACCCCGGCGGAGGGCTTTGCGGCCGCAGCCCCGCTGCTGGAGGCGCCAGTGGTCCGGCTCAGCCTCCTCCCAAGGCTAGGGCTGCGGTGCGGCCGGTGCGGGGGGTCTACCTGAACCATCCCGAGGCGGTCCGGCAGGCCCCCCGGGGCACGGCGCTATTTGTGACCGACTGCACACCCCACTCTCGCCGAGGTTAACTTAACGCGAAGTTGCATCCCAGCTACTCGACTGTCACGCGCTTAAAGCAGCAGCAGCAGAAGAGGACACCGCCACCCCAACCCATGTAGAGTAATAAGGAAAATCAAAGGGAACCCAGGGCGGGATGGAGGACAGGGCGCACGGCGACCCCGGGGCACTGGCAGCCAGCGGGTCACCGAAAAACCCTCACGGGTACCTCAGACTGGCCTCCTCTCTTCGGCGCCCTGGCCAGAGAAGCGGACGATACCCAGGTCGCGACTCGCCCTCAAGCTCTCCCCGCAGCGCAGGCTCAGCTTCTCCCGAGGTGGGGAAGCGGCAGCCACGAAGAGCTCAGTCCCGCCGAGACTCACCCTGTGCCTGCGGCTCCATAGCGCTGGGGGCTCTGCTGTCCGCCAGACCTGCGGCTCTGTAGCGCCAACAACCACGACGGGCTACCGGCCGCTCTGCTCCCCACCGCTCCAAGGGGGCCGGGAGGGGCCGGGCCGGGCGGGGCCAGGCCGAGCTGGGCGGGCAGCGCCACCTGTCGGCCAGGCGCGGGCAGCGCCGGCGCCGCTCACCTGGCCAGCCATGGCCCTTCCCCTGCCTACTGCCTAACTGCACGGAATCTTGCTACTCTTAATACGAAATCTAATCTTAAATATTGGACTGAGGCCAGTGTACAGACAAAGCTTCCATCTTAAGAGTCAAAAGTAGCAAAGATAGAACAGTTTACCTCTCCACAGAAACCTGTGGTGTTCCAAGGACAAACCTGGTGTTGGTGACCCTCTCACAGTTTGGGTCCCCTGCCTGAGCCAGACCCTCTGCTGTGAAGCTAGCCCTGGCCAGCATCCAGCTTCCTCAGCTGCACAGATGTTCTTCTCCATCTCCTCTGCACCACACCTCAAACCATGGCTGTCCCCTGTGACGGAATTCTTCCCTCCAGGGCAAGCAAGGAGCCCCAGGGCACTGGCAGCAGCAGGTAGCCCATCTGAGTAAACAAGTTCCCCTGGTCTAACAACAGCACAGTAAAGTCTGAATTAGTACTTGTGGGTTTCAAGTACTACCTCCTATGGTAGAGGCATGGGAATGCATTCAGATTAATAGTAACAGAGCATATTCTGTCCTGTGTATTTAGCGATTTAAGTAAAAATGAACTTTTTTCCAGTACATTGGTCAGTATCCTACTATTTTCTGGAAGTTAGGGTGATGATACATAGTTTACAATGCAGATTTACTCTAGGTTTTACTCACTCCAACATAACATCCACACTTCATTACCAGTCCATGTTAACTTCACTTGTGGAAGGGTCCAGAATACTTGTGTTAGTGATGCTACATTCATGATGGGTGATTATTCCATGTATCTGTCAGTCAGATACCATATCTAATTGGTGTTTATACCTTCCAGGACACACTGGGGACACATAGCTTCTCAAGGCCTGTAGTATTAAAAATAAGAGAGAGAAAAGGCAGATGAAAAAAGCATTGCACATTTCATTGTGAAGTTATATGAACAGGTAGTACTTTAATTGGAGAAAAAAAAAAGTCCAGGAGAAAGTGATTATGCAGTTTTGTTAAAACAAAAAGAACATTTATAGGTAGAAAATAGGTCATTTTCTTTAAAATATTGCAGAACATATCAAAGTGTCAAATGTACTTATTTCTCAACTTTGCCTTTCTAACAGAAAATTGAGACCAAGGCAGCTTTAATTTGTATACACCTAATGATGTTCTGCTTCAATATGCACATGCTGGTGGGTTTGAATTTGAGTTACTGTAATACATGCATTATCATTATTTTTTCTAGGCAAGCCTCTCTTCATTGTGATTTGACATCTCCTTGGGCTGGAATTTGCCACTTACAAAAGCAGAACAGAGACTGTCAGAAGAATGAAATCCTGTACTAATATCATTTCAAATAAACAGGCATCCCTTCACGACAAGGTTTGAGCTCAGAAATGCTATCAGCTTCCACACAAAAAGCCCCCAAACCAAGTCCAGCAACAAATGCATGAAACAGCGGAGAAATTTCTCTCAATATATGAAACTCAGTATAATTAGGACAGGTACTTTTCTGCAAATATAGACAGAGGTTTTTAAAGCAGCCTAAGTTTCTGTGAAGCATAATAAAAACTGAGAACTCAATTTACTTATAGGGCTATAACTATTCATAACAATGTTTATGTAGAAACACAATCAAAAATCTTAGAAGCATATGCTGTTCAAAATACTGAAGAATAGAAAATTCTATTAATTTTTTAGTTGCTATATTTGATTTATTCTTTACATTCATATATATTACTTGGTTTTCCACACCAAAAATGCACTCTTCTGTAAAGAAAATCCAATCAGTATTTTACCTAAGAAGTACTGGCAAACAGCAAAACTAGTTCTACCATAAAGTTCTTATAGTAAGTTTATAAGTATACTTATGTAAGTATCCCAAGATATTAAGTTTTACATAAATATCTTCAGGTAAACAAACCTATTATCTTTATGAGATACACAGTAACATGTGCATCTCATAGCATGTTACACAGGTAAAGATGTCATCATTTACAAGTTAAGATTCTCCTTTAACATACAGTTAGGAAATCAGCATGTTAAGGGTAAATGTGATTAGAAACTTAATAGCCCATTGAAATGATGTCATTTAATTGTAAAGTAGCTGATTCATTTTTTACCTGCAGTACAGCAGGAGCCGTTTTCACATTGTTCCATATGTGTCACTGGTTTGGTGAGATTCCTCATTCAGTTTGCCTTATGAAAGATTTTTTTCTTCCTTTCTTTTTCAAGAGATTGACGTAATTCAGACCTTGTTTTCTGTCATAGAAGGTCTTGATTAAGTTGTAGCAATTTAGTTGTTGTCGTGGTTTAAGCCCAGCCGGTAGCTCAGAACCACGCAGCTGCTCGCACAATCCCCCCACCTTCTTCCTCCCCCAGCTCCCAGAGGGATGCAGAAGAGAATCAAAAATGTACTCCCACGGGTTGAGATAAGAACAGTCCAGTAACTAAGGTATAACACAAACCACTGCTGCTACCACCAGTAATAATAATGATAAGGAAATAACAAGGGGAGGGAGTACAATTCCTCATCACCTGCTGACCCCAGCAGCGATCTGGGCCTTCCGGGTAACTGCCCCCAGTTTATATACTGGGCATGATGTGCTGTGGAACGGAATACTCCTTTGGCTAGTTTGGGTCAGATGTCCTTTCTCTGCTTCCTCCTGGCTTCCCATGCCCCTCCTCACTGGCAGAGCATGAAACTGAAAAAGTCCTTGATTGGAGTAAACATTACTTAGTAATGACTAAATCCATTCATGTGTTATCAGCACTGTTCCCAGACTAAAGTCAAAACCACAGCACTGCACCAGCTACTAAGAGGGAGAAAAATGACTGCTACTGCTGAACCCAGGATGCTGAGAAAGGTCAGTTTGGTTTTCAGAGAAGTCAGAATAAAACAAAAGCCAAGTTATTCAATTTTTGAAATACTTATCTGTTACTGTACACTTCAGATTACACCATTTTCACAATACAACAGGAAAAGGCATCAAATAATTTTATCTTGTTTATGGCGTGACACTGTTTTTTGTCCTCCAACACAAAAGTGACACCATTCAATCTAGTCTCAGACTTTAGTGGGTCTCTCTGTGCTTCTAGGGAGTAACTGCATGCATTTAGCACCTAGACACTGAGCAGGATTCTGGATGATATTGAGTATCCTAAACTCTTACTAATGTTCTGTTGAAAATAATGAGGAAAAACTGTGCTGAGTAATTCACATAAGTGCAAACATCCAAAGAACTGTGGAATACCACTGGAAACTGTTGGTCCTTCATGCTGAATGACTCAGGCTTTGTTCAGACCAGCAATTAATTTTTAGCAGCTTCAAGAAGTGGCTTTATACCCCCAAAGCTTTCCACCTCCCCAAAACGTAAATAGCTTTCCTCAGTACTACCGCATAGACATACCATCTACTGACAAATTGCTACTACACACATCAGAAATAAATGACTGGACAACTGTCATGCAGACAAAACCTTTGTACAAGGACACTGATCTGATGATAAGGAAACACACATTGCCCCAGCCTGCACCCTGTAATACACTCAGAGGTAGCTGTAAGCTCCCCATGACTGTGGGCAGGGGGATGTATTGCCCTTCAGCAACCCTCTGATAACTTAAAACTAGTTTCTGATTCACAGGCTCATCAGCTGGCTCCTCTGGTTCACATGGTCTGTTTTTTTGGTCCCCTTGGAGCTTCTCTGTGTTGTCCCGTGCACACATTCTTCACTGACATTTTGTTCAGGATTTTGCAGAAGGGCATTGCCTGTGTCCTACAGCAACATGCAAAGCCCAGGGGCTGCCCCAGTGATACTGGAAACATTAGGTATTTATACCCGTGACAAGGTCCCTCCTGAGCCTCCAGGCTGAACAGTCCCAGCCTTCCCAGCTGTTCCGCAAATAATCCCTCATTCATCCTCATGGCCCATTGCTGGACTTGCTCCAGTATGTCCATGTTTGCCCAGAACTGGACTCAGCTCTCCAGGTATGGCCTCACCCACGCTAAGCAGAGGGGAAGGATCACCCTCCTTGACTTGCTGGCTCTGCTCTGCCTCATGCAGCCCAGTGCATCACTGGTAACCAGTCTCCAGCTGGGCTTTGTGCTGTTCATCACAGCTCTTCAAGTCCAGTAGTTAAGCCAGCTCTTAGCACACCTCTCTGTCCATTTATCTAGTTATGTGCCAATCCTGCTGTATAATAAATATCTAGTTTTGAGAAATAATGCAAAATAACACTTTATTAAGGATGTCAACTTGGTGAATCTGTATTATGACAATTAACATTTTAATGGGGCAAATCAATCTCTGATGCAGTTAAAATAACCGTGACAGATCCAATGTGATTTAATTTTAACTCAGCAGAACTGATGAGGTTACTTGTGTCTTCCTAGAATGTTCTCTTTATATCTAAAAGATAAGAAGCTATCATAAAAGCAATGCTAAAATTTATTTTTCACATGTAGCTCAGAAGTGGAATTCTTGACTAGGACTGTTTAAACTCTTTATTGTAATATAAAGCATCCATCTATGTATTCAATGCTCTGGGAAAGTGGTACACAAGCTATTGCTGAGAAGCATTTAATTCAACTTCTTAAAGGAGTTCTTTCTCTAAAGTGCTCTTGATACTGATGGAAGGCCTAGCACATTTAATTATTGCTGTGTTGCTGGATATAATGCCTATTTCTGTGGCTTAAATCCTACATGTCCAGACTGCAGTGGAAGTGCAATCTGCTACTTGACCAGGACTGGCTGAACTAACTTGACAACATTCCTGCCTATTTATTATTTAGATCACCAAAAGACAAATTTAATTCTTTTAAAAGTGACTTTAACCAACAGAAAGAAATGAATTCTATATAAACTCTAATTTCTGTCCTTACATATGCATTCATTTAGCATCATGATGCAAAGATATGAATCACACTTTACTGAAAGATTAGATTTTCTAAGATTTTACAATTTTATGCAAAACACTTGCACCAACATTATTTAAAAAAACATCTCCTCTTCCATGTCAAGAACAGCCATTTTCAATTTCAGAATTTCTCTCCTTTTTAAAAAAAAAGGGGCTGTTCAATGGCTGCTTGTTGTTTTCCCCATTAGCAATGGTAATGGTACACTACAAGGAGGCAAAGTAACATCAACATGAGGATTCAAATTTTGTCTAACCAACAGCTTACCTGTAAAACATACCAGTATGGCTATGTGTTACAAGTAAGCTGGCACTCGGGGTGTCAGTACTCCTGAAAAAGAGGTAGCTTGCTTATAGAAAATCTGCTGCATATTCTGATTTCACCTTTTGTTTGACAATGAGTGGTTAGAAACAGAGCAAGTCTCTAATGGTTCCTTGGTTTTCACCTAATTTATAAATAAAACTAAATCACAGACTTTTTTACGTCTGTGTACTTTTGTGTTTTGTTTTAAAGCACGTTCTATTTATTAAGCCATGGTTTTATCCATGTGATAAATTGACATCCCTACATGCTCCTTTGGTGTTGCAAATTCTAAATTCAGTGAGAGACAAGATGACACAAGGATAAAGCTGAAGGATATGTCATCTATAGAGCAGACTCCTCTTCAAGGTGTAAATGTAAACACTGCTACTCCGAGTATGCCTACCAAAGCTTTCTGAGGCAGACATGAAGTGTTTTGGTTTTCCACGCAGTCTGCCTGTGATCCAGCTCACAGGGACACAAGCCAGCTGTACACAGAACCCCAGCCAGCAACCCCAGCCAGCAAACTGAGCTGCAGGCAAAGTATGTTAGCTTGGGTTCAGTGCTGTGTTAATGTGGGCTACGTGGATCCTGTTTCAGAGACGGCTTGGTGTTTGGGTGGAGCTGAGACACCTCTGCCTGCAAAGCATTGCACTGCCATTCCCCGGATCTTCTTCCCCACTGACAACAAAGCCTGCCGCAACCCCTTCTCTTCCCCACCAAGTGTGTGCTGCGTTTTGGAGGATGACAGCAGACTGCTGCTATCAATCACTCTCTTGCAATCAGTGGCTGAGGTCTATACAAGTGAATTACACAAAAGAATTGTTGTAGGCTTCATAAAACTCAGTGTATCTCCCTTGTCTCTGTCTCCAGTGTTTTCTGAAAGGTGTCTGTCTTTCTTGAATTACACCCTTACATGTTTCAGTCATGATTAATCATTAAGGAGTGCCATTTTATTAAGTACCATGTAGTTATCTTAATTTGTATCTGGAATTCTAGCATCTAACACAGGGACAAACTGAGAGAGGGATTTCATGCACTTTTCCCCACTGCTAGAATCACTGTCCCTTTTCACTCTGGCACATTATTCTTTCCTTCACATTTCTTCTTCCTCCTGGTCAAGCTACTGCAGTCAAGTGTATCCAGTACTTAAAAAGACAATTCAGAGGATTTGCTTCTGCATGTAACTTCCTGAAATTTGGTCAAGATCTTACAAATGGCCCTTCAAATTTCCCCTCCCCTTTTTGGAAGTCCAAGAGATACCTGAAAAGAGTAACGTTAGTAAAATATTATGCCAGTGTGACTGAAGAGCAGATCGGAAGAAAGGATTTCAAACTGTAACAGTAATAATTTCCTTTTCTGTTTAGTTGAATTCCATCTTCTCTATCCACAGCAAATGGAAAAAGATTTTCTGCATCAGATATTTCTCCTCAGATAAACATGAGGAATCAATCCAAAGAATGCTTTGAGATAATTCAGTGATGTCAGGAAAAATACCTCAGTATGTAAAATAAGGATTTTCTGTTCACTGTTACTCAGGTTGGTTTGCTGCTCTTTTAATTCCTGCCTGGCACAAATTACCTCAACTTCCTCCTCAGAGATCAGCTCGTCTGCCTGTGCCTTCTTTCTCTTCAGTTGTGTGATCTCATTCACTAGAGTCTGCTTCTCATTAAAATAAATTTTTAAGTTGCAAAAAAGGTTATTTTAATGGGAACAGGTGTTTTTCTTTTTTCTCTCTTTTTTTTTTTTTAGAATAAAAAGATCTTTTTTTATCCTTATTTGATAAGCACACATTGACAAAATCACAAACATTTATGTAACAGTCAGCCAGGATAATTATAGATCATTTTACCCCACAGGTAGATCAATTATTTCTTCAATCAAGTTAGGCATGTATTACGTCTTATCTGTAGCAAGGCTGGTACTAATTGAAATGATACATGATTACTGCATAATTTTAAACATCCTCAGATTGCGGAATCCGGTTTGGCCTAGCAAAGGACTTTGTTGTTGTTATTCTTCTAGAGCCAAATTAATTGTGCTCTTTTAAATTCTGTATTTCATCATTTCCATTCATTTTGACTGCCTCTACCAGCAGCCGGCCCCATCCAAACCCATTCAATGGCCAGCAAGGAAAAGTTAAGCAAACATAGTCACAATGCAGTTTACTAGTTCTGCTCTCATTTTATAGAACTGACATTTTTAAGGCATCACATAGAAAGAAGAATAACAAAAAAAGCCTATATCTGCTTTTATCCTAAAATGAACATTGTTTTCGTGTTGATCACCTGTAAATAAACTCAACCTCAGTACTTTAGACTGAAAATAACACCACTGATTACTATGATATATTCAAGCCGAAACACAAATATTTAAATTCAGTACTTTTCTTGAGAAAACCTCAGGAACTTTTTCAAATAACCTCAGTAAAACCTATTCAAAGATTTCTTTAGGTTCCTTTCTAACATACAACTATATAAATTGCCCCCTTTATCGAGACTCCTATGAATAAGCAGTACACCGTTTTGCCACTTGATGGTGCCAAATGTTTTACACACTTAAGCAAAGCTAAAACCACTTTAAAAACAGGTTGCCTTTTGAAATACAATTTAAATTGAAGCTTAAATTGTAATCATTTTCTTAGGAAACATTTATCATTTGATGTCATAGATATTTGAAGATTAAGCGTTACCATTCACTTGCTGTAACTTTAGCACTGAAAACTGTCTTAAATGTGTCTATCTGCCAGTGGTTTATCTGGCCTCCTCCTCTCAGATGCCCACACACTTGGTGTTTACACCCTGCAGGTAAGGACAACTAGGCACATATCGGTCTCCAGTGTGCTCCTTTTGCCCATACACATCCCTGTCAGTGTGAGTATCTGCCCCACAGCCATGTCCTTGCCAAAATCAGCATCACATCCTCACCATTTGCAAAACTTTCATTTATATTTAAGTCCAGGATAAAATTAGCTAATCAGAGCAGTAGAATGTGGCTGACTCTTAGCCCTTGGCTTACCATCACCATGAGCAGAGTTAGGCAAGAGCAAGTGCAAGATTCTTCAGGGGGGGGGTATTAGCTTAGGTTAGCATGGTGCAGACTGTAGGATTGATTTGATATGGGACAGTGAGCAATACTAGGGTAATTCAGCACTAGAAGAAGAACAGTCTTGGTAATTAGAAAAAATGTGGCTGTGGACTCATGCTTGGTCCTTAGGACTTTGATGTGGTAAAAGACAACATCCTATGAGGTGAGACAATGGACTTATATGTACTTGTGTTAATGAGGGTGGAGACAATTTGCAGGCAAGCTCACATTTTGCTGTAGTGTGGCTGCTCATTAGAGAATTTACAAGAAGGAGACCACCTAAGTGCTGCTACTGCTAACTTTTTGCACATTGTGCTTTTTAGGCCTCAGAGAAAAGCTCTCCACTGGTTTGCTCTGCTTCAGGATAGACGTGAACAACATGCTGTGCCTTTACAAACTCGTCTTGATTACTCATCACAGTCTTCCTAAGGGCTGTTATGAGAGCTGCAGTAAGCATCCTGTGCAGGTCTTCTTTTCAGCACAGAGTGGTTTAGGCTGTATGCTTAACAAAGTCTATAGATACCTTCTGAGAATATGGAATAATTCCCCACAGGCCTGGTGAATGAATTCCTATCATTCATCTGTTCTAGCAAACATGGGGGTCCTGTGTCTCAGAAACACCCCTGGGTTCATACCCTGCCAGTGGAATCCATTCCTGCACCCTGGAATATATGTCCAGCCTCCATTTAGCTCCCAAGGCATCACCAGCATTTGGTGTTTCTAGCCAAGGAAGGAGACCTGCACATTCCTGATTCTTACAAAAGATATTGAGCAACAGCATGCACAGAATGAGCACTTTGTCAGCCTTCAATACAGAGTCAGGCAGGATGACATACAGGACGCACAGGAATTCCAGAGCTGGAGGAGCAAAAGAAACACCTTCTCAGGTTAGGGCATGTCATCACTCTTCTGCCACAGCACCAAGGGAATAAACTAGTGGAGAACGATTTCCTCCCTTTGCACAGAAACACATATGCCCTTGCTGGCTGTACTTTGTTTTCAGAGGCAGGGAGAAAAATGTGCATCAAGATAGATTTATAGAGGAAAAACTGTTAAAGTTACGCTAAGTGCAGAAGGAAGATAATGTAGGGAGAGGAAGAGCAGAAGGCACCTGTCTTGAGGACACCTTCAAGATGTTAGGAAGCTGTCTAGCTGCAAGAGAATTACACTGAAGTGCAAACCTAGGTGTTGAGTGTGCACCGGTCTGTGCATATGGGAAATTATCTGCCATGCTTTGCGACTTGTAATTTGGGAAAGGGATTTAACTACACTTTCTGACATCTGTGCTATGGTAGAAGTGTCCCAGCTATGTGCCTGCAACAACTTTACTCCTGATTAACTTCTGATCAGGGTGAGAGGCTGGCATCAGAAACCATGTTTAAAAAAAGCTATTAAGTTACACAATTTTTGGAGTATTGCAAAACATGTTGGCTCAATAATCTCACCACTATTAAACCCAGTGTCTATCTGCTACTTTCATATTTTTAAATTGTCTCATAGAAGTCTAATTAAATTATATTAATTATAATTAGGAACTAGATGATCTTAAGGTCCTTTCCAACCCTAACTATTCTGATTCCATATTAAACAGTACCTGTCCTCTGGCACTGCCCCAGCCCAAGAGCCTGAAGATACAGGCCTGTCAGAGCACAACTAGAATCAAATTGCAACATGCACACAAAGCACGTTTCAGGGTAGGTTTTTCCTGGAAAACAGTTCTTGCTTCCAACTGCTCAGTTAGATCCAGTTTTTCATCTGCTGTGCTGAAAACATCATGCAGGAATGAAAAGTTCAATTTCTGAGGCTTTGCTACTCTGCCTTTTGTTTGAAAGAACTTTGCTGTCTCTTATTTGAGGAAAACCTCCATTGTTACTGCTTTCCTGGCCAACTCTCCCTTTTAGCACCCATCTGCTTAGCTGGGATGGGACCCTTGATTCAGGCTAGCACTTCCAATGGGCTCTGACATGTAAACTTCCATTCTTGGCTAATATATAGAACTGTCCTAATCTTAGGTCACCTAGGGTGGGAAGGATTTGTTGGCATACATGCCTCAGCATAGCTGCATGTCCAGTTGCCAGTGCTACTGCTTAAACTTGTATGTGAGAATTAACATAATGAACCTACAGAATGCATAAATCTAGTACAATTGGATAAACAGGACTAACTAAAAATGTTCAATACAGCATTCAAATTATATGCATACATATACAATACATACAGTAACATACACTTTCATAAAGCATACTACAACATGTAATAATGCATGTATATTCAAGATAGAGGAGAAAATAATCTGCATTTAAGAAATACACTATTTTGTTATTTTACAGTTTACATAAATATGAAAGCAAAACAAATAGCTCAGTCTATGAGCTTGGCTATACATATACGTCCACAGTGTCAGTAAGCAGGCTGAAAGTTTTTCCAATGAATTAACTTCCTACTGTGGGTGGAGAAAATGACAAGCAGGGAGTTTTCCTTCTGGGAAAAAATCTGCCCTTTAGTTCTCAGGCTGCGTTAAGAAATTGGTGGATAGGTAAAATGGGAACATTTTGAATCATTTAACTAAAACACTGCTTATCCCTGTAGATAAGAAATAAGTGGGGTGTGAAAACTGGTTGAATATACAAGAACACTAGAACTGTGAAAAAGGGAAGGACCCAAGCCCTTTCCCATCTGGGCAAGTATCAATATATTAGTTATTGGTATTTAGAGGGAAGACTTTTTCTCATGACAGATTATTTAGCATCTGCTCAGTGCATAGTTTCTTGCGGCTCTTTTGGAAGCAATAATCAAGAGGGGTCTTCACTGCTGGAGGTGGTATTCTAAAACAGAATAATTGTTGTAATCTACTAGAACTGTTCTTCAATATTGTAATATTGACAAGACAGGACATATATATATGCTTATAACATTAAAAAAAACCCCAAACCTAATCATATGAAGCATAATTAAGCCATTATACAGTTCCATGTTTTCCCAGATATTCAGGACTGTGCACATCTCACCTTCTCTACTATACCACCCATCTCAAAAAAGACCTGACAGAATTGGAACAGAGAACAATAAGGTTAGCCAAAGCAATGGAAGAATTTCTGGTATGTGACCAGTTCACAGGCTAGGCTCCTCAGCTTGGAAAAGCCATCTTGGATGAGGGAGAACAAGAGGAAATTTACACAATGAGATAGACAGCAAGGACACACATGTCATGAATCACATGGGACAGTGAGCAGAGGCTGATAGCTCACTATCTGTTCCCATACAAACTTCTTATCAGGATCTACTGCTAATTCCAAATTCCAAACAATCATGAAGACATACTGATGCACGTCATGTGTGCTGAGCTGTGCAGCTTCCTTGCCACACCATATTGCTATTACAAAAATTCACATTTGTTCAAAAGCGATTTGGAAATTTCATTTTAAGATACCCATAAGGTCAACAAAATATGAAAATACCACTTCTCTTCCACAAGATCCTGCAGAGTCTTCAAGACTGCTTAACAAGTTCTTACACTACTCAAATTATACACTATCAGACTGATACAAGCTCTCAAGTACGGAAGTTACTGATTCAGAAAGACTGTTGTGAGTGAATTGGTAATCCATTCCCTGGTTGAACACTAGAGTCTGTGGAGGACCAGAAATCTGCCTCAGGGTGGCCACTCCCACGCTGTTCTGCCCATGCTGTCCTAATGTTCAGTCTATTGTGAAATATTGGTCACTTCCCATGGAGAGGTAGAAAGGAAATGAAAATCTAATATAAAAATTACCTGTGAGTGACCAAAGATTGGAAGCAAATATGCTGCCCTCTGATAGCAAAGAAGATGATACTTATCATCAGTGGAGAGACATGTTTACAAAAATTTAAGTGGTCTGGGAAAGATGCATTTGTTGAAATTGAAAAAAATAATTATGATCTACAATCTCAATCTGGTTATTAACATATCCTTTTTCTTTCTGCAGAATATTTAAACCATTTTCCTTTTGCTATACTGTCAAATGAAAGCTACCAGCTTGAGAATGCTGGTAGCATTCTCAAAATACTGTCCAGAAGAAAATATTTAGGGTGTTTTACAATACAAAGTTTGATTTTTTACAAAGTTTGATTCATCTCTTTAACTGAATGTTTCCATTCAGATAATCATCTGCCTTATTGTCTCTCAGGTCAAATTAATAAATCTTTAAAAATAAAATAAATATTTTAAAATTGCATCCAGATAGAAATTTGCATGCTTAGTGCCTGACAACACTTCAAAGAGTCAGCATCAAACTGCTGTCACCTTCCTGCTGAAAGCTGTATTTCAGACATCCTAAAACTTTCAGTTATGAGTATATAACACTAGTCTATTGGCCTCTCCATCTATGTCTGCAATGATGTTTCAATTAAAGTAGTTTTAACTAGTCAGATAAGACAAGTGACACACAAAGATTGCTACTTGTTAAGTTGTATCAGTTATCTAAAAATATAATTTTAGACATAAGATCTGAACACAGCCTAAAAAATACTGGCCACCAAGGCACTTTATAGAATAAATAATGGAGTGATATATAATTTTCTTCCTCATGTTTTAAGAACAATGGGCCATGTGCAGCCAGCCTCAACTCTTACACTTTTTATTCCCAGTTGGTGCTACACATCTCCCAGCTAAGAGCCCTTCCTGGCTCCTACAAGTCACTCTAGGAAGATCCTGATTCTTCAGGATGAGATGGAATGAGACTTGTTTAGATTTCAAACCATTCAAGCACATATGGTTATGGCTTATCACAGGTTACATGTGGAGCAGCTTTTGTCTGTACACACCATATCAAACTCTGTCAATGGATATCTAAGTCTTTTCAGGATGCAGTATTTATGCTCTGGCTCTCTTGCTTAGATGCATGTTCAGAGACCAGAAGTGAATCAACCAGGCAAAAATATCTGTCTGTGATAAACTACGTCAAGTCTGCAGAGACCCAGAGCCTCTGTGCTGAGGCACTGACATATTGAGGGCTGTGTGAGATGTAGTGTGTTGCCCCTGATAAAAGTCACTGCAGGGTCTGCAGGATCATGTGGTGGGTGAATACATCTTTCTGGTGCAGTTACGAACTGGGAGGTAATCCTAACTTCAACCACCTTTCAACTCATGCAGAATAAAATTCAGTGTTCATCAGACTAAAACCAATTTTGAAAACATAACAATAGTCTGTTATTTTGCAAAAATCATTCAAAGCTGTATGCTTTTACCATCCCATTTTCCAAGCAGTTCCTTCCCCTTTAAAATGAGTTTGGGAGGCATGCTTCAAACAGGTAAGGCTGATGCTAGGTTTCCAAGTACACAAAACCTTTTCAGAAATACCTCACATTCATCAAATCCACTAAGGTCAGTCATATCCCATTTCAATGCATTTCTGAACAGTACTCCAGTGATTATGTCTACCCCAATTTAGTTTTCTGTTCATAAGCAAAGAGTACAATATTCTTATTCAGTAAAATGGCTGCATTTTTTCCTTTTCATAACATGCAAAATGTCTCATAAAAATGCCTTAATTTGATTTATAATTATGAGTAAGCTTGATGTGCTGTTCTTCTACTGGGTCATTTCTGACTTTTGTTAACTCCTGCACAAATTCATTAAGTGCCTGGTTACAGAAGAGCATGTCATACAGTATTACTTAAACATGATATAAACCACTAACACACAATAAATCTAATGTCACGCCTCTTAACCCACTCAATCATTTCCTTTTTCTGGCATGGTGGGCTATCAGTAAAATAAGTGGGCATGAACATGAGAGATTTAGCAAAATGAAGTGCTTTCTCTCCTGAGGCTTCACAGCCTTGCCAGCATAACCAGACTGAATCAGAAAGCTTTTTCCATATGTAAAATGAACTATATTAAAGCTCTTGAAAGTGAACGCTGTACATTACTGGTCTTAGCCTCCATCTATGTAAGGAGACAGACTTTGGTGGACTGCATGGCTCCTGATGAACCAACATTTTGTGGATAACACACAAGGTTACAGTCAACTAATAATTCCACTGTTACTAAGCAGGAAAGGAACATGTGAGTGAGCGTTTCCTTCAAGACTGGTATTCCAAAAAAGCAAATGCAGGGATTTTTTTCCAAGGTAAAGTAACTTGACTTCAGAACAAAATGATTGTAATAAGCACTTACACTGGCACAGCTATCACAGCATAACTGTTCTATTGCTTTGTCCGGGGTATCTTAAGTCCCTAGTCACCATCTCTGGCTGGTTCTTTTAATTGGAGCAAGACTTAACTAAACATGGTCAGGTGAGATAGCTGAAAACTGACTCTTTCCCCAGTGCAGGAAAATCTCATCAGGGAAACTGTTATAATGGCAGAAAAACAATTTAAGAAAGTTGAAAACTACATATTGATAAGATTATTTGTAGCATTTAAGTTTACATCAACAGAAAAATGATGAAGAAAGGCCCCTTAATGCATTTGTATAGCCTTTACATGCATATTTAAGTATTACATGTACACAATAGTTGTACACAGAAGTTTACCTGTACACAGGTACACGGTACAACATCACAGGTAGCCCAACTGCTCAAGTATCTTTGCAGATCAAAGCCTTATTCATCTGGAAGTCCCTGCTTCTGATCTAAATAAAATGATAAACTGAATTATAAAAACACACAGTTGACTCTGAAATATTTAAGGCTAGACTATGTACAGAATAAATCTAATCATAGAATAGTTAGTGTTGGAAAGGACCTTAAGATCATCAAGTTCCAACCTAATAATCTAATTCAGAAATGATCCATGCCAGAAGATTTATGGCTTTTTTAGGCTGCCCAACAGTGATGACTGAAATATGTTTGTTAATTAGTTTCTCATATTTTTTAATATCTCACACTTTTTTAAATTTAAAACAAAAGCTATTATTTGATAAAAAATGGAAAGCAATATAATTTATTAGCAATTTCTCATTTAGATTCTTCTCTAGCAATTGTTTGGCTGGTGACTTACACAGCACCACAAAAGGATTAAGAAATTTCAATTCAGGAAAACTTTTGCTGGAGATTCTTAATATATTCAGACTTGATGCTTGAAGAAATAGTCTCCATAGCCAGGAAATATCAGGTCAAAACTATCAGTACCTTTTGATTTCTACTCCTAGCTCCAGAATTTATCCTGTGCTTGTCTATGTACCTCTTTTCCTCATCTTTATATGTTTCCATACCTGCTGCTAGTAACTGCTATCCAACATGCAGCTGGCACACTTTCAGTGATCCAATTACCATTGTTGTGCTTTCATACTAACGTTCAAAAAATAAAAGCTCACACTGAACTTAAAGGGAGAACCTTACATATGCACATGTAAAAATCTGCCCTTTATCCTGGAATTATAAAGAAACAAGTCTTATAACATCATTGCGTGGTGGTCTAGAGTAGAATCATAGAATAGTTAGAGTTGGAAAGGACCTTAAGATCATCTAGTTTCAAGCCCCCTTCCATGAGCAGGGACACCTCACACTAAACCACGTCACCGAAGACTCTGTCCAACCTGGCCTTGAACACTGCCAGGGATGGAGCATTTATCACTTCACTGGGTAATCTGCTCCAGTGCCTGATCACCCTAACAGTAAAGAATTTCTTCCTTATACCCAATCTAAACTTCCCCTGTTTAAGTTTTAACCTATTACACATTGTCCTATCACTATAGTCCCTAATGAAGAGTCCCCCTCCAGCATCCTTGTAGGCCCCCTCCAGATACTGGAAGGCTGCTATGAGGTCCCCATGAAACCTTCTCTTCCCCAGGATGAGCAGCCCCAGCTTTGTCAGCCTGTCTTCATGTGGGAGGTGCTCCAGTCCCCTGATCATCCTCGTGGCCCTTCTCTGGGCTTACCTCAAAAGCTTCATGTCCTTCTTTTGTCGATGACACCAAAACTATACACAATATTCCAAGTGAGGTCACACGGGAGCAGAGTAGAGGGGCAGGACCACCTCCTTTGAACTGCTGGTCACACTCCTTTTGATGCAGTTCAGGATACGGGCTGCAAACACACACTGCTGGCTCATGTTAAGTTTCTCACCAGCAACACCAAGTCCTTCTCCACAGGGCTGCTCTGCATCTCTTCTCTGCCCAACCTGTAGCTGTACCCAGGATTGCCCCAACCCACATGTAGGACCTTGCACTTGGCTTGGTTGAACTTCATGAGGTTGGCTTTGGCCCACCTCACAAGTGGGTCAAGGTCCCTCTGGATGGCATCCCTTCCCTCCAGCCTATCAACCAAACCACATAACTTGGTGTTATGAGCAAACTTGCTAAGGGCGCACTCAATCCCACTGTCCATGTCACCAACAAAGATGTTAAAAAAGATAGGTCCCTATGCTAATCCCTGAGGGACACCACTCATTATTGGTCAATTACACACTGAGCCATTGACCAAAACTACTTGTGTGTAGCCATCCAGCCAATTCTTTATGCACTGAGTGGTCCATCCATCAAATTGATGCCTCTCTAGCTTACAGACAAGGATGTCATGCGGAACATGAAACGACTCCAGGCAGATGATGTCAACTGCTCTGCCGCATCCATCAGTTCTGTAGCTCCATCATAGAAGGTCACCAAATTGGTCAGGCAGGATTTCCCCTTACTGAAGCCATGCTGGCTGTCACCAGGCACCTTGCTGTTTTTCATGTGCCTTAGCATGCTTTCCGGGACAATCTGCTCCAAGATTTTGCCAGGCACAGAGGTGAGACTGACTGGTCTGTAATTCTGTGAATCTTCCATTTTCCCCTTCTTAAAAATGGGGGCTATATTTCCCTTTTTCCCAGTTGTTGGGAACTTCACCTGACTGCCATGATTTTAATGTTAATAAACACAAGCAAATATCTAAACCTTCTGTGAAACAAATGCAGAAGAGATTTCCGAAATTTGCCTTTCCAAGAAGAAGACCTCACCATAAGCAGTGCAGCAGCAAATGCCACTTGGTGTATTGGTAAGGAATGGTGAGGAAATCCTGTACGCTGTCTACATTTCTGCAAAGTTCATGCAGAGGGAACCAAACCCCCTTTCTTTCCCCTCTGGTTTTGCCACAGTCAAATGACTGTACATGGTAGAAAAGCCTTTACTGACACAGTATAAACATACAGATTAATTTACAGGGACACCCCGCAGCGGTGCCCAGTCTGTGGCTGCCATAGGCAGGGACATCCTCCTGGGCCTCCTGGGCAGAAGCACTGCCTCACAGCCCGAAGGTCTTTCTCCAAGGGATGGAGGACGAAGGGGCAGCAGCAGCAGGGCTGTGGTGGGCAGGGCTGTGGGGGCCTCAGCTCCTCTCTGGAGCTGCTCACCTCAGGAACGGAACGTTTGTATTGACACTTGAATATTTAAAGTTCCCTTATGGTGTTTGAAAACCAGTACCTCAGGAAGAGCAGCTGAAGTGAGAACGCTCGAGGTAGGACAGAGTGAAGCACAAAGTAGCCGTTTCCTGGTGGGTGCCCAGCCAGCCCATCACGTCTTGAAAACTGTTCTGGTAACCAGCATAGCTCTAGCAGATGATCAGTTGGCACTTATATACTTCAGAAAAAGGTGGAGTACGTGCTATTCCTTGCTCAGCTAGAGAGGGGAGAAGGCATCAGGTGATATTTTGGGGAGCGTAGGGATGAACTAGAGATCTTCAACAGGCAGGAGTGAGTTCATATAGGATGTACTAGGTGAAGGCAGATTATGGTGGAGTGCCACAGGAAATAAATCAATGAGAAATGTGACTGCTAGTTTTTCTCTACATGGAATGACTAATGTTAAATATTTTATACTTAACAAGCTCAGGAACCAGCTCAAACAATGACTGGACTGCATTTCATCAAGGAGTTGCCAGAGACTCATCAAGGAGTTTTCATGTATATCAGTCTAATGTGGTCAGTTTCTAACCTAAACAATGTACAATTCTCATCAGATGTGCTCACACAGCAGTCATTTTCCTTTCCTGGTAATCCTATGTTTCCGTAATCTTTGTAACTTTAAAGCCTCTTCTTGTTTCTTGTTTCACTTTTC
Source organism: Neopsephotus bourkii (assembly GCF_033783945.1). Lineage (NCBI taxonomy): Eukaryota > Metazoa > Chordata > Aves > Psittaciformes > Psittacidae > Neopsephotus > Neopsephotus bourkii. The sequence continues at coordinate 9,699,422 of NW_026902239.1, forward strand.
CATACACACAAAGTCACATCCACAACTCTCTTCCATTCCTTGGTCTTACCTAAAAGGCAGTAGATAATAATTATATAAAAAGGCCATTACTGAAGCAAAGAGATACATTTCCACATTGGAATGTAGATAACTCAGTGCCAAAGAATGCCACTGAGATAAGCAAATTAGCAAAAACCCTTAGAAGTGTACATGCACAAGGAAACAAGCAGCAGTCAAACCATTCTGTTCTGTAACGTGACAAACTAGCAAGGAATGAATGGTTTTGGTTTGTTGTTGCTATCTATCTATATAATAATATAGCTATAATTATCTATATGATTACAACATATAAATTATTGTTAAATATTACATACTTTACATATTACATATTAAAATATATATTACTTATATATTTAAAAAATAGAGCAAAGCTCTCACACCACAGTAATATGACCATGCACGTGCTTCATAAACTGAGTAACATAAATGCATTTTTCTAAAATCTGTGGTTTAGGAGATTTTTGTCAGTTCACTTTGCAGTAGACAAACTCTATGCTGAAGGATACTTCATGTCTCCATATGCTTCTTATGTGCTTCATATGCTACTTCGTATACTTCTTACATATCATAGAATCATAGGTTAGGGTTGGAAAGGACGTTAAGATCATCAAGTTCCAACCCCCTGCCATGGGCAGAGACACCTCGCTCTAAACCATATCACCCAAGGCCTCACCACCCTAACAGGAAAGAATTTCCTCCTTATATCCATTCTAAACTTCCCTTGTTTAAGTTTTAACCCATTACCCCTTGTCCTACCACTACAGTCCCTAATGATAAGTCCATCCCCAGCATCCCTATAGGCCCCCTTCAGATACTGGAAGGCTGCTATGAGGTCTCCACTCAGCCTTCTCTTCTCCAGGCTGAACAGCCCCAACTTTCTCAGCCGATCTTCATATGGGAGGTGCTCCAGTCCCCTGATCATCCTTGTGGCCCTCCTCTGGACTTGTTCCAACAGATCCATGTCCTTTTTAAGTTGAGGACACCAGAACTGCAGACAACACTCCAAGTGAGGTCTCACGAGAGCAGGGTAAGGGGGCAGGATCACCCCTGTGATGTTAAACAAAACCGGTCCCAACACCAATCCCTGAGGGACACCACTCATTACAGGTCTCCAGCTGGACATTGAGCCATTGACCACAACTCTTTGCATGCAGCCATCCAGCCAGTTCTTTATCCACCGAGTGGTCCACCTATCAAATTGATGTCTCTCCAATTTAGAGACAAGGATGTTGTGTGGGACAGTGTTGAATGCTTTACACAAGTCCAGGTAGATGACATCAACTGCTCTACCCCTGTCCATCAGTTCTGTAGCCCCATCATAGAAGGCCACCAAATTGGTCAGGCAGGATTTCCCCTTAGTGAAGCCATGCTGGCTGTCACCAAGCACCTTGTTGTTTTTCATGTGCCTTAGCATGCCTTCCAGGAGAATCTGCTCCAAGATTTTGCCAGGCACAGAGGTGAGACTGACTGGTCTGTAACTCCCCGGGTCATCCATTTTCCCCTTCTTGAAAATGGGGGTTATATTTCCCTTTTCCAGTCATCGGGAACTTCACCTGACTGCCGTAATTTTTCAAATATGATGGCCAGTGGCTTAGCAACTTCATTTGCCAGCTCCTTCAGGACCCACGGATGGATTTCACCAGGACCCATGGACCTGTGCACGTTCAGATTTTTAAGATGGTCTCGAACCAATTCCTCTTCATATGCTACTTCAAATACTTCATATCTAGATAGTTCTCTGGAACAATGATGGTGCAAAACATGATACTCACTAACATGTTACCTTTACATTTGTTAACAGGAGTGGGTCCCATACCCTCTTCCAACAGCAAGATGGGGATGTGCAGAGGTCTGCTATGACTTCACTGATCCAGTAACTCTTGAGCTGGCACCCCCCCCCCAGCAAGTCCAGGATGCTTCCACCTCCTGGAGTTCCTGTACACATACCTCACATTTACCCGTTGCACAGCTGGGGGAAACAGCAGCTCAGGACAGGTTGCCACAACTGAGGCAGTAACTGTAGCTCACCTTAAGCCACTTTTTTTGGAGCACTCCTCATTTGCCAGGCTGTCAGGTGAATGAAGAGGTTTGGCAGAGATGGCTGCTGCAGTTGTCCCTGATCAGGGTGACAAGTGGCTCCAGCTAAGTTTGGTAATTTTATGAGGTTTTTTAAAATTCTAACAATGACACTTAGTCCTTAAATGCTCATTTAGGGAAAGAAGTCAGCCTTTCTCTAGCTTGTCTCCTTTTATTGTTACAGGAAAGGTAACATCAGTACGCTCATTTCTCAGGTCCAAAGCTACAAAATAGCTCATTCAAGATTACAATGAATAAATAAATGACAGTTAAATGAAGGCTACATGTTGCCTGTAATTTAAGTAACCTGCTTTGGGGGGTGTGGGCCCCAGCAGAGGAGCCATTAGCCCAGTCTGCTCCTCTTACAGCCAAGGCCACCGTACAACCTCTAGGAAAGGCCTGTTTAATGTCACAGTGCCACTTTTCAGGCTTAACTGGCTTTATGATTTTGATTTACTTTTCCTTCTATCTGCTAGATTTGGGAGACTGTCCAGCAATTTCTAGCATGAAAGAGGACAAAATAAAGCCCATCATTTACAAAATAAAGTAGGTTTGATGAGATAGATGGCAGATGGAAGTGGGTGACAGGCAGCTAAAAATGCATCTGTCTCATTAGAAAAGCAATGTTATTTATTTATGTCCAAGCTGGTCAAGGAGGCAAGGCCTGGGCCAGCACAGAACACGGACTTGGATACGTCCATCACTCTTGCCAGGCTGTAAAAAGAAAGTTTAGCTTCAGATCATTGCAGCATTCCAGTAGGGAGAGTGTTAAGGAAGAGGAAAACCAGCCTGGGAACTGCTGAGGTGACCGTTAAGTGCATCCAAAAGAGGGTAAGTGGACAAGCTAGGTGGAAGTTTGGTTGATACAAGAACATTGCCCAATCAGATGGAACAAAAAGGAGTGATGTTGGTAACAGCCTACTACAAAATGGACAGGCTTGCACCACCTCTCAACTTTGCAAATTCATTCCTTACCTATCAGCATATGCCCACCATTACCATGGATCACTGCTGGGATCTACTATGACATTCTCCCTACCCAACAACCTTCAAAACAAGAATAAAAAGAGGATGACCTAGAAATACAGGGATGGAACAACGCTTCAGGGAGATCAATATCCTCTGACAGTAAGCAAAGCCAGATGTCTGAGAAAGGGTGCAAGATATGGCAAACAAATACTGATGTCTACTACTGTTCAGGCCTCCAAACATTTTTGAGTTGAGGACATCCTGAGCCAAACAGGGTATCTGTGTATTTGGTGAGTTGCCACAAATTTCTTTCCTGAATACTACTCAAATTTCTGCTTCAGCCCACAGCATCTACAGTGTCATTTAGCAAGGTTTTTTTCTTTTTGTTACAGCTCCCACTTAGTGACTGTTTTCTCTTTCCTGCATCACCAAAACAGAGACCTTTGTTACAAACATGATAACCATTATGCATTAGTTGTATCATTCCCAGACTGAAGTGCCCTCCTCTATTTTTTGCCCAAAAACCATTTGATTGCTGTTACTAGCTGTCAGCTTTACTGTCTTAGCTAACGCTCCATCATCAGCATTGCTTCTTATGCCATTACATACCTTTTTCTTTCTGTCATTTGCGAATATGTTCAAGAGCCAAGTCCAAGCACCGCTCCCTTCAGAGCTCAGCTGGCATTCTCTCTTCATAGCAAAAGCTATTTACCCCAGCCATTCTGTATCTTCTGACCATTTGATGTCTAGATGGTCCATGTGAGATCCTCTTTCTTCGCCTGTACCCACCTGGTTTCACTTGAGGCTATTGCAAGGAATTCCAACAAAGATTTGTAGGACTTGCTGACCTGCCAAAGAACACTCTGTGGCTGGTAAGGCAAGACTCCTTCATAAAAGCCATTATCAACTTTTCCAAAGTATGGCAGCTTTACCCACATGGCTGATAATTCTAATTTTGTACTCATTAGCTGGTATTTCAAATATCCCACATTCCAACACACTGGTACCTCATTTTTCTGCTGAAGACAAACTGCTAAGCAAATACATGAGGAATTCAAATATTTATTTTTTTTTAAATAATGGTTACATGTGATTTTTTATAAGCAGGCATAAATGCATTAATGATTTAGAGAAAATGCACATCTTTATTTCCTATAACTGCTATTTCAAGTACTTGCAAAAGCACATCCATCTTCTGAAGGGAAGCATCTAAAAATTAGATGCTTATCTGTGATCTCTGTGGAACACATTAGTCCTATTTATGTAGAGAAACACCATAAAGTTTGCTTTTCTAACTTTTGTCAAACAGTTTAAGAGTGCAAGTGAGAAGTTAGCCTTTAACTTCAGTTTCAGCTCTAGGAATATCGATTTCTTTGGCCTCCTGACTATTTTTCCATTGCTGCAGACTGCATGCTAGAATTCCTGCAGATAAGGCACCTCTGGCATGATGTCCTTGACATTGGAGTGCAAATCTTGACTGTTTGGGAGGTGGCTGGGGAGAAGGCTGAAAGGCTTGTCCTTTGCCAGAAGCAGCTAACACAAGCCTCAGTATTTTGCTGTGTATTTCACCACAGGGAGTTGTTTTTCAGCTTGATTTCCTACAGAAACAAACTGTAGGTAAGTGTGTTACCTTGTCTGCCTGTGCATGAATGTGTAATTTCATAATTAGGCAGTGTTTAAAGCCCCCAACACAACAGACAAAACATTCCGTCAATATGGTCAATTCACAAAGTGCTGAAACTGAAAACAGCTTTTTTTCCAAAGAAAGGGCACCTGGTCCTATTAATGGATTACATATTTCAAGTTTATACCTACAGACTGCTTTCTTCAAAAACTGTCTTTGAAGGAGATGGAGCTATAGGAAGTAATCCTAAACAATGCAATTGGAAAACTGGATTGGAACTTATTGTTTCATTTTGTATTGGGTTATTTTAAGCTAACATTTTAACATTTCATGAGGAGGTAAAATTTTGTGTTGTGTATTAAGATGCTTTTAGAAGTGAAAGCAGTAGCCCAGAGATAATGGCACCACATGTCAGGGAGTATTTTCCATTAAAACATTCATCATAGTAAACTGGCTTTTTACTTCTAGTTTCATTTTTAGTGTTAAAGCAGCTAAAGAACAAAGTGACTGTAATAAAGTGTTTGTGAACACACAGAGGTTTTGAGGTCGTTATAGGAGAACCATAAGAAATTATTACAGATTTAAGCAAGACTGCTTGGACCTTGTCAGCTGTAATTCATGCATGCAATTGTTTAAACAAGGAGTTAAACAAGTTTTCTTTTTCAAAACTTTATTAGGTAGACGTTGCTAGATGACATTGTAAAACCCCCTGTGTGCAACTGAACAAACTCTACAACATACATCTTCCCGAAATTCCTTAAATCCACCTCCCTACCACACACCCCCACCCCCCCCATTTCTGAATATTGATTCCAAGACAGGTGGAGTGCATTAAAATGCTACTTTACATTCTTCCATTTCATCATGGGGAAGCACTTTTTCAGTTTGTTGCTAACAGGGGCGTGGGATATCAGTGTGAAAGGAATGCCTTTAAAGGGAATGAATTACCCTAAATTTTGACTTAGGAACTTAACTCTGAATACGGACACCAGATTCATCGCAGGGTCTTTTAAATTAAACTGCCTACCGTGATTGTGATTGTATTTAGCAAAGTGAAGCAGTACAGAGACATACCTACTGCTGAATACTAGTGAGGTAACATTTTGAAAATAAAACTGTTAAAAAATTCACTTACTCTCAAAAGGTCCTGTCCAGCAGGACAAACATTGGCAGAACACCTTCCCTTTTACCCATGCATGTACATGTGCATATACAACCTGCGTCTACTACAGCTTCTTAAAGAACAGGATTTCAGTTATACATTCATCAGGACAAGTTTATAAATCAGACACTACTGTGTTAGATTGAACACAAGACTTCAGTGAACCATCTCTAGACCTCGTAAATTAAAAGGCACTCTGAGGAGGGTAGCAAGAAATAATCCAGACGAAACACTGACACAAACTAAAGCAGACACAATGGTAGCACACTCAACAGTAATTATTGGTATACATCTGAAATACCAACTTGAAGATGGATTATTTGTATAATATTGCCCAAGACCACCAAATATTTCATCAAGTTATTACAGCATGAAGACCACTGTTGCAAAACTATGCAACAGAAAAGTAGTTATCAGCTAAATGCAAAAGAAAGATAATGGAAAACCCTTATCAGCTATTTGGCTGTGTGCCTGATGGTTGCAAGAAAAAGTTCATTTAAAGGAAAGAACTTTAAAATAAATAGTAATTCATAAGATTGAACAAGCATTTTGACACATAGTGCCTCCTATTCAGTGGGTTATAGAATGACTTAGTTAATGCCTAAAAATGAGACAATACTGAGCTAGAAGTTAGTAAGGTATCTGTAAGTGATATTTCAATTATTTTATTGCAGTATGGCTCTAAATCAAACTCCCTAAACCTTCAGATATGCAAGCTGAATCCTGATAAAACACTTGTGTGTGATGGTTCATAAAGAACACTTCAAGTTATATTACCATTTAAGAACTGGGGTGGGGGTGGAAGGAAGCCTACTGTTCTGAAATTTCAGGAGAAGAGAAAATTCAGAGATACTCTTCTTCATTTCTCCCTCACTTTCTTCTTTTCTTCCTTCACAAATTCTTAGTAGAAGAAACTGAGCATAGTAAAACCATTTTGTGATCATGAATCTGCAGGAAATAGACCTTCTAAGCATCAGTTTTGCTCTTCCCCCCCCCCCCCCCTTATTAACTCCATTTCCTTCTGACAGTTTTATAACACTTTTTTTTTTTTTTTTTTAAGATAATTCAAGACAATTTTAGAGAAGTAGCTTATTCTTGGCACCTGACTTCCAATACGTGGACAAAAGTGGCAGCAATGTTAGCAAGAAAAGAAACAAAACAGATCCTTTAGAATATCTAGATCATGAAAGGTGAAATTCCAGAGTCTTCTGGGAAAGGAGGTAATCCCAGAAGATACTCTACAGAATCTATTATGAGGCTACCTGAAGATAGTAAAACGAATGCTACTTCTTCAGACCACACCTCCCACCACGTAGTGAAGGCTTGGGCAGAGATGCCAGAGCTGCTCCACCAAGACTGTTTGATGGTTTGGTCCATCCAGATACCCACCCCAGAGGAATTACCAACTTTAATTAACAGCATGTGTTAGTTCAAGTTGGATGCCACTGAAATGCTCAGCCTAGTGCACCTCCGTGCGCCAAGCTCCTCAGCACTTCCACTTTCATGAATTAGTGCTGACAGAGCCCATTTAAACCCTGGAGTTGAATTCTCCAAGAAGTTGCATTTCCTTATGTGGTTGAAAATTCCTAGCTAGTTAGCTGGAAGACCAAACTCATCCTGACAATGTAAGATGCATTTCTGCAGAAGTCTGAAAGGAAATGGAGGGGTGGAGGGAAGAGTGAACAGCAAGTTAAAAACTCAGAAATGAGATCAAGGTCAGAGTTAAAATAGGCATGCTGGATTACTTTTATAAATCATAAAAAGATAACTTCTACCCTACATTTTTCAGCTTTCTGGACAAACCATTATTGGTTACTTTGGCTTAACAGGTCTGTCTGGAAGAGTTCACAGAACTGGAATTCCCATATTGCTCTATGGAGGGGAGCGAACACGTTTCATTTGTTTCAAGCAGTAAGGCACACATTTAAAAGTCCTCATTATAAAAAACACACTGAATACTGGAATTCAAGCACTGATTACATGGGTATTGCCTACCTCCAGCTGTTACAACTTCTTAGTCATCAAGTAAACATACTACAGAAAGTTCTGATCACTGATGCATCTAGTGTGCATATAGCCCAAATGTGGAGTTAGAAATTGCTTTCTTAATGAATCTACAGTGTTTTGGCCAGCACTCTAGTTGTGCCAGAATCCTTTACACTAAAAGGATGTAATCTATCATCTCACTACCCTCATCTCCTGCTATTCAAATTAACCAGATTCTAAAGGAATACTTCACCATAAAATATATAAAAGGAATGGGTGCAGAGGAATATTTCTCATTGAACTGTCATGGAATTAAGATAAAGTCCAGCTTGGACAATCCCCTCAAACATCATGTTTTCTTTTTTTCAGCACCTATTATTCTTATCTCTACCATAGTCACGAGTTAACAAATACCTTAAAAAGTTATTTGAACTCAGACAGTAATGTAACAAAGGTGACTGTGCTTTTAATTACATTTAAAAAAATGCAAAATTAAAAGCCCTGAAGAAAAACAGATTTCAGCATTTTGCATTCAAGTAATTTCAATACAACAGAATCAATCTTTTGCTGGTATAGCTCAGCAGAGCATTACGGAAACTTGCTATGAGATCACATTTTCCAGGTCCAATTTCATCTTCAGCCATTTTCACAAGTCAGTTTCAAGTTACAAAATGTGGAAGGAAAAGGAGAGCATTAGAAATAAAGTGTATAACAAATGGAAATATGGTAAACATTTTATTACAAGATGGTAAACATAGTGAAACGTAGATCTACTCCTGTCCTTGGAAGTTGTGGACATGAAGCAGCAGAATGTAAATTGGTATGAAGAAGTCTTATTGAGAGTGCATTTTTGTTTATGAGAAATACAGTCCATGACTAAAGACTGAATCCATCTGCTTAGCTGGAACTTGCATAAGGCATGGAAATACTTCTTGACTGCATCAGCACTTTTACAGGACAGGTTTAAAACGTCTGAACAGCTTGTCTGGATTCTGTAAGTAGATTTTCCTTCTAAAAATGAGGTAAATGTGGCATTGTATTAGTAACATCATGCTCAGCGACAGTGGATTAAAACTTAAACAATACTGTTTTCAGAATGACACGTTTTCAACACTGAATGGGGTTACCATGTGTTTCACCAGGTTTGTGCAAAATCCATGTTTATGCTAAAAACATCAAATTTTTTTGACATAGTAAGTTATTCCTCTTATGACTTTGATCCATTCAAACCCTTTCAGATTAGGTTGGTTTTTTGGTGTGTTTTTTTTTTTGTTTGTTTTGTTGTTGTTGTTTGTTTGGGGTTTTTTTGTTTTTTTTTTTAAAGTTCTGATTGGCCAAAAAAGCTCCAAAAGATTTTCTTTTGCACAGTGATATTTTTTAATAAACTAACTGCTATTATAACTACTCCATTACTGTTTTTTAAACAAATGTATTTATAAACAGCTGGAATTATGCTTCAAAATTTATGCATCTATTTTTACTAAGGAGCACATAATTAAAGCTTAGTACACATTTTTATCTTTGAAATCAAAGCATGCACTCCAAGATCAGTTTTGATTTCCCTACCTCATGGTATTTCACTGTCAGCCTAAGAGGTCCACCAGCAATTAATTGCCTAATGTGAGCGTTCCATTCCTTACTGGAGAGAGAACATATAGATGCTGAGCCCTTATGCACAGACAGATAAGGAAGAATCAGCCAGGAAGCAACAGTATGTAACTGCAGTAAGCTACATTTGTTAGTTTTATTAACCAAAAAGTTTGGGGGTGTTGTGTTATAGCTTCAGTAGCACTCAAGTGAAAATACTTCTAGTCTTGCAGTTGAACCAAAGTGCAGCTGTTTTTTCATGTAACAGTAGCAAGACTAGCCACCAAATATATCAGCAATGTAACTTTCTGGATGTGCCCTCTTTTTCAAGTTTATGTCTGAAGTCTAAAACATACTGAAGAGCTGGAATTCCAATTCTTGCACCATGTTAGTATCTGTTATATGAATAAAGAATTTTCAGGTATGTTATTTAACACTGTCTGTGGATGTTGTTTCTAACTTTACTAGTGACTTGAAGCATTAAGAAGGTCTCTATGACATTAAAAGCTAGTACTCCTTCCCCTGACAATCTGCTTTAGTAAGAATCTCATCTGGAAATTCTTCACTACTCCCTGCCCTCCCAGGAAATAGCATCACTCTGCGAGTGAGAGGACTGGCTCCATGGTAATTTGCACTTCTTCAGAAGTGAACCAGGTTTTCAAGTTGCTGCACAATGGCTTCAATACATTTCCAGATACTTTTATTGAAGTATTTGTGACCCAACTCCACACTAGCATAACAACTTCCCTGGTTTAAACAGGGCTATGACAGATGTCAGGAATGAAGCTGACCTACTGGCAACTGTAAGGCTGCAAAATTAAAAGAAACCAAGAAATTCTCTCTCCCACAGCTTCCTCGGATAGGATTCTTTCCATCAGCAAAATCTGAGATCTAATATAAACTATAAAAAAAAATCCATGGTTCTCATCCACAGCTCAGTGCTACACAACAATCATCCCAAGAGTTATAAATGATATCAAGTTTGCTCAAGAAACAAACCACCACAACTAAATAATAATAATAAAAGAGTCTGCATGGCAAACTATTTGGCCATTGAATATTAAAACAATTTCTCATATCTAACTGGTGAGAGAAACCATTCAATCACTGAAGAATTTGTATGCTCTAACAGAATTACTGCCCTACCTACACATCACACAAGCTACGGCGGCTTTTGGAAGAGCAGAAAGCCCCTTGGCTAAAAGGAATACCAGACAGTGATCCCAAACACTTTCTTGTTTAATTGGCAATAGTCCCTGCAAATTAATATTTTTAATAAAGTAAAACTTCACGTTGATCAAACTTTCAGAACCAACAAATAGATGTAAATGAAAAAGCATCTAACATACCAGGAAGAGTTACAAAGTCAGTATCACTAATACCAAAGCCATACAAAATCTTACTTACACATTTGCACTGCCCCAAAGGAAGATAATGGATCACTCAAAGTGACTGTGTTTAATGACATTTGAAAGATATGAATGTTGTTTATTAGAGAGGTGGTGAGAAATGAAGACTGTTTCACATGGGTCTAAAACAGATGGGTCAGATACAGCATAAGGCTACTCAAAACTGCACTTCTGCCTCTCGCTTGTATTCTCACTGTCTAATAGGCTGACACAAGGAAAAGCACATTTATTTTCCAGTCACAAGCTCCTGGATAAGCTCTGCAAATATACCTAACTATGCTCCAAGATGCCACAGCAGTCAGAATCACCCTGCTATTGACATGGCTGAGCAGCCCTGAAACCTGACCCAGTTAGTGAAATACAACCAATTACTATTAGTGACTAAAGGGAAAGCAGTCCCCTCCCGCACAGGCAGGACAGAACACACATGGCATGGCGCTGCAGGGAGGGCACCAGCTCCAACTGCATGCATGCAAGGAGACTCAAGAGCATGGGCAGAGCCATTTCCAAGCAAGCTTGAAACAGAATGCTAGGTAGAATGGATTTAAGCATTTCCTAGAGTTCAAATACAGGTATCAGTGAGCAACAACTCTGCATAAGGATAAGCAATCTTAAATATTAAACGCGATGAAAGCAAACCTGATGATCAGCGATGATCAACATACAGTAGTGTGAAATCTGCCTTCGCAGGTTATTTCAGCTGCCTGATGAAGTTTTCTGTTAATAAAGATGGAGTAGGACAATCTGATGGTTTCTTTAGAGGACAGTTATAAAAAAACCTGAACACATTTACATAATAAAAATGTTCTTGAATTTCCTTTCAATTAAATTCATTCAATTTCTTTCAAACTGATAACTTAATTCTTGTAAAACAAATGACATGCCTTTGATGTATGTAGGATTTGAAACAAGATATGAAGAACTGTTTAAAAGCTAGCATTTTATTGAATGAAGTTTTGTATTAAACTACTATTTCAGTTGCTTTTGTTACTTAATATTAATTGAAAATTGTATTTATGTACTATTAAAGTGGGAATATTTTAATAGGAATGGAAAAAGTCTTCCATATTCCTACTCTGACTGCCTCTTGAAATACGTCTCTGTTCTACAGAAAAGCAAGTATTATTGTCATTCCTATTATTTTTGTATACTGACAGAGGAAGATTAGACTCTTCGTCTTTCAAGGTCAAAGATGCCTCTTTTTGCTACGTGTAAAAAATGATGAACCATTTCCCTTTCATTTAATCTGTACGGATAAAATAAAAATGGCCTAGATGAAATGATAACGTAGGAGCAGAGATGCGTGTTCCTTTCCTCCACCCACAATGACATGCTTTCTGAATATAAATAAGTGCAGATCTAATACGTTCCCTTTAATGCATTTTATTCTCACATCTTAATTTCAAATCTTTCTGAAGTCCCATCAGAAACTGAAAATGGCAAACAAAGCAGAGTGAAAACAGCTACAAAGACTGTAAGAATATCTCACATATTTATAAAGAGCCAGAAAAAGAAAAGAAATGAACACACTGTATAGTTAATTACAGATAATCTGAAGTACGAAAGTCTTCTCATGTGGAATAGTTTGACACCATATGACAGACTGCATTGCAAACCCAAGTCTATCTATATATATCTCACTCTGAGGTTTGAAGGTTTTTCTAAATAATACAAAAATATCTTCATTATTTGACATTTAAAGAGAGGAATAAAAATCCCTGAGTAAGCCAAAGACAACTGATATGTATAGCCTCAGAAAACACACTCAAACCAAGACTTTTAAGGCAGCTTCCAACCTCAGACAGAACACAAATAGAAAACTGATGTGTCACAGAAGAAGAAATCTAATTAATGGGTGGATTTGCATTGACAATATGCTTTGAACTTCACTTCCAAATGTCACTGCTTCCCCACTTAATTTGCACATCTTAGAAAGATACTACTTCTACGGTTAGGACAACAGAGTCAACATGCCCTTAAATTCAAAAGGAAATATTAAGTACTTGTTGACTGCGCTTGCACACACTGTTTCAACAAGAAAAACCCCCCAAGAAAACAAAACCAGACGCTGACAGAAAACAAGCATACTAACCAGCTATGGTAAGCTGATATTTGTGTTTCCAGGTAAACAAGATTCATTGGTTTCTTCCACTGCTTTGAAATCAAAGTGAGTATCTTGTAACAGTATTACGCTGGCGGGACAGAATACTATTTGCTTAAAAATTACAACTAGATTCAGACTTAATAACAATTTTCAAAGAAATTGGTGCAAAGTACATCCTCTCAAATGATACGCTATTTGCAGACCTAGGCTCTGAAGTCTGTACACTCTTTAGGACGTTGCCATCTTCCTGCTTCCCCCCTCACTATTTATATACACAGGTAACTTCAAACACACACACTGAAAAAAAGTACCTTCACAGTACAGATCCAATCTTCTTTAAGACCAGCTTGTATTTTTAAAGTAGATACTTCCTTTATTGTTTCAGTGTTCTGCTTACATAAATTTATCTTCTTGTATTTTTAATTTTAAGTTATATTTGTATGATAAATTTGGATTTTAACCAAAAGTGAAGAAAATCTCAGTAGATGATTCCTAACACTGAATTACATTGCTCTTGTGGTTTTGCACTGAGAAAGAGGTCTGGCAGCAAACAGCAGCACTCTGAAGTTAGGAAAAAAGAGCAAGGATAACTATTCTCTTCAGATCTGTAATGTTCCAGGAAGAGAAACACTGGAAGCAGAGAATAAGGACAAAATGGCCTCCTAAAAATTCATGACCACTCCCTTTACCCAAAATTCACAGATTTTCCTCATGAGACATCAAAGGATACTCTGAGACTTACGTAGCCTACTTAAACAAACAAAATGTGCTATTTAGGTTATAAAATTTCACCATCAATCTTCACACAACTAGTGTGTAGCATGTGTATTATATGCCAAGTCAGAATAGAAGAGCAGGTTCCCAGCTTCCCTGCAAACACGTTTCAGGGATATCTGGGACAGAACAGGCCAGCGACACTTCCTCTTATCTAAATCCCTCAAATTTTTTCTGTACTGGAAGGATTTCACAATGTAACTCTTCTAACAAATCAGTTACACACCCCCAGTCAATATTAACAGACTGCCATAAACACTGACTTAAACCCAATCAGTATATTTGTAAGTATAATGGACCTTCAGTACTAAGGATTATTTCGCTCTGAGGCACTGCAGTTTGGCGGTGGCAATCTACACTACTGCCTAGGACTTGGAAGATAACCAGCTGTCGTGCTCTGGCATGTGAAGGGGTTTTGGTATGCTGAACAGAATGCTGTGTGATGGAAGTTATTTACAGAAGTAGTTTTTAATACCAAAAGTAGTATGCTCAGTATACAGTAAGAGTCCAAACACTTCTAAGCATTTCCCCCTTAAAGGCTGACACTGAAGTTAAATGGAGCACATGTTAGCAGTTAAATGCTTTCTTCACAGGCCAAATCAGTAGAAGTTGTGGCTACAAGAGAGACTTTGATTGTCTAATTCAGAAACTTAGACTCAAAAAAACCCTCCAAAGTAATAATTAAAACAAAACAAAACAAAAACAAACCCAAACCCCAAAACATTTAAAAAGCAGCAGTCAGGGGGCCCATCTTGTTCAGAGTGCACCAGAACAAAGAGGCTTTCTGGTCTGCAGTAGTGTTTTTATCTGAGGGAAGACAGCAGGAGATCCCCCATTCTTCTTCCAGGGCTGTGGTTTTGATGCTGTTAACCAGCACTGTATTGCTCTGTTGCACAAAGCGTGTATAGCCCTTGAAGGACCAGCTCAGTTCAGATGAGTAAGGTCCATCCTTACCAGGGCATACCTGTCCGTGACCTTTTCCTCTGCTTTTTACAAAGGCAATAGACAGGAAACACAAATAAACCTGCCGAAACAAGAAAAGAAGAAGAAAAACATAATTAAATGCAATCCTTTATGCATGCATTGTGTTCTTTCAATGTACACATTCAGATGCAGCTTTCCATGTCTCAGGAGAATTTGGACAAACAGAAAAATACACTAGCCTGCAACAGTTTCTTCAGTAATGAGTTAAGTTACACTTTGCTTACTTTACAACAAACTCCCACTAACCTGACTACCATCTCTGACAAATTTAACTCCTGAACCATGCTGGTTTGTGTAAGATACAAACCTAAAACTTTTAGAAGCACTTTGGGAATCCTTTGATCTAAATCCAAGGCTGATTTAACTGAACTAGTTTTCAACCAGTTTCATTGGCAGCATGTTATAGCTTTACTTTTTTTGCCCCTTTAAATAATATTTATTTTTACAAGCATCTATTGTGAAGTAATACCAAATGTTTATCCTTGCCTGGGCAAGGAACTGTTTATTCTTAAAAGTCTTTTGGGAGAAAAGAAGCTGTAAAAGGAAAAATAAATACATAAATCAGACTTACTCAAGTGAAAAATAAGTGTCATAAGAGCGACTCTCTTAAGTGCAAATAAGAAGCACTTCACCATTTCTCTTGCCATCAGCTGACTGAAACGGTGAAAGGCTTACTTTTCAGACACCTCTACAGAAACAACATATGACAAAAGGCTACTACAGTAACTAGGGTCCTTCCTTTGCTCAACAGCCTTGTAAATGGTGTAAAATGGTTGTCAGCTATGATGCTGACATTACTTTAACAGTTGTGTTAACAACAAAATTGTTGTAATTATCCCCAAAACCAAATCTTTCCTATAAATAATCAATGGCTTTTGTTCTTAATCATATCTTAGCCAGCCGTGTCTAGAATGGGACTTTAATGGCACACTGAGTATTATTGCAATTATTGCGATTGTATTACTGCAAAACCCTCTTAATTTTTAACATAAGCAAATGAGGTTTTTTTCTGCCAGTATAGATTATACCAGACTGCTGAGCAAAATCAGCTTTACTGGCATTAAAAAGTTTTTATTACCTATACTTTTGGCAATAAAATGCCACTAAAAAGAACAAATATTTAAGACAGAACAAATATTTAAGACAGATACCTATCTACCTGTATCTTTATAGAGATATCTCTCTTCAGTGGATCCAACACAGAATATTGATACAGGAAGAAGATGTGTATTCTTAGCCTAAATACTGAAATTAATAGCAATATTCCTTATTTGACTAGATGTAGTCCACAAAAGCTGTAGTAGTATTTGGGTTATACGCTGTTTGGTTATGCACAATCTTATTAATGTAACTGTCCTGGTATATTTTGGCTTTACTGTATCAAAATAAAAGGTGCCCAGGCCTGAGGCATCACAACTACAAATTTTAAATGGAGTAAGTAGTTTGGTGAAGAGTGATAAAGCAGCTAGAGCCCTCATTAACACTATTATTGCCAACACAAATAGTGGAAATGCAATTACATGTACAAAATTATACATTTATCGTTATGGCTTATTTAATTTCTGTGGAAGACTTCAGCTAAAGCCAAGCAAAGAGCTAGAATAACTACATCCACATTAATGCAACCACATTAACAGAGCTTTGATACTGTATGAGTTCACAGTACTTTTTTTTTTTTTTGTGATGGAATTCAATTTAGCAGCCTATGCACTGAATCAGATTTTAATTTATTCCAATTTGCTGCCTTATTGTTGTTGTTGTTGTAATCTTCAAGCTGGAGGGCTCTGGGGACTGTGCCTACTGCCCCAAAAATCTTACTATGCACATGACCAAGACCTTAGAATTGTGATTCACTGGGATGATTAAGGGGAGGGTCTAAGTCAGCGAGCGCCCAAGGCTGCTTTTAAATTATTCTGGCCTTTTCATTTGTTTAGCTATACTAGTTAAAGATTTTAGTTCAGAAAGCCAAATAACTGAAGAAAAAAAGATAATAAAGCTAGTAGGCATAAAATGCAAGTAAGAGAAAAGATTCTAAAGACAGAGTTTTTAGAAAAAAAGTCATGTGCTTTATACTAAAACATGATCTGTGAAATTTGTACTTTGTGTCAGTCTCTGAGATTAAAGTACTGAGATGTCATAGAGAAAATTGGAATTAGATTTGTTCACATATGTAGCTCTTACCTATTACAACAGCTATGGCTCCCAATGCCAGTCCCAGAACCAGTATTATGGGTGTAACGAGTAGTTTTCCAGCTGAAATGCAAAATTCATTAAATAATTCAAAGTAGGCATTTTATTTTTCCCTTTCCAATCATCCATAAATATTTCAATACCAGACTCCCAAAAGTAGGTTTGGTTTTTGATACTTTATTAGGATTCTTATTTGTAAATTCATCCTACAAACCCAGCTAAGAGCTACCACTGCTCAGCCAGCTCCCTGCACGCATTTCTCTCTGCCCTCTTAACCCTCCATAACAGTCCAAGCACAGCTCATTTTGTACATTCACAGCTCACATTTACTTCTCTTTCCATTCTGAAATCCCTCAGGCATTGACAGGAACTTGATAGCTACAGAGCTACTATCTTTTGGCTTCTCTGGAATCCTTCTGCACAGCAACCACCCTGGAAAGATTCCAACCAAACCAGCATCTTGGAGAATTTAGGTTAGCTCGAGGTGATGAGACCATCACCTCTAAATATGCTTCTGCTCACTTTAAAATGCTATGGTGAAGTCCACATGTATAGTTCTGATTTAGGTCTAAATCCACAGCCAAGTCTGTTTTGGATCAATATTTAAAAGAGTATGATGCTTCTGTTACATGCGTAAGTTGGTGAGGTTGTGCAGGAAACTGGCTAGTATAGAACTAAGAACAAATAAAGAATGCTCATGTTCTTTATTTCTGGTGAGTTCGTGATCTGTAGGAATGCATGGAGAGAAGGCAAGGCTCCTCCTGAAACACTGAAGTTGAAACTGAACTTTGAGTCCAAGTTATCTTTCCCAAGTTGCATGCTTTGAACAGAAGTGCAGAGTCTCCCGGGCTGTGTTGGCTGAGTGGCTGGATCAAAGACATCACTTGTCTCAGCTCTTTGAAAATGCAGCAGGGCAGGCATTTTTACTGATACACCAGCAGTCTGATCAAGCCTTTGAAATGAAGCAGCTCTCTTAAGTTATACACGCATTTGAAAGGTCACCTCTAACAAGAGAGGAAAAACAAGTTTGTTACCTCTCCCCTCCCCTCCCTTAAGTCACTTGTATCAGATTGCACTGAAAGGATTACCTCATTCAATAATGATGTAAACCCCTCCATAACCTGAGCCACTAATTTGGGCAGTCTGAGGGAAAAATTAGATATTTTGGAAAAATTTACAACATTTTAATGCAAAATGTCCCTTTCATGTTCTGTTTTGATAGCTTTTGTATTTCATAGAAGTGTTGTGGGTGGAAAGCATTAATTCCTAGAAGAAAAATATCAGCAAATGTTATTGGTATTACTCTAGTTGCTAGGCATCGTAATGGTGGACCTGCCTGGGACTCCACTGTGCTGCATGCTATACACGCAGAAGTTGTCCAAGCAAAACAGTCAAGTATAGACAGGAGAAGGAACGTAGAGTGATGGAAAACCTTGAGAAAACTCCAAAAATGAGCAATTAAAAACATTACCAAAGCCTTTAACTATTTCAAAGTAAACTTTATAAAAGATTATTTTAAGGTATGAACTCTCTTTATCAATAACAACATAATTAGAATGTTGGAAAATTATGATGTTTAGTACCAAAATTACAAAAATATTAAACCACTAAACTGGTGATTAAGTACACAGAAAAAAAAGCCTGCAGAAAGAGCTAAACTAGCTTTTGAGTGGAGTAATTTCTTTGCAGACACAAAGAATGGTTCCTAAACTAATGCAGTTTAAGGTCTTGTTTACTTACATGTCATAAACTAACTCAGAGATAAAATAAAGCATAAGTGAGTGCCTTTTTCCTTCTGCCTGTGTATATGAAGTTACAAGTACTGCATAGTTCCAAGACTGTACAGGATAAAATGACCTTTCACTGTCATGGGACAGTATCTTCTTTTGGTTATCAATGCATTCTTTCTAAAGGTTAAATTTTAAAAACAAAACAAAATACTTTGCTTCTTATATATCTATCACATTTAAATCCTTTATCTCTCTTTGGCTTTGTAAACTAAAATTAAGAGCAAATTAACAAAAGGTGAACAAGACTCGCACAAATTACAGTTAATTGCTGGTGTCTCAGAGGGGCTGCATTACTTGTGATATAGAGGATGATGTTTTTCTGCAAAATGAGAAAGTATTTAAAGAAACATGAAGGAATATTTTCCTCTTGCATAACTTTGGATTTGGTTGCGCATTTTAAGGTAATATATACAAACACCCATAAATCCCTAGAGAATCCTTTCCCAGGCGAAAAAAAATAATAGTTTTCTAAAACAATTTTATAATTTGTGCATTATAAAGTTCTGATTTTCAAGTCCAAATATAATTTTATCTTTAAGCAACAGAGCCACTGAAAGTACCTATTTGCACATCAAACTAGTCATACCTATGTTAAGTTCTAGCACAAGTTTGCATCTTTTTTTAAAGAGTCCTATTGAGTACCTATAGTTGACTTCAAGTACATTTAAGACAACTGAGCATGTTTCTCCTTTCTGTGCAATCCATCACTAACTCCAGTTATAAGAAAACATTTTGCCTTCAACAGTTTAGCCAAATAATTACTATGAGAATGGAATCTCTACATCTGCTGTAACTGATGGATAAAAGCAATTTCACCTTACTGTACTGGTCAAAGGACAAAGCTTCTCTAAAAAATATGCTTGCTAAAGAAGGGAGAGAAATGTCATCAAATTCAGAGACCTTCTGCTCCCAGGTTTTCTTCTTCTCCCTGTTATGTCCATTACCTTTACAAAAAACATTGATTTATGAAGAAAAGTATGTTTAAAAATTTATGCTGCCATAAATGCTTTTCTCTTATTTTTATTACAGAACAGTTTGTGATTGTAGGCACAACTCCCTGCTTCTCAACAGAAACTATGGTAGCATGCCAGCCTGCCATGAAGTGTTCTTTCCTTTCTACACGCCTCACTCACCCAGATTTGGTAGAAACAAGCCAAAAACCCTTTCCTGCACAAGGCTACAAAACCACTATGTTTACTTAAGTATTTATTCTCCATAACAAGAAAGTAAAGAGTCACAGAAGAAAACGTGTAGCAACACCTCACCAGTCTCCCACTGACAGCCAAGATAATGTTCTCTGAATTTCCGCTCTTAACTAACAAGCAGAGGTGTTTTACTACAAGACATCCAACCTTTATTTCTTGCTACATGTTACTAAAATTTAAAGACGCTTTTAATGGCCTCTCTGCTACCATCTCCTCCTTCTAATGTCTTTTGCTGAGTCTGAGAATGGAAACAAAATCCAGACTTGTACAGCGACACCTTCTACTAAGAATGCTATCCTGCCTTATAAAGCCTTAACAGATTTACATTTAGGGTTGCAGCTAGTGGGACATCTCTGAGCCTAGGTGTGATCCCTAACTGGAATTAAACACTTCTGGGTTTTCAACTTGATCTTAAATGATTAAGACTAGGAAGCTCCAGTTCAAAAACAAAACAAATACTAAAAATAATTAAAGACCACCACAAAGAATCTGATGGAGGGTCTATAAAACAAAGATAACACACAACACATATTGAAATCCTACAGCCCTTACCAAAGATGATGTGGAAGCCAAAACTTAAGAACTGCATAAATTGGTGAATGATATATCTATTGATAATTATTAAGCAAAGGTTCAGATACAAACCTTAGCTAAGGAAGTATTTAAAACAATCATTTCCACCACTGAAGATGGCAGAATCCACAAACTGACCTGACATCCAATTAGGGATTATACTGTCTCAAAACCAAAATGTCACGGGATATAGTCTTACAACAATACAACACCTTCTTAAAAAGATGTGTCCATACCGGAATCTCCTTCTTTGGAGACATTCAAAACCCGCCTGGACACGTTCCTGTGTAACCTTATCTAGGTGTTCCTGCTCCGGCAGGGGGATTGGACTAGATGATCTTTTGAGGTCCCTTCCAATCTCTAACATACTGTGATACTGTGATACCCACATGTGTGCTTGTGGGGAAAAAAATACAAAAACCTAGACTAGCTCATGTATGCCAATCATAGCCAAAATCTAACCCAATGGAGGAAGAGCACTAACCTCAATTCCTGAAATCTAATCTCATGTAAACTGAGGAAACTTTAATTTTTTCATTTTCATGCGTGAGTTCTGTTAGCACTCTGCCGTGTTTCGGTGGTTATTCATAAAATGTACAGGCACCTGTATTTTAGACTCTATTTAAACATGCCAACTGCATATTTAGATATGTTATCTGTAAACCACTGCAAAAATTAAGTCAACAAGAATGTTATTTTTTGCAAATCTGTGATAAAACCCACTAATTTTATATTTGTATCTCCATTGTACATATAAGATTTAACCTTGGAATGAGATTACCAATGTTTCTGCACGTGAACAGCACTGACTCGGTAATAGCTCTGAGCGCGGTCCTTTGCTATCACAGTAATTCCATCAAACGTACGAAGAACCATTTTAAAAAACACATTGTTTGTTATAGTAGCTTTTACTAAAAGCTCTTCTGCAACCTTACTAAGTGCTTTGAACTGGTTCTTGAATTTTATGCCTAAATTTATTAATGAACAGTTTATACCCATGTGCTCTAGTGCCAGCATTGTCTTTAATCTATACTAGATCTTCTCATGCATTGGATTTTACCAGAGTAGGCACATCCAATCATTTTGAATTTTCACCCACTTTCCTGTTCATTTCTGTATCTTTAATATCCTTTTAGAGTAACAATCACAGCAAGCAACACTCATATTGACAGTATTTTTCCAGTTTGCTTATGTATTATTAAAAAAGTTACGAAGCAGAAGAGAACATGATACTTACACACATATGTAGTCCATCAAAAAAGGGAGTGCAAATACTATTTAAAAATATTTAACAAACCACCTTTTACATAACTGAACAGCAGGCTGCCCATCCAATACATAAAAGCACTAGGTTTTATTTAACTATTACTGACTCCCGCACTCAATCACCTCATTGTGCAGCTCTCCACAAGGAACATTTATCCACTCACCACAGACAGAGCCTCGCACTAATCTCCTTAAATGTGGTCTCTCGGGGAGGTAGCGGTATTTGCATCCAAAGATACTGAGGTTTGACGTGTGATCTCCGAAGAACCGGAGCTGACGGTATCTCTCCCCACAACGGTAACAGAAATTAGTGTTACACTGGGAACAGGTCATGTGGTCACACCCTTCTGTTCTCTGGATATGGATCTGTACCAGCAGAAGAGAAAAGGTTACTTTTTCCCCCCCTCTCTCTAAGCACAGGAAAGCAGGCACTACCCCCTTCAGTCCATGAATTAGATAAAAAGACACTGCAGCCAATCCCCTCCTTACCTCACCATTTGCATTAATTAATACTTCAGCTGTCCTAAGACAACAATGGTTTTTAAAGGCATGTTTGAGAACATCAAATATGAGCTGTAGTTGATTCCAGATTTCAACACAAGCTTTTGTATATGAACTTACTTCTTTCTTTAAACACTCCTTGTATCAGATGAGAATCTGAGTGATCCTTGCCCTCACTAAAAAACTTGGTTTTATTATTGTAAGTAGACACATCAGCACCAAACCTTATTAAACATAAAACCAGCACAGTAAATAAAGTTATGAACTCAATTTAGCCCTCTACAGATGGGCTTCCCTCTTTTGCCACCTGTGGCCCCACTCTCTTTCCCACGATGAACTGATGCTGCATTTTGTAACATCAGAAAAAGCACTATTAGAGTGAATGATTTAAAAAGTATGGGTTGTTTTTTTTAATTTGAAAAAAAAAAAAAAAATCCACAAACTGTATTAAAGAATTGCACCCAGCTTTCATAAAGCCCACGGAACAGCATGAAGCTGGGCTACCTAGGATCTACATATACATCCTTCTGCTGATTGCCTGCATAAACAGCTCCATTCCTGTACCTCCATGTACTTTTCTGAAAAACTGGTACATTTACCTACTTTGCACAGACTTGACAAGGCTTTGGTGTTTAGTTAATAGTTCTGAGAGTCTTAGGCGAGAGGGTAGTCCTGAGGCCGAATATTTCACTGGATCTACTATGATTACAAGCTACTACTAAATGTTGCCAATTGAAAATATAGCTAACAGGGTGGTAAACACACTTCCCCTAGCTCATAAAATTGCTGAAAACCTCCCCCCCGTCCCAGGATCATACCCCCCAGTGAATGGAAGATAAAATTACCTAATAATTGAGGTTGGACGTGACCCTCAGAGGTCATCTATTTTAACCCCCAACTCCAAGCTGGGTTAACTTCAAAATCAGATCAGATTGCTCCAGGCCTCATTCCACTAGATTTTAAAAACTTCCAAGTATGGGTACATCCCACTCTCATCAAGCAACCTTTTCCATGCTTCACCACTCTTCCCTGGGATTATTTTTTCCCCTTACACCCCACTGGAATTGTATTTGTTGAAAATTGTGATGGATGAATGAATGCCTCCTGAAATTCTTAAATGTATCTACAGGTATTTACTCTGCAGGAAGGTACGGGTAGAGACAAGGCATCACCATTCAGTGGCCCTGGAAGCACCAGAGATGCTGAAAGCTCAGGTACAAGGAAGCCTCTCACCTCAAAAGAGGCTTGTGACTCCCCGGGATTCTGACATGCTTGAGATGGCCAAGTGTGTTTTTTGTCTTGTGCTAATCAGGGGTCATCTGGGAACTGAGAAGTCTCGCTCACCTGAACACCTACTGAAAATGGCACTTTATACATGTAACAAAGTGATGTTTTCCACCAGCAATGCTACTGGTAAAAGATTCCAGGGCAGATTTAGTTAGCAGTAGTTCCAGATATACCTGGCAACATTCCTGTGCCAACACTAGTCGTCTCAGAATTCCTATTTCTACACTTTCAAATGCTTCTTTTGCACATATGATGGGAAAGACATTCACAAAAGAGACGACTGGGCTATAAAACCTTACTTTCTACATCCCAGCTCTAGTTAGCCAGGCACCACTCCTCAATCGCTTCTGAATCTACTTGTTTCTGCTCTAAATCCCCCAGACATACTGCCCTCTTAAAACATAAAGAGGTTTATATAGGTTTTATTTTCTTATGGACACATACTGCAATTACTCATTAAAAGCATTAAAAACCTTTTAGTGGATATTTATTTGCCCATATTTAACTGTCTGCAAAAGATGCATATTTGGAACATGTGATTGTACTTGCCTACATATTTTGTTGCAAAAAGCTTCCCCTTTTCTAGAAGGCGAGAATTCATTAAAATGATGAAATAAAAACCAACCTTAGATGTGGGGCTTGAACTCCCTATCATACGCACACAGACTGACAATGCCAGATGAACATTGTATGATTCAGGCAGGATGCTTTCAAGCCTAAAATATGACATCTTGACAGATTAACTTCAGCTCCGGTTCACAGGGACATGTTTCCTTCCTCTTAGAATAATCCACTGACAGAGATGGATTACAAATCTATAGGGTGGGAAAGCAATTACCGATGGGTCAGATATCACATGAGTGTTCCTGCTCTGTTGGCAGTACCATGGCATGCAGCAGGGGAAATGTACATGGCTGGGAATGCAGCTTGCTATAGATAGCTGCAGCCGTGTGGGGTTCAGAGCCCTGTAACTTCAGGGTCCCCAGCAGCATGGTGGGGGTTGAGGAAGCAAGATGTGAGAATAACTGACTGCAAGCCCAGTTTCTGTGTCCAAGCCTCCAGGTCTGCTCAAACCCAGGAACATACCCTCACTTTATGGGGAAAGGTTTACTCATTCAGAAATCAAAGAATGGCTCCCAGAACAAGAAGGGTGAAGAATTACATACCGATGGCAAAGCACACAGAGCTAAGAGTCTTAAGGAAGCAACTGAGGTAGTGCAGCAGCTATTTCAGACCATCACTTTACGCCCTCTGCATGTTATATGCCCTTTCATGGAAATCTTCTAGGGAAATCATTTCAAAGAGATCTGAGGATGAGTGTGTGCATTTCTCCTCCACTCCTGAAGAAAACCTGGTGCATGGCCTTATCCGCTCATATAGAAACAAGAACTCTCCTCCCTTCAGAGGATGAGAAACAATTTGCAGAGCACTTTCAAAAACTATGACCCAAGTTATTTGATAACACTCGTTATGAGAATAATCAGAACAGGGAACCCACAGTACATATTCCTTGATTTGCATTGACATCTGCATTTAAGTTTCTGCCTCTGTTTGAAGCTTTCTAAGCTAGAGCCACTGTTTGGTGTTTCCTCAGTGTTGATATTGAAATCTGTGGTAAGGTAACACAAACATGAAGTACTTCCTTGGTTTGCTGTACTGTAAAAACACTTGTGGAAAAAAGGCATCTTGCTACAAACATGTTTTTGCAAGAACTCGTAAAAAATAACACCCTAAAACAGTAGTGGGGAAACCCAAATGAAGTCACAGATTTTCTGAAAAGGCATCTATTAATACATAGCAAATTTTCACTCATTAGCCAGCTCCCTCTAGAACACTACTACTGTATTTTGGACAACTTTTATTGAGAAAAATGGTCTGCACTGTATTACTGTGTAATAAATTTGGAAAAGGCTCTATTAAAAGAAGAAATATCTCAAAACTAACTTAAGATCTAGTTTTAAAGAGCAGCACTTTTTAGTATTTCCATAATACTGACATATAGTCACACTGTGAATGTATAATCATGTATTTTGGCAACGTGTAACATTTGTATTTGCTTATGTGAGCATATCTTAGAGAGACAACGTAAATAGAAGCTATTCCTGTTAGATGCATTAAAGCTGTGCTGACCTACAGGAGAAGGTAATCAAGTTTAAGCTTATTTAACAGTGCCTACTAGTATTCACATTACCAAGGATTATGTCTTTCAAAGTACTTCCCAAAACCACTGGAAAACTTGTGAATACTTGCCTAAGGATCTGCCTATATATACATATACACACACCATAAGAGTGTTCCTGTTTTCTTATCTTCATGCCCAGACAAGATAATAATGGTGTGTTCTACTTCTCCATGGTATGGCTACTCAAACTGTACATATTTCCAGAAGGTATCTAAAATATGGTCACAGTTTACACTGTAAGCTATATCACACTTTCAAAACTACCAGTATTGTTCAAGTTACCTCATTAAAGAAATTCTCTCTTCTGAAGTTTCTGCCTTTAATTTCTGCTAGCTTCAGTTTTAGTGTAAAGATTGAATACTAATATGACACAATTTAATCTTGACTCTTCCTCAATCTATTTGTCAGTTTTGGATGCTGCAATTTTTAACCAAAACACAAAAGAGGTTCTTTGAGTACAATATATGCATGTATCAAAATAAAATATGTTGTCATATGAAACATCGCTTATGTGGATCTGGAACAAGGACGAATCAAATAGCATGTTATCAAGTCTGTTTTCTCTGTCACTTTTCTCTATTTTATTTGAAAATGCAATAGTCGTCTGAGTCAATGCTATTTTTTGAGAGAGATTTTGGGGAATGACTAGAGAGAGAGGCAGAGAAAATATTACCTCCAATCCCCCTGAATGCACACTGTTAACTGTTGGTATATTTATCTCCATGTGCCCAGATATCTATTGATGCTTCGATGAAGAATGCTGCATAATGCATGTATTTCTTTTAACTACCCAACAACCAATTAAGAAAGAAAAAAGAAAAACAGGACCACTAACTGCTCGGTAAGTGGTTCTTTTGATTACTTGCTAGTTATAGATTTGGTTTAAATACAATGTGTTGATATAAACATACTGGAGGTTGTAAGCAGGAATAACTTTTTTCACCCCTGAAGGAAAAAAAATAAAAATGAAGGAACAGAGTGGGGTAGCAGCACAGTTTATGAAACTGTTGAATTCCCTCTTTAATATTCTCTTATAGCACCACATTACCAGAAAGGACTTGTTAACAAAGGATCTTTTTCTATGCCAGTTTCATGACTTTTCACACTGCCTCCCACCATGTTGGAGGATTTATTTTCTTTTGATTAAGAAACAAATTATTTTTGAAATCAATAGCCAAACTCATGTAGCTTCAAGCTTCAAAATAAGTGACTTAACCTGGGCAAGTTTCAAGTGTCCAGCCTTTTCTTCTGAAGACGGTGAGAACAGTTTTACATTCAGCAGTTTAAATTTAAAACTTATTAAGGATAAACATGTTAGGAGCTAAAACTGTTATCCCTTTCTCTTTCCAGTTACCAGCCCTCTTTCCTCTGCTTTTACACGTTCATACTTTTTTGCTTGGTGCATTTTATTTTTTTGGACAACTTATTTCAATAGCTACACCATTTGCATTGTCATAAAAACTGAATCTGACAGAAGTCAGAATCTTTGACAGAAGTCAAAGAATTAAAACCAAAACACATACTACTTCCCAGTCCAAAAGGAGCAAAGTTCATTAAAGTATTTTGCTGTAAGACTGCCCAGAAAGTGAACATTTTTAGAACTGGCTCAAACCTATCAACTCTTACCAAACAGCAAGCTGTTAAAACTCTGTTAAAATGTCATGTGTGTGTAGGAGGGAGAAAGGGTAAACAACCAACTGCTGATTTCAGAGCTTTCCGAATTTTACTCTGTGTTTGGAAATCTTTCCATTTCAAGCTATGGCACCACAGGCATTTCATTCCCAAAGAGCAAAATAAGTTAATTAGTAAACTGATTAACATTCTTTTACTTGCACAGGGTAAGGCTCAAAGCAGACAAAAGTATACTTCGGACATTTAGAAGTGTATCTTCCCTTTCAGTATTTATTTCCTATCAAATCCCCCAGTTTCTTTCCTTTGTCCTCTCCATGAAGCAGATGTAGAGCAACACACAGGGTACTATCTGACTGCGTACTCCCTTTCAATAAAAAGGATAAGCTAATTTGGATGTAACTACTCTGTCAGTAGCTGGAGATAAGTGCTGCGAAAAAAATAGTAAAAAACCATAATGGCAACCTTCACTAAGAGCAGCCAGGGCAGGGGTATGTGAGGCTGTTGCATCTCATTTTGGTAGTGAGAAATATTTCCTATCCCCAAAGAGATTAATGATGTTTTTAAGGTGTGGGACTCCAGTGTTGACAAACTAATTCAAGAGAAAGGTTTGTGAAGAACTTCTGGTTTTGACAAATCTTAAAGATATTCTTAGTTAACTTGTTGATAAAGTACTTTCTGCCTTACTCAAAAACTGAATTCACCCAGCATCTTTGGAAAACATGACAAAGGGCATCATATGTCTCTAAAGCTTTCCATTTCTTTGAAGCTTTACTTTAGTAATAATTTATTCTGTAACATAAATTCATCATAAGCATACATCAAAGCCCCCTCTTATGATTTCCATAAAGCCATTTTTATATCCAGAGATTCTGCAGAATCAGTACAGGAACCAGTAAGTTAAATATAAGACCTGCTTTTCTCAATTGACAGGAATGTGCACTTCAAGTGTGAGTTCCACTTTCCATGCTGAGCAGAAGTTACAAATATATACTTTAAATACATATCTAAACAGTTTGTAGTCACTACCTGCAAGCCAAGGCAGAACAGCTCACCTTGCATTTTGGACATTTCTGGGCATTCCTCTGCCCGTGTTCAATTTCGTTGGCCCAGTGACGCAACAGCTTGTCTCCCTTCTTGTATTCTTTGCAGTTAACGCCTTCATGCCAGGGAGAGTGGCACTTGAAACACCAGACAAATTGGCAAGATGGACACTGGATCTGTACAAATGAGAAAACACCACACGTTTGCAAGCTGGGTGCTGACCCAACTGGAAAGCCCATTCTAAAAACACTGGTCTTCAGTTAAGAGAACAGCTGCCCAGAAAAGGTCTAACATCTTTTGATGGGTCTGTTAAAAAACAAGATGTTGTGGAAGTTGACTTATCTTTTTAAAAGGGAGAAAATACAGAACTAATTGCTAAAGCCAGGAAATGCCCCAAACAAACAAGGCATAAGTAGCTTGGTTTAAACTTCCCGAATTCACTGGGCAGCTCAGATGCCAAAAGGCTAAATCCAGGAAGCTTACTAAGTTGCCTCTGATACATGTTTTAGATCATGTGAAAATTAGCAGCCAGTTTTCAACACAGTGGATCTCAGTCTTCTAGTTAAAAAATTCACTGCCAAGGCTATTACCAGGGAGTACCCAGTCTTATGAAGGGTCTCCACACAGCCCAGGATGGGTTACAAAGCTTGTATCAGAAATGGTCCTGATTGCGCAAGGGCAAGCTGAGGCTGTGCCAAACAGTCCTTTTGCTACAGACCACACCTAACAGCAAAAATCACAAGCCAAGCTCCTAAATTAAGAAAGGATCCATTCTTCTCACTCCCTGGGTTTTAAATCGTTGCACCAAACAGGTACCATTGTCATCATGTTCTCCTCCAGAGCCCAGCAGTTTTTTGGAAAAGCTATGGCAGCTGTTGTGTTTATAGCAATATGTAGTAAGAGGCACACTGCAGGTGCTTATCTGACTTAAGACAGACCTCCTAACTGAACCATGACTAAGGAAACCAAGAACTCCAGGCCACGTTAAACATAGGCACATCTAGGCTCCTACAACATCTTAACTTCTACTGTGTTTGGCACTGAAATGTCTCAGCCTGAAAGATGGGAGGGCACATCTCATGCAAATGTTGAGCCCTGCTCAGCAGCTCCAGTTGTAGCCCACCCCTAGCACTCCCCTGGCTTTGTACCACCTGATGCATGGGTCTAAGGAATTCAGCCAGCCAAAAAATAAAGCCTTCTGGTTGCACCTGTATCCAGACCTAGTTCACCACTGAACCATTGATGTGTCTGTGCTGGCCATGCATAGTGTAGGGGTGCTGCTCAAGAAACTACATTCTAGGGTGGAGATACATGTGAAGCCCTCAAAACTTATTTCAGCAGTTCTCACTCCTTCCAGTTGCTGCGCTCTCTGCTCAGACACCCTGACTGGTGGCATGCTGCCTCAGCTCCAGGGAGAGTCCAAAGTAGGCGCTCCGATCTCCCACAAATTAGTATCTTACTTTTTGCTCAGGGGGGAGCCAAAATTACTATTTATATGTGCAATTGCTACATCCATCTACCTGTGTGCTAATACAAGGCTGATCCCATCTCTGATGCATGATGAAGAAATGAAGACGCCTGCTGCCCTTAATACTATTCCCCAAGTTCCAGACACCAGGGTTAGCATTTAGTTTTTTGCCTTTAATGTCTCATACTAAAAGCCTAATTGACAAAATGGATCAAGCTGAGCATTTATATGATGCTAGTTGACCCACTTCTCTGTGGCTGTCTTTAACTTCACCTGTAGAGAGCACATGGGTTTTTTTTGCACTGCAGCACTGCGTTAACAGCTGTAGTTTCATTTGTATAAAGTGATACATCTCTGTCTGTGCAGCACTGTTTGACCAAGTATTTTACCTTTAATAGTGGACTCTTATGATGTGCTGCTCAATGCATCACTTCAGCTTACCTCCTTATGCCAAAACACATATACAGATCAACAAGCAGAAGAATAAAAGGTAATAGTCAAGAGAATCAATAATTTTCTCACTACCCGTAAGACAGCATTTCGCCCTCCAGGATCCATTTGCTTGGGCATAAGCTACAGTGCAGAGCAGGGAAGCAGCATCACGACATTGAATGGTTTTCTTCTTACGACAACATATTAACATTTTAGTTACTATCTACTAGCCATAATCCTCATAAAAACCCACATATCATACATGAATTTAAGTGTTAGAATACATGCATTTCCTTCGTATCAAGCAGACTCAAAGACTGCAATATTAAAGTGGATAAAATTCTGGTACCCTGTACCAGGTGCAAGTATGACTGCTTTCTACAGATACGCTTTATACAGGTTTCTATAGGTGATATTTTTGCTAAGGAACACAGTAAGATACCTCACAC
This sequence comes from Neopsephotus bourkii, assembly GCF_033783945.1. Lineage (NCBI taxonomy): Eukaryota > Metazoa > Chordata > Aves > Psittaciformes > Psittacidae > Neopsephotus > Neopsephotus bourkii. The sequence goes on from NW_026902239.1 coordinate 9,730,152, forward strand.
TGAAAACTGCACTTATCGCATACTTCCTCTCAATGAAATAAGTTACTGAAGATGCAGGCAGGCAGCACAAAACCAGGAGAGAACAAGAAATTAAACTCATTTGTAGGGAAATATAACACATTAAAGTTGCAGTGTGTGGATTACAAGCATTATTATTTTTTGCATGAAAACACAGCAATATCTAAAAACCAAGGAAAAAAAAACAACAAAAACAAAAGCAATACAAAATATAACCAGTGCCCTTTCTCTAATTTGTTGGCCTACTCACCCAGATGCTAACCAAAGAAAGCACACTATGCTACATCTCTGTTTGATGCATTCTCTTGACGTAAAATTAAGATGAATTCTCTTAATGTAAAATTCAATAGGGAAGAGGAAAAATCCTTCTCTGAAGAACGTAGAGAACAGCGTATTTACTGCTACTATCCAAACTAACATACAGCACCAATACACACTTCTGCTATACTAATTTATAGAATCATAGAATAGTTAGGGCTGGAAAGGACCTTAAGATCACCAAGTTCCAACCCCCCTGCCATGGGCAGGAACACCTTGCTCTAAACCATATCACCCAAGGCCTCGTCCAACCTGGCCTTAAACACTGCTAGGGATGGAGCATTCACAACCTCCTTGGGCAACCTATTCCAGTGCCTCACCACCCTAACAGGAAAGAATTTCCTCCTTATATCCAATCTAAACTTCCCCTGTTTAAGTTTTAACCCATTACCCCTTGTCCTATCACTACAGTCCCTAATGAAGAGTTCATGCCCAGCATCCCTATAGGCTCCCTTCAGATACTGGAAGGCTGCTATGAGGTCTGCACTCAGCCTTCTCTTCTCCAGGCTGAACAGTCCCAACTTTCTCAGCCTGTCTTCATATGGGAGGTGCTCCAGTCCCCTGATCATCCTCGTGGCCCTCCTCTGGACTTGTTCCAACAGTTCCATGTCCTTTTTATGTTGAGGACACCAGAACTGCACACAATACTCCAAGTGAGGTCTCACAAGAGCAGAATAAAGGGGCAGGATCACCTCCTTCGACCTGCTGGTCACGTTCCTTTTGATGCAGCCCAGGATACGGTTGGCTTTCTGGGCTGTGAGCGCACACTGAAGCTGGCTCATGTTCATTTTCTCATCGACCAGCACCCCCAAATCCTTCTCCACAGGGCTGCTCTGAATCTCTTCTCTGCCCAGCCTGTAGCTGTGCCTGGGATTGCTCCGACCCAGGTGTAGGACCTTGCACTTGGCATGGTTAAACTTCATGAGGTTGCCATCAGCCCACCTCACAAGCGTGTCAAGGTCCCTCTGGATGGCATTCCTTCCCTCCAGCGTATCAACTGAACCACACAGCTTGGTGTCATCGGCAAACTTGCTGAGGGCGCACTCAATCCCACTGTCCATGTCAGCAACGAAGATGTTGAACAAGACCGGTCCCAACACCGATCCCTGAGGGACACCACTCGTTACTGGTCTCCAGCCGGACACTGAGCCATTGACCACAACTCTTTGTGTGCGGCCCTCCAGCCAGTTCTTTATCCACCCAGTGGTCCACCCATCAAATTGATGTCTCTCCAATTCAGAGACAAGAATGTCGTGTGGGACAGTGTCGAACGCTTTACACAAATCCAGGTAGATGACATCAACTGCTCTACCCCTGTCCATCAGTTCTGTAGCCCCATCATAAAAGGCCACCAAATTGGTCAGGTAGGATTTCCCCTTAGTGAAGCCATGCTGGCTGTCACCAAGCACCTTGTTGTTTTTCATGTGCCTTAGCATGCCTTCCAGGAGAATCTGCTCCAAGATTTTGCCAGGCACAGAGGTGAGACTGACTGGTCTGTAATTCCCCGGGTCATCCATTTTCCCCTTCTTGAAAATGGAGGTTATATTTCCCTTTTTCAGTCGTTGGGAACTTCACCTGACTTCCATGATTTTTCAAATATGATGGCCAGCAGCTTAGCAGCTTCATTTGCCAGCTCCTTCAGGACCCGCTGATGGATTTCACCAGGTCCAATGGACTTGTGCACGTTCAGACTTTTAAGATGGTCTCGAACCAATTCCTCTCCTACACTGTGCCCAAGGTCTTCATTCTCACAGTCCCTGCATCGGCCTTCCAAGACTCGGGTGGGGCAGTCAGAGCCTTTGCCAGAGAAGACTGAGGCAAAGAAGTCATTGAGAACCTCAGCCTTCTCCAAATCCTGTGTAGCTAGTTCTCTCGAGAGCTTCCTGAGGGGGCCTACGTTCTCCCTAATCTGTTTTTTATTTGCTATGTACCTGTAGAATCCCTTCCTGTTATCCTTCATATCCCTAGCCAAGTTTAATCCTAACTGGGCCTTAGCCTTCTTTGTGGGTTCCTCTATTACTTGCAGAAGGAAGTTGTCTTCCACACAATCGAGGAACCTCCTGGATTGTTTGTGCCGGGCCGTACCATCATTCCAACAGATGTCAGGGTGGTTGAAGTCACCCATGAGAACGAGGGCCTGTGAGCCTGAGGCTTTTCCTATCTGCCTATAGAGTGCTTCATCCACAGTTTCCTCTTGATCAGGTGGTCTATAACAGATCCCCACAGAAATACCTATACTTTAGATACCAATATGCACAAGATTGGCAGGATAGTTGCTAGTAATCTAACCTAACAAGTCTTCACCCTCCTCTCCTGAGCTTTGAATTTACATTTTTCAATAACGCATGCCACAGTGACCTACTGCTGGGAAAACAGATTATAGCAGTCCTCGCATGCATTACTCAGTGTTTGTTACGCCGCAGCCAAAGACGGAGCTTGCCGGCACAATTAAGTGTTCTGTAACCTGAAAACTTTTATCAGTTGCAATATTCAGATATTTGAGATAGAACACAAATGTTAAAAAAAACCCCAAAACAACAACAAACAAAACCAAAACCACCCAACCCCCCCCCAAACAAACCCAAACCAACAGATCTGGGAAGCTGCAAGTTAAAGCTTCTTTTTTTTTTTTTTTTAAATAAAGTGCCAGCATAATTTAAAACATAAGTTTTGTGGGGGCTTGTTTGTTTGGCTGGGTTTTTTTTTTTGTTGAAAATTTGACACAAATTCATTGCAAATCTATCTATTACAGTACGTATATAATGTCAAGAAATATAGCAGCTACCAGGATATATATTTAAATTTTATACACATGCATTGACATCAGATGTTTCCATATACATTAGTTCGAAAGTACTGAAATACAGGATGAGGCTGTAACCACATGAACTCACAATAATATTTCTTACCATGAATAGCCCTGACTAGCTCAAGTAAACTAGTGGGAACTGTCTACTTTGCTACCAGGTTTGGAGTTCCTAATTTCTTCTTCCACCTGCCACTCTCAACAGCACCATCCTCAAAACTGAACTGGTACATAGCTTTTACATTTTGAATGGGCCACTGGACCGTTGTTCAAAACTGTCTAAACATTCATTAAGCAGGCAAAAAAAAACTATGTTCTTTTAAGTACTTCTGAACCTTATTTTTCTTGGAACTAGGGACTGCAAAACAAACTCCTAACCCTATTCAAACTTGGATGTGGTGTGAAACAACAGGGCAATTACAGCATTCTTTCAGATTCTTACTCCATTCTTTCTCTACTTTTCTGAAAGAAAAAAAGTAAAATAAGATTTGTTTTATGCTTTAGTATTAGTGGATGAAACCATCAAAAGGACACAGAAATGCTATATATATGTAATTTAAAATGGTAAAATATATTTTTGTCAAGCAAAGCCAACAAACTATATCTGAAAAAAACAGAGCATTAATTTAGTGTTTTTTCAGATACGTTTTTTCTCACACAAACATTTTTCTATTTATTTTACAACTTCTATTTCAGTTAATCAGAATTGAGAGGGTGGATATCTATACTAAATCCTTTGCCTCCTGAGGGTCAGTTGCCCTTGAAATAGAAAGGTTATAAAATTTCTCGTACTAACCTTTTGGCACCCAGCTTTCTGCAAAACTGACAACTGGGGCTAACAACTGCCATTTTCTTAGCTAGCTGCTCTATTGCAAACAGTTCTATCATTTTCCTCACCTCCAGGAAAATACCTTTCAAAACTGGTAGGTAAGTTCAACATCAAACACTGCTCTATGTGACGCCATGACAGCAAAACTGACTGTACATTAAAAACATTCTGAGAGCCTGAAACTGCAAAAAGCTCCATGGGAGATTTTCTGCTGCTTAGTGGAATGCTAGCTATATAAAAGGATGGTCAAATTAATCATGCAACTACCTGTTTACAATGAATTACAATCACTAACTATAACTACACGGCCACTTCATTCCAAACTAAATATGGGCTCCTGCCAAAACAGCTGCCTCCTTGTCAACAACCCGTCCCCCATCTTGTACCAGCTGAATATAAGCAACAACAAAACAAACAAATCTTGTACCCCATTGGAGCTGATCTTTGATCCAGCTCCCAGTGTGACACCGAAACATCAACATGAGCAAAAGCAGGCTGGCAGGAATGAACAGCTGAGGGCAAAGGAGGGGAGCACAGCAAATCCCCACGTCTGCAGAAGTTCAGGCTCAAGGCAGAACTCAGGCTCAAGGCAGATATCTGCTCCTCAAGGTTAATATCTGATCTATAAAGCAGGAACTGATACAAACCTCACAGATTCTCGATCACAGCATATTTGCCCTAGAACTAGTAGGAATATGTACCTGCAACAAGCTTCAGAAACTCCTGAGTATTTCAAACAGAAGAGAGTTTATGTCACAACTGCACTGAAAAAACACCATTGAGATTTCTAGAGCCAAGCACTCAAGCCCTTCTTATGTCTTGTGTATCTCTTGACAGAAGTGAACAAGAAAGCTTCATTATGAAGCTCACAAGTTGATGAGGCAGAAATAAGAGTTCAAGAATCAAGAACTGCTTCTTCATGGCAGGTTGCAAGTCAAAGACCTAACACTGAAACAAGAGATAAAATCCACAGCTTAGAGGAAAAACCCAGAAGTCCCACACCAACCCCCACAAGAAAAGCAGACAACATACTTGCTCTTGTGAAACACGTACCTATTCCATGCATAGAAACAGAACTACCAATTTTTCAATGTTTACCCATTTCCTTTGCAACTCTGGCATACCAGCTCCGACCAACAGTTTATTATTTTATCTACAATCAAGTCTTACACTCCCAACTGAGGTCATATGAGAGGGGGCAGGAGTATTTCCTTACTTAAAGCTGGATCCATTTTTGCTACAAATATTTGATATAGGAAACTAAACAGTCACACTGCTGTACTGTGCTGTCCTAAGTGGCATTAATAGGAGAGAGAAGGTTTGGGTAGCAAGTTTTCCTTTTCTTCCCCCTCCTCCTCTCTCAACAAATATGTATCAGCTAACTCTCTAGGCTTAGCAAACCAACGCTTTATCTCTCAAACAAAAAACAGCAGCAGCTATATGAACTACTGGGCTTAGATCCGCTCAGCTGACATAAATCAGCTATAGGTAAGGAAAATTAATCTATCTAAACTTTGCTACCTTTTTAAATTGTTATTTATAATCCATAGTGTATCAAATTTTAGGAATGCCTTAAAAACATTTCTAAAGTATCTGTCCAAATGTACACTTGGATTTTACAGTATTTTCTTGTTGCAGTATATAGGAGAGCAAGTGTGCTGGCACTGAGCCGTCATGCACAGTGATCTTAATGGTAGGCTTGTGCATAAACTTTCCCCACGCATGACTCAGTTCTTCTGAAGGCAGCACTTCCAGTGCTGGTGCAGAATTCATCTGGTGCAATTGCTGTTTATATTGCTTGCATGTGAACATTTGAGTCTCATACTCTCAAGTCAAATGTCTCCTATGATACATGCAGAAGCATCTTTATGTCCAAAGAGCCTGTAGTTCAAGGTACAGACAAGACACATACAAGCAATAACATGAGAACCTAAGAAAATGGAGATAATAATGGTCCCTATGTATGTAATTATTCACATATGCACAAACTCATATATAGCACTCTTTTTAAAGCTTATCCCTGCAGTAAAACTTTTTTGTGCTCATCATCATCATGGCTTGACTTCATGAACAAAGATTTGGGAAGGGCTTTACCCACACTTACTACAAGCGCGCTGATGACTAAAAAGGACAATGTGAGATAGGCAAATCTCAGGTCACAAAAAGCACAGGGAAAGGTCTCCTGGGGTGGTATAGGCAGGGCACAATTCTTTCTACGTTGTCTTTTCTCCTTGAGACTAGTTCTTTGTGAGCTCTCAAAGGAATCAACGGCATTATGGATGGTGTTGTCTCCAAGTCTCCCGATTGGAGGCCAAAGCTTAAAATAAGTCACTAGAACTGTATCTATGCCAGAAAACAACACAGGATTAGGGAGTAGGCTGAAACACTGGAATATGATGATCCTATACTGCTTGTCAGCATTTTCCTGATTATATTTATGATCAGCGCCAACTAGACATCCTTCCAGGCAATACCTGCACACAGCTCAAAGGACACATTTTGCCAGAGCCTTTTCCCAGGAGATCTGAGTTCTGCAGATCAGAGCTATACATAATTTATCACCACAGGACCAGGAAACTGCTTCTAGCTTGCACTATTTCATGCATCACACAGCCTCCTAGGAAAGGAGTGGAAACATTTTAACTACAGCATTTTAACTCGCAAAGGAGTAACTCATGGTCAGGACACCCCATTTCGCACTTTGAGAAATGTTCTTAAAGTTGGCATGCCCACGATAGGCTGCACCAGACCACATGTGACCCACATTGGTGGGACAGTAACAGCTTCTGGCACATTAAGAAAGGCTGCTGCAGGAAAATTACCACCTCTGATCTACCCTGGGCTCTATACCCTGTCTACATCTGAGGGAATGCTAAGTGGATGGGTGAAGGCGAATGGCTGTGTGCATTTCTCCACCTCCATGTAAGAGGCCAAAAAAGTGAAAATGTTGAGTCCAGCAGACAGCACAGCATGCAATTCATGCACTGTAGATACACATCAGTAGCTCATGACTCAGACTTAGATTTACCAAGGTTTCAGTTCCACTGGATACACAACCTTCTACATTTAATCTCCATACTGGGCTGAATCTTATGCTGTGTAATTAGGGCTATCTAAACAGTTATCTGAACTCCTGCTGGGGAGAACCGGTTTGTCCAGGAAAGGACAGCTCAATCGTGAAATTAAACACAACAAATCTAGTAACCAGATGGAAAACGTAACAACCAGAGAGCACAATGCTGCAGACAGAACCGTTGCCTTGTGGAACTGAGACGGACCTTCAGCAGCTTAAAGCTTCTTCTAACTGCAATCTCTTGCCTTTCATCTTTGACTGAAATCACAGTAGAAGAAAATCTACTAAAAGAAATGCTATAAAAGTTTTGGGGTTTTATTAGAGCTTTTGTTGTTTTTTGTTCTTTTTTTTTTTAACAATACAGAAGAAATAAGGGCTGAAGTTCCACTGCTTGAACTGTTAGAAATCTATTAAGTAGTTAATCAATGATGTACTATGGATTCATATTCCTAATCACAGCTTGCATGTAGCCCAGTGATGCAAGAAAGCTCTTTTAATGCCCACAAAATGCTGCCCTACTTCTGTGGTGCCATCTAACACAAGGCTTGGCAAGCATGCTCACTTTGTATTTGTTCTCCAATTTGGCAGGGGTAGGAATGTGGCCTCTCCTCCGGAAGGTTGTAAAGTGCTTGCACTGAGGGCATGGCTTGGTGCTGGAGTCAATGCGGCTGAGTTCCAGGAAATACTTATACTTGATGATGTCGTCATGGGGCAGGTTATAGAGGACAGTTGTTTCATCCAGGTGCTCGCTGCATTCTGTGATTGGGCATTTTATATCCGCTTGTCCCAGCTGCACCTGTATATGAAAAAACCCAGAAAAGCTGAAGGATCTTTTGCTTGGCAGAGTGAAGCAAGTATTTGTGAATTCTGTGAGGAAATTTAATGTCAAGTACTGTAACAATCCACAGACTATCAACCATATAATCTTAACATTATTTTGACTTAGTCCAAGCACACTGCAGTTTTTCCAAATAGTATTTTCAAATCCAAACTGAAAAGATAATTACCTCATGACAACTGCAGTTATTAAATGTATAGTCTCAGTGTATGTACCATAGTAAAACCAATACACAAGTCTCAACTACCAACAGCCACCTAGGGCTCCATGCTCTGGATGTAATGGTCAGTACTCCACTACCATGACTCACAGGCTGTGAGGAAGCAGGCAGTGGAAACATTTGTATACTGTTTCACTGCAAAAGGTGCTGGGAATCACAGCTCAGAGAAATTAATTTAAGATCATCAGACTAGCAGCTCTGACTCAGTGCTAGCCCTGAGCTGGTTCCTGCTCAGCAGCTTCAGTGTCTCTGCAGTCTGTTTCCAAGAAGCTCCTTACACGCTATGTTGCATGCACATAAAGTCGTAGCTGAGACTGGGGCTGACCAAGCTAACAGATTTCCCCAGAACTTGGAGTTTAAAAAACAATCCCCCCAAACAAAAAACAACCCCAACCTTAAAAAAAGACCAGGCACAGATGCAAGCTTAAGGTTAACAGGGCCAAAACTGTTGTTGATCTAATGAGCCCTGATGGTCCCAAGCTGATCCATAGTCAGATAGCACAATGCCTTTTGAGAGTTCCCTTATCTGAGCACAGTGCTGGACCCAGGTCTGCACCCTTCACACTTGGCAGGCTTTAACAGCTGGGACTCCATGCCAAAACAGCAGATCCTACTTGGTCTGGGAGCTGCAGTTGCATTTACTTGGCACTGGGCCCAAGCTAATAAACTCTGCTGGGTTTTGAGAGTCCGCAAGGACCCAGCTTGAGCATTATTTTGCCTCCTCAAGTAATCCTGAATGAATGCTGACTGTACAAGCACAGCTGACCACCAGCCCAACTTCTTCCTCACAGAGCATCTCTGTGCAGAGAAAAAGGGGTTCCATGGTGCACTCAGCATCTCTTTCTAGGAATTACTGTTTCAAGGTTGGCAAGTTTGATCTCCGTGGACTGCTTATTCTCTTAACATACTCCATTACAGGTAAACATTATTGTTTATGTAAAATAAACTCCATTACTGCCAAACAACATGCTAAATGTGATAGGATCACCTCAGGTTTGGATGTAGATCTCGCTGCTGCATAATAGTACCAGAAAACACGTCAGAGACCCCACTAATACTATATTTAAGGCAAGAAAGCAAGAGAAAAACAAACCAAACCAAACCAAACCAACACAACTCTGTCATTGCTACTTCAGCAATGGAGCCATATGGGCTCTAACTGAATGATAATTAATCTAGTCAGGAGCCAGAGGACTAGAAGAGTCACAAAATGGTGTAAAACCCAAGGTTCATCTGACTTACAAATAATAATAATAAAATAATCCTATTGCATTAGCTTTGTCCTCTCAGCAATGCAGATAAGCAGAATAAAGAGAGAAAAGCAGGGTGAGGATGGTGGCAGCCCACCCCAGACCACAGCACAGTGGCAAACATCTCAACAAGCAATCACTGCTGCTGTGCCCTGAGCAGACCCAGTTCAGGATGCAGGCAGGTGAAGATGGAGGCAGATCTCCCTGCAGTACAGAGGAGAAGCAGCTCCCCCAGAAATACACCCATTTTTAGGAGGGAAGTTTCCCAAATTTAATTTCCAGCTCTAAAACGTGAGCAGAGCTCTACCATGTGCAAATAAGGCCAGGCTCGAGCAGTTTGGCTTTTACATGGATCAGTGTAAGTACAGAAGTATTACACAAAGGTATTATGGTGTTACCCCCAACAGCCCCCCAAAGAACAACAAAAAAACCCTCACAAATTCCACCACAAAGTAAAGCAAAGCAAACAAACAAACAAAAAAAACCCAAACCAAACAACCCACAAACAACAACAAACAACTCCACAAGCTACATAACTGCTGGGAAGCAGCCACATTTTATACCTGTAGGACACTATCTCACCTGTGTGAGAACATTGAACTCAAGCATATGACATCACTGGAGTAACTCTTGTCAGAAGGCTCACCCAGTACTTAAAGAGCTGTGCTTATAAAGCAATAGATGATGAATCCAGCACTACAGCACTTAAACGTAGTAAACCAAGAAAACAACTCGCTACAGTATCACAATATCACATTATGTTAGAGATTGGACAGAAGTATCAAAAGCTATTTCACTACTGTTTCTTTTTAAAGAAGTGTAGGTCCAACAATTCAAAACCAAATAGTCATATTAATCACAGTTATGACTACTTCAGGGGTTTGGGGGTTTATAAGCATTAAGAAAATACTATGAGGCAAGCCCTTTTGCTAAGAAAACTAAGCTACAATGGAGTAACACTTCACAGTGAGAAGGCACATTGTATCTGGCATCTAAGCTGGTGCTTAAGAAGCACTGCTTACGTTAAATGCTAGTTAGAACAAACCTGCATTTATAAAATGAAGGAATATAAAGCTGAACACTTTCTATATTTCATGCCCACACAGATTATGATTAATATATGTGGTAAGAGGCAAGTGTGGTTTCAGTATTTATTTTGAAAATATGTTTTACGCCCACTTGAAGTAAATCGTTTTTATCCTCTGTAATAATTTCAGCCTTTCAAGTCTGGCAAAGGCTGATCCTTTTCCTGTGTTTTGAATGGGACTGAAGTGAACATAGCTGGGTTTCTTATTAGCAGTAACTTCAATAGAGCCTTGTCTTACTGAACACTCCATCTTTGTTTGTGCCCTAACATCAGCAATTGATGTAAGTACGGCTTTAGAGGTAGCCTCTTAGGCTACCTGCTGCTGCAGACCCAGGAGGTGCTGCTGAATGAGAGAGAAAAAAAGAATACACCAAAACCATAACATGGGTAAAATAACTGGGTTTTTTCTTTCCCACGATTTTTTTAAATTATTATTTTGAAGAGCCTTATCCTTTAGTATCAGCTTATCACAATGTCAAACCCCTGAGTTTCAAGAAATCTTTGAATTCCAAAATACCACTGTGTATTGAGAACTTCAGAACTCTCAGTACACAAAACAGCATGGTGTATTTTCACAGCATGAGGAACGACTCAGATAGGTCTAAAAGCAGCTGAGCTGCAGTATGGTGTTAAATGTCAGGCAGCATCTAGTTCTTATGCTGAAATATGCTTCAATTCTGTAAAGCATCTCAGGAGGGGCTAGCTCTGCTTCCAATTCATAGAGAGGAAGCAGGCTCTTGTGACTTTCACCCTACAGAATGGTAACATTCAAACTATCAGGAAAGCAAAGAATAGGTGCTCCTCCTCACCCCAGTGCTTGACATTTTATTTCAAAAATGGGAAGTGAGAGGGCATGGGGACACACACACCAGACTCTACACCAGTCTCCTTACTGCCCCAAAACACAGTGGTACCAGCAATGGAAAACACAAACAGATGGCATGGCACTTTAAGTCAGAAAACTATCCCCCCCCCTCCCAAGCTTTCTTTTAAAGGAAATCTTAGTTACACAGAAAACAAAGTTCAAACTACACCAGAGAAGCACTGATTTATACCTATCATTTAGCCTGGCCCAAGCTAGGTATAATGTAACCTGTGCAGGCTGTACTTGGGCAGCTGTACTACAGCTACGTTCCTTAAAGAAGAGGCTATTCTAGTTTAACACAAATGAGCATTACTTTTAACTGAAACTTTACTCTTAGTTCAGAGATGCACGTGCTGAATAGTTCTTAAAAATTACTTTTCTTGTAGGTTTGGCAAGCAGAGAACGTAATTTTGAACTTGTTTTCTAAAAACAAACAAACAAACCCCATAGAAAATACCTGAAGGGCTTACCATGGTTCAGGATTCCATAGTGGTAAGTGCTATCCAAGTAGACATGACTCAACAAGTGCAAACCAGTCAGTGCAAACTTTTACTAAGCATTCTGCACCTGCCTTTAAGGTTGTGGTTCTGTGACTCTTTTTGTGGTTTGAGTACTAACCTTAAAAAAAAAAAAAAAGAGAAAAGAAAAAAAGAAAAAAGGAAATCCTATGAAACAGATTCTCCTTTTCAGTCCATCCATCCTTCCTTCTTACTGTCAAATGATGCTGCAAGACAAGCAAGAATGAACAACTAGAACTAACAATAATTAGATTAGGGACTCCTTAAGCTGCATCACCAGACAGGAAAACAGACTGGCTTTCTTGTGTGGCACCTCCTCTGCTGGACATCTTCACACAAGCTCTTGCCTGTTGAGTACTACTTCACAAACCACACTCCATGGGTATTTTTCACTTTTATTTCCTTTCACTTTTATTTCCCCTTTAATTAATTTCTGAATACAGCAGACTTGCAATAAATTACTTGCTGAACCTCTTTCTCATTAAGTTGCCCCACCAGAGTTCTCTGCCAGACACCTCCTGAAAACTCGTCATACACAAAAACCATCGCTCCCCTGCTCAGGAGTAAAGGGCTTCACTAGCCTGTATATTTCTGGCCTCAAAAAGATCCAAGAAAGAGCTCAGAATCATTACTATTTCCTGCATGCTGGCACTTAATTAATAACTGGGGGTGGAGGAGATGGGGGGAATGTTTGTTAGTTTTGGTTTGTTTTGTTGTTGTTTTTTTTGTGGGGTTTTTTTCTTAGTTTTAATTCATATTTTCTGCCATATCAGGAAATATCTGAGTGACCATCAGAACAACTAGAATGGCCAGTCTTTCTCTGTAGTCAGTGGAGAATGAGGACGGTGACTGAGGCAATTCAAAGAAGGTGGCAAATGTCAACAGCACCTTTAAGATGCGTAGAGGAGAAAAAAAGGAAAAAAAACCCCAGAAACTGCACTTTTCCTCACCTCAGGGATTCAAAGTAGCCCAAGAAATCTAACATCTCCCAGCACCAGTGTCTGACAGGCATACAGAGACACAAAAAAACCCCATATTTGTGACTCGCCCATTTTCAGTTGTATTTAAAATTATGGCCATTTATTATAAATAAAAGTACAATCAGAGACTTCCACTAAATGAAAAAATACCAGATTTCTGTGCCATAAGATCACATAGACCAACAGTGAAAGGGTCCATCAGCATGTCCTTTGAGGATCAGCTTTGTTCTCCTCTCACACTGGTACCACACATCTGGATAAAGTCATGACAATGATGTAGCAGCTCCTGCTGTGTGACACTGAGAAGTTACTTGGACCCAAACACTGCAGGCTTGGGCAGACATCACCTGTTCTAGTCACACTGTTAATGAGATTTGCGTTATCACATTGTCAACATTAAAAAAAAAAGTCACAACAAGAAGCAAAGCTCAGGGCCTCCAGAGAATCTGTTAGTATCTCATCCTTCAGGAGAAAGGCAGTAAAAAGGAAAAAGCTTTTGAGGGAATCACAGCATGAATAATTTCAATTCAGCCACCACCAATACATCAAAGGTCTGACCTTTCTGATCCAAAAGCATGTCTTCTGAATGCCTTACAACACATTTAAATGCAGCATCAATTTAAATTCTCACAGCTCATCCAGTTTTCACAACCTCAGCCAGAGGCTGAGATTCCAGCTTCACCTGTAACACTCTAAGTGCGCTCCCAAAAGTGGTCCTCACACAAACTCACGTCCCCAGGGGTGCTACAACCATATAACAGCCAGGGCCACAGCCAGCATCCCCTGCATGGGCAGTAGCCAGAGCAGCTTCAGCTGCAGAAACTAAACAAAACCTTAACTGGCAAAACTGGCCTCTGCAGCCTTGAGCAAAACCCTGAGCCACAGCGTCTGTTTCCTGTTCAAACTCTTCCCCTCCACAGGTACACACAGGGGTTTCCTAAAAAAACAGTGAGGATAAACTAGCAAGATATTCTTCAGAATATACCTAAGCTCAATCAAAACCTTTTTTCTTATAGACCTCTCCGTTTGCTTTCTGATTTGACAACATGCCGATATAAAGCTCTGCTCCTTTTCCCTTCCTTCCAACAGGACTAGGTTTTAACCTGCTCACATGGATTTGGTATCAACAGGAACATTCAGATTTTATTATCTGTTCAAAGGGACAGGATTTATAGAACACTACTTGTAGGAAAACAAAGTAATACTAAAATTCTTCATAATATTAACCTGAATAAGCTCCTTTCCTCTACCCTTTTATCTCCTGTTACTTTCTCTAGCACCAAGCGCATTAAAACAAGGAAACGATTTTGCCTCAGTAATGTGTTTACAAAAACTATGCTGCATTAACTCATGCCCCTGCCTGCTCCTGCTCTTCAAACCTAGTGCATTTCATCAGCACATATGGAGGTGCTCTGTGCTCTGTTGTGTTTTGGTACCCATGGTGAGCCAAAGTCCACAGCAGAGGCAATGTTAGTCCCATGGCAGGAGAAAACCAGGGCTTCTACACCCAGGTGGCTGCCCACTGAACTGAGACACTCTCTGACAAAGAGATATGCCAGAGTTGGAGGGAGAGTTAGAGGCAGGCTGGCAGAAAGCTTTCACAATCTCTGGGAGCCCTGGAGCGTGCAAGATAAAGATCTTTCATCTCTCATTCCAGGCCATGTGTGGGGGCAGAGGGAAGGAGAAATCCCGGTGGAGGAAGGTAACCTGGGAGGAAGCATGGCAGAAACTGCAAACCTTGGAGAAATCTGACCCAAAACCACAGGTCTCTCAACATGCATTAAAGGGAACAAGGAAATGCACAATAGCTTTCCCATTTTGTCAAGCTGTTCATATTACCAATGCTAGCCAAGTATGGATGTGGTAATTTTTCCATTCCTTAGAAAGCACTTTCACTTTCACTAAAAGACCCAAAGATGCTCATGAATAAGAGCTTTGAGGACAACAGACCGAGCTGCATACCTGCCCTTTTTGGGGTGGAAAATAGAAGAAACTGCACCTGCCTCACAGTGGGACCAAAAGACCACATTAAAGCCAAGCAGCTGTGGGAAGGGATTACAGAAAAGAAGTAAGGGCCAGGAGACCATGTGCATACCATGGTATGTTCAAATAACCTGGCCATCTCAGCAGTGAACCCACTCACTGGGGCTCAGCAGCATTAGGAAATACAAGTAGCAAGGAAGCAATACCTCTGTAAGGTAAAGGTTTGTTTGGCTTCATGCATCAGGAATAAAAATGCCACAGCTAAATAACACAGAACTAAAACAAGCCAACTTGAACAGCTGATTCCTGTAAAATAAATGAGATAAAAATCTATTAGTTAACTCTTCACTCAACAGCCTTACATTCAGAGGAGAACAGCCTCCTTACTTCTGTCAGCATAAGACTTGTAGAAATCATCATCTGTGTTTGAATTTGTTATCAGCCAAGCTTAATCCAGGTCTATCCTGCCCATACAACTACTCTGGTAAGTCAGAGAAATTGCAAGAGCCCAGGCTGAAGGAAGGCAAGGAGTGAACAGATCAGAGTGAACAGGTCAAATGGGATGGGATGCAGGCATGGGAGCCTTCCCCCTGCCATGGGGCAGCACCCCTCACTTTAAACACGCCCGACTTCTCAAAAGCAGGAAAGTCATGTGAATGCTTACTGCAATTCATTTAAATACCTCAGAAAACAGTAAGAAAAAAAAAATAAAATCCTATTTTTGCTTTCCAGCTAAGCATATTAATCCAAGCTGTGCTCAGTGACTCAAGCAGGTGATTTTTTATGTATATGCTACTCTCTTACAGAAGCAATGCTTAAAAAGGTACACAGCTGTTTTCTCCACTTACAACAGAAAGCCCTGAACAGTTGAACTCCAACCTCTACTGGGTTCAGACAGGCTTAACCCAGATTCAGATCAATTCCAATGGAATAATACTGTTAACTATTAAAAATAATTAGTATCACAACCAAATCCTTTCCCCTACTTTTCT
This sequence comes from Neopsephotus bourkii, assembly GCF_033783945.1. Taxonomy (NCBI): domain Eukaryota; kingdom Metazoa; phylum Chordata; class Aves; order Psittaciformes; family Psittacidae; genus Neopsephotus; species Neopsephotus bourkii. Next base: position 9,745,929 of record NW_026902239.1, read on the forward strand.
TAAAGATGGATAAACAGTTAGCACTCACAAGCAGTTATCGAAGAGTAAAAATACAGAGTCTCAATCTTCATTGAGAAACATCACTTCATAATTCAGGTGGAGTCAAGCAAAATCCATCAACAACAGTGACAATTTATCCTATGACTATTTACGGTCTTCTATTATTTAATAGGCACAATCCCAACCAGACACAAAAGCTGGAAAAGGCTTCTGAATTTGCATTTGCCAACCAGCATTCTCTTTCAAATAAAATAAGGCCCTAATCACCATATATTTGCAAAACCTATTTTGTATTACTAAGCCTCTAATAAAGGTAAGCCCAGCTGGTATAATGAGTAATATCGTTAATCAAACCTTTGGTTTCACCAGCAGTGGCTGCTGTTACGTTTCACTGTTTACCTACAGAAACACTTCATGGTGCTTAGTATTTTCCCAACTGAAAGCAGTGTTTACCATGAAATAAAGAAAAGCTATCATAATCAAGAGAAGGAGGTAAGAAAGGAGAAGTATGCTCTCATATGTCTCACTACTCCATCCCAGAAAATGGCTACTAAACTGAACAGAATTCCCATATGGATGTGGATGATGACTTAAAAACAGTGAGAACTATTTTCTTCACCACTCTGATCATCTATATTCCCTGGCCTCTAGATAAAAGGACAGGCATTGTATAGCCATTCTTAAAAGAGTCCTGATTGCCTTAAGAAAGTTACCTACAACTATTTAGTTACCGTATCTTTAGATCTGAGGTTGTAGGCAAGTTTTCTTATGCACGTATTAGTAGCTTTTTCTTTCCTGACTACTGGACATGAAACCAAATTGTGCCCTCTTTACTTGACAGATTTAATATAGAAACAGCAGAGTTGAACAGGTGCAAGCAAAAGCAGAAGAAAGCCTATTTTTTAACGGGCAGATGATTTTGAGGAATGATAGTAACATACCTGATTTCTAAGATTCAAGGTGGAATATATGAGATTAAAATACCTTCATGTGGTTTCCCTAACAAACAAGGTAATTTAAATAATTTTTTAAATGAAATCATGTTGTTATAAAATAGCAAAGATTTGAATTATAGTTATTTTGCTCTGGCTTCCTGAAAAGAGACCTATCTCATCCTACCAGACCTATCCACAATAAACAAGGCTCCTTTTGGTGAAAAGCCACGCTATTAAAGCTACCGCAAAGTGAAACAAATTGGTAACTTCTACATAGCTTAAAGTGACAGGTGTGCACACTGACTCATTTTCAGGGATAAGTACCTCCTGGAAAGGCTAATGCAAAATGGACTTCCAAGCTTCTCTCCACATACCATCATTTGGACAAACCCCAGATACTGTACTAGAGCTCCAACTTCTCATGCCTTTATGAAGCTATTTCTCATAATGCATTTAAGTTTAAACTCGTTTTAATGCACATTTAACACAACGACGGATACAGCCACAATAGGGAGCAAAGGCACAAGATCAGGAAGTGCAAATAGCACAGCCTTCTCCAGGGAGCTGTGGCAGAAGCTTAAGCAGTGGCTCTGAGCTGTAATCAGAGAAGCAGAAGTGAAAGTGAAACAGAAGCGTCACTCCACATAGGAGCAAACTACCCGTCAAACAGTTAAACTGTTATGTAAGATACCTCAGGAAAAAACTATGGCACAGATGAAAAATCCTCTTATGAAAGATGAAAGAACAATTCTGCCCCACAACTAATCTAATCCAGTAGAACTGCACTCATCTAGCATGCCGTTATTTCTAAACGGCATAATTAACAGCCAAACTGTCAGAGTTAATTCTCCTCCTGATCAAACTCTGGTTGTAATTTGGGAATTGGTACATTGTCAGGTCAGTCTCCCCGAGAGCCTGCCAGAATTGCGTCTCAACTGAAGCAGTTAGCCTTCACTTTAACTGAAAGCTTTTGTGTATGAATTGCTGCAGACATTGCTTGTCGCAAGCAGCTAGAACCTTTACAACATCACAAAATCATTAGAAATAGCAAAACAAGGGGGGAAGACAACGCAGATGTTCTATACTAGGAAAAATACACCATAACAGTGTTAGGAACAATATATTCAGAACAATACATGCCACTTTTTCATAAAGCAAAGAAAACATGAAGCAAGCTCATTTGAATTCATATAGGTAGTTCTATCAGCTGATTAAGGCTGTGAACATACTCATTTTTACACCAGACTTGCCACAAGAGGAAACATTGCAACTTCCCATTTGTTCCAAAATTCTCTTCAAAAAACAAAACAAAATCACAACAAAAAACAACACAACCCGAAAGACACTAATTCAGCTGCTGTTTGTACATGTAAACCTATGTTAAAAAAAAAAAAAAAGTACAACAATGTAATATGACCTTTACTACAAACCCTTTACTAGTTTGAAACATAGATACAGGTTTGACAAACCTGTTGCAAGGCAGGCTCTGACAGCCTGCTTTTGCTGTGAGGCAGAAGCAAAGAATAGGAGCAGAGTAAGTTAAAATGCCTCAGGTTAGACTCCTGGCTACATTTTCAGTGTTAACAGCAAGGAAGAGATTCAAATGTTGCAAAAATACTGCTGTGGTCTGATAAGGCTGTGGAAATACTTGCATATAGGAGGAAAGAAACATCACACCAGATAAGTCTTCCCTGCCTCATCCTGTTCTTGATCACTTCCACTTCTTTGAGGATAATCACAGTCCCAGCAAGTGCTGAATACAAAAAGGTGGAAGTAACTTGTAATCACTGAACCCAGTTTCTTGCAACCATCTTTTTTGGCTGGTTAGACAGACTGGCCTGAAATAAAGACTAAGGAAGACTTCTACCCACACAGACTTCTCTTCCTGGATTTTATGGCAGTCTTACTCTGCACCACTGGGAGTTTAGCCCTATATCTCCAGGCATGTGATCAAACACCTACATATGCCTGAAAGATTTGGGGTGCAAATCCAGCCAGATGGCTCACAGAACAGCTGGTCCACATATACCTCCACAGGTCTCAAAGCCTTTCAACCATTCCATCAGGTCACAGTCAGCTGCCATTATCTCAGACTGTACCCTGCCTAATGTCTAAGAAATTATGGAAGAAGTCAAAATAGCTTTCCCTTCTCCCTCTCTGCTTTACAGAGTGATCACAAGGCTGCAAGGAGAGAAGCTTCAGCAGGCTAACAGGAGACTAAAGTGTTTTTAAATTAGTTTTCCAATTGATCAGACAGCTGAATTACGATCACTAGTGACATACGATCACTAGATTGCAAGCCAAGAGAAAAGTGGGAAATACAGAGCCAAGGAGAGAGACTCGGAGGTAGCTGGCCACAACTCGTCTTACATGTCAAGTCAATCTACACCTTCAGATCTTCAGGTACTTCTCACATTAACTTTGTTTACTTGTAGGAAGCTACAAGTCTGAAATATGTTCAGCAGCTCCCCTCAGTAAAAACTGTTAATGGCACCTACAGTACCAGGGTTGAGGGCTGCACCTGATCCCTTCTTCATGCAAGTCCATGCATCAGTGTTTTCCACACCCATATCCCAGAATTACAGTCTGTATTTTGGCATAGCTAGGTGATTAATAGGTGTATGAGTATTAACGTACATTTTCCCATTCTGTACAAGTACTTAAAATGCACAATGGCATACGTCGAAATCCTTCACTGAGCTTCAGGTCTGAATCTGGCATCTGCCCATGGCCCTTCAGATGGTTTTCACGATTTCTGCATTTCTGTTGACACTATTTCTGCTCTCCTCTTAGATCTCTCCCTGAAGGAGAGAAGAGTCAAGCTAAAGCAAAGGAATAATTATGAAGTTAACCAGGCTTTTTAAGATGAAGAAATGCATTACTTGGAATGAAACGACTAAGTTAATAGGTACCCTCAGGAAGTTGAGACCAAGAAGCAAAGAGAACTCCACCAACAAATGTCACACACGCTACAAACACTATGAATCAGTTGACTACAAGAAAAAAGCAATTATTATAGAAGATAAACTATGAACAGGATACATCATTAACTTGACACACACTCCAAAGAATTTTCACTAAATGCATTTGTTTGTTCTGTTCCAACAGTAAACATACCACCTCTAGGAACTCCAAAACGGTTATGGTAGGAAAAATAAATGTTTACAATTAGAGGAAAACCATCATTTACAAACAAAATTACTTCAAACTTGTTTAAATCCTCCTGCCCCAAAATTAACCAAACCAAACAAAAAATAAAGGATTTTTGACTGTGAGGGTTTGTAAGGTGATGAAAAGGTTATTAGATACCTTGAAACATCACTTCTGCCAGCACTAAACTGTTGCAGGGCTCCAGAAATTAGGTTACCACACTGAGCATTTAAAGAAGCAGTTTTCTTCCTGCCAGTAGGTATCAGTGTTTTCCAACCATCACCACCAGTAAGGATGGCAGTGCGGGGACCAGAGGGTGAGCAGGTGAAGTGAGGTGAGGGAGGTATCAAGTCAACTATATCCACAGACTCCAGCAGTAACTGAACTCAATACTAGTTGAGGAAATTCTAGTTTCATTATTTCCAAAGAACATATATAGTCCTCAGTGGGAGAGAGGAACGGAAGAAGCACAGGAGAAGAGAATTGTTACAAATCATAGTAAGAGGGAACATTCGAGAGGGGTTGTACACAAGGACACACATCTTTCCAAGTCCAGATTTTGAAACACCAAAAGGAGACTGACAGCTTTTGTGACAAAAGACAAGGAGTCACAAACTTTTTAGGAAGGAGTCAAAAACTTTTTAAAGTATCTGATTTAGCACATTACCAATACCTTCACTGAAATGGAACCACACCACATTACAGTAAACGCCACTGACTTGTCTATCCAAATACTATGTTTTGTTTGGTTAAGTTTGGTTGGGTTTTTTGGGTTTTGGTTGGTGTCTTGCTTTGTGTAGTTTTTTGGTTTGGGGTTTTTTGGGAGGAGGGGTTGGTTGGCTTGGGGTTTTTTTGTTTGTTTTTAGAAAAATTACACCAAGAGCAGTAATTTTTCAACAGCAAATAATTCTAACTAGTAACTGCAAACAGCAAATACCCTTTATGGTTAAACAATCACTGATGAACACTTGCCACCAATACAAGCTTCTGTAGAGACCTGGCTAGCTGCAGTGGTTCACCCTGGAAAGGGGAAAGCAGTGACCACTCCTCTAGCTTGTTTGGGAAGAAGAAGATGTCAAGAAGGGAAAATTCAGGCAAAAGAAAGAGGTGGCACACACTTCAGCGCTTCCTAGGAGATTCCTGCTTTTCCCACAGTTCGCATCTTTTCCCTCTTTCAGTTTTATCCTGGAACATAGTATCTTCTAGCCTCACATATGAGGCGAATAAAAAGTCTTCTCTTTGAAAATTTCTGAATCCACTTACTTTCCTTCACTTCAGTAACACACATACATAGGCTGGCTACTCTCTGAACTGCTCTTGCTGACCAATACCTTCATCCAGGGAAGGCTTCAAACTTGCAGTCTCCTGTTAACCTGCACCGGTACCAAACAGTGGGAGCTGCTGCTGAGAACTGCACAGAAAAAACCCTGCCTCAAAGCATATTGATTTTCTGTGCAAAAGAAAGGGAGGAATATTTGTTTTTGTGACTTCTGTGGTTTGGAGAGCACACCCAAACACCAAGATAAGCAATCTTTTTGTTATGCATTTACATCAAAATGCTGCCTGCAGTGAAGAAAACTGGTGGCATGTAGGACTGAGTTCTGAATTCTACTGACATTTTACTAGAACGATCAAACCATCACCGCATAAGAACAAATGGGGCTGTGTTAATTTCCTAATAAATTCAGCAATTTTGGAATTTTTGTCCATGTGTGCCTACTTTTGATTCTGTATCACCATCCAAAATGCAACAGGCTTTTGAACCAGAAGTATCATAAAAGCTAAGAATTTCTGGCAGGACCAGTAGGACAGAAAACTGGGCTGACAGTCCCAATAAAGGACTTCCCCCAATGGTCAAGATTTCTAGCACTCGTTAAATCAAGTCTCAGCATTTTTCTCAGCAGCAAGAGATCAAGCTCAGTGACCTTCACACCCTCTTATTCCCAACCAGACAGGGAAGGATGGCAGAAGCAATTGTCCAGAGCTAGTCCCTGGTGCTCCTACCTGCCTTATATGATCAGCTGATGTCCCACTGTGTAGCTGTGCAACTCCATTTCCTACAAACACAAAGGCTTACTAGACTCCCAGTACCAAATAACTAATGATACAAACATTAAGATGACACCTCTGAAATTCAGTGGTTAACCGAATGAAAGCCACTCTTTAACTTTCCTCCCTCCCATACGCTATGTGTTGCCTGCACAAATTGAAGATGACATAGGTGAAACAGCTGAAAGAACGCATAGAAGACTAATTTTATTTTTTTTTGTTATTTTGTCAAAATTTGTGGCTGGGCTTATTTATGCAAACAGCAAGAAAAAAAGGAGCTAAACAAACCTCTTAAAGTCTGTATTAATCTTTTAAAATTGGGTCACGGGTAAAAATGAGAAATCTGAAAAAGTAAAAGGATGCTTACACTTAAATGCTTAAGTCACTTTCAAGCAATGATAAGACAGTGTCAAGGGAAAGTTTAAGAACATTTTATGAAATCAATTGGATTTAATCAAATGTCTTTTATTAAAGGAAAAATTAATCCTTTGTTGTATGGTGGTGCATATGGTATCCTAATTTTAAAGCCATTTTTAATAATGAGGTCTCTGGAGTCTGCCTTCAACCTCTACTGAAGTACATGTCCAATACAAGCATTTTTATGTAAGTATGCTAAGACTTGTAGAAGACTAAAGAAAAGACTTCTGTTCTACTTAAACTGTATGTAAGAGCGCTGTAGACTTCCACTGATCAGTGATTCACCCAAATGATCAGTTACATCTCATGCTTTCACACACAGAACAATGATGTAAGTTTTGCACAAGAAACAACTTATACAGGAGGTAGTTTTACAAAAATCACATCAGGAAAACAGTAAACATCATTAAAATCAGAAAAAAGAAACCCCACACCAGAGCTGATTGCCATATAATCTGTACATTGTGTGCCAAGTCTCCAAAGTACAAATGGCTTTGTGCAAGTTGCAGTTCTGTTTGATTTCTCATTTACAAAACTGTTTTAAGTAAGACAGAACAGGTTAGGAAGTCTTTCACCACAAAGAAAGAATGATAAACCAGAGATCTTAAAAGCATTTTTTAATGTGCAACCTCAGCAATTTCTGTGCACTAAACCTCTAAAGAAAGCTTTTAATTTCTCATTACAAATAAGAATGTCTTTTCCTTACGTCACTGATTTACCACAAAGCAGAGCTCTTAGAGACTGAGCGCCAAAGGCAAGTTCACAAACTGAGTCACTGCAATAAGTGGTCATCTGTGAAAAGTCTAAATTAGGGGACTTCGCCAGAATTACCTTGGAAGGTTCTAATACTGCCAAGAAAAAAAAAAAGTCATTTTCCTACCTTAATTATTGCATTATCCTCTCTCATCTCACAGCTCCTAGATTTATGAAATCTGTAATAATCCTCTTCAAAACTAGATGTATGAAAGAGTATCAGCTTCTACGCTCTTTCAGTAAGCTGGAAGTTGACTGTCATCTATAGAGGAACTTCACCAATAGCTGGACTAGGCAGTCATTTTATGCTCTTCAGCTGCTAGAGATCTGCCTAGGAGAAATTTCATCCTAGGCAGAGGAAATGCAGACAGCAAGCAGATCCCTGTAGCCTGCAGGCAGCCTGCTCCAGCTAGCAGATACCCTGTCTCTCCCCTCCCCTGCTTCCCACATCTCCTCTGGTCCTTCTGTGTCAGGCCTCCTCACACCAGATTGTTTTTATCCTTCACTAAACCAGCCCTGGTTAGCCTTCATCCTCCACATCAGAAGCCTGAGAGGATTGCCATGGGTATGCAGACTGCCTTCAGCTACCACATTGTGGCACTGCATCCACAAACAAGGCTTCCTATCCCATTCAACTTCATTCTTCTGCCACCCCATCCTGCTGTGCTTACTACATTTTGGTTCACCCACTCCTCCTGGCCAGCAGTAAAGTAACACGTATACACACAGAAAGTGCCACCATTACAGGGGTCTAAAATATCCAGGTTGGACAAAAAGTGAATCTTGCTCAAGTCTCACAAGACCGAGACAGCTTGATGCTGGCAGCATTACTAAAGAGTTAAACCAGTCAATGAAAAAAATGTTTAACTGCATGCTTAACTGAAGTTTTTCACCAAGTATCATTTGATTCCCTGCGTATAATGTTTACAAACACAAAGGAAGTCAGACATACTGCAATGCTGAGTTTCCCACTCAATCACTGAAACACTAAAAATTTGTAGTGAAATAGCCTTAATATATTTCAACATACTGGCAGGAATAACAAAACAAGTAGGTTCTCTAAACTTCACTCTCTGAGGTATCCAAAACAACTTTTTGTTAGGATCTTCCCCACGGATTCAACTGGGATGGAACATTTCCATTTGGAAGAAACCAAGATCTATTCTAACAGCAGATAATCATAGAATACTTATAAATTGCAATTGTGATACATGAGGATACTTAAGGGGGAAAAAAATGCACTTCCTGAATTTGTGTGGGACATTAACAATTTTCCTCCTTAGCTATGACAGCAAATAAACATCTTATGATGGAAGGTGGTGGATTCATGTCCTATAAGGGCCTAGACAAACTGCATACACAGTACTGACTGCTGTGCAACAGAAGTAGATTTAAGAGACCCTTGGAAAGTAAAAACCTGTTGAGCCACAAATTTAAGTGCAGTACAGCAAAGGAATCCTGGCCAACCAGCAGAAACTGTTCAAGAGATCTAACTAGAAAAGTGGAGAGGAAAGAAAAGAAGAAGAAAAAAAAAAAAAACAACCCAAAACACCCAACCCCCCCCCCGCCCCCCAAATCAACCAAACCCAACAAAATCAACCAATTAAAAAAAAATAATAAAATGGAGTGGAAAGCCCATGAGAAGAGACTAGGTTTGTTTTGTTTAACTGACACTAAGTTGGAAGCATCACAATTCTGCCCATATTCCAGGAGTATTTCCAAAGGTGTGAAAATTCAGAAGGAAATTAACAGTAAGAGTCCAAACACAAAAATCCAATGAAGCTATGCAAAATATATATACTGCCTCTTTTATGGAACAATCTGTAGTTTAACTGCAGTGTGAAGGTTTCGTTATCATAAATATTTGTGTTGTTACAGTAGTCAGTGTCATTCGATACATTATTTACAGGTTCAAGGAAATTTCAACAATTTACAGTTTTCAAGAAAAAAAGGATTTTTAGACTTTTACAAGTTTACAACTAATTTCAGATGAAATCATACCAAACCCCACCATCTTTGCCTCAACTTTTTTGAGAAAATAGGATATTTAAGATAGATTAAACTGGAGCTATAAATAGGCATGATTTCAAGCTTTTTCCACTGTGGTCACTATAGGACAGCTAAGACTCATAAACTACCCTAATCCTATATTTTTCCAGTTTAACAGAAAAAGCTATGAGCAGTTTCTTGTTTGGCTGGGTTTGCAACACGCAGTATTAGCACAATTAATGGATCTGCGGTACAACCCAAGACATAACAATATACAGTTAACTCTTCCAAATCCTAAACCCCACAGACTATTGCACTTGAGGCAGTAGTATGCAAGACTAAAAGCAAGACTCAATTCCTTAGTGACACGTTGTCTAAATTGGGTCGTGTCAGCTGCAATTTCTTAAATAAAGCCCATTTTCTTTCTGGTCTCTTTAGTGCAGCCCTACCTGCCCAGTTGTATTTGTCACTTCCTGCACGAGCACTTGAACACCAAGGTAGAATCAAACCACCTCTTATTACATCCAACACAGCATGGGGGTTTAACTGAAGCATGAAAGCTGCAACTGAGCAAACCTCTCCCTTGCACCATCACACATAAGGGTGCCCCCTGTGAAACACTGAACAGCAACTCTACTGCTTCAGAGAGAAACTAACTCCTTTTCCCAACACTCTCCTACACCCAACCAAACTATGTTCAAAGAAAAAGACAGGAGGGGGAAAAAAAGGAGGAAAAGCGGACTCCACCCTCTTCTCCTGGCTTCTAGAGCTTGAGACAAGAAAAGGGAGAACAAAATCAGTAACTCATTTGCTACTTAAGGGATGGGGTGTCTTCCAAAATCTTTTTGTAACAATCAATGCAACAGTGAGATAATGTCCTGTTACAGGCTTTTATGATTTTAAACTTTCAACTGCTCCACTTCACCACCAAAAATATCTCTATAGTAGAAGCATAGGTTATTGAGCTTGATCTTCAATATCAGCATGCTGAAATAGCAGTTGATTAAGGGTAACATAGGCTAGTCCAGAACTCCAAGCCACAAGTAACAATGCTCCCCATGACCTGTAGTAAAGAGGGACAAAAATCCCAACAAAAAGCTGTAATTTCACTGCTGTGAATACAGCTCAGCTGCCCCTCCAGAGGTGTACAGCAACAGCAAGTAATGGCGAACAGCTTGTTAAGCCAGCTGTAACTGATGTGTCAAAGGTTCAACCTCGGCTTAAGTGTCTCAGTTTAACACCATGGAGTGACACCACCACTGTAAAGGCTGGCCAGCTCTCTAAGGAATGTGCTATGCAGATCATACTTGCTCAAAAAGCAGATGGACAGACAAAAGGATGTGACATCTGATTACAATGATCCTCCTGCAAGAAAGTCTTTCTCTCCTGTCAATTATACATTGTCAGGAATTAAAACAAGACAAACACTCCAACAGTATGAAACAGGTAAGAAGAGTCCATGGCTCAGCAACAATTCCTCTCCCCACCCCCAAGTCACACAGCACACAACAGTTGTTAAGACTTTTTCCACTACAAAACTTTCATTTTAATGGCAGTGATGAATAATCCATAATGTGACCAGGTTAGCCTTAATTTGTATAAACACCTAATTTGTATAAACACCTACCTTTGCAGAGCACTACTGCAAATACTGTACACAAAAAGATCTCTATGGAAAGGAAATACCATTTTAAAAAGCTGCAAGTGGAAAGGAAGCTCATCCAGGAAAAGGAAGGAGAAAAAGAGCAAAAGTTGGAAGCTGGTACAAACAGAGGTCACTTTCCAGGATCTTAACAGCACTCAGTAGATAAGCATATACCTTTTGAAGAAACTCAACTTCCTGCCATATATAAAGGCTTTATAACCCACTTGAAATACCTATCAGCCAGCCATTTACTTCATTTCATCTGCTTTTTCTTATTCCTTGGGCAGTACTTCTGTGATTTCCAAGCGTCTCAACAGACTGTTACACAATATATATATTATTTTATATATCCAGATATAGTCCTTATCCATTTTTCCACACAGCTTACATACATGAAGTGATCCCTTTAAAAAATCACAAAATTCCAGAAATATTTTTAATGTTTCAATGCCTGCTGGTGTCAGCATATATCAGCCTTCACCTTTGTGTCAGGTTTTTTCGAACTCAGAAGTAGCTTTGTTATGATCAGACTAGTGCCCAATATTGATTTTGGAACAAAAAAAAAATAAAAAAATTGTATCAGCATGAAATTTATGTTCCCAGACAGACTTCACTAGTAAACTCAGAGACACCAAGTGAAACTAAAACCCTGCAAACCAGTTTAGTCTGGCATAAACTTAACAAGGATTGAATAAAAATGTTCGTTAATGGTACACATTCTTCAAAAGTGCAAACACATGCAAGACAGAAAACATGTTTGCTTGGCTACCCACCATCTACCTCTGTGTAAGATTTGTTGATTTTCCCTGATGATCTAGCTTCTGCATGTAGCAGCTACAAAGAGCTTCAAGAAGTCCACTCAGGCAGCTTGCAGGTATATTTTGTGATGACTACAGAAACACGACACTCACTGCATCTCAGTAGCAAAGCCCTCCCTGTGTACACCAGGCCAGGCACAGAGCCAGGATGGATTTAACCAAATTCCCAAATGAATCTCCTTGCAACCACCCTGAACTACCGAAAGACTATGTGGCCACCAAAATACGTACTTTAAGGATACTAAAATCCTTCCACAAAACTTGTCAGATATTGGTATCAGAAACTGGATTAAAAAAAAAAAAAAAAAGAAAAAGAAAAAAAGCTTTAGAATGAGACATCAGGAGATAAATTCAGAATGATGATGCTGCAGCCTGTCAAGTGAAACATTCAACTAAACTGAAGACTAACAGAAAGACCAGGAAGTTCAACAACCAGCTATCACCTTCCAGTAATTTACAGCACATTCACCCAGATGCCAACCGTAATATCACCAAAAAAAATAAATAATAAATTTAAACAAACCCCACACCCATACCACCAAATTTCAGAGACTGGTTTTCAATGTTACATAGATTTTCTTTGGTACCTTCACCATCTGTTCTGTTGTTTTCACGTAAAAGAAATCTGTGGAAACTAAAACAAACAATCACTGGTCTTTGCTAATTGTTCTTTCTCTTGTGAGTTTCTTTATATAACAGCCTGCATGAATTCCCCAGGAGAGTTATTTCACAAAGGCATCCTCTACAGCCTAGGTCAACTCAGGTAACAGTCTCTCCTCTGCCAGCAGAGGGAACCACTTGGAAATTGCTCCAATTCTGCCAGATCAGTCTAACAGAAAAAAACAGTAACAACAAAACCCAAACAAAACAAAACAATCACACCACAAAACACACACACACACACACACACACACACACACACACACAGAAAAAAACACAACAAAACCCCCCACAACCACCCCCCCAAAAAAAACACCAACAAAAAAAAAACCCACAAACCAAATAACCCCCCAAAAACCCAAACAGACTCAAAACCACAGGTTTAAATTTATTTTAAAGCCATTTCTCTTAAAAACCCCTGGACTCAAGCTTCTCAACACAGCGCACTCTGAGAAGCGCAAGTGACCTTCCCATCCAACCAGGACAAATTCAGCACATAATGGTGCCACACAGCAGTGACAGCACCAAAGGTGATGGCTTTGAGAACTGCTCAGATACTGCACCCTTCTTACCAAATTCATAGACTAGAAGGGCTCTCCCAGGTCTCACCTTTATATCCTAAATATACAGGCTCACACTGATTTTTAGCCTAACTCGATTCATTGCAGTTTTTATAGTTTGTATTGTGCCAAAACTCCTTTAGAGCTGCCTATCCAACTTAACCCTTCTTGAATTTAAGAGGGCAGTCTTTTCTCCTCCCAGTTCTCCTTAGGTTAAAATAAACAATTCTGCATGTGCACAACAGCACTTTTCTCACTGCAGTCCCCCCTGGTTCCTGCTGTTTTTCTTAAATCCTGTTGCCCGAGATCCAAAATAAAGCCTTGCCACATACAACAGCCTCATTGCTCTTGTCTCTTTATTATATCCTTAAATCGCATTCACATTTTTAGCGGTTCCATAATTATTATTTGCATCATCTGTCATCATTAACCCAGGTATCTTGCCTCCTACTAATGTTCCAACAGTTGGGCAAGCTACTACTTGAAAAATTAAAATAATAATAAACCCCCCTCTTCTTTACTCTCTCTTTTCACCTTAAGCTCTGATAAAACAAATTTCTCCTAGATCAGAACTCAATACATAAGCTAGATGGTAAGCTAATATCAGAAAACTTACCATCTGGTGCCAGCTCATTACCGAGGCCAGGACAGAGGACCCCCTCCTGGTCTCCTCTCTTTTCCTCAAACCAGAGTAAACAAGTATCTCAATGCTCCTCACTAAGAAACATGCTTCCAGCTTCTGAAAGCTGTATTTACACCCCATTCATGACAATGCACATGCTAGAAATGTGGGTTACATACAGCTTTAAAAAAAATAAAAAAAATCTGCACCCTTGTAGAAATAGGCACCTAAACTGTAAAAAATACACTTACAGAAACATAAAAAATCAATTAGAGTGGAAAACAATATACTGGAATAGTAATGAATTCATTTTGGTTGTCATCTTCAAAACAAGTTTATTTTTTTGTACTTGTACCAAGAGACCACATGACCATGTTCAAAAGAACCTTCACCAGGAAAGATCTTCAGATGATGCACACCAGTTCTTTCACAACAGTGCTGCACCTTCTTCTGCTGTGCATTTTTAAGTAATATCATATTTAATAACAATCATAGAATCATAGAACAGTTAGGGTTGGAAAGGACCTTAAGATCATCTAGCTCCAAACCCCCTGCCATGGGCAAGGACACCTCACACTAAACAGTGTCATCCAAGACTCCATCCAACCTGGCCTTCAACACTGCCAGGGATGGAGCATTCACAACTTCCCTGGGCAACCCATTCCAGTGCCCTCACGGTAAAGAACTTCTTCCTTATATCTAACCTAAACTTCATCTGTTTAAGTCTGAACCCACAAGAAAAAGTCTTTAGGCATTTTGTATCTTTGCAGAAAAACACACACACGCACCCCAAACCAAAGTAATTCCCACAACCCACACAGTAGAAATCAAATAACCTTCTGCCATTTTGAGCTCTGCACCTCTTCACTTGCTATTCAAACAGATAAGGAGCTCTCTTTTGAGAGGCTGTCCAGTGCAGGAAGAATTTCTCTTTCATGAAAATAATGATCATACTTGGCACTCTTTGACTGCAGCAAACTAAAGCTGCTGAAACAAGCAAGATCAAAATAGAGGTTCCTCATCTGCAAGCATATCCACATGAATAATTTGTAGAACTGCCTTAGGAATAATCCATTCCATGTTACAGAATACTTGGGGATGCTTTAAAATTCCAGCTAGTCAAGAACTTCTTATTTAATAATGCCACAGGCAGCAGAGATAGGTACCAGCCTGGGCGGGACCGGGAACCTCACTGCTGTGAGCAGCTCAGAGACTCTGGACAATGCCACTATGCCTGCCCAAGACCTGTTGGTGCAGACACTAGACAAGCAGTGACTTCCGCCTGGATTATGAAAGAGGAAATGATAAAGCAATAGGACCAAATTGCAGGTTTGATTTCATTGAGCTCCAGTGAAAACCAATATGTGCTGTCATCTGGAACATGGTCTGTCCTCTTTCCTCACTCTGCCTTTTCAATAGCTTTGTTCCGACAGGTTGTCACAGCTGTCAAAACAAAGGCACTGCCTTGCCATGGACATTTCATTCAGTACCACCCTGTGGTGGAATAAACATTTACACAATATGTATGAGACAATTAGGAACTGGATAAGACTACAAGAAAGGGAAAAAAAAAAAAAAGATTGATTTTTTTTTTTTTTCTGCTGGCAGATCAGATGATGCATAAATGGTAGGGAAAAAGTTGCATGTTGGGGTCAGCAGCACTGCTAGCTAAACAGCACTGCTAGAACTTCTACAGCTTTAGACTTGTCTAAAAGCTGGTCTAAAGCTTTAGACTTGTCTAAAAGCTGGTCTAAAGCTTTAGACTTGTCTAAAAGCTGGTCTAAAGCTTTAGACGTCTAAAAGCTGGTCTAAAGCTTTAGACGTCTAAAAGCTGGTCGTTTGGGTGTTAAGCTGGTCTAAAGCTTTGGACGTGTCTAAAAGCTGGTCTAAAGCTTTGGACGTGTCTAAAAGCTGGTCTAAAGCTTTGGACGTGTCTAAAAGCTGGTCTAAAGCTTTGGACGTGTCTAAAAGCTGGTCTAAAGCTTTAGACGTGTCTAAAAGCTGGTCTAAAGCTTTAGACTTGTCTAAAAGCTGGTCTAAAGCTTTAGACTTGTCTAAAAGCTGGTCTAAAGCTTTAGACGTGTCTAAAAGCTGGTCTAAAGCTTTAGACGTCTAAAAGCTGGTCTAAAGCTTTAGACGTCTAAAAGCTGGTCTAAAGCTTTAGACTTGTCTAAAAGCTGGTCTAAAGCTTTAGACGTCTAAAAGCTGGTCTAAAGCTTTAGACAAGGTCTGCGTTTTCTAGTACAGGAAGAAAAAAGAATGAGATTCAGAACTCATTTTAGATCCTTAATTTACCAGGAGTGCTGCCTTGACCCTGTCTGACTACCTGTCCTGGCTTGGGTGAGGTCCTCATGAAGCACCACCCTCTGGGATACTTCAGGCAGGACTTTTTAATCAGTTTGCTCACCCTCTTCTGCCTTTGCTGAGGGAACTGAATAAGCCGCCGCCTTTTCCAGAGCCAGAGTGGTTTGGGTTGGAAGGGACCTTAAAGATCATCCAGTTCCAACTTCCCTGCCATAAGCAGAGAAAGCCATGCCTGGCTGGGCATAAACCACCACCCTTCGGCACACTAATCAACTGCATCAGAGACACTAACAAAAAAAGAATAACAGATCAAGCCTTTACATGAAACACCCTGTGCAGAGGCAAACACACTTGGCAATATCCACCAGTAATCATCAGAACTCACTCCAAGGAAGGTTTAAATCTTAGAGACTGGGAAGATGTAACTCATTTTAAATTACTAGCAACTCCAGATAATGCCTTGAATGACTGGGCATCTTCAGAAGTTTGAAAATTACTCTTTAAGTATTACTAAGAACTACAACAGAAATGTGGTTGAATATATTTTCAATTACACAAATGGATGAAAGTTTCTGAGGTTGCTTAACTTCTACTGTCCCTCTGTGAGGAAAATGGGGTCCATTTTCCAAGCTATGGAATGGGAAGCAAGATACGTGTGCACTTTGAAATATTTAAAATTCAACAATGTCTTTCCCTTCAGCCTCACTTTGAGGTATAGATGGCCATTGTATATGTCACTGTAAATCACTAACAGCAACAATATTGATACAGAATGTCCAGTGTTTTACTGGTGATCTTCTGCCTTAATCTGAGTAGGATTAATTTGCCACAATAAAATATACTACCACCAGCACAATTCTGCCTGGAGTTCCAACATCTACATTTTGTAGTTGGTATGCAACACTGGCATCTAATCACTACATGGCATATTTGCTCTTTCTTGGATCCATCCATTCAAAGAAAAAAACCAAAAAACATTTAAGTTGCACATTCCCTTCCCTTTTTAATCTGCATGCTAATACCATGAAGTTAACTAAGCAGAGTTTCCAAACTATTGCACCATTCAGCTGCACACACACTTGATAAAGCACTGAGGAGTTTACATACTTCTTCCATAAGGCCTCTAAAGGAGTACTTCTAAGCAGACAAATTATACCTGGCACTGCACAGGTGTGCTGGAATGCAAAGACATTAAGTGCCCTCTCCCCAAAGCACACTTGCATAGCAAGTGACTTTAAAATAGATAAAAGCATTAGGAAGCCCTCCCCCACCATTGCTGTGCTCCCATATGGCAGCAACAGTACTGACAACAGTAAAGTACTTCTTTTTGCTTGTTCAGGGAAGTGCCATTTCTCACAGCACCTCTGTAATCGCATTACAGACAGCACGCTGCACACACCTTCTACACCCCTCTCTGCTGCCCATAGGGTATAAAAGTCTGCCAGCAGTCCGGTAAAACACTAACCCATTATTTTCCTGGAAATTCTACACTTTAAACTGTGCTAAAAATCCTTTTGTTATTTTTTTTTCCTTTTTTAAGGTTAGATTTATTTCCTGCCATCCAATGCCAGTAATAGAGGTAGTCCTGTTTTACTTTCTGGCCACTATTTACCACAAAAACTGGCCAGTACTCAGCTGCAGGTTTAAACAGAGGCATAAGATCCACCTGAGACATGGAAGCCACAAGTCCTCATGATTTTGGGGTTTTTTTTGTTTGTTTGTTTTTATATGAAAGCTTATCCTAAGCAAGCCCACCTTCTGGGGCAAACAGATTCTTGCAGCATCATCAAGCCCTTCCCATTCCAGCAATCTTCTCGCTCTTCTTCCTTCCTCGTATTGTGCGAGTAACCCCACAGAGTCACATCACAGCTGAAACCATTTGGACAGAACTTCCCTTTCCTACAAGCTAAAGGGGAAGGATCATTTAGATCTCCATCCTACAGCCCTTGAGCTGATGCACCACTATTCCTACGAGATCAGGGAGCCAAGCCAATTAAACTGGAGAGCCACCTGCCTTTGTTGCTATTCGTATCACGTCAGTGATGGAAAACAATACACAGTGGCATCAGAATGACTAGGCTTGAGAAAGTTAAACTTTGCTCCTTCTATTTTTTAATACAAAATCCAATATAGTTTATACTATATTTAAAAACACCACTGGGAAAAAGAGTCCACAGAAGGGGAAAGGTACTTTTGTTATTATTATTTCAAACAGTTATTTCTTATAAAACAGACATTTGCAGTTTTACAAGTGCACTACAGTCTACTAGCAAGCTCGTCTGGAAAAGGAAGTGGGCTAGCTTTAGAAATTTCTTTATCTTTTCATGAAATTGTAATCTAGGAAGTGCACAGCCTGTCTCACAATTAAGAAAATAAACAGGAGCAACCATACTTCCCCAAAAGCTTGTCAATGAAAATATACACCAATCTTGAATTGAAGCAGTGAGGTAACTGCTGAGGTAAATATGGCCTCCAAACCTGTTCAGCTCTAAATCTGGTTTAAACTATTGTTAAACTTCTGACCTCTGCACTGAAATTCTTAAAGTCTTCTTCTCTATGAGTAAAGCTTTGAATTTGTTTTTCATACTAATCTTTTCCTATTTCACTTGCATTAAACAACTGCTCTCTCAAGGCCTACATACTTATACAATAAATGTATGTGTGCCATAGCAGAACAACATACACTTAATAACTGGCTATTCAACAGGAATGCTGTTATTTTTATGTTCACTTTAGCTTCCAAATAAAATTCATTTCTTTGCCATACCAAAAATTTTTCAAGTACTTAAAAATGGACTCAAAAGTTATACAGCCTCTTTTTCACTCAACAAACGTATGACTTCTTCTCATATAGAAAAAGTGACAGGTACTTGGCTAATAAAATCCTTTAGACGAGGACTTTCTTATATACAAGTTATAAAAAAAAAAGTATTAAAAAAGAGAGACAGCGAGCAAGAGAAATGTAAGTGTAAGGAGCTAAAGCATACTGTAAATCTGATAAACCAGCATAAGTAAATAATGGGGAAATAATGCCCTTCTTCACCAGTTTAAATTCTTTTGAAGAAATTACATCCCTTACAACTCAATCATTTTGACAATGTACTCACATCCTGGCCATGTAAGATACATACTTTCCTCGAGCCTGCCTGGTTTAAACAGCAGGAAGCAAGATATTTGTACAAGAAGAAGAGAGGAATAAAGGGCCAAGAGGCCCCAGAGCAGTTGGAAGAACAGTTGTTCTGGGTGGAGAAAAAGAGGAATGGGGCAGAGGTGAGCTGAAGGCCTTCCCAACACCCATTTAACTCCTTTATTTCTCTTTGTTTGGGCAATTAAAACCCAAGAGTTTGGTCTTCAACTCATTTCACTTTAAAATGCCTGGACTGAGTTCAGACCTGTGCCTGGTAGCTCCTGGTGGGAGCAGCAGGAGCAAAGGCACCCCACAATCTACTCATGGCTCAGCCTGGCCATGGTACCCAATGCCAACAGCACCGACACACTGGCAAGGTGTAACATACTGGCTACATGAGGCAGCTGAAAAGAAGGGCTTCGACTTCACAGAAAGTCTGAATTTTCAAAATTAGATTTCAACCAAAGATAAAACAAAATCAGTTCTCCGTCTCCCACTGAAATTTCACATTCATAGGAAGTCTTTACCCTTCTATCAGCTTTACTATCAACACCAACAAATTCATGGCACCATTGTAGGATTTGCCATTTACTCTCACCCCTTCCTACCTACATAAATAATTTCATGACACTACTTATCCTCACCCCAGTAATGCAGGCTTTCCCCCCATTAGTGAAACCCTGCCTGCAACTGTTCAAAGGTGACACCATTTTTCTATTTCCAACATCTCTGATCTTAAAGAACAGAGCTTTCAGGGAAATCTTAGCTATAAAAATAGCCACTCTTTTCCCCCTTTATACCATAATAAGAAACTATGATCATCACATATTCCAGCGCCACATCTGGAAGATTCAGCCAAACAAGAGGAAGTCATAGCTATCCATTGCAGCTATTTCTACACAGGCTACAAACATACCGCACAAAACACTTAAGAGGGACTAAAAGCCAGCTACCTGCAGCCTAGTCAACCTTAATGCTTACAGTCTTAAAGGTATTTGAGTGTCATCCTGAACTGTGACAGAAACCCCTGGGCAGCTGGCTACGCAGCAATATTTCAGCACTGGCACTGCATGCAACACATCAGGAGAACAGGACAGGCTTTCACAAGCTGTTGAAAATGACAGTGAAGTTCAGGTGCTGCTGCAGCTTACGGACTGGGTCTATCTGCCACATCCTTCTCCTCCTACTTGGGAAACACAGCCATCTTACAGTGGCTGAAGTGGCTGGTTCAGTTTAGAAACCCTGTAATCTAGCAAGTAATACATTCTCTTCTCCTGCAACTCTTTAATCCTTTGGAAACATCTGTGTTCTTGCAACGTAGCTGGAGGATGGTCATTCATTGCGCCATCACCTCCTGGCAGTCACTCTGCAGCCATCCTAGTAACCTGCTAGCTAGCATCAGAGCACGGGTTTGTATTAATAACCTTGCAAACACAGTTTCTCCCTCACTGAATGACAGAGGCCCTTCTGAGCTCTGGTCTGACTCAGGGCACATGCAGCTCATTAACCATTAGATGATTCAGACCTTGGTGCCTATGCTTCTGCTGGCTGGTTTTCATCAGCAACCAGACTATAGCTTTGAAAGTGTATCATTTATATGATACCATCAGACACCTGAAGAGGCACACAGGTGTCAGTCACTGGTTCCAAGCTGGTACTAGTTTAAGGCAATACATACTGCCCCCAAATTCTCTTCCCTATGTGGCTTTATAATCACATTCACCACAAAAATTCTGACTGGAACAGCCTGCTGCTTTTTTCTCTCCAGGTCTTTCAGCAAGAGGTCATGCACAGAAAGAGGGTCAAAACCAAGACCTCAAGTCACTGAAATAGGAAGACTGGTAACAGGTCCTGGGCAGAGGGAAGACAATCTCCACGTTTCATCCTCAGGAGACAAGAGCAGGATTTTAGTCCCACCAAAACCAGCCATACACAAACACTGGTGGATGCAGCCCTTCCCTGTCTCCAACATTCCTCTCCCATTTACTCATAGCCACTAATCTCATTAGAGTTCCTACCTATAGTTAAAGCAGCATAATATCTGATCAGGAATATAGTATGTTGTTTTAAATTAACCCCTTTAATGTAAGAATGATTGTTCCAAGAGAACTGTAAGATTTACAGAATAAAGCATCGCTAATGAAATAGGGTCAAAACAGGATTATCAAGTTTCCAAATTTGCATGAAGAAAAAGCAGGCAGTCAAGTAACCAAAGTTTCCTATAAAATGGCTGTAAAAGTTTCACAGAAAAGTGAAACAAGTACAGATACAATTATATATAGCTTTGAGTATTTATTATAGAACACTGTACTTTACTTTATAGATGTTAGGAAACAGCAAGTATCATTTTGGTCTAGTCAATACTTGATAAAAAGTGAGGAGCAAGATTGTTCTGAACAGCACTACTCAGGTTTGCAGATTACAGAGATGAGAGAACACATTTAAATCTTGGCCTCTTTACCAGTCCAGGGCAAGTTACATATAAAAACCTAGTTAAACTTTAGGTCTTCTCCCTCTCTTCTTCAATCAAAATTCTTCCCATACCTATTTGTTTATTTTTAGAGGAAATTTCCAAACATACCCTGACCCAGACACACAAGTAAACAAAAAGCAAAACTCCCTCTGACTCAGACATGCAACCAGGCAGAAGAGGTTAGGAAGTGAATCACCCATTTAGCAAACCTATGTGTGCACACAGCTTCTGGAGTAACTCGGGTCTGGTGCAGTGTTAAATGCACAGGAAGATGGGAAGTGAAGGAGATAAAAATGCAGTATCACACCTGTAAGATCAAGTGCTCCGCTTCTCCCTGCCCACCCCTCCCCATCATTCCCCACATCAATTCCATCCCCAGTTTGTATGCTGGATGCACAAGCATAGAAGCACACAGCTCCCAGCTGAAGGGGAACTGTTCTTCCACCCTTCTGACCCCAGCCTCACTGGACACACACCTGAGAGCCCATGAAGATGGGCCTCCCTGAGCACCATGGTTCTGGAAGAGCACTGACATTTCAAACACATTCTTCAGCCTTATCCATTTTACATTTGCAAATGGACCCCATCAGTTCCTGGAGACAGAGCTTGCTGGGATCTGACACAGGCTCTTTGGGACCCACACCAGATCCTGAGGTGCAAAAGCCACCACCTCTTTCATGCTGACCTACCACCTATACCTACCCCTCCTTCAATTTCTCTGGGTCCAAGAGAATAAAGTCATAGAATTTTTTTCGTAAATGGTAGATAAGTGTTTGTCATCAGATCCTGAAAAGCCCTGAGGGGTCTGCGAGTATTAGCTATTCTTTCTCCTGGCCTAAACTGAGGCAGAGGTAAAATTACATGATTTACCAAAAGCCAAGCTGCAGATCAGCTTGGGCGCTCCAGGCTCATCTGCTAAGTTTCTGCTTCAGCCATGAAATCTTTGAAAGAGATTACGCAGCATGGTGCCCAGTGATAAGAAAGACTGGATTTGAACTCTAAGGACCTTCAGATGAAACATTCCTAAATCAATTACTTTCATTTTCCATCATGCCAGTATAACATTACAGTGAACTCTGCACTTGCAGTATTTTCACCTGGATAATCTTTTCAACAATGCCTAAAACTTCAGCTGATTTTCTGATCCATAAAGCGCTCCAATGCAGAAGTTTTGATGCTATTCCATGTTTGCTTAGAAGAGGGTAGAGTGAGTCAACAGGGGTTTTACTTTGCTACTCCATGAAGCATCATTTCAGAAATCACAATGAAACCGTCATCAAGAATCCAGCTTGCTTCGGTGGGAAAACACACATAGACATGAAAGAATACACAAATTATTTTAAGTATTATACTTCTGCCAACACACGATATTTTCAGCATGAAAGACCACTCCTCCAGAGACATTTGGCCAGTATCCTCTCAAATGAAGGGCAGAGATTGCTACTTCTCTGACAAGAAAGATCTAAACAATGCACGTTGCTGTTTGCTGCTTTGGGTTTTGTTTAGTTTTGTTTTCAATTTCAGGTACATCCCTAAATCAAGCTGACTGTATTCAAACGTAAGATCTGTTAAGATTTTCAAACAGAAACAGCTTTTCAACATTTGCTCCTTTTGAACTTCAGTTTTGGTTGTTTTTTTTTTTTTTTCTACACAATCTGCTAAATCTCAAAGACGAAAGGCCACTATTTCTATCCTACACTGCCTTTCCACACATCCTTCCCAGAAATTCCTCTAATATAACTGGCATAGAGAAGTCTTTCCTCTCTCCTCAGGATGAGTCACAGGATCCTTCCAGTGCACAAAGGAAAGATACATCACTTCTTGTTCTTCTCAAAGAAATATCACTTTCTTGTTCTTTTCAAAAACGAAGATAGGGACAGAACACATTGGACTGATACTTGTTATTTGTTTCCCTTTTCCTTGAACAAATTTATCAAACAGCTAAAATTCTGCCTGGTCATACCAGCATCTGGAACAACATGCTCACAGAAGTGCTCTGAATCAAGATCAGTATCCCTGCTGTAGACATCCCCTCCTCCATATCAGTATCCCTGCTCCAGCTTTTATGTATAGAAATAAGTACCCATATGGCTATCTGCCAAGCAGACCTTTTAATAGCTGCTGGGATAAGCTTTGCAGAGTGTTCAGCAATAGTAGCAGCCTCCCTGAAGAGGGCATCCCTGCACATGCATCCCACAGCTGGCCAATGCTAGCCCCACTTCACAGGGCATATACCTGATTCCCAGGCCAACCAGCTATTTCAGCCACCAAGCTCCTGGATCATTCTCCAAGAGTCCTGCCTAAACCAGGCAGAAGAGTTCTCTGGTATGGCTTTAGCTATCAGATCACATAACCTCCATTAGATCATTGTAAGCTGCAGGAACATGCAGAAGCTAGAGACCACCCTGACATCACACCACTTTGCAATTTCCAGCTTCAAAGCAAGACAATTTTCTGAAACGTGACTTCAGTGGCAAGTACAAAGGTGGCGCAAAAGTGCACAGACAATATACTCTTAAAAACTTGCTGAGAGCTGCCAGTCCACCACTTAACTACAAGCCAAACCACTCTGGGCTCTGTCTACGAAGTCCTGAAGAAGCTTATTAAGCGCTGCCGAGTTTCAGTCTCACAGGAAACATACAAAGCACAACTCTGCATCTTCTATCCATCAGCTCCCACATTAAACAATTCCTGTTACCTGAACATAAAGAAGGTGATCCACAAAAACACCAGGGAGTTTACAATGAACCAGAACAAATGCAACCAGCACTAGTAAATGTTACATAGTCTACCAATGCCCTGAGAGAAGCACGTTTCACTTCAATCAGCAAGTACAACTTCCAAGCAGTGAAATGTCCCCTGGTCAAAGCAGCCTGACAACTATTTACAGTGTGTTGAGATAGCTGTAACTATCCATCCTGTCCCTACACACAAAGCCCAGTGGGAGCACAGACTGCCCAGCATGCCTCCCAGCCCCAGCAGGTGTAAAAAAATCATTCTATCAAATGATTTTTTTTCTATCAAATCAAGCAGACCCCAAAAGTCTCTGCTGAATAACAAAGGTGATAAGCAAAGGGTTTGTTTGGCTTTGTTTTTCCCACATACCCACACTTGTCCCATTGCTCTTTGGGTTTAGGGCGTGCCTACACCAGCAGCAAAAACGTTGCACAAGTGCTCTGGGATGCTGAACTGGCTACTAAAACCACTGACAGAGACAGCACTGTGCTTTCAAGCTGTTCATTTCAGTCTGAAACAGCGGTTCTGACAAAACAGTGACGAAGATATAAGCAGCCTGTACGTGAGTAGCTGTTTACCCAAGATGAACAGCTACCTGCCCAAGATGGAAAATTTAATGTGTTTGGCTTTGTTTTTTCTCCCCCAGAGAACTTCTTATTGTAGTAACCGCGGTCCTTCACGAAGAGTCAGACAGAGCCCCCCACTATTTTAATCTTACATAATTGGCATAATACCAAATACGATATATTCTCACAGGAACAGGCCGAGCAGCTGCATCAAGGGCATGGCAAACACCCGCACGTACAAGTGGCAGCATAGACAAAATCCCCAGCCTCTGACTTCAGGAGTCATCTCAGAGGCGGCTGCTAACCCTCCCAAACTGTTCCTTATCCTTCCTTGCACTCCTCTTCGAAGGAAACGGGTGCCAGACACGTAGCAGCAAGAATCTGACAATTTAAAGAAAAAAAAATCCTTTAGAAGACAAGGCAGAAAAGCCACCACCAAACAAACCGGCTACGTAACAAGGCGCAAACACTTGAAGAACAAATGGTCATTAAACCAACAGCTCACATGCAAGCAGGCGGCTGCCAAACGCGCTCCGTTCGGGAAAGGAAAGGTTCCTCCTACCCCACGCCACGCCACCGGGGATGAACAGGCCGGCCGCGGAGCGATGCTCCGGTCCGCAGCCCGACCTGCCGGAGCCTCACGCCCGACAACCGGCAGCAGGAGGGCGAGCTGGGGCTGCGCCTGCACCCCTCAACAGTTTCCCCCCTCAGCACAACTTAGGAGCGCCTGCTGCGCCGTACCTGAGAGCTGAGGTACCTCCTTAGGCAGTCTTCGCACACCGCCTTCTTGCAGCACGACAGGGGCTTGATGGGCTTCTCCTCCAGGCACACACGGCAGCTCAGCACCAGCAGCGGCCCGAACTCGCCAGCGATCAGCCCGGAGAAGGGCTCGGGCAGCAGGTACAAGTCCACCACCTCGATGCTGCCGCCCGCCGACAGCGGGTCGCCGTCTGCCACCACCCCGCGCCGCGCCAGGGGCTGCCCCGCACCTTGGCTGCCGCTGTCCGTGCCGCCGCGAGGGGAGGCGGGGGCCGCCGCCGGCCTGTCGTTCTCCACACAGTAGACTGTGCAGTACAGTTGCCGCCGGGAGAGGCGGCGGCAGCCGTGGCCCCCCTCCGGCCCCGGCCCCGGCCCCTCCTCCGCCAGAGTCGCCGGCTCCTCCGCGGCTGGCGGCTCCTCCGGCCCGGCCACAGCCTCCGCCTCCTCCTCTTCGGCCCCTTGCCGATCAGGGCTGGGGGCGGTCGGCGGCGGCTCCCCACTTCCCCCCGGCTCGGCCGCCTCGCCGCCCGGGACAGCCTCTCGCGGCTGAGGCGGGTCGTCCGGGCTGAACTCCCAAGGGCGTCCGGCCGGGCTCGGCGGCGCGGTGGTGGCGGCGGCCGCCCGCGGGGCACTCAGCGAGCTCTGTTGCTCCCCCATCGCCGCCCGCCGTCGCTCCTTCCCATACAGCCGCCTCCCGGCCCCGCTTCTGCTTCCGGGTCCCGAGCCCCACGGCCCGCCGCACCGAGCCCCGCGCCGCCCGCCCGCGGGCGCTAGTAGCCGTCGCCAGGCCTACTCCCCACGGGACTGCGGGGGTAGAGAAAGGGAGCGAGGGGTGCCGCTCAGGTCAGCGCCGCCAGCGGGGTCTCGGCCGGGGCCCGGCCCCCATGCCGGGGAGGACGCGGGCGGCCGCAGCTGGTGCTGCGGGGCAGCGCGCCCAGCCGCGCCTCGCAGCCGCCCCGGCCCAGCCCACCCCTCGTGTCACCGCCCCCTGCCTGCGGCAGCCTGGCCCACCCCTCGCGTCACCGCCCCCCGCCTGCGGCGGCCGCCCCACCGGACACACGCGCCCCTGCCCACCCGCTGCCCGCCTCCAGCCCGCTCTGACGCAGCGCTCCTTGGCCTCGCCCCTCATTCAACCGTAAACACCGCGTGCGTCCTCGCACGGCACCGCCCGGCCCTGGGTCTGGGCCCGTCCCATCGGAAGGTGCCGGTACCTGCGGCCGCGGAATCCGGCTGTCCTCTTTCTCTCCCCCTTTTTTCCCCCCTCCTGTGGGGGAAAGCGTTTGCCGCCTCTCCCGTGAAGCCGTTTGCTGCCCGAACACACCGAGAGAGAAGTAAGAGGGGACGTTTGGAGGCAAACACTTTTGTGCTCCGAGAGTAATGCTCTCTGAGCAAACTATGAGCATCCGCTTAAAAACTAGCCCCCCCCCCCCCCAAACAGCCGTAGCGAGCAGAGGCAGCGCCGCTGTTAAGTTACACGCTAAAAAGAGGCGATACAGTGACATTCACAAAAGTAAACACCTAAAACCAGGTGGGTCCGCATAGGTACAAAATGGTATCTGGTTGTTCAGGTACATGTAATTAAGGGGAGTAGAAGAATGTTTGTGCGTTCTGCTCTGACAGCCTGCGTGTACGTCAGTGTGTTTGCTTGGAGACAGCATCTCCAGACTTTTCACATCATCAGTTACATCATCACACGGGGCAGGTGTCACAGAGCTGATCCTGCATCACCTGAGTAACTTAAGAGGGGACTGTGCAGTTTTTCCATCCTGACCTTTGTCTAGAGTGTTAACCAGAAGTTAATAAATTCCTCTGCTTGGGAAGGCAAGGGGATGGGCTGACTGGAGTAAGGAGGAGGTCTGGAAGTGGAGAGATGGCAAATCACCTCTGGCTTGTGAAGGCCCCATCGAATCTGGAGCCATTCTATGCATTTGTCCAGCGCCATGCTTGAACTCGGCAGCCCCAGCCCCCCATCTGTTTTGGAGCACAGGGTGTCAGACACTGCAGTGGGGCCAGTGCAGTTTGGGAGGGCTTTGCATGGCAGTGGAGTACATATGTGCTCTGGGAAGGTGCTGAGCCCCCTAGAAAGCCACAGGGGAGCCTGCCCTGCTCAAGGCTGGAAATCGAGGTACCCCAGGCTCTCTGTGTGGCAATTCGCAACATCTGCTGGCGTGAAGGCTCTTTGGCTTTGGAAATGCTGTGTTTCTGCCAGACCCAAGCTGATCGGAAAGTCAGTGTGAATGAATTTGTGCAGTGTGAAGACTGTAGTTACCCCTGCAGGAAAATCAGGTAGAGGAATTCTTTCTTTTAAACAATACATTTATTCAGCTTTTGTTGTTTGAGTCTCTAGAGTGTATGCTCCCAAAGCTTACTTTGAAAATACAAGTGTAAAACTTCTAATGAGTGAATAAACATCAGAATTTCCTACACTGATGGTGCTCAAGAAGCTGGAGCATAAAGAAAAACCTTGAAAGACAATGTTATTGCAAGAGCAAGCAGTATTACTCAGGTGTTAATTCATAAATGTGTGTGCTAAAGCACAGCAGAGGAAAAACAGTCCTGGGGAATTCAGGCTGGGAATGGTTAATAGTGCTCAGCTGAGGGGAAGCATTAGGCAAATACTAGTTACAGAATTCCCTGTACCCAGCCACAGCTCCTGCTGGTGCCAACCATAAACAGCTTGTTCACTGGGCGTGCGCACCCCAGTTCCTCACATCACCCTACTTCTGGCTTGGACAATGGGACTAACGCTGAGTGTTGAAGTCCTGCTAGCAGCCCCTGAGGGGCCCCTCCACCCCCTGACACAAGGGTGCTAGACACACGTATGCTTTGCAACAAGTCTTGGCTATACTCTGTGTATATTCTTTCAGAATGGTTTGGGTTGGAAAAGACCTTACAGATCACCAAGTTCCAACACCCCTTCATGGACAGAGACTTTCCACTAGACCAGGTTGCTCAAAACCCCATCCAGTCTGGCCTTAAACACTACCAGGGATGGGGCAGCCACAGCTGTTCTGGGCAATGTATTCCAGTGCCTCACCACTCTCACAGTGAAGAATTTCTTCCCAATATCTAATCCAAATCTACCCTTTTTCAGTTTCCTGTAGTTTCCTGTCACTACATGTTGCATGGCACTAATCTGTTTCCCACAAAAGCTGGTGAGAGAACAAGTGGTCAGCAAGGGATTCTGGTACTGTTGCTCAGTACACTGCTGGTATTTGCCTGGGTGCGTGAAGTGGGAGCCTGTATGGGGCTGAATGTGTGGTTCCCAAACATGCTGACTGATAGCTGGCATGATACATTTTAGGCTGGCTGTTACCCAGGTTTTGAGAAACCGTGAGTCAGATTTGAATCCAGAATGACTCTGTTGCTAAAACCTTTGTTCTAAAAATGCGATTTTAGATACATTTTATACTCTCTGTAGAGCATGTCTAGACTTTAAATAAAACCTTATGGAAGAGAGCAGCATTACCGGATTTCATGAGATAACAGATTTTTAAAAATTACCCTACAGAGATAAGCCTTTTTCTTGTCAAATGCTTTGTTTTATGAGAACTTCATTGTGTTTGAGCACAGTTGTGTGGAACTGAGTCTAGTTGCTTAAAAGATTACTTTTTTCTCCCTGTGATATACTGCCAAGTTGAGCTCCGCAGAGGTTCACACGTTTGAGCTCTGCAAATGAAGTATGAGGAACCAGCTGTCAGGGATTCATTCTCTGTGAGGGATCCCCAGTTTTGGAAAGCTCTACCCACCATCATCCACCAGAACCTGGATTTGTTTACAGAGGCAAAGTCTGTCATTTTTTTCTTTCTTGTTAAAACTGTTGGAGGGCTTGGTTTGAGTAGGTATGTTTATGGATGGTCCTTCTACTCATGCCTGACTTTTAAATTCCTCATCTGAGATCCATGGCAGGCACTTGTATTTTCAAAAATAAATGTAATTGACTGCCACAGTTCTGGTAATGCATGAATTTAGGGTTGGTTGTTGTGGGGGTCTTTTTATTCACACTGAACAAAGATGTTGTGGTGGCTATTGCATCAATTGATTCAGTTTTTGCCATTTTGCAAAATTTTACAGTATTGCCTGGGACTCTCCAACCTTCCTTATTTTCTCTCAGTTCCTTCTTTCCTCCCTTCCTTTCTTTCCTTTAATCAAAAAACACAAGCTTACATGAAACTTCAGCAAAAGAAAGTACTAGGCTATGCAGCATATAAGCAAATTATTATGCACAATCCCTGAAGCAGTTCTATAGTGAATTTAAATACTGATTGGATACTTTTAGCAATACAGCAGAGCTAAAGCAGGATAAACTGTCTTTATCAGCTGTGTACATGTATCTATATATATATATATCTTTGTGTGTGTGTGTATACACATATAAAAGGAGGACTCAATTTCCCAAGGCTGTAGTTCTTGAGACTTCATGAAAATTACTTCTACTAAAAAAATGGATATTTTTAGGATGAGTAATTAACATCCATTCTTCTGGGCTCATGCTGATGGCCTCTGAGGAAATTTGAACTCTTATTTTCCTGTGTATAGCAGTAAGTAACTGGCAGCATGATACTGGGTCAATGGGTGTAATTAATTAGGGGGGCTTGTTTTTTTTTACCTCGTTACTGGTTTTTTTCCAAAGTATTTAGAATTTTCATTTTCTGTTTTGCCTACCGTTGCAGAAGTGTGCTGAGCACTTTTATGAGTTGTCTTTAACCAAATGTTTATATTTATCTTGAAAATGAAATAAAAATTCAAGTTCTCATGTTTTCTCCTCAACTCTTGTAATTCTCATTATTCTGTACGCTACATGTATGTCATCTTACATTCTCCAGAATACATTCAGTGTACGCCACTTACACTCTGGATTTGGTTCTGCTTTCAGAAGTTATAAACTGTCCATGCTGGATTGACAGTTTTCACAAAAAAATTTCTATAACCTTCTGTGACAAAAGCTTGTAGCAGTAGTATAACAGTCATAACAGTTTCCTGGGACTGCCCAATGAGAACAGAACTCTTAAAGCTTCTCCTTCACCTACAATTCTGAATTTAAGTGGATGCATAGGCATTTTGGTGGTAAAGAAGATGTACTCATATGACTCACCTAGGAAAAGTGTCCTAGCATCTGAATTATAGCCTATAAAAGAAAGTATCCTTGACAGTACTTGAATAGTTCCTGCAGCTAGAAGGAAACTATAGTTATCTGCTTGGGTCTCTGTTCATCTTGTGAGGTGAAAGAGTCATGTACGTTCTACAGAAAGGGCAGGTTAGAAAAAAGCATGCACTAGAATAGTTTCTTATGAACATCCTAATTAAATCAGGATGATGTGCTTAGTTTAACTGTTACAGTATTGATTTTGAAAACAATCAGTGCCATTATTTTTATCTAGCACTATGGAAAAAACCTTCAAAATATAGCTTTGTATCTTGAAATATCTCCAGGAACTCCAATAAATGGCTTTTGCATATGTGTTCATTAGAAAGCTTTGAGCCAACACATTCAATTGACACAATTCACTGGAATTGCAAGATAGATATATTAATGTATATGAGTTTCTTCAAGCAGAGAGAGCATTACCTAAATGAATCAAACATTTTGGACTACATACGTGCTTACTAACCATGTCTGGGCTAAGGACAGAAAATGCTTTTCTAAAATTTATGGATCTTTCCAAACAGATCTTATGTCTAACATCATCTAATGCTTCTGTGTACCTCTAACACTGTTGGTTTGGGTTTGGGTTTTTTTTTATTTTCTCCCTGCCTCACTTTTTTTTAGTATCTTTCTCTTTTTTCCTATCACATCTCTTCTTCCTAAAATACCACCGTGCTCTGTGTTTAGCCTTTGGCTTTGTAGACAGACTCAGGACCATGTTTCTGTTCCTGATCTTGCTGAATCCCATTTGTCATTGAGGGCTAGATGCACAAGCAGCTTAATCTTAAAACCACACCCAAACAACATATCAGCATTAACCTGGAATGAAACGCCTCAATGAACAGCCTGGATGCAATGCAGTTATTCTGAGGAAGCTGAAGTTATTTACCACTGCCAGCAGCAGTACAGGCATGAGACCGTTCCAAACTACATCAGCATTTTTAGACTCTCCCAAAGAAAGAATCCTTCATTACTGCATTACTTTTATTAATATGCCTTTGAAGTTATTTTTATAGTAATAGCTGGCCACAGGATTACCTGACAACACAGCAAGAGTAGTTCTGCTGAAGGGCAAATATATTTTATAGTTATTATTGTTTTCATTAACTATGAAGAATGACACACAAAATAGAATATTTTGTAAAATAAAGACTTAGCAGCTATGTTTTCAAACATATTGTAAGTAATTCTCTGATGTGCAAATTGCTATCTTTTCCTTCTTAGCTTCAGGCTTGAAAAGCAGTTGAACATTTGTTAAAACAATTGTCTATCCTTATTACAGGATTATCAAATTATGCTTTTATAATTTTGTACTAGAGGACTGTTTTTTTTCAATGTTAATAATTTAAAAGGATTTCAGAAAATAATCAAATTAAGTAATTAAACTGATAAGGCAGTGGGGATACATAAACTATTCAAATTAGCTATTTTTTAATTATGCTTCTCTGCTTCTTAAAGCCAGATTTCAGGATGATTTTGAAGTCTTCCTTATGCTTGTCTCTGTAATTCAACAAACCCCACTGTTGTCAGCAGAGGTTACCATTATGTGCTTGGTGGCTCTGTTGAGACTTAAAACTTCTGCAAGGAGTTGCTGTAACAAATCATGCTGCTTTTGTGAGCCAAGCATGGACTGCAGCATGGTCTCATGGAAAGGGCACTGCAGTGGGGGCTTGGGGTCGCCCTTTCTAGCCTCAGCTCTTTGACTGTCCAGCCGTATGACCTTGGATGAGATACTCCTATATCTCTGTTTCCCCTTTTACCCTTTCCTGTCTCAGTTATTTGGACTACAAGCTGTGTGTGACAGGGAGTGTTTGCAGCTGCAGCACTGCATGGGCCAGTGAATCCCCAGTCTTGGCTGATCCTTGAGTATTTGCCATATCATGGGCAAAACAGTCCTTTCCACAGCCAGCATATCATGAGAAATTAGCTAATCAATAGCACATTTTATAGTTAAAGGTAAATTACGTGTGTTCAGATACTTCTCCTTAATTTTACTTTGCTTGACTAGTAAACACACAGCATTCACAGGAATTTCTCTGCTGGGCTGTAACCATTACTGAATAGCATGTGTGTGCTGAGGGTTTTATATGTATATGCTAACACCAGGAACTTAAACCACTTTCACCTTCACATTCTCTTTGTGTAAGAAGACAGGAATATAAACTTTTTTCCTTGTTCAGATAATGTGTTCAGAATTCCAGTGGGATTTTTCTTAGTGTATCAAAGCAAATATTTGGTAGGACATGTATGGCAATTCTACCAAAGAAAGAAAAGCCATGATAAAATCTGATTCCTGTCCACAAATTTAGTTTTATTACTGACACAAGTAGTAATGTCTGCTTATACTCAGTAAGTCATTCTGCAGAGTAAGATGATGCCAATTTCATACCATCACAGGCCAAAATAAAGGTTAATTTTATGGCTTTGACTAATTTGCAACCCACTGTGTTTTCCAGCCTCTGAGGCTACCTTCACTGTAGAGTTATCATGCTGAGCACATCTTCACAGTTGGATGAAAAAAGGAGGCTGAATTGTGATTCTGCAAAATTAAAATAGTGGTATATTGATTATTCTGTATGTTGTATTGATTATTCTATAGATAGTTTGGCTTCAATGGGGATTGAGAAGCATCAGGAATGGGAACAGGCAGCAAACTGAGTTGATACAATTTAACAGTTTACTTGCTGCATTACACATCTAATATGACACAACACAGTGTCAGGTGGCATGTCTGAAGGGCTGCTAAGGTGCAGCGATTAACAGAATCAGTTACATGACTTCCTTGAAAGGTATTTTAACTATTTTGCTGTGGGGTGTTTGTTTGCCTCGAGCATTCTTTGAGCCCCCCTAGTTAAGCTAAAGGCTGTTTCTTAAAACGGCACTGCACACATTGAAAAAAGTGTTGCTAAATGGCATGTATTTTGCCCTAGGAATGACTGTATACTGCTGAAACCAGCCATATATTCGTACACATGCCAGTAAAAAGTCTGCATACAACATCATGTCTTTTTGCATGTAGCACTCAGCAGCCTTGAAAAAACTGTTCCTAGAAATCTTTTCCCATATTCTCTTATCTAACATGTCTTGTTTTAAAACAGGCCAAAAATAATAATATTAAAAAGTGCAAGCCAGCCAGGGCAGTTGACAGACTGCATGAGAAAACTGTTTGTAAAGAAAAGTTCAGATAGGAATTTGATAAATATAGGTGAGAAATGGTTTGCACTCTCTCTACAAAAGTTGGGGGTTAGTAGTCATTTTAGAAGCAGCATTAGTATGTTTTGCCTAACAATAAGGCTAGTTGCTTGGTGTGCAGATTAAGTGCTGGGTGGAGTGAGAAAAAGAAAAAGAGATGTTGAAACAATCCCCGGAGTAATGAAAGGGCATCATAAATCTCTTATTGTAGTGAAGCATAACTGGGGAAAAAACCGTAACATTTGAAGATACTGTCTGGACAGAAAAGAAAAAATCCTTAGGCTGTCAGAGTAGAATCTGAGACTGCCAGCAAAGACAAGGCTGTGGCGAAAGCCCTGCAGTTTGTGCTGTGGATCTGGTATTGCTTATCAGCAACATAAGAAAGAAATCTCAGAAATGCGAAGTGTCGTGTTTAAGCCCAGTCGGCAACTCAGCCACACAGCCCTTTGTCTCACTGCCCCCACCTTTCCTCCTGCCAGTTTCCAGAGGGATGGGGAAGAGAATCAAAAGAATGTAACTCCCATGGGTTGAGATAAGAACAGTCCAGTAACTAAGGTATAACACAAATCACTGCTGCTACCACCAATAATAGTAATGATAAGGAAAATAACAAGGGAAGAGAATACAACCGCTCACCACCCACCAACTGATACCCAGTCCGACCCCAGCAGTGATCTAACCCTTCCGGGTAACTGCCCCCAGTTTATATAGTGGGCGTGACGTGCTGTGGTGTGGAATGCCTCTTTGGTTAGTTTGGGTCAGGTGTCCTGTCTCTGCTTCATCGCTGCTTCACCTCCTCCCTGGCAGAGCATGAGACTCAGAAAGTCCTTGGTCAGACGAAACATTACTGAGCAGTAACTAAAAACATTGGTGTTATCAGCGCTGCTTCCAGGCTGAAAGTCAAAACCACAGCACTGCACCAGCTACTAAGAGGGAGAAAAATGACTGCCACTGCTGAGCCCAGGACACCAAGTTATCACAAGAGCCTTCAGAAGGAGGCACTCATGTGCTGTGTCTGCTGGGAAGCCAACAGCTGTGATGGCTACACGACTCTCTGTTCATGAGGACAAAAAGCAAGTCTAAATCACTCAGTGTAACACCAGAGTAAAAAGCATTGGCATGACTTTAGGTCTCAGATAAATTTGAATTATACTCATGGAGAAAATGATCACCGTCATACTCTGCAGTGCCACTTTTACACAACAGTGTCAAATTTTAGAAAAATTACTAAATAAAATTTCATTAAAGATTGCTCTTTATTTTAATTAGATCAGGAGGTATCTGACTACTTGTGATTGCTTGACTTAGTATGACCTCACCAGCTACTTGAAGTGATCTGTTCTGCTTATACATGGGATTTTAAAAATAAAGAGAGCAACTGTGAGAGATCAACAAATAATTTCAATCACAAATTTTTATTATTATCACCTATGAACTTTTTGCATGTGAAAGGGTCTAATACTAGCAGACTATTGTTTAAGCAGCTCATATGTGAAATGGCTGTAGGCTTTCTTTATGCTGCCAATACTACTGAAGTACATTTATTGAATACTTACAGTTTTCCAATGGAAACATTTGTCTGTGGTTCCTTCAGGACAGAACTATAAGATGCATGGTAAATTTTTGTAAGCTAAGGATTGATCTGAACACAGCACTAACAGCATGATTTTAAATCAGTGAAATTAAATTGATGAAATTCAGAGCCAGCGAAGGTAAACTGATATAACTTGCATCAATGCCAATGAAACAATGCCCAGAACAAGAAGGTTTTAAATAAATCATTTATCAGTTATGTTAACCTCATGTACTTCTAGATATTGTGTTCCCAGCTTCCTTAGTCATATCAACATGACAAGAAATAGGTCTAAAATTTCTAAAATTGACTAAGTATGCATGTATTTAAAAATGGGTGAAGGGTTTATCTTAACGGTGAATGATATTCTTGTTTTAAAACACATCACATTGCAACAGAAGTAAGCACACATGTAAAATACATGAAAAACTGGTAACGGAGTTTAAAAAGTATCTATCAGTAGAAAAGGTGATCAGGTGGTGCTATTTCCAATAGAGTTCAGTAGGGATTAATGTGAGTCCTGGCATTGCTCAATAATTTCATGAGCAGGGTGGAAATAAAAAGGGTGACTAAAAGCCAGTGAGTAACTAGCAAATCATAGAATTAACTAGGTTGGGAAAGACCTTTAAGATCTTCGAGTCCGACCTTTCCTCCGGGACCGCCAAGTCCTTCACATGCTTAGGCATGGCTCTGCTGAAGGAGGCTGAGCTTTTTCTGTGACTGTGTTAGGCATGAATTAGGGTCCCAGCTCTGCTGGAGTACTGAGATACACAGAAGTGTTATCAGGAAGAATCACAGCAATTCCTGCAAACAGAGCGTGAAGGAACATGATGTGCTTCTTCCAGGTTAAAGCTTTGCTTGCAGTGCAATTTTTTTGCTGGGGATGCAGTCCCTAGTGTGGATGTAGATACATTGGATCTTTTTATACTGGAGCAGGCTTTTCACTTTCTTGTTTAGAAAGCTTAAGCCTTTGAACTGGCAAAACTGCGTTCATGTGAATGGGGTTACAGCACATAAAGGATTCCAGCACAGCTGTTGCCTTGCTTTCATTTAGGCAAGGTCCATGATTCTTAGGCTGCTAAAAATGGATGTCTTGAACTTTGAGTTCAGAAAGGGAAAAAATGCCCTAGGCACAGTGTCATACCATTTTAACTCTGCTTGGTTGTGTGGGACCATGAGAAGTAATACTGAAGGTAGACTATCTAGGCTATTATTCAGCATTTAAGTACATGACAGCAGAGAGACCACAGCTAAGAATATGCCAATAC
This sequence comes from Neopsephotus bourkii, assembly GCF_033783945.1. Lineage (NCBI taxonomy): Eukaryota > Metazoa > Chordata > Aves > Psittaciformes > Psittacidae > Neopsephotus > Neopsephotus bourkii. The sequence continues at coordinate 9,782,671 of NW_026902239.1, forward strand.
AGTTCCCATGATTTTAAACACCTGTTTTCCCATGTTTCTTTCTTCGGGGTGGAGATATGCACAGAAACATTTGAAAACTTGGGGAGGTGATTTTTTACTTTCACATTTGTGGATGGTAATAAAATTTCAGCTTGTGGGCTTCTAGGTACATTTTGAAATCTTTGTGCCCTGCATTAAGCATAGATTACAAATTGAAAGTGAAGAATGATAAAGCTTATTTTTTTATATATATTTCTTATGATTAATATTAAAAGTGTGTGTGACAGAAAAGGATTACAGACCAATAGCACCACTTCCCCTGTAATCTCTATCCTTTTCCTGACTAAGTGCTATCTGCTAATACAAATCCCCAAGATCCTGACCTCTCTTTTTTTTGCTTTCCTTCCCCATAAGCACAGTGGAGGAAATGATTCCTGTCACGTAGCCAAAGGGGGCATATTTACATGGCCCCACATGATGTGATGAGGAAATCCTGTTGCAGAGAATTCAGGAGAAAAACAAGTAGCTTGCCTGCTCTGCCCCTGTATTTTGGAAGTCCTGCCTCCACTCCTGCACAGGTTTGCTTCCTGAATCACCACTTCTGTGACTTTATCAGTACAGATCTCTTTGTTTCTCAATTTTATTTCTCCATTTTTAAACATGGAGGTTTCCAGGACATTATTCTCCTTGCTGATATATTGCCATATATTAAGTGATTGTGGCATTGTCTGCTACAGATTTTTGATTTGCAGATTTTCCTTGTAGTACTCACATTTTTTTGTTCCTCCACTGATCATCTTTAAGCTCTGCACCAACATAAGGAACCACTGTAAGTGTTTTAATTCTGTTCTTTTCTGGGCTGGGGGAAAAAGCCTCCACTGCAGATAGGAGGGTCAAATCCTAAAGCATTCAAATAGCTTTGGTTGTAGTCTAGAGGAAACCAAACACAGAAGGGTTTAACATTTGCTTTACAGTGAATTTAGAACATATATAGTATTATGGTTCATATCTATAAACAATATATGAAAACTCAGTGTAAGAGTCAAGTCAATACCTACAGGGCTGAAAATGCTTTCCTGCTAGCTCTGAGATCTGTAATCAAAATCCCTGGTGAAACACATCAGTTGACTAGCAAGGAAACCTTTAATAAATTTAGGACTCTGTAAAATCAACATGCAGCTTATGCTGAAAAGCAATTTTATTAAATGCATGTGATAGTGAAAGCTACAGAGCAGTTGTTAAGAAAGCACAATACATGTGAGTGTCCGTGCGGTTTCAAACCAGGAATACGCTCCTTCAAGGGCTAATGGCTCCTTCAGCTGGCAGCCAGGTCATATGCGTTTAGAGCTGGATCTGATCAGAAACCACAAGATTAAGAACAAAAGCAGTTTTCTGTTGTAGCATTAGTTTTGATCCAAAATGCTGTATGTTAAGAGCTTTAAGCTTTGGGAGCATTTAGGTTTAGATCCCACTTCATGCCTCAGAACCATTGTTACTGTTGTACAATGGACCATAGACTATTTTAAAGTATCTCTGACTTCAGAGAGGAGTTTATCTGAACAGCAGGATTTTACGGTTTATTCCAAACCCATAATTCCACATATATCATTCCATCTGTATCTCCCATTTGTACAGTCTTTCGGAAGGACATAGAAGGGACACAGCAGGCATTCAGTGATTAAGTAAAGTTTACTCAGATCAAATGATGGTGCTGTGTTCTGCCTTTTGCCAGTCCCAGGATATGGAGAGACAGATCCAGTTTCCCAGTCTGGCATTTCCAACATGGCAGTAATTTAGAAGCACCAGTCAAAGAGATTGTGCAATTATTACTTGCTCAATTTTTCAGTGTTTTTCCTCTTTCCAGAAATACTTGAATTTATCTAATTTCATAAACATTTTTGACTTGCTTAAAGATATTTGGGCTGAAACTCTAATAACTTTTTCTTAAGGTAAGAGCTACTAGAAAAATACTGTTGGGAACAACCAAGTCAGATTTCCAGTGTAAAAGTGTACAACCGTGTGGAATAGAATACTGTAGAATAGGATGTTTCAGGGGGGAAAAAAGCAAATTTACTCCATAAAAGTAATAAAACCATTTAAAATTTCAGATTAGGAAGAGCCAAAGATACTAATGACCTCTTATTCTGTAGTGAAGCTGTTTCCCCCTCTCTTCAGAGTGCATTGTGAAAACAAGGTAGAAGTGGAATACCAGGGCAAAGGCAAGAAATATTGAATGTATAAATATTCTTTTTTCTTTTTTTGTTGAAAAAATACCCAAAACCTAAATGCTGAATAAATTTAAAATTCCTGTGGCAAATTTTTTGTTTTACTAACAGATCTCTGTATCTCAGAATGTGCATAAAGCTTAGAGATAAGGAGACAAAGAGGACAAGAGCTACAGTACTAGCCCTGCCTTAACATTTTAAATGAAAAAAAAAAGCACCAGAAACTCCAGTATAATTATGGAGAGTCAAGTTATCAAAGATTGTAAGATTAGGGTTTTTTATACTCACATTTTACTTTCAACAAGGAAATGGTGAACACCCTGAAAATATCTGACATGAATAAGAAGCCGACACTATGAAAAGGTTGTCTTGCTGCTCATGAATACAGGACCTTGACTGTTGTGTCTGGAATTCGGGGTGTTTTCTACCCACTGCTGGGACACAGGACCAGGACTCTGTGGCTGCCCCAGTCTGGGCATCACCTACGTGGCCACCTTCCCCATACATAGCCCTCAACTCACTCAACAGTGCTGGGAGACATTACCATCTGTGCTGACTCTGTTCTGGTGAATGGGATGCTGCAGGATACAACACTTAGACACAGGGTGACGAGAGCCGACAGCATGTGCTGTGGGTGTTTTAAAGCTACATAGGTTTTCTTGTGTGGATTTGCTCAGTCAAACTGGTTGTATACCCTAACTGTATGAAAAATGTGATTTCTGCGAGTTTGACTGATACTTTATGAGGCCATCAATTTTTTTAAGAGGGTTTTATTAAGTCTTGATGTGGGCAAATATAGTTATTAGATAACTTCTACCTAGTCTTAAGAAGAAAATAAAACCTACAAATAAAGTAGTAAAAATGGGCAATAATAAAAACCCTGAGGGATTTTGTGTGTGTAAGGTGAAGACTTAGGTTCAGTTTTGACTGACAGAAAGAGAGGGAACTAGAGATCTCTAACATGAATCATTGTCCCTTGCTCATCATAAAGTTTAATTTTCAAGTAGTTTAGCAATAGTAAAGACCCTTAAGGATTTTGTGTGTGTGAGGTGAAGATTTAGGTTCTGTTTTGTCTGACAGAAAGAGAGGGAACTGTAGATCTCTAACATTCATGTTAGAGAATTATATTAACATGTATAGAGAATTAAGTTTTAACTTGTATAGAAAATTACATGTTAACATTGTCCCTTACTCATCATACAGTTTAATTTTCAAGTAATTTAGCCTCAGGTTACCAGAAATAATTTCTGGTTCCACCACTTTAGATAATGTTGATGAGACTGATGTAGATCTAAGGGGTCATTCAAAAATTCTTATTCACAATATTATGTGCTTACCTTTAATCACATATTACTTCTCATTGAAGCTAATGGGGTTTTAAAAAACGTTCTTTCAGTCCTTTTTCTTTCAATGGATCTTTCACATTTTCTTCAGCTGTGAATTTCCCATAACGTTTTCTTAACTGGGGCCCTTCCCATCTTCCTGCTTTGCAAGATCAGCCTCTAGGTCATTCCCCTGTGGCAAGCACCGGCTTCCCACGTACGGAGGGCGGGGAGGGGATGGCGCCGAGAGAGACAGGATCTAAATGGGGTTAGGGTGAAACTCTACCAACTCCCTTTACTCTGTAATGGCAAAGACTAAGCACCACAGGGAATAGTGTGTGCCCATATGTGAGATGGTCTGGAGTCTATTGGTAAATGCATTTCTAAATCGCCGCTCACATGGCACAGGCAGCAAGCACTACACCTTGCTTTTCTTGCTGCAGGTATAAGTAAAGGGGAGATTATCTGTTGGTTTTGTGGTGGTGTGTTGTTTTTGTGTTTTTTGTAGTTGTTTTTTTTTCCCTACAGATTTGCACAGAGTGGGATAGTTTCCATTATTATTTTTCCGCTCTTAGTGTATTTTTAGGAAGATGCATCAGTTCAGATATGATTGATAGATGATTTTCAGTCATTTGTCCTCGGCATCCCCTTGGCCTTGGTGTTTTCTGCTTTGTAGGGGATTTTCTATTTCATTTTCCATTCAGCAAAATGTCCCCAAAAGCACACAAAAGAGTAAAATTTTAATATTTCAATTTAGAAGATTTTTTTAAAGAATGATGATTCTTGCCTACTATTTTATTTAAAGGAGAAGCTCTATTCAGGGACAAATTAAAAAACACATTTGGTATAACCGGTCAAATGACATTCCAGGAACTTTCACGTCACTGGGGGTCCCTAGTGGCTGAAACTTCAAAACGTTTGGCTTCTCTGTTTATTTAGTGACATAAAATGTGGAAGGCTTTTGCCAGATCATTTGGAAGAGACTTAGTGGTGAGTAATCTGAGTTTTCTGCCAGGTTTTCCATTCCTTGTGAAATTCAGTGGTACTGCTGTACCTAAACTCATGTGTGGTGTATTTACAGCCACAGAATATAAGAATAAATGTCTGTAGTAAAAATATCTGAATATGTTTTGAATATAAGGCCAAGATGGAGAGCCATGGGGTAGTCAAGTAGAAACATGGGTAAATGGACTTTATCTACTTCAGTGTAGAGCAGTGAAGAAGCTACTTTTTTTCTTGCTACCTATAGAACAGGCATGTTTACCTAAGTTTTTATTTACCAAACAACTAATGTTTTGTTATTTTATGGTTTGGTTTTGATTTAGTTTGGGGTATTTTTTTTTTTAATATCACTACGTCACTGGAAGGAAAGAACATAGTTAAATTTTATTTTTCTTTGCTAGCAGGTAGAAATGACCTAATTTGGTTCTTTCAATCTAGAAAGGAAGAAACATAGTGCTAACAATTCTTAATTGTTATATTGCTTAAGCATTGGAAAGAAACATAGCTATAGCTTATCTTAACTTACGAAAATAGTCTGAGAGTTAGAGTTATGCCCTGTTTAACTTTATAACCATCATACAGAGATCAGTCTGAGTCTAGGTACATTGCCTAAAATGATTTCACTAAGTGATGCTGTTATTTTATTTAGAAATGGAAAGAAAATGGGTTTGTAATTCAGAGCTTTGTCAAGACTTTTAATGTAATAGCTCTCAAGAAATCTCAAATTGCTTTATGAGTCTAGACAAACACCACTGTGCATGTCCTATGTCTATCGGGACACAAGTATCTGTGTCTGTCGCAGTCTTTATGCTGCGTTAAAATGTCTAGCTGGACTCAGAGTGCTTTTGTATCTACCAGATATTCCTCTTAACCCTGCTCCACAAAATTCCTATTTAGCACAGAGAAACACAGTGAACGTGCCACCCACAGAACTGGCTCTGCTTGACCTCTGCCAGTACCAGTATTTCTTTGGCACTGGTAGAAGAAACTTGGGATTTTGTGGTGTTTTTGCTTCCTCAGGAGTTTTCCTCAGGACCTGTCTGTATTTCCGTGTGGTGGGTGCTTGCTTTGCAGACCTAGCTGTTCCCCTGAAAGCCCAAGGCCCAGAGACCTGTGAGGTTCCTCCTTTATTTTCCAGGGGAACCCACCTGGTTCCACTTTGAACAGTATACTCAGTCCTGGGCCAGCCAGAGATGACCAGTGCCCCTAACACGGCTGTGAACACCTCCTTTGGGTTTACGTGCAGGGTAAGTGTTCAATGGCTATAGCTCTGAGTGTGAGTCCTCTCCTCAGGGTAGCAAGTCAGGAGATCTGCATGCTATTCCTGGAGAGACAAAACTTGTTGTTATTCAGTTCCCAAAATTACTTTGTTCTTTTCTCCCACAGAGGCTGAGGTGAAAAAGGTGTCCCTGATACTGCAGAGAGGAGCTTCCCTGCAGGCTTCATGCCCTCAGGGTGGTGCAGAAATCACACCAGCTGCTTTGACAAAAGAGTTGCTGAGGAACTCTGGAATAGCCTGAAGTGGATCATTTAACAAGAAAATAGAGCAGGATTTAGGTTTAACATCTTTAAAAGTTTGGCCTTCTGTAGAAGCCTCCCTTGATTGCAGGCACAGCCATGCTCCTCTGCTCCAGCCCCCAGGAGGCATGGTGAGCTCTGCCCAGGCATCCACTCCCTTAGCTGCCTCCTGCAACACCACAGGGTCCCTGGGAAAACCAGGACCCGTCACCCCTCCTTGGAGGGCCTCCCAGGCCCACCCTGTCTTCTCTTCTGGTCCAATAGGAGTTTTAAAACCTCAGCTATATGGAGAGTTTAGATGGATACCATCCTTAAGGCATCCCGGGGCAAGGGCTCTGCTTTCTGTTTCAGCAGCGCATATGGAACCAAGAAACAAATACTGGTCCAAAACCTGCTCCCCTGCAATCCTTATATTCTCTGTATAACTTCTGTATGTCCTTGCTCTCCAGAACAAGACTGGTTGCCTGAGAGGACTTTCTCACTCCCAGGAATGCCAGTGTAATTGTTGTGCCCAGGAGAAGATTTTATCATGACTAGGATCCTTGACAACGGCTGGCAGAGGATGTGGAGGATAGTGAGGATGAGGGCAGGGCATTTGATAGTAAATGGGACTTACCACTGGTGGCAGTGGAGTTTGGCAGCACAGTAGGTACAAGTTATCTTTTGTATCCTGATAAAAAACATGAGTGTTAGGCTTGTCCCTACATGAGTATGTAGGGCTGCTGTCTGTTTAAGTGACCAGCTGGCTAGAACAAGCTCTGATGACTTTTATTTTCTTTTGGACTGGGGGTGGGAAGGAAAGGAAAACAAGGAGCTGCCTGGGAAAAAAAGGTTAGAGTCAGACGCACACACTTGTGGCATGCCAGCCAGTGAGGTATGATGTTATTGTCTAGAGCTTTTCCAGCTCCTCTGAAACCAGCTGCCAGGGAGAATTTTTCAGCTCATAATCGCCAGCAACGGAGAAGAGCTCAGGATGGAGAAGGGAGGGGACATGCTGTACATGTGAGGCAAGGAACGGTGGGAGTCCAGCCATTGCAACCACGCTACCCAGGAAGGTGTCTGCTGGTTGCTGTGGGCAAGGCACCTTCTGACTCTGACTGTAGCCTGTACCTGGTGAGAAGAGCATGTTAGCACACCACCATAAAGCTGTTCTGGCAACTGCATGTGGCAGGGAAGTGGGACTCTGCTGTCATGCAGAGCATACAGAGTCTCAGCAGCTCAGCACGTGTGAGCAGCAGCAGTGCTTAGGTGCAGACCCAGACTGGCCCGGCTGTGCTGCTTTGTAGATCCTTCAATGGACTTGAGTTTCTGTCACACTGTAAGCCCAGAGGGTGTACAGAGTAGCTCACAACGTGGAGAACTAGGTTTCCTCAAGATTTTTTTTTTCCCAGTAATCAGGCTAGAATGTTCTTTTTCTGACCCCAGGTAGTTAGATGCACTCCGAAGTTGCAGAAGTTATCCTTGGAAGAAGAGGGAGAGAGCCTAGTTCTATCAAACTTGTCATCTCACCTTGCTCCCATGTTTGTATGCCTTCTTATATACTCTTTGCCACCATTTACTTTGACTGTATTCTGGTTTAGCAGCAGAACAAACATCTATAATACAGTAATTAGGTAGTTACTATAGAAAAGATAGAAAACTTTATTAGATCTGTTACTGTTCAACATGTTCATAGACAGCCATAGTTCGATCAATGAGAAAGATGGATTGTAGATGACCCAAATATGTTTAAGTCAGTAAGGTTAATTGTGGGATGCAGGAAGACTTCACAAGACTGAATGAGCTGGCAGCAAAGTGGCAGATGAAATTCAATGTATGTACATGTAATGTAAGGAGGTGATATGTTCCACTGCGAGATGTGGATCTAACGTATCAGCCAAAAGAGGTAGCCATTAAAAAGGGAGCTGAAAAGAGTTCACTGAGGAAATATGAAATGCATAGAAGCTATATCTAACCCTGAAAGTCCCCAGGCTGAAAATAGTTGATGTCTGGAAGAGCATTAGAGGTAGGCATTGCACATACTTGTCCTGTTCTTACTCTACTCTGAGCAATCTTTTAGGACTACTTTTGGCAAGACCACAATGGGCTAGATGGACTGTTGCACAGCACGCATTGTATCAAATAGCACAGTGCTTACTGTTCCCTCCTATCTTCCTCCCTTCTTTCTTTCTTCCTCTCCTTAATGCAAGAATTGTTTAAAAATGCTGAAGGTTAAACAGAGCACAATTTGGAAGAGGGAGGAAAACAAACCCTTCATGATCACTGAAGGTGGGTTTCCAAAAAGAAAGTTAATTTCCTGTGATGCTCCATTAGCATCCATGGGATGCAGACATGAGCAATAGGGAACAGGATTACATTCACTGAAAGACAAAAGGCGACCGAGGCAGTGCATAAATTGCTCTCTGTTTGTGGGATTATTTAGGGGGTTATTTTATACAAATGGTAACACTGTTGTAATTGTGATAGTCTAAGGATATAGATGCAGCAATTTTTGAAGAAGACATAATACCTTTTGTGAGGCTGACTGATACAGCAGCAAAACCCATCAGGCAGTGCTGGTAACCTTGGGCACACAGCCCTTCCTCTGGGCTCAGACAGATGCTTCTATCTGGGACACACAGGCCTTTCTTTCCTCTGAATTAGGAGGTTTTTCCTGAAATGGTAAGAAAGGCTTCTGTGCCTGAAAGCTTGCTTGTTTTCTGCAGCTCTACTGGCTGGTCTAATACAGGAGATAATGCCTCATTTGATCGTATCTGTTAGGGATCTCATAGATTAGGTGCCAGGAGATTGCATGAAAGAGATTTCAGGACTGGTTTTGGATACTACAAGACTATTTACATTTTTCTGCAAACATCTTCTGTGCACAGTTTATATTGGGCCTTATGACAGGGACTTCATAAAAATAAAGAGTAGGGAACCTGAGATAAGGAACTGACAGCAAAAATGTTGGTATATTCAGCAGCCAGTCACAGGTAGATTATTAAGGCTGTCTTTCAGCAGAGACCTGGCCAGTTCAGCTCAGGGCAGCCAGCATGTATCTTTCAGAGGCCCCTGGGACAAGCCCTCTATGGGCTTCACCTACACTGCTGCTGTCTTGGGAGGTGGGGAGATGGTGTGAAAGGTGTGAAAGGAGCCACAGCTTGTCCTGCCTTCAGTTGTCTGAAGTTTACTCTTTCAAGCGGTATAAACACAGCCAGGATGGTCCCACATTTGCAAAACCATTTTGCAAACTGAGAAATGCAGACAGGGAGGAATTAAGGGATTTACTCACCCTGATGTAGAAAGGCAAGTTGCAGCTCACAACAGTTCCAACGTCTTCAGTTATGTCCAAGACCAAATACTAATAAAAGATCTGTATCCTTGACTGTCTTGTGGTGTGTTTGATTGTCTTAATCACACTGTATGATCTCTTGGTCTCATCAAAACTGCAGCTTAACAGAGCTTTACTCACAGTCATTGTGCTGTCAGGGAGAGCAGCTTTGGATGCCTGCTTTTCTGTTTCCCACTGAAACGCTTTGATGTGGATCCCCCACATCTTGAGTGAGCTATCTAATAAGTCACCTACTGTGTAAAAGCTGGGTACAGTTCCTCTTCCCACTGTACTTTTTAATGAAAATAACCATGGCATCTGCTTTAGTCAATCCTTCAGAGACATAGCTTGTCTCATAATATGGGCTTGGGAGGGAAAAAGAGTGAAAATTTACCTAGGTTACAAAAAAAAAATATGTCTGGAATTTTTCAGTTCAAGCAAGATTGGATTTAGCCCTGAACAAGAGTTTCATTTCATTTAACACTGGTCATCTAAAAGGGAGGCATTTGGTCTAGTCTTGAATTTCTCCTAAGCCATAAAAAACGTACCTTGCACAGGAAGGCAAGTCAGCCCCTCTCATCTAAGTCCCTGTTTAGGGATGGGGTAGGAGGAGCCCACTTTTTTCACTTGTGCCAGTCTCTAGAGCAGGTTCAGGACTACCTTTCTATGAACAGAATTTCACTGATGCTAAATATCCATTATTCAGATGGTCTCACAATTATGCATCATGAATTATAAGTATGCACAGGCTGAAAAATATAATGGTCAGATAGAAAGAAACCATAACTTATTACTGGTCTCCAGGAAAAAAATGCAAAAAATCCTGAAGTATTCACTCTAAGGTAGAAAAAAATCAGAAACACTTCCATGAATTAGTTGTTGGCCAAGCCCTTCAATCAAGAGCACCAGCTTCTCATTACCATAGAGGATAAAGTGATAAAAGCTGCAAAAAATACAGTTTCAAGGGGTTGATTTTCTATAGAAAAAGACACTTGAATGTCTGGCTTTTCTGATTTCGAAGACAGAATATCTGAGGTTCCAAGCACATCATAAATATTAGCAAAAGTGATCCGAAATATGTTTTTTAACTCTGATAATGGTGTCGGAGGTACCTGAAATGCAATGCCAAGCCTGCAACACAGTCTGTGAGTCAGGCACTACAGAAAATATGATAGTCTCTGAAAGCTCAGTTTAAGAAAACAAACTCTCTGAACAATAGAAAGTACCCTCTATGTTTGAAATGAAACATCAGCTCATATATTATAGTTTTGGACAACAGGTCTGTTTATTTGTAAGCCATGATGGGTGCTCCTGATAAATGCTGCTGGGAGATTTTTCTACTAGTTTTTTTTGTTACTGAGAGAGCATTTATAGTGGATTTCTGTGTTTAAATCTGCTGAAGCCATCTTGGTTCAGCTTTTAGAATATCTTTCAGAAAGTTATCTCATGGTGCAATGTTTGAGCCACTGTGATCAGGATCAGGGATAATCTTACAAAATTTGTAACTTTTGGGGGAATGCAACCATTATTGCTACAGTCTTTGCAAATCAAATTTAAAAAAGTCTAAGGAGGAGCAACCTATTTGCTATTTTCTCATTATTTCAACCATCCTTTGGCCATTATCATGTGTTTAGCTTTGCAAGGCTCCTCTAGTGAAAATCAATCTGGTCTTACAGCCCCCTCTCCTGTGCATTTATCATTAGTGCAAGAAATCTGGCAATTTGCTCTGAAACATTTGTTTCTTGCATAAGGAACAGGGACTTGAAAGTTTGCTCATTAGTCCAGGTTTGAGCAGTTCATAGGTAGTAGTAAATTTATAGTCATTGCACTGTGTTAGGGGCGGTATATTGAAGTGAGCAGTTTAAAAGGAGGCAGAAGCAGCTACATGTTTTAAAAAACTGTACAAAGGTACAGATCAGCATCTGCTGGGTTATTCAGAAATGCCAGAGCAGACTAAGTATCTGCTTTTCAATGGGAGTTTTATTAGAACCTGTTTATGCTTATTTGTCTGTCTACTAAATGCCAGCCTTCACCCTGGGGCTTCTGGACACCTTTGAAAGTCTGCTGGAGAAGAGCTGCATACCTAGGCTCTGGTGGAGGCATTAAACTGCTTGAGAACAGAATTTCTCTTTTTGCTTTTATTGTCACTCCAAGGGCAAGCAGAACTTGCCTAGCAGAATCAAAGTGTAAACCAGGGATTACATCAAGAATTTATCATTCCTTAGGTAAAAGCTGAAGCTAATTTTATAGTTGCATTTACTCTGCCGATGGTTGTCCTTCAAAGCTACCTCTGCCAGGAAGTTTGATCTCAGTCAATACTGTCACTGATGCTTCCTTAACCCGGGCAATGCAATAAGGAGCACTACAGTGGCAAACTCCTGGGCAGCTGATAACCAGTGGAGCCTTTTTTTCCCCTGGATAAAGCTTCTCTTGTGTACCTAATTAATCTCAATTGACTGCGTTACTTATTCTCCCATTGTTTTAATGGGATTATGTGTGACATACAGATACATACAACAGATCCGGTGCCGTGTGCCTTCTCATATCTGGAGCTGTCTCAGCTTGCAAACAACTGCTAGAAGTAGGTTAACATCTGTAACACTATATGCAACTACTGTCTAAGTCAACAGCACTTAGCCTTAACTCTTAGCTTGGTAACATAAGCGTTTCTTAGCACTGCTCTGTATTACTCAGCCTAAACAAGGCTCCAGCCAGACTAATAGACTTCTAACCCATTGTTATATATACTCTTTATAATAAGACTAAAATCTAGGATTCCCATAGAAAGACGCATCTTGTTGATAGATCAAAAAAGAGGGACAGAGTATCAGCAGATGAGATGATGTATGGTAGGAAGAGCAAAGTGGTGTTTGCATTTGGTGTTAGCATTTGGTGTTTCTGCAAGCCTGGTCCCTGGCTGTGGTTCTCATGGTGGCTAACCAGAAGATGTTGGGCAGTGAGTGCCCAGCAGTGAGCACCTGGGTTTAAATGTTCTGGTCAGGATCACAGAACCTGTGTGATGGAGGGTGGTCCAGAATCCATCTCCCAGTTTTCTTAGCCTGTGTTTGTATGGGAGTGCTCTGGCTCCCTTACCATCCTCATGGTTCTCCTCTGGACTTGCTCCAACATTCTGTGTCTTTCTGTTGGGGACACCAAAAAATGTATAGAGTACTCCATGTGGGGTCTCATCTGGGTCTTGGATGCCTGGTCATTATTCAGGTTGTTACAGATCATCTCCAACATGGCTAATTTCCTCAGATACTGGATACTTCCCTCAATATCAGTCCATTTGCTTCATGAATTTGCAAGATTCTTTCTTGAAGGAATATCTGTCCTTCATGCTTGACAAGAGTTGCTGGCAAAGACTGAGGACTCCTGCCTTTTTTCCAGTCCTTTTGTCAATGATCTTATCATTAGCAAGGGATCCTAGCTGCCAGGCTTCCTTACCTTCTAATTCTTGACTACTGGCCCCAGTTGTCTCCCTAAGATGATACAGAAAGTACAGTAATGGCTTCAGTACAGAGCCCAAATACCAGGTTAAGCTCAAGGTCAGTGTTTTAATAACAACTGCCCCAGGCAAACATCACTAATCACTACAGAGCACAGCAAACTGCAAAAGCCAACACCAATCTTTAACATGTACAGAAAAAAAAAAAAGAGGTGGTGCAGATCAGATAAACTAATATTGAGAAAAAAAATCAATATCTTGACCCACAGCTGTTAGCACGTATAAATCCCTTCTAATATGCTCTGGGTGGTCTGTTACTATCTGAAACCCCTTGAGCTCCACACTGGACAACAAAAATGACTGTCATGGTTTAACCCCAGCTGACAACTAAGCACCACATGGCCTCTCATGGGTTTTGTGTTGAGACAAGAATGGTTTAATGATAATAATAATGAAAAATAACAAGGAGAAATAAACCCCAAGAAAGACAAGTGATGCAAATGAAAGCAGTTACCACCAACTAACTGATGCCCAGCCAGTCCTTAAGCAATAGTCCCCTAGTTTTATTGCTGAGCATGATGCCATATGATATGGAATATCCCTGTAGTCATTTGGGATCAGCTGTCTCAGCTGTTTCTCCTCCCAGCTCTTTGTGCACACCCAGACATGAACTCTTGAATTTTCTAGAATGGCGTTTTTCGTTTTCCATCTCATCCATCAACCTCAGGAAAACCCCAAATTTAGTACTTCTCTGTATGCATGCCCTAGTGAAGCTAATCTGATAGGTGATCCCCAGTGAGGTTGCAGAGGAAGTACACTGGTTAGTCCCCTTTTACCTTAAAAATCAAATTAAAAGAGAACACTCTGATTTGTCTAGTACTAAAACATTGCTCTGGGACATGAAGGAATGCCCTCTTCTGCCTAAAGCAACTCAAGCTCTTCCTCCCCTTACCTTCCCCCCCCCCCCCCTCCAACATCTGGCCCAGGCTGTGGAGTGGTAGCATAGCAGTGAGAACAAATTAAATCCCTCCTGGTGAAGTTACTCTGCTTCCCATGAAATAATAAGTGCTTCACAGGAATCAGAAGACAAAGAGAGCTCTGTTGTTGCTGAATAGCTGGGATAACCCCATGGTTTTCCTGCTTGGCTCCAAGGGCTGCTCACTGACTTCATACTGTTTAACATATAGGCATGAATGAGATGAAATAGAGAGCACTCAGAGGAAATGGGAACCCAGGGATTCCTCTGTCAGCATCATTCCTTATCATATTTCTTCTGATTTTCCTTCCCCTCCTCTTCCAATGTTTTTTTCTCCTTTTCTATGCTATGACTGAAGGAAAAATATAGGGGACAATTTTCAGTTTTAGCTAGAACACTGGATTTTGGGAGGCTCTAGATGTTCAGTTATTGCTTTTAAAAATCACTGCTTGGGAGAAAAGTCATTGTAAACCCAAGAATATACCAATTAAACATTTGTGACCAGTTCAACTAGTAATTCATGCATATAAAGAAAACAATACCTCTGTACATTATACATTATGGATATCATGGTATTCATTAACAAGAAAAAAACACATAGCAAAGAAATTTAGCACTAGGAACGTTTTAAAGACTTTTTCATTTGCTAAAGAAGGATTTTTGTGGAGGGTACAATTTTAGGACATCCTCCTGATCTTCATGAGACTGGGGGGAGAGGGGGAAGAGTGGGCAGGGAAGAGAAAATGTGTATTTTTGTCTTTCTTAGTTTTATTTTCTTATGAGTCACTACTCTCTTCTTAGTGTTCCTTATAAGAGTCTACACAAAATGCATATAATATTATCTTAGCTTATTTATGGATTTATTAAGTATCTTGTAAAGTTCAGTGCATTCTCTTCCCTCCAAGCTACTCAAGCCCTTTTAACACGTAGTTCTTCTGAATCACTAGCAATATTTTACCCTACTCTTATCATTATACAAAAGTAGCTATTATATGGAAACAGAGATATGAGGAACTGCTTTCTCTTATTTTTCTGGAATAAAAGCCTCATTAACCAGACTAATTCTGCCTGTCAACTGCTCATTTTGACCCTGGTCTGGAGATATATGATGTTGTGTGTAGCACATCACTAAAAATTGGAGACAGTTTTGTTATGGATGGTCCCAGTGGGATGTCTAGCCCAACAGGACTCTCATACCTGCTGAGAGCCTGTAATGTGATTCAAAGACAGAAGCAGAATTAAGATCTCCAAAAAATAAGTAGCTGCTGTATTTTATCAGTGCATGCAATCAGATTGGGTAGGAATAAGCTACTCCTGAATAGATTAAGGTTTTTAATTAGCAGAAAGGGCCTTATTATTTGAGTGGAAAGGTTCAGCATGTTTTGGCTGCAGTTTTAAAAAGTTTGGTAAATGTTCAATTACTTGGATTGGTGGAGGACTAGGAGAGCTCATCCACTGCTCTGTTCCCACTCTGCAGATGCCTGATGTGGCTATTGTAGAAAAGAGTTTCATCTGACTGTGTGCCCTTGCCTTGTTTCCTTTGCTTCCTTGCTGATTGTCTGCATGGGTCTAGATACTGCAGTGGTGAGGTTAAGCTGACACAATTCTTCAGATCTTTCTTGATCACTCAGAGTACCTTGCCAGTTCAATGACTATCAATGTCTTTCTCTCACAGGAGACTTACACTGCCTCTCAGATTGTGCCTTGGATTGCTGCCTCCTATGGCCCTGTGGTCACCTGACAGGTCCAATTTATCACCCATGCCTGCGACACTCTGGGAGCAATAACTGCTTCAGAGAGAAAAGTTACTGCATAATTATTTATTATGCCAAATTATGGACTTTAAAGCAATACAGTCATGCACGTTCACTCCTAGTTTACAAGTTCCCAAAGCCTTGAGTCCCTGAATACTGCCTTATGTTATGGCAAAATTGTCTCTTTGCTCTAGAATTTATCATTTAAAGTTTAGCCCAGGTCTATTATCTTTTCACAACTACCATTGTGTAGCTGTCTATAGCCTTCTGCTGAAAATTACTACCTCCAGCAACAGTAAACAAGTCCTGCAATGCGATGGAGATGGAATGGAAGAGCTGTGAATTAAATAGCTCCTACTGTTGTTTTACACATCTACACCAGAAGTCCTACAGCTTTTGCACTTAATCTTTCCAGAACTTTTCCTTTTCCTCCCTTGTTAATAGGTAAATAAAACTTTTCTGATTGGAAGCTTTAACAATCCAGTGAAGTCATTCATTGTCTCTGACCAGAACCAGGGCGGCAATCACCCTAAGGTGTCAAGAAAACAATTAAATGGAGGTGTTGAACAGGTGGTGCTATTATTGAGTGGCTGGATGGCTTTTGGAATTCCACCGATAGCTAACTCACATACAGAGTCTTAAACGGTATTCCCAATCTGGAACTGGTTCTGACCTGTAATGTTTCTTTCCTGGCTATGGGAATACTTCGTGAGAAATGAAGTGCACCCAGATGGCTACAGTTTTCTCCTGTATGGAGTCAGAAAAACCTCCTGCCATCTGACATGGATCCTGGGGAAGGAAAAACCTTTCCATTTCCTACTGATATTGAGCATAAGGGGGAAATGTCAACAGGAATTGTGTGAATATGAAGCCCATACAAAGGCATGTGGGGAGCACAAGGACAGCTCCTGCCTTTTGCAGCTCCTCTTCTGAGCCTGCAGAGAGGAACAGGCATAAAGCCCAACCTCAGCAGAAGTACCGTGAAGGCTCTGCAGGCAGTTCCCCTCTCCTGTGTTGTGTAGCTGAAGGTCGTTGCATTCATACATTTTGCTGCAAATACTGTCAACTTTTACTCTTTCATCAATAGATGGCACTAAGCAGTTAGGAAGAACGATGTCTTTATATGAGTTTTTTGGTCAGTAAGTAGACTGTTTTTGTTCTCACTTCCATGTACTTTATATGGCTTAGGATCATATTTTCATAGATTCTGACACTTTTTCAAAGTTTTCTTAGTTATAAAGGGCAAAAGATGTAACAAGAGGCTGGCAATTCTGACAAAGAGCCTCAGTAATATTAGGAGGAAGATTCTTTAATAAAGATTGTAAGCATGGCTTGCAATGGTAATTTTATCTGTGAAAACTCTGACCCAATGTTGATTTGCCTGATTTTTGTTTATACCCATAATTTCAGCTCCTCAGCACAATTCTGAGTTGCAAAGAACACTTTGAGGCTATTGGCAGGCTATGTTTTCCAGTTTAAATGTGTATACTGAAAAATACCTTATGAAGAAGGAGGGGGGGGAGGAGATGATATTGGGAGAATCCCATGAATTACTGATCCCATGGGTAATGTGAATCAAGCACATGTGATCAGGAGTGTGAGCAGACATAATATCATTGTTTCTGAGAAGAGACAGGTATTAAAATCCCACCTGTATCTCTACAGTTTTTTGACCAGGTCAAAGTAGTTAATCCCTCTGCAGCATGTCTCATTGACTCTGTAACTGTGTGATTGCTAATGAATAGCAAGGGGAAAGCTGATAAAGTACTTTTAGCTCTTGTAAAAAATATTTATTGGCCAGGATTAAGATTTTTTGATGGGATCAAGGTAAAGTATATAAAAACCCTGAATGAAAGTACAACGAGACCAATGAGAGCAGACCCTTCTATTTGTGTCTGATACACGTTACAAAGTGCTGTTTAGTCTGTTTAGCCTGGGTCTGTTAACAGACTCAGCTGTTGCCTCAGCAGACTGCATATGCAGCACTTCATTAATGATCCAAAGCTATTTTATCCATGCAAGCTTGTTTTATGTATAGAAAATATTAAGGCAAATTTAATTTTACTACCCTCCCAAACTAGATTAACACATAATACCAGGAGTGGCCACTGGTGCAATGTTTTCTGATGAGGCTGTCGTGTACTTTTTTCTCTCTAGGGCAGGGGCAGTCTAATCTGAGTGTTGGAGCCTGACTGTATGTCAGATCACAAGCACAGCGAGTGCAAAAGAACATGGAATATAATAATGAATAGCCCAATGGAGAGTTAAAGTTTCACATTTCTGTATTTTGCCTGCTATTTAAGTAAGGCAAGGCATTTTGGTCTGTCTAAATGCATGCAGTGCTGGGCTGAGAGATAACTCTTCCTCATCCTAGCTGTTGCTATCTACAGTAGGTGCTAGGGGCTGTTCCTGCATTACGATTTGACACTGATGACACTCTGGCGCTATCATGAATGATGGAGATCAAAAAGGCATCTTGCGGTACCTTCCTTTGCTTACACTTGCTGGGTCTGGCTCCTCTCCATGTATTAAAGAACTACAAGGAACAAGCAGCCTTAGTTTGGAAGGAATACACTTTGCCACAGTCATTAACTGCTTTTAAAAATAGAATCACGACATTCACGGGTGAAGGAAAAGCTGTAGATGCTCTGTTTGGATTGCACTCCCGCCTTTAATTACGGTGTCGCACAAAATTGTGATCTCAAAATTAATTCAAATGGAGTTGGAAAGGGAAACTGTTATGCAGATTGAAAGCTGACTGCAATACCATAAACAAAGGGTGATAGTAAATATAGATGTAGCCCATTCAAACCCGAAGGCTCATGGTGATTCTGAGGGCTAATACAATTTAACAACAATCTGAAGTGAGAAGCAAAGGTTATAATTGTTATTTGGCTGAAACTCAGGACTGGAACAGAGTCACTAGGTTTAAAACATGAGATTGCTATGCAGTCTGAACTGGGGATGGAAAGAACTCATCTGCTCTGCAAGTTAAAGTACCAGGGAAGTTTTTATCTTACATGCAGCAGTGGGTTCCATTGACAGTATACATACTTAGATATCTAGATCCTGGGAATAAATGCAAACACCCAGGAAAACAAATTAAAAAATGCAAATGTGAATAACAACCTGACCCCAAATCTCATAAAAAGAAAGGAGAACATCACAGTGTATGTGTGTTTGGTTTTTTTTTTTTTAACATCTTTCAGTTGGATCAGGCTAGGAAGACAACAAAATGATTTAGAGTAAGACACGGGAAGAGGGTGGGTGCAATTTAGAGCTCATTCAGTGGGACGCAGGAAAGCGGGAAGCACCACAGCTGGGAGAGAACCATGGTTGGTGGCAGACAGCAAAACTGCTGCTTCGAAGGTCTCACAAGCTCAGGCTAGGTACTGTTACAGCCAGTTCATCCTCATGCTATGAGCATCTTGTCAAGCTACTGCTGTAAAGAATCTTCGAGAAACAATGTCCTCAACAATTTTTTACTGAAATAAATATGCAAACTAAAACTTTGGAAATATACAAAACTTACACAATATATTTCACAACAAATCACAATGCCTCCAGCTGTATCCTTCAGGCACCACATAATGCCTAAAGTCATGGAGACCCAAGATATTGTTCTCTGAGCACTGATGAAACCTGTTTTTAGTGTCTGTCTTCATTGCAGATGCCAAATTAAAGGTGATATTAGCCACTCCCTCAATTTTTTTTCAGGCCTATCAGCTGTCTATCTAGAAATGCCTCCTACCCAAACCCCACCTTTACAGAACTTGCCTAAAACTGTGATCTCTCCCCCTCTGGCCAGAAGTTTGCACTTAGACACAGGCTGCAGAACTGCTTACACCTTATTTTCTCAGGTAAGCAGGCTAAAAATTATTACAGGCTGCAAAAATAAGCTATGCACATGTCTCAGATGATTCTGCAGGCAGACAGGAACTGAGGGAGACAAATTAGCTGAAGTACCAGTAGATCATAACTACATAGCCTTTGTTCAGGTTGCAATATGGACAGTTTGCTTATGAATGTGTGCAAAATGCCCTGAAAATTCAGAAATCATGCAGAACCAAGGAGTATGACAGGGATCTGTTTGGTCACAGATCTGACTGATTTGCATTACTTAATCTGAGCTGCAACATGACATGTCAGCTCTTTCCAACTGATACATACCAAAACCTTTTAAATACAGAGTTCTCCAAAGGCTGTATTAGACTGTAGAGTAAGCTTGCATAAAATAGCAGGGGAGCCATTGCTCAATAATGTATTCTGGAACAGAGTATTAGGAGATACTGATTTCAAAGTACCTGGACATGTTACATTTGTAAGCAGGCTCTTGGATTACTCCTAAAAGAGCAAACTCTTATCCTAGTTATTCTGCAACTTGCAAATGCATGTTCTAGAGCAAACGTGGCACTGCACTGTAAGCCCAGCAGCCTAAGTTTGAACTTGCCTGTGAACTCACACTCAAATATCTTCTCTTTAGGCAGAAACAAAGAGGTGACTGGGTGATTACAGCTGGTTGTGAGGTGACCCTGGCCACAAAGGTGGCTGTGGCTGTTCCTTACCAGTACTGAGCTCCCAGCCCTTTTGGCCACTGGCTGCTGCTGCCAGCACAGAGCCTACAGGAGCTGTTCTTCTGGAGACTGATGGTGTGGTGGTACTGAGCCAGCATGTCCTGCATTCACCTGTGCTTGCTATGTAGATGGTTGATTCAAAAAAGCCTAAGAAAGCCCTCTTCTTGCTCCCATGGTGTCCAAAGAGGTTGAATAAATCTGATATAAAACTGATGAACAGGTCTTGAAACAGTGGCCTGCCTTCTCCTGCCAAATAGAACTACAGATAAGCACCAACTGTTTCTTTTGCAAATCAAACTTCTTGACACTAAGCAAAGCAACTGTAGTGGGTCTTCTGGTAATTAAATGTACTTACTGCTGATGTTTTTAAAATAGTTGTTTACAGGGTGCCAGATAGTAAGACTGTATATAATTCATAAGAAATAGCAGCATGCCAGAACTTTAAACTCTTCTTGCATAGTAATTTTCCTGGTAGCTTGGTTGGGTGGAAGGAGAATATTTAGCTTTCTGCTGTAAATATACTTTATGATGAAACAGAAAATGGGAAATACAGCATAGAAAATTCTGTTAACCTTTATATACAAAGCATTAATCAAGTGCCTTCTGTATTGTATTCTTGCATTTGTCTTCTAAATTGACCATTCTCTTCATCCTGGAAAACATTTGCTATTGCAACCAGTTATTTCATTCTTTATTGCACTCTAACAGCCCAGAAAGGAATGGAGGATTCTGCTGTATTTTCCATGGTAGTGTTGATGTAAAACTTCATTAGACCTATTAATATGATGCATATTTGGCTGGACAGCTGCACTGAAATTTTTTTGTGTCCTTATAGAAGCTGCTTATGCACAGCATGGCAGCTATTCCGAGCAGCTTAGACAAGAGAGGCATGTAATAATTTTTTGTAGGTAATTTTTTCTCACCTACTGGAATGAAAGATATCTTCTACATGGGGCAAACATGCCATATACTCTTTGTAGAGCTATTTATCTGCTTCCAAGAACACTTTCTATCCTCAATTCAGATCGGTGCTTGTAAAGTTGGTCTAGGAAGTTCTGGGAAAAGGTAGCTGTACCTGCTTCCTGGTCAGTGGCATCATCAAGGGACCAAGAAAGCAGGGGTGGAGAAACTGGTGTAGGTATCCTAAGCCTTCCTGTAGACAAAACCTATATATTATACCAGGAGTTGGAATAGAGACTGTGGATATATATCCTGTTTCATGCTCAAGATAAGTTTCTTCATTTTGCAAAGTTTTTGAGAGATCTGGCTGGATATTGGACAGCACTGAGATGAGAGATGAATTGTACTCTTGATCAACAGATCATCTACAATTCTCTCAGCAATTGACTCTCTTTGCCCTGGAACATGCGCACTCATATACAAACAAACACACATTCACACTATTTCTGCAGATATTTCAAAAATCCTTTCATGTAGGTGTTGTTTTTACTTTGTGTCCTCACTGAACTTCTTTATACAGCCTTCTGAGGTGAAAAAGCATCCATGAAATCAGGAAATAGATTTAAATATATTTTGGTTTTAAATTTCTACTGTAAATCAGAGCTGAGGTTTGTGTTTGTAGTCATAACAATTTTTGACCTCAAGACAGACTTTCTGATCTCCAAAGCTCACACCACCATAATAAAACAGAGTATTCTGTTTTATGCTGGAACTCAGAATAATGGCAACGTTTATGCAAAATACATCCAGTGAAGTGTTTGGGTTTTATTCTATTTAGAGTTACAGTTTGCAGAAGTTCATTTTTTCATCTGGCAGAAAGACAGCTTTGAAATTGGTACATAAAACTGTAAGGAGAATGTGTTGTGGACTAGTTTTTCTGCTATTGTAGTTCTTAATTTTAAAGTAATAAACACATTTCTTTTTCATTACATTAATTTATTTCTGTGTTTTCCTCTCTTTCCATCTCTCATCCCAATTATTCTTTTCTTTTTAGAATGCAGTTGTTAAGTACTTACAATCCAGCTGTAATCTGTTGCCACAGCATTTGTACAGCTGAAAAGAAAACATTAGTGAATTGTCAGCATGTTTTCAACTTCATTAAAGATGACAACCTGGTAATCAGCTGTGCAGACTGTATTACCACAGTTACAGGGAAATCTGAGCTATTTCCCTGCCATTAAATCATCCTAACAGCAAACAGCATACTCCAGAGTTGAGTTACTCAGTTCACGCTCTCACGCTTCCTAATAAGTTGTTCTGAGAGAATCTGGAATTTGCTTCATGCAGGTTTCTGGAAAAATGGCTGCTCCTGAACCACTGTTTGAACTAGTGGTAGAGCATCAGTGTAGCTGTGATAAGTTCACTGAGAATGAATGGTTTTGACATAAAGTTTGAGCTTCTCTTAAATTTAAGAATTTAAATCTGTCAGGGACCAAAAGTCCTGTTCAAAGAGAACTGACTTTGTCTAATGTTGGTTAAATTACATCTTAATTTCACTAAATTGTGTTCTTTTGGAAATGTCATGTGCACACAGGAAATGTCATGTGCACACAGGTAGGTCATTTTAATTTTTCTATAATTCCACCAGTACAAATCACAATCCTTACAGAAATATTTTGAAAGAGTGCAGAGACTAAAACTGGCACAAATGAAAGGTAGTGCAGTCAAGGAGAAGGAAGAATGACAATAACATAATGTGATACCTACATAAGGCAGAAGACATGGGTTGATTTAATTTGGGTTTTTTTTCTCCTTAGAAAAAAAAAAAGGAGAATCTAATTAGCTATTCATGACTAGACCTTTAGGACTAAGATAAAATATTTTAGGCAGGGTTTGGTGGAAGAAAAGGAATGGCTTGATGCCAAGTTTGGAGGTGTGTATACAAAACTTAAGGGTTAGGATGGTGGAAACTACAAAGGTACTGATGAGAGAAAAGTCTAGTTAGAATTCATCAAGACAAGTGCTAGTGACAGAGCAGAATTGAACAATGAGAAAGGAGTCCAATTGTTTGTCAGATACAGGCAAGGTAATATTTTCTATAGGAAATAGAAAGGAATAATCTGAAGGTGATGCAAAAAGACTTACTGGAAGAACTTAAGAGAGAGGGTCAAAGAGATATGTAAAAGAAGTGGTTCTCAAGCATCAGATGAATTTAAATGGGAAAATATGTATAGAAGGAGCAAAGTGACAACAGCTACAGTAGTCAGATAAAACCTCTCTGAGAGAAAAAAAGGAGAGCAAGTTCAGGCAGGGAAGGACACAATGAATATATGAACAGAGAAAGACAGGAAAGGAGCCAAAGATGACTTCCTGTGTCAAAAGAATCATTCATAAAATGTGTATGATGAAGAGCTGTATAGCCAATAACCAGATGTAGAAATGAAAAAAAAACATAAAATAGGAAGGCAACACCAAGGTATATACACAACAGTTGAAGGAAAGCATGTGGCAGAGCACAGCCACAGGAAGTGTGTAGTGTCTGCCAGACCACATTGTTCAAAGAGAAATGCCCCAAGCAGTACCTCTTGCCAAATGGCTGATGTTCCAAGACCAGATAAATTCGCTGTTTGCTAGAGACCTTGCATTCTCCTGATCAAAAGTCCCCAGACAAGAAGCATACAAATGTAATAAATATATCAACAGCAAGCATCTGACAGATTGTGCATGTGCTGTGCAACGGCTGTGCATGTGCTGGTTGCCCAGATTTGCAGTGTGTCTGCAGATCAATTGGACAACATATTCCCAGTGGTTTTAATGCACTTTGGTTATGTTGGACTTGCTCTAAGGATGAGACAGAGTGGACAGTGTGTGACTCTGTGTGTGGACAGTAACAATTTGTCTAGGATTTCAGGACATCTGCCAACCCAAACTCATTCTTTTCTGGAAGGTGGAAGAGGCAATAGAGGAGGACAGCTAGGGGTATTCATGAAGTGTGTAAGAGCAAAGCATTCTGCATGACACAGGCACAGGAAAAAATACAGTCCAGGTCCTTGCAGAGCATGGGTGGATAATTTAGCAACAGTGCAGCCACTTTCATTTTTGCTGCAATGCAGTATGAGGAAATGCACTTATATGTCACCTAACAGGTTTATGTTAACTGAGCTGCTCTGCCAGAATAGGCAGAACAACTTGGAATGTTGAGTCTAAACCATAACATTATATCTGATAATGTCATGGAGGTATAGTGGGGAAATGCAGTTTTAGATATAAGTATTTGGGCAAATCTTGATGCCTGTGTGATAGCTATGACAGCAGAGCCACTCCTAAGAGCATTTTCTTTAGCATCAGGAAGCATGATATCAATTTTAAAGTCTATGGGATTCCTACGAACTAGCACAAAAGTTAGAGGAAGCTTTTCCTGGTGTGTTTAATGATACCTGATGCCTCACATACTCTGACAATTCAACTACTTCCAAATGCAGTGTGACTAACACTCGTGCCATAATGACTGCAATTACTGACAGGGGACAGCAACATATGGCTGAGCATAACTGAAAAAGGGGAAAACCTCAACACTGAGATTACTATCACTAGTGTAAGTGAGCATGGGCTTTCTGTAGCTACAAAAATCAAGTATTGATAATAAGGAGACTGTCTCTGCTGAGCCTGAGCTACCATGCAGCTCTCGCTCTTCTTTTTTTGTGCAATCACACAGGACATGACCCCTGAGACAAGTGTCTCACTTGTCTTTTCCTCCTCTCTACAGCTTGGCTACAGTCTAACCACCCTAGAGGACTTTTCTTACATGCCCTCTTCAGCAATTGCAGTCTGCTTCTGGACATTGTGTCAGATTGGACAAAGAAGGTCTCAAAGTACCCTCACTTGTCTGTCTAGATGATGGCTCTTCCAGAATATGACTTCTGGTATACTCATGTAGCAACTGCACAAGTCCAGAAGGGGCACAGTGAAATATTAGATGGAGTAGGAGTCCTTGCTCCTGACAATCTAGTGTATAGAGACACTCAACATAAACCTAATAGCACTACTCATAAGATGGAGTGCCATCTAAACCTGAATCATAACAAACTAAATTTTGGTGTTGTGTGAGTTACTTTGATCAGACCTTGGAAAAAAATATCTGTAGATTTGTTCAAACAAAGCAAAAACAATAAAGCATTTTCAAATCTCTAACTTCTTAGTGGAAAAATCAGAATCCATAATAATCACGATGGTTTACCCAGCACAGATGAAAACAAATCCTTGTTCTGAAGCCCCAAATAAAAAGCAAAAAGCACAGCTTATTGGGAAAATTTGATGAGAACTTTTAGAACATGGGACTGTATTATTTCTAAACTAGAATAAATGGCAGCAACAAAGTCACTGGATGTGTCCCAGGGTATGTTCCTCGAAATTCAGGTCACAGCACTGAAAAGGTGGATATGCTGTAAATAGTGGACAAAACAGTATTTTGCAGGAGACATTTTGGGGACATAAGGCTTGAGAGTGTGGAACTATCACACAAAGCTGTACTCAAATAGAAAAGAATTTACCACTGCCACTGGATATCAGCACATACTGCACAGTATAGCTAAAATAGATCACAAACCCTAGGGGATATTTTTGACAAATCTTGAGGTTCTTCACCACCTAGACTTTGCACATGATCAAAAACCTACAAAGGCAGAACTTCAAAGTGAAATACAAGCCCAGAAGAGAAATTCCTGTAGCAACATGTACTGGTGTCTGCAAAAAAAAATGGAGCAGAAATTCTGAGGAAAAGTATAATTAATATGATGAATCTTTTAAAAGAATAGGTCAGGATGGCTTGCCCAAAACCCAGTTTTCCTGGCCTATCAGGACTTCTGCAGTATAAAAACCCAAAGCTAACCTGGGAAATGAAAGGAAGGAAAGCAGTGACACTGAAGAAAACTCCTTCCAGGCATCAGAAAAGATTTATGGATCTGACAATGATGTTATGGAAAGTCTGAGGATCAGACGTACTCCACTGGTCCCAAATGTGTGTGAAAGACTAGATATGGTTAGGACATGCAGAATATTTGTATCTTTTTCTTTTGTATGACAATAAAATGTGTACAGCAACGTCTGAAACATTTGAACAAGCTAATCTGCATGAATCATTAAATAGATACTTTCATTATGGAAAGTCCATTATATTCTAAAGGCAGAAGCAGAAGCTCTTATACTATCAGATAATGCACTTTAGAGAGCCCAGGAGCTGTGGATAACTGATCTGGAGGATACGCTTAACCTCATACTAGATTATTATTACAAAAACATTTTTGAAATAGCTCCACTAGACAATGCATTGCTGATCTCTGGGTGGGGTGACACAAAGGTGATGTTCACCATCTTAAGTAGCAGTAACGACCTCACTTCATTCGAAGAACCACAGGGCACATCTGAAAAAATTCAAGGCACTGGCATTTTATTTCCCTTCAGGCACACATGGAGAATTAGAGGCAAATCTGGCCACCAGCACCGCTCACTGTCCCAGGGACTGGCTGAAGGACACAAAAATCAGCAATCAGACTCTGTTCACGTTGGTCAATAGTGCTGGTGATTTGTTTATTAAGCTGCTAAAATGCACGTCTGAAATCAACTATTTCATCTTCACAGGCTCTAGAAAGGAGACAGCACAAAGCTGTAACCCCTGTGAAGAGACTGTTTTTTCATTTCCAAAACCTCACATTGGGGTGAAACAGAACAGCTGAATGAACAGAAGGGGAAAATATTGAAATACTGTTCATGATAAAATGCCAGTACACAAAATCTCTTCTGAAACAGGATTGCAAGGGCCAGTGCCACTCCACTGAGATAACTGAACACCCTGGGTTGGAGTTTGGGAACTCCAAAGGAGGAATTCCTCACTGGTGAAATTGCAGAAGCTTAGGAGCTGCTTATATTAGTATGAGCATGGCAGCTGGTGACCACACAAGTCCTGTGACATGTGGAAGGTGCCTCCCTTCCATAGCTTAACCATATTAATTCCCATCATCCTAACCCAGATTCAGACCTTATGTTTTCCTTAAGCTTTATCTTCTCTATGAAAGCATATATACAGAGCTTTAGCTCAGGCTCCAAAGATGCATTTACTTACAATATGAGACATGTACTTGACACAGCAAGCTTCCTAAATGCAATGTCCAGTGCATTTGTTACATATGGTAGGAGTGAACTTCACTATCACATCAACTGAAACAAAAGTCGTGTCCACTTGCATCTGGATAAGCAGTAAGGCAGCTCATAGTTGGATCTTGTAAAACCTGACCAGGCTCTCTTTTGGTGTAAAACATACTTACCTGGTTCTCCACCTGCTCTAAAACATCCTCACTTTTCTGGGGTCTTCCTCTGCTATGCCTACATCTCCTTTCTAGCACTTTTCTGCCTTGTTTAGCTGTTGATGTACCTTCAGGTACCCTTCTAAAGAAAGAAGTGTAACAGCACCAGCCGCCTCCTTAGTGTGTCTAGGGAAAATCAGCCTACACAGGAGTTCAAGATCTAGCAACTTATATTTGTGATAAGGTCCTCCAAATCTCACAGGCAGGATTTTTGATACTGTCTATTCCAGATACCTTGCTGCCTTTAAGCTTGCATTGTTTCCCATCACCATTTGTTCATTCAAGGCAGGTACTGAGCTGCATTCTTATTTAAATCTTCTACAAGTAGAGATTCTAACACAGAGTGTTTTTTACAATTTTGTATGTTCAAAATTATGTAACAGAAAAGTATATAGACCCCGTGTTTGTAAGATGGGTGATGCTAGTCTTACATGAACAGTTCATACCTGCTACTGCCCAGAAAGAAGACACATTTTCCTGAATGGCTGAGGTAGAAAGGCATCTCTGGAGATGGGCAAGTCCAATCCCTGACTAAGCAGGGACCCTAGGAGCTGGTTGCCTGTGGCTATTTCTCACTGGGTTTCTGAAGTTCTGTTGCGTATTAGAAGTTTACGTGTGACAGACAACATTTTGTTGTAAGAAACTTCAGAGCTGGTACCAAAATTACAGATGATGGGATGAAGGAAGAGGTGCATTTCCAGTCCAAGGAATTCTTAGTGAATAAGAAGATATAGAATCAGATTTTTTACATCAGCTTAGGGTCTTATTTAGAAAGACAATACCCAAGAAAGGTCTGTCTAAGGAATTAGTCCTTAATTCTGATGAGTATGAAACTGTCATGTCAGCTTTGCCAGCTGAGCAAATTGGACAAAACAGCCCAAGACTCAGCTAGTAGATGAAGCAGTCTTAAGGTGTGCTGCCATTTTAT
Organism: Neopsephotus bourkii; assembly: GCF_033783945.1. NCBI lineage: Eukaryota > Metazoa > Chordata > Aves > Psittaciformes > Psittacidae > Neopsephotus > Neopsephotus bourkii. The sequence continues at coordinate 9,810,966 of NW_026902239.1, forward strand.
TTCTTTGCATTTACTACCAAAGCCAATATTTTCCTGACTTTTTTCCCCATCTTTTCTAGAATAAATATCTCCAATTTAACATTATGTTTTCTCCCATTTCAGGACCTATTTCAGACTGTCTTGATAAATATTAAACATTTTACTTTTCAGGTTTAGAAAAGTCCCTGGAAGATGCTGGTTTTATCCAGGGCACTTCTCTTCTAAACAACAAGAATTGATAATACAGGCCGCCAGGCTGGTGGCTAGAAATATCCCTTGCTATCAGCCAAAGGCTTTGGAGGAGCATGCAACAGGGAGACACGGAGATGGCCTAAGACACAAGCTTTGTATTAATTCTGACACCTAATATTACTACTGGCTGACAGCATGACTCACTGGTGTAACTCATACTTGCAAATCCATCAGGGATGTGCAAGGAGAGCAAATTCCTCAGTGTCAGAGTGCCCGGAACTCCCAGGTTCTGCAGTGAGACTCTCCAACTTCCCATGTAATATGTGCCACCACAGTTCACCCGCGGCAATGTGAGGGCTGACATCCGTAGATTTCATGTTTGTAACAGAGTGTGGTGGAATACAATTGTATTGCAGTAATTCATGATGTTAGGTTTTCATAGTGATACTTTTTCAAAAGAAGCATAGTAGGTAACCCCTAAATAGCATTTCTGGGTTGCTATAAACATGATCCAAGCATGAATTAATGATAACAGAATGCTTTTTAAGTCTTCAATATTTTGAGAGCCTGTTACATTGATTTCAGGCTAGTCTGATCCCAGTCCCAGAGGCCAGTGCAGTAGGAAGGTCAGCAAGATTGTCAGCTGTCACAGCAAAGGAATTTGGAAGAAGACCTTTGAGCCTGTCGTTGTGTGGGTTGATAATTTGTTCCTTTGCAACACCGTTGGTATCTGTTCTTTTCAGCAAAGTTAAGACCAAAGCCTGGTATGAGTCTGGATGGAAGTTAGGGTGAAGATAGTCTGTTCAAGATGAGAAAATAACAGAAAGAACTCTGAACTTTTAGTCCAGAAAGCTATCAAATGACCTGGTACCTGATATTAAATGGCACCTATTACCTGAAAAAAAACCCCACTATATATGCAGTAAAAAATGTTGAAGGATTCTGAAGTAAGTTTTTAAAATTTTGATGCTACAAAAGTTTCCAAGCCCTCTTAGAAAAAATCCTTTTGCTTTAACAGTAGTTTAAGCTCACTAGCTTCCATTTTAATTACCTATACTATACTATGGCTACCTGATACCTTGAGATCATCTTCTCCAGGACGCCAAGGTACATGTCCCATGCTCACATGCATGTGCCATGCCCCTAGCTTTATGTCTCATTGCCAATCCTGTGAGTAATGCAGACCTCACAATTTTTCTCTCTTTAACAGAAAGTGTCATCAGCAGAGCACACATGTGCCAGTTGCATTTGTGCAGGGAGCTGCGCACAAAAGCCAAAGCCTGATGGTTATCATGGGATTCTCTCATTAAGCTTTTACTGAATATACTGAATTCTTCAGTTTGTTAATCTTCTCTGATCTTCCCCCCTCCCCTAATTCTCTTGCCCTCTGTGCAGGAATATGAGGAGTATCAAACACTGATGAAGGCAAAAAAGCTGCTGCTCTCCAGCACCTGGCAGCACAGTTTTATGGTTGCATTCGGCTTGAGAAATCCCATATTTCAAATTCTTGCCAAATAGGCATTGCTGTGTGTTTAAGAAGAAAAAGAAATCATCTACTGCACCTGTTGTTATTTATGGATAGCAGTAAAAAGCTCTGAAGAAGGTGGGTACTTAATCTACCCCCCTGCTCAGCATTGGAACAGCTTCTTGTTTTCACCAATCCCCCTTTGTGCTCCTTTTAACAAGTGCAGGAGCCTTCCTTGTCTGTCCCACACGACATCCTTGTCTCTAAATTGGAAAGACATCAATTTGATGAATGGCCCACTCGGTGGATACAGAACTGGCTGGAGGGCTGCACACAAAGTGTTGTTGTCAATGGCTCAATGTCCGGCTGGAGACCAGTAACGAGTGGTGTCCCTCAGGGATCAGTGTTGGGACCGGTCTTGTTTAACATCTTCATCGCTGACATGGACAGTGGGATTGAGTGTGCCCTCAGCAAGTTTGCCGATGACACCAAGCTGTGTGGTTTGGTTGATACGCTGGAGGGAAGGAATGCCATCCAGAGGGACCTTGACACGCTTGTGAGGTGGGCTGATGCCAACCTCATGAAGTTTAACCATGCCAAGTGCAAGGTCCTACACTGGGTGGGAGCAATCCCAGGCACAGCTACAGGCTGGACAGAGAAGAGATTCAGAGCAGCCCTGCGGAGAAGGATTTGGGGGTGCTGGTCGATGAGAAAATGAACATGAGCCGGCTTCAGTGTGCGCTTGCAGCCCAGAAAGCCAACTGTATCCTGGGCTGCATCAAAAGGAGTGTGACCAGCAGATCAAAGGAGATGATCCTGCCCCTTTACTCTGCTCTCATGAGACCTCACCTGGAGTATTGTGTGCAGTTCTGGTGTCCTCAACATAAAAAGGACATGGAACTGTTGAAACAAGTCCAGAGGAGGGCCACTAGAATGATCAGGGGACTGGAGCACCTCCCATATGAAGACAGACTGAGAAAGTTGGGGCTGTTCAGCCTGGAGAAGAGAAGGCTGCGTGGAGACCTCATAGCAGCCTTCCAGTATCTGAAGGGGGCCTGTAGGGATGCTGGGGAGGGACTCTTCGTTAGGGACTGTAGTGACAGGACAAGGGGTAAAGGGATAAAACTGAAACAGGGGAAGTTTAGATTGGATATAACGAGGAAATTCTTTCCTGCTAGGGTAGTGAGGCACTGGTATAGGTTGCCCCGGGAGGTTGTGTATGCTCCATCCCTGGCAGTGTTTAAGGCCAGGTTGGACAAGGCCTTGGGTAATATGGTTTAGTGCGTGGTGTCCCTGCCCATGGCAGGGAGGTTGGAACTTGATGATCTTAAGGTCCTTTCCAACATTAAGTAGTCTATGAATCTATGATTCTATATGGGTGTGTTTCGCCCCCATGAAGGCCCATTTACACTTCCGGAGAGGTATGAGAGGGTCCCAAAAATTAACATGATTATTATTTCACATGAAATTTACATATGTAAACTGGAAAGGGTTTACACATATATCCTGTGTGCCCAGGCTTGTAGAAATGGTCTTTGGGGAAGACTTAGCTCTGCAGAAATGTCAACTTTAACTGTACCTAGGCATCTCAGCAGAAAGATTTCTGTCCTTTTGGATCCTAGAAAAGATATCAAACCCCCCAGGGAGGCCATCACAACACTTTAATGCACATCCCATTTCACTTAAGGGTTTTTTCCGCCTTAGCTTCTCAGATAAAGGAGCCTGAGTGACAGATGTTTTCCTCTGTGGTCCAAATCTCCAGTGTGCTCCAAGTACATAAAAAAAATCGTCAGCTATCACAGTGGTCACCAGCTATGGATGTGCCTGTTTTGAGACAGGCGCTGGCCTGGATCAGGCTACCCGTGCCCATTCCACTTGGTCTGTGGGATGTGGCATGAGTCTGCGACTGTTGTAAGCCAACAACAGGTTTTAGAAAACCAGAAAGGCAATTATAGTGACTTGCTCCCGGCATATTCCTGTTAATGTGTTCGCTTACTTTCTTCAGGATCTTAAGGGAATTAGCAGTAAATGCAGATAACTGACAGAATCTTAGTTATAATTAGTAGCAGCTTCCACTCTAACACACGCAGGGCTAACAGCGTTTTTCTCAAGGCAGAGTTGTTATGCCATCCTCCAGAGAGGTACTTTAAAAAAAATACATTTTCTAGCAAGAAACCTCTCCCCCTTGTTTAGGACAGATGGTAGTGGAGGAGATTCTGAAGTGATGGAGTTAGAGGGCAACTAAGTATTGTAAAAACTGTCACAGTGCGAGGGCTGTTGCAGATCATCTATTTTTGTTATTACTGACACGCATTCTTTATATTGGGAACTCAAGCAAAAGCCACCAGTGGCAAAATAAAAATATCAGCGCAGATGTGGATGAAATCTTTATTTCTCTCTCCATACAAGCTGTGAAAAATCTCAGGGAAATTAGCAGGGTATAATACATGTGGAGCCCTGAAACTCAAGGGCTGAATCAAATTATGGCATTTATTTAGCTTGATGAGTGAAGTGTACCTGTCCATAGGGTCTAATCACAGAATAGTGATTTTCAAAGGTCCTTTTGTTCTGTTTCAGAGGAATTTGAAAATCAAAATAAACATTAGTGGGGCTTTCAGAAACACCTAAGAAGCTAAACACCCAAGAAGCTAAACACCCAAGAAGAGTTTAAGATCCTCTGAATATCACTGAAACTGGGAATCTGGCTTGAGGTTATCTCTCCTCATTGACATCACAGAAACAAGATGCTTGAAGGGACATCTTAGGTTGCTGGACCCAGCAACCTAACTTCAAACAGCCCTGTAATGTTTGAGAAGCCTCAGCCTCAAGGCCCCTTCCCTGTCTGTATTTCTCCAGAAAGTCCTGTAGTTTTACCTGCCAGCAGCTCCTTCTATGAATCCATCTGGTCTCTTTCTCCAGGTTCTGTTATGGACAATGGAGATGAAAAGTGAAGTGTAGAAGAGGAATAATTCAGGGACAAGAACTGAATGATGAACTTCCATTTCACAAGGATGGAGCCCTTAAGAGAACAAGCTACAGCAAAGGTACTTCCGGGAGATGAGGAAGTGGTGTGACCAGTCAACCCAGTTAAACAGAATTTGACAGCCTGAGTTAAACAGAACTTCTGGCCATAATTCAGGTGATTTCCAGGAGTAAGAAGGCTTTTTTTAGTGTAAATAGTCTGCAAGTCTGAGGTTGGGGATGGTTTTTGAGATTGATCCTGATGGTTAACCCAGCAGTCCTCTGGTGGCATATAACATCTTCATGTCAATTTTTCCTGCAATTTCCTTTGATTTCTCTAGATATAAAATGTACTTTTAAATGTAAAATGTAGTCTACTGAAATGGCGAATTATAAAATAATAATAAGTAAAGCAAATAAGTACATCAGTAAGCATTAATAAAAGTAATGGCACTAAGTAATTATGCATGTGATTGAGGATGTTTTCACATCCATAAAAGAGGTTTTGTTAGGTTTCAAATAGTGATTTATCCTTTTTCTCCTAAAGTTTTTCAGAAGTGCACCTGAGTTATAGCTTTCCTAATGCAAAAGTTTTGGAGTGTTGTTCTTACTTGCCAAAACTCCCTCCTCTAATTGAACTAACTCTCTAGCAATTACAAAGTCTCAGAGGAGTGAAGCAAGGGAGAGCTTTGCCACCTCAAATATAAGAAGCTAGAACCAGACAAAAGTCTGACTGCTTCTTCTACAAGAAAGGCATGATCTGAGTTAAAAGAGAGACTTGGGAAGAGATCCCTGACGATCCAGACTTGTTTTTCCCACTGGTGCCAAGAGGGTGTGACCTCTTGGACGGTACTATTGGTCAGCTCTGGGTACTGCTGGTGGTGAAGCAGGGGCAGGGTGTGAGTGTTTGGGGCTCTGGCAGGAGCAGGGATCTGGGAGAAGAGAGGTAGATCTTGCTGCCCTTCCTGGCTGCCCCTGCTTGAAGGACTTCTCCTCTAAATGTGTGACCAGAGCTGTTCCTGCTCAGGTGGCGCAGCACCACTGCCATACTGGCTACTTTGACACTAAAGACATAGAGACCCTGCTTAGTTTTAATTGGAACTCACCAGATGTACAGATTAGTTACCCAACATGCCCATAAGAACTGAGGCTGTTGTGGGGCAGCAGTCTCAAGTGTCCAGGCATGAGAAAGAGAAGCCCAGGAGAACAGGCCTGAAGACACGGTGCTGGTTTTTTCATAGATTTTCTTTCACGGAGCAGACTGTGAGGTTGGACATGTCAGGGCTGCCGAGGGTTGGGGGGGTCTCACTTGGACAGAGTTGTCAGGAACTACTTTTCAGTCTGTGAATTAATGAACAAGAGGCATTTTTGCACAGGAAAAACTCCAGACTGGGTGATGCTTTTGGCAAAAGTACTGGATTTCCAGAAGCACAGGGTATTACTGGCCCATCTTTTGAGCTTGTGCTTTATGTGCAAAAATTTCCCTGCTGCTGAATTAGTCTGCTCAATAGAAAACTTGTCAAGTCTGAAGAAGGCTGTGCAATTGATCAAGAAGCTAGAAGAACATGAAATACACTGAGAATTGTAGGTTACAACTAATATTTAAGGGAAAAGAGGTCATGTAACAGATTCCTACTATCACATTGGCCAAATAGATATGCAAATATCTTTTGATTTCTCCTTAATACTCATGTTTTGCAGAAAGTCTCCCAGGGTGCTAATCCCCTGGAGTGATATTCATTCACATGAAATGAAATACACAGAATAGTGGGAAGGATAGAAAGATATTACTGGCACAATTATGGCAATGAGCGAGTTATGTAGGTTGGCACAAATGAGTGTAGATAAAATTTCTGTATCACCAGACCATACATTTCACAAATGCTGAGCATGAAAGGGGAAAAAAAATCACAAATTTTGTCGAGCATTTAAAAATTATTGAGGATAATTGCTGTAGGTTTTTGTTTTTCAAGCAAAGCAAATATTCAGGCATCTTAAATGCAAAAAGTGAGATCCTGAATTCTCACTGAAACAAACAGCAAAATTCCTACTGACCTTAATGGAGCTGGGATTTCATCCAGGTAGCCAACTGCAGGACTCAAAGAAGGGAAAAATAATAACCAATACATTTTAGAAACTGATATTTTTCCTGATTTTTTTTTTATACATAAAACTTATTTTTACTACAAAGATAAATTCAGAGACTCCCTCAGCTCAACAAGCAATATTTTCGCATACTCTTAAGATGCTAGGAATATTTCCATTGGGAAAGAATTGTAGCTTAAATGACAGGTGAATCACAGAATCAGAGAATGGTTGGGAGGTGCCTCTGGTTATAATTTAGTCCAACCCCACCACCTGCTCAAGCAGGGCAACCTCACATAGGTTGCCCAGCATGATGTCCAGATAGGGTTTGATTGCCTCCAAGGATGGAGATCCCACAACCTCTCTGGGCAACCTGTGGCAGTGCTTGATCACTCTCACAATAGAAACATGTTTTCTGATATTCAGAGGAAACTACACTGTTTCTCTATGTGTTCTCATTGCCTCTGGTCCTATCACTGAGTACCACTGAGAACTGTCTGGCTCCATCTGTCTATTATAAATCAGAACTGGGGATAGAACTAAAAATTTTGTACCTAAGGCTACAACCCTTTTTTTTTTCTAAGGGTGTAATTTTCACACTTGCTAGGAAGAAGGAAATAGTTTTTGTATTGTTAATACAAAAATATTAAAAAAATATCAAAGCTAATAACAAGAATTCCAGCAACCATTTGCATGATTGGAAACAACCCCAAGAGAACAAAACTGATCGACAGAGAAAAATGGGAAGATAGAAGCAAATGGTGCTGGCTATATGTTATATGGCCTCTGAAATCATTGCCTGCATGTTACCACCACCTGCAATGTGACCATGTGCTGCCTTTCTTGATCCCAGAGCATCTTTGCAGACACAAGGAACAGCACAGCGTCATTGCTCATACAGTCCAGGCACTGATACTCCTCTAAGTCAGCCGGGGTATGTGGTATAGGACTCAGTCCCTCAGTCATGCTTACATGGTTTCCTCTGACATCCTTGGTTTTGCCACTCTCCCCACCGTTAACTTTGCACCACAAACTTTTGATTATAATCTGACTTGTACCATAATTTCACTTTGCCAATATCTTCATTAGTCTTTAAATGTTGCTTTATTTATTTATTTGCCTTCATCCCTCTGATGCCCTCCAATTTAACAGACAGGGTGGAGTTTTCTAAATCCACTGGTGAAGGCTGTCACATGATGCACTCAATGCAGGCTGCCATGGCTTTTGTTACTGGGACTGGGATATTTTATTTTTCCCTATAAGTTTTTTCTAGCCACTTAAAAGTGGGGTCAGATTTTGGCTAGTGCTGAAGATGCCTGAAATTCACACACATGCTACATATATGTATGAAACAAACATGAGAACTAGTGGGGTTTTTTGCTTTCCTTTTTTTTTTTTTTTTTTTTCCTTAGAGGTCAGTGTTTCTGGTAGTTTCAAATAAAAAATTTTGTCTAAATGAGTTTCAGCACTTTCAAAGCGCTGTTTCCTTTCTGTTTTTGCTCTTCATCCTTTATGGACCTCTGTCCTGCCCAGTATCTGCCATTGTGTAGTCTGTGATTTGATCTATTTATTGACTTAGAACCATATACTATGACAATATTAAAATAGAAAAGTTATCTAATCCTATGGAAAACATAGTCAAAATGCTGACATTCTCAAAACATTCTTGTGTTGTTTTCCTGGATTTGAACTACAAAAGATAAGGCCAAACCAAAGATGGAACACTTTTCTTATTCAGCATCAACAGTGTTCAGAATGTTTTGCATAGTAATTTTCTGTCTAAAATTTAAGCAGGTTTTCACATATTATGCTAGACAAGACCTTACATTCCTGTCATGTTGAGCAGACAGTGAAAGCAAAGATTAAATGGAAAACATGTCTTCATATTAATTATAGATGGCTAGTATTTCTCAGGACCCCAGGGAAATAAGCAAAAGTTCTTGGTTACTGGAAGCTTGAAGGTATTGCTTCAAATTAGTAAATGTGGACAATTTACATGCATAACATACCAGATATCGGCATGAAAATATTTTTCAGAAATTGATGAATGAAACAAGAAGAATAATGAAGAAAAATGACAGTACACATACCCTCCAGAGAGCAAAATAAACAATGTAAGTGTTTGGTAAATAAATCTCTGCAGAACTCTTAGAAATTACTTACTGATTAATTGAATCAATCCATCAACCTGTTGTAATGGTATCAATTTGCAGTCCCTTCGATGTTGTTCTCCTTCCACACCTACTGCTTTAGATGCCTTTAAAATGTGGGTTATAATATAACACATCTATATGGAGCTATCATAAATTATTTAGATACTCTAGTGAGATATGTGACTGATGTTTTACTCAACTGTCATATGCACATGTTTAAACTAACCCTGTCACCTTATAATAGTTCCCTTTTCCCTGCCCTCCTCCTTTTCCTGACTTTTTTTGTTCACCCACTTTTTTGATTGATTAAAACAAAATTTATTAGCAGAGTGGGACTGTGAAATAATATTTTGTCTTTTAATTTTTTTTTAATTTAAATGTTTTCATTTACTCACTTTAATTAACATATAAACTCTTTGCAGAAAGACCCCTCTTATTTAATGTGTTTGCAGACTGTACCATGCTTATACATCCAGTAATTATCAGAAATGGTAATTTTTTTATACAGAATGCCCATTGAAAAATAACCACTTGGGACTTTTGAAAGGAGTGATAGGAAAAGCTAAGTAGAAAATGGGAGAGACTGTGCATGTGTTTTTATATCCCTGCCATTAAATATACTCACATAACAGCATGTACGTGTGTATGGATGTATGACAGAAATGAACCAACATTTAGCAGAAATGCACACAGATGCATGAATACTGAGAATACCATGTAAATTCTTAAATTGCACATACTTACATGTTCTCCTAGGAACAAAAGGTTCACCTGCATGCATAGAAACCAACCATCCAAATGTTTGCAAGTGAAAAAGCTGAGACAAATTTGAAGAGACTGAAATGTGAATCTGACTCAGTCAATGTGTTCACAAACACATTTTCTATAAATTTCCTTCTAGCCCCCCTGTGCCTTTTGTAGCTCCAGGTATTTATGGCTCTCTGTACACTCACTCAGCTATAGCTTTAGCAAATGTGATTGCACATTTGAAAATGAGTCCCACTAGGGCTTGCTGTACTTGATGCCTTCTGTAACACTGCAACCCTTACTGCGCTATTAATTGTCTCCCTGTGTTTGGAGCCTTTGGGGGATGTAAATAACCTTTGTGCCTCCTTCCAGGTTTGCACATAACCACAGTGACACCATCCTCCATGACTGTCATCACCGTCATTATGTGAACAGTTTGAAACAATGGATGCACAAAAAAGTGGTATGTCATTTTGGAAAGGTATTTGGGGTTGTGTACAGACAGAGGGTAGAGTGAGAATGGGACAAGATGATGGTAATTAGGAGAAAGAAATGAAATTCATATGAAATAGCATTCTGTGTAGCAGAACAGGATACTGTTGAAGAGAAAAGGCTCAATATGAACATACTTCTTCGTGTTTAGCTCCATATAACCTACTTCCCAGCAGGACAAAGGCAAAGCTAGGAAAGTGGTTAGGTAACAGATGGCAGCAAAGATCCTCTTCCTCTGGTGAATGCAGAAGTCTGGATCTAATTTTGAATCAGAGATGACCACAAGTGTTTTTTTTTGTAATTCTCAGATTTCATGGTGTTCCCATCTATCAAAAATAATAATCCCAAGGCATTTGGAGTCCCAAGAGCTACGTCTTCTACTCAACAGAGGGCAGAAAAGATAGTTTTTTGATTGGACCTGATGAAAAAAACTCTTTAGTGATTTTGGCAGGATTTAGAAAAATGGATTTAAAAGGTCCTTCTTTTTTACATATGGAGAGAGGTGAATAACAAATGCATTTATGATGCTATGTAAAACTCCACATTTGGTGTAATATCTTTCTTGCTATCCTACTCAGCTATGCAAAGGCCACAACTCCAACTAGCTGAAGTTGCCCCTCTTGATGAAGATCTGAACACAGGGACTTCTCAGGACATGAGACCAAACACAATTTATTTCTCCAGTCCATGGCTGGAGAGGAAGTGTATTCCTGACGACAGGAAGGAAACATCTTTTACTGACCCATTCTGCATTGTGCCACTTCTGTATGTGAATGAATAGCTAAAGGGCAGTTTCTTTTATGAATGGTAACTACATTTAATATTGCACATAGCTTGGAGCAGACTGATTAGCATAACAACTGTTTACGTCTCTCTCCAAGGAGCAGTGGACACAGTGCTGTCTGCAGTATTTCTATGTATTGATTCTTCAAGAAAACCTGGCTCACCTTTACTATCTGTTGCCAATCCAGATGCACTGGGAAGTAGCCAGGTTCAGATTAGCTAGAAAACAAAAAGTCTATGCTGTATCATCTCAGCTATGCTGAAGAGATTGGTAGAAAGAAAGCAACACATACACAGACTATTCATGGGTCTTTCCATCTTTGTGAGAAAAGTCCTCATCCTCTGAGTAATTGCATTTGAAAATAAAACAGAGGACTGGAAATGAATATATTACAGGTTGGAAGGTGTATGGAGTTTTTGCTTTGCCCACTATCAATGTGCTCAGATGAAGAGTGAGAATGCATGTGATTAAAACCTTTAGACACTGAGTTAATAGCCAGTCCAATCTGGAGACATCCAGGTGTCAATAAATACCACACTAGCCTTTGTCAAAATGCTGTATGGCAGCTGAGGACTTAATTTAAGCAAGTGAAGCACAAACCATTTTCCCTTACCTGACTGAAGAGTATCACTTGCACTATAACTATAGCATAAAAAATCCTAATGACAATAACTAATGAAGTCTCTTTCTAAGGAATTGTCTTAGGAGAGCATGACTGAGTATCTCAAATATGTATACTCTTCTGCTGTGCCTTTATTAAATGACCTCAGGCAAGCTGTCAATGTATGTGAGCTCTATAAACACATTGCCTAAGACAGGATTTCACCATTTCAATGACAGGATTTCATCATTTCAATGTAGGGACAATGAACAGCATATAAAATAATATTAATGCTATGGAAATACCCATGTTACATAGCTCCTTCTTAACAAGGATTACTTTTGCAACACTTTACACTCTTGGCAACTGTAAACCTATCATAGGCTTAAAATTCCTGATGAGTGGGCAAAAAAGCCCTGTTTTCTGTAGTGAAGAGTCTATTGCAGTCAACCTTGTAAAAGAAACATTTTAGTGTCAGTGATAATGAAAATGCCTGCTACCTATGACAGAGTTAAAATGGTGTCATGACCTGGCAATTTCTATTCAATGCTGTCACATCCATGCAGTGCACAGATCGGGACTGTCATCATGTAAATGCAGTAAGATTCTTTATCCTGCATTGTTGCTCAGTTGGGAACAGTAATTCTAAGTTTCCTGTAAGTTGTGAATAGCAGCAGGGGGGCATGAATAGCTTGGAAACCTATATTTTTTCCATTTATTTTTTTTAAAATGCAAATTACACTAGTAAGTCAAAAAAATCACTTTTGTTAAAAATACATTCAGAATTAACAAATGCCAAAAGAAAAGAAAAAAAAAGACACATTTGGATTGCATCTCTTGCCTTCTGAATATTTAAGTTTCTAACAAAAGCCCAGCCTAGAAAAATAACATTCTTTACTGGATTTTGAGGAGGATACAGCTGTACAAATCAAAAATGTCATCCAGATATTCTCACATTACTGTGCTCTAAACTGCTGTCAGAAGAGATCTGTCCACTAATCATTTAGTTTAGTAGTCAACAGTCCTAATTATTTTTAATGGCGGTGCTCTAACTGCAACTTAAGCAGGGTTATGAATATCAATTTCATACAGGTATGTATGTGTATATATATGTATACTGTGTGTATGTTAGTGTGTGTATATCTACTCTATATGTAACATGAATACGCATTTATATCGTAATCCTTAATAGTTAGATGTGCTTCCTATTTCCTAAGCACTTTACAAACATTGACAATTCAGACCTCACAATAAGCCTGTGAGGCACAGATTATTCCCGTTTTATAGGTGGGAAGACTAAGACACAGAGAAATTAAGGCCAAAATTTTCTAAATTAAAATCAGGCCTGAAAGCTACATGTAGACACTTCAGTAAATTGTCTGAATTCTAAAATTGCTAACTACCGGTACCTGCCGTTCCAAGGGAAATAACTGAAAGGTATGAAAAATTACCTTCTGAAAATTGGATTGCTGCTTAGGTGCCTAAACTGGTTTCTTTTTACCTTAAAAAATGATTTTTATAGAAATATTATTTTGATTAACTGGCACGCAGGGAAAGCTAAAATACCCTGTTATGACATTTTTGTTCCATTTAAACCTCTACACTGTGTTTAATACTACACATCTGCTATATTCCATACTACATAAAAGTAAAAACTTTTGAAAGTTTTCCAAGTTATGGGAAATTTCAGCCTGCCACTTGGAGGCTGCACGCTTTTTCAGGGTGTGAAAAACAGCTCTATCCAGAATGAACTCAGATTTTCAGGTACCGAAGTCTGAAAAGTTAAATTTGAGATGCAAATCAGCAATGAATGCTGTAAGGGATCACACCTAGGGACCAGCCTAACTAATTCACACAGAAAATCCCTAGCAGGATCTGGGGCTTGAGCCCTTGGCCCCCTTCACCAGAATCTTCCTGGGTTATGCAGCCCCTGTCATAGCTATTCTCGTGTATTTTATATATATAGACATACACACACACACACACACACTTACAAATATATATATAAAAATCTCACCGAATAAATGTAAATATAGTTCCTGAACCTGTCCCATATCTTGTTTTCAATGGTGAATGCCTGTTCCTCTGTCATTGTCCAGAGTTGCTGCTTGTGACACTGTACATCCATGCAGACACAGGAAAGGGTGCTGCTTTGTACAGGGATGGGTAAGTGGCGTGAGCGCACAGGTCTTGGGATCCTGGGAGCTGTGTGGATGCAAGGGTTTGACCAGCAAGGAAAAGGGAGTTGCTCAGGGCATCTCAAGCCTTTCCAAGCGCTGACCTTCTCTCTTGCCCTCAAAAGGTGCGTGGTCACCTCAGGTGTGGCAGCTGCGTGTGTTTGCCTGTGCAAGGTCTGACCAAAGAAACAATGACAATCCAAGTTTCTGAAAAGCCTGAGCAAAATATTGGGGTTTTCCTAATGAAAGCCACCTAAGTGCTTGAAAATACAGATCAGATGTAGAACAAAACATATGTGCCTAGGAGTTCAGAGTATTTCATATACACATTGACCTACTAGCAAAATTCCCAAAGGCATCTTGTTGCCAACTACGTAACAGCACAGGATTTTTTTCAGCCACAATAATACAGGAAGATAAAATACACATTCTAACACACAACAGATCCCCCAAATATACCACAAAAAGGTCTCCAACATTTCTTCAACTCAACTAGTCCCTCCCTGCCCTCCCCAACTGAAACAAAAAAAAAATAAAATAAAATATATGGATCCCTTATGGTGCAATTAGAAAAAAAAAAGCTCACTTACAGAGAATTTTCAGTTGAAATTAGATACAAAAGAGTAAACGTAGTTAGTACATATTCAGTTGGCCTTTGTTGATATAAATCTGCAGATGTCTCTGTAGTTAGTAAAAGACATTTAGGGATAGCTATAAAAGCACCTACAGTGCGATAAATAAAAACAGTGGGATTAAGAAGCACTCTTTCTGCTGCTTATTTCCAGTAGGTTAAATTATTAGTTTATGGTACCCCTTTCCCCACCCTGGCCTCCAAAAGGTCTCATTTCCTTTATTTATTTATTTTTCTTTTTTTATCTGTTAACCATTATAAAGTGTTTATTTCTTGACCACTGTGGAGTCTCAAAAGTAAAGCACTTCTCAGACAGCTGGCAGTTTTCTACTTGGTCGCTCTGGAGCTGTGGAGCAACAGAGCCTTATTCCCTGACATGAAAACAAAACAAAACCAAACAGAAGAAAACCACTGACTTAGAAATCGTTCAGAATTAACAGCAGCATGTTACTTCAGAAAGCTTGCACGGAGTTTCTTTGCTGTGCAATGCAGTTGGGTTAAGGCAAGTATGAACTGTACAGCCTTCAGGGCAAACAATGCGCTGTCTATTGACTTCTGTTGCAAGGTCATCCTGGTATTTTTAGTGTCGTGTTGACTAAGGGGACTCGACATGGACAGGAGTGCAGAGGGGGCTCCAAAAGCACCAAGTGGGCTGGGTTCATGTCTCAATCCAGATGGGCCACACTGGTGGTAGCCAGGATAGGGAAGACCCAGAAGATTGCACCAATGCCTTTGCTCTCCCCCTGTGGTGCTGGGAGGCAGGAGGTCCAAGGTAGGGGTCTGGGGCATCATCCTTAGTACCTATTAGAAAGAGGGACTGAAGGTTTCTGGTGTCTCACTGTTCGATCAGCTCTTCTATTTTTTTTTTTTTTTAGCACAAAAACTGGGTAATTTTTTGCTCTTTGAAGAACCAGGAGGCCATCCTGAAACAGTTTCTTTGACAGGTCCTCTAGCCCATGTTGAGTAGTTCTCATGTTTACTTTGACCTAGACGAAAGACAGAAAAAGAAAGGTAATTATCCATCTTAGACATGTCTGATCACTGCCCTGTTGCTCTTGTACCCTTTTGTAAGCAAGTATAAGCCACCAACCAGTAGCAGTTCAGCTACACATGGAATGAGGAGGACAGAATGACAAAGTGTTTGCTCAGGTGGTTGCCTGGCTCTCTCTGGAACATTGACAGAGAAGTCAGCAAAGGTTTTCTCAACTGTTCTAAGCAGTAGTAATATTTAATTATAGGCAGTACTATATCTCCATGGGTCAACTGGAAGATGACTTGACCTGTAATAATCAGTCAGAAATGTACCTGTTTTTGTAAAAGCAAGAAGTGACGCAGTATGAGGACAAAAGGACTGAATCACAGGTGCCAGGGAAAACCACCCGAGGCTCAGTTGCAAAGCAGAGTGCATGTGCAAGTGCCACAGCCACATACACCCGAACAGTGGAGTCCTAAACCTGCGTTTTGTAATGCCAGCTTGCAGCCTAAACCAACAAGATGTTGTTGATGGTGAGGCAAGGCTTAGCCGGTAGTTTATTTAAATTAAATTTTGCTGATACTGTCTGAATCCCACAGACCTGAGGAGGTCATAATGCAGCAGATTTGGACTACATGAACTTGCTGAGTATCACAGTGGTTATACTCTAGGTGCCATTTTTTTGTGTCTTGCATACGTTTCATTTATGCTTAAAATGAATGGTAAAGTAGGTAGTACCTTCAGGCTCAGTACTTTAAAGGCTCTACAGAGGGATCTGGACAGGCTGGATCCATGGGTCAATGGCATGAGGTTTAACAAGGCTCAGTGTTGGGTCATGCGCTTGGGCCACAACAACCCCATGCAACGTCCCAGGCTTGGGGAAAAGTGTCTGGAAAGCTGTTCAGCAGAAAAGGACCTGGTGGTGTTGGTCAGCACTCAGCTGAACATGATCCAGCTTGTGCCCAGGCAGCCAAGAAGGCCAACAGCATCCTGGCCTGTATCAGCAACAGTGTGGCCAGCAGGGCCAGGGCAGTGATCATCCCCCTGTACCTGGCTCTGGTGGGACCGCACCTCAAATCCCGTGTTCAGTTTCTGGCTCCTCACTGCAAGAAAGACACTGAGGTGCTTGAGCAGGTCCAGAGAAGGGCAACAAAGCTGGAGAAGGGCCTGGAGCACAAGACTTATGACAAATGGCTGCGGGACCTGGGGGTTTTTAGTGTGAAGAAGAGAAGGCTCAGGGGGCACTCTCTACAACTACCTGAAAGGATGATGCAGCAAGGAGGTGGCTGGTCTATCCTCCCACGTAACAAGAGGTAGGACAAGAAGAAATGGCCTTAAGTTGTGCTAGGGGAGATTTAGACTGAATATTAGAAAAAAATGTTCACTCTCACAGAGAGGGTGATCAGGCATTGGGACAGGCTTCCCAGGGAAGTGATGGAGTCACCATCCCTATAAGTGTTCAAAAAACATGTAGATGAGGCCCTCAGTGATATGGTTTAGTGGTGAACTTGGCAGTCCTGGGGTAATGGCTGGACTTGATGATCTTAAAGGTCTTTTCCAACCTAGTTGATTCTATGATTCTATGATTCAGTATGTACAATTATCTAGACAAATACCCACAATCTTAGACTAGGAGACCATGACCAGTATAATACATAGAAAAGATGGGACCAAGCAGTAAGGCAAATACATTAACCCCTCCTAAACCCCTCTGTCCCCGAGTGATTGACCTGAAATGCTTCTCACATTTGGTGAAAGGTAGCATCTCATTAGCCACAAACTATTGTTAAGTGCCTTTTAGTGAAAAGCAATGCCTACCAATAATGTGTAGCAGAATACACATAAGTGGGCATACATATATTTACAAGCACATATATATAAAGGGGTCTGTGTGCATGTAGGTATGTGTGTTTCTATGCATATATAGTATATGTCTGTGTATATATACATATATATATATGAAAAATGCAAAGATTCACAGACTTCACAGTACATAAGGAAAGCAAGCTTCACTTCAGGGATGAACTGCGTTTGAGCAATTTCTCCAGTGCATTAGGCATCAGCATCAGATAGGCATGCTTTTTTTTTTTTTTTTCTCCATTTCTTCTTTTCTTGGGCAAACAAGTTTACTGTGAAAAATGTAAAGAAAAATCTCACTCCCATCCCTCCCTCCTTCCAACTGTTTTTAGAACAGTATTCATGCAGTGCAGTCTTGTTCCACAACTATAACTGTGTTTTTTCATGTGCAGCAGAATCAGTGCTTTGGAGTGCTTAGTCACCTTCCTCAGTCACCTTCCAAGAGCAGAATTTTCTCTTGACAATTGATTTCCACCATCTTATTGTGTTCTTGTCCTGTGGTCTGGAAATGAGCACTGACATCTCTCACACCGAATACCAGGAAGCTGCTTTTTAGTACACCAGCTGTGGCCACGTTGCAGGGAGGTACACGAGCACCAGTTCTGTCCCATTCTGTTTAAAAAGCGTATTCGTTTTGAAGGGACTGTCTAGGCTTCTTGGCTTGTACAGCATGGAGCACGCTGCTAGCGCTTAAATAGTAAGAAAAAGCCATTTGTAACATAAATGTCATTACAAGAATTCTTCCCCAAAACACCAGTGTTTTATTTAAAACATAATTTTAAATTGAATATGGTTTTCTCTTTAAAGTAACCTGATTTAAATTAAATGTGAAATTGAGAGAGATAATGTGGAGTGTTGTGATTGGAATTCAAAGCCTAAAACACAGAGAAAAGAAAGTGAGCCTGAATCTAATAATTTTCAATGTTTTAAGGAAACAGTAGCCAGGATAGTCACATCAATTCACTATCTACAGATAATGCTTCTTTTTAATAAATAAAGACTTTTTTTTTCCCTTGGGTACCCTGTTCATTTATGGTAGTTTTGCATAACTCATGAAATTCCACAAATATGTACTGTATGCATTTAAATGGAATTGGAATGTTCTTATAAGTAGAGCTTGATTGATATCACAAAGAAAAAGTAGTAATTCTTTAGAGAAAAAGTACTGACACAGTAGAAATGTAAACATGAGGAGCCTGAGTAAATCCATATAATAATTTAATTGCATATGTAAGTTTGTGTAGGTTCAGTATAACCTCCAAATTAACAAAATGAAGTGCTAACTAGCATACAGAAGGAAACTGGTTACAAAACACTGTGTCTTAATAGTTAGCAATTACTAAACCCAGCATTCCTCCAGGATAATAATTAAACAGTGCATGTATAAACCAGTTAAAATTAAATCACTTGGATGTAAGTCTGTCTGTCTTGAACTGAAATAAAAGTTTGTGTTGATGGAATTCTGTCATTGCAATCCTCTAAATCAATTCACATCAGTAAGCAGTATGTGGGTGATGGCTGAGACCTGCCACACAACTCTGTATGTCTTCAATTTGTAATAGCTCTGTATATGAATCAGTCTGGTATATATATGAGGGGGGTTCTTTGTGCTTATTACTGAAATACAAGTTGAAATTTGCATTTTGACAGAATCTGTACAACCATTAGAAGCTGATACTGTTTTGGTAAGCTCTTCAAAGCTGAGGCCATATGTTCTCCTTCACTTTGTAGCATGCCTAGCTCAGCTACAGGTACTACAACAACACAGACAATGGTAAGAGATGTATAATTAGTAACCAAATGATTTAAAGGCAACTACCTCCTATTTCTCTCATAAACAAAGAGCTCCACAAGTGGCATTCAGTAGGAGCCTGAATAGTTCTTTGGTGAAAAAGATCTCTAGGGAACCAAACCCCTCCTCCCAGCAACTAAAGCTTTAAAACATCAAGTATGGCCTGCTGTTGTAAGTGTGTTTTGATTTCCAGCATGTGATATTGCTGTAAACAGTGCTACAAGCAGATCAAACCACAGCTTGATTAATTCGAATTTGTCACTCCAGTGCCTAATGGTCTGCCTGCATTACAGAGCAACTGCAGTGTGAATACATATGCATGTGTTCCTGCTGTGCCTCAGCTGTAAATCACAGAAAAGTATTACTAAATGCTGTAAAAATCTCCTAAGGACAGGCTGTAGCAATTCTAGAGAACCTTGCCAAATACTATACAGTCAGAAGGAAACATGAAGTGCCTTTGTTTGACGTGGCTGAGACATAGCAATACTTTTGTGGGTTGACTGGACAAAACATCAGCTCACATACTGATTTGTGTCTCTCAGTTAAGACAGTGAAATCATCTAGACTCCCATGAGAATGCAGCATTGAAATAAAGCAGCACACAGTTTACATGGATTAATCATGTATCTCTTTGTGTCAACTACAAGCTTTATAATATTGCTTTTTTTTTTTTTTTTTTTTTTTTTTCCCCACAGGTCTAGCTTTCTTTCCAGCCAGTATCAAGTCAGTAAATGCAATCTGCTGTTCTGGAAGGAACACCGAGAACATAAAGAGAATGGAATAATATCTCAGCTAGAGGGCTCCATATATTGATGACAAGGTATGTTATACTGAGAAAGAAATAGGATTAGAATTGTTCTAAGTACCTATGAGCTGCATATAATGCTAGGAAGGAAATAACATTTTCTAAATGCACAACACCGTGCCAAAAGTGCAGGTGAAAAATCTTTACTTGAGCACAGACAGATGGGAAGCTGAAGTAAAGATGGCATTGGAGATAGGCACTATTGTAATTTGAGATTATTAGAAAGCTCCTAGAAAAGCACTCAAAGGGCCCAATCCTAAACACTACTACAGAATTGATTGTATCACTGATAAAGGAGTAAACACCATTTCCAAGCAAAAATCAGGTAATCCATTAGCAGATTTGCTTCCACTAGTCAGAAGACACACTTGAAAGTGAATGGAAGTGTATGTTGGGATGGGTATTTTTTGCCTGTATTTAGCTCATTTCCTCAGAAGAGATATTAAACAAAGAAACAAAGAAAACAAAGTAAATGTTGACCCCTTCTGAGCCGTTCCATGCTGTGCTTTTACCATGTAGGCCAGTGATGGTAAATAAAGAACATTTCAAAAGGCAGTGGCAGTAAGGTAAGATTTATCTGGGCAGTCAGGACTGTTCTGAACTGCAGTTGGCATCAGTACAAGAAATATTTGGAGATTATTATTCCTGGACTGGTCTATGGTTGGGTGTTAGCTCTAGTGTGAATGTACTCCAGTTGTGTGTATGTGCTGAGATTTGATTAGCCATCTAATCCTCAAATATATCAAGCTGCACTCTAGGCAGTGGATGGAGTTGTCACTCACTGGTTAAGTAAAATACTGCTTACTATTTTAACTGGTTTTAAAAGGCAGATGTTGTTACATTTGTGGCTTCTTTTTTTTCTTTAACGTGGAGACTGGAAATGAGGTACAGAGGTGCCTCAGTGAACAGATACACTGGTAAGACAAATGCTAAATACATCCACTAATTTAGCAAGTTGCTGAAATATTGATAAATCTTAATAAAACCCACTTTTTTGCAACCAAGTTCTGTCAGATCTGACTATTGTTTGCTACACCAAATTCCCATTGCCTTTGAGTGGAATGAAAATGGGGGAAACCAGGTGAGAGCTGGATGCTATTTAAACAACTGTGACACATTATATCCTGCCCTAAGGAATCATTACAATTCAACAGAAATGTAATGTTGGTTCTTAAGTGTAGCTTGAATTCAGTCTATCTAAAAGGCTTCTGCCTATTCTGAATTTTTAAGTCACGTCATCTTTCAGCTTAATGATCCTTTAATATCAGCCTGCCACTCTGCAGAATATCTAAGAAGTTAAGTACTTACATATACATGGGCTGTAGCTGTAAATGAGATGTCTTCTGTGGACCTTGATAGCCGTAAGAGTCAAATCCACCTATGAAATCAACTGAAAGGGGGAAAATTGCTTTCATTAGAAACATCTTTTCAGAAGTGATAGGCACTATGATTCAAGAACCAACCAGCACACAAATTATTTTTTGATGGGCCCTTTATTAATCTGTTAAAATTAGATCAACTAATAGTGGAGATGCAGGATAAGGGTAAAAAAAAGTAGAGAAAGGCAAAGTCACTTTTTAAATTTTAAAATCAAATTAATTTTAAAGTCACAGAAAGACAATGAGGGGTTTATAACAGCCCTCTGTCTATCAGAAATATCCACACATCCCTCTTTTTATGTAGAACACCTCACTGGAGTACAAACCAACATGCTATTCATGTATTACAAATGCTGAAACCCATTTATTAACTGGCATGAATGCATTGCTTCTGACTGTGATTACTCTGTCTGGCTTGCTGTCATGCTTGGCTCAATGATGTAGAGGAGAGAGCGCATTGATCCGACTCTGAGAGACAAAAGTTTCTCTGATTCCTTGCTTTGACATTTGGGTTGAAATGCATGAACAGAGGGCTGGAACAATTTATCTGAGCTTCAGAGATGAGGCTTCACGGATCTGAGGAAACCAGCTTTTCTCTCAAGGTGCTGGAGGTCTGCAGGAAGGTTGTAGGGTGGGAGTTATTTATTAATTCACACCACCGACAGTTCCCCATGGTCTCCTCATGTTTTATTTTAAACAATTTCGGGGCCATTCAGTCCCATCTGAGCCTGAGACCCCTGTTTCTCTGCTATAACACTTTCTTTACACCAGTAAAAGCAAAACCTTTGCTTCCTTTGCATTGGGAGAGTCAGCTATTGGCTTTTGGAGGTTATTTGTGGATAGTTCTCATCCCTGAAATATTGTCTCTTACATAGCAGATGTGAATTTGACTTTACTTTGATAGGAAAGGGCCAAAGAGTTCAGATATGTAAGTGCATTTTTCACAGGTCAGGGCACTGTTACTGACAGACTGGCTCTGTGTGCATTAAAAGCAAAAAATCCAGAAGAGGTTCTTTGACAGAGGATAGCTTCTTCTGGACCTAAAATGCAATAACATTCACATAAAAATCATGAAATGTCAATTTATCACTATTGGTTTGAGAACTTTCACAGTGGTTGGATTCCTTAAAAGTTGCATTTATGAGGTTATTTTATCCTAAAGTACGCCTCAATATGTGTCATGCTTAACCACATTTATCATGCAGTCACAGGCATTCCAGACATGTTACAAAATCAAATTCTTATACCTCTCTGTACAACATGTATTTTGCAAACAAAGAGCTACCAAAACAGTAGACTGGACTGGTACAATATGTCTGCATTGCAATCACAGACATGCTGAACCTGTCATCCACCTTCTTCCCTGGCATTAATGGCCCCTGCAGAAATAATTTTGCCCATTCTGTGCTCTGTGGTAGCATTACATATACTCCTATACCAGAAAGATGTGTGACTAAATTAATTCCTGACATCTCTAATGAAGAAGGTTCTATAGTCTCTCTGTGGTGCCTTTCCCTGAGCCTAACTTCCTAATGTCTAATTTAAATGTAATTTCCTGCAAATTAACTACTTTCTACATTCTAGCCTTTTGTCCCCATGGATATAAAGACAAATGAAGAGGTTTTTTTACAACTACTTTTAAGCATTTTCAGAAAGTATTTTCATGATATCCATCTTTTTCAGATTTATGCATACATAATTCTTTCAAATTTTTCTCACAGTGCTTGTTTTCAACCCTCTGCATTTCCAAGCCTGACGATCCTTCCTCAGTCTACTTGTTTTTCTTATAGTGGGGTGCAAAAATCAGGACTGACTGGAACAACTTCCATGCAGGTCTTCTGTACATTACTTGAACTAACATGATGGATTTTCTGCCTTTTTTTTTTTTTTTAATTTCTCCTTTTCAACAGCATCATATAAATGCTTAATAACCAGATCTTTATTTTTATGTTTTTACACTAACTGTAGTCTAGCCAAGTAGTCCATATTTTATCTGAAGACACTTGATTGATTCTTCTCCACAGGAGTTCTTTTGCACTTGTCTGTACTGAATTTCATCTTCTTAACTTCAAGCCACTTCTCAAGATCATTTTGTGAAGATCAATCCTATCTTCACAAGTGCTCATACCACCCCAGTCTTGTTTCATCTGAAATTTTTACAAATATTGTCTCCTTGATCATTCTTGCTGTTAACAAAAATAATGAAGAGAATTCTTTCTCTAGCCAAGGTCCTAGTGGGATCCCATCTGAAATGTCATCATGACTGGTTGATAACTAGTTTTCATTCAAATAGAGTTTTAAACAATTCTGCACACAACCTATGATGATTGCATCTGGACAGTATTTCCCTGGTTTGCTCACAAACCTTTCATAGGGTTAAAATCTTGCTAAAATCAAGATAAATGTAATTTCTTGGTTCCTACTTATTGTTTGTAGCTATCAGAATAACTTTATTACAATGTGGTTATGTCTTTGGAAGCATTCTAAGTTTACAGGCACAGAACAAAGAATTCACTGTAGGAATATTGTTGATTGAAGAGCTAGGCTGGAAGGAAACAAAACCATTTTATTCAAATACAAAGATTGCAGTAAAGAGAATAGACGTTTTTG
The DNA here is from genome assembly GCF_033783945.1 of Neopsephotus bourkii. Taxonomy (NCBI): domain Eukaryota; kingdom Metazoa; phylum Chordata; class Aves; order Psittaciformes; family Psittacidae; genus Neopsephotus; species Neopsephotus bourkii. Next base: position 9,834,649 of record NW_026902239.1, read on the forward strand.
CTGTAGTTAAGGTTTGTTGTTCTCTTGACCAGTTTTCTGGTTTTTTGTCATTCTCGACCTCTAACACTACAAGTCAGAAAATACCTGTGTTGGACTGAGTGTCTCATTGGTGTCAATCATGTCACATTATGGATGCTGCTCATATGCATTCGTCCAGCTTTGCATTTCCTGTGCACTTCCTAACACCCTGCAAGCAACCGCTAAACCATCATTAGAAGGCTGCAAGCACAGACACCCTGTTTTGCAGTCACAGGGCAAAAGTTCTTAAGGATGATTTCAGGGTTGTTTTCAGAAAGCTAAACCAGTGTGTTAAGAGAGATTTCTTTGAGTAAAAGGAGTTTGTGTGCATGCTGAATATCTCTGCATGATTTGTGTCCTTGCCCTGTTGCACAGAGTAAACACAGACTGTTAACAAGTCAGATTGTCAAGTGTAAACAAGGCAAGCTTGTACAGACATTTCTGTGTTCAGCTGACTGTGGAACTTCCCATGTGTGTAACCAAATGATGTTAGGGCAGAAAGTACTACTGTAACCTTGTAGTAGGCATACAATGGCTTCTTGCACGCAACAACAAACTTTGCAAAGTAAGTAAATGTAGGTAATAGAAAGTGAACTCCAATACAAAAGGATTACAGTAATTTCTTTGTAGCAAGGTTTCTGAATGGTGGCAGTTTCTCATCACTGCAAAGCCTGCGGTGTCCAGACTGTGCTAAAAGCTCCCTGTGGACTCAGAGCTAGTTTCTTTAAGCATGCAAAATGCTGCCCTTTCTGAAGGCATTTTATCCTGGCTGTGCCTGAAAGGTCACTAAAAGTGTCATACGACCAATACGTTCCTGGCAGCAGTAACATGAGATGAATAAAACAAGGCTCATTAGTTGAATCACTGCAGAGGCTTCCATCCTTAACCTAATCCATCAAAAACATTTTTGACTATTCTATTTTACATTGATCTTACAAGTCACTGTTATCAGAGGTGGCTCTTTTGTCATGTTTTGCTTTAGTAAAAGCACACGTGCAAGTACAAATAAACACAGAATCCCATTCCTTTTGTGGTGAGTTGACCCTGGCTAGATGCCAGGCACCCACTCTGTCACTCCCCTCCTCAGCTGGACAGGGGAGAGAATATAACAAAAGGTCTGTGGGTCAAGATAAGGACAGGGGCTCAGCCTTGACCAGTGGTGCATCTGTCTTGGAGCTGGCTGGCGTTGGCTCTACTGGACACAGTGGAAGCTTCTTAACATAAGCTGCACATATAGCCAACCCCTGCTACCAAAGCCCAGCCACACAAACCAAATACACCTTCGAAATATTAGGTGCTGAGATGCTTTTTCTCTGAGGTGGACTTGAATATGATACTAGCAGTACTATTTATCTGTAAAATGCATTACAGAAATCTACCTGGAGTATTTGCTTCCTTTGCTGGTGTTAAAGGGCTTGTCAGGTGTATGACTGTGGCTACAACTTTGACACAGACTGGAGATATGGGTCAAACCAGAGACATATTTTCTATTACTAAGCACCCACAGTGATGTGAAGTTTCAGCCTCTGCTCATAGTCACAGTCCCTACTGTCTCTGGTGTATATCAGGACAGAATGAGAAGCATAAACGGGTTTATCATTTTTCATTTCTGGAAGTCTGTGGTGTACAGAGGGACTATTAAACTGGGATGCACAAAAAAGATCTCATTAGCATATGAGAGAAGGGACTTTCCAGAAAATGGGTAGTGAAAAGCACTGAAGCTGATGAAATCAACAGATGGACAAAGAGAAAGGAAACAGTGCAGAATAAAAGCAGTAACATCTTCCTGTAGAAACCAAAAGGAAAGGTACTGAATAGAAACCAGAAGACTATACACTGTTCTACTTACAGAAATTTTCCTCTGTAAGATACAAATACAGAAGCACAAAGACAGATTCTCAGCTAATATATACATTTATAGCTTCAGTGATTTCATTGAAGCAATGATAATCTACATTAGCTTAGGACCTGACCCAAGGAGTCATTTAGGACATATATGTATAGAAATGTGACTGACACTGTCCTTGTGTTTTAGAAGACATGCAAGATGTGTAAGTAGACAGGCTCAATATGAAAGCATATTGAGTTTAGGAAGGGGAAGAAGGATGAGTGGCTTTATCTGTAAAGGAAAAGAAAGAGAACGGTTGGGAAATAGCCATGTACTTGGCCAACCTGTGACCTGCAGCATGGATAACTTCTTGACTTCTTTCAGATCCTCTCCTTACTTTGTTTCTTTGCTACTATTGTTTGTTTTGCTGACTAGCTTGCCTCTATTCCAGATGCATGAGGCCCTGCCTCTCACAGTGGTGAATGTACTGCCAGAACTCAACCCTGCCTTCATCACCACTTCTACTTCCTGCCTGAGGCTCCTTCTTTAAAAGTGAAAATGTCTTTTGTAGCAATTCCTACCGAATTTCTGATTTCTTATTTGGTAATTCCTCATTTGATAGTAAAGAGGGTGATTTTTCTCACTGATTCATCTCTCCTCCCTTATTTTGTCCATCTGCTTGATGAAGTAGATTGGCTCCTCCAGATTTATTAGCTTCATCCCAGACAACCCCATCACCTCCTCATCCACTTCCCTCCTCCCATCTCCAGCTGTTTCTCTGCACTCCATCTCTTCCATTTCTTCTACGAGCAAACTGATAATTTAGTCCTCCTTTCTTCAGTTTGCCAACCTTTTTCACTCCTTTTGCCATTCATTTCCCCTTCTCTCTTACTACAGTTACAAGAATTTTGCTCCATAAAACTTCTGCTTGTTCCAGTGACAGACTCTTTCTCTTGATAGTTTGTTTTGCAATTCCCTCCCAATACAAACACACATAAATTCCTTTAAGAAAAAAAGTCATCCTCACCCTTATCCCTTCTTGTGCTATTCCCTCTCCCTCTCTCCCCTGATAGGTTCCAAACACTTTCAGGAGCTACTCTCCTCCATTTCTGTAGAAGATTTTCTCCCATCTTGTGTTCCGTCCCTTACATGCAGCTGGAACTGCAGTCAGATTGCCACTTCCTATACGAATTGGGGTATTGGTAGCCCAGTGCACACAGCCTTCTCCGTGGTCACCCAACCACCTTTCACATAGCCACTGCTCTCTTTTTCCTGAAACCTTTGCCTCGCTGGCCTCTCTTGTCTCCTCTGCAGGTGCTCACCTTCCTCCTCATACCATTCATCACCTTTATTGCTGGTTCTCCCTCCAGGATGCTGCCAGAGTCCCATGAGCAGTAACATCTGCCTTTAATTTTTCTCCACCTCCTGTAAACTGGGCAATTGTACTGGCAAATGGAAGTGCTGCCATCGGCGGCTCTCTCGGGTGTCACAGATTACCTGGCTTGTGCTCATTCTGCTTCTTCTATACAAACTGAAATCTCAGCTTCTCTCTGTGATATTTACCTGTGGATAATTAAACATCAGTTCCAGGTCAGCGTGACTAAAACTTGCACCTTAGCCACTCCTCCCTAACCTTTTTTGCTACCTCTCGTGAACGATGGCACTTGTATCCTCGAGCCTGTCACTCAGGCGTATAATTTAGATGCCAACTTCTGTTTGGGCTGTCACAGTTTAATTTCCAGAGCTTATTTTTGCATATTGAAGAAGATGACTTTTCTATCTGTTGACACAGCTACAACATTTACCCATGGCTCTCAGTGTCAAACACCATAATTGCTCCTTATTTATTTTTTTTTTAACTCCCCAAATATGGAATTAAGGAGACAAAAGCTGCAGGATTCATCTTTTTTGCTAGGTTACTCTGAACCCTGCTGCTGATTTAACCTTCTATATTACATCAAGTAGAAGCTAAATCTTTCTACATTTAAAGCCTTTTGTAGACACTCCACACCAATCTCTTCTCCTTACAGTTCTAACAGCTAAATTCTGACCCCATGCTGCCCGCTTGACCTCTGTACTTGTAAAATTTCCAAACATTTTCTCCCCTTATGAGAATATATTCACAAACAGTTCTCATTATTTTCCCTAAACTCTTCTTTGTTCTGTTGGCAGTAATTAGGTTGCCAATGCCCTTATACTCCTGTCTACCACAGTGAATAATGTTTGCTCATGGTTTCTTTGTGCTCACTTTCTGCCTGTACCCACCAATTACCAACTGCCTGTCGTCTAACAGATTGCAATGCCCAAGAAACAGGGCTGGTGTTCATGTTTGTACAGTTCGTACATCATGGTAGGCTTTAAATACATTCATGAATCTAAAGCACTAAAAGAATATTAAAAATTTACAATTATGCATGATAAAGATGGTACTGTTTAAAAAGTGGTAATGACCAGGGAAGCGTAGGTGCATGTGCACATGGATGCTTCTTGATAATGACTGAAAACATTTCCCATGTGGTATAGAAGAGAGAGAACACATGGTGTACATGGGCTCCATCTGACATGTGAAGTCTTAAATTTGTGTACACTGGCTCTGCCCCCCTGAACTCAGGCCTCAGAAGTGGTGTGGTTAAACTTCACCTACGCAGCAAGGCACCCCACTGCTTGTGTAGCTGGGAGACAGAAGAAATGGCAAACGAACTGATGGCAAACACCTAATAACAGCACAGGAGGCACTGTTGATGCAGAAGTGAGTATGTAAGACCAGACAGAGCTGTGCACAAATGATGATAGCAAAACACTAGGCAAACTGAGAAAAAATGGAGGGGAGTAAAATTAGGATTGGTTTTAATAATTTTGGAAAAGACGTGGGAAAAAAATATAAAAGAACATATTGGGACACCCTTGGTCCTGCAGCTTTGCCAGAATGCCGCTACCTACCTCGCTGTTCGGTGAAGGCACTTCCAAACACTTTAGTGCTGTTGCCTTTTTATGCTGTGAGCTTGGCCTGGTGGCTATTCCACAATAAAACACACAGAAGGAGGTTTGCTTGACTACAATCACAATAAAGTTTGTTTACAATGATAATCAGATATTATCAGTCTGCTGAGTGCACAGTGATTTAGTAGACTTGTAAAACTTGATAGAGCCAAGCATCTGGAAAGCAGGTGGAAGGATGGCATCTGCCAGTATGTAAGGCTGTGCCCTCTCTATTGCACAGGAGGGCTCAGAAATGGTGTAAGATTTGGACACCCAGTCTGATTCTTGCAGTGCAATGAACTGCATTTCTGCCAAATAATCAGTAATGGCCTGTAAGTTCTCTGAGCTCATCCATTTGCAAGGTGAAACCAAACACTCAGATTTTTAAACCATAACCTCATGGCATTTTCGAGCTCTATAATGGCCACAGGAGCAGCAAAGGGAAATCACTACACCAGTTTTGGTGGAGGTTCTCAGCTCAGATTCTGCACACTGCCACTATTTCTATGCTGTTCAGTTATAATAGTCAAAATTATTCTGTGCTTTTTGCTTTAGAGGGGCTTTTTCTCCAACTGCTTCTCCTCCTATTACAATTTTTGTTGGATAAGGGCCTACAGCCTCTTCTTCTGTCTTTGTTCTGATGGTCCCCTGGCTAATTCTTTGATCAGCCCTTCTGAATCAAGATGTAGGACTGAGGAGGTGTGCAGGTTTGCGAAAACTGATGAACATCACCTACTGTCACTACCCATTCAGGGGTACTGACAAGGATATCAGTCTGTCACTCCCTCTGATTAGACCAAGCAGGGATGCATATATTGCATTCAATTTAAGACCAGCTTCTGTTTGTATTCCCAGTTGGAGAAGGAGTCTGCTCAGTGGCAGAACCTCAGGGCAGGACATGAGGAAGACAATGCTCTGGAGCAATGCCCTCAGCAAGGCAGGGCTGGCAGACAGCAGGAACTAGGTCAACTAGGGTCATGGCTGAGCAGGAAGGAGCAATGATGAAAGCAACCAGGAATAACCAAGCAAGGACTGAGAAGCACAAGCAAGGCTTTAGCAGCTGAAGAAAGAAACAGGGATCAGGGCTAGGGCAGTCAAGAAAGGCCAGGAGGAAATGGCTAGAGCATATCTGCAGCAATGACAAATATGGGATTGAAATAATCAGCACTTCCTTTTATATATGATAAATGCAGCAAGCCATTTGTCAAACTTACAGACCTGGAAAAAAGGTTGCCATGAGGTAGGCTGCCTCTTGACCCCTGTCCAAGCTTTTAGTGGGGCTTGTCCAATGCTCAGTAAAGGGTCTGTAAAAGACCTCCACTCAGCCATGAGAACATTAGCAGTCTGAAGAATATATTATTTATCTAAACTGGACAGAGCTGGACACTTACGGGTAATAGGCATTTGCTTTTAAATTCTCATCTTGAATACTGAGCCAGAAAAAAAAAAATTAGCCCTGCAATATTTTTGATAGACAAATTATTCTGAGAATTAAAGAAAATATGTGGTAGACTGAACTATCATAGAAGTTATCAAATGCATCATTAGGAAAAATTGTTCTTAGTCAGATCATTGCTATGGGCAAGCAATAAAGACAGGAAAAAAATAAAAAGGAGGAAAAAGAAAATGCCTGGGGCACTGGCCTCCAAGTGTGACCACCACACTAATAAATTAGAAAAAGAGTCATTAGTAGGTGCAACAAAGTGGAGAATTAAGGCTCAAATCTATGAAAGTTAACAATCCAGTGCTAATGAAGACCTATTTGAAAGAAAAGTAACAAAGAAAACTTTAACAGAAGACATGCTGCTAAGAATAATTTAGTACAAAGCTGTGTTCCAGGCATGTAGGAAACCGCAAGGAGCTCACGTTGACTCTCTCAGAAGACAATATGGCTGTGGGCAAGTGTCCTTTTCAGGGTGGCTGGAAATGGTTAACGAGTCTATTCCACCTGCAGCAGCTCATCACAGATCCTCTCCAAGATGTTGCTGAAATCAGTCTGGACTGAGTTTGACTGGTCAGGACTTGCAGTGTTCCAGCAGCTCATTTTGGCTCAACCCTCAAGGAGGCAACCAGCTGCCCTCAGAGGCTGGGAAACTGGGGTGGGGAATGCGGCTAGCAGTCCATGGTCACTTGTGGGCTGCTCCTCTGCCTGTGCTTGATGAGGTCCAAGCTGCCCTTCCTCTGCTGGGCCAAAGGGAGTAATGTTCCAACAGGCACAAGGCTGGAGGGCTTCCTTACAAAGCCTGCCCTCCATTCAGTGTGAAGTAGCAGTAAACACTGACACTGAAATGGAGTCTTTCACCAGCATCAAAACAAAACATAACAGTCTGCTTGAAACCATTTCCCATGCAATTTTCAGCTTGTGAAGATTGTCAGATTTTGCTAGTTTTTTCCTGATTTTGAATTTGAGTTTTGTTTATTTTTAAATGTCGAAACATTTCTGTGGCCAGCAAGACCATGTCCTCTTCAGCTGCAGCAGCAACCTAGACATTTCTTCAAATCATCTGCAGCTTTTGTTGTCAGAACCATCACTAGTTACTACCTCATTTCTGCTACTGGTTTGAGGCAACTGTGTGAGACTCTGTTTCATGATCTGGACTTTGTGTTCTTCTCCTGAAACAATTAATTCATGACAAGGCAAGTAATATTTTCAGAATGTGTTGGTATGAAATATATCCTTCTTCATAAAAGTGATGTTAACTTTTAATTCCCTGTCATATATGCAGATCTTTTCCAACACTTCTGCAGCATGTCTTTCTTGAAAAGATAAAATGGGTGGTGAATAGTTAAAAGAAAAAGTGATGCAAGGTAAGTAAATCTCCCTGGCTGTTACAATGCATTGATTTTATTAAGCAGTATCCCATTGTGATGAGTTGCTGAAATGGAAATGTTACTTCCTTCAAGCTTTACATTATATTATTTAGACATTTTTTAAACTTGAAGTTGACAATCCCCACAGGAGGCAGTGATGGACGCAAGGGGTGTGGCAGCAAAGACAGGGAAGAAGAAGAGAAATTATCATAGATGGAACCAGCAACACCACCATTTTCCCCCGTGTGCTTTTATTTATATATTTGCCTCATACCACATCCTGTCTCCTAGGCATTCCTTGAACATCAACTTCATTAGCTACAAAGGCAGCAATCCATAACCAATTTTCTTTTCATGTCAAGATTGTTCATGTATAAACCCAGCCCTTTTGTTGGGAACATTTGCAATTAATCCCACAAACAAAGAAAATGCTAATCATACAGTCTGCCCTAAGCAACCCTTCTGACTCAAGGCCCTGACCACCATCTATTATACACTAAAATGAATTGAAATTCCCACTTTGAGTTTAACCTAATTTTCTAGTGATAATAGGCATGGATTCCCAGAAGCATTCTATGCATCTAGATAGGAACATCCTAATTTCCTTTCCTGGTAAATGTTTTAAATAAGATTTTAGCACCAAAGGAAATTAACCTTTAAATTAATTGTAATTATAAAATGCCATCACTGATTTTGTCTTCAGACTAATTACTTGCTATTATTTAAACAAACTGCACCTCCTTGGAGCTTTAAGTTTGTTTCTGTCAATGCAGTGCAGTGCCAAATTATAACAGACCAGGCTGTGTAACATCTGCCAAGCACTATGACACCTTGGACTGCTCAGGTCCATTTGCATCTCAAATGCAGCTGGTTTCACTTGTCATATCTTCACACCATAGGGTTTCCCTCCTGCACTTCAGCCTTGCACTCTGCAGGTCAGATGTCTTCAGCCTGTGCTTTTGATCCAATCAAGTACACCTTGTAGGATGCAGAGTGCCTGTGCTCTGCAGTGGTGAGGATGAGACACAGCACCCGCCTTTGGTTCTGCAAAAGGTCCACTCCAAGACAGAACATGACTGGAAATAATGACACAGGAACCAGCTATTGAGATGTGCAAAAGGTTGATGCTGTAAAGGCATCTCAGGAAATTTCCTAAATGTTCCTTGTGATACTGCAGTTTTCCAAGGCAGCTCTCTTCAGGATGGCGAGCATGAGGCAGTACCACGGAATTTCAAAGGCTTCTCTCCCTGCATGCTTTCATCAGCATCCTGACAGACAAAGGAATCCCATTCCCTCCCTTTAGTTTATTTAGTTCACATAGCAGTCACCACACTAAATGAAACAAGTAAATGGAAAAAGCTGCTAATTTAGCCACAGGCTGTAAATTGGAGAACGAAGCTGAACAAAAACAAGCGGTAGCTTCAGCTTTTGTAGCATGTTCATTCTCATTCATACACGATCTGTTCAACAGTTGGAGAACAACTGTTTTAAATATTGGGTTGTATTTGTTTCTATTCTTATTTGCTGCTGTGTTGCCTCTGCAGACTGCCCTTGGCATTAACAAACAAGTCAGACCAGTGATTCACCCTGTTGTGAGGAGGTGTCTACCACAGATAGGGCAAATTGCTCTTTGGAGTTATCTTCCTGCTCCTATTGACTGCGGCGGAAATCTCGATTGTTAAACTGCAGGCCTAATTACATGCAGTTGTAGGTGTGTGAGATGAATGCCACCTGTGGCAGCATAGAAAAAGTGAAGATCGAATAGGTGGTGTTTTCCAGAGAAAGGTTCAGGATACTTCACACAACAGTAGACGTAAAACTAACCAGATGTGTAGCTGAGGTGCTGGAACTACTTTTGGGAAGCTGCTAGGTACAAAATTTCTTGGTTCAAATGTAAGTGTCCACTTATGAAGAAGAAGAAAAACATTGTGGGGAAAAAAGCCTCAAGGAGACCACTTCTGGCTATGGAAGTCCCTGAATGACAAATTACTGTCAGGATTTTCTGGGAACTACAAACTTGCTGTGTTCTTATATGCCTATGTGGCAAATATGGCAGATATGGAAGTAAACACCAGATGTTCATCATTACTGGATATTGGATACGGGGCTAGATAGACATGGCACCTCCTGTCTTGTATTACACAAGTGTAACAGGTAATGCAGCATTGGTAGGGCTGCAGCTTACACTGTTGCTGTGGTGTCACCTTTCAGGTGGGAGGAAGAGACCTGCCAGGCTTCCCAGGATGACAGCTTCCAGAGAGGTATTCAAGTCCAGCCTTGACTGCAGAAAGATGGTTGCAGTTACCTTCAGCCATCTCCTCCAGCCTTAGTTTCTGATTCCTTCCTATTGCCCAGGTAGTCTCAGGATTTACAGCCATATTCACCAGAAAATGGGGAGGGGAACAAAGAAGCAGAATTAATAGATGAATGTTTGCTACTGGTTTCCCTTTGTCTTTGCTTTAGAGGGTTTTTTTTTAGCAGGGATGGAAGCCAAGGTATTATTTCTCTGTAAGGTCTTGCTAAGCAGATTGTGAAAAGCATCTGGCACAGAAATAAAGTGATACCTGAGCATACTCTTTACTTCAATAGTGCCTTCCATCCCAGAAGCTAAAAGTTATGAAGCAATGTGCCTGTTATTGTCCCTGTCATTATTTCCCATTTTAAATATAGGATACGGGAATATGGAGAGGTTAAATATCCTCAACAAAAGTGGAAGGCAGCCTCTAACAGCTAAAAATAAAAGGCTTTTCTACCTATCCCATATGTCTGTCAATATTTCACATCTCTAACATCTATATGAATTCAATATTGTCTATTAAAAGAAAATCTTTGTCATCACCTTTTCAGGTCAGGCCTAGGATTCAAGATTGGACTGTTGTTTGGCACTGAGTTTATTGGCACATACTTGCTATGCTGTACTGCTCACCAGTAGATATCCCCTACCTGGGATATTGTTTTCCAAAACATTTTCGGAGATTCAAATAGAATCTTGAATTCAAGTTTTTACAGGGGGGGGTGGTGGTGGAAAGGTGGGGGGAAGGGTGCGTGTGTGTGTGTGAAACAGTTTTAAAAGCTTATCTAGCACTTTATTTCTGTGCCAGACATGCCCAAAAGCTGGGCTCAAGGGAATATGCAGCAAAATTCTACTTAATCCCCTTGCAGGGTCTTTTGCGTTGCAGTTTACTTGGAAACAATTCCAAGAGAAAAGAAGATCATGTACGTGCAAGTTGGATCCTTGCTAGCATGAGATTGCTGTACCTTATGGTCCTCAGGGAACAGTCAGACAGTCCATATTTATTCCCTGATTGCCTTGCCATTGTGGTATGGTGGGTAAATGTTGTTATCCCTGTCTGGGTTTGCAAGGGAGCCTTCTAGGTTAGGATTTCACTGTGTGACACACTGGTGATATTTTCTAGGCTGGGGTTCCTTAACAGCCACAGCTGTCCTAATAACAAGCCAGTCTCCTTTCCCTCAACAGAACCTGCAAGGTGAGTGCAAAATTTCACTTCAGTAATCCATGTTTCTTTTTTAATTGCTTACAGACAAAAGAATCCCAGGAGGATGCTGCTGTATTGTCAACATTTCAGGATTTTCCACAAAATACTTGTATATTTCTAAACGTTTTCAAAAATACACTGAATTTTCTTTTAGTTTGGCAGTAACAGCTTATAGCAGTGAGCCAAACTGCTAGTGGTGAAATGAACATTAAATGAACATTTCAAGGTTATTAAAAATAATGTGCAGCCTTTGAAAAATGCAGGCCTAATATGATTTTGGAAAACAAAGGAGGAGCTCCGAAAAGTTTACAGCCATTGAATGCTTTCAAATAATGATTGTTGCTGACATTTTCATATTTTACTTTTAATTGCTGCAGCTAATAATGGTAATGAGATAAAAATGACAATGGCTTGGGCATACCAGTGGCAATAGTGAAAAGGAGAGCACTGAGTTGACCACAGTCCTGCTGGGCATCTGTCTGCCCTCATCTCTCCCAGATAGGGAGCCAAAGTGCTCCAAGCCTCAGTGTTCCTCCTCCCTGCACAGCCACAGGGAACAAGATGCAGAAGTGCCTTTTAGGAGCAACAAACCACCACCAAGAGAAGTAGCCGGGCAAAAGCCACCCTTGTCTGACCCTTGGAGATGGGTGCTGCAGTTCAGCACCGGTGCACCCAGTGTTAGAGCACTGCTTGGTACCGTATCAGGAAGGAAAGCAGGTTCTTTAATCCTTGATGCAGAATTAAACCTAAAGCAGATAAGGTAGTGTGGACATGAGCTTTGACTTAGAGAGCTTGCTGCTGGATTTATTTGGTGTGTGAGTAATTAAAACCTTCAGACTTCCTGATTCAGTCCCAGTTATGACGCTGATTTGATCATTGTATTGTTCCATTTCTAATCCTTTAGTGAGGTTAGAGCAGGTTAATCTTAGTGAAATGTTTGCTTAATTCTACTCTTGCTCATTTGTCCTCTTAAAATCTGCATAAAAAAAAGAGTAATAGTAATTCTTTCAGCTTGTTTCAATTACTCTGAGAGCAAAGCTAATTCAGCTGAAGCAGCTTAAGAGGAACTTGATTGTGTTTCTACAGTTGAGGCTAAGTGCCAAAAAAAGATCAGGCACCTTCTTTGCTCCAGACTGGTGTTGATATGTTGCTATGGTTAAAATATGGAACATGTGTATGTTTGGCTCTTGGATAGTGCATAACTTTTTCTCTGGTTTTATACCTTGCTGCGCACACCTGCCAGGCTCATATTTCTGGCTCTTTTGCTCCTCTTCTGGACTGCTGTGGCTCATTAGTAAAGCAGAAGAAATGGAATTGAGTGTATGGGTGTTCACCACACTCATTGTGAAAAGCAACAGCATTTTTCTTTTGCTGCTCTCTCACCAGAAAGGCTTTTACTAGTGTCACTGTTTCATCAGACAGGACTTGTAGCTAACTGCCCTTTTGTGTGACCCAATATGGTTATCCCTATGGTCTTTTCTGTCAGTGAGGAATCGCATTTTTACAGGCATAACTTGTCCTGAAAACCAGAGATCTAGATTTCTCCTGTGATGTGTCTGTGAATGTAGAGGTGGGTAAGAAGATGGCAGTCTCTCTGTTACTCTTCACAGAGTACTTCAGCAGCTGGGAAAGCAGGCAGTGTTGTGGGAGAGTTGCTGTGTGGTGACTGGTTTTACTAGAGGATCTTTCACAGCTGACACACCTTTAGCACGCAGAGCTAAACAGCACACCAGCTGCCTAACACTCCTTACCAGGTATGGTATAGATGCTAGGCAGGGGTTGGTGGGCAGCAGAGTAAATATATGTTTTCTGCTATGGTAGATGTCTATCAAAGCTGTGGGAGGAAGTACGCTGTGGGCAGGAGGGGTGTCTTCATCCCTTTGTGCCACACAGCTTACTCCACAGCAGCATGCAGGGGTGAGGACCTGGAAAAGTGGAAAAAGAGACTATGGAAAGAGAAACAAATCTAGGGGATCTGAAGTGATCTCAGAGCAAAGACTTGCATATGCAGGAAGCTCTAGGAATGGCTCTGGGATATATTCCACTTCTCCTGAAAGCTTTTCTTCTTCTCCCTCACTTGGTCTACATGAGATGACCCCACCTGTGAATGTACTGAGGAAGTTATGCTTAAGCATCTTCCTCTGGAATATAAACAGTAAATAACAGGGCATTCAGAAGGGATATATTATTTCTCAGAGGAGCAGGATATATATGGGTGTGTTGCCAAAAGGAAGAGAAAAGGTGAGAAAATTATCTAAATGGAAAGAAAAGAATCTAAAATTAAACCTGAGCAGGGGGTATTTGTATGGACTGTAGCCCCTGGCTGCCACAGAGGGTGCTTGGCACATGTCAGAGTGGATGGTTGAACAGAGAGAGAATAATTCTTACTTTCTGCTACATGCAACCTTTCAGTAGAAATTAAAGCATCTTTAATTTTAAAAAACTCTGAGAGGCCAAATCTGATCTGAGTATTACTACAGTGTTGGGACAGACCAGCCATTGGAGTTCCCTTTTTCTCTTTTCCCAGCCATGCTTCCGAGCCTCACCAGAGGTGATGCTGCAGTGCCTGAGCTTGTGTTGGCTTTATTGCAGTGGGTGGAGATACACTCCAGTACCTCAGAGGGAGGGAAGATGGCTCTTTTGCTAGAAGCAGAAGCCTGTCTGCGATGTACTAAGAAAGTAAGAAAAGCCTCAAAAATAGACAAGACAACAGCAAGAACAGTTTCAACGCATGACAGTCTGTGTCTTCTGAACAACAGCGAGCTCCTGCTGCAGTGAGCAGAAAACAATACCATAGTGCCCATGGCACTTTGCTGCGAGAAATGTGGCTTTACAGACCAAGGGAGAAACCTTTTAAATGTGCTCTGATTTCTGCATTTGTTTGGTGAGCCAAGTCCCTTCCTTGCTTTTTTACTAATATCATTCCCTAAATCATTACAGAAGAGTGAAAAAATTTAAGCGAATGGAAGAGAGGGCAAAATGGTATCAAACAGGATTTAATTCTGGGGGCAAGGAGACACTATCCTCCAGCTCTGTGGTTAGTGAATGCACTTAACGGGAAAGTAGGGGAAAGTACATATGAATGGTTCGTTCTGTAAGAAGATGAGATTTGTTTGTGATGCCCCTACTCCACATGCCTGTTCTGAACCCTTTTTACTCTTACACTTGTCTTGCCTCCACAGAAACACAAAGACAACTGAAACGAGCATAGTCAGAAAGACCTCTGAAGTGTGGTTTGATTTCAACATTATATTTCCCCTTGACGGCTCACAGTGGCACTGTATTGCCAATAGATTATAGGGTTGAGGCTATTTTCTATGCAGGAGAATACACAAAGGAACCCCCACCAGCCCTAGCAGTGCTCTCAATCAAGTAAAAACCCTTCAGCTTCTTGTTGCAGACCTCTCTCTAGGATTCATGTATATTTTATCAAAGTTATATGCAATTCTGATACTTGTTTCTAAAGTGCTTTAGTACGAATCCCAAGATATACTGAAATGCTGCCTTGGCCCTTTTTAAAAAATCAGGTTTAGAACAGAGAAAAAATGAAATGGCTTGACTTCATAGCATGTAATAAGAGCAAATTCCACTCAACAGGCTTCTATTGATATAAATAAACAGAAGAAACACAAATGTACATCCATATGAAATCATTACACTCCTTGTAATTGTACCCTAGGAGCAGCAGAAGCAAAGAGGAGCATCACAGTTTCCCCTCTCTTAAATGAAGGTCCTGCAAGGAACTAAAGCTATTTTTGGCCAGAAGTGCTTTTACAAGCCAACACAGAAGCCAACACAGAAGAGCTATAGCCTCAGTGGTAACCAGTTACTGTGAAGATAATTACTAACAACATGGGACAATGAAATAAAAACAAAGCTTGTATTTACAAGTTGGGATTCTATTTTTTTTTTTATGTCTGAAGCTGTGAGGAAAAAAATTTAGAAGAAAGGTCTATGTATTTTTTTAGCTGTATTTCACAGCTCCTTTGTCTTTCAGGCAGTCACAAACTTTAGATCCAGAAGAATGGACAGAAAGCATATTCTGGTTACACTATAATAAAGTATTTAGGTTGAAGTCAGTAAAAGTCGGTATAGTGTGTGTGTGTGGTGATTAAAAAAAAAGAATTCATTTTGTATGTAATAAAGCTTTAGTACTTACAGCTGTCCTCTTCTTCAGTAATACATTTCACAACATAACAGGCATAGATGAAGCCCATCAGCTGAAACAAAATGTAATAAGGTTAGATGTAAAACAAATACAAGAGAAAAAAGGGAGCTAGTTTTAAAAAAGTAATAGCAGAGACAATTAAAAAAAATAAATCAACAGACCCTGTTTGATGAGGTGATGATAATTCTTCACAACAGTTTGGTAATTTTAATTGGAAATAGTCAGGGATCTTTTGCATCTTTCTTGAAAAGCACACCCTTCAATAAAACTTCCAAAACTGATCAAAAATTTTACATTACTGAATTGTCTTTTTAGTTATTGAAAACAAGAAAACCAAACGGATGGTTGGATGGATGGATTTTTAGTCATTAAAAAATGTAAATATTTCTGTCAAAATCAAATTTGTTATTCAACAAAACCTGACCCTGTAGCAGAACTCTGTTTTTTAGCAGATCTTTGCCAACTAAACTGAGGACAAATTCAGTACACTTGCAAACTGGCTATATAGTGATATTTTATCACTTGAAATTAGGACTGTGGATTAGTGGGGCTTGTTCCCATATCTGCAATAGCTCACAAGCCTCAAGATGTATCTAACTGCAGCATCACATGCTGCAGCTGGCAAATCTGTATCTTGTTCACTTCATTCCTCTCCTTAGAGCATTCCCAGAAATGAATTGCGAACAGAAGCAAAAGGATTTAGAAAAATGAAAATCTGGAGTACCACCTGGCAAAACAAAAATAGGGAATAAATGGCCAACATCACACACTCCAAGAATCATGTCAGTTCTCTGCTAGTCCCTCCTGTAATTTGTCATTGCTAGGAAGTTAGACCAGAAGCAACAGGACAAATACTAGAGCAGCAGAAACTGCCACATGCTACATGCTTTACACAGTTTCCCTTACGTGTTGGTCTGCAGAATTTTCTCTACTGATTACCTACAAACTGTTTTTCATCCTTTAGCTGATCACTGAAGTTTGCATAGTAGGATGTAAAAGAATTCAGGTTGTTTGATACCTGTAGTATAAAGAGAGCCATGCTGCCAAAATGTGTTATTCTGCACAGGTCACCTAACAAAGATCTTTTCTTAAGCTGCAAACCCAGCTGTAGACTTTGGAAATTATTTCTTTATACAGATAATAAAACTGCCTAAAGGCTCAGGCCAGGACTGAGCTCTCTGTGTGTGGTGCAAGCCCCATATTTCAGACAAAGTAATCAGTCGCTTAGACAATAAAAAGGGTTAAATCTGTCAGAGGACGATATATTGTTATGAATGCTGGCTAGTGCAAATGGACTTTTTTTCATTAATCCAAGGAGCACCTACAGTCACTGAAATATTGTAGGTGCTTGGAGCCCTTAATATTACCCATATACATGAAATGCAAACAATTCCATTTTGTTTCCTAGTGCCTTCACGGTGACTGAGTCACCATGCCTGATTTACTCCAACTCTCGCACAGATATTCCTGGTATTTCTGTCAGTTTTCTATATCTGAAGCTCTCCCCACCTACAAGTTCTAGCTTCTAACATCTGTATGGGTGAGAGACAGGTAAAGGAAAAAAAAGGAAGCCATCCCCAAGACTTTTCTGAAGAGACCAAGACTTGATTTGGAGATCATGCTGTAGCCAGAATAGACGTTGTCTGCTAACTGCTTAAGTTCTTGTTGGGAGCCCAGAAGTTGCATTACAATAGAACTAAATCATTAATTTTGTCATTTATAATAAATCTGCTTTATAGTGCTGCTGGGAAGATTTTACACCTGGGAAGGATGAAATATTCACTGCTAGATACAAAGAACGCACTGTACCAAGAACAGTGGCACTCAGCTATTATCAGCATTTCATCTCTGTTTTATTGTATCACTCTTTCCTTTGGTTTCTTGGCTTCAGGACAGATGCCTAATTTGGTCAACTGACTTATGCCCTGCATAACCCCATTGACTTCAATGACATTACATGGGGTTTAATTCAGCAACAAATTAGGTCTGGAAAGGTTGTTCATAAATGATGCCGTTCTTGGATGTGAATCCTGGTTTAATAGTTTCTCTGTTCTCTTTTTACAGACCATAAGATCCAAGATAGCTGAATAGTTGCATCTCTAGTAGGTTGAAATGGTAAAGCTTTTCTTGTAATACAGTTCAGTAGTTTACTATCTTCTAAGACACCTCAAGCTCACTAAACTTCTCTCACAAAGCACAGCAAACAAACTATCACAAATTGTGCTTACAGCTGATCTTTTAATTGTATTCAGTTGCATCTCTTAAATGTCTAGGGAACTCCTCCGATACATGAGTAAATCCTACAGCATTTCATCAGATGAGCTGGCTGATTAAAAGAGTGCCTTAAAGCTGGAAATCATTTTGTTCTAAATACGAATGGAAGTTTGTTTCCCATGAGACAATCAGAGTTCATAAAATAAACCTCCCCTTCTCCCACATTAATCCAACCCTTTGCTTGGTACACATACTAATTTTGTTTTAATTTGAAAATCACATTAGGCTTTCTGTTGCTACTTCCCCCTCTTTTTTAACCAAGCAACTTATCAGTTCTGGTCCAGTAATAGCCATTCAAGATTTATCTTCTAATTGCATCATCATCAGAGGGCACACACTCAGAGCTGCAGTTCAGAACCAGAAGTGGCAGTTTTTACTTTGAGTGTGCTCAATGGCCTGAGCTCATGGTGACCACTGAGACCTCTGGGATGAAGAACATGCTTCTTGGGTAGACCAAGTCCTCCTGTAGGAAGGGTACAGCTCACCTATGCATGTAGCAGAGATTTCCTGGGGACCAGTCATCTAAAATTGTCAATGAATTCCCACATGAATGAAGGGGTCTCCTGAAATTTACCACCTCTGTTACAATGCAAGATGCATTTCTTTGACCTTGTTTCTCTCAGAAAAACATGCTACAATGTACTGATATACAGCACAAAATAAATACATTTTCAGCAAAACACTTCACTGAAGATACTCCTCACCCGCAGAAGAAATTGGAGAAAAAACCCCAAACCATACCAACCCAAATGATAGAGGTCACATAGCTTAATATATTCCTGGGAAAACCTCAAACATAGCAGTTCTGAATGCATTATGAAAATTCCACAGAGGAGAGACTTCCTGATTCAGTATCTCAGAAAGATTTTTGTCTTATGTGAGAAGGAAGCGAATGAGTCCTCAGAGATAAAGAAGGAGCCTGTCTCAGAAAATGAGTTTAAAACTAGAAAAGCCAGCTTGAAAACTCTTGTTGCTTTGCATCCCTTCAATTCATTCAGCCATTTATTTATTTATTTATTTATTTATTTACCAAGCTTTCTTTTATAAACCATGTAGAGCTAAAAAGAAATAGGTGCAATGAACAGATCAGTTCTGGATCCCAGACCCATCAACGTTAGGTGTGTACATCTGTCCCATTCACATTTTCATGTTGTAGTATGGGCCTCCAGAGGAGAAGGAATCATTAACGACAGTGCTTCTCAGAGTAATTAGTGAATGCCTGTTTTTATGAACATAATTTTCTGCAGCATGAAAAAATTGTCTCTTTACAACTTTCCCTGATTCAATATGAGAGTATAAATGAGCATCACTCTTTTTAAAAGTGCAACATTACCCATCCCTGCACCAGCTCCCTGGGTGTTACTTTGATGGCATCTGATGACCATTTCTATATGCAGTGATTTCAAATGGGGTTTTTTTCTTTCAGTTTTTTTTTCTTTCCATCTATAAACAGCTTGATAAAACCATCATTCGTTCTCCTAAAGCAAAACCGAAGACTAGCAAAAGTCCAAAATAAGTCAGCAATATAACAACAGTACTGAAGGATTGTCAATGAGATTAATTATAGGATTAAATTAATGCATTTTATTGCCTTATTATAGCTGTATAAGACAAATAAAAAATGTAGACAGAAGATTTCCTACCCAAATCAGCAGCATCCTCTTACAGTGCTAGAGACTCTTAGGAAATCCCAGGTTTTCTGTGAATGTACTTCCAGACTTGCTCAAAATGTCAAGTGGTGTGATCAAACTTGTTCAGAATTGGTATTGATCAAAATCCGGTCTTGCTATTTTTTCTCACTTGTTTTATGGAGATAAATGTTTTCATATACTTCAAATAGCACCAGATTTGGGAAAAATGCTCTTATATGAAACCCTATCATTTGTGTTCAAGGCCCCCACCTTTCCATCTTTTAAAGCAATATCTTTATAGATAATTATTAGGAGTTATATTTATTAAGCCAGACACCTGAAAGAAAAGAATGACAGCAAGGAAAAAGCAAAACCTAAAACTAGATAAGATCTGGCTGGAATAAGGCAATGAGGAGAAGGCTCAAGATGAAGATGAATGAGTTAAGGGTTGTGGAAATAGCACATGATCTTGGCTTCAGTGAATGAGCGTGTTCTACTCTGTAACTGGACTTTGTAAGGAAAAATGGGCTTTAGATTTAAAAACCAGAAAACCACTGTGTTTTTCTATGGAAAGATGTCATAGTACCTTCTGAAACAGCTGAGGCTTGTGTATTCACTTTCATTTTTGCAGGATTCTACAAACACGGCAGTTTTAAGATCTTAGCAAAAAATGGGCTAGTTCAGACAATAATGAAGAATTACATGAAGGTTAATTTTGGTCCTGGGAACTTCACAAAGTGCCAGTGTTACATGTCTACCCATGTGCAATTTAATCAGATTTAAGTTTAAAGGGGCTGCACATACAAAGACTCTGTGCTGCTGTGCACTTAAGGAACAGTGTTTCTTTAAAACAGATTTTTGAAGGCTGGAGATACACATAAATATATTATGAGCAACTAAAAAACTGTAGAATTACTGTCTAGAAAGCTTCCAGTGTATTGATTTTCAGAAAAATCATACTCATTATTCAGCCCAAAAGGTAAGACAGAGGGCTTTCTCTTGTATCTTTAGAATTAAGCCTGCGTCGTGGGGGTTCTAAAGCTGCACCCTGCAAAAGTCTTTTCAAGCATGATTCCACTGCCAGCAGCAGTGAGCATCAGTGAGTGAACATCATTGCTAGAGTTTAATTTAAAACGCAAGCTATGTTCCATGGAAACTACTCTGTTGAGGTATGCTTTTATTTGTGCTTACACTTAATATTACGAGAATTCTGTCATTCCTCCAAGTTTAACTATCATCATGAAAGGAGCACTGGAAGACTTGATATCAGGGCAGATTTCTGATGAGGAATGTAGACTGTGTGGCCTTGCAGTCATTCTTCTACAGAATTAACTATCTATGTGCTGTCTGGAAAGAATAACTTATCAGTATGGCCAAGTAGCTTTATTCTGTGAAATAAAATACTTATTAAAGAAAACAATGTTAAGTTGCCATGTCCACACAAACATCTAGTGGGCAATCATGAAATTTAAAACCAGACCAAATGCTCAATTTCTTAGCCTATGTAGTTGTCAAATTTTTTCTTTCCTTTCTTAATGTGAAAGCTGCCCCAGAGGTTTTTGATTTTTTTTCTCACCAGACACAGTAAAAACATAATCATAAATCCAAATAAATCTAGATACACTGGAAAATAGGAGTGTGATAAAAATTGCATTTATTTCAACTAGTTTGTCATAATCTTTTTTTGTATCAGCTGTCTAGAAGATGCTTAGCATAAAGTATTTCTTAGTGGACTACTGGAGATTTTTCCTTTTTTGTATAAGCATTTGAAGATCACCATGAAGACCTGCTAGAATACTTTTGTTAGAAATGCTGCTGGCATTTAGGAGTAGTTCTGTCATGTTCTGGGCAGCCATTCCCTTAGTGTCTTCCCTGGCAAGCTTTTTCACCTGATGAATTGAAGAGACCACAGGGGCACTGAAAATCACAGCACTGTGGCTTGTCAGATAGGAGCTGTGCAAACCTTTACAACGGCAGAAAGCAAGAGATACTTACCTGTTTTGAAGCTGTATTAAAGAGAGTCAGCTTGACCCAAATTTCCTGAAAGTTTAGACAAACTTTCCTGCATATCTTATCTAAAACTTTCTACAAATCTTCCCTCTTCCTAGGTATTTCAGTGTGATTTATGCTTTTAATAACCACAAGATATTTGGCACTTTCCCATGATTTAATCTTACAGCTGAAGAGTAGGATGCCCTTTTTCCTGCTCCAGACATCAGCACCAACCCAAAATACAGGACCTACCAGTTTGTACAATATGGAGCTAGGGACTGCTTACTGCAGACCTCTGTGTTAACTGAACTGCAGAGCACCTTGTAGATTCAGGCTTGGTGCAGAACTTTACATTCCTGCTCCCACAGGTGAAATGCCCCAGCTGGGACTGACAGGTTGACCTGTGATGATCCCCAGATCACAGCTTAGAGTAATGACAGGGTTGAGAAGCCAGGAGAAAATTCCCCATCAGCTGTATTCAGCATGTACTGAGCTCAGCTCAAGTCTGAATTGCTCAGTGCAGGCTGAAGGTATTAGTGCTGCAAAATGATTAGGGTTAAAGGATATATTTGATTACATATTTTCATTAATTTCACCCAAACTGAGTCTATGGGAAGTCCTGAAAATGGAAAAGTCCATTGCTCTGTTTTCTCTCACAACATAGATCTGAAACCCAGCTTGCCACTGTCAGAACAGAGCTCTGATTATACAGAGGTCAACAGCATGTGGCGACGGCTGTTCACATCAAAAGGATTTAGCCATTAGAGCAGTGTAGACTGGGAAAAATAATTCCATGTATTTTTAAAACAAGGCCAGCTGCCTCTATCTACTCAGCAACAGCAAACCAAAGAATGAAGTTGAAACAAAATGAGTAAAAGGCTTTAAAATACTTATCACCATAGTTATTATCATCCTGTTAATAACAGGAATAGATTATTAAAGCAAAAGTGTATATATGTCAGTATGCGGGCTTTGCTTTGAAGGTTTTATATTTCTATAAAACTTTTGAAAACTTATATGGAAAAAACTTTGGTTTCTCTTGCTTCTAGGAATACTTTGGAATGGTTTAATCATCTGACTTTTGTATCTGACTGCCTTTGGCAGCAGTAGCTTTTCTTGTATCTAACTATGTGTCACCTTTTCCAGACAGCCATAGGATTAGGATAAGAAAAACTGGGCTTTTTATGCTGCAGATCTAAGAAAGCCACAGACTGCTCAAAGCTCACCAAATGAATGCCTAGCATTTTAAATTGAACTGCATTAGAAGAAAGAGTTGATTATCAATGCTACTCAGTCTTTGGAGGGGCAGTAGGAAATAAAGTGCATATTTGAAGTTTGTGCAGATTGTATAAGGGGAAATATTTTGATGATACAAGAGAACTCTGAATTCTTGACAAACACACATATGAGTGCTTCTGCTCAGCGAAAACCCACCCCTCCATGTTGAGGCACCCATATGGCAAGTGAAGCTTGATGATGTGGGTGTGAATACTGGGCTCTCAGATCCAAGGAACAGAAGCATTCAAAGGAGAGTGAGTAGAGGATGAGAGAGTAGCATGTTGTTGAGTCTGCCGGTTTCTTAGGACTGTGACCAACCACAAAAACTGTGTAGAGTAAAAGTTCAGAAAGGAAGCACAGGTTATTTGCTCTTCTCCATCATTACATATTAGATTAAGTTAGAGCAATACTGTAACATAAATGGCAAGAGCCAGAACATTTCACCAGAGGTGAGAAAGACTTTCCAGGAACAACTGACTTTTTCCCTGTGATGCTATTTTTTTCCCTGTGATGAATTGCTGTTTATTTGAAGGTTCTGATGGTGGTCGCAGGGTCAAGAAGCTTCATGGTGCACAACTGCTTTGGTACTACACCAGCTTAATGGTGGTTGTCATGGTGTTAAGGCCCAATAATGCTCTCATCAAAGTGCTCCTCTGACAGCTGGTGATGGCAGTGTTAGCAAGGCAGACTGATGTATGGTATGAAAAGTGCACTGCTCAGCTGAAGAAGCTCTTCAGCAACCTTAAGAGTCAAGCTCATTAACTTACAGAAAGAAAACCAAATAAAGCATTTATAGGAAAAGCTGTAGACGGTGTGATGTAGATAAATAGGGCCTGAAGTGATAAAACCTGAACACTGATTCATTATTAAAATACAGTAATAGCAATTCAGA
This sequence comes from Neopsephotus bourkii, assembly GCF_033783945.1. Taxonomy (NCBI): domain Eukaryota; kingdom Metazoa; phylum Chordata; class Aves; order Psittaciformes; family Psittacidae; genus Neopsephotus; species Neopsephotus bourkii. The sequence goes on from NW_026902239.1 coordinate 9,858,017, forward strand.
ATTCCAGTGGGAACTGTGGACTAACAGGAGAGGAATAGACTGATCTCTTTGACAGTGCCATCAGCAACAGAGCTGCCAGGAAGGTAACTTAAGTCAGAGGGGGGATTTGCCTGTGTTCTCTGGCTGGCTGTGCCCATGCACAAGATGGGAAGGTGGGATATCTAACAGGATAGCCTTTCTCTCTGGAAGTGCATGTAAGCGAGATGGGGAAGAATGAACTTATCTTAACCAAACAGCTCCCTCAAACCTCACACTCTGAAGCAAGGAAAGAGCTATCTCAGTGAAAGTACGAAGCAGTCTGCATGGGATGCTCCACATCACTGCATCTCACTAGGATCCATACACCTAGCAAATACACTGCTTAGCACAAACATTTTGCTCTAAATGCACAATATAACAGCATCAAGTGCTGGGGGGGGGGGGGGGATGTGGGGGTGGGTTCAAGGTCAATAAAACCTCTTCCTGTGGCATCTAATGTTTAAAGTAACTGAACTGAGCTGATGTCTCAATGCTATTTTCCTTCTCAGCATTAGCCTACTGCTTTTTCCACGTTTGTAATCTGTAATAAAAGATATGTTTCAGTGCTACCTTCTTCATTCAGCAAAATCAGATAAGCAGACTTCAAAAAGCAAATGCCAAATTGCTTTGTGAAACCTTTCCTGCAAAAGGAGAACCACTGGAGAGTTTAAAGGAATATCACACTATGTAGCCTAGGCTGGTACAAAGAGAGATTACACTCTAGAGCCTCCAAGTGGAAGGGCAGTTTGAATTCCATTGCCAAAGGCATCTTCTTACAGCCCTTCTGCTGAAGGGCAGGGGATCACTACCTTGTTTATTCAGCATGAAAGATAGTGATCTCCTTGGTCCAAATGGAAATAGCTTGATGGCAAAAGGTCCCAGTCATCACCTGGGGTGGTAGAATACATATGAATGAATTCTGCACTATGTGTGACCAGAAAACTGTGATCCTTTTCGCCGAGGATTCCAGTAACAGCGTATCACATGAGGCATCTGGGGGAGATTGCGAATTATTAAGAGAGAACATTCTCGGAAAGGCCATGTCCTCAGAGTCTGTGCCTCATTGCAGAGAGTTAAGTGGATGAGTTATATCTGACAGTTTATGAACCTTGTTAATATAATGCAGTACCTGGGAGTCTGCCAGCCATGGTGATCAAGGAAGTCTAAATTAGAGCTCTGCCACTGACATCAGATGCCCATTTAAAACTGTTTCATCTGAATCGAGCACGTCTCTCATCCTCTAAAGCAGTGATTGTCAGCTTGAAGCTCTGAAGTTCAGTGTGGCTCTCAGTAGTCAGTACACATCTCTTCCCTCGGTCTCAGTAAGAGGCTATCTAACATGCTGATGCAGAAACTGCTCTGGTAGGAAGAGCACAAGTGACAGCAGTACCTGACATGTTAGTCTCCATGAAACATGTGAAGTTTGTGGTTTTTTTAATCCACATGTGGTGAAGGCTGCAGCTCTGTCACCTGTTCCAGGCACAGGTCATTCAGAGCAATCCATACACTAGCAGATTGGGATGCCTTGGCCTGCAGGAGAGGTGAGGCAAAGCTGCTGCATCAGCTGAGGACAATCACCATCCAGCCTCCACACTGGCAATGGACTGCAGGAAGTGAGAGAAAAGATCATAGCCCTTTTCCTTCTGCTCTGGCAGCAGCACACACAGTAGCCATCATGCTGGGACAGCAGCTGTGTTCCTTCTTTGTCCCTGAAAATGCTCTGCCTTTCTCCTTGCCTCCAGAACCTCCCACTTCTGTGATGCAGTGTATGCCCTAACATGAACAAAATTTTATCTTTTATAAACATCATATCAATTTAGGTATCTATTTTATCCTATTTGATAGCAATGAATGCAAAGTGATGGTTGCATTTTTTCACACAGAACTCAAGACAATTTCAATAAAATTATAACATTTCTTGATAACCCTTGCTAATCAGGTGACTAGATCCTGCAATCCTTCACTGTGGAGTTGAACAGCTGCCTTTCAACAACTCCATCCCTATTATGCCTTATTACTTTGATAAATGCCATGCCCATCACTGGGGAGGTTATTGTAATTCTGAAGATATGTATTAATATATTGTTTGATCTAAGATTTAAAATAAACTACCTTATCTTTGTGAAGGCTCCTTGTTACAGATGAGCTACACTTTCATAAACCCGTAGATTTGGTTTTTTTCCACATTTAGTGCAGTAAACTATTAATACTATCTTTTGAATGCTCAAGAAGACATATAATTCTTGGAAAATGTACAACAGTATTAGAGGGCAATAATTCATCAATCTGCAGTAACGCAAGTCTGCAGCATGAACATGGAAATGTACAAGGTATAACACATTAAGTATGCAAGTCCAGTGGAAGGTCACAGACATTGCAGAATAAATGTAGAGTCATAGAAAAAATGGAGGAAAACCAAACAGAGCCTGAAAAACCCTCAATATTTTATGCCAAGACAAATGAAACAGCAGCCAAACATTCAGTGAACAGGGACTGGAATGGCAGCAGGCCTTATTAAAGCTAAAAGGTACAATTTGCAAGATTTGACATATGAATGTGCTACTCAAATAAAACAGATCCTCTGGTTAGATGTCTAAAAATTGGAGTTGACAAAGGTCTCATAAGCAGGTCTCTGTTTCCCAAAGAACAGAAGCAGGTCAGATACATTAATAATGTTGAAGAAAATGGTTAAAACTAAAGTTGAAAATGCCAAGACATCTCACACCCAAAATTTGTTAGGGCAGAAACATTCCATTTCCAAAAGTGCTACAGGTTGTGTCTAAATAACCAGTTTGGCAAAACTACTGTAATCTGGTAGTTTTGGTCCCTTCACTTGAAAGTCTGGGGACCTGGCTGGGACAAGCATATCTTCTGCTTGGCACGTGTCCCTCTGCAATGAAAGGAGCAAATCTGCTGAGGCAGATGGCTGTTTACGTGCCCAGAAAGCCTGGGTGCTCACAAGCTTCTCATGAAAGGTTTGCAAAATTGCCACCAATGGCATAATTCCATGACAAGGTGATAGACTTCATGCTTAATATGTGCCTGATTAGCAGGTGCTTGCCTCTCAATTTCACTCTAATCTTCAGCATGCTGCAATACAGCCAGTTGTACACTGTATACAACTGGGCAGCAAACGGATGTGAAGCCCTACTGATATTCAGAAATATGTTACTTGCATGATTCATGAAGATACCTATATTATCTGGAGGATGGCATCTAACACAAAAGCCTGATTGGAATCTTTTTGTTCCTCATTGTGATCATTTGGCCAAGCTATCTCATTCAACTTCAGTACAAAATCTGAATAATGATTCCCCATCTGTTTGGTTTGAAGCTGACAGAGCCACCCTAATGCTCTTCTGTATCCTTTTGGAGTTATCCTTTCCTTTTAGCCTTCTTTTTAGGTCATTAAAGTTCTCTACCAAATATGAAGATCCTGATGATGGCATATGTTTTCTTCATTCTTATATCGGTTTACTTGATCTTGAGGTTTTACTGAGAAGACTGAGTTGTGCAGTTCTTGCTGCTGTCCAGGCAGACACAATCATTCACTATGGAGGTTCTTCCCTGATGGAGGTGGTTCAGAGGAGAACTGTGAAAATGATCAGTGGACTACAGGGAGGAGATCAAGCAGTTTAGCTAAGCAAAGGAGATTAAACTTCATCACAAAGAGTAAAAACAGGGAGTAAAATGTTGCTAATGACAGGATGATGCAGTTTTTTAGATAAATGTAAGCATCGGGATTGAAAGATAGAAATTTTGACAAGTTAAAGGTAAATTTTAATGAAAATTGTGGTGAGCTTTCCCTCAGGACATTTCAAGATCAAGATTAAATGTATTTTTAACTGTAGTTCAGGCAGGAATTAATTCAGAGAATCTCTATGCCTGTGTTATTAGGAGGTCAAACTAGGTAATCGCAGAATTTTCTTCTGGCTTTATGATTTTTGACTCTAATATGGTGCATGCAATATTAGTATGCAACAATTCCAGTGTATAGTAGTATTTGTGAAAAAAAACCAAACAAAAACCAACAACAAAAACAAAAAAAAAAAAACAACCCAGCCCCCAAAATACCCCAAACCAAAACCAAACCCCACAAAAGTGGAAAAATGAGCACTTTGCTTTACTGGAAAAATAGCAGAGAAACTTGCAGTGATAGTAAAGTATTTGCAATCAGTATCTAATTCACCTACAGCAAAGTACAATTACCTTCAACTGTGTTATAATTTCTTTTACTATTTTCTTCTTGAATAAATTAACTTCAATTTGCACTTTCAGTAATAAGTAGCACAGTGCATATTACACCATTATTACTACACTTAATTCACTAGACATGTAATTGACATTGCTATTTATATTGTGCTGAATTAAATCTGAAGAAATCCAGGAAAGGAGTAACCAGCTTATTCCAGACCTCACCTTAATATGGAAATATGGGAAAAGGAGTCACACCTGGAAAGCTTCAACCCTTATGTGAGGAACTGCATATGAATCTTCCGAAAGAAAGAAAGTAGTATCTTAAAATATACTGCTGAAACAAAATGCAGAGGATTTGAAGACAGTAAAAAGCACTTGGGGCTAGGGTAAAGAGAAGGGAATGAGGGAACATGTCACCTTGACTCCTTCTTTCACTTCTTCCTTTTTTTCTAATTCTTCATTTTTTATGGAGCATAACATTTCTGACTTTTCTACTCCACAGAGGGGTGTGGATTAGTATGAAATGTGCATAGGGACAAAATTTCAAAATAGGCATTGTACCACTGGCAGGAGGCTGCCTAAGGCAAACATCTCCTCTCTGCTGATCACCACATAACCACAGTTCCAGACATTTGATTTTATGAAATGATCAGGTGCAGAGACTGAAGGCTACAAGCACACCAGGGCAGCACATCACTGGTGGAGCCTTCCCTCATCAGCAAGCAGCCTTAATGAAACGCATTAAAATAAGTGAACTGTAGATAGAGCCAGCAGTGACAGGAAGTTGTACAGTGACATAAATCAAGTGTCTTATGGAATAGGGCCACACTAACGAGACAGAGGCGCCATGCTGCCTAAAGAACTAGAAATATTTTATCTACATAAAATAGAGTGCATTCTTGGGACCTGAGTAATTAATGGTGCAGGGAAATATACTCTGGCTATGGCTATGTTGCTAAATCGGTAAGGGCCAACGGCCAGCCTCTGGCTTCAAGGCCAAATAGTGTAGACTGGCTGTTGTCTGCACCACTTTGGTGCAGCTCCAGCTACAGCACAGAGGCTGTGTAACACTTAACTGAGACTTCTATGAGCCCTATGCGGTGAGACTTACACCTCTGAAGCAATCCCATCTTCTCTGTTCTTTTTTTTTTTTTTTTAAATCAGTTCAGAGTGTCTGAAATAATGAGGGCTGTGTCACAGCCCAACAGAGAACAGAGCAAGTTTTGCCTTCTAGTATACTATTGCTGTACCATAAAATAGCCGTGTCATACACATCCAAGTTTTTCTCTGTCACAGTTTAAACCCAGCCAGTAGGTTTTCCATCCCACTTTCTCATGTCTTCTCCATGATCCTGCAAGTAAAACTATAGGGTGGCCCATGGCATGTATCTCCTACATCTTATCTCTCAAGCAGTAGGATGCCTTTTGTTAATAGATGAGATGTGTGTTGGTACACGTGGGGAGCTAGATAGATCGGATAGATAATCTCTCAATTGTTTGAGGTCCTGGGACCATTTTTCCACAGCTGAAATTATGGAAGGGGTGAGATTGTCTTTGAACTTTTGGAGTTGACAAATCAGTTCATCCACTGTTGGTGATGCCACATCATGCAAGGTCACTGATAACAATGAGTGGGCATACGATGATGGTGCACCCTGTGTAAATTTCTGCCACATGGGTCATGTACATTCAACTTCATCTGGATCTACAGGTGCATTCCTGGCATCTGGCCTGCGATAGATCATCTCTGCAATGGCTGATTCTCTCAGAGACTGGATGCCTTTCTCTAGTGTGGTCCAGTTGGCTGAACAACTCATAACACCGTCCTTGTACAGAAACCTTTCTTTCACAGCTGCCAAGAGCTGCCTCCAAGGGCTGAGGGACCGTTTCTCTTTTGCAATTGCTTTGTCCATTCGCCCTCCACTAGCAAGTGATCCCAGCTGCTTGGCTTCCCTACCTTCTAATTCATGACCATTGGCCCCATTGTCCCAGCACTGGGGCAATCAGGTGACAAGGTGTTCCCCCAGATGACAGGTGAAATCTTTTTGTATGTTCCATAGCTCGGTTGAGGTCTGGGGTCGAGAAGTCACCTCTTCTTCTTCCTCTTCCTCTGATCCACGTAATAATAACTCTCGCTAAGATGCTGTCCCGTGTAGTAAGTGCACTGATTCCTCATCTTTCTTCACTGTACGGGTTTCTCTTTGTGCCTCTTGTTTGCGTTTCCCCTTGCATACAGGGGCAACTGATATTGGCAAGAACTGGTCCTTTGGTTTAGCTGCAGTGACTATTACTCTGGTTGGAGTGTCTGCAGTGTCTGCCACTAGGGTTGGAGTTGCTGCGGTATCTGTTGTCGGGGTTGGTACAGATGCTGGGCTTGGGGGTTGAGTAGCACCAGCAGCTGCATTGTCTGTCGCTGTAGGAGTCTGAGTAGCTGCTGTACTTGCTGCTGCAGTTGGTGTAGTTGCTGTGCTTGGAATTGGAATAGCTGTGTTGTCTGTTGTGGTCAGAGTTTGAGTAGCTGCTGTATTTGTTACTGGGGTTGGTGCAGCTGCTGTAGCTGCTGTACTTGAAGTTGGAGTAGCTGCGTTGTCTGTTGCTTTGCCATCAGATCCAGAGACATCTTTTTCCCTTTGAAGGTGCTTGCCAGTGTTGAACAGGGCTTTGTAAGCATAGGCCAAGCCCCAGCACGTTGCCAAGATTTGTCCCTCTCTGGTATGACCAGGATGACAACACACCTTGCTTAAGTATTTTAATAGTTTTTCCAGATTTTGCACTTATTCAGTGGTGAAGTTCCAAAGCACTGGAGGGGCCCACTGGCTTAGATCCTTGCCCATACTATCCCACCCACGCTGCCACTCATGACTATCCAGCCTCAGGGAAAATCTCTTGGTCCTCCTATATTGTCGTCTAACCACAGACAAGACCCAAACCCAACTCTGCTTAACTTTCGAGGTCGGATGGAATGGTCATGGATAAAACACACTCTGTATGGTACCAACATGGTGATCCCCGTCACAACTGGTAGGCAGCTCTTGAGGGTATCCAAAAGCCATTCAAAACCTTCAGAACTCTCAAATGATGCTCTAAATAGTCTGGTGGGGGATCTGGGTGTGTGTGGGAATGTCTTCTTTACAGGTTGACCAATAGAGGAGGAAAAAAAAGATGTGTAATTGCTAAACACCTCCCAAAGTATAGAGGTGATGACCACACTGGGAATGCAAATCATACCAGTATCATGACCAACGAGTCTACTGTATTACAAGTCATTCCCATAAGGTACAGCAAAACAAGAACCAGGTCCCACAGCTGATAAAACACTTAAACAGCAAATACTGGCTGTAAGTAAGGTACGACATGCTGAAATGCTGAGATCAAGAGTAACAACTTTGAGAGCCAATAAACCAGCATTGTGACTATTGACTCTTAGTCCGAAACAATGAATGCTTATCACAGATACAATTAGACACACTCCGGTCAGATCTGTCATTATCTCAACCCTTTGTGCCCCTCACTGGGCACCACAAAGAACTGTTGTGGTTTAAACCCAGCCGGTAACTCAGAACCACACAGCCGCTCGCTCGCTCCACCTCTTCTTCCTCCCCCTGCTCCCAGAGGGATGGGGAGGAGAATTGAAAGAATGTAACTCCCACGGGTTGAGATAAGAGCAGTCCAGCAACCAATGTACAACACAAATCACTGCTGATACCACCAATAATAATAATGATAAGGGAAAGAACAAGGGAAGAGAATACAACCGCTCACCACCCGCTGACCGATACTCAGCCTGACCCGAGCAGTGATCTAACCCTTCCGGGTAACTGCCCCCAGTTTATATAGTGGGCATGACGTGCTGTGGTATGGAATACCTCTTTGGTTAGTTTGGGTCAGGTGTCCTGTCTCTGATTCCTCCTCGCTGCCCCTCCTCCCTGGCAGAGCATGAGACTCAGAAAGTCATTGTTTGGAGTAAACATTACTTAGCAACAACTAAAAACATACGTGTTATCAGCACTGTTTCCAGGTTGAATGTCAAAAATACAGCACTGCACCAGCTACTGAGAAGGAGAAAAATGACTGCTACTGCTGAACCCAGGACATTCTCAAAATGAAGATGACAAGGCAGAATAGAGACAGCAGAAAACATTCTTGTTTTATATTAATGTCTGCTTTGAGATGTTCTGTTGATTTTGTCTTGCCTTTTACTCTGGAAAATACTCCTCAATGCAAAATGAGGGTGGTGTCATGCCTTTTGGATGTAGCAGGAGGGTATGAGGGGGTGCTTGAGGGTTTGAAACAGCTGGGAATTATGTGATGCTGTTTTATCCATCCTGCCTTTTGGGAGAGGTCTCTGAAAGGAGATATGTCTAGGAATGAGAAGAAACTTCTTCTCAGTGAGGGTGACGGAACACTGGAACAGGCTGCCCAGGGAGGTTGTGGAATCTCCTTCTTTGGAGACATTCAAAACCCGCCTGGACACGTTCCTGTGTAACCTTATCTAGGTGTTCCTGCTCCGGCAGGGGGATTGGACTAGATGATCTTTTGAGGTCCCTTCCAATCTCTAACATACTGTGATACTGTGATACTGTGAATATGTTCATGTACTGTCATAGCAAATGCTTGTGAGACTACTCAAAACTCTCACAAGGACATTAGCTAAAAAAGGCAGGGCATTAGCTACAAAATAAGCAGCGTAATTTATCGGGGGTTCAGTGCTCAAGCTCTGTCTCTGGCCTTCTCTTACTATGAACACAGATGCACCCTTTGAAGACACGCACTTTTTAAGCCTTTAAACATCTATGATCCAAAGGGATGCCAGCTTACTTGAAACACATATTGTAAGCAGTGTTTATTATTTCTATTATTGTCATTATTAAATATTTAATATTGATATAAATTGCATCGCATATTTAATAATAATAATTCTTCCAAGTTTACAGCAGTATTTTATAGACAGCCTTGCTGAGATTAATAGTCTCCTGAATATTAATACAAACAAGTGCAGTAATTGCTGCACAACGAACCAGTCAGACAGATGAAGAGCCTAGTTTCCCTTCACATTTTTCCACTGATCACATTTAAGATCTTCTTTGCATCTGTGTGAGGCTGTACTTCCTCTCTCAGTTGGAAGTCAGGTCTCCAGCATTTGCATTCACCTTACTGCGAGCTGTTCATTCACTTGTGTGGTCATTAATGTATATAAATATCTCAAAGGCAGGTGCCAGGAGGATGGTACCAGATTCTTTTCAGTGCTGCCCGGCAAGAGGATGAGGAGCAATGGCCATAAACTAAAACACAGGGAGTTGCACTTCAACATGATGAAGAACTTCTTTACATTGAGGGTGGCAGAGAATTGGAACAGGCTGCCCAGAGAGGCTGTGGAGTCTCCTTCTCTGGAGATACTCAAAACCTGACTGGATGTGTCCCTGTGTAACCTGCTCTAGGTGGCCCTGCCTTGGCAGGGAGTTGGACTAGATGATCTCCAGAGGTCCCTTCCAACCCTAATGATTCTGTGGTTCTGTGCATAAAATAGATGGTGCTCTTTATAAATCACAGTGTTTCCTCCACTTCTTTTTTCTGGATGCTAAGATTTCCCACCAGACATCCCTTCCCTTCTTACCCCCACCACCTTTCAGCAAAGAATGAAAAAATAGTGAAAGTACTTGCTAGATAGTTGCTGGTTTAAAACATTTATCTGCAAATGATATGTATGTGTGTGTTCATGCACATGTGTACGTGCACATGAGTGAGAGAGAGAGGAGATATTTTGGTGCAAAGAGACTAGCTCTACTTGTTGCTCCATTCTTGCTGCTTCTTACCATTTTTGAGCTCCTGTGTACAAAGAATGTATTTTCTTCTTCAGACAATCTGGTGAAAAGATGTTATAGAAAATACAGCCTGACAGCATCCAGTCTTCACTCTTTAATGACTCTGATAACATATGCACACCAACACTGAGCATTAACGTCATCTAGGCTTTTATTCAGCTTTAGTTTAGTTACTAGTTAAGTAAATATTTAAACAGAGGGTCAAGGAAAGATCAGTGTAGACACTAGCATCAAAAAGAATGTTTCCTGCTGTGTCTCCTTAACCTTTGTGTCCTTACTATGAGAAAAATGTAAATGGATGCAACATAGGCATTTTATGGCAGTGAAAGAGTGCACTAGGAGATATCAGAACACGTAATTAGCAATTTCATAAGCTGTTTTTGAGATCTAGGTTAAATAGAATCATAGAATAGTTAGGGTTGGAAAGGATGTCAAGATCATCAAGTTCCAAACCCCCTGCCATGGGCAGGGACACCTTGCCCTAAACCATATTACCCAAGGCCTCGTCCAACCTAGCCTTGAACACTGCCAGGGATGAAGCATTCACAACCTCCCTGGACAACCTGTTCCAGGGCCTCACTGCCCTAACAGGAAAGAATTTCCTCCTTATATCCAATCTAAACTTTCCCTGTTTCAGTTTTAACTCATTACCCCTTGTCCTATCACTACAGTCCCTAAGGAAGAGTCCATCCCCAGCATCCCTATATGCCCCCTTCAGATACTGGAAGGCTGCTATGAGGTCTCCACGCAGCCTTCTCTTCTCCAGGCTGAACAGCCCCAACTTTCTCAGCCTGTCTTCATATGGGAGGTGCTCCAGTCCCCTGATCATCCTCGTGGCCCTCCTCTGGACTTGTTCCAACAGATCCATGTCCTTTTTATGTTGAGGACACCAGAACTGTACACAATACTCCAGGTGAGGTCTCACAAGAGCAGAATAAAGGGGCAGGATCACCTCCTTCGACCTGCTGGTCACTCTCCTTTTGATGCAGCCCAGGATATGGTTGGCTTTCTGGGCTGCAAGCGCACACTGCCGGCTCATGTTCATTTTCTCATTGACCAGCACCCCAAGTCCTTCTCCGCAGGGCTGCTCTGAATCTCTTCTCCACCCAGCCTGTAGCTGTGTCTGCGATAGCTCCGACCCAGGTGTAGGACCTTGCACTTGGCATGGTTAAACTTCATGAGGTTGGCATCAGCCCACCTCACAAGCGTGTCAAGGTCCCTCTGGATGGCATTCCTTCCCTCCAGCGTATCAACCGAACCACACAGCTTGGTGTCATCGGCAAACTTGCTGAGGGCGCACTCAATCCCACTGTCCATGTCAGCGACGAAGATGTTGAACAAGACCGGTCCCAACACTGATCCCTGAGGGACACCACTCGCTACTGGTCTCCAGCTGGACATTGAGCCATTGACCACAACTCTTTGTGTGCGGCCATCCAGCCAGTTCTTTATCCACCGAGTGGTCCATCCATCAAATTGATGTCTCTCCAATTTAGAGACAAGAATGTCGTGTGGGACAGTGTCAAATGCTTTACACAAGTCCAGGTAGATGACATCAACTGCTCTACCCCTGTCCATCGGTTCTGTAGCCCCATCATAGAAGGCCACCAAATTGGTCAGGCAGGATTTCCCCTTAGTGAAGCCATGCTGGCTGTCACCAAGCACCTTATTGATTTTCATGTGCCTTAGCATGCCTTCCAGGAGAATCTGCTCCAAGATTTTGCCAGGCACAGAGGTGAGACTGACTGGTCTGTAATTCCCCAGGTCATTCATTTTCCCCTTCTTGAAAATGGGGATTATATTTCCCTTTTTCCAGTCATTGGGAACTTCACCTGACTTCCATGATTTTTCAAATATGATGGCCAGCGGCTTAGCAACTTCATTCGCCAGCTCCTTCAGGACCCACGGATGGATTTAATCAGGACCCATGGACTTGTGCACATTCAGATTTTTAAGATGGTCTCGAACCAATTCCTCTCCTACAGTGGGCCCAAGGTCTTCATTCTCACAGTCCCTGTGTCTGCCTTCCAAGACTTGGGTGGTGCGGTCAGAGCCTTTGCTAGAGAAGACCGAGGCAAAGAAGTCATTCAGAACCTCAGCCTTCTCCAAATCCTGTGTAGCTAGTTCACCCGAGAGCTTCCTGAGGGGGCCTACGTTCTCCCTAATCTGTTTTTTATTTGCTATGTACCTGTAGAATCCCTTCCTGTTATCCTTAATATCCCTAGCCAAGTTTAATTCTAACTGGGCCTTAGCTTTCCTAACCTGGTCCCTAGCTTCCCGGACAACATCCCTGTACTCTTCCCAGGCTGCCTGTCCTTGCTTCCACTTTCTATAAAACTCTTTTTTCATTTGAATTTTCCTCAGCAGCTCCTTATCCATCCAAGGAGGTCTCCTGGCCCTCCTGCTGCACTTCCTTCTAGTTGGGATGCAACACTCCTGAGCTTGTAGCAGGTGATCCTTGAAGACCAACCAAGAGTCTTGAGCCCCCCTGCCCTCTAGGGCTAAATCCCATGGAACCTTACTAAGCAGGTTCCTGAAGAGGCTGAAGTCTGCTTTTTTGAAGTCTAGGGCAGTGAGCTTGCTGCATGCTCTTCTCACTGTCCTGAGGATCTCAAATTTGACCATCTCGTGGTTGTTGAAGCCAAGGCTGCCCTGGAGTGTCACATTTCAAATGAGCCTTTCCCTGTTAGTGAGCACGAGGTCAGGCATGGCACCTCTCCTTGTCATTTCCTCTATTACTTGCAGAAGAAAGTTGTCTTCCACACAATCAAGGAACCTCCTGGATTGCTTGTGCCAGGCTGTACCGTCATTCCCACAGATGTCAGGATGGTTGAAGTCACCCATGAGAATGAGGTACAGTAAAACCTGCCCAGTAGAAGCTGGTCTGTATGTAGCACCACTTGTCCTGCTCTCCATCAGAACTGATGAATCTGAACTGTCTTTCCCACAGATACCTTCAAGCCAACAAAAATGAGTAATTCCAATGAATTCCTCCCCCCCCCCCCTCCCCCCCCCATAAGGCAAGGAATTTACAACAAGGTTATAGCAGAATAGCAGGTAAATTGTTAGCTCCCTTTTCAAGTGAGGAATGGAAGATACAATGAGATAAAGTGGTTTACCAGGAGGTCACTGTGTCCTGGTACTCTGAGTGGAATTTAGAACACAGACTCTAATACTGACTCAGAGACTGAATTTCCATGTGATTTCAGGTAGAAATAAAATTTCTTTATCAGCAAAATTGGAACTCATTAGTAACTGGGTCTCAGCCAACATTTAATTCAACAGACATGAAGGAAAAGAAGTTCTTCTTAAGGGGAAGTAAAAATACTTTTGCAGTTGAGCCAACTATTTGCCTAAGAGTTTTCCATCATGTGTGCACACCTGAGTTTGCAACAGCAATTTCTCATTCAGGTTTGAGCTTCCTGTGTCCACCACTACCTGAGTTTTTACCAGTTAGCACTCAGTTCTGCTGATAGCATTGTATGGCTAAGGCCTCTGTCATCATACTCTCTACATACTCTATATTTGCTGTATTCTGCAACAAGCATTTACAGAAGAGAAACAAAAAAAACAAGTCACTTTTCTGGCCTGTTAACAAGTACCTTTTTGGTCCCCATTCTTTCCACATTCTGATATTATTTCCTGATAAATCTTTTCTCTCACAGGCATCTTTTCCTCATTTCTGTGTTTAAAGGCTTTATATTAGGTCTATGCACTACTACACAGCAATCTGTACACGAGTTTTTCTTTCACCTTGTCTCAAAGCATCACACTTTTTTTTCTCTGGCAGTCTTGCATGTTTTGGTTTCTTCCTTATTTTTGCTAAGCTGTTCTTTGATAAGGTTCAGCTGGGGAAATTCATTTCTCTTAGGACTCAATCAGATTTTTACATCAATTAGGCTAATTGACAGAAGGTTTAACACATTTCTTACTAATGACTGCAAATATGTTCTTGGAAGAAACTCCAAAGGGGGGGAGGAGAGAGAAAGAAACAAAAGAGAAAGACAAACCTCTTTTCTAATAAAATAATTTTGGAAATATTTTAAAGGCAAACCACCAGGAAGGAAGTTTTCTGATGGACAGCTACCTCATCATGGCTGAAACAGCTCTCAGCCCGAAAGCCTGTGCCGCACCAAAATGATCACCCTATGCCTGATCATGAAATTATAAATCTTCATAAAGTATGAGAGAGTATAGATGTGCAAAAAAGACATACTTAAAGACAAAAAAATACATAACTAGCCATCAAACTACCCTCAATCCCCTAAATAAAACAAAATTTCCAATTCTGGTAAGACTTCCTGTTTTTTTTCCCCTGTTTTTTCATGTAACAGCATGTCTGAAATAATTTGTGCTTATTCATATTAGCTGTCAAACTTCTTTAACTTAGGCTAAACTTCATTAAGTTAAACCTCGTAACTCAGTTAAGCATTGAGCTTATGGCAGAGTTTATATTAGAATACAATACTGTATGTTAAACTGTAATTTTTTGTTTTGGGTTCTAGTATTTTATATCAGTAGAAACAATAGAATGCTTCTGAAATGCAAAGCTCTGCCCTTCTTGATCTTCTAGTTTCCATGTTGTCATTCTGCCTCTGTTAGCCTGTGCTCTGTGTGATGCTGTAGGAAAGCAATAGAAAAATACAGTTCATTACTCTTCAGAATAGCTCAGTCATAAAATAATTTCAGAAGAGGAATCCCTGAGGGAGATATTTAACCTCACTCTTTTCTGATGTTTCTGAACATCTGGCCACCCTGCTTGATAAACCTTCTAGCAGTGTTGGGGTTTTTTTGAATGCCCGTGCTGCACAACACCCAAACAAACAGTTTAGTGAGTAAGAGCCCTTAGGGATGAAGTGTTTAAAGCAGTACCAAGAAATTATATACATAAATCCCTTGGACATATTTTCCATGTAGTACATTTAAAACCAACACTCTGTTACTTTGCATTGCTCCACTGGAATAAGAATCAGTGTCAAACTGCAGCAGTGCTTTAAAATGAATGGCCACGTTGCAGTACTTGTGTGTATGTGTGAGTAACAGGGACGAAGGTTGTGACATCTATAAGTAAATATGGCATATACTGAATCCAACTGCCAAAATGATATTTCCTTTTCTAGCTGCACTGCAACACCATTACATCTTCTCTTTAGCAGAGGGCACTTGTACCATGCCTGTAGTCTTGACAGGTTTTTCCTAGAACCTCCCTCAAAGGTATCACAGCAAACACTTCTTTCCTTTCAAGATCCTCATTTTGAATACTGAGGAAGATGATTTTCTTTTCCATTCAGAAATTAACCCTTACACAATATAACTTTACAGTCGTTTATAGCTCAGGTGGGAGTTTAGTAGCCATGAGGAGGGAAAGGACAGAAAGATATCATGATGTAACTCCTTGTTAGCTGTAAGTGCCTTGGGGTTTGTGAGGACAGGAGCTGGTGGCTATGGCATGCGCCAGGAGCCTGGGACCCTAGGCTTTGCATCACAGGCACTGATTCACATATGATTTTCTCTAGATTCATCCAGTACAATTGTGATTGTAGGGAGCTTCAGCCCCTCTCTTAGTATCCATGAGGGTTACCCCGTCCTTGTGATGATGGGCAGGCTGCTCTGTGTAGATACTGGTGAGTGGCAATATATTCCTTTGAAAGATGAGAACTCTTCTCCTCCATGGAGAAGTGGTAATAGCAGATCTGTCCCTTTTGTGTCTGCCATTGCTTTTCTTTTGGTAGCACTGAAGGTCAAAGTGAACAATAGGGAGGAAGAAGCAGTGCTGCAAATTTGATTATACTCCATTAATCTTCATTTCTTGCCTTGATCTTCCCTAGCCCTTCAGTGCTATTTCTGTCTTAACTTAGGTAAGATTATGTTCAAAGAATGAGTACAGCTATGGTGTACAATCTGTCTTGTAGACAGACGGCTTCTCCCCACATCTACCCTATGGATCCCCTCAGTTGTCTTTGTTCACGCTGGTCTGCAATCTCCCACCCAGCACTCCATTAACAGCAAGTTAATGGGAGGAAGAAGCCAGGCAGAGAAAGGCTCAGACTGATTATGCACCATGTGTCTTCAAACAATCCTCTGTCCAGGTCCCAGTGCTGTTAATTCTGAAGGTAACACGCTGCATCCAAAAATGGTGTGGAAGAGAAAGCTCCAGCAGGACCCTGGAGAAAGCTCCTTATGAAGCAATAGTAGGAACTTAGAGCTAGTCTAAGGAAAAGGCTAGCCACTACTGTAATAAGCCCTGCTTTGTCTCCTGTCATGGGGTGAGGTAAGATTTTTTTCTCTGATAATCGCATAAATATCCTTCTTCTCTTTCATAAGGGTGTGTATGTGCAGAATTGCTTATCAGATCCCACCTCTCAGGCTTATAATAAATTTTCAAAGAATACTGGGGGTCATATGAAAAAGGGTGGAAAGACTACTGCCTTTGCCAACCTCGAGGCAGTCAGCTCTCCCTATATTGCACCTGACAGATGTTTTGCTGGAGGAGTGAAAAGGGTCTTAGAAACCTCCCCTAGAAGCAATTCTTTGATTAGCCTGGTTGGCCCATGCCAGTAACTCCCTACTGTCCCTCAGCATAAAAGCACTATGCTGCTTCTGTATCTTTCTCATCGCAATTTAAACCCAAGATTTGCTGCCCTAGTAAAACTAGACACTGAAAAATGTATTCCCATTTTCCTTCCTAGTGTTTATTTTTGAAACACGAATTTTCTAAGTAGGTAGGAGAAAGAAGAGTCCTGGGTTCTATTTCTTGATCTAAAAGCAGCTGCTCTGCCTGGTGCAGTGTCCAGTCCTGACTCCAGCTGGGTCTGAGCTCACACCTTGTGATTCTAGCCTGGGTACCATCAGTCTCATTGCAGCCTTCTTGCCGTCAACTTTAGAAAGCACTGGATTTATGAAACCAGAAGAAAACACACCATCATTTTCTCTTTGCATGGTCAGTTTTCATCCCTTGTATTTGTCCTTCAGCTGCAAGGCTCTCAAATGCCCGAGTTGGGCACTTTGAAAACAGCACATGATCAGAAACATGTTTCACAACCAGGCATCACCTGCAATTAACTGAAATCAGAGAAACTGTAAAATCAGAGGCCAGGAGGGCACATATTAAATACAATTATCAAATGGCCCAGTAGCAGCAAGACTGTTTCTTCTCATCAAAACTAAAATATTAGCTTTTAAGGAAAGTTCACTAGTGAAAGTTCAGGCAAATGTAGGCTCCGGCCACTCAAAGGGGCAGACATCAGCGGAGAAAAAGGTGCAAATAGTTAATCATGCTGTCTTACAATAGGCAACTGACTGATGCTCTGAATCAGCTCTGAGACTTCTCTACACTGTCTGTAAAGAGATTTTACATTTTGTTTGACATAGTCTGAATCTCACTAATCAAATGTGAATAGCCCTACTCTGCCAAAGCACAGTGTTAGATGATTAGTGTCTTTGTAGATATAGCTGTCAGAGCCAGTCCTACAAAAATAGCAGCAATAGTGAAAGCAGCAACAACAGAAATTCATGTTTTTTTGTGTGTGTGGGTTTTTTTGTGGTTTTTTTTTTTTTATTTTTGTTTGGTTTGTTGTATTTGTACTTGAAAATAGTTCCATGGAATAAATTGCATAATAATTCACTGAGTCACTGATTGTTGTATTTTATTAGACTTGCTGATGGCAACTACAAATCTACTTTGTTAGGCAAAAAGAAAACCATTTGTTTTAGATGTTTTTATAGACTTATTGAAATGCTCCATCTCTAATGTATACTGTCTGAGCAAAAAAGTATCTACAGCATTACCTTTACACCATGCAATGTGCAGGATTTGAGACTTGCACAGATAGAGTATCAGTATTTGAATCTGTTTACTGATAAACAATATTTTGTAATATGTGGCTCAAGAACATGCAATTCTTCCCTTTTTTTGCTTGCCATCAGTGCTAGAGAAATGGTGCCAATTAAATTGCAGATGAGAGAGCCTGCAATCATCCCGCTATGCTTCAGCAGTTGTAAACTGGTTAAGGCTCAAATCAACGTTCTGGTCCTCAACATTTCTTGAATGTGTTGAAAATCTAGTTTAATTGTGAGAGACAGCTGTCCTTTGTTGAGAAGTGAAAGACTTCTTTTAGTTTTGAATGGTATTGGACCCAATTGAACTTTATTATCTTTTGGATGCTTAATAGAAAATACATCAAGTTTATGCTTTTAAATGGATCCCATTTAAACAGAGGCTATTTTAAGACTCAAGGCACAGTACGAGACTGACTGAATGTTCTTCCATCCCCATGACTGTGTTCCTGTGTCACTTGTGCAAACCTGTGAGAGATCAGTGATGCTTCAGCTTTATGCTAGATTTATTATTTCTGTGAAATGATTTCATGTAGTTCAGTGCTAAAATGGTCTTGTGACCTTCCATCAACAGATGGTGTAGCTGTTTCAGTAGCACTAGCAAAAATTGTTAGCTGTATTGGGATGAGTGGTAGAGCTCAGCAGTATTTTCATTCTCATGTTTTATTTGCTGAAGAATACAGATTCAAACAGGTTGAAACTAGTGGCCAATTTGAATGAAGCTCACTGAATTTTTTCAGTTAATTATTTTCTAATAAAGTTGCATAATATTTTCCAAAGAGAGTATTTTGATTTCAGCAATAAATAAAATGAATGAAAGAAAATATTTTATCTCAGCTTTGAAGGGAACATGAAAACCAAACATCTATGCAATTCTGAATGTGCTGCAGCAAACATAAGCTTGACCTGTCTCCTGATAATTGTCTTTTTGTGCAGTGTGAGTATCCTGGGGTAAATCTTTTTTTCACTGGAAGTTCTATAGCACCTTGCATTTTCTTCCAAAAAGAATACAATAAATAATAATAAAGAATACCAGCAAATACATTACAAATGCATTTTAGAATAAAACAATATTTGTATACTTACTCTTGCAAAATTATTATTCAGAATCTTATAAAGCAGCTCATAGAAGTTGTTTTTCAGCAGTGTGGTAGTCTGAATTTGTATCAGACATTTCTTATTCTGGCACAGATAATCTGTCTTCAAACAGCATTATTGTTCTTCCCTAATTCATTTTCATATCAGAAAGAAATTCAAATACTATTGCTTTTGGAATTTAAAAAAAAGAAAAAAAAAAGAAAAAGAAGAAAAAGAACGTTTTCTACTGATTTCCGCTTATATCTCTTTTTCTCACATTTCTTGCAAATAATCCTCCTTTTTTTTTTTTTTTATTAAATCAGTAATTGCACAGTGGCTATGCCCTTTTACTGTTTTCAGCTATACCTGATAAAGAGATAAAAATGAAAATGTTAGACAACTGAGCATGAAGATACAAATTAAGTTCAGTGGAAAAAAATGAAAGTGTATAGAAAATGTAGCAGATATTGATATCATCCTACAGTCTTGACTAAGATGATGAATTACATTTAAAGAGTACTTAGGTACCCTTGTGAATGTACGATTTAATGAAGGCAATCTATGTCTTCCTGTCACTGTTATTTGGAATATCTTGTCCTGTTTTCCTTTATTATAAACCAGCTATCACCACTTAAAGTGCTGATATGATTACATGATTTGCTTTCTTGTTCAACAGCTGTTCACAATCTGTTCCTGCAGATTATTTCTTCTCTAAACTTATACTGAGAGAGGGTCTAGAGTGCCTTAGACCTTTTTGCTTGGAATGATAAAAATAATAATTTATCAACACGATTCAAATTCATTTATCTCTCAGACTGCACCATTCTAACACACTGAAAAAAAGAGAATGAAATCTGACAGTGATTTGTCCGAGTGTTGTATGAGCAAGCTGTAAATGAAAAGAAGTTGTGGTAGACACCACAACTGAAAGCCTATTAGAAAAAGTGAGAGAAGGAATATTTTTAGCCATGATACACATACCATATTTTAAAGCACAAGAGCTAGGATTAAATCAGTGATACTGGTCTAAGTTTCATGCAACTGATTTTCAGTTTGCAGGTACATTTCCTTATGAGTTAATGAAAATAAAATGCAAATTCCAAATGTCAGAGAACAATAAAGAATATCTCACAAAGCTGCTGGACTTCTATGCTAAACAATTTATTCTTTTCAGAAAAGACTTTTTTAGAGAAAAACAGATTAAAAATCTAAACTAGGATGTCAGGAGGCCAGATGTTGCACCAGATAAATATTCCTTGTGCTTTTCAGTCATCACAAGAGATTATAAGCACCATCTAGATAAAACTCAAGTAGAAAAATCCTCTTACGATTATGCCACTTAGTATGTTTGTAGTATTTTTTCTTTTTTGACTTATGCTGGAGGACAGATAAAGTGGGAATAAGTGCAACTGATGTATATCCTGAATCTACCTGATAGTCTAGAAACAGGGAAATGCAGCTGTTCCAGAAATCTAGCTTGTTCAGAGATCAGAAGAACCACTTCTTCAATCTAAGACCAGCCACAAAAGTAGAGACTGTGCTCCCAAAACCCCTTTCTTATTACCATAAAATAAGAGTTCAGTTTTGTACTTAGTAAAATAAGAGTAGCTTTAGGAATTTGAGAAACCCTCTGATGTAACATAGATTATTTTTTTTTTTTACACTAGGAGTGAAATGGGAGAGACTAACAGTGCTTTACTAGCAACTGGAAAGTAGATACAACTATTTGTCTTTAATACCATTGAAAGCTGGCATATTTACAGAGCTCATTAGCCACCATTTGTTTTCTTGAAATTAGGGCAGGCATTGGCAATAGGGGAATTTCCCATCTTATTTATCTGTGCTCCAAAAGACATTCTTCCTAAAATATAATTTTCTGAGACTCAGTTTCCCATGTTTAGAACTGCATTTTTAATCCAGTAAGGAAAAAGCACAAATGGCAGTTTCTTCCCCCTGCTCTGCCAATGGCCTTGGTTTATCAGCACATCGAAAAAAAGCCTTCGTAGCTTCTCTGATGATTTAAATATCTAGCTTATGCAACTGGATAGGCAGATACCAATGCCCTTCACCAGACATCAGGTAATACAGCTCCACACATGAGCTGGACTAAGTTGTCAAAGAATGAATGAGTTTGACTGGAAATAAATGAAAAGTGACTTACCACAAATTGCATAAACTAATGATAAAATTACCTTAGGAGCTGTTTCCTCCCATCAGATGTGTGCCTGGAGTACTTTGGACTCATCTGGATTTCATTATAATTTTTTTACTTTTTTTTCTTTTCCTCTCTAACTTACGGAAAAGCAGCAGCTTACAAGGATGGCAGCTCTTTTCTGGTCTAGCGAGTGCCTTTCAGAGTAGGTGCAACCCGGCAAGAAACCCTTGTACTCCTGAATGTAAGAAGTCTTAATATTCCAGTCAGCCCTGTGGAGATGGAGAATTAGTGAACAGTGGCGATAGAAAAGCAAGGGAGGGAGAATCAGACCAGGATTTTTTTTTTTTTTTTTTAACTGAATAAAACCTGAAAAACAATATGCCAGCTCACAGTTTACTGCTGTGTGGTATATGTCTCATTAAAAAGGAAGCACAGAAATGAACTGCATTAAAATACCTGTGGTAAATTGAAAATGGGTATCACACAGAAGTCACACCAGTGTGAATTCAGATTTTAAAAGAACAAATTGCCTCACTTGGAATTTGTAATTTCATG
Source organism: Neopsephotus bourkii (assembly GCF_033783945.1). Taxonomy (NCBI): domain Eukaryota; kingdom Metazoa; phylum Chordata; class Aves; order Psittaciformes; family Psittacidae; genus Neopsephotus; species Neopsephotus bourkii. The sequence goes on from NW_026902239.1 coordinate 9,879,676, forward strand.
CATATCTCATGAGTACATAAAAGGAACTGTGAAGAAGATCAAGAATGCAAGTAGATGCAATATTACTGGAGCATTGCATTTAGGGTTTATTATAGCTCTCTCAGCATCCCCTGATGCACTTCCATTCTTGTAATTTACCTATCATTTAAGGCTCTTCATAATTTGTACTGTCATGTGTTGTTGTCTGTTATGTCACCATGATACAACTAGGATTTGATCAGTGGCTGAGCTGCTTTAACTCAATTAAGTATACTTGACAAACTGTGTGATACTCTCAGTTTCACAGAATCATTTTTAACTGTGACGAGACAACACATCATTGTCTCTTGACTACTAACCTAGATTGGATGATACTGGCTGACAGGGGAAGCTATCTTGGCTGATACGTGTACATAGTTGTAATTGAGAATGCATCATGCTATTAAGCTCCAACAATTGCTTTACTGCTGTTATAAATGTCAGCTCCAAATAAGCTAAAAAAATTTTCACTGCAGGGCTTCTAGTCACACTTCTTTGGACATTAAAACTCATTTTTCTAGCAGCCTGAATATTCTGAAATATGTACAGAGCTGAGAGAGTCTGAGTTCCTTCTCGTAAGGTCTTACTGAGCCAGTTATACTGACCATTTAGACAGGAGCTGAGGTCTATCTCACAGTACTGAAAAGTGGACAATTTCCATTGCTTCTACAGAAATTGCATTTAGCTGTTTCTTGTACAACTCAGTGAACATAAATACTTGTGGTTTTTTGGTGGAGATTACTATGTAAGTGTCTTGTAACTCAAGTTTCAGTTCTAGCTCTTCAGTGGACAAGACCAGTTTTCTGGCTTTTCACCTCACACCTATATTTGCAGTGATGCTTATGTTTGTTGAGTATGTAGGTGTTCACTTAAAAAGCAAACCAGATTGCATATTTTCTAACTAGAAGGACTTGTAAATGGTATGGCCGGAAGAGCTCCACAGTCCCTCAGTAGAGAGGCAAATCTTGCAAACAACACTTGCTGAGGTGCGAGCAAAAACTAACATAAACTAAAGATCTGCACCCATTACCTGTCAGGTGGCATCAATAAGGACAGCCAAAGTATGGTGCTAAGAGAAAGCTTAGTAACTTATGAGTACTAAACGGAATCTACTGTAAACAAACCTAAAGGGAGATTAGACATGAGAATAACCTACATCTTTGACAACTCTCCATGGTATTTGGGCTACTGTGTTTTGATAAAGCTTACACTTTCAGCTGTCTTTCCCACCAAGACCTATATGTATTAACAAAAGAAATGAACGGAAGATTAAACAGATTATTTTAATTTTCAAGAATGTCTGATTTTGTTCATATATATTATCACGTAAATACTATATTTCATTTTTTTTCCTCAGCCTTCTTTATTTGTGCTTTTCTACCTTTTCATTCTTCACAGGAAAACAGAATGAAAGACCTTTTTTTCCCCTTAGCAGGTTCTGAAAAAGGCTGTGAAAAGTGGTTATCTATGAAAAGAAAGTATCTTGGGAATAAGCATAACTTTTTTATCATCTCTCCATATTTTCAGTGTATTTAATTGTAAAGCCTGTCTTTTCAACAGCAGGATGGACTAGGAGAAAGGATGATGCATTTCAGCTACGATTCTTTCAGACTGTGATACAGTATAAGTGTAAGTAACATCATGGCCTTAAGATCCAGAAGAACATTGGAAGGATGGGTGTAACACCAGAGAAAGGGGTAGCTACTGGAAAATTTTTGCATAAAGACTTTAACAACATTATTAGTCAGATTTTCATCTAATAATTGGATAATATAGACTATTAGCATAACTGTAACCAGACTAATAACAACTGTTGTATTTTGACAAGGTTATTAAATCTTTAACTGGTCTCAATATATTCTTAGCTGCATATATCAAGTAAGTCTTTGAGTGTAACAGCTGTGCACTTTAAAATGCACTGCAACTAGGCTAAAGAAATGATTGTCCACAGGCAGATAATTTCAGGCAGAGCACAGTGTTGGTAGCTTCTGAACTCCACTGCTCAAGGCTAGCTTGGGTATTTCTGGATAGCTTCTACTGTGTGAAGGTAAATGTACTTTTTCTCTAAAATTCCCCATTTCCTTCCTACAGTATCTTATTACTGGACTTATGATCACTTTATTTTTATAAAGGAGAGTACGAAGTGACGCAGCTACCTTAATCTAACTTAAGCATCATTAGTCACTTTTTGTTCACTCTGTTGAAAAGTCTTGTGAGGATCAATAAAGACAAGAAAGACTCTGATGATGGAGGAGGAATGGTTGTCATCTTCAAAATTATTCTCAATGGATGCTGAAATGCAACAGGAGTCAACTCCTGCAATTCATTCAGAAGTGCAAGACATGAATGAAATACTGATTTTAAGGACAATGCGTGTAATTTTCATTTTGTCATATGTGATGCATGTACTGGGACTGGTGGGCCATAACAGAGTGGCTGTCAAACCCTATCAATCAGCCCATCACAAGAGGATTCTTCTTTTGGTTGTAGGATGGCCAGCTATTCTTGTACTCAGCTGCTGCTGCAGCCTGAAGAGCTTTTGATAGATACATTGCTAGCTGAACCCTTCAGTCTGTTCTCAGTTGTAGCTGGGAGCAGGCTGGCTCTAGACCACCTAGGAGTTTTGTGTACTGCTGCCCATATGGGATGACTGTACTCTCAGCCACATTTGATCAGTTTTCTTTTTATGTCCAATGAACATTTTTCTTCCTGTGCAGAAATCATTATAAAATTTGGTTTGTTCGGACACACTTGCTAACCTGTAAGTGAGGGTGTGAACAAATGAATGTGGGAACAACCTGACATACATGGCTTGAAATAATATAATTCTGCACAATAAAAATAAATGAAGCTCTAATCCCTGGAGTGGTCATGTAATCTTCTTCGCTGTGGGGGTTCCTCTACTTGCATCCTAACCCACATAAAGCTATGTGTGTCATCATATGGCTGAAAACCCCATTTCCAGCCCAGTTATAACACTTGTCCGTCTGAATTCCTGCCTTGACATGGCACAAAGTGAGTGCACCTAGACGCAAACAAAAGGAATGCAGTCTGTATAGCTGACTCTGATGGTGGGAGTCCATGGCTCAGTAAGCAATACCGATGCAATGTGAAAGTCTGTCACAGAGGCTTATGCTATTTCAAAGCTACAAATGGAAAGAAATTGAGTTCACATGCTGCAGTGAAGCAAATCAAACCCCATAACGTTTGTATTAATTGCAAGAAGCAGATAGTGCCTGGGAAGCAGAATAGAAGGTAAAAATACAATAAATCTTCAAGCTTAAATTTGGAAATGAGTCCAGGTCTGGGACTTAGAGTCTGGTAGAACTGACTTTAACAAGTATAATTCTATCAGGAAAAAAAATCAGTCTGGAAAGTATATTCTAGATCTTTTTTAGTTTTTCTTTGGACTTTAGCCAAATGTTAATTTAAGATCTAAGTACTATTTCACTTACTTTGATATCCACAGAGAATTGCATGTTCTTTTTTATAATAACCAATGCTTGCAGGTTTTTTTCTTCTTGCTATTTAAAGATAAAATTAGTACAATATTTCTAGGAACTTTACTGAGAATCCTAAATGAGGACAGAAAATAAGCTATAAAAATATAACTAACTCAATTCACTAATTTGCCTCATTCTCTTGTAGGCTACACAGGAGCAATAGTGCCAGGAATGCTAGTTCTTCTGTAAGATTTTAAAATAACTACTAAATAATAAAAAGGAGTTTAAATGTCATTTGCCTGCCATTTTAATTACTTTATGGAAATAAATAACAACGAAGAATCACAGTAGTCTTCATTATATCTAATATACTTATTGTATATTCTATTTAGGACAAAAATATACAGAAAAAATAAATTAACTGTACAGTGATTTGAAATTATTCTAGGCTTCTACCAACTAAAAGAAATGTTGAAATGTGATGAAGCATCACTGTGCAATGAATTTCCTTTTCTGCTGAAGAAACAGCAGCACAATTTCTGAGTTCATGACAATGATGAGTTAGGTGAGGTAGCTGATGAACATAACTGCATGCACAGAGGGAGTCTTGGCCAGCAATTGTTTAGCAATAAAAGTACTGTTGTTGCATCCCAGTATCAAATGTATATCAAAGGCCTGAAAAGAGTTCATGCTTGGAGAGGCAGGTAGTCTTACAGCTCTGGAGCTGGTGAAATGTTGAACGTTTTCTCACATAAATGGGGTGAAGATTTGACTGCACATGTGCTAGTCACACTGTGTTGTTTTGCTCTGTGAAATTTGCAATAGAAGGAAAGAGCAAGTGGCATGAAAAGATTTGATTGATGTCAATGGCAAAGGAAAAAAACCCCACCAAACAACACAATCCACAAAGGAAAGAAAAGTAAGAGCAGTGAAAAAAAGGTCTCGCATTTCACTGACAGCACCTGGCCTCTCATTTCCAGTTTCCCTTTCCTGCTGTCTAGGTTGTAATCACTGCCTCTTGTCTCCAGTGAAGACAGGCTGCCTGCATGTCATTAGCTGGGGTGGCTTTATTGGCTTCCCAGAAAAGCTGCTAAGAAAGGAGTTTAGTGAGTTACTACTAATTATGTCATGGGGAGACGACATGTCATTTCCAAGACTTTTTGGTGCTGCTAAAAGTTATATGTTTTATGCTCTATGAACAATGTTTTTTGTTGAGTGGAAGGGCAAAGGCTTATGTTGTTTGCAATGAATCATTTGCTCAACATTTTTGCTTACAAGCCAACAAAGTAAGGAAAAAGCAGAGGTATAATATTAAATGAAGACATATATCTGCACTGAGAATCGATACAGCCACACAAGAAAAGATTTCTAAAGGAAATGTAGAATATATTGACAAAATAAGGTTTCTGCTGCTGCAGCTTAAGCTGTTTTTATGAGCAGATTTCAGATTTTTTTAATATAACAGCATGAATATCTATGCTTTTGCTGGTAAAGTTATATGGCTGGGGGCAGGAAAATAAACTGATCCTAAAGACATTCATAATGGCATTGTATAAATTTACAAACCCCTATTTTCCATGAAGACCCAACATTTTCTTTTCTCCTATTCCAGATGCACACACATCCTCAGAAATATGTTACATATATATACACACTATTTGTTTGCCAGGCTTTTCAAATCAAGTCTGACACAATTCTATGCGAATCTGATAGAAGAAACGATTCAAACATTTCAGGGCTTAAACAAACCAACTTTCTGATATAGTGACTTATTCTGATAGATGTCTGTCCAGCCTAATTTACTGGAGTTACTTTCTGGTAGCTTAATTTGAACAGCTTTTTTTAGCCCCAGAGAGAAAGAGAATGGGGAAAAAAATAAAAAGGATTGTCTGGGTGACAGCACACACAAACAGAGATGCTAACTTGTCAAATGCTAGACCAGGTAAGATGTCCCTGCTGAATCCACAGCACTCTGGTAAGAAAGAGTAGCAGTTGTTCTGGTGTTTTCACAGAGCTACTTTGGGGATTTTCCTTTTCTACCTCTTCCCGTGAAGGCATTTGACATATGGTTCTAGTGCTGCTCAATTACACATCTCTCTTCCACCTTGCATAGCATTTTTCATATATTTGTCATTTCCTATTTTTAACTAGAATTATACTTTATTCATCCTTCTGCATAGCATATGTTATTAATTTTTATTAGGGAATGTAAAAAGTCTAGTCTATTATTTGTGAAGAGAGAAAGTTTAATCAGGACAGAACCTGGCTGAGAATGAGATGTAATAGCCCATTTTAAATGGTCTGATTGGCCACCAACATACTTTTTCCTGTGCACTGAAAATGTGTTTAAAACTATGCCATTTGATTAACTTGTAAAGTCTGAGAGTAGCTAGCAAATTCAATTATGGATTCAAATTACATTACTAAATTGGTCTAATTTTTTAAAGTGATGAAGTGCCTTAAAAGAAAGGGATAATAAAGGTCTAAAGAGGAACTGAAAAGGACTCTATTAATTAAAACTCAATGAACATATGCATATCTTTGTTATGTAAATGGGTGTGCAGCTCCAAATACACTGGTGTACATCAAAAATCCAACTTTATGTAACGTTTATATTACACCAGATTTAATTTCCTGCATATTTGAAATCCACTGAAATACATGTTTATGATGACAGAAGATGTTAGAAATCTGTTCTAACATTGCAACAAACAATAAATGCATTAACTATGTTAGGATGTAGTGCCTTTCCTGGAAGAAAGAAAGACCACTTAAAAATTTGTTGAATGTCTGTGCAAGATATAACAATAACTAGCCACAATAATGGCTTCTTCTGGTTGGGTCAAAGACCAAGGTGAGGAAAGAATCCCTAGGAATAGCTCTGCAAGGTGCAATAGTAAAGTTTCTTTCTAAGAATCCCCTAGCTGTAAATAAGAGCACGGGGAATGGAGCTGAAGTGCTGCATGCATAGACCAGCTCTCAGAGGCACTCATAATATCAAGCAGTGACTCAGCATGGGTCACATAGGTGCCTGCCACAGCCCAGGAGCAGGAAGACTGGAGGAGACTTAAAGCTGCAGAGTCACTGCATGGACTCATGATTATTAATCCCCTGCTATAACTTTTGCCACTTGGCTTCAGGCCACGTTTAAATTCCTGCCTTCTGTGTTTGTGAGGTGTTACTGACATCTTCCTTTTTTCAAGGATGGGAAGCATCTGCTCCAAGACAAATGTTTGAAATAAGCACTGGTTATTATGTGGATTTTCACACGCCCTTCTATAGGAGACCTCAATTTCTGTTCAGAGGTCCTTTCCTGCACTGAGAAAGAGCCCATAAACATTGTCTTGCACACAAACCATGATCCAAACCTATATGGGCATTTTCAGTACATCTCTCCATTAAGTAGAAAGAGTATCTAAGAGCTGAACAGCCCTCTGGAGTATCTTTCTATTTTTCTCCAATAACTAAAAGCTTAGCACCTTAGCAGACTGGATCAGGACATACATATAAGCCCTTTTCATCCAGCCTTTTTTTTTTTTTTTTCCTGCAGAAGCCTATTCTCATCAACTGCTAAAAAGCTGGCACACTTTCCTGCAGCTGGTGAAGAAGAGTACCTGCCTGCACGCCTGTGAAGCAGAGCTAACTCCCTGGGGACAGCCCTTTTCTGACAGAAGCAGCACGCAGCTTCTGCAAACACTCAATTACATTTTCAAGATGAGAAAATAGAATTTCAAAGGCTGTCATGAGCAGACCTCTCTTTAAATTTCAAGTATTTTCAGAAAATAATTTCTTTTTAATTTTAAAGGATTTGTAAGAAATAGCAAAAAGTGGCATGGCTCACTTTGTGGGTGAAACTTGAATGACGGCACAGGGTGAGGAGTTATGATGTGATCCGTGAGGTGGGTCTTTTACATGATGCAGGCTGGAGATTAAGGGAGGGGCACATACTGACAAAGCAAAACAAATAGTTCTTGTCAAAACCAAGTACAGGCAGCGTGTGTTGCACAGGTCAAACATTAGCCAAATATTTCACAATTCATAGTACAACCTTTGACTGATGAGACTGTCACATAACAAACAGGACAGTTGGTAGTCTGTGAAAGGATGCTGCCTCCTGTCAAAAGAGTACTTGATTCACCCAGTTCAAAAGCAGGAGCTTTCCCCATAGTCATTCAGGCATCCCTGCTTCCTGCTTCAGAGACTCCATCTCCTGGAAATAGCCTGTCAGGTCCCATCTGTTTTTTGTGAAGCTGCCAGCCCCCTGAGAGAGGGTCTTCCATTCCCATCTCCCGTCTGATACTGGAAAAACAAATCGGAATAACCTCTGCAATCTGCCAGAAATTGGTTTCTTGAAAGCAAGGTCTCTGCTTCAGGGAGCTGCAATCTACCATACTTAGAGGAAAATGAGTTTTCTAAGTACAGTGTTTTCTTTCCTGGCTGCTTCAGTCCTCCATGCCTGCTCTTGCTCCTTCTCCTCACCGTGTGGCCTGAGAGAGCTTAAGCTTAAATAACTCTTTAACAAGCAAAATTTGAAACACAAAATTTCTTATTACAGCAAGTATTGCGAGGGGAAGGAAATGATGTCAAAGTAATTTTCAGAGACTCCTTACCATTGCAATGATAGTAAAACTTTGCCTGAGCACTAAGCAGGCTACAGCTGGTGTAATTAACAACTGCGGTATTTGTCAGTACCTCAAAAAACAGTTAGTAAGTGTCCTAGTTGCTATGACATACTCATTAATCATTGGAAGCTTTCCTTCAAATTGATCTATCAGTCAAATAACTGTGCTTCACTATTACTTTAAAGAGGGCAATAATTTAACACAGTGTATTACAAACATAGATAAACTGACATCCTGTGCCTCGAAGGACTTAGTGTCTCAATAACACAAGGCAAACGTACACAATAAAGACAGCATGGGGCAAAAGCGAGGAAGAGATATTGGCCATGAGAACGAGGCAACAGAGTTTCAAGGAGGATTCTGGAACCAAGAAAAGTTGCTATTTGAGGAGGAGTTGTTAGAAAACAAATTGCAAGTCACAAGAAAAAAAAACAACCTGAAAAAAAGGTTAAGGTGATCATAGTCAGAGTTGTTTACATAAATTCAAATGTTTGAAAAGTTTTAACGCAAACCAGAGGCTTCAGGGTGATTCAGCAAACATCAAAAAAGAGGGAGAAAGAAAAAGAGCACCATTTGGAAGGAAGAGCAAGGACAACAAGAGAAAGGCTATAGAAATAAAGTTGTAAGTATAAACCAGTTTTAGAAACGTAAAACTAGGCTCTTGGGAAATGACATAAAGAGAAAAAAGCCATCCAATTTAATGAGTTAGAGCATCCACAGTGAGGAGAGGAAGAAAGGTGACCTAGTGTGCTGCATGAAGAAGTTTCAGAAGAGAAAGGGAGGGGAGTTTGAAGTGATTGAATGGCACAGGACAGATAGTTTTTCTTGTGGATTTTGTTTTATTTTTTTTCCTCCTAGGAAATCAGGCAATTTGGTGCAGTCTTAAAGGATGGCCCGTCTTTGAGCCTGAATGAAATAGTTAGAAATCAGATCAGAGTGCAATATTATCCACTTAATTCACTACAGGAATTAAGTTACCTTATGGCTTCGTCTGAAACATTGTTCATTGGCAGTGTCAGAGATAGGGTTTCGATGTTGATGGACCACTGAGTTATTCTGATGTTTATATAATGACCATATAACAATGTCTTTGCTGAATTTCTACAACTGATTATCCAGACAGGACAGGCTGGGTCTGAAGCTGAATACAGCCTAGTAAGTGACACAATCCACAAATCTTGACAATTTCTTTGCATGTCATTTTTATGTTCTACAGCACATTAGCTGAAGATCTCTTCTACATAGACTGCTGTGAGTTCTGCCTCATTCATTTCTAAGAAATACTGTGACTGTGAGGCAGTTAGCCAAGTTAGGCTTTATTAAATCATTATATAGATAAACACAAAAACACATACATGCATGTTGCTGTGTGTATGCTCTTGCTTCCTTCTAAATTTGCTCTTTCCTTAATTGTGCTACAACAGAGGATCATTTTATAGAGATATTGAATACTAGGTACTAAGTAGGAATAGATGCCAGCATCAAGAATCATAGCTGACTTTAAATCACTTCCAAGCACATCTAAAAGTGCTGTCATGACCTCTTTCTGTCTAAGCAGTAGAGATGCAAGTGAAACTTGCTACTAAATTTCAAAGTACTGAAAGACTGGTCTAAAACTTTTGTCAGAAATTCCTGATGCTTAGCATTTATTTGTACTTTAACTCTTGAGTGTTCTTGCACTACTGAAACTCTCTAATGTCTCCATGGAAACTTGAGAGTTCCCACAGGTGGAGGGAAGACATTACTTTTGCTGGCAATGGGCAATGTTTTAACTCAAGTTGTCCGTGCAGAAGAGGTATTTCTTTTCCTGTCCTGAAAGTCAGTGTCTTTTAAAAGTCTCTATTACATGAAAATGATGCAAAGTTTTGTCAAAAGCTATACTCCCAAGATAGGCAATGTTACTAAAAAACAAACTCTGAAACATTAGGTATCAACAAGCAATGGAAATGCGATTACTAAATGAAAAGTACAAGTCTTTAGATATAGCACATATTGCTTTCCTATGCTTTTTATGTAACGAGTATCATGCTAGCTAATGACACCAATTATTTAAAAATTAGGCACACAATACTGCATACTTCATATTTATTATATTCAGATGGAGTTGCCATCAGCTGCACTTCAGGGCTAGAAATGCTTTAATAAATTCTACATGTGCCTTCAGTGTTTTCTCTAGGGTTGCATTTTTTTAATGCGTACTCTTTTAGTGGGGAATCTCAGGCATAAAAAATTAAAAAGGTCAATTTTATGATGAAACACATGAGCCTATATATTCCAAATGGCACCCTAGACTGCAGAAGCTAATTGCTTTTTGATAGAAGAACTCTCTTAAGTGCTCATGCTGGAAACAGGTTTGTGCGAAAAGCAGGATGCATCTCTAGTCTGCTTTCAAGCCTGCTGTGATTTGCTGAGATGAGTGATGCTGTAAAAAATAGAAGTCACCTGGAGCCTGTTAATATTATAATCAAGTGAAAGCACAATTACTATTGTCTTAATCCATCTGTCTGTATGCATCCGCTCCACTTCCAATCACCTGCTTTAGTCACCGGTGCATTATTATTGGGATGACATTGAAAAGAGTCCAACTCTATGCATGCTCCAAATTGTTGTAACTCTTCCATGGCAGTCTGTCTATCTCTGTAGCTTTAGTGTGGAATTTGTAAAGGAGAGCAAACAAAAGGCCCACATTGCATGAAGTATAGCCAAAGTGCCTTTATGTGTGGGGGCTGGCTGAATGATGTCTAAGTTTATATTAACAGGTTGAAATTTTGAGAAGTGCCATTTATGTTAAATGAGGTTAAAAAAAAAATCAAACAAATGAACTGTATTCTGGTAACTCATGTGAAGCTCAGTAATATTTAATAGATCCTATGTCATGTATCTGTAACGCTAAAGTAGCTTCGGTAAACAAACATACATTTATAGTATATGATGGCAGTTCTTCAAAGACAATCTGGCAGCATATGATACTTAGTTTCTGATTTCATCCTGAATAGTATTTGATATTCTAAGTGACTGAATCAAAGGACAATAATTATACATTATAAAATCAAATTACAACAACAACAACGACATCAACAACCAAGAAATAACAACTGCAACAAACAACACCAGTACTAACTTTTGATTTAGAAGAAGAAAGAGGAAGAAATGAACTAAGGTAATATTTTCAAATTTCAGTAGACAACCAGACAGAGGAATGCTGAATGGTGCAACAGTTCAGACATTTACCGTTTCCGGTTGATAGGTGTTTTTCATGTGAAATTTCTCGGACAAGCTTTGAAAAAAATTTGAATCTGAATTTCACCATCTGAGTCTCTGGTTTGTTCACTGTTGCATATAAAAAATAGTTATGATGGGATTTGCATAAAAAAGAACTTGATATATAATCCGTGAGACTCTTAAAATCCATTCTGAAAATTATCTGAAAAATGTGTTTTTGAAGGTAATTGTAAATACTGGAAAACAATGGTAAGCTCTTGAATGCCTCCCTAAGATATTAAAAATAAAATTTAAAAAAAGAGCTAGCTTTTCAGATATGATAGTAAGCTAATCTCTACATTAATGTGCAGAAACCAGGAGTTAACATTCTGTAATCTTACAGCAGTTTAGCTCTTGACCCAGTATTTGGAAGACACAAAACTTGAACCTAGTGTTTATTAGATGCTAAAGGTTCTGATATGGCAACTATATCCGTCTAGGTCTTATTGTATGCTTAGAGGCTCCAAACACTGCTTGTACTTTTCCAGCTGGCAGTCTGGGACAGAAAAAAACTTTAAATAGTTGTTTACAAAAGTGCTAGTTTTTAATTTCAGTGATGTGCTGTTTAAACACCTGAAATTAGAGGAAGAATCATAAAGCTCTGGAGTGATCTATGCAGCTGCATAAACTAACTAAAAAATGCCACTGAATAGCTCTATGAGGCAGTTAATGGCCTAAATGCTTTTCATACCCTCTTCTAAATTCCCCCTGAGACTTGTTCAAAGCTTCCTGCACTGAGTCGAGCTCTCTAAGGAGCTGTGGATCAAAGAAAGCCTGTTGCTCTTAAGTGTGTTAGAGCTGAGGAAGGCACCTTTGCAAAGTTCAGCCCAAAGTTCAGAGCTGTTCTGAGATCAAACTCCCTGGATTAAACACTGCTCAATTGCAGAGCACTGTTCAGTCAGCTGATGGCAATTGTCATCTGTGGCTGTCCCTTGTCTGGAAATAGGTGGGATTAATTTCTTTATTCTGTAAGTACATGAATTCTCATTTGTATCCAAGTTGAGTTTATACATCACCCACTAGCCAAAGTGTCCTGGGCTTAGCAGTAGCAGTCATTTTTCTTTCTTGGTAGCTGGTGCAGTTCTGTGTTTTGACTTGCGGGCTGGGAGCAAAGCTGATAAAAATGATGTTTTGGTTTGGCCAAGGACTTTGTGAGCCTCATGCTCTGCCAGGGAGGAGGAGAAGCCGGGAGGAAGCAGAGACAGGACACCTGACCCAAACTGACCAAAGAGGTATTCCATGCCACAGCACGTCATGCCCAGGAGGTAACTGGGAGTTACCCGGAAGGGCAGAGGGTGGACTGCAGGGTTGGAGGAGGTATCGGTCGGTGCTTGGTCGGGCTGCTGGGGCAAGTTATCGGTCGCCTGGTGACGGGGTGTTGTATTCTCTTCCCTTGTTATTTCCTTTATCATTACTATTATTGGTGGTAGCAGCAGTGATTTGTGTTGTACCTTAGTTACTAAACTGTTCTTATCTCAACCCGTGGGAGTTGCATTCTTTCTGATTCTCCTCTCCATCCCTCCAGGAGTAGGGGGAGGGCAAGAAGAGGGGGGGAGTGGGTGCACAAGCTCTCCAGCTGGGGTTAAACCACGACACAAAGTAATATCCAGCAAGTACTCAAAAGGGCAATGTATCTTTGTATGACTTTTCAAAACAATCTGCTGATTTCTTCTTCTTTTTTTTCTTTTTTTTTTTTTTTTGTTCATGGAAAATTACACAGGGTAACAAAAAAAAAAAAGCAGCTTTTTCTTGCTCATGTTCTTCTAGGTTTTTTTTTTTTTTTTTGTAATTAAAATGAATCAGCAAGGTTAAGGAAGCTGAGCAGCTATACAAAACCAGCATTTCAGGATGAGAATACAACATACTATGGTGGGATTTTATTTGTCCACAATATTTAAAAACCATAGGATTAAACAACTACTACTTCTGGTAATTTTTAGGCTCTTCACTGTGAGCCTCACATTGGCAGTACTATTTCCAAGATCAAACAGACACTGAAAATGCAGCACATTTGCCCCTTACCTATGTTTTACAGTATAACTAGTATCATCATTGTTAATGACATTAACCTCTTTCAGTCAGTCAGTTTCACCACTCATAAAGGTGTAAATGCGCAAAGGAAAGGACCCAATACTTCAGAAAACGACAATTTGTTTAGTTCATGCAGTTTACAGTCCTGTAAAATTTTCTGCATCGTTATATTCTGATTGTTGCAGCAGGAAGCAATCATCATGGCAAGAAAGAGCTAACAGCTGGGGGAAAAATCCTTTTCTTATGACACAGTGATTTTAGAAACATCTTTACAAAACACAAAGCCACTGAAACCTAAAATGCAAGTTCAGACAGAGCACAAAACAATGATTTAGGAGATTAATGCTTTTGAAGATGAGATCAATTCATGCAATTTGTAACAGAAAATGTTTGCAAGTGTCCACTGTAATCTTTGTAATGTATCTGGGTTATATCTTTTGTACAGTTGGTATCTGCAAAAGCAAAATTTCTGCAGGCATCTCTAAAGGAGAATCACCTGAAAATGAGGCAAGTACCACCAGCTGATACAGCAAATGCCAAGTGACTATTTAGCAGTACCAGCTCATAGTAGACTCACACAGAAAAAATACTTCCCTCCCTTCTCCCATTTGTATCTAAATCTTTAGGACACTTAATCATTTCCTAAAAGCAGGGATGGAGAAAGCACTCTATTATTCTCTAACAGACTGCAAAGTATTGTCCATATTGACAATTGGTTTTGTATAGGCAGGCTGCAGAAGCAGCAAATCCTATTAACCTGTTCAAAGTCAAATGAAGACATTTTTATTACATGCAGTGGTGAAAGAAGACGATATCAAAGAAAGGTTAAATGGATGCATCAGCTATTAGTTTATGCACAGTTACAATCAGAAAAACCCCAAACCTTTCTATCACCTGTTTGTGCCCTTCAGGATATTAATTATATCCCCCAAGTCTAACTAACTGATCATTCAAATGCTATCTACTGTTCTGCCAATGCTAATTTTTGAGATAAAAAAAATCAATTTCATGCTAACAGGACTACTACAGAAAATGCTTATGTTATACTACGGTTTTACCAGTGCACTCTTCCTCTACCCCAAACATATGGCATTTTCTGTGTATAGACCACTCTGGAGATTTACTGTAATTATGTCATGATGTGCTTATTGTTATGGATTCGGCAGCCTTTCTGCATCTCTACCTGCTTTGTTCAAGAGCAGCTGCTAGCTTCAAGCTGTTGCCTGCTTCCAGTGGCAGAAGCTGAATGAAGGATTGCTTTCTAGGGAAGACATGTTTTGAAGCAGACATACTGACAATAAACCAGTTCACTAGGGAGGCATAACATTGACTGGATAAAGTCGAGTAATCATTCTATGATAATTTACTGAAACTGGGTGCAATTTGCGCTAAACTAAAAATTCCCTCTGCTGCTGATGTCGGACTTGGAGGCCTTTAACTGATAAAGTGTGGCATTTGCTTTTATGAAGTAGCTGATCTTTGGAGATTCATTAAACCTTATTTCTTCTTATGCATAAATGACTATTAATACTTACTCACTGAATGAGAGGAATAGCAAGAACAGGATTATCTGAAACGAGGCTCAACAGTCCTTCTCTTCCACCTACTCTCCCTGCTCGTCATCACTGAATACACTGAATTCAATTACTAACGAAAACCTTGTCAATCTCTTGGTAAAATGGTGAGTGCCAGATGAGATTGCCAGGCATCACCTTGATTGCTGTGCCTGGTTTTCATTGTGTATCACTTGCATCCAGTCAGTCTGCACTCCTCCCAGCTTTTGGTGGGAGTGAGGAGGACCAGAGGATCCAAATCCTTGTCAGTAGCCACTCCCCAGTAGAGCACTCACAGAAATCAGGGCTGTTTGTATGGCAGTTTACCTAAATTGGAAACACGGAATTCTGCCTCAGTTCCAGATCTATTTTTTCTAATATTTAGGAGAAAAGTATGTGGAAGGGGAAACTAATTAGGAAGAACAATAGGTGCAAATATGCATGAAATTTCTATGCTGTGCTCTTGTTACATCCCCCTCACTGCAAATGGCAGCTATTAATATTTTATTGACTTGAACCTCTGGGGTAGATTCCAGATGTCACTACTTGATCATGTCTACATATAAGAAAAAATAAATTCTGTCATGTCAATGTTAAATTCCCATCTACGGCAATGATCTTGACCAGAGAAAAACACTCCTGATTTTGCAGATGCTTTTTTGCTTCAGGTGAGGACTATGTTTGCAGGAAACTCAGACATCCCAAAATAAAATAAAGCAGAGGAAAATTCCCAACACTTCATTATTAATTTGTATGCATTAAGAAATAGCTATTTTCTTTACCATGTTCAGAACAGAATGGAGGTTAAGTTGGCAGAGCTCAAGGGTAGAGTTGAAAGAACGCTGCCTGCTCAGAAAAAAATCTGCTGCATTGCTTTTGAAAACATGAATCGCTTTGTGCCAATCAGTTTCAAGCAGTCAGGTACTGAAAAACTGATATCTCAATAGTGCTGCAGTTTAGGTGAATGGTGCTGCTCAGGAGCACATCTTGAAAGCCCCCAAACACATAAGTGGTGCTCTCCTCCTGTCCAGCCGGTGCTGAATATAGCGTCTATTAAAAAAGTGGTGAAATTGGCTGATGTTGTCTGAGAATATGTGCAAAGAGCAGATTACCTCTGATTTCAAGGGAGAGTCCTTTCCTTCAGTTGGATGGAACAATGATGTTTTTCACTAATGAATATTACCTGTCATTTAAAATCTGAACTTCAGGTAGAAGCTTCAGCAAATTTATGATAAAAAGTTATATCAGACTCTACTGTCCTTAGAATTGAAGCACTGCATAAGTCAGAGGGCAAAGAGTCCTTAGGACATGTCTACAGAGGGTCTTTCTATTGTTTTGCGTTATATAAGCACTAAGAAATTAGTTTTCATAGATAAGGCTATATTTTTATGTACTTAGTTCATCTTTTGCACAGGAAGCTGTGCTAACAGCACACAAAAAAGAAAAATGAAATATACTACAGAAAATACTATACAAGTTTCAACACAAATTTGAAAGCCTTACCTGAAAGACAGCTGCAGTACTGGCCTTTTCTGCATTTTTTTACCAATTTACTATGAGTTTTCAATATGAAGAGGGGTTGCTTTTTGTTTAATTACATGTTGCAATGGAATACTTAGAATTACAGAAGCTTGTGCTGTTTATTGTTATTGCTAATAGTATTCTTACATCTAAAGCATGTGTAATTAGGTTTCTCTACCATGCATATTCATTTATAGAGAAAGAAAATCAAATGGACCAAGATCTTTCTCCAGAATATCTTCAAAACATAAAAAATTTATAGAGGCTCACCAAACCTAGGTGAGAAGACACCAGTCCAAGGCATCTGACCTGCACATAGCTGGAAAGTGCTCACATGCAGCTCTTGAGCTATGACCCTGTTGTATAAATGGTAACAGGACTGTGTTAGTAACAGAACTGTGGAATAATTTAAATCCCAGCTGTGGGACGAAGCAAGTCAGCAAGCCAGCATCACTAGTCAGCACAGCACCACCAGCTTTACATAGCCCCAGGACAGCCATGAGGCACTGAACCTGGGGAATCATAATCTCATTGCTGTGTCGTGTTACTCTCTACCCTAGAGGGTGAGCTAGAATCAGAGCCCAGTGTGTGAAGGAGTACATGTGAGATGGTCAAAGAAATTCTCAGGGAACTTCCCTCAGGCCTCAAAGTAATGAGGTCAGCTCATGGTTATCACAATTCCAATTCCTCCCAAAATATCACATTCACTATTTGCTTTTGCTAGTGCAAGAGGATCTGTGAGAGGAAGAACTGCTTTTTCCAGTCTCAGCTCATGCTGAGGTGCTGTTGCCTTTCATTTCATCAGGGAAATAAACCTCTCAGAGACAGTCCTGTGTGCATTTGTCAGGTAACCTGTTTAAAGCCATATTCACTCCACTGAGTTGGAACAAACTTGTTTTCAGACAATTATCATATAAGTTAGCTTTATGTGAGCCCAGTTCATTAAGAAGAGAAGCTTTTAGGGAAACGAATGAGTACAATTCAACTGACAAAGCTCCCTGCTCATTAAAAAGCCGTTTATGCTTTCATGTGTACAATTCAGTTTTCTGCAAGGAGCAGTGAAGAAACGCAGTTAAGATTTGACAGAAGCAACAACAGATAACACATGTAGGCATAAATAAATCTCTTCTTACAGTAATCCTTCAAAACACTAATGACATATGCTCTAACATTATTGTCAAACAGAAAGCCAGCAATATACTGTGCTCTGAGGCAATGTCGAAGATGCCTGAATCTGATGTTGCTCCTCTGCTAACATGGCACGACAGTGTCATTAAATTAGCACTTTACAGTGATTCATATCCTCTTCCCATTGTGTTGATTTTGCCCAGTCCTGCAGTGAAAAACCAGTCTTTCTGAAGTACCAACCTATATCATTAAGAATCAATTTTCTTTCAAACATTGTGTTGCCCTAGAAAGGAACTTCACCTTAATTAAATAATGTTATTTTCCCTGTTAGGTTCAAGGAGTCAAAACTTGATTACAGGAGCTCTTGTCTCCTTTCTCACATATAAATATTCTCACCACTCTACTAGCACAGGAGGAGGCAGCCTATGTGCAAGGCATGTGCATGAGTGTATGTGTGTGAAAGAGCTGGAGGCTGCTGTCGAAAGGGAGGTGGGGAAACAAAATTAGCAAGGGTAAATCTCAGCAGAGGCTTTTACGTGCAAGATGTGATTCCTGCTCAGCTGAAGACCTTTGTGTTGGCTAGAACGGGAAGTGGCATCAGGCTTATTACTGCAAACAGATGTACTGTGTGTCGCTTTTGGTCAGCACAAAGGAACTGAGGACTGGAAAATTAAGAATTCAGTGTTATTTCAGTACTACACTTGAGGGTCAGATATTTTTCAAGAGCTTTGGCTTTGTGCATTAGCAGCAAGTAGATCTGATCTTTATTTATTTATATTTTTTTTTTCCCCAGCATATGACATTGGATGTATTGTGTACTTTGAGCACAGGAGTGGGATATGCTGGTTTATTAGCAGAACCCAAAGCCTACACTGACCAATGACACTTCTTAAAGATGAGTATTATCCATCTGAACGCAGTGAAGACCTTTATTACCATACAAATTCTTAGATTGATGCTTGCCCTGAGATTTTGTAGCTCTACCAAAGGGACCTGCCTATTTGTTTTTAGCATTTCAACCTGGACAAGCCAGGACCAACTTAGGTTTGCTTGATTCCACTCATGCGTATTTTGAGACTCACCGAAACACCCTTTTGCTGTTTGTCTCACTCCAATGACATCATTAGTTGGGCAGCTTTTATTTTTCAGGCATTCCTATGAATGTCTCCCTCATCTCCCCTGCCTTCACTCTTTTTCCTCTCCTCCTATCATGCATGCTGTCTTGCTGATACACCTACATATTTTACACCCGCTGCCAGCTTCTTCTAGTTCATCTCTGTCATTTGCTGCTGGGTCTGAAGGAACTGCTGGTCTTATTCTCTGCTCAGGTCTCATGAACACCTTTCCAATTTTTTTTTTTTTTTAATTTTAAAGAAGGAAATAGAAAAAAAATAGGTAGCATGCATTCTTTTCTTTTGCAGAATGCTTGTTTACCTTTCCTCCTTGAAATGCAGGAGTTTTACAAGCTATCTATTCCTGTAACCTCTGCTGAACTCCTGATTCCCTCCTGTTCTCCCAGGTAGTGAATCTCAGCTCCAGAGGATCATCCTGCCCCTATGTGTGCTGTGTTTTCTCCTTCCTCCTGACCAATGCCTCAGTCTAGCCTGCACCCATCTAGAAGGCTATAATAGAGATGATTTTCCACAGCTTGGTTTAGGCCTCCATTTCTTCTGTTTAGTTTCTTCCAGGGAAATTCAACTACTCCACCTGCAAGGTTCTCTGTGGCTTCTCCTGTCCTGTCAGTATGAGAGTGTACTGCTGATGAGCAACCATCTTGTTGTCAGCCAGTTAATAAATTTCAAATTTTCACACATTTTCCTTTTTTTGATGTCTTTTAGGGGAATTTTCCCCCAGATAATGTAGTTTACTGATAGTTATGTTTCATAGCTCTTTTTAGGGCTTTTTTATCATGCCTACAAAAAAGCTGACAATGGTCCAACAGGAGATGCAATGAAACTGCAAACTAGTATTCCCTCTCTGTTTCCCTGCCTTTCCTCTCTTTTCTGTCCTTATAGGTTCACTGGCTTATTTTGTACTTTGAAGGTTAGTTCTTTTGGACAAGAATTGCTGCTTTGTAGCTGCCTACTACTTTGCAGCAGTGCTTTGCTGTCCTCAGCACTGTGTGTGGCTTTTAAGTGGTATACTATCAGAAGCATATTTAAACATATGGGGGTCTAAAGCACATATACACATCCCACTAAAGAAATTTCTATGAAAGTACACTATTACTCACTGCTCCCACCTCTCTACAAGGGCATGAGATTATTTTGTCACCTGTGCAATGCTAGCATTCAGGATTTTAAGAAATTCTATTTTAGTTACTATTAATCTTTGAGACAACCAGGTAACATTAATGGTATTCCACTGTTCTAAGTGCTTAAATACACACACAGACCACTTTTCTGTAATATTTGATTACCTGACAATATTCAGAAGAATTATCCTGGCAACATCATTCTGAAATATTTAAGAACCATTGTTTGTACAGTACAGACAATAATGGGCACGAATTAAGCACCCTGCCAAAGGTTGTAATGCACGTCTGCAACAAGGCAGAGATTTTGAAGCTGGCATCCTAACTATATAGCTGTATTATTGCTTTTGATAACACAGTTATGCTTCATAATGTTTTAAATCAATCTCACAGCATCAGAACTTGAAGGCATGCCATAGACTTTGCAGAATCCCAAACAGTATACGTTTACTGTAACTAATATGGATGTATAATTACATATTATGAATTTTAAAGCATGAAATAATAATATTAATGATTTCATGAAGTGTATACTCAAGTATAAATACAGGAAGGAGCAAAAAGCATAGAGACTAATATACAGCACATAAAAGTCAGTGGACAGGATCACTATGAAAATGGTCAATGCTTTTACGTAACAGTTTACTTATGGTTTTGTTTATTTGGTATGTAAATTGCTATCAATAATGTAGATACAGTATATAAGAAATGCTTTTCCCCCACTCGTTTTACTGGAATAATATTACACAGTTCATCTGTTTGAGGGCTATATAACTAAAACCCAAATTGGCTAAGGTGATGCCTCACATTAGTCTTATTCCCATAACTCAGGCACTTAGTTCCACCAAAATCAATAGACTTTTGAGTGTGTAAGTAGCAAAAGACAAGGATAATAAATACTTTTAATCCTGTGTTGGCAAAGAGATACTTAATTTTGTCACACTTATCTTTAAGGCTGATCTTTTATTTGTGTATTTTCAGGGTTTTGACCTACAAATGGATTTCGATTTGTTGACTTCTGCAAGAACAGCCTTGTGGGTGTGGGTGCAGGTCATGCATAATCAAAGAGTAAAACATGGGAAGAAGAAAGAAATAGAAATTCTGTATGAAATACAATTACCATTATTATAATTTCCTTGTACCACACAAAGGCCTTATTGTACTGGGTGCACTCCACATTTAGGGCTTTTTGAGAGATCCAAGAGATCCCTATCTATGCAAATGGTACAGTGTCTTCTAAACTGAATGTGAAAAATTTAGGTATGTTTTCCTCTCTGCTTAGGAAGAGGCACAGAGAGATGAAATGACTTTCCCAAGGCATTGTGGCAGATCTGGAAACACTGTCCACTGACCTAAACTAAAACTCAGGACCTGAGCTAAAAAGATTTCCATCTTCTGTTGTAAGACAAGAGTTCAATAAAAAGTGCAAATGAAGAAAACTGTACAGAGGATCTGTAGCTAGAATCAGACATCAGTGGGGGTGGGTGGCTGTGAAACTGCAAGCTTGTGACTCATTTTTAGCTATGTGATCAAAAAGATAGGATGCATATACTATTCATACCTAGAGCCAACCAACACCTTAAGCCCTGACATTGCATGACAAGGTTAGCAGGGGTGTATAACCTGCACTGTGTCCCTCCCAGACATCAATCTTCTCATGGTGAAGTGGCATCTATACCTCCTATCTTTTGGGGGGGGGGGGGAACTTTCATTCATCCTCCACTTTGTAAATATTATGCAGAATACAACTGAGATTTCACAAACCAGTAGCAAATCAAATCTCCATTAGTACCACTGGCCTCATTCTTTACCTGGAACAATTCTCTCTGGAGATCAGTAATTCAAACGTACCTACCCTTGATAACCAATAGTTCAGAAAATGAAATAACTTTTCTGATGTAAGCAGCAAGAACCAATAACCATTAAGCACATGACACTTAAATGTATGGAGCATATGGGTGTCCAAGTCATGCCATCACCAGACCAGTTCATTTTGGTAATATGTAGGCATCAAGGACAGGCAGAGATGTGGGTCTTGCAGAGACCATTGGATGGCTCAGGTGCTCAAGGCATCATAGCTCTGTAAAGGGAACTTTTCTCAGAGAGAAGAGTTGAGCGGAGAGCTCCACTCAGTACATGAGCACAGGCTGAACTGAGGGTTATCTCTGTGCCCCAAACCAAGTGAATTATCTGTGGCTAATTCTTTCCCTATGTATTGTCACAGTATTCGATAAATTACTGTTGCTGTCAAAGTGCAATGAAGATAAGATCTCACCTTTACAGATACAGCTATAATATTCACCAAGAATTGGAGAGGGCAGGGAAGCAGGGAGTTGTGCCACAGAAATGCCTTCCCAACATGTTTTCTGAGACCCCAGGGTTTCACACAAAGCAGAACAAATCACACCCTTAGCAGTTCACACAGTTCCATACAGCTGTGTGCTGCAGGTGGTGCCCTAAAAATGTGTTTGTTTATTTTGCAGCACTGCAGGCTGCAAAGCTGCACTTAAAAATGAAATATGTTCCCCTCACTTGCATTCTCCATTCTTCACCCTGAACCTCTCTCTCTCTTTCTGACTTGCTGGAAGAAGATGGTAAGATGTAGAGATCTAGTGACAGCAATGAGGTTAATCTCAAAATAATGAAATGGAAGGTATCAGTATGGAGCACGCAGTGAAAACTGACAAGTATGGTGTGTGGCACTGAAACTTTAGTGGTGTACTAATTCTGGAGAAGAGGAGGCTCAGAAGAGGAGGGGACCTTATTGGTCTCTACAACTACCTGAGAGGAGGTTGTAGTGAGGTGGGGGTAGGTCTCCTCTCCCAAGTAACAAGTGATAATAGGACAAGAGGTAATGGCTTCACACTATGCTAGGGAAGGTTTAGACTGGATGTTAGGAAAAATTTCTTTACAGAGAGGGTGATCAGGCATTGGAACAGGCTTCCCAGGGAAGTGGTGGGATCACTGTCCTTGGTAGTGTTCAAAACCCATGTAGATGAGGCCCTCAGTGATACGGTTTAGTGGTGGCCTTGGCAGTCCTGAGGTAATGGTTGGACTTCATGATCTTAGAGGTCATCTCCAACCTAGTTGATTCTATGATTCAGAGAGGCAGGTATCACAGCAACTGAGTGAAAAATCAGTGGAAACTTCAAAATTTCCATAAACATGAAAAAATCAGATGTCAACTGAGTATGAAGTAATATGCAGACAGGCAAATGGCTGTAAGACAGACATAAATGTGCATTATATGATAATTTTTTTCTACCTATCACTGATACAAGGATTGATTTACGGATAGGGTTTAGAGGCTGTAGTCTTCCACCAGCATCACCCAGTGTGCTAAGTGCTCTGTGTTATGGGACAAAGGAGCAGTTGTGGCTGTGTTGCAGACCCTATTGTCACTGTGGGTTATTCTGGTCCTGTTTTGCATACATAAATGCTAAATACCCAAATTGGGACAATCCTTGTTTTATCAGAGCATTTTCTTGCACATATTAGTTCTCAAATAATTTTTGCCCATTTCAAAGATTTTCTAAACCAGTATCATTCAGCTGATGAAAGTATAGAGACTACCAAACTGAATTTTCTGTTACTTCTTCAGTGTGAGCTAAACTAGCAATTTATTCCAGTTATTTCTCTATCCTGAGCAAAATCCACTGCTAAGGAGAAGCTGTCAAAATATCTGTGCATTACCACATCTGTTTTAGCCTCTAAGGCCAGTATTATGCAATGAACACCACCACTCTGTACACTGGGGACTCTCCTGACCTTTGGGATCATCTAACCTTCCAGTACCTTTCATTTATACTTAGTTTAAGCAGTAGAAGAAATTAAAATTCTTCAAAATGTTACTCTTAAAACCCTAAAATCTTTGTTGACTTGCACAAAATTAGCAGCGGTATTTGTATAGTTCACAATCTTGTGCTGTTAGCTTCTAGGACACATTCCTTTGGAGAGATGAGGTCTCTCGGAGACTATGAGTATTCCGTACCTCCTTATCAGAGTGTCTGCAATCCTGAAACATTCCACGGCCCACCTTGAGACTTGCTTTTTAGAAAGTGTAAAATATGGGGGGTTTATAGCTTTTATCTTAGCTGTCATATTCTTTCCAGTAAGTAATCCACAGCAAACAATACATCTATGTGAAGCCTAAGCTTCTGTAGCTGGATTCCTTGTGAGCTTACTGGCAAGCTGTACAAAATGCACTCAGTATAATGTTTTCAAAGACCAATGTAAGTGGTCCTCAATGAAGCTGAATGTCTTTGTAACTTTTTATCACAGGCAGTAGAAAACATCCTTAAAAACATGCTGCAATGTTACCACTCATGAAAAAGCCAAGATCAACATCATCTTGATCATTGTCACGAACATACAGAAATACAAATAGAAAGCAAGTAACCATTTTGCAGGTTGCAATGTATAGTTTTACAGTTAAAGTGCAAGATCCACTTGAGTGTCCATAAAAGAAAATTAAAAGGGAAGTTTAATTTCTTTCCATTGACTGGGGATAAATCTGATCTAAAGCTTAGGTTTGTCAAAAGCTAGTTTACTGAAAACCTAGCAATATCTGCTCTTCTAAATTTGTGTTATATGCCTCTGCGCAGTACAAGGTAATTTCTCTGTTCTTCACCAGATTTACTATGATAGTGAATTTATGCTAGAATTTCTATTAGAAAAAGAGCGCCATGCCTACAACTGGAAATGTGAAAATGGTGTCAAGTTGCAAGCATGAGGTTTTTGAAACTGACTGACAGTTACACTGCGTAGCTCTTTACTTATGATAATCACCTTCGCAATAACATGAATGGAAATATAAATCCAGCTGTAGCCAGCTACAGTTAGTGAATTACCAGCAGTTTGTTATTCTGAACCATTCCCCTAGCTTGCAAAGAATGACCTTATCTAGAAACACAGCTCTGTACAGGCAGACACACAAAAAACGTTGTTGCATCAGGAACACAACTAAGCTTTGGCTATATATTCTTTGAGTTTCTTGTTCATCATTCATTACATTAAAAAAAAAAAAAAAAGGTAAAAAATAATAAGCTTGGATAGCTCCTTTGGAGGACTTGAGGATAGAAAGGCTCTGCAGACTGATCCATACAGGCTGGATTGATGGGCTGTAGCCAGTGGCAGGAGGTTCAACTAGGCAAAGTGCTGTGTCCTGCCCTTGGGCCACAACAACCCCATGCAATACTCCAGGCTTGGGGAAGAGTGTCTGGAAAACTGTTCAGCAGAAAAGGACCTGCGGATGTTGGTCAGCACCCGGCTGAACATGACCCAGCTTGTGTCCAGGCAGCCAAGAAGGCCAACAACATCCTGGTCTGTATCAGAAACAGTGCAGCCAGCAGGGCCAGGGCAGTGATCATCCCCCTTTACCTGGCTCTGGTGAGGCCGCACCTTGAATCCTGTGTTCATTTCTGGGCTGCTCACTGCAAGAAAGACATTGAGGTGCTGGAGCGGGTCCAGAAAAGGACATGAAGCTGGTGAGGGGTCTGGAGCATAAGTCTTATGTCTCCAAGGGCTGGAGAAAAGGATGCTCAGAGAGACCTGACTGCTCTCTACAACTATCTGAAAGGAGGTTGTAGCCAGGTGGGTGTTGGTCTCTTTTGCCCAGTAACAAGTGATAGGACAAGAGGAAATGGCTTCAAGTTGTGCCAGGGGAGGCTTTAGATTCGATAGTTGTAATAATTTCTAAGGATTATCAAGTACTGGAACAGATTGCCCAGGAGGTGGTGGAATCTCCATCCCTGGAGGCACTGCTTTAAATTTATACCTACAGTAATTCACTTATGTCATCTTTTCACGTAGGTCAGAGATAACACAAGGCAAAATTGGTTGAAAATGGTATCAATTTTCCCCCAAAAAGCTGTTTTCATTAATTATAATTTTTCTGAACGCAACAGTGGTTTCTTATCCTCCTAAAAAAATATGAAGATTTCCAATTTTGATTTTCATACAAGTACATTTTGTTTATTTGGAAAGAAACCTTTCCACTCTCCTCCAGTAAATTCAAATTGATCAGTTTTGGGTTGTGTGAACTGATCAGTGAATCTATTTCATCTTTTGAAACTTACTCCTTCATTTTGGCTTTTCTTTTTTTTATTCAATTTGGCTTTCACAGCAACACCTGTAACTTAAGTCACAACTGATATCCCATAGTGTAATTTGAATGTAACCTGCTATAAATGATTTTGGCATTGTCAATGGTCAAATGGAGGTCAGGAATAAAACTGTGTCATGTCAGCATTTCTAAGAGCAATAAACATCTATGTTGGAGCTTTTCACGTACCTGTGTCTTAAACTAGCTGCATTTCATAACAAAACTAACTTAGAGCCAGGGTTTGTGAATGAATGCCACAATACTTTGGCAATGATGCTCTGCAAGAAGAAATCTAGAAAACGTGGTGAAACTGAAGCTAAGTAAAGTAAGTAAACACTTACTGCAAGGAAGATCTGAAGAGAACTGTGAGCCACTTCTATGTACTGATATTCAAGAAGACAACCCGAGACAGTGATATATCGATGATCCTCTGGTGCCCAGTCTGGTGCTGGGGTTACTGAGGTCACGGTGCAGCCTGGCCCATTCTCCATCCACCAAGAGCGATGCATTGAGATATTAAAGGTCAGAATGAGATCTGTTTCCTGCAAAAGAACAAGTGAAGAATTAATGTACTGGGATGGTACTCAGGCATCAAGAGATTTCACAGGATGCATTAAGAAGCCAAAAGCAGTGATAAAACTGCACTGTCACATGAAAGTGGATCTTGCCTGCAGCAAGCACAAGTTGCTATACTTTGGCAGGTGGAATTGCTTTGGAGCAGAATAATCCTGCAAGCCAGCATCTAGGTCCCTTCCAACCCAAACCATTCTATGATTCTGTGATCTGTTCCCAGACATTATGATAGCCTAGACTGTATCGGTCATTTCTGTTACATTGCCCATTTTCATGAGGAAGCCATAAGGACTGATGGACTTGCACATTTACACAGCAACTGTCCTCTGCTCAGAACCCAGAAATATGGCCAATATTTTGGTGGCCTGATGAAACAAATTACACAAGAGTCCTCAGGATCCAAGACTTAGTAGACTTTGAGATGTATCTTTAAGGAGTTTTACCTCAGGGATGCTGTGAAGCAGACCTGTGGTAACTATACTGAAATACTGGAGAAGATGTAAAAGAAGTATTCTGTACATACGCTTAAAAGTGAAACCTCTTTGTAATGCCTCTTTCAGATTTCTAACTCCCTAGGAGTCTGTAAGGAAATAGCTAGTGAATACTGCCATGTCTAAAGACTGATTAGCTTGTTAAAAAGGAATGACAGAGGCCTGCACCCTTAAACTTCAGTGCAGCTAGTGCAGTGGAGTAACTAGTCAGGCTTGCTTTCCATTTAGACTGAATTCATAAATAGTTCATAAAGGATTACTAAATGATTAATATACATCATAAACAACACTACATGTATGACTTCCATAAATTATACTTGGTTGCACATTACTTGAGGGTATTTTACATAGTTATAAAAAAACTATGTACTCTGTGGATTCTGTAATAGCTTACGGAGTTTACCATCCCTTTATAAATAATTTGTAAGTTTAACCTCATTGTAAAGCGTGAGTATCTGGTCTGTGTGCACATGTGCTCAGTCATGCAAAAAAATTGCTTGTAAGTAATGTCTTTGCAAAGCCAAATTCTCCCCACACCTAACCTACATTTTTTTAGTCTGTTGATGACATTAATAATTAAGATTCTCATAAAGATTTTAGAATGTAATTATTTAATTAGGTTTACCATGGCAAAAGGAATAGCATATCATTCTGTAGCAGATACATTGCATACACATTTTCCTTCCTTCAAAAATTGTCTTTTTTTCAGTCCCACTTAGTTTCCTTTTTTGCTCTAACTCATGCAAAGGCAAGTCCATCCAGAGAGGTTTCGGATAATGTCATGCCTGACAGGTCAATTGATCTGTGGTTGCACTCAACATTAGTGTAGCTGAAAGTTTTTTCTTTAAGCTGCAGTTCTTCTTTAAAAGTGCAGAAACTGTACATTTAAAAAAAATAAATTCCTATCCTCTATAAACACACCCAGCTGTCAGATGGTTCAGGAAGGTTCATAAATATTTTTGTGATGAATAATTACCCTACATTCTCACAACAGCCCAGTCCAGCAAACAATAAGCTGTATGAGAAAATGTATGAAGCTTCACATGAATTTAATCATGCAACTAACTTCAAGCATTTGAAAAAGGGACTCTTGATCAGACACTGCAGCAATAGGACAAGGGGTAATGGGTTTAAATTTAAACAGGGAAAGTTCAGGTTAGATATAAGGAAGAAATTCTTTACTGTGAGGGTGGTGAGGCACTGGAACAGGTTGCCCAGAGAAATGATAAATGCTCCATCCCTGGCGGTGTCTAAGGCCAGGTTGGACAGAGCCTTGGGTGCCTCTAGGATAAGGTGTCCCTGCCTGTGGCAGGTGATTTGAACTAAGTGACCTCAAGGTCCTTTCCCACCCTAACCATTCTACAATTCTATGATTCTATGAAGGTGATCAAAGCAACAGTGAACATTTGTATAAACTACGCAATTTTCCCCCAGAATGGATACATTTACTATGGCTATAAGTCTTCACCCACAGCAAAATTTTCCTTTCTCTGGACCCCTCCATATCAAAGCTGCAGACACTGGAAAGTATCTGCCAGATGTTTTTTGGAAATGGGCATTTTTCCACATCCCAGCCAGAATACTATTGTCCTTTCAGGAGTCAGGGCTGTTATGGCCCCTCAGTAGCAAACTGGCCTTCTCACCTAGTGTAAGAAGTGGAAGAAAGGTATCTTAGAGTAAATTTATTCCTGAATGACTAAAATTGGAATCCATCATGTTATTGTCAGAAGATCTTTAAGCCATTCTAGTTACCATGGAAAATTCTTAACCTCTAGTCTCTTACCAGAGATGCAGTATGAATGAATAGGACTTATTGTCTGACTTTATTTTAGTACTTGCAGTACCTTCAGAAGAATCATGATGGACTTAAAATATTTTATGAAGTGCAGGCAACGGATGAAAAATGTATTCCTTGAAAAACGAAGGGATAAACTGGCTTGCAGGAACTGAGTATTTGTTATGTATCTGCCAGATGAAGTTAAAATGGATCAGGAGGAGCTAAATATAAAAATCAAAACTGTGGTTAGAGCATCATTGCTCTAGAGACAGTTATGTTTGCTTTCAAAGGGTGCAGTAATCCAAAGGTTTACAGTTTAGAAGCACAAGTTAATTCCCATGTTACTCAGGAAATATAATCACACATTAAAATATTTATGATATTTGTAATGTAATTGTAATTGTAAATAAAACTTTATAAAGTCCATCTTTCTTCCATCCCTGAATACATCCCAGATGATTTTCTGAAATGATTTGTTACATTTAGAAAATTCCCTTGCCCTCAAATCATCTTTAGGCAGTTAAGTTGAATGCTGTGATTAGGACTAATCTTGTTTTGTTAAGGAATAGTCTTTTAGTGTTTACCAGTAAAAAATTATGGGACTTTATCACATCTATATCCTATTTCTATCTCCAAGTAATTAGTGAAATGCTGTGTTGCTTCCTGTGCTTATAAAATAGACCTGATACCTGTCACAGAAAGGTTACATTCTTTTCTTACAATAGTAAACCGAAATAAATTCTACTGAAATCTTAAACTGTGAATAATGTGGCTAAGAAGGCTTTCAAGAAGTTTAGCTATCACATATTGAACCAGTTAAAACCGGTGAACTTCAGAAAGCAAAACATTAAGCAGATATGAAATCTGGCTATGGTAAGATTAGGGAACATTGAATCATAGAATAGTTAGGGTTGGAAAGGACCCCAGGATCATCTAGTTCCAACCCCCCTGCCATTGGGATGCCTAACACTAGACCATGTTGCCCAAGCC
Source organism: Neopsephotus bourkii (assembly GCF_033783945.1). Taxonomy (NCBI): domain Eukaryota; kingdom Metazoa; phylum Chordata; class Aves; order Psittaciformes; family Psittacidae; genus Neopsephotus; species Neopsephotus bourkii. The sequence continues at coordinate 9,909,441 of NW_026902239.1, forward strand.
TCCATCCAACCTGGCCTTGACACTGCCAGGTATGAAGCATTCACCACTTCTTTGGGCAATTCATTCCAGTGCCTCACCATCCTCACAGTAAAGAACTTCTTCCTTATATTTAACCTGATCTTCCCTGTTTAAGTTTAAACCCATTACCCCTTGTCCTGTTGCTACAGTGCCTGATCAAGAGTCCCTCTCCAGCACCCTTGTACGCCCCCTTCAGATCTCAGCTGGAGTAAGAGTAATGAAATCATATTTTGACAAGCCAACATGTAAAGTTAGACACTGTAAATTCTAATCCAGAAATAGATGGGATACGAATAAATACAGAAGGAGCCTGTTCACTGCAAAGTCAGCTGCTGCACAGTTAAATCATCTCAGCTATAAATTGTTATGGGCTTTGAACTTGCCTTTAACCTTCAAACCATGTGCCCCTATATGCAACCATATTAGCAGAGAAGTTCCTATTGCTTTCTAGTGAAGATCACCCAACTTAAAGAAAAGTTTTACATCATAGTGAGAAAACTGTTAAGAACCTGAATTTCCTTGTCGAACTGTAGAAGCTGAGGAGGGGATGATGTAGCTACCTTTAACATGTCTTAAACTGAAAACATTTAGAGCTATTTTTGGACAAACTCTGCTTGCTATTTATTTTGTTCATTGTTTGAATACAGTTTTAGTGGACATAGACAAAGTCTATATTGGAAGCTGGGGATCTGTTGTACTCTCCAGTGTATTTGCCGTCTGTTTTCTTTCCAACATCTGTGGCTCAAATATTGTTCAGGGAAATGCAGAGAAATGCTCTGATAATCCTTGAAGCTACGAAACCTAACAAGAACTGTTGATACACACTGGGCATGCCTATGCAGTGTTGTTCACAGTCTGTATGTTGAGGATGATTTCATTATCCTAAATTCAATAAACAGCTGCTTCTTCATGGACACAGAAATACATCTGTATGAGTTTTATTGATGATCACTGTGCTGCTTTTGTAAATCCTGCTGGTATTTGTAAAGCCTGTTAATGAAAATTGGTGCATTAAAGTAGATTTTGCTATTCATCAAGGAGGGGGAAAAAAACCCCCAACCAAACCCAAGCCACCAGAGGAAAATACTTAGCAGGACATCTTTGTTAACGTTCTTAAGATGTGCTGGTAAGTAGTCAGGGGAAGGACTGGTGGATTAGACAAAGGGTAGAATTTGGAGGTCTCAGAGGCTCAGATCTCAGAGATTAGAAGATGAGACATTTTCAAATTAAGTCTGTAATTTGATTTTAGCTTAGTTTGTAAAAGGTGTTGAGCTCTGACGGTTTTGTGCCTGTGTTTAGTATGGTAGCTAAAATTTTTTGCTGGGGTTAACTGCACAGTACATGACATTTTCTGACTGAGGATCGCTGATGACAGAACATGACAGCAGAAAGCTTTGCAAGAGCTGCTACAAATGAATACAATCTTCTTTTCATTAAGAAGCAGCAGTGCTCAAAATGGAGATTGCTTTGTGTGTAATGCGTTACTACTAGTACATATTAGTAAGTATACTATCTCTATGCAGTAATAACAATACATTACTCTTTCAATGGATTTTGTTGGGTGCAGCTTACAGAAGCTGATCCTAAACAGAGCACCAACGGAAAAAGCAGGCAGCGTGATTCCCTTTGAAATTCCACGAGATCTTGCAGACTCTGGGAAATTAAATTCCATTAAACCATTGACTTCAATGGTTGTGGCTTGCTGTGTCATGGGAAATAAGTTTCTTCCATTTTTCTAATTAGGAATTGCTGAAATCTGTGCAAACCTGCCAAGCTTCTGAACAAGTTATGTCAAATACAACAATGTAACCACTTGTTTCATTTTTCAGACTGAGACTAGCAAGAACAGGCTGCTTGGAGACTGAGTGATTACACAAGGTTTCAGTGATAAAAAAATGATCAGGGTCTGAAAGCATTTGTAGTTGCCGGTGCCTCAGATGCACAGAGGCCTATACAGGCATTTTTTTTTCTTCTGTTATCTCACTTGTCCACTAAAGCTAACTCCCATCAGGCAGTACCATTTCTTCATGTAAGCAGACCTTTTCCTGTCTAAAGAAAAAAACCTGCCCTCACTGAAGACGCAAAATAGAGCTTTTTATTTATTTATATATTTTATTTGTTACCCTTTGCTTTTTAATCCACACTTTATATACAGGAAATAATCATTGTACAATTGTGTGCAGATCATTGATATTTAAAGTTCCTAATCTTTCTTGCCCTGTTGCATGCGAACTCTTTTTTAGCCTTTCCACTTTTTTGCATGTGGTGATTCTTTCCCTTTAATGTCAATATTTTTTTTCCCCAGTAACCTAGAGCCCTGTTCATTAATTTTCTCTTACAAAACAGTTTTGTAACAGTATAATTTCAAATTGGCTATGCAGCTTGATTTAAGTATTTGCCATTAATCAGATAAGATTTACCCAGTCTGAAACTACCCAACATATTTACTTCTGAAGTTCATAAATGAAAACTAGCAAACATTGTCTCACTGTTAGCTTTTCTCAGTATTCTATTAAAAATATTCCAAAAGTATCTTAGATTATTTTCAATGTACTTCCGAACATGTCAAAGAATTAGTTAAAAAGATACCAGCATCAAAGAAGGAGATGATTCTGGTGTCCTGGTGAAACTGGAGTATTAGATTAATAAAATGCTACAAAATAGTTTTCAAAAAGCACAGGTACTGCTATGCAGGGATTTTGATTACTGCTTACTATTCTGTTACATGATACTGATCAATAATCTCATGAAATTGTTAGAGCTATGATCAAGGTTATCTTAATTAAGATCTTAGTATTTTTCTAGTATTGGAATATGTACACTGAAACACCTAGCAATTCTAATCTGCTCTGTTTCAACTCATTAAAAAAAAAGATACCTGCTGAACTCCAGAATATTAATTTAATCAGCTCAGTGGCATCAACATTTTTATTAACATCTTTGTTCAAAAAGTTTCTACCTATATAGTTCTTAAATGAAAAATATCACGAAGAGAAATTAAAAACTTTCCATTTGTATTGAAAAGTTAAAATGATTATTAATATCCCATGATTATTTTTTGTATTTAAACAGAATATTTTTAGACTAAGAATATTATGACTAATTTTTTTTTTTTAATTTTTTTTTTTCTTTTGGTGAAGAACAAGAGAATTAATCCCATCCCAGCAACCCCATGTCACTTATCATGGGGACAGAGAAGTTGCAGTCCCTGTGCTATTACATAGAAATCTGCATTCAGCACTTGTACATATTTAGCAAAGATCCTGATCAGTAGAATTTTTGTAATTTCCTGTAAAATTACTTTCTGGAGGATTTAAGCATGCACAATTGTAAAATACACCAAAATAAGCAGATGACCAGGGGCGCTCACATCACAGAGTAGCACCTAGCTCTGTGGATACTTATTTATTTCTCACTGTGGAGTAATCAGGTATTCATTCTGGAACTGAGAACATTTGTTGAAGGAAACTGAGTTAAATGTAATACCTTGTTTTGAGAAGTTTCTTTTTTTGACAAATTGCCATTCTCTGAGGAAAACAGCTTGCCTCCAAACTTACTTTGTTAATGTGGGTATTTTCTAGTGGCCAATTTTCCAGTCTCAGGTGATATATGTTGTTCTGTCCCTAATGATGGGCATGGGATTATTGCCAGGTCTTATTAAAACCTGATAATAAAGTAATAAGGAAGCAAAACCTAGCTTCTTTCATTCCAAAAGACAAATCTATTCTAAAGTTTGGATTAAACCTGAACGTACAAACATGAAATTTAAATATTTACTGATGTATCAGAACATGATGATCCCTTGATATCTTTGTAAAGTTTTTGCTTTGAAGTGATACTAGTGGTATTGAAGTACATGTTTTTTGTGAGTAAGATGTAATGCTTTTTAAAGATGTTTGTTTAGCCTCTTGGGACTGATTTTTTTCCTCTCTTCTTTTAAAATGGTAAAGGAGCTTTGTTTCTTGTCTTGGTTTACCCCAGCAAATACAAAGATTGATAGTGCTTAGCATTTGCAGACACAAATATAAATAACCTCTTAATTACAAATAAACCCCTTCTAAGTACAAGGACGTCTTGTATTTGGATAAGAGCCAAAAGACTGCAGAGCTTCCAATGAGCTGGGAACACAGTTCTGCAGTCTGCAACCAGAATGTTCTAGGCTTTGAATGAAATAACAGGATTAAATAACTACCCTTAAAATGTTTTCCTTTTCTAGAGTAAATGGTTTACTGTGTTGTTGAACCACCTCAAGAATACTACGCTTGATCATCTCTGTCCAAGGTAAAATCTTATGGTCCAACATTTAGTAAAGAAAGATGGTGTAGATGGTGTAGTAAAGAAGTGTATGTTGTAGGAACTTAAAACATCAGTAGGTTTACAGAGTGTATGCAGAAAGAACTTCCAGCTCATGTGGTTTGTTCAGTATCCCCCGGTGTTGGTTACTGCATAGTAATAGGTGCTGTAAAATACAATGTATGTGTACACTGACAAAACTTTGTTTTTCCTATGACTTTTTATTTTTGTTTAAAATGTAAATAATTCTCACCTATCTTTTTTTAAACAGCTCCATTTATGACCCTAGGGTGGAGCTCATGTCTATAGTGAAGAATATTCTTTTGTTTGAATCAGCCTGTGGTGTTAAATCTAAAAGAATTTACCACCTGCACTGTGTGCAGGAAACGGTAAGCAGACTTGAACAGAAGAGTTATCAGACCACAGAAGCAGTTTTGTTATCCCAGAAGTGGTGTTAGGAAACATGAGATCATTGTCATGCAGAATGGCTTTATGAAATAGCAGGGTGACGATAAACATACGTTGTACACAGTGCTCTATAGTCTAATCACTTCTAGACAGCAGTGATTTTATATGCATTAAGATTTCAGAATAAAGATGCCTGAATCAGTCAGCAAATTACTAAAAAGCATGTGGAGTCATCTTACTCAGTTCAGTTAAAATCTAGCCCAGGTGAATATTTTCATAAAGGTTTACTTCTGTGGGTAGGTTGCAATGAGCTAAAACATCAATTTAAAATACATAGCTAGTCCTCACAATCCACTTGCAATCTAAGTAAGATTTAAGTGGTTTGAATTCCTCTACAGTCAATAGAAAGGACTGAGTTGAAAGACAGTGCCAAGTATTTGTGAAGGGCTGTGAAAAGCTGCTTAGGGAACCAAGACAAGATGTTGTACAGGAAGCCAGCTACACACGGATGGTAAGGAAGCACAAAGGCAGAAATGGAAGTGTGGGCTATATCTATATCGGACTTATGCTCAGTTGAAGAAATGGTGTGGAATAACTTTCCTGCATTAACTATTTCAGGCTCTTTCACTATAATTTATTCTACTATTGAACAGATTGAGAGACATCATCCACACAATCAGATTCAGATCTGAAGCTGTACAGCACTTGTGTAGCTTTCAAGTTTGTGCCAGAAAATTAAAACTCAGACCAGTGAAGCCACACCAATACACAATCAGCACAATGTGCGCAAAACCTGTGTGTAGCAGTCTCTAGTGCAACACTGCTCAATATATATGGTAAGGACATTTTTGATCATTAATTTGACATATTTTACACCTAGATGTGACTTCTATCAATCTTAAGGGATTGCACAGCTGCAGCTCCAACAGGTGACATAGGATAGCCTGTGTCACAGTGTCTGGTGCTCATGGGTGACAACAGCTCCTTTTGCCCAAGCTATATTTATCCCACAGACTTTGAAAACCACCTTTAGTTCCTCACTGAAAGGTTCTCTTTATTTTTACTTTTATTTTCAATGAAAAAGACACTTGTCAGATGTTATTTGACTCTGATAAACTTTAGTACATCAAGAGTTTATTTACATCCTTGCAGGTGATGGTGTTTATTAGAGTACTTAAGACTATACTTAGATTTGATAAATCAAACTCTTTTCACTTTACATTTACATAATTTGCAATAATTCATTTAAAAGCAGGTGAAATTGCACTCTTTTTTGTGGTGTAGTGTTATGTCACTCAGTATGAAGATTAGTTTTATTAAAACTAATTTATTTGATCATTCGCTACTGTTATCTAAGTATAGAAATAATAAGATCTAACTTATTTTGAACACAGAGTGAATTACAGATATTTTGTATATTGGCTGCTCCCTGCATTTGAGAATTATTTGAATTATTTCTAAGAAACAAGGTGCGTTGTTTCCTCTGTTCTACAGCTGTGCTTCTGACATGATTCTGAATGATAAGACTACTCAGGAATCCCAATTCAGCTAGTTCTAGCGTTCAAAATTAAAGGAAGAATGTGAATAACACTGCAAAAAATGTGTTTCTACATTTTCATGAGAAAATGTTATACTTTTTTCAAACTTATTAGAGTGCTTAGGCTGCATTTGCAAACTGGAACATGTTAGCATTCCCACGTACGCAACGTAGGTGACATGGGCTCAAATCCCTGATGAGGAAACAAAAAACAAGCTATTCAAAAACTTCTATTCTAACATAACAAGTCTCATGGAAACAGACTAAAAAGAAACTTTTGTCATCTACATTAATAAACAAACTACAATATAAGAAAAGCTGATTCCAGCAAACATTTGAAGTGCATGTCCTTTCCTCTTATGATATATTGTTAAGATGTGACAATGCCCACTGCTTTAGAAAACTACAGCCTCCTAAGAACAATTCAAAGCCATTTAAAAAGATTCAGTGCATAATTTTCCATAAATGTATGGGGTTTATAAAGTTTTCAGAAGTGTACCCTGAGGAATAATATTATAATGCCATGCTGGATTATTTTATCTGCTATGAAGGAAAGTACCTCATGTACTGCAAAAGAAACTGTAGCAATTTTACCTGGTTAAGATACTAATACATAGATGAATAGCCTGCCACTCTTTTACATGTTGACTTCACAGCATGCGGTGCTGACAAAACAGACAAGTAAACATATATATGAGAATATGTGTGTTTTTATTTATAGTACAGGAATACTTAATTTAAGATGGCAAAATCAACTCTATAGAAAGACCAACTATTTTGCTAATCTTGTACTTAGCACCAGTTCATACAACATATATATTGGCCTCTATAATACACATAAGATATAAAAAAAATATTACGCAAATTCAGTGAGCAGCATTTTGAACTGATGCTGCTATTAGATGGTTACAAGTAATTTTCCAGATATCACAGTGTTTCTTCCTCAAGTTCTTTACATCAGCTTTTGTTTCCTGTGATTTAATTCTCTTTCCTCTTACTTATAAATATTTTCACCTGGTATTTTGTGGAAAACATAGTGGTTAAATAATGAACCCTGTTATTTAATGATGTAGCAAATGCTGTTTGGTATTGTATTTTCCAGTGTAGTCTTGTAAAAGCTTTACCCTCTTTTTAACAGTTAAATTAAAATTAATATAAAGAAGAACAATGACAACTGATTCAAATAGTTCATTTTTAAACAGTCTTTTCCATGCTTTTTACTTCAGGTATTAAAATGGAAATATATAAGAGGCATTTTATAAAAGACAACAAAAAAACCCCTATTAATTGCAGAGTAGGATTTGGTATCTGGAAGGCAACCTCAAAAATAAACTCCTAGATCAGCTATGTATTAATGATAGTTCAGTAACAGTCAATGTCACATCTCAACTCCACTGTCACTGAAGACTTACGTTTGGATACTTTGCTCCATCTCACAGGGCTGTGCAAAAGGAAAGACTGCCTTTCAGTTCAAATTTACATTGGTCCCAAGATAGATTAAATGTGGGGGGTCCTTGGCTCCACTCTCACACAGGACAGGTAGTTTGCTAGCTTCTCAAAGAGAACGGACTGAGTACTGACTGGCAGGGAAGAAGCCCTGCAGGAAGGACCTGGGCTTCCCAGTGGCCAACAACCTTCTGGGCTGCATTAGAAGTGTCACCAGCAGGCTGAGGGAGGTGATCCTTCATCTCTTCTCAGCACTGGTGAGAGCACACCTGGAGGGCTGGATCAAGTTCTGGGCTCCTCCATACAAGAGAGTCATGGACATCCTGGAGCCAGTTCCCCAAAGGCCGGCAAACTGGTTATGGACTTGAGCACATATGAGGAGAGGCCAGGTTAGCATTAATAGCAGAGGGCTTGTGGAGATGCTACTGCTGCCCCTAACTGCCTAATGGGAGGATTTAGGCAAAGCACAGCCAGCTTCCTGTCTGAGGTCCATAGCAGAAGGACAAGAGCCAACAAACACAAGTTGAACACAGTAAACCGTAACCAGAGCTAAGGATTTTTATTTCTTTTTAATCATGAGACTGACCAAACACTGGAACAGATGCCCAGAGGTGAGGTTAAAACTCCGTCCCTGAAGATACTCAAAATTTGACCAAAAAAGCACCCGAACAATTAAATGACAATTTAATTTGCCCTCCTTTTAGAAGGAAGTTGCACAAGATGGCCTTCCAACCTAAATCATCCTGTGATTTAAAGTGCCTTTGTTTGAAAACTTAGAACTTTTGTTTAAGTTCTTAAAAAAAATCCAACAAAAACCAGCCCAACACCCCCCCCGCCCCCAATTACGGAAAGCATTGTCTTCCTGCAGCATGAATATCTATGGGGTATCCCTCAAAATCCTATTGTCATTATTGGGGAGCATGGTAGTAGTAAAAGCATTGCAACTCAAATCAGACTTATATGCTACTCTGCAGGAAAAGCATACTTCCAGGACCAAGAATAGATTTTGAGCTTACATGTTTTCTGCCTTGATACAAACTAGACGAGTCTCTTCAGTGAGATGGGGATGGAAAAGGTTACATTGGAGTGGGATGAATATTGGCCCCAGAGATTCTGTAGAGACTTTTAATGATGCAGCTAAAATTAGGGGTCTTCCAATGAAATATCACAAAAAATGAAAGTGCTCATAGATTTAGGGAACTTATTTCAAAACACTGCATTTGTTCCATTTGAATCATATTATCACAGTACTTATGGGTGCACATTTTATTTGCAAGCACTTCATGCTGGCTGACTAAAATTTCACTTTAAAAACCCCTCTTCAGTATCCAGCTCTGTATTCAAAGACCCTTCAGTTTCCAGCCAGGATTAAGATGAAACACTAGGAGCAATGATCTGTAATGAGGGTAGTTTGAGAGGAGTAACTAAAACAGAGCTCTATCTCAGCAGACAGAATCAGTGATTGAAAACTTCATTTAAGAAGCTGACGGGGAGTAGATTTACCATTCTAACTGTAGTGTCTGTGTCAGTTTCTTAAATTAAGTTTTCAGGAGCTGATTTAGCCGAGGGAAATGCAGAAATCTGGTTGACGCTTCTCTTGGGGCTGCTTATACTATATTTTTTGTTTGTGTTTAGTGCTAATGTAGAATTAGAGGAACTCCACTGTCAAGATGTTAGAAGATCAATGCTGTTATTACTCAGAATTGGAAAACTGGTATACACAATAGAACAGTTGCAGAGGGAAGAATGATACAAAGAACTCTTCTTTGATTTCCTGGTGCTTAAGAATATTGCAAAACATTGCGAATTCAAAGAAGCAGAGTTCATTTTTGGTCAAGGAGTAAACATAGTATATCTGGCTTATTTAATATAGACTGGCTAGAAATATTTTCAAGGAAATATGTATCTGCCCGGTGGAAATATATAGAAACTTCAATAAATAATTAATTTTTGCAGTATCTATATAATCACTTCAGTATGAAGTGCCAGCAGTATACCACATGTGCTGTCTCTTTCTTTGGAGTAAAACTTCTGAATTACTTTTAAGAGGGATCTTTTTCTTTGCACAAACACACACAGCTTTTACAACAATATCACTGATATTTTTTTCTTTCTTGAACAAAAATGTTTCAATTATAAAAGCTTCACTGAATTCCTAGTACCAGAGCAGTTTTCTACAATGTGCATTAGTGCAGTTCTGACTTCAGTGGGAGTTGAATTTGCCCAAAGAAGGTAACAGTAAAGCCCTCTATGCTTCCAGCCTAAAGTACAGGCTTCCTGTTGTTCTGAAAGAGTGATCTGTACAGAATTATTACATTTAAGGATTTAGCACATCTTTTAAATAAAAAAAGGATCTAATCTCAAAAATGAATGGCAAAGTTAAGCCTGAAAATGAAGCCATAGTTTAGTCCTCAAAGGTTAGGAAATGACAAACTCCTTGATTCTGCCCTAGTGAAACTCAGCACTACAATATAGTATTAAATGCACACTATCACCTGAGCTGAGTGCGCAACATCCTGTAAAACTTCATCATTAATTTAGCCTCATATTTTTTTGATATTTTTTCTTTTAACCTGTAGAGATTTACAGCTTAATGTAAGATAAATTCATAATTTATTTCTTTTTTTTTCTGACAATAATTTCATTGAATTAATGGGATTCTCACAGATGGCAGATTAAATTTGTTACATTGAGACCAGACATTCAGATAAACAGTTTCCAAGAGGTACACTGAATCTATTAATATATCTTTCTATATTGATGGTGGTGATGTGTGTATCTTTTTTTTCTGGGTATGGTTTTCCTGCTGATTTTGGTAAATTTATTGCAATTCCTTATCACACTGAAAAGAATGTCATATGAGAAAAAGTTTAATGTCAAAACCATTTTTGTTCTGGCATACCCATAAAGCATTCTGCAAAACAAAAACTGTATCTAGAGAGAAATTTCAATAGTTCATGTCCACAATGGAAAGAAGTATCAAATGATCCTATGCCGTGCTCTGTTGCGGGTCCAATACTATTGTATTTTGATTAATTACACAAATGATTTAAAAGGGAAAAGGCTTACTGAATGTACTCTGAGAGACTGCAAGTATGTTTGAGAAAATAACTAGTACTCAAAATAATCTTGAGAAACCTAAGATTTGTCGTAGAAAGTGTTATTCAGTAAGGACAAATGGAAAGTACGACACTTAGGTTGAAATAACTAAATGCGCAAACACAGGATGGGTAGCAACAGCCTGGGCATTGCTCTCTCACAAGGGAGTGGAAGGTTAACATGGTTCAAAAGCTCTAGTTTTGACAAGGCTTCAACTCAAAAGACTTTATGTAAAACTGTGGCCTGACTGGAGAAGAGCTGAAGGGGAGCAATCAGAATGGGCAGATTATCTGTAAACAAGTCCTGTGAAGAAAGATAGAAGGAACTGGGGTTTCCTAGCTCAGAAGAGGGAACACTGAGAGTGTAACTAACCTGTTTCCCTGCCTTTAATGGAGAAACATCCATCACTGGCCCAGGAACTACAGTACATTACAAAGAGGAAACAAATTAGATCTTGAAAAAAATGTTTCTGAAGCCAAGGGAGAGGAAATCACAGGAAAGGACTGCCTAAGGAATGTATGCGATCTATTATTGCTGGTGTTTAAAAACAAGATAGAAACTTCTGTTATGTTTTCACACATATTTAGGCTGGGGACATGGACTAACTGACCTACTGAATCATTCAGGAATGTAAATCTATGATTCTAATGACTGAAAGCATGGTTCTGGGAATACATAGCATTTATAAATATGTAACACACATCACCAGTCATTCCACTGAGATTTAATGTATTTAATATAATAATTGGAAGTATCCAACATGTAAAGACATAACTGAATTTAAATATAACACTTTTCCCTGGAGTTTTCTGACAGATATGAGCAATTTTAACACAAGAAAAGGGAGCCTTGTTGACAGAAGTAATTTTAAGTGAATGACTCTATAAAAATTTTCCCCCTTCTTAGGTTCCCACTTATGATAGGATGATCCCTATAGTACTGCACAGTACATTCTGCCTGGATCTGTTGAAACAGGGTATGACCTGCATTGGCTGGAGTGCTTGCCTCTAGATTGGTCATCTGTTTCTAAGCTAGTCACCTACATATACCTAATGAAGCTGAAAAGACACTTCTCTGGGTACAACTCACCCTACCAGGTGTAGAAGCCATCTACAATATGATGTGAATCATGCCTTAAAATGTCCTTTGTTTGCAAGTTCTTTGGCTTTAGAGCAGATCTAGATACTCAGGTAGAGATCTGCTTTCAGTTCAACTCCATACACTTAAATAAAATCTGAAGTATAGATACTCTGAAATGCATATAAATCAGATAAAAAATAAAAAATATTCTCTCTGTATATGACCTGAAAGCCAACTGCATGTTTCCTGCAGTTAGATGTGCTAAGAAAAAACTTAAACTAGAAATACCTGGTATTAAAAAAAGCTGTTTGATAAATTGGAGATTCCATCTTGCATAAAAAAAGAAAAAAAAAAGTTTTATCTAAATACATAATGTGGAATTTTTTTTTTTTGGAAGAATACTAAAATTCTGCTTGAAAATTAAGAAGATTATTTGCTTTGACACATAGGTATGATTCCAAAACTTCTTGAGCTTTTTGGAAACTTAACCAACTGTGAACTGTTGTATCTTGAGAAATCTGTGGGCTCTCAAACAAGGTTCCTGGAGGCCTGTGATACTGGAAAAATGATTTCTGGGTTAATCAACTAAATGGTTGATTGACTGGTACCTGTGACCTATAGGAACTGTGGCAGTGCTGTAGTTAGTTCCCAGCGTTCTGCCACGGTTTTGTCATGGCTGTACTTTGGATTAAAATCCAAAACTTCAAAACTCTCTCCTTCGAACTAACCACTGTAACCAAAATGAAATAGCCTGATAGCATTGAGCAGATTTGGTTCTTGTTTCATTCAAAAGATTAAAATATTATATCACTTGACTCTGAATCTTTGAAGTTAAATCTTCTTGAAAACAAAGTGGCCATTGATATCTTCTAGATTTTGCAAAGGTGATCCTACCTGTAATTAATTTAGTCTGTGGTCAGTAAGACAGGTAACTATGTGCATAAGTTTTGTTTTCTTTGTATGAATTGGAAAGTAATTTTCTTAGTTTCCATTTTCAAGTGATGATTTTCGTACTTGTTAATTCCTAATTTCCTATTCAGTATTATTCCAATTCTTAGCTGCCATCATTCCTGTTGTGATTTTTATCCTGAATAATTCTAGTCTCTACTTACGTCCATTGCTACTAGCTATAATTATCTGCCAATGCTCATGTAAAATGTTATGGATGTAATAGATCCAATGGCTCTTGATCCTTGCACAGAGTTTTATGCTTTTGTATGCTTTAAACTAGATATTAATCACTGGACTTTCATACACTATGTCCTGATAACAGATGAAAGTTTATGATTTCTGTTCTATCTGCAAGGGCCATGTTCTGTTCAACTCTCTAAATTAGTCATTAGTGGCAGTGTTTGCTCAGTAGTGATAAATTCTTTCACTGGATCTCTGGATGTAATTCTGTGAAATGGAGTTTCTGATATTATCACCGAATGATGAATCAAAGTGAACAATCATATTTTACATTTTTTGTTAAAATCCAGTTATTTCTCAGAGGTATATTATTCCTGTGATATAGAGCAGACAGTTTGAATAAACATGGAAATGATCTATAACAAGATAGAACTAAATATTTGATAAAACTTGAGTGGAAGATTGTAAACTCCTTGGTCAGACGAAATGGAAAATCTTATTAGTAATCAGATGTTTATTGGATACAGTTCATAGAGTTAGAGCTTTATTTATTTTTCGAGCTCTGAACATTGTTTGACCATTCACACCAGAACTACGGATTGCAGAAATAGGATATAAGAAGGCCTCTGTCCATTGCTGGAAAATGGCATAAAGGTCATTAAGCTCCCACCTTTACATTGCATAATATAACTGAAAACCTGCCTGGGTCTCTATGCCACTAAGAATAAACATCTTCAGAAGAAATGCTCAGAACTGAACTGATGCAGAGACACATGCATACAGATATGTATAACTGCCTATATTCATGTGTGCCAACATGTATACACGGACACTCACTTTATATATGTAAGGAAGGGAAATGAGTGAAATCAGTGGATGATGATAACCCCTGTTGTATGATATCAATCTCTCTGTACAATAATCTGTATCAAGAAATAGACTGCAGGCTCTTGTTGGGTCTTCTTTTACTTATACCTTAATTGCATCTTTTACTAAATATGATTCCATTCTACCTTACATACTAGGCTACCAATGACCATGGCAAATACAGTAAACTCCCTTAAAATTTATAGTAGTAAAAGTTAGGCCAGGATTAAACTCACTTAACTTTAACCTCCTAAAAGTTATCTATCTAGACAAAGCTACCTCCCTTGTTGAGTTATAGTTAATGAAAAGGAACAAATAACACTAGAAGACAACTGTTAAACCTCCTGTTTTTACAGGTGCCAAAGATCCTTGTGATAAATTATCTTGAAGAAAACAACAATTTTCCACTGCCTAGACAGCTACCATAACCTAAATGCCTGAACTTCAAGTAGGTACAAGATAATTTGGGTTATTTACTTTTTTTCCCTAGTATTCTGAAGCTGGAAGAGATCCTTATCCAAGGTCTACTGATATGAAGGAAAAAGTCTGCATTAACGTAAATGTACTTGAATTAAGCTCCATGCACAGCACTATTGCAACCTCTTCCTTGTCCTTCTAAATACATATTTTTTTCTGATTTCCTGTAACTGAACCAAAATAAATTACATGTATCCTAACAGATATGTATATGGTTACATATGTCTGAGTATACATACTGTTAATTTAAGGGTATTTTGTATACCTATGTGTGTATGTTGTGTCTTGGACAGAATCACAGAATAGATATTCCTGTTATAAAAGTAACAGCCATGACTGTTCTGTTGCATGCATTTATAGACAAAGGTTATACTGGGATAAACACTAAAATTCTGTTTTCACTTGCTTATGATTTTCTGAGTGCAAAATAGATGGCTTTATCTAGACTTGTATGAATTAGGTACTTTCCTTTAAAGCTCCATAGAATCTATTTGCCAGTGAACATGAACACTAAAATCTCTGTTCACTGGTCTTATTCTGCCCATAGAAGGAAAAAACAAGTGCATGTTCACTGGCCTTAACTAAAAACTGAGCCATACTTTCTTTGATCAAGAGCATATCTGAAACATTTTTATTCATTGTACCAAGTTCTTTTTTAAAATCATTATAGAAAATGATGAACTGTATGGAGTCTGTGAAAAGTTTAATCTTTCAATGTGTTACCATATTATTATCAGCAAATCACAGTCGACGATACCTTTATTTAATGTTTGAGACAGAAATCTATTGTAAAGTAATCTATCAAGATAATCAACTTGTTTCCTTAGTTTAGTATGCAGGAAGAGTATAAAGCTTATTGAAAATACTTGCTAGCAAACTCCACAATGTTAATATGTTCAAATCATCACAATTGGATTAGTAAAAAGACAACAGTCTAATTTAATGGGGATTTTCTTTAAAATAGGACTTCTGTTTCTGCTTCATTCACTTTAGTAGCATTTGAGCGTTGGAATATAAATTGACCTGGAAAACTACAGGTATGGTAAAATGACATTGCAATCTGACCAAGAGGAAGATAACAGATCATATCGACATGTTGTATATGTGGTATGTACACTTAAAACAGTAAGTAGAAGGACCAGTCACCACTATATAAGAGAACTACAGACAAGAAATAAGTCATTTGGCTTCAACAGATCTGATAAATTCAGAGTAGAATCTGTAGCATTTAACCCTCTTTTCAACACCATTAGCACCCTACTGCATAGGCAGTATTTTCTAAAACACTGAGTTACATCTTGCAGATTCTTCTGTAATCAGAAAATTGTATACTAAAAAATAAGTAAATTCTAATTCTATTTTAACTGATCCAGACTCTGAGTTTTCTTAGGTAACCATACTGCAATTGATCTAATTAATATTTGGTTTTATAACCTCTACTGGAATCCCATCTATCTTCTAGGCATTATGATACTTATGTTACAAATTGACATATGAGTTATTTCAGTGTGGGCTTTGTATGAGGGCTCACACTAACTGAACCACCCAGAGAGGAGGAATTTGTCTTGTGACGCTGAAATTCAGTGTGAGTTTACAGTTTAGGTGTATGTGCCTTGGATAGCTTTAATCTAATTAACTTCATATAACAATATTAAATAAGAAAATGCACAAAATAATTCAGTCACTTTCTTAGAGGCCCTGGATAGGCTTGTAATATTTACATTGGTGTGATTTATATGGTTACCAGTATTCAACCTAAACAAATAAAGCCGTCATGGTTCTGACTACATAAAATGACATGTAACATCTTCTGTGCATGTAAAATGATTATTTTAGGGTCATACTTAGTTTTCTACTTCCTTGGCTTTGGCATGTAGTATAATACTACCCCTTTCCTGAAATAATTTGAACAGTTTATTTGAGACAATATGGTTCATAAAGAGGAAACAAAAGGCCTGATGTGGCTTAATGTTTTAAACATTTTTTGATCCCTCTGGCAGGTTTTTTCTAGTGTTATTTTATGGGATTTAAATTAGATCTTTCTGGCTTCGAGAGGCTGTACTCATTTATTTTTACTCACTAGAAAACCCTCCAAGCTTTTGAGCCATTTTTTTCATTAGAAACTAATAAATTTGACTTGAACATATACAATGCTAAAAGGCTTGGTTTGCTGTGACTTGACCTAGCTTACTCTGTCATCTAACCCCCTAAGCTTTATTTGTAAAGGCTGTTAATGCCACATCAATATTCAGATCAGAACTTCATGTAACAGTTTTTACTTCAGGCACAGTTCTACAAAACTTGTGAAATTAATCTGAGCTAATGTAACTCACAACAGAGATAGAGAAGAATATTCTCTTATTATTGAGCAGTATTGAGAAAACCAGGAGGTCACTAATAAATGGAACAAAATGAATTCTTTCATTTCTGACCTTCTCTTTGTATTTCAGAGAGTGTGCACATTCTAGACAGGAGGATACAGTGTAAGATGGCTGAGATGGCATGGATTTCTATGAGTTCTTTATGCTTTTAGTCAGTACATTTGATCATTCATTCATATAGCATTAATGTTTCTTAATGCCATTATAATTCTCGAAGCTGTAATGCATGCTGTCCTAATGCTTTTCAGGACTCAACTTTCAAGAGGGAATCTTAATAAAGAATTTTATTTCTATCTGCCTTAACATTTTGTGGTTGGTTTTGTTAATTGTTTTTAACAAGTTAAAATTAATTATGCTATATATATTTATAGCAAGTCTAATCACAAACAGCAAGTAAGGTAGGCTTCAGAAACACCATTTCTTCCACTGGATCTGGCTGGCTGAAGACCTCCTCATTTCCACAGTATATTAGAGGTTACCAGCTTCTCAGATGTGTCATTTAGTTAAAACCAATTCTGCCGATACTACAGTATAGTATATATTATAGTACTATATAATATAGTATATATTATAGTATACAATACTATATATATACTTTTGGAGACAGCCAGCATGGCTTCACTAAGGGAAATCAAGCCTGACCAATTCGATGACCTTCTATGATGGGGCTATGGAACTGAAGGACAGGGGTAAAGCAGTTGATGTAATCTACCTGGACTTGTGCAAAGCGTTCAACACTGTTCCACACAACATCCTTGTCTCTAAATTGGAGAGACATCAATCTGATGGATGGACCACTCGGTGGATAAAGAACTGGCTGGATGGTCACATGCAAAGAGTTGTGGTCAATGGCTCAATGTCCAGCTGGAGACCAGTGGTGTCCCTCAGGGATCGTTGTTGGGAGCGGTCTTGTTCAACATCTTTGTTGCTGACATGGACAGTGGGACTGAGTGCACCCTCAGCAAGTTTGCCGATGACACCAAGCTGTGTAGTTCATTTTCTCATTGACCAGCCCCCCCAAGTCCTCCTCAGGGCTGCTCTGAATCTCTTCTCTGCCCAGCCTGGAGCTGTGCCTGGGACTGCTCCAACCCAGGTGTAGGACCTTGCACTTGGCATGGTTCAACTTCATAAGGTTGGCATCAGCCCACCTCTCAAGCGTGTCAAGGTCCCCCTGGATGGCATTCCTTCCCTCCAGCATATCAACCAAACCACACAGCTTGGTGTCATCAGCAAACTTGCTGAGGGCGCACTCAATCCCAATGTCCATGTCAGCAACGAAGAGGTTAAACAAGACCAGTCCCAAGACCGATCCCTGAGGGACCACTCATTACTGGTCTCCAGCAGGACACTGAGCCATTGACCACAACTCTTTGCATGCGGCCCTCCAGCCAGTTCTTTATCCACCGAGTGGTCCATCCATCAAATTGATGCCTCTCCAATTGAGAGACAAGGATGTCATGTGGGACAGTGTCGAATGCTTTACACAAATCCGGGTAGGTGACATCAACTGCTCTACCGCTGTCCATCAGTTCTGTAGTCCCATTATAGAAGGCCACCAAATTGTTCAGGCTTGATTTCCCCTTAGTGAAGCCATGCTGGCTGTCACCAAGCACCTTATTGATTTTCATGTGCCTTAGCATGCCTTCCAGGAGAATCTGCTCCAAGATTTTGCCAGGCACAGAGGTGAGACTGACTGGTCTGTAATTCCCCAGGTCATCCATTTTCCCCTTCTTGAAAATGGGGGTTATATTTCCCTTTTTCCAGTCGTTGGGAACTTCACCTGACTGCCATGGTTTTTCAAATATGATGGCCAGCGGCTTAGCAACTTCATTCGTCAGCTCCTTCAGGACCCACGGATGCATTTCATCAGGACCCATGGACTTGTGCACGTTCAGATTTTTAAGATGGTCTCGAACCAATTCCTCTCCTACAGTGAGCCCAAGATCTTCATTCTCACAGTCCCTGTGTCTGCCTTCCAAGACTTGGGTGGTGCGGTCAGAGCCTTTGCCAGTGAAGACCGAGGTAAAGAAGTCATTCAGAACCTCAGCCTTCTCCAAATCCTATGTAGCTAGTTCACCCGAGAGCTTCCTGAGGGGGCCTACGTTCTCCCTAGTCTGTTTTTTATTTGCTATGTACCTGTAGAATCCCTTCCTGTTATCCTTCATATCCCCAGCCAAGTTTAATTCTAACTGGGCCTTAGCTTTCCTAACCTGGTGCCTAGCTTTCCAGACAACATCCCTGTACTCTTCCCAGGCAGCCTATCCTTGCTTCCACGTTCTGTAAGACTCTTTTTTCATTTGAATTTTCCTCAGCAGCTCCTTATCCATCCAAGGAGGTCTCCTGGCCCTCCTGCTGCACTTCCTTCTAGTTGGGATGCAACACTCCTGAGTTTGGAGCAGGTGATCCTTGAAGATCCACCAAAAGTCTTGGCCCCCCCCTGCCCTCTAGGGCTATATCCCATGGAACCTTACTAAGCAGGTTCCTGAAGAGGCCAAAGTCTTGAAGTCCAGGGCAGTGAGCTTGCTGCATGCTCTTCTCACTGTCCTGAGGATCTCGAATTAAACCATCTCATGATCAAATAGAGCATCTCAGAGAAAGTCTTCAGAGTATTTACATCACTTGTGAAAATGAGACTTTTGTTAGCAGGTCATACAAGGATTTTTGTGAAATTACCTTTTTTTATGGGCCTTCACCTCATTATTCCTATGACAGGCAACTAAGATAGGTTTTAGTGTTCTATTTTAAGAAATAACATCAAATGTTGTTTCGTACAATATTTTTATCTCATGTTGGTGACCATCATATCAAAATACGGTCCAGAGACATCCCATTGTATTGCTTCCGCTTTCTGCTGTATCCAAACGATACATGTTTAATGATGGCACAACAATCTGGAAAAGCTTCTAGAAGAGAAAACAAATTGTGAATTGAATGCCGCCTTCACATTCCCATTTTTTGGTGAGAAGTCAGCAGACTGGTGCCGGTATGAAGCAGCTCATTTGAATTTCCAGCAGCCTGATTCTATATGCAAACCATGTAGCATTTGTGTTGCTTTACTGATACTGTGGCTCCCTGATATGTCTATTGTTTGGGACAGCATAGATACACTAGTATTTTCACATTTACTGCAGAGAAGAGCACGTGATTCTGCAACTTCACCTATTTTAGGTAGTGTCTGACTAAATGAAGATATTGTACTTACGTTCACAATTTTCTGTCTCTACAGAAGAATATTCTTACCACATTTTTCTTTGTGGGGATGTGAGAATTGCTTAAGATTTTCATGGCATTTAAAAGCCTATGTTAATTTTGGTGGGCATTTAAATCCATTGAAAAACCTGAATCTAAGAGACTTTGACTGATGAAGTTTGTGGCAAAGTATGGATCTAAACAAGCCTCTTAGATCCCAGCTTGCTGACTGAAGCATTTGACGGGTTTCACACTCAAACTGGACTTCATAGGAATAATCTCTGATTTTGTAAATACGTATGTTATACTTTACTACTACCTTCAACAGGATGACTCCAAGAGGTCATCACACCCTTCCAAAGAATCATACCTGTTGTTTATCAAAAGAGAATTAGTCTTCTAAATTCAAGAGAATAATGACTGAGGTAGCTGCAAGGGTTTTCTTTCAGACTTGCAGGTTATATCTCAATTTTTTTTTCTGTCTATACAACCATTGCAATGACATGGTGCTTAGCAATCTAGTTACACAGTATCACAGTATCACAGTAGGTTAGAGATTGGAAGGGACCTCAAAAGATCATCTAGTCCAATCCCCCTGCCGGAGCAGGAACACCTAGATAAGGTTACACAGGAACGTGTCCAGGCGGGTCTTGAATGTCTCCAAAGAAGGAGATTCCACAACCTCCCTGGGCAGCCTGTTCCAGTGTTCCGTCACCCTCACTGAGAAGAAGTTTCTTCTCAGGTTTAAGTGGAACCTCTTGTGCTCCAATTTGTACCCATTACCCCTTGTCCTTTCATTGTTTGCCACTGAGAAGAGCCTGGCTCCATCCTCGTGACACTCCCCCTTTATATATTTATATACACTAATAAGGTCACCCCTCAATCTCCTCTTCTCCAAACTATAGAGACCCAGCTCCCTCAGTCTTTCCTCATAAGGGAGATGCTCCACTCCCTTAATCATCTTAGTTGCCCTGCGCTGGACTCTCTCCAGCAGGTCCCTGTCCTTTTTAAACTGAGGGGCCCAGAACTGGACACAATATTCCAGATGAGGTCTCACCAGGGCTGAGTAGAGGGGAAGGAGGACCTCTCTCGACCTACTAACCACCCCCCTTCTAATACAACCCAGGATGCCATTGGCCTTCTTGGCCACAAGGGCACAGTGTCGGCTCATGGTCACCCTGTCGTCCACCAGGACCCCCAGGTCCCTCTCCCCTACACTGCTCTCTAACAGGTCGTTCCCCAGCCTATACTGGAACCTGGGGTTGTTCCTGCCCAGATGCAGGACTCTACACTTTCCCTTGTTATATTTCATCAAGTTATTCCCCGCCCAGCTCTCCAGCCTGTCCAGGTCCCTCTGGATGGCAGCACAGCCTTCTGGCGTGTCGGCCACCCCTCCCAGCTTAGTGTCATCAGCAAACTTGCTGATAGTACACTCAATTCCCTCATCTAAATCGTTGATGAATATATTAAATAATACTGGTCCCAGTACCGACCCTTGAGGCACTCCACTAGATACAGGCCTCCAACTAGACTCCGCCCCATAGACTACAACTCTCTGGCTTCTCTCCTTCAGCCAGTTCACAGTCCACCTCACTACCCGATCATCCAGACCACACTTCCTCAATTTAGCCGCAAGGATGCTGTGGGAGACCGTGTCAAACGCTTTGCTGAAGTCGAGGTAGACCACATCCACCGCTCTACCATCATCCATCCACCGCGTTATTTCCTCATAAAAGGCTACAAGATTGGTCAAGCACGACTTCCCCTTGGTGAAGCCATGTTGACTGCCCCTCATAACCCTCTTATCCTTGATATGCCTTAAGATGGCACCAAGGATAAGGTGTTCCATCACTTTCCCAGGAACGGAGGTGAGGCTAACCGGTCTATAGTTACCCGGGTCCTCCTTCTTGCCCTTTTTGAAGACAGGAGTGACATTTGCTTTCCTCCAGTCCTCAGGCACCTCTCCCGTTTCCCAAGACTTGGTAAAGATGATGGAGAGCGGTCTAGCTATGACCTCAGCCAGTTCCCTCAGCACCCGCGGGTGCATCCCATCTGGACCCATGGATTTATGGATATCCAGATTGCTCAACTGATCTTTAACCCATTCCTCATCAACTAAGGCAGACCGCTCCGTTGACCTATCTTCATCCGGGGTCTCAGCGGTACAGGGCTCTTCAGGACTGCCTCCAGCAGAGTAGACAGAGACAAAGAAGTCATTCAGTAACTCTGCCATCTCTGTATCTTCTGTCACCAGGGCACCCGTCCCGTTCATCAGCGGGCCTACATTGCCTCTGGTGTTAGTTTTACCTGCCATGTATTTGAAAAAGCTCTTTCTGCTGTCCTTGACCCCTCTCGCCAGCTTTAATTCCAAGGAGGCCTTAGCCATCCTAGCAGCTTTCCTACATCCTCTAGCAGCAGCCTTAAATTCTTCCCAAGTGGCCAGCCCTTCTTTCCATGACCTGTAAACTCTCCTCTTCCACTTGAGCATACCGAGCAATTCCCTATTTAACCACGCAGGTCTCCTGACCCTCTTCCTCGACTTCCTACGTGTCGGGATGCTCCGATCTTGAGCTCGGAAAAAGCAGTCCTTGAACGTCAACCAACTATCTTGGGCCCCTTTCCCTTCAAGCAGCCTAGCCCACTGGATTTCCCCTAGCAATCGCTTGAAGAGGCCAAAGTTTGCCCTGCTAAAGTCCAGGGTTGCGATTCTACTTGCTATTCTACTGACCCTACCAGACAAGATCCTGAATTCTACCATCTCGAATTGTTGCGTATTTGAAAACTGTAAAAATCCGTATTTCTGTAATAAATGTTATATTCTGCCCATAGATGCCACATATAACTCCCTGTGAATGCCATTGAGAGCTGAACACATGTAGCTAACAGGAATATTTGGTTTTAAGAACACACAGATTAAGGATATATTACAGATCTGGTACTACCTATATATACTAACTAGTCATGACTGACATTGATGAAATTGCTGGAGGCTTCCATTTCATTGATACTTCCAGGAAGGAGTTTCTGCTGATCATGTAGAGCTGAAGATGAACAAAATTAATTTGCAACTAGAAGGCAAAATGGTTTTCTAAGTCTTAAATCTGATCACTTAATATGAGACAAAAATGTATTTAGAAGTCATTTAGATGCATTTTAATGAATTGAAACTTTCATAAATTTTCAGTGTTGCTTGTTCCTTCTATATTCAGACATGTTCTGTGTTTTCCTAGTTTTACTCTCATCATCACACTGCACAGATAACAGCACCCTGTTTGAGTGCTAATTATTCTTTGTAATTCTGTTTAGACACTTCAATTATTTTGTTTAGCGATTTAATAACATTTGACTGCTTATATTTTCAAAACACTTTAGAATTAATGAATGACATGAGATATATCATGGCAGTAGTAAAATTATGGTAAGTGGAGAAACAGACAGAAAAGTGACTTGATTTTGCCAAATTAGGACTAAAGAGTTACATTTTTCCAACTTTGTTTTTGGGCTATTAGAACAAATTTCCTCTCTCCCTTATTTTGCTTACTGAAGAAACAAGATTAGGATTTGCTTTAGTTAACAGTAGTCTAGAAGCTCCCTTCAGAAGAGAAAGATGACAGCAATTTATCTATTTCATGTATTAACAATTGATACAAGTGAGTACAATTGATACAAGGAGTTAATACAATTTCATGTATTAACAATTGATACAAGTGAGTACAATTGATACAAGACTTCAAGACCCAAAACGTATTTTAGGCAATTAGAAACCTTTTATTTCTTTTCTTTTTCTTTCATAAGCCTGATTGTGTTGGGAATTAAAGTCTTAATACAATTCCTATCACCTTTTATAGTGTTGTAAATTAAATTCGTTTTGAAAAGTACATTCTGCACAGGAAGTTTTGACTCATTTTTACATCCTTACCTCTGAGTATGTCAGTGAAAATGTAAGTATTAGATACTGTGTTTTTCTAGACTTGTCACTAAGGGCTAGACACCTATAAGACTAACTAAATTGCCCTTTGCAGTATTTCTGCTAATGCTAGAGTGAATTAGCTTTGGTCCAAAGGGGAATATACTCTGAATTTTTTCCAAAATTTTATGACAAAATGTTTTTATAGGGAAAAGCCTTCCTTAAAAAATTCCCAAGCAACCAAACAAAAAACCAAACCATATTATCTTCTGCATGTTTGTGGGTTACCCCATTTAGACCTATGTCAGACAACCAAGTTGCTTTTTAAGCTGTTAAGTGTCTTGAAAACTGCAAGTATACGTAAGTGTTGTAAACTCTTCTGAACAGTATGTAGTAAGATGTTTCTTCAATAGCACTCCACTTACAGTTCAGAAAAAATAATTTTTGCTACATCAAGACTATTTTATACTCCATGTTGCTTATAAAGTAACAGGTGACATAAATTCATATTATCAGTCTGCAGTTATGAGTGTCAGTTGTCAGCCCACAGGCTTTTACCCTCCAAATTAATCTTCCTCCAAATAAAACACAACAAATACTACATTTTGGTGACAAATGTAAATGAGATTAAAAAAATAACTCAATTTATCTTCTGACAACTTTCATAGTTTTTCCAAGTTACAGTGGTGTAACCATGAAATCTGAGAGAGCAGTTCTAAATGCATAAAGTGGGTGGTTCTGTCTCAATATTTTACAGCATGCATTCTAAGACAGGCCAGAAATCTGGTTTTGCTCTGGTATATTTACCTATTCTGCAGATTTTTTCTTTTGTTATAGAAATCCAAATTCATGGGTGGTTTCATGGAATCATGGCTGAATGTTGCCCTTTCTAGAATCTACAGAAAATGACGAGTACTTGTGTAATTACTGCTGCATGCCCAAACTAGGAAGTTGTTCCCTGCCTAGGCACAGTGTTCAGTTACTTCTATGCTACTTGTATGCTTGCTGAGCACCTTGCTGGTCCCAACTCAGTCTATAACATCACTGTGGAATGTAGATTTTTGATGCATGGCAGCTATGTGTGTCATCAGCTGTATAACACAGGTAAAGCATATGATTTCACTGTTGCAAGTTTTAGAGATATATTTACTAAGAGAGGGTTGTTCAGCTTTTTTTTAATGTGTTTTTTTCCACATTCTAATTACCTTGCTACACACCAAAGAAAAGCATCTGACAACCCTGCCTAAAGAATAAAAACTATGATTAGAAATGGAGTCATGCTTCTCATCTTTATATGAAAGGGACTATAATATCCATTTTCTATAGGTCTTAGAGAATTTCTGAGAAGTGATTGAAGCTCTTTAACGACTAGATTTTTTAAAAGTGTTTACAAGGGCCCCATGTACCTGCGATGTGGATGGGAACAAAGGCTTTTGCAGTACATGGAAATTTGCTCAATATTCAGTCCTGTTTAATAAAAGTGCCACTTCTTAGGCATCCACAAATGTATAAATATATTATAAGATATGCTGAATAATAAGATTGATATTCTAACGATTTATAATTGGGTGTTGGTCCGTTTGGAGTTTTTGATCTGTTGGAGTCAGAAGCCTTGTGCTGAAGTCACCCTATTAATGAGAAACTTTCCCTTTCACAGACCAAACCCAAGATGAAAAGACAGATCATCTTTGTGAGATAAAGGTTTAGTACTAGCAGCAGGCAGAGACCAGATGCCGGTGCTCTGAATACTGTGATCATTTGGGGAATGTTAATTTGCTATGCCTAAGATTAATGCTGCTGCATTCTGTAAGGTGACAGCGTTAGCAAATTACTGACACAAAAGCACACTTGCATGACAAAACCTGCTGGAATGGTACTTTCTGCACAAACCTCACAGGCAGAACTAGGATGAGAGGTGCAATAAAATGCTTCATGGCACATTTGTAGCTGAAGTGTGAGGTAGCAATTATGTTTATGTGATCCAGTGTTCCCCTAGTTCTCACCGAAGTTTTGCTTTTCTCTTGCTCAATACAGTTGAGTGCATTCAGAGAACAATGAGCCTTTTGAGTCTACTTGGTTAGAGGTTCAAGATTGCAAACTTTCTTTCTAAACTGGGGGTTCTCTGTAACAAATATCCAGCAGTGGTCTTGGTAAAACCAACCTCATGCTTTTCATTATGAGGCTGAACAGTTTGTTGGCACAAGCACACTAAAAACTGAGATAAATTATTGTGCTCATTAACACTTTTTGGGTTATTCCTTCATAGTACTGAAATTTATTACTCTTCTATCTTACCACTCCTTGAAAAAATCCACAAAAGTTACTGAGACATATTATTAACTTTTTTAGTCAAGACGTCTTTGCAATTTTATTCCAACTGCATAAGTCATTTGATGACAATACTTAATAAGGAACAAAACTTTGCTATTATATCAAGCTTAATTATATGCCTACTATAGGGATAAAAACAAAAAAGCATGCAGTAATGAAAGAATTAAAAAACCCCTATATAATCCTTCTGTGAAAAAGGAAGCAGCACCACTGCATAGCTTAAGAAGCATCTCTCCTTACTTATGAGAGATTTGCAGAGATTTAATAGTAGCAATAGAATTAGAAAGAAGTTAAGACTGGAAGTACTGCAGAATATTTTCAAAAGCTTATCAATTGTCACTTAATGCTAGTGAGAAAGCATGCACAAATGAGCCTTATTTTCTTGTGCAGTTTTACGGTTTGCCTGGAAGGGACTTTTGGTAAACGATCCTCATTGTTCTTGGGTGAAAGAACACAAAGTTGAGTCAAAGCTCATGGTTTTTATGCCATGGGTCCTCCCACAGACCTTTCTGATATATGTAATGACTACATGCTCTGAGAGACTGGAACAAAATTTAGATTTCTGTGTCATATAAAGGATGACTATTCAACCACTTTCTCATCTCCTGCAGCTACTGAATGCTGTGAGACTAGGGGGTACCTACCTGTGCTTCAGAAGGAAATCCCCTGTACAAGGCCCTGGACTGTGTTGGACATGATGTTCAATGGTCCCTGCGGCTCCAGACATCTCGTGCCACTGCTGTAGAACAGATGCTATAGATGCCCATTACTTTGGCAATTAGAAGTGTTATGAACCGTGAGTGCAAGGTTTGTTGCAGATCTGAGGGGCATGGGGAGGCAGGTTCTTGTTCCTGGGACATGTCCTCTTGTCAAGTCCCATCTCCTGAACAGCCTGGACCTTCACAGACATCTTGTGGAGTGTGTTTGGAGTTGGTCACATAGAATCATAGAATGGTTAGGGTTGGAAAGGACCTCAAGTTCCAACCCCCCTGCCATGGGCAGGGACCCCTCACTCTAAACTCTATCACCCAAGGCCTCGTCCAACCTGGCCTTGAACACTGCCAGGGATGAAGCATTCACAACCTCCTTGGACAACCTATTCCAGTGCCTCACCACCCTAATAGGAAAGAATTTTCTCCTTATATCCAATCTAAACTTCCCCTGTTTAAGTTTGAACCCATTACCCCTTGTCCTATCACTACAGTCCCTAATGAAGAGTCCATCCCCAGTATCCCTACAGGCCCCCTTCAGATACTGGAAGGCTGCTATGAGGTTTCCACGCAGCCTTCTCTTCTCCAGGCTGAACAGTCCCAACTTTCTCAGCCTATCTTCATATGGGAGGTGCTCCAGTACCCTGATCATCCTCGTGGCCCTCCTCTGAAAAGCTTTGAGGGTTCATAGTGAAACATGTTAAGAGATAAATCAGGCTACAGACATTGCATAAAGAGAAATGAACTTCAGAAGCCCTATGCATTTTCAGGTTCCTCAAACCATTGTATGGGCTTCTATGGGAAAAGATTCCATTGTAATAGACAACTCTTAAAATGCTAATGAGAGTCACAGGACTAAAACTTTGTGAAAAGTTTGTTAATCATGGGGAAAGGGTTATGACCCATGATTACTGTCTTTTATGTTTTTAAATGAATTAGCAATACATACATGGTTTAGCACAGAGCACTCCCATGTGAGTTTACCTGTTCCTTTGTAGAACTCACACTGTACATATTTTCAGAGTCTCATGGACAGCTATGTACTGTCTTATGACTCGGACATAAAAACTGAAATAATTTACTTTGTAGATAAAACGTTTAGAAACTAATTATTTTCAAAACAATTTATTTTTTTTAAATTTGCCAAAACCTAAAAAAGAATCCAGAATTCTGTAATTGTTTTTTAGATTTCAGAGAGGATTAAAATTTTCCAGATCCCAGATGCCATGGATCTACATGAAGTATGTGAACATATAAATAAGATACAGCAACAGAGCCTACACCAAAAACATGTAGCAGTTAGTCATGATCTCAGAACTGTGCCTCACAACTGCACCACAGAACTCTAAAACGCCTTTTTTACAGCTTCAACTTGTTAATGTAAATTCAAAATTGTTTAGACCAATCCTTTAGGCTACAGTTTGCCACTAAATTAATCTGAATGCAATGTTAAAATTTTTCACTATAGGATAAAATCCCTTGAAATAACTAAAATATTATCTTATACTCTAAACAATTTCAGAATTAAAATTTGTTTTATAGTTGTACAAGGTCTTGCACAGTGAGATGTTGTTCCATTCCTGACACTCCTTTCTTCTATCCAAGAATGAAAATAAAATATACCAATTTGTCATCTGATCTCAGACAAATCCAGAAGTGATGTTAGTAGGATACTTCAGTGACACTAGAAATAATGAATTGGATCTTGCCTTCTCAGGAACTCATTATACCATTTGCTCCATATTTCATTTGTATCTGTTTGAATATAATACAGTCGTATTCTTTACAACAGCTGACTTTGCCCCATGCAGAAGTTAAAGAACCACATAATTTTCAATGGCACTGTGTGCTCAGCTTAGTGAATAATATCGATTTTTTTCAGGCAGGTCTTAATACTATCCTAGACAGAAATGAGTTGCAACCCAGTAGTATATTATAGACAAATGGTTTGGTATTTTTATCATTTTGGAGGTGCGTGTTTCTGGATGAATCTGGGAAATACATGCCTGTCTGGAAAGCCTAGATATCTGCAAAGGCAACTCTGATGCGAACAGTTTACCAAAGACCAGTTTAATTTCTTAGAAAAGTAAAGGATTACAGAATAATAACATGCTGCAAAGGAAATTCAAAGACTTAACCATTATATGCAAATTCAGACATTCACTGTGAATGAAAATATGCGAAGCACTATAAGGCCAGCAAATCACTTCATACTAGCCCTAGAGACCTGGTGAGAATATCCTGGCTTTAACAACTTCTTTCTTCTCTGTGTAACATGCTCTATGACATTATGAAATCTGCCTGTGTCCTGCGTATCAGTACAAAGAGTAAAAGATGTTTTTATTTTCTAAAATCAGGAGCTTTGCTTTTCTGTGTTTCTGTTAAGTCCTCCATTTATAGGTTTTCATCCAGCTTCACAAAGTTTTTAAGAATCATGATGTAGACAGACTCTGTGTGTTTAACCTGAAACAAAGCAAAGCAGCTTGCCACTGATACCAGCTGTGGAGATAAAACATGGCTGTGGATGCTTTTATGACCATTTTGTTCCACCTTGCTCTGTGCACAGTATAAGTCTACAGAACTGCTATCACAAATTCAGCCTCTCTGCTGTCGCTAAGCAATAGCATTTCATTCAATACGGAGGCTTATACTGATCTCATCATTGTAATCTCTGGCTGTTCTCCAGCAGTGACTGAAACAACATGACTAATATCTGTGATATGCAGTTTGTTTCCTTTCCTGTTGTTTGGAAGGAATAAGGGTGGGTGCAAAGTAAGTTTCTGTTCTCTATTTGAGCATATAAATAATTTTAATTTTATATTCTATGACATGATGTGTATTTACTAGTCTTAGGAAGCCTGACCAAAGCTGTAAAACTTCTTTGAACTTGGCATTTACAATACATTGTACTCCTTATTCAAAGGGAAAAACATACCTGCTTTGACACATTTTGAGATGATCTGCAATCTTTTTTCCTAGGTGCTGCTCCATGCAGTGATAAAAATTCTGCTCCATTATTTACTTAGAGTAATCCTGTTAAAACCAGCTCATAAAAAATGCTATGGCCAAGCAGGACAAAGCAGAAGGCTTTGCCCAGTTTTAGGAGCAGATGCAGAAACCTGCCTCCCTGCTCTGACTCACAGTCAGCAGTTCTGAAACTGCAGGCAGATACTATTTAAAGCGCATTTGAACTTACACATGTTATTTCTGATATTTTGTTCACTTCCCTGAGAACGATGGTTTTACTAAAAACTTGGGAAGCTTTGCAATAATTTAGGCCAGTACAGAACACATTCAGAATGGAGTATGTTGTTCAGCTTTTTAGAAGAGTTCATTATGCTTTAGAAAAATGTTGTTAATATTGCCTCTGCCCACATATGGTGTGCTTTTCAAAGAGTAAAGACATTTTGGAAAATTACAGGGAGATGGTGTGAACTTGTTTCAGTAAGAAAGTTTAAGTCTCTGCTTTGAGGACTGAAGTCTCCTGGGGCCTTTTGTGTCTCAGAAAGTGTTTATTGTGGTGAAAATAGAGGGGAAACTTCAGAAACTGAGGTGTACAGCTGATGCCAAATATCAGTCACTAGTCACTACCTGTCCTCTTCTGTTACCTGTACTGAGATAGCCACAAAGTCAGATGAAGGCTCTGTGGTATTCAGAAAACAGTGTACGTTGATTCATGTCTCCTTTTTTGTAAGAAACAATGGGAATAGTTAACTTGTCATACTGGTAAAATATAAAAAAACTGTACTTTTTTTTTCTTTTAGTATCCAATTTTTATGAGGAATAGAGTGCCTCATTCTACCTTGGGTGGAAGTTGGCTACAAAATGGTAGTATAATTTTATTTCAGGTTGCACATTCACTGTGCTCTCTCATTGTAGTCATCACAGGATCTTGAGCCAAAGCTTACAACAATGCCGTTCTGAAGCAGAGGACTTTGGGCTTTTGATGGTAATTTAGGGGTCAGCAATACAGTTGAGTCAAGAGACAAATGATCTTGGGCTTTTTAGTTTTTTGCTTGGTTTTCCAAGGACAAGTAGAACAAAGCCCAGAATCCAGCCATGAAGAATATTTTTGTCTCTTTTGTCATATGACTTTGTAAGTCTTCACAAAACAACATCATTTTCTTTATGTGTTTCCAAGGTTGTTAGTATAACTGCATAGACCATGCATAAAATAGCTATATATCTAAATTCTGTGCTTGGTGATTTCTGATAGAGAAAAGAAAGGCTAGGGTCACAGGTACTGGAAAATGGCTGCAGGGTAAACAAAGAATGTCCAGAACTCGGTATCTCTTATTAAACCTATCTATCCATTGGAAACTTCAGTGGTTTTGTATTCTCTGCCCCTGAAGAAACACTGTGGGTATTCCCTCCAACATCCCAACCTGGAACTGATCGCAGGGGGCAACACATCTGGATGGTCAAAACCAAATGTATATTGAGATTTTTTGCTAATCTTCATCTAACCATCTGACCTTCGAAAAGCAGAATTAGCAGGTTTATTTCCTGAGATCTGCTTGGAAAGGGTCACTTTTTCTTACAGTTCCCTGGCTAAGTAGAGAAAATTTGTCACAGGATGATGGGGTGACAGCCTCAGATCTTTCAGAAGAGGGTTTGTGCAATTTCTTGGTTTTTTTTCTTCCCTTTTTTTCTCCCCCCCCCCCCCTTTTTTTTTTTGTGTGTGTGTGTGTGCATGTTTGCTTTGTGGTGGTTTTCTTTTTTCTTGTTGGTTTGTTTTGTCTTGTTTGTTTTTTAAGACACAGAACTAGTGTTTGCTGTCAATCTACAACACAGTACTTGATTGGAGCGCCTATAAAATCACAAAGAGTTGAAGGTATATGTCTGTCATTTATTATTCCTGGAAAAGCTAGACTGTCATGCAAATGGGAATTCCAGCTCACAGCTCATCATTGCCCCAGGCCAGATGGGAAGGATCTCCTGATCCTAAGCCTCTTTGCTTCTGGGATATGTGTTCTGTATCTGGGAGGGCTCCAGTGGGCTCAGTGCAGTTGGCACACTGTGGAACCAGAGCAGGAGCAAGGTGCATGGATCACCCAAAGGAGATCAGTGGCAAACTGAACAGGTAGAGCAGGAAGAAGACACGTTTATTTCCAACACTATTGCTACCAAAACACTGTTATAAACTATGAACAGTCCAGAAAGCATCAGACAAACACTTGGGAACTTGTTTTGGTAAAACTACAGTCTACTCTCATTCTTTGAAGTACCTGAACGACTGCAGCAATTTAACACCCATTTCCTCAAAAGAAAAAGAAAAGCCTGAAGCTGAGAGCAAGTATGGAAAATTTCAGCATGAAAAGTCGACCTAAGGTAAAGTCATAAGCTGCTGAAAACTGTGATTTCTTAGTGAAATGTATTAGGCAGCTTCATATATGAATTTATAACACCATCCAGTGCCAGAGAAAGTCACTTTCATTTAATTTCAGTATCTTATTAATGATACAAATTTTACACTAGAATTTCCTGCTGAGGCAGCAGTAAAGAAGGACAATACTTTAATTACACAACCTGTGCTACAATTAAAGAATACAACTTTAAATAAATGTTGACAGTTTGATAACAAAATACCATAGCACTCTAATTCTTGATAGGTGGCAACCAATGAGAAAAATATTATCTCTTTCACACAGTTCCCCTCTGAACTATTGTTTATAGAAGTTGCTTGGACCTCAGTGAAGAAACATCAGTTATCTGAGCTTCAGATCGGGAATATTAATTGGAGTATCTTTCGGATTTGTCTTTGATTAAGAGTTTGTAAAAAGGCTTTTATAAAGTAGGATTTTACCACATATTTTTCTGAAACTTTTGTTTGAGAAGAAGGCTAGGAAGTTTAAGTTAGTTGTTTTGCAATGGAAAAGGAAAGACTGCTTGACAGGTTTAAAAAGTCACGCTTGGCAGAGTAGTTATATCTCTTTGATAGCAAGACAAATATTTGGCTTTATTGGATGATAGGCTAAAGAAGAGAAAGACTATAAAAATAAAACTTTTTCATATATATTCAATTGTTTCCTATTTAATAATTCAAGGTCAAACATGCATTTTAATAAAAAAAATCCCAGAACTTTTCTGCTCGGTCAGGGAAAACAGTACAAATTTAGTGTTCTTTTCAATGCATTTGTCAGCCTCCATGAAGAAAGTGCATTACACAGTTGTGTTAGAAAGGCAAAGCTTTTCCTTGATTATCTAGGGAAATTGCCGTTGGACAAAAGCCATGTTTTTGAATGGGAAGTTTAGACTTTAAAAGAACCACAGCTGTGTATTTCAGTAATATCTCAAAGCTTTATCTCGCATTTGCATTTACTGAAGCATTTGGGGACAATATAAAGTTATCTCAAATTCTGCTTTTTGGTTTGATATTTCTACACATTCAATAAAATTATAAAGCACATTTCCACCCACTTTCCTCAACATATCTGATTGTTTATAGTTCTATTTTTTTCTGCATATGTTAATAGACAGGTCAGTCTTGATCAGCCTGACAAATGGATTACATTACATAAATTTCTTTCAAAAGGAAGCATTGTTCAGGATGAAATAAGGACCTGGAACTTGGTTTATTGACAATTACACAGTATTCTCAATAAAGTGTTCATACTTTAAAGATTTTTCCTGTATTCATCCCACATCAATTGATGAATTGCAGTTTAAGGCTTCAGAAGAAGAGTTTTTATTTTAGTAGATTTTAATATCTTTCATGGTTTTATAATTATTGTTCCTATATGCCTCAAATCTAATTCTTTGTCCTGAAG
Organism: Neopsephotus bourkii; assembly: GCF_033783945.1. Lineage (NCBI taxonomy): Eukaryota > Metazoa > Chordata > Aves > Psittaciformes > Psittacidae > Neopsephotus > Neopsephotus bourkii. Next base: position 9,943,085 of record NW_026902239.1, read on the forward strand.
TACCAATCAGTAATTCACACTCAGGAGAAAAACTTTACTATGAGGTTACATATAGGAAATATTTTCTTGTCCACTTTTTCTCAGCTATACAGGGATGTTTTTGTCAATGATAAAACTTCTACCTTAGCGTGTCTTCCTACATATTTATTAGAAAGCACCAGTTACATATTCAGGGACTATTGATTGTACATAAAAAGGGCATTTATTTGATTTTAAAATTATCCTTAAAATGAACAGAAAAAAAATATTTTTTGAAGTTGAAAAATAATTTTAAAAGCACAGACTCTTCAAATCCAACCCCTCTGTTGCTTATAATGTTTATTATAAAAAACTATGAGGTTTCTTTCTCTCCTTTTATTTTTCTGGTCACTTTGCAGTAAGGGAGAAATATTCCCCTTTGCAACTCCCATTATTCTTCATCTATGCTGCAACTAAATCTCTTGTCCAGGAAATAGCTGAACACATTCTTTTTTGTATTTGTTTCAAAATATCAGCATGCCCTCCCTTGAATCTAGGTCAAATTTTGTATACCTTTATATACTGAAATGCATATAACCTTTAGAATATATTTTCTTACAAGATTGAATCATGAAATGTTTTATACAATTAAATAGTAATAAAAAATATCTCTACATGAGGAATAATTTAATCTACACAAAAAAAACCACCACCAAACCCTAGGTAACAGTGTTAAGGATTTATTTTAATGGTCTAAGTACAGTGCCTGAAATCCCAGCAAATTCCTATGAGTTCACCATCCTCAGAGAACAAAACCAATGAATTCTAGGCATAATTAGGGACTGAGTCCACAAGTCTTCCCTTCAGCTAGATTCATAATTAGGTTGTTAGTTGTTCTACAACTTTAGAGAAATTATATGCTTTCTCACAATAGCATCAGTTATGGTAGTAATAAATTAATGCATTGCTTGTTTTCTTAGTCTTGTGGTCAATTGCAGTTTTTCTTGTAAATATGATGGGTTTATTTTTTAAAGTTAAATTATTAAAGAGTACTTTTATGAGATTAGTATCACCCATGAAATAAAGTATAGAGCATATCACATCTGCTATCCCAGGCAGACATCCATGCCACTATATTTTTGTTTACAAATGTGTAAAATTTTCACCTAAACATCAAAAGGATCTGCATCACTGGAGAAAAGAGGATTAGCTGCATCAGAAAAATTTGTTAGCAGTTTTGTGAAAATGTCAAACTCTTTAAGGAACTCTCTGGCAACTTTCTTCACCGTCTTTAATTACTGCAGATGGTCAGTGGTGACTCCCACAGAAATGGAGATCACAACTGCACCTGAAGACCCACCAGTCCTTAAGATTAAATTCTGTTCTAAAAACTATTGTTATAAGAAAATGTTCTATTCAGAGGCTCAGGGAAGCAAGGTGCCAACAAACTTCAGCGTGAGCTGTAGTCCAGTGCTTTTGAATGGCAAAAGTTATACATAAGCCTAAACATCCTTCTGAATTAGTGTCAGAAGAATGAGAAGAATGACATTCCATATTTGTTGTTTTCTTGTGTTGTTTTTTTTTGGTCTGCTGGTTTTTTCTTTTTTTTTTTTTTTTTTTTGTAAACTTAAGTGGCAAAACACTGTTCCATACACTTGAAATGGAACAGGAAAAGAAAGGTACAATTAATATGCCTTTGCAAGAAAGAGAAGAGGCAACTAGAACATTACTTAGCACAATGGCAAAGTATTTAATAAGAATTCTATCTACTGGTGCAAAATAATTACTTTTAGTTTCACAAGACCTGTCGGATGGTTAACAATGCTTTTGTCAGGAAAGGAAATGTTTTTTCAGTGTTTGCACAAACAGAATAAACCATAAAAAGAACATTATTTTATATAAATTATCAATCTCTTCATGGTCCTTGAGGCCCATTGCAGAATAGATTTCTGCAGGGCTACACCAGGTAGTTTGCGACACATGTAATAGAATCAAAAACCTCCAATACAATCCCAGACTGGTAGGATCACTGTTTATCTCCAGGCTTGCCTTTTCTAACATAAGGTCTAGATTTAATGACCTTGATAACTTACAAAGGACAATCGAGAAGATCTTTGAAAAAAGATTTTTCTTGTAGCTCTATCTGGTAGCTAATATAGGTGCTATTTTACTTCAGAAAAGCAAAAGAAATGAAAAAAATTATATTACATATAAAGCTTCTTAATGTATAAGAAGTTGTGACTGCTCTGACTAATATTTTTCCACAACTGCAGTGCAGGAAGGAGTTGCAAAACACTCGAACAGAAAACACCCTGAACTGCATTAAATTATCTTCAGCTATAATAACAAGCTTTTTCTGGATATCTCAGTGGAAGCTAAGTAGCACTATGTAGCTCCACAAATAAATGTAAAAAGACATAATAGGTTTCTTTAAGTAGACAGTTCATCTCCACTCCACTGATTGTTCTCGTCCTCTCCTGCACAGACATTTTTCAGTATTCACAGAAACTCTGCAGTACATGTAGACACTCAGAACCCTAAAAGACAAAATCCTCTATAAAGGGAGATCCGTAATACCTTACTTTACTTTATTCTAGTTGCTGCCCAATAGCCCAAAAGAAATGAATACTTTCTGAAATGAATAATTTTTATCTTTGTTCTAAACTGAACTCTTTTTAACCCTAACCTTGAAGCGCTAGTGCTGCAGATATTGAAATACAGTTGAATTGTACAATTTATATGATAATGTAAAAAAAGGCATTGTTCTTCTGACCCTCATGCATGCACGGCAGACTTTTAAGTACATGGTGAAGAATCACATGAACATATCCTTGCTGAAGATATAAAAAATTACCAGCTATCAACAGCAAGAACATGAGCCTATCTGTTAATAGTGTCTATTTCTTCATCTGTAATTTTCACCATCACCAATTCTTAGCATTTGGCTGATTTATCAAAGCAACAAGAAGTTAGTAATAGTTTAAAGCAATTTCACATTGAAAAATACCCTTTTTATACCCGGTTATTTTAAATTTTATTCAAATGTGCCATTTTCTACACTTGCTTGAAAACAAATTTGGATTTTCATAACAAATTATAGACTGCATTTTATAATTTATTTCATGTTCTCACTTCTTTTTGCCCCTGAAAAGCAGGTGAGGCAAAGGACTGCAATGAAAAAGACTGAAAATCTGGGGGGATTTTATTTTAGATGCACATCTCAAACTGGTATTTTTGCAGGGGATCATTTGAGAAAAGTCTGAAATTTAAAACTACCCACTAGCCTAGGACATTTAAAGTTCATTTATTTACCTGCACTTCCAAGACAAATGATAGAAGCAAATTTTAGTCTTCTAAACTAATTAATGGCAGAGCTTGACTTTTTTCCTACAAATGTTGCCAGATGATGCAGACCACACTGCAGGATAGACAGTGGGATAAAGGTTCACTTAATTATGCATAGTTGCCCAATGGGATGTGGGACACAAAATATCAGGGAGGGAGAGGAGAGGGAGTCAGAGAGGAGACAAGACTATTTCAGTTGGAAGTGACCTATAATGATCATCTAGTCCAGCTGCTTAACCAATTCAGGGCTGAGGAGGAGTTAAAGCATGTTATTAAAGGCATTGTCCAAATGACTCATAAACACTGACAGGTTTGGGGGCATTAAGCACCTCTCTAGGAAGCCTGTTCCAGTGTTTAACCACCCTCTCAGTAAAGAAAAGCTTTGTAATGTCCAGTCCAAACCCCACCTGATGCAGCTTTGAACCACTCTTGTTTCAAAATACTCTTGCACCTACTTCAGTGAAAGGCACTGGCTGGCATCTATCATCTTAAGACACTCTGTGACTAAGGATAGCTTCATAGTAGATATGAATAATTTTATGTGCAGAGGTTAAGATTCATCTCACCTGCTTTGGCTGACTAATTGCTAAGTTGCTAGAGTAAGCTGTCTGTTTAGGCTCCTTTGGCAGGACTGAGTCACTGCCACCTCCAGTAGATGAATCATCCCACCTGCCCAGATGATTACTACAAGCTAATTAGCTTTGCCTTACACATCTCACTGTCAGCTGCAGCTGGTGACTCCTACTCAAAATAATGCCAGACTTTCATAGCATTAGATTACAACAAAAGAGGAGATGATACGAGTTTTAGGCAATATTTACCAGTTTTGAAAAGCCCGCAGGTATAAGCAAGCACAACATTTTTATGTCCCTGTAATCACAAGTCATCAGGTTCAGGGCAGGGATCCCACTGCCAGTGTTGTGGCCAGCTCTCGTGTCTCTGATGTCTCACCCTCAGCTCTCCAGCATGATCAGAAACCACAAACAGTGAAAAGGAGCAGTCTTTTGAGACTGTGACTAGAAGACGGCTGGACAGTGTTACAGGACCAACTATCAAATGATCATACAGGTATCAAGTGGAGTTTCCTCAATACAAGCTGCTTGTTCACCAGTTTCCTTATCTATTTGCCTTTTTTTAATTCCCAGGCTCCTAATGCCTTGTTGTGTTGTTCAACAATTGTTGTTCAAACACAAATATATCAAATGATCACACCTTACTTGTTCCTAATAAAGTTTAAATTTATTGTTAGGAAATATTTTGTTTCATTTTAAAGTTTTACATACAATTAACTCACTATGGACTAGAACTCATATAATACTTAGTACTCTTAAATGTCGTATTGTGTATATTAGTGTCCTTCCTATTAAATATCTAGGTCTGTCCTGCAATTTCAGGCAAATTTGCAAATGCAATTTTCAGGCAAAAAGAAATATTTTTTTTTTTTTAATTTGCACAGATACATGGAATAAAGGGACCTACTGAAGCAGGTTCCTTGACTATAGGTATACTGGGTAACCATCAGCAACTTTGAAACAGAATGACATTTTTGACAGCAGCTCTTTTGATTACTGGAATTTGAAGCTTCCGTCAGAGGTTTCCCTCCTTCCTACAACTTTCAGGCTTGTCATTATGTGGAATTGACTCCCATACAGATTATTCTCTGGGAAGATGGGCTTTGTATGCTTTGGGTCATAACTTCTGGGCCAGCAGGTCTGCCCAGAAGCTTTTACTTTACAGTCGAAAAGAAGGCATTATGCCAAATTGAAAAGCTTCATTGACTCTCCCTTGGTTTTGACTTTTTCACTCTCTGAATGTTTATCTATTAGATTATAGAATGTGTTGGTGAGGGATTGTCTGCTGCTCTCTAATTTTATTGTATACAGCACTATTTGGCTCTGAAAATGACTATACCGATAAAATGCAAAATGCTTTTGTGTTCAGTAAAACAGACCACGTCACTGACATTGTGGCCAGACATGTATACTGATGCCTATTAACTGAGAACTAAAACAGTTTTGTTCCCAAAGTTGAGAGCTAGAAAACTCTTTTCCTTTCTGTGGCAGCAGCAGACCTTGATGACTAGATACATCTTTCTGTAATAACCAAGAAATGACTCAAGGAGATGAGTCATCATATCTTATATAAGTATCCGTCCTGGATGTTGGCATGACCTCAGTTGAAGCTGAATTGATGGTATTGACCTTTCCTTCATTTTCTGAGTACTACAGATATCAACACCAATTTTGATAAGGTTCAGTGAGATCTGAGATATTTACAGCCCAAAATGCCTGAAATAAAACTTGGGTTACACAGATGCAGAAGCTGTCACAAGCTGAGGCTGTGCTTCGGATTAACAATCTCAGACAAGGCTTAGTCTACAGTAAAATATGAACTGGTAGCAACTTCTATAATTTGCTCTGTCAGCTTTATGAAAAGAGAGGAGAAACAAGTTCCTAACCATAATTATTAAGCGGAGGAAAAAAGTAGGAACTTTTAAAGAGTACCATCCATGAAATCCATGGGGAAAAAGTTCAGTCATTATTTTTTTATTTTTAATATTATTTGAAAATAAAAAGGCAAGGAAAGAAATTCCAATTTATTTCAATGGCTACTATAAAACTGTAAAACAAGGAAATCACAACAATTGAAAATGCCTGGTATGCCAACAAAAGAAGTAAGAATACACTATGACTTCAGAATAACTTTTAATAGTACATTAGGCTTGTAGGATAAAAGTTTCTAAAAAATGTCTTCTTCCTACTGATCTCTCCAACATGCTGTCATTGGCTCTCTTTTCCTCTGAAAATTCCTGAATATAGAATGTGGACAGAGCACTGTAAACTCTAACCAGTTCTTGCTCAGATGGGCTGAATTGCATGTAGAAATCTAAGTGAGTCTGGGAGGAATGAAAGTACTCCTACATGGTGCCTTAGGGCTGCCCATACCGCTTTCCTGATGTTTCAAAACCAGAAGTCTGGTATGCCTCTTTGCGGGCCTGGAAGGAGTCAGTGGAAAACAAACAAACCCCACACTCAAAATACCCTCCCTATCAAATATGAGGCTTTAAAAAATCCCTGAATACTTCATATCTTTGTGCAACCACTAAAATTCATGCTTGAAACTATTGTACAAGTTCATTCAAGTGCCCTGTGGTGCTGGGGATCAGACAGCATGGGCATAGTGGTGGAGATTCTCAATGACCAGCTCTAGGGAATAAGGTCGAAGTCTGGTTCCCCCCACACTTCTACAGTCATGAGAGCATGGCTGAAACCTCCAAAAGAACACTCAGACCAGGAGATAAAATGACACTATTGAAAAGCTTATGGAGGTCAGCCAAGCCAGCTGGTTTGAGCGCTTGAAGTCCCAGGCACCCCCAAGACCTGATAGCTTGGGCAGACACAGTGTAGGCAGCCTTGGAGTAGCCTGTGTTTCAGCAATAAGCAGCACAGGGCTTCCTTAGGACAAAAACTGGCACCTTATGACCATCTGATATCACTTGCATAAAAGCCCTGGTAATAGCAGATGAGACGGATGAGGTCTGGAGCTTACCCATCTGGCAGGTACATGTAAACTGGGGTGTATTGTAAGGCATACAGTATTACCTCAATTTTCCCAGACCTGGCAAAGCATTTTCAGGACTGGTTCTGCAATTACTGAGTCTAGCCACAGACTTGGCATTGGAGCCAATTCTGTACAGCAAAGTAGTTTCAGCCTTTCTTCTCCATTTCTTAAATGCCTAAATCTTCACCCATTAATTCTGTTGCCTAAAGATGCATAAGGTGACTGACCACCTGTCATGATGCCTTCTGGTCTTTCATCAGTAAATGATTTTCAGTCATTGGTCTGGCTTTATAGCTTCTGTCTGATCATTTAATTAAAATAAGCAAGTCGAGGTGTATAAACACAATAAATCCAGTTCAGCGGGTCATTTTTGGTTTTGGGCATCTAAGTCTGAACCGATCTGCTTTGGTATTAGGCAGTCTTATGATTCATCTTCACCAAGATGACAAAAAAAGGCTAGAGCCTTTCAAAACCAGCATTTACATTCTGCTCCCAGATGCTTTTCTTTTTCTTCAGGCATGAGTCATTGTGGAGTATCACATTGGTGTGTCTTAACTTGCTTTTTACTGGCACCTGCCCTGAATGGCACAAATCCATGAGAGGTCAGTAGTCAAGATTAAAAAAAAGTACAGATATGCTTCTTTATTTACAGGTATGTTTAGAAGAGTTAATCAGTTATGAGCACCACTATATCAACATACCTGCCACAATTCCTTTTGGTAGAGAAACCTGCAGGTTTGTACCTGATTTCAAAACAAACAAACAAGCAAATACACTTACTGGTATAAAAGCATGCTGGACCAGACTTTAGGCATGTTAAAACACGTTAGAAGCAATTCTACTGCCAGGTGCACCAAAGCCAGTGAGAACTGTTAATTAGAACTTTTCAGGGGAGACAAAAGGATCAGCAAGATATTACATAAAAATCATAAACCATACATAAATTTAAAAGTAAAATATGTGGACAAAAAGACCAAAAGAATCAATCTTTTCTTTCACTACATTATGTTAACTACTGCTTGCAATTGTTATAAATGTCACTTGCAGGCTTCCAGCTGTTCTGGAATAGGTTTGTTTTTAAAGCACTGACTGAATAGAATAATTGTTTTGTAATGTTGAACAGCATGGTGTTTCTGGTTTGCTTCTGGTTTTTAATGTATTTAACTGAATAATCACACCGTGTTCATGCCTCAGATACATACAATGTGAGAGGAAATACTTCAGATATTTAAAGGCTTCATAATCACTTAAGTGATTTCTTTAAGCTGTAAATTTCCACTGTGCAGGATATATATGCCTATCCTCTGATTAAGTTAAATCACTCATGATTCAAGATTTCTGTGGGTTTTAGCTATTGTTCAACAGTTGGATTTCTAGTAAAAGAAAAAGTAACTTTCTATGCTTTTGTACTGTGTTAACTTCATTATAACCTCCGACTTCTGCTATCTACTTTCTTAATTAGTATAGCTATTTCAAGTTGTAAGTTTGATTTTACGAATCTCTCTGCTGATGTAATCCATAAATTTCCTTTCTCCCTTTTATTGTTGTATAAGCTGGGTGGCCTGAGGCCCTGTTCTTTTCTCATGTAGGTTTTATTCTGTGAAATAAATCTAATGTCTTCAGGGAAGTTACTCGTGATTTAAACCCACAGCAGAGGAAAGCCAAAGCTTCAGGTTTTAGGTTTTAGCAGTACGATCAAACCCAATTGAATTGTGGTGACTTAACAAGATGCCTCCTGTCAGCCAATCAGCTACAAGGTCCGTGAGCATGCTTTTAGCCCAATTAATTATGAGCGAGTATAACTTATCTGAAATGAGTGAATGAGGGTGAAGACAACAGAAGACATTGGAATAAATAATTTTTCTATGACATTTAGTGCTTGACCATACAGGGAGCAAGATATTTACAAGCCTGGTGCTCTCACCCTGATGCTAAGCTCCTCCTTCACTGCTACATTATAGATCCATTTTACATCCAGTGAAAGCAAACATTAACTTTTAATCTGACCTGTATATGACCTGTATTAGATGGTTACTCATAGATGAGAGGAATTGTATCCTAGAGCCCATTAACTCCATTAAATATAATTCCAGTATCTGTCAAAGCAGAGAAAGCTGACTCACTTAGAGTTATGCATTACCACCAGCTGGATCTCACCTGAGTGTCAAAGGCAGGCTTTGTTTGCTCAAGATATTTACTTGAACCAAAGTAAGGTGCAGGTTTGCTTTGATCTAACTCTTTTCTAGGCACTCAGGGTGGGATTTGTCTCACCTATTCTTAGACATCTAAAATGCAGCAAAGCTACGCAAGATCTCTGGAATCCCTTCACAACCAAAGGCAACAGTCCCTTGTAGAAGTAAATACATTTTGTTCCTTTATACGTCAGGCTTCTGTCCTATATAACCTAGGTCAGAGAAATAATACTTCAGAGGAATGTTTTTCTACATTGACTTAGAATGGTAATCTGGACAATTGGGTCAGATGGACACATCAGAGAATATGAATCTTTTTTCAGCATGCAGCAACTAAACAACTCTGTCTTTATTTGTGCTTTCTCTGCCTTTTGTCTTCTCATGCAGATGCATGCACTTAGAAAAGTTTTTCCATTCTTTCTTTTCTTTTTTTAATTGTAGTGATCAGAACACAGCACATAACATCGATCTGGGATACTCTGCTAAATCCTGTGAGCAGCTTGCCTTGATTAACCAACCTTTCTCCTACATCCAGCTAGAACTTACAGCAATTGTCATAGCAAACAAAGCCAAGTGAATAACAACTATGCAGAAGAAAAAAGACTTTGCAAGCAGCCAAAATCCAAACTCAATAGAAAAAAATAGTTCACAATCCTGCATCTTTTACATCAGCAGTTTGCAAAGAAATCCAGGACCAACATTTGATTTTAAATTAATGAGAACTCTACGTTTAAGCTTTATAGACTCATCAAATCTGTAAGCAAGAACTGTTTATTATGAACAGGGAATCTGAATTGTAACTTTTTAGTTTCTCCATCACAAACAACTTCAGACACAACAACAGAACATATCATAATTTAATCTCTTTTCTGTCTTAGTTGTCTGCCTTCAATAATCTAGAAAAATTGCTATTTTAGAGTTAGTAGCATATGATAAAACCATGAATTCCCATTCCCCCAATTTACTTTGTGCTCAAATTCAGGAAGAAATGAAGACTACATAAGAAAACCTAAACTATACTGTGCAGGTCTGTTTACCTGTCAGTGCAGAAATTAAGGTTAGAATTAAAATTATAGGGTTTTGTTCTCTCTAATTTATGACTTGAAAACTTCTGAATAAACCCTAAAGAAAAATACGGGAAGCTCACAATAACAAAAACTGTAATTTTTTTTTTAAACAAAGATAGTGATGTTGTATTTGTGTTCTTTACATTTTATGTGTATTTGCATTTTATAAGTGTTTATAGGGCACATAAGAAAAAATGCAGCCTTCCTGTTGATAAAGATTAATAGGATATTCCCACAACATTTAGGATATGAATAGTAGTACAGGTTTATCACCAAACTGCAGTCTAGCAGAAGTGGTCTTGAATTAAATGGCATGAAAAGCTCTGAAGGAGACTGTGAATACGGAAGGCAATGGTTACAGATCAGAAAATCTCTAATGGAGATGCTCATAGAAGTTTGCTCTTGTATCTTCTAACTACTCATTTTAAATGTCCATCTATGGTAAATAAAGCTTCCTTTGTCCTTCATGAAATGCTGCTATTGCATTGGTCTCTTATTGGCAATAGCTAAAGATGAAAACACTGTGAAAGAGACCGTAATCACTTGCAAAGAACTGTGACTCTCAGCATACCTGTCTGTGTGCTTTATACTACTTACGCAGTTACAACTTTGCTTGAATTTTATATTTTCAATGACCTTAGGATGCTTCTTTCATACAATAGCCACCCTGTGCTTTGACTCAAGGGTTTTACAGCTGCACATACCAATGTACTGCACATTCAGGTTGGTAGTTCAGCTCAGCTATGCATTTCTTTCTGCATTGCTGCGTATCGCACTGTGTTGTAGGCTTGAACGGCAGTAGCCTAGACTAAGACTAGGTCAAGCAGGTTTTTTTGGGGACTTCTGTGATTGAATGTGTTTCTTAAGCAGCTCTTTAGTCACATGTGAGTGCCTATTCCAGCAGATGTTATGGTGCTCTTCCACTCCAGGAACATCCCAGAGAAGAGATTCTATTAATACTGTCCTTTTTCTCTCTAGAAAGCTAGCAACTTACTGCTGGCCTACATTCCCAGAAATTTAGTGTTCCCGCCATTCCCGTCACCCAGTTAACAGGTGTAAGCAAAACTCCTAAATAGCTATTCCTCTCCTTTTTCCACCTAGTAGCTAGACAGAGAGAAAATTATGCCAAGGTACTATATAAGATGAAGATAAAGTGCACAAAATAGCTTACTTAAAACATAGTTTACCTTTGTAATTTCTTTCCTGGACTTTTTTCTTATTTAAAAGTAGTAAAAGAAAATTTGGTGTGCTCTGAATTATTGCTATTGTTTGGGTTCATTTATTGCAGTGTACAAATCTTACCAGTATTTGTTGACATGGTTAGTTTCCAGGTATGCTGCCAGAAGCCAGACATTTTGCCCACAAAGAGGTAAAATATTCCCAAGTTCCAAACTTTCCAAATCTTGAAAGTTATGGTATACTTTTTGTGGTGGTGTGCACCCTAACATTTCTGCTGAATGGTGTGCTATGGAAAATCTGCCAATTTATTCTTCTCAGCTTTGCTGCGTCCTCATAATACACGTGAAGAGAGTAAGAAGGCTCAACTCTCTCAAGAACTACAGAGCAGAAGGTGTGTTTGTCTCAGAAAAGGATCCGGGAGTGGAGTATTTGAAAAGCTATTACAGGCTCTCCCAAAGAGAAAAATAAATAATAAAAAGGACCCTAATATTGCTTTTGACTTAGGCTCTATGAAGGAGAAGAACTCCGAAAGAGATGAAGAGAAGTAAGCATTTCTGTTTATCTTGCTGTTTTAATCCTGAGAGCATGTTACCTTTTCCATTTCATGTGATAAAGGCCTGAATTCTCTGAAAACTTTGCTGTGCTATATTCAGTAAAAGTACAAAAGTAGAATATTTTGTAACTCATTTAAATGTAACTAATTTGTAACTCATTTCTCCTAGGTTAACATTTTCTCATAAAGGAGAAAACATGATGATAAATAGAAATGTGTTTAAGAAATAACAAACTTTAACATTAAATTTAAATTTTCATAAAAATATGTATTCAAGACTAAATTAGCAAGTAACAGCACTAAACAGAGACAAGTATTCCAGGTCAAGAAATCTTACTGTAAGATGCACTCCCTCCCTTGTAGGATTCAATTACTTATTTTAAACACACATACCTACTCACACAGACACAGAACTAAACAAAGGTGCAGTAGAATGCATCTAAGAACTTCAAGCAAAGTATAAGTCAGGCCTGGGAACCCAATTCACATTTGGAAAACAGCTGACGGTGTTAAGTCTGCAACTGAAATCAAAATTTAAAACCTCCCAGATTCAATGGAGGTTCAAAATCCAGATTTCCTACCCCCTTCCAGGTCACAGAAGGCATTTGAAAGACTTGCACAGAGATTTAATATTTTGCTGAGAAGAAGTGATCTGCCTACCAAAGGTCAGAACTCTTTAAAGGTTATGATTTTCATTTAGGCTAATTTCTAGTTTCAGCTTATTCCAGGTCTTCACATCTTTGACTGAGAATTTCCCTTAATTTTCTTGAGAGTTTTTAATCATCAGCTTCCTGAATCCTACAGCTCTTCTCACTTTCAGATCTCATGTGCTTCTTATCTATATACCTCCAAAAAGACACTATGCTGTGAATCTAACTGCTCAGCAACATTCATGTCTGAGAAGAGAGATCTTAACTTACGCTCAAATCTTTTGCTACAAATTGCTCAAAAGGTAGTTTTCAGTTTCTTCTTGCCTACATATAATGAAAATCGGAAAAGAGACGAAAGAGTAAGGCATATAATCCTAAACATGTAAAGGAGTATTATGAAGGCTGTGAAGCATAACCAAAGCTAAGCCAACAGAGCTATGCCCAGGCAGCCAAGAAGGCCAACAGCACTGTGGCCTGTATCAGAAATAGCGTAGCCAGCAGGGCTGGGGCAGTGCTCATTCCCCTGATTCTATGATTGCCTATATCAGTGATGCAATGCTTCTCTTTGGCTAGAATCCACAGCAGAATTCCTCAAAATTGCTCTTAGGGAGCATAACAGAGAAATTATTCACTGCATTGTATAGGGCACTACTCAGAGTGATTTCTCCCATCAAGATCCTCACATTCAACAAGCACCTTTCAGCAGCTCTACATTCCTTATGCTTGATTTTGTTCTCATGATGGGAAGGCGGTAGCTTCACCTCTCTTAGAAGTATATTTTAGATTGTTTAGCCTGGATATGAAACCCTAGGTTTGTTTTTTTTTAGCATGTGTTATCCATAGAGGTAGTATAAGTGAGCAAATTGGATCTTACCAACTTAGTTGTCCTGGGTTTAGCAGTAGCAGTCATTTTTTCTCTTTCTTGGTAGCTGGTGCAGTGCTGCGTTTTGACTTTCGGGCTGGGAACAGAGCTAATAACAATGATGTTTTGGTTTGTCCAAGGACTTTGTGAGCCTCATGCTCTTGCCAGGGAGGAGGGGAAGCCGGCAGGAAGCTGAGACAGGACACCTGACCCAAACTGACCAAAGAGGTATTCCATACCACAGCACATCATGCCCAGGAGGTAACTGGGAGTTACCCGGAAGGACAGGGGGTCTGCTGGGTCGGACTCGTTTTTCAGCAGGTGGTATTGTATTCTTTTCCCTTGTTATTATCTCTTATCATTGTTGTTAGTGGTGGCAGCGGTGGTGATTTGCGTTGTACATTGGTTGCTGGACTGCTCTTATCTCAACCCGTGGGAGTTGCATTCTTTCGATTCTCCTCCTCATCCCTCTGGGAGCGGGGAGGGGGGGAGCCCCCGGTGGGGGGAGACGTGGGCCTCGACTGCTTCCAGCCCGGCACCACTCACAGGGAGTGAGTGCACGAACTGTCTGTCTGGGTTTAAACCATGACATTAGTGAATTTGAATATGTTAGCCCCTGAGTTTGAAAGGCTCTTCAAGGGACAATTTTAACTTTTCTTTATGCAAAGGCTGAAAAATGCCTCAGACCCCAGGATATCAAACTATACATACAAAGTATATATATAAAATACAAAAATACAAGTATTATTTAAACAGGCAAATTAAACCAGTAGACTGTATTAAAACCACAATGAAATAAAATTTCACCCTATTACCATGAAGCAATAAGAGTATAAATACAATCTGTACTGACTGTCCCCCAAAGTTCACATCTGACCAAGCAGCACACAATTGCAAGTTAAACAGCTAAGCCTTCACCTTGAACTCCTCCTTTGGAAAAGCAGAACTCCCTTCTCACAGCTGTGGCTGTGCTCCAGAAACCCCTTGTGAGCAAGTGAACCCAATCAGTGCCCCTTAACAGCAACTGGTTGCTGAATGGAATTGGCCTTAAATTGTGCTGCTTGAACAGAGAGACCAAACTGGGAATTAAGTTAGGGACATAAACTGGGCATAACAGCTGATTTGGCAGGTGAGAGTCTCAGACTCTGGTCCTGGGTCACATATTCAATGTTAACATAGCTTTAGCAATCTTGAGAAGACAAAGGCAAGGTTTGTATGTTTCGTAATGGGTGTTTATTATGAGGTATTTTAAATTACATAAAACACAACGCTGCTCACTGCTTTCAGAAGCACAGATTTTAGCTGAGATACATCTAACCACTGGCATGTCTGAATACTCTGAAAAAGCCTCCTAACTGTCCTCTGTGAGATTATATATTGTTATATATCCTCCCAGCATTCTAAGTACCCATTGCTCACCCCAAAATCCAGCAAAAGGAACTAAAGAAATTAAAACTCCTTCAAATCTGGACCTTTGCAATGCACTAAGTGACTGAGAACAAACCAAGAAATGGTTTGCTTTATCTATGGTCTAATATGCAGTTCTTACAAAACGCACAAAAGCAAAATAAAAGCAAAAAAGGAGGAGTTTACAGAGGTTACTATGTCAATAGAGGTATTTTAATGGTATTCCATGTATCTGCTTATAAGATCAAGTATTTTTTGTTAAACTACAGGATTCAATTTTGGTGCACTGAGAAATACATTCCTCTTTAAGGTGTGGTAATGTTGCATATTATTAGCAAAGAACCAAAACTGAGTATCAGTCCTGACCATGTAACTTTTACTGACATTGCTCTCCTTTACAGCTTTGGCAGTATCCCTTTGCACATGTTGTCATTTTAAACTTCTCCCATAAGCAGAGGTATTAGCGTCATCTAGCTGAATTGTTCAAAAGTCATGCAACCATGTGAGCAAACCCCAACCATAACTTGAAGATTCCCTTCTGTGATGACTATGTAGTTATGTTAAGCAAATTAATCAAGAGATAAATATTTTTTAATTAAATACTGAAGACAGTGGGAAAATCATAAGGTCTTGTCAATCTCAGATAAAAGTTATGTGTAAGATGGAGCTCTAGCAATACAAAAATCAAAATATTTCAACACAAGGTTTTATAGCCTTCACTTAATTTTAAAACTTGTTTTTGCCTTTAAGACGTTGAATACTGAATGGTACTTCCCAAGTTCTGTTCATGGGTCCAGGCAACGAAATAATAAGGAATCAAGTTTCTTTATTGTAACTTCAAACTTTTTATCAGTACAAAGTTGAAAGAATATAATGCCAGAGGTAGTGAAGATCGTCTGAGTAGCAAGGAAAGGAAATTGATCAGTAGATATGTCCCCAATATCTTGCAGCTTTGCATGAACTCCTGAACACCTTGTCTTGAAACATTTGCTGAAAAAAGCTAGTTAAAGGTTCAAACGTATACTGCTGTAACACAAACTGTAATTCAGCTGTGGAACTCCTTGCTGCAGGATATTGACCTCCAGGACAAATTTACATATGCTTAAAAGGCAAATGTAGAAATCAATGGAAACATGCAAAGGCATGACAAGTACCTGAGGACATTCATAAGCAGCAGTCAGCAGGGGGCTAGGAGGAACTTCTAAAGAAATGCCAAAAGACATGTGCCTTATCCCTATTGCCAATTCGGAATATTTAGCGCTGGCTGTTGTCACTGTTGCTTGCCTCTGTTGAAATTATCCTATCCCTAGCAAAAACCTCAGAGCCTTTTCAAAGGTCTTTATAAAAGGGTGAAAGAACATGAATGACTCAAATGCTTGCAGGAGACTGTGCAATCATTTGCAAGTGTTACAGAAGACCCTCGTATGTGGGGGGTCTGAGTCAAAAAGATGAAAGGAGAAGTGCAGAAAAGATTGAGGTAAGGCTGGATAAGAGGCTGCAGCCTTGCTCAATTAATTCATGTGGCCCTGAGTTCTCTCTCAGCCTGAATATAGTACAAGCCAAGAACTGATGAAATACACCAGGGACACATACCTTGTATTATGAGGAGTTTCTGAGCCATGTCTCCAGGGCCAACTCAGCAGGCAGTCTGGTCTCATTCTGGTTGGCAAAAGGTCTCCTTGTGTAAGGGGACATGTCCTTTTGTAGATGGCTGAGGTGGGAAGGGACCTCTGGAGGTCATCTGCGGCAAAGAGCCATCTGAGAGTCTATGGCATGACCCACTTTTACTAAAGTGGAGACACTCCATCACCTTTTCAAATTTGAGTGTTTCTGGATGAAGGATTTCAATTTTCTAAAAGCAAGGAAAGCTATTGCTCCTCTCCCCTTCTTGATGTTTCCTAGGTACATTTTTTGGTATGTTTTTGCTCTCAATTTGAATCCAAGCATTTTTTTGAACTTACGAATCTTTTGTAAAATTAAATCACTAAACCTTGTTCCTAAAGCTTTTACCTCAGCTGTAGTGGCTTATTTTATTCTAATAAATGACTAAATAATTCCTTTGAATATTTACACGAGAGAGGGTAGTTTATAGATGTATGTGAAGCTGTTATCCTCCAGGTAGCGGTGGTGGTGGGTTGGGTTTTTTTTTCTTTTTTCATGACTTGCTAAGGTCATTGGCCAGTGAGAGGTTCTCCCTCTCTCATCTTTCTGACCCATTCAATTACCCTCAGCTGTAAGCAGATGGGGAAAAAAATTCTTAATTTTGCCTTGCTGGGAGGCCATGGAGGTGATGTTTCCTCAGGGGCAAAAAGTGCACCAGTCACACTCTATCTCTGGAAAGCAGGTGTTGCTGAGCTGTTGCAAAGGTGCAGTCTGTCTCCTACCAAAACCTGAGAATTCCTACCAGCAGCCACTAGTTTGGACATGTTGGTGGTTTTTTTGGCTTTTTTTTTTTTTGGCTTTTTTTTTTTTTTTAATATAAGAATACAGACAACTCCACAAACTGCTATAATCTTAATAAATATTTCAAAAGTTAACTCTCTGGAGGTTGTGATAAATGTGCAGGGATTTCAATGTTTCATTAATATAGATGTTGGCTTGCTTACCAGCACAGTGTTTTCTGTGTTGCAGTTTAAGTATTTCTCTGTAGGGATCTGTCAAACAGGAGGACGGGGATAGTTCAAGACAGTCACCTGTTTGAACACATCCAACAGAACATCACTAGCAACTCCGAGGCTTTGTTCTGATCACTGCCGAAACCAGGACCTTTGAAGAGCAGGACTAAAGGTCTCCAGAGCTGCTAAAAATACTCCTATCAGACTTCCGAGGAGTTTTTCAGGTGGAGAAGGCAGAAATAAGCCTCAGTTGAATCTTGGACACAAAATCCCTTTGGACCTTGGGAGGCGCTTAGGTATGTTGAAACTGTTATCAGGTGGCAGTACTGCAAGTGAATACATCTGCTTCTTAAAAACAAAACAAAACAAACCTGTAAATGTTTACTGCACTGGCTGATTCAGGCGATTGCAATAATTGTTTCCCTTGCTCTCAGCATAAGAAGGGGAAAAACTTAGATATCTGGTAAAACCAAGCTGTTATAATAACTCAGTCTATACATACAAACTGGGGGACAAAAGGCTAGAGAGCAGCCCCACAGAAAGATCATAGAATGATTTGGGTTGAAAGGGACCTTAAAGATCATCTAGTTCCAACCCCGCCTGCCACAGGCAGGGATCTGGGGGTTTGGGTTTTTGGCAAGTTGAATACTAATCAACGGTTTGCACAGACAGACAAAAGGGCCAACCGTACCCTGCAGCGCATCAAGCACAAAATAGCTAGCTGTTTGAGGGAGGTGATTGTCCTGCTCTACACTGCACTGGTACAGTCCCATCTCAAGTACTGTGTGCAGCTGCTGTTTTTAACTGAACTGCCTACCTTTCACTTAGCTCTGTCTGTAGCTGACTTAAAACCAGTTGTGTCCCCTGTAAAGCTAGGCACATTATTCCTTGGCATGGTGACGTATAGAAATTGATTTGCCTAGAGTGGCAGCTTAATCAGCCATCTAACCTCAGGACAGACCATTAAGGTTTTTCATTGTTACTGATTATTTATCCAAACTTTGGATTTAAAATGATATTTTAAAAAGATACAGTATTTTGGCTGAAATGTCCTAAGAGTGTTTTAAATAGCCATGTTTACTCAGATAATCAATAAAGCAACTTTTACTTCCCCATGTAAGGCATCTGGGATTGTAATGCCATGTATATAATTACTCCAAGAGTACCAGGTAAAGTTATTTCAAATAAAAATAAAGCATAGTTTGAAAAGCAATTTTAATTATTTATTGATATAATTAAGCTGTATTAATGCCCTTTATTATCCATATTAAAAATTCACAAGGGTTTTCATCCCTTTCATCTTTATTAGATGTGTCATAACTTGTTATGTATTTTCATGAACTATTGATGAATTTGAAATGCTCAAAAGCATTTTTTTCCTTTTAGTTATAATGACTATATGGGGAGTATATTAATATTTGAACAAGCAGTTACATTTGCTAGTTAGTATAATTTCTAGTACTCTTCCTTAGTATGCAGTACAAAAGCAACATCCTAAATACTTAAAGCCTACAACTTCTTGTAGATGAAAAAAAATAATCTTTTAAGTAGTATATGCCATAATTAACTATGCCTCCTTATCTCATAATAGTATTTTGACAACCTAAAGTGTGCAGAAGATATTGAACACATTGGTAAACATTATGACGAAATAGGCAGCAGCTTCACTATTAAAGACAAGTTCACAGAGAAGTTGAGGTTTTCAATGAAAAAACTTGGAGGTCTTCTAAATTTCAGTATTTACTCTTTTAACTTAAACTTGTCATTTGGAGAGTTGTTACTTACTTGCAATAGAAAGATGACAGCATAAAAATAAAGTAGGATACTTCCATACGTAAGAAAGACTTGTGGGAGGAATTCAGAATATAGGCTAACCTGGGTAAAGTTTGTAATTTTACTTTGGATAATTTTATGTTTGTTTTTTTTTATTTTTACTTCTAGTTCTTTCTCTTCTAATTTTATAGTTCTATCTCTTCTGATTTTATAAACTGGAATATGGCAATGCTTTTAGGCCATAGACATCTTCTGATACATTTGACTTCCAGTGTATCAAAAGTTCTAAAACATTAATGTTACCTTATACTGACCAGGGATTTTCATTTACAACTAGTAGGACTTGCATTACTAAATCAATTGCTTTGGGAAAGCCCATCCTTTAACTGCCTAAATGAAGAGTGAGTAGGGTATTCTTAAGTGTCAGTATTTCTACCTAGAAACAAACAAAAAAATTAAATAAAAAAATAAAATAAAAAAAATCCAGTGTTTAGAAAGTGGAAGTAACTATGCCTCATCAGCATGACAGTTTGTTTGGTAAATTACAAAGTTACAAGGACATTAAGCAACTAAAAGAAAAGAATTCAATACAAATAGAATTGGAGTCCTCAGATTCTTTAGTATTCAACCAGATCAGGTCCTTTGTTTAAGGGACAAATTCCTGAACTGTATTATGCATTTGCTTAAATGAAACATAGGAGTAGTCACTGCTTATGTATAAAAAAGCTTAAAGAGTTGCCTAACCACCTGCAGTACCAAACATTTCGTTTAAGGGCCCATTTTATTTCTTTCCCTTTAGACGTGTTGCAAAATTCAAAAGCAATATACTCATGTTTATGTCATTAAAATCTGAATTCATAATTTATTAATTAAACACAGCACTAAAAAGCAGCAATGCACGATTTTTTGAAGTTAGTTTTATGAAAGCTTATACTTATTGGAATTAAAATAAATAATTTAAAATAAAAAAAGATCTTATCTGGAAGATGGGATCAAGTGAACTTTGCCCAACTTCACTGACAATACCAAACTGAGTGGGGAAGTGGACACTTTGGAAGGGAGAGCCACCCTTCAGGAAGACCTTGGTAGGCTGGAAGAGTGGGCTAACAAGAACCTGATGAAGTTCAACAAGGACAAGCATAAGGTCTTGCAACTGGGAGAACATCATCCAGGAGCACAGCACAGGCTGGGGTCTGCCCAGCTGGCGAGCAGCTCTGTGGAAAGGGACCTGGTGAACAACAAGCTCAATATGAGTGAAGACTATGCAGCTGTGGCAAAGAAAGGCAACAGAATACAGGGTTACATCAGCAAGCGCATCATCATCAGAAGTAAAGAAGTCATTATCCCACTGTGCTCAGCGCTTGTCAGGCCACACCTGGAATACTGTGTTCAGTTAAGGTCCCTGCTATACAAAAAAAAAAAAAGTGGATGGTCTGGAGAGGATTCAGAGAAGGGCCACAAAGATGGCCCAAGGACTGGCAAGCCATATGAGAAAAAGCTGAGAGAGCTGGGCTTGTTCAGCCTTGAGAAAAGAAAGCTCAGGTGAGACCTTATCACCATATTCAAGTATTTAAAGAGTTGCTATAAAGAAGCTGAAGACTCAGTTTTTACAAGGAGTCAAATGGAAAAGATGAGGGGTAATGGATACAAGTTACTCCTGGGGAGATTCCAGGTAAAAATTTTCACAAAATCAATCAGCCATTGAAATAATCTCCCCAGTGGTGGACACTTTTAAGATTCAGATGGACAGGGTGCTGGGCCATCTTATCAAGACGGTGCTTTTACCAGTAAAGGTTGGACCAGATGATCCTTGAGGTTCCCTTTGAACCTGGTATTCTATGATTTTGAGAATGAACTAAACCTGTTTGACCTGAATTATTCCATACTGGCATAGGAAAACCCAGGCAAAAATAAGACTTGAAAAATTGGAAAACTGCATTAGTGAGAAATTGGGAGTGTATTCTGTAATTGCTTAGCATCGATCTTGTACAGTAAAGCAGTTCTGTAACTCAATTTAAAAGCCATTATACTTTCCTTAGTTAGTACTCCTCCAACACAGGTTAAAGCAGTCAGAGCTAGCTGCTGAATTTAACTACAGAATAACTCAAATAGCAAAAAGATAAATGTGACCTTCCATATTTCACATTTTTATGATAGCATTCTATTTGTTAGGTTTTTTCTTCAAAAAAAAAAATCTCAATGCAAACTTAATTAAAGCAAAAAAAAAAAGTAAGAAAAATAAGAAAAAAATACATTTATTAGGCAAGTTACATTAGCAAGCGGACAGTAGCATCACTCAGAAACTCAGGCAGTAAAGCAGGAGTAGAATCTAGTCCTCCAGGGCAGCAATAGGTGTCTTACTATTCCAATGTCAGCAAAGGAGGTCCTTCAGACAGTAGTCTGTTTCATTGTTTATATGTGATTTATCTGCAAATCCCTTCCACTGTGCAGTGAGCAAGGCAGAAATCTTAGGGAAAAATAGTAAATCATAGAATAATTAAAGATGGTACCATAAGCCACTGGCCACAGGCCCAAATGAAGGCTGCTGAGAAAACATTATATTTAGTTATTTTTGAAAAAAGAGGACATTTATTTTACCAACTGAAAAATTTCACTGCCTGTTTAATCAGATGTACATTATCACTAATGGACTGAGAATTATTGGCTAAGTCTCTCAGGCCAGAAAAAAATGGTAACTAAATACGCTCTTTAGTCTACAGACTATTCCACAGTACAATAAGTATTGCTCAAAATAAAATTCACTCTTGGGAAAATTATGACACGTTATAGTCTGCTTTTTGAAAAGAAAATAAAAGATGCTTCTGCAAGTATTTTATTCAAAACACACATACAAAAAAAAGAGTGGGTACAGCTCCCAGAAGACAGTATTTAGAAGAAGAAAATACTTAAAGCATCAAAATAAAAAGTACATCAAAAGGCAAATGGCAACCTACTTGTCATGGCAGCCCATCAGTAACCTAATTGCATGACAGAATCATCCAGAGGAAACTTGAAGGATGCTAACAGAAGTGTCTGATGGGAGTCTTTTGGGAGACAGATGCCACTTTTGGAAAAAATAGACTTTATGGCTAGGAATTGGACTTGCTGTGATTGTTGTCCACAAATGAGATGGCTGAAAATGCTGTTGGGTGTTGTACAAACAGAACCCAGTTTCCTCAGTAGCGGCAGAAATTTAACAGTATGTTGACTGGGAGGATATGATGGCAATATAAAGTGTCCCAGACTCTTTTTTGAGATTTTATTTTTGAGTCTTTTTATGATTTTATTTTTGAGTCCCTTTATGATTCTTTTCTTGAGTCCTTTTTGAGAAAGGTTCATAAATAGACTCACTGAGTCATTTAATTTTTAAGAGTATCACCTAGAACTTTTTGCCTATTTTTATGAATACATTGAAGACAGTGCTTGCAGTCTGTAAAAGCCTTTAGAATCCTTTAACCTAAAGACATAAATGCATTATTACTAAGGAATTATACTTTTTCAATAAAATTACGTTACCTTAGACATTTATCTTCAAAATTTTGTTTTTTTCTTATATTATACAGTTACTTGAGATGCTTTTCAATTAAATGCCAGCAGTTACTCTGTGGCTTTATCTTCATCAAACGTTTTTCCCAACAGATGAATTCTTAGCATCCTCAGCTGGATGATGAATCAGTGTTTGGAAAGTTCTTAGTATATCTTTTTTTTTAGTGCAATGAATACCATAAAAAGTTATATTTGAAGATAGGTCCCTGGCTGTTCATTAGAGCACAGGAAAAGAGCAAGAAGTTGGTGTTTGAAAGCTTCATTTGCATTGTAGTTTACTAATTGCACCTTACAAGAAGACCCACAAGACACTGGATAGGCAGGGATTGTCCTCCTCTTTTTCATAGCATAGGGATTAAGGAAAACAATATGATGAGGTAGATTGACTGGAACAAATTAATAGGTGGCTGAGAATTGAAATTAGAAAGGAAACTAGGATAACATGGGCTCACTGAGCAGGCTGGCTGCATTTGCATGGAAGAAAGCAAGTCTGCAAGCTACATACCTTAAGTGATCAGCCCCTAATGTGTACATATCGAGACATAGCCCACTGCTGCTAAGTTCTACAGACTGTCTCACCACATTACATTTTTTGTAATTTCTGTGTAAGATTTCCCACTCCAACTTTTTCAACTCATGGTTGAATCTCTTTGCATAGAGGGTAAAACTACAGTAGAGTGATCAGAGAAGAAATATTCCATGCCTACATGAGATAAGGATTCTTCCTACTTGCATAACAGGAACTTAAGCTTGTCACTGAGAATCCATCTGAAATCCAATTCACCCACCTTTAAAGCATTAGCATAAATTGTTTAAATTGGTTTCCACAGAGCCCACTGTATGTGTGCTTTCTGACAGGAGGTTTAATTTGCTTGGAAATTCAAAGTACAATCCACATCCTTTCTGCAATGCAAAACATTGTGCATATTTAATGAGCTAACATTTTATACCTTTACTGTGTAAACAGCCCTTTTATAATGTTGATTGAAATATGATTGAAATGTAAATCTTGCCCTCCACACAATGTTTTAATCTTTTAAAATAGCATTAAATATGCTTTACAGCTATTCAGCCTAATACATTCCCTAGTAGAGGTGAGATAATTAAATATATTTTTTCTGTAAAATTTCATAAGACTACCTCATTTTCCAAGCAGATGCAACAGTAAATATTACAGTACATCAGAAATTATTCCCTTTGTTGCAATGTAAGATGAAACCCTGATGTGACATTTGGTAGCAAGATATGGTTGGGGTTGGTTTCCATGCATCCTGCTCTAAGTTTGGATTGCAAAACAATTTTAAAAAAGCAACAACCCCAAAGTAACTTTAAGTGAACAAGCAAGGCTTTTGCAGGTGTTTGCTCAGCAGTGGGTACAGTTCAGCACAGCTGGTATTCTGAAAGTGGTCTTCATGGGAGGTAGGGTACCATGTTTGTTTTCTTTCTCTGAAGTTCGTGCCTCATACTTAGCCCCTCCAAAATTCTCCCCTGGAGCTTTGGGAAGACAGATAATTACATATAAATGAAACAAAATTGTTCCCAGTATGTTACTTAGGATTTCAGTAAATGTACCCTTGGGAGGTTAAGGTAGACTTGAATGCAGTGACTTTTGTCTACAGACTGCCTGAAGGAGTGAATTTCATCCATTCTTAAACCAAGGAGTCATATCTGTCATGAATGAACACCTGGAAATCCAACATCTGGAATGCAGAGCCCTCTTTTTTTCCTGTTATGGTTCTACAGAGAAGGCACACCATTTCTTCAGAGGTACTGAACAATCTCCCCAGTGTGAAATAAAACAGACACCCTACAGGTAGTCTTTAAAAACCCTTTTCTATTTGAGATGTGGATATTTGCAGTTTCTATATTTTTCTTCTGTTTAGATAGTTCATACTCACGTTGGCATTGAAAATTTTCTGAAAGAAATTAACACTGTAAAATAGTTTGTAGCATAATTTACTACTATCAAAGCTTTTAATAAAATATAACTTATTACAGAAAGTGTGCCCCCAAACCTACTGGAACAAATAATTCTTCACTATAATTTCAGTACTACTTCTGACCCCGCCAGCTTCTGTGAAAATTTGATTTTTGCCAAGTAAACAGAAGATATGCGTGGCTAGAAAATAGTTTCTCATTACTTTTGGGTGTGGAGTAGCATAAAATATTAGTCGCAGACTTTACTAATGATCACACACTGTATATAAGCATGAGGAATACAGAAACAGATGCACTGCTGACTTTGGAACAGGTTGAACCATTTGAGAGAAGGAACAGATACAAGACCACATATCTGTGGCATGGACTTGAGATAAAATAGTAAGAAATAAATAACCCTTGTCAAAGAATATTTTGTAAAGCTCTTTCCTGTCAGTTGTAAGAGACAAACATAAAGAGCGACATCTGGTTTTCCCCTTCTGTGTGCTCCTTTTCAGCTCAGTCCTTTCAGGCTTTCTAGAATATGTTCAGTGTGCCTGTAGGCCTTCCCAGAATACTTTGTCCTGAACACTGTGACTACAAACTTCTTTTTGCCCACCTCTGCCAGCAGTCAGCTGGATTTTCTGGGTGTCACTATCTTTCCACCCCTCAGAAAGGATAATTTGCAACACTTGGTTTATTACCGTCTCCAGGTTAACATACAATTGACAGCAACAGAATTGTTTTGGTCATACTAAATCTAATAAGTATTATTTGAAGATGTAACTCACAATATTAAATTAACAAAAGTAGCAGAAACAGGATTCAAAAGTCACTTGAAATAATGCTGCAAATTTCTAGTTAAGTGTGTGTAGGAGTATCAAAGAGACCTTATCTATGTGAGTAGAAGGTAGAAGGTAGCTTTTTTCCTCACAAAAACCCTACACAGCAATACAGGTGTTACTGCCCACCTGAGCAGGTTCATCCATGCAGTGACACATTTCATCTTGTAGGACAGTGACATCCACTTCTCACCAAGAGCCTTAGCTAGTGCTCAGCACCTTAGTGGCAGGACCTGCTGCTCCTGCTTCCTGCTCTTCCTGCTCTGCTCCTGCTTCCTGATCTGTTTCAGAACATCTCTAAACCTCCCAACAGCAACTGACCATCACTCATAACGATTTTACTTTTTGTAGTCTAAAAGTCAAAATGCAATCAGTGCAAGAGACAAGCACGTGACACCAAGACAAAAGTAAGCTAGGCATAAGTCTCCCTGCATGGAAAGCAGCTCCACGTTTGCTGCTGGAAGCAGTGTTATCAGATGGACTTCTAGGGTCCCCAAGGGCACGTAAGAGATGCAGCTGCAGTGCACACAGAGCTGAGCAAGTCAGCTTGGTTAACCTGCAACGTCATACTAGGTGTGGGTCACTTAGCCAAATGCAGGCTGTGGGAAAGGCCTGCCCTAAATGTTACATTGCTATGCACACAGTCATCTTTTTCTGGAAGTAAAAATATTCGCTAGATTATAAGAGTCATTATAAGGTGGATGATACCCAGGTGTTCATTCCAATTTTGAGTTTAGACCTACCAATTTGAAGATACAGATGATTTCTTTGGTAGGATATTTGGACAAAATAATAACAATTCTTCTCCCTCCTGCTCCCATTTTCTGAAAACACATCCCTCCTCCAGGCTTAATCTGTTAAGAGTCTGATCTCATACAAAGAAAAACTTCTAGAAAACCTTAATTAAATGTTAGCATTTGATAAAAGCCTCTCTACTGATTATTTGGCCAGAGATCTTGCACTGTGAATTCTCATAAGCAATTATCAAACCCCACACAGCTATTTAAGCTGTTGGGTGCAGAATTCATCTTTTTTTAAGAAACATATCTCAGAATTCTTCAATACCTCTTGTACATAAACTCATTCTGTTTGGTAAAAATGAATTAACTCATCTCAAGAAGGGATTTTAAAATTTCCAAGTGTTACAGATGATTTGGGCAGAAAAAAAGAGACTTCATGTACCAGATTTGCTCTGGCTTTCTGAAAGATAACCAAAGGTCTTATTTTTTCACTCTATTAAAAATATCCCTTAAATATATCTTGCTGCAGTCTTTGAAAATGTATAACATAACTACGTACAGAATACTATCCTTCCTAACAGAAAGCGTCGATCACAGTAGAACATTATTTGACATGCAGATGCTTTCTAAATGAAGAAACCTTTTTTTCCTGTTGAAAAAGGTGGTATTCTTGCAGATAGCTATCAGTAGCATTAACAGAATTACCTGCATAAATCCTTTTATTTGAATAGGGCTCCACAATTTGTGTAGATTTAATGTAGGTTTTGGCTCTCTTATTTACCATATAATTTTTTTAATGTATTTACTTAGCTATGACAAAATAGTATATTTTTTCTACATAAATCATATATCTATTTAAATAGCTTCTTTAGTCTCCTCTCCTATTAGCACTATTCCACTAGTTTCATGTGCATTCAGGAACAATGTTTGGGCAAAAAGTGGTATTTAAAGAGCTTACTATTGAGTGATTGCTAACACAATAGATCCCACCCCAGTGAGAAAGCCTGTATTTCATCTTGGGTGCTGCTCAGCTCCCCACTGCAGGGCCAGAACTCTTGTGTGTCTGTTTCTTTATCATAGCTGGAAGCCATAAACAGGATCTCACCATAGCAGCTCAAAAAGGTGCTACGTAGATCAGACCCTTTTGGTGTCACAGAAAGAAAAGAAAGATACACTGCTTTCTTCTGGCTGAGGCTTTTGATTCACATCCCTGAGGAAGCAAAAGGAAGAAGGTAGAGGGGAGGAAGGATTCTTGTGTCCTATGATTTACTTTTTTTACACCTGCTCCTGCTCCTTCTTTTAACCCAAGCAACAACAAGCTGCTGTCAATACAACAGTAAGAGCACTAGGCATCTGTCATCAATAAAATGAGCTTTCATCCAACTCATACTTAAATGACAATTATTTCAAGTTGCTGATGGTATCACTGTGTTTTTCCCTGTAGACAGACAAATGCAGGTGGGAAGGGGGATTGATTAAATTTGCACTTTTGTGTTCATTAACTACAAAGACCATATATATTTTTCCTTGCCTTCCCTTCCCTTCCCTTTCCTTTAATGAAAAACTTAAACCACCAGTATCAGTCACAAAAGAAACATTCCTGACTTTTTATAAAAAGTCAGACTTGCTCTAACAGCAGTGAGTTAATCCCTTCTTTTATTTTTATTTTCTCTGTTCCTCCCTCTTTGTTCCTTCCAGTATTCAGGGCTCTTTACAAAAGGCCTGAGCAACAAGTAGGTTTTTTTATGGAACTTGAATCAAGCCCAAAGAGATGTGTGTGGGAATTTTCAAAAGGACAGTCTGCAAACGATGTTTTACTATTACTGTTTTCCCAAATAAATAACTTTATGATATGCCTAAAGCCTGGCTTTGTAGTACATCATGCAATGTCATGTCTTTTAGACAGGGTTTTAATGGTTGGAGAGCACAACTGAATGAAAATCCAAGAAAATTGACTGAGTTTCCTTAAAAGATTTGGGGACATACAATTTATAACAGTCATCTCTTTCCCTGTGCTGTTATAAACCACAACTGTTTTTGTAACTCCTGCAACAAAATAATTCGATCTTTTATTGGCACCAGAAAAAAAAACCCAACCCAACAACAACCGAAAACCCCAAACAAACCACAAGACACGACTCCTATCTTTCAATATTAAACTTTACAGAAAATGGCTTTTTAGTCTTGGCGAATAAGACATCTGCCCAATATGCTCAAATCCTGTTCCTGGCATAGCTGCTCACAAAGGAAGCATGACATCTGCTCCCTCTCTGTTGCACAACGCTCAACCCTATAAAAAGCTGCGAAATGCAGAGTAGGGAGCAAGCATACCATCAGAAAGGAAGGAACACATAAGTAAATAATGACTCTTTTGTGCCTCTGACAGTAGCTGGAGCAACCACAATGCAGTTTTTATTTGTTGTTAGTACTGTGGTTTGTTTCCATTTTGTTTTTTCTCTTATTGAAGTCACACCTCTGACTGTTTTAGACTATCTACTTATACCTGCTGAAAGCAAGTTAAAATATATTCCTATACCACATAACCCATCTGAGACTCTGGTCCTACTAGAAGAGCAAAAAATGTGTTCCCCATTTCTGTTAACCTCCTACTTTTCCCTGGAGAGCAAGGAAAACCACTCTGCAGAGCTGTTATTTTGCTTTTGTCTGTACACCCGTGACCTAAGGTGACATGAAGAGGCTTGTGACGGGAAAGACTTATTTCTGCCCTCGCTTCCTCCTGTCTCTTTGTACCATGCTGCATAAAGGAGTTATGCTGCTTTTTGAAGGGCTCAAAACCAGGTCTTTCCTTCTCTGTGGGAATAGAGAAGGAGCAGCCAGACTGCCAGGGCATGACTACATCTCACAACGGGACAGTCTGCAGTGGCTCCTGGGGCAAAGCCAAGTGAGGGGTAGCTGGGTGAAGGACCTGGATGTCAGAAGAGGGCTCGCCTAGGATATTCTGACAAGTGGAGAAATCAGGCTGCTTCATTGCTGTGAATTGGGGGATGACATCAGTATGGGTCTTTGGCAATCTGAGCCTGATACTATTTTGTGTCAATACAAGATGGAGCCAAAGCAGGCACTGCTGACAATAAACAAGGAAACTGAGAGGCAGGAGTTTCAAAACAAGACTGCCCTAACCCAAACCTGAAAATTTCCTGTAGCCATACAAGGTGTGGCTAAACCACTTTGGGTCTTGTATCAGACCACGTCATCCATTTAGAGAGGGGGTTGCTTGACCAGCAACATGTGTATGCTTTCTGCCACCAGTCCCCTCCAGGCTCCTGCACATGGAACACAGAAAGAGAATTTTGCTGTTCATCAGAAAGGACAATGCACCCAGGGCAGCCGTCTATTAGACTTTCTCCCTTTGAAAACCTCAATAGAGAAATAGAAAACCCCTTGCTTGCCCAAAGGCCTATTAAAATAGTTACAGAATGACAATACCTTAGCACACAAAAAGATTCGGCATGCTAGTCTACATACCATATTAAATCATTACCTTTCTATCATAGAATGCAACGATAACACGTCTATTTCTGGCACAGGGCACCTCAAAATGCAAATGATATATTACAGTGGTGTAAAAATGTACTAGAAACTATACAGAGAAGAAAGAAGAGAGTATTTGTCTCAAGGAATTTAAAGGAAGTGCAATCATAATAATGACATACAACTTGGTTTTGTTGGGTTTTTGTGTTTTTTTTTCTTTACTGAACAAGTACAGTGTGGAAGCCCTGAGACATATTCTTTTCTTTTGTAAAGATTCAGCTGTCAAAACCTGTGGGATTGTAAGAACCTGAAACCTGTACTTCTGTAACTGTTCCCAGATAACTTTTTATCCAGTTTGAAATTCATGTTCTAAAGACACAGGCACCTGCACACAAACTCACACATGCAGAAAAGGTAAAATTTTTAGTTGGTTGAATATTCCTTTTATTTACCCCTATCATATGATGATTTGATGATTTTCTTCCTATTACATAAATTTAAAATTTCCACACTTTGGGGTTATTTCTGAAAAAGAATGTGTCTGAGTTATTCTGGAAAGAAAAAAATGACAGAAAACACAGATGCGGCATCTGTATTGCTTTGTGAGTTAGACTGAGGTATTGGACCGGCATTTGCTTGCTGCTCCTCCCTCACCCTAAGGAGGTGCAACAGTGAGAGCTAAATAGATGGTGCACTGCTGTTCATTAGTGAAACTCCCACGGCCACATTTAGCAGGTGGAGAAGGTCAGGAGGGGTTTGTGGCATCCTCGAGAGTACAGCAAGATGCACTTTAGCAGGCTGTGTCTCAGAGCTGCTATGCTGAGCACGGCTCAGGATAAGGATGCACCTGATGTCTGCAGACTGGGGTGGTGTACAGAAAATAATGTTTTCCTGGCATTTCTCAAAGGTCATGCTTTTTTTTTTTGGATGAAAACAATACTAAAAAAAGCAGTAATGGTCAAAGAGAGAAAAGGGGTCAGGAGATGCCTACTTTGCCCAGTTTGTTCTTATCTCTTACAGAAAAGTACCGTATTAGTGCCTATCAGGCTACTTTGTAAATACAAGAAGTAGAACTGGGCTGGCTGTTTGTCCTAATCACAGTAAAAGATGGATAACATAGCAAATGGCATGGGATGTAGTGCTTGTTTATAGACTGAGTTCTGCTGCTATAAATAAGTATTGCAGAGATGTAACTCAGGTATTCAAGTGGCAAGATCCGCTTTTCAGGGAAACTTAAAAAAATTTTCACAGCATTCTGAAGGAGGCCATCTCACCAGGGAAAAGGTGCCTTGGTTTAATTCTTCTGGCAGTGTATTTCATTTACAAAACTAGTTTTATCCAACACAATTTTGGATGTGCCTTTATTTAGTGTCTTGTATAACATCTGATGTGTTGTTTGCTCTTGGCATACAGACTCTCACTTTGACTCTGTAGCATTCAGTCATTAGAGAATAGTATTCCTACTGTTTCAATTTTTTTTTTTCAGAGTATATTAGCCTTCACCAGAGTACAAGGATGTAAGAAGAGCTAAGCAAGCAAAGTGTCTGGATTGTGGGTACAGACACGGTTAGTAGGAGCAGTGGCCCAAGACAAAGATCTGTGGAGATTTTGAAGACTTGGTAAAAGCATAATAATTGGTAAAAAAAACCAACCCACCCATAGATTTCTTTCTTACACTTGTTAGTTCCTTAACAGGAGATAGAACCTTATCTCCCAACTACACAAGAAAGATAAAGTCTGTTTGTAAGGATGTGGTGTTACAGAAAGGATGCTGTAGGTAGATATCAGGAATGACTTCCTGACCTTTCCTCTCCTGCAGGGAGTAGTGGCAACTGGATGAATAAGCACAGAACAGGAAAAACATTCATTTTGTCCTGATGTAGAGTATCTGTAAGTCTTATTTCTAAAGGAAGCAAAATTGTCCAGGAGGCGGATGCTATCTTCTGGAATGTTTGGGTGTTGGTTACTTGTTTGTTTTTAAAGATAAGAATATTGGTCAGGGTGATTTGACACATTTAGTCGTTAGCATCTGTCACTTATATTGTTAAACCCTAAACTACAGATTTTCATAAAAAGGCCTCAGGTTCACCTGTTTCTCACTTCTTGATCTGTGAAGAAGCATGACATTTAGTCACATATGCTGAACACCTCAAAGTACTATTTAAGAACAGGAGAGCATATATTTCCCTGCAGTGGAGAACAGCATTGCTCATAGTGTCCTTACGTTTTCGTGTTATGCTGCTTCACTCCTTGCTCACACTGTTACAACATAGAAGATGACTTTTTTTTTTAACTTTAGTCCCCTATGGATGCTTTATACCAGTGCCCACAGATTTATTTTATGGAATCTATCAGAGAAAAGAGGAAGGAAAAAGTATTTTGTGGAAGCAGTTTTCAACATATGAAGCAAGGTCAGGGGCTGGATCAGTACAGAGAATGAATTAGTTCTCCATTCTCGAGAATCTGTGCCTTCATGAAACCTAGAAATGTGTAGACTGGAGACTAGATACTACCTGTATTCTTGTATAGATTAGAAACACTGAACATTTTCTGAGTTCTACACCCACTTTACTTCAAAACAAATGATATAATGAGCAAAAAAATTACAAAGTGGCATTGATTCCACTGAAAGAGCCAAACATTTCAAGAAAAATATTGCATAACAAGGCCTTATCTTTTAAATACAAAAAAGTAGAAACTAATGCAGTGTTAAATTTCTGAAGTTTAGGATTCCAAAATCATGTATCAAAAGCTGAGGCTTGGCACTATTATGTCAGCCACATTGCGCATTTTGCAGCATAAAATAGTGCCACAAACTAGTATGCTAAGATTTAAGCTAACAAGGGGAGAAAAAGAAAAAAAGAAAATCCTGCATTTATGCAATAAAAACCACCTAAAGAAAGAGAAAAACTTATATACACTTTGACGTTTTTGTGAGCATGGTGTTACGAGCACTCTTTGGCGGTAACTTAGCCACTGCAGTAGGCTTGCTTTCTCTCTGTATGAACATTGTCCTCAGGCCCTCTGATAATGTAGCTCCCTTGGCTCACCCTTGGATGAACACTGAGACCGTGGCAGAGGTGTGGTTCTTCTAGTGCCTCAGGCTCATCTCTGTTACTTCAAAGGCTGTCTGCAAATGCCTGTTGAAGGCAATAATTAAACTAGTGCTCCATAAACTCTCTCGAGTACTGTTACATGACACTTCTCTTGCTGGAAGAAGAAAGGTGTGTAACTGAACCTGCCCATCAGGTCACTGGGCTCTGAAATGAAAGAAATGCATGCTTATTTGGAAATGAGAAGAAAATTTATCTCATGTCACCAAAAAGTGATTAGCATAGCTAGCAACAAGCTATAAAGTGGCAGAGCATATATTAAGAGGTATACTGGGGAACATTTGCTGCTGACTGCAGCATAATCTATCTTTTCTCCCCAGTTCTCCTACTAGGAGTGCAGGAACTGGCAGGACAGCTATGCACACATTTGGCTAGATATCAGCAATCTGAAAAGGGGAACTAAAATTCTAGTTCATCTTTCAGATTACAGATTTGTAATGGGTTAGCCTGATATTTTTACCTATTTTCTTTTAAAATTTGTGGTCATTTATTAATTAATTCTCTGCCCTGGCATTTCTGTGTAACTATGCTAAGGCAATGATATGCCCTGTTTCAGGTTCAATATTCAACTCATGTCATTCAGTGAGAATCCAAGACAGACCTGATCTGCAATGATTTGTATTGATTTGGCTTTTGAACCTTTACATTGTAGATGTTGAATTTTTAGACAGTTTTGCATTAAAAATAGCCTCATGAAAATAACAGCATATGGATTATTTTGTCCTTAAAGCCTTTTTGCCTCACATCTTTCTCCTTTGTACCACAGTGTCAGCCCCCATACTTTCTCTGCTTTCCACAAATCCATCCTCATCCCTCTACCTCTATCAACTTACTTTTAATTCTGTCAGCTGTTTGCATGTGATTATCTATGAGTTGGCATTTGCTTAGTACCAAGTAAGGCAAACGCATACACACAGCCAGCCAGATGCTTTTGATTATTGCTATTTACAAGGGAGACCAGAGCTGTGCATGTCACAGTTTGGAAACCTCTTTCTGTATACTGAATTATGTGTATTTCTCCATCATAACCTCTTTCTGCTTTGTTTAAGGATGAGCAGTTGCATTTTCAGACCTTGGCATTCCTTGATCAACACAACATGTGGAGTGTTTCTGGAAAGGGCAGATTCCCCTATGGGAATCTATGACTACCTTGGTGTGGTTTTATTGTTGTGGACCTGAAGGCTTGAATCTCTTTCAGTGTCTGCTTCTTTGTGACAGTTTTGCTCTGCGCCAACTACTTTCTCTCTGCGGGATTTATACTTCTTTTTTCCTTCTTTTAACACAACAATTCTAACAACAGACTGTGAGATCTTCCAGAGGAAGCGAAGCAAAGCAAAGCAAAGCAAAACAACAAGCTATAGAGCAATACCAATACAAAAGGCTGTTTTCAACATGCAGTTAAGCTGTCACACCTTTATTTCAAAATGCACATGATGTAGGCATACAAATGTCAGAATCACCTGTAGCATAAGCAACAACAGGAAACAGTATGTTTGCTATACCTGAACACACAGGTCTGCTGGAGAAAGAACAATTTTTTTTCCCCTTAATAGGAAATGCTGCAAACTCAGTTATGTTGAAATAGAAGAGAGAGAAGTGACTTTCTTGTACACATACAGCATGCAGTTTTATGCTAGGTTGTGGTAATGTAAAATAGATTCTTAATTTAAAAGAGAGGGCTTAGTCAAAGAGCACTCCAAAAGAAACCAATTTATCATGATCTCTGATCAATAAGTGAAATTTATAACATTAGAAAAGGGCTCTCTGTGTTTGCAAATGAACAATATGCCATGACATGTATCCAATTTTTTCTACCCATCATGTGAAATAATGGTTATTTGCAAGCAGGGTAGTTCCTAATTTATTTTTCTAATAACATAGTCACTGTGTAGTTGTAATATTTATTGATTGTGATTCTTCCAGCTCGATATCATGTTGTCAAAATAATTCTTCAGTTATTCCATAAAACAAAAAAAAATTGATAAAGTAGTATTGGCTATATGGCAACAGCACCAAACACTTATTGACACGTAATCATTATGCAATGCTACCAAAGATTAGGGTGTAGCCCACCTAATTTTAGTCACCAAAAGGACAGATTTCGGTCTATCATTTAAGCTCCCTTCTTAGCCAGCTGGCCTACAGAGAGTAATTGAAAGGCTTCCAAGGCTCATGAAATGAATAACCTTCTGAAGATGTCAATTTCTTCAATGACTAGAGAAGTCTTAGTGTTTTGATGATTACTAGCAGATCATAGTACCCCAGACAGCCCAAAAGGGCCCTGACTAATAATCTGTGGATGACTAAATATAGTAGGGAGAAGGATGGAAAGACTTATTAGAGACCCAAAAGACATTGTTTGCTAAGAAGTTCCTGTAGCAGGATGATGATCTCTTTCTCATATTGCTCTTCCCTTCCACTGATACACTCTAAATGTTCTCAGGAAAAAACATATCACCTTAAGGATGACATTGAATAATTGTGAGAGATAGGGTCCAACATAATTTTCTCTCCTTATGTCTAGGTTGGCTTTAAAGCTAAAATGTATAAAAATCTTGAACATGTCTTTCAGAATCCTGAGATTAAACTGAAAAACATCAGGACTTTTTTCTTAAAAATAAGAATTTTTCCCCTTTGTTGGTTTCATCAGCTTCTTGGGTACAGGTGTGCCACATCATAAAGTACTTCTTAACAAATATAAGTTTGTAATTAAAACATTTTTAATTAATATTTTTGAGATCCTTCATTAGGATATTCATATGATAGAAGAGTATCTGCATGGCAAATCGACTCTGGAAACAGGAATTTGAGCAAAACCCCCCCACATTACAGAAAGAACTGCCATAATTGCAACTCTTGGCAGTCTTTTAGGAATTTGAGCCACCCTGATACCTGAAAGAGGCTGAAGACATTGCTATGAAGCAGCACAGTTTACTTGTTTCAGTGGGCTCTGGGTGCTGAACTCCCTTATGCTCACCCAGGGAATCAGTCAGAGAATCATTTAGGTTGGAAAAGACTTTTAAGATCACTGAGTTCAACCATTAATCCATCACTGCCACGTCCACCACTAAACCATGTCCCAAAGCTCCACAATGTCTTTTAAAGACGTGCAGGTATGGTGACTCCACCACTTCCCTGGTCAGCTTGTTTCACTGCTTGACAAACCTTTTGGTGAAGACATTTTTCCTAGTATTCAATGTAAACATCCTCTGGCACAACTTCAGGGCCATTGACTCTCATTCAATTGCTTGAATCTTTCCATTCACTGCTCTTGGTTTTTGGCCAGGGCTGTGACAGAAAATCCAGTCCACTAAGACTGAAATCCTAAACTTCTCTCATCTTCTGATAGCATACAGACAAAATAAGCTTAAAAGGAATATATCTTCCTCAAAACTGAATTAACAAATAAAACATATTTTAATCAATATCAACATTTCATTCTGAGACAGAAAACAGCATCTGTTTGTGATTCAGAAATACCTTGTGTGCTGTCAGAAAAATACTCCAGGTAAACAGGTTAGCAACAGGGTTTCTTGCACTACCTAAAATTTTCATTTTCTCAAAACCCAGAATAATTGCACACTCTTATTCTCTGAGGTTTTGTGAGTGACAGCAAATAAAGCAAACTCAAATGTTTACTGTCACCAAGACAGGTGTTACTGCAAGCTAACAAAAGAAATACCTGAAAACCCTATCGAGAGAATAAACAAAACCTTGCTCACTAAATAGTCGTTTGACATCCCTTTTCACAGTCTGCCTCTTGAGCAAGGGTCTCTGTGATAAAGATAAGCTCACATTGTAAATGCTTACTTGATAGCCAGCTACAGTGAACTGCGCTAAAGGCAATATTTGTAGTTAACATTACACTGCAAATTTCTTTCCATTTTTGTGATAGCTAGAAAGACTACACTGCTGATGTTTCCATCAGAGTAATGCTTCCGTCCAATATTCTGCATGTATCTTTTAAAACTTCTAGAACTGGAAAGTTTCTTATTAATACCATTGTGAGAATAAAAAGGCAAAAAATCAAATAAGAATTCGAATGCTAAGCTAAAAATATTTGTTCCTCTTCTCTAGAAGAATAACAAGTCTTACAGAGACCTATGTTTTAATAGATTATGCGTTTTATAACTAAATATGTGTAATGCAACAGGTTCCATAACAAAAAAATAATCCTGATATATACACTTGCATTTTATATCCACATTTATTGTGGTTTGGCTGGGATGGAGTTAATTTTATTCATATTTTGATTATTTTGCTTTGACCACACATGCAGCTTTTGCTTTACCTATCAAATTGTCTTTATCTCAACCCAGGAGTTTTCTCACTTCTACCCTTCCAATTCTCTCCCCCATCCCACCTGAGGGGAGTGAGTGATCAGCTGTGTGGATCATAGAATGCCGTCGGGGTTAAGCCACAACGTACCTGTTTTAGGATCAGTTAAAGTAGGGGATAATGCCTTATAAATTCATTCTAACTTTGGCTACGTCTTAAAATATAAACTTACACATAGGAAGTGAAGCTCAAGACCAGATTCAGCCTTTCATCTCCTTTCTGGTTTTAGACTATAATAAAGTGCATGAAAGTAAAATGACATTAATTTTCATTGTCAGTTACATGAACTGAAGGTATTCTTACAACAGGTCTCACTGACACTGTCCAGTAAAAAAGTGTAAGCCATTGATTGGCATGTTCAAACTTCATGATAACTGCAGATAAAAATGAAGTAACCCTCACTTTTGTGGCTGTGATAGCCCAACTTCGAAGACCATACATTTTCTTTCTGCAAAGCACTGATGGCTTTTCTGTGTTATGTCACAGTTACTAACGTGAAAAGGATCTTGTGTAAGTGACAGTATGTCAAGGTTCAGTAAAATAATTGATTACTGCCCTTTTTCTAGCTTTGTAAATCAGATTTTAAGTTTCTGTTTAGCTGTTCTTGAGACTTTTTTTTTCTTTTCAAGAAATGCTTAAAATGGTACAGCCAAAATTGCAAACGGGGAATCCAAAGCCTATTTCCAAATCTGTGCTGTCCACATTTTCAGAGATGATCACATATTTATATTCAGTTGTAAGCACAAACTGTTCCGGCATCTCGTAATCCAATTTTGATTTACGAATGCACAGCTTGCTTTCAGAAATATGTTTGCATGTGTAATTAAAAGATATGGGGTAATGCTTACAGCTCCTGCCAAGGCATTCAGCAGAGAGCACCCTGGAGAAGGAGATGAAAGCAACCAGAGCAGGAGCCAGACAAAATGGAATATGGGGCAGCAACAGCAGGAGCCAGGAACAGATAAAAGGTTAATGCATCATTCGTGAGGGCAAGATGGGGGACTGTATCCCAGGCAGGACTTAGAACAGGTCCTGAGATTTGCACGAAACACACTGGTAAGTGTGAATTACAGAGATAAAGCTCTGTTTTGGGACTTGTGACAACCTCATAAATCACGTTTGCTTTTCTCTCATGGTTCATGATATCACTGGAAACCCTTGATGAAAATATAACCTCATAAATGAGACACCTGCTATTTATTCTCTACCTTATCTATATAACCAACAAATATTTGTTTACAGCAAGCATGACTTACATCTAGTCACATCTGAACTCAAGGACCTCCAGAGATGAAAAGCATAACAACAATCTGCAGTTTGGGTTTAAACCACGACACCAAGCCCACAGAATACGTTGTGACAGTAATGGAGGGTGGGAGAAGAGAGAGATGGAGGGAAGAATAGAGTCTATTTCTGGTTTTGTGCATGTGCAAGGAAAGGAAGGTGGTCAGGTGCAGAGTTAGGTTAGGCATGTGGGTAGTTATGCAAATGCACTTTCAAAGACACACATTTCAAATCCATTTCAAAGACACGGTGCAGTCACACAACTTCTTAAAACTAGCGGGAAATGTCTGGCTAAATTCCATGGAACACTGAAATTCGAGGGGAAAGTCTTTAGCCATTACCTGTGATGTAATTTCGTTTGAAAGCTTAATGAGAGGGAAAATAGCATTTTGGGGGCAAGGCATTTGCATAGCCCACTTCTTCTGCAGGTGTCTAATTGGTAGTGATACAGGTTTCATTAGAATACACAGCAGGTTGTGAAACTACCTAAAATGCCGCTGAAGATAAATGCATTTTGTTACCAGTAAATGTAACTACTAGCACTGGCAATCAACACTGCAATATACTCTCTGATAGCCATACTGCATCCTTCCTTTCCTCCAGTTCTATAGAAAGATTGGATCATACAAAGAATTGTTAACACCATTTATGCTGGAAAAAAAACAGTTTAAAAAACACAAATATGGAAATCTAAAGTTGTGGTGGATAAAACCAATATACTGTGTTTATCAGGGTTGTGTTTACTGCAGTCCTGCAGGAGCAGAGGAAGCAGGTGGTGCAACAGACCCACACGCTGAAGTTAATGGTCTTCTGTACTTTGAAGACATGGTGTGAGAAGGTAAAGAGGGTTTATACTAAATCCTGCATGCAGGAAATTAATTCCTAGATATGCTGTTCTCTTGCAAGTGTGCAGTATTTTTACATAGAAGATGTTAAGGATTGCTGCCTGAGGAGAAGAGGGTCATTGGCTGGAGTGCATAAGAGTAATAAATCACAAACCACAAGGAAATACTGGGTTTGGACACCATCTGTCTCCCACTCTTGTTAAAATTGAGTGTGATTGTAAATACATATCTCTAAAACAAATGGAAACCAATGCAAAAATACTGCAGTCTTAAACCTTACCTAAACCTACAAATACTTGAGAAACTATTCAAATGCAAACAACTAACCAAAGTCAAAATGAAATGCTGAAGTAACAGGAAAGCACAGAGTTGCCGAGTTAAATTATCCTAAAGTTAAATCCACTCACCTCTAACGTTTACATTATGTTTCCTATATTTTCTTTTTTTGTCTTATACTTTAAATAGTGAGCACTTTTGCATGGAGCTTTTTGTCCTTTGCTTGTACAGCACTTGGCAGAGAAAGTTGAGAAACTCTTGGTTGATGACTGATACTCCTAGGCAACATGCTTACACAAAGAAGTGTCATTAATAAAAAAGCATCTGGCTAACTTCTTACTTATAAAAGGTGGAGTTCTTGGGTGTTTTGAGGGGAACAGAAGAATAGCTTATGTTTTGTATGTTTATTCTTCAATCACTAAGGAACTTGAAAAGTATTCTCACAGATGCAATAGCTCTGTTCTCTGAATGCTATATATGAACGCTGGTAGGCATTTTCATCAGTCAGAAGGTGGTTCTTGTAAAAAGTATAAAAGTTTATCTACACTTCCAGTAATAAACTATATTGGAGGTTTTTTGGTTTTGGTATTTTTTTTTATTCTTCAAAAAATACAGACATTTATAATGGACAGACAGGCAGGCACATCACTGACTGCGTCAAAGGATGCCTTAGCACGGAGGTGGAGAACCTGACAGATCTATTGTGTCCAGGTTTGCTCTTAATAACCAGGGCTGCTCATGTCTCTCCTGGGCTTCCTGGCTGCCAAGCAGTGAAAAAGCACCAACACTAAATGTGCCATCCATACTGAGTTCCTACCAGTCCAAAGATTAAATGAGAGTTTCTTAGTCGACTACTACTACCATTTCTGCAGGCTTTTCATACTTCATACTGACCACCTGCCTGCTGCGACCTGCCACGGATCCTACACAATATCAGTCTTTGGAAAACTGCTATTTTCAATTAAAGCTAGTGTTTCACATAAACTATGTGTGCACCCTGAATCTTGTGTATTCATTAGCTAGTGAACAAATATTTAAATCTCCATACTTAACTATGCATTACAGGAACTTCTTCAGTTTTGTAAGGAAAAAAAAAATCAGCTTTCAGCACCCTACTACCTGTCTGTTATTTTTATCTCTTTCTGTATAACTCTTTCCTCCCTACTCCTATGTAATTTTTGAGCCTGCTAGCATATTCTAACCAAATCTAACAGACATCTAGATATTAAAATTGTACAAATTTCTTGAAATGAGGAAACAGGAAAGATAAGAGACAACCTATTACTACATCCACTGAATGAAAGCTTAAAATATGTCTACATACATTTCTTTCTGCAGGCTGGTTAGTGGCTTTTCTTGCCCAACTAGGTAGATAGCAAATGTGACAGGCTGCATTCTGTAAGTGCTTTCATTTTGTTTTGGGTTTTTTTGGCAAACTGAGGTATTATCACAGATGAAAAGTGAGGGTAGGGGTGTTCTGGGGAAGACCTGAGGATTACTAAACTTTCCCAACTTCATGGAGGGCTTCATGGAGTATATGAATGTATCAGCACTGCAACAAAACATTAAAAAAGTGAATATCTATTGCTTTTACTAACTACGGAGAACTACTTTTTTGATGAATGCAGTCAAACTGCACATTATGCCTGAGCAGGCTCTTAATTAAATCTCTCCATGTGTTTACCTGTAGGAGTTTGTATGCACAGTTTTTAACCTCCTGCAGAATTTATTCATAAATGGTCAGTATGTTTATTTCCTATTTACTCTGTGCACTTCACCACCAAAATCAGATGGTGTTATACTTACTCCAAGAATGGATGACCTATGTATTATAAGCAGGAAAACCAACTTGTTTGTTAATGAATTATACATGAATATACACAGTTTTTGATGCCTTGTGATAAAAGGCAAAAGAAAGACTTTAATAAAGGGCCATGATGCCTTCTACTAGCTGTGAATACTCTATAATCTGTTCTTTCTACTCATCACCATTCTTTCTATTCCTTGACTGTTCTGATCAATAAAGTCTTCCTTGCACAAATGTTTCTGAACAAAATCACTGTATGACTGAACAAAATCTGCAGACACAGTCCCACAACACAGGCAAATATATTGTTACTTTGTGGATCTCCAATTAAAATAGAGTGGGAATTTAATTCTGCTGGCTATTTTAGACTAACTCAGGTTTCTACAACTAGGAAGACAGACCCCCTATACAGCCTGTTACAGAAGAAGCCTAGGCCTGCATCGTAGGCATAAGCCTACAGTGTAAATATAGTACACACCGCATTTGAAAATACGTACAGTATATATGATTCTAATTTTCACAGAAGAACAGATGTTTCTGTTCCTATTGTATGTACAGAGCAAGAGATAAACAATAGCTTGAGGGGTATTTTTTTCCCTCAGATTTACCTATATTAAATTCTGAGAAATAGCACTGGATGCAACAGTGTATACACAAAGGAGTCTCTTTGAAAAAACTATTAATTATACTTGTCATGAAATATATGCTCTATGAGACTCAAGAGCAATATTGCTGGAAGGAGAGCAACAAATTAGAGTAAAAATGCTTTAAAATGCATAATTATCATGCATTAAGCTGAAAAAACGGGATAGAAATATCCATGCTCTTCAAAATGTCAAGTTGAACACCTTGCTGTGAGCCAGACTGCTTAATGTATGGGTGGCCTTCACTTCTGAAATTCTAATGCATAAAGGACAGCATGGCAGGATG
Organism: Neopsephotus bourkii; assembly: GCF_033783945.1. NCBI lineage: Eukaryota > Metazoa > Chordata > Aves > Psittaciformes > Psittacidae > Neopsephotus > Neopsephotus bourkii. The sequence continues at coordinate 9,985,377 of NW_026902239.1, forward strand.
TTATAGCTTTATAAAGACAACATAAAAACTGTGACATTTAATTAACATTAAATCATTTACTAATATTTCTGAAGAAATATATTTTTGAAGTCTGATACTTTTATCAGATGAACACAAGCTAAAATGTCACATCTGAGATCACTGCTGTGCTCAGTGTCTTGGTTAAGGATGAAAAGTCAAGGGTCTCTGTGCTCAAAAATATCAAAGCAAACCTACTTATTTGTTAATTAATAAAAATAAATAAACAAATGTTGATAATCTGTGGAGCATTTTAAAATCAAGTTTCTTCTGTTACTTTTTTCTGGCTGCAGCTGAACACAATGTAAAATCTTGCAAAAGAGCCTTTTATGATCCATATTCTTGCTTCAAATTAATTTTTTGTCACTACAGTTGTCTAAAAAAACCCGAAGTTTTATTCAGTGTGGGCTATGGCAATTCTTCTTGCTGACTTTACTGTTAAAGGGCTTAACTGTGGCATTTTGCTTATGATATGTAATACATCACTTCATGAAAATCATTCCCAAAGACAGCAAAAAGCAATTCGAATCAGACTGCACAACCAACCACTTGAAACACACTCAAACTTTGTGATCCCTGCTTCTAAATATAGCACTGATTGAAGGGCTATGGAAGCCCAGATAAGTGTTCTCTTTCCTTCTTTTTTTTTCTTACCTTCCTCTTCCCCCCACCCCCACCTTCCCCCAAGGATAGTTTGATAAAAGTAATCAATTTAATACAATGACCTTGCCTCCAAGGCCTAGGTTACTGGAGATGATTTCGTTTGCATATGTAAATGCAATTATTTCCTGTCTGAATGCAGATAGGTGCAGACCAGACCTCAGTATGCAGAGTGAACAATGATTCAGGGGTTTAGGTGAGATTTCAAAACAGCTTTTTTGAAATATCCTGATTTGTCATATACATACCTAGAAAAATCTCCCTACAAATGTGTATACAATCAAGGCTTCTGTGAAATTTGATTACTATTTTATTCACTAGGCAACAGAATATAAAGAGAAGTAGGAGATGTTAAATGCCACCAGGATTTCAGGAAGCTCCTTGAAGAAAAAGCTCAAGATTACCAGAGACGTAGTTTTTAAAGTCAGAGGAGAGTGTTAATGCGTTAGTTCATTTTCTGTAGAACAGAAAGGAAAATTTCAGATGGTTTCACCAAGTACAAAGACATTGTCTTGTGGTGTTCTGTATGGAACTCAAAATAGTACAAAATCTTGGCTTAAGTAATTTGAGTCATGAGGGTGTCTCCAATTCTTTAAGGAAGGTTAATTACTTTTACAAGTAAGTTCTGTGGGTTTCTCTACCTAGAATTTTCAATCATTAGTTTTTACTGTAATTTTTCTTTCTCTTAGATAAAAAAATTTGCTAAAATTTCTCAAGTCATTATACAGATTGTTTTTTTCTAAATAAACCAAATAGATTGAGTTTCCTGCATTTCTGCAATGCTTTATTAATCACTCTTTTTTCCACTACTCTCTTGTTTTTCGCTACCCTTTAAAAAATGTTGGCAGCAAAACTGTGTTCAGGAGACTAATGGTAGTTTACAAATGCAATATTCTATACTCATAGGTCATGTTTATCCTCAGAGCTACATATCTGAGACTTCCCTTAATCTCTTACACCTCCAAATTCTTTCCAGCATCTATGCAATCCAAGATATTATCTCACAGGAATAATTTAAATTTTGTTCCTAGATGCATGACCCTGGAATTGTCCTCATTTGGATTTTTCAAATGAGATTGCTTCACCAAGCAATCTAGATTAATCCATAAAGCTAATTTGACCCTGGGAATTCTGTTGATTTATAATTTAGTTTCAGTCCTAATCAGATCCCAACTTGTGTCCAAATTAGACACGGAACTGGCAGGTGTACTCCAGGACACTAACCCACAAATGACCCCTTATAGCTTTGAAATAAAACTAACATTTTTGTCATACCACTGTTTGCAGCAAAACTGTCAGGAGTACCATTTTGCTGGGCATCCACCTGTTATCCTTACAATGGTAAAAATCAGATGCAGTTGCTTTCTTAATTTCAGGGACGGGCTTACACAATTACATTTTTGTGAAATCATATCTAAATCCCAAAGTAAAAATTTGTACAATCTTTCAGAATCTAAAATAGGAAGCATTGTCCGAAATCAAAGAGAAAAACCTTGCACAAATACTTGACTTTGGCTTTCCATATAGTCCCTTCTAAGGAACAGGTGAACTTTCCTGCAACTTCATAGGCAGCACTATCATTGCCCAGACCCCATTGCCAGAACTACAAAATGGAGTTAGTTAAAAATGAAAAGCTAATCTCGAGAGGTTGTTAAGAAACTGTTTTGGGGGATTAGGTGTTTCCAGAGGCTTCCAGGGGTGGTCAGGCACAGCCTGTGATGTTAAGACTATGTTAGGCAGGGAAGAGAGGTTAAATGGCCATGAACGTTGCCTGCTGTTGGACCAAAGTGGGACAGTGATTTATCTAGGGTCTGTCTAGAAAGGCAGTCTCCTCTAAACTGCTCACACAGAAAATTAAGTTTCTCAAACCATGAGATGTATGTATACACACCTGTCTGCCACGCAGGCACATACCATAATGGGGTTTGATTCACCTTGCAGCTTGCTAGCTTCCACTGCTCATGTTTTCCAGGTTTTCTGTGTGAGCAGCCAGTCTATGTGTGCTGAAATATGCCAAGAATATCATGCAGGTCTTGTGGCTGTACATATAGAATATTTTCTGCTTTCTAAATTAGTGATTTTAAAACAGTAACTTCAGATGTTGTCAGTGAAAAAATAATGACATGTTTGACTGGAACAGATACTGTATTTTAACCTTTAATCTACTCCTGGCATAATAGCTTTATCTAACACACATAAAAGCAAGCTGGCTCTGACTTCTACTATGAGGAAAATGCTTTCTCTGATCTTACCAGATAAAATACATATACAGGTTTCACCTCGACAATGACCAAATTATTTTCCTGTTCTCCTAGAAATGTTTTCTCTTCCCAAAGTTAGAACTAAAGCAAAATCTTTCCAAACATAGAGACTTAAGAATAGTATATGAGTATTCTACACATAACTATGTACATATTCTGGTCTGTATTTGGGATGTGGCACTGCACACTGTTTTAAATGATGTTGTGAATTACATGGCTCATAAGATTAGCACAAAAATTGTCTGAGAGGGCTTTGGCTCTAAAGGTGTCTTTTATTGTTTTCTAACCAGCAGTTGACAGAGGCTTGTTAACTTAAAACAGATGCTGCATCTCACTGAATCCAGCTGTATAAATATTTTAACATCATCATAGATGTTTTCCCTAGTGCTGCAGCATACAGAGGCTTCAGCTTCTAAGCACGTAATTCTTATTTCAGCTGGGAGGGGAGGTAAGAGAAGGAGATCGAGCACATCAATCAAGTGGTGAAAGGAGGGTAGGTGAGGCTTATTCAGGTAAGAAAGCAAATGATTCTTTAACAAGTTGCCAACTTGGCACTTCAGCTAATTTTGTATTTCTTTGTTTAAGTCCTGATTTTTGCGATTCAGTGCTAAGGTGCATTAGTGGAACCTATTGTTTTTAGTAGCATCTGCAAGTATGCTTCATCCAGAGCCATTTATTCAATCAGCAATAATTCCTATTGGAAAGAATTTAGCCCAGGCAATCTTGCTTTCAAAGCAAGAAATTGCTGCTAGGTGCTCTTAATTTCTGACAAGGTGTTTAATACAGCCTTCATGTACAATTCAGAGTGTGCTTTAGAAACAAGAAAGAGAAAACTTATTAAGATACCATCGACTTCGGTGCAAACTGTGGTAAGGAAGCAGGCTGCTCCAGTGTGCAGCATGAGAAAAATACTTATTTTCAGACTGAACCTTTTTATAGTCAAATGTGAACAGCCACTTGCAGGGTTGCTATACAACAAGACAGAAATAACTTACAGTGTGATAAAGGTGGAGCTTTATAGAGGCAAACAGTTGCATTCATCATTGTACTGTTCTAAGTTTCCCATTCACTTGGTCCAGGAATGGCAACTTTACCAACCTATGACACAATCCTTTCCTCTTCAGGGAGGGAGCTTCTTCATCAGAGGCTTCCACTGATGCAGCAGAAGCTCCACACACCCCCAGGAGGCCTCTCTGGCTGTTTTCTGCCTATAGAGATAAATACTTTTATGAGGTGGAACCTCTCTGATTTTCACTTCACTAATCCTTAACAACCATAAAACTATATAAAATCAGTGCTTTTTCACAATCTTCAAAGGATTTTAGGTCACCGTGTTGTATTAAAATCTCACAGAAATGAAACCCCATGGTTTTGACACTACAAATTATAGAATATATTGAGGACTTGTACCCCATATGACTGATATTGTTACACTTCATCAATAAGAACTGTGTTGGGCCAGTTACAGAACAATTGTTAAATATTAATAAAACACACTTTTCTCCTACTGTAACCCAGGGAGAGCAAAGTTCTCTGATGCACTATTTCAACATTGGTCTTTTAATACCATAGGACTTGTGATAAATTATTGACCACATTTTTCTAAATAATGTATCCTCATCAGTTCAAAAAATTCAGTAAAGCATGGTAAGACCATCTGCCACTAGTCTGAATCCTAAGTGTATGGTCCTGTACATTTAGAAAACAGAGCACTGCTAGCATTCAATTAAACATTTCTGGACTAACAAACACTGTCCTGTTGCAAAATCCCTGAACTTGCAAGAGACTGAATCCACACCAGGAGCAGGGAGGCCCACATCTAAACCTTGGGCTTGCTGGATTATGAACTGGATAGCTTTGCCTCCAGACCTGACTTGGGCCATGTTCTGCTGTTTACCTAGATGCACCCTGGACCTGACCCATTACTTCTTCTTGTCTAAGACTCTCTTGTCACTGCTGCCATGTGGACCTTGCTTGGAACTGTGGGACTACACTCAGGTCCTTGAGGGCACTACCTGTACTGTGGTCACTATCAACCCCTCAGCTCATGCTTCCATACCAGACCATTTCTGCTTTGCTGCTCCCACACTCACAGTCTGTACCAGATGACAGTTTGAACTGGCACATCTGGCCTATGGAAAAGCAAGGGGTTGACAGAAAGCCTGAATATTTTCTAGTCTGATGATGCAAACGTTCTCAGCTTTGTCTCAATTTCTGTTGCTTGCATTGTACAAGACCATATAAGACTAAAGTACTAGTTTCATGTAGCAAATCCCTGTGTACACAGACACTGCAAGTGGCTACCATTGCAGCTGTTTACAACACATGTAGACTGTTTTCCAGGCACCTCCTTGAACCTTTTCTACCCTCTCCTTCTCTTCAATCCTGAAAATGTGTTCTGCTCTGAAATTTCTAATAATTCATATATGCGATGAATTCATATATGAATAATTCACATATCATGAAATTTCAAATAACTTGCTGAGACCAGAAATACAAGTACACAGCTGATTTAGCAAAATGATCTTCACTCTCAAACTTTTTTCCTTTAATAATCAAGAACATTCTTCATCTATGCTAATCAAAATAATATCCCAGTTGTTTGGTTTTTTTTTGCCTGCTGTGTTATTGACACTGAGAAGAAACTGCTGCCAATTTAGGACAGTTTTCTTGATTTTAATCCTTTAATGTGTGGTGTTGCCACATAAGCAGAAGCTCCTGAGGCTCAGCCTGATGCCTTTCACTTGTTTCATCTGAAGTGTGACTGAACCAAACAGGATTCGTCAGTCTCAGATCCCCAGTCTCTTTGCTACTAATGGGTTTCTGCCTAGCCTCACAAAATCTTAACAGCTTCTTTGTTCTTTCTCTGGTTTGTCTGACTGGATATCGCACAATATTCTCTGATGTGAGAAAATGTTTTCCCCTTTTGGTCATTCCTGATAGCCTTTATTGAGCTTTTCCAATTATCCCTTCTTCTGTGTTATTGGGCATTCTCCTTCCTCTTGGAGGACCCTACCTACCCAGCTAACCCTGTTTATTCACATACAGAAAACACTGGATGGACTGGCAGCTGTGAACAGGATCACTGAACTCATTATGACACCTACACATTTAGAGAATTCATTAAGGTGCACTGCAGAACCTCACTTTGAGTTTCTCACTCTTCCCTAGATGGTTGTGCAAGTTTCAGCACAACCAGTGTTGCCTTTTCTTTACAGGTTTGCCATTTTCTTCCTTCTGAGCTTCACCAAAAACAATGAAGTGCTGGATACTGTAGTCTCTTGTGTTGCACTTCAAGCACTATTTCACATTTTACTTACTATCTTAGTGGTTATTTCATAGCATTATGCCTTTGATAACTATTTGCAAGCTGTACAAACACCTCTTATAATTCTTCACATTTTTCTTACTTAGTGGTTATTTCATAGCACTATGCTTTCATGTTTTTCTTCTTCACATTTTTCTTACTATCTTAGTGGTTATTTCATAGCACTATGCCTTTGATAACTATTAGCAAGCTGTACAAACGCCTCTTACAATTCTTCTTTCAGTTTGAAAATATAGGGATTTCTCTGTTCAGCTCCCTAGCTCTTGGTGCCACTGACGTTTGCAAACACCTATAAACCTTCTTTCTCAGGAATTAATTAAAATTACTGCATTTGGCCACTGGCCTCAGAATGTTTTCTTTCTCTATAACAATAGCGCTTGGTCACACTCCTTCGGTATACTACTTCTGCTTTTAGTGTGGTAGGGGTTACATTGCACATGGCTCCACAAATCAGCTGGAATAAAATTTGTCACTGATCTGATAGCACAGCTGCAAAGTGAAGAAGTAGAATGGATGTCTCCTTTTCTAACCATTGTTTTGGAAGCATGAAATAATGAATATTCTATTGACATGTAACAGATGATCTGGGTACATGAAATATTCCAAAACTATTGCATTGGAGTGCTACAAGTGTTAAAAGTATTTCTACGTATGCGTATGTTACAGTATATGGGTGTTACCTGATCCTATAATTTATCTATAACCCCAATAGAGATATATGTTGCTTTGGTAGGATAGGAGACATAAAACCAGAACAAAAAAATGCCAAACTAAAGAGAATTCTTACAGGTTCAGTAGACAGCGTTAGGATACTAAGGCGAGACTGTAGGCTGCTTACTGTTCTGTGATCTATTTCCTCTGTTCTTTTATTCTGAACAAACTGTACTGTGCTCTAAAAGTCTGTGCATCCCTGGACAACTTTGACACTGCCTGACAAGGAGCACAGCTGTTGATGCTGGACTCACACAGGCCTGCTGGGATAATTAGAATAGAAGAAGCCTTGAAGGGATGGCTAGTATTATTTCTCACCCTTTTCCCACCACTATATAGGGAGTGGACATTTTCTTTCTAATCATGCTTATCTTGATGGTATCCATACTGACATTGCATGCCTAACACTTAGTGTTTCTGTCCTGCTGATTGAGCTCTTGAAGCTTAGCCAGGCACTCTTGTTCTCCAGCAGGGATTATTACCTTTTAAATTTTACCCTGGATAGCTTGGTCACTTTTGTTTTGGAGTCACTTCTGTGTTCTTTAATTTGTTTCTTTGAAATAATCCCTCCTGGAAGCTGGGGTTAGAAATCTCAAAACTGATCTTGACCCTTGATACTTTTTGAAAACTGTGCTGTGTAGCCTTACTAAAAAGACAAAGCTAAGGAGCAACATTAGAAAGACAGAATGGCTGTAATGAGTCAGATCAAAAATGCATCTTGTGTTGTGTCCTGTCGCTGTCAATAACCTTGGGAGGCAGATAAGAAGGGGCAAACATATTGCCTTTAATTCCTGAAATGCTCTTGCAGCACAATGGATCATATGTGTTCAACAATCCTTATAGAATTTCTTTCCATGATGAGAATGTTTTAATGTTAAAAGTAATGAAAATTGGGAGAAATCATTTAGGACTCTGGTGGTGCCTAAAAACCCATCAAAACAGATTTCAAAAATTCTAACAGTTGAATGACATGGTAGAAGTTTCCTAGGTACAGCCTTGTGGCAGCTATAGGGATAAATAATTCACTGAGATCCATTTCTGGTTCCAAAGTAAACAAACAAACAAACAAAAAATGGTATCACTGTCCTTTATTGATGAAATCTATCTCACCCAGCATTTTAGTTTTACATTTAAATCAAAGCTAACTGAAGATTTCTGTAAATAAGAGTTATATAATGTATTACTTTTTGTTTTTAGGATGAGATATATTGCTTCTAGAGAGAAGTTCTATTTCTCTCTATTCACTACAGAGGGAGTCTGGAGTGATTAATGTTTAGACTAGACACCCGACGTTGGATGCAGATCAATTTCCCCTAAAAGACAGGTCATATCCAATCTATTTTCCTGTGTGGCAGCACTCAGGTGTTTGCCAGCCATTTGATATTTAGAAAGTTATGTCCAGCCACACCGTCTCACTGACTCCCTTTCCTGTCCTTTAAAAGAGGTAGTAATTAACTTTATCTTCATATTCTCATTTTTATATTCATATTCTCATTTTTATATCCTCATTCTCCCAAAGTAGCTACAGATTTAATTATTGTTACCACCACTTTCCTGTTTATGAAGGGTTGCTTTGTTTTCCTGGAAATAAGGCTTACAGGTAGCCTAAGAGTTTCCTTGCTTCCTGCTGCTCTGTTTCAATATGTTCCTTTCTTTTCCTATCAATCATCCTCTCTTCCTTGCTGTGAGTGCTAGCAGACAGATCCCTTCTACTTTGTTTTGTGCTTTGTTCGCTACCTAATTACATTAGAGAACTTGTGCTTTATGAGTCTGACCTCTTTCTTTATTTATAAGAGCTATTTACAAAAGCAGTGGAATTACAGGAAGAATTCTAGCCCTGTGCACATAGACTGGTGTCCTGCCTTTTCCTCCAAACCTCTTTCTTTCTTGCAACTGATGTCTCTTCACCCAAATTTCAAGCATGCTGCTCATGTCCAACATTAACAAGATGCTTGTGTATATACTGACCAAAATGTTGTGAATAACAAAGTGAGGAAACTTGCATCTGTTTTTGAAATATATTTATTGAAACTCATAAAACTAGACTGATGTCAAGATGGGACTGATCAAATCACCATAGCTGAATCACTACTTGCACTAGAATACAAAATCTCTAGGAGGGTAACAGTGCTACTTAGGTACAAACAATTCAATAGGGGCAGGGGAGTCTCTGCTTCAATGACTACTCTGCTTGTCATCATTACAAAGAATGCCGATTTGATTCTTGGTTTTCACTGCTACAGACAAGTCGGTTTATTTATTGCATTCGATACAGCAGGCAGTTGAATAATAATAAAAAGAGGAAGCAGATATTCTTTGCTTGTATGATTTCTAAATCATCCAGCTGCAGACGTCCATAACACTATACTATACTAGAAAAGCTCAAAACCTGTCACCTCCTCTACTTGAGACAAATGAGTCCTGAATAAGAAAATAAACATCAGTTGGTTTGTGCAGCAAGGGTTCATTCATTGCAATCTGAGGACTTGTTACTTCTAACACTTGAAAAGTTGTAACCACACAAAATTAAGTGCTTTAATTTGAGGATGATTGTATTTTGTGTATATGGTTAAGAACAGGGATGAACAAAAATCTGATGAAGTTCAGCAAGGGGAAAGGCACCTGCACCTTGGGAAGATAACCAAGGTTGTCGGCAAAAGTCTGGAGAATGACCAGCAAATGGAAGGCATCTTTGCAGAAAAGGACCTGGAGTCCTGATATCAATGCACTCTCATAGCAAAGAACACTCATGGTAACCTGGACTGCATTAGGCAGAGCACTGCCAGCAGGTTGAGAAGGGTGATCGCCCTATTTACTCAGCACTGGTGCAGCCCCACCCAGAGTGCTGGGTCCAGTTCTGAGCTCCCCTGTATAAGGCAGACATGTACATACCGCCACTATGATGATAGGGATTGGAACGTACGTCATACGAGGACAGACTGAGAGAGCTGGGACTGGTCAGCCGGGAGAAGGGAAGGCTCAGGGAAAACTTGTAGGCATGCAGAAATACTTGAAATGAAACTGTAAAGAGGACACAGGCTTTTTAGTGGTGCTGAGTGCTAGGAACAGAAGCAATCGGCACAAACTGAAACACAGAAGGCTCCCTCTGAACATCAGAAACACTTTTTACCGTCAGGTTTACTGAGTACTGACATGAGTTTCCCAGAGAGTTTGTAGAGTCTCCATCCATGGAGATATTCAAAACTCGTCTAGACATGAGCAATCTCGTATAATTGACCTTACTTTGAGCAGGGGGATTGGACTAGGTGACCTCCAGAGGTACCTTCCATACAAAGTTATTCTGTGATTGTGTCATTCAACCCCAAAGTGTACTTATCCAAATGACAACTGTCTTTCAAATACAGTATTAGTGAAGATTTGACATCAGCATCGATGCTTTTGTGTTCTCCTTTTGGAATCATAAATCTTGTATACTTTGCTGCACTGTGGCCCAGCTTTGGTTTTCTCATTTTTGTCCCAGCCCTTCTGAGCCCCACTTACTGATGTAGAGACCTGTAACTCAGGTTTTACATAAACTAGGAAAATGATTTATTTGTTACACAATTTGTAAAAGGTAAGGGCTATAATCATTACCAAAATATCATTTTCCTGTGGCTTTTCAAAATGAATGCAGCATGAATTGGGCATTTACCTAAGTTCTGTATGCTTTACCTTGAATAAGCTGTGATGCTTAATGTTCAGACCTGAATTAGAAGCCTATGTTCTGACAAAATTAAATTTTTTTTTTCACTTGCTACTATGTTGGTTTTTAAAGGCTTTTTCTTCCCCAGCTTAGAAGAAACACATTACTTTGGATTATGAAATACCAAAATATCCAGGCTTTTTGTATTATTAATTTTTACTTTTAGAGTTGAAGTGTATAATATGAAAAAGTATTTCAAAAGAAAAAGCTGGAGATTTTCCTTTTGAAAATATACAACCGGACACTGTAAAACATTCAGACTTTTCTTTTTAAACTGACACATTTTTGCAAACAAAGTGATATATAAAAAATAGTAGTGCTGCAATTTTTGTCTCTAGCTCAAAAAGAAAGAAATGTTGGGATTAAAGGATTTACTCAGTTTCAGTCCACTTTTTTTTTTTCATTTAAGTATCGAAATATATCCCACAATAGGAATTAAAAGGGGGAGAGAGGGAGGGGGGCTAAAGAATGAGCCAAACACCGGTCTTCCCAAGTATTGTGAAACTGTAATTTAAAAAAATGCAGAAACCAAATATAGCATAGCTTCAGTGGAAAAATAAGGACATTTAGGAAGCCCTACATGCTAAAATTTCTAGCAAAATACCTTTTAGCTGCTGCCCACAGTTTCTCTGATTTGTGAGGATTTGCTGCATATGCAGTTATCTTACTTCAGCAATTGTGGAGTGAGGGGTAAGCAGTGAAAAGGCATCAGTTCTTGTCAAATAACTCCTCAGCAGAGGCTCTCCTAAATCACACCTGAGTCTCTAATTGATATATCTCTATTGATCACAATTATATGTGACATTAATGGACTTCATCTCCTCATGTTTAAAAGCACTCATTCTTAATTTTATGCACAGGACAGTCTCATGAAAGTGAATGGGTCTGCTCATGTTGGTTACATTAAACACACAACTGCAGAAAACAGGTTCCTAGTCAGCAGGTCATTATATGAAGCTTTTTAGGTCAAACACTGCTCCTTGAAGCAGAAAACAGGCTGTGAATGCAAAACCTGCTTGTTTCAATATCTGACTATCAGGTCTTCCCCCGTTCCAGTCCATGACTTTGAACAGCAGTTGTATTCAGTCATTGTCCCTGTGTAAAAGGTGGTGGTAGTACAAAGCCGCTGCATTTCAAACTGTTTAGGAATTTTCTTGGTCTGCATGTGATATATCTTCTGCCTCACAGTAAAACTGTGTTATCATTTTTATCATTTAGGCAGATGAGAATTTCCCTTCTAGCTAACTAGAAAAATAGTGCAAAAAAATCTTTAAAGAGCAAGTGCTGCTATATCAGTTCCACCACCATTTCCAGTGACCAAGCCACAGCCAAGTATTTTCTAACTCTTCATCTCAGCCTTTTTCCCTCTCACTTATTGAATTCCAGAAACAAGTGCAAGACATTAATATCTCAGCTGGAGCAATGAAGACTGAATATTATTGAGTTTTCTTATTAAACGTGGCATTTTCATTAAAATTCTTTTCTTCCCCCTGAAAAATCATGATGCTGTATTATCTGTTCTGATACAAGAGCGCTGCAGCATGTGCCTAGGAGGTAATACAGTTTAGGAAAACAATTAAATGTGATGGCTGGCCAAAGGCAATTTATACATTTGTTTCCTTGTTGACAGGGTATATTTTTAGCAATAAGTTCTGCACCTGAAGCATCAATGCACTGCTTTCATAATGACATAACAGAAAGGCTGTTTTATGTAATACCACCTACAAGGATGGGTGCGTCTGTCAAGAAAGAGTCAGATGTGAAAGTGAAAACCACTTCAGCAATAAGAACACAGAATAATCAAAGTGAAGTGAATAAGCAACTGTAAATTTGGCTTATGGTTTAGTACAGAATTACAGATACTGTCTCCTTAGAAATCCCTCGTCCATGTGAAAACTGCACTCTGTGCAGACGTAAGAAATGTTTTGTTTCATTTTTTTTTAACCCTAGATGGTACCTTTTAACTTCCTTTCTTATACAGAATATCTGTATATTGGAGAAAGGGTACATTTCCAATGAAATTCATTTAAATTCCTTGTTTTCCCTTGGCCACCATCACCATTTCTCCTTTTCATGAGAAAGCATCTATCTGGCCATGGTCCCAGTGTCAGTGAGTGGTTCATGAGGAATCCTTTACTGTGGAAATGCTGTCCAATGTAAGACCTGTGGAGATGTTTCCAATGTTCTCTGACTGATACAGGTGATTAATGTAGAGGCATGGACAACACTGTTGCCAGGGCTTCTCCCCCTCCTATATCCCAGAACTGAACTTGTGATGTGCATGACTATTGTGCAATGATGTATTAAGGCCCAAAGGCCACACAGTGGCTGCTCAAGAAATAGTCTTAACATCATCCTCCCAGACTCACCACAACTGCCATAGGGTTCGAGCTAGTATGTAAGTGGCCAGTTTGCACTGTGGACAAGGCTAACTTACAGTTATCTGTAGTTAACTGCACAGTTAACTGCAGACAGACATTAAGCTTCTGTTTTCCAATATTCAGATGCTTATTTTTTACCTTTTATTTGTGTGAGCTGCCCTGCTGGAAGCAATGAGACTACTCGTGTACCACAAAATGCTAACGCTGGCAGGCCTAGTGGCTGAGATGAACCCTGTTCAGTAAAGTATTCAAGCTGGTGCCTGCCTTTCCCTGTCGAACAAGTCCCATTAATGGAACTCAAGTGTGTGCCTAAGTGCACACTAAGGCCTGAGCAGTGATAGCTTGGATAATTGGGGTCAATGAATAGAAACTGTGTTAACAGCCATGTAATGAATGACATTTTTTCCATGTCAAGCACAGATGAAGTGTTTGAAAGCAAGGAATGGTATTAGTCAATCCTATTACATAACGCATAGTGCAAAAAAGATACCTTGAAGTAATTGCACTCTGAAAAAGAAATTTTTGTGTTCTATTCTTCCAGTAAAACCATTCTAGCTATTATTTGGTCACAGAAATAATAGAGATGTATATTATACATTGATTTCAGTTGCAAAAGTGAACTGAAAAGTGTTTCTCTGATGAGTGGCCAAACAATAGCATCAACATAGTGTGCACATATGGTTCAACATGTACAACCATAATTTCCATGATTTTTGTCAATAAAATTGAATTAACAATCAAAAGCTCATTATTCGGATACTTTTTTAATATGATTTAAATCAAAAGCATTTGTTTCATATTAAAAAAATGATTGAAACTTCTGAAGAGATACCCTAGAATTGCTTAAAGAAAAAACCTCTTTTTTAAAACAGAAAACTGAAAACAATAACCTAAATAATGTTACTAAGAAAATGACACTTTCCCCTGTCTTGATGAAAACCATTTGCTAATTTTGACCCAACCGTTTGAATGTCTGGACCATGAAACTCCAAATTGCGATAAATTTATATGAATTAATGAGAAAAACCAAATTGCTCAGCTATAACCTCAATACTAAAATTAATTTAATTTAGTTCTGAAAACAAGTTTAACATAAAGTTATCTCAAATAAATATTTCTAGTTCTTACCTTGTTATAAATCAAAGCTCAGATCCTCAGTAACAGAAAACAGGAAAGGCCCTTTCTCTTTAAATCCTGTGCAGTGGTCTGTCATAGGTTACGGTTTGCATACTATATAAAATAAAGCTGAGAAAAAAATAACGAGTCCACTTACCAGTTATGTTACCCTTTGTGTTAAAAAAGCAAACACCCTGATGGGACTGCAATGAGTGCTTTTCATTCTAGCAATGCGTATTTTGCATCAAAATAATGAATGATAGTTCTGAGTATCAGACCACAATATAATACTGAGGCTTGAGGGCAAGCAAAGCTTTTGAAAGCTATTCGGTGTTTCTTTAAGTGTTAAGATAGCAGTTCAAGTAAAAATTATCCTTAAGAGTTTGTTATTTCCTGGCTTAGGGCTTTTATTTACTAAAAACTATTTTATTGTTATTTTTATCTTT